>NW_026915910.1:0-2400000 GCF_034315485.1 Pezoporus occidentalis | reverse complement strand
AAAAGTAACAACTGATCTGAGTGTCCAAGCCTCTCTAATCTAGGACCTTCCATTTATCTTGGAGGAAACCTGGGTGTGTAAGACATGAAGAACAAGAGTTTTTTGTTGGTTTCTGGAATTTATATCCAGTAACAGTCAAGATGATGGAGCAAGGAGTTTGAATATCAACATTTTACCTAATAACAGTTAAGAATTATAATTAGTGAGATAATCCTGCCAGTATAACTGTAGTTGGCACTACAGTTGTTAGACTGCCTTGCATGGTAGGAAAGACAGGCAACTGAGGGGAAGGGCTTTTCGGGTCTGTTAGGTAATATCTGAAATATGGCAATGTTGGCTTGGATGGAATAGTAATTTAGGATTGAATAAAGAAACCTTTGTATTTGGTAGGGTTTGCATAGGCAATTTGTAAAACATTCTGAAATCAACACAATTTCTAGTGCTAAACACTGTTTGCATTGTCAGAGGAAGGTGAAACTTTTCATCTGTAACCCTGAATTTGAGACAATATATCATTTTCAACATACATATTTAGCATTAGACAGGAAAGCAGTCTATGACTAAATTATGCTTTTAGTAAGAAATTGGAAAGGCCAACTAAAAACAAAAAGGAAAGGAAAGAAAATAAAAGTAAAGAATTCTTTCAAGTCATTGAAGATACTTTGTTTCCTTTCATGTTGGTTGTATTCCCTTTAGAAATTCAAAGACCATGTGATTTGAAGACACACATTCTGCCTTTTGGTTGCAAGCTAATACATGGCATACACCAAGACTGACCCAGTAATGGGATAAAAGGAAATTTTCCATTCCATTACCCTTAATCCTGGCTTTTTAAAAGGTAGTACTGTTGACAATGTGCCAAATATAGCACGTAATGAACCTTATGAATCACAGGCATTGTTCCTCTGGGGTAAAGGCACAGTACAAAAGTTATTGCATATATTAACTACTTCAGTGATTCAGATTATTATTCAGATAATTATGAAGAAAAAGACTTGAATGGTCACTTGGATGTTTGTCTTTTCATATACATATCTATATAAGAGCTTACTGAGCCTTCAAGCATCAAAGATGGTATACACATAGTAGATTCAGCTTTCTTCCTAGGGAAAGCCAATGAGAATTTATCACTGATCTCAATAAAAGCAAAGAGGAGCATAGGAGAAGAACCTTACTATGGTCATCTTCAGAGCTGGTCAGTTGAAAAAGAGGAAACAGCTGCATACAGCTTGTGCATCATCCTAAACTGATTCTGTATTAGATTTCTCTCCTTAGCTGATTTTGCCATGAAGCAGGTGACTTCTCTGGTATTGTCTTTAGAACTCTGTTTTCCTTACCAAGTGGTCTGTATGCCAATGGATCATCTGCAAGACATTTCAGAGCACTCTAATACTGAACAGCATTTTGTGTACAGCATCAGAAGGGAGTAGATAAAATGCTTGTAATAACTTGGAATTAAATTTTATGTTTAATTCAATTTAGATATTAACTTGTTTGATATATCTTAGTTGATTGTTACAAGTTAGCTGGCCTTGATACAACTAAAACTGAGACCTCAAAACATGGCAGAGTTTTCATTACCCTTTCTAGATGAGGAGTTGGTTAAATACATTGAATATTCAAGAAAACTACAGTGTGGGTTTCTGTTCTTTTAATTCTTTTTCATTTTTCCTAAAACAGAAGACAAGGCTTATGAATGCTTTTTTTTTTCTCTTTCCTTTTAATAGCTATTAAAATTTTTCCATGGGAAATAAAAATAGAAAAAGTCTTGCCTAATAATATAAAAATCACTTCCTGTTCCTCACAAAGGTTTGTTGATGCATATATATACCTTATATATGTATATAAGGCTATACATAGGGCATTGTGTATAATCACAGAAGACAATGAAGGAAAAATAAGAAACTTCTGGCACACAATACCCAATTTTTGGAGCAGAGTAGCTCTACTTTTACTAGAATTGAATAGTGTCAGAGTCCATTCTCTGTTGCACAACTCCCACAGTCTGGACAGATCCATAGTATTAAAATAGGTACAAATATATAAAATCATGGGATTGTAGACTAATTTAGCTAGGAGGAGGAAGACAGCCTCTGGAGGTCAGGTAATCCAAAGCCCTCAGAGCTATTTTCAAGGTCACTTGGGTTTTAGATGGCAGTTCAATATCTAGCTCAGTTTGAGTGTCTCCAAAGATGGCAATTCCATGGGCTCTCAGAACAACCTGTTTCAGTATTTGACCACCGTTATAGTGAAATTTTTTCTCCTTGTATCTCCTCAAAATTTCCCTTCTAGATGTAGCATTTTTTTCCCGTTGTCACTTGTGCTTCATTTTGCACCTCTGAGAAGCTCTGACTTTATCTTTGTTCTTTAACCCCAATTAGGCTGTAGAAGTCTGCTATGATATCTGCCACGTGACCTTCTTTTTAACACTCTGAATAAACCCCACTCTCGCAGCTTGTCTGTGTATGTCGTGGAAGTCCCATGACCACCTTAGGGATCCTCAACTGCTACCTATCCAGTTTGTCTATGTCCTTTTTCTAGGGGAGGGAGGGTTATAACTGGGCGTTACATTGCAAAATTTGGGCCAAAACCATGCCAAAGACTGCTTTAACAAGTCACTAGCATAGATAACTGAGTTCTGGTGGCTAAGCATGGCCCTGGCACTAGAATGAAGGTATAAGGCAGATGAAATAAAAAACGCATAGCAGGGCTGTTATTGGAATAAAGCCTCCCTCAATGAAAATTGTTTTATATTGGACAGAGTGACCATTTGTCAGAGATCATAGCTTTAGTATTTTGTTATTTATAGCTTTATCCACAGATTTTCAGATTGTGTTCACTACAGAAAGCCAAGGATCTCAGAGCATTCACACCTTTGCAGTCTGAGCCCATTTTATGCATCCCACAGGGCACAGCCATGTAACTTTCATGACGCAAATTGATCAGGCAATAGGCGCTGCTACTACAGAGAAAAAAAAATGAAAATATATTTCATTCAGACTTTGGATCACTGAAGAATGTCAACAAGTTTGATCTTGTGTTAGAAAAGGTCTGTGCACATTTTTCAGGTGAAGAGAAAACTTAGCTTGGGGGTGATCTATATAAAAAAGGAGGAAAATAATAACTGCATTGCTCTGTTTTTTCACCTGTGCAGCTCTACCTATTGGTTCACAAAGAAAATGCTGAGTTAGTTAATAAAAAAAAAACAAATAAGGTTTGTCTTCAGATGAAAAAATAAAGAAAGGATGGAATAAAAGGAAAATTTGGTACATAGATAAACAATAGAAACAAAGGAACAAAAAATGCTAAGATAGGTTTCTTCTTGATGTGGAGTCATCATTTTCAAGGTGGAATCACAAATAAGCATACTCCCAGGAGAAAAATGGTGTTTTCTTGTCCTAAATTCTTCTTTTTGTAAACACTTAACATAAAATATTGTTGGTTCATTTATCACTCACCTTCACACTACACTACTTCAGAATGCTTTGTGCTTAACAAGTGCAAAGAGCTCTCTGCTGTTTGGGCTGCCTGTTTTAAATGTAAATATGGAGACATACATTTGCTTTTGGTTTTGACATTTCTTGGTAGCTTTTGCAGCTGATGAATCTGAAATGCCTCAGAAAGAGTCTTTCTTCCCAGCTGATACTTTTGCTAAAACTTTAGCTAATTGTAAAACATAATGGAAAACAAAGGAGTTGGCTGTATAACTGCTGCACTCAAGAACTTCAGTATTGGCTATTGACGTCAAAACAGGATGATCAGTTCCTGGAACAAAGATTTTAAGACCCACTAGAGAAGAATCAGAATTTTAAACAGAGAAGAAAGATATTTCTTATTAACTCAGGACTATTCTACTCTATATACCAGGAGGAGAGTGCATATCTTGTTTAGAAATTCATATATACATAATGTAGAGGAGGAAAATATGGATTTTTATGATCATATGGATATCCCAGAGAGTTTAGTCATCCAGGAAAACTCTGCTGAGCAATCTCATTGAGGTAGTTTTTCATTTGCAATCCTTATTACTGAAGACAGCATGATTTGGTGAACTAAAACCAAAAGCTTTGTATCAATTTTTCTCTTCATTTACTAATATTGGCACTAATATATTCAAAATACAGGACACTGTATGAGGGGGGTATCCCATTTTTGAAGAACATGCATTTTCACAAGGGTCTTATCTGGTTGGGGGGTTTGAAGAGTAGCTGTGTTCTTCTACCTAGCCCCTTGGCTTTATGTCCATTCCAGATAACTAGAGATGAAGCAGGATTGTAACCATCGCAAAATCTTTGCTTACCATAATGCAAAGTGAATCACTTAAAAAACTGCAAATGATTAAAATCTGACCCTATTTGGATACTTTTCCATGCCTAATTTTGCAGGAGGACTTATCTTCATATTCAGACTCCTGCCTAGGTGTCTACATCTATGGAGCTACATCAGAGAGAGCTTCAAGCTAGAGTAGACACATCAGTCATGGCACAGCTACCTAGAAGAGAATTCATCACACCATTTGAGAATGTCTCTTGTTCCACACAGATCAGTCATTACAGAGATCCCAGTGAAAACTCTCACCTTTGCTCCCAGTCTCCAGACAAAAAATGATAGAAAATTGGTGGCCTGAGGTGAAAGCAAAGCCAAGAACATGAAATAAAAAAAATAGAAGCTTAAGTAATACAAAAATGGTTTAAATAATGCTGATTTTCTAACATTATCTCATTTTAGTAATGTTGTAATTATCTTGTAGGTATCAATTTGGAGAGGACATCAGAAAACTTATTTTCAGTGTTGCAGCTGTTACAAATTGTGGTCAGGAAAAATGATCACTGCTTAGTTATGCTTTTAGGGAAATGAGATATAGTAGTCTTTCACAAAGTGGGGTTAATGGACTAGATGTGTCTGCAAAGAGCTACCTTTAGCAAGAGGGTGATTCTGCATATTTCAAAGATGAAGCACACAGCAGAATAGAGGAAGGGAGAGTGAAACAAAACGATAGACAACATGATTAGCCTTTATCTGAAAGGGCAAAAATGCAAGTGGATCAAAAACATCAAAAATATACAGGTGCTCTCTGAAAACTGCATTTTCTCAGGAGTCACAGGAGTGTCATGAGAATTTTCTGTACCTGTGAAAGGGGAGATAAGAATGAGATTTTTAACTTATATTTATATTTTTTTATATTCACATGATCCAACCAACAAATGCTGACTTTCTGATATAGTTTGTTAATGTCAGAACATTAGATCTGCTTATAAGAGGAGACATAAGAACATGCATAGCAATGAATGATTTAGGGTTAGCGAAAGAGAAATCTGTGGCACAAGGTTAATGAGATCATCAATGAAATCAAGAAGTGGCAACTTTTACACTCTGCAGCAGTATCTTTTTCAGGTGATTTATGGTGAGTGGAACTAGTGCTCTCAGCAGTTCTATGCGGATCATAGTGACCTTCACAGATGGACTAATTCCAAAGATAAGAAGAATATCAAGAGAAATTCTAATAAACAAAACAAAAAAAGCTTTTGTTAGGGGTTTAAATTTTGTGTTTCAGACATTTAATTTCTCTTTAAATAATAAGAGACCAGAAGAGATTTTATTGTGGAGACAGTTTACTGCACTTCTGTCTAGTCTATTTTTATTCTTTATTTTTGGCGCTTTTTTAATGTCACCTGCTTCTCAGCAGAACACAGTAACCCAGAGCAAGCAGTCTCATGCCACAGATGGGCAGCTCTGGAGTCTGCCTTAATTCATTTAACCCCAGTCTGGTGCAAAAGTGTTCCAAAACATTCCTTTGCCTGCAGGTGATTTGCAGAGGGTGTTCAGACAGTGTGAATCACTTGTTCTCTCATCCTTTTTGTCCCCTCCATGTTGTTTCCAAATTCTAAGACTTTCTATTTCTAAAAGAATAATTGCCCTTGGGATCTAATCTTAAATTATATATCCAGGAGTAATAGTCAGCCTATGGTACTTGTTATAACATATTATCAGATGCTGCAGTACCAGTACTGTGTTATAGATTATTGACATCATAAATTGAGGCAGTGAATTCAAAACTGTTATTGTCCATTGTGTCAAACATAACTAAGGTGCTATGTTCTTAGTGTTGTTTCACATTTAAAAATAGATATACTATTGGTTAAATATATTAGTGATCTGATGATAATGAAGAAATTGAAGACATTTCTGTTGATAAAGAAATCCTGGGGACAGACTTTGCTTGGACTTAAAAAATATCAAATGGATTTACAACGTTGTACTTTGGCTTGTGTAAGGGACAAAGGGGCAACCTGTGATTGGTACTGTGCCATTTATGAAACGGTGTTAATGCATAAACCCACTGTACTAAATGCTGTATTTATTAGGAACAAGGCCTGCTCAAAGTGCTTAATATCTGAACATGAAAGCAAACGACAAGAGTTGAATGCAAGCAGGCTGGGAGCAAGTAAAACAGGGCAGGTTTCCACTAAAAGTTCAGTACGAGAGGCTTGTGTTTCTGCACAGCAGCACCCCAGCAAATGCCTGGGCACCATACCAGGAATAGTTTCCAAAGTAGAGACAGTGTGGTAGTTCTTCAGATTTCTGGGATGTTCTACAGAGTCAATCCAATACATGTTGAGCCCAGAAGAAAACTGTTGATGGATAACAGCAGGTCAAGACAGTCTCTCCAAACTAAAAAGAAGGATGTTGCAATTAGGAATAGCATGTATCTGGTTTTGTTTGAATGGCCAGGGAAATAGTATTGCATCATGGAGATAGATGCAAACAGATCTAGGCAAGTGTGGAGCCTAAAGAAGGTCCATCTTTCATATACCATGTAAAAGTGGCATCTGAATTTGTGTTCATAAGTAACGGGATCAGGAAGGTGGAGACCATATTTTCTGTAGAAACCTTATACTTGTAGAAACCGTGAGGGTGTACACAGGAAAATCTTACCATATATGGATTCACTTTCTTATATTCTTTCCATAAATATCTGTCCTGGCCATTTTTTCAGATGGGGTATACGTTTGGATGCAACTTTGTTGTGGGTCAGTACAGCAACCTCATATTCTTCTGGTGTTGGCAAGAATGTACACAAACATAAAGTACCTTTTGACTTAGACAAGATGGCTTTTGTAACGTAAGCTAAACTTTTTTTTGGTTTCCATGGCATTTGAGAGAAGTGTTGTTTTAGGTCTGATTTAATACAATTTACAGTAAAGTGTTGACTTCATTCAGTACATGGGCGCACAGATATTATCCAGTTTATGAATGACGAAGGAGTTGCTGCAAGGGAGCCAAGAACAGAACTCTTTAGGGATTTCTGTTGATCATTTACGTCTTAGCAGGGTACTGCAGAGTAAATGACCATACTTGCATTCAGTTAAGGCAGATAATATCTTCCTGTAGATTTTGGTCAACATGATGGAAAAAGTTTAATATATCTTATGGGTGTAATGTCTGTAAGGAGGAATGGCAGGACAATTAAAAAAAGGTTTTTCATGTCCAAACAGATGGAAAATCTGAGCCCAAAAGTTTTGAAAATTGGAAGAAAAAGGAGAGGTTGAGTGTTAAAAAGATTATTAACATTCTGGGCATTTTTCTTGTGTCAGCTAGTTCAAAATTTGCTATTTAATTTATTTAATTTAAATAAGTGACATTTAGTTATCACATGCAGCTAATATTCCTCTCTGAAGTGGCCAAGAAGATGTGAAAAGATCTTATTAGCAGGATTCTCACCAGATGCTAATTGTGTATTTCTAACTGATTGTGTCTGCCGAAATCAAGGTCCGGAGAAGCTTTTACTTTGGATGTTAACAGCAGAACTGAATTAGTACTCATATTTCCTTTCTTCATTTTGTTAAGATCCACCCTTTCACCATATCTATTCTCTTTTCCTGAAGGTTTGACAGCGAACTACTCATTATTATTGACAGCCTCAAGACTCCAAAGTCCCAAGGCTCCAATTTATTCAGCAAATACTTTCATCACAATATCAAAAAGGATCTTGGTAGCTTAAATTGAAGAGAATCCAATTATACCAGATATCTGATTCCCACCTGGTGACTGGTGGTCATTCACTCTATTATGCTGGAGTTGAGAAGTCCTTCCCCGATGAATTAAGCTTATGTAGCATGTATGTGTTTTGGCTAGAACTTGATAAGGAATTTCCCTTCAGTCATGGAAATCTAGAGCTTAGATTCATCTCATGTCATATAGAGCAAAAAAATTGAGTACTTAAGTCAGAAACCTTGTCTCTCTAGTCTCTGGGTAGTCAGTGGAGAGAGGTAAGTGTAGGATCATCTGTCATACATCAATGTAAGGATTGCATAATCCCCTGACACAGCTCTGCTGCTTTCAGAACCTTGGGCACTTGCATCTAAAAATGGGTAGGATAAACTTGAAATTAATTCCAGGTTAAGCATTCAGAGAGATGACCCTGTTCTGTGTTTTATACACATGTATCAACAACTGTTTTCAGTCCACAGAAGTTTGAATGGATCTACACAGAGCAGTGAAATGCATTGTCACAGGACTTTGCAAAGGAAGCTCAGCCATTTTATTTCACGACTATCCCCCAAAGAGAGAACGTAAATGCACACTTATTTTCTTTATTTGACAAATCTTTAATTAGAAAACCAGTCTTTTAATTATTATAAAATTTCACAGGCTGATAAATTTCGGTGGGTTATAGAGAGAATATTTTTCCATGAACCAAATATAAAAGTTAAAATAAAGAACAGCATTCACCTGATTAGCTCTCCTCCCTACTAGTTACCTATTACAAAAAAGACTATAGTCATCAATTTTTATTAAAAAAACATATATGTATATTGCAGCCTTTTATAACTTGAAGGGTTGCGATTAATATGTGATGATTTATTAATAATTTTTGTGACTCCAACTGGATGGAGTGGAAATGAAGCAGGTTTGGACCTAAATCCATACATGGAATTTCAGTGTTCTGAACTCTGAAAAATAACTATCTGCAAGGGAGCACATAGTCAAATTTAGCGAATATAACATTGTCTTTTTAAAAAGAAAAATCCAAGTGTTAGCATTAAAACATTGAAATCAATTACACAGTAAAGCTTGTAATTCTACATAGTTTTTGCACCTGGGTGCTGCTAACATTGTGCTGGTGTGTTGTGCTATCTACGAGGTATGGGCATGCCTATGAAGCAGGACTCTCCAGAGGAACACCGTAGGGCTTCCATTCACATGAGATTGGCACAAAGCTTTGACTAAAGGTGCAAGACTGCAACCTGGACAGCTTTATAGAACTGCACTAAATGACATGATCACTACTTCACTCAACCATGCACTGACATGCAACGGTACTTGAAAAAAGCTCAGTTTGTTTACAGAATGTTTACAAAGCAACTGCTTTCAGGGAAAGAAGTGTACAAGTGATGAAATGAAATCTCATGTGAAAAAATGAATGTACAGTATCTACATTAACTTATGCTCCTCAGTAAAATTACAAACAGTTTATCATTCATACCTAATTAATAGAATAGACTCTAAAGTATGGGATTTTGTATCTACTTGCATAGTCCATTTAATACCCAGTATTTTCTTGCTTGCATGGTTAGTGTCTAAGAGAAACAGTTAAATAAATACACATTCATTTACATAATGTGACAGTTTATTTAAAGCATTTTGACACTGAAATGATGAAAAGAGGACTAGGTAAATTACTTGGCAAACTGTGTATAATTTATTACTAGACTGAGTGAGTATATTGCACTGTCTAAAATTGTCACTGTTAAATTACCAACTTTTAGACACTGTCTAAATAATATTCTGTAATGTATTTTCCGCACCCCCCCCCCCCCCCCCCGCCAAGTAACAAATAAATATACAGTTTTAAATCTGGATTTTTATAGAAGCCCTACTGAAAATGATTGTTGTCACCCCAAGGCCAGGATCAGCAATGAATATAGCAATAATAAAGCTCTTCTTGTTAGATACTTCATTACTGATTCCTCTGTATGTATCCATGCCCCTTCTGAGGTGCATGTGTCAACACATTCTCAGATTTCTCTCTCAGCAGGCTTGCTCCAAAGCCCACTGATGCTCATAAAAATATTCTTGTTGCTAGGCTTCAGGCAGGTCTCATATGTGCCTCATCCTGATCTCTGTAGTTTTAATGCTACTTCCTGGGAATAAGTTTTGCTAGATATTTGGCTGTACCCATTGTTCTGGCTGTTGGCTGCCAATCTTAGAGATGACATACTCCAAAAAAATCCCTTCGGAGTCACAGGGTATTCACCTGACCTCACCTCTGCAACGTCAACATTTATGCCTCAACTAGACTTTCTTGCTCATCAACAGAAAGAAGTAGGTACTTTTAGGGTTCAATTCCTTTATTTCGCCTTTGTTATCATACAATAGATTGTGGCCAGAAAATATCTATTTTTGCCTCCTGACCAAACGTGGACTCTGCAAATATTCTTAGTTTGGTGACAAGAACCCCAGGCTTTCATGTTGAACTCTTGGTTCCTACTTATATTCTTGGGTGTGAAGTTTTAAAAGCACTCATCATTTACTTTTCAACTCTGATCAAGGTCAGGTGAGGTTTAACTGCAGAACCCAGTGGGGTTGTTTAGCTCAAACATTCTGAAAAGTTTGATTTTAACACTTTTCTGGAAACTGCTACCTGGAAATTGCACATAGGTTCCAAACCACATGATTTGCTAGAGGATGAATTTGCCTTAGCTAAGAAAATACATCTGGATAAGAGATTCCATGAAGAAAATTGAATGAAATTGAGATCTTTTTTTTTGCTACCTAATCATCATCAAAAGTATCAACATTATGGTGTGCAGGTGATTTGCAGGCTAAACACATGGATGTATTTCAACCTTTTCCACATGTTCTGGTGTTCTCAACATAAGAAGGTCATGGAGCTGTTGAAGCAAGTCTAGAGGAAAACCATGAGAATGATCAGGGGGCTGGAGCACTTCCTGTATGAAGATAGGGTGAGAAAGTTGGGGCTGTTCAGCCTGGAGAAGAGAAGGCTGCATGGAGACCTCATAGCAGCCTTCCAGTATCTGAAGGGGGCCTACAAGGATGCCAGAGAGAGTCTCTTCATCAGGGACTGTAGTGATAGGGTAAGGGAGAATGGGTTTAAACTAACACCGGAGGGTTTAAATTGGGTATAAGGAAGAAGTTCCTTACTGTGAGGGTGGTGAGGCACTGGAATGGGCTGCCCAGGGAAGCTGTGAATGCTCCATCCCTGGCAGTGTTCAAGGCCAGGTTGGACAGAGCCTTAAGTGACATGGCTTAGTGTGTGGCATCCCTGAAGTTTGGGTTTCATTGTGCTGATGTTCAATTTCAGACATGAAATAAAGGAGTTTTGAGTTCAGAAGGTAACTTTATGTAATAAATGCAACTTCATGTAATAAATGCAACACTCTCCCTTCCTAATTTATGTACTGAAATTCAAAAAGAACAGGGAAAGTTCAAAATAAAATAGATCAGAAAGCATGGCATTATCTCCTCTTTGTCCTGAAAATATCATTAATAACTGAATGGATATTGGGAAAGATTTGGACAGAAAATATGAGACTGATGGAAATGATGTTCCCCTGGGGATTATGCTAGCATTTGTCCTCGTATTGCTGTTCAGTCTATCTACCTGTATAAAAAAGACTGTGGTCACTTATATTTCAGTCAAGTAATACCAACAATTTTGGAAATAGCCCACACATCCCCCATGCAGCTGATGCAAAAGCCTGCTGAAGTCACAGTTTCAGGAAGCTGTGGAGCTATCCTCAGTGCAAACAAATAAAATACAAATCATGACAGAATGAGGAAAAGTGGAAGCCTGTATCTAAAATCATTCAAGTCTTAGGTGGTCTCATGTAGCTTATCCTCTCATAAGCTTTGCAGGACTCAAAATGTTTGATGTTCTTATACTTTAGAGATGGTCATGACAGGAAATCATCTACAGAGCCTCACAAACAAAAGTTCATCAAGCACTAGGACACACTACCCTTCTCAGATTATAATCTAAATGGTTTTATTAAAACACTGGGTATTTTAATGCTCAGTTGTAATTAATATTGAGAAATTCTGGAGCACAGAAACAGAAAAAGAGGAGTTCCTCTTTTATGGTGTGCACTGTGTTCTGTTTGAATGATGCCTGAGATGTCACACTTTGCAATGAATGTGCTGAGAAAGCAGAGAAATCAGAACTATTTGCTGATTCATACTGTAAATTTTCTTCCTCATGGAGCATCAACTAAACTCTGGGTCGTGAGTTAGTAGAATATATAATTTGATTACAAACAGCTGTTTAAATATATATACACACACATATAAAATAAATGAATAATTATTTTACACTTGGCAATAAAACATGAGCTTGCTTATCCATTATTTATCCCTGCAGTGGAAAAAAAAAAGGGATGCAAAATTTCACTGAAAATTTTCTTGCTTGTGCTGTGCAATGCTGTTCTCTGAAATAAAATCCCTGGTGTACCTCTTCCCTTAAATTCTGACCCAGAGCACCCAGCAAAACAGATGGGAAAGCACATGATACTCCTTGCTCAGGCTTTCAAGCAGAGAAGAAATGGCATCTTGATCCCTTATTTTTACTAACTCTTTTTTTCTTTTTTCTTTTTTTTTTTTCTGTTGAGTTTACTTTAATTTTACTTGTCACAAGAGAAAACCTAGGACAATTGTATCTTTGCAAAAAAAAAAAAAGTTTTCAACAGCTACCAAAGCAAACCTGCTTTATCTAGGAGAACGTTGTTTCAGAGTATTCATACAGCCATGCAAAAGCATTTGTGCAAATGTCACACCATTGGCAATGTGCAAAAGCAGCAAGATGTGCACACTGAGGAGCACGCGAATATCTTTCAAGGAAGCATAATCTCTCACAGGACAAAATAATTCTGTGTACTCAGCACAATTCTTTCAAGAAGCTGCTCATGCAGATTAACAGTCTAAAAATGTCCTCTTATTCTGCTGCTATATCTTCCCTCCTGCTTTGTTGCTATCTGTTGTATCTTCCTTCACCTCCCCAAGACACTCTTCACTGCATTATCTGGCATTGCAGACTTTATCTCTGCTCTAGCTATATCAAGGCATTATGTTTCTGGGATTGTCAATCCGTCAGTTTTTACAGCTACTAAGATCACATAAGAGAAAGATATTTCTGATATGCTGTTATCCAAAGACTCAGGTCTTCCTCTTCACACAGTTGAGAAATTTTGTACAGTCACTTTCCTATTGTTCTTAGAAAAATTAATGGTATCTGGACATAATAAACCAAGAGCAATACACAATGTTTTCTCTCTGCCATTCCTCACGACGCTGTATATGAATTTATCATGTCATCAAGTTTCTTAGATCCCTGTGGTCTGCACAGAATCCTCATTTGTCAAAGGTTTTTGTTTATGATGTTAGTTATGACAGAGATGCCTGTAAAAATATATTCTTGATTATGTCTGTTGGTATAGAACTAGATTTTCTCTTCTGTATGCTTTATCTAATTAAAAAGCACTATTTTATTTTGCTTTGATGTGCTTAAACTTTATTGAGTTCAGTGAAAAATTTACCATGTGTCATGGCTTACTCAGCTAAAAGTTACTCAGTGACTGGACATTTTTTGTTCTGCTCTTTTTTATGTGGTTTTTCCTTCTGACATCAAGCATTCAGATCCTGTTGCTCTCAGACTTCAAAACAGAACTCAAGCAGAAATCATTTGAGGGCACAATTTTACACCTAATCTCAAACTCTGCAGTGAGTGAAGCCCAAGTCCAGATTGTCTCCATTTGGGAATGACCTAAATGATTGTATGGATGGGATTCGATTCTTAGTTAAGAAACTCTGTAATTTTAAGGCACAATCCAAGGATTATGTCTGCATGCTGAGTGCTCTTA
Organism: Pezoporus occidentalis; assembly: GCF_034315485.1. Lineage (NCBI taxonomy): Eukaryota > Metazoa > Chordata > Aves > Psittaciformes > Psittacidae > Pezoporus > Pezoporus occidentalis. The sequence goes on along the minus strand of NW_026915910.1, from coordinate 2,386,123 downwards.
AGCCATCAGTGAGTTCTCTGAAGAAATCCCTGATGACCTGAGATGTGTCAGGAGAGTGCAAAATAGAGGGTAGGAGAACAATGTGCTACCTGAATATTAAAAAGCCCTAATTTGTATAGGTTCTCTGCTTTAGCTCATGCAGGAGAGGCTTTTGTAACGTGAATTGAATTACTTCTCACTTACATATGCCTCTTGCCTGGTCTCCACTTATATGCAGTTTCCACAGATGTGTTCTGTCCATTTCCAAAAGCATTTTCATTTTGAGCACTTCAACTGTGATGCAGTAAGGATTAAATTTTTGCTTGGATTTATCTTCCAGAATACAGACTTACTGTTTTTGATCATGCAAATGTGTCAGCTTGGGTAGAGCTTTATAGAATGTGACTGATTTCAGTGAGTACCTGTCTAGACTAAGGGAACAGGACTGAGCTTTTCCTTCCCATTAAGTGAAGGCAGAGGTTTGAGACATCAAAGGAATTCTGGCAAGATTTTAAAGAAAGCCTCTTCAAACTGACTTTTTCTACATCAATAGTTGAACTGATACCTTATGTTATTAAAAATGAATGAATTTTTAAAAGATTAATACATTCTTAAGGCTTTGCTTCCCATTTCCTTCTTCAAAAGCAATGAAATTTGTCTGTTCTTTTTCGGTTTTATTCCTAGGCAATTTCATATTTTTGGGGTTCTCCCATTAACACTAGGATGGACGGGATTTTCAAACACATCTAAGGATTTTTAAGTCCTTGATTAGATATCCCTTCCTGCTACAAAAGTTGTGAAAGTGCAAGCTCTGAAAAACAGGCTTCTTGAAGCTCCCAGTCTGGGGAGCTCCACTAACGAGGCAATCTCAAAGGTGCTGTATAGCCAGACTTTTCAAAGCCTTTAGAATTATAGAAGAATATTTCTTCTAGGCTTTTAAAAGCTCCTAAGCAGTGAGTCTCAGTTGGATTTAAACACCGTCTTTAGATAGCTCTTTAAAAAATCTACCTCACTTCCTGACTTTTGTAGACATTGGCCACCTTGGGTCATTAGTGCTTTATGGAGGCTGCTTATACTTTTGGAAGTTTTTCAAGGGGGTTTCTGTTGTATTGGAACTTTCATTTTGGTTCAGCCACATCTATTTTTAGAAAGGAATCACATTTCCAGTAACAGGTTGTGAAGGGACTGCTTGTTAGATTTTATGAGCAGGAGATCCCTTACACTTCTGTAGCCTTAAGAAAGCTATTCCCCTGGGAATTCCTGAGAAGAATTAAAAATAGAAACTTAGCTAATTGAGAACATAAGTGCAAATTTATGCTAAAGAGATAAGCTATATATAAAGGGATGGCCAAGATCAAATGGAAAAAAAAGTGCTGTTTAGAGGCCTTTGCATAAAATATCCCAATGAAGTCCTAAAGAAGGAAGGGCCACCTATGTCTGAATGCCATGGAGTGAATTAAATGCTTGAAAAATAAGAGAATAATAAAACATAGAAGCACACAAAAATCATATACTACCAAGCTGTCAGTTGTTACGAGTTTTATCCTTTTTAAATTGAGGCTTTTCCATTATAAGGATGCCAGAAAAAATGGTGATGAAGTCATCCTTATTTGTATTCCATCCTTGTGCAATTTGATTCAGGGAAGAGTTTTAATATTTCAGTGAATTATAGATAGAAATTGATACCTTTTCATTTAGAAAGTTGTCTGCCATCTCTGTGGCTGAATATGGACGGGAAATATGTGCCAGTGTAACAGCATTTTTATGATCTCAGCTATAATCCTGATTTAACAGCAATAGCTTAATAGAAATTGCTGATAGCAAGAAAAAGGGTTTCAATGAGACACTAATTATTTTGCCTAGTGGATGTAGCACATTATCTCCCAGATGCAACTCTGATCTGAACAGTCTGTAAATATCAAACCTTGTATTTAGTTCAGTTTAGAGCTCTTAGAGGTCAAGCCCTGCTCTTCATTGACCTAGAAGTCAAGGACAATGCTGTGGATGAGCCAAACCATTATTAATCATGTCATGTAGTTTAAGAGATTCTGTTGGTGTTGCCTGCTTACCCTAACTATATTTCATAAACAATCACATAGGATATGCCTTGGGGGAAAGGCAAAAAGAAGGCTGAGGCAGTAAAAGGAAGTATGCAGCTCACTAAGTGAGCCAGAGATTTAAAACCTGTGCAACTCCATCTGCCACAAGCCTGTGACCTTATCCAGAGGATTCAGTGTATATGTGAGAAGGGGTGACTTGACTGGTTGGGGTATTTGAACCTCTCTGTAGATAGGTAGGCTGTAGAAGACACCAGGAAAGCAGAGATATAAAAATAACCAAGACTACAGCCAGTCTGGCAGCATAGTTCTGAAAAAATGCCTATGGGAAATATCTTGGTTTGAACTGGGGGAAAAGAAAGGACTTTCTGTGAGCCAGAAAAACTGCTTCCTCCTGAGTGGAGGCAGTGTCTCTGTCTTTTGCATGTCTTGTAGGTGAAAGAGGAGGACACTGAAGTAATTGAATTCTTTATTGATTTCTTCTGCCAACAGAAATGACTGCAACCTCCAAAATTTGGAGAATTGCCAGGAAGGGAAAAAAAATAATTAAAGCTCTAAAAATAGATCTACTTCTCTCAGTTTCTATTAATCTTTTTGTTGGCTGGTGCTATACATTATGTATGTAGGAAGGGAGTGAGTTTTCCCTTTTCTTCAGAGTTGTAGTTTTACTAATATTCTGGGAGGTGCAGCCTCCTTTGGAGAAGCTCTCTTTAAAGATGCACTCTGAGAAAATGACGACTGTGAACTTCCAGCCAGTTTTTGAGAGATACTTGCAAGAATATTTGAAAGAAAATGCCATGTGGCTCTGAAACTCCCTATTCTGAAAATGCTGGAGCCTGGAGAGGTTTTCTAGTATAGCGGTACTGTGTTGCCACAGGTGCAACTGAGTAGTCCTAAGGAAGCAGATGCTTAGCAGTATTTTAAAGGGTTTTGTTCAAAACTGTTTCTGCTGGCCTCTGCTGATACTATTACCTTCATTTTTTTTTTCTTTATTCCTTTAAGCTGACACAAGAAAGCACTGGCTTCCAAAAAATCTCATTATTTGACACAGAAGGGACTAAATAAGTCAGGTAAAATTTGAGGTGGTACACACACACTTGAGGCATTCTGTTTTGTCAACTAGTTAACACAGACTGTGATCTTTACAGTAAAACAGAACAGAGGCAGAGAGATATGGGCCATATTTACTCTATCTGTAGACAGAAGAAATATGAGCCTGATGTATATGATCAGTCATATCTTGTAAGCTTAAAATTTACAGTTGTAGCTACTCAATCAATCTTTGACATTATTTCCTCTGAAAAAAAAGCAGATAAAAATTTTCAAGTCTGTCTGAAAATCTGGTAAAACAGCCTCCAGCATCACATGAACTGAAAAGGAGGCACTTCAACAAATTCTGATTTGCTCTGAGTTATTTCCTTAACTTTATCATCTGTATCCAGAAACATTTAGTCTTCTAACAAGAAGAAATGGCAGCATGGTTATGATATGAATGCTTCTTTGCATTGCTATATTTCATTTTCAGCTTTATAATTTTTTTCCTCAACCAAGAAAAAAGCAAATCCCATTTGCAGCTGGTCTTTATTGCTGCCTTAGAAGGAATTAAATATCCAGCTACTTACAGTTCAATAAACTCCTCAAATCCTGCATGAACAAAGTGAATCATAGAATCACAGAATCATAGAATAGTTAGGGTTGGAAAGGACCTTAAGATCATCAAGTTCCAACCCCCCTGCCATGGGCAGGGACACCTCACACTAAACCATGGCACCCAAGGCTTCCTCCAAACTGGCCTTGAACACCGCCAGGGATGGAGCATTCAGAACTTCCCTGGGCAACCCATTCCAGTGCCTCACCACCCTAACAGGAAAGAATTTCTTCCTTATATCCAATCTAAACTTCCCCTGTTTAAGTTTGAACCCGTTGCCCCTTGTTCTGTCACTACAGTGAACAAAGGTTATAATAAGCACATGCTTCTTTCCCACAGATGCCAGTGAGATGTGAGTCTATGCTTGAAAGACACGAGCAAAAGTGGGAATACTTATGTTTGTAAAGTTACAGGTTAGAGATACCAGTGTTCTTTCTAGAGGAGCTGTATAAAATTACTAGTTTGGTTTTGAAAATGGCATAGTTGTATTATGTTGCACACATGATAGCCTTATTTCTGAGTAGGAGCTATGAGCACCAGCACAGTGCCATGCTGACTCAGCTTTGCATCTATACTTGCAAAGCTGCCTTGTCCTCTCATCATTGCAGCACCCACTGCAGTACTCAGTGTAGAAAGACTTTCTGCAAGACTATAAGTTTGCACAGATTTGAATTCAGTAAATATATTCCCTTGCACACTGTAGGATGTTTCTAAGTAAACTATGCTTGTATGAATCAGTGATATTTCTTCTGCTTCATGCCCTGATTTGTCTATTTCCAGCCATGTCAAACTTGGATTGAAGGCCAAGTGGTTACAGTTGAAGTGATGAGTAGCAAACTTATTGGCCATGCAGCAAAGAGGATGTTTCAGGACCTTGGTGTCAAGTTTTGAGAACTATTAAGAGTTACTCCAGGGAAGCATCAGTGCTGGGATGCTCCTAAGAGTAACTGCAGGAGCTTTTGCAGATCACAAGGGAAAAGCTGCTGTAAGCTGCAATACAGCACTAATTGCAAGGAGCAATGACTGTATTGCAGACTGAGCTCCTTTACTTGCCCTTTTGGCTCAAGGGGAGTGAAGACTTTCTACATTGTATCAGTGATTAAGCTCTTAGAATGCCATGGATTTGGAAATGAAGGAGCAAACTGAGAAGAATATGTTGCCTTGGGTTCTTCCTTCTGTCCCTCAGTACTCTGGTATCCACTTCTCCCAAACCACACAAAGCAAGAGCATCTATAGGATGAAAGTAAAGAGCTTGTGCCCTTGATTTTGAACTCAGTATTTTTGTGTTCTTCTGTCAAGAATGAGTTGGATTTCCAGTCTCTTCAGTTGAAGAGATTGTAATGGTTCTGAATGAAGATGTAGTAAGTGCCCAGTATCAGCACAAATTTGTGCAGTGGATGTCATCCAGAATAGAGATGACCTTGTCTATCACAGCTCAAAAGGCAATATGGGATTCTAATTTCATGTGATAAAATGTCATCACAAACATGAAATTCTAAAACCATCACTCAGTGATTATAATTAGTCCATGGCAAAGTGCTCTGAATACTAAAGCAAATAGAACAGGTGAAAATACTCTTAACAAAGGTGGAGGAAAAGTGTGAGACTGACTCATGGCTGTGAAAGCTTCCATTAACCCGGCCCAGACTGAGATAATTATGAGGGCAGCTCCAATTGTGTAAAGGATGTAAAACTGCTAGCGTGGTATTAGGTCTTGTATTTTTCCATCCCTGGGCCTTTTTTTCAGTGCTACCTTCAGGCACAGCATCTGTCAACATAAAACAGTTTCCCAACTGACTGCTGAAAGCCAGACCTAAATCCAGCAAACCTTTTTAGATATTAACCCTTTCAGTGAGCACGAGCTGCACAGCAATTTTTCTGCCTGTATGTCACACAGTCTTGTTCAAGTTCTTCAAAACTATTGCAGGGAAGTCTAGACCATGAAGATTGGTAAAAGTACCATCCCAGAATAATAAAAAGTAAGAAACCACGTTTTTCCATATAGTGGCATCTTGTGAACATAATCTCACACTGGGTCTCCAGTCATTGAATTGAAGTTGAAAAACTGCTTAGCCTTGACTGATCTGATGCCTTTAGTGACATGGTTTAGAAATGGACTTTGGAGTCCCCAAGATAAAGGTTGGACATGATGATCTTAAAGGTCTTTTCCAACCTAGCTGATTTTATGATTCTATGATCTTGCACCTAACACATTCAGTACCTTCTTCTCATTGATTCAAGAAAGATATTACACCACCACCTTCAGATCCAGACCACAAGAGTACTGACCTGTCCTGTCTTGACAGTCTGTCCTGACTGCACAAAACCAGAGTGCTGCAATGTGTGGGAGTCACAGTTTAATTTAGTTTCAACAGCAATAGAAGAGTTACTACTGATAATCAGATCAACAGGGATTTCTGCCCAAGCCAATCACTCAGGCACTTACTTAGTTTGTCAGAAATGTTTTATTTGCATCCTGTACTCTAAAACTCAGGTATATTTGTATGAGCTGCAGTCATATCTCTGCAATGCATCTTGGGGAAAAAGTACTTAGTAGTTGTATTCCTTTAAATGAGAAAGGGAGAAACAGCCATCAGTACAACTGCAGCATTCCCAAGTACAATGTACATTGCAGCTATTAATCCGTGATTCTATGATTCTATAAGTGAACATGAATGAGACGGACAGAGTAAAATATGCTATTTTTTTTCCCAGTCTCTAATGCTTCCACATGCTCCCACAATCAGGATCAGTTCACTACAGATGATGGGTTCTTATAGCAGCAACATCAATAATGTTTCTGAAACATTTCAGTCACTGTTAAGAAACTGTGCCAAACCTTTTTGTTGCAGGACAAGATGTATATGTTTTTGTTGCCTGATGCTATGAGCTCATAGAACTTTCAGATGCTAACAATCACTGTTTTATTTTTTTGCATGCTGCAGTAAAGATGCTATCTTTCACACTATACACTGATTTCTGAGGTGTGTGGGAAAGAACCAATGGCTCATAACAGATCTTAGGTCCATCAATCAACACACCACCTAAATTCATATGGATCCAATGTTGAGAGTATGATTGCTGTTGTAAAGGAAGCTCTAATTTTTCCATTTGCAACATGCACAGAAAGCTGTGTCAAACTTTTTTACATCCTTCACAATGATGAGGGGAATTTCATGCCACAGTTCTGGACTATCTTTTCTTCATCACAGCAACCTATGAAGTTTCTGGACAAGCTATTCCTTAGAAAACAGTGAAGAAAGCACTTTAATTCTCTAGGGCATCTCTGTTACTTTGGGTCAAATCTGCATCCTCCCTCATGAAAGTGAAATAATCACAGAATAAATACAAATAGAAATGGCAGCACCTGGCTCCAGCCAGGAGAAACTGTTAATTTTTATTTTCAGGCAAAGCCAGAGCCTCTGAGGCAACAGTAGCTCTCTACTTCATTCATTTTGGCTGGTGTGAACATCTAGTCCCAAGAAAGACTGTATAAGTAGCTATGATATAATCAAGGAAAATTCTTTTATGTTTCCCCTTGAAATAAATCTGTCAGAAGAAGAAGGATGGAGAAAATTGTGTACTTTACGCTAAATTAGTTAAATTAAATATGAAGAGGAAATGGCAGAAAAAGAAAGAAACTCTTATGGCAATGCTATAAATTGGTTGGTTAAACATTTATGATATGACAGCCTTAAATCAGACACAGACACTTGAGGACTAAGGCCTCAGCAGGTAAAGAAGTTTGCTTCATTTGCAGCTATACAATTCAGGCTGACTTAGATCAGCTGAGATTTCCAGCTGTACATACAGGAACCATTCTAATAATCTAATTAGTCTGATTTTCAGAAAAGCTTGTGCAATAGATTGACAAGAGGGCACTTGGCACAGGACCAGTGCAGATATGCTGTTATAGCTGAGTGTCTATTGTGTAGGTTGCACTATTCAGTAGTCCTGAATTTCTAGGCATAAAATTGCTAAATTACTTTAATATGACTATTGGTTTGCAACATGAATGAATCAATTTCAATGACAAAAATATTTCAGCTGAATAATTTCACGCAATTCAGCTGAACGTCCTCAGTATTATTTTACTAGCATCTGAATTTTGCACTTGACGTTACCAATGTTTGGCAGTGGAGATGTTTTGCAGCTCAAATAATACACAATAGAGTTGTTACTTCACCACATGAGATGTCAACTACCCACTTTCACCAAGAAGGGATCCGCAACAACAATAAGGAGAGGCAGGTTTTGAGCAGTGCCCTTTTTTTCAGTTCCTTTTGGGGCCATTAGGTGGTAATGAAGATTGATTTAGAAACAGAAAATAAGTGTATATGTGAAAAATAGCCTGACAAAGATGGACAGGCCTACAGCCTGGGTCAGGTGCTCTCTCCAATATGACTGACAAGGCCACGTCCTCTGCTCCTGCACCATCCCCTCCTTTTCATCTGAAACAAAACCAGGTCCATGGGTAAGGACTGAGTGTTAGTCCAGTAGGTTCCCTCTAGACAGGGTACTGAGAACCAGGACTTCAGGATACAGGCAGAAACTTCGAGGCAAAACCAAAAGGTTACCATTTGCATTTTATGGAGACATGCGAATAAATGTGAAATGCACAGTTTAATATGTCTTTCGAAGCTCACTATTTACCCAAGGGCCAGAGGTGCTTATTCTGGTAGCTCCATTATCAGGAGCAACAGAAGTGATAGCACAGAGGTAGGGGCAGATCTCATAGCTATGAGGCAGTGCTGAGCACAATGTGGGCAGGCTACCTTCTGCTTCCCAGAGATGGGCAGAGAAAACATGAGTAAACCATGTCCCGTGCCTTTCACTGTTAGGGCTTGAACTCACAACTCTGCCACTATGGGAAGAGGAGCTAAGAGCTACCAGGGCTTAGGAGGAGAGGGGAGAAGCCTGAATGTGAAAGCAAGAGAGACCTTGGCAAGAAAGAAGCTGTTGGTATGAACAGTTGGAGAAGAAAGGAACTGGATTATGCCCTGTAGAGACTATTATCTTGTCAGCTCCGTCTGGAAAATTTAAACATTTGGTTGCACTTAGCACAGCTTCAGGGCACTTGTAGCTGGTTTATCTTTTGATAGTCTGTGAGGGACCATATGCTAGCACAGGGTTGCCAGTTCCCGACTCTGACCCACTCTTCCCAAGCCCTGAAATGCCTTGTACCTTTCGTGAGGAAGGAGGTGCCAGTCTCTGGTGCTGTCCAAGGTCTCAGCTACATTTGCTCTTGAAAAACTCCCTGTTCATTTCATTTAAAACTAAATGGAAGGGGAAAGGCAGCTGACAAAATGGTCCTGTAATATACATTAATACTGAATATCTTTCTAGTAAAGAAAAGGAAAATTCTAGCATTTAAGAATAACATTTTATTGTAGATTCTAGTCTTTAAAAGACATAACTATTTGATATAGAATTTCAAGATCAGCAAAGATTGTTATACAAATATGGTCATGGTATAATCTTGAAAATTATTAACAGTTTTCAGCAACAAGGGAGTTTTACAAGGGAAGAAAATCAATATTGACCTACCGTGTTTATCTGTAGCATATTAAAGTTGCCTGCACCTGAGAAATCCCAGTAATTAAACACCTAATGCTAAATTAATACAGAAAAAGGTTAAGCAAATTCTGTAGTTTCAAGGGAGCTAAAAAAGCTGATTATGGGCTAAGAAAAATACTCAAACCAAACAACAAAACAAGCATTAGATTGAAATTGGGTGCAAATGGACATAAGTAACAACCGGAAAAAAATGTCTTCCCTACAGTACTTGATTAATTCAATCTTTTTTGTACTGACTCAACTGCACTGTTTGCAGTGCTCCAAGCCACTCAGCTGTCAGGCTGGATCCCTAATGACCCAACTTAACCCCCAACAAACAAAGTGAACAGCCAAACTGATTGTTGCCCATCACTCCAAAATTATTTCTCAACATTTTCATTGGAGTTGCAATGACCAGAGATACCTCAGAAGCATTAGTCTGACACCACTTTAGACATGTGCTCTCAAGCATATGAACCAGTTATCTTAGGCTGTTCTCCAGCTGTGGTAGCTGCCATAAGATGTATTCAAGGGCCCTCATCCTACAGTAGCTGTCTGAGCTAGATGAATTGCAATACCTATTTCTCTTGTTCGACTATAGCCTAGGAAGGGAAATCTTTGATACGTGATTTTTACATGTCCCTCTCTATCTGGTCATGTGCTCCAATAAAGTATTGGCTACAGACATTTAAGAAGACATTTAATGAAAAGTCACTTTTTCATTAAACTCTCTTAAATGCTTATGGTGCTGTGTCTCTATCCAGCTTATGTTTTAGGGCAATGTTTTTTAAAAAAACACTTTTCTAGTAAGAAGCAGAGATCAATTGCACTGAATCTCTTTAAGGATGCTGAGGGAATACCTAAGACTGTATCCTTTTCAGATTAAAATATCTGCTTACCCCAGTCCTCAGACTGGCAAAGTTTTATAGGCATATTTTTATATACATCTTGATGGCTCCAGTGAAGACAATGGGATTATTCAGTGCTTATGGCTTGTTAGTTGCTTTTGTTTTTGCAGGATCTGGGACTTGATGTTGTTTTCCTACATATTCTGTTCCTCACCAGATGTAGCAGAAGGATATGTATAACGGAATTCTTCACTTCTGCCCCATTCATGCCACCATTCACATTTAATTTAGTAAAGAAGCAATAGCTGATGCCATGGCAAGTTTTATACTAGGCACAAAGCCATCTTTCAATTTTTATTTTTATTCTTTTTTTTTGTAATTGGCAAAGCTGAATTCAACTTCAAGCAATCCCTCTCTTCTCCATTATAAGGGCATATCCAGCACTTCTCCAGAGTATCACTTGAAAGAACTAATGAATTACATTAAATGAAATGTTCTTTTTTATTTTTTTCTCTTGAGGAAATGAGCTTTAACATCATCAAATCCTGTATGCTAATTCTGAGTCAAATATCTTGGTATTTTTTCCAGGAAAAGTGCTCAGCAAAACTTTGCTCTTGCCTGAGTGTTGTACGATTGTAACAAATCACTAAAATGTCCCTGAGATGTCTCACATCAGGGAAATTAAAACCCTGAAAAATATATGTTCTTGGCACAGTCTTTATATATATTGTGAAATTGCTACTGTAATTGCAGGATTTAGTATGTTATGGGGAAAAGACATTTTCTTTTAAGGCCTTTTTTTCTGTAAATCTCAAATTTAAGTCGAAGCACAGAGAGATAAGTGCATCCCTATTTATTTCACTACTTATATGCATGCTTAAATTTCAAGATGCCCTGGTCTGTGAGATTTAAGAATTTGATTAAACTACATCACTTACTTGAGTGCTTTGCCAGATTAAGATCTTCAGAAGTGGAATACTAGTATGAATATAGGCTGCATTGGTGTTTAAAGTTATAACTTTGCTGGTAAACCAAGCAATGACAGGAGTTGTGCTGAGGCCTTGAATGATGCTGACATGGGCTGTCTGTCCATAATATTAAATATTCCTGTAGTCTAAAAGATGGGGAACTGCAAAAAGCTGTTTGGTGAGAATGGTCCCTGGATCATGCCAGCACTGCTTTTCTGGACCAAAGCTATGCCAAGAACATCCCTAGGTATTTAATAGTTTAGAATATTAAATTCCAATACCTTTGTAGTTACAAAACCTGGAATAACCTATAAGACCAACTGCCTTGATTGCACCCTAAGTTCTGTGCTTCAACTGACTTTATCATGCCCAGGACTTAGATTGGGATTCATGGTGCTGTTCGGTAACGGTTTGTTTTTATACATGTGGCTCTCTAAGGTAGTGAGAAGAGAACAAATTCTTGTTCAGGGCTAGATACTGTCACTGTTTAGGCTTTCACAGCTACCTAAGCCCTCTTTGAAGTTCTCGCACAGGTACAATAATGCCAGCTAAGCTGGCACCTTGGTCACTCATTTCTTTCACACTTCATTGTGGAAAGTTGATCTGGTCACAGAACTGAATTTTGCAACTACCTCTTCTTTTTCTGCAGAGACAAAATCGCACATTTCACAAGTTTTACATAGTTAGAATTTGGGTCTACACATTGGGAATTAGGGCCTGTGGTCTGAATAGGTACGTACTACTGGTACTGCTGTGCCAGATGCTGCAACATTTCCTTTGACATACTTTTGAAACCAACGGAGTTTCCTTTAAGCCAAAGTCCGCTTTTTGCAGAGAAAATGTTTTTGTAGCTCAGAGATCATTTTCAGTGTGATAAGTGTAAAAAATATTCAGTCCTCATTGATGGCAGGAAATAAGATCGAAGAAGTGTCATGACAGAATTGCAAGAGAAATAGAAGAAAAATTCTTTGGATCAATATCTATTTAGTTGACTGAACATAAGAAAGAACTTCTTTACTGTAAGGGCTGCTGAGCATTGAAATTAGTTGTCCAGGGAGGCTGTAGAGCCTCCTTCCCTGGAGATATTCAAGAGCCAAATGGACACAATCCTGAGTTATGTGTTCTATGTGACTGTGCTTGAGCAGGGAGGTTGGAATAGGTGACCTCTGGTAGTCCTTTCCAAATTCAACATTCTGTCATTCTATAATTTTGTGATTCTGTGACATGCCTATATAAATTCCCATGTAAAAAGTCTCCATCCATGACTAAATCTAAAATATTTCTTGTCCAATTCTCAAGTGCTTATTGAAAGAAAAATTATACTTTTTGTCCTTTACAGAGGAATTGAGTGCAATATCCAACATGCAGCTGGGAAACTGAGAAGCAGGCTTACAGCAGAGGGCTGCCACACTACCTTACTGTTGGGATATGTCCCTTCTCCAGCAAAAGCTGTGCTAATCTGTTAATGATTTTCATACATAATCAGGGTAGGCTCTGATGTGTGCTCCAGAGAACTCTGCAGCTGATATTGCCAAAATAGTGGTCTTGCTAATTATGGGGAGCCCATTATCAATCTGTTTTAGAAATACTGCCTGGAGTATCCATCAGGGTGCTGTAGAGGTGCTGAAGTAAAGTAAAGCAGGACACTGCTGAGGCACAAATAATTTTTCTCTAGTTAAGTTTGTATCAGCATTTCTACTAAAATACTTGTTTCCATTCAGCCTGGAAAATGTGTTCAGAACAGAAACTTGGCACAAAATGTTCCAAGCAGGGGCAATATTTTCTTTTTGAGGAAATGCTCATTTATTTTTGTTTCTGAGACAGAAATGGAGCTAAAGTCTAGGCATTTCTGTGATAAAAGCATGCAGTAGGAAGCAAAGCCTACAGTAAAAAAGAACCAGGAAGAGCAGAAGTTTATGAGATAAAAAATGTAGGAAAATGGAAATTTAGGGTTAAATATTTTTTAAGTTTTCTTACAGACAATTTTCTCTCTGAGGAAAGTTTTTAGCTATTTAGGTGCTGCTATAAATTAGTTAAGTCTGTACCAGAGTCTGCACTTTGATGCATCCAAGCATCTTCCATTTATGTCAACAGGGTTATGCTCTCAGAGTCTTAAAAAATAAATAGGAAAATTTTGAAGAGGTTGAGAGCACACACAGAAGATTAAAATACAAAACAAGTTGAGCTGCAAAGGAAAGATAGCCTTGGGGAGCAGGAAAGAGAAACTTCATTTTCTTTAATGAGGAAGCAAGAAGAAAATGAGAATAGTGTTGTGGGTATATTGGTATGTCAGAGAGGAAACAAGCAAGGAAAGATGAAATTCCAAACTGCTTCACATTTGTTTGTTTTTAGGAGGATGTTGATTGTCTGTCTGGGAAAGAAGGCCATATCCCCATGTTTGGCCTGAAACCCACAGTATACCTCAACTTTGTGGCGAAGCAATGACGTTTCATCCTATGAGTAGGAGGAGCATCTGAGTTTCACATTGGATCCTTGTTTTTAAACCATGAAGGAGGTAGAAAGAGTTTGGGTAAAGAAGGCCTTGAGGATTAAAAGGAAAAATTTCCAGAAAACTTCCTTCTACCTGAATGATGTTTTGGAAGAAGCGGTTGCACCTCTCCAGTGTTGGTCAGGTGAGGTGATGTATGGAGCTCTGTAATGACAAATGAGGATGTTTCAAAGAACACCTCTAAAAAAAGCCCCTAAACTCTTCCTGGTCAGAAGTGTATGCTTGTGAGCTGCTGTGATCGTAAATTCCAGATTACTCCTGGGGAAATTATGAATTATGGCACTCAGTTCCTGATAGGTACTTCTGCATATCTCCAGGAGGCTGTGATGTTGCTGCTTATAAGGCAGAGAGCGAACAACAGGGACATGCACCACCTATGCTTGCAGCATAGTGTGCGCTTTTCAGTTCTCATTCACAGCTTTTTCAGGTGAAGAAGCAGCTCTGAATCTCATCCCCTTCTCCCCAGGGGTGTCTGAAACCCAAGATGGGATCCTTACGTTGCCATAAATGGAAAACAGGTCATGGAGAGGCCCATGCTGAAGTGAAACAATCTGCACACACTTGGTCTGTGAATGTGTACAGACTGGTTTGTACAAGACTACAGTGAGAAGAAGCTTTTTAGGTAATGGATGAGATTCTTCCCATATTCAGTGTCCTCCCTGTTCAGATGCCTTCTTGTTTGGGTAAGATGGTATGGAGGAATAATCAAAGTTTTGTCTGTCTATAATTTGGTTACACTACCTCCCAAAAAACATGTTTTGCTTGGTGTCCGCTTCACCTTAATTTTCTGAGATAGTCTTAACGTATTTTCTATTTAAAACCTGTTGGAGGATATGCTCCCTCTTTGTGAAATATCCCTTCTCCCCAGCACTACCACATGTCACTTGCTCACAAACTACCTAAATTTGCTTCCTTTTGGTGTTTCCTAGGATATCACATGAGAGCTTGAGGTACTCAAAACCTAGTGTTGCAATGAAAAAGAACTTATTAAAGTTTATAATTACAGAGAAATTAATCAAAGAGACTTAGCATGGTACTTGCATAAAGACAATAAGCCAAGCTCTTATCACAGTGAAATATGGAGTAACTCCATTGGAATAAATCTTAATTATGTGAGAGTCACTACTCAGTGTGACTTAATTAAGAATAGAGCAGTGAAAGCCTTTTGGGAAAAAACAACACTGATTACACAACTATTTTACTGCATATTTCCTCCTTCTCCCCTGGTTCTGTTTCTCCCCACTGGAGAAAATTTCAAAACTAGAATTGTTGAAGCGAACCCAAATCAATATTAGCATGTGGCAGGTCACATCCTAAAAAGGATTTTTTGTTTTTTAAGTAAACAATTGAGAACAATAACCCTGAAAATAATGTCTTTAAATTGTACATGCAAGGTGCCATGCATCCATACTTATCTTGGCCATAAAAAGCATGTTGCTTTCTTAAGCAATAAGTTTACGAAACATCAAGTACTGGACTGCAGAGGTGAAGACTTAACTCTAATGAAAAAGAAGGAGGAATAGATTAACAAAAGTTAAAACAGACCACACGAGAAAGGGTAAAGAAAAAAATACAGAAATATACGTTCACTACAGCCTCCTGAATGCAGCATGCAACAATGGCTATAAACAGATATAATGTTCAACAGTCATATCAACAATGTAAGAAAGAGGTTCGTCATGATTTCACTTCTTACTAGATAGAAAGCATGCAAAGCCAGATATATTGTGGCAATAAATCTGTTGACTTCAACAGAGTTATCTCAACAATGAATTCTAACCAATATACTTTGAGGGAATGAAACCAAAACAGGTAGGAAATGCACACAGGGTTCTTGGCAGATTATGTAGACCATATATAAAACCAGACTTTAAAGGAATATGTTCAATACCCCAAGGACTTATGGTAACTGGGAAAAAAAAAGGATATAATGAAGACCCAGTGTGCAGCATGTAACAGAGTGTCAAATTGATTTACATGGGCTATGTCCTCTCTGTACCAGTGCTTATGTAGCTGCAGCTGAACTGAAAAGGTGATGCAGAAAAGGGTAGAATTCACTGAAAAAAACTGAAAGCAAAATAAGAAAAAAAAAAAAAAGAAAAATACAAACTCCCCATCCCCAAATGATTCCAATATGAACTGAATTATAGAAGAAAATGTTCTTTTTTGTAGCTTCATATCGAAGTTTTCCTTGTTCCAAAAAGAGTGATGTATCTGCAGGAGTAACAGCTGCAATAACTTTTCTTGGTGAATCCAGAGAACAGTTCATAAATAAAGTAATAAAGTGACATCCATAGAAGATCTGGTTTGTTTTCTGCTCCACTCCAGCATTGACATAGAAATAAAAAACTTCTGTTCCCAGGGTGTAATCTATATATCTTGTGTCTGGTATACACAAGTGTTATTGCTCATGCATTACATTGATATTGAGAGAGAAGCTGGTTTGACATCTCATCAAACTCTAACTCATTTATGTAAGCCCACCTTCAGTATTGACATCTTCCGACTTAGCTCATCATCTTCTGCTAGGCAATTTTTGAAAAATAGAAACTTCGTAAGTCAAACATAAAATCTGAGCTGAGTTACTCCTGGGATTTATCCCTAAAATAGATGATTAGGAGGCCAGTTTCTATTTTTATTTTTCTTTTTTTTTCTCTTTCACTTGATATTTGGTTGTTTTAAGTGGGTTTAATTTCACCAAATCTGGTTGAGTCTGCATTGCTGATGTCTGTGTCTCAACTTCTCATGCTGAGCTTCCTTTATTACCGATGGACAGAAAAATAGATATTTTTTAAAGTGCAATTCATTCATGCTTAATGAACAGCTGTAAGATGGGTCAGAAGTGTCTGTCCTTCTCCTTTGGTCGTAAAGGAAGGTCAGGTATAAATGTCTACGTTTGCAGTGTGCAAAGTTAGATGAGATGAATCCTGGCTTTGATGGCTTTAGAAGATGCTACTTTTTTCAGTACAATGCATGACAGAGATCCCTGGGATACATCTGCGTAGTACAAGAGAAGACCAGCAACTTCATCTGTGACACATCCAGAAGTAATACCCAAGGGGCACAGTGGTCTAGCAACCCATGTTTTGTATGGGCAGTGGAGGAAGTGTAAGAAGATATACAGAAAGCTTGACATTCAGAACCACCTGTTCTAAAAATGATGTATATTGCACAATGTCTTTAAGATGCAGATCAAGGTTGGCAAATACCTCCCAACTAGAGATGCATCTCAGCCATAACCCAACGTGAAAACATTCCCTGCTCCTAAACCTTACTAAACCCTTAAGATCTCAGTTTTTCAGCTTGCCCTTGAATATCTTAGGTCAAACCAGTAACCTTGATCTAGCTAGACCTGAAGTTTTGATCTGGATTCAAACTTTGCAACATTGCTTATCTAGAAAGTTTATCTTTCTCCAAGATGTTGCACACAAAAGGTTCCTTGAAGAATCAAGACCTTTGACCACTCTTAAAACACAGAAGTCATTTTTGCAAATGGTAATGGTCAAGTACAGAAAGCGTAGAGAAGAGGGAAACTGCATTTCTTGGAAAGAAAAGCAGCTAATAAATATTAGAACTGGCATTCAAATGGCTTTTTTGTGCTGCATCTGAATTATTTCTGGCTCTCCCTAACCATGAAACAGCAGGAAGAGACGAGATGTCACATAGCAAAGAATCAGCTTCTTGTAGAGGGATTTTTAGTAAAACACATGTACACACCCTCATCAGCAAGCTCTGCAGGTTTGAGACTGAGTTAACCAGCCACAATAGACAAGTATACACATTTTGGAAAGCAGAAAGCTTCCAGACATCTTTTAAAAGTACCAACAAATAATACAGAGTAGACATAAACACTCCATATAGTGATATCTTTACATAGTGTCCTCATGGATACTATATGTTCAGGAAGACCTTGCTCATGTAGGTGATGATATACCATATTCCAGAGAGTAGAATGCAAGCCCTTTTAAAATGCTGAAAGGAGAGATGGACATGGCAAGCTCCAGTGCAGAACTGAGCAAAGAGCAGACAGAAATCACTAGATCTATTTTCATCTCTTCTCTTGGGCTTTTAAGCTGTATAGTTTACAAAGCAAAGAAAGTCATTCATAGTTCTTTACAGTATGATTTCTAGTGTCACATAGTGACTGCGGATTTACTGCACTCTCCTGTGAAATTTCAAATGCCATAACAAAGCTTTATGTTGCAGGTAATCAACACTCAAATATTTAGGAATAATAATAACAAAGACATTTCACCCTCCCCTTCCCACAGGGGACCAATCTGTCCTTTTACAACCAGGAGGTGATTCATCCCCATGCAAACCTGAACAAGGTCTTTTTGTGTGTGCCAGGTGTTTGACTGATGTTTTGCTTAAAGAAGGGGAAAATCCCACTTTCTGCAGCATATTGCAAGTACCAGCAAACATATACCTTTGTCCACTGGACCAAACATATAATGATAATACTGTACAGGTGCTCCAGAGCTGACTCAGATTTTACATAATCACATTATTCCTGTGATATGCAATCTATCATCACATTTAAAGTGCCTGCTTGATTAATATTCAGTATTTAATGTCAACACTGAGAAATTAGAATTCACAAGTGTTACACTGCAGGAACTGCAAATACTGCTGCAGTAGTGATGGCCTTTAGTTTTGTGAGATCTGTTATTTCAAGGGGAATTTCACAATTTGAAATTACCAAAAATGTAAGCATGGTGTTAACCACCAGCTGTAACATTGTGGGATAAAAGTCATGTGTTACATTTAAAGAAACTAAACTTTAAATTTCCAAATGGCTATGATTATTTCTTCTCTTATATAAACAGTACTTCTATACCTAAACTCTGTAACCTTGCCATCCATATTCACAATAACACTCTAATTGTGGTGTTACAGGTATACATGGTATACTATAATTGGGAAGTACTTTGGCTTAGGTTGGTTTAAACATCTACTTCCCAAGTGCATAGGTTTCATCTTAACCAGCTTCTCAAGAAAATAAGAAAAATATAGCATGGCATTTTTTTTTTATCTTTCTTGGACATGTTCCCTTTTCTCATTTGAAATGTTTTTGGACAATTTTTATCAAACAAATCTGCCTCTTTCTCTACTTTTTACTTAATTGTAACTCCTTTTTTTTTTCTTTTTTTTTTTTTTTTTACCTTTACTTCATTATGACAGATCGAGCAATATCCATTAGAACTACAGTTTGAGATTCAGGAACATTTAATGGCTAACAGACTCTTCCCTGGTGAAGGATGAGGATCCAAAGGAAATATTTGAGATCAATTTTACTTTCATTATTTTTGTTAAAAAAAGTTTGCACCTTGATGTGTCATGAATACCCCTTCTTGATCTTCCTTTGCCTTGTCAGACCTGGCCAGCACAAGCAGCTGAGATCTTTGCTCTATTTTCCCTGCATCTCTGTGCAATGCTTTTTTAAAAAGAGAATATATTACTATTTTTACTAAGCCTTTCAAACCGCTGTAACATGATCAGGATTCTCCTGAATCTCTATGCATTCGATCTCTTCTCGTTCCTTCCTTTTGGCTCGTTTCTTTTTCTTGTGGTGCTTTTTGGAAGGTGGAAAAAAGGTTAGAAAGACAGGCAAAATAACAAAACAGTGCAGAAGTGTGCAACTGCCGGCAAGCAGCAAGCATTTGAACAGTGTGAAGGTCAAGTTTGAAGGCACAAAGAGAAGGGGGACCAACCCAATAAGGAAAGAAGAAACGTTCTGCAAAATGGCTGTCCCATGCTCTTGGAGGGAGTTCTTTATACACTGAGTTCGGGTGTGCTCAGTAGCTAGTACAAATGTATAAAGCAGGGGTGCACAGTGATCTATGGCAAAATTCAAAGTGTAGATAAGGCACAATATAGAAATGCAATCCATGTCTACATTCCATAAAGTCATCAAGCCAAGGACACCCAGCTCTATTGAGGTGACACTGAGAATTAACCAGAAATTTCCCAGAGGATGGATAACCAGGAAAAAAGTCAGTATTAACATCAGCAGGATGCCAAAACCAGAAATCAGGACAGGCATAGTTACTGACAAACCGTAATGGTCCATGAAAACAAAAGTAGGATTGAACACAATGAACTTGATGCTCTGTATAAGAGAGAGGGGTCTCAGCTTCTCTAACAATTCTATTGCCTCCCTCTGTGTGTTTTCACTAGTCCTGGCCACAAGGTACAAACGAGAAGCAATTATATTGTTCTCATCTCCAGCTTTGGAGAAAATAATGTCATTTTTGAAGTGCTGAAATTCTGGCTTTTTTAAAAAGGAGCTCTGGAGAATGCTGATAAAGTCACTTTTATTGGTTGCACTGATGTTACCCACACGAAGGTACTGGTAATACTGCTCAATCCAGGACACTGTATTGAACCCCTGGCTTATTGTTTTTAGGTCTTCTTGCACAGTGCCATTCCAGTACTCAAGAGGTTCATAAATGTAAAAACCTATCACTGGGCTGTAGTTGCTGAAATACTTCTGTTGTATGAGGGCATAGGAGACGCTTGGAGACTCACTGGCAAGAAGGTTGATAATGTTGGCTCCATCATTAATCTGTAAGCACCCCATAAAGGAGAAAGAGGCATAGATGAGATAAAGTATCACCACAAATGGCTTGACATATATGTTGGTAATCCACTCATTGTAATGCTCTCGGAGGAAATGCTGGATAAAGTGATGCTGGTAAGGGTCAGTCTCATGGTGAGAAGTATGCTGATGGCCATCGTTCATCATGGTCTGGAACCACACAGGTTTTCTGTCCAGGTATTCTGCTGAAGGGATTTTGCAGCAGAAGATGCTGTGATAACGGTTCTGCTCCAACTGGCCAGCAAAGACCAGGCAGGAGCCAAAGAAGGAGAAGATATAGAAGTAGTTCAACAGGATGGAGACACACATGTTCTGGCAAAAGACTTTTACAGCTTCGATGTTGGTGAAAGGACTTGCACCCATGCCAAAGGCTATGAAATACAAGGAGCTTGTCATTGTGTAGGAGACCATGACATCTGAGTAGGCATCTGCTACTCTGTCCTTGAATGGCAGATTCTCTCTGGTTCGACGCCATCCTGAGAGAAGTTCAAACACTCCTTTGGTTCCATGACCTGGAATGAGAAAACAAAGTACGTACATGTACCATATATAAAGGGGTACCATCCTCCAGATTTGGGAAGGTTTTTTTGTCTTCCAGGAGTCAAAAAATTTTATCAGCTAAATTTTGTTATGATTTTGAAACTAGTTAAACAAATGAAAAATTATGAGGTGTCTGTCTAAAACTAGATACCAGAATTCATGTGCAGCTGCTTAAATTAATAGCTGATATTCTGAGACTCTCCATGCTCAGAAATAAAATTGTGAAATAGCCTTTAAAAGACAGTCATTGATTTTAATGGACATTGAATTAGTTTTCATATTCACTGCATATATAGGACATAAAAGAACATGAAGTTTAGTGCAAGTCTGAGGCTCATTCATGAAATTTCTTGTGGTATTCTACTACATCTTTCAAAATATTCAGTTTCATACACTTAGAAATGCAAGTAACAACAATTTATTCCAGGGAGTATAAATTGAAGGCATTATCTGAGAAATGAGCAGGTGTGACCAAGAAAGGGACATCTTCGTTCTTCATGCTAGACAAAGGAAAAGATACACTGCCATTAAGTACAAATAACCAGAATAATTTATATGATGGTTCTCTACCTATTGAGTGAAATTGGAACTCCTCAGTGATAGTACACTAGTTTCCATACTCTGTAAAGTTTGACATGCTGATAGTAAGGATGGAGAGTACAATACTGGCTAAATCATTGGTCTACACTATTGTCTAGAAAACATATAGTTGGTTTTTTTTCATTATTTTGTCTTCATCTGTCTCTCTTTCTCTTAGGTATTTAGAGCTCATTTGGATGAGAAGGAATTCCCTTAGCTCACATGAGAGGACATTCTGAAAAGAGTCAGATGTGGTCAGTGCTCCATGACAAGTTCTTACTTTGTGTTCCAAACTGAAAATTATTTTAGGGGTATGATTTTTTAATAAATTAAAGCTTACTACAGACTTACTTTCATTTTACTCATCATAATCACAGCCCTACAGGTATTAAACTTTGGGACAGAATGATAAAGTTGAAACTAATCTTACTAGAAAATGTTTAATTAGTAAAGGCTATTCATGTATACATTTTAATACAACTTGTATGTTGAATATATATATACACAACCATATTCTTTTATTTCCTAGCAGAGAATTTCAATTTGGGGGAAAATACAAAAACTGACATTAAAAAACACAGCCAAAAGGGTTTGGCTTTCAACTGAAACTCCTGATCAAAAATGAAAACCATATATTTGGGCTTTGCTGAGAAAGTGGGAAGATCTCTATGATTCTATCATTCTCTGCACTTTGGATCAAGCCCTGACAAAATTCTGGACAATATAAGGAAACACAGTACTGAGCAAATAAAGAAGTAGAAGCAGACTGCAGATGCCTCCTCCTCTGTGTGCCTTCATTCTCTGCAGTACAAGAAGTGTATGCAACACAGCATGCACAAAGGTAATTTTCTTGTAACAACCAGAAATATGACAACAGGAGATTTGCAAATAATGAAGTGTATAAGAGTGAACAAGAAGATTATCGAGCTTGTCTTTTGATTTTAATTCTTTGGATTCCTTCAGCTGCTTATTTTGCCCAAAGGAGACTCCTGACAGTCATTCTGGACAGGGAAAATTACAGCATAAACTGTCAAGTTCTGTGAATGTTACCTGTTTTACTGCAAATCAGCATCCCCAGTGAAAGGTAAGCATACAGTATTACAGAAGTCTTGCAGTTAGCAAAAAGCCTGATGTCTTCTGTATCAGCATCTTGGTTCAGGAGGGACCTTGAGCTCCCTGGTAAATTTAGGGTCAGTCTCTTCAAATTCTCAAGGCATGACTGTCTTGCACACTGTCACTTTCAGACCATCAAGCAGAAAGAATTAGTTCGTTGGCCTGAATGAAGCTGCAGAATCCAGTGATTTGAATGCAGTCTTGCATTATGCTTAAAACAAGTGTGCAAGTAGCCTGCAGGGTGCAGGCAAGGCTGAGTGGTCACCACTTCCAGTGTCCGTGTCCTCTCATCATTTTATATAATGGGATAAGAATTATAGAATCAATTAGGTTGGCAAGGACCTTTAAGATCATCAAGTCCAACTCCCAAGTCCACCACAAAATCATATCCTAACACCATATATACACATCTTTTCTATACCTCCAGGGATGGTGACTCAACCACTTTGCTGGGCAAAGGGTTCCAGCACTTGACAACCCATTTGGTGAAGAAATGTTTCCGAATATCCAATCCAAATGTCCTCAGCCAAATGTTCACCAGCTAGGTGTTCCTTGGCTAAGATACATGTGCTAATTGGCCACCTGGATGTTACCAATAAAATACAAAATAGTGGAGTTCTGCCTTCTACCTCCTAGGTACTAGGAAGTAGATCCTAGATTAGCACTAAGAGGTACTAACCCAAGATTTTTTCTACTTTGTAGACATGAATTTTCACAAAGCTTCCAAGATTGTAGTAGTGTCTGAGATATCTATCCCCATTCCAAATGTCACTGAAATGGGTCCATTATTTGCAGGCTATTGTTGTAAATGTATAGTAAGGATAACTGTGGGAGTCTCTTGTTAGAGATCAAAGCTAAAAATGTTTGGCAAACTCAAATAAAAAATAAGAGATTCTGAAAATGCTAAAATAGTGTGGATCATTGTAATGTTTATAGATTGGAAATTTATGAAAATAAGTCCTTTTAAAGAAATGGTTTAAGTTACACTGGACTGGCACTTTCCAAAGAATCCATAGGTGAAGCAATGCTCTACCAACTTTATTAATTTACAGTAATATTGACTTTTCTCTTCTTATTCCACAGTTTCACTTATCTGCCCACCTGTAAGATTATATTCATAGTTCCATCTTTGGCATGTTTTTATTGTTATTAAGTTATAAGTTTTAATGTATCACATTCTCAGTGATGAATAGTAGGTGCAACTAATTCTATAGTAGGTATGTAATGATTAATAGAAGGAGGTTTCATTGTGAAGATTATGTGTATGCAAAGACTAACCAAGAGTATACACTAATATGTATACATGAGCTTTTGTTAATACTGAAAATTAAAATACTGTAATTGAACTCTAGATTTTTTTTCTAATAGAACATGTTCTTAAAGAAACAAAATTTTGATATTTGTAACTTCTTTGTGGATAAAAATCAGCACTGATGTTTTTATGATTGTTATTATTACACAGATTTAAAATTTTCGCTTGTCTCTCTTTTACAGATAACTTCAGCTTTATTACACAAATACAGGAATTAGGAAATACAGAGCAGGAATTCTCTTGCTGCCACAAGAGGAAATGTTTGCTTGACTGCTTTTCCCACATCATTACTCCAACACCAAGTGTTCCAGCCAGCCTTTGTTGTTCTCCCCAAATAAGCACCTCTATTCCTTTTTCCCAACAAGGATACAAATCCATTTTTTTCTGAACATTTTCTGACATTTCTGGTGATTCAGACACCACAGACACTCTGTAAAATTCTATTCCTTCAGCTTCATCACTAATGTCACTGACAACATTGAAAGTAGAGTTAAACTCACTGAGCATTCTAGGAAGGTTCACGGGGTCTTTGGCTCTGGGTCAAAACTGCCGAATTTCCCTGGTACTAACATGACATGAATGAAGTACAGCAATTTTTATTTGCCAGACAGGCAATGGCCTATGACTACTTAAGAAGAAAGGAGACAACAAACATTTTTTTTCTAGTACTTGTGAGGTTACGAGAGCAAGTAAGGGAGGCTGCAGAGAAGGTAGAAATATATAATGCTTTTTCTGCCTCATATTTCAAAACAAAAAAGTAATTATGAGCAGATATTTAAAATAAGTTTGAAGAGGATAGGGACAGAAACGAGAAGAGTGAAAAAACAGATTAAAGACCACTTAATACAGTTAAAAATAAAAATTGGAAAAATTAGGATGAATGCCTTGGGGAATAAAAGCAGCAGAGAACAGCCTGTTTGCATACAAGCATCTTAAGGGTGGGTGTCAAGAGAATGGGGTCAGATATCTTTCAGTGGTGGCCAACAACAGGATAAGGGGCAATGGACACAGACTGAAAGTTCCATCTGAATATGAGGAAGAACTTCTTTATTTTGAGGGTTGCAGAGCACTGGAACAGGCTGCCCAAAGAGGCTGTGGAGTCTTCTGCCCTGGAGATTTTCAAAACCCACCTGGACTTGTTCCTGTGTAACCAGCTCTATGTGAACCTGCTTCAGCAGGGAGGTTCGACTAGATGGTCCTTTCCAATCTTAACCATTTTGTGAACCATAATGTGATTTCTGCTAGCTTGTGGCCACTCTGCAGGCCTGAACCCGTCAGTGGCATTCAGCTCCCAAGTTTTGGTTCATTCCCATTACAACATGAATCTTATTAAAAAAGTAACTGCATCATGGGGCACTTCTGTTAAACACACAGACTATTACCAATGCCTTCATGTGTGCTCCAAGTGATGGCATTTATTTCTTCTTGCATGAGCACTTCAAAAGGCCTTTTAAATAATTCTGGGAATTGCTGCTAAGACCAAAACATAAAAGAGTTAGTCTTGTTATGGGCATTTCAGTGCAGCCTGGCAAATAGCAACCCTGTGAGTGTTTGAGGCTGAAAAGCAGTGAGAGAGTGGCAAACATTTGATTCTGTCTGGTGTTTGCTGCATAATGCCATTTCAGGAGAGCTCAGTATCAGCCAGACCCTACTCCCATGAAATACTGGCAACTTCTCAAGCGCAGCTATAGCTGTGAAAATACCTCTTTCTTTTCACCTGTTGGAAAGGGAGCTGAGACTTTTAGCCTGGGAGCCTGACTTTTAGACTGCTAAAATTACATAAGTATAATCATATCATCCATCTGCACACTGTTTTCCTAAATCTTCCCACTGCAGAAGGAAGTCTGTACAGAAGCCTGTAGAAGAAGAAAACGATGTAGTGATGTAGCAGTCATAGAAGAGTCCCACTGTGACTTCTAAGATCCTAAAGAGCTGCAATCTGTAACTTACATTAATGCCAGGCTGTTGGAAACACAGATGAAAAGCAATGGTTCACTTGCTCTTTTGGTCTCCTTTCTTTTACATGCTCTCTTCAGGTAATCAGGTCCACAGTCCTTGACAGCCCCCTCTCTTTACTCTTTCCCATCCACCTCAAAATATTTTTTTTCCCAGGCAAAATAAAATGCCTAGACATGAGCAAGCAACTAGGGAACTGGGCTAAACTGCATGGTGATCATTTACTTACATGTCACATCCTTTTGGCAGATCCTCAATCTTCCCTCAGTTTGTTTCTCATTTTTCAGACTCCAAGGCAAACACTGTTATCCCTGTTTGCACAGAGACCAGTTTAATGGGAACTTGATCTTGATTTGAATTAAGAATAATTAGTGCTAATATGAATTGGGTATCTCTGATTTTGTATCTTATCCAATTTTGGATCTTTCATATTGACAAGGCCTTTCCAGAGCTTCACCAGAAGCATCCCTGGGTAGAAGCCCGGGGTTTAAGCACTGGAGAAAAGCCGAAGACCCGGTGGTCTAGATGCAAACATGTTTCTGACTGAAACCTACTGACACCACTTGAATACACGTTGTATTCAAGGCTTGTTTGCTACAGTTTATTTCAAGGTCAGATTTTACAGTTTTTAATGCCTAGAAGCTCCTTTTCTTGTTAGAAGGAACTGAAATATTAAATAGCAACACCCCTCACCCTATGCATTGAAACAGAGCTGAACACAGAGAACATTTCAATGGATGTCATTACTCATCAGGCTGCAAACCTCATTATGAGAGATTTATGTTTGAGCTCACATACACTGCTTGCAAATTGTATATAAAGTTGGAATCCTGCTTAGTTTTCTGCTGTGCTTAGCAATGAATTAAAATGCTTTTCACTGTTTCTCATCTAAGCTTTTTAATGAATATTGTAAACAAAGACTGCACATATGGAAATTACTATTCATTGATGGGAGTTTAAGTGACATATAGAAGACAAAGTATTAATTTAGATCAAGCTTTTAATGAACTGATTATATATTCATTGATGCAAAAAGCATAGGATGGACTTGTGACACTGATCAGAATGCTTTGTTTTTAACCTGGGTTTGATAATCCAGTAACATCCAAAGGAAAATCAGATGGATAAGGTACTAGTGAGTCCCAAAGAAACAAAAATGCTTTTATCAAGTGTGGATTCTGTCATTCAGAAAAAAATAATCTATACTTGAATTATTACACAAACAATGAGTTTAGTCATTTGCTGCTTTCTAGCAGAGAGAAACCAACTGTGGATTCTTCACAGAAAACCAATAAACCAGTTAATATTTGGAGAAGAAAATAGAAGCGGAGAAACGAATAAAATGTGTGAAAGTATGTGTGTCTGAAAAATGACTGGTGCATTTGTAAACTTGAGCAAATGAAGAGAGCACAAGAGTGTTTGAAGAGAGTGGGACAACTTTTGGAATTACCCATGAGGGAAGTGCATAACATTTTTAGTGGTGGGACCTAGTTATGAAAGCGTAAAGCTTTTATCTTTTGGTGATAAGACACAATTGTCTGCATAATCTGGATGCTAGAGTGTAACAAGTAATAAGCAGGAAAAATTTCACCCTTCACTTTGCCAGTGAATCTAGTCATCTGGCCGACCCAACCTTGAGGGCATCTATCTCCCTTTGAAAGGGATATAGTCTGTCTGATATTCCCCACACATCTCCAAAGCCTAATGAGGCACCATTCTTCCCCAGTGGCTGAAGACCTGGTCCTGTGATTAGCTTGGTTCACAGGGTTTGCACGACTGCTGCATCTTGGCGGAAGCAGCCCATTTTCATTTGGTACCCTAGGGCCAGGTTCTAGCTGAGAAAAGCATGGCTAACTTCTATCTTGATAATTAATGCAGGTCAAATCCGTTCCTTCTTTAATATTTTCTATTTGTAAATTACTCCAGCTGGTGAACACTAAGGTGCAGAGCATAACACGTGTGCTCTTCATGCAGCCACTGAGGTTTCCATCTAATCTACATATCTTGATGTAAAACCACACTTTTTCAGCAATGAAGAGACAGCTCTAGACCAAAGAGAATGGACCCATCTGCTGACACTGATATTTTTAACAGTGGTGTTAATGCAGGACTTGCTGACATCTGTTTACTTTGGAACAGGGGTGGCGAGGCAGAGCAGGAGGCAACGTTAGCTTTTTGCTTCCATTAGCTGGGAGTGAAGGAAATAAGGGGGACTTATTCAGCAATTTGATAAATATGTATTAAATCTCCCTTTCCTTCCCCAAAAGCCCAGGTTCTGCATTGCACAGGGATGTGGAGGAAGGCTGCTCTGCTGCCCTTGCCAAGCCCAGGAAGGAGGTGTTCTGTGCACTGCAGCGCTGGGCTGCCTGTGCCCTGCTGCAGCACTGCAACTCCGGTTCAGGTCATCCCACCAGTGGGACTACTTGAGCTGGGAAGTCTGCTTTTAGCTGCTGCCAAGCAGCTGATGCAGCAATGTGACTGCTGCCTTATGTCGAGATACACAAGCTGTGCTGCTCACTCAGTAATGCTGGAGGGGTGCAACATCCCTCTCCCATATTCCCAGTTTATCCCTAAAATCTAGCCTGGAGATTCCATGTTGCAGATCCAAGATGTGTAGGTTACATTTCTTCCATTTATCAAACAGCAGTGCCAGGAAATATTGTAGATGAAGATATTAATTCAGCCAAGCTGCCAAGTGGTTATAATGGTCCTCAGCATGCCTTTGCATGGGCAAAAGGCTATCCTTGGATCTAAGAGTTTCCGCTCATTAAAGAGTGAAAAGCAATATGAACCAAAGAAAGAAGAAATGGCTTCTTGAAATGACTGAAATAAACCCCTATTTCTTTTGTTTCTTTATGCAGCTCTATTAAATATTACAACTGAAGCATATTGATGCTGTGCCAGCTGCTCACAGCTAGACTCGAATGACAATTGTTCAAAGACCTGTAACACTAATATGGACCATTCAGGAGGTTAAGAGGACTTTCATGTATTCATGAAGGAAAATTGCATGGAAAGGGTCATTAAAGTCAGAAGCAACAGATCTGGATGTGAGAGGCAGAAAGCCAAGTGGTAGATGGAGCAAAGGGGAATGTTTTGAAAAAGGATGACTTTACAGTGCAGTTAACCCATTGAAAGCCTCATTTTTAAAGCACGTGACATTGGCTACTACTAGAGATAAGATACTGAAATAGATAAACTCTTTGGCCTGAGTCAGTCTGAATGATTTTACGTCCTTCTGTATTATTGAGGCTGACTGCATTAAAATCCATATACACATGAAGAATGAATTAAAACTGTGCAAGTCTTCCTGCCCTTAACTCTGGTACTTGTGGTTTTGACTTTACTAATTTTATTCTTATTGTTATAACATTCAGAAACTTGTCTTTAAACTGATACAAACACTTTCCTCATTCACTGTATGGTCTCAGGTCCTATTTACCCTTATCATTTGTACACAGCACTGATTGCAGATTGATTAATTATATTGCCAGGGGTCCATATGGCAGTGCCTGCATTCATTCCTACATCCTCCATGTACATTTATGAATATCATGACCTCTGTGACACTATTATGGGCATTACACCAATTTGTTGCCAGGGAAATTGAGGCAAAAAGAAATCTAGTTTTAAAATATTATTGGGATCCATCAGTGTACACCTGTCATTGACCAGACCTTGCTGTTCTCATGTAACCCAGGACTTTTATTGTAATATATACTTAAAGCCTGATATCATCCAATATATGTATATGTCATACTCTGGGGATTCATACCTTGGGTGTTAGACCAAGACACAGAAGTAAACTGTGCAAGCTAATAGGCATCTGTTAAAATATTTTGCTTCCCAATTCTGAAGATAGCATAACTGCTGCATTTTCCACAAGCCCTAGACTCCTTCCCTTGTTGCTTTTCAACCTTTTCAAGAGGCAGGACTGTCACCAGAAAAGGCCTCCTTCCCTGCATATCTCCGATTCTCCCTCTAAATCACTGACCAGGGGACCCCCTGTAGAGCTGGAGTTAGGCCAACAAGCCCTTTCCCAGTTTTGTGGTGCATGTCGTCATCTAAAAAATGCTTCTCATAAAACCTAGTGAAATGGTAGTACATAAAGGACAAGATGAGCTTTCTTTTCATGGCAAAACTCCCACAGACATCTAATAGACCCAGTGCTGGCATTAGAAATATAACTGGGCTTGTGCAGGCCTTAAAAAATCCTTTCCCAGTCAGCAGCATTTAGCAGCTCATTAATGTATTTGAAACCTGACCTTCAGTAGTCTGTCCCAAGAGGGTATAATTAAGCTTTTCACTTAATTATTACACTGGCTAAATTCATCATAGACTTAATATATAAGGAACATTTTGTGGTTTTTCTTGGGGGTGTGTTTTTGGCTCAGGAGCAGTGAGCCAGCTGGCTGACCACACTTTTCCCATTATTATTTTGAACACCCACAATTTCAGATGTAAATAATTTTGAACATTAAATTGGTTTGCATGTGTATTTTCCTAATACCTCAAGGAGGGCTGGAGTGGTAGCCCTTTCTCTCATGAACCTTTTGTTGTGCAAAGGTCCATGCAGAATTCATTTGCGATTCCTAATCTGCATCCATTCTAATGAATTAAATATTTCTAGTGCCAATTTTCTGTCACAGAGACCAGCTGGTGTAATCTAAGAATCACCATGGCATTTTACATTTTTAGCCTCTACAATAAAATATCCATACCCAAAGACTAATTTGCACCTGGGAATTATTTGGGAAAGTGCCATGAATGCAGCAAAATCATGATAACATATCACTAGTGCCAGCTGTAGGATCAAACCCTGTCTATTCTGAGCACATCACTCCCACCTCACTTTCTTGTGTGCATTCACTAATTTCTCTGACCATTAGAAACAAGAGAGTTTTTAATTGTAATAGGAATTGAGGAGATGATCTCTGACTCTTTTCCTCTGATATTCTGATTCAGGTATCCTTCATCTCTAAAAAGTCTAACAGGAGTTAGAGGCTCTTCTAAGGAGCCCAGTGCTGTGAAAGAAAAAGGCGGAACAAGGAAGCTGCTAAATCAAACTCATTCAAGCTCTCTGTTTCTAGTGATTTTCATACACTTTCAAATGTGGCATTGTCAGTCATTGCAGTAGGTGTAAGGCAGAGGTAACCTGAACCCAGACTACAGACCACATTTAATTGCTTGGTAGATGTAACTGAGAGAAATCTGGAAAGTGGCATCCTGTTAGGAGCACGGTGAACAGAGCGGGTAGAGGCAGTTCGCGCAGGCAGGGGAGTGGGATGGTGAGCACTCGTTGTATGACCATGGCCCGGTCTGGGAGCTCTGCTCTGGCTGCCCCAGCGGTGGCAGCATAGGCACCCAGACAGAGCCGATGAGAGGAGAGGCTGCAGTGCAGAGCTCGGGGTGTAGAGAGTGCCTGCACTGGTCTGGTGAGGGGAGGGTGCACAATGGGCAGGGCTGCACTCGGTGCTCCCTGGCGGAGGTGCTCCTGCAGCAGGGGCTGAGCTGCGGGATGCTGTTAATAGGCTGCGAGATGTCAGGGAAGCTGAGAGGAAGCAGGAATGCTTGCTCCTGGCCCAAACTGTGCAGAGGCCTCGAGCTTCCCCTTTAGCTCATGAAGGAAAGAAGGAAGCCGTTAACCTGGGAAGCTGGGAATTAGTGACAAAAACAAACAAACAAAAACAAACAAACAAACAAAAAAAAGCAACAAAAAAAGGAGGAAAAGGACAATCAAAAGCAAGGGGTTTCCCTCTAAATCCCCTGTCCCCACGCAGAACCGCTTTGCTGTCCTGCAGGGGGCTAATGAGGAAACGCACTCGAGCCAGAAACAGCCGGCTGGTGCACTGGTAAAGAAGATCTCTACTGGTGCTGCCAGGAAAAAGCGGCGGGTCGTAGTAGTAGGGGACTCTACAATGAAAGGGACAGAAGCACTCGTCTGTCGGCCTGACCCCATCTCAAGGGAGGTGTGTTGCCTACCGGGGGCACGGATCAGGGATGTGGCAGAGAGGCTGCCTGCTCTAGTAAGTCCCACGGACTATTACCCATTTCTGATGATCCATCCCTGGCAGTGTTCAAGACCAGGTTGGACGAGGCCTTAGGTGATATGGCTTAGTGTGAGGTGTCCCTGCCCATGGCAGGGGGTTTGGAACTTGATGATCTTAAGGTCCTTTCCAACCCTAACTATTCTATTCTATTCTAGTCTGTAACTGAAAGACGGTTTTGCTTGCTCCGCTCAGAACAAAGTTCTAATTTACACCAGAAGCAAGGTGCTGACTGTTCTCAATGAATCGCTGATCTCACAGCATGTTTCTTTTTATTACTTTTATGTCAGCAAAGCTTTGTAAGTAGCACTTCACAATGTGCTCTCAGTCCATTGAATTTACGCAGAAAGGCAAATAACAGTAAATGTAAAATGAACAAACTATATCTATATAAATCACTGCAATTTAAATCTGGGACAAAATGCAAAGATATATTTTGTTTGAGAAAGCAATTTTAAGATTGTTTGCCTCCTCCAGCAGCCTATGTATCAGTTTATTTAGATGATTTCTTCTGAGAATGTTGCTCATTCATCCAAACTATGACATCGTAAATTACTATTTCCATTCAGTTTTAAAGAAGTAAAAGTGATTTTAGCTACTGTTATAAGTTATTACAAGATTGAGATAGAAACTTGTACAATTTCAGCCTATATCTCTCGAGCTTATAAATGATTGTTATAATGGTGTTTTCATTCATAAGGCTCCAACTGCACTGTATAAACTTAAAAGATTGCTAAATACAAACCAGATTATTAGGACAAAGTTAAAAATTTAACAGCAAGGAGTAGTAAAATGAATTTTCTTACAACACTATCTGCGGCCTGCAAGATGTACCCTGTGTCTTCCAAAGTGTGTTTTTCAAGAGAAGCAGTATGTTACTGAAACAGATGTTTACCCATAAAAAAATGACTACATAACCTGCATTTTGGAACCCTTTTTTAGATATAAGCTTATTCTTACCTAGGCAATGTTTAAAAATATTTAATATCTTTTCATTTTAAATGGGAAGATGAAAGGTTCGTGCAGCTGCCCTCTCATTAGACACAGAGATCTGCTGCTCTAACACCAGATTTCTGCAAGCCTCTGCTGTTTTCTCAGGGTTTACAGTGGCATCCAGGATTCCTCTAACAGCTCCAGGAGTATGCAAGAATCCTGAACCTCAGATGAGCAAACTGAATTTTCCTGCAGTTGTAGTCTGCAAAGAAAGCACCCAAATTCTGACATGTGGCTACCAAGAGAGCAGAAAACAGCCACAATATTACTTTTTTTTTCCTCTCTTCACCTTTGTCGCTCTTAGAAATTTAAAGCCAATTTTATGGTGAGTTCTGCTGAAAACTTTCAACCTACTCTCATCTTACTTTCTGCAGACTGAACAAACACAACTCTCACAATGTCCTCACAGGAGAAATGCTAAGGATTTCTGAGCTAAGGATTCCAGAGCTGAATGCAGCATTCCAGGCGAAGTCTCACCAGAATGGAGTAGATGGGCAGAGTCACCTCTCTCAACCTGCTTTTCACGCTTCTTTGGATGCAGCCCAGGATGCTTGGCTTTCTGGGCTGTGAGTGCACACTGCTAGCTCATGTTCAGCTTTTCATCCACCAGTACCCCCAAATCCTTCTCTACAAAGTTGCTCCCAATACCTTAAGCCCCTCAATCTGTATTGATACCAGGGATTTCTCAAACCCAAGTGCAGGACTTTGAACTTGGCCTTATTGAACCTAATGAGGTTCACATGGGCCCACTTCTCAACCTTGTCCAGGTCCTTCTGGATGGTATGCCATCCCTCAGGCATGGTCTCTTGCCATCTTTTCCTGTTTTCTTACACTTGGGGATCAAGAATTTATGTGCTCTATGGAAAGCATCCTTAAACACCTACTAACTCTGTTCTGTTCTCTTGTCCCTGAGGGCAGTTTCCCATGGGGTGTTATTGACTAACTCCTTAAGCAGCTGGAATTTTGCCTTCTGAAAATTCAGGATCTTGACTTTACTCTTCACCTGATCCATAGGGCCCTCACTAGCACCCCATCCTGCAGCTTGTCATGTTCAGGTCTGATATCATTCCCCCTCCCCTTCAAGTACACGATGACTTTGTATGTCTGTCTGGAAATCTACAGGTGTCTGTCTCCTTCCATTTACTTAGAGGAAGATTGAGAAGACAGAGCTTCTCTCGTAGCCAACTCAATTATGTCAGGTGGGATGGGTCCAGGTTTGTGTAAATGAAGTCCAAAATTATCTCTTAGGAGCTGGTTCATTTCGTGAGGTACTGGAACTAAGGAGATGGCTGGAAAAGCTGGATAACCACAACATAAAGTGATCAGGCAGATTGTCGCATTTGGCTGTTATGTGTTGGGATTGTTTCCACTGAGTATTCTGAGACCTCATAAAAATATGTGCTGATATGAACTGAGTTATTACTGTTTGGAGATCTGCCTTCTCCATTCCACAATAGTTGGAAGAGATGCCTTTGCATAGTAAAGAGAGCAATATCTGATTAGCATGGAATAAAACCATGGCATCAGCAGATCATACAAATGTTATGATTGCAAACTGCCAAGAAGCCTGTCATCAATTAATTTTCTTACAAACCATTCTGCAGAAAACTCTTCTTTGCCTTTGGCACTATCAGGATGATGATGGCAGATTTTATTACTTCTGGAACAGCAGAATGGGAGGTGGTGTGTCCAAGCAGACTTGCCAGCACCCCAGATGAAGGCAGGGTGATGAAGGTTCAGGTATGAACTAAGTAGAACAAAAACAAAATACTCATTCTTATATTGGTCCCTTTATATCTCTTTTTCTTCTCTTTCTTTCAACATAGGTGGTTGAGAGACCTTTTGCAATTGTTTTTTGCAGATTTATTTGTTCAGGTGTAACTTTCTTCTTTTCCAGTGTCTATCCACTGGTAGAAGGGTGCTCAGTGCTCTCTGGCACTTGGTGACTTCTACTGCAGTGATTCTTGCAGCATGGAAGGAAACCCAGTCCCAGCCTTGCTCTAAATGATTACACTTCTTCCATGACCCCCACTTTTGTCTGTAAATGCAAAAAGCTCAGGCTCAGCTTGCATTAAACAGAAGACAAACTTCTGAGGGAAGTCACAAACTTTTTTCCAAAAGAAGTAATGATCATAAATACCTGGGCTACAGGGGTGAAGAATCTAAAATGAAAAACACACATATAAAAGTCAGTTAAGGCAAGGGTCCTGTTTTGGCTCCTGTTCAAAGTTTGTTAGCTGGGGAAATTGCTCACACAGTAATTTATCCCCCAAGCCCTGTCCCTTGAAGAAGAACCTTGGAGACACATTCTAACCTGCACAGATACAGATTTACTTGAATATCTAGTCAAAGATGCAGTTAATGAAACTAAGTTAGCTGTAAACCTTTTCATTGAGGCTATACTTGGCAGTTTTTATCACTGATATTGAAATACCCTATCATGTCCCAATAATCATTTCCATCCATCTCTTACTGTCTTCTAAAGAAAAGGAATTACTTTAGTCTTGTTGGTAAACATTCAGCAACCATGGGAATGTTTTTAGGCTTATTTGAGACTAGATTTGGAAAACTGAGGAATCTTGGTGGGAAATTTCTTCTATCGTTATTCTTTCAGGACTGAATTGTTGTGATTATATCTCACTCTGTTGTCTTGTACCATCAACATTGGCTTGTTATAAATTTATAGAGGACAAATGTAACCAACTAATGTTTTTGGTGATTTTTTTTTCTTTTTTTTTTTTA
The DNA here is from genome assembly GCF_034315485.1 of Pezoporus occidentalis. NCBI lineage: Eukaryota > Metazoa > Chordata > Aves > Psittaciformes > Psittacidae > Pezoporus > Pezoporus occidentalis. The sequence continues at coordinate 2,350,675 of NW_026915910.1, read as the reverse complement.
AACATATATTTCTTTCCTCCCCTGTTCTTACAAGTCAGCTATAAAAGTGCCCTTTAAATGCATAAACCATGTGAGGTGAGACAAAATGAGAGAGCAGAGAATTCCTTGTTTGTGTATTATGTTACTCATCTGGGACTGAATCCAGTGATACCTGAATTCAATCACTGATTCAACAGATATTGCCAGGGCAGACTAATGGTGCCTAGACAGGCACTGTCTCACCCCCACTTCTCCTATTGTGTGGTGATGTGGAGACTGTGCTGGACTGTGAACCGAGTGGGCACTGATGTTCTCAGGCATACAAGGGAATTAACCCTGAATCTGGCTCTAAAAAAACGTCGGTGCTTTTTCCATTAGTCTACTAACAGGAAAGGGATACTCTTTATCATTTGTTAAAACAGTCTTTATTCCCTTCTTTGATTTGGGCTGAACTGAACATTTTATGTCAGATTTATTTTTTTCCAACATTTTGGTAAGAAAATGATAGACAAGTTTTTAAGATTGAGACTCCCCACCTTGAACCTGAGTTTTACAAACCCATAAAGAATTATCCTATAGAAAATCTTCAGGTATTTTGATAGACTTCAAAGAAACTTTGAAAATACCTTTGAAGAACTTTTAAGAAGACTGTAAGAAGAACCTAGAAATTTCTTTGTCAGAGAACTTTTGTATTAATTTTAGATGCTTTAGTATATACAGTCCTACTCTAACATGTTACATGCTCAGCTTGTCCACATTCATTTTTCAGTCCATAGTTAAGTAAAACTGGAAACAACCAGCCCATTACTCTCCTACTTCCTATCCCTAGCTCTTTTCTCTGCAAGGCTGTACATGGTACGTCCTGATATTACTTGTTTATTTTTCAAAGGCATCAAGACAAAGATAAGCACCTGAGCTTCCCCTTTAGGAAAAAAAAAAAGAAGATTAATTGGATCTTAGAAAAGGTGGGATGGGATGGGTTGTCATCTGGGGACACCTGCCTCACATCACTGACTATTGAAGGAGTCTAGAAACCTAATTTTCAGACTGCTAAATGTAAGTGAACCAACATCGAGATTTTAGGCACTCATAACATTAGGCAATAAAAAAAAGTATGTAGACCTCTAAACAGGCTGATAGACATCTAAGTAATGTTTTCAGTTATCTCAGAGGTTTTCTTTTAAAATCCTGCTATGTATGAATGTGCAGACACATTAACATTTGTCATTTTTCCATTAGACACTTCTGAAATATGAGCTATACTCAACTTCATGAGTGTCACCCTAGCAATTTTCCTGAGAACTATTTTAAACTAAAAAATAGCTGAAAAAATATGGACAATCTATATGCAGAGAAAGATGAGTGCACCAAGCTTATTAAGTATTCATACATCTTTCTATCTGCTAAAATCTTTACTGGAAGCATACTGAGACGGCAGTGTGCGCTCCCAGTGCAGAAAGCTAACCATATCCTGGGCTGCATCAAAAGGAGAGTGACCAGCAGCTCCTGACCCTATACTCTGCTCCGTGAGACCTCACTTGGAGTATTGTGTACAGTTCTGGTGTCCTCAACATAAAAAAGACATGGAACTGTTGGAGCAAGTCCAGAGGAGGGCCACGAGGATGATCAGGTGTCCAGGGTTCAGCAGGAGCAGTCATTTTTTCTTCTTCTTAGTAGCTGGTGCAGTGCAGTGTTTTGACTTTTGGCCTGGGAACAGAGCTGATAACACCAATGTTTTAGTCTGACCAAGGACTTTGTGAGCCTCATGCTCTGCCAGGGAGGAGGGGAAGCTGGGAGGAAGCAGAGACAGGACACCTGACCCAAGCTAGCCAAAGAGGTATTCCATACCATAGCATGTCATGCCCACGATGTAACAGAGTTACCCGAAAGGGCTAGTGGATTGCGGGGTAGGGTAGGTATCGGTCAGTGCTTGGATGGGCTGTGAGGGGCGAGTTGTCGGTTGGTGGGTGGTGAGGTGTTGCATTCTCTTCCCTTGTTATTTCCTTTATCATTATTATTATTGGTGGTAGCAGTAGTGACTTGTGTTATACCTTAGTTACTAAACTGTTCTTATCTCAACCTGTGGGAGTTGCATTCTTTTTGTTTCTTCTCTCCATCCCTCCAGGAGTAGCGGGAGGGCAAGAAGGGAGGGAGTGAGCGAATGAGTTACCTGACTGGGTTTAAACTACGACATCAGGGGACTGCAGCACCTCCTGTATGAAGATAGGCTGAGAAAGTTGGGGCTGGTCAGCCTGGAGAAGAGAAGGCTGCGTGGAGACCTCATAGAAGCCTTCCAGTATCTGAGGGGGTCTATAGGGATGCTGGGGATGGACTTTTCATTAGGGACTGTAGTGATAGGACAAGGGGTAATGGGTTAAATCTTAAACAGAGGAAATTTAGATTGGATATAAGGAAGAAGTTCTTTACTGTAAAGGTGGTCAGGCATTGGAATGGGTTCCCAGGGAAGTTCTGAATGATTCATCCCTGACTTGGGTGACATGGTTTAGTGTGAGGTGTCCCTGCCCATGGCAGGGGGGCAGTTGGAACTAGATGATCTTAAGGTCCTTTCCAACCCTAACTATTCTATGATTCTATAATTCAGTGCAGGTTTCTTGTGATGAAATATGAATAGGAGTCCATTCTAAAAAGTTTACTGGTTGGGAGGGGGGGAAATTTGAACACTATAGACATTTACCTTATAACACCTGTAGCAGGAAAGCATTAAGTAAAGCCTTGGACTTTTAAAAATTCTAGTCAATAATTTTCATATTAAATCCTAAGGACTTTGAATCTTCGTAAGTCATTTTACTGAAAACATTTTGCTCTAAAATGGCTTTTGAATTTAGTTGTTTCCGTAAATCAAGAGCATGATCCATACTTCTTTTACATCACTGTAGTTTAATGATCATGGCATTCTAATTGCCAGTGTAAGTATTGGGGAAATCAGGCTGATAGCATCAATGCGGCATGTGATTAACTGAGAAATATTGACCATGGTAGAGGCAGATGTAGAACTGTGATTCAAAATGGGGAAATCCCTCAAGGATGTGAGTAATTTCTTATGGTGGCAATACTTCCATCACAAATTCTGGTACATATGCCTTATAGAATTCTTGCCAAGGTACGGCAATTACTGCAGAGTGTCGGTTAACAATGTAACATTTTCCTAGCAAATGTATCACACATTAAACAGAGACATTTGCCACATGCAAGAGATAAAAAGCACATGGAGGCTAATGATCTGACATCCATTATTTAAGGGAAAATGAAAATAAATAGAAGTATCGCTAAAATAAATTGCTTTATATGTCCTTACATTATATTTTTTGCTTCAACTTCATCAGGGAAAGATAGCAGATTTGTTAGATGTGACCTGTTCTTGACAAATACATGTTAGCTGTCTTTTATCACTGTCTCATCCTGTGTTAACTGCTCAACTATCTTCTTCTCTATCTTTTTGACTTTCCCAGTTAGGTTTCCTTTTCTGTAAGTTTCTGGATCCTTATTTAAAGATAAGTATTATGTTTCCCTACTCCCACCTTCTGGGGCTTGTGCTGGCTTCTACAATTTCTAATGGAATGATTACTAAAGTTTACAAGATTATTTCAGAAAGTTTCTTGAACTTTCAGAAAATAAATTTCATCAGGTTTCGCTGGCTTGGACACATTTATCTTTCCTGACAACATACAGTTACCCCAAATCGCTAGGGACTCCATTCAGATGCCTAAACGTAGGTGTTAGGGTTTGAGTATTCAAGATACCCAAACACGATTGACTGGATTCATAGTCTTAGAAAATTGAAATGGGTCCTGAAAGTGGAATTTATTTGTTGATTCAGACACCCACTGCAAGAGGAAGGATTAAGGTACAGATTCAGGAACATAAATATCAGTGTAGGCATTCACCTGGGAGGTAAGTGTTAATGATCTCATAGTCAATGGAAGCACTTTCAAAAGTCAGTGAAATCTATAAGAATATTCAGCACATCCTGAAGTGGACCAATATAATTGATCAACTGGAAAGCTATCTTTACGATGTCTGTTTACTAGTGATGAAATACAGTAGTGGAAAAGTAGATATCCACTGACATTTTAGACACTTCTGAGCACCTAACACACACACAAAGGGAGGGAGAATGACACAGGGTCTCTTCACATCTTCGTGGGTTTCTACCTGGGGTTTAAGAAAAGCATTAATTTCCCATAGGTCTCTAAAGAAATGTCCCTTAACATGATTCTACTGCTGCCAGCTGTAGACAGAGTTGTTTGAACAATGGAATCAGCTTCTGTTGCACAAGATAAACAACTATTATTCCTAAGTAAAATTATTTATTTTTATTTTTCAAATATTGTTTTTACTATAATATTATTCCTTCATGAAAGTTAATATTTTGTACTAATCCTATTGTACTGCTTATTTAAAATTAGGGTGATGTTAGGAAAAGCCTGGTGATAACTATCCAGGTGTTGTCTGTTGTTCCCCAAGAGCCCAAGCTAGCTTTTAATCACATTTGCACTCTTCTTGAAAGTCTGTGTTTTCAGATTCATCTAGATATTCTGTTAGTGTTATGGCTGATGAAGTTCATATTCCACCTATTCCTACTGAGATCAAGTGTGAGTTGTTAGGACATACCCTCTGTTAGACTAAAGCACTCACTTCTCATTTACCGATGTGTAATATTGCAGAACTCTGGATTTATCCTTTTCTTGACTTAAAACATAAGCTATAAACTTAACTCTATGTTGCTGTGATTGCTTCATGTCACTATATAAAGTGATCAGAAATAAACCATGTATTCATTTTCTATTCTTTTGGTCAGCTTAGACTTCAGTTATTTGCCAGCTATCACTTTAATGACCATTTCCAATGGATTGTAAGTCCTATATTCATACATTGGTTACCCAGCAAATATTCCCCTTTATCAGCACCAGCTGTCACCCATTCTCACTATATTATCACCTTGTTTTGTAGCTTCCAAATTTCTCTTTATATTTTATGCAAAATGGAGACAAGACAATTTCGAGCTGGATCCAGCATGCACCGAAATAATTTTTTGCCACTGTCTCTACTGAAGTGTGCTACAGGTTATTGAAGCCCAACTTCTTAAAGCTGTTTTCAGTTGATACCTCTATATCAGAATGTTAAACAACACTCTGAAATGGGCACTGAAAATCTGTTTGCTACATTTATGATTGTCAGAGAGGTCCCTGGCACAATTTTGGTCTGCACCAAGTAGCATTCTCATAAGGAGTTCGCAGCAGTTTAGGATGTAATGTAGGTGAGAAACCATTCCGAATAGGAAATTTCAAGATGGCCACACTCCTCTGAGAGATTTGAAACATGTGAATGTTGTCAGATAATGCCAACTGGCTCTCAGGAAAAAAAAAATAACAGTAGCACAGTCTTAGTAAGTGGTATGGATACAGCTATTGCTTCCAGTGGTTATTAAATGCATAAATACTTAGGAGAATGGGAATCCAAGCTATAAATAAGTATTTTTTTTTTCTTCCTTACTACATATAGATTCTACTTAAAATCAAATAGACAAACCATCTGGAGTGGGGTTCATCTGAACACAAGTAAAACTGAGCTAGCTGTTTAGACGCTCCTTTTAGTCCATGAAAGAGGAATGTTATTAGGGGAAAATTAATTTCTGTCTGAGAGGACTTCTAAAGCAGAACGGCCTTTTTTAGCCCATTGATTACAAAGGGAACCAGCTCAGGCAGCTATACTGTGCATAGCTCATCTTTTTCTTCTGGCTTCTGTGAGTTTCAGGATTTCTAAATGCATTTTAATTGGATTTTTACAAAGCTTTTACTGCTCAACAAGTTAGTTGGTAACCTAATAGTGAAACAAGAGACCTAAATTAAACAAAAAAGCTCAAGATTAGTCTGTTGTCTTTATGGGTTTCTGGGATAATAATTGTTTTATTCTGTGTAATTGATTTTAGTCTTAACTAGATAAAAAATAGTTACCTTATTTCTTTCGTCTGTCTAGTTTTGCACTTTGCTTAGGAATAATGATCAATGCACAATTTATCTGCCCTCCTTCAGGATTTTCCATATAACTTTTTAGTGGTGCAATGATTTTATGATTCAGAGTCTGCTTAACAATTCTAAGGCCCTTCCAAATTATCCTTTTCTGTAAATGGAGACCAAAGAGCTATAATATCCTAATGAACTTCTCCATGGAGTAGGAAATCGATCATGTATTAATACACTCTCACTCTCAAGTCACTCCTTTCCTTTTCAGCCCTTAAATATTTCTCCCCTATTAGTCAACTGAGACTCCCAAACTGTCTCAATTCAATTGCTTGTTCAGACTGTCAGAATAAATAGTTAACACAGTTCAGTAATTCTGTGATTTTCTCCCTTTAAGTGATTGGTAGAGGTTTTTTATGAATAAAAAAGCCTCTGATCTTTCGTAAACGCACAGGTACTTAACCCTCACGTTATCAATGGCTGATATCTAAATATTTTTGAGGTTCTGTGTTTTTGTCATATCAATTATCTTTCCTGAGTTGAGTGTCATTTTCTCTATGACTTGACGGCCTAGAGAAGTTGTTTCTTTTATTTTTGTGTTTTGATTATATGTTCCTGAATGGACAAACAGGAAACAGCTTTGCAAGCTTAGACATAACTCCTTGGCAAAATTTAAAAAACAAGTGAACTCTTCTGCAGAGAACATTCTGCAATGGACAAACTTGACCATTATTCTTTAAAACAGAGACAGGTAGACGCAAACCTCATCTAATACCTGAATTTGCTTTCTCTGGTTCATTTCTCCCATTTTCTCATCTCCTTTTCCTCCATTCTTGGCCATGATCCTTTTTCAGTGTCAAGAAATGATCTTTGTGATTGCTCTCATACAGCTATCATGGTCTGGCAATTAAATTCTAAGTAACCCCTGTTTGGCTATCAAGAATCTTTCAAAGAAAGAAAAGCCTTCCTCCTGGAAGATCCCATTTGGAGTATGAGCTTCCTTATCAGGTTTGTTATGACAGACTTGACTGCTATAATCTCCATGTGCAAATTTAATACTTACAAAGAGGAAAATATATAAGATGAATATATGACAATGACTAGAGAAAGCTCTAAGAATAGCAGTAGTTAAAGTACATAAGAAGTTAGTAACTGTTGTTATCAAGTAGAAAATAAAGGTAAGTGTGTTTGATTTATCTTGTCATGCATTGGTTTGTGCCGTATTAAACAAGTGTGGAGGCAAGAACTAGATCTTTTGCTTCCAGAAAACTGGAATGATCTAAAGGTTCACTGGTTTATAGGCACTCTCTGAATATGTTTGGAAATAATTCTCAACAGCACTAGCAGGTACCAAGTTTCATCAGTGATGTTTCTTTAGTTTATCCACCTATAGGTAGTGTTCCCCACCATTACATGTTTTTCTCTACCATTACAGCTCAGGGAAAATTAATATATTTGGCTTATCTTTTTCCTCAAAAGCTAAGAAAAAATGTCTTCCTCAGCTTTTTTCCCCTTGGATCTTGCCCTCTAGATTTTATAATTAAGTTTTTTTACTGCAATACTTTCTTAGAAAAAATAGACTAAGGATAAGCTGTCAGTGCGAGAAGTTCTTAGTGCAATATGACAATCTCTTAGGGTGACTTTTTAAAAAGCTATTGTATACATTGTTATAAAACCATCATCTGTATTAACTAAGATGGCTGGAAGTTAAGTTTTTCAAACGATATTCATCAAGATTTTTCTGTGAGGTCAGCAAACTTTGACAGAGTCTTGCACACATCAAGACCAAGAAGAGTAAATATAAATGAAAAAGTTTAATACAGAAAACTCAGGCTTTGCTCGCTTTGTAACTGGGGGAAAGAAGAGGTTAAATGTTATTTTTCTCCTTCCTATCTTTCCAATGGTCAGGTGGAGATACAAAGAATCACCATTTTTTACATCTGCAAGCATTTATCTTGATCCAAATCTGTAGTTTAGCTTGGAGATAAATTTACAACATCTTACAGTTGTTATGTGCTTTAATATAAGTTCAAATCACAAAAAAAGTCACAAATTTACTAGAGGGTTTGTAGTTTGAGAGAAGGAAAGGTGACAAAGGATGTCCTACCAATACTGTCATACAACCATATGTACTGTATGCATTGTGTCACGAGGCAGACAAAGCTTTGCAGCCTCTCTCGTGTTTTTCCCTTTTCCCACTCTAGTGGATCAGATTGCCAACATTTTTTAAAAAGACCAGATGAGGAAGCCCCGAGGCATTTCTCATTCAGATATAATACCAGCAAAATATATTGCAAGCTTTAATACAAATGGGTTTGGAAATCACACTTTTTAGATTTAAAAAGCTTTTTATATCTCTGTGTGTTTCTCTTGCAAAAAAGATCTGTATTGAGCAAGAAAGTGTAAACTCAAAACTAAAGCAGGGTACTACTCAATTCATTTTTCTTTCTGATGAGGTTATATTCTTGGACAGTGAAGTGTCCTAAATTCAGAAAGAACTCAAATCACCATGAAATACCATTTTTAACAATGGACCATTAAGTTTGAAAAGCCATTTGGCAGTAAATGTACTTTACTAAAATATTGTCCTGAGACATCTGTTAGGATTAGAAATGAATTAGCATAGGTTCTTTATGACTCAGAGAGTATAATATACACCATTTGAAAGGATTCAGAAGTGGGGGAAGGAGGAAGTCATCTTCTATTACGTTAATCTAAACAAAAACCTAATTGCAAAAGTAGCCAAGAGCATTCAGCTGCAGTATTGTGGTAGTGGCACCAGTAATGTTATCTGTTCAGCAATGTGAGAGTGCAGAAAACATGAGGAGCCTGAAGTGTGAGGAAATATCAGCCCACTTTCTTTTCTTATGCAAGGTATCTAAACAGATGTAGGTGAACACAGTAGATATGTTTCCACAAAATTAACCACATACCCACGGCAAATCCCATTCACACAACATTTCAAGAAGGTGTGCTTATAAAGAACAGTTCAGAATATTAGAGTCAGCGAGAAAAAACAAGCTATTTTCTAAAGAAAGCTCATATTTTGGTTAAGCTTTTTCAAAGGATGTCTTAAATTCTTTACTCTTTCCTGTTTCAGGTAGATCTTTTAACAAGTTTCAGAATCCACCAGATATTTACCAGTTAAAAGTATTGCTTTTTGCCTGAAAAAAGTGTTTGCTGAAATGCAGAGTCAATAATTTTCTTTTGCTTTTGTTAAACAAACATTACCCCAGGAGGAAACTATATACTTCCATGGTAACGGGTTAAAAGTTAAACAGGGGAAGTTTAGGTTGGATATAAGGAGGAAATTCTTTCCTGTTAGGGTGGTGAGGCACTGGAATGGGTTGCCCAGGGAATTTGTGAATGCTCCATCCCTGGCGGTGTTCAAGACCAGGTTGGACGAAGCCTTGGGTGATATGGTTTAGTGTGAGGTGTCCCTGCCCATGGCAAGGGAGTTGGAACTTGATGATCTTAAGGTCCTTTCCAACCCTAACTATTCTATGATTCTATGATTCTAAATTCTTTAGCCGAGAATGGTTTCAACATTTTTTTTTTTCCTGATCAGCTATGTTTTAGAAAGAAAAAGTGAAAAAACACAAATGCAAATCCCTAAAACTGGCTTGCACAAATGCGATAATTGATGCCGCATTGTGACTTCCTCAGCTACTTCCTTGTGGCCTCAGAGAATCCAGAAGTGTCTGGAAATGCAGACACCTTTGCTGCAGTAATGGATCAGTCCATAGTGAAGATAACGTTATGGACAGCAAGGGTAGTTGGGAGTCATCTGCCCAATCTTCGGCCAAGTTAAAAGGAATCTGGTCTAAAATGATCACCTCTGCTCTCCGTTTGGACACTGAAGAGAGAAAGAGCACCTTCCAGGTACTTAAGATAGGTACTTCTTTCTACTGAGAAATATTAGGAAGTATTTGATGATCATAATTATAGTTTATTTATTTTAGAATAATTTCTAAAGACTTAATCATGCTAAACAATGAACAGGACATAATGAGATTTTTTTTCTCTCAATTTCTTTATCTTCTTTCCTGTAATGACTGATCTTTTTAAGGAGGTTAGTATTTCAAGAGTCTTTACAAAGACTGATAGGTGAGCAAAATCTGAAATTTTTAAGTATCATAAATCTTGCACTTCAGAGTCTATTGAAAAAATAGGCATTGGGCGTTTTCAAGAGAAAGCTTTGTCAGTGCTTGGATGTGAAACAATAGTGGCTATCTCAATAGTTAACTTTTTTGACTTGTCAAGGTTTGCCAACAGAGCTTTGAAATTCCATGAAATTCTATGCTCGTTATATAGTATGTTTCACCTGCTTTTCTTCACCATCTTTCATGGTGTTGTCCAGGCCTACTAAGAGGTCAAAACATAATGGTGAAGTAGCTGAAGCTCTCTGGAATAAAAATAAGGAACTTCTTCTTAATTTTTTTTTCTGTAGAAAAGTAAGTCAAAACAGCCTTAAACACAGAGCCACAAGCCAAGTTTGCATAATAAACAGTAAGGTTGTTCTAAAACATCACTACCACTTTAAGTTTCACATTCTGGGTGCTTGTGAAGTGTGACATTACCTAAATATACTGCACGTCATAAAATGTGAACATCACTCTATATTCTAGGCTGTAACCCAGAAAAGTATTACATTCAGGAAAATACTTAAGCATGTACTTAAGTGATTGGATTTAAATGCATGTTTAAAGCTAAGCATGAACAGAGAGGGAGTTATGTCTGTGCTTAAATACTTTTCTGAATTACCATCTCTATTATACTGTCTTAAACCCAAGCACATCTGCTAAAATTTCTTAAATTACTTTGGATTCACTTCTGTAAAATAGAGCTCCATTGGTTCAGCTTCATTTTATTCAAAGTAAATCTCTAGTCATCTAAGAAATTACACCAAGGATGAGGCTGTCCTGATGGAAATTAGGGAAGGGGTGTTTTTTTATTTTCCATCACAAACTTTAGGAAATTCAAATTCGCTGTATTCGAATTCTGTACAGAATGCTTCAAGTATGCCTATAGTGGAAACCAGTGGTAAAACATTTATAAACAACATACTACAGGAGACCAAAATGATTTTCAATCACATTTAAAATGGTTGGGGTTTGTTTTGTTTTAAAGAGCCTTGAGAATAAAAACATTCAATACATAGGCTGGCTACTGGGAAAAAGTCTTCTTTTGTTTTTTAAATGTATTGGATTTAGCTTCCTTATGAAATGTTTTTGATGTTCCGTTCTTTTGAGCCCATAGGGGTTTTTCAACCTCGTTAAAATGTGCCATCTGTTAGAGACATTCGTTATAAAACTGCAACAACATAAACTTATGTGCCTGTTTTATTCTTAGGAGAAACACCAACATCTTGAAGTTTAAAGAAAGTTGCATGCTTTTATAGACTGCCTTTCTTAATTTTTTTTTCATCTATTAAAGAAATATACAAATAAGGGAAGCTCTCACTAATACTGAAAAGTTAAAAAATAATTTCCTTTGTGAGGACAGTTAGGTGATACGATGAATACTATAGAATCATAGAATCGTTAGGGTTGGAAAGGGCCTTAAGATCATCTAGCTTCAAGCCCCCTGCCATGGGCAGGGACACCTCACACTAAACTATGTCACGCAAGGCTCTGTCCAAACTGGCCTTCAACACCAACAGTGACGGAGCATTCACAAGTTTCCTGGGCAACCCATTCCAGTGCCTCACCACCCTAACAGGAAAGAACTTCTTATATCCAATCTCAACTTCCTCTGTTTAAGTTTGAACCCGTTACCCCTTGTCCTAACATTACAGTCCCTAATGAATAGTCCATCCCCAGCATCCTTATAGGCCCCCTTCAGACACTGGAAGGCTGCTATGAGGTCTCCATGCAGCCTTCTCTTCTCCAGGCTGAACAGCCCCAGTTTCCTCAGTCTGTCTTCATAGGGGAGGTGCTCCAGTCCCCTGGTCATCCTTGTGGCCCTTCTCTGGACTTGTTCCAACAGTTCCATGTCCTTTTTATGTTGAGGATACCAGAACTGTGCATAGCACTCATGGAAGCAGAGTAGAGGGGGAGGATCACCTCCTTCGACCTGCTGGTCACACTCCTTTTGATGCAGCCCAGGATACGGCTGGCTTTCTGGGCTGCAAGCACACACTGAAGCCGGCTCATGCTCATTTTCTCATCGACCGACACCCCCAAGTCCTTCTCCACAAGGCTGATCTGAATAACTTCTCAGGGCTGCTCTATCCCACTTTCCTGTTCAGTAAATGTGAAATGTTTGCTTGGCCCCTTAAAGTATCTGGTATGTCATATTTTTTTTTAATTTAATTTCTGTTTTTTAATAAAGGAGATTGTAACTTTACTAATATTGTTTTTTAATTGCATAATAGTTAAAAGCTTGTGCAATTTTGCACTAAGGAAGACATTTTGCAGAAGCATGGCTCTTACAAGGCCACATATGTGTCAAGGTGTATTTTACTCTATTGCATGTATACATTCTTCTATGAGACGCAAATAACACCAGATCCACTGCAGGGTGTTAGACAACATAAGCCTACAGCGCTGACAAGGACAGTGGGATTGAGTGCACCCTCAGCAAGTTTGCCGATGACAGCAAGCTGTGTGGTTCGGTTGATACGCTGGAGGGAAGGAATACCATCCAGAGGGACCTTAACATGCTTTTAAGGCGGGCTGATGCCAACCTCATGAAGTTTAACCATGACAAGTGCAAGGTCCTACACCTGGGTCGGGGCAATCCCAGGCACAGCTACAGGGTGGGCAGAGAAGAGATTCAGAGCAGCTTCTGTGGAGAAGGACTTGGGGGTCTTGGTCAATGAGAAAATGAACATGAACTGGCTTCAATGTGTGCTCACAAAGCCAACTGTATCCTGGGCTGCATCAAAAGGAGTGTGACCAGCAGGTCGAAGGAGGTGATCCTGCCCCTCTACTCTGCTCTTGTGAGAACTCACTTGGAGTATTGTGTGCAGATATGGTGTCCTCAGCATAAAAAGGACATGGAACTGTTGGAACAAGTCCAGAGAAGGGCCACAAGGATGATCAGGGGACTGGAGCACCTCCTGTATGAAGATAGGCTGAGAAAGTTCGGTCTGTTCAGCCTGGAGAAGAGAAGGCTGCGTGGAGACCTCATAGCAGCCTTCCAGTATCTGAAGGGGGCCTATAGGGGTGCTGCAGAGGGACTCTTCATTAGGGACTGTAGTGATAGGACAAGGGGTAATGGATTTAAACTTAAACAGGGGAAGTTTAGATTGGATATAAGGAGGAAATTCTTTCCTGTTAGGTTGGTGAGGCCCTGGAATGGGTTGCCCAAGGAAGTTGTGAATGCTCCGTCACTGTTGGTGTTGAAGGCCAGTTTGGACAGAGCCTTGGGTGACATGGTTTAGTGTGACGTGTCCCTGCCCATGGCAGGGGGCTTGGAACTAGATGATCTTAAGGTCCTTTCCAACCCTCACTATCCTATGATTCTATGATTCCTTCTGTCTGACCAAAAGCAGCAGTCTTGGAGAATAACAAGATTTCAGCCTACATTTTCAGATATTACCACTTATTCTGGGGAACCATCTTGAGAAAATCTTTTGAACTTTTCTCAAGGGTCATGAATCTAGGGCTCACACCCAATTCAATGAGGTTAAGTAACAGCAGAAGGAGGATCAGAGAACTTTGTCCTTCATTCTTGTCTCTCTTCATTCTGTTGGTTCCAAAAATATAAGAATTTCTGTTGTCAGTCCTGAAAGGGAGGTCACATCAGAAAATCACAATAGTATCTTTTTTAATTCTGTCTTACAAAGAATTTTACTTGAAAAATGCCAGTATCAACTGCTTTTCCTCATGGAGGAAGGGTTGACAGACTGAGAGAGCTAGGTTTGTTCAACCTGGAGAATAGGATCAGGGAGGCCTACTAACAGTCTTCCAATACCTAAACAAGCCTACAAGAAATCTGGAGAGGTACTTTTTGTAAGGGCATATATTAACAGGACCAGGAGGAATGGCTTTAAGCAGGCAGAGGGGAGATTTAGATTAGACATGAGGAAAAAGTCTTCTCTGTGAGGCTGCTGTGGCACAGGCACAGGGTGCCCAGAGAAGCTGTGGCTGCCCCATCTCTGTCAGTGTTCAAGGCCAGGCTGGATGGAGCTTTGAGCAACCTGGTCTAGTGGAAGGTGTCCCTGCCCATGGCAGGGGACTGGAACTGGATGAGCTTTAAGCTCCCCTCTAATACAAACCATTCTGTGATTCTGTGATTCTATCTCTTAGCCCAGAGTAATACAGCAATAAACCCTTCTTAAAAACCCAAGACCTCAGCAAACATGAAATAATCCTCTCCCACCTCTTGGTAGCAGAGCATGCACCATTACTGTCAGGAGAACTTCAACCTTCATTTGCCAAGGCTGTTAAATTCACTTTGTTTAAACAGCTCGGAAAGCATATTCCTACTTTGTCAGACCTCAGATTCAGCTGCATAAAAATCTGCAAGGCTTTCACAAATGAAACAAGACACTTTAATTCTACCCTTAGAAATACAAACACATATACTTACTTCTATTTTAAGATCGTTTTCCAGTCTCATTGGATAGAATAAGTAAATGCCAGTCTCATTAGGGAATTTAAAATTTTGACATCCAGTTGTGCTAAGTGTGCTAAGTTTATGACAATTAGAGAGGAATCACACTATTTTGCTTTCAAGCAGAACTTAAGCTCACAGATGCCTGAACTATTATTCCCAAAGGTGACTTTTACAGTGATTTTAAGATGTCAGTGAAAGATGTTCTTACAAAAAAAAAAAAATAGTATAAAGGAGAGGAAAGGATTTAGAGGATGATTTTCTGTTCCTTTTTGTTCTCATAAATTTGTTTAATGAAAGTAAGTTTCACAAGTCACCAACTGATTCCTTATAAATTCTGGAACAAACAGGGTTTTACTACCTGTTTTTTCTGTGTAATTTTCCAGCATATTAGTTAGAAAATGTAGCCCATCAATATTTGGTTATCATGCCATCATTCAAATACAGACACAGTACTGTTATATGTGCTTGTGTCTGTGAGCCTGTGCTGTGTGAAGCAATGGGCAATGCTGGTGCGTTGCTCAGCAATGAAAATAATGGTCAGAGAAAAATTCTTGGGTAAAACAGCAGAGCTGAATTCATCGTAAGCTTCATTGGACTGAGACTGACTTATGCTAGTTCTACCACACATTTTTGTGCTATTTTGAACTGGAACTTTTAGCCTAATCAAACTGGAAATTTTCATATGTTTTCTCAAGAGGACCAGAATTTAAAATAGGAAGTAGGGAATGGAAACACTGCCGCAGAATTCCGGGTCTCCGTGTTGTATTATATTTTTTATGCTATGATAATAGAAGTGAGGTTAATACTGAAATCTGTTGGGCTGCATTTTCCTTTTTGTCATGATCTAACCCTACTTAATTGTCTTTCTGCCAATTAGGAAATTCGGATCAAAATCTCAAAAGTGCCCACAGATTATTATAGGACTAAGCTCAGGGAGATATTTAGAAAACAGAGGAATTTGTTGATTACCCTTAGAATGGAGCTGAGACTTTTTCATTACCAGATGGCATTTGCTCTCCCTTGCACAATGCAAGGGAAACTGAAGCTGCCAGGATATTTTCAGTGAAAGCCAGTACTTTTTAAGGCCTGTATTTGGAAGACTTTCTCTCTTATGAATTATGTGCCATCAGGTTTACATAGAACGACATGAGAGGATTATCTCATGAGCATGAGAGCTACCTAGATCTAGATTATTCTCAGAGAAGTTGCAGGTGAACAATGGCCTTGTCCACATCAGGTCATTTAGTCCACACCCTGCCAGAACTAAAAATCAGAAAAGACACCAGGTAAAAGTATTGAGGAAGGATCTATCCATCCAAACAGGAAAGCATGATATGGATGTTATCACAAGCAGTTTGTATCTGTCTCTTTCTTCCCACTGACTGTAAAAGCAAGTCTGCATGAGCAGTAGTAGTTCAGACACATACTTGGTGCACTACAACAGCTTTTCATGAAGATTTTTTCATCATTCTCCTGTCCTCTGGTGTCATCCAAAATGCCTCGGTTCAGCACAGCCTTTAAGTATGTGCTGGACATATTCTTCTTCAGTATCATTCTACTTTTGCCATATTTAACATCAGTATTAAGTACTTTCATAATCAGACATTTCCTTCGATTATGGCTAGATTGGTGAAAATGCTAATTGAAGTTAATAGTATTCCTACTGGCTTCCATTGGTATTAAACTGTAGTTTTTTATTTTTGAAAACCCTTTTAGGCAGGTATTATCTTTCAATGGTGTATATGTTCAATGTCCAACAAGCTAGAAATTTCATTGTCTTAGCAACTTTTCATTCCATAACTCCACATCAGCAACAGATCAAATAAATTACACCCCTCCCCTTGTCCCCCAGCTTTGAATGAACTGTTGTACAATATCAGCGAAAAATTATGACCTTTGTCTGCTCTAAATTCAATACCGTTTTAAATGTAGGAGCACATGGAAATTCATCTACTGCATGTGTGGGATTCATCTCTAATTTTAGAGATCTGGAAGTTATGCATCCAATATAGACTAGTTGTCAGAGTCCACATACAATCAGTGGAGAGAGACAGGCACAGACCACTAAGCAGGTAAAATATGTGGGATTGATACCTTTCTAGGATACCTGCTTGTCACCAGCAATTATAAAAAGTCAAGCAACTAATTAAGCCAGAAGCCTAAGCTTGGAATAGCTGAGATGCAAAGATGAACTTTCATGTAGGCATCTACCTCTCTTGGCTGGGTTTAGAGACAGATAGCCACAGCCCTTCCGCCTTGGATAATAAGGACTTCAGATTGTTCTTTGAGCTTCAATATTACATTAGTTGTTGAACTTCATCTTAGACACAATTGTAAAAACTCCAAATGTATTAAAAATAACAGTGGATGAAAATCAAACATAATTACATTGATTAAATCAAAATCCCATGTAGTTTGGCTTATCTTATGCCCAATGATGGCTTTAAAAACAGAAAACACAGACTTCACCAATTTTGTTTTACAGCACAAACTTTTTCCTCATCATTCTTGGTGACTCAGGACCCAAATTACCATTTTTCAATATACGACCCAGTGTAATTAGGACAATATATTTGACAATATAATGCCATTGACGGGAATCCAGAACTTGTAATTTATCCCCAGTGATGACAGCCTGCCCTCTTTTCAGTATTAAATGGCTCATACGTAGCTGTAACTTGAAGCAGCAGAGATTAGAAGAGTATGGACTGCTCTTCAGAAAGTTCTTTCCTGCCAAATGCCCTCATTTCTGCAATGGCAGATGTTTGCATTTTAAGACTTTGTTTGTTTGATGAGGTTTTGTATTTAATGGCACTTCTGTACTTGCATAGAGTATGCTTTCAGAAGACCTCAAGGATGAAATCAATCTGTCCTAACATTAGTCATGTATAGTTTTGTGTATGATCTAAATTTGTTGTTCTTGGCTTCCCCTCTTGTCAGCAGAGAGAGGAAAAAATCGAAGGGGATTCAAAGGTATTTCCCACTCTAACCACAGGATGAGAAGAAGCTCTCCTTGGAGGGACTTTTTGTGTGGCCACCACAAGCTCAGCCTGGAAAACTACCTGGCTTAGAAAAGGTGCTTTGGTTTCAAATAGCTAATGTTAGGGAAGATGCATTTTCATAAAGATCATCTTTACATTGCAAATCAGACCCTCTGCTGCACAGGGTGTAGGAAGGCCTCAGGGAAAATTGACTAAGTTGTTTTTGATTTTTTTTTACTTGAGGCAGAATCTCCTCACAGATATGTGGGGTGTCAAAACATCAAGCACACACTGGCGGGGATATGGGTAGGTTGAAAAAAAGGCATTCTGATGCAGGGGGACAAAGGAGTGACAGACAAAGAGTGGGAAGAAATACCATGGAGCACAGAAGGTGTGATGGAAAAAGGAAGCAAAAGCAGCAGTAGACCTACTACTTTCTGCTTTGATATTGTTGACCCAGCTGTGGCTGGCAGTTTTCAAGTTTATATCTTGCCTCAAAGCAGTAATGCAGTGGAATAGGCAGGGAAAAAGGTAAGCTGTAGGAAGATACAAGCCACTATATCCTCTTCAGTACCTCCACTCTAGGGCATGGAACAATATTATGGAACCTCAAGCAGCTTGCTGATTTGCAAATCTTCTACAGTTACACAACCTTGGCAGTGGAGGAGGAATATTCTTTCCTTCCCCATGTCACAAGCTTGTTTGTTCTGTACCTTGACAAGTTCTCAGTCCAACAGCAGAAAAACATTCAATGATTTGATCTGCTGAGTCAGCACAGCCAATTTCATTACCTTATTAAAAATGGATTGATGCAAAACCTTTCCCCAGTGCTCATCCTAGCATCTCTGTGGATGCAAAATATCATGCAAATTAGGTAATTAACTAGGTTTTGCTTCATTTGTAGATAAATCAGAGCAAAAAGAGTCTTCCTAAATACTAGCTATGCATTTTTCCAAAAATAGAACATTTAATGCAATTATTTTTATTAGATCTTTTGTATGTGATCACAGCGTAAATAGTGAATTACAGTTGCATGTTTATTGTTGTTAAAGAATCCCCCTAGCCTTTTATATCATTTGGCTCAAAATAGCAGTGTTTCTATTGTAGTTCCTTAATTATCAGACTCACATGTTAATTCAAAAGTCAGATTCCTACTTTCAGAGTGTTCTTAGTTATAATGGAGTATGTCAGGAAGACCAAAAGTTAAAGGTAAAATTATATTAAAATAAGTATGTGAGCATAGAATCCATATACAGTATACTAATCTGTATGTTTAAATATTCTATTTAAAACCAATGAGGGAGAGTGAATTGCAGCTTTTAAGTGTAGACCCTTCCATGGGGCTGATAAGCCAGCTAAAGGAATACCCATTGGTATTTTTTAAGATACCTGACTTAGGTTTCCTATCAGAACTGCCAGTATAGTATCTGATCACTTCAAAAGTTGTTAGTAATACATTCATAGTTGTACACTTCATCATGCAAAACTGCTTGTAGAGGGTAATAGCATTACACTGTAATTTTCAAGATGCTTCTGTAAAATTATAATTTAGGCTAAAATGCTTTTCTTACCACTTCTGGGCCACAAATTGTGTTTTTTAATCATGAAATAGAGAAAAGCATCAATAACTCCATCATGTAGATGAACTGTCAGTTATGAGAAAATGGACATGAAAAGTATCTCAAACTTAACTGCAGTTTAGCTATGTTATTGTCTCATCATAACTACAGTGTAATTGTAGGAGCTGTTCCTGAGAGCATATAACTTATGCTTTTTCTTCTGTCAGAGTAGAAATTTCTTTTTATAGAAAGATATTAAAAATATTTTAACTAACACAAAGTAGAAACTTAAGTCATGAAAACATTAGAATAGAGAAAAGAATCGGGATCTGTGTTTGTTTCTTTCGGGGTGTTTTTTTTTTTTCCTTTTCTTTTTCTTTCTTTTTCTTCTCTCCTGAGCCTAATCTTGAATCTCTTCATCCATTCAGGGACACCCAATCTTGAATCTCTTCATCCATTCAAGGACACACTTCAGTCTAAATTGTTTATCTCCATACTTTATACATATTAGATAGATATTCCATTTTTGTACAAGAAAGTATTACTGGTGGAAGACCATAAACGTGCTTATGGTTTCTTGTTCTGTTCAAGGCTCGGTTCTTAGATCAAAAACATAATGATTTTCCAGGTTTTAATCTTCTTATCTTCTTAATAAAATGTGTTTAAAGAAGAAAATCTGGCTTTGATCCATATTTAAGTGGTAACTTTAGTAACTTTAATACTTCTTCTTGCTTAAATACCTCACAATGCTGGAGGATGAAATAAGATAAAGCCTTATTGACAGCCTTGCAATGATGGCTAGTGTTTACGCATCCCAGATGGGCTGGCAGCCACTAAGCCAAAAAATGAGACTTTCTTCATAAATCACTACACAATGCAGGAACAGCTGTGCAAGATTGCCTGCTGATGTTCTCTGGGGAGGTAGTGCCTTCTCTGATGTGAAAGCATATGACAACTGAACTGGGTATTAAGGTAAAAGACACCAAATCAATAGTACTTTGATAACCATAGTTAGTTACATAATTAGTACTTTGGTAACCATGAAAGAATGTATCCGAGTCTCATCCCATTTGTGACTCTGGATGCACTTATTTTTGAGACACATAAAAAGCTCTCTTACAAAGGCTCAGGTCTCATATCTCACCTTTAGCATAATCATTCCGATAAATGCTCATTTTTAGCTGTGAAATGCCATATGAAAAATTTCTGGTAGGATTTTTATATGATTTTCCTACTCACATATATAACTATATATTTTTTCAGTGCAAGTCTGCAAGTCTTTTCAGGATGTGTCTGACCTTACAAACCAGCCAAGGTTAATTATGCTGTGACTTCAGCTAGATACCTGAACAGAAGGATCCTATATGAGCTATTAAAATTATTTGCCATTGCTGTTGCTACTTCTCCAGTGAAGCTGACACCTGCAGCAATTCTGCTGGCACTATGGCTGATACTTTATTCTTTACTTTTTCACTGAGCAAAAGAGTTTTCCTCTTTTCTGCTTTATCTGTCAGTGTCTAGTATGACTGAGGTATTTCCAACAAGACTCTGAATTTCCCTATGTTATTATGGCTTTCCTAAGAGGATATGGTTATTCTTCCTTACATGTAGTGATTTGGGTGGACATGGCTGGGTGCAGACCAGCAGATGAACAAGCTGCTTCCATTCTTCAACCTCTTTCCTTAAATGCTAGTCTGCACTAAAATGGAGGTCCTAGAGGGTGTAGCATATATCATTTCAGCAGCTGTCTCAACCCTATTGGTAAAGGTTTGGCAGTAGCTCATGGCCAAACATGAAACAAATACCTATAATCCGGTGGTGCAATGCACTTCCACCTTTTCTGCAATATCCTCCTTACCCAAGTAATTCATGGCCTGATTCCAACCAAGTTCAGTTAGATCTATCACAAATCATAGAATCATAGAATAGTTAGGGTTGGAAAGGACCTTAAGATCATCTAGTTCCAACCCCCCTGCCATGGGCAGGGACACCTCACACTAAATCATGTCACCCAAGGCTCTGTCTAACCTGGTCTTCAACACCAACAGAGATGGAGCATTCACAAGTTCCCTGGGCAACCCATTCCAGTGCCTCACCACTTTCACAGTAAAGAACTTCTTCCTTGTATCCAATCTAAACTTCCCCTGTTTAAGTTTGAACCCATTACCCCTTGTCCTATCACTACAGTCCCTAAGGAATAGTCCATCCCCAGCATCCCTATAGGCCCCCTTCAGATGCTGGAAGGCTGCTATGAGGTCTCCATGCAGCCTTCTCTTCTCAGAGAAGAACAGACCCAACTTTCTCAGCCTGTCTTCATATGGGAGGTGCTCCAGTCCCCTGATCACCCTTGTGGCCCTCCTCTGGACTTGTTCCAACAGTTCCATGTCCTTTTTATGTTGAGGACACCATAACTGCACACAATACTCCAAGTGAGGTCTCAGAAGAGCAGAGTAGAGGGGCAGGGTCACCTCCTTCAACCTGCTGGTCCCGTTCCTTTTGATGCAGCCCAGGATACGGTTGGCTTTCTGGGCTGCAAGCACACACTGAAGCTGGTTCATGTTCATTTTCTCATTGACCAAGACCCCCAAGTCCTTCTCCATAGGGCTGCTCTGAATCTCTTCTCTGCCCAACCTGTAGCTGTGCCTGGGATTGCTTTGTAGTGAGATAAGCTATTTTAATCAGAAGTATCAAATTAGAAAGTAGTTTCAGTGGCTTGTTCTCTGTCTTTATGTAGTGATGGCAAACCCTGGACATCTTTCCAAGCAGACATTTAGCTTTCTTCATGGAAACTGCCACTTGTGTTTTACATAAGCTTGGGCGGCAATGTCCAAAGTCAGACCATGAAAGGAAGACAAAAGGGCCATGTTAAATTTCTGGAGCCAGGTCTTTTCTGTAACACTGGTCAAATCTTTCCGTTTTCCTTTCTCTCAGTCTCTGGAGTGAGCTTATGTTTCAGGGTCCTCAGGGCCTGGAACGGATCTCACACAACAGGGCCATGCTGCAAGCACAGAAATAATAAAAGCAGAAGCCAAAAGCACATCTGTTGCAAGCTATCCTAGAAAAATTAAATTCTGAGACAGTTCCATTGACTTTGATAGACTCATCCTGTAAATTCAGCCATGACAATGAGAAGCCAGGGAGAAAAGGGCATGATTTCTGCCATTTCCACACTGATTTACTGAGAAGAGTTTTGGGAAGAGGGAAAATTGACACATGGTGAAGCAGAAAAACCCCTTCTGTGATACACCACATACACATTTTTGTCTCACTACAAAGCCAACCATATTTGTTGTTTGGGTTTTGTTTGGGTTTTTTGTTGTTTTTTTTTTTTTTGTTGTTGTTGTTTTTGTTTGGTTGGGTTTTTCTGGGGGGTAGTTGTTTAGGGATTTTAGCAGAAAAATACAAACACGTCTTAGTCAAGCATTCAAAACAATCTGGTACAAGGAGCTCTTCTGTATTGAGGCTCCTGTTTGTTTGCTCATATCAGGACAAACCAGCAAGTCCTTCTTGATACAGGCATTGCAGGGCTCTTCAGAGCTCCCTCCAGTCAATGAAGGTCTTTACTGTAAGCACTTGACTGCCTCTGATAAAGTAAGATGAGGGTCTGAGAGACAAGTAATACCTAAGAGATGGACTTGGCCAAAAGGAGCATGAACAGACCCCACTTATGCAATTAGCAACACAGCTACTGTGGCCCATGGCAGATTTTCACACACCAAAATCCAAACAGTTAAGTGCGGACGAATAGTGTGGCCTAGATTATTTTACGAATACATTTTCTGAAGAACAATATGATAATTTCAAAACATATAAGAAAAGGTGCCAGGATGCTGAAAGCCAAGAATCTTCTAGTCAGTCAGGTCCTTCATTGCTCCTTACTATGGTCCCATTCCCAGCCTCCACAGGAATCTGGGTTTTCCTATATCCTGGAAGCTGATGTGGGGAGACACTACAAACCAACACCTGGCTGAGTAAGCAGCTCATATTGCATGGTTGTTGGGATGGGGCTGGAAACAAATTCCCCTTCTAGCCTTACTTGCTGCTTTGATCCTCTGTCACTGCCTGCAGATAAACTGAGGCTTTAGCTGTCACTTGGAAGTTTATTGTGTCTAACTATTAAAAGAAGAGTTAGCAAATATGAAGAGTCAACAAGGAGACTGTGGATTATGGTTCAACAGTGTCACCTCATCTGAGGATTATTTGTGCCTGCAGCATGCAGCTGGCACAGAGGGATTTACAAGGATGCTGCCTCTAAGAAGAAGAGGTAGTGGGAAAACACTGTTATCCTGAATTATTTAGGAATCAAAGAAGAGATTTGCAAAGTGGTTAGAAGAGGTTCATGGTCACATGTCATACTCTTGATGCAAATAGGAATCAAATGCTGTAACTGGAAACAGAAACAAGAAACACCACAGTTTGATGCTGAAGAGTCAAAGGCGTATAAGGTTGTGGAAAGAAAGGATGAAGAAAGAACGCTTAGTGAACTACATGGACCACAGGAAGCCTGGAGTATAGGAGGCAAATACAGACTGGAAGAAATATGCATTCTTAGATGAATCTGTGAAAACAGGGAAATGATAACGGCAGTGTCTCCAGGAGATGGCCAGCAGCAAGTAAAACTGCCATAACAGGGACAAAAAGGAAAAAAACCTCCAGACCCAAAACCTGCTTTATTTCCATTTCCCTTACAAATTTCTCCCTTTTGCTGTAATTCTAAGCATAGATTGCATAAAGCAGCAGTTTCCGATTTCCAGAAAGTGCTAGGTTCCCAAAAGGTTTGGATATTGCCTTCACGTATTGTACTGGAAATTCAGTATCCAGCACTGATCTGAAGAATGCAAACTCCCAAAAGAAAGTCATAAACAGATAGCTGTTCTGAGAGAAAACTTTAAGTAGCCTATTTTTGCTGTGTTACTCTGTGAGACACTATGTACAGTCTTTGCACTGTTGTGAAATCCAGATTGTGATTATCACGGAACCAGACAGTGTGTTAAGAAGCAAGTGCTACAACTTGGACCAGGAAGAGCTTGAATTTCAGCTCATACTGAGACTGCTTTTTTCAATGCATTTCATAAAGCCAAAATACTCTGCCTTCCCATCTACCACGCCAGTGTGAAGGGAATGATGGTTGTGACCAGCTTTATTGAATTGCTGCCAATTTGTATTGGAAAGACTTAAAAGGGAATGAAGACATGAAGAACTAATCATGATGTAGTACATCATGTAGAGTACAGCAATTGATAACCACTGTAACTAGCTTTCTTGTACAGGCAAACGAAAGATAAGTATTAAAGAGGAATACCATTTACAAAGTACCAGATAAGGGAAATAAGTGAAATTAATCTTTGTGCTGAGAGGCAACACACAGTTTAATAGATACATGAGTATTTCACTGGCTCTCTATTGGGACTCCACACTAGCCACAGGGTTTATGGAAGAGCAATGTTATTAAGACTAATGTGTAGTTGGAAGTAATAAGAAAAAAAAACTAATAGAAGAGATGCAGTTATGATTTGCTTAGAGAAAAACCTTATGAGGCAACATTTCACACAGTGCTAGTATTATATGAGTACAAGCAAAGTGTGATCCAGAGCCAGTGAGCCATAGGAACAATAATAGCTTTCCAGTATATTTTACATGTGTTGGAGTAACAAGGAAAAAGACATGAAGGTCTAGAAGAGTTTGCCAGGTGAGTCACAGCTGCCCTTAAGAGCGTAAAAGCTAGAAATGTTCTAGAACAATTGTAACAAAAGACCAAAACTTTTGTGTGTATCAGGTGGGTCAGTGAAGCTTGGGCATTTATTAAAATGTACTAGAGAAGAAAGTTTTTGGAAGTGATTTTGGATTTTTGATTTGTTGGTTGTAATACGACAGTCTAATAAAATACTTAATAGTATAATAATAGTATAATATAATAGTATAATATAGTATAATAATAATATAATAATAGTATAATAACACAATCCTTTTTATTATAGATGTCTTGCAAAATTAAAGGTATGCAACATAAAGGTGTAAGCATAAGATTATTCTGAGTAATATTTGTAGGAATCTGGTGAATAAAGACAATTATCTGAAGTTCCCTAAAGGTGGGCATAAAATAGGAATAGTGTGATAAAGTTGAGAAGGTGGAAATTCAGGGTGAGCAAAAGCAAAACTGATTTGTCACCCAGACAGAAGACAAAATTTGTGTTCTTCTGTAACAGAAACTTCGGAGGTTTTAAAATTAGGAAAAACTATTGTGATTATTTGTCAAAACATTGTAACCTATCATTTCTGCATCAAAATCAGTTTTTTGAGGTATAGCCTGTATGCTAAGAAATGCAGTCTTAGTCTGAAAGATCTGAGTCATACAGAGTCCATCAAGACCTGAAAAATTGTCCCAGTGGTTAACTGCTTTCAGTGTAAAAAATGGCACTTTTATTCTGGTATGAATTGATTTAACTGCATTTTCCAAACATTAGGTCTTGTTACTTCATCTCCACCTGTCCTATACAACTGCCTGCTGTTAAAACCAACAGGAACACCATATTCCTCCCAGCGAAGGACTCCCGTTTTGTGGTGTATCTTAAAATATACCCTTGGAAGGGCTCAACAATGCCAAACAGATACTGTATACATGATAGACATCTGCATGTTATCAAGTGAATCCCACTCAAAATGCCAATTAACATCTTTCTGAAGTGGTTCACCTAACTGATGTCACCTTCCTATTTTTTTCTCTAGCACACGTTTGCTAGAGAAAAGGAATTTCATCTTCCCCTATTAACAGCAACAGCGCACTAGGAATTCACATTCGATGCATCATCTACTGTGATCTCATTTTTCTTTTGGGGGATGTAGTTGCTCATCTTGCAAACATGAATACATTCTTTGTTTCTAGATGCATAATCTAGCACTTAACTGTGATAAAGCACATGCTGACAAAATGAGCCTTCCTGACGATGTGCTTGGGCTGCATTTTCATTATTTTTATCTGCCAAGCCTTGCATTATCTGAGAATTTTACTGCTATTGGTTTGTTTTCCACTCCAGAACATGGGGAAAGGTGTTGAATGGCTTAGAATATTTTTTTTTTCATGATTATTGATGTCTTCCCAGAAGGAAGAGTGCACATTTACAAATTAATATTCTGTTACTGCATTTAATATGAGGTACAGTGATTTAATGTAGAACAAATACAAGAATCTGTCAAAGTGTTGTTCAGGTGTAAATCAAATTATCATTATCTGGATGTACTACACCAGCATGATTTATTTTCTTGTATAAACTTGAAGAATAATTTTTAAAAAATCTTTTTTTTTTTTAGTAAGGCCTATTTCCATGATATCATGGAAATAACTATAGCACCATGTAAAAAAAATAATTTCATGGAATTATATTTACTATTTTTCCCAGATAAATATTTGATGTAGGGTGTTAAACATCTGTTGCTATCATATTTAACACTCAGATTTTCAAAGATAAAGTCATTTGAACTTTTTACTTAAACCTTTGATCTACTAAAATTTCTTCTTTTCTTTCTTGCATGTTTAGAATTTAAAATGTAAAAGGAACTCCTGGATATTTTCCTTTATTTCCTCATACCGTGACTTTTTACTTCCCTTTTCTATTTCTCTTTTTACCCAAGGAAAAATAAAATGAGTTTTAACAGTGGAAAATAAAGAACTTGAAAATCATGAAAACTAGAAACAGTTATCACTTCTTTTTCTCAGGAAATAAAAAGCTTCCTACATGTGGACCAAACCCCATATATTTGACAATTTCTTTTCAAAGGCATTTATGAGAAATATCTAATTTTGCTGACTTTTGGTGAAACCTGTACTGAAACTTGAACTGGAAACTTGAAGGTCTGGGGAAGGGCAACAAAGCTGGTGAAAGGGCTGGAAGGAATGTCCTATGATGAGTGGCTAAGGACTTTAGTATTTTCTAGTTTGAGGGAAAGGAGGAGGAGGGTCAACCTCACTGCTCTCTACAGCTTCCTGAGAAGGGAAGTGGGGTGGAAGCTGCTGAGCTCTTTTGCTTGGGATCCTGAGAAAGAGCACATGAATGGTTCAAAGCTGCACCGAGGGAGTTTTAGGCTGGACATTAGGAAACATTTTTTTGCTGAGAGATTGGTCTGGAGCTGGAACAGGCTTCCTAGATGCTCCAAGCCTGAAAGTTCTGTTCTTTCCAAGGTATCTGCTACCAGACATAGTCAGAGGTAGGCTATTCAGTTATATGAAACCTTGGCCTGATCTGGTCTTTGTCTTAATGATGTAAGAAATCACCCTAAAGTTTAGAACAGGTGCCCAAATTTTAGGAGGTTAAAGTTAGCTGAAATGATACTCATCTACTGAGCTTCAGATTTCAGATATCCTGAGACGAAGATTTTGCAGTCACAAGAATTTGTATTCAGTGACCTAAACCTTCCTTTCAATTTCACATATTACTCAATATACCAAACTGAGTAGAAGGCTAATAGGCTGAAATGTATCATCCTGAAACATATCATCTTTGTTTTGTCATGTAAAGTTAAACCTATACTCTCTATAAGAAAACAAAAGTCATTCTTCACTTTGTCTCAGACTTGTCGATAAGGGACTTCCTACGTGACCTGTGTACTCCATTTGCCTTTTTAAGGTATCAGTGGATCAGTGATCTGGTTACACACACTGTTAAGTGAAAAGTCATGAAACAATCTGATCTGAAGGAAAAAAAAACACTCTTCATTTTTCAAAAATTTCTGTGATATTTTCACTTTCACTTACTAATGTCAGGTCAAACAATCCCTTTTAAAAATTAAAAACCTTGCAATGTTTTGAGTAAAAGACATTAAATGGAATATTTGTGTCACTGACTAATGAAAATAAAGATATCTTTTCAAATAAACATTTTAGATAAACCAAGAAGTTTCATAATGAAGGCATCATTTGATATTTTGCAATACAGTGTCAGGTCCTAGGGAAGTGGTATGGAAACAAGCAAAGGTCTCCTGGAGCACTGGCAGTATTCTTGCAGTTTAAAAGCTGACAAAGAACCTTTTCCAGCTTTTGAACAAAAATGCCTATTGGATCAGGTTTAATGGTTTCGTTGCTGTGAAAACTGAACCATGAGTTCAGTTTACCACATATGCAATTCACTTTTTCTTTTATTCTGTACGTAAGAAAAATGAATTGTCATTTTTGCATCCTTTTGCCCAATGTTCTGTGTTTGCATATGCATTTGTTTTTGTCTGCCTGTCCACCAATTACTTTTATACCTCCTGACCAAGAATGGTGGTTTAGTAGAAAAGATTTCAATCATAGTAAATTTCTACACTTTTTAAATAAAGAGTATGTAGAGAGATTCTATTACTTTATCCTCAGAGAAAGAGTAAGTATATTAGAAGTCAAAATCCACATAATAGACATATTTTGAGACTTGCTTCGTTAACTGCGTTGGTCAGAGCCTGACTTCAAATAACCTAAGAAAGAGGTAGAACATCTGTATCTGTGATTAGCAAATCCTTCTCTCTCTCAATATCCTACCAGGGTTATTCATTTAAAAGCAGGCTAACGGCATGATAAAGTTCTTACTGTTTCTTAACACTGACAGGAGAGATGCTGAAAGCCCACATAAGGGATTATAACAGGCCCTGAGCAGTGCTTCTGTTGAAAGCCAATGACTAGGTGAGTCCAGCAGCTCTCACTCCTAAAAGTAGTGCCTTGAAGTTGACTGAAATGTGATGGGAGGGATATTTATACTGGATTTTTTTGCCTAACATAGTCTTCTCTCATACAGCTCCAACATTGCACTTTCTGGTAATGCTTTCAGTGGTGTAGTTAGCATTTCTCCTATGGGGTCATCTTCTCTTTCAGCTACTCCCATGAGAAGATTATCCATTAGAAAGGTTTTGGCCTTGCTCTTTATGCATTTCCTTTTGCTGTGGTATCTACTCAAAGTGCAAACAGGATTTTTTGTTCCCAGGGCTCCCAGTCTAGTTTCAGAAAGTTTAAATTGCCTTAACCAAAAACTTCGTGCTAAACTGTTTTAAGTTCCTCTAGAAGGAAGAAAGGTTTAATTACTCTTCCCTCAGTATGCAGACCATCTCTTTGCGTTCAGCTTCTGCAACTCTGTGTACTCGCTGGAGGACAATAATTTCTCAACAGTAATAGTAAAAATATCAGATAGATAGAAACTTAAAGAAACACAGAAAACTGCACCTGCTAGGGTCTCACCAGATGTGCAGTAATCTGCCACTTGCCCCTTTAAGCAGAGGGAACAAGGCAAGTCCTCCCTCTAGAGGATTATACCTTCAGTGCCTGAATTTATGTAAAGTTTGCAAAATTATGTAGTACTGATTGGTTTCATGGCCAAGCTAGCAAAACAGTTTTCTTTATATTCAGGATATCAACAGCAATGGAGTTGATAACACCAGGAAAAGCTACAGCATTTAAAATTTTTCTGGCAAATTTGTATTTGAATATGCATTGAGATGCATGAGTTGGGCAGATCATGCATCATGCATATGTCATATGTCATGCATATGTCATATACGGCTGTAAAGAAATGTTTCCTCCTTGGGCCTTAAGAATATAGAGTATGAGCAAAAAATTCCCTACTGCTGAAATGCCACAGATTACTGCAGGAAAAGGCAATGGCAAAATTCCAAGACAGCTACATATTCTCAGACAATGCAGAATAATTTTAGAGACTGCAGAGCCACCTAATGTGGTCATTGCATTCACCAGTGAAATACAGCCATGTCTGGTTAAAAAACAGCTTTTGCTTAAAAGAGCACCACCTGCACACTGCTTTGAGCCAGGCAGTGCTCACCAATACTGTATTTAACCTGCACAGCAAGGGAAATATGAAGAAGGTAGAAAGGCAATCACCCACACTGAAATTTAGCCAAGATAATGAGGACAGTATGCCCACTCTTGCAGAACAAAAATTAAAGAACATCTTTAGTGAGCCAAAGCTGCAAAGGCCTGAGGTTTTAATCTCATTCAGTTGGTGGTACCACTTCCAGCCCTATGTCTATATCTATTGCTGCTGCAGCTCTCACTACTACTTCAGGCATTGAAAATAGCATGTCCTTCATCTTGCAGACAGGTGTGAATGAAAAGTGACTTGCTTTGCCACATCCAGCAGGACTAACACATGGAAACTCACAGCTGGAATATCTGAGTATGCCTTTGAATGCCAGTAACACAGGTCTATGCCAAGGACATGGAAGATACTTCTTGAATAATGTAGGCTGCTGCTGTCGTTTGTGACCACTCATGGAGCAGTGAGCCCTGAGCCAGTGTAGCTTCAGCATGCTGTATGCTACTGCAGGCAGTTACCCCACCAAAGAGGAGAAGCTACTTCACAGGAAAGAAATGGAGTGAAAAAAAGGATTGGCTATGGAAGGATAAAACTAAATTATTAAAACCTCAACTGGCTAGTGGTTGCACAAAGGAGGACATATAAATGATAGAATATCAAGGAAGGTTTTTAGTTGATTTTGTATTAGCAATAGACCCTTTAAGCCTTTGATTCTATGCAAAGTTTTTGATGCTGCAGACAAATATAGAAGATAAATATTGATGTAGAACATTTGGCAAATGGTCTATTGAGTTCAGTATCCTTTACCTAACTCTTCTGGGGAAAATTATCAGACTCAAAGAGGGCACCTATGGGAAAATTTCTTGACAACTGAAATTTCTTTGTGCCCATTTTTGAACTGGGCTTTTGAACACAGTCATTAATTTTTATACTTCTTTCTTGCCATAATGTTTTAGCATTGCAGTATTATTTAAAATAATGAAGATGTTTAGCTAGCTGTGTAAAAATCCAACCTTTTCTAAATCAGGCTGAATTTTGAGCCACGATCTTATCTCACAGCAGTGAGTCCCAGGGGTTATTTGCTCCCAAGGTATATTCTAGGAGAAAGGACATGAATTTTCTGCTTTTAATTTTTGTTGGAAAAAAAAGAGGCACAACTTTGAATTTCCCTACGGAGGAACACTGTACATAAGGCAAGCAAGCAGCATGCTTCACAGAGCATAGGATGATTCACTCTACGCTTCCTCAGGTAGCACAGCCCGACTTTCTTGCTCATCAGAAAAGATAGGACAATTGAAGATTGCATTTTCCCACCACACACCAAAAAGCACAGGACACATGCTTGGACTACTCCACATCTATTATTTCCTGCAGATCCACAGTGCTCCATCAAAGACCAGAAGCCACCATAAATCTTCCTGTACGGATGGAGCACACAAGAAAGTGCAAACTACAGTGAAATATCTGGGGAAAGAAAAGATCTGATAGAAAATTATATCCAAGCTGAAGTAAGCACAGCCCTACATAAAAAAATATCCTAAAAGTATTTGCAGTACATAGATACTGTGAAAAATTACACTCCACTGTCAGGCCAGACAGACTCAGAAGTTATAGGCATAAGCTGCAGCAGTGAAAATATTAATAAATACCTTTATAAATGTATGGCTGTTTAAGCACTGGAACAAGCTGTCGAGGCAGGTTAGGGAATTGCTAGCAATGGTGCTATTCAAGGCTGGATTTGTCATTGCCCTATTAGGGATGATGTACGTGGAGCTACATCATTTCTGCCATGGTGTAGCTCCTTTCCAGCTGAAATAAGCCAAATGTAAATGTAATGTGCATTGACACATAGTAAGTACAAGGAATGAAACTCCTGCTAAAAAAGACCAACACGTAGAAGAAGTGCATCCAATAAAGATCCTGAAATAACACAGTCATAGGAATGAACGTTGCCATGAAAGGGTAGAAAAATGAAAGCAAGAGGTGCTCAGACAAATGTGTGAGGCATCAGAAGAGGAAACATCCTTTGCTATCGGAACAGAATTTGTATGCTGATTAAGTACTAAATACACATTTTTAAGTGCAAAAGAAAACCATTCCTTTTAGCCTTTGACTTTTTAGCTCAAAACAAGCTCTCTTCCCTTATCAAACCACTTTTTTTCAAAGGATTGTGGAAATGGTTGCAGCAAATTTGAGCAGGTCAAATGACAGTTATCAGTCTGTTAGCTGCAGACAGAGAGCTAAGGAAGCTGTTTTAATAAGAATATAAACAGTAAGAAGCTTTTAAATATAAGGCTTCACATTTGACAAATGGGTTGAGCTCCCACTAGAGTCAGGAGGAGTTTAAATGACTGTCAAACAACAAACCCAGTCAATGTCTTCAGTATTTGCACTGTCATTATGGAGGATCTGGTACTGAGATGGTCCAAGGATAAATGCTTCAAACTGATCTGAGCCTCAGAATCACTGACCAGCAGACTTGCAGATCCACCTCCTGGGGTTGAACAACTGCCATAAGGCATAATGATATTTGAGTGGATAAGAGACCTTCTGGTAAGTCTCTCCAGGAAAAGAAGAGCTAGAAATAAATCTGTATGGGATTCAAGTCAGGTTATACACATATATGTATATATATCTGTGAGAGCTTACATATATATAACCTTAGGTGTTAAGGTGTTAAGCAGTCACTCCAGTTTTGTTAAAGATGGAAGGGACCTTACAGAGATTAACATAGCTCATCCCAGATATGTGCAAAGTGATGATTCAAATTACTTTATATCTCTCTATTGACTTCAAAGGAAATTGAGGTTCTGTCACTTCAGTTAAGGGAGGACCATTTGGGATACCTGAAACTGGGTGCTACAAACTCTGTTATTAGGACTGGCCATGTTTCTTCTTGCATCCCTGGGCATGCAAAGGCCCAAAGGACACAGGCAGAAATATCCTCATCTCCTCTGTTTTTGAGGAGGGCAGCCTCAGTCCTGCTGCTTCTTGCCTCTCCCTAATCATGACAGATACCATGAGACAGCTGCAGGGCCAGACTGCATGGTGTAAGGGTATTAGATTATCCCTGAAGACTCTGGTGTTTTACACAAAATGCAGGAAAGACTGTTCTAGGAATGTTAGGCTTTCCTATAGATATTTAAAAAACCCAGCCCTCTGCAGCTGGCAATAGACTTGCTAGGGTTACCAGATTATAGGGAAATCAACTTTACAAGCATGAAGAATATCTAAACCAATTCATATTCATATCTCTCCACCCAAACAGGTAATTTTAAACCTTTTGTATATCTCCTGCTTCCCCATGGGTTTTTTTGTTGTTCCCATTTCCCATCGTAACAGTCAAGAACAGACATTTTCTAATTATGGACAAGGCATTTCCAAGACCTTAATGATCTGCTGCATGGTAGGGACAAGAACTGCTGTAACCCCTAAAATGACAAAACCGCTGCATTTGTAAATATGGTGGGAATTTATGTCAGTAGGTCTTTATGCTCCAAAGGGTCATCCGCTTCTCATACAGATAGAGGATAATCATATAACATGAGATTCATACGGGATTTCCTTTACTGCTGCATCAAAAGGACAAAACCAAAGTCAGAGTCACTCCTGAAATATTTCTAAGTTGCTGTTGCAATCAGACAGTCCATTGCTTGAAGTAAAGGTGAGAAATACTGTGATACTTCATGTACAGGTAAACTAGCGATAGCATGCACTTTAGCACTCACATTTGTCTTCTGCGGTTTGAAAAAAAGTTTCCTTATCTGCGCAAGGACTTTTTTTCTGGAATTTCCCACAACTCTACCACTAATGTTAATACTGCCACATCTTAAATTTACTTAAAGGTGATCACCAGCCATTATTTTAACAACTGCTATTGGAAAGAGATTAGATGGCTTCTGTTTGAAATGTTAATAGCTTCCTGGAGTCTTGAATGCTTTTACTTTGCTTCCTTCTTCCATTTGAATACCTCAGGGGAAGGAATAACTGGAAACTTTAACACAAAAGTCTGCACTTAAAATGTCTTCCATCCATCTTGCTCTCTTACATCTGGCATGAAGTTACTCCTGGAAACAGGTAGCCTGTTTCTTCCTAAATATTTTGTATCTCTTTACTACTCAGGTAGTAATGGTATTGTTACTGGTAGTAGTAATAACAACAGTACAATATGTTGTAGAGCATCCGTTGATCTTAATGCTCTCTAAAGACTGAAAGACAAACAGCTGCTCTCATGAAGGTCTTCGTGGTCCGGACTTACAGAGGGCAGGAAATATATCTCACATCCACTGTCAATCCAGCCTTCTAAGAAACACATACACATTATAATACAAAAAGCATAATTACACTCTAATTACACTGTGTTTAAATTTTTAACACAAGATTTCCACTAATCTATATAATGAGGTACATCATGGACTGGCCAAAAATAATTACAATGTAAAATGACATAAATAATGCACCTGTATTTAAAAATACACAGTCAGATCCTCAGCTGAGTTAAATCATTATCTCTCTGATGATATCAGTCTGGCTCCTGTGCATTAAAAAGCAAATCATGGGAGCAATAATACCTCAATTATGTAGTTAACCTTCTGGTTATATTAATTAATGATGATTAGGCATGGGAAACCATAATTATGTCACGTACATAACATCCCTTTGAAACTGCATTGTGAATCCAAACACAAAAGGCAGATGTGAACATCTAGCCATTTCTGATATCTAAGACAAATCTGAAACTCAGTTATTTGACCCTCTATCTATCTCTTGCCTGAAACACATCAGTGGTGATAGCTCTGCTGGTGTCAAACTTGTAGAAAAGGCTGCAAATTATATTTGCCCCAGAAAAGAAATGTAAGGTAGAACTGTCCCATATTCTGATATATGGTGGCTACTAAAATCTAACTTAAAAAATCCCCAAACTATATGTCTAGGTTCAATTCAGTTCTTAAAGGAGGAAGCCCTGAAACTAAAGAAGAACCTTTTCCCTAACTGACCACATTTATTCATTTGTATGGGGTATGAACTGCTAAAAAATAACTCATCTTGTTCCTGTTTGCAGCAGATCCTGGCAGCCAGAGATTTATTTGCACAGGACCTTTCTGAAGAGTTGCTCCTCACTGACTCCAAAAATGCAGTGGTGGATACTGTACTGGGGAAACTGGATTTCCTGAGGAAAGTGTCTGAGAAGACTGTGGTAGTGGGAAGAGGAAGTCAGAACAAGCAGGATTTTCTACCACTGTCCTCATGCCTAACTTAAGACTGAAGTTTTACCCCTTCAGGATAAAGAAGAGAAAAGCCAATCTGAGCTAACACCTAGTATATCAGAGATATACTTTATCCCAGCAAATCATTCCCTCACAGCAGGACTACAGTAAATACTTAATGTGTAGGTCATTCAGTCCAAATTCATTAAAAAAAATAAGTATTTCACTTTTATATAGGCTTTTATCACCTACTGAAACCCACAGAATCTCTGCACTTCGAGAGGAATTATGGACCTAAACATTTGTACAATTCGGGGTTATTCCTGTCATTCAGACGGCAGCATCCTGCTATCACTGCAAAAAAAAAGGACAAGTGCAGGAGAACATCACAGAATTTCAAATCAATCCTTTGAAAAGTGAATGTCAGAGAAAACTGTATATTTTTGACCAAACAAATATACTTTAAATGGACAGTTTGCAAATGTCAGGTTGAAGTGTTCCAAAGCTAGGATCTTCCAGAATTAATGTTGCCTGTGTGTTCTGCATACATTGAACTTGTAAGCACTTTGTAGCTGTTATTGCCTGGTTTTCCTTTTATTTTTTATTTTTGTCTAAGTAACTCGACTTTGAAAGGCTGACTTGCAAATCTGGCATTTGCAATTCTGGTTAACCCCACTTTGTACACTTTTTAATTTATATTCATTCAATCATTATTTGATGTGTTGTTTGCTTTCCGCTGTGCTAGCAACAAGGTACACTGGTACAACATGGCCAAGAGTTATGTATTGACCCACAGAATTACCAGTTGTGGGATCTTCATTGGATCTATGCTAAGGTGTCAGATCAGTTCACAGTAAACCAGGTTAAATAGAAATCCCTGCCCTGCAGGGAGCCCAGGTCTATGACACCCTGGGTATATCACAGGCAGAGCAAGATCTCATTAAGTGGCACAGTCATTTAAGGGACTAAAGACACATGGAACTTTGCAGGATGTAACCCAGTATGACTTTGTCAAGACATACTTCCTGGCTTTTAGTTCACCAAACTCTAAAACTGTTGCCTAATATTTACCAGCAGCAGCTCCCAGGCATTGCAATCTGTTCTCTAATGATAGCTGGTGACCAATTCAGTATGGGATTCCTGACTGAAATTTCTGTAGAAGAGTTATCTAAATGTTTTCTTTTCCAATATATCATTCAATATAATGTTACAGAAAAGATCCTTGCAAATAACTCACTTCAAGAGAGGGTTTTTTTTTTTTCCTCTTATTTTCTTTTGGTCTTGGCAGTGGCTGTGAGAGGAATGACAGCGCAAAACACAACAGAAAGTTATAAATATTACTTTTCCTCGGACAGCAAACAAACTCCTAGATTACCACCATCCTAGATGGGAAACTGAGCTACCCTGCTTTCAGAAACTCCCAACCTTGTTTCATCCTGGGCTGTAGGGTATGAATAATTTGAGTGCGATATTGCTGCCATTTCATTTGATGCTCCTGGCCTGTATGGATTGCATAGGGTTCCCTTGGTTAGTGACATGGATGCATTATCAAGGGACAGACAAAATAGGAGGCAGGATGCATATATGACAGGAATTTTCTTGAGAGTAAGAGAAAGAATATATAGGGTTTTGGGAGGATGAGATTTTTAAGAAAAATATAAGACCCTTTTTCAACCATTGACTTTAACTTGTGGCTTTGCATTTTCAGTTCTCTTACTGTAAGCGCAGGATTTGGGCTTGAGTACTAGAAGCATGAATGGAATTTAAGAAATTAACTGTAAAGATGCAGAGTTCTGTCCACAGGTAAGATTTTCTGCCATCAAAAAGCCAGCATGAAGGGGTTTGGGTCTTTGGGTTGCCACTGCTAAGATTTTGCATAGTCATTGCTTGGGTTCAGACTCGTGATACAGTGAAACTCTAATAAGCTTGGATGTGATTGCACTGAAAGCACTGCCTCAGCAAGCTGGTTTGGGCACATTTTCTTCTTCCTTTCCAATGGACATTCCCAGCAAACTCATTAACCACACAGATGCACTAAAGGTGCTTGGAACAGAAAGAGGAGCAGAAAGAGCAAACTCAATTCTTCTGCTAAAAAAAAGCTGAAGTTAATGTTTGTTCGTCAGCTGCACCTTTCCCTGCCCTGCTACAACACATACAAAATCTCAGCAGCTGATCTGGGACTTCACAGACCAAGGAATTATGTGCTACATATACTGACAGCCCCCTTTGCTTACAGCCTGACAAACACTGCAACAGTAATCTCCTCTACGAGATAAAGTCCATCAATCTTATTCTTATACCAATCCATTCCCCTCTGGCCCTCAGACACAGATGGAAGAGAAGCCCTCCTCAGAAGAGTGCTAAAATCTTCCCTTCTTTGGCAACCTCCTCTTTTAACTTACTCTTTCAGCTGGCCTCCCATCAAAGTCAGGTCAACATGTACCATTTTCTATGCTGAGCGGACGACTTTTCAATAACAATTTCTCCTTCAATTTGTAAAAGACATCAATAAAACTGCCCCTCTCTCATATTGGCTGAGATTCCAGCAACATCATTTGCTCTTTACTGTTGCTACTGCTTTGCTTTGTTTCCTTTTCCCTTTTTTCCTTTTTTTTTTTTTTGTGTTTTTTTCTTTTTGGCAAGGCACAGAAGAATTTAACAGGATGAAAATTACTTAGAATTTCACTCAAGGTAGAATCTGCACTTTATAACCCAGGATGTAATTTATAATCCTGTCATTAAACTCTGTTAATCCTATTATTATGAAGATAAATAATTACCCATAGCGAAGAAAGGGATTCCCAACAGAGTAGAATTATATTTTCCATCAGTAATGAAAAATATCCCTGCCGCAGTGACACTGGAAATACAGATAGTGAGTACTCCCAAGAGTCCCAGGAAAGGTTTGCTACGCAGGCAGTCCTTCATGGAGCTCGATAGGGTAGCAGTCAGGAGAATCAGCATCAGGCTCACCAAAATCTTGTCCCTGGCCAAGAGACTTGTCTGGTGGAAGTCCTTCCAGAGGCTGAAGGATGCTAGTGAGTAGAGCTGCAGATCTTGGTGATCTAGCTGCATCTTGTGCATCAGTTTACAGAATTCACTCTCCCACTTCTCCCCAATGAGGTCCTGGGTGACAGAGCCATACGTTTGGAGGTAGTAAGTGATTTGGATGGCTCTGGCTGATTTAACTCTCTGGTCCTTGCTGTTTGGCACTTCCATGACCCCTCCGAGCTGGTGGCCAATAAAACTGCTCCTTCCATCCTGAGAAAGTGAAAAAGATGAGCATGTGGTTATCCTGCTTGAGATATGATACAGCGATATCTTTTGACTGTACCTTCTTTTCACAGACATGCCAAGAGCTCCACTCAAAGGCCACTGCAGTCAGCAGGAGTTGTGCCCTTCACTTCAGTGGGCTTTGGGACACATCCCTGTTCCCTGCCACAGCTCTGTTCCCTACTCATTATAGAGTCATTTGCAATTCTGTGCTGCAGTTCAGGGACTGCTCAGACACGCACTGCGGTCCCAGATGTTCAGAGACTGGAATGCAGCATGCAAGCTCCTCACCTGCAGGAGAGGAGCACTTTTCCACCTTTTAACTCTGACAGAGAGCAACAAATCTCAGTTACTGAAGTATGAAATGTTTGAAATGAAGATCAATTTCTGGAAGATTTGTGATTTCCTGACACTTTGGAGATGCTTTTAAGAAGTTGGAAATGTACAGAAAATGAGGCCCGGTTCCTCAGTATATAGATGTAAATTTAGACAGATCCAAACCCTTTAATTTCTATTCTAGCTCTGTAATAATGCAATGAAAATCAGACTTTTTGAAGTGTTTATTTGAGATTTCATGGATTTATGTCAGTGGCACAGAGTAAAGAATCCAACTTATATCTCAATTAAGCCAGGATTTGTTTTTTATATTTCAAGAATATAAATCTTGCTCTGGTCTCACTTATTTCAGTGTGTGCTAGAACATAAATGACTCCGCTACAACCAGGACTTATCAGGTGCAGGCAGGATCAGCTCCATCTATTTACATGAGCAGACTACTTTTTTTTTAGAGTTCTGATATGATTTAGATGCTGCTTTTTCTTTTTGTAAGAAAGGTTTAGTAAGAAAAGTCCTGTAAGGAGGGTCCTTGCTTTTAATCCACTGGTTATTCTAGTTCTCTAAGAGAACCGTGATGTGCCCTTCCAAGACAGGGGAAGCTTGGTGGATTAGAAGATCAAGCCCAGCTGCAAACTAAGGAAGAAAACTCGGTAGATCTGATAAGAATGTCCTAGCACAAGTAATCCCTTTGATCAAAAAAGTTTAAACCCATTGATTAAATATTTGTTGCACACCAAGTAACAACATTTTGCCCTTTTCTTCCCTGTAAATTGCTTTATAAGTTTGCAGATTTCTTTCCTCTTCTATTTAATAAAACCATAAAATTCTCAAGCCAGTTAATGTACAAAACATACTGCATCCTCAAGTTCACATGAGATCACACTCTGCCTAGATGTGCTATGGGAATGAGCTGACTGACAGCTTGAATTTGGGAGATGCTCTGCCCTACACACACACACAGAAGCAGTCATCTGTAAAAGTCCAGAAGTATTTGGGGGAGACACTTATAACATCTATTATATTCAACATTAACCATTTCTAGAAATACCTATGCTGCATGCAGGCCATTATCTGAAAATGCCAGACCTATTCATTGCAATGATTCCCATCCTAAGGAAAAATCAGTGAAGCAAGGTAGCAGGCTTTATGAAACATAGATGTCTTCAGGCATGTCTGCTCATAGAGCAAATAAACATCAGAAATTGAGAGAGAGTGCTGAAAATGTTTTGTATACTCACTTTGTCTTGCCTCTGTATGTAAAGGAGGCAATCCTCCCACTGAAAAGTTTCTGTCTATGCCTGCTTTCATGGCAGGTGCTCACTGTTTTCAGCCCAGGGAATGTGACAAAGTGCTTTTCAGAAGTTCATTTTTTCCCTATTCCCAGTTGTTATTTCCCACTGAAATAATAGTTTCTGGCAAGGTATCCTGGCATGAGCTGACATGAAAGGTGATTTGCAGTCTAATGCCAGCTTCTCAAATCACCTGAAGCCTCATTGCAAATGTCATATAAGCAGAGACAGGTAGCACAGAGGGGCAGCTGGTGCTGTTTGGACTCCAAAAATTCCTTGTGTCTGGTATTTCAGCTTAGAATCCTGTTTGATTCATTATTTCTATTTTTTTTTTCTTTTTCCTAAGGAGAGGTCACACCTCACACTCACATATTCACAAAAGGTACATTTCCAGGCTGGTAATTAAGGTTTGAGCAATGCAGTCGCTGCTCACACAGCACAGTTAAAAATCCCTTTTGGCACTGCTTTGAAATTTTAGGGAGAAATGTCATATTTCCTCAGTATAGATGCAGTGTTGACATTCAAATGTTTTCAACCACTGCAGGATGCTTTAGCAGCACAGCTCCAAACTCTGACAATGGACTGCAATTCAGGTTTCATTGATTCACTACGGAGCACACACAGCAAGGTTATGGGAAA
Organism: Pezoporus occidentalis; assembly: GCF_034315485.1. Taxonomy (NCBI): domain Eukaryota; kingdom Metazoa; phylum Chordata; class Aves; order Psittaciformes; family Psittacidae; genus Pezoporus; species Pezoporus occidentalis. The sequence goes on along the minus strand of NW_026915910.1, from coordinate 2,310,076 downwards.
CTTTGAGATGACCATCTGCCTTCCTCTGCAAAAGGTGCACTGAATGACGACAACATTTCAAAAGAGGCACCAGAGCAGGCACAAATAAATCACGTTCTGCTGTAGCTCCCATGAAACAGAAGATAACAGCTATTTGTTACACTGATGTGCAATAGGACACCCAGCTCATATGTCAGCAAAATAGAGAGCAAGCTTTCAGATGGAATTTGAGGAAATCACAGATGCTGAATTGCTTTGAGGTCATTTTGTCCGTCCTTTTCTTCCCAAAGTCAGACTGCTTCCTATCTATTCAAAGGTTTGGCCTTTGCTACTTCTATAGCACACAAACACAAACCTGGCACCATGTATTTGAGAAAATGAGGCTCTTTTCTAATACATCTTATATGCTGTTTTTGCCATATACTTTAAGAAAGATAAAGATGCTAGGCAGGGCTGTCACTGCAATGGTTACAATCTTAGCAAGGAAGACAGAAAAAAGATGGGGAAAAATATTGCTTTTCATCCCATTTTACAGGTGGAGACCAAAGTGTGGAAAAATGAAGACCCAGAGCTGCAAACATAATTTCCAGCATCTCCTAAGGGCACCTAACCCAGGGACATAACTACCTCTTGGTGTCTTATGGGCACTTTAGGGAAGTTATCCACCATCCTAAGTTCTCTGTTGTACTCCAGGACCACGTTGGTGAAAGGAGATGTGAATGGCTAAGCTCCTGGGCTAACCCTGAGGTTTGGGAATGAGGCCACAGTGACTTGTATAAATAAGACCTGAAGACCAGGAAGGTTTTGAACAAGATCCCTCATTCTGCTTAGTTTCTCAACTAAAAAAAGCATGTGCTGATAATTAGCACATCTTTCCTGGTATATGCCTGTATGATGTTACTTTCAATTTCATAACAATTTCATGTTTCAGACTACAGATCCCTTATGTATTTTACTTATATATGTTGCTACTCTCTGATCCAATACACAAAAAAGCAAAGTAAAAAATAGAGTAACAATAATAGTTATTGGTTGTACACCATTTTAAACGCATGTACCTCTGGAGAATCAACAACACAAGACAATAACTGTCTTTAGCAAGGTCACTAGTACGGCTGGAGCCTGAGTTTCAATTCCCACGCTGTACGTATGTGTTTTTGTTTTCCTTTTTTTTTTTTTTTTAATATCTAATGAAAACTTCACAGTGTCTGTTCTCCCAGGAGACGAAAAGGGTCATCGTCCATTCTGATGGCAGCTAATTCTCTTCGGATCTGAGCATCTTTAAAAATGGCATGAAATATAGATCACTTGCTGGGCCATCTGATATTCAATCTGAACAGGTGCCAAGCAAAAATCTTTGCTTTGGTAGAAAACATTAAAATGTTTTTTGTGTGCTCCCTTCTCTTTTCCTATATGCCCTAAGGCCATTTGGTAAATTTAGATTTGGAAAGGAGGAGGATGAGATCTAAGACTCTCAGAGGAATGAGAGATGTGGGGACAGCATCATCCTTCTTTTTCCTTTGTCACCTGTGTTTATGCAGACCTGGCCTTCCATGTCATTGAAAATCCAAACTCCTTGTCCGTTTAACAGTAAATATCACTAATGGTGAACGGATGGATGCAGAATAAAGGTGTACCGTATTTCAGGCTACAATCTCTTCAGGATGTTTGGACTCTCCATATCCTAGAAAGATGTGTAAATGACATGGGGGTGTTTGGTTTGCTCCACAGCAGGTACTCTCAGGTTAAACAAAACCAGCTGCTCCTAATGAGCTAAATATCTTTTGCTGGTGTTAATGTAGGCATAGATCCTCTCTCAATGCAGCCCAGAGGGGTACTAGCAATGCTCCTTTACTACTAAATTACCTGGGACCTTTTTATTTCCTTTATAATTTCAATGGGGCTGTTTCATCCCCAGCTCCCATCCCAGGGCTTCTCTGTGGTCACTGCTCAACTGTCACACCAGCCCTGGGCAAGATGCCTTCTCCTCCCTGCTTTGAATGGCACCAGCCTCCACTGACTTCCCTCTCATGGCAAAAACAGAGGGGTTGAGGTATTTTTCAGCTTGCATGGCTCCTGCCTTCCCAGCACCCTGCTCAGGAGAGGTTATAGCTGGTGAGGGGTTTAAAAGTAATTTCAGATTCTTGGCAAGGAGGAGAGGAGCCCTTGTATCCTATGGCCAGATCACTCTCATTCAAGTACATTTACAGATCCTTTGTGAACAAGTTTATCTCTATTTTTATTTTTCTGAGCTGCTACCTCTTATCAACTGGAGTGATGGATCACTATCAAGCTGCATTATAGAAATGTGAGGATAAACCATTCAATCCTGGTTAAACTCTATTTTATCTCAAAAACGTTAAAGTGTTCAACAGAGGGCAACCAAGAATATCTGTCAAAATAGGTTGTGTGATAAAGATCCTAATGAGATCGATGCATTTGTTTCTCCCTGTAATAAGGACATTCCTACTGTATCAAATGTAGGTCGTAGAAAGTATTACACTAAAATCTACAGAGGTTAGGGTGTAGTCAGTTGTTTTAGTTCACCTCAAGTGTTCAAGGTAAAACAAAACCCCCCAAAAATAGAAATCCCCTTTCCTTTAAGGTTTAATACATTGGATTGCACCTGCCCCCCTTCAGCCTCATGGTAAAACTTTGAAGGGACGTTATTTTCTCCCCAGCTGAACCAATTTCTCTGTGCCTGTCCCTCATATGTCCCTCATATGTGCCCCTCCCTCATCCATGGAGACCTTATACCAGTGGATCCCTATTACACAGCCACCAATTACCAAAAATTCCTGAAGCATCTCTTTCAAATGGTCACACATGACACCATAGCAGTTTTCCGGCCCTCCGAGATGCATAGATGCTCCTGCATGCACATTGGACTGTTTGCTGCGCTTGTCCCTGTGCAGCTATTCTGTATGGGTCAGCAATGTATAATCTGGCACAAATGAGCCCCAGTGAGACAGCAATGGTCATGTGGGCTGTTCACTCAGCAAAAATAAAATGTATGAAAGTGGTGGTGAGAAGCTACCCAGGAAACAATCCTCTAGGTCTGTGCTGCAATAAAGAGCAATTCAGTTATTTCCAGCTGTCCGGAAATGATGAGGTTCAGCTCACCAGCTAATCAAGAAGATTTCTTTTATAGTCAGCAGAAAGAGTCAAGCACATCTAAAGGGTGATCTGCCATATACTAAGGTACAGGTCAAAACCAGACTTGCCCTCTCCATTTACAGCAGAGGTATAAGATCACTTAAGACTCGATCCTAGCTTTTATCAGGCTAAGAAATTAGGAGCTATTAACCCACCTTCAATGCCAAATGCAAACAAAACTAGCTGATCTGTCACTGTCATTCCTGGCTCGCATTGGCCTCTTCGCAGGCATGTCCTGCAGGTTAGAAATATTCAGACCTTGAGCTCCTTTCCGAGGGAAATAAAAGATCCCTAGTGTGATGTGCACCTAGAACACCCAAAAGGCAACCAGAACCATCTGGCAGCTCTTTCTGATGAGTCTGGGTGCATGCTCCTTTCCCTTATTTCCTTGGTTTTCTGGTGTTTGATCTGGTAATTTGAAAAGAGACCAGAACAAAAGGAAAGTATTTCAAGGGACATATAATCTATGATTAATAACAGGGATTAAGAGAAATGTTCTTAACACAGATCTTTTCCTTCCAAGTAAATAAAATTATGGAGGAATTCATAAGAGTGCAATAGCAAAGTGTGATTTCTATTAGAGAGCTCTTCACTGTGAAGGAGCTGAGCACGCTGTCTTTTTGAGTGTTCCTCCCCGCTCTGTTCCTTCATTATTAACTCCTCAGGTTTTCATAAAATCACAGAATGGTTTGGGTTGGAAGGGACCTTTAAAGGTCATCTAGATGATCCCCTCCCTGCAATGAGCAGAGACATCTTCAACTAGGACAGGTTGCTCAAACCCCTGTTCAACCTGGCCTTGAACACTTCAAGGGATGGGGATTCTACCACCTTTCTGGGCTACCTTTCTGGGATAGATTTACTGCCCAGTACACTCCCAGCCCAGCTTTGTTGCCAGCTGTCCTAAATGACACCTGTGCACTCAAGGACACAGAGGTATCCTTGAAGCTGCAGAGTAATACCTGCGTTAGCTGTGGTTAAACACTTCCCCTGGGTGGGGAAGGCTATTGCTGGAAGATAGGGGGGGTTACAGACAGCATAAAGAGAACCACTGGGAGGTACAGCTGGGGCACAGCTGGCTCTTCTCTCCCTTCCATCAGGAGCAAGGTCGCAGGCACAGCAGTAAAATAGCTTTGGCACTGACAGTTCAGGCAGGTGAATTGGTGGCTGCACCCTGCCCTGTGGGATGGGTCGCAGAAAGCAGTTTGCTTTGATGGTTTACTGAGGAGGAGGGGAAGGTGGGTGGCTCAATACAACTTGCTGCTGGTGACACAAGCTCCCCAGGAGATTTGTGTCAGCAGGACCTTTCAAGTTGTAGGTAAGCCTGGGTGTATAAATCTGCCAGGTTAGGTTTTAAAATACTGCTGTCCTCCTGTTTCTTGCAGGCACAGAGCTACAGCTCCCTCCCCACTGTACATTGTCCTTAGAGGCTGTGCTCTGCCCTGTCCAGGATCAAAAGCCCTCGAGGCAGCCTCCTTGGGCTCAGCGTTCTGCTTTTCACAGCCTGTCCCTGCCAGTAGACATTCCCTGGTATTACAGAGCAAAATTTCAGTCTGCATTTAGCCCCTAAATCCTCCGGGATGAAGGACAACAGTGAAAATTGTCACTGAAGACCAGAACAGTTTTCTCTGTCCATCCATGAATGGGCTCCTGTCCAAGGGATGTCTGTGGCCAAACTAAGCAAAAGGGAAGTGTGCTTTGTGGGAGGATTTGTGCAAAAGAAGTGAAGTCTGTTGTAACTGTAAAATAAAAACGGGGTTATCGGATGCAGTGCCCTGAAGAGACTGACAGTGTGGAAAGGAGGGAGGGAGGAGGGAGAAAATACAGGATGAGAGGCCACAAAGCAGCAGTTCTCATTGCACCCTGACCACCCAGAAAGAGGGCAGGAGAAGGCAGGTGGAAGCAAAGTTGCTTTGACATCCTGCTGCAAAGAGCAGACCTGTGTCTCCCATGCCCTGTGCCGCCTTACCGGTGGCGGCAGACGAGCACAGCCCTGCTCAGGAGTCGCTGCACTGCAGTCCCTGCTTCAGCGGTCACTGCCTTCCCACCTCCCTGCAGGACCCCAGGCCATACAGTAGCACTGGGCAGAGCTGCAGTAACTCAACCCTAAAGTGACCTTCCCCTCAACACGCCAACAGAAGAACAGGAAATTTCAAGCATTTTCACCCCAGCTGGGTAAGGTGTTATTTCATCCTGCTGGTACCTGCCTACTCCCGGGCATCTGGTTTTTAATCCCTGCATGCTGTAGTGTGCTGCCCTACCCCTGTGTGTAGGGAACCATGCAGCACAGGAGGGTTCAAACCCCATCCCCAGCTCTGGTTCAAAACCCATCCCTGGTGCCCTGTAACAGGTCAACATGTTACAGCAGTGAGGGAAAAGGGAGAGGGTTGCATGAATAACTCCAGCTCTGTCTCTTACCTAGAAAGGAGCAGGAAACTGACTTATGGGTCAGTGGCTTCTTCTTGCCGTGCAGAAGACCATGCCCTGATTATGGGAAATTTTTGAAAGGGGCCATGTTCCCTCACTTGCACTACATGCAAGGCCAGCTCCAGATCACGGTGCATTGATTCAGCTAACCAGGAGCTTTGCACAGAGGTGTGGGAATTTCCTCAAAAACAGTTTTTCTGCCCCAGGACCTGCACACTTCACATCACCAAGCAGCACAGGATTCATATTTTTCATATATTCAAATCCTGCATTCAACAGGCTTTAACAAGGAAGTGACACATACATAGCTTTAGAAGGGGAAATCCAGGCTCCTGCATTGCATGGTACAGTTATGGCTCTCCACCTATGCAAACTGGGACAACATCATAGCCTCTGCCAGGTGCTAAGCCATGAAGAATACCCAAGTTCAATTAAAATACAGCTGTGCTTATCTCTGTGGTCTTGTGTACAGCTGCTGATCATCCCAAATGATTTTGTTTGTGCCAAGAAGAAATGCAGAAAGATATCACTAAGGAGACAGCAATGCCTCAAGGAGATGCACCAATATTTGGGTATATAACACCAACACTTGGATATATAAAGTTAAACACTCACACTCACGTATGCAGGCATGTGTATGAAGAACACATTTACCATCTCTCATTTTTTGTAAGCTCTAGGAATCTATAGCATAAACACTTTCTATTAATGAATACTCCATATTAATTCTGATTTCATCCACAGCTCAAACTCAGTGTTAAAAATGTTCAAAGGAAAGGAATAAAATTACAAAGAGCGTCAAAAGACAAGAAATGCTTTTTGAGTGCAGGCCAGTGGCCCATTTAACCCAATTTTCAGTCTCTGTGCAATTCTAAACCACAACATAATAACACAGTGTCTTCTGTGACATGACTGGAAGATGCCTTTGAGAGACTCATTGTGGATTTTCCAGCTCTTCAATAAATAAAAAAAGTGAGCTGAGCTGCAGGGAAGGGGGAGAAAGAATGCAAGTGTTCATTTTTTAACAAAGAAAGCCTTCTCAGAAATGCAGGGATTAGAATAAAATCAACAAAAAGCAAGAAATATTAATGAATTAAAGCTATCTTGCTCCCCCGTGAAAACCAAGGAAGTTTTGTTATCTCAAGAGGGTCGCAGCTTTCTCCAAATGTGAGTAAACAGAACAATATTACACCCAAATGCTTTCTGTCTCTTGTGAGGCATCCAATCCTAAAGGCTTTTTTTGAAGACCATGAAGTTATAGGATAAACAAAAAACTAATTCTTAAAGTAAAGTAAAAAAAACAACAGACAGCAAGAAGACTTCCCTTCTCTTCTTCTTTCCATATCAAAAAAATACATAAATAAACAAACATAAATAAGTAAAGGCAGAAAAGCAGAAAATTGTTTGCAAAACTTCACCACACACTTCTTAGGCCCAAGCTGAAGGGTTTTTGGAATGAGAAGGGGATCCAATAATCGTCCTTAAAAGGAAATTCTAAAAAGGGGCTGCAGGTTTTCACTGGAAGATCTGTAGGCCTTCTTGCTTTGTCTGCATCCCACTGTGTACCTCTTCTAATTGTTTTCTCTACACTGCTTGAAGTCCAATACACACAAGAATTAGAAAGAAAGCCTGGCAGGAAGAAAAAGGAGTTGGATTTGTCTGGTTTTATTACTCCATCGAAAGGAAATGTTAAAAAATAATAAGCAGAGAATAAGAAGTGAGGAGTAAAGTAGATCCACAAGAATCATTTAAGCTCTTACAATCTGAAGTTTCAATAATGACACAGGAAAGGGTGCTTTTTTCTTTTTAAATTATATTTTATGTTGGCAAACATCTCTTTAATTTTCTGCCTCTGCTCTTCCTGGTTTCTCTGGGGACCAGCAGCCAAAGTACTAAAATGCTGCAATAATGTTTTATCAAAAGCAAATAGAAAAGAAATAATGGAGAATCAGACAAGGAGCCAGGCACAATGTGGCAAAATTTAGGGGCTAGCGTGGGTTTGGAGGTTTACTTCCAGCTAAGCAGTTTGCAGGTTAACTAAGTTCAGCCTTCAGATGCAAGGCACTGCAGTGCTCTTGCCAAAGTCCTATCAGGAGCTTCCACTCTCATGGTGCTCAATGAGATAAAGCAAGTCAGTGCACAAAACCAATACAGTTAAGGACACTTAACACTCCCAACTGAATATTCCTCCTTTTAAAGAGATAATTAGTCAGTTCTTCATCTTCCTTTTTTTTTTTTTTATCTCAAATTTGGCATTGTGAATCAATTTCTCTACCCTAAAGCATCACCCTCTTCCCTCCAACACACACTGTTTTTTAATGAGTTTGGACCTTTTTTAGCTGGAAAGAGCCAAAAAAATGTCTAGCTTCAGATGTTTTTTTCTTTTTTTTTTCTTTTTCTTTAATAATGTTGAATGAGAATTTGGAAAGGGGGAGTGGGAATGAGGCCTTTAAGTAGGCCTGTACTTATGCATTAAAACATAACAGAAGCTGGGGTTCTGGATCTGCATATGAAATAGCTGAATCCTACCCAAGTTACTTTTGAATTCTGCATGTTCAAAGAGATTTTTCACCCCCATATATGAACACCAGTGGGTAGATTTTATATTTGTAAATTCTATCTCAAGATCACCTTGTAACATGTGATCTTCATGATGAAATTTTACGTTCTTAGTCGCCCACAGAGATGAAGGTGCTGTCATGTGTGATTCTCTAACATGCTTTCTTTAATTCTTATTTCAGTCAAAAAAATAAAGCTCATGGTATCATCTCCACTTTGGGCTTCTCATTGCCTTCCGTCACTGGAGAGCTCTCCCACTGGAAGTTTGATAACACTACAAAGGCCAGCTTTGCTTCTGTAACCATACTCTGCGGGAGAGGGTGCCTCATGCTGTCTCTGTCTGCACAGACCATGTTTGCAATGGTAAACAAATGTTAAACAGTGTACAACAACCTTAAAATTTTGCATCAGCCTAAAATCTTCATCTAGAGATTATGGGAATTGCTACCAACTGCTACTGATCAAGCTCCACATGCTGGAGACAATACATCTTGGTGCAGCTTTTGTGCTGCGGAAGCCTGGGAGGATCCACACAAGGTAGAGCAGACACTGAGGTCTCAGTCCACACCATAATCACTGGTCACCAGTGAAGTTCTGGCATGACCCAGGACAATGCTGTGCAAAGTGCTGTGCAAACACACAGTTGAAGAAAGCTGCCCATGCTCCAAAGATCTTCCCATCTGTCACTAGAGCTTCTTTAGTCACTGTATTTCACAGTGTGAACTGGTGATGCTGCCAAAGGAGAGGTCTCTTCCTTCTCCTTCTTGAGCCTACACCTCCTCCCTGCCAAGCTTGGGAGCAGCAGTTCCTGTGGCATGTGGTGAAATGGATCGGAAAATAATCCAGGTTTATGCAAACTCAATGGAAAGGAAAAAAGAAAAAAGAAAAAGATTTAATCCCCTCCTTGCTGCCAGCTGGCAGAGGATTTCTTTGATTCCTATGCTCCAACCCCAAAGTCCAGCAGTGGTGTCAGCACGTAACACTTGAATAGCTTCATCCTCAAGGTGGCTGTATTTCATGGCTCAGTATTTGTCCTGTTCTGGGAGTACATGGTAGCTATTAACTTCAAGCAGAATTTCTGACTTGGATGTGCATTTTCAGCCAGAAGAAGACACAAACCATGAAAAGTCAGAATTTAGGCCCTAAGGTCCTGAGTCAGCATGCTTAACCAAACCTGCAAGGTTAGATATGGAAGGACTTCCAGGCTGCTTACTCAAGGAAAAGAAAAAAAACGGGCACTTCCTGAGGGTGATTTTGATCAGTGAATCTCATTCTTACTGTTTTCAGTTCTCCTAAATCCTACAATGTCCCAAACCCTAATTTAAGTGCCTTCATTAAATCCTTAAGGTTAAGTTATATGTGTTTCTAGATTTATATATTAATGTAGTGCTATTGTTATGAATGAGTTCAAGATATCAAGATGGATATTTAGCTACTGTGTATAACTTCTGGAGAAATGTAGCGTATTAATTGTAAATAATAGTAATAACAATACCAACCACTTTTTCAGCTTATCCAAGACTTTTCCCTGCGAGACATCAAAACTTTTTTTTCCCAAATAGGTGTTTTACAGTTACTTTAATGTAGTACATGTTTTTTAAACAGGCTTTTCAAAGCCCCCTGGAGTGTGAAGTGACCTTTCAATTTCTATTAGTATAAACTATTTGGAAAGGGTTTGGTTCTGGCAGAAAATGAAGGCTTGGACTTTTAATTTTGAAACAAAAGTGCTGCGGATGGTGGGAACTCATGGTATCTAGCCACCTTTGGCTTTTGAACAAATAAATACTTAGGGAAAAACTCTGATAAAGTAAGCCAAAGAGTAATCAGATGGTAAAACATTTCCAAATGATAAAACCACTGTGTTTTTTTTTTTCTGAGCGCTCTGCAAAAACCCAGTCTCATTACTGCAATAAACTGCCAATATCTGGCAATCTATTTTGCAGGAGGATGGCATTTAATTCCGGTTCCTTCAGTGGAAGGTAATTCCTTATTCAGATGAATGTATTTCAGTTCTTTTGCAACAATCTAATAATAATTTGTAAAAATTCAGAGATTCGGCATGAGACAAACCTGCAAAGGACTTGGGAAGAAGCCTTGATTTTCCCCATGAAATTATTCAGAAAAGTTTTTTTCTCCTGTCAGTTCAAATGCAGATTATTCCCTAGGTCATTTAGGAATGGTTCACATGACATAAGTATTTTCTATAAATATTTCCATACTTAGCATATTGCCATGTGTACGGAAATTTCACGGAACTATTTTTTTGGTTTTTTTTTTTAGCATGTGATTTGAAATAAATGTATGGCGGGACTCATTTTACCTAATTTTAACCTAATCTGAAAGGTAAATGCATAATATGAACATTCTTTCTCTGGTCCATGATGTCTCTGAAGGGTGAGTTCACCCCCTTCTAATGTATTTGTTTAGGAAAAGTGAAATGCATTGCTTCTGGAGGTTCACCCTGCTCTCCTTTCATTGCACATCTGGCCCAGTTTTGATGAGGTGCTGAATATATGAGGGCCCAAATTGGAAAAAATCTACCCCATCTTTTGGATGAGTATTCTCATTTTGAATTTCTGCATGAGCATCCACAACTGCTACATCATAGATCCCCAGTGGGCAGGGCCAGAGACTGACTCTGAAGACCAGACTAGGAAACATCCACTGCAGCAAATACCCCACTGCTGTAGATGTTTGTCAAGAAGAGGAGGAAAAATGGCCTGACTCCACAATCCATTTTGCAAACATCACCAGGCTGTTCCTAGAGACTTGGTCTGCAATCACACTCAAGTTTGACTGAAAATAGTAGAAATGATCCAGCTGAATATTTTGTAACTATCCTGCTCAACTGAGTTTAAGACTGCCTGCTACAGGAATTTTTCCCTGGCATAACCAGAATATAATTAGTGAATGACAATACTCAATAGGGATAAAATGAAGTTGATCTGTGAAATTAGGGGTCTGAAGATATTAGAATTTGAAGTGCTGGGGAACAACCAGATGAGGCACAACATGGCAAAACAACTTCAAGGCTGACCCATTCAAAATCCATACAGCACAAAGCTCCAGAAGCTGACTGATTTAATTCTAGAAAGATAACAGAAGGACCAAGCCAAAACTATAGTCTATTAAGGCTTCACTATTTATCACATCATTTACAGCCTCCAAAGCACCATTCAAACTCAACATATGGAGCTGTCCTTGACCTGCAGAACTTGATCTGCAAGAAGGTGAAGGAGGAAGGACAACACCAAGTACTGAAATGTCCATACTTGCAAAGCAGTATCAGTCAGAAGTATAACTAAGTGCCCTTTCTGTGGGAGTTGCAAAATCTCAACTTTAACATCAACTTTTCTTTGACTTTGGTCATATCATTTAAGAACTGCATCTTTAATTTGACATTCACAAAACTCAGCTAACAGGAGCCTGTCTCAAGGGATGACACTAGACTGCCCTTTGAGGACCAGAATGTAAACAAAACTCTTCAGAAAATGGTTTTATTTTCTGTTCAGGTTTCTAACTGCTCAGGTTCTGTCTGTGTAAATTCTCTGACTCAGCTGCTGCTGACATGTCCTCCTTGTTTAATATTATCTGTGAATTTCATTCCTGTGCAATTCAATTATACTTCCCGATAATTAATAGAGATGTTAGATGAGACCAGACCTAACACAAATTCTCCAGATACCCTGCAAGATACCTTCCATAAACTTGTTACATTATCATTTATCATGGTTCTTCGTTTACAATCTTTCAGCCAGTTTCCAGCCTACATGACTGATTGCCAATCCAAGCCAATCTGAATAAATTTTTTCTATTAGGATTTCCTCATAATCCTGCATAGGCCAAGGAATGGGTTTAGACTGACCTTATAAGCCTTTTATGTCTTTGACCTCTTGATGTTACACGGAAGAGGCATGAGATTGCTCATAAAACTCCAATAGCTCTCTGACTGAGTTTCTCCAGCAGCACGACAGCACTCCTTCATGAGGGGAAAATCAATGTAGGGAAAAGAAGGATCTGAGGCAGAGCAGAACATGAATTCTTGAATAATCTTGAATATATGTGGTCCTGCACCAAAATCGCCATCCCACACCCCAGTCTGCTCCTTCACAGAATAGCATCTGAGATGTTGTCCTTTCTGTCCATTGTATCTTCATTGAAGAAGCTATAGGAAAACCCAGTTCAAATGGTTTAAGAGTGCAGTAGACTTTCTTTGAGTTTCATTCTGGACTATTCTCTGTCCTGGTTACCTTTTATTTAGCTGTCTAAAGGAAGTGATAAATGTCCTATTCTGTCTTATTTTCCTTGTCATTTTTGCTGCTTCAAAGAGTAATTGGGTTTTCCACAAGAGAAGTCTCAGAATCATTCCTAAAGGAGCTTTCTTCTGATCTGTTAAGTAGTGACATTACCTGTCATATCATAACCTCTTTTAAACTTTACTTTTGAGGTGAATATTCTGATGAAAAGACCACTGAACATAAGCAATCACAGTATTTAGCAATTATATAAAATAAATTTCCTTTCAATGATGTCCTCCTCTTTCTCTCATCTCCAGAATCTTATACTCAAGGCAAGAAGGTTGTAAAAGGTTTAAGGATACAAGCTTTATTCCTCTGGAGGAAAAAAAACCAATCTTTCCTTTGAATTCTTCTAAAAAAAAAATCAAATGCTTTATGAGAACAGGGGAACTCTTAAGCTTGTCAAGCTTAGGAAATGTACGTTAGGGTGTATACCTAAGGCCTAATACTTGTGCTAATTTGAAGCCTGGGGAAAAAAAAGGACTGGAGAGACATTTGTAAATATTCAGAAATGCCCATGTTTCTTTGCTGCTGTGCCAACTTTCTATGCAATTTAAAATGATAACTCTGTCATGCATCCGCTGGGTGACCAATGTTTTTTATGTGTGGATGGAAAATCTATTACAGACAGGAAAGTTAATGTTACTTAACAAAAACAAAAACAAAAAAAAACACAACAAAAAAACAAATACTGGTAGAACATTTATTACCATACTCTCTCTGCTGAAGAGGTTTGTCATCTGATTCCAAAAGTCTATGTGGTGCAATTTCCTTTGGAGGATGCTTTGTATTTATTTGTGAATAAAAACTCATTCAGTAGGACAGGAGTCAAGAACCTCCTTTCTCGTTACCTCAAACTAGTCTATGATTCTATGATTCTAACATGAGCAAACTGTAGTGTGGATTTTCAGGAGGAAAATACATATGAATATTTCTACATTGCATCTGCTCAGTACTGAATTTGTTAATGTATTTTTGTTAATGAATCAAAATCTATTCTAAGAAACCATCCTGGAAAATAGTTAGGAAAAGAGTGATATATATTTGAGTCATAGGCCCTATCATACTAGAGATAGCATTGCATAATCAAGTACTGCTAACAGCAACTTTCTTCTTAATGAATTGCAAATTGGTCTGCAAACTAAACCTGCCTGGAAAACTTGAAGAGAGGATCAGCTGGAAAAGAGGATCCTGATGAAATCCATGCGCAGGTCCTGAAGGAGCTGACAAATGAAGTTGCTAAGCCACTGTCCATCATATTCGAAAAATCCTGGCAGTCAGGTGAAGTTCCCGATGACTGGAAAAAGGGAAATATAACCCCCATTTTCAAGAAGGGGAAAATGGATGACCCAGGGAATTACAGACCAGTCAGTCTCACCTGGGTGCCTGGCAAAATCTTGGAGTAGATTCTCCTGGCTGGCATGCACATGCACATGAAAATCAACAAGGTGCTTGGTGACAGCCAGCATGGCTTCACTAAGGGGAAATCCTGCCTGACCAATTTGGTGGCCTTCTGTGATGGGGCTACAGAACTGATGGACAGGGGCAGAGCAGTTGATGTCATCTACCTGGACTTGTGCAAAGCATTCGACACTGTCCCACATGACATCCTCTAAATTGAAGAGACATCAATTTGATGGATGGACCACTAAGTGGATAAAGAACTGGCTGGATGGCCGCACGCAAAGTGTTGTGGTCAATGGCTCAGTGTCCAGCTGGAGACCAGTAACGAGTGGTGTCCCTCAGGGATCGGTGTTGGGACCAGTCTTGTTTAACATCTTCATCACTGACATGGACAGAGGGATTGAGTGCGCCCTCAGCAAGTTTGCCAATGACACCAAGATGTGTGGTTCAGTCGATACCCTGGAGGGAAGGAATGCCATCCAGAGGGACCTTGACATGCTTGTGAGGTGGGCTGATGCCAACCTTATGAAGTTTAACCATGACAAGTGCAAGGTCCTACACCTGGGTTGAAGCAGTCCCAGGCACAGCTACAGGTTGGGCAGAGAAGAGATTCAGAGCAGCCCTGCGGAGAAGGACTTGGGGGTCTTGGTTGATGAGAAAATGAACATGAGCCGCTTCAGTGTGTTCTCCCAGCCCAGAAAGCCAACCGTATCCTGGGCTGCATCAAAAGGAGCGTGACCAGCAGGTCAAAGGAGGTGATCCTGCCCCTCTACTCTGCTCTTGTGAGACCTCACTTGGAGTATTGTGTGCAGTTCTGGTGTCCTCAACAGAAAAAGGACACGGAACTGTTGCAACAAGTCCAGAGGAGGGCCATGAGGATGATCAGGGGACTGGAGCACCTCCCATATGAAGACAGGTTGAGAAAGTTCATTCTGTTCAGCCTGGAGAAGAGAAGGCTGCATGGAGACCTCATAGCAGCCTTCCAGTGTCTGAAGGGGCCTACAGGGATGCTGGGGATGGACTCTTCATTAGGGACTGTAATGGGTTAAAACTTAAACAGGGGAAGTTTAGATTGGATATAAGGAAGAAATTCTTCCCTGTTAGGGTGGCAAGGCACTGGAGTGGGTTGCCCAGGGAACTTGTGAATGCTCCACCCCTGTCGGTGTTCGAGGCCAGGTTGGACAGAGCCTTGGGTGACATGATTTAGTGTGAGGTGTCCCTGCCCATGGCAGGGGGGTTGGAACCTCATGATCTTAAGGTCCTTTCCAACTATTCTATTATTCCATGATTCTATGATTCTATGATTTGGTCCATCAACACTTGGCCCATTTTCTGCAAAGAAAAATGGCATTAACAAGAGACAGAACACCCTGTTGGGGAATACATTTATTTTCACAGCATCTGGGCTGTGTCCTCAGCCATGCAGGATACTGCCAGGCAGAGCTGATGAGGTGACTTCGTTTCTATGTGATTTTCAGAGTGATGTCTCCTTCTCCAACATTTGAACATGGGAAAACATTTCCTTTTCAAGTAATGTTTGTTTTTCTCCTTTATTATCTAATCTAAAATATAACGTAAGAGCAAAATATTTTTCAAATAATTTTGAAATAATACTTTAAAAGAAATATTATTTCAAATAAATTAAAAATTCAAAACATTCAAATAAAAAAAAAAGAAAAGAATAATTTTGTTAGGGATATGCCATAATGAAACTGCCCTCTTTTTTCCTCCAAGACAAAATTAAGGGCAAAGTAGACATTGCTTCACAGATGCTTTTGATTTCAAGAGTACTGTAACTTCTGATAGAAAAAGATTCAGATGAAATTTGTGGGCTGGCACTACATGCAGCATAGGTAAGCGCATGACTTAGCACAGGCAATATGTGATTTAGCACAGAAGCAGCAAAATGCTCCATGGCCACTTTGGACTCGTAGCACCCATAAAGGGTGAAACACTCGACACGTGAAAAAATGCTCCATGTGTGCGGTAAGAATAACACCTCCCCATCAGACTGACAACACTTGTATAATGCTGGTGGAAACAACTATGCAAGGTGTAAGAAAAGCAAAACCCTGTCTTACACAGGGGCAACTTTTCTGTCATGCTTATGTACCTAACTTGGGCACACTTAGGTGTCCAATGAACCAGTCCTATAGGTGCTGTTTATGTTCCCTATATGCTGCCGGCGGATACACATTAGGTGTTCAGGACCCCCTGTGGAGATACTCAGTGCCACCTCTCAGGTCTCCCAGCAACTGCACAAGGAAATTAGTTGTGGTAGACTGGCCCATTATGAGCTTGATCTTTAATCCCAACTGTGTGCCCTATGTAGGTGACCTGCAATAAACCTAAATTCTCTTCAGTGTGCTTTGCTTTCAAAAGCATGGGACATGTAGGTAGGACTGTTCTTTGCCTTCTCAGACAAGCAGGTTTTAGGCCTTGTGCAATTGGTATTTTTTAAAGAAGAATTATTCTGGCAGACACTAAAACATTTGCCATCATACATATCCAGGAAACACTATACACCTCTGGTGCTGGCTGACTTTTTCCATCTTAGTTATAGGTCATTATCAGACCAAAACTTTTCTGCATTATCCAGGTAGTGACATGCTGCTTCCACAGCTCATGACCCCTCCTGCAGCTCCCTGGCTGTGGTCGCAGCAAGAGTAGGTTGGAGGAGGGCATGTTGGGTGTCAAAACATAAAACCAGGGAGAAAAACTGATCGGGGAGACTCACGGCTGTGGGAGGGCTGCTCAGTGTCTCGCCGAGCTGCTGGTGGGAATGCAGAGCTAGCATTGTGCAAGGATTACCCACCACTGTGTGAGCAGGGTTAACGACTAAAAAATTCTTCAGCAGAATTTCTGTGCCTTAAGAGAGCTGCCCACCAGCGAACTATTCCCAGTTTGCCTTTGATCTGTAATTCTTTTTAGCTGGAAATCCTCCCTCTCTGTCACCAGATCACACTTGATGGTGTCTTCAAAGATCTCCAAGCGCTTTACCCAAAGCTCCTGTTCCCAAATGGCCCAAACAGTGTAAAAGTGAGGCAATTCACACCCAGTGAATCTCTGGCAAAGATATGTGTCACTGCAGGTGATCATTTCTGCAATGATCAGATGCCCTGTCACTCCTCAGTCCCTTTGTAGGATGCTTCACAGCCCCACTACCAAGAACTTCCTTTACTATCTATTCTTTGCATGGGAATCTTGCACATTAGTAGATAGGAAAACAGAGAACAGGGCTAATACAGGGAGCAACAGAGGTATGAGATTTTACAGCTTTCCTTTTCTGCCTCACATTGTCTTTCCCTCTCTTTTCCATCATACCCAGCACCTGCTTTCCTACATTATTGAAGACTTTGTTTCATCTGTATTTAAAGCTGCTTTTCAGCTCAAGTCTCAGCCATGCACAGCATGTCTCACTGTTTGAACTAGAGTATGCAAGGTCTGGGGGCTGCAGAAGTTAAAAGCTTTCTCTGGAAATGCAAGATCATGATTTTGCCAACTCAATTCACCCTTCTTGGAAAACCGATCAGCAGGTTTTTTCACCATGAATTCTGTAATAACTGTGCAGAGCTCTTCATAGGGATATTTTATGTTTTAATGGTTTAAAAGATTTAATGCAGGTTATATTCTTAGTTTACTATTTTCAAATGGCACAATCTCACCTACATCATTGTTTAAGAAAGGTGTGTACGTAATATGCATACTGCATATATGTGAAGGACATTACATAATTTTTGACATGTTTATTAATCCTATTTTGTCCTTACAAAGTTCCTCCCACTTCTACCACAGAATATATATTTTATCAGTTAATGTTGGTTAAAGGTCTCCTCTCCTTTTCTCTTCTCTCTTCTTCTCTCCTCTCTTCTGCATAAAAACATCTTTCTCTGGCTGAGATTATGGCACATCTTTTCTAAGGCTCATCATTCTCTTGCCTTGCTAGCATGCAGTATCTGAATTTGTTTTAATTTTTGTTACATATAGAAAGATTACCCAGCAATTTTAAATCCAGAGGGAGAAGTTCAGAGCCCTCCAACAGCTCACACAGCCACTACAGTGAGGGGCTCCAAAGGCAGTTTGAAAAGGCATAAGTATGGCTGAGATTAGAAGATGCTCACACAGAAGCACTGCCACACATTAACTGAATTTTTAGTAAAGGAAATAAGGTCTTTTTGTTTTGTTTTGTTTTTCCCTGGCCACAGAAGTAGCTATTGTAGGAAAATTGCAAAGTGCTACTGAACTTCCTGCCTTTGGCAAGTGGTTGACATCTATCCCAGATCCTCAGCTATGAGGAGTCGTTACTAACTGAAGGGGCTAGCAACTGCTTCTTGCTTTTCTCTCTGTCCAACCAAACTTGCATTAGTTTCTTTATTGTTACATCATGGCAAGGTATTCAGAAGGCCTGGCACAGCAAAAAAGGCCATGTCCCGTGGCAAGTGCTGACGAAACTAAAAAGTGGAATAGCTGGGAGGGAAAGGCATGGAGTGGCTGACCAAGGTCATCTGGGTGATTAGTGGAGAATGTTTTCTTTGAAGTCTTTTACATGGCCACTGCTCTCGACTGCTACACGGGAAGGAATGAGCCCCACATACAAGGAACTCGATGTCTACAGCCTGGTAGTGTGAAGGTGGAATTTACCACAGAGACTAATGAGGAAATATAAGTTCATAACTGAAGAACAGCAATGCAACAAGAGCACCTTAAAACCCACCCTTGCTCTGATGAGTTTCTGCTGCCTTTCTGCTGTTTGTTTTTGTTGGGATAGCTAGTCCTGGTACAGGTTAATCTGTTCTTGTGTCCCTGGTACAGTCAAGCCTCATAGTCTAGCCTTCCTTTTAAGCAACAGGGTCATCTTAACGCTTGGCCTCTTAGAGATAAGAAAAAGATCTTTCCTAATGTATACTAAGCAAAGGAAAGAGTGGAGAATTTTTCTTAAAAATGCAAAGAGACATTTCACTTCTTGCCCACGTGGAGCAGGCAGGCTGTCTGATCATGTCCTCAAGAGCTGATAGCTGCAGGGAGGGACATCTAGCAAGGTCACAGCTAACTTGCCACAGACACCAGCTCCACCAGCCCCTCCAGGCCCTTTCTGGTCCTGCAGGACAGCACAAAAACATAGCTGCAAGAACAGGAGGGTCTTTTTTTTTTTTTTTTTTTCCCAAATAAGTTTTCCGACCTGTGAACCAGAAGAAGCTATTTGCCTTCAGATATTTTCCACTTGCTTTCATGCTGCTGAGCAGCTACTCCAAGCTCAGCCTGCCCAAGTCTGTCTTGATCTGAAAAGCTGAGATGAAAACTATCTGCAGCTTCCAGCCTTCCCCTTCTGATCTTCTCCTGGCTCGTGTTTTATTATTTTGCTTTTATTTAGCATCTTTTTCTTGCCACAGAGCATTTCACAGGATCCTGAGCCACAGGTCTGGATTGGGATATGTGGTACCACAAAAGGGTACAGAGCCATATTGCCTTCAAGGAAAAATCTGGTCCTTGAAACTAGAGTAATCTTATACTTGAACCAACTTTACTGAAGGAATGATCAGTTTGCAGATAATTCTGTTACTCAGATGCCTACCGCGATATAGGTGGACTCTCTTTTTATATCCTCCCTGTTCCATAGGGGTGGCCCAATCCTCACAGTCATCTAAGGAGGGATTAATCTTAGAGCAGTGGGAAAGAATCTCCATGAAAGAAAAGGGAGCAAGACTCATTTAAAAGTATAGCTGTTAGTGTAAGAAAAACTAAGTATCTGGCCAGTAGCACATCTGTAACTACAGGTTTCAAAATGCTAAGTGAATGCAAGTAAGTTTTCTGCTTAAGAAAGAATTTAATATCCAGCTGATGTGTTTATCACAAATGTGGTAATAGACATGTCTGTCTTATTGGCTGCTGTTTAGACAAGCATTCATAAATGACTGAGAATAAATTGAAGACAGTATTACAAAAACTAATCTACCTACAAAGTCTTCCTTTAACCAGGAGTTGTCATATTTGTTCTGATCTCAGAAAGATAAGTTGTAAGTTATTATCCTTTCTCAGACAAACTAAGCAAATAAACACAAAACAGTGAAGAGGTAAAATACCTGAAAAAAATATTTGCATGCTTTTTTTTTTCCCTCTGGGCAAGGGCTGGGTTCAGAAAGCATTTTCAATCTTTGTTGTGATTTTTTTTTAAACTTTTTTCCTGATAAGGACAGGAAATTTACTGGGGTTATTGGCAAATCAGGGTCAAAACCCCATTTCCTTCCTCAGATGGTACACAAGAAGTAATCCCCATGTAATCAATAATTCTGTCTGTATGAATAAATAACATGTGCCTCAGACCATATTCCAGACCTGGGGACAGGGTACAACATCTTCAAGCAGATGCACACTGTTTTTCCCAGAACGGAGTAGATACACTCTGCAGTGGATTCTTTCCCATGCTATCTCCCAGGTCATGCCCAGGCACAGTCCTGGAAGACTTAATTGACAAAAATGATGCTGGAATTTGTCAAAACTTGCAGTTTCACAGTTTGGTGACTGATGGTTGGTGCTTAATGTAGACTTGCCCAGACTGCATGGTTAGGGCACAATCCAGACCCCAAGCATATGAATACTGTTTCTGTGGCCCAGGCTGAGGAAAGCATGAGCAATCCTGCTCCAGAACCTACCTCAAAAGTCTTCATCAAGATTTCATACATCCAGCTTTGTTTTCCTTCTCCGCCACGGTCTATCTGCATGACCTTGGGCAAGTCACTCTTCTGGCTGGGCTGCAGACTGCAGCATAGCATAGCAGTAACTGTGAAAAGGCTAGACAGAGTACCCAAAGCAGTGGGAGAGGTATTTTCCTACAGCCTGGTTCACCTGGCCTTCCAGAAGAGTAAAGTAACCTACAGTGACTCCTTTGCTGCCAGAGTGGATTTTAAACTCATCTCAGGCATCTGAAACTACACTGCAGTCTGCACTCTGGATGTAACTGCCATCTCTCTGCTCCTCTGGTGAGTGGAGAGACCAAGACTTCCTGACTTACAGAGGGGCAGTGAAGACAGATGTATTTGAGTCTATAAGCTCCTGCAACACTACAGTAAGTAATGATTAAACAATCATTACCCTTCACAGCCAGATTTTCTTAGGAAAAGCCAAGTAGTTTCATTAGATTTTGCAGCCCAATATCAGCTGTTTCAAAACCAGAGCAGTTTGCTGAAACCTGCTCATACAGCTCCCATGAAGTTCCCATGAAAGATCTAGGAAGAGCTCATCCGTAGCCAGCCACACCTGAGAGAATCCATGTAATTTGGCTTCCAGCAGGAGATTAGAAGAGGGACAAAGTGAAAGTTCCTCACAAAGCCTGAGGGAAAGAAAAAGCTACAAGATGTTTTTGCAGCTTCCACGTGGAGCAGGAGAGGGGTTGGAACAGCTCAGCATTGTCATTGTGATTCCCAAACCAATACAGGTTGACACTTGACCCATGTCAGATGCAAACTAAGCACCTCTGGGACACCTTCACAGTTTGTAAACCCACCATAGTGTTCTTAGAAGAATTTTATCCAATCTGAGGCCATAATTAAAAGAATATGGCAAAGCAAAATCTACCACTATTAACCATCCAACTTGTCCTTTGAGAAAGTGAGGCAATCTAGAAGACCTTGGTGGGTCCTTATAGTGCAGGAGCATTCAGCTGAGGAAGCTCCCAATGATGTGGACTGGTGAACGGTCCACGTTGAATAAGGGAAGGCAGATTTGGCCCTCTTGTTTTCATACGCATAATGTTTAACCACAAACACTTCTTCATGTCACAACTCAAGTAAAACGAAATCCTCATAGCCACAGCCACAGAAGTTGTTGCCCTTTGCTGAACATCCAGAGACTGCTCTAGCCCAGTGCCTGCAGCACCCAAGATATTTTTTCTTAAAGACATCTACATACCCCAAAGGAAGCAACACAGGCCTGAGTTTCTACAGCCTTTGCTCAGAGGTGCAGAGAGAGGTAGGTCAGTAAATAGCTTGGGAGCCTGGATTAAACTCATTTTGGCCATGGCTTGAAGGACAGCAAGAAACATTTATGCACAGCTTCCTAATTCTTGGTAGTTGACCTAGTGAGTCTATACAAAGCAGTAAATTATCCCCAGCAGCTGGAGCCAAGAAGACCAAAGGAGGTGAGTATTTGAGGACACACCACAGCTCAAGACCAGCCCAGGTTCAGGACTGACCCTGGTCCCATAGAAAAGTCCTTACCATGCCAGAAAAGAAAAACTGTGTTCAAGTATGTTTCTCAGTAACACCAGGGACTCTCCCTAGCTGCAGAAATGGCTCATAATTGTTAACTTTTTTCTAAAGTGCACTCACAGATTTTGATGGCTTTACCTCCCTTCACTAAGAAGTGGGTGGAAAGCTGCCTGCTCTGTCCAGCTTCAAACGTAGATACTTAAGTGCATTTATTCCTTCATCCAGAAGATGATACATAACTACATGGGGAACTGGAGGTGCCAGACTGGTATTCAGCAGTGCTCAGTCAGATATCAATGCTTTGTTAAAACCTTTCTCTGTGTGAATTATCTACTGATCACTTTTATTCCAATAAATCATGAATCTAGAGCACATTATTTTTTCATTTGCTTTTATATTTAAAAAAGGAGGAGTTGTATGCATGCTCCTAGTAAGAACTCCCACATTACAAGTGATCCTATCCTAGTTTTGTGAAGCTCAGTCAGTGTGTCTCTACACAAGAAAATTAATCTGGATTGAGAGAGTAGAATGACTATTTCTGCAAAAAGCTGCTTTATAATGTTAGTCTAGGTTATCAGTGTTGCCCACTGAATTGGCTTAATCTTGACTTTAAAAATAAGCAAAATGTAAAGAAAACACTTTAATTCTTCAATAGCAGGACTGTCTTCAGATTGAGTTAAAAGATAAAATGTGTGCAGGTATATTTAACTCAGAATAACTCGTGTTTCTGAGCACTCCTTGCACTGGGGACTTTTCTGCAGGAGCAAGGACACCTTTTCGTTTCCACACACTCAAACAGTCACAACTCTGCACAAAGCAACTACTGTAACATCTAGAGCAACGGGACCAAATCCCAGCTGTCCCACCTGGCCCTTCTACTGAATTAAACAGACCAGTAAAACTGATCTATGCCTCTGATTTGGCTTTTCGAGCAGGGACAGGCTTTACTTTTTTTTTTCTTGGTATATGAAGAGTAATTAAAAAATAAAACTTTAGGATCTGGCCACTTCTTGTAAGAGCACTACCTCCCTCATCCCTGAGGAGCTCTTGGGGAAAAAAGGACCGGAGACCCCAGAGAGCCCCTCTGCTCCAAGAAGGACCGTATCCTCTTTCCTGCGACGTGAGCTATGAACTAATAGTGTGCTAAGGAGTCTGTTACACTGTTAAATAAATCCTGCCTCTTGTGCATGGTATTCTGTAATTCATCGAAACTTCTTTTAGCAGCCACATGCAAACTTTGCACCTTATTTGTTCATAGCAGGTTAGTCCTGGTGATCTGGATAGCTCCACATGAAAAGGGAAGCAGATGGGCGCTTGTGTCCCAGAGAAATATTCCTGAGATCATTTGTGCCAAATTATTTATTCTTTTAATTGTAAGGACTGAAAGTTATTTCACCTTTTACCTTGTTTCGCCTTCACTGGAATCCTCTAGCTAATGGGCTCCATCCCAAAACTTCAGACCATCCATCAGTGGCAGAGTTAATTATTATCACACTGAGAGAAAAACATTCCTCCTCCCTTCTGCTTCCTTGCATGCAGGTAAGGAAAAAGAAGGCAGGACACCTGAAACCGCTTCTGGCCCAAGCCTCCTGCTGCTCCTACAGCCCTCGCAGAGTCAGGGAGATAGAGGAGCTAACTGTGCATTTGAGGAAAGCCACATTAAAGGGAAATTATCCCAACATGACAGTGGGGCTGGAAAAGGTGGTATCAAACCCCCAGTTCTCACACACACACAGACCTCCTCTCCCCTTTTCCCGATGTATTAACCCCTAAAGGCATCGCAAGCTCTCACGGTTCCGAGGCTGTTCTCCACTCCCTGCTTTTCCTGGATGGTTAGCGTACAGTCCCCCCTCCCTCCCTTCTCGGACAGAACAATAGCAAGGCACCGCTTTCAGCTGCTTCCCGAGGAAAGCCCAGATCACACACATTTAGAGATAGAGAGATAGATATGATTATATTTCTCTTTGCTGTTTAGGACAAGAAATGAAGTGCTGCCTCTTTAATTGGCAAAAGCATGCAGTAAGAGCATACCTTTAATTTAGTGTTGGGATAGCTCACTTGCACCCTGGCTGTTGTCTTATTGGAGAGGGCAGCCTGCCTCAGATCCTCTAGCACTGAAATAATATCATCCAGCACGCATTTCTTATCCTGATTTCTCAACACACACAGATGGGAAAAAGTATAATTATAGCCTTTGTAGTTCACCTTCATTTCCAGCACGGCTCGGTGGATCTGCAGGATCACATCAGCCTGGTGCAAAATATTGCCTCCGGGTTTGGAGAGGAGAATCACCCTGCCATACCTCCCCGGGGTGTGCAAGTCCGAATAGAGCTGGCTTTTGGATTGATCGAGGGAGAAAAGGCTGCTGGCTAAGCTCCTCTCGATCTTGGCCAGGCTGTGGCTGGGGGCTACCAGGCTCTCCAGGTCAGTGTCAGGCTGGAAGCGGTTGAGCAGGCTGAAGCCGAAGATGATGGTCAGGACTGCGGGCACAGTGAGGAAAAACACCGGATGCCTGCTCACGAATAAGCCCAGCTTGTAGAAAAACGACTGGAGCCCTCTGTGTATCACCTGCCGCAGCATCCTCCACCAGATCCAGCCTGCAGATGCTCCTGGCCGTCTTAGAAAGCACATGTGACATGTGTAGCTCCTTACCCCTTCCTGTCAGTTCCCCTTTCTCTCTCCCTCTCTCTCTACTACTCCTTTAAAAGACTGCAGCAAGTTGCAGCAAGACAGCCAAATATTGATCAATGGGGTGTGTGTGTGCGGGTGTGTGTGTGTGTGAAGGAGCTGGAAGGGACCGGGCAGAGGAGGGAGGAGGGTGTGGGGGAACCTTGTCTTTTTTTTCCTCTTTCTCTTTTTTTTTCTCCCCCTCTCTCCTCCCTCCCCCCCCAGCCAACTAGCATCGTCCCCCCTCCCCTCCCGGGTGCCCCCCTTTCTCCGGCTAGGCTCGGGCGTTGCACCCGGAGCGCTGCCGGCTCTGCAGTGCCCGCTCCTCGCCCGCCGCCGCTCCGCGCAGCCCCGCGCCCGGCTCCGCTTCTCGGGGCGGTGCGGCTATAGCCGGCAGCGCACCCCCCTCCTCCCCATCCCCCGCCGCAAAGCACCTCTGCTCGCTTTCCTCCCTCCGCACACACACACACACATACGCACGGCATTTGCCAGGGCGGGAGGATGATGCTGCATTTTAACGCCCTCCAAGACCCCGTCCCGAGCCCCTCCCTCCCCCGGCCGCAGCACCGTGGCCGCCCCGGGTGCTCCTGCTTCCCGCCGGCTGCCGGGGAGGGACGGAGCGATAGAGGGAGAGCTTCGCCCGGAGACTTCGCCAAACGCTTTCCCAAAGCGGCAGCATCCACGGCCGCCGCGCCCCGGTCCCACGGCTGCTGCATCCCCACGCCGCGCCCAGCCCCTGCCCCTGTGGCTCCTGAGTTCCCCCAGGCAAAGCTCCCAGCCTCAGCTGCCACCTTTCCCTTTCCCCCATTTGCAGCCCGAGGTCGCAGAGGGGGAGCTGTCTCCCTGCTCCTGCCAGTAACTCCGGGAGAGACTTGGGTCAAGGGGAGGGAAGGGGAGTGAGCTGTTCCCTTCTGCCCGGCACCACTCTCCTTCCGCCAGCCGCTCCCTGAGCAGTGACCCAAGAGGGGCAGGACGGGGTTCCTGACACCCTTCAGCTGAAAAAGAGGTTTTTCAAGCAAAGACACCAGCAGACCATTACATAAGTGGAGAAAAATTCTGCAGCTCCCCGGACCAAAGGCGAGCAGCAGACAAATGCATGTATTTGCAGTAGGAGAGCTGCCCGCCAACTCTCCAGGCAGCAAGCTATGCCCCTCCAAGAGCTTCAGCCAGGACTGCTTGGGACAGCAAATCCAGCCCTAGCAGACCTGACAGCCCCTTGCAGACAAGGCAGGAAAAAAGGGCATCCTTGCTTGGTAGGAGCTTTACACTTAACCTATAAGCTTAAATTGCAAACTTGTAGTTATAAAACAAACCCCCAAGAATGCAGATCTCTGCTCGGTGTCTCCCCTTCCACCAAATTCTTGCTGTATTTTAGTTAATTTTGTCAAGCAGAAATTGGTTTATTTTTGGGATGGGACCAAGGACGCTGTTCAAAGCCTGAGACAGTGAGGTTCGTCCGTAATAAACCCTTACTGAAACAGAAGGAGGGAGAGTGGGAACGGGAACTCGAGACTGTCAGCAGACTGCCTGATCCAGGACTAAGGCTAACAGCTGGCTATGCTCAGCTTGAAGTAATTATCAGTGTTTCAGAGAAAAACCAGCATATTCAGACACTGCTACCACACACACTTCTCTGTGGATGAACAGGATATGCAAAGCAGGAGCCCATCTTTGAGGGCTTTGGAGGGTTCATGTTAGGTCTCAGAAACAGTGATTCAGACTGGGAGCCTGAGGTCCTGCAGAAGCTTGGAAACATTAAATTCTTCTACGGGATGCAACAGAGAGACTGTGAATATTGGACTGGAAACTTACCTAACTGAATAAGTGGCTAAGATTCACAACTACCTCGGTAAAACTAGCTTAAATTTTAGATATTTCACTGGGTGCTGCAAGCACATCATGCCTTTCAAATTCAGGCTGCTTTTATTTAGTGGCCTAGATACTGGTGAACTGGAGGGCTTGGAAATGTGGCCTGGAATTCTTACAGGCAACAAGAAGGACCAGCTGAAAATGGGAAATTCTGTAGAAACAACCTTGTTAGCCTCTTATTTGCTTATCCTAAAACATTGCCCATGATGGAAATCTGCCTCAACAACCCCAGGAAATGCTAGGCTCCATTGGTACAAATTACGGCTCTTTGTCTATTTTATGACACACTTACGCTCAAGGTTGAGTGCTCCCAGTGAATAAAGTCTAAATGCAAAGGCTTTATTGAGCCTTTGTGCTTACACATGAGACCTTGAGCAGAAAGTCAGAACTTCTACACATGCAGGCTTGTAATAGCCTTTGACAGAGTACGTCGCCATATCTAAGCCACAGGTGCTATTGGCAGAGATACCTTAGCAGTATGGGCTTCAACAGAGGTGGTAGAATTTCTTCCTGGAGCCTTTTGATCCTTGATACTTGCTGCTTTTATGGTTTATATGGAGTTGGTACCTAGTCTGGCAAAGAGAAAACCTTAATCATTTCTCGTTATTACTGTGGCCTTGGCCTGTAGGCCCTCTACAGACCTGGTCATTGCTCAGGAGATTGGCCAGACTTTCCTGTTGACCACTGGAAGAGATCAGGAGCACCGTAAAAGCAATCTGGACCACCTTAGGAGGAGCAGACCCCTCTGGTGCCTAAATAACATAAGGCAAAGGATGTTTTTCTGCAGCTTCTCCCAGTCCTGGATAACTTTATTCTGACAGGACACTGCAGTAGAGCATTCAGAAACAGCATTGCTGAAGCACAGACCATGCAAAAAAAAAGGGCAGAGAAATATGTGCAGTGAAAGGTGTAACTGAGCACAAACTGGTTCCTTCCTAAGCAGGAAAATAAAGCAATATTGCCAAAGGGCACTGGGAGTTGGCCTTGCCTGTCCCTGGCAGTACACAACAACAAAGTGTAATCCGGTATTAGTGCTGGTAAAACTGGCTTAATTTTTAGATATTTGAATGGGTGCTGCAAGCACACCATGCCTTTCAAATTCAGGCTTTTTTTATATAGTGGCCTAGATACTGCTGATCTGGAGGTGCTTGCAAATGTTGCCCCGCAGGTAACGTGGATGACAAAGTGACTAATGCACTGTGTTGGTCATCTCAAATGGCAAAATACATGGAAGATCTAAAAAGTCAATTTGAAGCACATCTCAGAAACAAGCAGGGCATCAGCACCTTTGAGAGCAGTGTTGGGATATGCTGATATTTATATCCTCCCTGGTGTCATCCAATGAATCCTTTTTAAAGGGGAATAACTGACATGTCGGGGATGCTACTGGGGGAAGTGAATGATGATTCACAGAGTCTGGAGCCCAGAGAAGTAACAAACCACAGACATTCAAAAGACTTGGAAACATTTGAAACAAGATTCAGCTTGGAAAACATGTGATTGTATCTGGGGTAAATAATTGGAGTTGCCTGCTCCCAGAGAGGAGACAACTTTGGGAACAAATGAATCAGCACAAAAAAAAAAGGGTTTATGGCAGAAAGCAAGGTAAAGATGGTGTTGGAAAAAAACCCCACCCAGCATTGCATAGCAGAAAGTCAAAGCAATACAAATTTACTTGTAGAGATATCCTAAAGCAGGGAGGGAACAGTCCCTCTGTATGACTCTGATGTGGCTGCACTGAGGGGACTGTGTTCATCTCGGTGGGTTACTGAGATGTAGTAAACTTGTTAATAGTTTAAATAAGAATTATTAATAGGCTCAAGGGGTTGACATAGGTGCACTGCTTAGGTACTGCTGAAGGTAAAATTTTGTGTCCGAGAGCTAGATTGCCAAATGCTGATTCACAATCAAGTAGAGCTACAAGCAGTCCTATTGACATAGTGATTTTAAGTTGTTATGATTTAATAGCAGGGTGGATATAGTGAAAATTAACTGTACAAAAAGGCAGTGAAACAGTGAAAAATGAAGGAATAATTAGAATAGCCCCAGAAGCTGTGTAAAGAGCTAATAAGAATAAAGAGAACAGAATTCAGACCAACTAGGAGTTCATGTTCCTACGTTTATGTGATTTTCTACCTCAAACTGGGAAAGAAAAGCTCTGGTGTATTGAGTTCAGTTTTAGAAATGAGGTTTTAAGAGAAAATCCCTGAGCAATTCTCATTTAATACTGAACTTCCTTGAACTGCAGGGAAGTTCACAGGAGCCAGGCAGGCAGGGCAGGAGTGGGAAGGGGGTCACACTGGGGGTCTTGGCATAATAAATAAAGAATTTCAAAGAGACTGTGCACAAACTGACTGTTTTATTCTACATTTGGCAGATTGCTTTGTCTGTCCTATAACAAACAAGTTCTTTTAGTTTTGAAAAGCAAAACCAGTCAATTCGGAAATCAAGCTTTTGAGAATAAATTTTAAATACTTTTTTTTTTCTGATTAATTTTACAAATATTTTTGAATTTCATTTTTTCACCAAAAACTTGAAGCTTTCTTGGAAATTTATTATAAAGAAATAAACAAGTTTTGCTCCTCTTTCTGTTTGTTTGCTTTTTTGTTTGCAAAAATATGCTTGTCATTTTCTAAGCAACTGTGGCTAATTCACACTGTTACATGATAAAAGCCTCTGGTGTTAGCAAGGAGCTGTGAGATCTGTGACAAGGAAGAGCATCATCAAATGCAAAATACTAATGCATTATATTTCTTGAGAGGACTGAAAAATCAAAATGCTGAAAGAAGACAGCTTGCAAGGATAGCTTGGAGCAGCAGGCAGTTAAGTAACATGTTTCCTGTGGGTGGGAAGGTTAAGTCCTGATTTTATTTTCTTTTGTGGGAGAGAAAATATTGATTCAGCTGGAGAAAATGGAAATTGACTGAGGAAGCTACCTCAGATGAGTGAAAAAATCAAACAAATGCACACCTACATGTGTTTCTCCTTATCACTTCTGCAAAAAGTAAGCCACATCTCTTCAGATCTTGTTATTGTGCTTCCTACTATCATAAAAGACTAACAATGAATATTCATTTCTTCCATCACCATATGTCTTTATTTTCATGTCCCTTCCTGTTTGGAAAAGTACTTTGAAAACAAAGGTGTCTGCTATAACCCATCTCTGGATGGAGATCTGTGGAACTGTAAATTATACCTGCTACCCACGTCCTCCTGTAGGGCTTTATGCAGAGACCCTATCTATCCTGTGGGCTTTCAAGCTGACTGGGGAAGATACTGCAATGTATTTTTAATGCTACAGATCTAAGGGAAGCTGGAAAAGAGATTCCTAAGCACAGGAACCCCAGTAAGAAAATAGATGGCATTAATTCTTGTCTGACAACATATTGGATTCTTGCCTTACATTATTTCACCTCCTCATTGAGAATGGAGGTTACTGTTGTATATTATCACACCCAAATCAGAGGGTGGTTTGATACAGCAGTGTTTCTATTTTCAAAGGTGGGCTTAGAGTGGAGAGGCAATGCTATGGGTCTTGTAGAAGAGATCACCTTCCTAAAACATCCTCCTAAGAGGCTTCCTGCTTCTCCTTTATTGCAAGCTACCTCTGCAGTTTTTGTCAGCCTTAGCCTGCCTTTTTGGAGGTAGCCTGAGATGGCCTTTGCTGCGAGTCCTGTGAGGACAGGGCAGAATGCAGTAAGAGAAGCTGCTACAGAAACTTATGAGAAGGAGCAAAGTCAGTCAACTTGAAGATGTTATTTCTTTAGACTGACATGAAGTCAAGAAGATATACAATAAAACTCGTGGTGGTTGTGTTGACTATTTAATGACACAAAGGTGGTTTCAGCAAGAGGTAAAAAGGAGCATGAGAGCTAATGAACTTATTACCTAAGAAAACAGCCTCAAGATAAAGTATTTTATTATTTCTAAAAGCTACGCTTAAGATAACTATAGCAGGGAAGCAGAGAACATGTTTTACGAAGAAGAAATCTACATGGTCATGAGTCCATGAAAAATGACTGTCTGGCTTCTTTCTTACTGCCTTTGAAGACTAATGCAAATATTTAAAAAAAAAAAAAGAAGCCAAAACCAAAACCACTCAAAACCCTAAAAAAACACCACCACCACCACCAAAAAAAACTAAACCCCACCAAAAAAAAAAACAACTCCAAACACAACCCATCTAACAAACAAAAAACCCAAACACAAATACCAGAACAAAAACAAAACCCAAAGAAACAAACCAAAACCAGTGGGGCAGTGACTGCAGGAGTGTGAAGCATTTGAATGTTGCCTGCAGGAAATCTGGTCCCGTTCCTGCCTCTGCCGCATTGTTCCTATAAGATGGTACTCAAATGGCTTAGACCCACCAGAGCTGCAAGTCTCCTGTCAACTTGGGATCACCAGGTCCGTTTTGGTGATCTGCTGAACATTTTCAGTTTGAGCTGTGGATATGACTGTCCTAGTAAACTAAACAGTGCCAGGGACCATTTTCTAGCCCTGGGGCCAGCTGGCACAGCCTGACTGTGTCTATAGCTTTAAAGTATCTCAGTCTCCAGAACAGGGTAAATGCATCCAAACCGACAGCTCACAACTGTCCCTAGCTCGTGCTGGATCTTGGCCCACACTCAGGAATGTGCTGGGAAAGTGTGGGTTGTTTTGAGTCAAAAATATTCCAGGCACCATTCTAAAAATTGAAGAATATAGATGATTGCATTCCAGTGCTCAGGAATGTTCCCTGGCATCATTCAGTCTACTGACAGAGGTAATTATAGGGTGGGATTTGCCTAATCAAACGTAGATGCCTACATCTGAGACAGTTGTCTGGGTCTACCCCAGAGAGTGGATAGTCAATGTAGAGAAACACTTAGACATAATTTCTGTCATCATATGAGATCTACTTATCATTAAGTGGGTGTCTAATAATGGTCACATGAATTACACCGTAAAAGCTGTATAACACTGATTATAAGAGAAAAATGGAAAGACTAGGTCACTACATTATGAAAAACATAGACCAATACAGACAACACAGGGTAATTATACTGCATATGTAGATATTTGTAGACAGCACTAGAAGCAAAACTGGGCAAAAAATCTGTGGCAGAATAAAGATTCAATCTTAAACTTGCAAACCTGAATGATCTTTTCCTATATTTTATCAAACTTCTGTCTTCCTACGTTCCCTCAGGTTTTATCCTGTGGTTGCTTTCACAAAATGTGACTAACTCTGTGCATATCTGAATATATGGGGCCTGATTCTGTTTGCAGGTCCCTTGACAGCAATGTAAGGGCAATCGTAACAATTTGTGTTTATACATTTCCTTCCACCTGATAGCCTCAGAATGCTTTACAAATACTGATTGATTATGTTTCACATTACTCCTGTGGGATGGCTATAAACTAGAAAAATAGAAGAGTGGATTATGAATGACTGGAACTGAGAGATAGTCAAAGAGAAATGTATAGCATTAGAAAAAGGAAGGACCATTATTTCTCATAAACCCAGGAATTCAGGGATCTTGCTCCCATTTACATCAGCTGAAAATTCAATTTTCATGCCTTAAATTCCTGACAAAGCATGAATTTAATTTCAGATGTACCATGGTCTTAATGAAGACTCTGGATGCTTTTCACTTTTGACACAGTCTTTGCACTGTATGGTGAAATAACATATGATTCTCATATGTGGCATCAGGTTTTTGTTGCACTGGACTAGTTTAATGAACTTAATAGCAAAAGAGGCTGTTTAGCCAATACCTGAGAGTGAACAATACAAATTCCCCTGTCAGAAGAGACTATAGATTTATATAGTCCAAGTGGCTTAGGGAATGTGATCCAGTTTATCTATCTGACTCAGTGTCAAGTTCTTCCCAAAAGAAGAGCTCAAATTCCTGACAGTAGAGGTAGGCAGGATGCTCTGAAGGCCTCCAAGGAGAGATCTTGCCTGCCTAAATTTAATCACCTAAATTAGATAAAATGGATCTTCCTTTCAAAGACTCCAGGATATCTGTCATCACTGCTTGCCTAAGACCTTCGGTACTTACTGTAGGATTGCTCTGATAGGAGCCAAAAATGCAGATGCTGCTTAGAAAGTCAACCCAGGCAAACTGGATCCCTCCTAAGGAAAAGATGTATTAGAAAAACCACATGCAAGTGCTGGGGTGACAGCAAAAGTTTAAAAGCATGTCCTTCACCAAGAACTCACCTCCCCACACTGGTTGCTAGCTTGCTCTTGGCACAGGTTGCAGTCCCTTTCCTGACTCATGGTCAGGAAAACCACGGTGAGCAATTCACATGGTAAGCCCTGAGAATCCTCCTCTCCAGTCCTTATCATTGGCTACATAACCTTGTCTGGGATCAACTCGCTGAGTGATATGTATTTTTGTGCACTGTTCCTCCATCCACTGCATTATTTAACACGCTGACAGCCTTCGTATTATCTGCAAATATTACCAACAGTTATTGCAAACTGCCATCCAGAAATATGGTATAGCAACAGACCTAGCAAGTTTATGCAGAGCCCTACAAGAAGCATCCACTCTCCATCATGATTTCCCATTGACAAACCCTTTTGCAGTTTTTGTGAACTCCCCTGTTCTTAATCTCCATGACATGTGCCTTATTGATATTACGTGGAGCTAATTTTTTAATCAAAATATTACATAGCAAAAAGTCAAGCACCATACAAAAGTCTAAATAGATTGCATCTTTGTTGTTACCTCAATTAGCCAGGGTTGGAAAATCATGAAATATTTAATGTGCATTTATTTTGAGAGACATATTTTCTATAAAATTTTAATGACTAATATTAATTAATTTTATTCCCTATTACTTGTTTATTCTTTATCAATTCTTAATTAATTATTTTTTTTTTCCTCTATTGCTTCTGTTTTGATGTTGCACTGGCTTTCTCAGGAGATCTCATCCCTCATTTGTTATTACTGACACACATCAGCACCTTTGGAACATCTCCTGGATTCTGTTCTTTAGGAAAATGCTCTTCTAGAAACTTTCAGGCATGAAAGTTGTCTCAGCCTGCAAATTTTCCTATGGTTTCAGTACTTTGCCTCTCTAGTTCTTTTGTGATTGTGTTGAATAGGTGTGTCAAAACCCGGACAGTCATTTCAGACAACTTCTGTGGAAGATGAGGAAGGAATACAGAAGAAAGGAGAGAGGTAGCAAATGCAGAAAAAAAACCCACTCCACTCTGATAAGCCTGTTAGTTTTGAAATGTGAGAATTAATACAGAGAGCTAGAACAGTGAGAAGATTCATAGGCAATTATTACCTGACACAAACTGCACCTATCCATGGAAAATTTAACGCTGTCACTTCAGCCTCAGACCACCCTGCTACACATCCAGCGATGCAAGAATCTGGTGCTGTTCTTGACCAGGAGACAGGAAATCTCTGATGGTTTAGATCATCCTATGAGGGAATGAACGCTGCTGTACATCAAACACATTAATGTTTTCTTAGACTGGTTAACGTTGATCCTTCAGCAAGATAATACTTTATATAAAATACTTTAATAAACTAATAAACTGCTTTTCTCTGTTACTTAGAATCATAGAATCATAGAATAATAGAATAGGTGGAAAGGACCTTAAGATCACTTAGTTGCAACCCCCCCACACCATGGGCAGGGATACCCAACACTAAACCATGTTGCCCAAGGCTCTGTCCAACCTGGTCTTGAACACTGCCAGGGATGGAGCATTCACAGCTTCCCTGGACAACGCATTCCAATGCCTCACTACCCTTACAGGAAAGAATTTCTTCCTTATATCCAATCCAAACTTCCCATGTTGGGGAAAGAAAAGCATCCCTATAGGCCCCCTACAGATACTGGAAGGCTGCTATGAGGTCTCCACGCAGCCTTCTCTTCTCCAGGCTGAACAGCCCCAACTTCCTCAGCCTGTCTTCATATGGGAGGTGCTCCAGTCCCCTGATCACCCTTGTGGCCCTCCCCTGGACTTGTTCCACCAGTTCCATGTCCTTTTTATGTTGAGGACACCAGAACTGCACACAATACTCCAAGTGAGGTCTCAGGAGAACAGAGTGGAGGGGCAGGATCACCTCCTTCGACCTGCTGGTCATGCTCCTTTTGATGCAGCCCAGGATACGGTTGGCTTTCTGGGTTGCGAGCGCACACTGAAGCCTGCTCATGTTCATTTTCTCATTGACCAACACCCCCAAGTCCTTCTCCGCAGGGCTGCTCTGAATCTCTTCTCTGCCCAGCCTGTAGCTGTGCCTGGGATTGCCCCGACCCAGGTGTAGGACCTTGCACTTGTCATGGTTAAACTTCATAAGGCTGGCATCAGCCCACCTTAAAAGCATGTTAAGGTCCCTCTGGATGGCATTCCTTCCCTCCAGTGTATCAACCAAACCACACAGCTTGGTGTCATCACAAGTACCCCCCGTATGAAGCAGACTGAGAAAGTTGGGGCTGTTCAGCCTGGAGAAGAGAAGGCTGCATGGAGACCTCATAGCAGCCTTCCAGTATCTGAAGGGGGGCTATGGGGATGCTGGGGAGTGGCTCTTCATTAGGGACTGTAGTGATAGGACAAGGGGTAACAGGTTAAAACTTAAACAGGGGAAGTTTAGATTGGATATAAGGAAGAAGTTCTTTCCTGTTAGCATGGTGAGGCACTGGAATGGGTTGCCCAGGGAGGTTGTGAATGCTCCATCCCTGGCAGTGTTCAAGATCAGGTTAGACGAAGCCTTGGGTGAGATGGTTTAGTGTGAGGTGTCCCTGCCCATGGTGGGGGATTGGAACTGGATGACCTTAACGTCCTTTCCAGCCCTAACTACTCTATGATTCTATGAATGCCATGACAAAATCAAGAACTTTGCATATTAGGACCAACATACTGAATCTGATATGGCACTGAAAATATCACACTCCTTCGCTTTCTCAAGTATTTTTGGGATTCTACCCTAATCCTAAACCTTCCCTCTCCAACTTTCTCAATTCCTCATGCTTTACCTATTTTCTTTCCTCTTGAGACAGGAAGAAGAAAAACATTTGTTGCAGTATGCATGTGCAAATGCAAGGAACAACTGGGACATGATGGTCTTTTTCAAACGTACAGAAAACAGATATAAAAGGAAGAATTACTGTGTTTTGTATGGCCTTGGTAACTATGATAATGCGTAAAAAACTTCAGCAATCAAGTGGCTGGATATTGCACCAAAACCTTGTAACACAATGGAACAGATAAGTACTAGGGCTGAATGCCTAGAGAAGTGGTCCAGTCTCTAGCAGTGGAACATTTTATGAGTCTGTTAATAGTCTCCTAGCAGTCCTTGTCTAGAACTCCCTCCTAATGGAGAAGTGTGTGTACAAATTCATCATCAGATCATATTTCTCCAATCTCGCCCTCCTCAGGGATAAAAGAAATGGAAACCTGAATGGTACCTTTACTTTTTTTTTTCCCTAAAACAAGAAGAGAAAGAAAAAAGGAACATTTGCAATATATATATGTGTTCTTATGTTCATCTTTTACAAGGGCATGTAGTGATAAGACAAGGGGGAATGGCTTTAAACTGAAAGAGTGTAGATTTAGAATAGATATTAGAAATAAGTTCTTCCCTAATAGGGAAGTGAGGCGCTGGCACAGGTTGCCCAGAGAAGCTGTGGCTGCCCCATCCCTGGCAGTGTTCAAGGTTAGGTTGGAGATGGGGCTAGGAGCAACGTGTTCTAGTGGAAGGTGTCCCTGCCCATGGCAGAGAGACTGGGAGTAGATGATATTTAAATTCTTTTCCAGCCAAAACCTTTTTATGATTCCATGATTCTACAGTCTTCAGTGATTGGCAGAATATTGGATATTCTCTATCTCATGTATAAGAAAATTCACAAAATAACCCAGAATAACCTTATTTAGGGCCTTCACTTTTTAATTTCTCTTTTGCTGAAAAAGTGTGATGACAAAATTTTTATTTTCTAAAGACGTATTCAACTTCCCTTCCTCCCTACATACTAAGTTCCAAAAAGCTTTCACAAGGATCCGAGAACTGAAGTACAGAAACCAATGTTTCAAAAAATCATTTTTATTAGTTAAATAAAATTATCTTAAATGTTCTAGATTCATAAGCAGCATTGGAGAACTTTTAACATTTTGGTTGTTTTGCAGCTAGTGTGAATTTAAACTATAATTTGTACCAATGAATTAAATATACTGCTTCTACCATAGCATTACAATAGCAGATCTCATCCTTCCAGACAGGAACAAACATTTTTCCCACTTCTTTGATTCTCAGTTGATTTCTTCACTTTGAGCATGCGAGTATGTAAACAAGTTGACTGTATCGGTGGTATAAACAGAAAATACTCTGCATGAAACAGAGCTTAGTGTCACTAGCATTAATTTAGCTCTTTAACAGATTCCTCTTCCTGCTACTTTCTCAGCTGTTTTTACAGGTTAAATTGTTTCACATTTTTATAACTTTAGTAAGAACCCTGAAGTGCTTGAAATTCTTTCAATTTAAATGATTTATGTAAATTGCAGTATCCATATATCTCAGTTCTAGCTTTTATTAAGTAGATTAAGGGAAGTGTCAGAATTTAAAATTTAATATTAAGGACACTTATTACTGAAGTAAAAACATAATTGAAAACCCCAGAATTTCATCTGTTATAATTGATTTTTAGCATTTTATTATGTATCCATTTGTCCTGTGATTTCAGTTTAGGCAGTGTATTTTCTATTACAAAACTGAAATAATATGCAATAAGAAGTCACATGGGGTGAGTACAAGTCACTAAACATTAGATGTTTAAAAATTAAGTGCCTAGTCTCATCTAGTTAAGTAGGTCCCTTAATTATCATCAAAAAGTCATCTTTACCAGGACATTCATCTTAGACCCATCTTAGAAGTTTTTGTTAGATGGGGATGAAATAGCCTTTGTACATGACTGTCTGTCTCCAGGGACTATTGATAGCTCTTTGATGTTTAGCTCAGACCAGATACCTAACCTCCAGATGACTGAAGTCAGGTAAGATGAGCGTACTCTTAGCGACTACAAGGGTCACTTGCATTGAGCTACCATCCTTCATCCGGATGATCTACCAAAGACATTACTCCTTGCAATGCTGCTGAAAAACCTGGTCAGAAAGGGCACAGAAATTTCCCTCGGGGCAGAAATTGTGGAATGTTTTAGTAAGTCTGTCCCCCTTCTGTATCACTGTTAATTAACGTGGCTCTGTGGACAGATGCAATTATAATTCACAACAAACACTAAGGATTGCATCTACCATGAGATAATCCTGAAATAGACTTATCGCAACAGTCTGGCACTCGCCCTTGGTGCCCAGATCAATCTTCCCCAGGAGGTGCAATTTTTACAGGTTGACCATTGGGTGTTTAGGTATTCCTAAGCAGTATGTGAGTTAATGTCCAGGATGCTGTCCAGGGAATATTAGGGCTCATCTCCAGATGAACATTCCTCTGTGGGTTTCTATCTTGGGTGCTTTTCTTCCACTCATAAAAAATGTTAATGCCATGCCATTCCCGCAAGAAAAGTTGGATCAGCAAAGGAGGAGAAAGGGACCAGAAGGAAGTCTGAATGTTAATATTGTGCCCTTGGCATTCTCTGCATAGGAAAGCTGCCAAGAGTTTACTTTGTCCTGCTGCTTTTTCTGAAAGCCTTATGACTTCACTTAGTTGGTGAATGGAAAGCTGCACACAAAATAAATAATGTTTGTGATACCAAATGTCGCCACAGCATCCTACTCACATGGTAGTCTTTACTTCTCATTTTTTTTTTCCCCAGAAACAAGGTAATCTTTACCAGTACATTCCATAGAACACATACGTATTGTCAAATAATTATTACAATGTTAATAATAATAGCAACGGCAGCAACAACAAAAGATGAGTTAATGGTGCAAAATGCTTGTCTGAAGAAACATATGTCATGATAAAGGATGACATTTATATTTATCTAATGTCCATATTAGCAATGTGGACATAAATGAAGATACCCATTGTCTCCTAGAAGCCTGCAACCATTGTACCTGCACAGATATATACCTGTTTGACTCTGCCCACAGCCCACATCTAAAGACCCTTTTAATGCTCATCTCTGCCAAGATGGTACAGATGCCAGTAATGTAATGCAGGGACAAATGTTTTCTCTTTATTCCTTCTATGTGTCCCCCTCTCCACTGAAGTGATTTAACAATGAGAACTTTATGGTCAGCAGGTAAATACCTACTGGAAGACATAGAGGGATTTCTGCTCATCTGAAGCCTGTGTGTCAATGATTCAGAGCAATACAGTTCCTCAATAAAGACATAGGTTGATGTGAGATAATGTGCTACTGGAGTTTTCAGTATGAACGAGCTTGTGATTGGCCTATGTGATAGCTCATTCCTTGCTATTCTTTATTAATTCAGTATAATGGAAATAAAGAAAGAGGAAGGTCTGACAAGATAATAAGCTTGAGATGCTTTGAAAATAAATGTCTACCTCTTTCTTGACATTTACTCTCTATGAACTGTATGGCTGCTTTTTGGCAGGTTTATTATGTCAGGAGACCATTATCCTGTCACAGAACCATTTTGCACTACATTATCTCTTAGGTAAATTTTGGTATTGAATTTACTTCTGGACATACAGCGTCCAGCCTTACATTGCTGAAGGCTCAAAGCAAGGTAGGCAGGTCCTTGAACACACAGATGATGGGACTGCACTAAGCTTCATGGGATGGACCAGCTCATGTACCTGGTAAAGAAGTCCTGTCTATCTGATAGACAGGAGGCCTATTTCCTTCCTCGTACTAGAGCAGGCTTGCTACATACACAAAGAGCATGGGACAAACTATCGTCACAGAATCACAACCTCTCAGTTGATGCTAATCATTATATTAGTGTACTTGGAAACAAAGTAAGAGAATAACCTGGTAATACCATACATCTTATGGGGCATTATCATCTTCAGCATGTGCCTAGTAATGAAATTTTAAAATAGAATGTAAACAAAACCCAGTGTTAATTTGCTTCCATTTACTTCTGCATGAAGATAAAAGGTTTTAAGACTGGCCAGATACCATT
Source organism: Pezoporus occidentalis (assembly GCF_034315485.1). Taxonomy (NCBI): domain Eukaryota; kingdom Metazoa; phylum Chordata; class Aves; order Psittaciformes; family Psittacidae; genus Pezoporus; species Pezoporus occidentalis. Next base: position 2,270,456 of record NW_026915910.1, on the reverse strand, counting down.
ACTGACAAAAATCCAAAGCAACATGAAAATTATGTTTGTTCTGTCATAATGTTTTGTCCTGCTTGCAGTGCCAAACAACAGAAAAAAAAATATCTTTTGAATGCACTTATTAAATTGTGGCTCCAGTGAAAAGCCACGCTTTATAATCTGCTAACACCTCAAGAAGTATGTGCTTCCTGGAAGAAACTACAGAGACAGCTTCTCAATATCTCAAAGCTCTTTTAGGGGTACTGATAACTCCTCTATCCAGAGACCTATAAGAACCATCCTTCTTGTTAGCCTAACTAGTGGTTTCTCATATGGTAATAAAAAAGAAAGCCATGAAAAACAGCAAGCATAGCCTTTTGCAGCCAGTTAATATAATTTGCAGACTTAGTTCCCTGGATAAACAGCTATCAAAATCTTCCAATGCTGAAAATCTGTAGCAGTATTTTGACCATCTAGTTCAATTTTACCTATAAAATGCATTATAGCTTTTATAGAGTAACGCCTTACCCCTTCATAACCTGACATCTAGCTTTGCAAGGCTGTTCCTTCTCTCATTTAACCACTTTTATTTATGCTTTACCTGTAGCATAAGTTTTCTTCTTCTGTTACTCTTCATAATCCAAGCATAGAGGCTTCCTGTGAGCCTTCACCTGGAGAACAGAAGCACTCCCTTTGGCATTTTGATGTTCATTAGATGCAAAACCAGTATTTTAATTTTATTAAGAAGGTTTAAGTTCCTACTGAGACTGATTTTCTAGCATATGATATGCGACTATGGTAAGGAGGCTATAGATATTAATTTGGCAGCTTTACAGTCTCTTTCCTCTAGAGTTCCATGGTATTTCCAATTTGCAAAGATGACAATCTTGCCGTGCCGGCCTCTATCTTTTCTAATTTGAAATACTTCAGGTTTTGTTTGACCACCTCCAAATTGTTTTTCTGTTGCTCCAGGGGGGAAAGCTTGACACTAAGGGCTTTGTGGTAGTGCCTAGCACTGACAAATATGCACAGTTCTTGGTGGATATCAGATAACACATCAGATAACAGACATAAAATCTGTCCTGTTTTTCAGTGACAAGATAAACACCTCATTTCCATTTTTTCATTATCTCCAGTTGTAAGTGCATAAGCTTTCTACACCATATATCTGTAATTTCCTACATTTGGGATAGGAAGAGCTTGTGAATGTTAGACTCATGGAATTGTCTTTTAAAAAATAGACATTACTTATAAAAATATTCTTTTTTTTTTCAAGCTGTAGTGTCCTATCTTTAGTAACATTCCTATTTTTAGTACAGTATTCCTTCTATTTTCAGCCATCTTCTCTTCTGAAGCACACAAAGAAGTCATTCTTAGATAGGATTCAGATATCAAAGAAAGTCCCATGCCAAGGGAAGAGAATGATCCAAAATTTATTTCCATGAAGGAGATATAATGATACATGACCACGGTGCTCAAGGCTTGTATACACATTTGTGTGTATTTCATCCACAGAAATCTCAGGCATTTTATTAATTTTCAATGCCAGTGGTTTCCTGTCATTATTAGTTAATTAATTAATTAATGTATTTATTTTTTATTTTATTTTTTCCAGCTAGAAATTTTACCACAGGCAATTAACCCGTCACCATCCTCTGTCTGCCAAGAAGCTACTGGATCAAGTAGCACATCTGTAACAATTAGGAATCAATTTGACTGACATGTTAAGCTGCCACAAACATTTGCAAGAGCCCTCTTATTGCAAGATTTTTTTATTTTGCACAGCAATTCAGAGGTCTAATCCCAATTGGTTTTTCTGGACTCTGTTGTCAGTAGAGAGTCAAACAGCCCATGGGGGAGCATGTCTTATTTTGTCTCAAAATCAACATGCTAGATTTCCCTCCAGAGGTACCATTTTTCTCTCCATGACTGGAAACAGCATCATGACACTGAGTATAGCAAAAGTCAAATCACTTCACAGGTTGCTTGACAATATTGGCTAGGTTTCCCATGAATATAATGGCAATTTAAACACATGAATCCACCTACATGTGGGTGCCAACATGTAGATGTTGAAGCTGAAGCTGAATTACAGCCTCTATGACAAGCTCAGTGAAGAGGCCTGATAATTAAGGAGCAAAGGTTAGGTAAGACTAATCCTGTTCTGTACAGCAAACCTGTATTGATATTTGGTCTTTTTGAGGCTAAGACTTTTGTCTTCAGTGGGCTGCTGAACATTATGCAGTCCCTCATCATTTAATTTATTGTTCTTAGTCCAAAATAACAGATTGTCTGCAATTATTTCCATCAGCCAAAATCCTCCAAGATCAGGAATTTTATAACAAATATGTTTCCCTCATTGAAAGAGCTTGGAGTTTTGCCAAGGATTTCAATGGAAATGGGTTTTCACTTCTAAAATTTTTGGTAGTTTTGAATATGCTGAGGAAATTGTTGTATGTTTGCTTTGGGCTTTTGTGATTTCTTTTCCTTTTCCTTTTTTCCTTAGTAAACACCTAACTACAAAAGAGGATTCTGAAAACTTCACTCTTGCTTTCTTAAGTCAGACCTGTCAAAAAACCTTTGGCTGTTATCCAACGCTGAAACACATTCTCTCTTATTCCTCCTTAACTTTCCAGTGACATTAAGGATTATGTGCATTAAAAAAGTGCCTAATACATAATGTAAAACACAGCTGGTGGAGCAGGGTGTGGAAGAAAGCAATTCAGCATTAGGCTACTAATCTCTGCTTTCTTCTAAAGTTTTTGGCATGACAGATGCATTGACACCATGTCTCACAGATTGATATATGTCAAAAAACATCAGATGCAAAAAAATTATGTATTTTAGCTAAAAATATAAACCATATGTTCTCATACCTTAGTGGTGAGCATAACTGTAACAAATCAATCACATGAATTTGTCTTGTAATGGCAGTGGAGAGCAGAAAGATGTAAGACAGAAAGAAAACTGAGGGAAGAGAACATCACTGCTTTAAATAATTATTGGAGAAAGGCTCAAAAAGTATGAAATGCATTTTTTCCTTTCATCTAAAAAAAATAGCTTAATAAACTACTATTAAAATGAACAGTTTAACCTGAAAGACATCCAGAAATTAAAAGAAAAACAGATTTCTGCAGCTGTTACCAAAGCTGGTCAATATTTTTGACTGGGAACAATTTTTTCTTCGGAATATGTGGCTTCGTTAAAATTAACATATAATCAAATTAAATCAGTGTTGATACAGACTGTCATAGGAATCATTTCAGTGAAGAAACTAATTCTTTGCTGAAAACTGCATTCTCTTGAAGAACTTAGATGGCTTCTAAATTGCTGAGGAAAAGATGAGTTTCCTTTACAGGAGGATGGACTGAAAGATAGTCAAGCCTATAGTTTCCTTCCTAAGAAGGAGCCTTCCTAGGAAGGAAGGAATTTATAGAGCCTATGAACACTGCAACAGCAACTGCAGAATAGTACTGATGACAAAGGTGGCTGAGTATACATACTCTGCACACCTCTCAGATTAAAGTTAATGTGAGTTTCTCAAGTATATTAGTTTATAGCTTCAATCACATTGAAAGGCCCTTCTGAAACACTAAGGAAAACATAGCTTGCACATATTTAATCTTCGTGATTGGTATCCTACCTTCTGCATGCCAAGGTTTGATTTTAATGGCCAGAATTAATACAATTACTGCTTCACAGAATAAAGTACGCTCACAGGAGATACCTTCATCACAGATACAGGCTGAGTCTGTGGGTGACGGACATGGGTTATAGCAAGAGCATAAGCAAGATATGCGGGGGAGGTGAAGATTTGTTGCAGGTATTCACTGAGCTTGGAGCAAGACCTTTAGCCAAGTAAGAACAATTTCCCTTTTCTTTTCTGGAGGTCAGTCTTTGCATGTATTTGTACATAGCATTTGTGGAGTCTGCGACCAAATAGCAAATGTGAGGTTCCATCCTGAGGGAGATACTGAGATTTACAGATTTGGAAACTATTTTCCCAAATGTTTTCATCCTAAACTAACAGAAAAAAATTAAACAAATTTTCTTGTAAGGCTGATAACTTTTTCAACCTGGAATTGTTATTTCATTGAGAAATGAAGAGACAATTTTTGCTTTTTTCTTTTCATTTCTGTTTGCATAACAAGGCCCCACATTTCACTGCACCTCTGTCTTCTCAGTTGTTTATAAATTTTCTTTTAATGCTATTAACAGTTCCTTATACTGGCAGGGATGAGGGAAAGCCTGAATCCAGTGTGAGTGTATTTTAAAGGTTTATTTCTTCCAGCAGAAACTCAGTCCCATATAGAGCCACCTTTATGTGTTCTCATGATAAAATATTAAGGAATAATGGTAATATATGTATGCTAATGCATTCAAATGAAGTTAATATTAAATCTTATCTTAATGAAGGATAAGCAACGGCAGATTTTCTGAGCATCTTGAGACCATATGTTGATCCTGATGGGATGTACCTGCATAAGGAACTTCAACAACAGAGGTTTTGTGCTTCCAACAGAGCCAAGTATCCTATCTGTTTTTGAACAATGCTAATAGCATGGGGTTGTCCCTCCAGAGCCTTTCAAGGGATGAGAATTGAATGACTAAGGTTGAAATGTTTGCTCTTATTTTGTTGCTAAGGGTCAACACTGATGGAAGACAATGTGCTGTAGCAACTTATGCGGGCAGACCTGAGCTCATTCCATGTCCACACATTAAGCTGACAGAAGCCGCATAGTCTCGATCAGCAAGAAACCAGCTCTGATGCTATATGAAGAAAAAAAATATGACAATTCAAAGTCAGTGTCATGCTGACATCATTAATAGCTTCTAGCCATTGCAGACTGTGGGTTGAACAAACCCGTACCAGCCTGCAAAAGGCCATGAAATCAGCTACAAAGCAAGCAGATTGCAAGTAGATTAATCTCCAATTCAATGTATTTAAAGTAAAGCTCCTAGGAACTCCAGTGATATTTGGATTAATCCCTAAAGAGTATATTACTTTTCTAATGATGGCTACTGATAATATTTCGGATGAGCAACTGACAACCTAATATTTGGAATATCATAGACTATTTAAGGTAGTTGAGCCCTGACATTAAGATGTGAGTTCAACTCTGATACAAAAAGTCTCCGTAAGCTCGACAAATCCAGACATCATCTTTCAATTGTGTTCTGACTGCTTTCCCCTGAAGCATTGATCTCTTTTGGACTGGTGATTTGAACACTGTCTTGTGCTTCAGAAATATGCCTGAAACCCAAACTTTACTGTTAGAACTTAATCCAAAGAAAAATAAAGTCATTAGGAAAGTTTGGATTGTGCCCTTTGGACTGAGCAAAGGAGTCAACTAATAATGTTGTTCTAACTTTTTGAATATCTTTTATTCATCTGCTTTGGACAAATGTTGGAATAATCAAATTTTGTGACAGAAATATTACTTGGAAAAAAAGAGCTTGGGGAAATAGAAAATATTTGCAAAACCAAATTCACAAGTGTGTAAACATGCAAATTCACTTAAATTCTTCTCAGATACCATACAGGGGATCCATCCACCTAAAGAGTATAAGAAGTCCACTCTGTATAACACTGGCATAATTCCTATCCAAGACAAAAAAGCATAGGGTCACATTCAGTTTTGCAAAGCCAAAGTTGTACCAAAAACCCATTCAGTTATTAACAGTGATCAGTATAATGCAACACACAGGAAAAGCTAATAATATAAAATGTTGCCCTACCATTGATTTGTTTGACCGAGCACTGCAAATGGGGGAGAAACCAATGAAAAATGTAACAATGCATATAATCACTTTCTGTGAAATTAAGAAACAGGCACTGAGATTAAGCCTGTCTGAGGAGCAGCCAACCTGTGAAGAAAATGAGAGCTTTGTGAATACAAAAATTCAGAGCATAGCCTTGAGTTATGATCCAGAAAAACAAAGGATATTTACTGAAGCTCCCAGAAGTGAGCTCACCAAACTTGCTCTATTTATTACGAGGCCCTTGTTGTGGTTTTGGCCTTGAGCAAGTGGCTGCATGACACTTAGTCGCCAGAGGGAGTTAAACCACAACAGCCTTTCTCATTGAGGAGACACAAAGGACCTTCTACCAACAGCCCTTTGAAACCACACTGAATGGTCTCATCCTATGTTTCTCCCCACTAGACATCTTAAAATCTCCTCCCATGCCTCTTCAATCACTCCATGTCTTTGGAACCTCATAAAGTGTCCTAAAGTCTTCCCAGTCTTTAACCTCAGACCTCACAAACCCTTACTGGCCAATTCCAGCCCACTCTGCCATCACCAGGCATTAGCTTGCACTTATCAAAAAAAGCATTGTAACTGCTTCATCCACCCACTTTTTTGTGTGTCCTGAAACTGGCTTCATTTCACCCTGAGGCAAGCAATGAAAGTTGATTTTGTTCTATCAAAAGTGAGGACTGGAGGGTGCTGCAGGACTGAGGACTGGATGACAAAGCAAAAGAGACAATAAAAAGACAGAGAGAAGGAAAAATATTGTTGCAGTCACCTTAACAAAGTGAAGACAATTCTGGAATAATACAGGAAATACACAAAAAAAACCATGAACCTGCTCACAGGGAATTAATTACTGAAATATGCGAAGCAATAACTGTGTGAATGAATTCACCAGTAGAATTAATTATACAATGAAGAGACTATTATAGCAAGAAAATCCAGCAATCAGCAAATAAGAAGAGTCTAGGCAAAGAATGGGGGCTTACAATAAAGTACTTTTAGTTCAATTACTGCTTTATGACTATCTAAGCTATATTTTCAGTGTAGATGGACTTGACACGAAACTTCAGGGGTTTTTGCCTTTTCATTTCCTTCAGATCATTTCATAAGACCAGAAAATATGGGAACTTAATATATGGGGGGGAGAAGCTACTTCAGTTTGAAAACAAACAGTTTCAAATAAACGTCAATATTTGTAGCTAAAAATTGCTCTCCAAATAGTATGCAGACTTTCAAACAGCTCTGGAGCCTTTGTTCAAAGCATTTAAAATTCACAGAAAACTGTCACCCAGTTCTTCTAAAGGTACAAATATGTGATGCTGAGGGAAGGCCATGAATTATTGGTAATGGACCATAGAATAGGAAAACAATCATAGAATTGTTTGGCTTAGAAGGGTTCTTAAAGATCCCAACCCCCAACCCCCCCACCACAATGCTCAGATTTGGCTGCTTCAGTGCACCAAGGCTGCCTCTAGATCTTGCTTATCCTTCCCATTCAGAAACCTCTCCCATTGAAAAACCTACCCACCACATGGAAGTACTTACTGCCTTGAAGAGATTTGAACTTAGATCTGTTCTACATCATCTATGCAATCCCTAATGATATCAGTGGAGTAGAAACAGTGGTAATTGGAAACAGAATGTAGACAATTATCTGCAATTTCAGTCCAAAATGTGAATAATGGAAAAACCCCACCTCTGAGTTTGTCTTCACTGCAGGGTACTTTTTCAAATTCTATTTGAAATTTATTTTACTGACTTAAGGGAAGAAAAAATGCCTATTGGAAGCATGCATCTGGTACATGGATACCAGCCGAGAAACTGTAACTGCTTCCCTGAAAAAAGATTACTAGCCAGTGAATAAAATCATCAATATTTAATCTCTTGCATTCTGCCTGATACATAGGTCTAATTGGGAAGGAACATTCAAGCTTTTGAATGTGACCTTGTATGTTAATTAGGTTACTCCCCCAGCAGTAGAATCTCATTATTTATCCCAGCTATTTAAAGAGAACACTCTGCATAATGTGGAACATCCAGGTGTGTAACAGAATGCAGCTGCCTGAGGGGTCGCTGGGAAAAATATAGGCATAGCAATACTGCTCCGTGTACAAGCAGTAGTCAGAGAATCTCAAAAAGGATCATTTCTCTGTTATCTGGAGGTAAATTCAATCCCAAAATGCAGAGAACTGCTGCATGCAGCAGTATATGCCATACAGCCCATCCAAATTATACCTGAACAGAACAGCTGCCCCTTCTGGAGCAGAGCATATGGGAAGTATGCAGGTAAGTCAATAGAAAAGCTGGCAAAGACACTTTTCTTTTAACTAGGTACATAGGAAGACCTTATTTACTACTATCTATGACTAATATATATGCTAATACCATATAGTCTTTCTTGCATAGATATGTCTATGATCATATACATAGCTATGTTATAGATATAATTACATAATAAATTAAATTAACTACACATTTAAAATATAATTTGTATATATATAATATAGCTATATTAGCTATACTTATATAGAGATAATTTAGGTGCTATGCCATAGCTGGGCCTACCGCTTTAATTGCTGACATTTACATGTATTTCCTTCACTTCACAAAGGAGGAGCTTTGGTAGGTTTTATATGCAGCACATTGGCCATGATAAGCACCAGGGAGTGTTACTACTGATTTAAACTCAGGGGTGTGATAAACTGTGCAATCAAACATTGTCTCTGCATGTTAAATCTGATCTCTCAGGTAAGATGACTCAGAACAGATCACTTTGCATGCAAGGAAAATTACTGTTGATGGGTCAGTCCTTTTTAGCACCTTCTCTCTGAGAATTGTGACAAACCTAGATCCTCCTCTAGGAACATTTCTTGTGTGAACCAAAGCTGGGAACCTAACTGCTCAAAACCTAACAGTTGTGACAATTTTGTTCATAGGTAAGAAGCGACACCGTGAAATCTATTGGTACAAGGGAAGCATCTGCTACAGTCTTACCAAGTCCAAGTCATAGCAGTTTTTTTCTGGAAAAGACTGGTTGTGTTTGATGGAACAAGCTCTGAATGGGTGCAAACATCCTCCCAGAAGCCAGCTGAGAACAGCCCAGCATCCAACTTGTCATTGACTTACAGCTGGGATGGTTCCAGTTTAGTCAGGCATAAGAAATTGCTCTCATGCATCACCACAGGACACTCAGATAAGACTGCTTTAAAACCCTTCTCCTGTTTTATTAACTACATGAGTTAATATTAAAAGTAGCTTGTGGGAGAGTAAAACTCAGGCCAAGATTCAGCACAATATCCGCTTCCTTTTGCTTGAGAATCCATGCCCTCCTCCCAGCGTTTGGCAACTCAGAATTTAATTAACAAAAAGTCTTGAAAAATTATTATGTACATTCACCCCATTCCCATGATTCTCGCTTCAAATAAATGCCACTAAGTAAGCCATTGTAAGCCTGAACAATAAGGCTGAATGCAGATGCAGTGGTGTTGTACAGGGTATTGGGAATGAGAAAGGTAACTCAACAGAGGAGTTTCTTTCTATCATAAGACTGGTATCCTACACCATGCCAGGATGTGCAGTTTGGAAATACATCAAAGGAAACATTATTATTATAAATTTATCCATATCTATCACTTCCTAACTCAAGTTATGTACTTCAAAGTGGAGCTGCATGGTGTTTTTAGCTCTACTTCAATCGCTGCTAAGATTTTCTATGTGGAGAGTATGGTTCATCCAGTCTGACTTCAGCTGTCACATGATGGATATATGGTCTGTAATGCTGCTGGTCACCAGGGAGAGATGGGCACCTCCTGAAATGGGTTAATTCCATCCAAAGGCAGGTGCCAAAACAAGTTTGATAAATCCATTCCCAAAAGTAAGCTGACAGCAGTGGAAATTGAGATAATCACCTTAGACTATCTGACTAACTGTTGGACAGCAGAAGTTTAGTAAAATGAATCATATTCTGAAAGCATATACTCTGGGCTCTGGGTGACACGTCATCCCCTTGTTCTAGTAACAAAGCACTAAACAAGGAAACTGAAACTAAGCAAACCAAAAACCATTGGTAGTTGGCTATACTTAGTAAGAACTTCTTCCTTTGAAGTGAGTTTTATTGTCTTCCTGAAGGTTTGGTTTGGTTCAGGTATCAGTTCTGGTCATCTGCTGGGTTCACCCCTGATGGGTTGTTATCACATTCATCCTCAAGTTCTGCACATGTAAATTCAGAAATAAGCTCCTTAAGGCTGATTTTCCACCTTTTCAGTCTGAGAGGATGGACTTCTGAAGTGATGTAAGGATTTATTTTCAAGCTCAATCCCAGTTCACGAACATCTGCAAGTACATGGGAAATATGAAGTGAATGAAGGCATGTTTCTAAAATACAGCCTCCAGGTTATTCAGACTGGCCTGTATCCACCCTTAGGAGCTATTTCTCTAGCTCATCTGGTAGGGTCATGTGCTTTCAGTTTTGGTGACCCCCACTTATATGAAATTTCTGTGTCAGCAGTAAGATTTTATTAGATAAAAATCATGTACACAGTTTCCTTGTTGTTTCCTTCTTTTTTTTTTTGGGGGGGGGGGGGGGGAGCAGGACTCATCTCCCCAAATTTTATGTCTAACATGCATTATTTTAGTCTGATCAACTAGATGCAAACATATTCAAGGCATGTCCAGAGATCTTTTCATTCTCTGTGTCTCAAGAGTCACTGTGAGTCAGTGCATTTTAACAGCCTAGACATCTCAAACAGTATTCCAGTCTAGATTCACATCTAACTGCAGGTGTCTACAAGAATGTGTACATATGATTCAGAAACTCAACACAGCTACTTATACAACAGGCTTTAATATCTTTAGAGATGCATTAGAGCCTCTGAAACACCCACCTGGCTCTTGCAGACAAGGCAGGGATCCTGTGGGATACTAGTGCCTTCCTGCGCCTCCCTCCTGGAGGGGTCCAAAGGTCCTCATTCAGTTGTCCCTGACTGATCAGTTCTGGCACAGGATCACAATAAGACAACCTGGAAGAGCAGTGAGACTGCAGATGTTTTCTATCAGGACAACTCTATTTTACTGACTACTGAATTATAGATAATACAACTGGTTACTAGGTTGCAACTGAAACTAAAATCACAAAAAATTACATTTACTAGAGCAACCTGTGCAGGTTCTCATTAGTAGTAAGTTATGTTCTTCAAGCTACGCACTTGCAATTCAGCAAATAACGATGAATATTGCACTGACAGCCACCATTACTTATTCATTTATGTAAAATTCGTGTAAACATGTTCAAGTAGCTTAGCATTCTGTGAAAACCACTATTAGAAGGCATTAGTTTCATTTTGTAGAGTAACCAAGCAGGAATAAAATAAATGATCAGTTCGGTAAATATGAGGGGTAAACACTGATACATTTAAATTGTGTGCTTGGAGCCTTATAGGGAAGGATGACTCCAGATATTTTCAGACTTAACTTTATTTGAAGGTCATTATCTTCAATAAAGTTGGGGATGGTTCTCAAAAGATTACTCTGATATTTGGCTAGAATTGAGTTGGTTGTTTCAAAACTTTTTTTTTTTTTTAATTCTTCACTTTTAGAAACGTTTTGAGTAATTTGGTATAAATACAGAAGCTATATTTAATATATATATATTGCTGCAGTTCCTACAGCTACTCTACAAATATAAAAGGAAAAGTGATTGTTTCTTCAAAACTCCTTAAGCATGTAATTTCTTGCAGGTGAGCAAATAAGGCAGTCTTAAAGAAACTGGTGATGTTACAAGCTGTAATTTGCAGCACCCACCTAATCAGAGTGTTCTCAAGTTTTTATGGACATCACAGAAATGAAGAGAGTCAAAACATTTTAAGAAGAAAGAAGGCAAAACCTTGCAAATCATTGCAGATGATGTTATTAGGTTATTTTAAGTGACAGGACAAGAGAAAATGGCTGCAAGTTTGCCAGAGGAGGTTTGGATTAGATATTAGGATGTCTTCACTGTTGGTGGTGGTTTTCCTATGGCAGATTTCCTGTGAAAGATCTCTAAAGCCTTCTGAGAAACAGGAAACTACCACATGCATTTTAGGCTAAAGGTCTGGGGAGAAAAAACTTCACTCTGGGGTTTTGGCTTTAGATTTATCCATTACAGAACTTCCCCACTTTCACACACACAAATAGAGCAGCAGAGGAAACAGTCCTCAGATGGTGATGATTTTATAGGATTTTAAGGGTCAGCTAGTCATTAGTTGTAGCCCTTTTATTTAAATGACCCATTTCAGGGAGCACAAGAAAAATCCTACCTTAGCCTGCTCAGAAAGCAGCCATCTACTGCAAGGCTTGGATTCACTGCTGTTAAGTTCCAGCATTCACTAAATATGATGAATATCAGGAAAAAAGATAAATGTGCTTTTGGCTATGTCTGTTATATAAAAGGAAAGAATATGAAGCAATTTCGATAGCCAGCAAAGGGAGAAAAAAAGGAAAACACTAACTTAGAATATTTTATTCATTTACCACTATCAGCTGCTGTAAATTCTGACAAAACACAGAGCCCGTCTTTCCTCTCTATCTAATCACAGAAGAGACAGTCTCTATCTTTCATGTAATGTAATAGAACACACTGCAACTATGAGACAATAAAAGAAGATACCATAATGGCTCCTCTTTTAAGAGCCCACATTTTCATTGTTGTCAGACACTAGTCATATAGGAGTAAATTGAATACAGCCGAAGGTAATACATAATTCTGAAAAATCACCTAGTAGGCAACACAAAGGAACACTGGCTTTAGGAGATATTGAAGAATCATCACTGTATTAGTCCAACAGCTCCAAACCCCTCTAATTCAACATAAAGCTTTAGTCAAGAACCTTCTTTAGATTAATCCCCAGAACTTTTCTGGGCTTTCCTTTAGGTGATATTTATCAATGCAGTATTGTTTGCCATTTCCAAATAATCTGATATCAGCGTTACTGTTTATATAAGGAATTGAACAGCTAATTTCAGTCAGCTAATTGAACACCCATTACAGTCAGCAACTGCAGCCCAGACACAGTATCTTAGGGCATCCCAGATAACACCAGACACTTATTTTTAGACAACTGATTTGTGTTCGACTGATGCTATGCATTGCCTAACCCATGTCTCATGTAAGACGGCAACCCAGAACACCTTTGCTCTTGGCTTACTGTCCCTTACAGAGCTTTTGACCTTGATTGTTTTGAGGGTATTTTTTCCACTCAGATTTGCTTAGCAACATCAGGTGGCTCTTTCAACTATTATGTGAAATAGCAACTTGCAGAACACTCAGAACAGCAGGTAAGGGAGGATGGATCCTGCACTTAATGGTTCATCCTTCCAGATAACTGTGTCAGCACTTTGTGGAAGTGAGTTTTCAATTTTTGCTTAAAATATGGATCCAGTAACTCTGCCAACTTACATTTATCTTTGCCATGGAGCTTGTCAGCCACAGCAGGCAAGGACAAAATTCAACAGCTACTTCTATGGTGTTTCAGCTGTGGATCCCTTTATTTTAACACAAAACTGCTGTTTATTTCAGCAAATGGCAACAAAGTAATAGTAGCAATGTTTCACTGAGGGGAGTAGTCTTCCATATTTCCCCCTCAGTGATCTCTGTTTTCCTAAGTTAAGCATTGAAAGGGATTTCTTATTAATGTCCCCGCAGAAAGTCCCTGTAAGGCTTTATCTAGAATACTGTCCTAGCTGTGCATCACGAAGGAAGAGAAATTACAAACGTCCACAAGAAAGATTAGAGGAAGAGGGTGTCCCTGTTAACAAAGTAGAGGATCTTGGTCTATTCAGTATAATAAATCAAACTGTGGAAAAAGCGGGATGAGAATCCATTGAGGCAAAAAATAAATGTGGAGAGTGGGAATTAAAGATAAAGTTGATTATGTCACCTAAATGGTACCCACAATTTTAAGGTCAGCTGTGGAAAATGTAAACATCAGAGATATGAGGAGCTGTGATTTTTTCCTTTAGGCAATGCTTCATTGTTGTGCCCTGAGTGCATTACAGCTTAGGCTGCATTCCCTGTCAGAAGTTACTACGTCGACATGTTTTACAGAGTTCCAGTGTCATGGATTTCATACAGACTCTCTGTGTCAAGGTCAAACTGCGCCAAAGTTTTCAAGGTCTTATGCAAGTTGAATTCTACTTCTGACAGCATAGAGGCCAATATCAATGGTACAAATTGCATGTTGTATGATCTGATGTAAACTGTATAGCCTTACTTAGGAAGGATAAGAGGAACATACTGGTATAAGGAAACAGGGGATGAAGACAAGACATAGGATGCATCTCACCTAACAAATTGTATTGCTGTAGGAGCTAGCAGTCTTTATACTTAAAGAGAAACAGGCATTTAAGATTTGATTCACCTGATCAATTTTAAACACTAATATTAGGATAAGAAACAGCAAGCTAGACCACTATTCAGTGTCACTGAAATCTTCCTTGGGAAGTTTTGAAGGAAATAAGATACAGCATGTTTCTTCATGGAATAGGAAGTGGGAAGTTGCAAGATTTTGCTTTAGGCACATGTATATTGATTAAGAAAACCTGGCTGAGATTTAGTCAAGATGATCTCTCTCTATATATATATTTGGAGAAAATTTCTGAAAGATACGAGGTAGCTAGTAACTTTTGCTTTCACTGAGAAATAGTTAGGGGTTTTATATAAACATGGGCTCGTTTCAAGGTTGGTGGGTACAAGTAATTATATTTTATGGAGATAACAGATTAAACTCGCAACACCCATATCCAGTCAGCTGCAGTATAAGAGCTAATAATAACTGTCCTTGGGAAGATTCAAAGTAGCATCCAGGAAAAGCAGAAAAGGCCAGCAATGGCATTCCTGAAATAGCCAAGAAAAAATAATTTCTATGTATAAACAAACAAAAAGAAAGAATATCTTTGTACACCAGAAAGAGACAAAGTGTAAGTCCAATTAAAAATAAAAATCCTATATAGGTCACCTTAAAAAGGAACAGCTCACAGTCATCTGTACAATATAAAATGCAGTAAGGGGGAAAAAAGTTTGAAATATAAACTACAAATGAAAACTGCCAAGTTAGAAAAGGAGAAATAATTGCTTTGCATGAGCTTCCAGGCTTTAATGTCCAAAGAGGGGAGTGTAATGGTAGCAGAAATTGATAAGATAATCTTATCAATTCACAGATCACTTGAATATGTTTGAAGATGAAAATTCAAAGTGATAGAGAAGTTTCTTGCATAACATTTACACAAAGAAATAAATTATATTGACAATACTTTGCTGAAGACAGAGCTTAGTTAGAGACAAACAAAACAAGAAAGCACAGGTTTTTGATGGATTACTTTTTTCTTAACAAAAACTTTCTAAATCTAATCAGAAATTAGTGCTGGCTGCTGTCTGTGACAGTTGAGGAACTTAACATTAAGAAATTAATGGATTTTCCTCTTGATAAAAAAAATATAAATATCAAAATTTATTTAGCTGTTACATGCCAAGGAAACTCTTTTGCTTGAAGAAAAACTATCCTTAAATCCAATCAGGTTTGCTGATAACTTGATGCCTCCAAGTCATCATACTTTGGTGACTTTATGCACTGGATATAAAAATGGGTATGGAATTGGTATATGGGGACTAAATGAAAGTGTTTATGTCTTGTATAAGCAAAGCTACAGAGGACTTTAAGCCTCTTCTGCCAGAATCACTTTAATGACAGAGAAATCAGATCTTGTATAGCAAAAGCAGAATGTAAGCCTACACGTGGATGCAATTTCTAAAATGTTTGTCTTGCCTTCCCAAGAGTGATTAAGAGAAAGACAGAGGCATTTCTTCACGCTTCTTGGTCTGTGCTGGGAACTCTGCTGCATATCATCTGTCTGCCTACTGATCCCATAAATACACTGCACAGTACTTGCTGACAAAGGCAGGAAATCCTCAAGAAACCAGGAGGAGATTCTCCCAGCTGTCTTTAGAAGTTTACTGTGCAGGTACCTGCATCTGTGCTACCAGCACTCTCTTAATTACTGTCTTAAGTAGTGGGGAGAAATAAGTTCTTTTAAGAAATTAGTCATGTATTGTCTGTTTTAGGATAAAATGTATTTCAGCTCACAAGCATCTAATCCTTTCTGAGTTGTTATAAAGGGAATCTAGAAAGGTGTGTCACATATAAAAATCATCATTAATGTCAACTATATTTGCCTTAATGCCCCAGAAGGGGCCTGACCTCCAGATTGCACAGATTACCTTGTCAGGTGCAAAAAGTCACGTTCTCCCCTGTCATGCTCAAAGGCAAATTAAAAGACACCACTTCCTTAGCAGCCTGACATCTACAAGCTTCTAGCATGGAAGGCAGAGGAAGACTTTGGTGTTGGCTGATATTCTACATCTGGGGCAGTGTAGCACATAGAGAGGATGCTCAAGAGCTAAAGATGCCTGTGAGTCTAAAAAACATTACAGTTTGTAGCCAGTATCACCTCAGGATGTGAAATTAGCATGTCACTCCATGATGACAACTTGTTTGCTCTTTGAATTAACAGTCAGATGTGTTTCAGGGCTCTAACATGGTGGTCTACCAGTAATTAAGATTAAGGCACATTCTTTGTTGACAATTCACTGATGAATTATCTTGTCTTTGCACTCACTCTGAATTCAGAGTTTGCTTCATTCCTTGGCTGAGACAGAATCCTTGTTATGATTTATTGCAATCCTTATTATGATTAATAGAGCTCTACATTGTTCATCTCCTGGGCAATGAATGCAGGTTGCCTATTCAGCCCAAGGAGAACCACGTGTTCTTACATTCAAATCAACCAGCCTGGTTGCAGACTTCCACATAAGGTAAGACTAGTTTTGTGCTTTTGTTCTGTGTTCTTCAAATGCTCATAACTATATATCACAGGAAAACTTCTGTCAATTTTCTAAAGCATCTGTGATGTATCAAGCCTATAATTTAAACATTGTTCCTTTACTATACTTCAGGATTTCAGTAGCATAAGATTCAAACAATGATATGAAAACTGCTTGATAAAATGTCAATGAAAAGCTGTTACTTATAAAGAAATAAAGAGGATAAGAAAATGTGGGAAGTAAGAATATTAAAATATATGTAATGGATCAGAGTTTGTCCCACACTGATCAGAAAGCTAGCTCGCATGAGATGCACTTTTTTACTATTTTTAGAATACCAATGCCTGCAGTTATTTACTTTAACAAATTAAAATAATTTACTACAAAGAACACCTGATCATTGTACAGTCAGATGATTATATACTAGGTGATATAACAGTAAGAGAAGGTTTCTGTGCTGCACTGATCTTGTGGTCAAGCTGAAATTCCTGCTTCCAGATCCCCTGAAACACTTTGCAAAGAAGTTTCTGAACTCAGGTAAATTATCTAAGATTTCTTCCAGTGCACTGACCACCTGCTTGTATAAACTTGAAAATTAGAATGTAAACTGCCAACTAATTATTCTTGTAAATACTGATTTTATAAATGCCATATGACTGTTCATGCCTACTAGTACTGCAGTATACCCTATCTAAATACAGGTAATGCACATTGATGTTTCTAATGTTTCTTGACTGTCTTGATTTCTAGCTCTTGTCTGGAAGTCATTATATACATACTATATATGTACACTGTATACAGCCCCAAAAGCACTAACCTCCTTGATGCTATAGTAAGTATGAATAACAAATATTTGCTTATGCAAACATGTAGCTGCCCTGTAAGGGGTAGTTAACACCAGCAATTGCTAATTCCTGAGGTATACCTCTCAGTTGGATCTGTGTGGTCAGCAAATGATGTGACTAGCATCACTCACATCTTCAGACTCACAAGCTGTTTTCTACCCTGAGCTGAAAAATGGTTCTTAATTGACTTGAGAGAGATGTGGACTGAGAAGACTGAGTGGCTATTCTTTATAAAAGTTGTTTCACATGGCACTCACATAGATTCATGACTGCTCTAATGATCAGTTATCATTTCTCAGGTAGCATAGTTAGCGGAGATCTTCAAGGTCACTGACTGCTTAAACTATTCCCAGATCCATAAAAGAGCTCCTGATCTCACACTGAAATCTTCCTTTCAGAGTGGGTATAGGTGTAATGATGCAACCTCAAGACCCTGCAGTAAGATAGCAGGATGGCTGTAATGCTGTGGTGGCATGGTCTCTGCAGCCCTGCATTCCAATGCCATCAGTGTTTCTTTCAACAGTTATTGAGTCTGCCAAGAGGAAGAAAACCTAATTACAGTGGAGTCCTTCGAATGGGGTTACGATTCACATTTCTTGATGTGAATTCTTTTTATCTGAACTGCTGCCATCTGTAGAATGCAATATCTAAGTTTAAAAGGGCTAGGCTGAGGTGTATTGTGTTCCTGTTTATTTAGCTCTTTCATCATATCAGCTTTTCATGTTCTTCTTACAGTTTTAGTAAGGGTCTGAAGGGTGCCTGCAAAGATGTTGGAAAGGGACTCTTCAACAGGGACTCTAGTGATAGGACAAGGGGTAATGGATTTAAACTTAAACAGGGGAAGTTCAAGTTAGCTATAAGGAAGAAGTTCTTTACTGTGAGGGTGGTGAGGCACTGGATCAGGTTGCCCAGAGAAGCTGTGGCTGGACAGAGCCTTGGGTGACATGGTCTAGGGTGAGGCATCCCTGCCCACAGCAGGAGGATTGGAACTGGATGGTCTTAAGGTCCTTTCCAACCCTAAGCATTCTGTGGTTCTCTGATCCTTTTATTGTACTTAAAATGAATGCCAAAGTATAATGAAAAAGAGTTTTATTTTAAGACTTCAGTGGAAGCAGAATAGACCTGCAAAGGATGCAGAGAGATCCACATGATCAGAATATTTGTGTCTTTTGAGAGACAGGATCAAATACTCAGAGCACGACAGAAACCTCAAGAAATGGAAGGAACAGTGGGAAAGCCAAGGGAAAGTAGTAAAGGTCAGTATAGATTAACTGAAGAATGAAAAAAGCTTGTTCTCAGACTCTCAAAGATATTTGAATACTGTCTTGGTTTCAACTGGGATGGAGTTAATTTTTTTATTAGCTGGTGCAGTGCTGTGTTTTGGCTTTAGTCTGAGAACAATGCTGATAACACCCTGATGTTTTAGTTATTGCTCAGCAGCACTTATCCTGATCAAGGACTTTTCAGTCTATCATGCTCTGCCAGTAGGAATGGCATGGGAAGCCATGAGGCAGCAGAGACAGGATTCCTGATCCAAATTAGCCAAAGGGGTATTCTATACCACAGCACATCATGCCCAGTATAGACACTGGAGCTGCATGGTACTTATCTGCCAGATGGAGTTAAACCATGACAGATGCTTAGGGATCTTTAAAACTAATAATCCCACCTGGATTTCACTAGGCATTGAGATGCCAAACAATGCTAAATACTTCAGACATGAATTGAGGATGTCCAGACCCATTCCACAGGGTAAATGGTGGGATGCACAACATCAGTCACCTCCATCATAGATGGAGTGGAAATACTCAAGGTCAAACAAGGAAATTAATAAAAAGAACTGGCAATGGGAGCATTGCTCCTGGGGAATCTTTTGTAGAAGTAGTTGGCAGATACAGCTGGAGTTATTGAAAACCATGTTTCTTAATGTCTCACCCAAGAACGTTTTGGGAGTGGTGCTGGAAGTTTGCATGAGTAGTTCTGGAAAGTTTTGGGCTTCTGGTAAGATGGGGACATGCACTCCTGTGAATGAGGTTAGTCATTATGACTGTATATGTTTGCTGGTTAAAGCTAAAGAAATGGGATTCTTTTACTTAGTGTTGAAAAGGGATAAGAAGAAACCCAAGATTCAGCAGATCAACTTGCACAAGCCTGAAGTGAACACAAGGACCTGCTCACCTCACACACACAAATCACCTGAATGCAATGAATTTTGTAGCCAACATACCAAATGCTATGAAAGAGTGTGCAGCTTCAAACTCAGCACCCCAAAGAGCAACGACCTCTTGTTTCTCTGAAACACAGCCCAGGCCTTTTCCTAAAGGTGTTGGTTCAGGTCTTTATGACCTTTGTAGAATTGTCTCTTTAGCTCTTTAAGAAGTCCCCATATCAGCAAAAGCCCTCAAAAAAAAATTATATTGATGGAGGAAAACAGAAAACTTTTTGTTCCAAATATCCAGCTTGGAGTGTTAGTTTGGTTTGGCCATGCTATCCGAAGTATAATAGATAACACATTTTATGGAACAAATCTTCACCTGAAGAGTTCAGTGATATAAACAAATCTTTTCCTGGCTCTACTGTGTTTGACTTAGGCTCAATTCTAATCTCATTTACAGAAGTCTGACTACGACTTGCTGAATGGAAATCGACTGCATTTTCCTAATGTGAAAATGCGACCAGGCCCCACATGAACAATTATAAATAAAAATGATAGTATAAAATAAGGGTTTAGATTTAAAGGAATCCCACAGACAGAGATACAATGACCTTTTCCTATGAGGGAAAAAAGGGCACATTTTGTAATACAGGAAAGAAAGAAATGTTTAGCAAACTACTTTGCTTGATCTTAACAAAGACTTAAACTGCATAACACAGCTGAGAGATGGGAATTATATGCTTCCGCAGACTTCTTTATTTTGTTTAATTACTTTCATGTCACAGTGAGAGATTATGACCAAAACATTAAAATGAATTAAAATGTTTTCACTAATAGATTTTCCTCTTCCCTTCCCTTCCTGCTTCCACTGATGCCATCATCTTCCACATCATTGATCAACCGTACAACCTGGCCATTAGTAGTGACTCTACTATCCTTCCATCTCATGCTACCTAGTTTTTGATATTTCCCACCCTAACAGATTATTTTCCAGAAATATATGAAGAATTTACACTGATTTTTTTTTTCACCAGCTTGACAATGGACTGCTGATTAAAGCCATTTTCCCCATAAAATGTTTCTTTTGGAGATAACTATTCAAAGTAGTGTTGAAAAACTGAATGCCCTGAAACTAATTTGTTTTTATAGTGCCGCATATAAAAAAATGGGTCAGTCACCTCACATGCTGCTTCCTGAGCTCACCACCATGGCTGGCTTTACAATTCCTTTGAGGCATAACACCTGCAAGTGGGAACATCATGATATCTTGTAGGGATGAAGTCTAACCAAAAGCTCTACCTACAAACAAGAGGATTTAAATCACTCAACCTATTACTCTTGTGAGGAAGCAAATCACCATTCCTCAAACAGAAGATTTAACTTGGAGGCAAACATTTGGTTGTATTAGAACTTGTGTTAAAACTTAAATTTTGTATGGGAAATGTAGGACATTGTAGTGTTCTCCATCAAAATCCCCAAGCAAACCCCCAAACCTTAATAATCTTTTAATTTCAGCCATCCCCAACGAGCTCAGTACTAGCTCCCATGTTTTGTACGCTGCTGCAGCCTTCTGTTAGTCTGCTCACACACCTCTTAGCCTCTTCAGAGCATGATTGCTGTCATTTCTCTGCCCATTTTTCTGAGTAGATCTTTCACCAAGTACCCATTCAGTCTTCTCTTACTGCATCAAACCAGTGCTCAGTTTCTTACCTACCCTCCACATCTCAACTCTTTCCAACTGTTTACTGATTTATCCTGTCATGATGACTTGATAGTGGTCTTTCCAAGCTAGTTGCCAAATTCAGCTGCTAATTTTTCCACTCTTGACATGCCTCTGTACTTTCTTCTATTCTTTTTTCCTTTTCTTTGGTTGTGAGAATGATACATTTTATCTCTGTTCCTTCTGTAAGATCATAATTGACATAATTCATTAACAATTCAATCAACATCCCTTTATTTGTTTCTTATGCTCTTTGAATCTTGTTGATGCTACAGGATATTACTGTTCTTTCACCACTGACACAAAGCAAGCACAGTTCTTGCTGTTCCTGACTGAACTATCAATAAACAGACTAGTTTGGGTTCTGTATTTAATCTAGCTACACCAGCATGGTGTACTGGTCTAGGGATCCCTCAGCCTCTAGAGTTTTTCATCCTGCTGAGTGCTCTGTGAGACTGCATCACACAGTCATCGACTTTCATGTCTGTTTTGGAGCACTTCATGAGCTATGATCAGCTCTGGTCTTAATTAATTTGTGCCTAAGTTTTTAAAGCTGTGAAAGTACTCACTGAAATGAATGGGTTCATACAGAAGTACCCAAAGTTATTTGCAGACTCATCCAAGGGAATTTTTTTCCCCAAATGCTCAGTGAGGTTTGAATCAAAATCACAGGGAGGTAGAGGAAACCAGGTCATCAGAACTGTCAAAACCAATGTGTTAAGTGAAAATTTAAAATCTAAATCTTCCAGCTTCCTCACTCTTTATAAATTTGTACAGTAATGAGCCCCAAATATAGAAGATGATACCCGATCAGTGAAGAGGCACTGTCCATAGCAGTTCATATTATCAGATGTTTCAATCTATATTTACTATTAAAGATGAACATGTACTTTTGTGTTTTCACTGACACTGGATGTCAAATGAAGTAATGTGACTGGCATTGGATTGTACCATAAGTGCCTACATTTGAGTAGACAACTCTTGTCTCTCGGTGAAGAGAAATGTGGCCTTTTTCATGGGATTATCCTAAAATGGAAGTCTAAAAGAGGTCAGAGACATTGCACCTGAAAAGCGTCTGGTTTTAAATGTAAATGCATAGACACTGAAAGGGTATTGCATGTCTAAAATGAATTACTCCAAAGCCAAGGGTAATATTAACTATACCCTAAAATATATGTTCTCTTGACTGTTGGAACTGCAATTTCCTCAAAAATCCAACCATTATGTGTTTAGGAAATAGCTACAAGGTGTTTAATGGCTGAGCCAATGCCTCATTGGTTTTTGGCTAAATAGTCTTTTCTACAATGACTTGAAAAGTGTCCATAAACAGAATTTTATTGCATAAATCCTGCTGGTTTTGTATGGATATTAGCTGCATGCTTTGCAGATGAAGAGAATTATGTGCTACAGGAGCTAACCATTATCATTTATCTTCTCTGACTTTCTGAGTCTTGGGAAAATGGTGGCAGTCCCACTGATTTAGCTAGTGTTTCAACAAGCTGCATATTATCTGTGAGGAGCTGGTCTGAGAGGAGGGAAGAGTTGAGGCACAGGCAGACACCCAGTAACTCACCACCATCTTAGCCTTTTCAAAATAACATCTACAGCCAATCAAGGACTTCAGGATGGTGCAGATACAGTTTAATAGTGTTTAGATGGAGGCAGGTAAGTAAGTTCAAAATTCTCATCCAAAAAATAACCCCTGCCAGCACCAAGGGAGATGCTTGTGAGGCTTTGCTCTGCATTTCTTTGTAGAGAAAACCTGAAGTTTTCTTTAAGTTAACATTCATTCTTTCCAGTTACAGATACAACTTCCACACCCAGCAGACAGCTCCAGGTATGCAATCTCAGCTACCTATTATCCTGCTTCAAACTTCTAAAAACTATAACGATCTGGAAGTTCAAACATGTTTCTCCACACAGTATGGTGTAACGATTATCTCTAGGCACCTCCCCACTCATACAGATGGTTACTCTAGATCATCCATTGGTTCCCTTGGGGACCGATGTAAGTCTTTGAACAAAACATGTCTAAATTCATACCTCTCTTCTTCCTTCATTCTCGGTTACATTTTTTGATATGCTGTAGCTTTGGAAAAACATCGCTGCTTCCCTGCAGTTTACAATGACTCCAGCTGGAGTATTAATAGCAGAGTTGAGTGAATAGTAAGAAATTAGTCTCTTATTCTTTTTATCCAAAACTGAAGCATCCATCAGAGGGAGGCAGCTTCCACAAAGCTGAGCCTTATTTAAATTCACATCCTACTTTGAAATGAGCTGTATAGCTTAATTGCATTTGATCAGTCAGTGGAATTTCCATTTTCTAATTAAGTATTTATAACCCTTATAACATAGACTCCTTTGGAGATGAAAAAAAAAAAAAACAACAAACCAAACCAAACCAAAACTAAAAAAAACCCAAACAAAACCAAAACACTTCTTTTAAGGTATGGTATGGAAGAGTAATCTAAAGAGGTGAAAAAGACAAATAAGATTAATGAATTTTAGAAAATATTTTTATAATGCTTTGGTTTGACTTTGATTTTGAAATTGTGCTTAGGCTAAACTGAGCTAACGCATAATTTGTCAGCTGTACAAAAAAAATAACGGTAATTGTTCATTTGCTCCTGCCACCCTAATAGAAGAAAAATGAAAAACAAATGTGCCAAAGCCTAGCTAGGTTTCTGGCTTGTTTGAGTGTCTTTGCTGAAGGGTCTGGAGGGGCAGACCTGGACTTTCACCGTGCAGAAATGGCCCTTCAAGTGGTGAAACCTTTCCACCATCTGTCCATGCCGGAAGCACCACTGGGGAAGAAGGGGCCACAGTTTGGCCCTGAGACATCCCATGAGACAAGGAGTTGATGCTCTGTGGGACTTGAGTTATTTTATGCTTAAGTGGTTCTTAAAGAATTCTCCAAGTGTTCCCAGGAGAGGAATGAGAGACAAAAAGAAGACCTTGTCCACTTGATATGAAGCAGGCAGGTTTGGCTGACTTTCATCAAGCCGCATGAGATGCTCACTTGGTAAGCCAAGCAAGTGACACATTTGAGGCAGCACAGATAAAGTGCAACTGCAATCTCCACTGCTGTTTTGTAGTCTATAAAATAGCTTTCTGCATGTGGTAGTTGGCAAACTCTTAGGAGCCCGGAAGGACTCTTGCTGCTGGCACATACATTTTAATGGCTGAATACACAGAAGGCCATCAGGGATCACTGATAACTATGTCATCAAATGTGGAAGCATCACACTGTGCATTACAGGTCATGGATATCTATTAGCCATAGTGAACTGACAATTGTAATTGCTGAAGTTGGACATTGTAGCTATATCTGCATTAATAAATTTAACAGTGCCAAGGTCCGAGCACCACCTCAGTGGTTGATGCTATCACATGCCCCAGGACCCACCAACATCAAGGGGGCTCGTAGGTGAGTATGCTTAATTGGAGAGATGCACACACATCCCCCACAGTGCTAAAAACTCAGTAGGCAGGAAGAGTAAAAGGGTTCTCCAAGCAAAGCAACCTCAAAAGAAGTCAGGATCCCAGGGTTTCAGAGAAGAAATTCTAACTTAAATAAAAAAGAATAGTGCATGTTACCCAGAAGAAGGAATTCCTTGATTTATTCAGATTTATTTGGGACTGAACCATTCCCTGGCTAAGGAAGAGCTGCACAGGCTTTGGCATTATTTCTTCAAGAAGAATTAAAAGATGCTCTCCTGCTACTCTTTGCATGTAGCAAGAAAGCAAGGAAGAGAATAACTATACAATTACATTTTTCTGTCCACTGTTCTTTTTCCTACTCATTCCTCCTCCTTCCTTTAGCCATCACCTGCATAGCAGCAATCAGCTAACATATATGGAACAAGGTCAGTCCCATACCAGACTGAAAGCTGCAAGCAAGAAGAGGTCTTTCAAGGAGAACTGCAGCTGCTTTCATTTGACCTTCCCTCATTAAGCCTTTAGTGCATGCCATGGGATGCCCTGAAATGGGTATAGGTTGAGATATTTACATTTGTTTTTCCGTTTCATAGCTGATGATTTTTTATTATTTTGAAGATCCAAGACAAAAAATAATAAAACTCCTAAGAGCTGCTAAGATTAGCTACATTGTTTAGATAAATAGATCAGATAATAAAATGGCATAAAAGAGAAAGCCTATTTTAGGAACATGCCCCCTGTCAATTTATATACAGGATTTGGAGTCTTGTAGCAAACCCTCTCATCCAACATTTCTGTTTAAGAATTCCTGTTAGCTTCTGTCATCTTTCATCAGATTCCATTCAGATTCAAATTCCCTGTGCTGGATTGTAACTTGAAGGCCAAGGCTTTCTTAAAGGAGCAAAACAGGTTGAAAAAAATCCTGAGAATTAAGATTCTGACTACAGTTTCCCTACATGTTCTGGCAAGGAATTTTGAGCTCTGAACTGTATTTGTTGAAAACAGAAGTTCCAAGTGTGACATGTCTTACAGCTTTTATTCAGCAGAATATTGAGTAGTATTGTACAGACTTTAAAAGTTATGATCTTTTTACACTTTTTCTTTTTTGTTGGTATACTTAAAGGACTATCAGATGCAGAGACTTAGGTGACACAGCTTTACACTGACCTCATTTTTTTTAAAGCATCTCAAAGATACGTCTCTCTAAAATTATGCACTAATGTATTCAAGAATTTAAAGCAGCAAATTTTTCCAATGACCTTGATCTAATGCCATGTGTAATGCACATGTGTGCTGTTTTCAACTGTGAGCCTATAGGGGGTTTAAATTACTCTAAAGATTTAAAGCAGGCTGAACTATGTATGAGGCTCTGAGAATTTAAACAAAACCAATTGCAAGGTTTTAAGTAGTTTTAGCATTATCTTTGCCTGGCTGAGCTTTAAGCTAAGAGAATCCAATTTTTTTTTTTTTAAGAATCCTTTTTTAAAGGATAAAAAATCTCTAGCTCACTAGCTGAGAGCAATATATTTGAGAGATAAGAAGGTTAGATAGAGGTAGGGATAGCTGCTTAAAATTGTCATGGACCTGATGGCTTTGGGTCAGTGAATTTAGCTGATGATGAAGCATCAGGTTTAACTGTACTGTTGAAGTAAGTAAAATTTTCAAATTGAGGAGCCAAATTCTGCTTCAGTTTGAGAGTTACAAAGTCTCCTGCCCATATCGCTTTCAGTGTCAGCAGTTCCAACCCATTTTCTTTCCACCTTATCCCTATGTGTTTTCCTGCCTCTTGCTTTCATGGCAAAAGGCCTGAAGGTGATTCTAAAGCAATCACAATGTCCCTCCAGCCTTTTCTGGGAGACACATTTTGAGACACCCCAAAGCACTTCTCCAGCACTCAACCTGCATGGATGGAGATGGTAATTGTAGTAATATCTTTAACTAGCTAAAGTAATATTTTTGCCAGCATGACTATCTAGTGACCATTGACACCTCTGAACCTGTGTAAAATTGTTGAAACATGCCAGAAGGATGAGAGGAATCACAAAGAAGGATGAGAGGAATCACAAAGACAGAGAAGCCTGCTGAAGTCCCAAGTCATGTACACCAAAATCCCTGTTCAGATACAGCAAGGCACAGGCACATGGGAACAAGAGAAAGGTTGATTCCTTTCACTCCACATTGATGCTGGATTGGGGCCCACAGATAGAACCACCTTGTTCTGCACGGTCCTGCCAACCGTGTTAGATCATCTCTGTGAGATGACAAAGTATTTTTTAAAAAGGTATTGTGGGTACAAACACCTAATGATTAAAAAAAACAAAATCCTAACGATCCATGCAATAAATCCATCTTTGCATTTCTTGATTAAATTCAGCAAATATTGACACTGCGCACACATCCAAACATATTTCAAAACCCAAACATTAGCTAAGCATAAATTTATGTGTATTCTTGAAACAAAAGTGCACAGGACAGTGAATGGAAAAGAATTGGATTAAAAGCTGGTGGCCCTTACTGATGAATGAGCTGATATAAGCAATTTGCGTTGATACTAATTCATGGCATTGTGCAGTTAAGGAAACAAAGACCAAGTGCAAAAAAAAAAACCCAGTTAATTTAATTGCTTGAAGTGGGAATCTAGCTTTTCCCCAGACTACAGGGTGATAACAGAAAACAAGTTCTCTGTCACCAAGTATGAACATGTTGCCTTGACACAAAATCCTCAATAATTCACTTTGCATTTCCCTGGCCACATTTCTTTTTTCCTCTCAAAGTATATAAAAATCCCTTTCCAACTTTTTGTTGTTTTGCTTCTAATTTCACTCTGTCTTTCTGCCTTTTCTGGTCCAAGGGTATCTTGTATATTCCATTAAAGAATCATTTTAAACCATAATTTCTTGCTCTGACACAGGATAATGAACTATAAACTAACTGTCCTTGTGTCCACTTAGCCTCTTTCCTAAGGGTGGCCCATATCAGAGATCTGACATCATGATAAAGGTGTACTTTATACTGTATGTACTAGAGAAAAAAATTAAGAAAGCAGTAGCAGTGTTTTCCTAAGATTTTTCTAAGTTTTGCCACTAGTTACTCAGCTTTCTAATGACCACTTGACTTTCCTGTTAGAACAAAAGCACTATTTTGGATCCACACTATATTCTAAAAAAAAAATATGCAATTCATGTGTTATTTCATCTGCAAATAATTTAACCCCTTCTAAAAGTTAATGTTTAAATTTAACAAATTAAGGTGCTGTTGCAGAAAATTGAGCCATATAAATGTGGTATGATTACTGGAAAAAAAAGTGTAAGAATGGCCTTTCTGAAGGACAAAAAATACAATCTGAGAGCATCAGACTGGTCAATGAGGCTTTCAGCATTTACAGCAATATCAGAACCCTGCTCACAGAATTGTTTAGGTTTTTCTACACTCTCCCATCAGTCAGTGCCTCTGTGATCAGGGCTTCAGGGCAGGCGTGGGAAGGGGAGACAGCAGAAAGGTTGCTCAGCAGCAGTGGCTTTATTAGCAGTTTAATGCTATGTTCAGTTGCAGTCACAGAGATTTCTCTGGGAATGTTTCTGGGTTATGCAGGCATGCACATATATGAGCCTACACACACAGAGAGGGAAATGGCAACACCCAGGTTGTGTTTCAGAGCCTGGCTGTTGTGCTGATAATATTTGGTATATGTTACTGTGCTGGGCTCCTCTAAATGGCTCTGAGGAAGCAGCAAGGAAGTAAGTTGTTTCTTCGTCTTTTTGTCGCTGTTGAACATTGAACAAACTGCAAAATCAGGGAGAAAAGGAAAATAAGACTGTGCTTTTCCTTAGAAGTCACTGAATGTGCTCTGGGAACGCTGCTGAGCAGGATGGGAGGGAGGAGGCGGGGAGAGCCTGCAGCAGGGCAGGCACTGAAGAGGGTAAAGTTAATTGCTCTTCCTCCATCCCTACGACTGTGGGGTGTGCAGTTTAAAGAGGTAAATCCATATCTAACCCTTCAGTGACACTGTGCCTTCTCCCAGTGATTAACAGAGTCATAACAAAATGGATTCTGCTTCCGCTTGTTTGCAGCTTGCCTTCACTCTTGTGTAAAGAGCAAGTGCATTAAGAATAACTTCTCGTTCTGCAAGTTTCTGTGTTTCTTTATAACGCAACAGGCTCCATTCAAAAAGCAGGTTCTCAGACATGCATACACTTAGGGTAAATGAATTACCATCTTCACCCCCTGGTCCAGCGTTTCTCACCCGACATTTCTCAGCAGCTGATTTATCCTGTTGTTTGTCTTGGCATGTAGCTGTTTACTTATATTTCTTTTACTTTTATGATACTGATGCATCCTGATACTGGAATGGTCACCATGTTTTTCAAAGTAAATGTCTTCCTATTCATCAATACCATAATTCTGTTCCCATCACATTTGATGGGGAAGGAATTTGCTTTTCCAAAACTGTATTGCACATACAGTTTGGCTTACCTGTCCTTATTCCATTTTGTCAGCTGGTGGTGCCAGGAGGAAGACGTGGTTTTGCTGCCAAGTGACAGGATTGTGGTGCTCAGGGAGGTCTATTTAGTGGCAGGAATCTGGGCTGGAAGCTCATTGTTGCAATTAGCCATATTTCTCTGGAGGGTGACTGACAGGAGGGTCCTGCTGGGCAAACCGGAGGCAGCCAGCCTTTCCACATGCCAGGCATTGAAAAGTCTTTGCTGGACCTGGTGGGAAGATCTTGAAGGAAGTCAGGCAGGGGAATGTTAAATTTTTGCTCTAACTGGGAGGATTTGGAAGCAGAAGAAATTGCACAGGATTTTTCTGGCAGGGGTGATTTGCATAGTGCTGTTTGGCAGATCTACCACTGTTGCTAGCTGTTGCTGGCAGGTTGGGGGCATACAACCGAGGCAGTGAGGGGAACATCGGGGTGATTCTGCTGCTGCCAGTGGTGTGGGTCCCCTGACTAGCTTAGCTGCAAGGAGAAACAGAGAGGCATCTGACAGGACTTGTCAGGGAGGTGAGGTCAAGGGAAGGGTTTGGTGTACATGCCAGGGCTACCCAGGGCTTCTGGACATCCTGTCCCACTGTGAGTAAGCATTACTTCATGGTAGCTGGACTCAGGATCTATCTAAGTTTAAACACTTCCTTTAATCACTGCAGCACTCTACTTCTGTGTGTTTGCTGGATCCTGTTCATAAAATATTTATCATGCTGTTTCTGCATCAACAAGGTCTAAAAGACACTGAAATGGGAAACAAAGACTTGCCTTTAATAGGATAAATTAAGCTTTTCCACCATTCATTAACCACCAATTTCCTTGCTTCATAAAAATATCTCTTACATTTTGGAAGACAAACAGATATAGAAGACAGTGGGCATCCATGGGAAAAAGGCATTATTTGTCACAATTTAAGGAGTGTACAATGATGACCTGAAGGAATTTCCTAAATACTGCAAAATCTCGTGGTAGATTGAACTAATAGTAGATATTCATCTCCACTGGAGATGCAAGTTAATGGTCATCATGAAACTCTGTTATGATACTAGATTCTTATTTTCCAATTACATAAGGTTTACTTTTCAGAGGAAGTGCATGTAGCAAGATAATTTCAGTATCAAAGTTATGCAGTCAAAGGAACATGATGCTATTCCAACTGTCACCAACCGTTTCTATTACGGAGCACTGCCAATTCCCAGAATTTATTCTGTTGTCCTTCTTAAAGTCTAAGCTCCTGG
The DNA here is from genome assembly GCF_034315485.1 of Pezoporus occidentalis. NCBI lineage: Eukaryota > Metazoa > Chordata > Aves > Psittaciformes > Psittacidae > Pezoporus > Pezoporus occidentalis. Next base: position 2,240,001 of record NW_026915910.1, on the reverse strand, counting down.
AACATAGGAAACTCAGCTTTTCATTTTTAATGCATGAGAAAGTCTCTTTCTAGCTCTTCTTGATGCATGGAAAAGTCTGGAAATGTGAATGCCTAAGAAAATAGGACAGTTGAAAAACAACTTTTCTTTTCCTAACCCATAAACAACTTTTCTTTTCCTAACCTCATAAATTTCAACTAATTTTCCAAATCCAATCATGCTCAAAATCAGAAATATTGCTTATAGTGGTACTGGCAGATCTTGACCACAACCTATGTCTCTCTCAGTATGGCAGACAACACATCAACTTTAAAACCCCAGCTCAAAAGAGGCTACAGAGCAAAACTGATACCTTGCCTGAATTTTCATGTAAGTGAAACTTCTCCAGTGTGCCTCAATCAGCAATGCATCTAAATACAAACACAGTTACAAATCAGATTCAAATGTGCAAAAATATTAAAGAACAAAGACTATTTCTGTTGCATGTTATCTTACATGACCTAAATTTTTTCCTTAAAGGTGCTGTAATTGTAATTAATTAACTGCATAAAGTGATCTTGGTACAATTTGCAAGAAAAGGTGTTTACATGCCCAGTCACTTTGTCCTGCTGAATGGGATATGTAGACTGGTCTCCTTGCAAGGTCTGAATTTCCTCATTCTAAGGAGGACTGGGGTTTTCTTTCATGTTTTTGGTTTTGTTTTTGTTTTTTTGCTGTGTGACTAATATATTTGGCAGAGATGAACCACCAAATGTAGATGATATGTTTTTCACTTTGGGTCTATCTAGTGAATGATATACAAAAAAACAAGAAAAATTGTGTTTAGGATTTTAATTGAGAGATTCACCAAGGGTTAAAGCAGGTTTTAAATTACATGGTGGAGGACAGAACCATGGAATTCCACCACTACCTAGTACAATAGCGGTGCTCGAAATTTACATTGTGCAGCCAAGTTTGGAGAGAAAAGCCTGTAAAATAATAAAACAAAAAAAAGTTATCTATCATCTTTGTTTCATTGATTGCTCAGAATAGCAAGTCTATGGTGAAGTTGAACATATGAGAAAGAAAACTTTTCCAAGTATATTTTTCTGTCTATCAGTATAAAGGATCAGCAGTGTGGATGAGTGATTTCTGATGCGACAAAGTCATAACATTTACCCTTATAACAGGCAGAATCAAATGCATTTTGATTTTGTCTTTAAGTGGGGTAAGCAGAGATGAAACTTTTCCATTTAAGTGGTAAACAAAGCCTGCAGTAAGTTTTCTGGCATCTCGAGTGAAGGCTTCTGGAGGTAGGTAGTTCTGCATAGAGCATGTGCAATGTGTGAGTTCGGCTTGCTCCAGTCAGACAAGAAGCAAATAACCTGGGGAAGCACATAGGAGACATGTTTGAACACTGTTGTTGGGATAAACAAACAAGCAAAAAGCATAATTTATTTTATGACTATAAATACAAAGAATTTCACATGGGGCAGAAGGATTCTATTGTACATTCTTCCCATTTAAAATATAAATATGTTTGTGTCCAGTTTAACAGAGTCTGATCTCACATGAACCACCAACTTTACCCTCGTTTTTTCATGACTTGTAATTAGCTCTTAGAGAAAGATTTTATTTTTGGCAGAAAGGCATAAAGAGGGTGGAATCAGAAGAGTGGAACACATTTCTGATCCCACGCCTTTCATGAGTGCACAAAAGAATCCCATGTCTTAACCTCTGGGTCAAACATTTGCTGTGAGCTTAATTCGTTGACAGCCAACGCTACAGCTACCAAACTCAGCAGAAATATATTTAGTTTAATGGGGTTTAGATTAGAGTGCTTTCTTCTTTGGACACCATACACTTCTGTGAGCATGTATATACAGATCCATTAATTGTTGGAGCTTTTTAATAGCAACTAAACAATTTCACATGCCTTAGATTGAGTGGGTCTCCTTGTTTAAAACAAGTTGAGATATAAAGAAAGTCAATATAATACGAGTCTTTTAGAAAAACTGCAGCAGAAGAAACTGCTGTGATTTCATTTCCCAATTTTTTTTTTCTTCATATTGCATTAAATGACCCGTGACTTTGATTAAATTGAAAATTTAATGTATTGGCATTTTCAATGCTTTAAGATTTATATTTTTTTCATGGTTTCTATTAATGTTCCAGTTTTACGTTATTATATTTCTTGGAAAAACTCATTTCAGAGGACTCTACCAGATGCCACTGAATGAAATCCAAATATCGGAGATGCCAAGGTTTCTTTGTTCCCCAAACCAGGTAGGATGAGGGATGGTACCTAATTGCTCCAAAGGGGTTCAGAAGATTTTGGCCCACCTTATTTCTTGAGCTAGGCTTTTCCGTTTCCATATCTGAGCAAGAGAGAGATATCAATTTCATTCGTAGACAAAGTTGTTTCTAAGAGAGGAGTCAGATACTTGAGGGAAATCAAATTCTCATTCTGCTCTGTGGTAAGACATGGAAGGAGCCATGGCTACCATCAAGGCTGCTAAAAAAAAATACCTGTTTTTCCAGTGTTTAAAATGATTGCCAGAATTGCTGGTTTCTGCTGATATTTCCCCATGCCTGCACAAACCTACTCCTCAGGCTGATTTTTATAAAAAAAAAGGTTTCAATATAAACAGTTCAAGTGTTTCCAAATGAAAAAAAAAGAATAATTTTGACTATCTGAAAATGAAACCAAACCAAATGTTACAACAGCTGAACCAAGGATTCTTGCAGAATTCAAAATCTTGTGGGAATGTGATTTTTGCAGGGGGAATCCTATGTAGTACTGTGAACACACCTTTTAGCCTTCCCAAGACAAGCCAAGCAAAATTAGCTGTGGTTTAAAATTCCAGAGTTCTTAGATGATCTTCTTTATTTGGGTTGAGTTTAATGCTGAATTTGTTTGTTGCAAAGGGTGGTTGAACCTACTGTAGGGTTTGTCCCTATCCGCTGGTTAAACCTACTGTGCACAAGTATCTTACAACAGCACATGACTTTCACCTGCAGCTATTTCTCCTTCAGGGGCTTTTCACGTGACAAGCTCCATAAGTGAGAAGATGAGACTGCATCTTCTGTGCTTTTAGTGCTTCCTGCAGCTGGCAGCCTGACAGTGAGGGAAAGTGGAGAAGACAGACTAGCTCCAGCAGAGGATGGGGAACGGCAACTAGGAGAGAGATGCAAACTACATGCAAAGTAAGAGGTTGACAGAAGGGCAGGGGAGGGCCTAGGAAAAAGAAGGATGGACAGAAACAGAAAAAGGGCTGGGGAATAATTCAGAAATTAGAAGCTGGTACAAAGTTGATGGAGAGACTGCAGGAAAGAAAGGAGGGGTGGGGGAGGCTGAAAATAAAAGGTTTCTGATGAGGGAAACACTCCGTCCTCCATAATTCAAAACTGGTGTCAAATTTTGGCATCTTTTCCAGGAAACCACTGTGAGAAGTTCAGTGAGGGCATCTGTGCATACACGTGTGTGTAAACTTTCCCTCTGCAGTGAAACACTGTGCACTTTGTATATATGGATATACCTGTTGCCCCTAAAATAAGACTGGGTAACTGGGATCCATATGTTCCTTGCCCTTTGACCACCTGACATTATAACCTTAAAACTAAACCATATATATATATAAGAGAAAAGACCTTGGCTTCCTACTGGGAAACAAAAGGTGTGCCTTTGGTGCAAGTACAAATGGGACACTAAACAGATAGACAATAAAATAAAAATAGCTGTGCTGCATCTTGAAAGGAAATGAAGGGAGTTTGAACCTTAATTAACTCCTTCTTTAAGTATCAGACAGCAATCAGCAGAAATTATGGAGTAGGAGCTTTTTGCTCTTGAAAACATGGAGTCTTTGCTTCCCTGCCTCTTCCCCTCCCCACAGCTGCAAGAATGCAGCTGAGATTAAGAACGTGGTTTTGGTTTTTTTCAATAGCACTTGTAAAAATCAAGTCCACAATCAACTAGAAAAAGCAAAGCCATCATGAAAGGAAGTAAACACACAGCCTTGCTGTGTGTGTATCATGCTGGCTGAAATCTAGCCTCTCCAGCACAGCTGAAAGCCTGCTCAGCAGTCTGTGCGGAAGGAGCTGGCAGCCTTCAACTAGCCCCTAATGAGCCTCATCAAACAAACAAACACAAAAAGAGAGGCTTCACAAATTAGCACCGAAGACAAGTGTTAGATGATTCTTCTGGTTTTCTACAGTGCATACACCCTCACTGCCTCTGGGGCTGGGGGGAATCTGTCCTAAAATTACCCCTCTAAATGTAGGCCATCTGTTTTAAAAAGGACATTCACCTTTTTCTGGAGTCAGTAACGCAAAACTTGGGGTGAGTTCCTCGAATCTTCAGATAAGGTAAACCATATCTTGAAGTGATCTCCACCACTGATGATAAAGACCTGACCAAATTCTTTGTACTGTAATTGTCTTCTGCTGATGGGTTCTGAGAAGACCACCAGTTTGTAGGGCAGTTGCAAGGATGAGGAGCACAGCCCAGTAAGTTGGACTTCATGATCACTATCCCACACACATTGTGTTTCATTGGCTTTACTGATGAGTAGCATTGTTCTGCATAACTGCAAAAGGTGTGCCTCTTTCTCCTAATACAGCTTCTCGTGTCAGAAAAAAAACCTATTATCTCACCAGCTTGCAATACTACTAGGGGTATCTATTTCTCAGAATAGGACCATATTTTTCAGTAAAATTTGTATGTGATTTGAAAATATGGAAGGGACAATATATTCTTTACTATGCCAAAGTTTCTGCAAATGTGGCAGGAACAGCACAAGCTGCCTACTGAATTCCCTTTTTTTTCTCTCAAAAAAGCACTCTGATTTGTTATAAGAGCAGACTACAGAATAATTCTTACATAAAACCACACAGCACAATTTCTCCTAATTATTTGTCCTTGAAAGGTGACTTTCTAAGCTGTCTCCTGATGCACTTTTTCTTCCTCACTGTGATTCTTTGCACAACTGTCCCCATGACAAATATAATTTGAAATGGGGACAGCCCTGTTTGGAGTGCATGCATCGAGAACCTTTTCTAATGAGATACAGCTCCTGTCTTAATGAGAATAATAGCCTTATGACAGTTACAGGGCTTTCAATTGCAAATACAGCTTCAGTACAGCATACTCAGGTCTCTCCATACTGAGCAATAAACTGTCAAATTTTGCTTCTTTCTCATTGAAGAAAATATAGCTGAAATACTGCAGTGTTGGCATAGAGGAACAAGGCTTTGCTTCAGTCTTGACTCCTTTCTCAGGAAGGAAGAGTGCTGCGAAGGCTTCTGGGGAGGAATCTACCCCAGCAGTTTTGTTACCCAACACTCCAAAGGGATACAAGAGCACCCAAATGGGAATTTTTTCCTGTCTGAAACTGAGCAAGAAAGTGCAATACCACAATACTCCTAACGTGCTTCAGCCATTTTCAGTCCTTTGGACAAGATTGGACCTAGAACAAAGCAAAACATTCTGAAATGTAATTGTAAAAGTTATTGCATCCTCAGCATGAACTGTTAAACTCTGTAAATCTGCTTCTGCTAGTCTGCACTGCCAGCTAATGTAGATATAACCTAGTCATGTGTAAGGGCAGGAATGTGACTGGTGGAGGTGTGGGCTGTGGCAACTGCCAAAGAAGTGAGGGAGATTCCACCAGCAGGGTGACATGGTGATGTGTCTGCAAGGGATAGAGGAAAGGGGCAGTGAGGAAAAATAACAGGAAAAGGCTGCAGGGCTGGAAGTATCTGAGCAAGCCAACACACTGCATCTAGAGCTGCAGCCATGCCAGATACTAAAGTGAGTCTGGGAGGTCTGGCTGAAGTGAGGTATGCAGAGCTGCTATGGGGAATCCTCTGAGACTAAACTCAGAAGCACTTTCCTGGATGCTCAACCATGAATTAATTTCACAATTAATATCAAAATTAATTTCACAATTAATATCAAAAGCATAGCCAGAATTATAGCTACACAGGTTACGGTAAAACATCACTTTTTGGTGAGTCCTTATCCAGACAAAATTAGAATAATCTTTTCTAAAATGGCTATCACTGTTCCAAAACAATTCTGAGGAACAATGGACTGTCTAAAGTCAGCAACCAGTGAATCATAGTGAACTGCTGATGAAAATGTAACTTGGTGTTGTTTGGCATGGCACATCCAGTGATGTCAGCCGAGTGCAGTAAAATGGAAGTGATTGATCTTGTCCTGCTCCATTTGCTGAGGAGGAGAATTGGAATCAAGTTGTGCAAAGCAAAACTCACTTTTTCTTGCTTGTTTTAATTCATGGAGTAGCAGCTTTAGGGTGTTTTCACTTTTCTAACAGTTTAATTCTGAAAATGGTGAAATAAAACATTGCTGGTTTTGGAAAAATCTTTTTAGAACAATTATATGTTGAATTAAATATGATTTCATGAGCTGTTTTGGTCAGTCTCACATTGTGTGTTTTGGCAGCAAGAAAAAAAACACCCTAAACTAAAACCTTATAGTGACAAACTGTGTCCCCAGCTCTATGCTTGACTGACATGTAAATTTGGAGAAATAATCTGTTTGGTGGAGTGTAGCCACTCTGCTAGGCACTGAGGGCAGCAGCCAGAGCTGGGTTCAGTTTTTAAGGGCTGATAGTAAACACCAGCCTGAGTGTGCACTTCAAAAAGTGGAAAAATTCATGTCTCCACACATTCAGTGAGTGATATTTCCGTCCTTCAGACTCTCCAATTACTTAAAAGAACAGTATCATCCTGAGGGAAGAGACAAAATGAAGACAAGGAAAAAAATGACAACATTAAACAACCAGCTACCCATTCTTTTCCGTACAAAAATACAATACCGCATTCCTCCCATCTTTCTTGATGGAGAAGCTGCAAAGGCAGCTGGAGGTTTCCTACCCCAGATAACCCCAGATGCAGCTGACACTTGAATCCTCTCAGGCTCCTTGTCCTTCTCACAGTGGGATACAGAGCACCCTTGGTGCTGCACCTGTGTTGTACGATAGTGCAGCTCTTTGTTCTTCCTTCACCCTCCCTCCTTCACCTTCTATTTTTCCTGGCTCATTTTTTCGTCTGTTTTTCCTTGGTAGCTTCTATTCTGCAATCAGGCACCACACCACACTGAAACACAACTTGACTTCATTACTCAGAAGAAATTTCTCAGGTAATTTTAATGCATTTTATCTAAAACTTTCAACAATACAAAGCCTTAAGTGATTGCGCTACATCATGCAGACAACTCACCCCAGTGTGTTTAGCTAAGCTGGGGGCCCCAGGCTTTCCCACTCTATTACACACATATTTTTACTTCACCTATGACATATTTTTTAAATTTCTTTAACAAAATGTCTCCTTTTGTGATAAAGTGAAAAATTAAAATTGAGCCCTGTCCATTGATTCCTTCTATCCAATCCCCTTCTTTATGTTAAGGCCAGTGGAGTTCTCCTTTCCCCAGGTCTTTTATCCCTCTTTTGGGAACAGCTCCTTTTTTTCAGGTCACACCAGGAGGATTACAAATATTTACCTTCATCTACATTTTCTGTTCCATGATTGTCCTGTTTTTGGCTGGGATAACATCAGTTGCAGGTTCCCTAAGACTTAACTGATGTTGCAAGTAGACATACAATATTTGTTTATCTTCAGACTTCACTTGTGACTGAAACCGGATGAGTGCAAAATGCCTTGTGGGATATGGGGTATTTATTTTAGCAGAGAATCCATCATACTATGTTGTTTTGTTATTTACATCACCTTAATTTCAGAGCACACCACTGCCAGATCAGAATCCAGCTGTTTTCAGCAGAACACACTACAGTGTGCATTAGCCTCGCTGGATGGTGACAGTGGTTCATGATCTGTAAATTCATTGGCCGTTTCTTCTTCTGTCTCTCTCATTTATTTAATATTCACACCTTGAAAGCAACATTTCTGCAGGAATATGCCAGCATGGGAAACTGTGGTTAGAACCTCTTTTTTCCAATCCCAACCAATCTGTGGTTCTGTGAATTCACAGAACCATAGAATGGTTTAGGTTGGAAGGGACCTGAAAGATCATCTACTTCCAAGCCCCTTGCCATGAGCAGGGACCCCTTCCACTAGATCACGTTGCTCCAAGCCCCATCCAATCTGGCCTTGAATACTGCCAGGGATGGGACAGTGGGGCAGCCACAGCTTCTCCGGTCAACCTGTGCCAGCGCCTCACCACCCTCACAGGGAAGAACTTCTTCCTAATACCTAATCTAAATCTCCCCTCTGTCAATTTAAAGCCATTCCTCCTCATCCTGTCTCTCCATGCCCTTGTAAAAAGCCCCTCTCTAGCTTTCTTGTAAGCCCCCTTTAGGCACTGGAAGCTGCTCTAAGGTCTCCCTGGAACCTTCCCTTCTCCAGGCTGAACAAGCCCAGCTCTCACAGCCTGTCTCCATAGCAGAGGTCCTCCAGCCCTCTGAGCATCTTTGTTGCCTCCTCTGGACTCACTGAAGCAGGTCCACATCCTTCTTATGCTGGGGTCCCTAGAGCTGAATACACTGCTGCGTATTTTACCTGATATGCATATAATGCCCAGCAAAGTGCTTTTAACTTGCTTTCTGGAGTCTGGAACCTTCTCCTCTGAATTGAGTGTCCAACAGCAACAGGCAGAGACCTCTCATCTGACTGAGGGTATACCTACAGCACAGTATTATTTAGAGAACACTTCAGCTAGCATGGGTATTACTATATGGGTATTACTATATTCTAAGAGTGCAGAGCTCCATGTGGGGTTTTCTAGAAATGGAATGTAATGCTAATTTAGGTGCTGAAACTAGAAAAGACGATGCAGAACCACTTGTTACGCCTCCAGACCATCTTCTGCGTGACTGCAATATGGGAAGTGCTGGCACAATGGAGAAGCATTATCCTGCAGCTATAAACTGGATTGACATGGCACTTTGGCTAACACCTGGGGGGGGGGGGTGTTACAAGATGCCAAAAGCTGGATTCTTCTCTAGGTGACCCTACATGTTTGCATAATACACTTCTCCTTGTAAGAGGAACTCTGTTGTCTGTCACAGGATTTAATAATTCAGCAATTTTGAAAAGGTCAGATCTGGAATTTAGCCTATTAATCAAAAAGTAGGCAATTCATTGCAGGCTAAGTGGTAATTTCAATTTAGCATCAGCCTGAGGGCACATGCCTCATCCTTTTGGCTGGCTAAATTTATCATTAATAGAAACATTGAATAAACGATGTCATTGCTGGCAGTGTACAGCTCTACCATCAGGATCAGATGATGTGTATAATTCCCAGGCTGCACAGAGGAAGGGCAATCAGTTTAACATGGACTTGTAAATAAATGTAATGTGTTAGCTTTTCAAACACCGTATAATAGAAAGAGTGTCGGCTTTGACTTAGACAAGTGAGGACAGAAAAAAATGGTTCCAATTGAATATTTTTGAGACTTCTCTGAAGAACTCTAATGGCATGCCTGAAATGTTAGTGTTACTCACATACACATGCCTTTTTCTTATTTGCAGGTGTTTTCATCACACCATTTTCTGCCTAAGTTCAGAGACAGACGTGCTGGCTTACAAAAACCTGGGGGAATGGTCTATACTTACAGACTCATGAAAGAGCATAAATGATTTCATTCTGCAAGTGGAAAATCAAGATATGAAGGGCTAGATTTGCTCTGCTTAACCAGAGAGCAGTGGAAGTCCCTCTGTAGGCAACAGAGAGAGACAGGTACACCCCAAAATCAGATCTTAGTTGGGTTCAGCAACCTTCTGTATCCTCTCTGTCTCCAACTGTCAACTGCAGGGATGACACAGAGTAGATAGTTTGCCAGCATAGGCACCTCAGGTAGATGCTAAAGTGAGGTAGGGGTGAATCTGCTCCAGTTTTCACAGCTGAGTAATTAAACCATGTTTTCCAAACTCCTGGTTAACATTTCAGCCATAAAAGAGGCTTCCTAACCCTACAATATATGAAAGACTTCTCTACAGCAAGTACAAGGACATCACTTCTCATGCCTGTCAGTCATCTCAGATGGCATAGTCACCATATTTCCTTTAAATTTGTAACACAACAACCAACAGTAATCTTTTGTACTAAGACATAGGCATCTGCTTTGACCAAAATTATTATTTTGCTCCTGAAATCCACTCTGTAACATATAATCAAGAACTGGACCTCTGTATTATATTGATAGAGGTGTATTTCATGATAAAAAGAAATTGTATGCCTTGACTAGAAATGTTTGTACTTTTTTTCATCCTGAAACAGAAAAAAAACCAACAAATATTCAAAACATGGATCATGCTTGCAAAAAAAAACCAAACAGTTCCTCAAGATATTTTTTTGTCTTTTTTTTTTGTTTTCTTGTGAGAACTGCAAAAATACAGTTCCAATGACAAGCTTTTTTAAATTCATTGTTTGGAGTTCCCCTGGATGCCCCTAAGGATATTCAAGCTAGACTGACATCCTGTTCCTGGAAAATTTTAAAGGAAATGAAGCTTCAAAATTTTCTACAAGAGTCTGTTCCAGTTGAACAACTACAAGTAGATTCATAGTCTAAGAGTATCAGTGGAAACACTGGTGATAATTATACAAGTTCCATCCATTCAAATAGGTTTTGTAGCAGCTCATCAGTACGAAAAACATGTTCACCAAAATTGTTAAGATTGTTGTCGTGGGTTCAGCAGTAGCAGTCATTTTTCTCCTTCTTGGTAGCTAGTGCAGTGCAGTGTTTTGACTTTCGGCCTGGGAACAGAGCTGATAGCGGTGTTTTGGTTTGGCCAATGACTTTGTGAGCCTCATGCTCTGCCAGGGAAGAGGGGAAGCCGGGAGGAAGCAGAGACAGGACACCTGACCCAAACTGACCAAAGAGGTATTCCATACCACAGCACATCATGCCCAGGATGTACCTGGGAGTTAGCCGGAAGGGCTGGGAGACTGCAGGGTTGGAGGAGGTATCGGTCAGTGCTTGGTCGGGCCTGGGGAGTGAGTTATCGGTTGGCTGGTGGTGAGATGTTGTATTCTCTTCCCTTGTTATTTCCTTTATCATTATTATCATTGGTGGTAGCAGTAGTGATTTGGGTTATACCTTAGTTACTAAACTGTTCTTATCTCAACCCGTGGGAGTTGCATTCTTTTTGACTCTCCTCTCCATCCCTCTGAGAGCAGGGGGAGGGCAAGAAGGGGGCGAAGTGAGTGAACGAATTACCTGACTGGGTTTAAACCATGACAATTGTGTAAAGAGGTAAATGTCTACCTTTTAAATGTTCACACTTTTTCTTTCTACATTTAAACATAGGCTGGCAATTTCTCACACAATGAGTGGTTTCTTATAGCATTTAGAGTTAATATTCAGTCCCTCCTATTATTTGTACATATAGAAATGAAACACAGTCTGTAGTGCACAGAGCAGCTGAATTTGCTTTTATACTTTTAACCTGAACTGTGCTAAATCTTAGTCAACCACAGGCCTTCCTCTTCACCTTACCTTCATCTGCTAATGAACATGAAGCCACTACTGACACTGCCAGATGTGGTTAGAACATAGGGATAACATAACAGAACTGAGCAGGCAGTGGGATTGGTGGGGAAATTGGAATGATGATGACAGAGGACTTGACCTAAATGCTGGGTCTTTCATTAGTGTAAATACAGTAAGCCAAAACCATGTCTTAGGCACTAACAGACATTTCTTTTCCCCAAATGGAAGAGGGGGAAGGGAAAGAAAAAACAAAAATATGTCAGAAGAGCAAGAAACAGTGCTGTAAAGAGCAGTACTGAAATTTGAGAGGATATAGAGACTAAGATTATTTCCATTTATTATTGACCTTATCTAGTAGGAAGATACATAAATGGGAGTAGTCCTTATATGAAATATGTGTGGACAGAGCTAGGCAGAGGCTGGTTCTGGAGACTGTTCAAAATTCATTCGGGCTAAGAGGAATTACTTGAGTTACATTAAGAGATTTCTACTCAGATGAGTCATAGTAACAAAAGGCTTTACATTTCTACTTACATCAGGTCTATGTAGCATGGAGAAACTTAATTTTTCCCAAACACAAATTTAGAAGAAACCACAAAATGGGAAAACTCAGTTGTTAAGACACAGCCTTATATACTTAAACATATGGGCTGAAAAATAAACCAAATTTTTCCATGCCAGAATGTCCTACTGTATTTATCTGCTGGATGATATGGCAACATATGACATTTAACAGTGAGAACTGTCAGTTTTCTGATAGATAATGGCTTTAACCTCTACCTTTACTATCCTTTAAATTTATACAGGGAGTAGTCAGCTTTCTGGACAAACCTTTCTCCAGCATAGAAGTTGGCCCCCACAAGAACCTCAGAAATAGTATTTTCCTCCAAGCATGATGTAACAAAGCTATTGCTTCATTAGATTTTTGTTTGGTTTTATTATTGTAATGGCAACGTGCATGGATGTGCATTCAGCACAGGACTACAAAAAAACTTCATTTCCTAACCAAGACTTAGCAAAATGCCCCATGAAATTGTTTGCAGCCAGGATGTTACTCATCAGAACCCATTGTCCATTTTCCAGGAAGGCTTTGATTAAGACAGAATTATTACTGGTAATATCTGCAACAGGAGGAACTGCACGTTAATGGCTGCCAGTCAGTTTGAATTGATCTGTCTTGGAGGGACTTGGGTGAGTTAGGATCTCAATATATACTTTGACTTGATTGCAGTGGATGGCAGATGGTTTTAAAATCATCATCTAATATGCTAGTACTTGGATACTGCAGGAATGGAGCTCTCTAAAAAAGCCTTATTTGATCTCAGTAATATCAGTACACTAAGAAATTATATGTAAGAAAGTGAACTTACACCACTGGTATAAGGAAAAAATTAAAGACATTTAAACTACTCTAGGGTACTCTTGGTCTCCCACATCTGGTCCAGAGGGGTGTTTGTCTCTCCCAGGGGTTATGCTAGCCCCTAGATGTAAACAACTAAAGATTCCTTTGGTAGGACTTATCTACCTCAAAGCAAATGGATCAAACCTCATCTATTTGCTAGAGTCATGTAGGCAAACACCATAACACCTATTTCTTTGCAAAATAAATATTAATTGGACAGCAGACATAAATTGAAGAAGAGCTGTTATCCTGTGGCCTCCACGGGCATCTGTCTTTCTGTTTGTGTCTTTGTTTTCTGTTGTGCTTCATCCACAGATATATAACATTCTGTGTCTCATCAGGAGTCTGATAAAAAACAAAACAAAATCTGTGAAATGCTCTATCACAATGAATCATTAAATTGAATTATAATCATCAGTTGTTTAATGTAGTGACAGCAGATTAGCAGCTATTAGGTACATAGAATTTCCTCAGAAATTGCTAGATGAAGCTCAGTCTACCTCCATATCCACTTGGAATGAGGACACAAAACACTGCCATCCTTCCTTTTCCACTGCATCACAATACATTGCAGAAATTTTATCTAGTGTTAGCCAACTCCAAAACTACCTCTAAGCTACCCAATGTGCCTCATGATGACAGCACATATATCTTGCCTTTTTCTAGTGACCAAATCAAACGCAGAAAGTGGACTGAAGTTGAAGAAGTAAAGTAAGACACTGTCTAATACACAATTAATTTAATAAAGCTTTTCTATTCCAGCCCTTTGACCTACTTTAATCAGTTCTAATCACAGCAGCGGGTTTGTTGTAAAAAGAGGACCTCTGCTGCTTTAGTGAGGGCCAGCTTTGTGGCAACACTGTTAGCCATTATGTTTAGGAGAAGCATGTCAGGATATTAGTCTGTCCTCAAAGCAGTACTAAGCTGACCATATACACACATATTCCAAGGGTGTCTATCTATGTGAAATGGTCAAATACTGTCTGCAGCATGAAAGTTACTTTGCCTATCATTAATGTCTGCCTGATAAATTAGTTGGCACAGTTTATGAAGATGAAGGAATGTCTCCATAACCTCAGTGGTAGCCATTATAGAAAAAGATCCCTAGTTTTTAATGGGAAATGGGTTTAAAAAACACACTTCAATAGCACAAAAGAAGTGATCCAACTTGGCATACCATCTGCCAAGTGCCTTGCTACCAAATATCAGCTGGGGGAAAAAACTACAATGGCTTCATGTATATATAGATGTTAGTTTGGAAGTTTGTCAAACCAGCAGTTTTTAGAGGAACAGTTTGCAAAGGAAAGATGTCAGCTTCCAATTTTATATTTGTTCTAACACTGAAGATGCTTCTTAGAATTGACGTTAGTGATTTTTTCATTATTTGTAATTAGAAAACAATCTGATTCTTTTTATGATAGTGTATTTTTTGCCCACTTAGTAGAAGTTTTGCTGTAATTGACCCATTTTTTAATATAATTTTCACAGCTGAAAAGAGATAATTGTATATAAAATAGGTTTGACTTAACTTACTTTGATACGGTTTACACAGATGAACAAAGGTAGCCCCATATAAAATAAACCCCTATTATTAGTATTCTTCCTCTTTCTAGTGTTCATTTACTGATACAAATCCCACTGGCAATAAGGCAATTATACCACAGATGGTAGAGTTCAAACAAATTACATTCTACTGTCTCTTCACAAATAGCTTCACTGCACATACTTCTCAACAGCATGTATGGGCTGAGCCCTCGTCTTGCCACTCAGTTGATTACATAACATCACCAAAATGCTCTCTTTTATCTACATTTCATCTTATCATCAGTGCCTCTTCACTGGGTCCTTCCCTTGCCTTAGTTGACCCCTAAAAGCCATATACCCTTCTCCAGTTATTGTCATAAAAATGCAAGTGAAGAACAAGCATCAACTCTCAGAGTGTTTTTCCCCATACTTTGCACTTTCCAATTGCTTTTTCACTTACTCTCCCCCACGTGTGTATATGCATGTGCCTTCTATATTCCTTAGAACACAGACTGTATCTCCTTTCATATCCATATAATACATTTTACAAGGAGAGTTCAACCCTGGTTACACCAAGGGTTCAACTGCTTTGTATTACAACTAATTAATATCTTCATTAATATGGCAAAGTCTGTTCCTCTGCAGGTTTAGCATAGATGATAGATTTATTCTTATCTCAGGAACTCGGATCAGCTTGACTGCTCCTATGAATAAAAGGAGTCTTGCCTTGGCATGAAGGAGTGCAAAGGCATCTGCTCTAAATATGGACTAGATTATGATAAAGCTTGAGAAGCTGGGTAGTCACGACAATATCAAATCAAATTTTGGAATACCATAAAGACAGAAAAGTCCTGACATGATGTTCCTCTGATGAAATTGCCTCAATACGCATTGACGTAACAAAAGTAACCAAATAGCTGCTGCTAATTGCCGATGTCTCTGGTTTGGGTAACCCGAAGTTCTGGATCATTTCCATCCAATTTCAGCCACAGCAGATGCCTAGTCCTCTGTGGGGTAGGAGTGGTCCAAGGTGAACATGTCTTTGGACAATCTGCCTGTAGTGTTTGCTATTTATATTCATAGGACAGGCATTCTCAGAGTAAAAGGGGCACCTTTAGCTATATTTATGAAACTCAAAGGAAGAAAGAATGACACCAGACCTATATATTTCAGCTGAATCAGAAAAGAGGTGAACAGAGGATGGAAAAAATATTCAAGAACTCTGATTTCAGCTCAGGCATCCCAGAGTGAAAACATGAAGTTCTGAAACTAATATTTGACTGTAGTCTTCATCAAATCCTAAATCCTCAGCATAAACTTACATACAGTTTTAAACTTAGCAGATACTTCCCTGCAACCATCAGGTGTCCTATTTAAGGGGAACATCAAATATTAATCACATTAAGATCCAAGAGAATTTTCAATTGACTACACATTACAAACTGTTTTCTGCTTTCCAGGTGATTAGAATGGTGCTTCTTGCATTTTGTATGTGAACTTTTTTCTTATTAGTTAAAATTTGCATTTAACTCTTCCTTCTTTAAAAGGGGAGAGATCTTCTTACTGACAGAAATAGCTTCCAGGGCCCACTTCTGGAAACTTCTTGCTATTACAGGTATTAAGTTCTGCATCATAAACATAAAAATATCTCTCACTGGTAAACAGCTTCTGTAATCAAGTCCCCTTTAATTTACTCAGAAATCTTGGCACAGGAACTCAGAGGAGGTAAATATCTGCCTCCAGGGTTTGGATATGGAAACGAAGCTCTGTCTACAGACTGACTGTGAGGTTTTTAACTTAAAGAAGCTGTAGTATCTACCGGTCCCCATCTGGAAGAACTTGCAGTGCTCTGGCTGCTGTATACAACCAACCAGGTATGATGGAAATCCTGAAAAAACTAATGGATAAAATAACTTTGAGATGCAATTGTGACATGCGTAAGTAGCAAACATAGAGCAGAACTAATAAAACTTGCTTACTTTGGGAGCTGAAAAACTTTGGTTAAGGTAAAATTTGTGTTGTTTTTTTTTTTAATTGAAAATTCAGTTAAAGCTTTACAGGAAAAAATTATGTTGTGAAAGAGATGGAAATAAATAAAAAATGAAAACAGGCAGAAGCAAAAAAAAGTTTGAAGTAGATAATTTATTTATAAAAGCAGATTTAAAGATGAAGGTACTAAATAAACCAAGTGCCACATTTCTGATGTGCACTGGACATAGATCTACTACTAATTTTGTCCTGTTTGAAGTGAATTTGTCTGTCTCCCTGTTTTTTCTTCTCTGTTTTTTTATTTGTTTCTTAGTTTTAAGTTTAGTTCTTGGTTATTAGTTAGATATCCCTGAAATAACTTCTAAGTGCTTTTTACACATTTAGCTTTGGAGTAGCAAGGCCTCATAGAAGTCAACAGTAAATATATTCCTTTAAGATGTACAGCCAAAGGTATTAAAGGCGGGAAGAAAACAGCCTCAGATGTCTAAGCTAATATGTTCTGGGTAAGCTTTTATATGACTTAACTGAGACATTAAATTTAAAGGTGGAGGGGAAAATAAAGTGCTGCTGGGAAAAGCATGGCAGATGCAGGAGATGAACAGCTGAAGTTCAGGTGAAATTCAGAACCCAGGAAGTTCTTGGGCAGGACTTCAGTTCCTGGGCAAATCATAGAGCATGCCCTCTTCAAACACATTTCTGGGTGCATGTGGAGGAGGTGATTAGGAACCATCAGCACAGATTTACCAAACGTAAATCATGCCAGAACTGCCTGAGTGCACTCTGTGATAAAATGACTGATTTTGTGGATACAGGAGAAGCAGTGAATGCCATTTGCATTAAGTTTGCAAGGCTTTCATTACTGTATCCCACAGCATTCCTGTACTGAGACATTATGGCATGAGTGGGTGGACAACCAGGTAAAATCTGTTTGGCTTAGAGGGCAGTGGTTAAAGCATTCCTGTACTGAGACATTATGGCATGAGTGGGTGGACAACCAGGTAAAATCTGTTTGGCTTAGAGGGCAGTGGTTAAAGGGTTTTGGTTCAGCTCTAGGCCAGTGATAAGCAGGGCACTGCAGGGTCTGTCTGGGGACGGGCATCAAACACCTTTATCAGTGACTTGAAGGAGGCCTGGTTTCTGTGTTGCTGAGAGGCTTTACGTTACAAAGGAAGAACTGATGTAAGATGGGGGTCATGGTATCTTGAGGAAATTGAGTGGTAAAGAAGACTTCTAGCATCTTGTCAGGGAGCAGGGGAAATTCAGATAATAACTTTGGAGTTTTCCTTGTTTTGAAAACTAATGACAGCAGGAAATACTGGATATTGTATTACTGGAACTGTAACACATGGCAAGGCATTATTTTTGTAAAATACTGGATCATATGTTCCAAAAGAGAGAAGAGCAACTGAAAGGGACTGAATCTTAGAGATGGGAAGGGCTGATGTTTGGCTGACAATTGACTGTAGCAGAAAGGGAGGCAGCATCCATTTAAAGCAAAAGACGTTTAGAAGTCAGACCCCATTCAGAAGTGAATTGAACAAAAGTTCAAAGGCTGTTAAGGAAATATTTCAGCAACATCCATACCAGTGCCAGTATCCTGGGTCTGAGCAGGAAAATCACATTTGGTAAAAGCTGGTGCAAATTCATTTTCCCTCATGTTGCAGTCGATCTGTTACACGTACAAATCAAACTTCCAGCTGGACAAACAATGTCTTAACAACAAGAAACCAGTTACACAACCATAAGCCTTTCTCAAACTACGTGACTAGAAAATATGGAATACTCTTCCCATAGACTGCAAACTGGCTGTGATATATATGTCTAGGAAGAAAATGTGAAAGAAGTCAGGAGGAAACCCTCAAAAGAAGTTTTCTGGTAGTCAAAAAGGATTGACACCACAGTTCTGAAAAACACCTTCAGCCGACTCTGGGTTTACAGCACAGTAAAGAGTTGGATTTACTCCTGCAAGTTACTTATTGCAAGATGGGTATAGAAACAGAAACAGAGGTAAAACAAGCTCTCTGTCTGTATATTTGACATATATGAATAAAAAGGAAAGTGGTAATACTTAATTTCCTAAATGCAAAAAATTATATATAAAAAAATTATTTTGGGTAAAAAGTAACTCAGCAAACTATTACACCATAACCATAAGATAGAAAATATTTTAGCAAACCCAAATAGCTTTCACCAGAAGTAAGAAAAGTTGGCTTAGGGCATGTTGGACAGCTATTGTTTAGATTCAGTATACCTGGTACAGGCACAGTCTGGAAGAATAGAGAAACATTAAATTTTAATACTCAGAAAGCAAGCAAGGAAATCCGAGCAACAAAAAAAACCTGCTATAACCCCCAGTAAATTAAGGGAAAACCTGACTGAGCATTCATTTATCTTAGAAAGAAGTAAGGAACAGCTGTATAAGTACTGCTTCTCAACAGCACCTCTTGAAAAAACAAATCATGTCACATAAGCCTGATTACATCCTCCAGGACACTATAAGTTGAGCTGTTAAAGGAGTCAGTAGAGATATAATGTGCTTAGATTTCCACAAGGTATTTGCCCCAGCACAATCTGATGAAAATATCAGAACTATACAATATTAATCAATTCCAGTTTGACTAGATTAGATGACAATCCATTGTCAAAAGTAGCTGTTAATGTGAATTCATTAAATGAAGAGACTATGTGTCTTTTTACGAGATTGGTATGGCACATTCATTGAGTGAGTATACATATGCTGCTGATAATCTCAACCAGAATAGCAAATTTGTAAATCACCACTGCAGAGCAGACAAAAAGAGGGATCTTGATTACTGTTTTATTTTTTTTTCTTCCCCCTGTTTGCCCTTTTTGGTTTCTTAGCATGTTGCAAATGTTCTCCAGGAGCATGGGCTGCAGTACAGACACACAGAGTAGGGCCTGTGGAGCTTCAAAAGCATTTAGGTGTTCTGGATGGATGAACATTGAGCAAAAGGAAGGCTAGGAAGACAAAGTTAATTGTTCATATGTCACTGGTAAATCCGAGACCAGAATGCTACAATATAGTTCGGATTTCCACATTTTACAAGGAATAGTGAAATGCAGGTGATTAGGTTGATGAGAATCAATGATCTGTCAGTACACGATTCCAAAAAGGAAAAGGAATAATCTAGCTGATACAGTGCCAGATGAAAAGCAGGTCAGAAACCAAGTATGAACCTTTAACAATGAGGATTTAGTTACGGACTCTACTCTTAGCTAATGGTTGATTTCCAGACCCTGTTTCTCCAGATGAAGAAGGGATGCCTTCCTTCAAGGTTCTGTAAATTAAAGCTATTAAATTAAAACAATTGGAGTTTGCTAATCCTTATCATAGCAGATTTTAAAAACCATATATGTATGCTGAGAGGGGCCAAAGGATGTATATCTTCATCTGTTCATGTTCTGAACTGGTCAGACCAGAGCCAGTAATGCTCTGAAAGCTGAAAAACTCCCTATCTTCTCAGCATTACACCCTGGCTATGTCTCACAGCAGAAGAGAACAAAAATGTGACTGAATAAAAAATGTTGCTTAAGAAAGAGTCAAGATTCTTCCCTTCACTCATTTTAGCTGGCTTTTGGCATAAAGCAGGAAGGCAGAAAAACCGTTGGTGCCCTCTCAAGATTTCCATCCCAGCCATAGGCAGCCTGCAACAAAATCGCATTTGCAAGTCTGCCATAGTGTTATAGCAAATACTACCATTCAGCTGGGATATTCCATCGCCTTCCAACCAACACTGAGGAAATGCCCTATAGGATAATTGACAGACTACTGTGAATTATACAGCTATAAATAGCACACCACGGCTGCCTGGTGAAAGGATGATAAAACACAAATGAAAGTTGAGTTTTTATTAAGTCATTTGCACCACAGAGAAGTATTTATCACTGTTCTTGCAGTTTTTGTATTTTTCCTTCCCCAATACATATAGAACAAGGAACAGACAGCAATAAAGAACTGTGAAATATGATCTTTAAGAAGTTCACTCTTTCATTTCTGTATTCTTTCTGTTCCTGCTCCTTTGCTAAATTTCCTGTAGTAACATTCATATCTGATCAGTCTTGTTCCTATCTCTTCCTCCAAACTGCTTTCCCATCAATAAACCTCCCTTATCCTTCAGATCATCACAGAAGACAGAGGAGAGTGGGCATGGATGCAGTCTTATAACACACTTAATGCCTACTGCTTTAACGAGCATAGAGACACATCACTCAAAATTTTCCTTCAGTACAGAAATAAATCCCTCATTTTCTATTCTCAACATTGAAGAGACAACTTGAAGGATCATATGGTTGATTAGAGAAGAAATACGCCCCTCTGAAAGATACAGAAAAGATTCATGAAAATTTGAAGATGAAATACAACCTTCTGGAAAGGAAGTGGAATTTCAATGGTGTTTAAGACATAGATAACTACTCATGCAACTGAATGTTATATATCTCAATCTGCTGTGCACATTAAACTAGCAAACCAGATCAAATAAATGTAATTATGATGTTTTTAAATCTCAATTCTTAAAAATTTCCTTTACTAAAACAGTTTCTTGAAATGTAAAACATTAAGATCAGTTTTGCTCATTCACTTCTGATCTCTTCCTCACCAGACATGACCTCAACATCATTTTCAGGTGGTATCAGAAGATTATTTACTGAGGTGTGTTACCTGTCCCCATGCATATGGCTAACCAATGACAAATCTGCCAACTTAGAACCTTCTGCAATGAGCAGAGGAATAAATTGCTGTGTCTCAGCTAATGCAAGGGAATCTGTTAGATTGCTGTGGCTCAATATCTGAGTCAATGGTCTTTCTTCCAGTTCATAATTTGTAAGCAGTAAAAGTTGCAATTTACCTATTCTTTAATTGTTTATTATATCTTATCTGTTTACTTGGAGCTTGATTTCATTGTCAGGGCAAAGACTCTCTCATCCTCTGCATTTGTACCGAATTTATCACAAAATGCATTTTTCATCTCAGTCACAGATTCAATTAGTTGGATGTCTACTTATTCAGATGCTTCTGTGATCTTTTTCATTTTAAAAAGTGTGATCATGGAAAGGAATGAAAAAAATCAGCTTCCTCAGAGTGTATGAATGAAATTTATGATATGAAATTATAATGTGGTTCACATTATCAGCCATAACCAATCAGATTTTCTGCCAGAAACTGGTGTGTTTGAAGAATATTTTCAACATTCGTTCTGAATACTCACTCCAAGAGGTCTAGACCAGGAAAAAGGTTTTAATCATGCAAAATACCAGTCAAATATTCCCTCTGTTCCTTCAACTTTTCCTGAATTTTTTATCTCTGCTATTTAACTTTTTCTTCTTTAGTCCACTGAGCAACACAGACTCTGATTTAGGCTCAGATTCAAGAAAAGAAAGCAGTCTTTATTCTTTGACTCCATCGCAATTCTGAATGGGATTTAAGGCTGTGATTAAGCTAAATCCTCATTTCCTGACCTGGTCCTCTACAAAACTCTTAGTTTTTTTCTAAAAAGATAAGCCTGCAGTAATTAGGAGCTGATTTTGAATGAAGGGACCTTACACAAATGAGGACTCCTTTCCTTGCAGCTACACTGGCTTTCCTATATACTAAAAAGCAGTACAGCCCAGAGATAATGTTATAGGCAGGCAAGGAAAAAAGAAAACAAACAAAAAACCCAAAACCCCCAAAAAACAACAACAACAAAAACAAAACCAAACAAAAAAAAAAGACAACACACACACACACACACAAAAAAAAAAAAGGGAGGTGAATAAAGCAGAACTTAAAGGTAGTCACACCACACACAAATATCCAAATCTGTAAGTGATGCTCTGAAGAAAGGAGAAGGTCTCTAAAACAGTCACAAAAAAAGAAAGGAGGCCAAGCTTCGACTATTTTTACATAGTGTCAATTTGCAGCTCATCAGCAGGACAGTGCAAGGGAGGATTATGCAACTCCTTCAGGATGGTTATCTTATAAGAAATGTAATTAGAAGGGCTCTGCTTGCAAAGGTTTCAGCCTGGAAAGGTTTCCTCAAAAGGATGTATCTACTACTCATCCTAAAACTGAGTCAGGGTCAAGACAAAAAGAAAGGGAAAGCTAAAAAGGAGACAGTAACACAGTGAAGGGGTCCACAGAGCAGGCTTTTTACCCTCCCTTTTATACCTACAAAGATGGCAAGGGCAGACAGTGAAAATGCATCTCCCCTCTCATCATAGGGTACTAAGGTAGGGCAAATATTCTACAGAGCAGATAGTAGTTGTGTCATCAAAGTGTGAGAGCAGTGGCATCAGAGCAGAAATTCATAGTGGCAGCTGGAAGGAAGCCAAAGATATGTGAGAAAAGCAGTATTCCGCCTTGAGTGAGGGAGGTTTTTGTGCACTGTAGATCAGCCTATCCCATACAGCTATGGCTTGGTGGAACCCAGGTAAGGTTGTGTTTGCATTCACATGGCAATTGTTTCTGTAACAAAGTGTTCTTTGTTACACAAAGTGCCTAGTAATCATAGAATCATAGAGTCATTTAGGTTGGAAAAGACCTTTAAGATCACCAAGTCCAGCTGTCATCCCAGGACTGCCAAGTCCACCATTAAACCATGTCACCATGAGCCTCAACTACACATTTCTTGAATGCTTCAAGGAATGGTGATTCCTCCACTTCCCTGTAGTAAATAACTGCAATGAAACCAGGTAGAAGGCTGAGATTCCAGAACAGGAAGTAAAAACTGCTCCTTGTGCACATGCTTTCTGCAGCTTCAGGTACCAGAGAACCTGGTGAAATGCTCAAGCTGCTCTCAAGTGAGTCCAAGGGCTAATGTCAGAGGAGACGCAAATTGTGTGGTGCCTCTATTTCAAAAATGATGGAGCGAGATCAAGAATGCACCCAACCAGTTCAACTGCTGGTGTGTGAGGTCTGTTTAATTTTTCAGTTACTGAATGTAAAACTGAAAGAAAAGAGAAGGTTGTGTTTTTTTTAACTCTATTATTCAAATGTGGATATATTTTCAAGCTGAAAGTGTTAAGGCTATTATTTTGTTCCATCCGCCATTGCTTTTGATCACAGAAATAAAAGATGTAATCCAATCAAGTCATTTACTCTTGTAAACAGACCTCAGCATGGTGTAGCTGCCCCTATCTATTCAGTAAGATGTTCAGTGCATAGACTTAATGAGCATGAACAGCACCTCTGTTGACAGTAGATAATCCTGCTACCAATCCATAAATTGTGCAGGATTTTAGCAATATGTTCCAGCAACAGACTTCTGTGAGCCCGTTGTGGATTACTGGCTTGACAATAAAAGGCATCCTCTTTTGAAGAGAGAATCAGAAGGCACCTGATCATCTATGCGCTGCTTTGCATGTGCTGCAGTAATGACCCTTTTTCAAATGTATTTTGATGGTAAGGCAGCTCCTCAAAGAATAAGGGCAAAGGTATGGCCATTGTCATAGAACCACTATGTTTGTCTTAGAGAAACAATTTCAGTACTTATTTTCATTGATGAAACCAAGCAGGCTGATCAGTCTGCTTTCCTCTTCACTACCCAGTATGCATAAACATAATGTCTTGTCTCATACATTCTGCAGCCAGCTACTCAAGTAATTCAGAGACAGATGCTATATGGAAAGCAGACCACACGATCAGCCTTCACCTCTAGGAGCATCTCATCTTTTCTGTCCACTGAGAAAGCGTGAGCTGTTTAGCACCACAGAAACAGCATAGTTATGGGCTAATGCCCATTTTCTCACCTAAGGACCATTCCACAGGCCAAAACTAATCACATTGGCTCCTATTTGTATAGACATGACCCTGGTTAGGTCCGTTCCCAGACCACCTGCTATAGATAAATCTGTCCTTATCACAGTCATTAGGATGTTGTAGTTGGAGACAGACTCTGGTTCAGATGTGTGCTATCCAAAGTTACCAGACCTTTTCTGACTTTATTGTCAGTGGATATTAAAAATCACACCTCCTGCTGACACCTGTTATCAGCATGTCTCAAATAACAGTGTCACAAAAAAAGTCCTTTAACACACGGTGGCCCCAGTCCAAAATCTGTTAGGAGATAACAACTGAAACTTCCAGGGGAGCTGCAGAGCTCTGAAGTTGGTAAGTGAGTTTTGTAAACTCGTGAGTTTTGTACAGCTAGGAAATGATCAGATATTTTTTAATGCAGAACAGGGAAGGCCCTGAGGAATTTTCTAACTTAAAATAGGAAAAAATCCCCGCCCACAGCTTGTTTTAGATCCAAAGCAATGCGCTAATGAAGATCCTGAAGTTCAGAGTCCCCCTCAGAATTCAAATTTAGCAGCTTAGCTTATTAAAAAAAATACAACAACAACAAAAAAAAAACAGAAAAAAAGACTCTAAGAAAAGAAAATCAAACACCACCCACTCCCTTTACTACATCTATGTCAGATCTCCCACTCATCTCCCTTCCACTTGTCTCCAAGCTTTTCTATTTCCTGATTAAAGCAAGGGATTTTCCCACTATCACCTGCATATTGCATCTTAAAGATGTGAAATGTCTTGGAACAAACAGCAGCACAGAGCCTTAAGCTACATACAGGACCTACACCAAACACCTTGAAGCCCATCTCTGTGCCAGGGACAGAATATGGCATCTAGTTCACCTCACTGATTCAGATGTTTTGCATATATATTTGCATTGTCTTGTCAACTAGTCTTCCTAAAGTATGTGCTCAATTTCTGCATAGAATTAAGCAAAGGGTGAAGGAAGGCTTTGAAAGGTCCAAAAGAAGATCTTTATCCACTTAATGCAGGTGCCTGTGTCTGATGGCTCTGCTGAGTAGGTGGTCTGGATTGTTCATTGTTCTTCTGAATGCATATGCCATCATAGACACCTGACTTCATCTTAGATGCCATGTGATATCACCTAAGAAAACGTCCTCTGCACCTGTAGAAAATCCCAAACCATTTCCTTTCTAACAAAACACACTTTGCACAGTTTTCTCCCTGGTGGAGGATGAATGAGCAGACAAAAATCATGAGACAGATACTGGTCTTGGTGCTTTGGTGGAAATTACTCAGATGTTGACAGTGCCGAGTGTTGCATAAGGACAGGACAGCTCCTCTGGAAGAGGTTTAGTGTTGGAACAAAGTATATTCTGCTGCAGTCCAGTTCTCCTCTTGTTGCACTCATCCATGAAGTAATTTAGTCTTTCCCTTCCTCCCAGCTGCAGGGGATTCTCTCTGCCTTTTCAGATAACAGGGTTTGAATGCAGCATCTGACTGAGCCCTCTCAAATAAATCTTTTCTGTTGTTATGGGACGGGCTGGAGAAAGGCAGAAGATAAATCTGTCTATGGATAGATGTGTAGAAAGATGAACATGTGAGAGACATATCCTTCAGGTATTCAAAATTCTGGAAGTATTCTGGGCTTCTTTCCTCCTGTCATGAAGAATTTCATGTTAATTTTGAAATACTACATACCTTAGCCCATATTCCTCCACAAACACGTTCACTTGGCTGTAGCTTTAAATTTTAAATATTAAAGCGGAAGGCTTGAGACCTATTTTTCAGCTGAAGTTAATTGTCTAAAGTTTGCCTCTGGTTTAGTTGGGAAACTGTCAATCTCTTTTTTTGCTTCTTGAAATACAACTTTCTCTTCACAGTTCAAAAAATAAGGCCATGGAAACACAAGCATAGCAACATTTGGCAAGGTCTAGAATAATCCTATGTTTCTTATGATGCTCAATAGCAGATGTTTAGTGAACATGTGAAATAATAGAGGCAGAGTAGTTGATTCTGAACTCCTCCAGGTGCCTGATTTGGTTTAGGGACTTTCTGACCTGAAAGGAGCGATCCTGTTACCATATTTAAAGGTTTTCAGTGACCCTCTCTCCTTGCTACACTTTTTCTCCTGTAAATACACCCAGTCATCTTTAACCCATGTAAGCCCATTTTGTGGCATCCTATTTTTTCTCCAACAATAAAGCCCACAGGTTTATCACTTTTATTATTCAGTGAAAAAGTGCTCACAGTTACTTTATGAGGTTTTCCCCAATTCTCCTGAAATATTTGTTTTCCTCAATTCAGCTTCTCTGCAGCACTTGTGATTTCAGATTCCTCTATCATATTTTCCTCTCAGCTATTTCTTCTTCAAGCTGATGCACCTTCACTCTTTTTCATTCTTGTTGCATAACATTTTTTGGTGTTTCTAGGCATCCTCATGCCCCATCTTTCTACTGTTTCAAGGTCTAAACAGCTCCTTTTCAAGATGGGCTCATTGGTATTCAGAATGTGGGCAAGCCATAGATTTATACAGTGGCATAATGATATGTTCTGATTCTTTCTCTGTTACTTTTCTAATGCATCCTAACAATTTATTTGTTTTTCGATTGTTGCCAAGTATTAGGATGAGGTTTCCAGAGAACTATAAATAAATATCCAACTGCAAAGTTGTGGTAAAGTATTTTTACACATTCAGTCCTTGATCTAGTTTTGTTAAATTTTAATTCATTTTATATTAGTAGGACTATTTCAGAGATATGCTGGCATAATAGACAGGCCTTTGCATAAATACTACGGATGCTTTTGGGATGAGGAGTGTCATGTGAATGTGCTGCATTTAAACTAGATGAAGGCAATTTAAAGAAAAAGAAAACTGTCCCCAGCTCTGGAATCTGTTTCTAAAGGTACCCGTGTGTACAAGATAGTTCTTATTGCTGCAGGCTCCAATAATTCCTCACCCAAACATCCCATTGAAGAATGAATGAGTTTTAACACAAAATTGGGAAGAGATGAAAGAGGATACATCCCTGCTGTACTCAGCACAGATGAACAGATAGTCCTTGCTGCAAGGAAATTCTGATCCAAACAATATAGGAAGAAACTGAAAGATGAGAACAGGAACAATAGCAGCATAAAGAATTCAATGTCATGGTGTTTCATAATGAGAAATGGCTCGAGTTTTACAGGGAGAGCAAAACTTGAGCAGGGAGATGGCAATGGAGAAAGTTGGAATACATGGGTACAAATGAAGTCTGAGAGACTGGGGTCAAGGCAGACCAAAGTGAAAAGCCTGCGTGGGAAAGGGATCTAGATTTCACAGCTGGAGAGGAAGAAAGTGCTCAAAAGGTATGAACAGAGTATCACAAGTCTGCACTACTGCAGAGCCAAGAAAGGGCAGCTGTAATTATTAACCCTTAAAACAGTGGGGTCAGTGAAACTTAGAGGAGCAAGACTATGTGTGCTGCACCCCATGAGTCTTTGTTTAACCTCAAAAGGCAGACAAGCACCATCTTACCTGATATCACATCCAACATGTTTGATGAACAAAGACAACAAGCTTCAGTGCTGAAGGGATACAGATTTATTATTACTGTCCTTGTTTTCTTCATCCCTGGCAAAGATGCAAAGCATGTACATTGCTCCTGATCCTGCCTTCCCAGAGAGTGGGAGGAAAAGAATTACTCTGCAGCACTGAGCAACAACAGTTGTTCCTGCAGCAAGAGGAGACCATGGTTCGCACCATTCCACTCAATTTCAAATTTTCTGCTAGTCCATTTCTGCCTATTTTTCCCCAAAACAGGGTTAGAGAAGGCATTTTAAGGAGAGCTGGCTTCCCTATAACAGATGAGCAGATTTTTGCACTCAATTTTCTGAACCATATCACAGTGACACTTGGTGTAGATCTGGCAGCTCCAGGAAGAAACATCTGGCCCATTTGCAGTGCAGACTTCCTCAAGGTCTCAGAAGGAAGGACACTGCTGCAAAAGCTGTACATATCTTCTTAGGTATTGCCCTGTGGGCAGCAGTGTGCTGCTCTTTACTGCTCTGGGATGCCTTTGGAAAATCATGAATGCAGAAGGAGTTTCTCAGAATTTGATCCCACTTCATGTCATACCACAGAAAAAGCCATCCCCCACCTGCTTTCCAGCACAGTTCTGCAGCTTCCTTGATAATCTGTCAGATTAGCCATTTAGCAGATTTCTTGTCATGATGGCCAGCTGCAGTTGGTATCACAGCTCATTTGGTAAGGAAGAAACTGGGTTGTTGCAGCTTAGCCAAAGAGAGAAGACCCTGGAAAAAAACAATCAAACAAGAAGCTAGTGAGAGGGTAGATGCACTTTCCATTTTCATCATGACTCCAGCCTCTTCCTCTTGCTGTTACCAAAACCAGCTGGAACACCTTTGTCACAAGGAAAAAGTGAATCAATGTCTCACAAATCAGGGGAAACAGTTCAACTTGCTTTAACTTCTCTCTTTTCAGAAATTTCCCCTTGTAATCATCCTGGAGAAATAATGAGTAAGTCTTTGCTTCCCTCCCCTTGCCCTGTTCCCTTTGCTTAGGACTCTATAATTTAGCTGTATACATATATATGCATTGACCTATATACATATATTGGTTGTCTGATGAATTACAAAGCATAGGTAATGTTAAATTCAGTTCACAACCTGTTTATTTCTTTTTCTGACTTTGTTAATTGATTTTTCCTCCATCTTCTAGACCTAGACCTTGACCTTATGAAAAGAACTTTTTATTTCTCTCCCTCATCCAAGAGTCCAAAGCCTCTCCAGATTTATTTGCATCTTTTATCTGTTCTGCTGAAGGTAGCATTAAAGGGCAGGGGAAGGAGGGAGAGAAACGTGACAGTAATCACACTGGTTCAGTATGTCTTTTTTTTCCTGTCAGCATAGAGTTATTTGGAAACCAGCTTGAGTTTTGCAAGTTATTTGTTGCCATAAAGCTTAGCTTTCCTCCAACCCTTTTTCTCCAAGGATCTGAAATTGCTCTACAAATGTCAATTAATTAAGCAATCTCCATGCAGAAAGTTTCATAACACTCACTTTAAAATGAGAAAACCAGAGCAGTGAAAGCATTGTTGTTTATTGCCAGCTAATGGTAAAATTAGTAATAGACCCCTGGAGTCTCCCAGACCTTATGTTTTGATGCATTACATTCATCTCCATTATTTAGAACGGGATGGTTTTTACCCCATGTTTTTTAAAAGGACTTCTCCCTTTCCTTCCCCAATAGAAGAAACATCTCCCTTTCCTCGTAACAAACACCGTGTCAGTACAGTTCCCCTCATGAACAGAAAGGAACCTCTCTCATACCTAGAAGGACTCAGTTTTTAGCTTTTCTCTCCTCTTTTCCAAGGCCTTTTTGGTTCTCAGGCTAGGCGTAATCAGAACCATGCTATATTAAAAATTAGAGCAGAGAAATTAGTGCATAAAAATCCTGAGTTTATGAACAAATTCCGTTTTGCCAGTCTCAGGACACCAGTGGTGTCAGGTGGCTTGTTCTATGAGGAATAAATAAAAACTTATAAATAAAAATATTTGTGCAACATACTTGAAATCACTGGTGTGGGAAGTACAAACCTGGAAAAGTCCCTCCATGATGAGTGACTTAACCATGATGTCTTCATACTTCTATCCTCACTCTTTATTGCTGCATCTAATTTGGCCTGTGTGTATGAGCTGAACAAGTATGAAGGACAGTGGAATCTGGACAGGCTGTATCTCCTATCTGCTCTATGGCTCCAGATTCTTGCTAGTGAAAATTTGGGCTTAAATGGAAAGGCATCATATTTGATGCTATATTAATAGGTAAGATGAGATGCAACCAGCATTCTCAATCAGACCTAGCGGTGCAGAAGCACTTTTCTGTCTTCCCCTGTTTAGAGTGCTTTAATCTTTAATCTGGTTAATTTTAGATTGCAAAAATGTCTTAATACATGTAGCTTCATTTAATTCTCCTAGGGAAAGAGAAGGAACAACATCAGCAAAACAGAGCACATGCCCCTTCCCCAGTTTTTTAGCTATTTTGACTGATTCCCTATTCTTCTTACTACATGTGGAGCACAAGTAGAACATGCAGCCCAGGGGTATAGACTCCATCACCATATACAGCCACTTTTATGTGTTTAGAATCAAATCCTCCAGCTAGCTGTGCTATCAATCTGCCTTTTAAATTGTACTTGAAAGGAAGCAAGGGATGGGGAGAAGGAGAGCTGAAACCTGGGCTGAACTATATAGCCTACAATACCTTGTGGTTTAGCTCCTTTCTTTCATTTCATGCGCCGCAGTGCATAGTTTTTTGAGGAAGTCACCACTGCCTTGATACATGAAAAAAAATAGTTGGTCTTAATTTGTGCCACTCACACTTAGCTTTTTCCTCACGCACAGCATCTTTAAAAGCGCTGTCACAGATATGATACCACTGGGACTAAAGGCTGTTGTAGAACAAAGAAGAACCTGTGCTCAAAACTGCTGTCAAGACAACATGGTTTCCATCAGGTTTCAGATGCTTGTACTTAGAGCAATCTCCTTCCTTAGCTGCTAGGCAAGGATTGATGTGTATCACATCCAATGCCTTGCAAAGGGTTATCCTTCCTCAATCACACTTCTCACACCAGTGATAGAACACTTACTTTCAAATATTACCTGACTTCATTAACTTTGTATGTCATGATCAATGACTGACTTAAAAAATTAAAACCACAAAAAACCACAGTTTCACAGTGAAAGCTAAATAAAGGATGTCACCTCAACTAAATGAGTTTGAACAGAAATAATTTCGTACAAGAAAAAATTATGATGATTTATAACGTTTACTTTCCCTTTTCACAAAAGTGTTAGAGTGGAAACAATTGCATATAACAGGTCTTAGCTAAAATTCAAACAAAGTCTGAAGTAAATGTGTGTGGAGAGGGGGTCCCTAACTTCTCCCTCCTCTAGCATTTGTTATAGTTCACTTGTTATATTAAAGAATCTGGGAGCTGCTTGGACTGTGAGAAGAAACTTGAGGAACACCTTACAGGTCCATAGATTATCCAGTTTTTCTGGAAGATTTGAGCAGTCTGTCTGCAAACATCCCAACAGAAGTGACCTCATTCTACTAAATGTGAATTGTTTCTTTACTTGAACAATGTCAATACCTGAACAATATGAGGAGCAAGAAGTTTAGTGGCATGCAGAGTGTTAAGAATAATTTAAACATCATAAGAAAATGCATTTTTGGTGAAATTTCTACATTTGTTGGTGTTCTTTTGCTCCTTTTGCTAGTTCTTCTGTAAGATTTCAAAATCATATTGCCATTTCTGTATTTTTATATCCACATAAATACATAAATCTGAGAATCTGTCACTTAGACTCCCTGGAGCTTGTAATGGTATTCTTTTCAAATATCAACAAAGAGCCTAATATCTCCATAACCGACACATTCCACCTGACTGTTCTCTGATGGCAGCAAAACAAAACTGTGTCATACATTTAGAAAAAAACACCTCCGGGATTTTTCACCCCCTAGGTCGTGACAATCCCTCTCAGGAGGAATTGTCTGCAAACATTCACATAGCTTCACTGAACTCCTTACTTTCTTTCATCCTAAGGTCCATAAAACTTCACACTTTTTGCCACCTGTGTCTTCTGTTTGTTTCTATCCACAGACCTGTGCTGCCCTATTTCTACTTTCTCCAGTTATCTGTGCCCTAAGTATTTGCCAACTTCTGCTTCATCTGCAAACTCTCAGGGTAAGAAATGCGTGTGTGTGTTTGCTTGCAGCACATATAGCACAGTAAAATGTGACAAATTGGTTGCTTTTGTGATACAGCAACATAAAAAATAGTTAATGTTTGGTTGCACTCTGATTTCTACATCTGCAAAAATAGATGGACTCAAGAGTATTGATTAGAAGGTTCTCAATGTTATTTTCCTGTTGTGCTCTAGCCAGCACCACTTAGTCCTTCCTGACAATACCCCTTTGAGCTAACGTCTTAGGGCTTTCAAGGTGAAGTTGTTTGTTCAACTTTTTTTTCAGGGAATTCATAACAGTCCTTTCTCTTTGCATTTTCATCTCAAGATCAGTACCTTAGAGCTGAGAACACTGACAAGCCCACAATTTCCTGAATCACACATACCCTTGAATTAGAGGGTATGGTTCCTTTTATCACTTCTAGGGCCTAAACTTTCCATAGATGTTAAACCACTTAGCTACCCTACAGACTTGGAGGCCTAACCGTTTCTACACTTCTGCTCAAGGGACACTGGCTTAGATTCGAAGTTCTGCCACACTCAGCAAGTACTAAAGCAAACCCATGCAAGCATTTTTAGTTATTGACATTACTGTTTTACAGTCTATCACACCGTGTTTGTGGGATTTGGAGTAAGTCTTCCTTCAGTTGCCAGCACTGCTAACAAATGTCCTGCTCTTCCTTGTAGCTGGAGGCATTTTTTCTGCAGTTGAGATAAAAGCTTGTGGTTTATTTTGTTAGCTTGTTTTCCTAGAGAGAGGAGGTTAAGACAGTCATGCTGTCAGTGTATATATGGTTGCTTGTCCATCTTTTTAAACTTATTGATATTCAAAATGAGTTTCATTCAAATTTGACAGAGTAAAGACTTAGGTATATCAAACTTCAGGAATTTTAATGCAAATAGCACTAACAACAAGATTGTCAGTCACACTTCATAGGGAAGATTTGAGTATAAACTTAATTTTTCATGCAATTTAGATGCAAAGACAGTGGAAAAAACTCAGTATATCATACTAAAACTCAGTGCATCATATTAAATAGCAGAAATTCTTTCCACAATGCACAAAATATTAGCAAATTCTGCTTCAGTACTTCCACTACTTACTGGAAAACTTACAAAATGCAGATTCTATTTCTAACTGTGCTATCCATATGTATATGAAACATCCAGAACTCACTAAAATAACATGAAAGATTTGTTTTAAAGTAGTTGTAATATGAACTCACAGCTAGAAGCACTGCTTTTTTATCTATCAAATGTTTTCGATGCTACTTGAGATGCATATGGACGTGTTTCCTGCAGAACTGTTTTGTAAAAAACAGTGTGATCCAAACTGTTAATGATAAGGCCTTGAATACCTTAGATGAGCAAGCACTAAATATCTAAATGAGAAATACTTCATCCATGGCACCACTAGTATTTATGAAATCTGTATGGATGAATCCAAACCACTGCTGCACACCATGATGAAATTGGGCAAGGCAACTAATATAGCGAAGAAAGACCATGTTATGCCTGGATCTTTTTTCAGAAAACAATAGCTCTGTATACAATTTCTCAGTCCTGTTTATGAAAGACTTACTTACAAATGATCTTCAAAAATATGCCTAGAAACACACTCACAACTGTATTTGATGACAAAAATAATTGTATTGACAGAGACACAGGGATCTGACACATAGTAAATTTCCTCAAATCTCATTCTAGCTAGTCACTAGCTTTGTGCTATAATTACCTCTTTCTATCTCTACAGTCCACAGGGGCTACAAATGTTATTACTTCTATTCTGATAAAGTATCCTGCTTTGCTCAGATACCAACTGCATTTTTCTTTGAAACCGTATGATGAGCTAACATAATTAAGTTAGATTTGAAGCAGTTTCCAAACTTAGCTCGAAGCTCTCTGCTTCTGCTTTAGAACCAAAGACCCAGTGAATCCACCAGCCTGTGTACTTTTCCAGCTGTCAATTAAAACAGCTAAGAAATGATATTTCTTCTCTTTGAAAATTTTGTCCACTCTTACACTTTACCTGTATAACAATTTCTTAGCTTCTTTTCAACTAGACATTGACTGATTCTCTCTGTGCTCCTAATAGGAAAACTAATAAATGGGTAAAGCTTCCTCTTCAAAAGCATATCATTGCAAAAATAAAGTAACCATACACTGTGTTAGGGAAGAAATAGAAAGATGCATGTGGATAAAGTCATGCATTTTACCTGCAATCTTTTTGTATTTTTACATAGTGGAGGGCCACTTGGCAATGAGGTCAACAGAAACAACAGTCTGACAAGAGACTTTCAGTATATTCTTCTCAGCTGTGTGAGACAGTTATGCAGGTTTCAGTATGACAATTTCCAACTGTGTGAGAAAAAAATGATGGCTGAAATGCCCAATCTTTAGAGGCACAAAACATTGTCACCTACAATAACTTACTTTCTGGACCATCTATGAGAAACTCTGAAAATCAGATTCTCTAAAAATCTGCAAAAAGGGAGATGTCTGAAGGAGCTGAATAATTCTGGGATGTCTGCAGTGATGGGCTGAAGGAGCAAGAATGAGTCAGCGTCAGAGTGAGGATTTTCCAAACAGTTAACAGAACCCTGTGAAAATGTCCTGAAGCACTGCTTTCTTTCTCTCATTAATTTGAAAGGCAGCCTGACAGAAGAGCTTCCCCTGTTTGGTATGCTGCTTGATTGCTGCGAGGGGAAATATTGTTGCCAAAATCCCTGAATTCTGCACAAAAATTACCAAAAAGTGCCTCTACCAATGCTATCCTATTCCTCAGCTGTTTATTTTTTCTTAAGATTACATTTTTAGTATCTAAATTAATATTTGACCTGCAATATAAATCCATTTATCTTGCAATTGCTGTCAAAGACTACCATGGGAAGATCTGTTTACTTTACCATGGTAAGGAAAAGCATAATTTGCTTTATTGCTAAAGAAAATTTATAAATGAGATTTTTCTTTTTCTATTTCTTTTTCTATTTCTATTAAATAATCATATGTTTCTTTTAGTTTAGCAAATCTTATCCATATATTTGAATTTAAGGATAATCACTGCATCTGCAAAGAAAGATACATACAGGACAGTGATTAAAGGATTTATAGAATTAGCATTTGAGTTAGAAATGCTCATTTTTTTCATAGAATATCAGCTATTCCCAATAAAGAAAGAGGGATGAATGAAGGTGACATTTAATGTAGAATCCCCATCTAAAAAAAAAATCTACATTCAGGAAAACATTTGCTTTAAATGACAATTAGTTGAAAAAGTTTCCCAGGGGAACATGCAAATAGGAAGATCCCCACTGTCTCAACAACCATAAGCTGATAAAGGAAAAACCATGGAAGTGAAATAAACTTTTCCCAGAGTGTTCCAAGCCTATTTTCTCCATGTAATGTCTCTCTAGTTCTTAGTAAACTAAAGGGATTTATTTGTATTTGAATCTGAGGAAGTACCAAACACCTCATGTCATCTTAACTGTATAGACTAAATTCTGCAGCTAAAATGGAATTTTGCAGGTATTAAACAGAAATGAACCTGTAATTGATTGCAATGAACCTGCATGTTATGTCCTTTATTCTAAAAGGTTTGATAATATGTCTCGTCAGTTATAAAGTTAGGAAAAAATCCAAGCGTAATTAATATATTCAAACAAAAATAAACTGTCACTAAGATTAAAATACAATGAATTTTCAAACAACCATGATCTGGAGCCACCTCAGGCATTTTTAATGTAAAACAAATAGTCACACACATATACAAGATATATTTTCTTTGTAGAAGGTGATAATTAACAGCTTTATAACATATAACAAACTTCCCCTTTCCAAAGGAAATCCAAAATGAGTAAGAGACTAGTAGGTTAGTCTAGTCTCTGTGCACACTTCCAGGCAATCTTTCTTGTTGCTGTGGTACGTTTGGATTTGCAGTTCCCAGCAGCAATAAGACAAGTCCCTCTGGGACCACACAGACCCCAGTCTGCAATTTCCATTCAGTGTTTCAAATATAGCAACATATTACTGTGATCATCTGCATTTTATATTGGGAACACATTAACCAAGGACATGACCTGGTTTTTGTGAGGAGCATTAAGGGGAGCCTCAAAACTTCTTCCTCTGCTGGTACTCCTTCTGCTTCTGTAACTTCATTGCTAAGGTCATGAGATGTTGGAAGGGATGGTGGATCTGAGCTACCTAAATGGCATGGTGCTAAAAATATATTTATTCAGAATGGCTAATTAAGGTGAATGACTACCAGTCCTCATTAGCACTGAAGTGGTGTTAATTTGATTAGACTTCTGGCCTAGATAGGATTGCAAGCATTTTGTTCCTAATGCAATTTCTCTAAGAAAGCATTTCAGATGAGATGTTACCCATCAGTGTCTTTCTTTGTATAAATATTAAGTAGACATTTGCCTTTTAATGTTGATGTAATTTTTAGGGAGTGGAAAACCAGCAAAGATGTGACATCTGTGTTGCCCTGGGATATGGGAAGAAAGTGAGAATATAAACTTGTAATCTTGTTCCAGACTCATTATTTAAATATTTTGTAGTACTTTCACAGTGAAAAGTCATACTTGAAATTCACTTATGAAACCTGTCTTCGCTTTGACATACCATTATATACTTCTTGCTCTTTAGCTCAAAACTCTCTTCAATTACTATTCCAATGCTTAAAGTTCACGTGGCAACATAAATTTTAGACTAGAAAAAATAGCTTCTGCTGTGTTCCTCTTACCAGAAGACCTGGGGGGAATAAAGAATGTGCTTTTTGCTTATTAATTAGAGCTCATAATGATCTGTGCTGGAATAATGCTCAAGAAATATTACCCATTTAGTTGGACTATGATTATTTTACCACAAGAAATCTTGCTTAGTGACTCCTGATCTATAAGGTTTAGCTATTATTAGAAATCCAAAAGGCTTCTCTTTTTTTTGAGCAGCTCTGATAGATGGACAACAAGAATTTTAGGGAAAATGTCAAATAAATGGAGTAATTCCTAAAAAAAGCCAAGGGGTGGCTTAGTCCCATGAACTTTAGCACATGATCCCATGGGCTTCTGGGTAAAAAAAGAAAATTAAAAACAGGCTATATTTTTAAGACTTCTGGGGACAGATTCACAGGGACAAGGATATCAGAGCATGTCAAGGTGCCTACGGCTTCTCTGCCATTCTCTAGGGGAGAACTTTTCTATTGCCTTCCTTTAGCTACAGCCGTTCCTGCTTCTCACCTTCCCCAAGCAATGGTAGCAAGGGGACCAAACCCTTCTCCCTTTCGCACTTTTTGGAGCAATCCCAGCCCCTTAACCCTCTTAAAGGACAGAAAAGCAAGGACTTTTATTTCATTTGATAAAAGCAACTTGAATGTTTACCTCTATTCATCAAGTTTCTGTAGCTTCTAAAGATTTATGTCCTTTTTTAAACCTGACGTTGTGTGTAAATATAGGACCGACCGAATAAAGACACTATAAAATCTAATGGAGTAATAGAAAACAGAGATGGCCTGTTTAAATAGCCAGACACTGTTCCATTCTTAGTGAAATACCATATGCTAAATGGGTTTTCAAGTGTTTCTCACACCTATTATAAGCATGTCCAGGAGACAGACCTTCTCTCCTTCCTTATGGACAAAATGAAGAATCATCCTCCATACAAGCTGATAATTATCAATGCTGTCAAAACCAATCCATCTAAATTAAAATCTTAGCAAACATTTAGGAGGGCTGAATTCAGCTAAATTTATAGACATAAATTAGATACTTATCAAAAAAACTGGATGTTATCTAAGAACAGGTAGTGAGGTGGACTGTGAACTGGCTGAAGGAGAGAAGCCAGAGAGTTGTAGTCTATGGGGCGGAGTCTAGTTGGAGGCCTGTAACTAGTGGAGTGCCTCAAGGGTCAGTACTGGGACCAGTATTATTTAATATATTCATCAACGATTTAGATGAGGGAATTGAGTGTACTATCAGCAAGTTTGCTGATGACATTAAGCTGGGAGGAGTGGCTGACACGCCAGAAGACTGTGCTGCCATCCAGCGAGACCTGGACAGGCTGGAGAGTTGGGCAGGGAATAACTGGATGAAATATAACAAGGGAAAGCGTAGAGTCCTGCATCTGGGCAGGAACAACCCCAGGTTCCAGTATAGGTTGGGAAACGACCTGTTAGAGAGCAGTGTAGGGGAGAGGGACCTGGGGGTCCTAGTGGACAACAGGATGACCATGAGCCAACACTGTGCCCTTGTGGCTAAGAAGGCCAATGGCATCCTGGGGTGTATTAGAAGGGCGGTGGTTAGTAGGTCGAGAGAGGTCCTCCTTCCCCTCTACTCTGCCCTGGTGAGACCCCATCTGGAATATTGTGTCCAGTTCTGGGCCCCTCAGTTCAAGAAGGACAGGGAGCTGCTGGAGAGAGTCCAGCGCAGGGCAACAAAGATGATTAAGGGAGTGGAGCATCTCCCTTATGAGGAAAGACTGAGGGAGCTGGGTCTCTATAGTTTGAAGAAGAGGAGACTGAGGGGTGACCTTATTAGTGTCTATAAATATATAAAGGGGGAGTGTCACGAGGATGGAGCCAGGCTCTACTCAGTGGCAAACAATGATAGGACAAGGGGTAATGGGTACAAACTGGAACACAAGAGGTTCCACTTAAACTTGAGAAGAAACTTCTTCTCAGTGAGGGTGACGGAACACTGGAACAGGCTGCCCAGGGAGGTTGTGGAGTCTCCTTCCCTGGAGACATTCAAAACTCACCTGGACACATTCCTGTGTAACATTATCTAGGTGTTCCTGCTCCAGCAGGGGGTTTGGACTAGATGATCTTTCGAGGTCCCTTCCAATCTCTAGCATACTGTGTGACTGTGTGAACAAGCAAACAACAAAAGTTGCTTTGGCAAGTTCATACAAGTAAAACCAAGTCTAATGATTTGGGGTTTAAGTATGTGATACAACATGTTTTCTATAAAGAATACAATCAGTCCAACCTCTGCTCTA
This sequence comes from Pezoporus occidentalis, assembly GCF_034315485.1. Classification (NCBI taxonomy): domain Eukaryota; kingdom Metazoa; phylum Chordata; class Aves; order Psittaciformes; family Psittacidae; genus Pezoporus; species Pezoporus occidentalis. The sequence goes on along the minus strand of NW_026915910.1, from coordinate 2,201,159 downwards.
AATTATATCCATCCAAAACACTAAATAGATAGATACTAAATATATAAGCCAGGAAAAAGAATTCAGCACAGTATAATGCAAAAAGTAGGCAGTAAGTAATCAGTATGTATACCTCTTCTAGCTATATCCTTGCCTAACAACCTCAGGATGCAGTTAACTTTTCACCTAAATATACTTTAAACCTATTTCCATCGCCCATCCTTCTCACTTGAATTTCTTTCTTACTTTACAATATCATGAGGCACACTGGAACTGAAAATAAGAATATAAAAACTGTGCTAATTTGAAAATATAGTTGTTAGAGTGGACCTATTCAGGGGAACACAGAAAATGCAACAAGGAGCAATAAAACCCCTCCATTGTTTTATGCAGTTTTCCTAAACCCTCTTTTAAAAAATCCTAAAAGCTCCCACGCCCTTGTTAGCACCTTATATTTAAATATTATATGTAGCTAGGACAGAAAGACCGTGTATAAACAAATTGAACATAGTGTCAAGGTGTTATGGATAAGGACGTCATTTATTGTTGGGCGTGTTTGTCTACCAAATAATCTTTTGATGAGCTTTACAGAGGGAAAAGTATACTTTGGGAAGAAAAAGGGCACAATATCAGATTCTACTTCTTTACCAAAGCTCAAACCTCACCTTGACTTCCTTCTCCAGTCTCTTCATGGTGCTTTTCTGTGTGACATTTTGTTCAAGACCATTCTTGTTTTTCCAGTTACAGATTTCCACCTTCATGTGACAGGTCTGATCACCGAGAGCCTGAATGCATTGCTCACCTCTCCCATAGTGGGCAGAAATGTGAGCCTGTTTTGTTGTTGTTACAGAACCCGTGTATTCTGCTTTTGTGAATTTCAAAACAAACCTACGTCTCTACGTGAGCCAGACAGAGCTAAGAAATATATTGCGTCTTTATTATGTCCACAGTGTTATTATACTGATCTTTTAGAGCTTCCAGGGGTGCTTAAGTCCTTGTGTCAAAGGAGAGTTGAAAAACCCTTGTTAAGATTCCTTTGCAGTCTTTCCTTCCCTCTTATTAAGGACTGATTTCCATCATGTTTTGGAACATGGTGCAGAGGTGCCAAAGCTGTTGAAGATGTAAGAATTCAGTCAACACATCACATTGCCGTCTCCGGAGTTAGCTGCAGAGTTTGTTCAAGTTTCTTTACATCCAGGGGGCAGGCATGCCCTAATTATCTCAGAGATAAAGAGCAAGATGTTCGAATTTGATATACTAATCCCTACAGAGCAAAGCAGCTAGTTGAAAGCAGGTCTGTTAAACCTGTGGTGATACTTACTGCTGATGCATGCTTCTGACCAAGATAGGGTTTCTCAGGGGCTAGAGGGGTTTGGGAACAGGCTGTTGTTGTTGTCCAGCTAAAATTTAACACGGGTGATGTTAAAAAATGCTATAATATTTTGAGTGGGGAAAAGAGTAAAGGACAGAGTAATGACTGTGAATTCAGCCTCTCAGCTTAGAACCCTCAGGAAAAAAGCTACCCTGATTAGGAGAAGAATTTATCATTATGTTGACAGAGATAAAGTGATTTCTAGACCAGAGATAGGCTGTGGGGCACAGGCTGTTACAGTAGCTATGCCAACAAACTACTCATACAGCTTGGCACCAGCTCCACCTTTACTAATGACTTTGCACCCTGGTCAGCAGAGGAGTAGGGTCTGATCACGCTGCGTTGGAAACGTTCAGACCCAGAGGACAGCAGGCCCCTCCTGCAGTTTCACATCCTACTTCTTCAATGGATGGACCTTGGAAAGATATGGTTTAAGATGCAACCTAATACATGGGATTGGAAAATGTGATCTCAGAGGACAGATAGATCGAGAGAGTTATGGATGTGGAATTAGAAGTTCTCTCCCGGATTTTGCAAGTTATCAGATTCGCAGGTTTATAAGGTACCGAAGTCTTGGCATTTGCATTAGCAAGTAGTAACAGTGCTAGAAAATTACTGATTAGTGGTTGCAGTATGCTCAACTGTGGGGAAGTCTGCAAAGAGAATAAGGAAATGAGGAGAGGAAATCACAGACTCAGACAGGAACAGTTCACAGAATGGGCAGGAAGCAACACAAGATACTCCTAGGCCTCCTTCCACAGCTAACATTTCTGTGAATGAAGCAAGCTGCTAGATGAAAAAGTTTTTAGGGAAGGATCCCCTGTGAAAACTAACAAATATATGCTTTGAGCACAAAAAGAAGAGCCCAGCAACAGCTAACCCAGCTTGTCATTTCCTTTATTAGAGCGTGGAAGCCAGTCAGCCCCCTTGTGGGGCTGAGGTTAGTGCACTGACAAAAATACGTTTTCTTGCCAAATGGACACATTTGAAAAAGCTGCTATTTCATCATGATGAGACATTTAATTTGCCATGCCATCTAATAGATAAAATAAAAAAACAGAGGCTCTAAAACACACCACTGATGTTCCACACTTCCAAGCTCCTCTCCCTCAGATAACACATTTCCTACATTAACGAGATGGAGGCACTCATGTGTGGTGCAATAAAGACAAAATCAAGTGCTCTTTTGCAGTGCTCTGTCAAATCCTCCAGGAGAATCTGTGGCTGCAGCTTTTATGCCCTGAGTCAGAACTGTATCAGAGGAAGACATAAAAAAGCAGAATCCAATACGGGCAGACTCAGCTGGAGGCTGAAGAGCTTTCTAAACATTGTAATACTACCAGGACATAATTTAAGCAGAGGGTGAAATAATTTAAGCAGAGGGTAACATAATTAAGCCAAGGGTGAAAAGACTAGGGGCCTACTACAGTCTTTGAAGTTTTTTTTTTTCACTGAGCTTGATGGAATAGAATGATGATTTGACTTCACGTACTAAATTTGTGCACAGCTTTTCTGATGAGATTTCTCTTCCTATTTTTCACCCCAGCATGAAGCTTTTGTTGCTAGTTGTGTAAAAACATGTAATTAACCAGGAGTTCTACAATAGCATGCATGTTCTATATTAAAAATATGAATTGGGCCACATGGGATTCTAATTTCTTTTTATGAAATTTCTTTGCATCTTCTCTTCCTCATTATCTCTCAGAAATGAAAGCCAAGAGACAAAATTTACAGCCTAGAATGCATCCCCATGTGGGACTCAGTCAAGCACTACTCTTGCTGTGCTTTGTAAACAATGTTTTTACAGTGAATATGTCACTGCTCTTGTACTTAGTTCAGCATGTCCAATCCATGAGTCTCCTAGATGCTTCTCAACTTTCATTTTAGTAGCTCCTTAGAACAGACATTCCTTACTCTCTTTGTATTTCTTTCTGTTCTCCATAATGATGTTTTCCCTGGAAAGTAAAATAGTGCAGTAGAATAGCTTGTGCAATTGTTCCACAAGGAAGTTACAATGGATAGGACGCTTCAGGCTAAAGGTCTGCAGGGTGGATGTGCAAATTGCAGTAAGTCAACATGGTCTCTTCTTACAGTCAAATTGAACAAATAGAAAAAGCACTTTAGTAAACAATTAATTTGACTTGTTTTACTTTAGAATGGTATAGATATTGCTCTAAAAATATCTCACTAAGGGGGAGCCCAGTGTGACTGCTTGCATCACAAAAGTTGGTGTCTCCATCTGGTGAGATGAAACATGCTCAACACCCAGAAAACATTTCCATTTTACATTCTCTTCTTTGCCACTTAATGCAGGGTGGAAAAGTGTGCTCTTGTTCCACTGAAATGCAGCAGTAATTCTGAAGAAATGTAAGTTATAGCCTTTTTACAATCCATTTGCTTTTTCTAACTGTAAGCGTATTACAAAGCTTCATGTTATGTAGCATCCTAAAGAGGAACTGTACCTCAAAAGGCCAAACTTTTAATTAATTAAATATGGAGATAAATCATCAATGAGAGGAAGGAAATAATTAGGTGTTTTAAACAAGGGAAAATAGTTTTTCTCAGTGGATATTTGATGAACAAATGTAAGTCAATGAGGCAGAGATAGGGAGGGCTGTTCCAAAAGACTGAAGCTTCAGAGGAGAAATTCCTGACATTAATTCTTGTAGATGTGTGTTGAGGAACAGGCAAGCGAGAGAAGTAGAGGAGGGAATGAAGAACAGAGAGAGTAGATAAGGGGGCACCTACAGTCTCTCTCCCAGCTGTAGTTTAGAATGTGATCCAAGCTGCAATTTGGGAAGCACACAGCCAACTCATTGCTTCTCACCACTGCTCTGCTGAAGTCACCAACTCTAGCCCATCCTCAGATGTGTATCCTTGACCTTTTCCTGATAACTATAATTTTCCTGTTCAGTTCCTGCTCAGTAGCAAATAGAAGTGCCATTTCTATCAGCAAGACCCAAATTATTTCAGCAAATCTGGTCTAATTTTTCTCAATCAGGCTAATAATTATGGTCACAAGTTGCTGAGCTGTTTGGTAAGAAGGTGAATCAGCTTTGCTGGCTAGGAACCACTGGGAACGGTCTAAAGCTAGTTACCTCTCCAGTGCAAATGCATAGGGAAGGAGAAATTGTTTCTGCTTGACAGCAGACTGGAGCGAGCCAGGCAGATTGGACAGAAAGGCCACGACTACAGACACTGTGAAGAAGACATGTAATAAAACTCAGTAACTATCTTAAAAAAAGGAATTATTTGTTGGACTACAGTTACTTCTGTAAAAAGCTATAGCTCTGTCATCTTTGCAGTTATTTTTGCCTCCAGTGCCTCCAGTTGGTTCAATACACTCACAACCTAGTTCTCCTTCCATTAATGTTCTTTCAGTTAACGTTCTCTGATGTGCACTAAGGCACCTATGAATTATTCATATTACAGCAGCACCACTATTTCTTTAACAATGAGATTAAACTATTTATTGAAGCTACTGACTTAGGTTAGTCACTAATGGGGCATTTGGTTCATTACCTTACATGTTTCTCTCTACTAAACCGTCAGTTAGAAGGGCTCAGATGGGAATCCTCTAGGCTCCTTATAGGATTCTATGTAACAGGTAAGACTACACTAAAATGTGTGAAGAAAAGTTTCAAAGTTTCCAAAAACGGGAACTTTAAAAAAAATATATATTAAAGAAAAGGCTTAATTTGCTTATTTCATTAGCACAAATAATGAGTTTTGCAATTAATTTCTTTTAATAGACACTCATTTACAGGAAAAAGTGTGTAACTGAGTAGGGAATCAGCCTTGATAAATCCAGTTATGCCTTAGAAATGAAGTATTTGCACCACAAGCAATTAATTCTGCTGAGATTTATTTAAATTGCAAATGGAAGGAGATCAGTTCTGCCCTGTTCACCAGAAACTCCACCCTATTGCAATCATATCAGCATCAGATCCAGTCACAAAATACACAGAACAATGTCATCAGAGCAAACTTCAATTAGGGGATCGTATCCAAAGGGCATGGCACTATTTCTAATTGGGAGGGTTTTGTCCCTTCCAAATTATTATTTCAAAAGGCATCACATGGAGTAAAGCCTTGGTCCTTTCCATCAGGTTTTAAGTTCCTTGAATTTGAGACATAATAGAAGGCAGATCCATGTTACCTGTGTGAAACTGAACTGTCAGGCTGCTTGTTTAAAACAGGCAGATTTCTGTTTTATGAGCTATATTAAATTCAACAATCCACATCACAGGTTTATCTATTCCATAAACAACAGCGAAAAGGAAGGAACAAAGGAGGAGGGAAGGAAGCAAGCAAAAGAGTAATATTGTTAAAGGTAAAAAAGAGAAAAGAAAGAGAAGAAAGATGAAAAGACAAAAGAGAAGAGACAAAAGAGATGAGAGAAGAGAAGAGAAGAGAAGAGAAGAGAAGAGAAGAGAAGAGAAGAGAAGAGAAGAGAAGAGAAGAGAAGAGAAAAAAAAAGGAAAAGAAAAAAGGAAGAAAAGGAAAGAAAAGAAAAGGAAAGGAAAGAAAAAAGAAAAGAAAAAAAAAGAAAAGAAAAGAAAAGAAAAAAAAAGAAAAGAAAAGAAAAGAAAAGAAAAGAAAAGAAAAGAAAAGAAAAGAAAAGAAAAGAAAAGAAAAGAAAAGAAAAGAAAAGGAGAAAAGTAAATATCAGAAATTTGCCATTACATCAGAAAAGCTGATAGCACTGGCAAAAGCGATGAGCTCTTGCACACTGCACAAATGTTCCCAAATCCATGTATATTGGGCTAAAATAGATGCCAACAAAATGGCAGCACAGCAAAGAGGTATTTAAACCGGTCTCTGAACAATTAAGTTTACACATGATGCAGCACTGTGCAGTCTGCCCACATCGGATCTGTGGGTCAGCTGGACCTCAGTGCAGAATTAATCCACTGATAGCAAGGCCTGGCTCTGTACAGCCTGTGAGCAGTCTGCTGCCTACCTTTTTGGTCCTACATCCCTGGAAGTGTTCAAGGCCAGGCTGGATGGGGCTTTGAGCAACCTGGTTTAGTGGAAGGTGTCCCTGCCAGCTGCAGGGAGTTAGAACTGTATGAGCTTTAAGGTCCCTCCCAGTCCAAACCATTCTATGATTCTATGATACATCATGGCAAAATTCACTTGGCTTAATGTAGATATCTATGTCTGAAGCAAGCACTGCTTTACATGCAGAGGAGATGCGAGTAATGTACTTGGTGATTTAGCTGCTCCTAAGGCAGGTCAGAAGAGTAGCATGGTAAAAGTACCCACTTCTTTGTGTCTGTAAAGAGGATTCAAGGAAAATTGTTCAGACATAAGCAGTTATGTGATAGTCATTCAAATTAAGATGAGAGAAATCTACCTTTTGGAGAAGAATGAATCTATAGGGAGAAGAGAAGACTATCAGTAAACAAAGGGCTGTGAAGATTTTAGAAACCACAACAGCTTCTACTGAGGAAGACTTCAGGGCCTATGTGATCTGCTCAAAGTGTAAGAGATCCAGAAACTTACCAGAAAGCTGCATCAGCCTCTTTAATGTTCAAGGTCATTTAGCATTGTACTTACTCAATTTGCATTGGACATAGAAAAGGAATAATTAATGTTTTCAGGAAAATTAATTTTCCTGAGAGCACCAAGCATTCAGGCACTAGCATTAAACTTTTTAACGATTATTGTTGCATTGTTGTTTGGTTCTTTTTTTACTGGTTGCAGTTAATCCTGGCCTTCTTGGCTATAAAAAAAATGCAGGCAAAAAATTTATGTAGGCCATAAGGAGCTCAAATTAGAAAATAGAGGAGAAAATAATTCCTTTTCTTAGCTCACAGGAATTAGTGATCTGATCTACTTAGCTACTCTTCAAGGTTCTTATGCATTAAGAAAAGCTAATAAGAGTGTCTTACAAATACTGAGAAGGCAAGTAGTGAAATTAGAACATTTTTCAACAGCCTTCTTGAATACCTTCTGAAATCAGTGAAGTAAAAAGAAGTGTAGGGGCCTGAACTGTGTTTGATATGAGGATTGTTGAGCACACAAAAAACACAATGTCAATTCTTTGTTCATTGTAAAAGATGAGGTGTGACTACATTGCTCAGGCAATAGTTTGTACAACTACAGGATGCTTACTACAGCAATAAGCTTTCAGGTAGACAAAAAGTGCTTGCAGCACTGTAGTTTTGATACAGAAATGAAGCAAACATTAGTGGATACATAAAGTCATGGAAAAAAATGCCAAAGGGCAACTATTATTGATCTTCATAAGAGAATACTTGGGAGGAGAAAAAGTTAGTATAGACTAGTTAAGATGCTTGGAAATTTGATTGTGAACAAATCCTTCTATTTGCCTTTTGATATTTTGATTCAGACACAATAGAGACATTGCCATCAAATCAAAAGTTATAGAAAATATGAGATACAGAATCATTTTACTTGTTTTTTATTTTTGTTTGTTTTTTTTCCAAAACTTGATCTTCTGAAATTCAAATATTTCTCTTAGGTTTATTGAACTAAGTCAAAGCACTGCTTCTGTAGCCTAGTAATCCCTTCAACAATTACATGCTTTTTAGGAGCGGCAGCCAGGGTGCCATCCACTTCTTCCTTTTGGTAAGGCTCCTTCTTGGACTGTGTCTCTCAAAACCACAGTAAATATGTGACAACCAGCAAGCAGACCTCTGGCTGAGGCTGGAAAAACTAGTTTTTCTGTAAGTTTGCAATTTAACAGAAAATTCAGTATGTAAGAGGAAAGTAAGGGTAGCAAAAATGAAAGCACAACTTCAGAGGATATTATGGCACATTATGTGGACACACATCAGTTCTGAAATATATAAAAGATAAAATGCATTGTTTTAAAAAAAAAGGAAAAATATTCCAGACATTATTATTCATTGATGAGTTCATTAGAACAGTAGGGGTAGATCTTGTTTTCTGTTTAAATTAACTGATGTAAAATAGGGAACATTTCAGACACTTACACCTTTCTTCAAGTCCCCCCCCAAAACAAGAAAATTCCAAGCTAGCTTGAGAAAAAAAACAATCTGTGTATCTATTCAATATACCCAGATCATTTAAGGCAAGAAGATAAAATTTGGCTTTGCTTTTATAAATTATACAACCCTTATAAAGGTCCCAATCATCTCCTGGGTTGCTGCTTAAATAGGGAATCTGTCTTCTTCAGGAAAAATCAAGATAAATTTCAACCATATGAGAAGCTGTAAACCCCTTATCTGACCCAGCTCATTTCATTGCAGAAGAAACCCAGCTGAGTTAGAACACTAGAACAGTGGTGGCAGAGCATTAGGACAGGCTGCCCAGGGAGGTTGTGGAGTCTCCCTCTCTGGAGCTTTTTAAAACCTGCCTGGGTGTGTTCTCGTGTAACCTGCTCTAGGTGACCCTGCCTTGGCAGGGGGTAGGACTAGATGATCTCCAGAGGTCCCTTCCAACCCCAACCATCCTGTGATTCTGTGGAAATGTCCAGCTGTTCTCCTGACCTCCCTGGTTCACCATGCCCACACATTATCTCCAGTCTTCACTAGGCTATGTACTTCCCTGGCCTTGAGCTTTACAATCACTTTGTTTTGTATTCATGTCATATCTAGCCAGTGCCATCCGTGTCTGTAACTGGCACCACTAGCTATAACTGCAAGAGGAATAGAAAATTATTCTTCTTTAATAAATAATACACTGTTGAGATACTTGGGATACATTGATGTTTCAGACAGGTAACGTTCTTGCTTATTAGAAGATTCCTTCATGTTTATGTTCTTACTTCTAGAGATAAGAAATAAATGATCTGGCAGAGGACCAAGAACCCTACTCTTCACCTGGAACCACACAGATGGCTTCTGCACACTGAAAATTCATATATCCTTGAATCTGATTAAAGGAATTGAGATTTCTCTATGGGTTCTTTTTAGACAGCTGAAGAATTTGTGTGACAGTAGATTTGTGGATATATAAAGGGGTTAAAAAAATCCAGAAAATTATCAGAAGAAAAACAATTTGGGAAACCAGGGAGAAGTAAAACAAAGTGGCAGGAGGGCAGTATTTTGCTGTTTCTGTTCAGGAAATGGCAGCAGTGAAATGATGGACTTTGGAAGGACAGACAAGTGGATTTACTAATCAGGAGCAGAGCTGCTCAGAAATACTCAGATATTCTGACTTCATTTATCATTTGATCACAATCAAACCATTTGTATGGAATGTACAGCTCAGACAATGTTGTTCCAGAAATCTGGCAATGTTTTGATGAAAGCTTGTTTGGTTTCCTGCCAAATAATTTCTCCAGGACTGTTACAGACCAAACATTCAGGGTAAACTTATTGATAGATTGACTCAGATCTTGGAAACCAGAGTCTCCTAAAAACTGCAGATCTTTTCAGACCCCAAAATCTGAAATCATCTTATGGAATCAGGCTTTTAGATAAATAAATAAATAAAAAAAAAAAAGAAAAAAAAAAGAAAAAAGGGTACATTTTAAAATACTAAAATCTTCTTTAAAATAAAATTTCTCCACCAAGCTCTGCACAGAACAATTTACTGGGAAACAACAGAGGGTATGGAGCTATTAAGCTTTTGTTTTCTTTGCATGAAATTCAGACATTCAGAGGGATAATCTGGTATCCTCTATTTGAATGTTATAAGGTCGTAATCGTGTTTATTGTTCTCATTTTCACATGCTGTAGTTCTGACTTTCACTCTGTTCAGGCTTCTTTAGAGTCTAGCGAAGACCCAAAAATTGGCCAGTGCTATAGCCAGGAATTAACACGGCTGTTCAAGCATAAGTAAGTAGGAAGGTGTTGTGTGTTCCCACATTGTTATGATGCTGGGGAGGCATTTACTACATTTGCCTTCCCGTCATTCCTAAAATCAAGACATCATTATCCCTCATGCTGTTTCCAATCATTTTCCCAGGGAGCAGGGGATTTCTTATCCCCAAATTTCCTCTTTATCAACAACACATTCCTGTCTTCTTTCCTCTCCTCTTGTCCATTTTGGGAAGATTGTTATATTTGGGAAATGAAGCAGAAAAGGATTGCTCTGCAACCTTGAGGGCAACTAGCACAGAGTGGCTCATATCTATGTAACTAAACTTGCTTGGCATCCAAAACAGGGCTGCATCCAAAATGGCCATTGGGAAAAGCTGTTGGGAATGGATGCTACAAACATCAATTACTAAATCAAATGGAGCCAGGACAGTTATCTGAGCCTTGGCACACAGCTGTCATTCAAACACTCCCTCTTGGTGTTGTCACCGGTCAGCTGGCATGGCTCCAGTGCTGCCTGGACACAGGAATTAGCCCTGGCCAGAAACATTCCCAATAGGAATCTTGGACTTCTTTTGTCTTGGTTGGAGGCAGTGAGTGCTTAACATCAAGGCTATGTTCAAAGTCTGCCAGCTGACTTTGGGGCCAGTGAAGAGGCCCTGGTGCTGCTTATTATCAGAAGCATCTCCAGTGTAGATCCCTCCCCTCCGGCTTCTATTTCTGCCATCTTCTTTATGTTTTTTCCTCACTATCCTTTCATATTACCATCCTGTGGTTTCCTGGAGCCTCAGGGCTCTGAGACCCAACTTCACAGCCCTGTCCCCATCTTACATCATCCAGAGTTCATTCCGGTTGAGTAGTTTCCATCCACATGCCAGAGACTATACCCCCAAATTTTCATTCCCTTATACATTTTTGTCTCCCTCTTCCTACATAAGATCCTTTTTTTTGTTATTTTTTTTCTTCTCTCTCTCTTTGAAATCCATCATTTAGGGTGTCAACACTTTAAATTGTTGGGAAACACTGATGCTGAGACAATTTTTACATTGGAAAGTGTCAATATGTGCTGTCAACTGTTTCTGTGATATAGAGAAAGTGACAAGAACTGGCTACTGACAGGATTTCAGCACGTCTGCTTAACACCCACATCTTCCTCCTCACTTCCCACACCTTGCCAAAATCAGCAGGCTTCTGCTTATATTAGATGCCCTTGGATATTCCAACTGGTTTCCATCTGCCAGATGAGAGGATATGGGTATCCTATAAATTCTTCGTCATATATTCCAACCCCATCCAGACAGCTCAGGCTTCCCTTACACATCTGAAATGTACTAAACAACTATGTGCTTACAACTGAATTTCATCCTTAACTACAGCAGGAGTTAAGACAGCTGCTGTACCCGTAGGCACTTACCTATGGTCATTCAACCTTTATTTTAGACTGAGCTGAATACCACTGTAGGTTTCTTTCAGTATATTAATAAGATATAGAGGCTCTGAATCAGGTGTCAGCACAGGTGTCTACTGTCATCTAAGGTGTCTGAGGGAACCCTATCTGGCCACACGCTCCAAGAGGGGTCAAACCTTCTGCAGGGCCTTTGTAATGTGCAGCCCTGTGCAGATGCCTTGGATAATCTGGGGCACCACAAGTGGCACAAGGCGTTTATGCTCAGGCAGCTAAATCCCACTCCTACTGCATCTATTAATAATTGCATGTGGACACCTAAATTCAAATCTTTTATCTCAAAGAGAGTTACACAGAGGAAGGAAGTGGAGGGAAGGGGAGTTACACAGAGGTGAGAGAAATGGAGTGAAGGGAGGGGAGGAGAGGTGAGGGGAAGGAAAGAGAAGAGAGAGGAAGAAAGAGGAAAGGTGAAAAAAAAAGAGGGAAGAGAAGAGAGGGGAGGGGAGGGGTGGGCTTTTCCTCACTAACAGGGCACTGCAACACTGAAAAACTTTGCCCTGAGAGTTTGTGCTGTCTCCATCCTTGCAAGTTTTCAAGATTTGCTTCGATAAAGTTAATGTATGATCTGAGGCAGTTGTTGGCAATTCTCCTTCCCTGAGTCAAAAGTTGGACTAGAGATTTCTAGAGTCATTTCCAACCAATATATATGTGATCCTATAATCTGTAGAAGCCTAAACTTTCACATACCACTTCAGACTCTTTTGAGGAATAGAGGACACATTTTGTCCTTGGGTTTGAGCTAAGCTTCCATTGATGTTAATGTGAATTATGAGCATGTAGCTGAAGACAAGATTCTGGACCCAAAATGAGGATTTAAACAATATATTTGAGACATATGTCAGGCCTTCAGAAAGATTTTACCAATGATATTTTTGCTGAGAAAGGTCAACTGACAGACATCTTCTTACTAATGATAATTTATAATAGAAGAAATTCTTTAGACTAAAACCATCATTACAGTGGGACTTGGAACCTGTGGCTAGCCAATATAATACATTTTAATGGGGCTGCAGACCTTCCTGTGGGAAATGCTATCAAACCTTTAAAGCCAATTTATTGAAGGAAATTGCAGACAGCTTGAAAACATCCATGATCCTGAGTCCTGACAATGGCTTGTTAAGACTGTACTATGACTTTGTGTCACTGTCCTTTCTTATTTTGGTCTTTCACTTTTTCTGACTTTGTCTTTCATGTCATGTCTCATGTATCATTTTGTATCTTCTATCCTACCACTGCCTCCTCTTTTTGCTACTTCAGGTATGAGAGGATCTATTTATTTTCTCCATTGTGTGCCCTGCACATGTAGTTAATGAACCATAGCTTTTTTGTTGTTGTTGTTGTTTGGGGTTTTTGTATTTTTTTTTTTTGTGGGTTTGGTTTTTCTTTAATATAAAAGCTTATTTTCCCTGTGAATGACCTTCCTGTTTTACAGACTAGTTCTTAGGGTAGGATCTTTGAGTTACACATTATGAACATTGCGGGTTTGGAGCCCACGACTTTTTTAGTCTTGTTATTCCTGATTCCTTTTATCAATGCTTTTGCTATACTTCCAGTTAAGCTGACGAATCAAAATCTTTCCACTCTCTGGAAAACAGCATGCCACATCATGGGTCAGTTCAGCTGATAGTGAGGACACTACGGCTTTATAGTCAAGCTAGTCCAGCTGTCTATTTGTAAGACTAAAGACCATGGTAAGTTTTTAAACTTTAATGATTGTCAACTGAGGAAACAAATATCTTAGAATGATAGAAAAGCAGGTTCCTCCAAGTTCCTCCAAGTTCCATCACCAGTCAGTCTCACCTCTGTGCCTGGCAAAATTTCAGAACAGATTCTCCTGGAAGGCATGCTAAGGCACATGAAAAACAACAAGGTGCTTGGTGACAGCCAGCATGGCTTCACTAAGGGGAAATCCTGCCTGACCAATTTGGTGGCCTTCTATGATGGGGCTACAAAACTGATGGACAGGAGTAGAGCAGTTGATGTCATCTACCTGGACTTGTGTAAAGCGTTCAACACTGTCCCACACGACATCCTTGTCTCTAAATTGGAGAGACATCAATTTGATGGATGGACCACTCAGTGGATAAAGAACTGTTGTGGTCAATGGCTCAATGTCTGGCTGGAGACCAGTAAGGAGTGGTGTCCCTCAGGGATCAGTGTTGGGACTGGTCTTGTTTAACATCTTTGTCGCTGACATGGACAGTGGGATTGAGTGCGCCCTCAGCAAGTTTGCCGATGACACCAAGCTGTGTGGTTCAGTTGATAACCTGGAGGGAAGGAATGCCATCCAGAGGGACCTTGACATGCTTGTGAGGTGGGCTGATGCCAACCTCATGAAGTTTAACCATGACAAGTGCAAGGTCCTACACCTGGGTCAGGGCAATCCCAGGCACAGCTACAGGTTGGGCAGAGAAGAGATTCAGAGCAGCCCTGCGGAGAAGGACTTGGGGGTGTTGGTCAATGAGAAAATGAACATGAGCCGGCTTCAGTGTGCGCTTGCAGCCCAGAAAGCCAACCGTATCCTGGGCTGCATCAAAAGGAGCGTGACCAGCAGGTCGAAGGAGGTGATCCTGCCCCTCTGCTCTGTTCTCATGAGACCTCACTTGGAGTATTGTGTGCAGTTCTGGTGTCCTCAACATAAAAAGGACTTGGAACTGGTGGAACAAGTCCAGGGGAGGGCCATGAGGATGATCAGGGGACTGGAGCACCTCCGGTGTGAAGACGGGCTGAGAAAGTTGGGGCTGTTCAGCGTGGAGAAGAAAAGGCTGCGTGGAGACCTCATAGCAGCCTTCCAGTATCTGAAGGGGGGCTATAGGGATGCTGGGGATGGACTCTTCATTAGGGACTGTAGTGGTAGGCCAAGGGGTGACAGGTTCAAACTTAAACAGGGGAAGTTTAGATTGGATATAAGGAAGAAATTCTTTCCTGTTAGGGTGGTGAGGCACTGGAATGGTTTGCCCATGGAAGTTGTGAATGCTCCATCCCTGGCAGTGTTCAAGGCCAGATTGGACGAAGCCTTGGGTGAGATGGTTTAGTGTGAGGTGTCCCTGCCCATGGCAGGGGGGTTAGAACTAGATGATCTTAAAGTCCTTTGCAACCCTAACTGTTCTATGATTCTAGATTCTATAAGCTGTCAGGAAGTTGGGAGAAAATAAGACACTCAAAAAAAAAGCCCAAACCAAAAAATAAAGAGACAGAACAGGTCAAGCAATATTTTTTATTATTTACAGTAAACGAATGTTGGTTCTATTGTCCTGACCTGTTGCTGAATTTCATCTGAAAATATTGAAAATTGTTGCTCAAAAGAAATAATAATTTAGAGACAGAGTCTGAGGTGGAGGTATGGTGCTTTTCTGCTTGAATCTTTTCCCTGTAAGAACAAAGTCTTCAAAACTAGCTGAGACAGACCCAGTTTCACCCTGTCTTTCACCTTTTTCCACACCTCAGCCCGGAGTTGCTTGCTTAGGGAGCACCCTTCCAATGTCAGGGGGATCAGTCTGTTCCCATGAGAGAAGAGGATCCTCTTCTATACGGGATTTCTCACTTTCTGACGGAGACCTTCTGTTATTGCTTGGAAAAAAAAAATTCTTTTCCAATCTGTAAATGGTACTTAGATTTATCTTTTGACTGTTCCCACTTCACTTATGTTAAAATGCTCAGTGACCAATAAAAACTTTCTTTTGCTTTGGTTGATCTGAATTATGTCAACGATCATAAAAATGAGAACCAGAAGCCACCATAACATTTCCACTCACATGAAGGCAAATACCTTGCTTTGGTAGATTAAGGTTTGAATTCCAGAACTATGCTTTATTTTCCCCAGGATAAGAACAAATATGACCTATTGCAGACTGAAAGATTCAAATGAAACAAAAGTGATACTGAATTTATCACTACTTAATCAGAAAAAGCAGAATTGCATTCTCATGCCAATAGCTTGGGTTATGTCAAAAAAAAAGGTCTGAAAAATATTTCTGAGGTCACGTTTAAATAGTGAAGTTGAAAGGAGAAGAAAGAGGATTTTTACTTTAAATGGAAAATATCGTGTTTTCAAAAGCTGAGACATTTTCAAAACTGAGCAGTTTTACTTTTGCTTTGTCTCCCCTTTTTCACCAGCATGTAGAAGAAAAACAGTCCCTAAGTTTGATGGTTAAAAGGAAGGATTTCAGAATTGAAAGAGGTTACATTTCTTTTCAGCGCAGTTTTTCAAAAATGTAATGTTTTTACAGAACACGATGAGAAACACAAAGTTAAGAGATGTAAAAAAAAGCCTTTCAAGATGTATTGTTCTTTGGTGGTTGATCAAAAACCTGGGGGTGAGAGATTTTGAAAAGTTCTGTTTATTTATGCAAATGCACACACATGCATTCCTTCTTAACAGCAAATGCATAATCTGATACGGAGCAAATAAAGAGAGATCAGTTAAACCTCTTTCCCCATAACTTGGAAAATATACTTAAATATACCTCAAAAGAGCTAGAGGGGATTAAAAACAAGTGGAAGAAGGACAGTCACAACATTCATGCTCCATTTTAGGCTGATCTATCTCAAAGCATAAATGAAGCAGAAAAAATCTGTCCACTATGGCCAAAGCTTCCTTGACCTTATTACTTGGCCAGGAAAGAACATTAGAGATAAAATATTCTGGTTATTAGGAAACATTTGCATTCTTCAGAACTCCGGATGGTAAAAAAATATTTGAGGAGTAGCTTAGGTGACCCTCAGATCTTACAACAGTCGTACTAAGTGAGCATGTACCCTTGACAGCCAGACTAATAGCAGGCAATTACCCTGACTTGCTGAATTTCAGCAAATAACAGTTATATATTGTCTTCTTCCTCACATGTAACTATTGCTTTGCACTACTCTAGAGGAATAGCTTGAAAGTGTGAAAAGGCAGTTTGAAAAGTATTTTAGCTGTATACTAGAGTTGCAGTTTGTATACCATAGTGCTGCTACCACCATGGAAACTACACTTAATCAGATAGGCTGTGATCATCAGCTTCAGCCCTGTAGCTGGCTGAGTGGAGGCAGCAAGTCCCATAAGAGACTGAACCTGGCTGGCTCTGTGTCATGTAAGCAGCTGGAGCATCTTGGAGGATCAGAAAACATTCAAAGATTACAAAAGCTGATGTAAAGTTACACTTAAGGAGGAATACACAAAATCTGACCTTGAAAAATCCCTGACAAAAATAGAAAAAATCAAACTTTATATAATGCTGATGCCATATCATGATATGGGAGAACATACCCATCTTTGGGTATTTTGAGACCATTTTGCAGCAAGAGGTTTATTTGTCCCAAGAGCCCTTACAGGAGTCAACATGTTAAATAGAATGAGTAGCAGTACCCAAATAACCAAAAAGCGAAACAGATGAAAAACTTGTAATTCTGAATTGTGATAACATGCTTGCTCAATTAGATCCTATTTCCTTTGCCAGCTAAAGCTGGATATTACATGCTGAAAACAGGAGCAAGGTGTCTGAGTCACAGGGGGGAACAAAAAGAAAAAAAGAGACACAAACAGTGTTTAGGAGAAGGTTAATGCTGCAGTCCCCACTTCCTTACAAGAGAATATTATTGTAATATTTCAGACCAGAGCCCAGCTTCGGTGGCAAAAGTTATCAGAGTGATAAACCAAATCCCTCCTCCTGACCAATGGACTCAAACCTACTTCTGGGCTCAGGAGGACTGGGGGTGTGGGATCCTGGCTACCAGGACTGCACGCGCCTCCATGGATTATGCATCCTGGCACTTCTCTGCCAGTGCCCTGTTCAGGCCTTACAGCATCAGCACCTTCCCAGCAGTAACTAGTTTTTAACTTAGCTCCGGTGTTTTATTTTTTCCTAAAAGTATATATGTTCCATTTCATTTAAAAGTAAACGAGAGTGGGAAGTGCTACAGCCAGTCCTCCTTAACAGGTGAGGCTGAATCTCTGTAATGACTTCCTATGGCCTTCTGATCCATGAATCAGCAAAACCAAGACCCAGACCTGCGAGGTCCATCTCGATCCATTCAGCAGCACTTGCCCTCCTGAGAGGGGAAGGCAGAGCTCAGCCTGCTTTGCTCCCCTGCAGCCAAAGGGACAAAGGAAGAAGGAAATCTCACGCACCCTGTGCCCTGTAATGGCAAAGCGACGATCCAGCTGTCATGTGTGGAGGACTCCAGCAGCAGAGGGTCCTGCTAACCCCCTCAGCCCTCAGATCACCTGGCATGAAGAGATTGTCAGACTCCTGCATGGGAGCTCAGGAAACAGCAGAGGCTGGCAAGCTGCATCTCTCTCTTGCTACCCTTGGAAGAGAGCCGCAGCCCATGCCGCTCACTCGCCAGTGTGAAGTACTTTCCCATTCCTCTCAGTCTTTTGGCACTTTCACCATACCCCAAAAAGTGACCAAATTTGTACAAAACATGTATTCTCAGTGCTTGGTCCCAGTGGAAGAGAAGCTCTGGTGGCGAGCACGACGGAGCCAACCTCCGCTTCTAGCAGTGTTAATTTTCCTCCCCTCAGCAAGGACAAGACAACTGTTGGCATGGCCATTGTTCCTCACAGAATGTCCACCATGGTAACCTACTTTCATAGCAAAATATTTGCTGGTAGATTCTAGAAACCATCAAGGTTCAGATGGCTTGTTACTATTTTACCCTTTCCAGTGCCAGAATTGTGTTCTCTTTGGTGTCATAGTCTGTTTTGTGCTCTGCCTGCTAAAGAGGAGGCATGCCTGGCTCTTCCTTTTGGAATGCTGTTAATACCTGTCCCACAAGAACAAGGAGGGGAAGAAAGGCCACAAACTCCCAGTCCCGTTATCAGTTTAAGGTAATCTAGTGAATTATGGGAGATTAGAAGATTACGGTTCTTAACATTACTGATGTGGACCAGAGGGAATGAGGAAATGTAAACAGGGGAAAAAGCACAGGGGAGAAAACAGGCTGAAAGTGCAAAAAGGTCAAGAATAAATTTACATCTTAAATTCTGCTGAACTTACTCTATTAATAAGTAGACAAATCAATCAAATCTGCTCATCTGAATGGAAAGTTTTATATCAGTCTACACTTTATCAGCAGATATAAAGGCAGTGAAAGCCCCATATGAAAAGAATTGGCAGGTCTCTGCCAGTAGCCAGTAGTCCTGAGAGGGAGCACAGCCGACATCAGCACAGGTTGTTCTGGTTTGACGCTGGAAAATAGGCAGCTCTTTAGCCAAATTGGACATGTGCAAACTAGGAGTTGAAATCTTGGAAAGACTTCTGCCTGTGTCTGACTTGACCAAGCAACAGCCATTGAAGTAATTGCAACGGAAATTAAATTTGTGAAGTACAAGTTAATCTTGATGTTTTGATGTTTTTAGGGAACTCTTGGGTGCGTTTTTCCCAAAGAAGTGCCTCTTGCTGGAGGCCTGCCATAAGATGTTGTTTCATTCAAGATACACGTCTGTAATCTTACAGAAGAGAAATAAAGGATGAACAACTTGGGTTCAGTAAAGACATTAAAACCAAACAACGTCCACACACAAGACTGACACAACTATGATGTTTCTTAAATGTTATGACTGCTGGGGCCTGAACCATGACTTGCAGCTTGCCAAGGCTGTTATCACTGTGACTTTGCTTGTCCAATCCTTTATTATTAACGTTTTCTTTCCTGGATCACTATCTTTATACAAGAGCATTGAGTCATCCCTCCACAGCAACTTCACCCAACAATGCTAGCCCAGATGGAATTACCCTCCAGAATGAATTGTCTCAGGTGACTCTGGAATAGACTGGTAGTTCTCTTGTATTCTGGATTTCGGTCTTTCACTCCTTTCCCAACATTAGAAATTTTCTGTCTTTTTATATGTTTCATGTCACCTTGGGTGACATAATTTAGTGTGAGCTGTCCTGCCCATGGCAGGGGGGTTGGAACTAGATGATCTCAAGGTTCTTTGCAACCCTATCTACTCTACGATTCTATGATTCTAGGACTCTACGTCTTTTTATATTAAAGCAGTCGGTGCACTAAACTAGGTGGTTTAATGACAGTAAGAGCATAAACTTCTATTAACAAGAGATATCTTGTCAATATTGTCTAGCTGGATGGCTAGAAGGAGTTAGGTTTAGGGATTTGCCCACAGATGTTGGGCATCAGTAAGTATTTTGCGGAGTATTTCTTCCCTTTACAGGCAGTGAAGAAAAACTGGCAACTGCAGAATTCATCTAACCTATTTTAGATGACTATTTTTGGATGAGATTGTTTGCAACCTAAAAATGTCTTTTGCTACCGCTGTCTATGTCAAGAGTTTAAAAGAATACCTCAAAGGCATACAAGTACAGAATGGGCATCTGGGGGTAGGTAAAATGAATGCAACACTTTTAGTCACGTTGTTTTGTATCTCATTTTCGAACCACTCTATATGAATCAAGGTTATCTTCTAAAGACATAAATCCACAAGATTTTCCATGCAGTTAGGAGCTCACTCTTTAGCTCCAAGGTAGGCTGGTATAAGCCAACTTCAAATCAGAAACTGAGCAAACATTTTGACTGCAGTATTAATTTAGGACTAATAATCTGTACTGGTTGGCAATAAAGGAGGATGAAGCACTGTGCTAACACATTCCTAACACATTCCTGTTTGATCTGGCTTACATCCAGGTCCTTTGCCCATAGAAAAAGCCAACTTACTTCAGACTAAACAAAGATTACCTAGATGTACCAAAAAATGAATATATTCAAATTCTAGTTTTAGGATTGATGCAAAAGTACTGGATGAAGTTCTCCCCAAGGTTATATTCTTAGAAGCTAAGGTCCTCTCTTGATACTTCTAACTTGTAATTCTTTTGGGGGTAGTATCAACAATAAATAAGGATGTTACAACATGGTTATGTGGGTTTTTTTCTTGAAAACAGATATCAAAATGTTAATGAGGTATTTTAAGGACTTTGAAGATTTGGCCTTTTAAGATATAATACAGATTTCCTTCATCAGGCAGTAGTTTGTATTTATTCCACCCAAATCTCTAAGTCAAGATCAAATTTTGCAACTTTATGTTATGTAGGGCAATAAGCAAGCATTACTATAACAGTACAGTTTGATACAGCACCAGAAATATTGAAAGAAATTATTTTCATTTTTCTACTAAATAATAAAACATTTTGTAAGTGGAAAGAAAATCACGTATTATACAGTTCTATTTTTGCAAAACAAATAACAATGGAACAAACCCCACAGAATGTTACCAGCTGGCATTATAACCATTAAATGCAACAGTATATGTCTTTGAATTGCTGCAAAATGCAAAATTATAATATAAATAACGTTTAGGCAGGTGGTTTCATGGTGATACTTTAAAACAGAAAAGTGTTTGGTATCAATAAAAACATCTAACTATGACATATGTCATAAGAAATATATTTGCTTCAATGAGCAACTAATGCAAGTTCCAATCACCACAGTCTCAGGAGAAACAATCTCATTTAAAATTTGGCAGTCAATTTTAAATTGTACTCTCCATGAATATATAGCAGTAAAACATTTGGAAATTATTAGATGCCAAATAACCATTAATAATTTACCTTGTGACAAAGATCCAGTCATAGAAGTCAAACACTTCAGTGATTTTAATGAAACCAGTAATAAGACTTCATATTTAAGTTCTATAGTCTACAAAGAAAATCAGAAAAACACAGTCTACATGCTCTGATATGTAATACAGCAGCATTTACATCATAAGAGCATCCTCTTTGTGTTAAAATAATGATTATACAATCATTTTTTCTGGTGATTACTTGCACCGTTTATTAACTGTCCAGGACCAATTAATTAGCAGTAGCTATATCCAGCAAAGACACAGCTATATTGTAATTTATATGTACTGTCCTGTGTTTACAACATTTACTTAATATTTTAATAATTCTGCAAATAAATTATGAAATAATACATAAGATTAATATAGATTTCCAGATTATAAAGAGGAAATGTAATCTGAGAGTAGTATTATGTATATTGCCTGTATCTGTGACACCTCTAAACCCTCCAGAAAGGCATGTAGTTAGCATGCTGAGCTACCCAGAGGTGGAACTTGAAGTTAATACACAAATCTTTGTGCATGTTTGAGTAAATCACATCTTTTTGAAGACCTGTCATTTTGAGAAGATTACAATTTCTTTTCAGAAGGCTCAATTTTTCTTGTTAAAATAGAGTGCTCACATCTTTTCCTAGAGGATGTGCTGATACCTGGCCAGCCCTTCTTGTCCCCTGTTGTAACCATACGGACAACACACAGTCTGTTTCCCACTGTGACTGGCCACATTTACTGTTAGTACTAGAATAGGAATAGAAACCAGTTACTCTCCTACCTCATCTTTTTTAGGGACCTAACAGAAACCTGTGTATATGTACTGGTCAAACACTGTCAGTCAATAGTTAATGTTACAGCAGAGATTATTACATGTGAATTCTTTCAGGTAATACTTTCATTGACACTGACCACCATTCATTCCCTTAAGAGAGGATCCAGTATCAGTAATACAGAGCACTGAATGTTAACGAGTTTAGAACAAAAGAGCCCACCACTGAAATTTGTTAATACAAGCAAGATATGCAGCATTGCCTAAACCAAGGAAAAGCCAGATACTCTATTGGGAGAACTATATAATTGTGAGAACTGGAGTGCCAAAAAAGGAATAAAATTCAATAGCTCACAGTACAGGCTTATGCCTTTAGGGACCAATAGCAAGAATTTCTATCCTTAGGTAGAAATTTATCAGTCACAAATAATGAAAAGTAAAGGGATTTTGGTGTCTTACACAGTTACTGAATAGCTGCAAGCCACTAATGTGATATAGCTGCGAAAAAGGTTAATGCAAAAGCTTGTCTGTTTTCAGGAGATGAAAAGAGATACTGCCATTGTCTACAAGCCTCCTGAGACCTCAGTTAGAGCATCATTGTCATCTACAATTAAGAAAGACTAATTCTAATTGAAAGAATAAAGAAAACCAATAAAGTGATGTTATGCATGGAGAACCTGTCTTTACATGAAGCAAGTAAAAGAGTTTGGCTCAGGAAAATAATGCCTAGATATAGCATGGCTACTTGGCCTAAATATATTGGCATCTATGCTCCAGGTGATAAGTAGGCTAAAGCTGGGTAAAGAACAAACAGTTACTGAAAAATTTTGAGGGATGAAAATTACAATGTGATTCTATAGTCATCAGATTTTGGAATACGAGAAATTAGAGGTATGCCAATGGAGTTTGTCTTCTTAAAATGGACATTGATCAGTTTATGAAAGGAGTTATTCAACTATCTCTTGAAGATATCAATACACTGGATATGGTGACCTAAAAATTTCTTTCTGTACTCTCATGAGGAACTAGCTGCTACAAAAGAAAGGCTGAGTAAAATGAGTCTTACTGATGCATATTAGGTATTATATCTCACTTCTGCTTCTTTAGTGCTTGTTGGAGGTTGTTTGGACCCGAATAATAGAATCATAGAATGGTTTGGGTTAGGAGGGACCTTAAAGTTCATCTAGTTCCAACTCCCTGCCATGGGCAGGGACACCTTCCACTAGGCTAAGTTGCTCAAAGCCCCATCCAGGCTTGACTTGAACATTTCCAGGAATCGGGCAGCTACAGCTTCTCTGGACAGCCTTTTCCAGTGCCTCACCACCCTCACAGTGAAATCCAATTAAAGTGTTTAAGATCTCTTATCTTATTAATCTACTAGCTTCCTATTAGAGTCAATAATTAATTGAAGGAATTTAACAGATTTCAGGAGCTTGAATTTCAAATGGGAACCGTGTCACAGACAATGGAGGGAAAAAGGCAAAATAAGATATATGGGGAGGATAATCGCATGTAAACTGGAGCAGTGTTGCCCATAATAAAAGTCTCTATCAGCTTTAGAGAGTTCTAAGACAGAAAAGACCACTAGTGTAACTTCCACTATGAAAAAATAAACCCCCCAAACATACAAATTTACTCTATTATCTGCAATATTAACCCCAATAACAAGTATTGTATTTGGCTATATAACATATGTTTAGCTGTCACATAAATTCTAGGAGTGCATCCAGTCTTGACTTCAAGGCATCAAGAAATGTTGAATTCATCAATTCTCCTGGTAGTTTGTTCCAGTGATTAATTATGCCTAGTGCATAAAATGTGTAGTGAATTTCTAATTGGAATTTGTCTGCAAGATTAAGGAGCTGTTTTATACCTGGTATTTCCTCCCAGCAAAGTTTTATGTATTCTGTGATGAAGCCAATGTTTAAACTCAGTATATATGGCACTCTGGAACCACCCCAGCTCCTTATCCGAGTGAGACTAAGGCATATGTCATTCACCTCCTATTGCCTTCACTCTGATTTCTTTTGAAACTAGATCCTGCCTTCCAAATGGCATGGAAACCATAGGTCCCTCAGTCTGGACTATCAGAAAATCTGAACTCCATAGCATCTACTTTTCCCAGCAGGTAAACTAGATGCAGTCAAAGGGGTTTTTTATTCATCTGAGAAACAACTTTTGCAGTAAAATATTCTTTGTCAGCCTGCAGAGAAACCCCGTAGCTCTGCTGCATGTTGTCCAGGACTGCAGTGTTACTTCAAAACCCATTGTATATTTTAGGTTATATTCCAGTACTAGTCTCACCAATACCATGATCCTGGTGAAAATCACTTTCTTGCTGTTACTGCATTAACTCATTAAAAAATTCTGTTTTTTCTACATAACTATAGTAGAAGTTCATATTCAATCACTTATCTCTTAATGACCCTATATTCTTTTCGGGGTTTTCTTTTTTTTTTTTTTCTTTTCTCCTAGGATGAAGTTCCTTCTCCTTTAGTGTGATAGATCCTCAATATCTTAACAAACCCTAGTTAATGTTGTGGTCCCAAGGAAATTTGTCATGAAACAGTATCCATACCTTTTAGCTGTTTCATGTGTTTCCAGGAGGAATTTCAATAATTTTCGGGTTTGTTTTGGTATAAAACTGAGTGCTGAAAAATACACAGGGGGAGAAATGATAAAAATAATCACTCACAAAACAAAACTGCATTGCATTCTTAGCCTTCTTTAATGTCTTTGACAAATCTCAGCACTAACTAAATGATCATAAGGACTGAATTATCCTCCACCCCAAAAGTAAAAAAGAACAGAACAGATTAGCATAGTGATTCCTTTTCCTGGTTACATTTTTAGGAGAAAAATACTGAAGGTGCAGTTGCCTAAGCATAAATATACAATGTTTTTCAGATACCCCAGTGTAAATTGTCTTCTGTAATACCTGTAGTATTTATAATATCTGTGATAACTGTGATATGCACAGGAATGTCTCTGACCAACCAAATCAGAGAGCATTATGCTTGGGAACACGATCAATACCTGAATGACTTGCCCTAATAATAGATGTGCATAGTCAGGTCTTTAAAATCACAAGCTGAAATGCAGATACTGTTATGCCGATAACGTGAAGGCTATGGTTTACTAGCAGTGGGTGAAGTTCACATAGCTCAGATATTAGGATGTGCAAGCACTTGGTGGGGTGTTGACTGTGTATAATATAAAAGCTATAACAATCCTTTTTTGCTAGCAGAATTTTAAAAGGAAATCCTAAACCAATCTTTCAGTAGTATTATATAACAACCATTGATAGCAGTAGTGTTATTTATATTTTGTCTTTAGCTGATTGTCTTAAAACAATGAAAGACCTGTTGTGCATTGTACCTCAGAAAAGATATAAAAAAGCCAGGAAAACACAGTGATGTCTGAAACAGATGATTCCTAGTGTGGTCTGACTTTCCTGCTAAGAGCAACTAGGTTATGTAAGACTATGTTAGTCTTGACATTTCAGCCTGAGAAAGGTTACTCCTGAAGGAAGTAAAAGGATAAAGTGAGTAAGAGGGCAAAGATAGAGTGAATAAGAGATTATTGCTTACTACCTCCTCCACCACACGAAGAACTAGGGGTCATCTGTTAAAGCCTTTGGGTAGCAGGGTCAAATTAAAGCCAAAAACTATTTTCCTCAGAAAATATAATTAGGTAAGAGTTTGACAAATGGATGTTGTGAATACCATAAGTTTCACACACCCTCAAATGAAAACTGGGTGAGACAGTACTACACTAAAGTTATTAAGTACATGGAGGTCATGCAATTCTCAGGAAATATTAAAGCCTGGGAATATATTCAGGACACATAACATACATGCTTAGTATATTCCTATAATCTTTCCTAGGCATTTTAGTTTGTGCATGATTTCTGCAATGTTCTGTGTAAAAGAGACCTTGTTACAGATCGAAAGGCTAGTGCACCCTGCAACATTATCAGCAGAGCCTGAGAAATTAAAATGTGACGCACTTCAATAGAGCACTTCAATGCAGGCTTAGTTTGATTTCATTAAACCTTCAGTTTAATAAGTAACTGCTGTGTATCTACTTGACTCTTCTAAGGAAACAGAGTATGTGTTTATACAAAACAGCACAACTACAGACCTCTATACTGGAAGGGACTGCATTAAGAAAGTACATTTTTAGTGCAGAGAATAGCATACGTTGAGGATGCTAAACTGGAGCTTTCGGGTGACAGGATAAAGCAGTACAACATTTAAATGGAATATTTTTATTAAGTAACATTAGCTGCAAGTAATAACATACACCTCTCAGTCCAGATCATATCTGTGTTCTGTTTATGCTATAAAACCTCATTCCTACTGGACTAAAGATGTGTATCTTTAAAGAAACGCTAGGGATATACATCATATAACAATTACACACCCACACCCGCACCCCTGGCCCCAGGAGATCCTGGTTTATTAACTTGCTCTGCATTGAGCACTAATGTGGCACTAATCTTACCAGAGAAGCAAACCTACCAATTCTTAAAGTTACATCCTTGCTAGTGGGGGAACCTTTCCTGTCCAACCTGAGTTGGAATTTTGCCAGAAGTCTTTGGGAAAAGCAAGAAAATGGTTTTAACAACATGCAATAAAATTTAGAGCTGTGTTAATTATCACAGAGGCATAAAAATGTCCATGACTGGGCAAGCCTCAGGAGATATATGTTCTTTCTGTGACTTTTCTTTGCTTTGGCTTTCCACATACTTTATGTTTGTTTTTCAGGTCCTTCTGGGTGTCTTGATAAAAGATACAGTATATTTGCTTTTATATCAACTGTTGGTGAAAATAAATGTTAGCTCACACAATTGTTGTGATTGTTTATATCCAGCAAATGTTGGACAAAAGTTCATTTTATCTTACCTTGTCAGGCCATATAATCTGGTGTAGGAATTTTAATTAGGTCACAGCCTCAGCATCCTGCTCTTTGCAACATAGCAGTAGGGTTAAGTGGTTGCTCAATCAATTGAAACATCTGGCTCCTAGGTATACCCCTACACTGAGGACACTTAAGACACAGATGCCCGCATGTAGGCATCTGTCACCACCAGAGACATCCAAGGATATGTGAGGCATCTACACAGGGGCGTATGTTATGCCATGGTGTTTATAGGAAAACTATATCTTCCTGGAGTGCCAGCTAGAAGTGGAAGTAACACCTTGTGGGATGTCAGGTAATAATACTACAGGCCCATACTTTGTCAGCTGAACCAAGCCACTGCATTTAGGAAAGTAACTCATTTGTCTAAACACAGAGATACCTGGAATTTCCTAAAGTATTCAGGACATCTCTATGGAGACACTATGCCATTCTGCCAGATAGGAACTTCCCAGAAATCTCACATGACATGAGATGCTTCTATTTAGGCAACTGAGTCAAGTCCTAGGTCTTTGAAGTTGATTCCCACCCTCATGTCAGTTTGATCTACATTAGTACGCTGATAGCGTTCACAAATGTATCAGCATGCTTTAAGCTAATATTTAGACCCTACTTAATTAAAAACAGCTTTTTAATCATGAACTTTCCTCATTTCCTCTTTATGAATGTTAATATGATTTTGTAAATCATTCATTTTTATCAGTGTCATGACAATGCTGAGGCTTTTTAAAAAGGTTTTTTGCCAAAATAGTTTAGGCATATGGAGTAGAGTAGCCCATGATAAGATTCACACAGAAAGCTATTCCATTATGAATTATTTTCTTCAAGGATTTTAAGCCTGCAGGCTGCACTTACAGATAAAACAGAATCTTGGAACTGAGTAGCGTCTTATCTGAAGTATCCTTTTATTCTGTTCTAATAGTGTTTTAAAATATTTCTCATTTTTATGGGATCCTTATAAACAAATACTTATAAATGTCTGAGCTTTTTAGTTTTTTTCCCCTGAAATTACACAACAGAATTTAAAAAAGTTTAATTCAAATGACAAGTCCTGATGGAAAACAGCCAACAAAATTTTGTTATTCTGAGCAACCGTTTGAACAAAGGAATAGCTTTGATAAATTCTCATTCATTCCATTTTTTCAGTCAGTCTTCTTTGCATTGTTTTCCTCTTTAGAAACACAAAGTATAGTACATTTTGCCCCTAAAGGAAATGCAATGACAGATGGTCTCCATCAAGGTTTTGTTGCCTATCTGTACAAAGCCCAAACTTCACAATATGCTGTGCTTGTGGCTATTGAACTTCTGACAGCTGTAACTGTGGAACATAACTGGATAATCTAGGTAGGAACAAGTTGAACAACACTTGGTAGATTATATATTATTCAAATGATGTGCTTTCTGAGCAGTCTTAAAACCTGTCAGTGGACTACGCTGGGTATCAGAGGAGTTAAACAACACAAGTTTTGCTCAGTTCTCTGCTGTGCTAATGCATCCTACTTAGCTGATGTGGTCTTCCTGCTTCACAAGTTAATTTACTTAGAGCTAGTTTGAATATATATACGTATAGCACTTCCTTTTGTAGCAACACCTAACTTGGAGCAAATAACTCTTAACGACCAGCCTTCCAGATAATATGAAAACTAATTTAGGAAGCAAGGCAAGGAGGATATTTGTCTGTGTATCTTTCTAGATGAAATAATTTTTAAGATCTTATTTTCCAAAATAATGTTAGAAGACGTCAGAACTTGAGAAGTCTTTCATCCATGAAAATGCCATGTGGTGTGCCAGTAAATATGCCCTAGTAATCTCAAAAGCTTAAAAATATTTTAGTAAAATGGTGTTGAAAAAGTAGATTTTTGGAAATTTTGGAAATTAAAGGGAAGTTATTGGTGCTGGCCTCGTGGTTTTAAGTTACTGCATTCATTCCAACAAAAAGTGTCTTTGAAGGACATGACACCTGTTCCATGCTGGGCAAATACACCTGCTCAGCAAAACATGTCCTTAAGTCTATTTGAGAAATCATGCATAAATGCTTATTATAAATGTAAAATATTTCTAAACCTTGTTCATTAAATGATTTCTCTAAAACATAGTTCAGAGAGGGAAAGACAAAAACAATAATCACAATTGCGATATCTGACTTCCTATATAGCACCGGACGCAAGATCTTAGGATCTTACTATCATTTCTGCATGAAGTAATTTATTTAGCTGAGATCAATATCTGCCCAAGAGGCTGTGGAGTCTCCCTCTCTGGACATTCAAAACCCACCTGGTTGTGTTCCTGTGTAACCTGCCTTGGCAGGGCGGTTGGACTAGGTGATCTCTAGAAGTCCCTTCCAACCCTAATGATTCTGTGACTTTAGTCTTTCAAAGCTTTTTGTTTGTGAGAGATTTAAATCACAAAGAGTACTCTATGCTTTCCTCCCAGTCTGAATTGTATTCTGGGTTGCTGTAGAAGAGTTTCTGTAAGGCCAGTGACTATGGTGTAGTTGTTGAACTACAGGTTTCTCACCTAGTAACCTGTTCACCCGCCTAAATGTCACAGGCCAGTACTGTATGTCTCTAATAAAAACACCAGGCTTTAACTGAACCCTTCACAGTGGAAAAGATTACCTCATCCAGGAGAGATTCCATGTCTAATACTCAATCAGTGATAAAAGGAAAATAAAGTAATAATTATTGGGCAGAGTCCTTATCCTGCAGCATGCTGCTCTCTGCAGCAAATCTGCGTGACAGTACTTTTTGTCTACTTACACACTGCTAGTAATGCAGCAACAACGAGGAAATGCCAATTAGCACTTGCACTGAGCAGAAAATTCCATATAAATGGATCTTCACTGCATTTGTGAAAGATTATATAAACATGTAATTGTTTATATCCAGCTCCTACCAGCATATCTGATCAAAATGATTTTGCAATAGCAAAATACAGAGGATTTTTTCTTTCTTCTGAAAAGAAGCAATACCAAGAAATGATAGGGGAAATAAGGTAAACCATGACAAGACAACAAAGTCTTTACACATATTCCAGAATATGCTGAAGTTCTGATTAAGAGAAACACTTTAAGCTTTACTTAATTCCTGCTTAGAGATAAAGGGGCCTTATCAAGAGGCATAAGTATACCCAGGAGGCTAATACATGTCTAAACACTTTGCTGAATAGATTGCCATTAAAAATTTAACTTACAGAGAAATTTGATGGTTTTATAGAAGGTAGACTTGGAGAGAGTGTTTGTCTTTTAGATACTTCTTCCATTTGAATTCCTATTTCTTTTGTATAGAAGTCAGAAAATGTAACTCTTCCCTCCACATAGCTGTACTGTAGTACATAGTACTTCAATGTGTTTAGATAAGATACTGATACAAACATCACAGCCACTGAATTAGAGTTCTTTTACACTCACTTTCCTCCTGCCTTGATTCATCTAAGCAGCTAGGCAGTAGCAAGATGGTACCCGTGGAAAACATGGGCTACTCAATTCTAGAAATTGCCATCAGTTCAGAAGTGAGGTGCCTCAAGAATGTGAGAAATTGCAAGCAGTGCAGAAAAACTGACAAGGTGGGGGTTGGAATAATTCATTAGCTATGGTAAAGTAAGGGAGAAACTCCATACATTGGAAATGTGTAAATATCAAGTGCTTCATATTTAACAAAGGTACACCTATGAATACAGGTGTAAAATTTGAGAAAGAATGGGTTAAAGGATGCATGCAGACTATGAATTTTGGCAATAATGAAATTCAATGAAATTCAAATTCAGGCAATACTCTCCTGGGGGAGAAGCGTTGCATATTTTTCTGCATAGGACTTCTACATCAAACCTAGATGACAGTGACAGCAGAATGATTTTTTGCTGTGCCATCTTGGAGAGACTGGAAAATGTCCTGACAGATATAACTGCATTTTTTGAAAACCTTGTAGCTTCCTTGTCATTTCATTTTCTCCCCAACTTGTAACCATTCACCTCCTGTCTTCTCTTACCAGTCATATACTAGAATCACACTTACCCTCCTTCTTTTAAGAAATGAAGACATGCTTTGTATGTAGAGTAGTTCTCTCCAGCATCTCCTTTGGCTGCTTTTTGCTCTTCTGCCTTGTACTCCTCAGAATTAACACAAAGGCTTCAGCAAAGCCCCAAGTGAACCTAACTCTGTTTTTAAAAGACTTGGTGAGGGAGTTTGAAGGGAAGAAATTCAAGCTGTATTAGCATTTTTGGAATCCCATTCATAGATGTACCAGTCTCTTATGACATTAGAGAAATTAGCCTTCCAGAAGACTGTGGTAGATGATGTTTCTTCATATGTCAGAAGGGAGTAGAGGATATTTGAATATTAATAAAGAGACCTATTAGAATCATAGAATAGTAAGGGTTGGAAAGGACCTTAAGATCATCCAGTTCCACCCTCCCTGCCATGGGCAGGGACACCTCACACTAAACGATGTTGGCCAAGGCTCTGTATTAGCATCTGCACATGGCAGCTGATGTACAATAAGGGCTGCAAAATCAAGTCACACAAGAAAACCAAGTAAAGAAACAGGAAATCTCCTTCAGAAGACAAAACTGCCAGGTTGGAGATATAAGACCAATCCTCAGTTAATGTAAATCAGCACTTAACACTAAACACATTTATGATCCACTCAAAGATCTTTCTCCACCTCTGAAATAAACTTTTCATGTTTTCCCCTTAGGATTCTTCTAACTTACTGTAAATGTTCATTATATATTATTTACTCTCTTTCCTTCTCAAAACAGGAGCAGTGACTACTTTCTTCTTCAAATATATTTGAAAGTTTCGATATTGCTACTAAGACCAGAAAACACAGTGCACTGCTTGGGTTACACAGATGACAGCTGAACTCTCTCTTTCCTCGTCCTAATCTTCCTCTGACATCTCTGAAGACAAAAAAAGCAGGACATAATTTCCAAGCTACTAATTAAGCTGTGTCCTTTCCTCAACATATTGATTCATTCAAATGTTTAATTTTCATCTTACCTAAAGGCCTGGGGCAATGGTCACTTCTGTATGCCTCAGTAGTGTCTAGCAGAAAGAGATACTTCCTCTGCAGAAATATTTGCAGTTGCCAGCGTCATTCTACAACCCAATAAAATAGAAAATTGCTCAATCAGAGATGACCCAGAGAAGTAATCCTGTTTAGCCTTAGGCCCATGAGCCCAGATTCCACTTGACATCCACAGGCTCTACCATGCATTTCCAGAAATGCTTTAAGAAAAGACACAAAAGAAAGGGGAAAAAAGCTGTCCCTGCTTATGTTATCTTCACTAAATGAATTTTGCAGGAACCTTTCCTAATGTACTGTGCTCCCTAGATTATCAGGATATTGAAATGGGAATCTGTGGACCAAAGGAAATTCAGTCTAAACTTGTCAACAAAAAGAATTATTTGAGATTCTGCTGGCATGTGCAAATTACAGAATAAGAACCAGATATTTGGCACTCTTCTGCTGACTGCAATTTTCTGCATTTGACTAGTCTGCTGTTTGCTTCACCACAACCCATGGGATGCCTCTGGCTAAAACACCATTTGTAACCTGGATTTCTATTTTATTAACCTTCTCCTTTATCTAATGACAGTCTGTCATGTTCCGGGATGCCAGAACAATGTTTGCCTGATAAGATGTCTCCTGGGAAAACAAACAGTTATAAGGTATAAAAAGCATACAAAAATGGCCAGCTTCAGCAAAAACTCCTGCTCTGTGAACCTGACTTAATATGTGCTCTACCCTTGGTGCATTTGTACTGCCACAAATGACATTATTTTTAGTTTATTAAGGATGCCTGCAAAGAGAGAAGAGTTCTTCTGGAAACCTGATCATGTCTTTTGAATTGGTGGCATGAAAAATACAGTGCTCTTGGGGGTGGACTGAAAGCAAGCAAAGAGAAACTTTATTATGAAACTACAGGTCTGAGTTACATGTTTTCATTTGGACATATTATGTGGCAATATTCTAGTACCAAAACCCTGCTATGAGCTATCTGTCTTCATTTTACGTATTTAATACACATGGAGAGAGGAATAGCTTTAGTATCAATTCCCTTTTCACTGTGATTTTTTCCTTGGATTTCCTCATTTCATTTCCCTCCATGAACTCTTTTACAAGTCTTTGTAGCACCAAAGAGTAATTATTCATATGACACTTTCTTTTTCTGTCTTCTCAGCCACCACTGGGCTTCTTGTTCCTGACAAACAGGATTTCCTGAGCAATAAATGAGCTTTCTAAGGACAGCAGTCTAAAAAACAGGTATGAAATGCAGTGAAAATATCATCTACTTCAATTTAGATATGCTCCATTTCAGTGACTAGGCCAAATTTTGATTCCCAGCTTACACATAAATCTATGTTTCATCCCTTTTTCAGACTCTAAGTGTTTGAGAGTTTAACATAGTCCATTCTCTGTGTTGGGAGAATACTCTTAAGAAATCAAACAATGGTTTATTTAGTGAATACATGGCTATTATCTTTGTAATAGGAAGTGTTTCCTATCAACTAAAATGTGAAAATCTCTTATGCCTTTCTTTCCTCCTTGTCATCCTGTGGATTCTCACAGCAATCCTGTGGAGTTCACAGCAATAAGACCATGTTTTCTAAACTGTATTACATCATAATTCACATAAAATTCCTTGTCTTTTATGTTTTTTTGATATGTCTTTAGACTAAGAATCTCAGATGAAGACTAAACTTATCCTCTTCATAGGATACACATCATAGCTTCTGACTCCAAAGCTTTAACTTCAGATATTGAATATTTTTTTACCATTGCAACAAACAGGCATCTGTAGCAGCCCAGATCATGTATTATTCTCCCAGTGATGAAAAGCTTGGTGCTTTAATGAGAATCTACAGCCGTTGGACATGGGCAGATAATTGCATACAATGAATGCTGTGTAGCAAGTGCTGTGCAAAAGATATCCCTTAGCAGAATCAACCCATGACATGCTCCTTGTCATCCATCATGCCATGTTAAGCAGACTGCATGTGTGATTTGTGAAACCTCATCAAAAAGCAAAACACACTGGTTGCAGTTAGAAGTTTCCATAACAGCTCATGAGAAATACCGAAGGTGTCAAGAGTCTGAGCACTTGTGGGATCTGCCAAGACGCACATACCAAGAGCACACATACCAATTAACTGAACATGACTTATTTTTTTCCCTCTAAATTCCACAAATTCTACAACCTTTTTGTTAACTCTGGGATGAGCTTTCTTGCATGAGTTTGTGCTTCCAGTTTTGTTGTGGGGTCTTTTTTACAGGGTTTTAGTTTGGTTTTTGTGGGGTTTTTTTTAGTTTTTTTCAGTTTTTTTTATTTTTATGAAATAAAATCCTACTCCAGAAACATATTGTGAAAAAAGAATATAAAAAAATTATCTTTCACATCAGCTTCTTTCTCATTTTTCTACTCACCAGTCTGTTCTGGCTGTGTTCAGTGTAATCAGCGTGCCCTTATTGCAAGGTCTTTATTCATATATGTCATCAATGCTCACTAGGCTATGTATGTATAGCTATGACATCTCTACGTAAGCATAGCCAGATATCAGAACAATGCCACATTGGTCAGAAATTTTCCAGGTAGATGAACCAAGTGGTGTTAGCTCTAGCCCAAGAGTACTGCTCCCTTGGAGGCACATTGATTAGATTTTACAGCTCATTACTTGAAATCAAGAGAAATATAATGTTCAAGTAACATGTTTGTAGCTTAATTTCTCTACATAATTAATTGTTTTTCTCCAAGAAGGGTAGACCCTTCTTGCCACATGTTCTTTTTATTGCTATTAAACTATTTATTAAGGTAGCTTGCTTGAGAAGCTCAGCTAATTGTAAACAGCTGAACACTAATATGACTTTGATAGAAGTAAGGCTTTGTGGCAGAGTGCTGGCATGTTTTAACTGGGACTAAATTCTATCATCCTTTTTTAATTCAGAGGATAAATTAAATGTCAATCTGAATGCCTGCATCTGTTACAGCAACCTATATTCAATAAAGGTAGCTAAGAAAATCAGCTAGAAAATAACATTATGCTTCTCCAGGCTTGTGTTTGGAATTTCTGTCTCTGTAACTATTTAGAAATGTTTGGTATGGCTAACTTAGTCTCATACCGTATGGTGAGCTACCTCTGCCTACCTATCACTTCATGATACACTTGCATTTTCTAGAGATGGAAATAGGCTGTAGTCTGGGGAAAAAAACAAACAAACAAACAATTGCCATCACCAGAGAAAAGCACCAGGCGAAGGAGAGACATCTGATAGCAGGATCAGGAAGCCCGTCACCAGCCTGTCTGGGTGTGTACATACGACTGAGCAGAGCTCAACAGTAAACTATTTACTTAAGCTATACTCATTTCAATTCTCAAATTCTACTAAGTGTGAAATAGCATTATGTTCGTAGCCAAGGAGGTGTCACACTGCTAATGTTAATACTTAGATGTACACAAGAATGTAAATACAGCTGTAATAGGTTCCCCTATGCTATCCCAGGCAGCTTGGGCACCAGCTAGCCATAAAAAAAGAAATCTTACCTTTCAGCACTCTTAACTGCTAGTGTAAATAGACTGAAAAACACAGTGTCAGCCTCCAGACCTTGCACAGAACTTTTCCCGGTAGTATCCTCATAGCTGTATTACAGAGGAAAATGCAGAGTGAGCAGGAAACCAAATGTTATTACTAGACAATGTTGACATATTTCATGTTATGTTGAATGCAAATATCATAATATTCCTCCTAAATAGAAACCACTTTTCCATAACCAGTAAGTAAATATTAGGACACTTTCAAATTTGCCTTTAAGAAACAAAACAAAGCAAAACAAAACAAAAATAAAAACTTAATAGGGGAAGTGTAGATAGCATATAAGGAAGAAGTTCTTTACTGTAAGTGTGGTGAGGCACTGGAATGGGTTGCCCAGGGAAGTTGTGAATGCTCCATCCCCAGCAGTGTTCAAGGCCAGGTTGGACGAAGCTTTGGGTGACATGGTTTAGTGTGAGGTGTCCCTGCCCATGGCAGGGGGGCTGGAACTAGATGATCTTAAGGTCCTTTCCAACCCTAACTGTTCTATGATTCTATATTTCCAGAAAAGAAATCATAGAAACAGAAGTCAGGAAAAACCATCCATGAATTTGAAAGGAAAAGTAATGAAACCACATACTCTAATCAAACATGGAATAGAACAATGTTAATTCAGGTAAGGAATGTCTAGAAAGCCTTTTACTCCTCATCACAGAAAAAGCTCAGTCTAAGTTGGATAGGATTGCAGAAAACCAAGGTCATGCACCTTCATTAAAAAAAAAACAGGCTCACTATAAATCTGTACATTTGTTTATAAGTTATCAAGAGAGTTGAACACAATCAGACACCTAACACTGCTGAATGGGGACAGATCCAGGCACATTCATATAATTCAGCATATGCTTTCAGCATTTTAGTCTGTTGGGAACCTCCTCACAGCCTTCATTGCAGTAATAATGTTTCTGTAATAAACTACAGACTGACCCAACAAGACTGCTGTGACCGTTTTCTATTACTGTGAACTACTTGATTCGTACATGTGAAAAACTGATTTATCTGAGGTGGCCTGATCTTTCTACTTCATAGGTCCTTTTCATTTAAATCCCTATATAAAGATTTTGAAGTATTCCAGGCCCTGAGTAGCTTTAAACAAGTGATATTGCTTGCATGCAGATGAACTGAAAGGCAATGCCACTTTTCTGGTAGGTGGTAACTTCAACAGTGCCTGTGCCTGAAGACTCAAAAGGCACTTCAACTACTAGATGAATATGAAAAATAATAGAACTGGCTTCCAGAGTACTCTTAGTTCAGCTAAGTGACCAGAAGGAGTTAGATGACAGTTTAATTTCAGCAGAACAGACATTCGTAGCACAAAACCATTACCAAAATTTACAGCAACAAGATTCATCTGAAAAGGGTGAAGGACTTAATGGATTTGGAACCTGTGCTACCTCTAGGTTAAGCCAAAAGTGCCATGAGGAAAAGCTTGAGCTGTCATGGGGAATAGGAGACTTTGATCTCCAGGGCTGGTATCAATCTTCAATCAGCACTGAATTAACAAGAACAATTCAGAAGCAAAGTGAAGGCTTTTGGGCTCTTATCGCAGCCAGTTCTCTGTGACCTTCACAAATAAATCTAGGCTGGCAGAAAAAAAAAGTAAAAGTCATATAACAAATGCTGCACAAGGAAAAGTGAGGCAATAGCTAAACTTTAGAGGACAGCACAGATCTCTAGATCCTGATGAAAGGGAATCCAATCAAAAATAGCCAGGGGACACTCAGTGGAGGAGATGGGCAGCTGATGATCTTGACAGCAGCTCTTGACAGTAAATGTCATTATTTGCTAACAAAAGAAATCAAACGTCCCTGCTAAGTTTCTTTGGAGCACTTCTGCTTGTGTGTTGTCAATCAACACTGTATTTTGTCTACTGTGGTCCATACTTAGGGAAAAGTCAGTACAGCAATGGGGCAACTGATTGATGGTACAGTCACTGCAACACAGAACGGGTGAGTAGGAAAGATCTCAAACCTGACTCTGGATGCTGCCTCTTGCAAAGGGAGGAGCTTTTTCATTATCCTGGTTGGGGGTTGTCACTGTCCTTCAGATGGAGTGCAGCTGTCTGGTTTCCAGCGCCTCACTTGTTTTTTATTCTTCCTATAGAAGTTCAGTTTATGAATAGGCTGGAAATTTTTTCTGAATTTGTCTGTGACATAGACAAATAATCACCATGGACAAAACCCCTTTAGTTTGAATTCAAGCTCTTCCACATAAATAACTCAAGCTTGGAAGGTATTTACAGATTAGTTTTTTTTCCTCTATGGTCTATGGAGAATGTCCGTCCTGCATGCTCAAGGCTATATTAAAAGCTATTGGTTACAATGATTTTGGTTTTTCTGAACCAAAGCCTAAGTCCAGTTCCGTTGCCACCATCCTAGGCAGCTGCAATTCCCTCAGTTTCTTTCCTTTACAGTCAAGTTCCCATGATGAATTTGCAGTGTCAATTGCTTTGATCCATCCCAGCTGGCATGCAGCCACATGGGAAAACAGGAATACAGAGCTGCTTGGTCATCTATGCCATGTCTTGGCTGTTTAGCAATGTGCTATGTAGCTCTCGGAAATTATTGCAGTCGATTTTCAAGAGCGGTGGGAAGTAATCAGAAATATGCATCTTCCATGCAGATGCACCTGATACCATAGGAATCCTGAGTAAGCGCAGGAGCAGGATGATAATTTAGCTGTTTATGCTTGTTTTTTGATTTCCGTTGCTTTGGCAAATGTTGGTCTTCCTTTGAAGAGCAGTGATCCTATTGGATTCAGGCACATCTGCAGTGCACTATGCAGCACAGCTGTGACAGAGCGCTGCCTCTTCTGTGCTTCATGAACCTACCTTTTCCAAACTAGAATGATGGAAGGAAAGCTCTATTTTCTCTTCTCTAAAGGATGGTTTTCTCCAAAGTAGATGCTTCTGACTTCTCTGAAAACGGAAGAGAGACTGTTTGAGCAGTAAAGTGGTCTGTGTTGCTTTTCATCATCCACAGAGGTGTTTTTTTTTCTGGGATGGTGCTGATGTCTGTCCATATCAGACTTTCAGACTCTCAGTACACTTAGCCTGGACATCACTACAGCACTGCACCTGATTCATAACACCTAACTCTCCTGCACAAACACTATGGCCACAGACTTTAAAAAAGGAAAACCAAACAAACGAAAAATCAAAAACAACGTCAAAAAAAAAACAAAAACAAAAAACATCCCACCCTCCTCCCCCCCTCCCCCCAAAAAAAAAAATCAAGAAAAGACACCATAAGAAAAAGTTATTATAAAGAATAATAGAAACCTTGTCAGCCGCTACCTAGTGTCAGCACTGGAGAGACCTTAATCAGCCCCTGAGCCTGCTATGGTAAATACCGTCCTCTCCAGCTTCACATGATACATGTCTCTGTTCTTAGTCATCATACACAATATGTTTGAAAACATAAGGTAAAAATGTAAATAACTCCTGCACTGAACATGACCTGGTGAAAATTATACTTGAAATAAAACTGATTCTCCTTGCCTGCAAATTGTTTTTAAAAGTGTTGTTAAATGTTTTAGTGATGCTAATAAGTGATGCTTAAGGCAATTTGGAGAGAATAACACTCCATGCTGTTATACTAATCATGCATACTTTTAATCTCTACTACAACAGTACATGAGAAAGTAAAGACAAAATTCTTATTTGCTTAGGGCTTCAGTTAGCTTTGAAATACTCGAACAGCTGCACATCATGAGTTGGGCTCCCCAATAAATTATTAGGTTATAGCAATAATAATCAAAGTAGAAGTGTTTTTTTCATTTACTTTCAGGTTTTGAGCATTTATAGGTCAGATTTTTTGGTTTTATATGTAAGCATGAAAACTAAAGCATTTTTTTCATCACTGGATTCCAGGAACAGGAGCTGTAAGAAAACCAGACAATATTCTGAAACTCATGCTGGTAAAATCATACTGTATTCCTGTGTAGACTGACTCAGGAGTCAAAACTATCTGAATGAATGAAAGTACTAGTTCATTAGCCTAGTTGCAGAAGAATTTCCAGTTTGTTTGCATAACATGTAGATTGAGATGAGGATATTTAAAACAAATTTCCTGTTAGGGTGGTGAGGCACTGGAATGGGTTGCCCAGGGAGCTGGTGAATGCTCCATCCCTGGCAGTGTTCAAGACCAGGTTGGACGAAGCTTTGGGTGACATGGTTTAGTGTGAGGTGTCCCTGCCCATGGCAGGGGGGGTGGAACTAGATGATCTTAAGGTCCTTTCCAACCCTAACTATTCTATGATTCTATGATTCTATTCTATGAATCATGAACTGGATGAACAAGAATACATGCAAAATGGTAATTAAGTCAATCAGAAATAACAAATTAATATAAGAAAGTGAACATTTTGATACTGTAGATAAAACAATACCAAGCCACGATGGCCAGTGCCATACTTATTGGCTTGTGAGGATCAGAACAACACAGCACCTCTTGTGAATCACTCTGAAAGCCTGTATAATCTACTGCACTGTAACATTCATTGCAATTGTGTCTCTAGGAGAACAAGGAAAGAGTTTGTATGGCACTTCTATGTGTCAGCCTTCCTGCGTGAGTCTCCAAAAAGTTGATCATAATAGCTAGTTACCCACTTGTAGTAAGCCACTGAGACTCAGCTATTTTGCATCAGTGGATCCTTTCCTTTTCCTACCAAGGAAGCTTGTTGGAAGTACCTGCATGACAAAGAACTTCAAATTTCCTACTAGGGTATCATCTATATGGACCAGTTTAATGTGAAGGGTTAAAACTGGACATTTATCTTCCCACTACAGAAGTTTTGCATCACTAGGCATCACTAGTGGGTGTAAATCTGGCATTAAGGCATAATATCACCACCTCTCATGTACACACAAAATATTTAGAGCTGTTTGACTGTGCTTGCAAGAATCTGTGAGACAGGTGACAGTGCAGAAAGAATCAATTAATCTTATCAAGTTCCTTTAAAAGGTAGTTCTTAAACACAGGATTCCTCTCCATGTGCAGGTTGGAGGTGGAACTGATCAATCCACTGTCAGTCACCTCAGCTGAATCAGGGTGGGTTGCCAGACCAGAGCAGAGCAGAGTAGAAACTGGTCTACCAAAACTGTAAGAATGTTAATGCTCTAAGAAAGTTTCCAGTCATGAAGCAGTCCATGAACTCAGGATCCTGAGAATGTTGGAATAGATCCAGACAGATCATTTCACCCAGTTCTTCTCTTTGGTTTTAAGTGGGGGTAACACAGAAACCTAGAATTAGTTCTATTTCCAATGTGAACTTTACCCTTTAGAAAACATTCAACGTTTATAAAATTAACTGTTCAGGATTTGTGGCTTGACTTCGGTTTATTTTGTGGTTTTGGTTGGGGCTTGGTTTGTTGATTTTGGATTGTTTTGTTTTTCCAGTGAGAAATTTGTCAAACCAGTAACTAGAATGGATTTGATGTCTGATGAAGTGACATTTTTCTGAAAAGAAAATATTTTCTCAAAATTTCCCTATCCATCTTTAGTCTACCACCATTATACCATCAAAGAAAGTGGGAGATTCTCAGATTTTCAGAGAAACAGTTCTTTCACCAACCTGAATCATATCTAAACTTCAATCACAGCTATTACTAGATAATGCATGCTGTGACCCAAGGATCAATGACACAGCTTTCTATTGATGAAACAGAAATGCTGCAGATTTATTTGGAAGTATTCTCTGTCCTCTTGCTCTCAGAAGGGCATTCTGTTCCTTATATTTTGCAATATCTAGATACCGCTATGCTCTGACCACACAACACGTTCATCTTATCCCACTCAGCTTCATTATGTCGGGACACTATTAAATATTTATCTTCTGCATCATAATGCAGCACTTAAACGCTAAACTTGCCATTTCTGCCAGACAAACATAAACTATAGCACGGCTTATAAAGTTATAAGTTCCAGATGGTGATGAATAAGTAATGTTGCACCCTGGGTCTAATTGCTCTAAGTTTCTAGATACCTGCAAACCATCAATTATACATTACAAGTGCTGCTCCTTAATTGTTTCTTGCTGGCATTTCAAAAGAAAATGTAGCACAACAATGGCACTGTACTGGCAGGGAATTTCTCTTTGAAAACTCTTTCTTTACCATTACCAGATTTTTAAACATTTCCTTGGCTCTGAATGCAGTTTACGAAGCTGACACTGAAAAAGTTCCCCAAAGAGAAAAAATGAGAGTCTTCACTGCCTGTTTAATGATAAAAATGGGAATTTACTTTCTGCATGACAGTCATTGTGCCTAACATACAATCCAGTAAGAGGCTAGGCAATGTGTTTTCCTTATTAGTGAATTTTTAGAGTCTGATCCAATTAACTTGGAATTTTACTTCAGTCTCTGCTGACAGTGTCAAAAAATGACTACTGAGTATTTCATAGTTCACTGTACCCTTCCAGCTCTGGAGAAAGCATGTTTGCAAGCTCAGCAGCAGTTAGCCACCCTCATCTTCCACAAATCATCACAGCTGTCTTGCCAGTTGCACCTCTTGATGCAGCCCTCTCCCATTGCAAATGCAACTCTCCAGGGAGTTGGTGGGGCTTGCAAACTAACTGGGGAGCATGCACAGTCTGCACTGGCCTCTGACATCCCACCTATCCCAACATGACTTACTGTAAGATTGGTGTCACGTGGTATTGTTTTAGGACATCAATACACTTCTGAAAGCTCATGCATGGTAGATTACAAGTAACGAGTGGTGTCCCTCAGGGATCGGTGTTGGGACCGGTCTTATTCAGCATCTTTGTCACTGACACGGACAGTGGGATTGAGTGCGCCCTCAGCAAGTTTGCCAATGACATCAAACTGTGTGGTTCAGTTGATACCCTGGAGGGAAGGAATGCCATCCAGAGGGACCTCGTCACACTTGTGAGGTGGGCTGATGCCAACCTCATGAAGTTTAACCATGCCAAGTGCAAGGTCCTACACCTGGGTTGGAGCAATTCCAGGCACAGCTACAGGTTGGCCAAAGAAGAGATTCAGAGCAGCCCTGCAGAGAAGGACTTTGGGGGTGATGATTGATTGATGAGAAAATGAACATGAGTCGGCTTCAGTGTGCCCAGCCCAGAAAGCCAACCGTATCCTGGGCTGCATCAAAAGGAGCGTGACCAGCAGGTCAAAGGAGGTGATCCTGCCCCTCTACTCTGCTCTCGTGAGACCTCCCCTGGAGTATTGTGTTCAGTTCTGGTGTCCTCAACATAAAAAGGACTTGGAAATGTTGGAACAAGTCCAGAGAAGGGCCACAAGGATGATCAGGGGACTGGAGCACCTCCCGTATGAAGACAGGCTGAGGAAGTTGGAGCTGTTCAGCCTGGAGAAGGCTGCGTGGAGACCTCATAGCAGCCTTCCAGTATCTGAAGGGGGCCTATAGGGATGCTGGGGAGGGACTATTCATTAAGGACTGTAGTGACAGGACAAGAGATAACGGGTTAAAACTTCAACAGGGGAGGTTTAGATTGGATATAAGGAGGAAGTTCTTTTCTGTAAGAGTGGTGAGGCACTGGAATGGGTTGCCCAGGGAAGTTGTGAATGCTCCATCCTTGGCAGTGTTCAAGGCTAATACAGAGCACTGGGTGCCATGGTTTAGTGTGAGGTGTCCCTGCCCATGGCAGGGGGTTTGGAACTAGATGATCTGAAGGTCCTTTCCAACCCTAACCATTCTATGATTCTACGATTGCATCTAGGCACCCTTATATATATACCTATACCCAGTACAAGGCTACATCTATTTTAGTAAGGTGGACAGGGCCAAGGACACTGGGGCCCAGCATTTCAGCCTGTCTTCTGACAAATTGTAAGGACAGTGCTGGCTTGGATTTGTCTCCTTTCAATGAGCATTTTCTGAAATAACCCCTCATTGTGGTGGGGAGTTAACATGAGAATGAACTGCTCCCAGCAAGAAGCTTGTGTCTGGCCAGAAAACCTGTGGCATGCCAGCTGGCCTCAGGGCCAGAGAATAACCCTGGAACTGATCAGTGTGTAAACAGAGATGAGGCTTGCGGAAGCACACATGCACTGCAGTTTGCCCTAACTGCTTTAGAGTTCACTCAGTGCCTGAACCAATTACTTGGGGAAAGGCAAATTTGGATTTGGGCAGGTCTTGTACCTCCTCCTTGGCAGACACAACCTTTCTGTGGAATCTGAGTCAGTGAAGTACTCTTGATTCGGGTATTAACATATTATGTGGTCAAAGTTTAATTTTAACTACAGCAAAGATTGTAAAGTGACAAAACACCACTGTAGTCCTGTGAACATGAAATCTCAGTCTGCTAAGAAAATAAATTCCACAGAGTTATTGAAACAGAGCATAGAATCCGAGCAAAATATTCCGCCTCCTGCTACCTTTTCTATGCAAGATTTTGTGAGAGGTAAAATAAACATAATTTAAAAATATATCACTCTGCCAGAATAATATGCTCCAGTGATTAAGATAACACAGCTGAAAAATATCTGCAGCCTAGACCTGGTGACTGATTTTATGAGTCAATTCAGGGAAAGACTGATTTATTCTCAGGGAATCCAAATTGGACGAAGGAAAATATACTCACAACATTGTCCATGCCTTGATTCTCACATCAATATATTTGCCACCATCACAGCTCTTTGATTACACACACTAGCTAGGAGGCAAGTATTTAGTTCATTGATGTTTTCTGCTGTTTTCCATGTTAGTGAACATCTGTAGTATAAAGATTTGGGTTCCTTGGGTTCCTGGCTAAAGAAGGATCATTCCCGTCAGAATGTTAAACTTCCTGAATGTCCACTTACTCTAAAGCTGAATTCCAATATTAGGACTGGCATCCTGCTTGCAGATAGTTTGGTAGTGCTCCAACACTGCACAGAAGCAGAAT
Source organism: Pezoporus occidentalis (assembly GCF_034315485.1). Classification (NCBI taxonomy): domain Eukaryota; kingdom Metazoa; phylum Chordata; class Aves; order Psittaciformes; family Psittacidae; genus Pezoporus; species Pezoporus occidentalis. The sequence continues at coordinate 2,156,886 of NW_026915910.1, read as the reverse complement.
AGAAACAACTCCAGGTATTTGTGCAATTAGCTGCAGCTTCTTTAGTGTCTTCCCAGTTAATTTTAGCAGGAGGAACTGTGCATTCTTTAGAAAGAAACCTTAATTGTTACTTAAGCATCCCCCTACAAATATATACAAATATATAGCATCTGTCCTGCATATGTAGGTAGATGCCAAATATTTTTCTGTGTTGCTGATTTTTCTGTTGGGATTTTTCATTTTACTGTGAGTTGACCCTCACCTAGCCTCCCCTCCTCTACTCTCCCCTCCTCTCGTCCCCTCCCCTCCTTTCCCTGCCTCACCTCAGCCCTTCCTCCACTCGTACAACAGGGATCATGCAGTACTCTGCTGATTATTATATACCCATGTAAGCTAGAAAACTGGTTTTCTAGAAGTTCTGCATATAGGGCAGATAAAATCAGGCACTGTGATTTATTTAATGCAATTTTAGACAAGTATGTACACAACTATATTTCGACTTTTGACCTCACCAAAAGATTCCCAAATAGGCAATCTGAAAGCATTATTCCTCCAACATATTCTGTGTACTTCAGGATGTCTCCCTCCTGAAAATATCTAGACATCTAAGTGGTAGTCATTTAATTAGTTAAATGCAGGGCTGTTTGCCTCTTATTTGTCTTTCTAGTTGCCTAGAATATTTTTTATGTGTAGTCTGTGTTTGCCCTCACAGGCATTTGTCAGCTAGCACAGCTGTTTTGACACTGTGTTGTGCGCAGCTGACTCAAGACTTCACCCATTCTTTATGTGTTTCTTCCCATTCACCTGCTTGGTTTGTATGTGAATTGGATGTTCTTTCGTCAGTGAGTACAAGTAAGGACTTTGGCCTTTTTAACCCCTTTCACAAGTGTATGTATTGAACAATGAATTGACCCTCTAGTTCTAACCTATTGCTCCATTGCTGATGGCCAATGTTGGCTGTTCTGCTGAAATTTCAGCTCCTGGAAATGCAGAAGACACATCAGGCTTCTTCTGCTTCTATTAGAATATGGATCCCAGACAGTAACTTTGTCCTCTGTCCAGCCATTGTTAGTCCAGCTAATTTTATTTAGTCTATCTTGTCACTTCACAACTTGGTCATTCAAGAGTTGCAGAGCCCAGGTGTCCTGTTTATCAAACAAAAATATTAGAACAAAAGAAAAACAAAACAAAAAAAATATGCAGTGACAAAAAAAAATGTTTCATTTGGAAATGATGCCCACTACATATGGAGATATCTACATTTTTATAGTAGAAAAAGGGATATAGGAGAAGAGAATTCTTGGAACTGAACAAAAAAATTCTCTGCAGTTTTAATGCACTGGAGATAGAGATCAATAGACCCCAACTGTGCTCAATGCATTATTTTCTATAATCATAGACTTTAGAGTTGAAAGAGGTATATTAGGTTTATCTAAACCATCTCCCTGTCATATAACTACATTGTTCTTTATTGTACATTGTCCACTGCTTTTCCTGATTTAGCTTATAAAACTTGTACAGCTTAAAAAAGCAGGTTAGAGACAAGAAGTGAATAGTTAACTTAGATGTATTCTGTCTCTGCAGTAAATTACTGTACTAGTACATTTGTTCTGCAAGAATGTGACCTCTGTGTGTTTTTATTCTTCTTTGTGACATTGTATCTGTGTTACAGCAGTGAAAACAGAAAAAGTTTAAGCTGATTCTATTTCAGACTTAAGTAGTTTGTCCCAGGTTTTTTCCATCCATTTTAAAGAATACATATTTCTGTTTGATTATATATTGCTGAGTTACTATTGCTAAGAGAGTGTAAAACAGCAGTGTAAAAGAAGTGAAAGTGGAAGAAGAATCAGTGCTCAGAAAAAGTCTGGTTGCCAGCCAGCCAATACTGTACAAAATTATTCATATTCTGCACACAATATACAGCTGTTAGGGGCTCAGGATTCAGGAGGTGGAAGAATTTAGGAACATGGCTTGAAATGATAAAAGAGAGTAGCAGAAAGACTTGGGAAACTGATCCGTGTAATAATGAGCAGTTTCTGAGACCCTGGAGACTACATATTAAATAATATACCATTTGTCGGGTAAAATACCTTGGGCTTGATACTGATCTCACCTACTCAGATGTTACAATGCTGCTTTTTTACTGACTCAGAGGAAGATGACCCTGATTTATATCATCACAGCTCAGAGCAAAGTTTGTCCCTCGCACTGGAACAGAAGCAGGTTATTAATGAATTATGTTGCAAGTTTAACCTTGTAACCTCCAAAGGTACTACCATTACGAGAGACAGTGGGATTAGGAAAGAAAGAAAAAAATGAAAAGAATCCTCAGGATTCATTCTGACTTCTAACTAGCTCCTGGGTCTTCCCATTACCTGGCATTCTTTCAATGTCAAGGATGCTTTCACTTCTGACTGTTACTGACATGCTCCCGTTTTCTTCAAGAAGAATATTTTTCTTGTATCACATATTCACATTTTCCAGGTGCTTGATTTTCAGCTCAGGCATTCTGAGAGTTGCTGTTTCCAAGTTTGTTGTCAAACCCTCTTTTCTTTTCCCACCAGGGAATCCCTGATACCTCTTTTTAAGAAAGTAAGAGAAAGGGAAATTTCAGTAGGCTGTAACCTAGAATGACAGAATCACAGCAATTATTGTGACTACTGCTCTCATCCTAAAGCACATGGACTGCAAGCTATCCATGCAATCACACAGCAGGGGGTTATGGCATAACAGATGTGGGGGATAAGGCGATCCCCTGAGATCATCCAAAATCCCTTAGCCTGAACTATGATGAGCATCTCCATCCCATTTCATCACAAACCCGTTTCTTACTGTATGATCACAGTCTTTCAGAGGACAATCTCATCTGCAACACCTTGCTCTCTGCTTTCTCAGATCCAACACTAACATCACCCATCAGTCCTTGAGACACAAACTGTGAATGGGATGTATTTTTGCCTCCGCTCTGAGAAACCAGATCAGAACACTTCCAATAATTCATGCACATTGATCTGTATTACCTAAAAAAAACTCTATGTGGAAATGGCAGGAGTCGGCTTTGGGATTTCTTCTTGGCTCACAGCTGTGCTATTTTCTCGGTCATTTTCTCTTGTTGATTCACAGGGTTCCTAAAGGTATTAATATATTTATGGAGTTCTTCAGGGCATTATTCAACAAAATGTTCTCTTCACGTAACTGGGTCAAAAGTACAGAATCCAAACTCACAGGCTGGCACCAAACCAAAGAATGACCATACAGGAAGGTAACCCCTGATGAGCTCTGAACTAGCTATTCCCACCAACAAAAAAGAATTCAAAACCATAAGCGCCAGTCTAATGCAAATAATAGATTAGTGCATTGTAGGACATGTAAGAGGTTAGGAACTGCCTTGAAAGGAACAGAAAAAAAAGTAGCAAGTGTTATTACCAACTCTATAAATCAGTGGTGCATCCATAAATTGCATATGATCTGCTGTCCTGCTTCCCCCGTCTCCAAAAGAATAGAGGAGTTAGAGGAGGGTAACACAAAGTAACAGATTCCAGAGAAACAGAGGAAAAATACATGAGGTTCTTCTTCCTGGAACATAGAAGAATAAGAGGAATATAACAAAGTGTGTAGCATCCTAGAGATAAGAATTTGTTAAGGCCTTCTAACCTGCTGACATTTGTAAGCTGAAGAATGTGTTCTGATATTCCTTGATCTCCTTTTTCATTAGCAATTATTATTAGAATAATAAATACTTCTACCACCTATAAGAAATAAGAATCTGTCCTTGAACTTTGGTAAGAATTTCATACCAGTGATGGAGAAAAATATCCAGTTCTGCATCAAGGTCCTTTTTGGTCCACCTGCTATAGCTGCCTGTAGCAATGCAATTACTTTGGCATCTGGACCAATAGAGCAATGCATGATTTGGCGCTATGCACAGTTGTTATCCAGTCAATAGAAAGAAACAGTCAAGGCACCAGAGTTAAGCAGCTATAGAGTACAGCCAGATACATCTTTGGCTGAGAGGCATTTTCTTTCATATATCTTGAATTTCTCCCATTTCACTTTTCAGCAGACCTTCAGAATGAAAGGCCTTTCAAGCCATGTGTCTCGCTCCTTTGACCCAACAGGGATCATAGACACCTACATTAGAAGATTGCTTTATTGAGCACTTCAGACTTATGCCCAAGCAAGGAACCCAATTGAGATGGACTGGATCTTAGTATTTCCATTTTCCTCTGAGGAGATGGTAACAGTTTTCCCTACTGATAGCTGCCACCTTTGTTTAGATTTTTATTATAAGAAGTTGTGGAAGGAAAGGAATACTTATAGAGCAACATGGAGTCTTTACATGCTAGTTAAATAATGTGGATGATTACATGTTCTAATTTTGACTTTCTGAATGGAACAAGATTAACAAAAGAAATGACCAGGAATGGGGTTAATTCTGAATACAGAAGCTAACACAACTCCTTCTAACTAAGCTGAGAATAGATGAACAAATTCCAATAAATAGCACAATCAATTAACCCCAGAATTTCCAGTTCAGATCCTCCAAGTGCTCTTTCTCACCTATTAAAATTTAAAAAGGTTAATGTGTTATGTTTGAAATATTAATCTACTGACACACAAAAAAGTATGACCTGAGTGGGAAAGCAGAAGAACCCATAATTTAGAGTGTCACTGGAGCCAGATTTTTAAAGTTATCTTTTTTCTTTTGAATTTCCAGGTTATTAACCACCTTTATCTGGCCCTGAGGCTCTTTATATGCAAATATTAGTGAGATATATTATTAATATTATTCAGTAGCTCACTTGGAAGGAAAGGAAGAGAGGACCTGAGCTGCAGCTGTTCAAGAAATACAGGAAAGGACAGGTTTTACTGCAAGAGAACATAATGTACAAATTAAATAGGTTCTTCCTGAACTTGCAGCAGATTCACTCTTAGCTTTCACTCCTTTCCAATTTGACATCTGGTCCTTCCTAAAATTTCCTTCTACTAACAGTGGAACAAATTTAAATCCACTCCAGAAATACATTTAATTCAGAGCTTGTCTTTTCCCTCCACCTTTTCTGAGAGCTGCCTGGCTGTCAAACAAAATAGTACTGCCCCACTCAGCAGAATGAGAAAAATACCAGCCTAAATGCATTGCCCTCCACCTTCCAGAAAACGTTCAGAGCTTTCTTCCATTAACAAGATATTCATTTCAGCTGAAGAACATATCCACAGGGGAGCAACTGTTTCAGCTCATTTTCATGCTGATATATTTGCTTCTCTGGAAACTGCAGAGCAACAGCATCACTGCTGCAGTGCACAGCTTAGAAGCCACTAAAAATCATTCCTGAAAACAGGCGTAAAAGGTTTTCTATCCCCATATTGTCTACCAAAAGGGCCTGGGCACACTGCAGAGCTATGAGATAGCACAGTAACCTGGAGTCTGAGGACAATTAGTGAGGGTCTGCAGAGAACCTGTATAACTTACTGACGGAGTGCAAAATTTAAATCCCTGACTTTGTCCAGGAAGTTTGGACCTGGTGTCCAGCTAAATAAACAACACAGATTTTGAGCAAAATGAAAAAAAAAAAAAAAAATCATTACATTCACTTTAAAAATCAGTGAAGGAAGACAGAACAGCACAGTTCCCAACTTCATATAAGTGTGTTTTCATAGATTCAACTGATGTCATCAAGATCAGTAGTTGTAAACTTTTCTGCTGCACACTATATTACCTAATAATAACCCACAAATGATGACAAACCTATTGTTTCTGTCTCAGATTACTAAGCAGGAGTCCACAGTTACATGGGTCTTAGTTTAAGACTCCTCAGATTGCAAAAGGTTGAAAACCATTGTCATGGGTGATAATTTTTTTTCTGTGAGAAATGGACTGAAATAAGTACAAATTAAATAGCCACTGCTTGGCTTTTCAGAAATTGATTTACAGAAAGTCAGGTCAATAGAGTCAAAAGTCATAGTCAGACAATAGACAAGAAAATCAACTAGATCTTTTGTGCTTGTAAAGATCCTTCCTTCCTTCCTTCCTTGCCTGCCTGCCTTCCTGCCTTCCTTCCTCCCTTCCTTCCCCCCTCCCTCCCTTCTTTCCATTTTCCTTCTGTTTTCCTTTGTTATTTTACATTATATTCTTTCTCTTTCTTGCATTTTTTTTTTTTTTTATTTTTTTCCCTCTTTTCCCTTCCCTTCCCCACATAAATCCCAGCAGCTCTTGGAAAGATAGCTGGAATTACAGTCATCTTTAAAAAGGAGGCATTCATTAATAGCCACAACTGCAGATACAGCTTTCCCCTCTGCTTGAATTAAAGCTTTGCATTTTATATATATATATATATATTTTTTTTTTCCTAGAGAACACATCCCACCTGCAACTCCATAGGACAAAGAGACATCTGCAGGTAAAGATTTCGTATTCACTTGCTATACAACAAAGAAGTGCCAAGGCAAAGAGCCTTCAGAAAGAACAGTTTCCACTGCAAGAAAAAAAAAAGAATTAACATGTTTTCAAGCAACTAATAGAGGTGATATTCTAATAAGCCCTTTTTTGGAGATGTTCCTCTTTATCATAAAAAAGAGAGCATATGAACAGCATATTAATGAAATATGGAATATGATTGCTGAAATATGATCACTGGATTATTAGGAATCACTGGCTAAGCTATATTTAATTAAATATACAAATTCAAAATCATGGGAGAAAGTATTTCAGGAACATATACTCCATTTATTGGTATTATACACTACAAACAGATATCTCAGTGGATTTTGTATTTTTCGGTGGAGGCTCTGGTCATGCACCATTTTATTAGCAACAACACACACAAATAAAACCCCCAAAGCAACAAAAAATTTCCACCTGACTGTTTTGGGTTTTTTTCCAATTTAGCATTCAGGGTGTACATGCAAAACTTTCAATAAGACCATTAATTTGGGATGTTTGAATTGTCTTCATTTTTATCTATGACCTAGAAAAGGTCAGTATTAGTGGACAAAAGTAGCCTGTGGTCCTTAATATCTATGAATTATGAGGAACTTTATCCCTGTCCACTCGTACAGTAATCTGTGCGTATCCAGAGATTGTATGGCACTGCAGAGAGACGAAGGAATGTGCTCTCAAGAAAGACATGTAAACCAGGGTGCTCAACAGGCTGGATCCTGCTGCCTATACTGGAGATGAAGGTGTGATATCTCAGCTAATTCAGAATACAAACATGGCCCATCCTTCTCTCTGCCTTCTGTATTTATATCTTTTTTCTCTACCTATCTATCTAGGCTCCAGCAAACATGGAGAAAAGAGGGGCAGATGTACATGGCAGCACTTCCATGGATGAATTTTTGATGCCATGCAAACCTCAGCTCCTGTGAAGCCACACCTGACTTCTGCCACTGCCCTCATTTCACATGGCCCACTCCTTGAAAACACGAACTATTCCAATTAAAGACAGTTTGAGAAGCAGGAAATAATTTATCACAGCTTCATTCTTTCCCAGGGAAGAATGATGAAGAGTAATGTGGCTCTTTTCATGAGAATCTGTTCATTTTACAAACACTTTGCTGTACTATTCCAATCCCATATAATTTTTTTTTTTAAATGCAGATTTATTTCTTCCAAATGTAATTGTGCTCTGTAAATCACTCGAGTGCTGTTGAGCATGACTAATACTAGCTGGCAAAGCTCACAGGGGCAGCAGCTTCTGGAGGTAGCTAGATACGTTTGTGGCATTCCCCTTAGGAAATTAAGAGAAGCTGAAAAATTATGCATGAAATGTACTTTACTGTCTGAAAAAACACTGATTTTCTATTACTATCTAGAATGAAAACAAACATACTCTGAGAAAAAGCCTCTCACATGGGAGTCTGTTTGCAGACAGGGTTTGAGTACACTATAATTGTAGTGAAAACTTGTGTGAGTTTTTAACTGAGGACTTCTAGGCCATTGTTACTCAATAATTGCAATTAATTCAGTTTGCCCCTATTTTACTTTCTGACTTTGCAAACTGATATTGTATTAGTGAAAAAGCCTCTGCTGTCACAAACATCAATTTGTAAAGCAAGATGTGTTTGTAAAAACATAGATGTCTCTAAGCAGATTCTTAGAGACATCACAGACAGGAAAACAAAGAAAAATAGGTCAACTACATTCCCAATGTTAAGGTACCATTACAGTCTTTAACTGATTAAACATATGCATTCAGGTAAGCTGAATCACTTTTTAGATTCCATTGGTTGTTTGATAAAACACAGTTTCTAGGAAAATAACTTTTAAAATTTATATTTACTTATTATATAATTTAAAAAATGAGAAATACATGATACTACCGTCCACAAAGAAATATACAGAAACTATTATTAAATTTAAGATATTCAAGTAAAGTATAACTATCTTAAGACAGCTCAAAATCTGCACAAAAGAAACCAATATTATTAAAAATCACTATTTTATTTACTATTATGTCACAATTTACTTGCTACAGAACAACTTTTTAATTTCATAAATACTCTTTACAATTGGGATTGCTTACATTCTAGCATGAAATCACTGACAGTATCAGGACCTGGCTCCTTCTAGGCAGTCATTGTTACTTGACAAGTCAATTATTAAACTAAATCCATACAACATGACTATGCTGGTATGTTTATAGTAGTTAAAGGCTACCAAGTGTAAATTGTTTTTTTTTAGACTCCAACATTTTCAAGGCTTTTGAAATCTTGACATTTTCAAAAAAACAGAGAAATAAACCACCTTATAAATGAAAATAAATAAAGCACTTATAGACCTGCCAATGACAAGGTAAGAATGACCCCCATTTCATAGATAGGTAGAAAATGTAGTGTTTATGGCTCAGTGGAAGGTCGCATAAGAACCAGCTACTATTAAGTATTTATTTCTTAAAACATGTTTGTTCTAAGATTAGTTACTTCTCTAATCGCTGCTCATCCTTTTTCATCTTCAGTCTCACTGTTGGGTCTAGTTATTGTCAAATATTTTAACCTTTCTAGGACTACATTTTTAAATATTTGTGCAAGCACTTGTGTAAGGGAGTGCCGAAACCTGACTGTTCTTTGGACAGGAAGATAATAAATGGCATCAAGAAGAATCCTGATTAGAAAGCAGCTTTATTGGCTCTCAAACTTGCCAACTCACAAGTTCACTTCTTTCTGAGGACGTACTTTAATGACTTAAACAATACACAAAAGAGAGACAATATTGATGTCCCTAATGGAGGCTGTTAATCACCTCAGCTCTAGAACACTTTCCTAATTTACACAGGGGACTTCAGAAGTGAGAAGAACTAAGGTTCCCATCTATCAATCAGCCTTGCAATGCAACTAAGGTTTTGGAGTGAGATGGCAAATTCTCTCCTCAAAACAGTAATTCCTAAGCTCAGGGATAAATATTTTTGAAAAATCTCTCAGCAAAAATTTGAGATTAAGTAGGAAAACATTTTGAAAGTCAGCAACAGAGAAAGATGGTCGAGAAAAGGAGGTAGACCTAATCTGTTTCTGGGGGTGACATGAATTTCAAGGGCCTAAGTGAGATGCAGTAGAACTGTATCCCACTCTTCATCATAGCACATACACACGTAGGAAGAGATTTAAGTTTCCCTAGACCTTATTAAATTTGTCATTTCCATGCTTGTTAGTGTTTCCCATTGCAGAAATCTGTTTAAGGTGGACTTTCTTGAATATCTGCAGTTATACATTTCTGTCTCTTTGCTGAATAATTCCTTTGTTTATAGTTGAAAATGTTGCCAGAAACAAGGCAAGAAACAGTGTACTAATGGAAAACAGTGCTATACAAAGATGTATACAGCTGCCAGTGGACTTTATGAAGGTCATAGCATAAGTTAGAATAAAACCAGAAAGAGAATAAAACTTTGCAAACTGCAATTTGAACATAAAACATGGAAAAACTTTTAGTCATAAACTCTTGTACCCTAAGCTAATTCCATGCACTGTTTGATGTATCCATTACTGGATTTTTTTCCTTATTTAGAATTTGCTGAAAGTGAGTGGGTGTTTTGTACTAGCATCTGTGGGGATCAAGTGTAATCCTTATGAAAATCACCATGAAAATGTATAAATAGCCCTGCTATTTTTATCAGTTGCCTGGAATTTTATCATCAGAACTGTAGCACTCATGATTGCACATATCAGAAATCAAGTGAAAAACGTAAATTTTTTTAGTAGTACATAGTTGGTTATGGTTCTTTTAATCCCTACAGTTTTATGAGCTTCAGGAGAGACTCCATATAAAATTAGACAACATCCATCCAAATTAAATGTTTTAGAACTCAACAAAAGGGGTGAATATCCATGAACATTCAGTTTTGTAGTGATTTCCACTGAAGGATACGTTGCTGAATCACTAAAGAAAATCCTAATGATTTTTTATGTTAGTTAAAAGACTAAAATATAAAAAATAACTGCAAATATTTATCTTTCATTACAGGGGCATATCTCTATAAAGAGCAAGATAACAAGATATTGCACTGTGCAATATTTACCTATTTATTTATTTTAAATTCATTAAAGGTTTGTCTCTAGACCTAAGGCAGTGACAATTGTCTTCCATACTCTTTAAGAGAGAAGCAATATTAAGTGGATTTTTCATTTGTTAAGCCTCCCAGCTGAATGATTAATAAATTCCCAAGCCTCCTAAATGCTGAATGTTTAAATAGAAATAAAATAGATACAATAGATGGGATTCATTTACATGCTTCATATTGTGGATGCCTCCCTTTTTGCTAGACCCTCAGTCATTTTCCTTTGTAGTCAATGGAGAGAAATAAGAATTACAATTTACCTCAGCACACTGTAGAGGTTAAAAATAGTTCAGATTAATTATAAAAATAATATTTTTTTTTTTCTTACAGCTGATAATTCTATTCAAGTTCAGTAACTGTTACTGTCAACAAACCTGGAGTCTGTTGGAGGTCTGTAAACTGTTCCCTTTATGTAAAATTATAGTGATTCACAAAAGGAGCAGGTCTGACACAGAGATTCCTAAAAGTCAGTGAATTCAATTGATTTTGAGGTCAGCATGGCTTGGGAGGGGCAAAGTTTTTTATTTACTACAGCAGGTTAGCTTGCCCTACAACTTCTCATCACCACTGAGAGCAGAAAGTGTTTAAAAGCTCAACAGTGAACTATATGCTTCCTCTTTATAACAGATTGGTGGCGTTAGCAAGGTGTCAGGCACCAAGGTAATACTGAACATAGTTGCATTTATGGCTCCCATAAGGCACTTATAATTAACGTATAGTAACAGCATTTCCGTAAGAGAGCCCATTCAATGCATCAAGACATTTTAATGAGCAAAATGCATGAACTTTCCAATTTACTGCTAGATTAAACCTTACTTTACTTTGATGACCATAACTTGTGCCTGAATAGATCCTTTTCTCATCCACGCTCTTATACAAAGTTGGCACTGTGTAATAAATTTGCATGTCAAAACATCTACTTTAAAAAGTCACATTGCTCAGACTTAATGAAGGACAGATGATGAAAAATGTAAGACCTGATTTACTGTTTCATAAGAAAAACAAACAAAACTTAGCTCAGAAGAGTTTTAGAGGCAACTATCATCCCATTAATTTCCCAATTAAATTGCATATTCCAGTGTTCTGATCATGCCCTAGGTTCAAACAGGGTTTGCTGGTTTGCTGTAAACATAGTTAACTCTACTTTGAACTTCCTATGTTCAGGGCAATAAATTAATACTGGAGCTCATCTGCTTAACAATGGAACACCAGAAAATCACTGTTCCCAGTGCTTTTCAAGGTTCCCTGAGTAATTTTGTCATGGGATTATCCCAGAGGTCACAGGACTCAGTCCTCCTGCCTGTACATAATCTGTAAGGGGCTAGCTCAGAGGCTTTTGTTAGCAGGCATATGGTATGTCCCAAAGGAAAAAAGCATGCAGGAGTTTTACAGGTGTGTGCATTTCCCACCGGTCCATCACACAAACATTTGTCTTTGTTCCCTTCCTGTTATGTTTCTCTTGTTTTCTGACTAGCAGATGCTCTGTGGCCTGTGCTGCACAGCACTCTGAAAAACCTTCATCTGCTTCTGCAGCATCAGCTTCCAAGGCTGACGCAGTGCTGGTCTCAGGCACCAACTCTGGTTATATGATTAAGTGTTTGCAATAAGAAGCAAGTAGTACTTTCAGTGTATTTGGTTTGTGAGGAATCATACTCATTTGAGTCAAAATGACCTGACAATTACTTCTAAATGCCATCTGGTTCTGTATAATGCATACACTGTTTCTCAGTGCAATATTAACCCTTCTCCTCATGTTTCATTGATTATCCAAGATTGATCTTTGATAAGGCATTTTGCAATGGCCAAGCCCTGTAAAAGCCTTGGCGCTGGGAACAGTACATTATGATCATTGGTATCATTCATAACATCCCATAGAATCATAGAATATCTCAAGTTGAAAGGGACCCATAATGAGCACCAAGTCCAACTCCCTGCTCCTTGAAGGACTACCTAAAACTAAACTGTATGACCAAGAGTGTTGTTCAGATGCTTCTTGAACTCTGACATTTTTAGGATCCCCACAATTCAAGAGAACCATGAACATTTCTCCTGTTTCAGGAAGACAGATAATATCAAAACATGATCGAAACTGGTAACAGCTTATTTACTCTGTCATTCACTTTGTCTCAGCTCCTCCTCAAGGTGTAATCCCCTATGCTTCTGCCTTCATTTTCTTGGTGTTGCACTTGGGAGACCAACAGCTTTCCTAAGACACCATCATTGCCAAGCTTTTGTTGGTAGGCAGCACCTGAATTAATCCTGCTCTGAACTGTAACTCACTAAACTAATGGAAATTGGTGTATGTCATCTACCAGTGGTTTCTGAACTGCAGGCTGTAGTATAACAGCTGCAATTACAAAAGGAATATTTATCTTTCTTTTGTCACTTTAGTGTTGACACTGATAGCAGTGGACATTAGCCTTTGGATGACAGCCTTTTTAAGTACTCCCAATAGGACCTGAGCCCACCAGACTGTGTCTACAGCGCTCAGATTTCAGCACTTAAGAGTACCATGACAAAGCCATCATGGAATACCATGTGCTGTTTATTTTGTAAATTTGTAAGTTCACATCCCTGAAATATTCCTATTTCATATTCACCTTTTTTAATATATCTTTGGCCATATCTGAGAAGAACACACAGCTGATGAAATCACATCCCTTCAATCAGCAGCTTTTCAAGATGTAACCCTGTTTTCCTGGAGTCATTTTTTACCACCATTTTATTTGCCTTGCAGGGACAAATAAAAAGAATTTTAAAAATTAGATTTCATGCCTTTAGTTTTCTAGAACCAGTGTGTCTGCTGATCTGGCATGTACTGCAACGAGGGATGCTGTGGGGAGTAGGAATTAACTAGGAATTAGAGTGCAATCACAAGCATTTCACCAAGTAGAACAGCTTTGGGGAAAGAGAAACAGAATGGGTCAGTCAAAGAGTGTCTTGGTCAGGACGTATTTTTGGATTTGTTGGCTACTATGGTAAAGCCATGGCAGCTAGCACAGTCCCTGGCCTTCTGCAGACAGCGATTTACTTCCTTTACTGCTCTACAGCGCAGGGTTGTCATACTGCCACTCTTCATGAGGCTGCTCTGTAACCGGAGTGGTAGAAATATGGGTTGCATATAAGTTAAATATAACTCTTTAAAATGAGAAGGAAATCAGAATTAAGTTTTCCAAGCACTGTAGCTGAGGGTGTGGGGATATGTGTGATATGTGCAGGAACCACTGTGTGGGAGCAGAAGAAGGCATGTATTTCTAAAACCAGTTTTACTATCAAAAGCAGAATCTTGTGAACCCACCCTCTCCTTCAGCATCCCATTCAACCAGCTGGTGCTACAGCACACCAGGTTTGTGGTTTGTTCTTTTCCTCACCACCTTTATGTCTTCTACAGTTTTGACATCTTTCCTCGAGTCTGTGTTTGTACTTTGCCCACTTTTCTGTGTTTCTATCAACTGTTTGTGTCTTATTTTTTTTTTTTTGCTCTCCCTCATTTAGTTTCTTGTCTGTCTTCCTGGCTTACTGTGATTTCCTGGCTTCCTTTCAGCTTTGCAGCAGTACTTGTCCTCACAGTATCTTGCATCTTCGTTGTGCAGCTAAGTATTTCTTTTTCCCCTAATTTATTAAAGCTCCTATATTTTCCTTTTAGACCTATCAGACTTCATTTCCAAATGCAACATCTCCAAGCATATATTTGAAACACTCCCACCAACATCTGTTCACCTATTAAAAATGCTGCATTTTGCCATTCACAAAAGCCTTCCTCTGTAGAGATGCTGAATAAAAGAAAACACAATCTGCTAATAAGAAATAGAGAGGCAGAAAATTTCTCCAGGGGAAACAACTCAGCTAAAAATAAGATACAAAATATAAATATATCTTCACCGTTCTCCATTTTAGTTGCTGTGGGGCAGCTCAACTGACTCTAGCTGCTGCTTCAGAAAAGTGCTGGTTTTTTTTCAGTCCTGTGTCCTACCTCCCAGCCCTGTGCAAATGTCTGGGATACTCAAAGGTGCCTTCAGATATGTTCCATGCCTAAGCTTAGACAACTGAGGCAGCCCTGTATTGTCAATCATCTTTTATACCATGTACAGAAGACCCAGAGATCAAAACTAAGTCTACCACAGGTGAGGTCAAGCTGCCTTACACAGACATCCAGTGTGATTGAAGACAGCCCTGGACACTCCACATCTGCTCTCCCTTTCATCCCATGTCTTATCCTCCAGCCCCTTCCAAATAAACATTTTGGGTACTTCAGGCTGTGTCAGATGGCACCCCTGTTTACTGGATCACACTCACTAAGGTGCAATCGCCGTAACTAATTAAGACAACTAAATTGAGATTGGTGTTTAAAGGCATGCAGCTGTCTCAGCTCCTGTTACAGTCAATCGATATCTAATCAATGCAGTCAATGGCATGCAGAAAATGATTCAGATTATCTCAAAAGGAGGCACCTAGTGACTGATCTGCTACATTACCCTCTAGGCTCTGTCGGTTAGATTGATTACCTCTTTGCTGACTTAGACAATTGGTTTCCATGTAGACATTTACATGTAGACTCATGTATTTTGTTCTTGGAACTTCAGACTGAGCCCTGTTCACAGAGGCCATCTCAATTGGCCTAAATATCTCATTGGTTAAATTCTAGAAAATAAAGTCATTCAAATCCCAGACCTCTTTAAGAAATCTGGACTAAGTTGGAACAAAAAGCCTCAACTCAGTCATTTACATAAGGGCATCTAATACCCTTTGAGATGCACTAGGTTGTCAAAGGATCATAGAAGCATAAGACAATAGAATGTTTTGGGTTGGAAGGGACCTTCAAAATCACCCAGTTACAACCCCCTTCCACTAGACCAGGTTGCTCCAAGTCCTGTCCAACCTGGCCTTGAACACTGCCAGGAATGAGGCAGCCACAGCTTCTCTGGGCAACCCACGCCAGCACCTCAGCATCCTCACAGGGAAGAATTTCTTCCTAATGTATAATGTAAACCTTCATTTTTTTCAGTTTAAAGCTGTTCCCACTTGTCCTATTACTACATGCCCTTGTAAAAAGTCCCTCTCCAGATTTCTTGATAACCAGGTCAATAACCAGATATGACATCA
Source organism: Pezoporus occidentalis (assembly GCF_034315485.1). Taxonomy (NCBI): domain Eukaryota; kingdom Metazoa; phylum Chordata; class Aves; order Psittaciformes; family Psittacidae; genus Pezoporus; species Pezoporus occidentalis. The sequence goes on along the minus strand of NW_026915910.1, from coordinate 2,141,257 downwards.
AACCAACAGGAGACCTATGTGCTTTGGAATGTCACCATGAGGCCATGCAGGATAACCCCAGACATCTCAGTGGTACTAGGAACCAATGTTCAGTGCAGCTGCAGTGTGGCCACCTCAGGAAGTGTATATTAAAGTTAGATGATTATTATAAGCACAATATCTCAGTTTTGACCATGTGACAATCCTTCCTTTTCTTGGTCAGCACATGTCACTGTACTGCTCTGACCTTGGAAGGCTCACTTGGAGGAAGTTGCAGAGTTTCCCACTATAACAAATTGCAACTAGGAAGGGGTTTTGGTGTTTTGTTTTTTTTTGTTTTGTTCTGGCTTTTTGTTTGTATTTTTTATTTCTGCAATGCATCATGGGGATCAGATTATCTCAAAACACACTTCAAACATCCTGACTTCACCTGAACCTCCATATGCAGCAGCATTCCTCTTTTTCCGTGGACTAACAATTGTAGGTATTTCCTTTACTTCCTTGCCTTTTTTTGATGATGTGAGCTCCTATTTCTTTGATGTTCTCCATGTCATCCCCTTCATGTCTTATCTTCCTCTCTAATACATTGTGCAGGGTCCCTAGAGAGCACCTTTCCAGTCTGTCCTCCATAATTTCTATTCAAACCAGAGGTTCCTATCTCCTGCCCAATCTAGTCGTTTGTTCCTTTATGACATTTCTATTCCTGAGCTTTCCTGTCAGCCTGCTGAAATGCACAGATGATATAAGGTGCTTACATATAGCACAATTCCCACTCTGCAAATGTACTGTTAATGGAGCATAAAAATGTTTTTGATACAATGCATAAATTCTTTGGATCCTAGATACGTCCTATAGCAGGTTTGTCACCATTGTCACTGTGGCTAGCCACCAGTTACAAGAAACCCAGTGAAATTCTGAGCATGACGCAGTGTCTCGTGTCCCATGTCTCTTTCATTTTCTGGAAAACAAACAATTATGGCCAAAATCCAGCCATAAGATGCTATTGCAGATTTAGATATATCTTGAAGTTATCACTGTTGACAGTGGCTGAGCTTTCCCATACCAAGGTCTAATTACTCTCAAACTTCTGAAACAAAATAATATTTGTACAAATTTGCTGCAACTATACAGATGGGCAGACTGATTATTGCTCACTATAAAGTAACCACACTAGTCAAAGAATCTACCTGTATTCCTAGAAAATATTCATCTTCTTTTAGAAAACAGTTTTTCTCTTTTGGCTGCCAGTTTACCAGCATAATTTTTCCAGCTGCATTTGACCTGACCATCCCTTGAGCTCAACTTTTTCACTTTCTAACTGTTCTCATTGCAAGCCTCTGTAAGTCAAAAGTCTCCAAAAAAAAGGCTTAGACTTGACATTTTCATTCTGCTTTTTGTGGTTTTCTGTTTCCAATGGAATATGTCCATCTTGAATGTCATCGCTAGATGAAGTCTGTAGCACTACAGAGATGAGGTTGCGTTTAATACTGATGGCCCTCATCAAGCCAGTTGTAAACGACTAGAGAACCTTGATCTCCTTAGGGAGAGAATTTTCAATAATTGCTTATTAATTCTTTAACTAAAAGAAAGACTTATCTTGAACTCCAGGACTGACAAAGCAGACCCAGGCACTGAGCCCTGAGGAGTTAGCAACACCGGGTTGCTCAGCTGGAACATTTCACTTTGATTTCTTTTGTACTGCAGAGAATATAGTCCTGGTCTGGCTCAAGTGTAATAAGTAGGGTGCTTTTTTTTTGTCAGAAATAACATTTATTTCAGCAAGATTGCTGGTAGATTGAGGTACTATTCAGTTTTCATGTGTTGCCAAAAGCCAGCCACCCAATGCAACATCTCTTACCTGAGAAAGTCTTATGCCTTTCTTATGTCAGATGTTATTTATGGCTGTGGCAGTTCTGGCTGCAGGTGATCTTACACATGTGAAGTGCATTTGCAATTATAACAGTCAGAAAACCAGGCCTTAGATGCTGAAGGCTGGAAATCACAAGTAAAACTTTTCTCAGTAAAGCCACAGTCATCTGAGAGCAGCAGCCCTGGGAAGGATTCAGCACTGGTTTGGCTGCAGTGGGAGTGAAGGGCATTGAGTAGCCCAGATCTGCCTCTGAGAATAAGTCACACTCATCTTGCAAAGCTGGAACATTCACTCATCTCCACCATCCTTTCCCACTTGTGTGTTGGCAGCAGTCCCTGCTTTGCTGTTGGCATGGGGGAAGAGAGTTTATAATCTGCTTAAGCACAAAATCATCCCCCTCAACTGCAACTGCTGCTGATGTAGTTGAGCTCACTTCTACCTGTGTATTGAAGGAGATGATGTAGATCCCATACCTCAGCTCTAGGGTCAATAATGGGATGTCAGCAAATTGAGGGGTTTTATGCATCTGTAACATGACAGAGGAGGGGATGGGAAGTGTTATTAAAGGACTGGGGCATGTAGTTGAGAGCTATGTAAGAGTAAAATTAAGCAGAAACAATACATCAAACTAGTTATTAAATTGTAAGTTAATATGAACATCTTGAAGTCCTTTTGATGTGCTTGTCAGAATGCAAAATTTGACAAATTATCTCTTATGCCTATGCCATATATGGAGTTGTAGCTATGATACTTTATGCCTATCAGGACCCAATGAAAAGTATTTGAAGTCCCTAGTCCACAGCTTGCAGCATATGGAGGTAGGTGCCCATAAATACCTGAGCAACAGGGGCTGAGAAGGACTGCACGGAGAAATTCAAGCCGGACTTTATATTTGATATTTTGTTTGTGTTGGTGGGAGGACTTTTGCTGTCCTGCCTGAGCACAGTGCAAAATTAGAGAGCAAAAAGCAGTGGGACGCAGAAAAGCCCTCAGGTATCCAAAGCATTAGTGTCAATAACACCAGCACAATTTGCATCTTAGATATCTTTATGGGGACTCTGTAGCTTGTGAATTGCTATATTGGATAACAAAATAGACTAAATTAAATGTCTTACATTCTGTGCATCAGTCCAGTTTTTCAATTCACTGATTAAAGGGGGTTTCTTTCCTCCCCTATTTCATTCCAAAAATAAATAAAAAAAAAAAAAAGAAGAAAGGAAAGAAAGCATGCAAATTAATTTTAATATCCTCAAATTTCTGCTTCTTCAAACATGACCTCCTTTGACATAGCTAAGAAAAAAAATTATCTTACAAAAGCATGCATTTCAGGCCTGTCTCTGTTCATTTTAAAATGATTGCAAATGTCACTTTTAGCATATTTTAATTGCACTGTAATGGTGCATCACCAGATTTCATAACCTCGCAGTCTGGCTTTTATCACCTCTTACACATCAAATTCAGCAGGAGTTATGGGTGTTTCTATTAAAACCAAATTAGACCCATGGATAGATGAGAATAATGTTAGATACACAATAAAAATGAGCAGGGTTCATTGCCCTCATGGCATAGTTTTCTCCATTATACCATTCTCTGTGTATTTTTAAGTTCTACCTGTTTTACGAAACCACAGTGTCAAACAGTGGAAACAACATTGATTTACCACTTGGCTCTATGTTGGTGTTTAACAATCCAAAAATATTGGATTCCACCTGATCTAAGGGTTGTTTTTTTTTTTCTTTCAAAAGCTTAATTTCATCCAGTAAAATTTAATATGAAATATTGGATTTCCTATGTCATAATCAGCATGTTCATATCCTGGGGCTGTACATAACACCATCACTTTCACGAACCTCAGTGTACCTGCAAATTAATTACCTTTATTTTTCCAGAGCCAGTAAGTGTTTTGTAACTTTAATACCTCCAGAAATCATGTGAATTTACTTCAGCCCTCACAGTTTAATATTACAGGTAGCTTTTGCATAAAACTCCCAACAATTTGGAGGGGACGTAATTACTATATAGAGGGAACAGCTCTAAGCTTTATCAGTAACAAGTCAATTAACAAGGAAGCAAAGCTACTCAGAATCAGCTTGCAGTGCTCACAAATGTTAACAGAGAGAGGCAAATGGAAAGATAAAACAGCATTTGTAAGTTTGCTAGACAAATATTTTCCCTTACAAGTGGCTTAATACTTGAGAAAGCTGACAAAGAGAATTGAGTAGGGAACAAAGTAAATCAACTTCCATAAGGAAACTGAGTTGCTGAGTCGTTATTGTTGTTCAGGTTAGGAGAAGAAACCCCAAACTAAATTTTTCTGCATAAGATTCATGTGGATAGTTTGTTTAGATTCTTTACAGTGTCTATATTATGCGTTCTTATGCTCCATAAGATTTTAAAATATTATTCTGAAACATTTAAAGCAGGTGGAAAAGCAAAATATTTCTACCCTGGTTTACCACTAAAATACAAAACTAGTTACTTTTAAAAGTATTGTAGATGCTTCCCTTTATACTGAATGGATACAACACTCTCTTTCACTGACACTGCATTTAGTAACAAAATATCGTCATACAGAAATTTCTCAAGCCACTCAAACTTGAGTGTCTGTGAGGATGCAGAGCAGTAGGTACCTGAATATGAAAACAACTGCAGTCATTCCTGACCTCTACCTGTTTATTTCTATCTATCTTTTTTACCCATTCCCACAACACCTAGAATGAGGAATTCCAGCTCTGCATTGCACTGGATTCTTTCCCAGTTAGAGAACAGATTTGCTGGCTGGGTTTGTGGCCCTTCCTCACTACCTCTGCTGATAACAGAGGCTGGAGACTATCAAGAGCTCAGGAATGGGTTTCAGCTCTTGTTGGCAGTATGGAAAAATTTAACAAGTGCTGTGTCAAGTTGCTGTGACGTAACAAAAATCCTTCTCCTCAGCCCGAAAATACTCTCCTTTGTACTGCCATCTTCATGCCTCTGTTTATGCACTCCTCAAAGATATCAGTGTGTATTTAAGAAGCTTCCCTACCATGGTGGGTGAACTATGATTTGGCCATTTGTCAAAGTCCAATGTATACTTCAATATCATTTCTTCAGAGATCGTTGTGTGATCTTATGGATCAGAGAGGGGCTGAAGAAGACCATGAGTGCATCAGTGTTTCCCAGAGAAAACGCATTGGTGCAGATCAACCCAATAGCAGTTATTGCACTTTCAGTTTCTCACAGGCTTCCTTTAGACTGTCAGAAATGTCTGGGAGGCTTTGAGCTTTCAGTGGAAACTTGACATGGTTCTTCACTAAGCTGTTTCTTAATAAAATGTTCCCATTCAATTCAGCCAGCCTTAGCTTTCCTAATCCATTTTGCCTATTTCTAATTATGCTGTCTGTAACTTCATAAAGCAGATGAACATCTGTGCCATTTCAATGCCTCCCAGCTGTCCCCAGATTTGTTTGACCCTGTCATAGGCTGGCAGTGTACAAAACAGTATGTGTAGCAGTGGAGAAGGAACGCAAGAGGAGCATTGTGTGAGCACGTACTGACTTCAGCAGGATGCACAAACAAAATGCAGGCTGCCCATACATAGAAAGGTCAGGAGAAATTTTACCAGACATAAAAAATGTAATTCACTGACTGCACATTGGCCAGCAGAAGATGCAAGCTGAGGAGACCCAGAAAAAATGAGGGCTGAAAAGTAGCCATGATGAAACCATCCCATCTGATGTTTCGTTGACTGCAAGTAGATATGCTAGATTTGATGTTAGCCATAACCCTGTGACCCAGAAAAACAGAAACGGTAATTGCAAAAGGTATTTGTGCCTGAAGCTAGCCAGCTCATTTTCCACAGTGATGGGCACTGGTTGAAAAAGGAAGACAGCAATGTCACAAAATAAATATGTTGATTCCCAGGTTACCTCATGCACTAGCAAGTCTGACACTCTGCTCCTGCTTCTTCTCCTTTAACAGACTCTTTCTATAACCTTTAATATGTTGTCTGAGTCTCATTCAAAGACCTTTGAAGTGACTTTGGAAAGATGACTGAAAGCTGAGACTAGAACTCATAACTACAGCTACATGGAGGATTAATTTTCTTTTTACCATGTGCTTCAGGGGAATACGGACATGCTCATCATTAACACCAAGATGTGAATTAAAAAAAAAAGAAGAGGTTGAGAAAGGAAAAAAAAGAAAAAAAGATCACTCCATACTACTGTCTGACTGCTTAACAATTGGTGGTCCACTGCTGATCTCAGGATAAAAGATTAAGCCAGTGTTGCCGCATTTCGGCCACCACTCTGCAAAAGCCACGTTACCCTCATTAACAGAGTGTGTATGAAGCTTTTTTGTAACCTGTGCCAAACAGCCCAAATCAATTATATTAGTGAAGTACTGTCATGTAGAAATACTCTGTAAGCCTGATCGACAGGTTGAACTGCAACCACAGCAGCTTTAGAAGTGAGATCTCCCATCCTTGCCAGCTTTGTGATGTCAGTAAAAGAGAGTCTACAAACATGAATCAGGATTAATTACCTGCATTATTTTCAAGATTTGAGAAAGGTTACAGATTTTCTTAGTACTGGAGTATGACTGTGCTGTAAAGGGTGGTGTATTTATGGTTGAAAAATGGGTTCCAGGTTCATCTGAAACAGAAAATACTTCTGTTTTCAGGTGAAAAAAATGGTTGTTTTCACTGCAGCAAGAGCTTGTATTCATTTTAATAGGAACTTCCTTCTTCAGAAAAAATTTTACTAATATACAGGTATTTTATGTGTTCAACAGTGTTTGAAATCATTGAGACAAGCATCTGATTAAGCAAAGAGTCATAAACAAGGTGTTTGTTCTATAGGTTTCAGGCAGATGGGGAAATTCCATTCAATCCCAAGGAGAGAGAGGGTTAAAGCATTTTTGACTTAGAGACCTGAAGTCTGCTTTTGAATATTCTTGTTCGGTTCAGCAAGTTGCATGTGCTATTAATTTTAATGATGCTATTAGACCAGCAGAGGCCATCATCCGTTACTGTGCATCTCTACAGAGGAAGAGACCCATGCACACTGGCTGTGTCATCACGAACAATAGTACATCTGCACTAAAGTGCCCCTCCATGCTGCAGATCTCAGTTAGCAGAGGAGATAATAAGACAGGTGAAAGTATGTATATTTTAAGGACCTGGCTGAAAAAGGAAGATTTCTCAACAGTAAGCAACACAGAAGACAAACAGAAATATGAATAAGATTATAGACAGTACCTGGCTCTTTTGTCTTGAGACAAATATATATATATATGTATATATGTGTGTGTGTGTGTGTGATAAAATAGACTTCCCTAGCCTAATTCTCTTACCCAAGTTGAAAGTGACAAGAAAGTAAGATAGTTTGGCTCTTCTTACTGGTTTCTGAGCCTTTGCTGAATCTAAGGGTTTCTACACAGGTTATAGGATACAGATAACCTAAGCTGGCTTTAAGTAAACCACAGTAACTGAGCAGCCAAGGATGCACCTACCTTTCAATAAGACCTTATGCAGTCTCCAAGCCAGTTTCCAGTTAGCTCAGTTACTCAGCACATATTTTACAGGGTAAAACAGCCCAAGCATCTGAAATTGTTAATCACAGCTAAACATTGACAAAATTTTGGAATTGGAGTGCATTGCTTTCTTCACTTAATCTTTACGCATGACACTACCACCCTGAATTGCCATATGTGGCAGAATAATGTTGAAAATGAGGGGAATGGGAGTGTTATGGGAATATGACAGTTACAGACAAAGGCTGGAAAACTAGCATTTCTGAGAAAAACACAAAAATATGGGACGATTTCTCCCAAATGCATTTGCTAGGGAAAAGTATAATCAATCATAACTCTCAGCCTTGCTTTGTTTGCATCTTTGGAAGATGCCAGAAGGCTAATGAGGAAAGTATTACATTTGTTAATGTTAAACAGAGGGGACCGCTTGTCCCAAACATTTCTGAGTGACAATGATGCAAGAAATCAGCAGCAACTGTGTGCACTGTATATATATGAAGACATTAGGATAATAAGAAGAGGAAAGCAAATAAAATAAGAGCTTTTGTTGGGCATATTTCTTCATCCAGTGCAGGTCTATTTGTGTCTTTCAATTATGTGTGTAAATCAGTGCTACTCCTTTGTTCAATTTACAATAGAGTATTTATTGCAACAGTGCATTGGTTTTAACACTGCTATGTTCCAGCTTGCCAAGGTCATAAGAAGTAATTTCTAAAAGAGCAAAAGAACCCCACTGCCCAAGAACAACTCTGCCCAATGGAAAAGGACTTTGAAGGGTTAAAACTCAATACTCAAAAGTGTGAGAACCTTTCACAGTGCTAGACCTAATTACAAGTCGAAATAACATGTCTCAGGAGGAGGAAGAATATGAAATCAAAGACTTTTGTGAGACAGCAGTGACAAGAAGTTTGGCGGCTCTCTTATTTTTTCCCTGAGAGATCATCCTTCTGAGAGTCCTTATGACTTCAGGATAATTTAATTTGGGGGAGGGGAGAGCACAGAATGCAGAAGAAATGACAAACATAACAAAATCAGTCTCTAAGCACGTGCTACAGGCAAATACTTTTCTCCACAGGAGGCCAATTTAGCTCCAGAAATGTGGAAACTATGTTTTATTTATCTCCCAGAACACAGGACCTAAACAGAGGACCTAAATCTTCATGGGAGATGCATGACTTGGGCTTGGGTGAAGATACTCTAAGACGATAGCAGTCACACGTGATGTGAGAAGGCATTGCAGGAGAAAATACTGATAGGGTATTTTAAACTAAATCAGAATCAAACCAGTTTTTTCGTTTTTTTATCAACATGTAATCAACTGACCGATAGTGAACTGTACATTCAGGGACAAGATCAATAGTATGACAGATAATTACAATACTAGACACTTACAGATGTGCACACCTACAGATTTCTAAATGTGCTGTCCCTCGCTGGCTGGGTACCAGATCCCTGCAGCTTCCCAGAGGAGGATGCTTGGCCCAGCCTGGCCAGGCTGGTGATGCTACAGGCAACTTCTGGTAGCCCCAAAGCAGGTTGACTCCTCTGCTCTTCTCACTTCTCTTTCCCCCAGTAAAAATCTCCATGCTGCTTCTTTACTTCTTTGTAGGATGATTCTTCATTTCAGAAGTCCCTTTGTAATTCATCAGTTACCGTTTAATATGGCAGATGATCATCTTCCTACTTAACATGATGAGTCTGGGGCACATGCCCTCCAGTTTGCTGCACTTTATCCATGCTCTCTGTGTGCTTTCACACTCTTCAACAAACAGGCACTGCTGTCCAGGCCATTTGCCAAGTGGGTCACAAAAGCTCTCCCAACAAAGGGTGTGAGCTACACCACCTCAAACTGCACCTCTTCCTTTGAATTGTGATATTAAAATGTTGAATGTTGTTGAAAGAAATTGAAAGAGGCCATTTGTCTCATAGTATCCTACTTGAGTTCCCAGTGGTCTTTCCCCTGAAAGCTTATTCCTTGCATCGACCATGTCTTCCTTTTTCAGTGTCTCTGTGTTCATACTGATAAAATTATCAGTATAATTTTATATAAATGTCTTTAAACGTGGCTGTTTCTCATATTCATTGCCTGTAGGCTGAAGCCATAAGTCACTAACAGCTATAACTGTCCATCTGGCAGCCATTTTATATTTGGTTCAGAGGAAGAAGTTGCAAAGACTTACGTATTAAGCTTTCACCTTGAAAATGTGTAGTTGTTCTCTTTGGACATATAAGGAACATATAAGTGAGCCTAAGAACCTCAAGAAAATATTACAGGTCAAACCATATATTCCTTGCCCATGCAAATCACATCAGTGATGAATGAATTAATTGGCCCAATCCCCATATCATTTTATCTCATTTTCTTTTCTTCTTCCCTGTTGTATAAATTAAACACGTTAAACAGTTCACCATATGCAGACAGTGGTAGCTGGCTACTTTTGTAATTTTGGCATGCATGCACATAGTGGATCTGAATATCCATCATTACCAAAACAAACACAGGGATCTCTCTATTAATATTTTCTATGCACAAAATAAATGAAAAGAGGATGTTATTAGGATCCCAAAGAGAGTTAGTATTGACTGAAAGATGGCAGCTACATTAGAAGCAGGGTCTGTAGAAAGTTTTAACTCACTTTACTGAGACTTCTTTACTCTGATCAGATTCCTTCTGCGGTACTGAGATGTGTCTTTTGGCAGGCCAGGCAAGGAGTTGTAGTACCACGGGAACTATTTATAAGTGTTGGATCCTCAAGTATGCTACTGATGTGCTAACACAATTTCATTGATCCCAGTGGAACGTATTATGGTTCATATAGCTGAAGCATGGTGCAGCTGGCAGTAAAATACACAGAGACCTGCTATATCTTCCACTTGTTTAAAGTTTATTAGTTCCTGCACTCAGCCAACTCTACCTGCTGCTCACTTATTATTTCTGCAAGCATTAACAAATTGAAAAGGTGACGGGAGGCTCTGGCCTCACTTGGAGCTCAGGCTACTTATGATCTTATGCTTCAGTGCTATTAAGATGCCACATGCTGTTGTGCTTCCTGTACTATGTTAAAAATCATCTTGCAGATGTCTTTTCACCTCTGTGAGGCATATTACAAAGCTTATCAGATGTGGGGATTCTTGTTCTTCAATTCTTCTCATTCTACTCCTAGATACAGGCTCTTTTGGCTACAGAGCTTGCAAGAGATAAATAATTCCTTGGGCCTGGGGGACAATTGTGTATTATGAGGTGCACTTTTTAATTAAGAGGGTTGAGAGGCAGTGACCTTGCACTTTCTATATACTTTCTATACTTTCAGGTGGGAGATAGTCAAAATAAACTACAAAGATGTGCTTGTAACAGCACTGGGCCAGCCTCTAATGCTGACTAAATCAAGCATTTTCACCAGGTGAGGATCTAGACTTTTTTTTTTTCCCAAAAAAAGTAAAGTAACACAAATGCATATGATTTAACAGGAAGCCTCTTCTTTGAGTCCAATCATATGCAAATGAAGAAGGGGCAACACTATATTATATAGTATACTATATAGTAGGACTATTACATTCAAACTCTTCTTCCTAGGCAACTGCTGTTTTCAACAGCAGGAAGAAAAGCAAAGAGCATCTCCACTCATGTATATGATGGTGCTGAAAAGCAGTTTGGAAAAGTCCACAGCATTTTTGTCCCATGGCCAAACCACATAAATAAGGCAATCGCTACAACCATCTTTTTTATTCTCCCAAGGACATTGAATATTGTGCTCAGGGTGGAAGCACTCGTACCTGACCAAGGCAAGCTAAAGCAGCAGTGATTACAGCAAAGCATGTGCAGCACAGGCTGTCTTTACCTTGGAATGCACTGTTTTGTGTGTTTTCTTTTTGTAGAGAAAAAGGCCAACACCATGATCCCCAGAAAGGTGAGTAAAACACTCAGAGCTTTCTGCACACCACATACATGGACTGCATAAAGGAATGCCAAAATTGATTTGTGATTAACTGACCCCTCGGAGGGGGCTCCCTCCAGCTCTCTCGCTTTTCAAATATCACCAAAACAACCTTTGCAAATAAATTTTTGAAGATCTCGGGGTAAGTGTACTAAGACACAGATGAGATCCCACAGCCTGTTCTCAGGGTTGACAGGGATTCTCAAAGCAAGTAGCATCTCTGCAGACAAGGGTGTACAGGGACACTGTTCCTCCGACTACACCCTGATCCCACGATTCCAAAGCTGGTTTGGAAACCATGCAGCTCAGATCTAGGCTAGTGAGGAGAGACATATACATGGGCAGCTTCCCAGGTCAAGACAGCTTATGTCAAGTTGGCTAGGAATAATACCTTGTATGTGGTTGTGGAGTGAGATCCTAGATGCCCTTTGAAAACATCCACCGTTTTTTTCAAAATGGCTGATACCACTAATTCCTTCTTCATTGTCTAAGCCTTATCTGATGCCTGCTTCTAGCTGAATCTTGTCACCCTGAGTAAGTGCTGTAATGAAAAGCATTAGTTATAAAATTTCTCCAGTAAAGCTTTTGACATCTGATTGCAAAGCATTTTCTGTGATTGAGAAAAGTACAGGCTGGATGAATGGGCTTAAATGGGCTGAATATTAGTTGGATTACCAGGCTTAAAGGGCAGTAATGAATAGTTCAGCATCCAGCTGGCAACCAGTAACAAGTGGAGTACAATAGGGGTTGATTCTTGGACGATTTCATTCCATGTCTTTATCAGTGGCCTGGATGATCAGAGAGAATGCATCTCCAGCAAATTTGCAGATGAAGATGGGGTGGATGGAAATATACCAAACGACTGAAAAATTTCAAGTCACATGGAACTTGATAAACTTGAGGCTGGGGCCAACAGATACCTCACAATGTTCAGAAACGAAACAACAAAAAACTCTGAACATGGGACTTCCAAACTCTATACTTGGCTGCAATAGAAGGAGCATGGCCAGCATGCCAGAAGTTGTAGCCTTCTTCTGCTTTCTTAGAAGGAAATCACACCTGAAATGTTGTGATCTGGTTTAGGTCCCCTAAATTAAGAATCATATTGAAAACACTGCTGAGTGCTAACAAAATTGTCAAGGACTTAGTGCCTACAATCTTCAAGAAGATCATTAGGGAGCTGAGTTTGTTTAATCTGGAAAAAAAGGAATCCAAAGAAGAATCTAATTTCAGACTACATGAAGGAGGTTTTTAAAGTTGAAGGAGCCAAATTCAGGTTAGTAATAACTGCAGGTGGTAAAACATTCAGCAATACCAATAAAGTGCAGCTTGGGAGGCTCAGGTTGGATATTATGACAACTGTTTTCACTAGAAAGGTGGTGCAATAGTGCAATAGCTTGCCAGGAGAGGCTGTTGAATCTCCAGTGTCTTAGGTTTTCAAAATGCAGCTAAACAATGCTATGGTTTACATGACTTGCTGTCAGCAACAGCTCTACTTGAGGTTGGCTGATGGGTTAAGTGCCTCCAGAGGTCTCTGCCAGCCAATGTTTCTATGATTTGTTCTCCATAAGTGCATTGACCACACAGATACGACAAATGCTAACTGAGAACAGCTCATTTTCCCACCTCTCTCTAGTGGCTGTGTTAGTTAATGGTGGCAAAGTTTTATTTTATAGTCAATATCCATAAAAATCTTCCCTTCTCACAACAGAAACAGGAAAAATTACTGGATTGGAAGGGGTATCCAGAAATTTAGTCAAATCTTCTTCAAGAGCAGTCTTCAGAGTAAAATCAGGTTGTTCAGGGCTATTCAGTGTTTTGAACATCTCTGATCTTTTCAAGCTGTTCCAGTGCTTAACCATTGTCATTATGGAGAACTTTTTTCCTAATGTGTAATTGAAGTATCTCTTGTTATAACTTGTTCCTGCTGTCCGTTTTCACTGTGCGTGTCTGGAAAGAGCCTTTTTCTTCTGAGTCACTCATTAGGACATGGAAGACTACAAGTTAATCCCCTCTTAACTTTCTGTCTCCTGGTTGAATAAACTCAGCTCCTTCAGCCTCTTCCTGTAAACTGGGTGCTCCAGATCCAGATGAGCACCATCACTGCAACAGCGTAATGGTGACTTCTGCTCAGTTTTTTGCCCCCTAGAACCCACAGGCCTTTTCTTGTAAAGCTTCTTTCTAGCCAGTGTTTGAATAGCAACCCTTTTCCCCAGGTTATCAGCTATTTCCCCAGTTTGTTATTTGCTATAATCCACAAATTTTCTAAATACAGATAGTTTATATGCAGCTTTTCTGTTGAACCATTCAGTCCATACCCCTTCAGCCTGGCTACAAGGACATCATGAGAGACTGTGTAAAAGGACTTGCTAAAGTCAATCATCCACTTTTCTTCCCTCATCCTCAGAACCCATCTTCTCCTCACAGGAAGAAATTAGGCTGGTAAGGCAAGATTTAACCTTGGCAAATTCAATCTGGCTGTTTCATGTCCTTCACGTGCATGGAAATGGCTTCCTTAGAGAATTCCTTCAGCAGTTTCCCAGTCAAGAGGCAAGACTGACCAATCAGTTTCCCTTGATTTTTCATAGATGGGAGAGACAATTGTCTTTCTTTTTTCTTTTGCCAGTCTGCAGGGAACGCCCAATTGCCACAGAATTTAAAAAAGGATAAAAAGTGGCCTCAAAATGAAGCTGACCAATTCCCGCAGCACCATGCAAAACACGTACCAGAGAATTAAATCTATAATTACATTTTCTAAGGGAGCTCAGAAATATCTTTCCCCTTAGCTAAAGCATGTATAGAATTAAGTCAGCAGATTTGGAACAGGGAAGCTCTGACCCCTCTCCTTCTATACCACAGTTCTTCATGCATTATTTTCTAGCTATTATCAAGAAATAAGGGACGATATAAGGGCTAAAAATAAAACAAAAAGTGGTTTCATTAAAAAAGTAAATTTTTATTTCAGAAGTACTTTGGAAAGTGTAAAGTAGGAAAAGCATTAGAGAGAGCAAGAAAAAAGTTCTGGATAAGTTTCAGAAGCAAAACTGCAAGTGAGCAGCAAAATAAATTGACCTATAAAAAAATCAAAGTTCTTCTGTTGGTCTCGAGCAGGCAGCATGTCTCCCTTCATTAGAGGAGTAAGAGAACAGATGAGCTGCGCTTGCTGTTCCTTCTGCATAGCTGCCAGTGGTGAAACACATAGGTGTTGATAACTGTGCTCTACAGAACTCAGATTAAAACCAGATATTGTTTCTTTGATTTTTTTCCTGTTTTTTCTTTTCCCCCATGTCCTAACCATCCTTACTTTATGTATTCCCTTTTTACTGTGATATTGAGGTTTTCTTAATTGCATTATTTTCATTGTGCTTCTCTTCATTATATTTATTTTTATGGCTCTTCTGGCATGCTCTTTGGTTCTTCAGTGGTACCCAGCACAGATTCCTGACACAGCTTTCCACCTCCTGTCTCGTCTCCTATTTTATTGCCTCCAGACATACAGACTCCTATATTCGTGTGGCACAAATGCAGATAAATCTTCTTCCACATCTGGAACTCCAGAGCACTAATGTAACACAAAAAATAATACTACACTATAGCAGTTAGGAAAATGTATTTGTGTCAGGAGGGAAAATTATTGAATAGTTTCCCAAGGCAACTTGCAAATTCATCCCTGTTGAATGACTTTTCAGTTAAACTAGCTTATCCCCAGGTCTCAACAGTCAGAACTAGTGAAATATCTCAGACTATTTCCGCATACAGTCTCTTTTCTGGCTGTTTACAGAGCAGAAAACTCAGCTGGGTCCTTATTATCCTGTGTCTTGATTCCTGGTCACCTTCCAAACAACTCCTCTTTTGTTTCCCTCTTGTTCACTCTGAACCATACTGTGAGGCCAGTGTTTGTTGGACTCACTGGCATCCTTGGAGGTTTCTCTCTCTCACTTGCTATCTCCAGAACTAAATCTCCTGCAGGTTGAAGTTCATTTCTCACTCCCTAGTATGCACTCACAACCTTTCGCTGCAACCATTTCTTGCTCCCTGTCTCAGAGAAGCAGAATTGTTGCCCTGTCCCCTCAGCAATGACAGGATTTATCTGAAAGATCTTCCTTAATGCATGGTGTCCCATTTTAATGCCAGCCTCAGAGATGGAGACCCACAGTTTGAGAAGTGGTCCTGTCGCTGTGTCAATATCCTCCTCTTTGAGATTCTCTTCCAGTTCATGCTCTCTAACATCAAACATCAGGAATGGATGGTTTATCCCAGTCCTGACAGGGCTCTTCCATTTGATGTAGCACAAGTACATGAGGGCTGCACTTGACATCAGTGGCATATCAAGTTTACAGACACTTTCAGCTTGGGCTGTCATGCTGAATGTCCCCTTGAACACCCAGGAGCTAGTTTTGTTGTTTGACTTCATATCTTCTGAGATCGATCCTATCCTGACATCTGCAAAAATAAGGCAACTGTTACGCTCTGCCAGCAACACAGCCTCATTTTGATGATCAAAATGCCATTGTTTTGAGAGGAAATTGATTGTTTCTTCTCTCATACTGGATTATAGATACTTGCAGGGCAGGGAATCATGTTGTGCTTTCTTTTAGGCAGCGCCTAGTACATAACAGAATGGGGCATCACAGCTCTGCTGCTTGCCTTTGCCTGCTCCAGAGCCATGGAAAGCACCAGTCTGCTGCAGGCCTCAGCTTTTCGTTCACCAGAGCATCAGTCCTGTTCCATCCAGTTCCCTGGTGGCAGTTAAAAAGCTGGTCTGCAATATCCCCCCATAGTAGGAGCAGCCCACAGGACATTCAAGGAGAAATAAAACCCGAGGCAGCCTTCTCCCTCTGCCCAAATCCCTGAGGAGCTGAATCATTAAATGTACGCTGAGCTTGCCCACCACTCACACTGTGACAGGAAGGAAATTCTCATCCACAGTTCTCACAGGAGCCAGTTCCAGATAACAGGGATATATGAACTTGTTGTTTTAACATTAATACCCAGTACTAATACAGGGGAAGAACTGGAATTGCCAAACCTTCCTAGCAAGGGGTTTTCCTGTGACAGTCAACATGTTAAATACCAGCATTTCAGAGAAAGAAACAACATGGCTGAATCCTGATAACAGTTTGACTCCAGGATGAAACATTTGGTTTGTAAGAAATTCTTTCTTTGCTGAAAGAGGGATTCAGTTATTCTTCAGCCTCCTCTTATTTCTCCTCTGATAACTCAGGTACTCACATAAGGCTGTTTCCATTTTCTGGTGATAGTGATTTTTTCCTCATATCCCCAGAAATATGCCTGCTAAGTTTTGCCATCCTCTTGATGTGCAGCTTCTTGGCACTGCTGCACAGCAGCATGGTTTAATGAGAGGGAACTGCTGGAGTTACGCACTGGCACCTGTTCTCATTCGATTTCCAAATTCTCCCTAGAATGAGTGAACTTCTGTTATGCTGGATATTAAATTGCACTGAATCCTACACTTGGCCAATTCTATTATCCTCTCTACTGCATTTTTAAAAAATAAAAACACGGTTGACCACTCTGAAATGGTCTTACATTGTTTGCATGGCATATAGATTATATACTGCACACACTGAATCTAGTGCACAAATATCTAAGCATGTCAGCAGAAAACAGTAACTGGAATATATGCATCAAAACAGCCAGGAAAGCCAATGTCATTAAAAGAAACCTAGGGGCAGAACAGGGACCACAGCCAAGGGGAACAGTGCAGCATGTCCCCAGACCGATGAAACTCTGGTGGAGTCACAGGTACCAGTCCTTAAGCATTTCTTCCCCTGCATCAAGAGCCTCCATCTCCCATGGATAAGTTGAAGGTCAGGTTTAGGAACAGTTATGATGGGACATGCAACAGACATGGAGAATTGTGGCTTTTAAGTATTGAAGCTGTTAAATTCCCTGGCTATTTCCACCCAGGAGCAGGTTCTGCCCACCCATAGCAACTCTCATCTGTGACTTCCTGGGAGCGAGCATCGTGACCCTTTCTAAAACATGTAAAAGGGACTAGGACAAAATGAAGGACTCTGAGGAGGCCAAAATCAATAGATTAATGCTTAGCAGCCAGGAGCAGAGAGTGGAAGAATTGGCTGCTCTAACCTGTGGTACAGACGAGGCATTGCTACCTCCTCTGGCAGCTGACAAATGCAGCAGTAGTGTCTACCACAGGCAGCAAGGGAACACCCTCCTCCCCACTTAAACTTTCTCAGACCCCACTAAACCTTACAGCACCCAAAACCTACCCTGAGCTTGCTGGGATCTCACCAATGCCACTCAGCTCTGCACCCTTGTCCTTACCCCAGACTTGCAGCAAGCCCCCTGCCACTTCCTGAACTAAGTCTGCTGTCACAGCAAAAGTGAGTTTTGTCATCCTTTTGGATAACATCCTGAGGTACTTGATCACATTCCTGACCACAGTGCTGAAAAGTCTGGAAATGGCTCCTACTCAAAATGAAGCTAAAGAGTATTTACCTCTGCTGAGGAAGGATGTACTGAATGCGGTCCTGCAAACTGTGTGGACTGTGGGGAGGAGACTGACGAGAATACCTTAGCCATAGTCCTCCACAGGAGCTGTGTTCTGCACAGCAAGGAATCTCTTTGCCTGTGTGTGCACCCCCAAATTCAGGCAGTACTGGGCCTCCCCAGAATCAAACCCCACACATTAAAGCTTTTTGTAGGCTGACAGAAGTCAATACCAGAGCAGGGAGTCAAATGCTTTTCCTTCTTCAGCCAATGCTCTTTCTGCTAGATTGCACTCTATCTTATATAACAATTTTAACTACATGAAATCCACCATGAATGTTAAGCTGAAAGATTTTCTTTATAACAGTGGAAACTTCATGCATCTGAAGTACATTTAAAAAACATTTTAAAGTCATTCTGAATACGCCAAAGTTATCTGTTCCACATTTTCTGTGTGGTTTTCCCTGTATTTATGAAAATTCACCAGATTTTGTGACTAATCAACAAAATCAGCATTTTTTTACAAGTGTAGCTTACTTTAGAGTTCTTCTGTCTGCTTTAACCACTGATCAAGACAAAATTTGTTGCCTGCTGATTTCAATGGGGACTCTGTTATTAGTCTCACTGGAGCTATCTTTTGAAGCCAAACATTTTCGTTCAACTAATATTTAAAGAATTATTTCATGCTGTTAAAAATTACTGAACTAAAGCAACCACTTTCCTGCTAT
Source organism: Pezoporus occidentalis (assembly GCF_034315485.1). Lineage (NCBI taxonomy): Eukaryota > Metazoa > Chordata > Aves > Psittaciformes > Psittacidae > Pezoporus > Pezoporus occidentalis. Next base: position 2,122,757 of record NW_026915910.1, on the reverse strand, counting down.
ATGATAGACTAGTCTTGCAAGGTGGACTGCTTCCAAGTGGCACCATGCATGAGAACTTGCTGATTATCACCTGACATAAGTAATCAGGTTGGAAAATTGCTGCTACTGTAATTGAGTCATTCGGTGGCAACTATTGTTATCTCCTCCCCCCTGGCCCAGGAGGCAGAGTCAGATGAGCAATCAGATCCTTGTACTTGAAATACTCTTAGCATGGAAAACTGCAGTGCTGCTGGTTTGTTTTCCAGAAATTAAAGCTGATCCTCAGGGGAAAGGTGTCATTTAAAGATGAACCAGAATTTATCTATGAATTCAGAGGAGACTGTCAAAGTGAGAATGTCTGAATCAGCCAGTATTGGGACTGATGCTTCACTGGTTTTCAACTTTCCTTGGCTATTTATAATTTCTAAAAGTCCGGTACAGAAGAGTTTAGCAATAGAAACTTGTTGGGAACTTTTATTTGGTGGGACACTATTCCAGCAGTTGCTTAGCATCTCCAGCTCTAAGGATCAAAGCAAGTGAGAAGCACAAACATACTGAATCTAATGGTCTACTTTGAAAAATTCAAAGTAGCATCAATCATCTAAGTCAGTGAATTGATCATCATATTGCACACATCAAAGCATTACAGGGGTAGAGACTAGATAAAACTCTTTTGCAGTTCTGCCTTGCAGAGCAGCATGATGGTCTAAGTATATGAGGACAACAAGCTTGCCTCCCCAGGCTCTGCAACACAAACATAACCTCAGCCTTTCAAAGTACATGAAGCCCTATGCATGCAGTTAATTATAAATAGTGTTGAAATGGAAGCTTAAAAAATGGAAGGTCGTGTTCCCTCCATCTGAACATTAAATCCCTTCAAGATCAGGCTGTCCTAGATAGAAGTGGCTTTATTCAGCTGTATGGTATCTGTATTACAAAATGTTCTTTGAAATGATCAGGTGGTAAAAAGGAGCTTGACTTTACCAAAGAGCCAAAGCAAAGAGGAAGGGTTAGATACACTGCCTTTTCTAAGTGCTCAGCCAACAGCACAAGCATGTTTGTTATAGCTACTTGACCTCAGGAATGTCTAACTCTGAGCTTTCTTTATCCCACTGGAAGATGGGCTTCAAGGAAAGGGCAAAGACCACAAAGCATAGGGTATAAGGTCTGTATCTATTCAAATACATAAACTGGACTTGCCAGTATGCCAGAAGCAATAATCTGCTTGGTAGGATATATCACAGACACCCTTCTTTAAACTAATATTCAGTCACAAATTTAACAAATTGAAACCAGAAGCCTTTGCTAGTTTTCTGCCATTGTAATTTGACATAGGACAGAATTAACTTTGCTCTTCCCTGAAGGACAACAACCAGCAGAAAGCAATGCCAAGAATGACTCCAGACCTGTCCTTGGAGAAGGGCTGCCTCTGCTCCCCTCCATGCCTCACTTTGTCCCCTTGCTTTTCTCCCTGCCCGTGTTAACGCTGTGTTGTTTCTCACAGTGTTAACCTGCCAAACACAAGTCCTGTGAACACCCCAACCCCAAAAGTGTCTGTGCAAATGACTTGCTGTTTGACTGTGCCACAGCAACCAGTTCCTGGAGGACCGTTGCCTCTCACTAGCATTGTCTAGACAGCCTTTGAGTTGTTGGGGTGACCTGGAGTCCATGTGGAGTTCAGGTTCCACCTAGGCCTCCAATGTGAAACAATACCAGCCACAGAGACTGATGGTGCTGCTGTCATCAGCTGTACATCACAGTCAATCTGTATGTTCGAGCATCTTCGTAAGAACAGGAGATTGAACCCAGTTCAATCCAATTTAATTCAGTTCAACCTGCTCTCCATTGCTACCAAAAGTATAATTACCTAAATATCCTTAAATACTAAGAAAGAAGCTGCCGCTCTTGCTGCTTGTGGAAAGGGAAGATAAGTCCTGGTATGGCCACCTGAAATTGCAAAAATACTTTTCTTGGGGCTGAATAATACATTGTTGTTCCAGTTTGGGGGAAGGAGAGATTTTACTGGTTTCACTGAAAACCAGAAGTCTGTCATTTCTCTTCAGCTTGCTCTGTGTTGTGTTTTTAAGGACAGAGAGGTCTAATTTAGACCTTTGTGTTGATTTTGGTGTTCTGTATATATGCAATACTTACTTAGGAATTCCTGGAGACTGTTTTGACCTTCAACTGCAAGACCATACTGTCTTGTCTCTCTCCTACTACCTTTGAAAACACAGTGGTACAACTTGTCAGCATAAGCCTGTGCTTTAGGAAGCATGCAAGTTCTTTTCTGAAAACAGACAAGTGAAATGAATTAAAAGCTCCATTGTACCTTGTGTAAATGACAACACCACTGCTGTTTGTCATAAAGCAAGGACATGGCCTGAAGGAATATGTGAATATTCCCAAGGCTATTACGAAATGGCAACAACATGAAGCCCATTCCTGACACAATTCAACCCACAAGCAGCTCCAGAGGAGTAATGGAATTCTGTGATTCAAATTACGCATGTGCATGGATACTGGGAGGATCATATACCTTGGCAAGGATACAATGAGAAAATAGTAGTACTGATATCTTTTGCAAGCCTATTTTTGCATCAAAAGGAGCGTGACCAGCAGGTAGAAAGAGGTGATCCTGCCCCTCTGCTCTGCTCTCGTGAGAACTCACTTGGGAGTATTGTGTACAATTCTGGTGTCCTCAACAGAAAAAGGACATGGAACTGGTGGAACAAGTCCAGAGGAGGGCCACGAGGATGATCAGGGGACTGGAGCACCTCCTGTATGAAGACAGGTTGAGAAAGTTGGGTCTGTTCAGCCTGGAGAAGAGAAGGCTGCGTGGAGACCTCATAGCAGCCTTCCAGTATCTGAAGGGGGCCTATAGGGATGCTGGGGAGGGACTCTTCATTAGGGACTGTAGTGGTAGGACAAGTGGTAATGGGTTAAATCTTAAACAGGGGAAGTTTAGATTGGATATAAGGAGGAAATTCTTTCCTATTAGGTTGGCAAGGCACTGGAATGGGTTGCCCAGGGAGGTTGTGAATGCTCCATCCCTGGCAGTGTTCAAGGCCAGGTTGGAGAAAGCCTTGGGTGAGATGGTTTAGTGTGAGGTGTCCCTACCCATGGCAGGGGGGTTGGAACTTGATGATCTTAAGGTCCTTTCCAACCCTAACTATTCTATGATTCTACGATTTCTGCTCATATTTAACAGAAATATGTGCAACTCTTTTCTTATAGCCTGATCAAAGAGGCAACTAAAGCTATAAAAGATTTTACTCACTGATCTCCCAAGGGTACAGATGAGCATCAGTTCTACTCAGGCAAGCCCACATTGCAGAGCCGGAGCTCTAGTTTTTGAACCTCATTGATTGTTTAGCTTTACTCTCTCCAGTTACTGTTCTTGATCAGAATTGTAGTATGTGTTTCCCATTAAAATTCCAGCACCATATTCATCTGATAAGAATTCAAACAACAATGAAGGTGCTGTGAAATTAATCTAGCACTCTGGCAAAAATCAGACTGATGGGAATTGATGAAGTGCAAGCTTAATCCATTCTTCCTTGCATCTCACTGTCATTTCAAGGTCCACCTGGGACTGGTATATAGGCTGGATTTTAGGCTGGATGAAATTTATGAGAAGAGATTAATAAGTATCTATTGATTGTATCTAACCAAAGACAACTACAGTACACTCATCCAATTCTTTTCAGAGACACATAGGTTTTATGATGTGTTAACTGATATAATAAATTTTCTTAAATCAAAATAAGAATAGGTATGTAGCTAAAAGTATGTATTTCCTTGATTTTGTTGTAAGAGGCCTGATTTTTGAAAATGTCAAGAGCAAAGGGACCATTAAAAGCACACCCATGTACAAATGAATAAGAGAAGAAAATCACCGTATTTTTTTTTGTCAGATCCCAAATTGCTTTTTCTATCTTTCCCCTTTAGATACTGCGAGCATGCACTCAATGGCAACATAAGACACAAGGGAATTCCAGGATACTCTAGGTGACTTCTGTTCAGTTTTTCAGCACCATTCAGTCTGAAGATGCCTGTTTCCTCAAATGCATATAAGAACATACAGATGCCTACAATTTACTGTGACTAAATAGTGGTGGCTGAAATGACAGTGGTAATGACATCCTGGCAATCAGAGCTGAGAATGAGTCACATGCTGGTTTTTAAATGGAACAAAGAAGACCAATTGTAGCTCAATTCTGCAGATGTCGGAAATTGCAAAGGGGTAAATCACTGTAGAAGGCTCATTTATTTTTTGTGGTTTGCTGATATCTCTGGAAAGTAGAAGCTCAAGCAAAAGTTTTGGTTGAACTGAAACAAAACCCTTCAGATATCTTCTGACGAATTTAAAAATAAAATCCAGAAACAAAAATATTGTGGATTCTACAATTATTTCACTTTCAGATATTCCTCCCATGCTAAATACAAAGAAATCTGAAAATAAAGATAAGTTCAAATAAAAACACTTTTTCAATTATTTGGAAAAAAAGTTAATGTTTTATGTTTATATTATTATTGTTGCTTTAGGAACTGGAAAATTGGAAAACTTCATGCAATATGAGATGGAATCTGCATTTTTTGAAAAGAAAAAAAAGTGATCTGAAACATATTGTACAGCTTCACATCTGGGACCTATGTGAGATACTAATATTCCCTGTAACTGAAGTTACAAATACCCCTGTTGTAGTTATTTAAACTTTATTGTAAGGCTTTGCCTCAAATATAATGTTTTTTATAAAATAACTCTTCAGCTCAAGGGTAGCTGTCTTCATCATGTGTGGTTTTATGCAGGCAGAAGTTACTAAATTCTGTTTTCCATAAGGTCAAAGTACCCAGAATGTAGAGTGCAGCATATAGAAAACAGCTTTGTGCGGGAAGTGCTCTGAAGGGTCTGGGCCACAGAATCCATTCTGTGCCCTAATCCAGAAAGGACAAGACAAACCCAGCCTCAGCTCCAGAAAGTAACAGATTGTGTGGTTTAGTTCCCAGATCCCTGATTCAGTTACTATTATATCAGCAAAAATAGCAGCCCTCATACACGTACCCTAAGTGCATGCTAGGATTTACAGTTTAAACTGTTTCAGGGATGTGTTTGTATTGCACAAATGTCTGTCTAACCTGTCCCATTATCTCTGGTATTGTAGAGGAATTCCTGGCACTTCAAAGAACATTTCATAAGAATATTGTACAAAACCACAATAAACTCTTGCTAAGACTTGTAGGGCTCTGAAGAGCAAATTCTTCCCCAGTCCGCAGCTAAAAAGCTGCTACTGTCTCATTGATGATCCAAATATCTTGAATAGAATTTTATTTAAAATTACATGGTTTATTAGCAATTGTAATTCATGTTTTTAAAAGAACCCTAACTCAGATATCTCAGCATTTTACAAGCAAGGCTCATTGATGATCTCTGCATGGCATTGTATTAGTTATGTGGAGTGCATTGATGCAGGGCAAAGCTGCAAGAGCTCATTTGCTTTCTTGAGAGGTAAGCTCTTATAGACCTCACATATGGTACCTCTGATATGTCTTTGAGACCTCATAGCAAAAGCACACTGTGCACCCAGCACCTGGGCAGAGCATAATTTCATCAGCAGGATCCTGTTGCATTAGTAAGTAAATGCATCATCTGGGAAAAAGAGGAGCGGGCTGAAAACCTCTATAACTGCTGTTATGCTGCTAAATTCTGCCTTTGAGCAAGCACAGTACCTGCTGAAAACAGGAGGACATTTTTAAGGGAATGGCACTTCATATTGCTGTAAAAATCACTCCAGGGTGGCCACTGAGTTCCGAAGGAAAACATCCTTAGAAAATGTCTTATAAGAATTTAGTCATTTCACCCAGGGTAGCATTTAATTAGCAATCCAATTAACTTTCCTGTATTTGTCACTTGTCCAGGTGACCAGGTCTGGCGCAGGCATGTTCCACAGTGGAGTGGCAGATCATGGTGTACAGAGGGATTCCTCAGCTGGGAGCCTTGACGCCCACCAGGAGCTGACAGCTCTCACAAGAGTGACTGATGGGGCTGGTGAGACAGGGCAGGATTAACTGAGGCCACCTCCCGCTCGCACAACAGGGACCCCCGGGGAAGCACAAGCAACCAGAACAGACTTGAAGTCCACGTAAGACAGCAACCACGCGCTGTTCTGCAAACATCTGCACGCGTCCTGCCTGACCCTCCAGGCACTCATGGGAGAGAAAAGGCTGCTGCTCCGGCTGGGGGACGGGACGGGAGGGCTGCACCATCTACCCCGGCACCGGCCAACGCCTCTACCCAGACCGAGTTGTGCAGGGAGAGGCTGCAGTGCGGACCTCGGGCTGCAGGAGGTGCCCGGACCTTTCTCCTGTGGCAGGGACAGGCAGCAGACCTGCCTGCGAAAGCTGGAGGCACCCGTTGCTTAATCCACCTGACGTGCTCTATGCCTCGGTGTCCGATATTCTCTTGACAGAATTCACCTAGCCTAAGACGCAAACTTGCTTAAATATTTCAAAGTAACTAGCAGCTCCCAGGAAACCAGGGAAAGGCAACAATTCTGAATGAGGTTCAGAAGTGTTTTGATGGATGTAATTATTTAAACAGATTTGATGATTGGCATTTAAAATGAGGCAGTTAGTAGATAATCTAGAATGTCCTCTCCCTCTTTTATCTCACAGCAATGAAAAGGATCTTCAAAAGCATCTGTTACTTACTTACATATAAGCACAGGACAAGTATCTGAGAACTTCGTGCCTCTGCTACCAGCTTCCCTTCCACACTCTGAGGGCTTTGTATACACTAAATGCAAATTCTTCTGAGAATTTTCATGTTGACAAAAGAAGCTGCATCATTCAGTACTTAATGGTAGATAGCAAACTTCCTAAAATGACAAGTGCCATAGGCCAGCAAGAGGCCAATAAGTATGACATCCTTGTCATTAATCAGATAGTTCCTGGAGGTTGTTATCTTTGCTATGCTAGCAAGAAGACCTGTTTTGTGCTGTTCTCCTTTTGCTCATTTTATCTCCCCAAACAGCTCATTCTCAGGCACTGATGAGTGTGCAGTTCAGTAGAGACATTAAAAAATAATTGGGGTTTAATTACTGAGGTTAAATACTAAAGTAACTTGCAAATTTAAATGTGTGAGACTGGATCTGGAAAGGAAGTAATACCTGGAATTAATCACGAAGTCTGTGCTGCTGCCATTTAGGGATTATTGATTCAGTGTTTGATTATAAAGCAAACAAAATAAAAGGACATGGTGACACAGGACTGACAATTAATTCAGGGTATTGGGTATTTTAGGTTATCAGTGAACAAACTGATGTGTGAGTTTGTCCTATTTGACCAATCTACTCTCTTTTGGTGCTCTAGGAAGAAAGAGTTTGGGACTCAACATGATGAAGCACTTTCCTGATGGAGTCACTGCTTTACTCCAGAAACTTTAGTAAGACCCAGGCCACTAGGGTGATCAAATCAGGTATCCAATAGGACATCTGATACCTGAAGAGGGACTGTCATGCATACCCTGTTTATAACATGGGATTTTCTACTTCCCTCTTGATCACAAACTGGACTGTACTGCATGTGCAAATTACTGAATGCTTGGAGGCTGGAGAAAATACCACAACTTCTTCATGGTAAGGGAGTGAAAATTAGTTTACTTGCTTTTCAATATTTTAGGAACCTGAGCCAGAGCTCTGAAATACATAGGGACATGATATATCAGTTCCAGCAGCTTCTGATCTGTGCTTTTATACCAATGCTTAAATACACATCACAGAATGACCAATCCTAAATCAACATTCCTGGCAATACCACTATGTAGAAATAAGGTCTAAGCACTGCTGTATTTTCTGCTTCCAGGCTGAAGGTAGGCAAATTTTGCTCAATAGTTAATGACGCTGTTGATCTGAAAGCAGGTCTGCTATCTCATTGCAATTCAGGTGCCCTTCATCTTTCTGACACAGTCTTTGTTCACTTGGATATTACTCTGTCCTGTTAGCTATTTGCAAAACCCACAATGATAAACAGTACTGAGACGAAAAAATGGAATCAGCATCATTGGGTCTGCTCAGTAACAAGCTTGAAGACATTTTGAATGTAAATCTTGTCCTTAAACTTGCAGACTGCATAAAAAAGAAGGGGGGGATAGAAGGAAGAAACCAGACCAGACAGATCAAAACTCAGATTTCCAAACATTTGCAGGTTTTGCTCATGCCAGGGGTTTTATATACAGACTAATTAAGTTGTCTGAAAAAGAGACACCAAACAGTGCAGCAGCAAAATCTGCTGGTAGCGTGCTTCTCTCCTTGTTAATTCTTGGAACCCGAACAACCCAGTCTCTGTTTCAATGCTCTCAAACACAGTTTTTTATTTACCATATTTCACTGATAATTATTTTATGCAGCAACTTTTATACAAGTGGTTGTTGGATGATTATGCTCCAGATGTCTATTAAAGTTGATGAATGTATTTTGGTATTAACATTCTGTATCATGTAAAACAATTGCAAAAGGACAGATGGCCGCTTGTAATTACTATTTCTGGTAATTATTTATATTTCTGTGTTGTCTAGAACTCTAGAAAGGTAAGAAGATTGCTATGTGAGGTGCTGTTTATTCCCAATGAAAGAGATTATACCTGGCCAAGGCAAGAACAATTAGATAGTTATGAGGAAGAGAAAAGAAGATTAATTTTCTGATATTGTATAGATAATGTGCTAAGAAATAAAAATAAGAAGACCTTGGCTGCATTTCTGTTAGCAAACTGAAGAGTACCAGGTTTTCTCCCCAGTATCTGAGATAAAATGCATGTGCTTCTTGTATCCTCTGTGAGCTGGCAGAGGCAGGATATAGGAACAACCACAAAAGCACGGATGGTTACCTCACCAACCAGGGGACCTTCAAAGCAGCACTCTGACAGAGGCATACAGGCACGGAGAAGCTTGGTCCATCAGACTAGCTCTCTTTACATAGCTTGACATTTATAATGTATGTGTATGTGTTGTACGTACACATAAACAGATAAATGTAAACATATATTTCTAAAACATGATAGTGAAAATGTTGCCTGAACACAGCAGGGTTAAAAATCCACCATCTCCAAACTAAATCAATTGGAGCTGTTTGGAGGAGGTTTTTAATAGCTGCTTTGTTTTTTAATTGTGGCTGATTTGACACACTTGTGAGGTGAGCTGATGCCAACCTCATGAAGTTTAACCATGACAAGTGCAAGGTCCTACACCTGGGTTGGAGCAATCCCAGGCACAGCTACAGGTTGGGCAGAGAAGAGATTCAGAGCAGCCCTGCGGAGAAGGACTTGGGGGTGTTGGTCAATGAGAAAATGAACATGAGCCAGCTTCAGTGTGCGCTCGCAGCCCAGAAAGCCAACCGTATCCTAGGCTGCATCAAAAGGAGCATGACCAGGAGGTCGAAGGAGGTGATCTCTACTCTGCTCTTGTGAGACCTCACCTGGACTATTGTGTGCAGTTCTGGTGTCCTCAACATAAAAAGGACATGGAGCTGTTGGAATAAGTCCAGGGGAGGGCCCCGAGGATGATCAGGGGAATGGAGCACCTCCCGCATGAAGATAGGATGAGAAAGTTGGGGCTGTTCATCCTGGAGAAGAGAAGGCTGCATGGAGACCTCATAGCAGCCTTCCAGTATCTGAAGGGGCCTTATAAGGATGCTGGAGAGGGACTCTTCCTTAGGGACTGTAGTGATAGGACAAGGGGTAACGGGTTCAAACTTAAACAGGGGAAGTTTAGGTTGGATATAAGAAGGAAATTCTTTCCTGTTAGGGTGGTGAGGCACTGGAATGGGTTGCCCAGGGAGGTTGTGAATGCTCCATCCCTGGCAGTGTTCAAGACCAGGTTGGATGAGGCCTTGGGTGATATGATTTAGCGTAAGGTGTCCCTGCCCAAGGCGGGGGGGTTGGAACTAGATGATCTTAAAGTCCTTTCCAACCCTAACGATTCTATGACTCTATGTGACACCTTTACACACTTTACAACTGACTGACCGACCAGTGAGCGAAGCATTTGTATGAGCTGTCCCCTTAGCCAGACCACAGACCATGAGTTGTGCATGTGTGATGAAGAACGAAAAACTAGACCAAGGCCTGTCTCTGCGCTGTCTTGGTTACTTCCTAGAAACATTTCGGTTTTAAATCCAAGAACACCATCATGCAAAATGCAGAAACATATGTACCTTCGTCCTGTCTTAGGACTCCCTTAGAGAAGTAAAAGTAACCAATTCTTCCAGACTTCAGTGGAGTTTTTTTTAACAACAATGCACTTGATGGCTTGATCATTTTTAGGATTAGCCTTTCTGGCTGTCTAACTCAAGTTACTGGAAATTCCTTGACGTCATGAGAGTTTTGGCGTCCCCCTGTGGAAAAGATATGTGAACTGAAGTAGGATGACAACTCAGCATCATGCACAAAGCAATCTAATTGCTTAGACATAACCACATTGCTTAGTAACAGAAGGAGGAATAAAATTGTAATCGGAAGTGCCACGTAGGAGGCTGGAAGAATATCAAGATAGGATTAGATTGTGGTGCATCTCCTTCACAGTATAGCATTAAAGGCTACCTTCTGTATATATTTAATTGCTCAATTAGACTGAAGATAATAAAAGCATATGCTTGCCCCCATAATGGAAAACAAGCCTCTTTCAGGTATACCAGTCTCAGCACTCAAAACACTGGTCTGTCATCACTTGGATGTGAATTTCAGAATGAAAGATATTCGTCTCTATGAAGGATGAATTTGTTTCTTGTCAATAAGTACAGAGGGTTCAACCACCTCTACAGGGGTAGTAAAGACTGTACCTACTTTTCACAGCCTGCACTGGACCACCAAATAAATGAGTTCACCCACTTCTTTCTTTACCACCACACCAGTGAATTACATTTTCCTATTATCCAGTGTGGGGGGTTACCTCTGCTAGAAGTATATAACATGTTACACAATGCCGATATAAATATATTACTTCAGAAATTAATGCCAGCAGAACTCTGTGCAATGTTTAGACAAGGCCATGGAAGGGAAGGGCAGTAAAATAAGATGCTTAAGCCATTAAATGTTTACACTATGAATATTTATCTTTGGAAGCAAAGACACACTGTTATTCCCTGAATGTCACCAGCTATTAATTGCATAATCTACAATTGTAAACACAATTCTGTTGTTCCCGAAGCATTTTGGACTTAAAAGGCTGAGAAGTGTTGAAAAGCAGTCAAAATTTATTACCAAATAGCTTGTTCACCACACAGATTTCCTTAATAGCTTTTTCCTTGGCAAAATTTGAAATTGCACCATTTCATATCTCGAAGCAGCCATCTCAGAGAAGAATTTTAAACACTGAAGATGAAGGAGGATCCAGTGAGTCTTCAGAAACTCACAGATGGGTGATCTTGCTGTAACAATTTCCAAAATACCAACATATGAGCATTACAATGCCTATTCCAAGCAAGACAAAACAGTCATTTTTAGGAGCATCCTGCCACCAGCAGGACAGCAAATGAGTACTGTATAAAAGTATGAGAAAAAACAAAGTAAATGATAATTTCCTCATATGGTATGCCAGGCACAAGCAAGGATTCTCTGGCAGCACTTCTGTTCAGAATAAGGTATGCTGGCATTAATACAGGCTGGCATTAATACAAGTATCCTTTACCTAAATAAAGCTGCAATACTAGCCCAGTGTCCAGGCTATTTTTTTTTTTCACTTTTTTAATGGTCTTTCCCTCTCCTAATCTTTCTCTCAGTTACGGTACTGTTGGCACCCAACTACACCAGGCTAAAGGACTTCTGTCAAGCTGCAAGAATTCCACCATAGAGGACACTTGGCTTAGATCATGCAATAATGGGTGCAGACCAGGAGACTAGGTCATATGAAATTCACTCTTGTATGCAACAGAGCACATCATGGATATCTTACCAGCCATGGTAAGATAGCATGTGGGGGATGGCCCTTTATAACTTTCTAGAATCAGTGTTCTGCCATGCCATTCTTCTGGCTGAAATGTAAAGCTGGTGGTGGGCTGTTTTGCACAGATCAAAATTGCAGAATTATAGAATCATAACATTGTTCAGGTTGGAAAATACCCTTAAGATCGTCAGGTCCAACCATCAACCTAGAGCTGTCAAGTCCACCATTAAACCATGTCCCTAAGCATCATGTCTACAGGTCTTTTAAACACCTCCAGGGATGGTGACTCCACCTGGGTAGAGTGAGGAGGTGACTCCCTGAGCAGCCTGTTCCAAAGTTTCATAACCCTTTCAGTGAAGAATTTTTTCCATGTGTCCAATCTAAACCTCCCCTGGTACAACTTGAGGCCATTTCCTCTTGTCCTATCACTTGTCACTCAGGAGAAGAGACTGACACCCACCTCACTACAACCTCCTTTCAGGTAGCTGTAGAGAATGATAAGGTCTCCTCTCAGGCTCCTTCTCTCTAGGCTAAATAACCCCAGTTCCCCCAGCTGTTCCTCAGAATGCTTGTTCTCTAGACCATTCACCAGCTGCATTGCTTTTCTTTGGATTCAATGGCTAGAGGCAGTTGTAATAGGGAGTAGTCACTCTGTTCTACAGGTTATACAAGAGAGAAGTAATGACTCTGTCCTATAAGCACAAGTACAGTAACGAGTGAGTGCAAAATAACGCGGAGAAGAGCATGAAGTGAGGGACAAATCCTCAATCATCTCATGCTCAGCACAAGCTTAGCAGGTCCCTGTAGAGGGAGAGGGGACAAAGCCAAGTGTCAGACTGATACATTTTCTCCCTGGTAGTGGGATCGCCATGTGTCTTCACTTGTATCCTTAGCCAATTCATTTACCTAGTTTTCAGGACTTCCAGAGGGAAGTTATATCTTTAAATGACCACTCAGGTGGAAAAGAAGCATGTAGCGTGCAGGTTGATCAGTCACATCTCAGCTTCTGTATGCAGAGGTCAAGTCCATGAAAGCTAAGTTAAACAGCACCTGGAAACATGGCTCTTTCCTCTCCTAGCCTCTAATAGGTGCTTAAAACAACTCCCCTTTTAATTAAATTTTCCTTCAAACTGATTTCTTTGTAAAGGGGACAATGTATGTGTGTATGTTTCTGTGTTTGCTTATTAGAGAAATACAATGCCAGTGGAGTTGTGTTGTGTATTGTTATGTATATATTTTTAATAACCCCCTTGATTTTCACATTTACAAAAACACTTCTGATCATTCTGTTTGAACCTCTTCATCATTCACTGTTATTGATGAAAAAAAAAAAGTCAGTTTCTAATGAAAAGGGGTTTTGAAAACAAAACCAAAATTTAATTTTCAAAGCTGCTAAAAAGTTATCATTTGATGTTCTGAAGTTTTTTCTTCCACTTAATTTTTGTCATCACGATCAATGGTGCTTTGTGGAAAATATTGGAAACATCGACTAAAGTTTCTGGAAAATATGGATAAGTACTATCACATTAAGTATCTTGGGAGAAATAACTGACTGTGAAAATGTGTGTGCAGCATTCCCATAAAAAACAAATCTGTTCCTGCCTGCTGTTAAGATTTGGTGGGTAGTTTTGCAGACAGCAATGGCTTTTTCAGTTTACTTTCCTCTGCAACATGCTGCACAGTTCTTACCACTGAGTTTGCATATAATGATCTCAGTAGTATATAATTACTATTCATGTGCACTATCTCTGCTTTGTCATCATTCTTAAGTATTTAATAAGATCTCTTAGGATAAGGAATAAAGTAGAAGGTATAAAATTATGCTGCCATTTGGAGGTATGCCATGGTTCACGTGAATGTTGCTTGGTGCTGCCAGAAAATCTGGAAGTTGAACCTTATTCCTACTTCCTCTTTCTATGCTGAATCAATTTCTCACAAGTCTAGTCCTCAGGTTTTTCATCTACAGTTTTTGAAATCAGTAGAATGATTCTGGCATTGCTTCCAGGACAAGGTCAATAAAACTTCCAGGTCTTACTCTGAAAGCTTGGTGGGGCTGTGAGAGCTGTCTCTGTTTAGACTATGTGCCATGTTTCTGTGTAATGTTAAAAGAACATCACATCAGCTAGCTGAAATCTCATATTTCCACATAGAAAGGCACCCTGTGCTATTAGAAAGTACTCATACTCCTCCTGAAAGGTAAGAGACCTATTCCCTAGATGAAATCCTAGCTAAAAATGCACATGGTGCTAATTGCTGCCCCGCTTTCAGAAGGAATAGGCATTTGCACTTCATTGAGGCTGAAAGCAGTCGCCTAAATGGTTATGAAATATTCTAGGTATTGAATATTTAGATTTCATTAGATAAGCATTTTGAAATTTCAGATATTTGATCTTGCTCAAAGTATTAAGAAATTGCTGTCAAAATTTGCTTTGAAAAATGAAGATACAGAATTTCTGTATTAATTTCTGATTTATTTTTTCTCATTTTTGCTATCCTTTATGAAAAACACCAGTTTTGCAGATACTCATATGGCGACTTTCTGAATTCAAAAAATGGAATCTTCTTGTCTCTTTATCCAGCTGGCAGGTGTCCAGCCTGAGTTAGTTTTACAGCACAGCCACGGGACAGAAAGACTGGTAGGCATAAACACCACAACATTCCTCCCCAAAAGTATTTCAGCTGGGGAGGCTAAATTATCCTCTCTCTTTTCTTACAGAGGGAACAAGGATGGACAGCTTGGAATTCACAGCTAAGTTTTAGACATACAAAATTCAGAGGGATTACTGTCACTCAAAAAACCCAAATGAACTGCAATATCTCTATAAGTAATAATTCAACATAGACAAAGTATTAAACACATACTATCTATACTTTCTCCATTAAAAAAAAAAGTTATCTTGAAGTTGGGGTCCAAGGGAAAATAGTGTGATATATAATAAAGAACTGGCTTGTTCCCACTGCTAGAACTGATTCTAGTACAAAGGGGTTGCAGGAGAGAAAAGAAATATCAGATACCAAAAGGATTCTTGGTTTTCTAGTTTGAGGAGGAAAGAAATATGTCAGGATAAAACCTTTGTATGGCAAAAGAAGGATGAATCTTTTCATCTCCTGAAAAAGAGTTTGATTGTTTGTTTCTTTTGACAAAAACTGGCAAATCTTTTCAATCTGACATCTGGTTTGATCTTCAATTAAGTTGTTTTTTGGAGTTCTTTACCAATACGTCCTGGGGAACTATTATACAGATGCAGCATATATTAGAAATGTCAGAATATGATCTGTGAGCCAAAAAGAAAGAGCAGCATAGACACAGAAAAGAAATGTCTGGGTTTTCTTTAAATTAATATGACAGTTCTCTGATTTTTAAAATTCAATATAAGCATGAGTGTCAGAGATGAAGGAAATGCTGCACCTCATAAGTCAATGTTTTTTACCATCAGCAACTTTACAAAGAGGTTCATGGTATTTTTTTCATCTTAAGTTTTACATCAGCATTAAAATAAATATCCTCAACTCCCATAAAAAAATGCATGAACTAATTGTTACCCAGTCCACCTAACTTTAACACCTGTCTGTTGTTTGAAAATTTAATTCACAATTGCAATTGCATAGTCTTTCTGCACACCTGATGTATTCTGAATTACCTCACCACAGACGAAATCTTCAGACTGCAGATGACCAGGAGAGGCCTCAGGAGTGGTTAGATCCAGGAGCATGGGAGACTCATTAATCTGACTTCTTCACTAACTAACGCTCTCTTCTAGAGGAAAGAACTCAGCTTTATAAATAGAGTCATGTGGTCTTCAGTCTGAGGTAGTCCCAGTCCCTAAAAAATTAAAAGCAGACAAATAAATAGTTAATACCATGATATGTGGCTATTCTGTCCATCCACAGAAAACAGTGGATCAATTTCTGATTGCAAGACTGAAATAATCTTTATTTGAAACCATTGCAAGGAATGGACAAATAGTGAAAAAGTCAGTGAAGGAAAATAATTCAGCCTTACAAGGTATTCAAAGTGTTTTGTTTGAATTTGACTTTCATGCAATACAAGTGAAAAAAAAAAGAATTAATCATTTTGAAATGAAGCGGTCAATATTCTGTCATCCTGAAAATGCCAGCCCAGGGCACGATGTTTTGATATTGTCATGCCTTTTTTACTGAGTTAAATCCAAAAGAAATCAGACTTATTTCATTTTTATTTTTCTTAATGTCTTTTAGTTCCCCCGAAGTTTCTTTAAGAACTTCTGTTCTGTCAACTCTCTTCAGAGGAGAAATTCTGTATTGGACAGCTTCTGGGAACAGACTTGATCAGTGGATCCACATCACTATCAACGTGTACAGCACAATATTATTCAAGAGAGCAATGGGCTAAGCCATACTGTAGTATTTGGCCAGCACCATTAGTTAATGACTCAATCTAAGTCTATCTAAAAAGTCTATCTAATACATCTGCTGCAGAATATAGGAAAAAAAAACCACATTCTTAAATACAACTGGCTAAGAAAAATGCATGCACATGTAACAATAGGGACTACAATCCCCAAATCGATGATAGCTTGTTTGTCTTCCTCTTTATGGAAGAGGAATGTTGTTTACAGTGCTGTTTGCGCCAGTAAAAATCCCAACACACACGAGAGTTTTATCTTTATTAGTCCTTGCTGGTGCAGCTGTCTCTGTTGGGTTGGGTTTTTTTTGTCGTTATCAGTGTTAATGGTAAAGATCGTTGCAAAGTACAACAGGAAATGAAAATATTATTAGCTGTGCATGGCACAGAATAAGTAATTCTACGTTTACACAGAAAAGAATCAAGCATATGTTAACTAAATACACTGCAAATACAATCAGTCAAACTGGGTTTCAATTCAACGGCCCAGCTGGAAAATACTTCATATAAGGAGTGGAACTAGGGTCACAATTGATATAAGCCACAGCATAAGTAACCAGGTTATATATTCACATGGTTTATGTTAGTTGAATTGCATCTGGTTCTAAATATTGTGTGATTATCAGGGTAGCAGGTAGTATAATGTCACTGTGAAGCATGCGGTTCAACTCACCTGCAGGCCAGTTTACAGTTTGAGTGTTATGCCCTTGACGTAACCGTTTTTATTAAAAGTCTTGAAAGTGACATGTTTTAACTGAAGAGCCCACGGGGGTTACGTGCTGGGACTTGCATCCTTTTTATTTTAGACATCATTTTTTTTCACTGTATATTGTGGTCCAAAAATATGAAGTAACACATTCAAGAGCATCTATCACAAATACAATTTTCAGCTTTGTCTAGCACAGTAGCCCTGCCTGCATTTTTTGTATTAAAAAAACATGCCACTTGGTATTAATACTATTATTTTATGCTATATATGTAGTATTAAAATATTTAATTTACTTTTACATTATTCCACTTTCAGAATATTATCTATAATTAAATGGAATCAAGTTGACTATCATTTTACTGTAATAAGACCTAATATTCTATTAAGACTTTAAAATACATTTAAATCATACAGGAGCTGCCACAAAAGAAACAGGAGACTGCTTGATTTCCAATTTTGAACCCAAATTGGGTTAAAACCCCCCAAATTTTGAAACTTTTAAAGGAATGAATGTTTAAAAAAAAACGATGATGACGTTAATACTTTTTGTTTAACAAAAAGTTTGTTTGCCAAGGCCAAATATGTAACACTAGGTTGGCTGGGCTGAACTTCTTATTCCAGTTACATTTACCTGGATGTAACTGCGGTTTTTAATTGAGATTTGGGAAGAATAAGGCTATGTGGAAGTGTTATACATGTATCCATATTTCTTTCAGAAGTATTTCAGCTTGTTTTACAGTTCTGCTTCATATTCTTATTAGGAAATAGGTCCAAGTCATCATAATTTTAACTTGTACAGGCTTTTGAAGGAAAGCTGGTACCTATGTACCACACCTGACTTTGGATTTGGTGCTCTGCAAGCTGGATTGCCGGATCTGAATGACATTTCTGCTGTCATTCACTGTGGTTTGATATTGTCAGATCATGCAACATCCCCCCATTGACATTCACACTGCATAAACAGCCCACAATTATCAAAATGAAAGGCTGTTTTTGCCACAAGAAGAATGCAGCCCTACCCCAGAGTGTGCAAAATGATGGGTTGCAATCACCAGCCTCGGATGAGCGTTCCTGAACAGCCCCTTTTGACGGAAGTTCGGGTCTGAGTTTCAGAGCCCTATTCAGTGTGGTAATACACATAATTGATGCCTTTTCATCCTCCTTTGTTTAAATCTTCAGTCAGCTTAATTAAGATGTTCTGAAGTGGTAATGAAGTAAACATTTCAACGAATATCTGCATTAGTTTGATGGCAGATGCCTGCAATTAAAATACTGTAGCTACATTACAGCACATATATCGCACGTTGCTTTCAGATCTGTTCAGAACTTCCCAAATGAGTGTTTGTGCTTTTCCTGGATGGCACAATAACAGCCTGAGCTCTGACCATGGACCCACACAAAGACTGAGGGAAGTCAAACAGGACATGGACTAGACCCATACAGTACTTGGGCTCACTTTTGCTTTTCTTTTTGTGGAAAGAACTTTGGCTGTGGTGATATACGTTACAAAAAATTTGTAAAGTCATCTGAGTATTCAGTTTAGCTGCTGAAATTTAGTAAAGGTGTGTTGGGTTGACTCTGGACACCAGGTGCCCACCAAAGCCACTCCCCTACTCAGCTGGACACGTGAGAGAAAATATAACATAAGGCTTACAGCATTAACATCATGGGCAAAACAGACTTGGGAAATTAATTTAATTTATTGTCAATTGAATCAAAGAAGGGTAATGAGAAATAAAACCGAATCTTAAAACACCTTCCCCTCACTCCTTTCTTCCCAGGTTTAACTTCACTACTGAATTCCCTACCTCCTTCCCACAGGGTGGACAAGGAATGGGGGTTGTGGTCAATTCATCACATGTTGTACTCTGCTGCTCCTTCCTCCTCAGGGGAGAACTCCTCACACTCTTCCTCTGCTCTAGCGTGGGGTCCCTCAAACAGGACACAATCCTCCAGAAACTTCTCCAATGTGAGTCTTTCCCATGGGCTGCAGTTCTTCATGAACTGCTCCAGTGCGAGTTCTCCACATGGTCACAAGTCCTGCAGCAAACCTGCTCCATTGTGGGCTCCTCTCTCCATGGGGACACAGGTGCTGGTAGGAGCCTGCTCCATTGCAAGCTGCCCCCAGGGTCAGACTCCTTTAGGTATCTCCCTGCTCCAGTGTGGGGTCCTCCACGGGCTACAGGTGGAGATCTGCTCCACCATGGACCTCCATGTGCTACAGGGGCACAGCCCACAGCCTGCATGACCATGGGCTGCACCATGGGCTGCAGGGAAATTTCTGCTTGGTGCCTGGAGCACCTCTTCTCCTTCTTCACTGACTCTGATGTGGGCAGAGATGGTGCTCTCACATATTCTTACTCCTCTCTCCATCTGCAATTTCTCCTGTGTGCCAATTTTTAGCTCTTCTTAAATACATTATCCCAGATGCGCTGCCGCCATCACTGATGAGTTCAGCCTTGACCAGCAGTGGGTCCGTCTTGGAGCCACTGGCATTGGCTGTCAGACATGAGGGAAGCTTTCAGAAGCTTCTCATGGAAGTCACCACTGTAGCCTCCCTGCTACTAAAACCTTGCTATCCAAACCCAATACACAGAGTGAGCTTTAAGAAGGAGAGGAGGCAAAGAATGTGGAAAAAAAAAGAAGTGACCAAATGGAAGAAGGGATATAGTAACTAACAGCTCCTTTGCTAAAACAGTCATTGGCATGTCTTGAGAGCTTTGAAAATTTAGTAATACACACACAAAGGCCATGTCTTTGAGTTCAGAAGATGAGTCAAGATATCCCCTGTGATGTGGAGCACCCTAATTTTCATTAAAAAGCTCTTGACTTCTTTATTTAAAGTTTCTTGAACTGAACCTTTCATTTCAAACTGCCTCCCCTCATAGTCAAGTAGGCACTTCCAACCTTGCAATTGCTCTGATTTATGTTAACCGTCTGCTTTAGGGGAGAGCAAACAGTTCCCATGTGTTATCTGTACAACACCTAGAAGAGAAGTACCTGCCATTAAAGTAACCATCTCCATGTGGCAGGGAGCAGGAGACAGTGAGCTTGTTTGCTTTGGATGCTAAAAGGTAGACCACCACCCAGGGTGGAAGAGCTTCCCTGGCAGGTTTTATTATCCTGACAGAGTTATGAAGGACATTTGAGCTTTTGGAAGCTGAAGTGACACAGCCAGAGGCAGAGGAATTGGTAGTAAATAAGAAGCTGTCAGAGTAATCTGACAGACAGACTGTGTGGAGCAGAAAGGCAAATGAATCAAATAGATTTGGCTTGTAGGTATTTTTTGCAGAGAAGAAAGAGGCAGCCCATTTAAAGGCTTTGCAAGAAATTATAAAGAGGTAGCTTTGATAAGAAGTTTCTTGCACAGAAGTGACCTTTAACTTACGGATTTTTTTTACTGGTTTACTACAACAGAACATCAAATGGGAAAAAAAGAAAGATAGATAAAAAATACAGCAGCCTATCCATCCCTTCACAGTTCTCTTTTCTTGGGCGTCAGTAATAGAAAACCTTTTTGGGAAAACCACCATCACAGCTAGCTTGCACGTCTAGCAGCATATCCAGTACAGAAGCATATCTTGGTGTTTACATTTTGGTCTCGTTAGATAAACATGTTTGTGCTGCATCTTCAATTTTATCTCAGATGATTGAAAAAGAAAGAGGGAGTGATAGACAAGAACAAACAAAAATTAATTGAATACCTTTTTCTTTCATTTCCTTCTCATCCACTACCCAGTTAGTACACTTACTTGTCCTTGTATCATTGACTGTGATATCCAGTACAGCAGTAAGTCCTTCATTAGCACTAGCTGCCAAAGCTTCTTAATGAGGGAATTACCATTCGCAACTATTACGGCAAGCACAGAAAACATAATCTAGCAAAAACTCTTATCATATAGTAACTGATAATGATCTAACCTCTGCAAGGCAGTTCCAAGCATCCATTCAGCTCCATAGTCTATTTTCTTGTCAAAGAAACCAGTTTGCTGCAGCCCGAGCTGGAGAAGACATAGATATGAATAAGCAGACTGCAGGCAGTCTGGAGCTTACTCAACCCATGCTGTTTTCCTGCAGTACTCTAGATGTTTGGTGAAAGCTCTCTGGGAAACCTTTCATGTTATTAGTACTAAAAGGAATGAATTACAGAAAACAGTGATTCAAGAGAACTATTAAGACTCTAAGGCACTGCACATTGCTCTCAGGGGTCGATTTTATAGCGCTTTGTCCAGTGTAGTTCTCGTTTTGCAAGGCGATGTATGAGATCCAGAGGAAAATGTTTCTGAAAGAGAGTTAATAACTATCTAAATTAATGTAGGAACTCAGCAGCTAAGAAAAGGAAAGAAGATTGCCTTTTTTGTTGTGCTACCACATTACCCAAAACAAGGCAATCCCACTGCCACTGACATAAGTAGTCATTACTTTGTATTGCCAGGAGAGACAGAAAAACTATTTGGAAAAGTGGGTGGGACAAGAGTCTGGATAAAGTGAAAATAAATGTATGATGGAAAAATTAGAGCAAAGTAATGGAATAAGGTTTTGATGTAATCAGATATCAATGCTACTTCACACCAAAAAGTGTAATGGGTGAGCAAAATTAACTCCAGGACTCTAACCTACTGGTACAGCCTGCATGTGATATGTGCAAAAAGGTCAATATATGACTGCTTTTGCTGTTGGAATAAATCTATGTTAAATAATTGTTCTTGCTATGTTACAGAATGTGACATTTACACCAGGGATACATCGGTGTTCACAGATACTCATTTCATATGAGGATTTACAGCTTGGCATATTCTGTACCTTAATGTTTACACAATGAAAATATATGGTAGCAGAGAAAGCTTCTTTTTTTTTAATTTTCACTCTCGTCATTTAAAATTGCTTTCCCATAAATGTGCCAAATTGTTTATGCTTTAAAACTCACATATCAACAGCAAGTGACAACCTTCTTCCTTGTCAGCATAATATATCTCCTGCTTTCAGCTTTTTGAAGGAATAAATAACACCACATCAAGACATCAAGACAAAAACAGTTGCTGAGTTTTGAGGCATCAATTTCAAACTTGACTTTTAAAAAATGTGACTTTTTCAAAATATTTGCTTTATGCCACTATTTTGTGCCATAGATTAATGGTTACCGATACATTTCACAGAAACGCAATCCATTAACTTCCATTGCACCATCTCTTATAATTGTTTATGTTTTCAAGCTTTCTTCAGATTTTCTTCTGGTGACTGGTGAAAGCCCTGATGTATGCTAATTAACTGTATATGTTATCTGAACCATTTCAAGTATTAGGCATGTTTACATCTGAAAAAGATGGGGATAAAATATAATAAGAGACGTAATCAGCACAAACTTCTTGCCCCATCACCACATTCAGGGAGTGAATAATTTTCCTCAAAAGATGCAAGTCTCATTTAAAGTTTTTCCAATGCTGATAACTTCAACTACGTGCCCCAGTAAGCTACCCCTCCATTTACCCATTCTTATACAAGGTACAAGACAAGATTATCTGAAGGTTCAATTTTCTTTATCTTATATTTGCAGCCCATGGTTCCTGTTAAGCAATTGTCCATAAATTTGAAAACCTCACTGCTGCCACTCATCTCTACATATAAATAGCTGCGTATAGAGATTAATTCACCTCATAAATTTCTTTTTTTCAATAAAGTGAATTAGGTAAGCTGCATGGAATTTACAGTCCAAAGGCTGGTTTCCAACACTTGGATCCTCCCATGAATTCTCTCTAATATTATTTCCACATCTTAATATAGGTGTCCCAGAGCAAGAAATGGCTTATTACAGACTTATCAAAGTCTTATCCATGGGAAAGGTCACTTTCTTATGCCTGATATCTATTTTTTTGCAGGTTGAACTCAACAGATCCCAAAATCTTCTCTGATTCTTCATCAAGTCTCCACATGCCATGACAAAGCCTGTCTTCTTTCCCTGTTGTATTACTTTTGTTTACCTGCACTGAAGTCTTAAATGTCTAAGTTTCTGTTGTAGTCAATGAAGATCTAGTCAATTCAGTCAATGAGGTCTGGAAAGGTACTCAGTAAATGTAGATTTACTGTGGAAAACTTTGAATTTTCCAGTCTTGAAACCAATCCATCCAAAACATGCAAATTAATCCATCCAAACCACCCTAATAAATAATAAATTACCCCAACATTTGCTACTCTGTCGGTCTTCAGATCATCAGTAAGCCTTGCCATTAAGCATTTGTATTTCCTAAACTATTGATAAAAATGTTAAATGCAGTTGAATAATTATCTAAGAAGCCATAGAGGTAATAGCTAATAAATAACCCGTCTGAGTTCTATAACCGAGTGAGTTTTTAACCCATTTAATACCTGACTAGTTAAAGAATTTTCCACCAAAACAATCCTAAATCCAGAGCTTTTCTAGTCAAAGGAAATATATTTCCAGACTATTTCTTTTATCAATAAATATAATCCTAGAAAAAAAAGAGAGAGTATGTATAATCTGCTAGATGGTCTCTGACACACTGCTAATTAATGTCAGTCATATATTTAATTTCAAATTTTGGGTTTGAAATTTTATTTCAACTTACAGGTTCTTTGCATAAAATGTAGAGGATGGGATTCAGCCCAGATAAACTCAATGACCCTGTGTGTGCAAGGTATGTGTCACCTGATGAGAAGCCATCAGGAGTGAAGGCTGGGTTTGTCTACTCAAACACTGACTACTCTCATCCTATTTTCAGGCATTTGCATCTTCCATTTGTAAGGATTGAGAGGATAATATTGTTACAAATTTAGGGGCAGTTTTTCAAAGCTGTGTAGAAACCTAAAGTTGGTTACTGGTGCCCGGAGAGCTTTCTGAAGCATACTAGAAATACTAGTTGGTAGCTATGTGTTTCTTTATGTATCTAACTACCCTAGCTGTTTTTTTTGCAGGGTAGAGTTACTTTTTCTTCAAAGCAACTTCACAGTATGGGGCCATGTTTTGGATTTATGTTGAAAACAGTGTTGGTAAACCAGGGTGTCCTGATTTGTATCTAGTACAGCGCTGTATTTTGGCTTTAGTCTAAGAATACACCACACAGGTATTTTTATTGTTGCTGAGCAGTGCTTACACAGAGTCAAGGCCTTTTCTGCTCCTCATCCCACCAGTGATGCACAAGAAGTGGGGAGAGGACACAGCTGGGACAGCTGACCCTAACTGACCCAAGAGATATTCCATAGCTTCTGATGTCATGCTCAACATATAAAACTGGAGGAAGAAGAAGGAAGAGGGGAACATTCAGAGTGATGGTGTTCGTCTTCCCAAATAACCATTACATGGGATGGAGCCCTGCTTTCCTGGTGATGGCTGAACATATGCCTGCCAATGGGAAGTAGTGAATGAGTTCTTTGCTTTGCTTTGCTAGTGTATGTAGCTCTTGCATTATGTTTCCATCTCAACTGATACAAGTTTTATCAATTTTATTCTTCCAATTCTCTCCCCCATCCACCACAGTGGAGGCAAATGAGCAGCTCTGTGGAGCTTAGTTGCTGATTGGGTTATACCACAACATCACCACGACAAATCTGATCCTTGACCCTTCTATGAACTGTATGATCTAGGCATTTTTAATAAGAAAATGTACTAGTTTTACAGCTGCTATCATCATTTCAAAGATATGTGCATATATTAAAATTATAATGGCAAATGTATATTTATTATAGTCATATAAATCCATTACTCTGTTAATTATTCCAGGCATAGTATGTGCACAGAATAATATTACATACAACAGCTAATATTCACTGGGCCTTTTGGGTCATTCACCGTATAAATTCTTCATGCTTAAAAATTGTGCTACCTTATGCTGTGGTATTCATGCAATAACTCACAGGTCTAACCTTCAATTTCAAGTGAAGCTAGCAAGCCCTTTTGTTTTCCATTGTTCCTCCAAGCTATTCCTAGGTAAAACGGTTAAGGACATTTCTCTGAGGCCAAATGACGTGATTTGACTGATGCTCATACAGCTAAGCTCTCTTCGCCCTGAAACAAAGTATCTAAATTCAGACTACCACTGGGAATAATTTTTGAGAAATGTGGTCCCTGAACAGTGCCAGACCACTGTATGGGGCTGTGCTAATTAGTACAAACCAAAAGCACGCCAGGAGCTGTGCTAACCAGTGAGAGATTACGGGCATTTGGAGGTCAGCACCTGAGAATGTATCCTGACACCAGTTTGTTCCCTGGCTGATCTTAGCTGCTGTTTATACAATACTGGAGCTCTAACATGGCTGGTAACACAGCAAGTTAATGAAGAAACAGCCTATGAGAAAAGAACAATGCTTTAAGGGTCAGAAAATTCCTTATCCTCACAGTTGTCTTATAGAAATCATCAGTACTAATGTAAAGAATTTCCTCTCTTTGGACAAACAGATTGACTCTTCTGAAGAATCCCAAGGGTGCCTGTTTTCCTCTTCATGGATCATGAGGGTGGGGAAGCCCACTCAGCATCCATCTGTCAATGGTCGTGTGGTTGCTGATTTATTTGATGCTTTAATTGCAGACATCTGTTTACACTGGAGAAACTGAAATCACTTGAATTGAACATCTTCTTTCCTTTTACAGCCAATGAAGAGCTAAATGCTGCCAGGAGGGTATCCTGAAGACCCATACAGCTCTCCAAAAAGGAGTCTGCAGACAAGGGCTATACCTCAGCTCCTGCTCCTCTCTAGATACAGTTAGCTCCTGTTGTGACAGCCTTTCTTAAAAAAAAAACCAAAGCCAAACACCCAAACCAAACCAAAAACCAAACAAACTTCTCCAGTCCCTGGTCAGATGCAGAATAGATACTTAAGTTTGTTATGGAATTCTAAACAAGAAGGATATGAAAATGTTAAATAGGCCTTTCCTGGCATTTGCTTCAACTCCTCAAGCCTTAGAGATCCCATTTTGCAGATCTAGCATATAAACAGACTGTATTCTCCACTGTCACCCCTCTTCACATTCTTGCCTTGTCACCAGACTGATGTTCACTATTTTTTTCCACAGCACTTCCAAAACTGAGCTGCTGATTATCCCTATAACATGAAATATTTCATCAAAATAATCAGTTAACTAACTTGAGGAGTGACTTGATCAGAACAACTTAAATTTTGCTCTCCCTCAGACTGCTGCCTTCCTTTTCAGTTACTTCATGGATTTTTCTGTGGTACAAAAAGTTGTAGAGGTGGCAAATAGCATCATGTTATCACCTGTCATGGTTTTGTGCATCAATGGGATATTTTCTCGCCAATTTTAGACATCCAGATTTAAGCCACCAAGGAATGGCAGACATTCCATTTAATGCCAAAGAGATGACTTTTTACCAAAAATACCCAAAAGCTTTATCTGATGAGTCATGGAATGGATAACAACAAGGGCATATAAAGTCAGTTATGATTGTTAAAGAACCTGGGACAACTGAATGAGAAAGTTTAAAGTTTTACTAGATTCTTAATGAACTTTAGGTTTTGCTGAACTTGTACAGTTTTCATTCTGTGGCAATTTATACAGACACAAATTTGGAGGAGGGTTTTGCTGAGGTCTAGTTCCAGGGCAATTTATGGCACTTTCTCTCTGGAAACAGAGATGACAATGAGGTGAATTTAGTGTTCTCTATTCAAAAGCCATTGAGTTCCTTGATTAGATTGTTTAGTATTATAAATTGCCTACTGCTGGGAAAAAAATAGCCTAAACTTTTCAATCACACTTTACCATGAGAACCAAGCCTGAGAAAATGCAATTTAAAAAAAAAACAACAAAACAGAAACAGAAAAATAAATTTGCATCTACTGCTCAGTCCGGTAATAAACTCCTCTGTAAAATTATATGAACTCTCTGTTCTGGAACAATGATATAAGTGACTTAATTGTAGATCTAAAGATTGTTTGCCAGCTGCTGTCTGTTCTGTTACCAACACCTGTTTTGGCTCATGCCCTCATTAATTAAAATGTGATGAGCAAGTAGACAAGTTCAAAACAAAGTGGTGACAACATCTGTACAGCTGACATGAAACCCATATTTGTAGTCCTTGTCCAAAGCCAGGAATTAATGTATCTGTAATGCAATAGAGAGGTGTCATGGTTTAAACCCAGCCAGCCAGCTCGTTCACTCACTCCCCCCACCTTTTCCTCCCTCTTTCTTTCCTTCCCCCCCCCACCCTCCCCCGCTCCCACAGGGATGAGGAGGAGAATTGAAAGAATGCAATTCCCACGGGTTGAGACAAGAACAGTCCAGCAACCAATGTACAACACAAATCACCACCGCTACCACCAATGGCAACAATGATAAGAGAAAATAACAAGGGAAGAGAATACGATACCACCTGCTGAGAAACGAGTCTGACCCAGAAGCCCGTGTCCTTCTGGGTAACTCCCAGTTACCTCCCCAGACATGACGTGCTGTGGTATGGAATACCTCTTTGGCTAGCCTGGGTCAGGTGTCCTGTCTCTGCTTCATCCCGGCTTCCCCTCCTCCCTGGCAGAGCATGAGGCTCACAAAGTCCTTGGTCAGGGTAAACATCACTTAGCAACAACTGAAAACATTGGTGTTATCAGCACTGTTCCCAGGCTGAAAGTCAAAACACAGCGCTGCACCAGCTACCAAG
The DNA here is from genome assembly GCF_034315485.1 of Pezoporus occidentalis. Lineage (NCBI taxonomy): Eukaryota > Metazoa > Chordata > Aves > Psittaciformes > Psittacidae > Pezoporus > Pezoporus occidentalis. Next base: position 2,095,131 of record NW_026915910.1, on the reverse strand, counting down.
AAGGAGAAAAATTGACTGCTACTGCTAAACCCAGGACAAGAGGAGGGGGCTGTTGCTTTGGGTTTGTTTTTTTTCTTCAAAACTGCTACGGTAATGAATCTGTTTATTAAAGTTATATTTTGATTGTGGTAAGTTGAAGGTAGAAATCATGGGCTTTCTAGAGCAGAAAACCATCTATGAAACCTATGAAATATTACTAGTTAACTATTCCAAACATTATTTGGCCATTTAAAAATTAAATGCAGATTGGAAATAGTTAGTTTGTTACCAGTTTTCATAGCTGTCTATTCTTTCACTTCAGAATTAACAACAGTTGTAGCATTTCATAACTGGATAATATCATTTCAAATAATTTGTACTTTCCCACAGCATTTTTATGCTCTGGAGCAGAAGCCAATAGGCCACCATGGCATTCAGTCCCATCTGTTTTCCAGACAGTCTAGCTGAGAACACCTCAAAACTATGAATGTCACCCTGCTCAAATTGAAAATTCTCAGAGCACATAACAGCTATGCACACGGGTCCCTGGATGTGTTTGTCTTTAGATGGGCATCACCAATGGTTGCATATCCTCATTGCATATCCTGGTGTGCTATACACTAAATACTGCTGATGAAGAACAAAACAGTCCCCACTTGAGATCCATATTATTCAGAAATGTCCCCAAAATGCGTTTTAAGCCAATTTCCACAGCAAATCTACATGTTGACTGGCACCTAACTGTTCACCATAGCAGGAGATATGCAGAGGAAAACAACTCCTGGCATGGATTCACTGTAAAAAGAGAGTTATTCTTTCATGTTGTTTAATAATGGCTTTGTAGCTTCTTCCTCATTTAAATTTGCAGCCTTCAGGTATTTACAGTTCTTATTCTCTTTCTCTGTTTTTACTCACATGGCCTGTACACAAAATCAAGTGAAATCCCCATATCCCCAGTGGTCTTCTGGGAGCAGCCAGTACTGAGACTATACATTCATTTTTTTTTGCCCTTTGAATTTCTTAAAATTTACACATCTTTCTGCCAGTATGTTCTTCAGAGTCATAGTAACGGTAACGTATTTTCAGACTTAATAATGCTCCAAAAAGGAGTAATGAAATTTCTTCAATGGAAGCTGAAAGTACAGTGGTTTTGTATATACTTCTAAACTTGCGTTCTAGGCCCATAATGCAGAGGAAAGGTCCATTACCTGAAATAGATGAGTAAAGCACATGAAAATTTGAAACTGCCATCTGCCTGTATTCAGTACTAACAACCTTGCCAGCTTTTGTTTAACAAATAGAATTCTCATGTAAAATTAGACAAAAAAGACAATGAAATTAAGCATATGCCTAAAGTAATTTAATTCCATTACTGTAAAAGCCCATTAGAAAATAATTACATCGCTACACTTACTGCTGCTAGTGTGTAACTGCATTGGAACAAGTGATAAGGGAACTGAAAAGTATAACACCAGTTATCTGTAAGTTTGGAGGATATGTCAGAGGAAGACTTGAGTCTCAAAGCGTCTTGCATTATTTGCAGTAGGTAAAAGGTAATCAGATGAGGTCTGAGGTATTTGAGTAACTAAAACATCATTTCATATATTTAATTTGGAGCACTCCACTTAATTTTGAGAGAAATTACATTTCCAAAAATGCCTTCATTGAGTTTTCATACAAGAGGCAAGCTGAGGTTGCCTTGCATAATGGATCCTACCCTTGCTAATCCAAAGGCGTGGCAACAATACACTGAGGAGCTCTCAGTTCAGAGAGCACAGAGCTTAATTAGAACATGGGAAAGCATCCATATATCACGCAAGACTCTGCAAGACCCTAACTTTGGTATTGCATGGCCCAATTCTATTTCATCCAGTGCGAATTCACTGTTTTCCAGTCCATTCTCCCATGCATGCTGTGGACAGGTCTGACCTTCCCTGGCTAGAACAGCTCAAGGGATGGCTAGAGGTGTTGTTTCAGGGAGTCTGACAGAGTTGCATGAAGTGGCAACTGAAGTCCACCCAGCTCAGTTTCCCAAGATACCAGGACAACTGGTCTTGGAGTGCACATTCTTTAGGAAAGGCACCATGGTAAGGTAACATGCTACCGCATGTTCTGTCAGCATCTTCCTGATTGTTCTTAGGGTGGTTCACTGCAGGACACTACAACTAAAAATGACAGTAGTTTTGGACAGAGTGTCTTCAATTCAGTGTTTTCTCATTTGCACCTCTACAAATTCAGGCTAACTTTATAGAAGTCATTTAGCATATATTAGCATAAAACAAGGCAAGTGAGAGGCAGAGGGGATGGGGCTCATTAATTTTATATCTACTTTTATGTGGAAGAATTGTAAGGGTGTGTACTGAGTCTGGTTAGCTTGAACTAACTCCATAGCAGCCCATTTTAGATCTGTGACGAAAAATGTTGCTAACATCCTCATGTCTTAGTTCTGGACAAACCATGCTTGCACAGTGTCAGGGTCTGTTTATATTCCCACTCTGTCCCCCCAGCAAGTAGTCTGGGGGTGGCCAAGAGGTTGGGTGGGGACACAGGGATGTTCCATGCCACATGACACCATGCTCAGCAATAAACCCAAGCTCTATGTCTTTCAAAACAACTGTTAGTTGAGAGAGTCTGGGTATCTGTATGCTTGTGGGAGATGGTGATTGATTGCTTTTGCATATTTTTGGTTTTTTTCCTTTTGTTTCCTTCACTTTAAAATTGTCTTTAACTCAACCCACAGGTTATTCACTTTTTAATTCCAATTCTTTCCCCATCCTGCTGGCAGGTGGAGTAAGTGAGTTCATGAGTGTTTGTATGGGTGACTAGCTGTTGACTGGAGTAATCCCACTACAATATCAAACTATGAAATATTCGACATTTTTTTAAATTAGACCACTGAAGAGTCCAGATATAGATTTAAGAGTGTGTCTATGTCCATCATTTCTGACTCTAATATTCCTAAACACCTTACGAAGCTGTGTAATTTTTATGATACCCTGGAGGGAAGGAATGCCACCCAGAGGGACCTTGACACACTTGTGAGGTGGGCTGATGCCAACCTTATGAAGTTTAACCATGCCAAGTGCAAGGTCCTACACCTGGGTCAGGGCAATCCCAGGCACAGCTACAGGTTGGGCAGAGAAGAGATTCAGAGCAGCCCTGCGGAGAAGGACTTGGGGGTGTTGGTCAATGGGAAAATGAGCATAAACCGGCTTCAGTGCGTGCTCGCAGCCCAGAAAGCCAACCGTATCCTGGGCTGCATCAAAAGGAACGTGACCAGCAGGTCAAAGGAGGTGATCCTGCCCCTCTACTCTGCTCTTGTGAGACCTCACCTGGAGTATTGTGTGCAGTTCTGGTGTCCTCAACATAAAAAGGACATGGAACTGGTGGAACAAGTCCAGGGGAGGGCCATGAGGATGATCAGGGGACTGGAGCACCTCCCGTATGAAGATGGGCTGAGAAAGTTGGGGCTGTTCAGCCTGGAGAAGAGAAGGCTGCGTGGAGACCTCATAGCAGCCTTCCAGTATCTGAAGGGGCCTTAGTGATAGGACAAGGGGTAACAGGTTCAAACTTAAACAGGGGAAGTTTAGGTTGGATATAAGGAAGAAATTCTTTCCTGTAAGAGTGCTGAGGCACTGGAATGGGCTGCCCAGGGAGCTGGTGAATGCTCCATCCCTGGCAGTGTTCAAGGCCAGGTTGGACAAAGCCTTGGATGACATGGTTTAGTGTGAGGTGTCCCTGTGTCCCTGCCCATGGCAAGGGAGTTGGAACTGGCTGATCTTAAGGTCCTAGGTCCAACCTTAACTGTTCTATGATTCTATGATCTTACTGATTGATAATTTTTAACATTAACTTTTGCTTGAGCTTAAGCTAAACAATTAGTTTTTCATATATCTCTTTGAATAAATATAAGAAAACAGAGGTCAAAAGGTGGGAGGAGGGTGTCTGTGATCCCAAAATAACACTGCTTTTAATTTTATGTTTTTGCATCCTTACATCAGAAAACACAGAGAAAATGAACAGAGAAATTATATCACTGGGTGTCTACAGCTATGAAGGGACTAAATTCTAGCCCTGTGAGAGCTTTCAGAGGAGTGACATAATGGCTGAGACTTACAACAGAGTCTTGCTCTGTTGAACTACCCAGCTTTGATGAAAGTGACCAAGGCAAAGCCAAGGCCAAGGAGAGATATTTGCAGCTGTTCTTTGTACAACTAACCAGTATGCCAAAGCTGAGACATGGTCACTCATGTAGTCAGATACACCTCCCTTGTGGGAAAGCAGATAGGTTTGGAGGGAGGGTTTTTTTGCTGTAGGGACAGGTAAGGGCACTTCATTTTGTACATTAGGTCATCCCATTAAGTGTCTTAATCTAGGAGGATGTAGCTAAACTGCTTCATTGTCTCAGGAGTGTCAGAGCTTTGCTCATGGACGGATTTAAGACCTTTTGGTGACTTGAAAGGGAGGTCATGGACTACAGCTTACAGACCATTTGGACATATCTACCATTTGTTCTGGAGACTAAACAAGCCAGATTTGCCTGTAGTTTAGCTGACTACTATTGATGTCGCTAGAGATGACAGGAGTTGGTAGCAAGGTGCCTTGCCAGCTCCACCGTTTCTCACATATTTTGTTGCCATTTGAACCTGCTGCATTTTTCTCAATATACATCAATGTATAAATAATAATGCAAGCTTTGTCTGTTCTAATGTTTTAAGCATTTTATCCTAGTTCACTTACAATACAAGACTGGAATTTTGTACTGAATTGAATTTTCCTTGTCCTTCTTTTAAAAAAATTTCCCTGGAAAATCTGCATCATTTCTCAGCCGAGTAGCAATCCTGCCTGGGAGTGTGGCATTTTTGCAGGGGAAACCTGAATATCAGGTATTCAGCTGGATCTCAGCAAAGTTCTTTACTGTGAGGGTGGTGAGGCACTGGAATAGGTTGCCCAAAGAGGTGGTAATTGCTCCATCCCTGGCAGCGCTCAAGGCCAGCTTGGACAGAGCCTTGGGTGACATGTTCTAGTGTGAAGCATCCCTGCCCATGGCAGGGGGGCTGGAACTAGATCTAACCTTAAGGTCCTTTACAACCCTAACCGTTCTATAATTCTATGTTTAATTCCTTGCTGACCTGCTGCCATTATTCTCTGTAAGCATTCAAGCTGTTTAAAAGACACATAGCAAGATTTCACCTGCTGCTTTTTTCAAATGACTTGGAAAGCTCCATGCATTCCTCACCAAGGCAGGCAACGTAGATTTTACAACAACTTCTTCAAATTGACTTGCTACAGTTTTGTACATATGGAAGTATGTGCAGCTATAAAAGCAAAATAATTAGGTGTTAGAAATCCCTATAATCCAAACATGTTAAAGATTAGTATTGAGCTAGCAGAGATTTTCCCCAAGAAAAAACTTCAAATTTTGCTGACTGATGCTTTTACTGTGTTAAACCTCAGCAAATGTTTCTGGAGTTTTGTTGTTTTCAGCAATGTAATAAGAAAAGAGCATCCTGGAATTATGAGCAGAACTTAATCTGGAATATTCCACTAGCTGTTTGAAACACAGAACTTCTGCACAGATCAGATCACCTTTTTAAAAACAGCTGTTATTAGTGTCCTTGGTGATCCCAGAGTGTTTCTGGCCATTCTTGTGCTCCTGCCACTTCAGTTCCGATGAGTTTTCTTGTCATGGCAGTTGAAGCTGACTTCCATAACAACCTGACATAAGTTTCATCAATTACACAACCTGTGATTGGGAGGTTTTCAAAGATAGTGAGAAGGATATAGAGGGTGGAGGAGAAAGAAATCATGCAGATCTTCCCATTCCTGTCATGTGTGTTCTCAGTGAACCATAACCATAGATATCATTTGAAAACATGCACTTTTTTATATGAGGTGGTTTTCCTCCTTCTTGCAGCACTGTAGCTTGGCTACCCTATCCAACTCTTAAAACAGTAGATGTAAAAGAGAGTGGGAAAGAAAGGGTCCAGAATTTACTCCAGATATCTGTATGAGTTTAGGAATTTAGGACTAGAGGCCTGACTCCCACTCTTCCTAATCAAAGGCATCTGTGTCATATTAATACAACAGACAAATGACTCCTTTATCCTGTATTAAATGTCAGCCTCAAATTCTTTATTATTTAGGTCTTGCTTTGATCTTCTGGTAGACTATTCTTTTCCTGAAACAGTTTTTCCTCTTTCTTGGTACTCACCTGATATTACATTTGAAATTTTCTAGACACCTGTTGTAACTTCTGCCTTATAAGCAGGCCAAAGGTTAGATTTCATTCCATGAGAAAATGCTCTAACTTTTCCTATCTTTACCTCTCCCTGCTTCTTTTTTCTGCCTTACATGTCTGGTTTGTAAACACTGTAAGGTAGGATATGTTTATATTTAAATACATATGTTTGTCATCTTTAACAATTAGCTTCTTATTTTGACTAAGGCCTCTGGGGACTGCACTGCAAGTTAATAAAGATGACAAGGAATATAGGTAATGAGCAATAGCCATCCTATTCATTTGTTACCCTACAGGAAATGAGTTTGCATTTTTCAGAGTACTTGGTACCTATCACAAGTAGTAGTTCTCCTTGATTAATTTTTACAGTATACTATAAAGAAGTAGTGCAATTCCCTTCACTACTGAACTGGCTGATACTATATACTGATATGAGACAGAGATGAGATCAACATGACCCCTGCTATGTTGCTGTACTCACAGCGCATCCCCTGAAAAGCCATTAACTTTGCCAATCTTTTTGAATCATGAATCATTTTCCCAGGCAATGCTTTATTGTGTTGACCAATTACAATGAATAATTTCCAAGATCATGTCAAAGAAATCTATCCGGCTTCCTCAGTGGAAATACTTTAATAAACAAAGCTTTTTTTTAAAGACCTGAACTTGAGCAAGAGTTAAAACCAAAAGGTTGCTCAATAGAGGCACGAAAAACACCATCTGATGTGGTTGGTACAGCTACATAAAACAGAAGGATTGGCTGCACTCCAGCCATCACTCTTAGAATTTACCGTATGGCTTATGTTATCACAGAGTTACCATCTTGTGGAAATCAGTTCTAATAGCTCTTCTCGAAAGTCACTCAGATTCCTGTTTTTAAATCTTTAGCAACAAAAACATAATAAGTATTTTTGGTCTGTGGTGTTTCAAGCATTAACCTTTTGACAGCTTTTCTACAAAATGGAAGGAGTGAATATTTATTTCTTTTGTAGCCTGTTCCAAAACTCTGCATTTGGAAAATGAGTGCAGATTCTCAGCCAAAGCTAGGTGTCCTCTGTGCCTTCTGATATCAGTGCAAGGATGGTCTACCAGAAGAACATCTAGTGATATTCATCTTCAGGTAGTCTTAGCCAAAATACTGAAACTGTGGGCTATCTAAATGCATTGAAAGTATGTACAGGTGGGCATGCGCACACAGCACATGCCAGTAGGGCTGCATCAGGAAATGACTCCTAGATCTGTAACAGCCTGTATATACTAAAGACTGTATTTTGCACTGAAGGTTATAATATCCCCAAGCTGCAGAGGATAAAATGCCACACCTGAGACACTGAGATAAATTCTACTTAGCACAGTAAGAAATGAATGTCGACACAGAGAAAAATATAATAACGAGTTGATATGGCAGAAAAAAAATATTTCCAGGTTAGTTAAGCACTAAAAGGGAATAGTAAGCAGAGTATTAGAAAGAGTATTATTATCCATCAGAGTTCACCAATGAATTCTGAGGTCTCATTTCCTTCTGCATGTCATAAATATTTATATCTAGGGTCATTCTTTTTTTCATATAGCCATCCAAAACTCAAACCACAAGAACTTTTCAGAGATCCAAAGTTTTGAAATTTTGAATTACTGAAACCCACAAAAAACAGTGATATTTTTATGCTTTACCAGACTATGCAAAGTTCACACCAAAACTAATCTATCATTGTATCAGGTGCAGTACCCAGCACCTGTTGCCACCAGCTGTGGCAACAGTTCCTGTTTAAAAAAGATCAATACTTAAACAGGTACGAAACATGTAGCAATTTCATAATGATCTGCCAGTACAATAATTTGTTTGAAGCTTGTCAAATATGCATGATATTATACGGGGTTTTTTTGAGTGCCTGTTAAATTCTGACTTTTCTCAGATGATTAATAATCTATTGAATTAATACATAAATAAACTGAATTTGGACATCGAACTGCAGAAAAATATCTGCCATTTAGCTGCCTGAGCATCATGTTTGCTTTCTAGTCAGGTTTTTGCACACTTGAATTGCTGGAAACATGTTAATAATGAATAACACTTTTGGAGCCATCAGAGTAGCTAAATAAGAAGCCAGACCCTTCCAGGATAGTAGATTGATTTGCTTTAGATCAGTTAGAATAGTTAGAATGGATACAGCAAGCATGAGAAAAAGATGAAAAAGCTAGGCTAAATGGAACGATTAACCTCTGTGCAGGAAAAAGGGCAGAAAACCCACCTAATCCAACTGCAGACAGCTGTAATTAAGGGATTGTAACTGGTTTTGAACCAGCAAAGGCTAGACCATTTAATCTAGAACCCTACCTCCCACTGGTCCAAGATAGAATCATAGAATCAACTAGGTTGGAAAAGACAAAGGTTTATGGCCTGTGATATTCAGGAGATTAAGCTAAATAACCATTATGAACTCTTCTCATTTTCAGGTCTATGAATACCACCAGGAAATACACACCTTCTTCCCTGCTTTGCAGTGGTACCCTTAATAGTGCCATAGCAGATCAGAAGGAAATCCATGCCTGTGAGAATACTCAAAAGAAGGTATCTATGAGCAACACAAAGGGAAAGCTGCCATCATTATGTCCTTTGTACAGAAGTGCAAATCCCTTTATTTTGTTGAATGTGGATCTAACCCTTATTACATCTGGGTGCAGCTCCAGTCTCTACCTCAGTGTAGTTATGTTTGCAAAGTAGGTCTCTAGTCAGCTATCCAGACTTAAGCATCTATTGTGATCTGAGGTTCCCAAGGGTTTCTGGAGAATCTACAGAAGAGTAGATACGGAACCTCTGAAGAACGTATGATTTTCTGCAGTCACAGCTTGAGACTGGGCAAGTTTTCTCAAATGTTGCTAGAAATCTCTGTATTTGTTGGTGAATCATGTCCCTAACCAATAGAATTAACGGCATATAAGAGGCAATTCATCTGATCAAAGGTAGATACCTACTTCAAGAGGAGCAGAATCACTCTCTAGGATCATTTGGCTTTAACAATTACAATTGCAGTAAATTAGTTCTCTAGTGACTGTAATGAGCTTGGACACAGACACCCACGTTTATGTATCTAAATTTTGAGATGAGTCCTACTCCTAGTTGAGGAATGAGACAGCCTGAGTGCAATTTGCTTTGTGTTGTTCTTTGTATCTTTAAAGATTCATTAAACATAGATGGCTGCCATAAAGATCTTAATAAAGTGAATACTTATTTCATTCTTAAATTAGTTATAAACATCTTTGTAGAAAACAAATCCAACGCAGTATCCAACTTGCTTATCTACTCCTCACATAGATGTAAAATAATAATACTAATTATAATATTAATAGTAATAGTCACTATATTAGTAGTAACAACAATAATAATGTGGTTTTTATTGTTTTAATGTTTTACTATGTTTTTTGTTTAAGAATTAGAAAATATTCCAAAACCAGGAAACAGATATGCAAATCACAGATTTCAACAATTTATCCCAATTTAGTATCTCAACTAACTAAAAAAGCCATTATGTGAGGAAAAACGTTAGAAGTTCATAGGTGAAACCCATAGAAAGACCCATAGAAGGTGGATAATCCAATTTGCCTTGCATATATCACTGAACACTTTTGATTGCCTAAAGTGTGTATTCTACAAAGTTGTTCACATTTGAGATGAAGAAACTTCTACTTGCTTTGGTAACTCATTCCAGTGGTCAGTCAATCTCACTTCACAAAATACAGTGTTGATCTCTGATTTGACTTTTTCTGAGTTTAATTTTAAGCAGTTGATCCTTTGATGCAGTCTCCAGTATTCTACAGGCACCTTCACTGCATTGTTCCAAAGAAATTTAAATTTATCTCACTGTATTAAAACACATTGTCTGAATTGACACAACTTAAGCACGTGATCTAGGGTACTGTATATGACTTCTCACCACAGTGGTTACAACTGCCTGACAATGTCTGTCATCCTCAATATTTGTCTGCAGAATTTTATAGGTATTTGGAGACCGTTATCAATAATGTTAAAGTGTTGGTCCCTATGAGAAAAATTCCTATTTGACTGAGTCTCACTGGTGATTGGTGTTCATCAGTTTCTATTTTAAATAGAATATATTTTGCTCATTTGATCATTTTTTATGATCGGCACCTCCGGAACGAAGCCCTGAATTGCAGTTTCACAGTGTTGACCTAAGCAAAGTAGGCAACACTGAAACACATGTGAATATGTAGATGAAAGCAAACACCTGATACTATGGCTTTCAAATGGCAGAAGGCTGGAAATGGTAGTGTTGCTTATGAGTCATATTAAAACAAATGCCCTGTGAATTTCAGCAGGTGCTAGAAGAGCAGAATTAGCAGAACCACCTCCTGTCTTCATTTCAGTATCTCAGTTCCACCTTTGCCGCACTGGCTATCCCAAAAGGAAAGTCCCCAAGCAGGTTTCTTCCATACATCATTGATTTATATTTGCTGCCATTGTGAGCACTGCCAGAAGACCACAGACATAAATTTGTTTCATGCCCATGCAGGTTCATAGGGAAAAAAAAAGGCTCACAATCCTCCAGTTTAGCATACTTGCAAGTTTCCCTTTGCTGCTCCAATAATATAATCTTCATAATTCCTTTTGATGAAGCTCCTTATCCTTTCTCCTCTCTTTTCACAAAGTCCTTTTCTCTATCATTCATTATTCAAGATTTCTATGTTAGATCAAGTATGAAAATTCAGATGCCCAAAAAGATCCCAAATAGTTGTCATCCTAATTTTCATTATGAGCTAGATTCAGTTCACAAGGACCCATTTTCCTACACATGCAAAAACATCATGAGAAACAGTCCCTGTATTTACAAATTCAGTAAACTAAACAGCAAGAGGAAGTTGGTGTTGCCTCACTAGGACATTGCCACCCCATCCTGTGAACTCCAATGCCTCCTTTATCATATTGACTTTCTTCTTGCTTCCAGTGTTTTGAAGACAGCAGATGTGTCTGGGCAGCAGGAGGCCAGATCAGGAGCATTTTTCCTATGCAAGTATCTTTGGCTCTTCAGGACTGTTTTTAGCAGTCAGGTCACCAGGTGTCTTTGAATGATTCAGCACACCTGCCATTTTTATAGGCTGTGTTCAACCATAACACCATCAAACCTGTAAATGAACTGCTGAAGCTGTTTATGTACTTGCCTTTCTTACTAGATCAGCAAGAGATAAAGGTAGAGAAAGGTATATAAGAGAGAAAGAATGCAAATGGAGGGAACCCCTATCCTCATTATATGGGAGGGTTTGTATTGCAGAAAATTACAAAAAAGGATTAGATACCTTGGCTTCCAACCTTATGTAAAAAAAAAAAACATAACACTGTTTGCTGTTAAAGAGCATGCTAGGAAGGACCATTCCAAAGCTGCTGAGGTTTTCTCACCAATCCACAGCATGGAGGCCATGACCATGCCACAAAAAAGCCATATGGCCACAGCTTATGCAGGCACACCGTAGTTTTAAAGCAGCTTAATTAAGGACATGCAGTAGGATAGCTGCTGTAACAGCTGCGTATAAACATCAAGGGCACCCAGGAAGCTAAATCAGTTGAAGTCAAACTTCACAGTGTGCTACCACAGAAGTACCTGACTATTTAATGTAAGCTTAACTCCTGTAACTATGTTCCATGAAGACAGAATAATTCTGTTAACGCAAGCTTTTAAAAATTACATCTCATCTACTTTAATTACTAGACTTGTCTTAGTACATTGAGAAAGCCAGCACCCTCAATAAGGTGAGTTGCCCAAAAGAACTGGGATTATCCCATGGAGATGACACTGGGTGCTGAGTGTGCTAAGGGGCAACAGATGAATCCAACCCCACAGTGTCTGTGAAGTCATATAAACACAACCATCACGTCTTTCTTTACTCCTATCAAGTAACTTGCTCATTGTCTCATTAATTCATTGTCTATCCTTCTCTCTGTGAGAAGACAGATCTTGAGAAGATAGATACAAGGATTTTGTGGCACGTATTTATGAGTAACCTTGTGTACATTTCTGTGGTGCGCATTCATTTACAAGGTCGATATTCAGAACATTAGTATGCATTTTGGAAATTAGTAAGCAATTAGTATGCAATTTGGAGCAAATAATTTACATTGAGAATAATTTCCTTCATTCTATTGAAATTGTGTAGAAGACAACTTCCTTCTGCAAGTAATAGAGGAGCCAACAAGGGGAGGTGCCATGCTTGACCTCGTGCTCACCAACAGGGAAGGGTTCGTTGGAAATGTGATGCTCCAGGGCAGCCTTGGATGCAGCGATCATGAGATGCTCGAATTTGAGATCCTCAGGTCAGTGAGAAGAGCATGCAGCAAGCTCACTGCCCTGGACTTCAAGAGAGCAGACTTTGGCCTCTTCAGGAACCTGCTTAGTAAGGTTCCATGGGATACAGCCCTAAAGGGCAGAGGGGCCCAAGACTGTTGGTTGATATTCAAGGATCACCTGCTGCAAGCTCAGGAGTGTTGCATCCCAACCAGAAGGAAGTGCAGCAGGAGGGCCAGGAGACCTCCTTGGATGGATAAGGAGCTCCTGAGGAAAATTCAAATGAAAAAAGAGGCTTATAATAAGTGGAAGCAAGGACAAGGACAGGTGGCCTGGGAAGAGTAAAGAGATGTTGTCCGGGAAGCTAGGGACCAGGTTAGGAAAGCTAAGGCCAACTTAGAATTAAACTTAGCTAGAGGTATTAAAGATTACAGGAAGGGATTCTACAGGTACGTAGCAAATAAAAAACAGTCTAAGGAGAATGTAGGCCCCCTCAGGAAGCTCTTAGGAGAACTGGCTACACAGGATTTGGAGACGGCTGAGGTTCTGAATGACTTCTTTGCCTTGGTCTTCACTGGCAAAGGCTCTGACCACACTATCCCAGTCTTGGAAGGCAGATGCAGGGACTGTGAGAATGAAGACCTTGCACCCACTGTAGGAGAGGAACTGGTTCGAGACCATCTTAAAAATCTGAATGTGCACAAGTCCGTGGGACCTGATGAAATCCATTCGCGGGTCCTGAAGGAGATGGCAAATGAAGTTGCTAAGCCGCTGTCAATCGTATCTGAAAAATCGTGGCAGTCAGGTGAAGTTCCCAACAACTGGAAAAAGGGAAATATAACCCCCGTTTTCAAGAAGGGGAAAATGGATGACCCAGGGAATTACAGACCAGTCTCACCTCTGTGCCTGGCAAAATCTTGGAGCAGATTCTCCTGGACGGCATGCTAAGGCACATAAAAATCAACAAGGTGCTTGGTGACAGCCAGCATGGCTTCACTAAGGGGAAATCCTGCCTGACCAATTTGGTGGCCTTCTATGATGGGGCTACAGAACTGATGGACAGGGGTAGAGCAGTTGATGTCATTTACCTGGACTTGTGTAAAGCATTCGACACTGTCCCACATGACATCCTTGTCTCTAAACTGGAGAGACGTCAATTTGACGGATGGACCACTCGGTGGATAAAGAACTGGCTGGATGGCCGCACACAAAGGGTTGTGGTCAATGGCTCAATGTCTGGCTGGAGACCAGTAACGAGTGGTGTCCCTCAGGGATCGGTGTTGGGACCGGTCTTGCTCAACATCTTCGTTGCTGACACGGACAGTGGGATTGAGTGCGCCCTCAGCAAGTTTGCTGATGACACCAAGCTGTGTGGTTCGGTTGATACGCTGGAGGGAAGGAATGCCATCCAGAGGGACCTCGACACACTTGTGAGGTGGGCTGATGCCAACCTCATGAAGTTTAACCATGCCAAGTGCAAGGCCCTACACCTGGGTTGGAGCAATCCCAGGCACAGCTACAGGTTGGGCAGAGAAGAGATTCAGAGCAGCCCTGCGGAGAAGGACTTGGGGGTGTTGGTTGATGAGAAAATGAACATGACCTGGCTTCAGTGTGCATTTGCAGCCCAGAAAGCCAACCGTATCCTGGGCTGCATCAAAAGGAGCGTGACCAGCAGGTCAAAGGAGGTGATCCTGACCCTCTACTCTGCTCTTGTGAGACCTCGCTTGGAGTATTGTGTGCAGTTCTGGTGTCCTCAACAGAAAAAAAGACATGGAACTGTTGGAACAAGTCCAGAGGAGGGCCATGAGGATGATCAGGGGACTGGAGCACCTCCCATATGAAGACAGGCTGAGGAAGTAGGGGCTGTTCAGCCTGGAGAAGAGAAGGGTGTGTGGAGACCTTATAGCAGCCTTCCAGTATTTGAAGGGGGCCTATAGGGATGCTGGGGAAGGACTCTTCATTAGGGACTGTAGTGATAAGACAAGGGGTAACGAGTTAAAACTTAAACAAGGGAAGTTTAGGTTGGATATAAGAAGGAAATTCTTTCCTGTTAGGGTGGTGAGGCACTGGAATAGGTTGCCCAGGGAGGTTGTGAATGCTCCATCCCTGGCAGTGTTGAAGGCCAGGTTGGACAGAGCCTTGGGTGATATGAATTAGTGTAAGGTGTCCCTGCCCACGACAGCGGGGTTGGAAATAGATGATCTTAAGGTCCTTTCCAACCCTAACGATTCTATGATTCTATGAAATACAAACCCTAGTAAGAACTGTTGATAAGAAGATTTAAAATTAAATATTGCAGCATGTAAAAAGTTCCTTTCATCACTTTTAAATAGCTGATGCTATTCAGTTCCAATTAATATTGCATTTCATTTCCCATGAAGAAAAGGATACATCACTGGACTCATTTGATCTTTTCTAAATGCTGTTTACTCAGTTTTATTAATCGTTATTATTCAACAGAGCTACATTAAAGGAACTTATATTGAACTCCATTATGCAAAATATATATTCCTATAACAAGAGACACTGCTTGCCTCAAAAAAGCTGCAGCATAAACAGATGTTAAAGTTCTCATTTTTACAAACAGGAATTTATGAAACGAAACCATATTGAGTGCCTAAGGACAGCAGATGGCCAGATCCAAGCTGACTGTTAAGACCTGTAGGATGTTTTTACTGGTTTAAGTGACTGAGGTTTTAATCTGCATCTGTCCATGTCATGTCTGACAATGTGTTAAGCCCATCCATATTGTTTTATTTTGTTAATCACTGTTTATTTGTTTGGGCTACTCCCAGTTGTGAAAAGAGTAAATTCTTGAAGTGCCTTAGATGGACACAACTGGTGGTGTGAATGCTCCTCATCAGTCATAGTGGAAGTTAAGGGGTACTGTTCTCCAGATGTGACCCATCCTTACCTGTCTTTTCCCAGCAGCCACCCAGGGACTCTGTCCATCATTCACTTTACTGCAGGTAGAGATGGAATGGAAGGCTGAGAGGTGCCTGCCAGTCCCAAAGGATGATGTGAACAGTATGAGTTCCTCCCAAGACAAAATCAAACAAGTAGGCACACACCACTTTCTGTGGCTCCTTAATGTCACCTGTTGGACTTACCTGAACTGGTTGGATGGGAGTTTTTTTCTAAAAATATTCCATCTCCTACTTTCTAAAGGCAATAGATAGGTAATGCCTAAGCCTCTCTGGTTCACATGGTCCCTGCTTCCATGAAGCAACAAATTTCATGTTCTGCCATATAGCCCACCCTCTGCCTACTTCCTCTATCATTCTTTTTAAGACCAAAAAGTTTCCCACATAGAATATACTGACAGTATCTAAAGATAGAATTAAGCAGCACTTGCAGAAAAGCCTTTCAAGCCATGTAATGTAACTGTAGGACTATCCTTTCTCATTACATCTGTCCTTTACAAAAGGTTTACAAACTGCTTCACGGGCATTTGCACTAACCAGATTTTTGGGGTATAGTAAAAGCTAAGGTTGGGTCTCTTACTGTCTGTAGATCAGTTTAAGTTTGTGTTCCATAGAATATATCTGTCTGGTTTTATCTTCTGTAACGCTGAGCCATCTGAAAGCTTGTCCCTTGGCCTTTTGACTAAACCTGC
The DNA here is from genome assembly GCF_034315485.1 of Pezoporus occidentalis. Classification (NCBI taxonomy): domain Eukaryota; kingdom Metazoa; phylum Chordata; class Aves; order Psittaciformes; family Psittacidae; genus Pezoporus; species Pezoporus occidentalis. The sequence continues at coordinate 2,079,002 of NW_026915910.1, read as the reverse complement.
CAGTGGAACACAAATACTTCCATTGTTTTTTTTCTCTCCTGCCAAACAACAACAAAAAGAGAACCCTCAAACAACACCAAAAAGAGAATCCTCGTATACTTTCTTCCCTTATTATCTTAAGCCTACTCAGGTTTGTGAGTTGTAGGTTGTTAACACAGTATTTTTCCTCAAAGACCTACAGCAGAGGAAAAATAATAGTTTATTCCCTGGTTTTGCCTGTTTTAAAGCATCTTATGAACTTAAATCTAGTTGCAAGGAAATTTTTTCTAACAACTGAATCCTTCAAATTCTTACACTACATTCCTGCTCTTTTTCAGCCCTGAGATAGTCCTTCCTGACAGCATGAGGAAATAGCCATTTTTAAGAAGACACAGTAAATCTTTCTCCTAATCTCACAGAAAAAATGTACCATGCAGACCACTTCATTAGTGCCAGAGATCAGCAAATAACAAGCGCTTCACAAAAAGTGTATTTAAGCAGAGACCAAACAACGAAATATTTTGAATTGCCATAAGGTCCTGTGAAGCTGTTTAAGAAACCCATGAGTAGTGGAAGGAGATGTTCCTTCAGCTCCAATATACACAAGCTTTCCCCATTCTGCAGGACATCCTGTTTTATTTATGACCAATAAACAAGCACTGTGGCAGTTTCAAATGTGTTTGCCACATCCTGGTCATTCATGCATTTGCCACAGCTACGACCCACACCAGGGTCAGCAGAAAGGAAATCACACTGACTGTGTTGTCCTGCAAACCAGATCTGGTGCCACATACAAACACAGGGATCCAGTTTTCATGGAATCACAGAAGGGTTTGGGTTGGAAGACCTTAAAGATCATTTAGTTCCAACCCCCTGCCACGGGCAGAGACACCTTCCACTAGACCAGGTTGCTCAAAGCCCTGTCCAGCCTGATCTTGAGCGCTGTTCTAGTGCCTCCCCACCCTCATATAGTAAAAACATTAAATAAAACAACAACACACACACACAAAACAAAACAAAACAAAACAAAACCTACAGCACACAAACACCAAACCTAAAAATTCTTCATGTCCAGTTTAAACCTACCCTCTTTCCTCTTTCACTATAAAACATTGCCCCTTGTCTCGTCACTAATTAATTCATTTTCACGATTGTGACTGCACAAACCAAGGAACAAAGATTAACTCAGTACCATGCAGTGAAAATCTCAGTGCAAAAAAACTAAATGCTAAACGTATAAGGAATATAGATACAATACAGATACAATGAAAATTTATGAAGTTGTATCTCACACAACTCAGCTGCCTCAGAAGGATTTAATGTCTAGTCTTTTTCAGCTAAAACTTTGATGGCTGCATGTAAAACAGGAGAAATGTTCTTTCCTTTATTGCTAAGGAACAAGTCAAGGTGGGGGGAATGTGCAAAAGTTGCATGAGAAATTAAGTTATCTGCTTGGTCAAATAATCCCTTCCTCATCCGTGCAACTCTCAGCACTCCTCACTATCCATTGTGCTTTATTCAGTCTTCATGCACTGCCTGTTTGACAGAGCATTTACCATTTCCCTTACACACCTAATCTGCAGACAAAACACTCTCACCATGCAGGAATTATTCACTCTATACAAACAACATTGAAGAAGAATGTAAAAATTACCTTGGTTCCCACCTCACCTAAAAATACAGAAATTGTTATTCTTCATCAAGATAAGGGGCACCTAACCCTAAATGCCACCTCTGACAACAGCTTTTGCCAGGGGCTGGAAAGGTTGAAAAATGAGATGCTTCTGATCTAGTATTTAAGATATATTAATAACCCTGCAGCATGAGGCTTGACATGACTTCCTAGATGTTCAAAGCAATTTGAGAAGTATTCTCATGATCCATGTAACGGCAGTTCCATTTTTTAAGTTACTGCATTTTCAGTCTTAATTGCACTCTACAGGAAATCATATTTCTTTTTCTTGGTTATGAGTTGCCTCCCACCTTTCAATTGTACACAAATCTAGCACATCTAAACCTTTTTCCTGGAAGATTTTTATACCTCTTTTCAACCCGAAGTATGCAAGCACTTCTCGGTGGTCCAATGTGAAGCAATCCATGTCTTCCATCTTTTTTTTTGTAAACAGGTACATACAAGCAGTGAGGTTCTAGGTTCTAGGGGTGATTTTTGCAGTGGTTTCCTCATTATGCAGCCAGAGGAAGTGGAACTTCCATGAATAGTACTTGATATCCTCATTACAGCCCTAAGAATGCATGTGTATCATTCATCCACATAAGCTGTGTACCTTAAAAATATTAATCATTCACATGTCTTTGACAATATTCACGTGGTTTTGGTTACAGTTTCTTTCCCTTCCTATTGACCTCTGAATTGCTGCAGTCTAATCCTGTCACTTGTTACCCTTGCATATTTTGGTGGGGGTGGAGGGTCAGGCTAAATATGAAGACCTCACTTTGGTTGCTTTTTAAATTTCATCACTTCCTTTAAATTTCTTCCCATTCTTATTTTTCCATCAGATTCAGTGTCATTGCAATAAGAATAGCAGTGTTCTTACCCTGTCTACTCCAGTTTTTATTTTTCATGGTTTATGTCAGGAAGATGTGCCTGATTTACATACAATTGAAACGTGGGAGGAAAGGAACTTATAACCAAGAAAAAGAAATGTGTTTTCCTATAGTTTGCAATTAAGACTAAAATGCAATAAATTGCATCCCGCTTCTCAGTCACCATCAGCAGAACCCATCCTGCGTTTCATAGTGTTCCACCTCCCCACAGCATGTGTGCCGAACTGGCATGATTCAGGAGGAATATCATGGGGATTCATGCAGCAAAAGTATCCCAAGAAATAGGCCCTGTAGGTTTTCTAATTTAAAGACAAGAGCATAGATTCAGAACCACACCATTCCACACCAGTGCCAGCAAAACTAAACCAGAGCAACACAGCAATTTGATTTGTAAAGGACCTATGCTGGAGATTGAATCAGCTGCCCATGCATGAAATATCAAGTCATTTGAGATGTGCTAGGGTCCCACCTGGCCTCCGGAGGTCTTTGCATAGTGGCACAGGTCTCATGTGTGTCCTTCATTGTATCTACCATCCTCATTTGGATATCTCAGGTATTCTAAAGTATATTAAATGCCTGAAAATGCTCACTGGCAAGCCTCAGTGACTAGCAGTCTGCTGAGATATGGGAAGGATCTGCTCATTGCAAGTGATACCTAAGCTCACCCTTAATATCCAGTTGTTCAACTAGAGCATCAAGCAGCCCTTGGAGATTACCTTTTCAGATGAATCTTCTATTCTGATGATTTCACAGGTCATTAACAGCTCCCTGAATCTTCTGCAGCTGAAAGTGACTAGACACTGTAGGAGTTGCAAAAACAGATTCGTCTCCTCAGGCATCTCATTTCTACTGACTGCTATGGGAGATTAGACACCTAGCACACATGTAGACACATAAATTATAAAGACCTAAATCTAAGTGTAAATCTGAATGTTTGTGTTAGGAAGGCCACCTTCAGGACTCAAGCTGTAGGTGGGCTTAAAAAGTACGCACATAGCAGATCTTGATTTAAAACTTTTAACATTACACTAAGCTTCTGCATAATGTCCAGGATGCTACCAGTTGCGCTTATTTCATCACAAGAAGCATTAAAACTTTCAGATGTGCTTAGTAAACTCTGATACCTCAAAGAAAACATTATCCTATTACTACATCTTTAAAGAATGATGAGGCACCAAAAAACAGCATTTCATCCCACAGAGCTGAGGTCAGGCAGCCTGCTTTCTGTCTTCCTAATGTAGATCAGAATTTATTAGATTTAACTCAATTTTAACTGAGAGTTACCAGAAGTAACTGGTGAAAGTCATACTAACTTAAAGGTTTTATCCAGAAAAGATACTGGAAAAAAAAATTCGAGAAATACATTCTTTGCATGTTCTGAATTGATTTGGCTGGCTTTTGGTGTACTTCATTCAACAGGACAAATATTGAGCTGTATTCACATCTAAAATGATGTAATTGATTTAGCTTTTCCATGACCTGTGATAAGAGTTTTGTTCCTGAAATTGAGTAAGCACCACATTTCTCAGAAAACAGTCAGCAATGAAGAGGATGGCAGGCCAGTAAGTGTGATCCCGAGTGGGATTGTAAGAGTCCAGATGGCAGATATAAAAGCTTTTCTTTCCTCACTAAAGATCTCTTCAGTCATCTATGCAAAGCATGGTATCCCTGAGACAGGGACTCTGTTTTATCAAGGATCCGAACAATATTGAGCTTCACAGAACTGTGACATACAGAAGTGGACCAGAACAATAAATGTCGGAGAGAGCGACCGGAATCAAGAGAAAGACTCAATATGAGTTATGCTTCTTGTTCATTTTATACAAATCCTTAACCCCTTATATACTATTTATTACATGCATTTACAGTGATTTGGCATATTATGATTGGATACATGTCCTGAAGTCCCTTAGTGACTAACATATAATTGGTTAAGCACAGGTGTGAGAACTTGACCTCGAAAGCTTGCCAACAGTCCACAGTTCTCATTAACTCAGGGAATTCCAGCTTCTTCTTATCTTGCTTGCTTAAGCTTCTTCGGGCCTCTCATGGCCTTGCTGTATCTTTCAGAATTATTCAGAGTTTATGGACTAATTATGCATTCTACCGTGAGAACACTGTCTCCACAAATAAACAGATAAACAAATAATTGTAGGACCTTGAATGGAGTGATTTGATTGGCATAAGGATTGCTGTTTGATGGCACAATAGCACACTCCCCAGATGCTTGGACAGAACTATAAGAATGGCAGGGTAGATCATCCCACCAAGCCCATTTTTTTCTCTTTCTTTCCCTTCTCCCTTCTCTGTATCATGCTGAAAAGTTCATTTCTACCAGAGCCACATGAAACACATTATATTTACTGTGAAGCGATGGAGACAGGGTGTGTGCTAGCAGCCTTGCCAGCAGGGACACTCTTCACATGCAGCAGTAGAAGTGACTCTTTTCCCATCTCCTTTGTCCTTGTCTGTGTAGTCTTGTACACTTGCAAAAACTAGGTAGCATTGTTTCTCTTTCCAGCAAAACACAGGCTGGACAGTTAGGACAAAGAAGCTGTGAGATCATGCTAAAGATAAGGAGAGAAATGCCCAGTGATTTCTGCATCAGCCAATGTCCCAGACTGTCTGTACAAGGGAAATGGCCCTGGCAGTGATGGCTGTTTGGAGGAGAATCTGTACAGAGGTGTATGGGTCAGACACAAGATCTGGAGAGGACAAGTTGATAAAAGACAAACCATTTGAGATGCAAAATATTCTATGGAGAAAGATAGGCTGCACTGACTATTATCACAGCTTATAAATATTATCAGCATGGTGATGGTGGCACCTATAGTGAGAAAGTAAGGATTAAATTGCTGTGAAAGAAAAGAATATTCCAGTTCTGAAAACCCTGAGAACCACAGTTTTAGTCTATTTATCCTGTAGATATAAAAAGTATTTCCATATCTAAGTTTATTTGCTTGGGCTGGCTCTGTTGTCATTGGAGAAGATGAATTGAGTTAAGCTCCAGTGGGTGATTCATTTCAGACACCTACCTAAAGTGCATTCAGTAATTGACAACAGATGTCACAGATTATACCCATTCCTCTGCATGGACTCTAACAACATCTGAGGGTGTAGTTCAGACTTCAGGGACCAAATTCACACCCAAATTAGTCTTGTGAAAAATTCTGAATTGTTTAATCAAAGCAGAAAGGACTTTCATGAAGTTAAATTACTGACTTCTAAACAACTCATTTTTTAACATCTTGATGTCGATTTTTTTTTCCCCCAAAGCGTATTTGCAAACTAAAGAAGCCTAAAACCAGCCTCAGACATATAAGCGCATTAAATGCTGCAGTACAAACATTATCAAATTCTGCAATATTAATCATCTGAAGGACCTCTGACTTTCAGAAACAAAGTTGTAAGGTCACTTCCTGATCTGTAGCAATCTCCTCTTGATTGCAGAGCACTTAGTTTGGTTAAGAAGTCACTGTTTCAAATAACTGTTACAATTCAATATTGGCCAAAGATTCCTTGGAAACAAACTCCTAGAGCGCTCATGTATATCACAGGTTTTCTTCCTATGATAAAATGTCATATCAGTTAAGATTTTTCTCGTTTCTACTCTTACCTGGGTACTTAATAGCTATTTCCATTTTCTTTCTGACTGCCATTTACACCACTTTCTACCATGTCAGGGGGGTTGGAAGTTGATGATCTTAAGGTCCTTTCCAACCCTAACTATTCTATGATTCTATGATTCTGTGATTCTATGGCTCCTTATTTATCAATGTGAAATTCCAAGATAAAAAAAACTGAAAAATCCTGATCCCATATTTAATTTTGAGACCTTGCTTGAGATCACTTCTGGTTGAGATCCAATCTTCACTGCCTCATTTAATTTTACTGAAAACTGTTGGTTAAATATTCAGCACCTCCATCCATACTTCCACTATCAAGTTGGTCTGCTGGTAGATGTGATCTGCCAGCCAATGTTAATCACATCAGCATCGTTCTGTAGTATCCTGAGTTTTAGATTGCAATGTACCAAATGATCAAAAAAAGACGGATTGCATACACCATATGTTTCACCCACCCACCCACCCTGTAATATCAAAAGAGACTTGTCTTTTATCAGACATGATTAATGTCTCCAGCTCACGATGCTTATTACTCAGCAGGTTCATTTCCCCCAAATACTTACTTTTACAGTTCCCCACTACTACCACTACTTCCTGCTGAAGCTGACCACAGGGTCAATGATTTCCAGTTGGTCTTAAACATTCACTGTGTTATTTCCATTCACATAGCTCCTTGCTCATTTTCCATGAGTATTTTTCTCCAACTTGTGCATTGCACTATATAAGCCACTTTGCAAAATTAGGACACAATCACAGTGTTTTCCTTACAGAGCTTAAAATTCAGAGATTTCAGCTGGTGAGTCAATGGAAGTTCTTTGTAGTCACACCTCTATCAGGAAGTTATGGTAAATTATAGAAGGCAAGCTGGTGATTCAAATAAAGACAGAGAGCTGAAGCCGTTTACAGATGAAAAGTGTTCCCAGTTTTAGAAACCAACAGAGCCTGAAAAAGAGGTTGAAAAAGAACATAAGATAGCAGATGCATAGGGATCAGCATTGGAGCGGTGGGCGAAAGGAATGAATTTCATCTGGCATTCAGACTAAAATAACCTTCATTCCAGGAAGAAGGAGATTATAGGATGAAGGCAGAGAAAGAGGAAAGAAGAGGCGGAGGAGGGAGACAAGAAAAAAAACCTACAAAATTATTAGTCAAAAAATCTGATGAATCAAAACCCAGAAAAGCAAATCAGCCAAGACAAAGTCAGGCCTTAAGCTGACTCACAACAGGAAGAGAATTTAAATCTGAGAATTATAGGTGCAGAAACAAAGCAAAGAAGCTGGAAAAAATTTTACTTTTACTTTTGAGGTAGAGTGGAGAAAATTAGCCACTGAGGATAAGGTAGAAAAGACTAAAAGCTGATAGATGTGGTGCAAAGGAAAACATGGATCTCAAAATTACCGAGGCAAGCGTTGTACACTTTGGAAGTGACCTGAGCATTACTTAGCATTCTACACTGCAGTCTCCTCTTCCTTCCACACTCCAACTCTGTTCTTCAGAGTCAAATAAACTTTAATATTGATAGTATCCACCAGTCTGTCTGAATTGAACCTCGTGGGTAATCATTAGGCTTAACATATTGCTCAGGTCAGCTGTGGCTTCATGGCTGAAAGCACACTCCCACATTACAGTCACCTACCCACACAACTGCCTGCCTGCAAGACAAAGCTCCAAGGGACACATGGATATGATGGTGTCTCACTTTGAAGGACAGGCTCCCACTGTGCATTGCCAATAGGAAGAGCCTGGGTATACCTGCAACTTCATCTTATGAGTATCCAACAGTAAAATACTGCTGAACCAAGGGCTAACATTATCTCACCTCAGTTCAGCTCTTCAGACAGGGTTAAACAGCAATTTCAGTGCCTTTTGTTTCTATATGTCCATGAGAAGCCTTTTTTTTTCCTGAGTACAGTACTGTTCCTTTTCCCTTTTCAGATCCATTCTTTGAGACAAATGAAATCTGTAAGTAACCAACAAGAAAACATAGTGAAGTATTTTCCTATATAGCAAAAAGCAGCTTTGCCAGTTCTAATTACACATCTATCATAGAATCATAGAATAGTTAGGGTTGGAAAGGACCTTAAGATCATCCAGTTCCAACCCCCCTACCATGGGCAGGGACACCTCACACTAAACCATGTCACCCAAGGCTCTGTCCAACCTGGCCTTGGGCACTGCCAGGGATGGAGCATTCACAACTTCCCTGGCCAACCCATTCCAGTGCCTCACCACCTTTACAGTAAAGAATTTCTTCCTTATATCCAATCTAAATTTCCCCTATTTAAGTTTGAACCCATTACCCATTGTCCTGTCACTACAGTCCCTAATGAACGGTTTCTCCCCAGCATCCCTATAAGCCCCCTTCAGATACTGGAAGGCTGCTATGAGGTCTCCATGCAGCCTTCTCTTCTCCAGGCTGAACAGCCCCAACTTCCTCAGCCTGTCTTCATACAGGAGGTGCTCCAGTCCCCTGATCATCCTCGTGGCCTCCTCTGGACTTGTTCCAACAGTTCCATGTCCTTTTTATGTTGAGGACACCAGAACTGCACACAATACTCCAAGTGAGGTCTCACAAGAGCAGAGCAGAGAGGCAGGATCACCTCTTTCAACCTGCTGGTCACACTCCTTTTGATGCAGCCCAGGATACAGTTGGCTTTCTGGGCTGCAAGCACACACTGACGGCTCATGTTCATTTTCTCATCAACCAACAGCCCCAAACTATAAACTTATTTTCCTTTACTGCTGGATCATGCCACTCTTTGCTATGGAAATGCAGTGATTTGAGAGTTATTGAGCCATTAGCACACTGTGAACAGCAAGATGTTTGTTTCACAAGGCTTTGCAAACAGGTAAGCAGAGAGATAAATAGATCTTTTCCTAAGAAGCAGAGTGAGAGCTTGGTTACAAAGAGATATCAGCAGGTATCAGATATCTGTCATGTTTATACAGGAGCTCACCACAGTGACTTACTGTACACCTCACAGGTAGAATGTATCTTTTACCACCCAACAGTGATGGCTGAATGGTGCATTTCACTTCTCAGTAAAGATGGATTTGTTGAACAAAAGTGTAATTACCCCTAAACTCTACACTCTTGATATCTACTGTGAACTACTGAGGGTACCTCTATAGTCAGAGGAGCTATGTTAACTCAGATCACCTGGATTTCATACAACACTTCTGTTCAATCAATCTTTTCTTCATGGTGTTCATTCCCAGCACTGTGCAGCTCCTCTTTACTCTGTGCTGTATTGTCATTACATGAAGGATGCATTCTTGGCCTGTGGAACCCAGTGGGTCTTCGTAAACTGGGTTCAGCAGCCTGCTGTGATCAGCAAGACTCAAGCAGTAATGGCCATGGGTTGAGAATAAAACAGAGATTTGATCCAGCCAGGCACCAGTGCTTGCTACTGCTTTTCTCCATTTCCAAGACCCATCTGACATCCATCTCTGGATCCTGCACTTCAGTTACCCACATCTCTGCCTGAGGAAGAAATTGTTAACACTAGCCATATCTCTCTTATCCTTTGTCAGTTCTGTGGAAGGAAAAATGAGTCTGACATAATAAAGGTGCATGAAAGAAAGTTAAACTAGCGAGAAATCTTCATCCTTGTCCAAAAGATTTTTATTTTGGTTAGTGACTGATGTACTAGCACTCCTAATTCAGAAATCAGTCCCTCATTATGGTGGATTCTACAGAACATCTACATTGATTCTGCAGTGAATTAACAGGTAACCAGAACAAAGGAGATGTGATCCATCTAGTTTGTTGACTAGCTATCTAAATTTGTTCTAACGCTTTTTGCTTGTTTCTTTGTTTAACATAAAAGCTAGGAATTTCATTTTAAGACAAACAGCTTTCACACAGTTTCCTTCCCAATGAATCCATGTAAATACCCTAGCATTGCTTCGTTAAGCAACAGGAAAGATATGACTTGCTCTGCAGAAGTGCCCTCCAAACAAAGGAGCCCTTGATAGCTCACTGAGCAGGCAAATTGACATTGTCGTATCTGCAGATCAGCAAAGGGAGGATCAGCTTCCCTGTGTAAGCCCAGCCAGGGAGTTTGGCAAAGGCCAAGGCAGTATCCTGTCTCTTGTGAATTTCCTGGAAGGTACTAAAAATATCTGCCATTCCTGAATCTCTTCCCTTGTCATCCAGTTGTTCGGTTCTCCTGAGCAAAACATGCAACAGAATTTGAGGGACCTTGACACACTTGTGAGGTGGGCTGATGCCAACCTCATGAAGTTTAACCATGCCAAGTGCAAGGTCCTACACCTGGGTCGGAGCAATCCCAGGCACAGCTACAGGTTGGGCAGAGAAGAGATTCAGAGCAGCCCTGCAGAGAAGGACTTGGGGGTGTTGGTCAATGAGAAAATGAACATGAGAGGGTTTCAGTGTGTGCTCGCAGCCCAGAAAGCCAACCGTATCCTGGGCTGCATCAAAAGGAGCGTGACCAGGAGGTCGAAGGAGGTGATCCTGCCCCTCTACTCTGCTTTCGTGAGACCTCACTTGGAGTATTGTGTGCAGTTCTGGTGTCCTCAACAGAAAAAGGACGTGGAACTGTTGGAACAAGACCAGGGGAGGGCCATGAGGATGATCAGGGGACTGGAGCACCTCCTGTATGAAGACAGGCTGAGAAAGTTGGGGCTGTTCAGCCTGGAGAAGGCTGTGTGGAGACCTCATAGCAGCCTTCCAGTATCTGAAGGGGCTTATAGGGATGCTGGGGATGGACTGTTCATTAGGGACTGTAGTGACAGGACAATGGGTAATGGGTTAAAACTTAAACAGGGGAAGTTTAGATTGGATATAAGGAAGAAGTTCTTTACTGTAAAGGTGGTGAGGCACTGGAATGGGTTGGCCAGGGAAGTTGTGAATGCTCCATCCCTGGCAGTGTTCAAGACCAGGTTGGACAGAGCCTTGGGTGACATGGTTTAGTGTGAAGGGGGGGTTGGAACTGGATGATCTTAAGGTCCTTTCCAACCCTAACTATTCTATGATTCCATGATTCTATTGTCCAGCTCAGAACTGAAGCCCACAGTGGACAACTCTACTTCTCAAGGGTAGTGATGATATCTAATAGATAGGTAAAGATCCGCACAGGAGAGATTTCTTGGGGATAGTGCAAGAATTCAGGATCACTAAATCATATTCCAGGCTAAGGTATGCCTGTGCAACCTGCTGTTCAAAGCATATATCAGACTAGACACCACAAGAAATGAATCTCCATACCCAAGTACCACACTGAACACATAATGCTCCCCATGGAGGAAATACAAGATAAAAATAGCAAATGTTAGTAATATTTTTTACAGTAAAAAGCACAGTGAAAATCTGCATCAGCAAACATGAAGAGCTGAGAACACACTGCATGGGCATCCCATCTTGCCCACCTCAAGTAGGCAGAGAGAGAATAAAAAAGGAGGGTGAAGCAAAGACTGCTGGCAACAGACTAAGCTATTTTTTCAGTCATATATTCAAAAAAAAACAAACAACTTTCAGCACATCTCTAGTTATTTAAAAACAAAACAAAAACCCAACAGAAGACTCGCAGTTAAAATATTTGATTAAATGCTTTGTATCAAGGGAAAAGCTGGAGGTTTTATTCCTCCTTGAGACTTGCCGTAACTCCAGGACTATCTTGAGGGACAGGAGGCCTTGCAGAAGGATTTAGTAGATTGTAGCACTGGTCAATCTTTAATGGAATAAAATTCAGCAAGCTGAAATGCTAGATCCTGCAGCTAGGATGAAAGCACAAGTGCTGGGCACAAATATAAACTGGGAGAGGAGTGACTGGAAAGCAGACCTGAAGAAAGGGATCTGGGGTGCTGGTCAGCAGCAGGCTCAGTAAGGGTCAGCAGCATGCCCTGGTAGCCAAAAGGGCAAACTGCATCCTAAGTGCATCAAACACATGGTCAAAGAGGTGATTGTCCTACTGTATTCAGTGTTGGTGTGGCCTCACCTTAAGCACTGTGTGCAGTTCTGGGTCCCACAGTTTAAGAAGGATGGTCCTTGAATGTGTCTGGAGGAGGACAACAAAGCTGATGAAAGGACTAGAAGGAATGTCCTATGATTTGGGCTTGTCTAGTTCACAGATTTTTGGAGGCTGAGGGACTGTTCACTGCCCTCTATAGCCTACTGAGGAGGGAAAGTGGAGAGGGAGATGCTGAATTCTCCTTCCTGGAATTCAGTGACACACATGTGGGAATGGTTCAAAGCTGCACCAGGAAAGGTTTGACTGGACATTCAGAAGTGCTGTATTCTATATAGGCCAGCAGACCTAATTTTGAAGAGGCTGCTTTTTATCCCTCCTGTAACTCCTCTCAGCTCTTCTCTCTCCCCTATGCAGACTTTTCCATTGCTCAGGAATCAAGAGCATGCTACCACATGCAAATAATGCTTTGCATTTTTTAGTCAGAGAATTCAAGAACTTCAAAAGTATTCAGAGACTGAAAAACACTTGTAGGAGCAAGACAAAGGTAAGAAATGGAAGCTCAGAGCAGCTGAATGACTATCAATGGATGGAGAAAAACACAGCAGGGTTCTTAGTCCTGTGCTTCTGCATCATCATCAAGCAATATATGCAAGTGGATGTATACCATTTTTTAGTTACCAGAGCAGCTGACTTCAAAGCAGAAGTGAAGTTAGCAAGTACTTAAATACATTTACTGTCTGAATGGGTTCTCTGTGACCCCCTATAACACTGATTAATTCCAGTGCAGGAGAAAGCATCACATCAATACAGCTGAAGTGAAACCCAAATATGTATTGTGTTATTGCTGGATACCACAATATTAATGCAGTGCTATTCAAAGACACCTGAAAGTCCGCTTTAGCTTTCAGCTAGGAACAGCTTTCCAGTTTATGCCTTTTTCAGTACTGGACAAGGTGAAAGATTTAGCAGCCAGTGCATTAACAACTCTCAGCAAGGCAACTGGAGAGGGCATAAATGGGCAAAACTAGCCACAATTCAGGCATTATTATGAAAGAAGCAGCATATTCAACTAAAGGTATTCTTGACTTCAGCCTTTCAAAAGGACAGGGCATCTCCTATGTTAACAGCATGAGAAGAATATATTCCACTTCAAATGGAGAAACTGTTTTCAATAATGCTATTTGACCATGTTTTCCCTGAAAGGTAGTAGAAAAGTCAATTACAGCAGAGCTATGGATGGCACTTCACACTTTAAATATGCAGGCAGAAAAATAATGTCTTTTGTTTATAACATGCTCCTTAAACTTGGGGGTCGTTTACACTTCAGAGAGAATTCAACTTGGAGAAAGAAAAATTGTAGCTTAAATGCTCATTGCAAGGTAAGTATTTCTCTAATACTGTTTCTAATAGTAGCCTCATTAATTTAACTCTGCAGGATGTCAGTGCAAAGCATCTTTTGCTAACAGCTGACTTACAGAGAGATTGATTCTGTATTTGTACATTGCAAAAACCTTTTTTTATTTATATTTTTATGTCCTACTTCTGTTCCTTTATTGTCATTGCTAGTAATGTTATTTTCATCTTTCGTACATTGCCTCCACTTATACTTAGCAAGCATCTGGTGTTTTTTCAAAACAAGTTTATCCTTAATAATAGTATCCTACATTTGACCTTCAGATGCAACACATTCCATCTTTAAAAAAAGAAAAAATATTGCTGCTTATATCATCCCCTGTTTATTGTCCCTGGCATTTTTATTTGTCCATCACAATTGTATCATACCCTGTGGTATACATATCTTTAAAATAGTTGTAGTTAATTTCTTTTCTCTGCTGTCATTTCCTATGTAATTGCCTTACTAAGACACTCCCTCCCAACTTCTTTCTTTGAAGTACCATTTCTGTTTGAAATGGAGGACACAGAAATTAGCCCTAGTCCCAGGAAATACAGCAATTGTACACAAATAGAGCAAGCAAGATTAGAAATGTGTGTAAACCACACGCAAAGACTCCTAGGCACGGTTGTACAATGTTAAATCAAACTCCTCCTTAACTTAGGTTCTATTCAAAGCTTGTAACATGAGCCTCAGAAAAGGGGACAAGAAAGAGTATATAGAATAATCCACTTATTACAGTCCTGTAGTTTCTAGCAAGCTGCAGTATAGGGACTTACAGAGCTAAATGATTTTGCTAAGCACATTTAATAGTCGTTCTACAGACTTTTTTTTTTTCACCATTAATTCCTCTAATTACATTTTTTTTATTCTGTATATATGTATTCAGTCTCCTAAATGTCTCCCAGTTATAAGTCCCACATTGAAGCACTTAGGAAACTTCACCGAGATGGACCAAGAAGTTAAGAAATGGTGCTGTTATTGCTGTACACACATAAAAGGGGAAGGTATCTCTATTAGTAAGAGGACCTTAGGACCTGCTATTTCTATGCCAGCCTAAGGTGTTGCTTTTCAAAATAATCTAAAGAAAAGCTAGTAAATACTTAAAAAAAAAAAAAAATGCCCAGTCGAATTCTCGGAGGCCAGGATACCATTGGCTGCCTTTACCACAACAGCGCATTGCTGTCTCACATTCAACTTTGGGTCCAGCAGGACCCCCAGGAACTTTTCCACAACGTTACTTTCCAGAAATAAATTTCATTGTATGTATGAAGGCAAAAAAAGTCTTGAGGGCAAGAATTTAGCAAAGATCAATAAAAACCTTGTCATTTTTCTCAGTGAGACCATCTTCAATCATTCCTGGGTGGTGATGCTGAATATTTTAGAAAGGAATTCCATTCCTTTAGGTCTTAAGTTTATTAGTGTTTGTTGGACATAAGTAGAGATTGTTCCACATCTGGCTGCTGAAAGAAAGAGAAACTTTGTTCAACACCACCATGTAGCATTTGATGCTGCCCACTGGAAGTGATTGGAAACCAACTGAAACAATCCTCAGACTTGATTTGGTGCAGCAGTTCTAAGTGTGAAATAGCTCCAGGACTAAAATCCTTCATTACCTTTCTTGTGTTACCCAAAAGTGAAAAGTAACACATGCAATTTTTCAAAACTTAAAAATGAAAATCTGCTTTGATTAGCTACTCACCAACTTCTGATGCACATACAGTATTCTAGTCCCTCTGGTAGGCTGAGATTTAGCCTGACATCTGAAAACTGTGATACGTTCCACCCAGTCCAACATTATGTCTGCTAACTGATTCTTATAAGTCATTATAGGGCAGATAAACGAAGGATAACAGCACCCATCTCCTGTATGCCAAATTCACAGTGAATGGTTCCTTGATTATTGGATGTGCATTCATTTTGCAAACTACTGTCAGGAGACAAATTCAAAACTCAAAATCTTTTTATTTCCTTGTTTGAAATATTTCCATATTTTCTCACAGTGCTTTAGTTCTCAGATAGTCTTTTATGGCTTTATTCAAATTTTGCCATCCCCCTGCTGAACCATCAAAGTGGTTTCCTCACTAAAATTGTCATCCCACACAAATGGTGTAGTCATGCTTCATAAGTCACACAGACTTGGAAGCAGCTGTTTGTTCATGGCTACAGAAAGAACTGGAGACTGGTGTATAGGACTCCACAAAGAAATCTGGGCACTTCCCAGAAGCACGGGTGCAATGGAAATCCATAAGCCTGGTAACTGACTACAAGCTCACTGAACCAGAGCTGTGCAAAACTACCCTCTTGTGTAAATAGACAAGAAAAATGGGACAGTTGGCTTGGCAAGGTGTCAATACAAAAATTAGCTGTGCAAGTAACATGCATGGTTGAAGCTACACAATTGGCAAATGCGGGTTGGGCCAGAAAGAGCATTTTTTTCTAGGTCCTTCAGAACTAAAACCAAGGGCAGAGTTAAAAAACAAATGCTGTTACCTGAAATGAACAGCCGAGCCATCAGACTCTCCATCCTGACTTGCCACACAAACAGTATAGCAGCTTCAGTGGAGGAAGGACATTTGGATACAGATCCACTATGAGACTTCTCAAGTCCATAATACACACATTGTCAGCAGTAGTATTTGAGTAGTACTAGATCTTCAATATTTTGGTTATAACTATTCCAGTAAGTTATACAGTGCCAGCACATGCTCTTTGAGTCCCCTTGACACCAAGTGTATTGGTCATATCTATGCTGTTACACTCTCCCACCACCCACTGTGGTGGCCATAGGCAAAATGCCCATTGAAAACGGTGTCTGCTCCCTGCTAATTCCCAAAATAAAACCAAATATCTTTTGGAAGCTGCTAGTTGGACCATGCTAAAGCTATGCGCAGGAACCACGGTAACAGTTTGACAATATAGAGCATTAAGTTTCAGTGCTTAAAAATCACCAAGCACTATTTGATTTACTGGAATAGATTAGCTTAATTATGCAGAACTCCCTGTTGTTTGGCTGCACAACATGCTTTGCCCTGAAAGGCAGAACTTGACCATGTCCTACAGCTCCTAACTAGCCGGCTACAGGTGACTGAAAGCCTTCTGTTTTACTGCTTTTGTACTTCTTTGTACCACTGATCCTGCCTACCTTTCCACCTCTGTGCTCCTAACATGGCTGCAGATGACAATGGGGAGGTCACAGGGCAAATACCCTCAGTCCCTACAGCTTTGAAACTCGTACTTATCCTGATGAGGCCTTGGCCAAAGCACACTGCAGTTCCTTTCTGCTTTATACCTCCTGTACTTCAGTTTGTGGAAAGCAAGCAGGAAAATTAAGTTGGTGGAAATGGAGGATTCTGCCATCATTCCAGGATGCTTCTAGGCTCTGCTGCTGAATGCAGGGACCATAAACACTAAAGATCCAGGAACACTATGGAATAGTATGGAATATACTATGGAATAGTATGGAATATATAGCTTTAGAACAGAAATGCAGGATCTTCCTGTATTTTGTCAGGTTTCTAGGAAAAAAACAAAATGAAAATATATTTAGGGATGACTGTGGTAATTACTGAATGTATTCTTATTATGCTTTATTTTTCCTAATGCCAGCAAAGGCTTTGCTGGTACCTTATAAAATATGAATGCAGTTAAGCTATAATCAGATATTAATAGGGTAGTAGCCAAGGTTGTAGCTCAATCCCTAGGTGGAAAGAGAATACATTGGTATAGAAGCACATAAAGATGCAAAGTTGTCCACACGAACAAGGACAGCTAACATGATACAGTATTCAAGCTCAGCCAAGCCCTCAACTTCAAAGTGCTTGGACGTCTGCACCCAGAAAATCTATCATTTCTGACATATGAGTGACAGAAACTGAGTTTCTGCACTTTAGTAACTTATTGTCAGCTTCATCGAGGTAAATGGCCACCTGCATTGTGCTAACTGAAAGAAAACAAGTTACCTACACCACCAGGAAGCTTTGGATAGTAACTGAAGTTGACGGATCCCATACTTTTTGGACAAATAAAAGTCATATTTGTGAAAGAAAGGGCAGCACACAACTCTGTAGTGGGCACAAAGGAACCTGAGTTACCACAAGACTCCTTCCAAGTACAAAGTGACTATCATCACAACATCCCATTGTAAGCGTAATAAGTTTTAACAGGTTTTCATAGCAACCAAGGTCCAAAGAGACCAGTGGGTAAGTCTCTCTGACCTGCTGCTTGCTTTCAAGCATCTCTCAGGCTTCCTATAAACTACCTTAAAGAACCTATTCACACAAATATTACATCCCCAGAAAATTCAATCATGGGCCACAGGCAGAAAACAGATAAGATCACAAAGAGACTGCAATCAAGGCATATGAATGAGCAGAGAACTGGTGACATGAAGAACCTCCAAAAAACATAAAGCAAGAGGAAGATGTCTCCCCAGCAATGAATTCACGCATTCTGATCAGAAGAGCTGCCAGCCAGGAAAAAGCTAAAATATCTCCAAATAAAGAACTCATTGCATAAATCTGTTCCTCAGGGAAGAGATGACACCAATGACAGGTACTGTTTCAAAGCACATTGCTGAGGATAGTCCTGGGACATGCTCCACTGATGGCAATGAGCGTGCTCTAGAGGCATATACATGCAGAATGGAGCCTCTAGACAGAAATGCGGGCCCAAATGTTCACGCCCTTTAAAGAGGGAAGCAAAGCAGGATGGCAACATCTGATTTTCTATGCTACAACAGCTTATTGGTCTGGTATTCATGGATAATATTTCCCAGGCTCAATCTTCAGTCCCATTTGGAGTCTTTCAGGGATAAAAGACTCGGACTGTTTCAAGGATAATGACAAAATCCCCAGGAGTAATAGTAATTTCCTGAAGGAGATGTTTGCAGTACGATAATAGACAAGAACATCCAAATGAATTTCACCCAGGTTTTCTTATTGCCCTCCATGGATATTAGAGTGCTATTATTTTAGAAATTGTGCTGATATAGCACAGCATAGCTGCTGAGAGAGCTCCCAAAACCAGCAGATGCCATTACAAAGGTGTCAGCACATGCACTTTATACACTTATTTTTATTACTCTTAATTATCCCTGAAAAATTGTCCATCACTACCGCTTAATAATTTATCCATCAGTTTGATCATCAGGAAAGCTGACACCCAGCATCAGGAAGATTACTGCCATCAAAATATTAAACAGTCAAACATTTGCCTACTGAGATGCTATATTAAAGAATTGGGTTTTGCCCAGTTGCATAGTGATCCAGAAATAACATTTGTTAATATGCAATAAACCTTTTGGCAATATCCCCACTAACATTCACTTTTTTTTTTACTGTGCTAGGGAGAGGAAAATATTTTGTTTTCTATTTTAAAATTGCAAATAGCCACTTCAGTGACTAACCATGTCTAACTAATGCTCTGTTTCACTATGCTTGTAAATGGTTTGTACTTTTCCCTACTCTCTCCATGGTGGGAGCAGAAAACAAAAGCTCTTGGAATCATTGGCAGATTTCAAGTGCTAGTGCTCATATTCTCTTGCCCTGATAGTTACATTTCCTTTTCTTTTCCTACCAGCATGTAGCTGAAAATCTGTATCTTAAAAGTCTAATGTTTGCACCTTAAAGGATATGAATTTTCTTTTTGCTAGAAGATGTAGGACCAGTTTTCTTCATTACCTCCACTTCTTCCATCTGCCTTCAAGTCTTCCCAGTACTCTGCTGTGATATCTTCTCACTTGCATCCATGATGAGTGCTCTCAAACAGATGAGAACTGTAATCTTTTGCACTTGCTCTTCCAAGTTCTCGATGTAGTGGGGAATCTGACCTACCCTCTGAGAGTCTGCATTTGAGGTCTCCCCTACCAACTCTGTGTGGGATATTTTGGCAAGATGTTTCCATTACTACTTACCTAAACCACTCTGCTTACCTAAACCTAAACATTTAACCACTCTGCACCCATGCATTCTGCATGGGAGATCATATGCCTCAATTTCTTTGATTTACACATTATTAGCTAAGCAAAACACACTAATACGAATCTCAGACCTTCAAAATAACAAAGAATGAGGTCAGATCTTGACTGTCAGGAGCAAGCAGGTACTTTCTCTGTCCCTCCATGACAGATTTAGCAAGAAAGAAGGCCATTTACAATGGACAGTCAGACTGGTACTGCACAGTCTTCTCACAGCTTTTCTACAGCTACTGCTCCTTTTTAGGGCTCTGAGGAAATGATTGGATCATTCCTTAAGCCCTGGGCTAAGGTTAATGGAGGCATTCAAGATGCTGGGATATTCTGACTCACAGAATGTGGGCTGAACATGGGATACAAAAATTAAGAAATTTTCCAAGTCATCTAAAGAAGGGAACAATTTTAAAGTTTAAATGGTTTAAATTCAGTGAGACTGAGTAGGACGTGGGAAACTGCCGGATGTGATATATGAAATTGCTGGATGAGACAAGAGCAGTGTGCAAAGCTCACAAAAGTCACAACACCATGAGGGATGGCTGGGTTGCCATGTCACATGCTTTTCCTTTACTATCCAAGGGAAAGGTATGTGAGAATTGACCAGACTTTGCAGGCAACTTTTTGGGCGGTAGAGCTTTGCAAGGTCACAGTGTCTAGGGGAACCTGCAGGTAATACCAGAAAACAATATGTATAATATCAATAGGTAACAGTTTTGAGAATACCAGACTTTTGGTAATGGACATACTGAACTGGTACATTAAGGCAATTATTAATGGTTTGTTTACTGGGGCAAAAATGGGTCAGAGAAAAGGAAATGCAAGGGCACTGAGAAGCATCATCCAGAAACAGCAAACCTGAACAAGTCTCACTAACTTTAAAGGACTCAAAATCCTTTAAAAACTTTACAACTATGATTCTCTTCTGAAGACCTGGAAAATTTCTTAATTTCTATATCCCATGTTCAGCCCACATTCTGTGCATCAGATTATCCCAGCATCTTAAAGGTCTTTCCATCCAGACACAGCTACAGGTTGGGCAGAGAAGAGATTCAGAGCAGCCCTGCAGAGAAGGACTTGGGGATTTTGCTTGATGAGAAACTGAACATGAGCCGGCTTCAGTGTGTGCTCACAGCCCAGAAAGCCAACCGTATCCCGGGCTGCATCAAAAGGAGCGTGACCAGCAGGTCAAAGGAGGTGATCCTGCCCCTTTACTCTGCTCTTCTGAGACCTCGCTTGGAGTATTGTGTGCAGTTCTGGTGTCCTCAACATAAAAAGGACATGGAACTGTTGGAACAAGTCCAGAGGAGGGCCACGAGGATGATCAATGGACTGGAGCACCTCCTGTAGGAAGATAGGCTGAGAAAGTTGGGGCTGTTCAGCCTGGAGAAGAGAAGGCTGCATGGAGACCTCATAGCAGCCTTCCAGTAGCTGAAGGGAGCCTATAGGGATGCTGGGGAGAAACTGTTCATTAGAGACTGCAGTGATAGGACAAGAGGTAATGGGTTAAAACTTAAACAGGGGAAGTTTAGATTGGATATAAGGAAGAAGTTCTTTACTGTAAAGGTGGTGAGGCACTGGAATGGGTTGCCCAGGGAGCTGGTGAATGTTCCATCCCTGGCAGTGTTCAAGGCCATGTTGGACAGCGCCTTGGGTTACATGGTTTAGTGTGAGGTGTCCCTCCCCATGGCAGGGGGGTTGGAAACTGATGACCTTAAGGTCCTTTCCAACCCTAATTATTCTATGATTCTATGATTCTGGAAGAAGCATGTCTCTCTTAAATATACTTTATATTATTCCACGTTTTCTTGATTGAAAAATGCTAGTCCATAAAGGGCTTTTGAAATTTTAAATCACCAGTTTGCTACATATAAAACAGTCAGAACAAAACACGCAAGTTAGTAAGTACCTATGTATGAGTTTGCAGCTAAAAAGCAATGCAAAAAATATGGTGTGATTTAAAATAAGGACTGCATTACACTAGGAGCTGACTGTGCAATTACTTCAGGTGAAAGCTTGTAAGTTGTCTAAAGGGATTCTGCTGCTGTTAAAGAAGCTGTTTGATCTGTGTTCTCCTGCTTGTTGATACGCATGCAGTCCGTAGAGCAGTCACTGCCTGATACTTCCTTTGGGATCAGGCTATAATTTTGCAATGCTATAGATGCAAGCTTTGAATGCTGACATATCATAAAAATAAAAATACAAACAGAAAAATCCCTCAAACACATTGAAAGAATTTAAAAGGAGATGATTAAACTCAGTGCCCAGTTGCTCCTTGCAGAGCATTTTCTGGGTTTGTTTCCTCGATAACACTCAAGACCCAGTCTTTCTTATCCTTCAGAGCAGCACTGACTGACACATACACTTTCTACTGTCAAGGACAGGTTTCCACAATAGGTTTTCACCTTCAAAACACAGTTCCCTTCCTTTTCACTCTCACAGCCTCTGTACATATCCATGCTCCGCCATCTACACGCACCTTCTCATCATTCTCACCTTGAAGATGATAATTTCCAGTTTCTTTTTCCCCTTGTTTTGCCTAACTTACTAAAAGACATGACATTGGAACAGTAACTATGAAGTTTAATATCCATGTCATGCTATTGCTGAACTCTTTCAGCAGATGTTCTTTGGATGTAGATTGTATGTAAACCCCAATTTCCTACATAACTGTATAATACCACCCAGAGCAGAACCTTTATCCTTTTATCAACAAGATAGTATTACATGTTAAATCATACTAAAATATATAATTTTACATGCCACTTAGGACAAATCATTGCTTAATCATCAACACTGCCCCAGGTCGGTTTGTCCTGGGGGTTATTTTTTTTTCTGTGTGCAGCACAAATGGGTGCTGAACTTTTCCTGAGGTTCCTCAGTGCTACAATGGAACAATTTCATTGACCTGATGCTATTTAGAGGTCAGAAAGTGGAATTTTCAAAGAAGATTGGTGCAAAACTCCTTCTGATCTTTTCCTTTTAAAATCTTCAGCCTTAGTTTCTCATAAAAATCCCCCTGCTTTAAGGTTTTGATATAACTGAAAGCAATTACAACTCAAACATTGGATTTTACTTTCAGACACAATGCAATAGAATTATCATGATCTGCTGACATTCTTGTCATATTTAAAAAAGGAAAGAGCACATTTTTGTCATTCCTTTTGCGGAGACTGTGATAAGATTCTTTCTGCTTCTCAGACAGCTCCCTTAATTCCTATTTTCCAGTTACATCTGATTGCATCCTGTCCATCCAGTGCTGACCAGCAAGAAGCTGCACTTCACATCCAATTCCCACAGATTTAAATAAAGTCAGATTGTGCAAGTTAATGGTGTCTTGGTCTTTGAGTCCTAAACAGGGGGAGCATGTGGCAGAAAAGTCATTCCCTGCGCAAGACCAAAGAGTAAGACCTGCAGACTACTAGTAGGGCCATAGCTACAGAGCTTATTTACAGCTCAGGCAAAGTCTAGGGTGAGGAAACAATAGTCTTCACATAGTCCTTAAGAAATTTCAGGAGGAAATACTGATTCCTGGGAAAGTCTTAGCTTTTTGTGAACAGTTTTTATAAAATGTACCCTATACGTATATTTTCAAACACAGAAGTGAAGAAAAAGTCTATATTTTTAATCAAGATGGATAAGGAAGAGATCTCTTAGTGCTGCAGAGCATATAATCAGTCTCTTGTCATCATCCACTGGAAAAGAATCTGCCCTACACAATTGTTCCAGAATGTCATCTCTTATTAAGAAGTAATATTTACAGAAGAACAGCAAACATAATTTTTTATTTGGCTCTTCTCCATCTGCTTTTTTACCTAAAATTTTCTCTCTAAGCAGCAGGATTTATATAATGCAAGTGCCACAGCTATCTTTTGTTCCATATACTTCATGTAATCAGAACTCAAAACCTCAGACTAGCAGCAGTGGCCCAAGTAACTGAGGCACTAAACATGAAATTCTACAAGGCATCATAGAGACCTCCAGTGTAGGCTATAGATGATCCATGAGAACTGATCAAAGATAATGGTTTACCACCCTTCGTTTGAGAACCTGTGACAGACAAGGTGGGTCCCTTAGCACAAAGAGACTGCAGGGTAAATTGTATTTCTTCAAACTGTTTCATATGCACCTCACTTCTAAGCTTCTTTTAGAATGCTTTCTTGATGTATGTGGCAGGTGTCTTATAATGTCATATTTATTTATTGTGTGTTCACTGCTCACTGGAGTGAAATATATGCTCAGCTGCATGGCACAATGTAAGGTCTGTCAATAAATTTCTATTCTAAAAAAAACCCTGTTCTTTTAATGATGCCTGAAACATTCGCTATCCTCCATCTGTATCCCCAGCATCCTCACCTGCTGCATCAGCTGTTTTTGTTTGTGAGTCCCAAACTTTTATATCAGTGATATTCATAGAATCATAGAATAGTTACGGTTGGAAAGGATCTTAAGATCATATAGTTCCAACCCCCTGCCATGGTCAGGGACACCTCACACTAAACCATCTCACCCAAGGCTTCTCCAACCTGGCCTTGAACCTATTCTAGGTTATAAGTGCAGAATATTGGTGATGATATAAGAAAATTACAATTTTTAGCTTAAAATATCTCTTCCCTAAAGTTGTAATTACTCTTATGCAAAAAAGCATTAGGCCCAATGCACCACTGAATTTGTATGTAGCTTTTGTGTTGGTCTTTATATAAGAGCTGGTCGCACACTACATCAGTCATCCCCTGTCCAGTGTAAATTACCTGTGAATAACTATTCTGCCCTGAGAACAGTTACTCAAATTGGAGCCCAGAGAAAGCCCCATCCTTGGAGATGTTCAGCCCCTGAGCACCTTGCTCAGAGCCTGTTTCAAGAAAGGGGCTAGACCAGGTGATTTCCAGAATTACCTTCCAAACTTATTTATTCTAGGAATGGTCCTTGGCTTCTGCTGACATCCAGGCAGTGTCTAGGAGATGTCTGAGGCACTATATTAGGTCCAGGCAAAACCATGCCAAGCACTTTGCTAAAAATTTCACTGCAAATAGGATCAAATTCCAGTGCTCAGGGATATTCTCTGTCACTGGTTAATTATCTAGAGAACATGTAGACAGGAGCATTGGTATCCCCCAAGTGACACAGAAGGTCTGTAAGAGAGTAGGAACTTCAGTGTTCACTCTCTTATCTGAGGTTTACTCCGTATCAACCGGTATACTTTTCATCAATTTGTTAGATTATCTAGTTTAGATTAAGGTGAAACCTTGGCTTTTAGTTATCATGTTATGCTTCTTGTTAGAACAGTATTTTCACATTCAACTCTTCCTTTCCGATACTAACCTTGAGCCAAGCACAGATCACCTCTTTTATAAGTGAGATCAAGAGACCTTAAAGGCCACATGCTTCAGGAGGTGTTGACAAAACGGTTCTTACGTACTTTTCAGAATCTGGAACTTAGTGAATAGTTTGCAGTCACAAAAGACTAATAACATCACTGGCCTTTAAATAAAGACTTTAGAGCTAAATTTGGCACCTTATTGTACGGCTTTTAAATATGATACCCTCGAGACCCAAAATCTGCACCCAGATTACTAAAGACTGGGTGTATTTTTACAGGTTTTTTCAGACAAAAGAGCATTTTCTTTTCCTTCCTTCTAGAATGATGGGATTCTGGTAAACTTTGATTTGAAAGTGCTGGGATTAACAGAATCAGTAGGAATAATCATATCAAGAGCACAGTTCTGCTTAATATTGCCAGCTACTGGAACAATACATGTTAACATCAGAGAGACCCTGCAGACAAATTAAACTTGATGTTTTGTGGTCATTTTGGAAGTTATGACTGGGAGTAAAACTGTGGTCTTCATCTGAGAATTTACAGTAGTTATTGCTTTGATATCTATGGGTGAGAAGTGCTTTGCCATAATTTCACGTAGCAAGTTAAAATGATCTACGAAAGTCATCCGATTTTCCAGTGGCAGGCCCAGGAGAGCTTGCTCTGTTAAGTGCCGGCACACAACCAGCATAACTTCTATATTTTCTCATTTGAACAAACTATTTCTTCATTTACAAACAAAACCATTTACTCCTGTGGCTAATCTTTCCCATTGAGTGAGTAATATTAGTGGATTAGGCATTCAGCTTGTGTCCCTTGACATCACTGACAGATGATCATATTAGTGATCTCTCTATAGATGGAAATGTAATGTTGCTACTCCCTCAGCCCATTGGAGCAAAGAACATTTATTACCCACCTTGCATCTGTTTTCTTTGCAGCTATGCACTTTGCACCTTTCAGTAAGAGTCCCTGGATGCCATTGATAGAAAAGCAGCTCTGAATGCTGGCTTAGAAGCATTCAGTACATCAGCAATATATGAAACAGGAAGGGCAACTAAACAAGCTGGGTAATTTTTCTGTACTAAAAATAAGCAGTGAATAACTGTTTACATTTAAATAAGCATATTCAGCATGTTCACATATTATATTCTAATTACTTAATAGCTTGAACTTTGTTAAACGGTGCATTTTATAGCGTGCATTCAATCTTTCTTGCATTGCACTGATGATGTTGACAGCTGCAAGTAATTGATCTGGGCTGTGCTTCAGGTACTCCAGTCATGATCTCTCTCTCTTCCTCACACATTCATTCAATTAATTTCTCCCAAACTTTAATTGACATTCCTCTTTTTTCAAGGATTCCCAAACTTTTTTTCTCCAAAGACACTTTGTCATTCAGCTTGCTTCCTAAACCCCTTCCATTTTGCACACTTGTCTTCCTTTTCTGGCTGTTCCCTAAATCTTCCTATCCCCCAAGTCCCAAATATCCTTGCTTTTTCCAGCTGTTATCTCACATTTTGGAGGGGGACAGAATTAGGTGCTCAGGCAATGCTGGACAGCTTCAGTCACTGTTGCAACTGGACTAAGTATGCCCTGGACTAAGGGAGCCCTGTACAACCCACAGGTTGGAAGGTTGCAGGTATTAAGTAGGATAAATGATAAGCTCCCTTCCATACAAGAAGGGTAGTGGATATGTTTCTTACTGGCAAAAAAGAGAAGACCTTGGGAAAACACATGTTAAAAATAAATTTAAAGAAAAGCTGCATTAACAAGAATTAAATTGATGCCTTTCCCTGCCTGGTTGCTTGCCTTGCCTCAGGCTTTGTTAAGTTAAAGCTCCATCCAGACCACATGTGTTTTTTGTTTATCCAGTAGTAGTACTCGCATGTCGTGTACAGTTCACAAATAGTAATGGAAGAGTTCCTTGGCTTTGGAAATATCCCCTCTCTTAAAAAATATCTGCTAACAGTAAGAAACGAAAACAGTGCAGTGAATTTATGCCTC
The DNA here is from genome assembly GCF_034315485.1 of Pezoporus occidentalis. Lineage (NCBI taxonomy): Eukaryota > Metazoa > Chordata > Aves > Psittaciformes > Psittacidae > Pezoporus > Pezoporus occidentalis. The sequence continues at coordinate 2,052,214 of NW_026915910.1, read as the reverse complement.
AAGAGGAAGCAAAGTTGCTGTAAGATTTACTTTAATCCGTTTGTTCCCTAGAGTTGAGTGTCAGAGTCAGTTACACAAAATAATATACTATCCTTGACTTTTTGCATGCAGGAAAACCTTAAAGCTCAAGGCATCATTTCTCCCTATTAGAGCACTTACTCTGACATTCATTATGACTGCAATAAGTATTTTAATGTTAAGAACATCTACTCTTTACTCCTCTTATGTCTTTAAAAAGGCAGTGATGCATTCTTTTAAGCTACGCTTCCAAAAGCATCATACTGCTGGATCTTATGAAAAGCATTTTTATCAATGGATAGATAATCATTTGCAGAATTATGCTTCTTGCTGTTGGAAAAGATTCCAAATAATTTTCCTCCCCAAAAAAGGAAGTTGAAAATTAAAGCAGAATAATTTTAAGTAAGTTCTGATACTCATTAAATCCTGCGCTTAATTGGCCTAGCGGCACAGCTGTGCAGTGAAAGAGCCCTCCAGATCTATGTGAACTGGGCTAAGTATGTGAGTATATGCTATAAAGTCACCGCTGGTAAAGACAGATTGCAGCTTTAGCTTTGCTGGAGCGTTTGTACCAGGCTTTGTGTTTATGTAATTGTCTATTGACATTCTACAAGATTTGATCTTGCTAATGCTGTAGAATGATCAGGAGCCTCTCAAGGTGTAATCGGTGCAATATAATGTACAGCACAGTGTCAGTCAATGAATAGCTATAATGTCAGTGAAACATGGCCAGATATTAATAGTGTCTGTGCCCTTCTGAGCTGGGGTTTTGTTCATTTTATAGTGAATTTGATTTGTGGATGTTTTAGAAAATTCTGAGATAACTTAAATCCTCTTGACACACTGAGAATTCAGTAGTGCTTTGATTGCATATACATAACAATGGGAAATCTAAGTATTTTATCAGAAGTTGTCATTAATAGCGTTTATATAACAATTTAAGCTGATAACGTAAATATGCACTGAAAATGCTATGAATTTGCTCATTTCAATAGTACCTCAAACTCTGAACACAGATGGAGTTGAATCTGCCAGGCTAGATGGTATAGAAAACATGAAAGCAGACAGACCTTTTAAATATAAACTCTTTTATTAGAAGCTTTTCATTTTAATAGTAATTGTAAAACTGTAAATCAGGCTTCCAAAGAACACACATAACTGAGTTTATAGAGCCCATAGGGGAAGCAAAAAATCCCAAGATGACTAGCTTTTACCATTTTTGACAGGTCATGTTCAATTGTGCTTGGATCTTTATCCATATATCATACCCATAAACAACAATTATATATATCTAAGCACAGTTGACTCTCATACACACATTTAGACCCAGTACAACATCATTTAATTTCTCTTTTTTGGAACAGAAGAAACAATGTGGTAGGATTTCCACTTTATAACATAAATAGAACACAAAAGTTCATCTGGAAGGGACCTACAACGAGGTCAGACTGACAGGCCTCCCCAGTTAGCCAGGACTGCTGATAGATGATGGGAAGTGACTCAGTGAGCAGGGCCACCTGCTCCCTCAGTACCTTTGGTGGGGATCCCACCTGGCCCCATAGCCTTGTGTGTGTCTAAGTGGTGTAGCAGGTTGCTGGCAATCTCCCCTTTGATTAGGGGGCTTTGTTGTGCTCCCCATCCTGTCTTACAGCTGAGGGGGCTTGGTACCCTGAAAACAACTGGTCTTACTAGTAAAGACCAAGGCGAAGAAGGCAGCAAGTACCTCAGCCTTTGCTACTGTTTTTTCCCCACCCTGCACTCAAGAAAGGGTGGAGATTCTCCTTAGCTCTCCTTTTGTTGTGAATGTAATTATAGAAACATTGCTGATTTTCTTTTAGGGCAGTAGCCAGGTTAAATTCTAATTGGGCTTTGGCCCTTCTCATTTTCTCCCTGCATAACCTCACAACACCTTTGTAGGCCTACTGAGTTGCCTGCACCTTCTTGCAAAAGTCATAATCTCTCTTTTTTTGCCTGAGTTCCAGCTAGATCTCTTTGTTCAGCCAGGCTTTTCTTCCCCAACATATCCTTTTTCAGAACATGTGATGTGCTAGCAATGTAATGCTCAGCAATCCTGCCTCTGCCATAGTATTGCCAGTTAATGGCTCATTCCAGGAAGCTTTTCACCTTCCTAAGGCAAGGTGAGTTCAGCCTATTAGCACAGTGCAAGGGCCTTTATATTTGACAATGCTCTTCACTAACCCAATAGCCTTTTATCCTTCCTGATGACAGTGTTTCAATACTGCACCAGTTTGTTCCAATTTGCACCAGACAGTTACGCATCTTGTCAGAAATACAGGAAATTCAGGGCACAGATTGCTCTCAATTGCTGTATTTCCACAAATCCAGAACTGAGCATGAGAGCCTTGATCATCTCACACTGCCAAAGGCTTCCCCTAACACAGTGTAAATCACAGTCCACCTTGTTCTGCTAGACATCTGGTTTTGTAATTAGCCATTTTGTTGTTACAGACCTTGAGTGAATTTCATACTCATCAGCAACTCTCCACAGTCTCTTTTAGATCATCCCCATCACTGCTGGAGTGCTCAGCAGCTTGGCATTTTCTTTTTCCACTCACCTTGCTGACTCTGACACTGTGCTCCTGCCTGCATCATAGTTCTTCGCCACACTGTGACCCTATACATTGCAATTCAGCAGCAGGGCATTCACCTGCCAGTCCTTGAAAGACCTTAAGTACGCCAAGTTGAAACACTCACAAGACACCTCCTTAGGGAAGTACAATGATTGCCAAAGACGGGGAAAACTGCATGGTCAGCCCAGCCCAACTTTCAGAGGGTTAAAATGCACAGATACTGTAGCTTTGGTCAGCATTATTTTATTTATTTGATTATTATTATTTATTGTTTATTTTAGAACAGGAAGAGTTTAGTTGGAAGAGACCTATCTTTATAACAAAAAAAAAGTTGACCAAAAGTTAAAGCATGTTGTTAAGGGCATTGTCCAAATGCCTCTTAAACACTGACAGGCTTGGGGCATAAATCACCACTCTGTTCCAGTGTTAGACTACCCTTTCTGTAAAAAATGCTTGTGAATGTCCAGTCTAAATCTCCCCTTGTGCAGGTTTGAGTAGTTCAAACACATCCTGTCTTGATCCCAGGGAGGCCAGCATCTCCCTCTCCACTACCTGTCCTCAGCAAGCTGTACAGAGGAATGAGGTTAACCCTCAGACTCCTGTCCTCCAAGCCCAAAGTCTTTAGCCACTATTCATAGGTCATTCCTTCCACCCTTTCACTAGCAAAAAAAAACATGAATCTCCAGCTTCATTTTGAGGTAAGTTTCACACAGAGACAGAGGGTGCTGCTGAGCTTCCTTCACCTATTCCTGCGGAGAGCTTCCAGCTGCCTCTAGGACAATGATGGGGTACAGAGTGGTGCATTTCTCCATGGATACGGGGAGCTTCCAGCTGCAGCAAAAATACACTGAAGGAACAAAAACAGGGCACATATAATTTTCTTCTTGCTTTGGGAAATGTTGAGCTATCTAGCCTGAGACTCATAATACTTTTAAAGAAAGAAAATATATATTTCAACAGACATTTCTAAATTTCCCAAGGTCTACGCTTCATTTTCTGATTCTGTGCCATGGCAGTCACAAAACTAAGCAGAGAATGTAAACATGCATAAAAAATTGTACAATAAGTGTTGATTCTTGGATGGTCAGAATGAGTTAGAGTTTGTTTACTTTGAGAAAAATAAAAGGATAAATGAGAAAGAAAAAGCAAAATATGCAGAAACCAAAATAGTGCAGTAAACTTAGCTCCCATAGGCCATTTGCAGCTTCTTACCCTGAAGCAACATGTTCCCCTTTACATGCTTTCCCCATGTAACCCCACCTATAGCTCCAACTATTCCCCTTCCAGGTAGATTATACTGCCTGTTCTGATGTCAGTGTCACCAGATCCATGCATGTACAGAGGAAGCTAGATATTTGCTGAACACATCATGTTTACAATAAATATGACATATGTATACACTTTAAAAAGCATCACTATTTTTGTACAGCTGAACATGAATTTAGTAGTGTTTAGCTCTGTTGAAGGGATGGTACGGCCCAGCTCAAGCAATCAAGGAGGTTCCTCAATAGCGTGGTAGACAACTTTCTTCTGCAAGTAATAGAGGAGCCGACAAGGAGAGGTGCCATGTTTGACCTCGTGCTCACCAACAGGGAAGGGCTCGTTGGAAATGCGATGCTCCAGGGCAGCCTTGGATGCAGCGATCATGAGATGCTCGAATTTGAGATCCTCAGGACAGTGAGAAGAGCATGCAGCAAGCTCACTGCCCTGGACCTCAAAAGAGCAGACTTCGACCTCTTCAGGAACCTGCTTAGTAAGGTTCCATGGGATACAACCCTAGAGGGCAGGTGGACCCAAGACTGTTGGTTGATATTCAAGGATCACCTGCTACAAGCTCAGGAGTGTTGCATCCCAACCAGAAGGAAGTGCAGCAGGAGGGCCAGGAGACCTCCTTGGATGGATAAGGAGCTCCTGAGGAAATTTTGAAGGAAAAAAAAAAGCTTATAAAAGGTGGAAGCAAGGACAGGCAGCCTGGGAAGAGTACAGGGATGTTGTCCAGGAAGCTAGGGACCAGGTTAGGAAAGCTAAGGCCCAGTTAGAATTAAACTTGGCTAGCGATGTGAAAGATAACAGCAAGGGATTCTCTAGGTACACTGCAGGTAAAAGACAGACTAGGGACAATGTGGGCCCTCTCCGGAAGCTATCAGGAGAACTGGCTACCCTGGGTTTGGAGAAGGCTGAGGTTCTGAATGCCTTCTTTGCCTCAGTTTTCACTGGCAAATGCTCTGACCACGCTACCCCAGTCATGGAAGGCAGACGCAGGGACTGTGAGAATGAAGACCTTGGGCCCACTGTAGGAGAGGATCTGGTTCAAGACCATCTTAAGAACCTGAATGTACACAAGTCCATGGGACCTGATGAAATCCATTCGCGGGTCCTGAAGGAGATGGCAAATGAAGTTGCTAAGCCACTGTCGATCATATCTGAAAAATCGTGGCAGTCAGGTGAAGTTCCCAACAACTGGAAAAAGGGAAATATAACCCCCATTTTCAAGAAGGGGAAAATGGATGACCCAGGGAATTACAGACCAGTCAGTCTCACCTCTGTGCCTGGCAAAATCTTGGAGCAGATTCTCCTGGAAGGCATGCTAAGGCACATGAAAATCAACAAGGTGCTTGGTGACAGCCAGCATGGCTTCATTAAGGGGAAATCCTGCCTGATCAATTTGGTGGCCTTCTATGATGGGGCTACAGAACTGATGGACAGGGGTAGAGCAGTTGATGTCATCTACCTGGACTTGTGTAAAGCGTTTGACACTGTCCCACACGACATCCTTGTCTCTAAATTGGAGAGACGTCAATTTGATGGATGGACCAGTTGGTGGATAAAGAACTGGCTGGATGGCCGCACACAAAGAGTTGTGGTCAATGGCTCAAAGTCTGGCTGAAGACCAGTAACGAGTGGTGTCCCTCAGGGAGGTGTTGGGACCGGTCTTGTTCAACATTTTCGTCGCTGACATGGACAGTGGGATTGAGTGCGCCCTCAGCAAGTTTGCCGATGACACCAAGCTGTGTGGTTCGGTTGATATGCTGGAGGGAAGGAATGCCATCCAGAGGGACCTTGACACACTTGTGAGGTGGGCTGATGCCAACCTTATGAAGTTTAACCATGCCAAGTGCAAGGTCCTACACCTGGGTCTGAGCAATCCCAGGCACAGCTACAGGTTGGGCAGAGAAGAGATTCAGAGCAACCCTGCAGAGAAGGACTTGGGGGTGTTGGTCAATGAGAAAATGAACATGAGAGGGTTTCAGTGTGCACTCACAGCCCAGAAAGCCAACTGTATCCCGGGCTGCATCAAAAGGAGCGTGACCAGCCGGTCAAAGGAGGTGATCCTGCCCCTTTACTCTGCTCTTCTGAGACCTCACTTAGAGTATTGTGTGCAGTTCTGGTGTCCTCAACATAAAAAGGACATGGAACTGTTGGAACAAGTCCAGAGGAGGGCCATGAGGATGATCAGGGGACTGGAGCACCTCCCGTATGAAGATAGGCTGAGAAAGTTGGGGCTGTTCAGCCTGGAGAAGAGAAGGCTGCGTGGAGACCTCATAGCAGCCTTCCAGTATCTGAAGGAGCCTTATAAGGAATGCTGGGGAGGGACTCTTCCTTAGGGACCATAGTGACAAGACAATGGGTAATGGGTTCAAACTTGAACAGGGGAAGTTTAGATTGGATATAAGGAAGAAGTTCTTTCCTGTTAGGGTGGTGAGGCACTGGAATAGGTTGCCCAGGGAGCTGGTGAATGCTCCATCCCTGGCAGTATTCAAGGCCATGTTGGACAGCGCCTTGGGTTACATGGTTTAGTGTGAGGTGTCCCTCCCCATGGCAGGGGGGTTGGAACTGGATGATCTTAAGCTCCTTACCAACCCTAGCTGTTCTATGATTCTATGATAACAAAAACCTTATTATACAATTTCCTGAAACATCTGTCAAGTTGGGGCAATTTTCATTAACAATTTTCATCTGTTAGTGGAATTATGGGAAAAGCAGAACTCACTTCCCTAATGGCCAAAACTGGCTCTGTCACAGAGCTTGCAAAGAAGTCACGCAACAGAAGTTTGACCTGGCAACTAGCAAAGTTTCACTGAATTTGCACAGCGATGCCAACTTCTGTCTCTTTCTTTGCTTCTTCCTCTCTTCCAATCTGCCAAGTAAGTGGAGGAACCTAATTAACAATTAATCAGCTTCTCTTGGACTCCAGTGCCTGTGTTCGTTTTGGAAGACTTTTACTTACGGATGGCTTCATTTAAGAATGCATTAAATGCTCTACAGATTTGAAAAGAATTCATCAAAGTATAATTAGCTTGATAGCTCTTTTGTCATCAAGTAGCCTACCATTTCCCTCCCGATGGTAGTTTAGATAGCTATGAAGAAAAATGCAATTGCTCTCTTTAATTACTGACCCAAGATATTTAGGCATTGCTTAGAATAAATTGCTTACATGGTCACAATTTTTTACTCATTTCTAAAACTTTCTGGTGTCCTGTCATAACAGACAACTGTCAGTCAATCAAAAATATTTTTGACTCACAAGCAGCATGCAGGTTCCTCCAGTGGGACAGTATCTCTATTAGTAAGCTCTGCACAGGATTTAAACACAGAGTCAATAGCTGATCTTTATTGGTAAAATGGTGTAGTTAGCACCCATCTGTTATATTCCTGTCACCAGGCCCTGGTCCATTCCTGGTGTCCTGGGTTCAGCAGTAGCAGTCATGTTTTTCCTTTGTGTTAGCTGGTGCAGTGCTGTGTTTTTGACTTTCAGCCTGAGAACAACACTGATAGCACTGAGAACAACACTGATAGCAATTTTTCTCCTTCTTGGTAGCTGGTACAGTGCTGTGTTTTGACTTCCAGCCTGGGAACAGTGCTGGTGATACCGATGTTTTCAGTTGTTGCTAAGTGATGTTTACCCTGACCAAGGACTTTGTGAGGCTCATGCTCTGCCAGGGAGGAGGGGAAGCTGTGAGGAAGCAGAGATGGGGCGCCTGACCCGGGCTAGCCGGGGAGGGATTCCATACCACAGCACGTCATGCCCGGGGTGGGGGGTAACTGGGAGTTACCCGGAAGGATACGGGCTTCCAGGTGGGACTCGTTTTCTTGGCCGGTGGTATTGTATTCTCTTCCCTTGTTATTTTCCCTTATCATTGTTGTCATTGGTGGTAGCGGTGGTGATTTGTGTCGTACATTGGTTGCTGGACTGTTCTTGTCTCAACCCATAGGAGTTGCACTCTTTTGATCCTCCTCCCCACTCCTCTGGGAGCGGGGAAGGGGAGAGCCCCGGTGAGGGGGGGGGGGGGGGACGGACCTCGATTGTTGTCAGCTCGGCACCACTCACTGGGAGTGAGTGAACAAGTTACCTGACTGGGTTTAAACCACGACACCTGGGTATAGCAGGAATAATATTAATAGAGCTATAGAGCTCAAGAAAAAAAAAAATAAAGTGTGCAGAGATATCATTAATTTTGTTTACAGAGTAGGGAAATCCTCACGATCCTTTTTGAAAGCTGGGTGAGTAACATTTGATTTCAATGCTTAATCCACAATAGTAATTGAGAGGAGAGTAAAAAGAAAGGGAGATTTGGTTTAGCCCAAAGACAATTATTCTTTTTAATCAAAGAAATCAACAAGACACACACCCCCCAAATATTACCTTTTGCATCAGACTAAAACATATTTCATTGTATTTTAAATTATTAATGTCTTTTGATTTTTTTTCAACCTAGAAAATTTTGACATGATCTTCCACTTCAAAAAAAAAAAAAATCAATTTTTTTCATTTAGGTCAGAACAAGTTTTTTAATATTTTATCCCTTTCTTTCATTTGGTGGTAAATCTACTTGACACATTTTCACAGAAAAAACTACATATTCCTACAACCCATTTTCAAGCAAATTCAATAAACTTACAAAGAATTTTCCTGTCAAATCAGGATTCTCTGGCCCACTGCTAAAGCATCTTGTTTCCCTACCTGTTACTTCCCCTGCAGTAAGGGAGTGTGTAACATCCGTAATGCTTTGCCACATCTATTAGGTGTCTCCTCGCTGGCTGGCATGCTGCTTGCAGTGCCAAACACAGGCCAGAGTTAGGAGCAGCCTTGCCTGCTGCAGTTCTGACTCACTTTCTTGGCCCAGCTTCAACTAGCTGGGGAACTCCCTGGAGGATGAACATATCAGAACTCATTTGCAATGTTTAAAAGTTAAAGGAGCCCAGATATAACAGTGGAGGATATCTTCCTGCAGCCACCTTCATGGAAGCCATAGAATTGTAGAATCACAGAATAGTTTGGATTGGAAGGGACCTTAAAGATCATCTAGTTACAACCCCCACACCATGGTCAGGACCTTCCACTAGACCAGGTTGCTCAAAGCCCCATCCAGCCTGGCCTTGAAAACTGCCAGGGATGGGGCAGCCACAGCTTCCCTGGGCAACCTCTGCCAGTGCCTCACCACCTTCGCAGTAGAGAATTTATTCCTAATGCCTTATCTAAATCTTTCATCTTTCAGTTTGAATCCTTTTCCCCTTGCCCTGTCACTACACACCTTCCCTCTGAGCATCTCCATGGTCTCCTCTGGACTTGCTTTTACAGGTCTTTCTTAAGTCAGAAAAGCCTTTCTAAATGCCAGCAGTCTATTCAGCCTGTTTCAACCCGCTTGTGTCTATGTTTTTGTCCACAGATTTTTGAAATCAAAACTAGCCAGCAATAAGCATTTTGCCTAGCAGAGACTTCTTCAAGGCTGCTAGAAGTGCCCTGAAGGTAATGTGACATGGTGGAGAGCACCAAAGCACTCGCTGGACTCCAGCCAAATGGATCCATGTCCCACCGGCATGGTTTGTATATTCTCTATATGGCAAGGGTATGGGGCTGGACTGAGAGAGACTGCAATCCCAGCAACTGTTTCCTTCTCACCACCCATCAATGTCCAGCACCACGAAGCCCTCTGAGAATAAAAAAACACCCTTCTATTGTCTACAATGAAGCTTTGTCCAGACGGGAGTCAGGTAACAAGTCTTAATTAAGCCATTTTCTATCCAGATATGGAAATGAGGGCTGGCAAGTTTTTCTTGGTTGTATTATGTTTCTTTTCTGACAGAAACAGAGGTTAACTATTTCATACCCCCATTTTCTCAGTAAAACATTTCAATGATAAAATAAAAAATAAAATAGCTGTAGTTCTGAAGTTTAGCACTTAAATATGCTTAGAAGTGCAGTTACTTTGACTTGAACATAATGGTTTGGTTTAGGTTTTGATTTTTTTTAAAAAAACATAACTCTTTCACTTGGACTGACTTTTTCCTGTTAGCCTTTTATACTAATGGCACATTTAAAAAGTTTGTTCTGTTGATATCCAGGTCAGACTTTTCTCTGAAATTAGGAATTTTATTTTTCATGGGAAATCCTAGATCGCACAGCTTTGAGGAGAAATATCACGGAGGGTTTTGTGCAGGTTTGCCTTAGTGGTCACTGATTTACATAGTTCTAAAGATTTGATGTTAATCCTGCAGCTACTGTATAATATTGCATCTCCATTTACAGCAAAGTAAATGGATGCGATGTTCAATACAGCAGCCAAACTCAATGGCTTCTCCAAGCTACAGTCATTCACATCTTTGGACCCCACTGTAGCAGCTCCATGTGGTCCATGTTATTCAAGCACTAGTATCATGGTTTTAATCCTTTGCAAGGATACAAGCCATTCACAGTGACCTCCAGGAAACCCACTCTCTGTTGACTGACTGGGCTAAAATCTGTGCACAACCAACCATGACTGACCCTGAGGTTGCAGAATAAAAAAAATAAAGAGGAAGGAGCACCTGGGAAAACTACCTCAGGCAATAGAGCAAGATCAGCTTGCTCCTTGAGAGTCTAAACTTCTTCACTCCTAGGTTGGGAATTTTAATTTCAGAACACTGTATGCTTCAGGGCAAGTGATTGTGGTTTACACTTCATGAGATAAAACGCAGAAGATATAGCCACTCTGGAAGAAGTCCACAGATTAATTCATACTTATGGGTCAGCTGGAGGTGAATGAAATGAGGTGACTGAAAACAAGAACCAGGTTAAAAAAAAATCACATAAAAACTACAAAAAATCCAAACTTTAAACAGTTGAAAGCTACTGAGTAATCAATGCTCCTTCTGTCTTTTGCCCCAGCACCATCTAGCTCTGGTGATTAAAGGCATGCAAACAAAGTCTGGAACAGGTACAGGGAGCATTTCTTGATTCCATGTGAACAGAACAGACCTTTGGTCATCCAGGACATCAGTAATTCATTGTGTGAGCATCCAGAGAGCAAAATGTTACTGATTTCTCTAACTTAAGAGAAAAGCAAATTGCCCTGCTCTGGCTTTAGTACATTGATAGATTTTCCTATTCAATTACTGCTTACAAGGATAGAAACAAAAAAAAAAATGCAGGGACATCCATGCAGGCTCTAAGGTACTGTTCAAGGCAGGGTCCAGAACACACCTGCAACTTCAGCGAAGGCAGATGTTGGTTTAGTACTTGCTGCAGCAATGGGGAGGAAGGTATTGTCACTAAATACTCTCAGAGGTGCTGGTTAGTCTAAATCTCATGGAAGGAAGGAAGGAAAGGTGGAAGATATTGTTAAGATAGCAGAATGACAGAACCTTACAGACCTGCAACAGGGAAAAGAGAATACAATAGAAAAGTTAGGGAAGTTGTGAAAGAAGTCAGGTTTTGCAATGATGATTTCTGAATTCTTTGTGTGCTTAATAAATATATTGCCAAAATAGGACATGTTGCTTATTTGTTTTTCATCCTACTTATTTTTGTTTTTGATACCAAGCCAGTGTTCTCTTATTGGCATCATATATTACATCCAAGCATTAAAGGGTCAGTGGGGTTCAGAACTTTTTTTCCTCTAGTGTGGCAGTATTATTCTACACTGACAGATTTATTATCTTTTTCTGGAGGGTTATTTAAGTGAATTGATTTTGAATCTTTGACATTGTAATCGATACACGTAAGAGAAAATACTAACTCACAAATGCCAGATCTGCTGTGATTACGGTTTTTCTTCCTTAGTACCAAATAAGATCAATCACTATCTAAATGAAATGTGCTGGGTAAATACATTTTACCTAAAAGCAAAGCTCTACTGAAAAAAACAAGGATAAAAAGATCAGGGATCCTTAGTTTATCCAGTTCTAGTGTCACAGTAATGGAACCCTCTCACCTCCTCTGCACTTTGCATTCTCCCCTGAGCATCTGCCCAGTCCATTGGACTAAAATAAGATTGTTCATGGGTCACATGAAGGAAGAAGAGATTAATCTTCCTCTTCTGGCTGTAAGCAAAATTAGGCAAGACATATCTGCCTGCTCATTCTGAGAAATTTTGTTCCCTGTCTTCCTCAAAGTGTGTCATAACTCTGATGCATTGCTTCCCCGCACTGACTTCTACACACAGCGCTCTGCAGTCACAAGTGAGAATGTGAGAATGGGAAGTTTTCATGGAGAGTGTCCAGAATTAAAGCAGCTCTTATCCTGCCACGGCTCATACAGGCCATTGTGTGCCACTAATTAGTCAAATAACAGATGTAACTCCTGCAGCATGAAGAGCTGTTGCTGTTTTCCGTTGCTTTTCAATTACTGCCCTGTGAGCAGGGACAGTGTGTGAAATGGGAGGTTATAGTTTTGTTTATTGAATGTCCTTGTGTCAGGCTCAGTTCTCAAAACTCAAAGGGAACATAACAAAGGAGACACTGAGGCTGTGTTTGTATTAGCAAATTAAGTAATGCCAGGCCCAAACACTGGAAATCGATCTCCTATACTGTTACCTTGTTAGACTAGTTCCACACTAATCTTTCATCTCAGACACTAGCCCATTTGGAAGCACAGGTCAGAGGCTGCACAGGCCAAGGACCATTACATTTGTCCCCTCGTTGTGGCAATCAGACATACCTGATAGTATGATACGTTACTGCTTCAGGGAAGCTGGCCTCAGAGATGGTAGGGGTACACTGGTTTGGTGTCTAACACTAGATGTATTGTCATTTTTGCCTTCATTTCTGCTTCCTCTTAAGAAAGTGTGCTGCCCATTGCACCACTAAAGAAGTTTTCAGCTACCTTCCTCTTTCCAGCCTAAATGGTCAGCTTACAGCTATTTTGTTATTTTTATGCTGCTTATTAGCTCTTAGTCTTAACTTCCTTGGTGGTCACATCCCCACTGCTTGCTTCTTCACCTGGTTTTCCAGCGATCTATGTCCTTCTAGATGTTTTGTCAGTCTGAACAAACCAGCTTCAGCTAACGTATCCTGTGATAGACTCATCCTCGTGGTCACCAGTAAGCCCAGAAGCAGAGCAACAATATGGATCAAGAGAAGACTCTCCTCCTGCCACGGAAGTTTCATAGACATTTGTGTCTGAAGAGTGAGTGATGTTAATGTATCATTGTCATTCTAGCATCAGATCTGAAAAATACCTCTTGTTAATAAAGAAAATCTTACTCTACACAACGACAGGTCTTTATACTTTTCCCTTGCATCACAATATAATAAGAGATATCTTAAAATGTTTTCCCAAAAAGGTAAGTAAAGAATGAGGAGGAATTCAACACATCACTTATGTGAAGGAAGAGACTGCTGACTACCTCAGTGGCACAAATTCTTTCAAGTTTGCTTTTTCAGGTGCTGCTACTGTATTTGTTACATTTCATTTGAAATTGTTAAAAATTATTACTACCAAAAAATTTACTTTTTATAAAAAAAACAGTGACTTCCTTTCAGTGCAGTCCTCAGAGCTTCTTTACATTTCATCATTTGCAGGAAATATCGTCTCCATCTTTCCAAATTACAATTTTGATTCTAACATATTTCTCCAATTCTCCTCAGCTGAGTATTTGCAGGCACATCTATTTCTACATGCAATTACCCTCGCATATTTGCAACAGATAATGAATACTTGAGTGTTCTTCACTGTAGAGAGACAGAAGTCAAGAGTCATAAGCTAAGCAGTTGTTGATTAAGACTACTCTGTGGAGAATCCTGAACCTCTCCACAGTTCTGTGGGACAAACTAGGGAACAGCACTTGAGCTTCATGTTGTGTCATGTTGTAATACTGGAGGGGTCTTCTAAATAGATGGGAGTGAGCACTTATGGAAAGGGTCAAAAACTGGGCTGCTGTCATTATTTCGATTGGGTGTGCAGGTAAAGAGTAGAATTCTATTAAAAATAGCCTACAGACCCAGAATGCAGGCTCCGAATCTTCATTTGCCAGTGAAAAGGGATATTTTGCAAAATCAGCAACTGTGTTTAAGAATGTTACTAATATCCTAAATGTTAATCTCATAACAGAAAATTGAGCTGTGCTACTAAACACTCTTGGGTGCTAAAACCCCGTTGTCTATATACTGCTAAATTGTTAGAATGGTCCCTGGCCAAATGCAGCTCCCCCAGGCAACTTCTGGATATGGTTCAGAAGTTAACATAAGCTATAAACTACTCATAATCAGCACTTTGGATGCACTAACCCTGTTTTGAAGATTAAGATAGTTTAATAGCATAGATGCAGGTCATTCTGTGCCAGTTGGCTTCAAGTACCTGATTCTATTCTCTCACCATTTAATTAGCTAGTGAAGATACAGCCAAGCCCATCAATGATATCTTTAACTTCTTTATCTTTGGTTATTAGACAAACACTAAATATGAGTACTTCAAACTTCTTGCTAGGTACATAAAGCAGTTTAAAAGGGTTAAGGATGAGTCTAAGTCTTGGGAGATACAAAGAAAATAGTCAACAATCACACAAGCAGTATACAAGCAGCCTGCAGCAGAAGCACTTGGCTCTAGACCTCCCAAAGCCTAGGTTAGGTAAATGCATGCCATTGGCACTTACACAGCCCAGTTTTCCCTTTCATTATACTAGTCTTTCTCTGATTGATTGCTTGGGTACAGACTTATTGCTTATTTTACAATAATTTAAGTTTTATACTGGTTTTGTGTTATTTATTTAGGGACTTTGAATGGAAAAACAACCTTTTTCATATCTGTTTGCCCAGAGTATTTTCAAATCTATGCAGTGAAGCAAGTCAGATGAGCAGTGAGGCTCTTTTCCCAATTTTCTGCTCTTTACCTCCTAAAATACACTAGAGAAAATAACAAGTTTGTGCATATTAGTTCATCATTAATTCAACCCTTAGTGCATGGAAGGGGTGCTCAGGGATTCTTTCTTATGATTTTGTTGTTGTTGTTGTTTACAGTAATGTAATTCAAGGCACTTCACACCAAGCAGTAACCAGAGCATAAGAAGGAAAAAGTATGGAGGTATACACAACCCACACTTTGCTCAGCAATCAAGACATATCCAATGCCTATTTAAAATAAAATAATTTTAAAGCCTACTGTTTTGCCAATTCTTTTTCACTTCCATTGCTCTAAATTATGTTATTTTCCATGCATAATTATTGGTATGAGCATAATTTACTAATTCCAGTCCAGCTGCCCACTGGTTACCACCAAGGATCATTTGCTCATGAAGGATATGTGCCTCTGCTCATTTGCAGACATATAAATGCATGATGTTTTACTCCATTCCCAAAGGAGAAAGGCAGTGCAACATCTTCCATTAGAATTGCCACTCTTTTGCCTCCTGTTACTGCTAATTTGGCTGGACGAGCTGTAGTTGTTGAGATTTAAAGGTTTGAGGAAATTCAGTTATTCTGTTGTTAGTGGAGCTAATAAGCCAAACAAGTCCACATGCTAACTCAAACAGCTAAATCATGCAGTCCATCCCTAGTTTAAGTCACTGGGAAAGAAGCCAAAGAAGCACATGAAAGTTTGATTATTTTTGAATGCACAAACGGTAGCCAGTCATCCTGCATGTCATCAGCTACCAAGAAATAAGCATTGATTAAGCTGTGGCCTTATTTAGGAAAGCTAGCACTGGCCAGGGCAGTTGAGATGGGATGAGTTTGAGCAGATTGAAAAAAAATCTCTGTACATGTTTGCATTATTGTTTATGTTTTTTCAGCATGATAAAAAAAGATGTCCAGAGATGTGTCTGAACAGAAAATCCTTTTCAATAGACATGCAAGCACACCATGAAATCACATCAGAGGGAGATTCAAGGGGAGTAAAGGGTTGAAGAAGATAGCTCTTATGGTATTTGAACGTCCAATTTCACCATTTTTAGAATAAAACCTTACCATTTTATAGTTTTGAAACATTGTATAATACACTAATAAAAATAGAGAGTGACCTATTTTGATTGAACTTAAACTACTCTTTTTATACCCCAGAACTTCACTGAAATATTTAATGGAAGAACAAATTTCAGAAAACATCTAAAATCCCCATGATTTCCCTTCATTCCATTCATCCTGTGAATGCAACCTATATAGGGAGGAAGTTGGGGAACTGGCATATGTTTCCTAAAGAATAAGGAACAGTTAGATGAAGTTAGACTAGAGAAATGATTGTCCCCCGGTTTTTAGCACTAGTAAGGCTGCACCTTGAAACCTGTGTTCAGTTCTGGGCCACTCTCTACAAGGAAGACATTGAGGTGCATGTCTGAAGAAGGGCAACAAAGCTGATGAAGGGTCCAGAGCACAAGTCGTATGAGGAGTGGCTGAGGAAACTGGGGTTGCTTAGAATTTACCTGAAAGCAGGTTGTAGAGATGTGGGTATCGGTCTTTTCTCCCAAGTTCAACAGATAGGACAAGCGGAAATGGCCTCCAGTTAGACCAGGGGTGGTTTAGATTGGATATAAGGAAAAATTTCTTCACCAAAAGGGTTGTCAAGCATTTGAACAGGCTGCCCAGGGCACCAGTGGAGTCGCCACCCCTGGAGGTATTGTCTGTTGTATGTACGTAGGTGTGGTACCTACTTAAGGACATGGTTTAGTGGTGGACTTAGCTGTGTTAGGTTGACAGCTGGACTCGATCTTCAAGGCATTTTCCAACCTAAATGATTCAATGGTTCAACAATTCTATGAAATACAGCATAGGAAATGTAATTCTTTATGTCTCCATGGAATAGGCCCACCGGAAATGAAAGATCCGAATTTGATTCACAAAGGAATTCATCTCCTCCCTTTAAACATACACATGATGCTATCAGGGCTGATGAAAGTGGAGGAGCCAAGAAGTTGTCCCACTATACCGCATAAAACACCACCCAGCCAGTTTGAACCACAAACAACTGAAATGAAGAAGGCATGAAACACCAATTTTCCATTTTCACACCCTTTTTCTCACAGTGCAGTATAGGATGTTCTGCTAGAAACATTTTTTCCAGGACTGTTTTAAACTTTATTTGGGGACAGGAAATGGGAATTTCCTGGAAAATCAAATTGCCAGGGTTTTTTTCACCATCTGCAGTGATGACAAGTTCCAGGAAATTTTGCAGTTTGAGACCTGCTCATCATCACTTTGCCACCATGACACGAACAAATGTGCACTGTGTAATACAGACCAGTTGTGCTACAGTGTGGCACAAACCTGCTTTTCTCTTAAATACAACCTACAGACATAGTCACCACCTCAAGACTTTGAGTGACAACCTGATACCACCAAAGTCAAACAGAAGTTTCTGCCATTCTGCTGAATTAAGATGAGATTTTATTCCTAATTGACAAGATGTGTGACTTTTCTTGCCCTTTGCAATCTACAGCATTACCATCTTCCAGTTCAGTCGAGATCCATTTAGTTTACAGCTCTGAAACAGATATTTTTACTTCTGGACTTCCCTCCCTGGCATTTGTGAGCAGCTGCTGCAGGGAGCTCTCTAATGCTCTTCCCAATGCAGAGCCTGCTAGAACAGAAGCCTTTGGCCTTGGCATAAGCACAGAAGACTGATAGTCTGCTCCCACGCCTGCCCAATGTATATTGCAAACCCCCAGCCATCTGGGCAGAGAAAGCACTTCCTTGGAAAGGAATGCATCCCTCACTGTGAGCAAGTTCTAAAAAAGAGGTTGGATCTTGAATACTAAATAATAAAAATAAATCTCAGTATTTTCTCTACCTGAAAAGAAGATGACTATACTCTACAGCAACACTTTCCACCTCCATCTTCTTGCACTGTCAGGTTGCTTCTCTAACTCTGTGTAGCACACACAGCAAATCCTTCTTCATCCTGCCTCAGTGCCTGCATGCCTTGCAAAAAGGCTCCTGTAAAGCCACTTGTGCTCCCAAAGGGATGAAATCAGAGCAACGGTCCATCACTACAGAAAGAGCAGAACTAAGTGACCTACTGATATGGTATGTTCTTTCCCCATCTATGCCATAGCATCGTAAGATACTTTTTCTTGTGGTAACTGAAACTACAGTCAAGACAGACCTAAATAACAGCAAATACTCTTTCAATTTTTGAGTTAACAAAGTCTTCTGCTGAAGATGTTTCATCTCTGTAGTACCATGGTTTGAGACCTAAGCTGCTTCTGCTTCTACAACTCTCCATCAACATTTCAGGTGTAATAGTGGTAACACTTATTTGTCCAGTGATTCATGTCAAAGATACTTTGAAATCCCTCAAGAAAACCATATAGATTAGATTTATCAAGGAATGGAAATAGTTATGAATTTTCTCGTGAACTTCTTTAGTAAGAAGATATTGATTAATTTATAAAAGAAGTTTACTTGTGAAAATGTCCCCAAAGAACAGCATAGATTTTTTCATATCAGCAATGGATTTTTTTCCAGCAGTAGTAGAAGACACAAGAGCAGTCTGATATTCAGGGCTTTCAACTTTGATTATGACAGACAGGGCTACAGCAACCTGGAACAAACCAGAGCTGAAAACTGGAGACAGTTCAGTCCCATTCCAACACAGCCCACAGCCAGTAACTCAGATAGTCAAGTACCCCCAAAAGCTGCTGACATTTCCCAGAGTAGATTGGGAAGTTTGCTAACACCTTCCCACAGCAGAAACATTTTATTCTTGCTCCTCTCTGTTAAGAGAACCTATTAAACTATCTATCATCATGAACCCTCTCACACAATCGAGCTGGGGATGAAAGTGCTATTTCCATGCCCTTTCATACTATATTTGCAGAGCAGGAACAGCACCAAGTGCTTCATTTCAGTGAGGTCCACTAATCTCTCACTTATGCTTGAACATATTTTCATATACTGAACCATGTCCCAGATCCTGCATTCTCTCTGCAGATGAGGCAGAGGGACAATCTCAAGAGAAGAAACATGACTCCAAATTAGAAGCCCAAAGGTGATGCTTTCAACACCTCTCCTACTCAAGACCAGCTCATATAGCTACACAACAAATGCTTCTTTCCCCCCCTCCTTTCATTCACCTGGAGTGCTTGGCGTAGGAGCTTTTCCCCTTAAATAATGGTTGTTAACACTGAATTGTTTTCATTAATGTAAAAGGCCTACTGAGAGACTAATTCCTCTGTTAGACAAAACAAGGTAGGTGCAATAACGACTAAATTTGGGTACAGTATGAGTGCAGGGGAAAAAATATTAAAGAAATAAATTATTAGATATACAAACTTTATTTCAAATAAGTCTTAGAAGGTGCTTTTAGAAGCAATAATAGCATTTATAATTAATGAATGCCCTGCCAAGTATTGACCAAAAAATACTTACAAGTTCACCTTTCATTTCCTCAATGCCTGATTACTCAATTTGTTTTCTTATTAAAATCCAAGGGCTTTGTGAAAATGTTTTTGAAAATAGTCATCAGGATACAACTACTCCTTGTAAAAAATAAAAAAGCAAGAATCAAATTTTATGCACCATTTCCCCTTTAATACCTTCTGTTTTAAAGGTTCATATGGTATTTTTAAATAAATATCAAGTGGAAAAAAAGATAAATTGCATATTTGAAGACAATTTTATAGCCAATGAAATGACTCTGGGGTCTGCAAAAAGGTCTGAGTTGGGATGCCCTAAAATACAAGATTAAAGTTATTTAGAAAATCAGTTGAATGAGGGTCAAAGAAAGGAAAAGGAACAACCTGATAGTTAATTGTAATCACTGAATAACAAAGGATAAGACTAAGTTTTCTGAAGAATAATCCCAATTAGCAAGGAAATACAGATGGAAAAAAACCCCATAGATTTGTAAAACAGAATTCACAGAATTAATTTAAATCATCATTTTCATGGAATAATTTTCTTTTACTTCTACTGTTAGCATTTTATGCTGCTATATGCAAGCAAGAACATAAATCTATATATAAATCTATATAAATATACAAATATTGTGCACAAATGGTTGCTGTTGTGGGTTTATCCTTCCCACTCCTTCCACAAATATTCCCAGCAGCAACATTCAGTGTCCTTCATCAGTGCTCACATCACACCACATGCTTGGATGAACCATCAGTAACAAGGAGTGAAACCTTGAGCTGGAGTTTAATACACATAAATCGTTTTTCCTCGAGCCAAAAACACACTCAGAAGTGAAGGCTGTAATGTAGTGACCTAGGTGGTAAAGACAGATTGAAGCATCCATTCAATACAGATTCAGAAAAGACAGCTTTGTGAAATGGGACATGAGGAAGTCTAGATTCCATGCAGAGGAATCCCAAAGGATAATTGTAAATTATGAAAATGTGGTGATGGATGTAATTAAATATACTACTAAGGCTGTCTTATCTGCTAGCAGGTCAATATTCAGTATTATTTTCATTAAGTTTGGCCCTGCAGGTGAGGTCTACTCAGAAAAGGGAAATTTCACAGAATTTCACAGAAATTTCACAGAATCTGCTTCCTTAGTAGCAGAAAACATGCATCATACAGGCATTTTCAAAACATAAATCCACTGCTATTGCCAGTACCTACATTTTCAGCAATGCCCTTTTCTGTGGACCCTGAGCTTTCCAGAGCCTTCACATGAAACTGTGCTCTTTTACTCTTAAACTGAGTACACAAAAAAAGGCATTGATGCAGCTTTTCATCTTTTTTCCTTGTTTTTTGCTAGCAATCTCCATAAAGTTCACAACTCACGTTATGTGGCATTGACCTTTTTAACTACTTGTCCATAACACAGCTTGCCTGCAATTACGAAACAGATTTCAATTTCCAACTGCCCTTTCCATTTCTACATGCTCTTGTGCCGTGAGAATTCATTAAATTATATGCCAGATTGTCAAACAATGGATGTTTCCCATTTTTAAGTCTGTGTCAGATATGATGGAGCAAAAGGTTTCCCTTGCTAATTAGGATATAAACAGCAGCGCTTGACGTGGGCTTTGCTTCCATGTGCAGCTGCCAGATGGACTGGAGCAGAGGATGTCTAAGCATGTGATTGCAAGAGCAAGCAAGTCAAATGCACGGTCTTCTAAAAAGTAGAGTTATTCTCTGCAGGGACACTTTCCACTTTCTGTACAAATTAATTTGGGCTTCTGGAAATGGACAAACTGGCAGAGGCACATTTTGGGCCTTAATTATGATGGCTGGCAAGAATGAAGGAGCTGAGTCCACAAAGTGTACAACTCCTAGGTGCAAGCCTTCCATTTATATTGCTGCCACTGCTATGTGAGTTAAGGGGAACTGAGTAAGTGAAGATGATTAAAGTTCTTGGGAAAATACCAGGTTTGTCCAAACTTCCCAGTGCAGTGGAGCAGACAGCTCAAGTCAGCTCTGAGGCTGAATGTTGTAAGAAAAAAAACAGTACTCTCCCAGACTATGAGTCTTTCCTTCAAAAGAGTCACTGCTGCTAGCATATACCTATCCCTACAGACACTTCTTGTTCTGGTTTGGCTGCAATAGAATCAGAGAATCATAGAATAGTTAAAGTTGGAAAGGACCTTAAGATCATAACCTCTGAACTAGGGTTTGAGAGGCTATTAATTAGCCTCATCCCTTCTTCAAACCGATATGTTCACCAATGTGAAACCAATGTGAAATGTATGTATGAAATCAGAGTTTTCTTCCTGAGATAGATAGGTTTGAAATAAGGGTTTCCCTTCCTAGCTGTATTGAATCAGTCTTTAATACCATGCACTGACTTGAGGAGAAATGGAGGGCGGGTTTCCTAATTTCTAATTTTCCTAGTTTCCTGACTCTCTGAGTGCTCCACTTGTCCCAGTGAAATACATAATCTTTTTCCTGTTGTTGTTAAAATAAGTACCAAATAAACATGACACCAACTGAAAAACCAATGAAGACTCAGCTCTGACTTTTTTTCTACTATATGTATTGACTTTGTCTTTTAACACACAAAGTGAATGATGATAGATGATTTTTCGATTTGAATCATGACCACTGCTACACGTTAAAGGTCAAAGGAAATAAATCATTCTGAAAAGACATAAGGAGGTGATAGTGTTTTCATCATTCAAAGACCTTTTCAAGTTACTGGCAAATAAAGGTCTTCTTTGATGATGGTAATTTCAGGGTATTTATCTCTCCTTGAGGAGGAAGTGCACTTGATGGCTTTGATTTTTTTTTTTCAGTAGCCTGGTGATTTTTCAGGGGAAAAAAGTCAAAAACCTTGCAAAACGTTAAAAAAAAAGAAAGAAAAAAAAAGCTGCCAAAAGAAATAAACAGTGCAGATGCAGGGGAGAAGAATTTTGCTGTTTGGAATTTCTGTAAGAGGAAAAGAGTCTCTCATCAAACTTGTTTTTCCTTGCAAACTCAACAAAAACATATACTCAGTTCTGGTCATGCTAGGCTTTGAAGCTTTTGCCACAGGGTCCTGCCAACAGCCCATGCAGGTCTGTGTCACCTCTTTTTGTGACCATCTGTTGGAAAGCAGAAGGTGCTGGGTGCAGTAGAGTTTTGCAATACTGGGGCATCTTCTTTGGGAAGTCAGTGAAGCATTGATATTATGTCCTTCAGCCATTATAAATCATGGTTTTGAATAAAGTTTTGAATGCTGAAAAATGTGCATCACATTTTTCTGCAGACTATTTCACTGCTATTGAGCATTAGCACTGTCAGAACTGTCTTTGGTTCATATTTGTTGCTCAGCAATGCAAAGCATTTCATCTGAGTTTCGTTACAGAAGCTGAAAATAAAAACACTTTGCACTCGAGCATAGATCAACACAAATTTTTCAGTTTTACAGCTGAATGATCCAAAAGTCGGGGTAACTCCAAAAGTTTATACTCTCCATATCTCCAGGATCATAAACAAGCAAAGTCAGTTTAGGCATGACAGATGTAAAAAGTCAGTCCTGTATCATACATATGCAGTGATCCACATTGCTTTACTATGGTATTAAGACTCCTTGTCATCCTCTATAGCTCAGCTGGTTGCTCCTTTACACTGATACTAGTCCCACTGGAGTCCTTTTAAGCTTGACAACCAGAAAACACAGCTCCCTGTAGCTTGATCACTGCCTAAACAACAGACCAGGCCCTCCAACAAGGCGCAGGAAGGTGGAAATATGTAGGGCTTTGGAGGGATATCTTTACCTCTGAGGACTGTAAAGCATACTGTGGGTTACATTTAAGTTCTGGAATATACTTAAAAGTCTTGTAATAGCTGCTGTTAATAAATCAGCACATATGTGTATATATATATGTGTGTATGTATGTGTATATATATACATAAGAAAACCCTGCCTTACACTAGCATATTCCCAGAAATCATGGAATCAGCTTCCCCAGAAATGCCCTAAGTTTATAGCCAAAGGTATCACAGCATAACTCACAAACCAGACTAGTAAGTTAAATATGCACAGACAGTTTTGGTCATTAACTTTTTTACTGACAAGCTTATTTGATGAAATTATCATCTGTTTCAGGTAATGGGCAGAGACATAATTTACCACTGCAGGTTTTTCACTCATCACCACATGTAAATTCTCAAGCTCAAATACAAGCCAAAGTCCTACTCTGTGTCACAGAAGTTTCCTGTGGTGACAGAAAAAAAGGCAGGATGTCATAGCTAGAGAACCATTCTACTAGTAACTGACCATAATGAATTCTGATGCATATAACATCAGTTCTTCCTCTAGATATTTAAAATATAGCCAGGAAAGAGAGGTTTCCTTCAAACTTGCACAATAGCTTGTGCCAACCAGGTTACTGTCTGCCTTAGAACTATCATCAGTATATCAGCACAGCTCTTTATTTAACAATCCTGAGGATGTGGAATTAAAGGTTATATGTAAGAAAGTGCAATTGAACTGTAGGTCTACTGTTCAAGTTTGTCATGTTGCCTAAGACACTATGAAAACACTGGAGATTTCCATCACCTGTATATCATAAGCATCACAAAGAAGCCAATTTAAGCAATATTACTGATGGCTAGCTCAATGCAGTACTCACTCTTCCAGGTGTTACAGAATAGGCAGGTTTTCTAAAAAGATGTTTCCTTTCTGTATCTCTTTTTCCTTCAAGCATATTGCATGTGTCTCATCAATGCATTGCCTCTCCATCTCATTAAACATCTGTGCTCAGAAGACCTCTTTTTTCCCCTGCCTCTGCTCACTAATTTCCTTCATTCTTTTTCCCAATGTTTCTCTTTGCTGTATTATTTTTTTATGTAGCTGGAATATTAGGGGATGGCTGGGGAGAGAATATTGCTTGTAGCACACAAAATCATATTGTTCTCATATGAACACAGGCCTGCAGCAGATCTGTTTTAATTTGTCGGAAGTCTATGTGTAATCATGTTTTAGAGGGACATAGAAAAGCTCAAGGACTTCCATGTGATTTTTTCAAGGAAAGAGAGTTTTCAAGAGTTTTTAAGAAAAGCTCCTCCCTTTCTGGGTGCTACAATAGTAAAAAGGCCAAAAAAGACCTTTAGGCAGAGAACACTGAAAATAAATGTTGAACAAGAAAGAGCAGGCTATCACGTAATACAAATCAGCACCTTTCCACAGACACTAGAGAAGACCTAGCAACTTATACAAGCCAGAATTAGAGGTTTCAAAGAGAAAACAAAATGTTATCAACCTAGTTTCAGAAAGACAGTGCTGTCCATCTCTCTAAAGTGAAAAGGATTACAGTTAAATAAAGAGCTGTAGCAAAAGGCTTCCACCATGGTCCTTAGCCTGCATAGATGCAGAGTAAGTACCATAGGCAATTGTAGAAGTGAATAAATCAAATATTCAGTTGCAGACTGCACAGCAACCATTACACCTAAGGACAATATAAGCATGGTGGGATGATCTGAGTTTAAGGTTGTTGGGGTTTTTTGGAAGGAATTATGCAATCATAAATGGCAATTTGCCACTGACTACATTAAAGATTCAGTAGATTAATAAGGTCTCAGGTTTGACCATCTGGATATATTAGGGATATCATTTTATCCAGTTACTTTCTGTACATAACTTTTTCCTTTTTTTTTTTTTTTTTTGCTAAAACATGTTTTTGGTGTAGCCAATCTGAAAGTAGCATAGCAGCCTGGTCCCAGAAGAAAACCTACTCTTTCTCTAGCCCATTTTGATCACCTTTGTCTGAACAATATCTGCTTTTAGTATATCCTTTTTATTATGCAGTATAAAAATATAGGAATGAAGGTTGAGATGCAGCATTGATGTATATGCAACAGTGAAACTAGCCCTAAGTATTCCCTACACCTTTATTTCTAAATACTCACACTGTCATGTCACTGCACACTACTGACCTTCAGCAGCAGTGCCATGCAATCTTCCACAACCATATTCATAGTTATGCAGTGAAGATGCCCCCTTTCTTCTATTATTTTAATGTCCTTCCCAAAGCATTGTGAATTGATATTAAACTAGACAGACCAATCAAGTCTTATTCCTGTAGTGTTCCATAGTCATCATTAGTGCCACTTGTAGGTGGTATATATATATTCACAGGTATAAGCTATTAAAGCATGGAACAGACATGAGTAGCACATGTTTTGCAGACTGTTTCACACATACTGGTAGAAAGTGTTAAAGGTGGCATCCCTTGTGACACAGGATTGCCACCTCTGCCATAAAGAGTGATGGGTACTTCTGTGCTATACCACAAGTCAGGGCCTGCAAGGGAAGCCACAGACATGCTGCGCTGATGAGTGCATTTTAAAATAGACTGGGCAGTAGTGCTGCAGGATGTGAGATTAGGTAAAGGGACAGGCTGCATTTAGGAGTGATGCTGATGGCTTTCAGGAATATTGGAAATGATTTGCTCGCAAGTGTTAGCTCCCACACTCCTGGCAGAATCACTCATGTTGTCTAGGTGAAGAAAATATTCCCGACAAGCCCATCACTAGACACATTCTGGTGTTTCTCCTCTGGGAGGAGCAAGGGCAGAACGATTTACTGTTCTCTGCCTATCTCCAGCTGCCCGAGGCAGGGCACACGGACATGTCCTGAGAGATGATAAAGGTTATTTATGTGTTTACCGCTTTCCCTAGTGTCCTAAAATGTCTCCTTATCCTCTTGAGCCATCTGTTATCTCTCAGCAGCAATCTTAGGACAGGGTGTAACTCCAAAACTATCACAAGTAATGATATGAGTTGGTGCCACGTGCAAAGAAACAGCTGAATTGGAAAACTTTACAAATTATTAAACTTACTGCCCGAATATCCCCAGTGTGGTCACCTCTATGATCAGCTGGATGTAATGCACAGCCAATGATGTCCTCCTTTTAGTCTTGCTGTTTTGAAAACACATTCACATCTCATTGTCTTTTGTTGTTTTTGCTCTCTTCCTCTCCCCTCATTGCTCATGAGCACCTAAAAGGCAGCATAGACACAAACAGGCCCTTTCCCAGCCTTCCTCTCATTTTTCAGAGAATTCTGTTACAAGAGCAGAAACACAAAAGTTTAAAAAAAGCCTCCACTTAAATAACCCCATTGAAAACCTGTCTGAAAGGAAGACACTCAAAAATGAGATAATCGGTACATTCTATGATTCAGACTGTGATAGGACTATTTTGAGCCTCACCTTCTTGGATTCTGGGGGTTTTTTTGAGCTCAAGTTCAAAGATGACAGCACAGTAGCTCCTTTAAGAAGAAGAGAAATGTGTGGATGACTTTGATAAATGAAACTATTCTTTCCTATTATTAGCCTACGAGGAAAAAAAAAGCTAAATAGGACTAAGTTCTTCCACAGCAAAAGGAAAAAAAGGAATAACCAGGAAGGAACAAACTCTGAGCAGATCACCCCTCTGAATGCTGTTCAGTGGGAACTGAAGAGAAAACCAGAAATAATGTGAAAAGAGGACTTAAGCCTCAGTGTGTTTAGTTGGTAGCAGTGATCAAAACACACAAGACAAGAATGCTTGTCTAGAGCAGGGGAACCTGGGATTGCTGAAAATTGCTGGTACCTTCCCAAATAATTGCTCTAACGCAAGTCTGCAAAAAATTCAGAAAAATACTTCTTTGTACCTGGGCTTTAGCAACCAATCCCCCTGAATCAGGAACAGCTCTGAAGTAATGGCAAGGGCTGCACTCACCTGATAAGAACAGAAGTCACTGTGCTTGTGCTTAAAGGTATTTCTAGATCTTGTCGTAATGAACATCCCAACTACCAGGGAATGCAATGACCTAAGAAACTGTGATGTTACTTATAACCTCACTACATGAGAAGAACTCACCTTACAAAACATGGCATTCCCTGAAGGGCGTTGCTTGTTTGGATTATTATCCAAGACAAAAGATGGGACCGCTGCCTTTGAGTCACT
Organism: Pezoporus occidentalis; assembly: GCF_034315485.1. Lineage (NCBI taxonomy): Eukaryota > Metazoa > Chordata > Aves > Psittaciformes > Psittacidae > Pezoporus > Pezoporus occidentalis. Next base: position 2,025,096 of record NW_026915910.1, on the reverse strand, counting down.
TGTTCTTGAAGTTGTGCAACTTACCTTGACAATCTTCTTAAAACTCTTGCTGTATTTGACATTTACTTTAAACCCCCAAGAACGGTGGCAGTATGGAAATATCAACCAACTTCTGTTTTCCATGTGGTTCCCACCTACATGCCTTGCAGAAGGTATTTCATAGGAAACAAATACTGTGTATTTCTTGGATCCCAAATTTCAGAAGTTTAAAAATCCTTAGGAGACCTTTTTCTTCTGTAAAAACATAATAATTTGTGATACTGTTAGTTATTTTGGTATGGTCTCCTTTGTGCTTTTGGTTATAGGTACTGGGAACAGCTGCAGGGTTTAATTCTTAGTCTCAAGATAGGCCCAAATAAACCTTCTGAGAAGGGAAAACAAGTTGTTTGACTTGTTCAGCTCAATAAAAACAAAGTCATCAGCTTCACTGTTAATTTTTAGCAGAAACATCCATCTGTGAATAATACAAGAAACAGTCAGGGGAAAAAAATGCCACATGGATCTTTTTCATCTGGATCTCCAGACACACTCTTAGTTGCTGTGTTGTGCTGCAAACACACAATAAATAATGGTCCAAATTTAGCCCAGGTGTAATTCAGTGGAGTTACTACCGGAATAAATTGCTCTGTTCAGATGTGATTACCCCCATTTATTATAAACACTTTTGATATCTTGCTATAAATCTCAAGTATATCTAGCCTCTGTGCCAGCAGTAGGTGGCAGTTTGGCTGACAGAGAAAGAGACATTTAGGCACAGATGCACTTTGCTGCTATCTCAGGTAAGATAAAAGACTGCATTCAGAAAACAGCTCATTTTAAAGTATTTGTAAGAACATCAAGTTTCATATATTTGTTTAGCTTGCAATTGTTGGGAGCCTTCCAGAGGCCTCTGGATATGCCAACCTATTCTGATTTTTCACATAAGTAAGCAAACAGAAGGTCTGCAGTCAAAAAATGCAGACTGATATGATGGTCTTGACGTAAGTATGCGTTACATGCATTCCTCCTGTCGCTCTGCAAAGTTGGAAAAGCTTTCACGTAGCAACTGCCACCATGAACCATTCAATCCTGTCACATGCTGTTGTTCCCTCCATGGCAGCCCAGCCAGCAGAGCACCCTCTCCTATGCCCAGTACAGAAGAAGGGATCCTTCAGTCTCCCAGACATGGCTGTTTTTCCAGTTGCTTATCTTTGTATATAATCCCCAAAAAGCAAAGATACTCTGGCAACACAGGTGGAGTCAGCTTGAAAAGAAATGTAAGAGGAGCCTGGAAATGTGCACTAGGGGAAGAGAGACCTTGCAGTGGGAAGCGCAGCAGTCTGAACCTGGTTTCGTACTGCCAGTAAGCACCTCATATCATCACCAGCCTGCTCAGACTGGTGTGAATATCCACTCCTGTAAGACCGTGGAGAGACAGAACCTGTCCAACAAGGGAGAGCCAGGGACCCAGGAGCTGTGTGTGACCTTTCAGGGCATTTCACCCTATCAGGTGTAATACAAGCATATGTACATCTGAAGCATCCATACATACCATGGGAGGAGGGTGCAAGAGGGGATTTACACCCCTATTACTATCCCAACTGTATTATTGAGGTTTATCTGTTGAATTAATTCATATTGAACCTGAATATACTGTTCAGTAATTGTCAGTTAATCATGTTGTTATCAATACATTGCTTTGAACATAATTTGAGTTTAAAGACATGAATCCACTCTTTGTAAAATACAATAGCGTTACTTTTTATGACACCAGTAAAATATCTCATCATATTATAGTGCCTGAGACCCTTATTTTCACTGATCCTTTGTTAGATCTCATAGGGAACATAAACCACAATGTAACAGCACTACAGCGTAATAGCATCATCCTTACCCCTTCACTACTAACAAAACAGTACTGAAACAATTCCGGTTTAAAACTTGTAGCTCATTTATCCATTTACTAATGTGCCTCCAAAACAATTTAGAGTTAACTACCAGGTGGCTTTGGAGAAAATACAGACCTAATATCACAAGCCATTGTATTATACCCATGATGTCTTCTTCTTCTTCAACAGTAATATCTTTGATCAAATTAAATCCAGCGCTAAACTTAACTATTGCAAGCAGAAGCTTGCCAACTTCCTGTTCACACCTCTTAAGCACAGCAATTTTGCAAATGTATATGGAGAAAACAAACCCTTTGAGCCTTGTTTATTTTGCCTGGTAATTGATGAGTAACCTTGGGGTACAGATATGCATTACCCTGATGGAGGCTGAGCACAAACATTTATTGTGTTCTTTTGTAGATAATGGGTTTCCTTTCTGAGAAGCTCAAAAGCTCTTTCCTCTTACAAGCATACTAACATGAGACACAGGGTGACAACCATTTTATTTTTACTGCAGAAATGGGCAACCATCTGGCTAGCAATCTGAGTTCTCATCCCCTGTCTGGGCACAAGAGAAGGAACACCTGCATGTGTCTTGATAATTTACATAATTGAACTACACTGAAGAGAATAAAAATAAAAATAGGACATGTTTTTCTGATTATTGATTTTCATCCTGTTTCATATAGTCATTTGCAGCAGACAGTTGTATTCAAAGATCTACCTCACCTAAAATCTAACAAGCAATGAAAACTTCCCCTTTTCCTATGATTTACCAGTCAGTGGCTTCCTAAGCCAGGCATCAATTTATTTTATGTTGTTGATTATAGAGTTTTTTTCCACAGAAGTATGTAACTGCTTTTGGATAATTGTTGTTATAGAGTGGTTCATATTTCATAGTCTGTATTCTGAGACTGAAATGTCACCAAAAATGATACTTGTCATAGAGGGGACAATTATCATACTGCCCAATCCAAAAACATGAAAGGATCGGTTCAGGTCTGAAGTATCTCTGCATATAGATTTTAACAAAGATTTAGTTTTTCAGTGCTGTCATACTGGCCTGTTTTCTTAAGTGACAGAGAAAAGCTTTTTAGACTTAGAGGATGATGTCAGTCCCTACTCCAGCTATGAGTGACTATAGACATTTATCCACATCTACAGCTTTTGGGGCATTTGCCACCAGAATTTAAGAAAAGAACTGCAAAGGTCACCTTCCCACAAACACATGCTTTAGCAGATGTTGCATCAGCAGTTACTAATTCTACAGAAAATGGGATGTTTCAGGAACAAAGCAGATTCAAGAACACCATGAAGACACTAAGACACCTGATGGGAACGCAGTTATCATTCATCCTCCTTCCACTAGAGCAGACAATAGAAGACATGTACTTCTATGGAGGCATGAGAAGATAAGCAGGAGAAACGCCTACCGTGAAAAGATATGCCACACAAAGAAAAGTCACAACCATCTTTCTTCCCTTGGCAAGTGAAGACGCACCCTGAAATACATGAGGACGCAAAGGAATAAAAGACCTCAGTGGCCTGAGCAACAAAAATTCGCCTCCTAACTAATACTGGATGTATTTAGGTCCAAGTGTAATAAATAGGCCCAGATCCACTATTGTGTAGGTTGACTCCTTGAATACATTACCATGAATAAAGGAAGGAAGGAAAGGATGTGTTCATAAAAAGGCTCATCTCCTGCAGTCAGTGGGAAGAATGAGGTGGTCCCCTTTCACAAGTAATTCAAAGCAGTAGACTCATATTTACATTAGATCCTCACATCTTGAATGATATTGAATAGATCTTCTACTGATTTTGCCTGCTCCTCTTGATAATTAATTATATAGAGACCTTGGACTAACAGATAACAGTTTTGATTCATTTGCCCACATGCTGACATTTACAAAGTAAATATCCACAACTGCCCAGGCTCTAAACTTAGTGGAGGCCCACTTTGAACTCAATGGATAACTGTCTTGAGTCTTTTTCTTTCACTTAACGAAAACAGCTAAAATAGATAAAATTGTCCAATGTTTTCCATTGTGCATAAACAGGTTCAAGATGACTGTATCAAATGGAGACATCTACATTGCAGGCATACAAAGCCAGAAGGATGGAATCCCATTTCTGGATAAGGTGAGCTGAACCTCATCAATATGAGTCTGTGTTCAGTTAATTTAGTATTCTGTCTTTGGCAGAAGTAAATTGCTAAAATGCAAGGAAAAACCAAATTCAGCTGGGCTAACTGCAATCATTATTGACATTAGATACCTTTCCAATTAATGAACCATTTACAGGAAGATCTGACTTTTCATCTAATGTATTTAGGAATTTTAAACATCCACCAGATAGATTCTATTCAGTGTATGTTTTGCAAAGTATCCATTTCAATCAATCATCATATGCACAGGATCACATACTTAACTACATCCATTCATTCAGTGTTTGAAACAGTAACCTGATTGTCCTGGGTTCAGCAGTAGCAGTCATTTTTCTCCTTCTTGGTAGCTGGTATAGTGCTGTGTTTTGACTTTCGGCCTGGGAACAGAGCTGATAGCGATGTTTTGGTTTGGCCAAGGACTTTGTGAGCCTCATGCTCTGCCAGAGAAGAGAGGAAGCCGGGAGGAAGCAGAGACAGGACACCTGACCCAAACTGACCAAAGAGGTATTCCATACCACAGCACATCATGCCCAGGGGGTAACTGAGAGTTACCTGGAAGGGCTGGGAGACTGCAGGGTTGGAGGAGGTATCGGTCGGTGCTTGGTCGGGGCTGGGGGGGGGGGCAAGTTATCGGTCAGCTGGTGGTGAGGTGTTGTATTCTCTTCCCTTGTTATTTCCTTTATCATTATTATCATTGGTGGTAGCAGTAGTGATTTGTGTTGTACCTTAGTTACTAAACTGTTCTTATCTCAACCTGTGGGAGTTGCATTCTTTTGATTCTCCTCTCTGTCCCTCCAGGAGTAGGGGGAGGGAAAGAAGGGGGGAGTGAGTGAATGAGTTACCTGACTGGGTTTAAACCACAACACTGATTTAAATCCTAGTGAAGATGGTGAAGAATATCCATTAAATTAGACATGTCTTGTCAAGAAGATTATCAAAATATAATTATCAGGGTGGAAACTTCATGGTAGAGTTCAAGTGAAAAATAGTATTCCAGGAATCACCAATACCTCCACAAATACATGATTATTTTCTTTGGAGATGTCAGGCAACCATGAAGGATAACAAACTGACCATGGCATTTTTCTTCATTAAAATATTATCACCCTCCAAGCCCAGTGACTCTATTTTAAAATTACGCAATATCAGCAGGGGTTCGATCTAACCAGTAGTGCTTTAGGTAAAAATGAGATCTATAACCCTGGAGATGTCTATTCCATGCAGGGAACCATGGAATTTTCTCTCTTATCTTCATAGTTGGTCTGAATAGCCATAATTTTCACTCCAAATTTGATGTTTTATAGTTGGTGGTTGTTACACAATGTATGGTGACATGGACTGTTCTCAGACTATCAGCAACCAAATTATAAAGGCTATGAAGTTCAACAAAGCAAAGTGCAAGGTCCTACACCTGCGTTGGGGTAATGTCAGGCACAGCTACAGGTTGGGCAGAGAAGAGATTCAGAGCAGCCCTGTGGAGAAGGACTTGGGGGTCTTGGTGAATGAGAAAATGAACATGAGAGGGTTTCCGTGTGCACTTGCAGCCCAGAAAGCCAACCGTATCCTGGGCTGCATCAAAAGGAGCGTGACCAGCAGGTCAAAGGAGGTGATCCTGCCCCTCTACTCTGCTCTTGTGAGACCTCACTTGGAGTATTGTGTGCAGTTCTGGCGTCCTCAACATAAAAAGGACATGGAGCTGTTGGAACAAGTCCAGAGGAGGGCCACGAGGATGATCAGGGGACTGGAGCACCTCCCGTGTGAAGATTGGCTGAGAAAGTTGGGGCTGTTCAGCCTGGAGAAGAGAAGGCTGCGTGGAGACCTCATAGCAGCCTTCCAGTATCTGAAGGGGGCCTACAAGGATGCTAGAGAGAGACTCTTCATTAAGGACTACAGAGATAGTACAAGGGGTAATGGGTTTAATCTTAAACAGGGGAAGTTTAAGGTAGATATAAGGAAGAAGTTCTTTACTGTAAGGGTGAAGAGGAACTGGAAGAGGTTGTCCAAGGAAGTGGTAAATGCTTCATCCTTGCCAGTGTTCGAGGCCAGGCTGGACAGAGCTTTGGGTGAGATGGTTTAGGGTGAGGCATCCCTGACCATGCCGGGGGGTTGGAACTACAACCAACTACATCCAACTCTAATTATTCTATGTTTCTATGACTCTTTGTATCTCTTGGTCAAACCTTCTGTCAACTCCTTTATCTGACCTGTCTAGGTCCCTTGATATAGCAATCATACTCTCCATATATCAACCACCTCACCAATATGATATTGTCTATGAACTTGCTGAAAGTGTACTGCCTCATCATCCAGATTATTAATGAAGACATCAAGCAGCCTCAGTAATTTACCTTCAGGGTTGCCGCTAAAGCCAGCTGCACTTTGGACTTTGCACAACTATCACTCTCCAAGCCCAGTGGTCCAGACAGTTTTTCACATGCTTTATCTCCTACATTTGACCATAAGTTTAACATGGGAGACTGTGTTGAAGGCCTTTCTAAATTGGAGGCAAAGAGCATCCACTGGTCTCCTCTTGTCTTCTCATTAAAGAAAGTAATCATTAAGCAGTATGCTCCATTGGCATTTTAAACTATTTGGTTTATTTGGCCTATTTTATTTTTTGGGGTGGAGAGAAAAGAATGTGAATAGAAATCATAGAAATCTAAGCACCTAAATATCCATTTGACATCAATCAAAAACCACCGCAATACCAATGAAAGCACAAGCACCATTTTCTCTTGCTTGTTGATACCGGTAACGTATATTTAATTTATACAACCCAGATGAGAATTTCTGTGTCCTCTTTTCACTGCTTGAGAGCTGCAGTGGACACGAAGACACTCCTGCATGACTTCCTCGTGTTTCAAATTCTGTGTTCCCAGCTTGAAATGATGGGTAGATGGCCCCAGAAAATGAGCAGCCTGGGATGCAGTGCTTAATTAGTTCAGTGAACCATGGAGGACTGTGAAGTTTGCTTTGTATTTTCTTTTCAGTATTGTTACTACTGAAGAAAGAGATCTTTATTCGGTGCTGCACACTTGATATTAAACGCCCTCTCTCTCTGGCTTGAGAGAAAATAAAGATATTTGCGGTTTTGCTCCTGCACCCTGGAATGTTATAAAATTAGATCCCCCCTGAAGTCTGATTTTCTTTCTCCATTTGCCACTGTCTATTTCTGTACCAGTAAATTTAACAGCACCAGGGCACAGATGCAGGAATTTAACATCCATGCTGTTAAAAACGTAAGAAAGCCCTTGGATGGTTTTGGCCTGGACCAGCCAGCAACCTCCCAAATGTTTGATTCCCCAGCACTACTGGGGGTCAGTTCAGACCAGAGACCTTTCCCATCAAGCACTGGATATTGAAGGGAATTTAATGGCACGGCACAGCCTGATTGTGCCAGCTAGCCTCAAGGATCCACAAAAGCTCCTGGCACTGGATACTTTACTAGTAGAGATGCAAGAGTAAATGCTTTCCTAACCAAATCAGAAGCAAATACAACTTCTCCTCCATGTTGTAATTCAAATATCTTCCCTCTTCTCTTTTTAAGCATGTATAGAACTCCCCCACTGTTGTTGAGGAGTTGGGATATTTTTCCTTGCATCTGGGTTTCTCAGTACTTGCCCTTAATGTTTCTTCTCTGTGTCACATGGAGACCGCTGCTGTCTTTGAAGAAATTCAGTACTAATAGCACTGTCTGGCGGGGAGTGACAAGCTCCAAGGATCAAAGACAAGAACACAAATCTAACAACTTCCAGCTCAGGAACTATTTCCCTCCTCCAGATAAGGATGCAAGGTTGAAGAGAGGTGGGAAGATTTACTAAGGCCAGAAAACAGTGTATGAGGAATGAAGGAATGAGAGTTAACCACTTGTAAATGAACTTAAGAAAGCAGGATGCTTCCCTATACCTTATTTGCACCGGTCACTTCTAAGTCCTTCTGAACCCTCTTAAGGTGATTAGTTTCAATGTGTTTTCTAACCTTGAGACAGGGAGATCCCATTGCTGTGATACTTACCAGGCTAAGCAAGGTCACCTTCTCCCTTTCCCAAAGGGACTTTCCAGCCAGGTCCTTCTGGTTTCCCTAGCGCCAGTTTCTCTTAGGGATAAATCTCTCTCTCTTGGGTGTGATAAATGCAATGAGTGAGCACTCTGGGTCCCTGAAACAAAGTTTTCCAAACTTACAAATGCCTTCAGGAGTTGCAGGACCAAGATACATTTATCCCTCCCTATCTCTCTGCTTTGTATCAAAACAGACTGCTCTTTTCACCACTTTCCTTACTGGGGGATGGGTAGCTCTTACACAGGGAAGGCCATGTATCCACAGACCCCCACAAATCAAAGTTTTTCTGTCACTCTGAATGTCGTAGAATCATAGAATCAGATAGGAAAAGACCTTTGATGTCATGAAGTCCAACCATTAATCTAACACTGCCAAGTCCACTATTAAATCATGCCTGTAAGCACCAAGTCTACAAGTCTTTTAAAACAGCCCCAGGGATGGTGACTATCACTTCCCAGTGCAGCCTGTTCCAGTGCTTCACAATCCTTTCTAGGAAGAAATGTTTCCTAATATCCAATCTAAACCTCCCTTGGTGCAGCTTGAGGCCGTTTTTGCTTGTCCTAAAAAGGTCCTTCAACCTCTTCTGCGTATTCTCTGGTCTCCAGACCTACTAGGATACTCTCAGGGGAGTATGATATTGGCCTCAGTGTTAATTAATCTATTAGGGTCTGTTAGATCAGCGCTTCAAGGTCTGGGAAAATTTAAAAAGAAATGTACAAATAGCAAGGGACCTAAAATGTTTACTGGAGCCCTGTGCCATTTTTCACCTCTTCATCCCAGGGGGCTTTTTCTACCAAAATCTAAAGTAAAATAATAATTAATAATAATAATAATGGAAATTACAAGGGCAGAGAATATAAAACTAAAAGTGGAAAGGGGAAGAAAACAATAAACACAAGTGATGCACAATACAATTTCTCACCACCTAGTGACCAGTACACATCCCGACCCAAGCAGCGAACTATCCTTCTGGATAACTGTCCAGTTTCTGTACTGGGCATGACGTGCTGTGGTATGGAATACCCCTTTGGATAGCTTGGGTCAGGTTTCCCATCTCTGCTTCCTCCCAGCTTCTTGTGCCCCTCCTCACTGGCAGCGCATAAAGGACTGAAAAGTCCTTGATCAGAGTAAGCATTACTGAGCAACAGCTAAAACATCAGTGTTTACCAGCACTGCCCTCAGACTTAAGTCGAAAACACAGCACTGCACCAGCTGCTAGGAAGAACAAAAAAATAACTGTTACAGTTGAAACCAGGACATCTCCAAAGGTCTGAAACGACAAGTGATCTCCTAGTTAAGCCAAGGTGGTTTAAGGGAATAAATAAATAGCATAATATTCCTCTGAGGAGGCCCTCCAATATGTTTCTTGTGTATTAAGCTTCCATTTTCAGACATGCCTGTCCTGTTACAACAGTAACAAACATTCAGCAACATTCCCTGCACCTGAAAACTTGTTTTCTAGAAGTTTTTTTCTTATTTTAATGATTTGCCTACAACTGACTGACCGGGTCACCTTCCATCCAAAACGCCATTTGTCTTAGGTCTATTTCCATGCCTGCACAATTCAGTGACATTTTGTTCCATCTGTCCATCTGGTTAACACACCTGCCTTCTCTTCCTTCAGGTACAGAAGCTGATGACTGACAAAATATTAGGCTGAAAAACAATGCAGTTGTGTTACTTCATCACACATGCTATTTTTAAAGGTAAACGTCAATGAAGTTCCAACTCACGTTTTATTTCAGCAGTAATGGTCCCCTGAAGATTTGCAGTGAGTGAAAGTCAGAAGGAAGATATAGGGAAGCAAGTTTATTGTTAGAGCCTCAAGTATCACAGCCACACAGGACCTGCAAAAGAATTGGATCAGTACTTTCATTTCTAGTGCACATAGAACAACATATTACAGCCTGTTCCAAAATATATTTTATGGAACAAATTTTGCTGATTGCTAAGGAAGGGCAAGATTTTTTCAGCATAAAACAAGCAGTTTTGACTGGAAAAGAAGATAAAGTGGTAATATAGCTATGCTATATGTTGTTGGTTTCATTGTTTAAAATTAAGAGGAAAGACATAGCTTCCAAATTGCACTGCAAGAAGCTTATATACAATATGCAAACGACTTTGTGTGTGTCAGAGAGAGAACACTGAAAGCAAAAGTGATTTAATTCACATTTTTCCTTAATAGCATTTCACAACAGATTATTTTATTAGTCCATGGTTTCGTGATCCATGGTACTTTACTTTCCCAAGCCTTACTTGGGAATGTAGATGCCAGATGTGCTCCTCCCAGTGGCAGTACTTTGCCTGGGCACCCTGAAGTTACTGACAACATGCACAAAGGAAAGCATAACAAGTGTCTTACACACAGAAGGATCTGTGAAGTGGCCATCCCCTTCTTACTCAGCTTTTTATTTAATGGCAATAGTTTTTCATATCAGCTGGGACAAAATGAAAAAAATACCTGCAGGAGACTTCTGTAATTCTAGTTGAGTTCACTAAGTTGATCAGTGACTTACCAACCTCTTTGTGCTGAATCAGGAATCTGATACAGACACAGACCGTGAAAGAACATCGAGTAAGTGAAGTTGTTCCTACTTGCACAGGAGCAGTTGAGATAGAAGGGACAGACATCATTTTGTATAGGCCTTGCAAAACGTGGATAGAAAAGGAAGGAAAGTATTAAACCTACTTCTTACTACAGGATGCTTGTGAACTTGCCTGTCAGTAAAAGTTTGCCCCAAGTTTCCCTCAGTAGATGAGCCTGGGGTTCAGGAAATGTGGATTTCTCTGACCTCATTTACGTATCTAAAGCCTACCTATCTAGATTGAAGATTTAGATCCTGCTGCTCTTAATGAAAATAAAGATGTAGAGGGTAATTTGTCCTATCCTGCAATACATTCATATAAGATTAATTGGTGTCTGGTGCCTTGCAAGCCAATCTTTCTAAACGATCTCCAGCACGACATTGCACCTCCTTAAACAGCCAGTGCCAAAGGATGTCAGACAGGATTTCCCTCTAGAAAGCTTCAGAGGCAACTCCTACAAGATGCTGGCTACTCAAGAAATGGAGATACTTTCAGCAGAGCTGTTTCAAAATCAGTCTAAAATTTAGATTCTGCCTGACAGCCTTAATTCCTGAAAATTTTTGGCCAATTTTCAGTCCTGCTCTTCAGGAATCAAGTGAGGAACTCAACATAAGGCAATTAACAAGACCTACATTTGCTTTGGAGTTGGAAGGGGAGGACTGTTTCATGGCAACGCAAGGGCAGGAGTGCCAGCCAGGTAGAAACATCTCCATATTCTCTGTGACAAAGTTATTTTGAAATGGAGTTGATCTTTGGAAATTCGTACATAGTTAATTCTGGACAGTACTTCCAAGGTATTTACTCTAGCATAGGGGTACATCCAGGTTCACATGAAATATGTCAAGAATGCTTCTGACAATGTCCCGCAGCTAGAGTGGAAACAGACAAAACTTAAGCCTGATCATGGTCCACGTGGCACAAATATGGGTTAATAAATTAAAGGAACCAACTTGGTACTTTCTACAGTTAGTTAACAGGAGAGGCTGGAGCCCTGACTCTACAGTGCGGGGCTGCCCCTCACAAAACCGCATATAACTGGTGACCTCTCTGAGGAAGACAGGAAGAAATGGACATGCCCATAACAAGAAAAATACCATTTCAATATTATTAGGTCTACACTGGTACTTTGGTGATTCCTCTGCTTAATGCCCTGCAGCATGGGTGGCTGACATCCCATGGGGAGGATCAGCGCACACATTCTGCCCTGTGTGAAGCTGAGTAACACTCTGCAGTGCAAGTCTGAGCAATGAAACAAATCTTTGATGGTCTCTGCTCAGAGGCAGCTTGTCCCTGGAGCCTAATTCTGCTCCCGTATAAGCCAACCATAAAGGTCACCCACAGCACTCTGGGAGCAAGATCAGGCCTTTTCTATTATGTGTTTAATGCTCCTCCAATTGTTGTTTATGAAAGATGATAACAGGTGCCACCAAGAGAACACTTTATCAAGAGTAAGGAATAGCACCAAGTGAAAGAAAAAAGTTGTTGAATTGAGCAACCCATTGTCCCAAAACTGTAAAATTCATCTGTAAGATCATATTCAGCAATTACTTTGCAATTACTGAAATCTCTGAGGAGAGAAATCTTTGTCCTTAGCTTTTGTCATCCCAGTAGAGTCACAAGAGCTTAGAAATATAAGCTGAAAAAGCCCTCAATAGGTGATCAAATACATAGCCCAGAGTCTTTGCTATTCAAACAAATAAAGAGTAATTTCTCCACTACAGGTGCTCTACAATTACTCTACTGCAATTACTATTACAAAAAAGCACTTTACCAGCATGGCAGTAACTAACAAATCAAAGGCTGTGCTGTTCTCTGAGCTCCTCTAAGATTTACAGCAAAATATATCCCCATCTTCATTTTGTACCATGAAGTACAATGAAATTGTTATAACACACTGAAGTAAATCTCAGACAGCCTTTCCACAAATTGGATGAGAACTTTCTTTGCTCTCCCCGGGTCATGGTTAGGTGTCATGCTGGCGACAATCTGATGCAGACGATACAAATAAGCATTACCATTGCACTGTCCATACTCAAAAAAAGGCAGAATCATAACCTAAACTTGCAGCCTGGGCAGGAGGTGGTATATAGCATGCCTCTAACAGCAAGAAGGGCATGTACAGTCATATTAGTTCTTATGTGAAAGCTGAAAATGATCAGAAATAGTCTTCTTCATGCTGGTTCCCTCATCATGCTGCCAGATTTGATCTGTAGTGAGGCACATAGCAGCTATATGAAAAGGGAATTTAAGGTCTTAGCAGTGAAGACACATGTCTATATGTCCTTCCACCTCTAGACAGACAGTAAAAAGCAGTTTCTACAGCAAGTACTCCAGAGCAATATAAAATCTCCTGCAAAGCCCACTAGCTCAGTTTTTGGTGTGGGTTGGACTTTTTTAACAGATAAGCAAAATCATCACTTGCATGGCTGAATGATGCCTTGCTTCTTATGCCAGGTCACCTCAGAGGCAGGCATTGCAATCAGGTCTTATCTGATAACATCAGAGCAGATGAGCCAGCTTACTGTACATACAGTAAAGAAAAGCTGCTAATAAATATGCCTGACCTTGGGAACAATATTACTGAGATCCACAGTGGAGAGCGAAGAGTGTATGCACTGAAAGTTAAGGGCCATCATGTGATAAACTAGATGTGACAGCAGACTAACAGAAAAATTAATTAGCAGCAGCTGAATTCTTATATGTGACCCAGTTTCAGGAAGAAGAGTGAAAGTATTTTCTTTAAACAGCTTCCAACATCATCAGCTTCCTCAACACTTTTGAATGTTTTGGGAAAAATGAGACACCAGATGCAGAAGATGGTATCATGCCCTCAGTTGTCGGTTAGTTTTGATTCAAAACACTGCAGGATACACCCCAATGCTCCACTTTTTATAAGCATTAGAAAATGCATATTTTCTGGTGAAAAGGTCATTTTTAATAGTAGTGTGATAAAGATGAACAGAGCTGTCCGGGAAAATTACCCACAGAGGGCATCCATAGTGCAAGGCTTCATTTAATCAGGATCTTTTGATTCCTAGTATAACCCAGACCATCAAAGTGTCACTTCCAGATCATCAAATTAAGATAAGTAAATATGAATCATAGTTTACGCAAGAATTCTAAAAATTCATTATTTCTTTCACACTAAGAAGCAAAACATATTTCAGAAATGTGATACCTATAAATGAAAGAGTTCTCTATGCTGTTCACATTTAATTATGGCCAAAGACCAAATCGTACAGTTTTGACAAGATAAACCAGAAAAGGAGGTATAGGGAAACATAAATGTAATGTAATTCAGTACTTCATGTCATTCTTGGAACTGGCATTGTACTGAATGCGGCAACTAGACCTAAAATATAGAGGGACGATTTCCCTGTTTTCTCTTCGCATAAACAAGTGAATTGAAGTGATAAGGAAAGTTGCCAGATCTTTAGCACTGAAAGCTGAAATATTCTACCTGTCTAGAAGGGAAGTAAGTCTGGGAAAATCAAATCTGACTATGTAACTTTCATTTGGTTTTGATAAAGTCTTAATGCAGTTTCCATAAGAGAAGAATAATTTTTTAAGCTCTTATTTATTTGCTAAAAGACTTGTAGCTGTTCTATCATTCTGACATGATTGGTAGAACTTCATCCAATTTTGAGGAAATAAAAGACACCTATAAAGGAAAATGGTTTGTAAAATAAATGGAAAAATCCCTAAAATAAAATGGCAAATAAAAAGAGGACATTGTTGATTTGTTGCTGGAAATTATTCACGTGTACCATGTGGACACAAATCGGAAGCCGGGGACTGCATACTATCAGAGACAAGCAGGGAAGAATAATTCATCTTTGCATAAACTATTGATCCTTCACCATCTGGATTCATTTTGCAGCAGACAAAAGGGAGATTGTTTTGCACTATTTAGCAAGAAAAAATAAAGATCTGCACTTGCAGATATACCGGTTCAGTGACCCAGGCACAAAAAACTCACAGACCTCACTCTCCCTGCAACATTACCTGGTCCCAAGCATGGACTTCGGCGGGGGGGGGGGAGGTCGGGTCCTCAACACTGAAAGCTCCCATGATAGCTATGAGCTTTACTTTATTCCTAGCAAAAGTTACCTCTCACCTAAAAGAAACCATTCCATGTGAAATGTTTGCCAAGCTGAGTACGCTTCTGCACACAACTTATTAAATTTGGGTATTGGTGTCAATTTATGGACTCTTTTCAATAACAAAGCTCTTCTTAGTAAAAAAAAAAAAAAAAAAAATCCTATCCAGCTCTACATGTTATAATCAACACAGTTTAGCTTCCCACAAGACTGCTATAGACTAGTGTTTCCATTCCTACAGTGTTTAGCAGTACAAAGACTGAAAATGTTCACAAACACAGCCCATTCAGCTCAGTGCTGGGAGAGTGCTCTCCCTCTCACCCAATCTGTAAAAGCCAGTCAGAGAAGTCTTTGCCCCTTATATACTTTCCTCCATTTCAGTTTGCACAGCTGAATTGTACCACCAGATTCAGTCACAGGCAGCTAGATCATCTCATCCCTGGTTGCGTCTGCAGTTCAATAGTTAAGCTTGTTTGTTTGCCCCGTGCTGCACCTTGTGCCTTCAGCACAGTGATCATAATCAGTGTTGCCTGTGAGCAGGTTTGGGCTAGTTCACCCTGTGTGGGGGTAGTTTTGTCTTTTAATGAGATGCCTACCAAAACCACTGCTAGAAGGGACTGGAATTAATTGGTTGGGGGGAGGGGGGGTGGGTGTTAGCCTAAAAAGTGCTAAAAAGGGCTCTCAGTGCTTTCTTCCACTACAGAGGGTGCACAACTCTTCTCGTAAGTGGCCAGTATAGGGGAAAGAAGCAACAGACATGAGCTGCAGGAGAATAGCTGACTTTTATAAGAGGAAAAGAAATTCCAGATGGTGAAGCAGTAGGACAAGTGACCAGACCAGTCTTATCATGAAATCTTAATCCTTGGAGAGATTCAAAACGTGAAAGCAAGCAAATCCTTGAGCATGCTGGTCTAACTTCAACGTTAGACCTGCTCTGAGGAGAAGGTTGAACTGGAGACACGCAGAGCTCCTTTCCAGACTGTTATTTTGTGAATCTATTCATTATTCTCTTCCATACCCCAGAATTACATGAAAACCCTGAATAGAGGTCCTGATCATAATACAATCAAGGTCATTAAGAAACGGAAACACTCATAGGATGTTGCTTGTGTCCTGCAGCTTCAATAAGAAAAGCTCTTTATTCTCACTCAGCCTAAGTCCTATCACACCTGTATCATAAAGAACAGCACAAGCCATAATGGTAAGGTCTGGATACGACTGCAACCTCCTTGTACCACTTTTTCAGAGATGAAATATGCGCATATTACTCTTAACTAACACCAACACTGTAATCCATACAGATGAGGCTGCCCAAGGAAAGTGCAAAATGTTTTAATGTATTTTAATATTTCCCTGGCACACTCACTCAGCACCTAATCACTTGCAACTCATGTTCATTCCTAAGCCAAAGGGTACTTACTTTTACTTCATACAGTTCAATAGAATAGTTTCCAATTAATTGTTTTGACATTTTTTTAAGCTTGTGGACATTTTACCATTTACAATATCTTGTATCATATCATCCAGCAAAAGACACTGAATAAATAAAACATAGAATAACACATCACATTACAGAAATAGGTCTTGGTTTTGTTGGGCATTGCGGGGAAAGAATTCCCATCCACAGCAAGCACAACAGCTTCACCAGTACTTGAAAAAAAGGAGTTGGACTTTTGATCGACTTGAGCAATTCCTTAAAGTTCAGTTAAAAGAAAAAAAAAAAAGCCAATTAATTTCATTTCACCCAGAAGAAAGTGAAATGTAACCCATGAAAATTAACACTGTAATAAAACTGCTCTGGCACAGCTGCGTGTCTGTGCAAAATGTCAGATTGGTCTGAAAACCCCAGGCAGGAGGAGTACTTAGCTTGCCTTGATCCGCATGGCTGCACATTGTGCTTCATAATGCAGGCTGAAAATCTTGAACACAGCCCAGTGCAAAAATGAATCTAGAAGGTCCAGAACAAGTAACATTGACCATTTTCTAATGCCAGCCACATTTTCTGCTACTTTCTGTTATTTCTTCTATGATTTTTTTTTTTCTTAGGTATTATCTCTTTCTTTATTCACAACTTAGGTTTTTTAGTTGTGCATGTAGAATATGTTCTGTAGAGGTGCACTACTTCACACACTACATGTAGAAGTGCACTATTTCTACAGCATGTCAGAGGAAAGCGAAGAGCTGAGAGTGAAGCCCCAAGCAGAAGCATGATGATTAATGTAATTTCTTCTAAGCCAAGTGTGTCAGAAAATCCAGCTCAGAGAGACATCTGGGCAGTAAGTGGGGAGCTGCTGATGGCAAAAGGGTTTTTTAACCCTGTCTTTTGATTAACCCCGTAGTTGATAATGTAGGGCAGCCTCTTGTTTCTCTCAGGTCACCACCAGGAGCACTTCCCTGGAGGTCTACATATGGGCTCTTTCTTGAAACAAGAAGCAATGATTAACCTAAAATGTCATTTGCACTAACTCCTCCAGAGCCCCACTTCCAATTTTGCCATCCCCTCTTCCATGAGTTTATGCAACTACTGCAATCATATGCTACATCTCTGCCTCAACCTGCTCAGCCAACAGATTTGTTTGACAGTCCAATACTGTTGATACCATTTCCAGCTCAAGATCACCACCTGGCACGTGCTGTCTGGTCTAATTGGCTCTACTGGCTTGCAGACATGGCTGTAAAGTATTCTTTGATGATTGCCAAAACCCCCATCACCTTGATACACATATTACTGCTATTACAGGCAAATAATTCCAGGTACCAAGCTGGCCAGAAACCTCTATGGGTTAAACAAGACATAAAAATTATTGATTCAGCTGTTGCCTTTGGTCCAGGAAATCTTTTCTCCCACTTCAGGAACAGACATCAGTTGAGTGACAGATCACTGGAACAGGTTGCCCAGGGGGGTTGTGGAGTCTCCTACATTGGAGATATTCAAAGCCCGCCTGGACAAGTTCCTGTGTGATGTGCTCTTGCAGGAGGGTTGGACTAGATGATCTTTTGAGGTCCCTTCCAATCCTTAGGATTCTGTGATTCTGTGACATTCCTGATTTTGGCTCAGATTTAAGTATGAATATTTTGAAATATTTGTAAGGACTGCTTCTTATCAGAACTCAGCTGCTATTAAAATATCTTTTGAAATTTTATTTTCTAAGGTTTTTATTTTTTATTGTTATTTTTGAGGATTTGATCTCGTTTCTGATTGATTTTCTTTCTTGTCATTGTTTAATTCTGATTGATTGGGTAAGTCAGACTTTGAAAACTATCAAAACTGAGGACTTGTTGTAATAAAATAATAAGATAATATTGATCAGAAATATTCAAAACCAGAAAAGACTGGTCTGTTAAAATATTGAGTGTAACAAATCTGTCAAGTAAAAACATGTTTCTACCAATCTGAAATTAATTACAAAGCTGCAGCTTTTCTTTGGAAATTGCCAAAAATGCCATTTTCACAATGTGAAACAGCACACGGGCACTTCCTAACAAATAAGCAACATTTTTTTCTTCCACAATTGTGTTAGTCAGAATTGGATAATTTAATCCCCCAGACTCACAAAATTTTGAATGGATTCTGGTAGAATGATATCACACTTACACATTCACAGTGTCTAGTCCTAATGGGGTTCACAACATAAAAAAAAAACCTTCTTTGAGGAACATGTGGGTTTGGAGAGAAAATAGTACTTTAATTCATTGCCATCTATATTTGATATGATCTATAGTCATACCAATCCATAGTGTAAAATTAAACAATGGTCCCCGGTTATTCAACCCTCAGACATTCCTGCTTCAAAGGAAAATCATACTTACGAAGAAACCTGTGCTGAAAACAACAATCTTCAGCATTCTTTTCAACCTGCATGGGGAAGAGGAAAGAATTAAAGTCCAGAAAGAAAGAATACTTTTTATAGTTTGAAAAATAAGTTTAATGGAAAGTTTCAGGGAAAAAAAAATGTTTTTTCTTTTTTTTTTCCTCCAGGGTGAAAAAGGGAAGTCAGAGGGATAGGGCATCACTTTGCCATTTCATTTGTGCTGTACAAATGTAAATATATGCGTGTGAACACATACATATTCTATGTCTTACAGCTTTCTGTTGAGAAAGCTCATTCATCCTTCAGCTTTGACAGAAAAATCAATTAAGTATCAGCATGCAATTTGCACCATTTCTTCAAAAAACACCTTTTTGCTGTATCTTTAAAACCACAAAACTAAGTTACGTGTGCTTTACAAAGATCTGTAAGAACCTAGCACATAAATTATGTGTCCAGTCCACCATGGCCAGCCTGAAATGCAACCTCCTTTGTGAGGTACTTACTGTCAAAGGGGCAGTTACGTTTAAGAGCCAGAAGGTCTTGAGAGGGTGTCATGGGTTAAACCTAGCCAGACAGCTTGTTCACTCACTCCCAGTTAGTGGTGCTGGGCTGGAAGCAATCGAGGCCTCTGTTCTGACACCCCCCCCCCCCCCCCCCCCAGGGGGGTCTCCCCTTCCCCACTCCTGGAGGGATGGGGAGGAGAATTGAAAGAGCGCGACTCCCACGGGTTGAGACAAGAACAGTCCAGCAACCAATGTACAACACAAATCACCACCGCTACCACCAACGACAACAATGATAAGAGACAATAACAAGGGAAGAGAATACAATACCACCTGCCGAAAAACGAGTCTGACCCAGAAGACCCCATGTCCTTCCGGGTAACTCCCAGTTACCCCCCCCAGGCATGATGTGCTGTGGTATGGAATACCTCTTTGGCTAGCCTGGGTCAGGCGTCCTGTCTCTGCTTCCTCCCGGCTTCCCCTCCTCCCTGGCAGAGCATGAGGCTCACAAAGTCCTTGGTCAGGGTAAACATCACTTAGCAACAACCGAAAACATCGGTATCACCAACACTGTTCCAGGCTGAAAGTCAAAACACAGCACTGCACCAGCTACCAAGAAGGAGAAAAATTGCTACTGCTGAACCCGGGACAGTATCCACCCCTTATTCCATACCATTCACGTCATGCTCAGATCCCACATTTTCAATACACCATTGCTCTCCCACATATATACATCCATATACACACAGACCAAGAGAAAGAGATCATTTTCTTAGTGCATTGACCAATCCCTATAATACTGCCAAGTCCATTTGGTCCATGATGTCAGGTTCCATCTCTTGTAACAATCTTTCAGGGCAGGAAAGGCTGCGTGCAGTATTGGATCGTTGCCTGCTGATGCTGGTCGCTCCTTTACTGCGAAACTCATCCGGTTCTATCAAAGTTCATTCTCTGTTGGGATGATGGCTGGAGAGAAGTCAGGGCTAGTCGTTGGTGACCTGAAGACATCTAGTTGTTGGGCTATAAAAGTATTACACAGCAGGCAGCAGCATACAATTAAGTTCATTGGCTGTTTCCCCCTAAAATCAAATCCCCTTGAGGTATACATAGGACTTCCCCATCTTCCCGCATTACCCATCAGGTATATCCAGGTCCCTGAGATTAAGAGTCTCATGCTCTAACAACTGAGCTAGCCAGGGTGCTACTGCTAAACCCAGGACAGAGGGACAATGCCTATAGCATGGAAAAGACATTTTCCATGGCTCAGTAATGGTCCCTAGTTCTCCAGAGAGTTACCTCAAAAATATTGTGCCTTGGGTGCCTTTTTGGATCCCCCTAGTTTACATGATGAAGTCCATGGAAACCAGGGCAGGAGAGAGAGAGAGGTTGAACCTGAGCTACATCAGGATATGGTGTTTCAGAAGCAATCTCAGGGACAGGTGTGTTGGCATACCCTGTGGGTGTCAGGGCCCATGCATGTTCCAGCAATGCTTCTATCAGACTGGTAACTGAAGAGGGCTGTACTGGCGCTGGCAAAAAAACTGGCTTGTAAACACATATGGAGACTGCAATTTAAAATCAAATAGGAATTCCTATCTGTGCATCCAAGCGGCTCTTTTAGTTCAGTGCTGGTGGAGCCAGAGAAGTGTAAAGGACGATAAGAGGAATGTCAAATGTGCTGCAGCAGAGCTTCCCTGAACCGCTCTCCACCACACCCATCTCCCAGTACATCCTGTTTCCACCTCCAGGACATCCAGCAGACACATTGCTCCATTCTGCTTCCTAGGGCATCCTGCCAGGCAATGCTTTGCAGCAGTTTGTTTTGCTTTGAGCTCCTCAGTTCCTTCTAGCCATTAACATCTTGTTGGGGATGGGCAGGATGTCACTTGAGACTGTGTTGAGAGAAATAATTTTGGAAGGGAGAAAAAGGTCTGGATGTGCAAGTAGTTTTTGAGGTGAAGAAAAGGAGGATCTTGCTCCTTAGAAGGCACTGAAAGGAGGGAGAGATGAACTACTGGATTGCAGTCATCACAGGAGTTATCCACAGAACGTTTTCACCTTTTTCTTCCACCCTCACACTGCTTGCAGTGCTTGCACGCAGGGCAGGTGGAACAGGGCTTGGGATATGAGCCCAGCAGGTTCAACATGCTGAAGATCACTATCTGCTATTTTACAAATATTTGTTGATGCTCATCAAGCCATGTCTTCTGGATGCTACCTGATCCTTCTGCTCACATGGGGAAAGAAAGGAGGAGGAAGAAGTGTTGAGAGACAGGAGGTGGACAGTGAGAGGTTTAGGCTATTGGAGAAAACCAGACAGAACTGCAAATTCCCAAGTGGACCTATTAAGCAGCCAGTGAAGTCAGGTTTGAGAACTCCTTTTGAGATGATTTAGAATGGATGCATTCCCTGTGAGCCATATCCTGGAGGCATAAGGTAAAATCACATTCAGCTACTTTGACCTCAAAGGAATTATGCTGATTTGCATTTAAACTAATAATGAAGCAGAATATTGATCTGCCTCCATCACTACTTATTTTTCAGCTTCTGCAATAAATGAACCTACCCTCACAGTCCAGATCCCTTGAAAGTAATGCTTAGGCTGTAAACCCACTGAGTCATGTCCCTGTGTAACCAAATAAAACCTTCCCATGGAATTATTGACCATTTCCACACATGACCACACAAGAAAGGCAAATTAAAATTTCATTAACAGTCTTAACTTTGATATTTTTGAAGTCTCAATCACTTACTGAGATTTCCTTGAATACAGTTCCATGTGCATGAAGTTGCTCATGTTTTATTTCCAGGCCTGAGTATTTAAGATTGCTGGGTGCACGTGCAGTGTCTGGAAACTAGATTACTATTATCATTAGCTCATTTTCTCCATGACAGAGAAGTAGTGAATGTTAGTTGTTTTCATTTTCCAGATGCTCCATTAATTCTATGCTGTACCAAATGGAGTGGTATCATTGATCACCCATTAGAACAGAAGTGACGCTATGCTCACCAGTATGCAGCTTGATTGCTGGGAAGGCTTAGCTCAAGTGTACCTAGGAAACCTCACTGTTAGCCAAGAAAACTCTTAGATACCCTATTTGGTGTGATAAGTAGGTATTATCTACTTGCTATGTTAGTTGCAGAAGTGTGCTGTGGGGTTTTGTTGTTTTTTTGTCTTGCACTGCTGACTAGAAATATCAGAACATGCATTAGAGATCAGACAGGATCTGAAATTATGTCCAGCTTGCAGGAAAGCAGAAATTGCATTGATACATCCAGTGGTGCAACATTTCCACAACAGCAAAGGCTAAGCAGCAACAGCAGTTGTATGACCAGCCGGTTTGTCTCAGTGGGCAGAGCTGCAGACCCCAGAACCCTCCCCACAAGTCGTGTAGGTGTGTCTGTAAAGGATCATGCATGGCAGAATGGCAAGCAGCTGAACCTGCCAAATGCATGTCTTAGCCAGAAGGGAAGGGACACTGCTGCATCTCCTTACCACAGCCAGCTCAAACCTTCCAAGTTCTTCAGGTGTCTACACCACCCTGTCTTTTGTGGGCTTTTTCAATCAGGGTTTCAATCAATATTCTTCAATCAGGAAGAATATTTAGTCTGTGCAGCCTTTGTCTAATGTTCTATCTTCATCTCTATTTCTGAGCTAAAGAACATCAGCCTAAACTTTCTCCTGAGCAAGATGATTTACAGGTTTTCCTTGTTCGCTTGCACATTTTTTACTTCCCCCACCCTGCCCCCTGTCTCAGGAATAACAGAAGTCACCCGTTCTCTCTTTGAGGATACCTGAGCAAAAGAACTCTTTATTTTGTATAAAGCCCTAACAACCAGCTTCTTGCTATCAAGTGAAAAAAGAGCAGTTCAGTCTTCAGGCCTCACTTGGCATTTACCTTTGCTACCAAGAATAAAAGGATCAAAAAAAGCACCTAGGTAATGTAAGATGTGATGCAGACTTTGCAATATGCACTGATTTACTGGGAGAAGGGACAGCACACATTTCATACAAACAATAAGTTGCTCAATTAATTTTCTTTTTTTCTGCTCAGAAATTATGGGGGGACAGGCAGTACAAGAAATCTTCATACATTATTTGTCAAAAACTCACTATGTTCAACAGAGTGACATGGCATTGCTAAGAGGAGAGAGGTGATATGAGTCGTTTCATTTGCAAGGACTAATGTCCTTGGATGACTTCAGAAAAGTCACCTCATTTCTCTCTGCCTCAGCTTTCTCTGTTTTTGATGGGGATGACTCAAGGCTGATCCATGTATTGCACTTTTTGACTAACTGTTGCAGTTCTGTCTCCTCTACCCTGATCACATCACCACCCTGGATTTCTTAAATCACAAGAGAGGTCTGAAAAGATCTTCAAAGAAGTTTTCCTACCAACAGGAAATCAAGTTTTCCTATAACAAAAATCTTGATCTCATTAGAAAATAGCGCTCTACCCTTGAATGATTAAAAACCTTTCTTGAGAATGATCAGAGAAAACTTCAAGGCCTTAGTAGTGCACAACAGCCCTCATAACTTATATTTATGGACATTAATAGTTCAAATCATGTAAGATGATGGTGGGAAGACTGCTATTATCTCCCTTTTATTCTTCAGAACAAACCAATCTGTGCCAAGAGGCACCCAGTGACACTGGAAAGATGTCATGTAATGGAAATATGTCATCAAAAGATGATGAATGCATGTAATTAACTACAGGAGTACACACCTGAGATTATGTAAATCTACAGATAAAGGCATCAGAGTGCTCAGGTTCAAACGTACCCTTCTGTCCAGCCTCAGCCTGTGCTATTTCAAATGCCATGAGGATGACAAATGAAAATGTGATTCCAAATGTGAGCAGAATACAAGTATAAAAAAGAGCTGTCTTTACAGTATAATGTTATTTCTCATAGTTAAGAGCCTGCATCTGCAATTTCCATTTTTTTAGCAAATCAATTTGGTTCTTAACTTTACCCACATGCTTAAAACCTAGTGAATAGTTCATACAGAAATATTTTGTCAGATGGCACCATAGAGAAGGCTGGTTTGTCTGGAGGGAAACTAGAGCTGTTCAGTACATCCCCCCTCTGAGAGAGAAAGCTCTTCTCTTCCTGTTAGAATGAATGTTTAAACCTAACAATGTGCCTTCCTTGTATGTGGTACATCCATCAAGCTGACAAATGGTAAAGATATAAACAGATGAATCCTGCTACCATGCTCAACAATGAGAGAGACCTGCAGTATTCGATTAGCTAGCCTGTTTCCCCAGTCTGATCAAATCTGTGCTTTGCAAGATCTTTGATACCTTTTCTCCCAGTCTTTCCTAAGAACAGGCTGTCCTTTCTCAGATGATATTTTGTAATCTGAAATCAAGAGAACATCCTTCTGAACACTGATGGCATTTCTGCACAAGTTTCACACTTTCAGGTTTTTTAAAGCATTAGGAAAAATGAGCTGTCTACTAAGAAAACATGGAGAAATTGAGAAATGTTTCAAGTTATGAACACAAGTCAGGACAAATTTATCGGGACCTTTGAGTGTAAACAACAGTTATGATACTGAGTTAGACAGAGGTGGAAGTATGGGAAACCCAGTGTAAGAGCCAGAGTTGACAGTACTCAGAGTTCCCTTTGAAGTCAATGAAACTTGTTGCTATTCCCTGAGTATGAAGCAGTCAGAATTTCAGCTCCAGTAGTATAAAAATTCAGCTGTGTTTCTCTTGTAAAACCAAACTTTAATCTGCAACTCTCTAACCAGCTTTCTTGTGTCAGATGAGTGAAATAATACACCAGCAGATTAAGAGTGGCATACTTATTGTCAAACGTCACAGCAAAGGCTCAAAATGCTCCCCTATGATGTTAAAGGAGCTCTTTTTTCATTTTTTAGAAGAGCTCTCTATATCTAAACCAATGGATCAGTCACAGTGCAAGCTGTCCATTCACAGTGGAGTTCTCTAATCAGATCCTGGGCCATAGTAAAGCCCTTTATGCTACTCAACATATATATGACACAGAAGTAAAGCACAGCTTTCTGCAACTGCTTTGAGATACTGCTGGTGGCAGAAGATGAGTGTGAGGACTATGGTACATTCTGCCTATCTGCCACCACAAGCGCGTTTTGAGGGCCAGTAACACCAGGTTTGTTCAGACTTGTCTTCCAGTTCAGGACTACCTGAACAGAGCTACATATTCTGCCAAAAATTAATTGATTCATTTGTTCTTGTTTTCAGTTGTTCAGGAAAAATATTTAAACAAGTTTTACAAGGCAGGACAAAAATACAGGTAGAGGTAAACCCTTTGCGCTAAAAAGCTTATCGTTAATTTGATGCCATAGAAACATGTAGGGAAAAGGAATCTGCACCTAACACTAAGGGACACACATCAGGTGATAATATTGCTTTTAGCATCCCTGTCACATTTATGGCAATAAGCAGCGATGTCCAAATTGGGATTACAATTTCATTTTGTGATCAAGCAAAAAGCAGGGATATAGAAAAATTTCCGTGTAATACAGAAATCTCTGCAGTAGTGACAAGAAAAGTAGAAATGGAAAAATAGAGTTCATGCACACATCTGGTAATATAAATGTTCACTTTCACAGAAGCTACTTTGCAACATAGAGAGAATAATTGTTTCAATTTTTTTTACCAGTAGCTTTTAAAGTCAGTGTTGCTTATTGTGGGTGGTTTTTTTTTATAAGTAATATGTTGCTAACCACAGAAACACATTTATTCAGCACTTACTGTGCTTGCAGTACTTTTTCAGTACTTCTTTAGAATTCCAGAACAGATACAGATGCCACATCTATATCACTAAATAGCCCCCAGCAGGCTCCTTTCTCTGTCCCCAAGGTGCAGCAACACAGCACAGCCCAGTTGCACACTAGGAGACTCTGCTTCTGCCATACTGGGTGACCTCCATATCATCATGAGCATAGTTCTTGGCCCATGATATCTTCCAAAGTGCACCTGGACATTGTGACAGTGCTAAAGCAATTAAGTAGTAGAGATAACCACAGACTGGAGTTTGCGCTCAGAATTTGTCCCTGTTTAGTTACTACTGTAGGTGTAACTCAATAAACCTCCCAGGCTTACCCTGAGGGTTAATTTGGGCAAATGACCATTGTCCATGCACAGCTCCGTTCTTAATTTAGAAGATAAAGACTTTAGTAGTATGAACATGGCCAGGCTAGTCTAAGAACAGACAACAATGGCACCGGCACCTTTTGAAAATGGAGCCTGCAAGCAGTGGACAAGGTCTCTGGAGTGAGCTGTACTCCAGAAACTCTCTGCCATGGGTCTGGCATCAGAGCAGAAAACCACAGACTTTATTTTCCTCTGTCTCCCCTCAATGTGCTAAGTGCTTACACAGGAGGAGTTTAGAACTGTCAGGTAAATGTTGCCTTATTAAGGGAAGAATTAGAAGCGCAACAAGTGTAGGTAGCATTTAATCTTGCAACACAAGAAGTCCCTTCTTGCTATCTTCAAACTTTTCCTTCTGGAGTCTATTCTCCTTTCTACAAGTTTCACACAGTTTTGTTGCAAACTTGAAGTCTAAATTGCTAAAATATTCAACTAAAGTGATGGTGAAGAAAAAGGCCTCTCCTCTGATATCCTCAATACCTAATGCTGGCAGTCCTGTAATTATTTTCCTTTCCTATGGCCTGTCTGAAATCGAGCATCTAGCAATAACTCAAGAGATCTAATGCAAACCATCCTGTGCAGCTGTTGCTGAGGCTGTGCATGCCTCTGGAGTGATGCTTTCTGTGAATAGAGCTAGCATTAATTTTGGAGGTGCCTGCTATGGTTTGTTGTGCTGTAATATCATAATTAACTAGAAAAACAAAGACAGCCAGAACAATTACCTCAGTTTTGATGGGCACTGAGTTACAATGATATTTGATTGATCAAGAAAGACAACCATAGGGTTCGTGAACCAGAAGCAACTGCATTAGCCACACAGCAACTCAGGGGAGGGTTAGGAGACTGATTTTTCCCTCTCAATGATTTTTTGTTGTGTGTCCATGATTTCAGTTGTAACAGGGTCACATCCCAGTTACCTCACTAAGGCAGTGCTTTGAAAAGGCAAAGATAATTTTTGCTCATGATAATTAAGCTATCTGATGATAGTTAAGCTTTATGCATATAGTATATATTGAAATTGATATTTCCATAAACAAGGAAAGTGAAGATATGTACATACCCTAAGCGGCAGCTAGTTGTTATTATTTATTTGAGTCAGAAAAACAATATATTGTTTGTTTACTTTAAAAATACCAATCCATCTTTCCTTTTTTTGCATGTGCTGGTGCCAGTTCCATGTTTAAGTCACTCTCCAATAAATTTTGGACCAGCAGCCACTACTGCCCTGTACTAAACTTTCTCCTCATTAATGCAGATTTATGTGTCTGTGATAAATAAGCAGAATGCCTGGAAATAGAGGTGTCCCCTCTAAGAAGATATATTGTACTTCTACCATGTCTCTTAATTTAGAGATCAATACATTATTAACCAGTTTATTGCTAAAGATCTGTAGTATTCATTTATTTTTTATTAAATGTGTCACCCTCAGGGCTGGACAAATTTACTGTTTCCTCTAGGTACTAATTTTTCCTTACTCCTAAAGAGAAAAGAAGTTCCAAATAATTCTTTTTTTTGCATCAGAATCTCAAAGAAAAGGAAAGCCTCTTTTTATTTCCTCTGATGTAATGAAATCTTTCTTATAATCTTTAAATACTGGCTTGGTGGAGTTAATCCAGATTATGAGAATGCAATTCTTCACCGACTTTCTTCTATTGTGCCTAATCCACTGATTTGCTGGATAACACTGGGAACAGCACGTGATGAGGGAGAATCATCTTCTACTGTGCTTCTCTCCAAAAGAGCTTAGGAGGTCCCAGAGCTTAAATTACTGAGAATTCAGAAAATGTGCTCAAGATCTCCCTGAGATCCCTGGGAGCCAGAAAAGTTGCAGCGTGATTTACAGCTATTTTAAAGAAATGAATGTCAGTTGGACACAGTTGGAGTTGGTGTCTTTGAAAATCCTGTGAGCCTGACTTTCTGCTTACTGTTTATCACTGCTGTCAAAAGGATGTAGCTTTCGGAGAAAGGTGAAACTTGCTACTGTGATACCAGCACATTGCAGACAACAGAGGAGACAGCTGCACTGTCAGATTAAAAGAATAGCAGATCCTTTCATCTCTGATGTTCTGCCCTAGTTTGAAACCACAGAGAGAGTGGGTGTGTTTTTATTTTTCAATTCCTCCTTTGAGGTGCCTCATTTCTTTTTTTTCTGCTTTACTTTCATTGTAAATGCAATGCAAATAGGTTTGCAAATGTGACAGAATTGTTTCATAATCATCACAAAATCCAGATGTTTGTGCTAGTAGAAACTGGTGCAGCAAGATACCCTTTTGGCTATATTTACCAAACCCCAAAGATTATCCACCTGATGGTTAAGGCAAAGACACAAG
Source organism: Pezoporus occidentalis (assembly GCF_034315485.1). Lineage (NCBI taxonomy): Eukaryota > Metazoa > Chordata > Aves > Psittaciformes > Psittacidae > Pezoporus > Pezoporus occidentalis. The sequence continues at coordinate 1,996,527 of NW_026915910.1, read as the reverse complement.
TTTTGACTGCACATCTTCCAAAATCTGAGCTTATAACGTTTTGCTCAGCTTCCTGTGTAACTCAAAATCCTTTTAGTTAGCAGTCATGTAACTCTGCAAACTTGGCTGCATTCTAGCATTTGCATGGAATTAAACACTCAACAATGCACCAATGTATTTCTTTCTTTTCCTAGCAAACCAAAGTAACTTGAGCAGCACCTTCTTTTTTCTTTTTTTTTTTCTCTTTTATATTGTCATTAAGCAAAATGCCAACATACTTAGTGCAATTAAATTATTGCTAAAATTCAGGGACTCAAAGAAAAGTCTCTTGCTATCCAGCATGTCTAAATGAAGCCTTCGGTCCAAGACATGGGGCTATTCTTTGTGTCCTCTTCTACTGAATGACCAGTGGAGAAGATAAACCTATGTATAAATGGTGTGTGAGAAAAGAAAAATCTTTAAAATCTATGCACACATGTCTTCTGAACCTTCATTTATAAAAGCGACTTGAGATAAGAATTAGTCACAGTGACTCAGCTAATGGGTGTCCATAAATTTAAATTCCACAGTTGTTCTTGAATTCATCCTTTTTCTCGCCATTCAGGTACTCATAAACCCTAGCGAAATAGGAGTCTGGCACAGTCATCCTTATTAAATCTACAGCATATTGGGTAATAGTCAAAACCTTCTGAAAAATGCTTGTCACTCTGAATTGATGAATGTAAGTCCAGCATGCACTAAAGCAAGCAACAAGCAGTATTTGGGAATGTTCTTGCTTGGGCCACCAGCACCAGTGTAAGGACAGCAATAGGCTATCCTTACACTTACAGGCTGCCAGCCTGTAAGTAGTATGACTGCAGAATGTGACCAGAGGTGCCAGCTTCTGAAATCCAGGCTGGAAGGACAAGGCAGCCTGCATTACCATCTTGGGCACCTGTATCTGACCCGCATTCGTCTGCTGCATCTGTATACTAACTGCGTTGGAGAGCAGGTCTCCAAATCTAATGCTAAATTTCCTTTACAAGGAGACTCCCTTCTCTAGATTATCATCTTGTAATTCATTGGTGGTCCATTTACTCTCAGGTAGGCATCTTTCCCTGACTAGAGCACAGTGGGCATGGGTGTGTTCAGCCAGAAGCAGGGCAGCTGCTGGTGACCAAAGCCATCGCTCACATGCCCTTCCTTAAGGTACAGTAAGTGCACAAGCTCCTGCCCTCCAAAAAGTTTTCTGAATTGGATTTGATCCACAGTTGGTCTCAAGCTTGGGTGTCGTGTGAATGACAGGAGAGGGTGGACTTTAAAAGATGTACTTAACTGTTGAAGACAGCTACTATTCAAAATACAGTACCTATTCCAGCCCCCATTTTTCACTTGTACTTTCTCTTCAGTGTTCACCAGATGAGGACATGTTTGTTTGCTTTGCTACCTACTGATTTGTAACAGCAAGAATTTGCTAACATCCAGGCTTGCCCTGCACAGCTTGTTTTGCAAAGCATTTGCAAAGATAGCCTGCTCAGAGCTGAGCACAGCCATTAGTAGATAAACTAACTCACAAGTGCAAAGGGAGGGCAGGCAGAACTCGTTGTATTTACATAAGCAAGTACACCACTTAACAAATTCCCACTAGATCTTGGTGTGGAAGGGTGATTACAGACAGGGCTGGGGAGTGATGTGCTTCAGACTCCAATGAGGATTCAGCAAAGGACCAGCAATTATCATTTGGTATCTGACTTATGTCGCTTGGAACTGGGTAATGATGTCTGTTTATGTAGAGTTTGGGAGGTTTTTACTGATCTGAATACTTATTCAATCTAATTCCAGCTTCTAAAAATTAATATCTAAAAAAGAATAAATTAAAAAAAAAGAAAATAATTTTATTTCTTTTTGTTTCCAAAAATAATAAACCAGAAACTACATGGGAGATTAGGATCAGTGGGAGCTTTAGCACATGATTCTTGGCAGAGGGGTTGGAACTAGATGATCTTAAGTTCTTTTCCAACCCTAACTATTCTATGATCCTATGATTCTATGATTCTACTGTTCTTCACATACAGTCCATGAAGGACATCACTCCATGAGTACTGGCAACTAGATTTAAAACTTTAATGACTTTTTAATAAGAATCAATATTTTCTTTTTGGGGGGAGTAATTGAAAAGAAACAGCAGAACAGCCATTTCAAACATGTATCTTTAAAAACAGGCATTAAAATACAGCTAGGAGTAAAACTGAGTTTGCCTGAAGTTAGCAACAAATGCTCCTACAGTGGATCTTATCATGACAGATAGGGATTTTGTATCATTGAAATGCCCAGCACACCTCATGGGGAACACTGATTGGATGATTCTTACATTAATAAGGCCAGTCTGATTCAAAGCTTGACATATTAAGTGATAAACTCTAATGGAATAAACCCCAAATATCATTTTTTTCCTGCTCCTCTAAACAAAACAACAAGGTAGAAATAAAATATTTCAGAATATTTCATAACAGAACAGGCTGAGGAATCCTTTTTGCTATTTAGACTTTTAAACAAGAGGAAGCGATTTATTATGTCAAGCCAATTGATTTCCTTTCTCTATCAAAGTGTATTATCTGCCTATCACTAAAGAGTGACTCCCAACTACTGTGGGTGGAGTGGTCTTCCCATATCTATCCAGATTGAACTTTAACAGACCCACTATGTGTCCTCTTAGAAAGTCACGAAAGTACAGCTTCCAGTCATAAACAGGGTTGCAGTTTAGGGAGCAGTTTAGCCAGGAACCAATGCTCCTCAGGAACTTGTTTTCTTCAACCAATAAAAGGCAATGTAATTTATTAGATTCATATGAGGTAATGGCAATGGAGTACAGTGTAATGATTCAGCAATGGAAGATTAACTCTGTATTGCTGCAGCAGAGACAAGCCCTGTGTTGTCAAAATGAGTTTTGATTCCTCTGACATGAAGTGACACCAGATGCTCATTATGTAAGACTTACATCCAACCCTGAGCCTGAAATTGAATGAGGATTTATAAATAATGTATCAATATGGTAAATTATGCAAAAAATCATTCCAGAAAGTGCCTAAACTCATCAACAAATCAGATAAAAAGGAGGTCTTTTTTCTACTAACTTAAATAAGCAAATTGAAATGGGATTTCTTCAAAAGTTTCCTCAGTATTTTCTTAGCAGTTACTCAGGGTTCCTGGGAAATTTCTTTAAAAATGGGACTTGCAAAGTCTACCATTAACCATCAAACCCCCGTCTCATTTTATCTCTTGCAATGCAATTTAAAGCAGTTTCTTGCTTCAGCAGCCAGCCAGCATTGCAAGGTCATCAGTCTTTCTTCCATTCTACCCTTCTGCATTGAGATTGCATGGGAGACATGAGAGCACCTCTAGAGCACCACAGCCCTCATAAGCACAAGGCTGGAGGCTCATGCATTAGCCTCTGTGTCTCTTGCTCTCCAAAGTGGTGGGTAAACACCCAGGCTGACAGTGTGCAGATTGCAGTGTTGAGGGGAACACTTGAAAGGCCTCGTTTCTAGCATCTAGTGTAATTATTTTACCACCACACAGCATTTCATCTTTAAAAGCCGTTTTAGAGAGATTAAAGCATCTTGTAGATTTGTAACCTTATCTCCCTTTTGCATTTAGAGACAACAATCAGTCTTGCTGTTCTTTATTAGAGAAGAAATTTGGTACCCATCTCTGCACAGTTAGCTTGTTCTCCTTTTCAAGTTAGACAGTTTAAAATTGTCAGTAAAGTTTATTTCCAGGTCTTCATTTAAACATTTAAATTAACTCTGTAAAACAAATACAGCTACCATTGTTACAATCCCAGAGAAAGTTTGGAGGTTCAGATGTTTTTCCCCTTAGCCTACTGCCAGAAAGGCTCTGGTTGACAAGTGACACTGGAAGACATCTGTCCTAAATTAGCAATAGGTACCCAAATCTCTCTGCAGCTTAGTGGAGCAACACCCCACATACCCCTTGTGAGTCCCAGAGATTTGAGGGAGGGATTCTGAGTGACAGCAGAATGGATCAGTGCCTTTCAATTCTGATTGTTCTTCCTGCAGGAATTGAATTTCCGTGGATTCCCAGCCACCCCGAGGTCACTCTAAATGCTAGGCAGGCTTTATGAGAAAATATGAACTTACTTGACCAGACTAATAAAATTATTTTAATATTTAGGAATAGAAGAGCAGATTCACTTCGTTACTTGCAAGCAAAGGTGTAGTTCCTCTGTGCCAGTCCAGACATCTATTTTAGAACAAAACAAATCATCCTCTGGAGATACATATTTCTCTTTACTGGCTCTACAGAGAGTCCAAGCTGATTAGCTCAGACTTTGACAATGAATTTTTAGATGAATTAAACAGGTGAGATGGACCGATTCCAAGCAGACAGGATGATTGTCCATGTGACTAATGGCTGACAATTATGAGGGGGAAAAAAACTATTTTGGCCCAACATCTATTTTCAGTAGCCTGCAGCTGTTTGCAAGGTAGCCTTTTCCTGAACATTCAGGTGGTAAGATGGTGTCATAGGTTTTGCATTCTAAATGTATGCCTGAGCTGTGCTAGAAATATATAATCATATTTTTTTCATGATGTGCAGTGCTCTCAGCTGTACGCACTGACATTACCAAAGCTACTAGCATAATAGATAGCAACAGGGGATACATTTGTGTTAAATGGCCTGTAGTAATTGTGTCACTGAATTGAGCTAATGATCATCACACTGTGTCACAGTACCTTAGGAGAACATCTTCCCAGCTTACCTTACATTATAAAGATGAAATTCTTAGGCTTACTGAAGGAACATTTCTCCTCATTTATGTATTTTATTTGGGTGGGATTGATGTCCTGATTCACTATTTCCAACTCATCTTTGGAAGCATGAAGGATGCAGTGAGCAATGTAGCACAACCAGAATTCTTTGCAGAGATTTTCAAGACAAGTATCTGCAGCTGTTACAGAGGTAGTGTCAAACAAAATCTAGACTCTAAAACTTTCTCAAACATAGTTCACACAATATAACTCTGATAACCTTAGTACAGTCACACCTGATTAACAGCAGCAGAAGCATGTAGAGGAACAGATGTCATACATAATATTTTTTTCCATCTGTGTTATGAATTTCTTTTAATATAGGTGGAAATCAGTAGTGATTCACAAGGTTAATCCGGGTCTTAGTTTCTCAGTTCCCTTTAGACCTCAGCACAGGTTATTTGATAGCTTAGTCCAGAATTATTCTTTGTAAAATTACTCCAATGGGATTTTCCAGATTTTCTCTGCAACAGCTGCCTGAAAATGATGTGTTCAGCAACTCCATTGTAAGGTGCTTTTTCACAAAAATATTGTACTCATCTGTAAAAATGCACTGTTTTCTTTAAAGTAAAATTACTGAGAACCGGTTGTTCTTATAAAGAAATGTACAGTATGATAGAGATTTCTTTTTCTTCTGTGTAAGAAGAGTTGAGACCACAACATTAGAATTGTTTCCATTGAATGAACTCCACAGTTCCAACTATCAGTTTATTTTGCAATGGAAAAACTGCCAGACTTATAAGTTTAACCTTTTGGTTTTTGTTTTTTTTTGTTTTGTTCTTTTTTAATAGAACACCTTTTAGTAATTTTCTGCGGAAACTTTAAATGGAAAAGTTTAGTATTTCCCTGATTTAAAAATCTCATATTGCCTTAGTCTGAGAAAAGGAACATACAAGTGAAGACCCAGCTTCTAGCTCAGTTTCCTTTCTTTTTGCAGGTTCTCCAGTCTAGCGTACGTTTAGTGCTGGTATTGCTGTCTCTTGTCAGCTATGTTACCTAAGCTGATTAACCCACCCTTCTTCACAGAGGTGTATGCATTTTCCAGCTATTTCCACCCACTGTTCATCAGTTTTACCACTGTTCACTTGGTAATTCTCTTTTCAGCAAAAATGACACAAAGTCAGGAACATGAGCTGTGGGTGTTATAAGCCTGTGGAGCTTCATTTTTCATGTCTGCACAGCAATGGAGCAATGCTTCAAATCTGAACCATGCAACCTTAAATGTGTGCAGGGAGCAGATGCAGAGATCTGAGACAATTCCAATGGCTTAAGTGCTGAACAAATCCTCAGGGAGATGATTCCCCCATATTTTCAGCACCGTGTATAGATATGACAGTATTTAGCATTCTCTTTAGCCTCTTTTTATCATTATTTCATCTTTTCTCTGCTACAAGAAAAAAAATAAAACTGGTGCTGCTGGAGGCAAACAAATAAAATGATTGCGGCTGTTTTTCCAAATTTTAAGTCTTGTGCAGTCAGCTCCCATAGGAGTTAGTTGTCCACTGTAAATATTAACTGACTAATCCAGGTGCAAGCAGCTAAAACAAAAAAGTTATGTATTTGCCTCTCCAATTCTGTTGATGTCAATAAAACCAACTTGTCATACAGAGCTGCATTCAAAATAAACCTCATATGACTATGAGAAATTGACAGATAAAAAGGAATTTGCCACAAAGAGAGTCTTAAAACAGGTTAACTGACAAAAAAAAACACACCACCACATTTCTTTATGCATTGCAAATTAAAAAATGCCCTTTCAGAGTTTCAGCTATTTCCTGTCTTTTCCTTGATGTTAGGGAGATACACAGACTATTACCAGACTATTCCTGTTGGCCTCCAGGCCAGAGAGTGGGTCTTCATTTATTAATAGCAAAAAAAGTGTGGTCCCATTTTCTGATAACTGGTTTGTAGGGTTGTTTGTGGTTTTTTTTCCCATATCAGGCAGCTCTGCCATTTCTTCTCATCTTCCCACATTCACTGTGGACAAGGAGTGCTCCAGCTGCCAACTGACTACATCCAGTACTACTAACTTGCTCTGTAATTCTTCTTATACCCAGGAAACCAAGGCCTTCAGGTTGCTTTAACTCTATATTTTGCTGATGAAACAGCATAGAGGTAGCTTGTAACAGGCAAAGGAGCTGTCTTTAAACCTCTACACTCTATCTGATCATGCTCCCCATTTGACATGTAATTTAAATTCCCTTGAAAATGGTTTTGGTAATAGCACAAGATAGCCCACTGGATGTAAAATGAGCCTCTACAGGAAGATACTTCTCAGCACCTGCTGGTGCTGATTTCAGATGAGTGTAAATGGCTTAGCTCTCCACAACTTGTGGCCACCCAGCCCCAAGCCTCTCTCAGCCACAGTGTGCATGGGGCTGAAGTGGCCCTCAGAGGAAGGGCACTAGTGTGACATGGGAGAAAACACTGCACAATAGGGAAGGAACAGCAATACTTGTTCATGCTTATTTGCACCACTTAGAAAGGATCATACCACAACTTGGCCCTGAGTTACCGATGGACACCAGCTGTGAGTCTGGCAACACAATGGACAGTTTCACTGTCCTGCCTCTCTTGCCCTACCTAAGCCTTGCCAAAAAAAGACCTAGCACTTTATTGAGTAGAACAATATATATAAGAATGCGGGGATAAATTGGAGGTGGCATTAGCCTCCTTCCCATCTCTGGGACATTCTCTGAACTCCACAACCTCTCAAATATTACAGAGACATCATGACGTCAGCCAGATCTCTTAACACCCTTGGGTGGATATTGTTGGTGTCAAAGGCAGTACTGTTGTTCAGTACCTTTTCTTTCTTTTTCCTCCTTTTTTTTTTTTTTTTGCTAGTAACTGAAAAATCAAATTGTCAAGAAGCTGCATTTCCTCCATTTCAGATATCATACATCAATCCATTGCAAATTACAAGCTAAGGAGATACAGAGAAGGCAGACACAACATTTGTCAAACGATGCACCTGCTTCCTGGCAGATTGTCAGACCCAGAAGGTACAAGAGTAAACAAATCTGAACAATAATTCAATAATTTTGTTCCCCCACATTTAATGTGTGCTAGTGCCAAAAAAACATCATAAATACTGCACTGGCAGGAGAAAAGTCTATCAATTCTGTTAGAAAAAGGTAGATATGGAACAATTGAGGTCACAAAGTGTCTGGACAAGGGGTTGGTGACTGTGAGTGGTCACATCGCCCTTTTCCAAAGGCTAACCTTAACCTGAGGGTGTGGATAATTAAGATCATGGTGCACACTTGCTTCCAGGTCTAAGTTGACATCTAAAGGTGCAACACAGAGTCTTACCTCAGCCACTTTTAGCACCCAGAGTAGAAGTTTACCGTTCCCAAGCCATACTTGCCATGTGAAAGGATCTGTCTCAGTTACAGCCAGCGTAAATGTTTTAAGCAGAGGGACGTCTGTGAACCTGGCTCATCTGGACATTGATAGAACAGAAAGCAATTACACACAGTGTAGAAGCAATTGCACTCATACCATGGCAACATCTAGCAGATGAGCAGCTGGGGTCTGAAAGCAGGGATCAATTTGGCCGACGCAACTGGAGCATCAGAGAATAGGCCATTGGGCCAAATGATGAGGAGGTGCAAGTGAAAACATCAGGCTCGCTTGTTACTCCAAAAGCACTCTGGAGGTAAGAGAGGATCCCCAGTAACAGGATCTGTAAACCTATCTAGAACAAGAGGGATTGCTTTAAAGTTGCCTCCAGACATTAAGCATCACTATTCTTTTCTCTGCCCTAAAACTTAACCAGGTCCATGTCAGAACCTCGAAGATGTATCCCATCTTAGGCAGAGCAGTGTCTCCAGACTCACTAGAGTACTCTAGGATGTGAAGTCATTTTCAGAAATGTAACCAAAAAAAGGAGCATTGCAAAATTTAGCATATCTGTCATGGTGAGATACTGACACTCGGGTACCTGCCTTCAAAAGATAACAGTAAGGATAATGGTAGCAAGGAGAAAGGTCTGCAGTAGTAAGACAGACTGAAGAGATACGGTTTGGATAGACTAGGCTAGACTACACTAGACTAGAATATTTTCAATTGGAAGGGACCTACAATGATCATCTAGTCCAACTGCCTAACCAATTCAGGGCTCACCAAAAGTTAAAAGCATGTTTTCAAGGGCATTATCCAAATGCTTTAAACACAGACAGGCTTAGGGCACCAACAGCCTCTCTAGGAAGACTGCTGCAATATTTGACCACCTTCTTGGTAAAGAAATGCTTCCTAATGTGTGGTCTAAATGACCCCCGGTGTAGCTTTGAAGCATTCCTACACATCCTGTCACTGGATTCCAGGGAGAAACAATGAAGAAGCTGACTTATACTCGAAGGCCACTGGGGTGCAACTGATATTGGTAGTGTCCAGACAACAGGTTCATGGAACAGGTGCAGAGAAAACCATTGTCTTCTGATGCTTTAGAAAGCATGCATGTGCAAGCAATGATTTTTCACTAAACTGAAGTTCTGGTCCAAGAGCTAACAGTAATGAAGGAACTTTCACACTTTTCTCTACAGGATGTTTATAATAATTACACTATTTTGGAAGACTGTACATAGAAGAAAAGTGTATTTCTGCTGAAACTCCTCAAGCCAGCAGAAACTGAGTGAATGGTAACTGAAACAAAGAGTTGTCTTTCATTCATGAAGCCATGAATACAGATGACACTTCAAAACAGTCTGTGAGAGTCTGTGAAAATGTACTTGGCTACCCATGTGCAAAAGTGACTAAGTAAGCACCATTCGACTGCCACCTCCACAAGTGTGTAGCAACCTATAATCTCTCGTGATTGGTACCTTTCAACAGTACCAAGAAATGGATAAACATCTATTTTATATGCAGTGACTGGAAATAAAAGGCACAGATAAGACAGGCACTCACACATTTCAGCAGCTAGGCAGCAACATTAACCCCAAGGCCACCGTTAAGCAATAGGGGATTTGTTCAAAAAATCTTTGTTCTGTTCCAGCATTTAATATTTTTTGCATCTTTTATGCGTACAGGAATGTTTGACCTGGCTATGATAACAGACTAGCCAGAAGTATGTGAATTCAATTTGGTTCATGAAAGGTAAAATCCTACTTTTTTCCTTCCACTAAGCCTTCCAAAAAGAAAAAAGAAAAACACAACAACAAAAAAGAACATGCACAAAGCAAGAGTCCTGAGGCCAGGATATTCACATGGGAAGTAGGCACTCCTACCTGGGAGATTTTAGAGGATGGATTTGATCTGGGTTTTATGTGACCAGTGCTCAGCCACTGACAAGGTACAGTTGTCAATCACAACGCAAATAAATATCTCACTGGCTCAAAGTGAAGAAGCTCTAACTAAAGAAACTCCTTCCATAAGTAAGTGTCTGACCTGGTTCACTTCTCTGCTGCAAATCAGTTCATACCTTCATCTCTTGGTAACCAGGGAGCTCTTTCCTTATCTGAGGAAGCATTGCTGCTCTCATCTCCCAAACCAGACAGAGCAGAGGGTCTCCCTGGGCCTCAACATCCAATGCCATGTGAGTAGGCTCCATCCACAGCTGCCCCTTCTACATCCTGGAGAGCCCAGAGAGCAGTTCAGAACAGCAGACACTTCATCTGTAGCAATTAGGACTTGTGAATGTGTCCGGCCTGTTCTGCATCAGCTGCTCCTGATGATGATGCACATAAAGCAGATGGAAGCATGGGCAGCTCGGGGCAAAACTCGAGCAAAACAGCCAATTAAGTCAATCTCTCCTCAGTCAGCAGCTGATCTGTCACTCAGCCCTGTCTGTTGGCATAGGTGCTAGCTGTATTTGTTTGTTGAGATACTGCAGTTTTTTTTTATTTGACCATTCAAAAAACCCCACAAACATTTAAATAAACAAATAGATAGCTTGTCTCTCCACTGCCTTGCACCCTCATCCTGTTTTTGACAACTACACAAAGCAAATGTGAAGTGGCACCACTTGGGAGATAGATGATGGGCAGGATCGTAGCCAGATCCTGAGCAATTGAGGCTGGCACATTTCCACTGAAATCAATGTGCAGCTCCAATGATGGAGACTGTGCCAGCTTCTGTGAGTTGAGGGTCTGCTTGCAGCCCTAATAGCCAAACTGATCTGCATATTTCTTACATGAAGATGTCCATCTCTAGAGCACTCAGCACCCTTAGCGTCTAGAAGCAAGGGACAGACTCACACAGCATTGTCTTCTCACACAGATGTACCTTCTGCTGATACAGCAAAGAGAAGCTGTATAGATTTGCTGTCAGCATATGGAAGGAGGCACCTAAAAAGTGCTTTCTTATCTCCATCTTTGCAGTTCTGGTTATCTTTATTGCTGCTTACACTCTGGAGATGCTAGTCTCTCAATGTAGTATTGCACGGCCATCTCAGGTGGCATTAAATCTCAGGTGACATATAACCTCTCAGGCCATTGTAAATAATGAACACAGCACAGGCAGCACGTGTCAAAAAGAAAGACCTTATGAGTGTCTCATTGACTGCTCTTCACCTCTGCTCACTGTTAACTGCTCCAAGGGCAGAGGCCCCATTGATCCCTTCCCCACATGCACAAACAGGCTGGCTGCCAGGCTGGAGCTGCTTTACAGCAGCAAGGGGTCCTCAGTGACAGGCACACCCCACAATATAAAGTCCACAAAGGAGTACATGACACATTGAATCTACGCAAGCATTAGCCACCCCAAAGTGATAAGGTTGGTTTTACCCTCTTGAGCTGATGGTGGCAGTTTTAGCGAGTACAGGAAGTTTTAGCTCTCAGTGGAGCCTGTAATAGAAAGGTCTCCACAGAGATACAGTGTGAGCCTCAAGTCCCCTCTCAACATCCTGGACTGCTGAAGCTTGGAGGTTAAGGAGTCATTTAGACCTCATAGCAGCCTTCCAGTATCTGAAGAGGGCCTACAAGAATGTGGGGGAGGGACTTTTCATTAGGGACTGTAGTGATAGGACAAGGGGTAATGGGCTAAAACTTAAACAGAGGAAGTTTAGACTAGATAATAAGGAAGAAGTCCTTTCCTGTTAGGGTGGTGAGGCACTGGAATGGGTTGCCCAGGGAAGTTGTGAATGCTCCATCCCTGGCAGTGTTCAAGGCCAGGTTGGACAGAGCCTTGGGTGGCATGGTTTAGTGTGAGGTGTCCTGCCCATGGCAGGGGAGCTGGAACTGGATGACCTTAAGGTCCTTTCCATCCCTAACTATTCTATGATTCTATGATTCTATTCTATGAGACAATAAAACAGCAATAACTGAAAACTCCTAACAATGTGCACTAAGAAGGTAAATTCCACAGCAGTTGTTTGTCCTTACAACATTTTGCTGCTGTAGCACTATTTAGAAGTTTAGATTGGATATAAGGAAGAAATTCTTTCCCGTTAGGGTAGTGAGGCACTGAAATGGTTTGCCCAGGGAGGTTGTGAATGCTCCATCCCTGGCAGTGTTCAAGGACAGGTTGGACAGAGCCTTGGATGGCATGGTTTAGTGTGAGGTGTCCCTGCCCATGGCGGGGGGCGGGGGGGAACTTGATGATCTTAAGGTCCTTTCCAACCCTAACTATTCTATGTTTCTATGATTCTACTTCTAGCTGTTTGTAACTTGGAGCTACAGACCACACCAGGTTCTGGCCAGGGCACTAGCAGGAGGGATGCAGCAAAGGGATGCAGGCAGCAAATAACATCAGCCACATCACAGCTTAACAATCTGGCATCTGGGCTGTCCTGCAGTTACCCTGCCTACATGCTCAGCAGCTAGCCCAGGACCCTGTTGCTAAATACTTTATGAAACCCAAGGGAAAAGCCAAAATTTGTTTTATAGCTCCTTACCTCAGAGGGTTTCAAACACTGCAGTGGCAGCACGGGGGAGTTGAGGGCTGCCCACAGTGAAGTCCAGAGTTTCAAAACAACCCTCCAAGTTCATCTTCTTTATTTGTAAATGGGCTGATTCTTGCTGGCTCAAGCAGGGAGAAGTTCAATGTGACTTTAGGAGCTCACAGTGTCATGTTAATGAAGGAAAAAGGAAAGAGTATCACAATCAGGAACTAAAATACCCTGTGCTAGGAGAAAATATTGGATACAGAAGGGCTTTCTAATATCACCAATGAAGGGCTAATCAAACCCAGTAGATGGATCACAACCCTTGGGAATTTCAAACTGCAAACACAAACTACATTTTTTACAGTTGAGGCAATTAGAAACAGTTAAAAGGGAAAGTCGATGAGCTCTCTCTGAGCAACAGTCCTTAAGTTAGATTCAATTCTGGGATATCAGCTCACAGAAACCATGGCAGATCTTGGATTTATAACCTTTTATACTGGTTAATCTAGTCATACATGTCTCACTAAAGGCTATGCTCTATTTCACCCACAACCTATTGGATTCAACAGAGGAATTCCAGGATGAAAGTAAGTCTATGGCCTGTGTCCGACTGGACTAACATAATAAACTTTTCTAGCCTTAAAATATCTGTGGGGCAGTTAGTGTTACGTCTGAATGGTTTTACTGAAATCACTGGAATTATATCAATTTACACCAGCTGAGAATATGTCCTGGATTTAACTTCTTCAGCGGTTCAAACTAGCATGATAAAACTGGTATAAGCAGAGTGAGCCAACCCATTTGCATCTTGTGGGGCTACTGAGGAGCAACCCTTTCTGATTCAGATGGTAATCCAGCTCATTTTAGACACAGAGGGTTTTTTCTTTCCCACTTTGACTCAGAATTTGTCAGTCATTGGGGGGAGGACAAGGTTGTAAGGCAAGTGCTTAGAGAACCATATTAAATTATGCACAGCAGAAAATCTGTAAAATGTGCTTCAAGAGCTGGAAACGTACCATATGTGACTGAAAATTGCACAGAGACAGAATCCTAATTTCCAGATTAACTATTTCCTCAATTAAAGCTGCATTTGCAATCCTTTCTTATTTGCCTGCCAATCTGCAACTACTGCTAATACAAAGCCACCACCATAATGGAAGTGGATATTTGATGCCATGTGCATATGGCAACCTACTTCTTTCAAGCATAATAGTTCCAGCTAATTAGTTTTTTAATGTATTTGCTTTTGTTTGTGGAATTCCATGGCTCTATTAAGCAGAGACAGGTAATCAAATGAGAAAATTAAGCAGGTCCTGCTGTGTGCTGTGCATTTACAAAGTTGAGAGGGTGAGGCTTATAGCTAAGATGACATGGTAGCTATTTACACATCATCTCCTACTGATCCACCCAATTCTCAACACACACATATATATATATATTTGCAAATATACTTCAGCCACCAAATCTCTCATGAGTTCAGCTACTTCCTAAGTACTCCTTTCGGCTAAGATCCAGCCTTTGCTGTTGCTGTGGTAAACTGATATATTTTGCTTATATCCAAGATAAATTTTGCAGGGCTTCAACTGAGAAGCTGTAAGCTGAGCAAGTCCACTGGCATCAGCCTATCTCTTAGCAAAGGAGAAGATGTATGACTGTGTTATTAGCAAGAAGTAGGTCCGCAGAGGCTGCAAGAGAAATGGGACTGAAAGAAGTGCCAATGGCGCAAACCTGCAACCTTGAAAAACACACCCAACCCTGTCTGCATTCAAACTCAATTACTTTAATATTTTTGTGTGCACTTAGAGTCATGCCACTGAAATTCTACCCAGAATTGCATCCATCGCCTCAGGATTGAGCACCTCACACACTGAGTGATAGAACCATTCTTCACCCTATAGCAGGTACATCTGCAATATTTGTTTCCCAATACAGCCCTTTGCTCAAGGACGGGAGCAATGAAAGCAAAACATGTACTCAAGGTTAAGCAAGGCTTCCAGTATTCATTTGCAATTGGTTTATGGCACATTTGTACCTTCCAGCAGGCACAGAAGTGTAAATCCCAGTTTGTGATGTCTCCCAGATGCCCACCAAACCAGACACCATCCAGCAAAAAGCACAGCTCTGACAGTAAATCCTGTGAGGCTTCACAGATGCTACCAGTCCAGGCAAGGCTTTAAGCCAGGCTTCGGTGCCAGACCAAGGCTGCTCCCCATCGTCTCCCCATTGGCAGCAGTTCCCAGAGTCCCAGACAGAAGAGATGAGAAGCATCTCCCAGGGGACAAGGTGACGCTATCAATCTGCAGATCAAACCTGAGACAGTGGGAGGAGCAAGGGAGAACTACAACCAGCTTCTACTGGTAACTGAATGTAGCATCACTGGTGAGACCGAGCCTCCAGTAACTCACCGCTTGGTGTCTAAAGCTGCCTCCTGGCTGCTTTTAAAGTGCTCTTTCTGTCACTGTATTAAGGCACAGAGTTTTAATCCCATTTTAAGAAATTACTACTTCATTTTAAAATAGTCTTTTCTATCTGCATTGGTATATGTGTCCCTTTAAACAGATTAACTTTTTGTTTTGTTTGTTCTTTTGAACCTTTTGCATATCCTGAGCATGATATGCAGACACCCCATGCCTTTCAAATTAACCTTGCATATGCTACCACTTTAAAAAATACTTGCTGTTTGGCTACAAGCTAGCAATACTGAAGCTCTGACTTTATAGCTTCTTTTTTTCTTTTTTTTTTTAAGTTAATAAAAAGCATACTGCCTGAATATATTTTAGAGCTGCATATCTACGAAATTGTTTGCAGCTCCAACACAGTGAGGTTTGTTAAGGTTTGGTGGGGGGGGGGGGGGAAGATTGGGGTTGAATTATTGTCAGAACATCTGGGAGAACCGAGTCCGAAAAGCATCAGACACTTGCATAAATCTAACTGTTTTATATGGTACATCTAGGGAATATTTATTGTCATTACTGTGGTGAGCAGAGTATAGAGTACATGGTCTTTTTAAATTCTAGAACCAAATCAGATAAACTTCCTTACAAGTAAATCACATACTACATTATTTGAGTTACTCAAAACCCCACAGGCTCCTGCTGAGATTAAGCCCTTATTGTAAAGACAAGTAGCAAGAGATAATACCCATTCTTAAGAATTTATAATCTGCATGAGCAAAATGTTAAAGGCCATCAACACTGAAACTTCCTATTTTTCATGTAGAAAACTATGGCAAAGGGAGCTGAGGCGGTCTGATTTTAATTCCCTCTCTCTGAAGTTCAGCCATATCTTTGCAAACATCTATGAGACTTTATCAGAAACCATCCAGAGTGCTCTTAGGAGGACTGGGGGAAAATCCCCTGTTCTGGATGTTATGGAAATGCAGTTGCTGCACCTCTCAGTATCCCAGCTGAGATGGGAGACCCAGAAAACATCAGCTGCAGATGGGATTTGTTGGGACTCACTTGCTAGAAAGTGTATTTGAGAGTGTCTATAGGTAGGAGCTACAGAAGCAGAGACACTGTCCTTTGGTAATGACATTTCTTTATTTATTCATCCAGGCTGGTCTATTTGCCCATTCTGTTGCTCAGTAGCTCCCCACTAGCACCAGAGAAAGTCCAAGGGCAGTCTCAGCTCAACAAGAGCCTGATTTCTGAAGTTATTTCACTACGTAATGTCAGATACATAACTTTAGAAACCTACATTAGACGTCTCTAAACATCGTCTAGCCATTAAAGCTCTTCTCATAGTCAGTAGAGCAAAGTGGGCATCATTACTGCATGATTCATATGATCTGTTTCTCATGTCATTTATTTTGCAATCAGACAAATCTTTCTCTAAAAGCACCAATTTCTCAGCTGTCATCACTAACAGGGTCTAGGCATTTGGTCAGACAGAAATACCTAATATTGTGCAAAAAAATAATCCTTCCTGCAAAGCTTGGAAAGAATGCGCTCTAAGGCTTCCAAGACCTCTGACTGACATCTAAATGTACCAAAATGACTTTTAAAATCCAGACCTTGATGCCCAAAGCCTCCTCTCTGCCCCACTCTGGTCTCCCTTAAACTTCAGAAATCAGATATCATGACAAAACCAGATCCTTTTTCAGCTTTTCTGCCAGTTGTGGGAGGGGGCTTCTGAGTCAGCACAGCAAGCCACCTGGCTTTAAGGCTGGCTTTGAACGCAGCAAGGTCCTAGGTAGAGGCTCTCCCTGAGCCGGAGATGAAAGCAGATCTGGGAAACAGCAGGGTCTCCCATTTCTGGGAGCCAACACATCAAACCTATGTGTGATCACACTCATCGAGCACTGAAATATCTCCAGAAAACCTCTTTTTTTAGCATATTGCTTCATTTGTTTATGCTTCCGCCATGCGTTTGGAGGCAAGCACAAGAAATACTACACGGAGACTGTCCAGGGGCTGAATGGTTGAAGTTCTCCATAGGACTGACACTCCCAGCCCAGGAAAAGTTTGTGTGCAGAGCTTGCTGACAAGGAGAAATGCAGCTGGCTGCTCTGCAGTTCTGAAACAGGCAGGGGAAAAGAACTTCTTTTTTTGCTTTTTTTGTGCCTAATTTAATGGAGCAACCTTCTGCTATGCTCCTCTGGAAGTCAATGAGACATCCATGATATCACTGGATCATCAATACCTGTGATTAAAGTGAACTTGTAGATTTTTTTTAAGAGCTGAATCAGATGCTTTGCTATTCTGTTCCAAATGTCACAAGCAAGTTATCCTGGAGCAATAATCTCAAGAGCACCAGTCCCTACATGCATTTCACAGGAATCTGAGGTTCAAAACAAGCTGGAACAGAGTCAGGATCCACAGATAAAACAATAAAAGCCCATCAACATTAGTAAGGGGTAGAATACTATTCCTAAGGATAAAATCCCAGAGGGTCAAACTGCTAAGAATATAGAAGTGCAGGGCTTAGTAACAGCAGTATGAAATTATACTCTCTTCTAGATACAAATATTGGTCTCATTGGCACAATTTGCCTGGTAGACACCCAATTACTATATGCAACAGCAGAAGTGCCTCTCCACCTCTAGGACCAGGTTTCCAGAGCCAGAATGGGCAAAAGAGGTACCACATCCATCTCACCCCATCTTCCAACCTTTTCAGTACATGTGGATATCCCAGAACCAGTTTATAGACCAGTGTGCCTGTCTGAGAATGCCTGAGAAAGCCTTTTTCAAGAAAGCTGCTCTGAGCCTCAACGTTCCAGAAGGTATACTCCTGCTGTGCCTCCAGCCATCATTACAAATTTACTGTCTACACAGTGGTCAGAACTGCCTGGCCTGCAAGTTAAATCCTAATCCCATTAAATAAGTAACTGTCCTCATAGGAATGTGAGAATATTAAAGCCTCAAGGAAACAAAAGCACTGTCACTAATTTGTAAGTCAGGAATAAAACTCTTCACTTCCAAAAACACTAGTTGTTTCAATCTCATTTCTGCTCTTACCAGTACTGTGTAAGTACTCATAACAAGGCAAAAGGCAGCATGCATATAAAATGATCAATTACCTCCTTTCCCTCCTGCTCAGCAAATCTTAACACTCATGTACTCAAAGGGATTAAAAAGCAGGAAACCCAGATACTACCAAAGCTGTAAGGTCCATGCAGAAATGTTTAGTTCTTTCATACAAACACCACGAGTTCAAACTTTCAACCTCAAATGTTAGGTAACCTACAGGAATTGCTGTGGGCATTACTGAAATATTTACTCTCAAAGCAGGATAATCATGAAGAAAGCAAGAAAACCAGCAATTCAGACATTCTGCCTAAGATAAAACAAAGACATCTTTGTATGATTCCTCTTTCACACACAAAGGCAGTAAATGTACTGATTTGATAAGCACAGGTGGGTGTCATGTGCCTGGTGGATATCACAAGCAAATGAAATCATGCAACGTGAGGCATGCCTATAGTAAAGGCTACAGAATAAATTAGAAATTCTCAAAACACAGAACTAGCCTGGCTGGGTTTGTTCTAACCTGCTGAGAACAAGAGTAAATTAGTCCCACTGAGCTCCAGGATGCCACAGCTGGATTGCTACCTGCTCCTAAGATAGTTCGTCAAAAACTCTGTTAGGGACTTCTTCACTGCAAGCCAAGGTAACTGTATACTGCCTGGTCTCCTGTATAGCAAGTAAAATAATAGCTGCTGCCACCATCTCTGCTCCCAGAGGGCTTTCTCAGTCATAGGAGCTTTACTCTTCAGCATCTTGTCTGGCCTAATCAAACCAGCAGTGCCCCTTCCTTGCATTGAAAGAAGTCGGAGTGATTACAGGGTTGACAGCTGCACCTGACCTTATCTCAGAGATGGGCAATGCGAATGCTTATGGTTTCTAAGTGGTAGAGAAATGGTCCATCAATATCTAGAAAAGAAGTCTTTTTCTTAACTTCTCAGCAACTATTTGGAGTGCATTTGCTTTCAGCGGTCACCCAGATTTCCTTTGGAAGTATACTTTGAAAGAAGGAACTGTCAGCCTATGAACGTCCTTTCTTGGAATGGTCAAAGGGTCTAGGAAGGACAGGCAGAAAAATAATGATGCTTTCTGAGAAATTAAGATATAACCTTAATGTGCTACAGCACATATGTAACATGTAACATGTGAATGTGACAAAGTAGTAGTAAATATGTTTTAATAACCTCCAATACAAGTGAAATATGTAATATGTGATGATGCAGATGCTTATCACAGAGAATTCTCTTTCTTCCCCACTGCCATGTTTCAGACTATTGAAACAGCAGAAGCAAGCAGAGGAATCATCTTGGTATAAAACCAATGGGCCACAACTCACACCTACTTGTTCAGGACTAATCTGGCTTTCAGTGCAAGTCCTCACAACCTTGCACCAATAAAAGTGGTTCCACTAAAGTGTCCAGGGACAGCTGGGGGAGAACAGTCCTGCAATGAATTATGTGGTTTCTTTTGAATAACATTATTCAAGCAACATGGTCCAGTGGAAGGTGTCCCTGCCTATGGCAGGGATTTGGAATCAGATGGTCTTTAAGGTCCTTCCAAACAAAACTATTCTCTGATTCCATGATTTTGATTCCCAAACGCCCGGATGCCAGGTAAGCTTTCCATGGATCTGATGTACATCTAGGCCACTCAGGCTGAAAAGCCGTGAGTCCTTGTTTAAACTGGAACTTAAATAGTAAGTCCCAGAGCCATGACCATGAGGTAAGAGATCAGATGATAAGGAAGCAAAGAAGAGCTGATTTGGTGAAGCCTTGAAGGAGGCTGAATGGCTCAGGCCAGTAACAGTGACTGCATGCAGATGAGGGATGAACGATTAAAGCCCTCTGATACAATAAGCTGTGTCACAAAGTGTGCTTCTGCACTAATTCACTGCAGTATTCTCTATACCCACAGCCTACAGCTGTGTGCCCTGGGTAAACTCCTGCAATGTGGTTCAGAGGATAGTCACAGCAGGAGGGAGGGTCCCCAAGCACACTGGGACTGACTGGTTACTCTGAAGGTGTAGATACACAACCTGGGAGGTATTAATCTTTCTACCACTCCAACATGCAATGTGAAGTTAATCTCCAATATGTCTCAGTACCTGAGCAGTGAAGCAAGCATCAGATTGCTTTCTTCTCATGTTTTGTTTGCCTGCGTGATTTAGATTAGAAGATTTTCAGGATGACGGTTGCCTTACTTTGAGTGTTTGTATAGCATCTAGCAATGCAGTGTTGTGGTCTCAACAGACAGCTCTCAGTTGACAGTAATACAAAAAAATCACAATAAACCAGAACAAAGAAATAACATAAATTTTACATGCAGCCATAGCTCCAGTATAGAAAAACAGGTTGAAAGCAATATTAGTTCCTATACTGAACTGAAAAATAGAATAAATGTCAGGCTTGTAAAAAATAAGAAAATATCTTTAAAGAAGCACTTTCGTTTTCTGACCATTTTTTAAGCACCAGCAATGAAAAACTGTGCAATCTTTTAAAAGATTGCAAAAGCCCTAAAACTGTGGCTGTCTTGTAAGAAAAGGAAAAACCTGTGTCTTATTCTACAGCTGGAAAAAAGTAAATGCAGGTATTTGTAATGATGATAGATTTTTAAAATAAAATTGTGAATGAACTCTACTAAGATATATGTAAGAAATTTGTACTCTTTATTGCAAATAGCCATGAAGAGCAATTCTAATTTAAACAGGGACACTCTTTAACTTTTGTCAGTTCATTTTGAAGTCCAAGTAACAATATGATTTTTCACTGCAAAAAATGAAATGCAGTAATTTCAAGGAGCTAATTTTTTCAGAGTCAATGAAATGCTTCGGAAATGTCAGCACAAAGAAAACAAATAAACAAAACCAGCAATAAAAATTAATCAACTGACTCAAAAAATTTATTAGCAACCACTTTTATTGTCCAAAGGGGTAAAACATAGCTCCCTTGATTGAGTATTTTGGCCAGCACTGGAGGTAGAAGTCATAGTCATTAGGCCAGGCAGCAACAATATTAACAGATAACTCATATTTATGTCAATTCACTCTGTGCCTCAAGAAGAGTCTAATATGATTCTCCTCTCTGCAATTCAGCATTGACATCAGCACTCCGATGGACGGCTTCCAAAGGGCACATAAACCACCTCACTTCTGGAAAAAAAAAGTTTCTCCAGCAATTTTGCTAGCACAAAATAAATGCAAAATCCTTTCCCACTGTCCATTAGCAGATGTTTTCTGGAGGAACAGCAGGAAGTGCACATTCACAGGGCCCGCAGAATGGCCTTAGAGGTCACTGTCTTAGCTACTGAAAAACAATAAAAAGCCAGAGGCCAAACTCTGCTCAAGTGTCAGTGGGTAAAGTGCTCTCAACTTTTTTATGGCAGTATGTATTGGAGCAGATTTGAGGGAATTGTTGGATCAAAGGATTCAGCCTGAAACAAATAAAAACTACACAAGCAAAAATAGCAATTCAAAAGCTTGTCTGAAAATAGCAATTCAAAGCTTGTCTGAATGAAAATCATTTTTCTCTCTGTTATTTGACTGGATTTGAACTGGTAGGTTTTAGGCAGAATTTGCATCTAAGATCTGTAGTGCTACTTCTGGGAGCAGGGAATGTTTCTAGGCTAACGGGGGCACATACCATACTTAGTATAGAAAACATCTATATATGCAATTATGGGAAATACTATAGGTCCATTACTTCCTGATGGAGATGTTAATATTAGCCATTAAGCGACACATTGATTGAATGTTAGCAGAGAGTTCTCATTTTCAGTATCGCTGTAGGATTTTGGAACAAGAATTGCTAAGAGATATCACAGCACAGAAAGATTATTATAAGGTGCTTTTAACACAGGCTCCTGCCAGAAATGGTGTTTAACTTGAGACGCAGTGCGTATATTTCTTTACATTGATTTCATCTGTCTGCTGGTTCTATGTTAATTCCAAGATATTATGCATATAAACCATACATTTGAAAGGAACTCCCTTGTTTGTGATTGTTGGGAACAGACTCATAAAGGACATTACAAATATATATTAACTGGTGCCTGTGTTGTTCTCTTAGTAGTCAATTTTTAAAGCACTGTTATTGAGCTATAAATTCTCCCATAACAGAAATTGTAGGTTCTGAAAGGTTTCCTGTGGGACGCTTTTAGCTTTTGCCTGATTAAGTCAATAAATAAGGTAAGTAATAGTCAAATAAGGTAAGTAGTAGTTAAGAGGAGGATGTGTTTTAGTGGAAGCATTATACTAACAGGCTCCTCACTGAACTGCAAAGAACTGTGAAATGTTACAGGCTTCACTCGCTCTTGCAGGTAGCAGCGTAATCTGCCAGCCTGGCCATCTCCAGCTGCAGTCTGTTCCCCTTCTCCTGCTTCAGGATCTGACCCAAAACACCAGGAGGGTGTCTGCAGAGTAACAAAATCAGTGCTTTGGAAGGAGGAGACAGAGAGATTTTGGGGGATCAGTGTTTACCTGGCCACCATCCTGAGTGGTCCTGCAGGTGGTTAAGAAGGACCCACAGCTGGTGACCATCCACATGTCCCAGCACTCTCAATAGCCACAGAAGAGCAGGTCTGATGCTCTAAATCAGCCCTTGATGTATTCCATCCCAAGGCATCTCTTTTGTGTATTTGAAGGATCTTTCTATTTAAAAGGACACAAAAATCAGCTGCTGCCATAGACTGGGAAAATACTCACACTGCATCTCTGTTGGGACCCCCTTTTGCTCACGTTCAACTGTCAACACCTGTGTGGGCTTACAGACTCCAGCTTTGCCTTGAGAGAGACCAGTACATCTTCCCCTATCCCCTCACTCCGCTGAGCTCTGCGGTGAACATTTGGCTCCAGGAACAGGATAAGCCTCAGTCACAGGGCTGCTGTAGTGTGGGTTTCACACTGCTGCCCAGACTGCATAGCCCATCCAGTGAGTGGTGAGGCCACCACCGCTGTAATTCTCTGGTGTCTGAAAAGGACTGAGACTTCACTGGTTTCTCTGAATCACTTGGCATGAAAGGATGTTATCTGAGAAAGTCAAATATTTCTTCTTTTTTTTTTTTCTAATATCAAAAATTTCTATTTTTTTTAAATTTGTTTCAGATGTTTCCAAACCCATAAAATCCAAAGTCATGCCAACTGCAAATGAAACTTCTGCTACAAATAAAATAAAATATTCTCATCAGACCTCATAGCATTTTTACTTTTTTACAATTTACTGATTTTTCACATAAAAACTTCTATTCACTCGTTACATGTTTATTGGGGTTTTGTAGCTAACAAGCCCAAATACCTCAATATCAATTCACAGATCTGATTCAGCTTTCCAAAAGGAACAAAAAATATAATTGACACCAAGGAATTATAAATCAAACCTATACTTTTTCAGAATATATATTTTAATCTTTTAAACCTTTAAGTCAATTCACTTTTTTGGTTTCAAAAGGATTAATTCCACTCAGTTATAAATGCTTGGAAATGTAGCTGTGGTATTGCTTCTAAGCCTGTTCAGTATGTGACCTGGATGTTCACCTTGTGACATGCAATCAAAACTAGATGCCAGGAGCCAGATTATGAGCCCAGCCACTGTGGAGCAAGGCTGAAATCAGCATGAAGGACCTCCTGAGTGACTGGAGTTAGAATCTCCCACTCACTTTACTTTAGGGTTTTTTTCACCATGTTCAGTGCTTCCATTTAGCAGTTGATTGGCATTTTCTGAAACAGATCAGCAGAGACAGGTGAGATTTCTGAGAAAAAGCGAGAGACAAGTTAAAGAATGAGCATTGATAACCTTTCAACTTCCCACACTGAATGCATTTTAAGACACTAATATATCTTCTTCAAAGAAGTGTGAAATTTAGGAAAATTAGGTATTATAGGTCTGAGATATAAAGCAGTATCTATGTCAATATTGTTATTGCTCAAACTGAAAATTCTGCAACAGGCTGGCGGTAAATAAATCAAACTATGTTAAAACATGAGCACAAATACTCAAGATCTACTAATTTTCATAAGTCTATTATATGTGTGCCAGGTTATTTGACCTCAGTGGAATCTGTCCAGAAGTATGCATTTCATCCTTACCCTCTGCATTACAGAAGTGCTCTCACACTAGTCATGAGCAGAGTTTCAGCATGCATGGCGCGTCTCTGTAAAGAGAGTATGAAACCACCTGAACATCAAAGAGCCACAATTCATTGAGAAATGACATAGTAAATGAGATGATATAAACCTTGTCTGACCTCCATGTCAGTCATCTGTCTAAGTTAAAGCCCCTTTCAAGCAGATGAAATTCCCCTTTGGGTGCTTAAAAGGCTCCTTCCCATGAAAAAATGTGCATGTGTCTGAGTGTTTTCTCTGCAATTTCTGCACATTCTTCCTCCCTAACTTAATACAAGAAAAGACATTTAGCTTTCTAGATTAGCAGATAAGGGCCTGGAAGGTCAATGTATTGGGCTATTTATTTATAGGATTAGCAATTCTGCAAAGTCATCCTAAGAAATGTAGAGAAAAGCTTCTACCTTACTTGGCTTGATGCTTTGCTAGTCACAAAAAAAAAAAAAAATAATAATAATTCATGACCCTTTCATTTAAAGACTTATACTTCTTGCCTCTTAAATCAATCCCATTGCCCCTGAGCCCTACACATTCAATTCTAACATCTCTTCTTGAATTTACTGCTAATTCCTCAAAGTCAGTGCTGCCTATACAATTAATCTCTTTCTATCTCCATGTCTGAAAACAACAGAAACACACTGTCTAGGATAGGTTACTCTTGTATGTGTAGGGAAAACACTTTGGAATTTGCCAGCCTGTTCACCATAAATCCCAAGGCTTTAGAATTAGCATGGGAGAGTAGGACACTTATAATCCAATAACAAATCCAATCAGGTTGCGAGTTGTTGTAGCATATGGCTTTGAACAGTAGCAATATTAATATACACAGGTCAGGACTGAACTCCTAGAGAATGAAAAGTGTAAATCGTGGATAAGTGATAAGGAAAACTAAGCAGGTTATGAGGTGTGCTTGGACAGAGGTTCTGGCTGTCTAGCTCAAGATGAGATGTGTCACCTCTCAGAGATGCCCATCTCTCAGCATTTTAAAAGCTCATATGCCTTGTCCAGATCAGCTGCCTGCTTTTAGTCAGCTAAATTTAGCTGGCATGATCCTCATCCTTTACAAAGGGTAATGTTTTATATAACATGGAAACAGGAGGGATTGATCATGGGTTCATCCACATTTAGAAACTGACTAAACATACCACCTTAGGTGCAATAACAGTTGGCATGTGTGCAGAGGAGGAAGAAAATGAATAAAATTCTATCATCTGACATGTAGCTGTTTTCCTCAAGGACGGTTTTTAAAATCTGGATGAGGTAATGAACAGACCTGGGGTTTATAAAAGAAAACAGGGCTTTCTTGATTGAGCCATCGGTCCATCCACCGGTCACCTCAAGTCAGATCTGTTAGTTCACAGGCTGGTGAGCCTGGGGGTGACTGGAATTTACCCACTATGATGCAAAAATTTGGGATACAAAAGATCATGCTTCACTCCATCAGCTGTAGGAGTTAAGATGAACATAATCATTGAAGATTACCATCAAATGTGCTTATTTCACAACTCACCATAAACCATTGTTAGAGACAGGATGTTGACCTTGCACTGTCCGTGAACTATTCCTACAGTAAATGCTCCAAAGAGAAAATAAATGCTGACCTTCACAGCAGCATTTTTCATCTTGACAGTGTTTAAACATGACAGTCTAAATTTGCTCTACTTACAGTCAATGACAAAGGTCTTGCTGTGATCTGCTGGAGCAGGATGGGAACCATCACCTGATACATCTCACAGTTACTCTGCAAACTAAGTTGAAGGTATTTTCCAGTTCTGGGTAAATGTGCTGCACAGGAAATCAAAGCAAAAAAGGTAGTTCATAACTAAGACTTCACCTCCACAATCCAAGAAAGAAAATATGATTTAAGCTGTGGAAGATTTACAGAAAAAAAAGCAGCCATTCAATTCCAATCTTGATTGTGTAGATATGATCCACATAAAGGAAGCACCATAAGATGTGACAAAATACCCATAACTTCAGTTTCTGTACTGACAGTTTACTCTTGTGTCATGTTATGCACCTAGCAACTGATGCTATAATGAACAAATGCCCATACAAAAATTCCTCAAGAAAGCAAGATATTTGCACTAGCTACTGCAGCAGTTTAAGATATCTGTGTTGTTATTTCTGGAAGATAACCTGTCTACTTTAAGTCACACTTCCTCTATTTTCTGCAGCTCCGAAGGACTGAACAGTCTGAAGCAACAGTGGAGCAGGTTTTGATTCGTCTAGATTCTTCACATCACTCTTGTCTTCATCTAATTCCTTATGTTTCTCTTTCATATGGAAAGGCACACCAAGGACAAAACAAAAGCTAGCAAGTTAACTAGCAAGTTCACTTGATATAAGAATGAAACTTCACTCCTCAAGAAATGCAAGCATTTATTATCACAGTGTGACAGTCCCACTACTCATGTCCATATTTAAAGCATGTTTGGTGGAAGTTTTCAAGTAAAGGATTACTCTTTCAGTTCAATGGGTTACCTTTTAGAAAAAAGAATTGTTTCTCTTGAAAGCTACATCATTTTCTAAGTTAAGAAATAATTTTTTAAGCAAATTACATTTTAGTGTAACTTTATTATAATTCATTGTGTTATTGTTTGTAAGGCTTCTATTTAATATTTTAAATCCTTCACATCTTAACATGCTTAAAACATTGACAAGCTCCATGACCTAGTTCTATTTGCAGGATGTAATTCTAAAGCAGAGATCAGCATAGAAAATTTCATCTTGTTTCAAAGTAACCGAAAATGGGTATTATAAGAAGCAGAACCAGATAAGCATGGTAAGAGGCAGGTGATATGTATAAGTACCTGAAATCAAGGAGTGGAAACATTAGCCCAGTAACCTGAAAGGTTCCTCAGAAACAATGCCACATAACTTCAAAGTTTCTAGTGCCCAGAAAGGATAAGCAGCTGGAAAAACTACATAATACCTCCTAGTTGAAGCTTTCTAGACTTGCAGTAACTGGAAGTCTGCTGCTGAATATTACAGGTGATCTAAACCAAACCACTTCTCTAGAAACAACCCTGCCTGAAATCCTGAAAATTAATTAGCTTGCATAGATTCTGAATGCAGTTAATTAGGGCTTTCCTTGAGAATTTGTGGAAATAATGCAACTAAGTCCAAGCATTCCTATATTCACTAGGAAGGCAGGTGCCCATTGATTAAGGAAAAAGCATAGGATAGCTAGGGTGGGCATCAAGACTGACATTTTCTATAGAGATGTTGTCTACTAGCATTGCAAGTGTCTAAGCAACTTTTATGAGTACCACAGATCTCATTTCCATTCCTTAAACATAGCTGCCCAGCACCATTTAAGGCACTTATGGGTATCTAAGACATTCCCACAGGTTTGCCAGCTATCTGAAAGGATACACAGGAGATGGAAGCCTTAATAAACCAAGCAGAGCCTGTCTCCTACTCTGTTTATTATGACAATGGGCACACTAATCCATGTAGTATTAATGAATGCTATTAAATACCACAGCACTACTAAATTATCTTACTTCCATAGTCATCTCCAAGATGCCTGTTTAGACTGAGCTTCAGATGAGCCCAGCTCTCAGTCTGTGTCTAGGACTGATTTTGGAGGGTGATTTTTTGGCCCAGGCTAGAAGTGTACCAGGGACCATTTGAACAATTCAGCAGTACAGACCATCACACTCCACTGTGCAGGATTACACCTTGACGCCTTTTAAAGCACATGTAACTGCTCTCAGCAGTCAGTCACGGAGGGAAGCTGCTCTGGATCCAACCTGATGTGTGGCAGAGAGGCGCATCTCAGGGCATGGAGTGGTTTTCGTGAGGCAGGGAAGCTCCACTGCAGTGCAGAGGCCCACTGGAAGCCAGCAACTCCCATGAGCATCACTACTGAGATCTACGGGTTGCCAGAGCAATGGTGGTCACCCCCAAGCTGAATAAAAGCAGCCTCAGGATCATGAAGGACGAGGGTGGGCAGAGACGGTGCGCAGGGAGGGTGTAGGTCCCTCACAAGCTCAAAAGATTAGCTCTGCTGGCGGCTGTCACCCTCCCAGGAGCTTGGACATGGTATCCACCCTGTGCTCCATTACCAGGAAGGATGTAACAATCCAGACAGAGCTCCTGCAGGAACATGCCCATGTCTCGGTCTGCAGGGAGTGCCACAGCCTTTCTCTGGTATCAAATGGCAGGAGGGACAGCAGCTGTGCCAGATGTGACCAGGCCTGATGGCGGAGCTGGAGAAGGAAGTAAAAAGGTTCTGAAACATCAGGGAGTCTGAGAAGCAGATAGCCCGGTGGAACCAGGCTCTGGCCTCTCTGAGACAGCCAGCAATAAAAACCCAAAATCCAGGGGGTCCTGAATCCTCCCACTGACAGACTGAAGGCTGTAGCTCAAGGCTACATTTGAGTTGGCTTTCAGGGGGATGAAGCGGTTGAGAGTGCCCCTGAGGAGAAGGACCTGGGGGTACTGGTGAATGAAAGATTGGATATGTGGCAGCAGTGTGTAATTGCAGCCCAGAAACTCAATCGTATCTTGGGCTGCATCCAGACAAGTGTGGCCAGCAGGTCGAGGGAGGTGATCTGCCCCTCTGCTCTGCTTCAGTGAGACCCCAGCTGGGGTCAGCTCTCGAGTCCACAGTACAAGAAAGGCATGGACCTGTTGGAGAGGGTCCAGAGAAGGGCCACAGAAATGATCAGAGGGATGGAGCACCTCTTCTATGAGGAAAGTTTGAGAGGGTTGAAGTTGTTCAACATGGAGAAGACTCCAGGGAGACCTTGTTGTGGCCTTTCAGTATTAAAAAGGGGCTTACAAGAAAGATGGGGAGAGACTTTTTAATCCAGGCCTGTTGTGATAGGATGAGGGGTGATGGTTTTATACTAAAAGAAGGGAGATTGAGGCTGG
This sequence comes from Pezoporus occidentalis, assembly GCF_034315485.1. Classification (NCBI taxonomy): domain Eukaryota; kingdom Metazoa; phylum Chordata; class Aves; order Psittaciformes; family Psittacidae; genus Pezoporus; species Pezoporus occidentalis. The sequence goes on along the minus strand of NW_026915910.1, from coordinate 1,967,446 downwards.
ATGTGAGGAAGAAATTCTTCACCATGAGGGTGGTAAAACAGTAGAACAGGTTGCCCAGAGAGGTGGTGTATGTACCTCCCCTGGAGACATACAAGGCCAGACTTAGATGTGGCTCTGAGCAGCCTGATCTAATTGAAGATGTCCCTGCTCATTGTAGGGGATTTGGAACTAGATGACTTTCAAAGGGTTATCATTCAACCCAAGCTATTTTATGATTCTATAATTTTCTGGTATAGATATGCCCTTGAGTCCAACTTTGGTGTACACCAGTCCCACATGTTTTACTCCCTACCCAAATGCACACACTTACTTTGGAGTTTCTGGCAAGTACTAGGGGTGAATAAATCTATCTGCTCTCTTTATCAATGCTGTGCTGTTTATGAAAATAAAATTGAAAAGCTGTCATAGCTTGCTGAAGGAGCACGCCAATAGCTGGCTCATTTTCAGCAAAACTCACTTCCTGGTATTCAACTAGAAAAAAAAAAAAAGGAAAATCACTGCATTTCAAATGTACTCTATTTTAGAATTTCATAAGCAGCCTCAAATTCCATGGCAGTCATTAAATTTGCTTTCCTTACTCAGATATTCCAGTATGTTCTGTTCCACAATAAATTCATTAGGCATTTATTCCATATCCGGACCAAGTGACTTCCACTGTGCAGCTGAGCTTTATTTATCCATAATCTAGAAATGCTTTTTCATCCAGAAGATAATACATTAAACATGGATATTTTAAACACTGAGGAATATTCACTGATTTCAGTAGGATTCTTTATATGTTTAAAATTATGTATATGCTGAAACACTTTGTTGAAAAAGGGATAAAATCTCTGCCTCCAGTATGCTTTTGCCTGTGGACCATCATTCTGTATTTCACCATGGGCCATACTTTATGTCTGCTCACACTTCAAATCAGTTTATCTCCAGCCTGCTATCCACAAGCTTTGTCACAATAAAAAAACCTGCTACCATCTCCCTTGAGAAAGTGTGCCTGCCATTTCTTAGCGTTCTTAAGCATTATTCAATATTATTTAGTCCAGGAAACTGATTTAAAAGCAACAATTCTTCACCTTTTTTTTCTGTATTATCATCCTATTAATTCTGTATATCATTGATAAATGCAGTTCAAGTCTGACATGAATAAATAAGCAACATTTTCTCAGTCTCTTGCTCTTGAACAACAACCTTTCCTTTTGAGTGACACAGCCCTAGCTACTTACCTGTTGTGTCACAACTTGTAGCCGTCTTAATTTGCAGCAAAGCTGTGACACTCAGGTAGACTCTTTCATACAAATTACTTTCTTACAAAGATTTTCTGTGGTTGTGACCTGTTCTTTCTGAGTGTTCATATTCAGATGGGAGGTTAAAAATAAGCCTGAAAAATTCAGGTATTTCTGTGCACTGATGAGATCCCTATGAACCTTCTCTTCACCAGGCCAAACAGTACCAAATCTCTCAATCTTTCCACATAGGAGAGATATTCCACTCCCTTCATCATCTTTGCAGCTTTTCATTGTACTCTTTCCAGTATGTCCATGCCTCTTTTGTACTGAGGAGCCTGGAACTTGACCCAGCACTCCAGGAGTGGACTCACCAGTGATGAATAAAGGGGAAGGATCACTTCCCTCAACCTGCTGGCTACTTTGCCTGATACAGCCACCTTTGCCACAAGGGCATATTGCTGCCTCATGTTCAGCTTGGCATCCACCAGGACCACCAGGTCTCTTTCTGTTAAGCTGTTTTCCAGTTGGGTGGCCCCCAACATATATGAGTGTATGGCATTGTTCCTTCCCTTTGAACTTCTCCTTGTTGAATTTCATAAGGTTACTGTCAGCCCATCTCTCCAACCTGCTGAGGTCCCTCTGGATAGCAGCATGACCCTCTGGCATATCAGCCACTCCTCTCAGTTTCGTGTTGCCTGCAAACTTGCTAAAAATATACTGTGCACTATCATCCAGATCATTAACAAAGAAGTTAAACAGGAATGGACCCCTGGGGTCAATACTAGTTATTGGCCTCCAACTCGACTTTGTTCATAGATCACCACCCTCTGGACCTGGCCATTCAGCCAGTTTTCAATCTACCTTACTGCCTGCTCTCATCCAGCCAATACATCAATATCTTTTCTGTGAGGATGTTACTTTGTTTGGCAGATGGAATTATGGGAATGAAGAAAGTGGGAAATGTTTTGTGTATAAAGAGCTGGTCCCATACCTCATCTGGTAAGCATGGAGTATCACCCCATTCCATTAATATCAGTAGAATTACTCCTGAATTACATGGAGAAGAACCAGGTTTTCAGAACTGAATAGTTACTTTTTTGGATATTTGAGTATGATGTAGGTCCCAATGTAAAAAAAAAAAAAAAAAATGAAAACCAACAAAAAAAAAACACACAAACAAAAATAAAACACACACACCAAAAAAAAAAAACCTGTATCTTGACTCTTTCATTCATTTCATTTTATTATGTGGAATCTCAGATTCATGAAAGTTATTTACTTGCATTTGATTAAATACTACCTCATCCTATCTGAGAGCCCCATAGTCAAGAAAATACTCTGAATTAGTTACCAAAAGATCAAGCATCATCTCTGCACTATAAGCTTATCAGGCAAAATTCACACCTGCTCTAGATCCAAATTTGTGAAAATTCAAGCAGTGCTATGCACATTCATAACCGTTGTCACAAGAAATTAGCATTGGAATGTCATTTCTGTAATCCATTCTTACCAATATTTTAATAAATAAAATAGGACATTTTTTCTTTATCAGACAAGCAAAATTCTGATCTAAATTATAAGCTTTTTTTTTTTTTGTATTAATTCTTTACTTGGAGTAAAAGAACTGTCTCTGCCCTCCTGCCTATTTGATGATTTTCTAATTATTTTTTTCCTAAATGTCTTGTCGCATAATTTTCTTTCACATCCCCAACATTTCTTTCTCAGGGCTCAAAAAAGCACCAATTTGAATCAAAATCTTCAGTCATTAAGCATTAAACAATTTTGCTCAGCTTTTATACATGACTGTCATTCAAGCATCTCAAAGCCGTTAGAAATTGTATCATCTCAGTTTAATTTACAGGAAAACAAAGACACAAAACAATAAAGTATCTGGACTCACACTAACCAGTAGGTCTGTGGCAAAGTCAGCAATGGCACTGAGGTCTGCCATATTTTATTGTACAGACATTTTCACTAAGCCTTTCATATTTTTAATTTACAGGGAATAGTAGATGATCCCTAAAGACTTCAGCTGTTTTATTACAACAACCCTGCTTAGCTGTGTCGGTCTCTGGAGAGAACCTTTTCATAGAATCATAGAATGATTAGGGTTGGAAAGGACCTTTAGATCAAGTTCCAACCCCCCTGCCATGGGCAGGGGATCTCACACTAAACCATCTCACCCAAGGATTCGTCCAACCTGGTCTTGAACACTGCCAGGGATGGAGCATTCACAACCTCCCTGGGCAACCCATTCCAGTGCCTCACCACCCTAACAGGAAAGAATTTCCTCCTTATATCCAATCTAAACTTCCCCTGTTTAAGTTTTAAGCCATTACCCCTTGTCCTGTCACTACAGTCCCTTTTGTTTTTCTGTGCATTTTTCCATAGCTTGTATGAGGACTGTGAATAATTCAGAGGGGGCATTTTTGGGGATCAATTTTAATTTTTCAGAGAAAGGACAGTACTTATGAGCTACCTAAAGAATCCTGGCAGGTTAGTGGAAATGTATGCTGCTCAATATTAAGACACCTTGGGAAGCCTTCAAAGACACCCAGTGTTATGGAAGGACATGCAAGACACCAACCAGTGCATAGTTGGCAGATGTGGCACAAGACAATACCTACAGGAAAGACTTCTCATTCTGGAACAACAGACGGGGACAGATAGAACACCTTAGGGCATCCTAAATTGTGTTTAGACATCTATACCACAGCTGCAGGCACTGGCTACCTAAATTTCTCTGGTTCTGCTGACTGCATTGAGTAGCTCTCCACTGACTAAAGCACAGCTAAGATACCTATATACGCTTCTACATAAGTAGCAAAATCAAGGTGATAAACTTCAGACTGTTTACATTCAGTTTAAATTTCAAACTGAATCATACCCATAAGGTCCATGAGAGTTGCCCCCCTGTACTTGTACCTCAGATCTAGGGAAGAAGATGCATCCTCTCAAATCATTTCACTTAACATGCCAAGTGTATTTGGAACAGGTCTGAATGTGCCTTCTCTGGAGAAATGTGCTTTTTTGGTAAATTATTATGGAACTAGCTCAACTTTGTGCATGTTTCTGGTGGTCTGATATATAGTTTTTCTTCATTAAGCATCATAGCTTTTCTTCTAATTGCTGAATTTGTGATCCAGATGTTCCTAACAGCTGTCAGAAGAGTTTGCCATCTGAACACACAGAAAAACAGGCTAGAGGGGGAAAAGTTCATCTGCCTATATGCGGACACATGCAGTATAAGCATTCGCATTTGCGCTAATCCCTTCTTTTTCTAGGCCAGTAAAAAACACTTCACAGAGATCCTCTTGGCAGCCAGATCTAACTTTGCAGTCGGTCTTGCTTTGGGCAGAGGGGTGCTCTAGATGACATCCAGACATCAGCTCCAGCCTAATTTTTTCTCAGTTAATTTTTCTGGCTTTTCTCATGGATATGCACTTAATGGCCTGTGACTTATCTGAGCTGTTTTGGACATCTAGGTTATAATGAAGGAGATTAAAAGCACTTGCTTTACTCCATTGACTATAAAAGAAGTCTAGAAAATCAGCTTAGATGTAGACATTTAAACTGAAAGTGTCTTCATTAGATTAGCAGACTCCTAAAAGCATTGTTTGGAGCGGTGGATGGAGAGACAGCGTTCTAATGTTCTAACAATCTGATCCTGTATTTAAGACTGGTACAATTTGAAAGATTGTGGTCTCTATATTTCAATAATGTTATCTAAAGATAAAAGCAAAAGGTAACTATTTTTTAATGCCATTCCCAGCTATGGCTTAACTTAGAAATATACTAAAAGTAGTGGTGGAGCTGATTCAATGGCTATGTATTTCCTGGCATACTCTTGTATTTCAATCTATCAAATCCTATGGCATCAGCTGAGTATGTAAAGAAGTTCATTGTTGTGAGAGGTAGATGACATCTGTACTACTGAACTAACCAGTAGCTTTGTCTTAACTGGCCCAGTATGACCACAGCCATGATACTAATAATTGATTTAATAAAATTAAATAAAAATTCTGATTTTAAATAAAAAAAAATCTGATTTAATAAAAAAAATTGAGTAAATGCACTCAAGTTACTTTTGAGGGTTTGTCTATGGATATAACTCCTCAGCATACACAGGAATCACATGGGAAAATATGAAGAGTACTGGGCAATCAAGTTCCAGTGCCCAGCCCCTCACACTGTTTAGTTTAACACTCTAGATAAAGCTGTAAAATATCCCAAGGATTCCTGCATGAATAATTATTGCAGCTGTAGACGATATCCCTAATTTGTTAGAAAAAAAAGAAACAAAACAAAACCAAGTTTGGTGTGCACTTTGAGCCAAATCTTTCAGCAATTTCAATGAAAAATTTAGTTGTACGGAGAAGTAGTCAGGGGCACAGAATTTGTATCGGGAAGTTCATTTCCTCAGGATTTTCAAAAGATAAATGCTTATCTACATAGTCATAAAATGCATTTTCTACAGGGAGTATAATTTCTTTACAATATCTTTTGCTGAAATAGCCTAAGAATTGGGAGCGTTTGGGTATGTACTCTGAATGAAGTCATCTTGTTTGAACATTCTGTTTCTAATCTGGCTGCCTTAAAAAGTTAATTGCAAAAGATAGAACTAAATTGAAGATAAACTTTCAGTTGCGTTTTATGTGATGTTATTAGACTCACTGAAAGCAGATTCCAAAATGGCACAGTATCTCTACTGCTAATTATACTTTGCTCACAAATATGAACTTAATTGTCCATATCAAATGGCATTGTCATGTTTAATTATGAAAAATATTGTAAAATGTAAAATAGGACCACTAATTTATTATATGAACTGAGATATGAACTGAGTTCTCCTGAATATAAGAAATGCCATCTCTGGACCAACTGCAAAACATGCACATCTGCTAAAGTCAGCAGTGTCATTTTACAGACATTCATAGTGTTCCTTCTCACTGAAGATCAGTGTATTTGAGCATGCGGTGGTCAGCTGGTAATAAACAGGGCAAATCAAGAACTACACTTGTGTTATAAGAAGATATTAAAAGAAATTCAAACAGTTGCAGTGCAGACAGAGGTATACATCTAACTGTCTGTGTTCATGGCTCTGTAAGTCAGGAACTGATCTTAAGAAAGGACAAGACAATTAGGATTTCTTGCATGATTAGGAATTGCACAGCCTATGATTTCTGGCTCCCAGCCTCATGCTTCCTATTTTAATGAAGAAGGTTTCTATATGTGGATCTGAATGAAAATAATATCCTAGAGAAAACAGAAGCTCAAAGACTGCTTGATACTACCTGTTCAGGGGCAGCTGAAATAAAGCCTCCAGGCATTCTGTGTCAGAGGCAGCTGACCACACCAGAGCTTCCTCAGCCCCAGACCCTTGTGGTTCCCAGCTATGCCCTATGACCTGGTTAAAGAACCAAATTTTTTCTTGCTTATTCTCTCTCTATCCCCATAAATTCTGGGGGCTTGTCTTCAGAATCTCCACTGAAAGGAAGTAGGGGGCTCCTGCATATGTGTTTAGTTAATGTTAATAGCTAGCTGGTTTGGACACTCCTACTAGAAAAAGGAGTTGCTAAAACTGAAGAACTTAAGACCAAGGAGCTCAGATGTCTTCCATCCTTGTTGAAAACAACAATCATCACAGTTCTTATGAAAAATGCAGTTTCCTCTCTGTTCAAATGGAAAATGAGCTAGCTGTCTGTATCCAAAAGTAGAATTCAGGTGCTGAATCTAACTTTTGTATAGGTACCTACATCCAAGAGAGACGGAGGACTTCAAAAACACTACTGTCATCAATATTATTTCCCCCTTTCCCATGTACATACTACGTTACAGGGAAGGAAAGGTCTGGACATAGAAGAGAAACTCAAAGAGAAATCAAGTGTTGTAACAGAAACAATAGTCTGGGAAAAAGAAATATTTGGAGCAGCTCATTGAGTAGAATGGTGCAGTTGGCTTAGGATTTCCTGAACAAGCATAGCATAGTTATCTTGACAAGCTATGATGACAGTCTGGACAGCAGTTCTGCCAAGAAAAACATCTGTATCATATAAGACACAGATGTAGCCAGAGGTTATAGAAGGAAGAGTAGCAACACCCGCCAAATTGGTTTCAGTGAATAGAAAGAAAACAATCTTTTAATCATGGCCAAAAAAAAATAAGACTAAGGTCTCAGCATTTAATTATACTATTTTCAGTGGCTACAGGTCTCTTTAGGACTCATAAACATGAAGCAGGTACCACATCCATCTTATTCCTTAAATCACTAAAACACAGCTTACCAGACCCTGGGCAAATTCAACAGAGAAAATACACTCCATATTCACTCTTTTTATTTGCTCTTTCTAAGCATTTACAATTTACCCATTGTCCTGGGTTCAGCAGTAGCAGTCATTTTTCTCCTTCTTAGTAGCTGGTGCAGTGCTGTGTTTTTGACTTTCAGCCTGAGAACAACACTGATAGCACTGATGTTTTTAGTCACTACTCAGTAATGCTCACTCTGACCAAGGACTTTCTGAGTCTCATGCTCCGCCAGGGAGGAGGGGAAGCCAGGAGGAAGCAGAGAAAGGACACCTGACCCAAACCAGCCAAAGAGGTATTCCATACCACAGCACATCATGCCCACTATATAAACCTGGGGCAATTACCCGAAAGGGCTAGATCACTGTTCGGGTCAGGCAGGGTATCAGTCAGTGGGTGGTGAGCGATTGTATTCTCTTCCCTTGTTATTTCTCTTATCATTATTATTATTGGTGGTAGCAGTAGTGGTTTGTGTCATACCTTAGTTACTGGACTGTTCTTACCTCAACCCATGGGAGTTACATTCTTTTGATTCTCCTCCCCATCCCTCCAGGAGAGGGGGAGGAAGGGGGAGAGTGAGCAAGCGGCTGCATGGTTCTGGGTTGCCGGTTGGGCTTAAACCACAGCACCCATATTAGAGACAAGATACGTTTGTACTGCACATGGATTTGCACAGACCGGGAACCATTCGTGGTGTTGCAAAGTCTGGATGTGGCCACTGCTTTTGAAAAGCCAAGAGTTAGAAGCATTTGCCATATGAGTGCAAAAGAACAGTCCCCACTTAACTTACTGGCTATAGCTATGGCTGATAGGTATTTGGCTTAGACCACAATGGTATTTGTATATTTTAAACTTCTGCAAATTCACAGAATCATGAAAAATAGGGATGAAATAAACTGTTGTATGTACCTACTTTATACTGTTTCCAAGGCAAGATCAGCATCCCCTAAACCACTCCACAGATGAATATTGCACCTGTCATTATTACACTATAGTACAATACAATGACGTTTCTGCAATCCATTCATCATAGGCTTTTTATGCAGAAAGAATTACATTTAGAAGAAGTTCTGCAGTGGTGCTGAGCTGCCTTTTAATTGCTTCTTTCAGTGCATTCATCTGTAGGGAGTTTCTTCAAAGTCGTTCTCTCTGGAGAGTCAGCAAATGCAAGAATTTTTACAATTTCTTTTCATGTGATGAAGCTTTGAAAGAGTGCAAGGAGGAAGGTGATGATAACTAGTTGGACTTGGATTCAAGATCACAACTAATGCAAAGTGAAAGTAGAAAAGAATCAGATCCTTCCTACCAAAACTAAGAACAACTCTGATTAAACCATTGTGGTTACATAGTTGGAAAAACAAGGACCTTCCAGCTTTCCAGATCTGCTGAGGCTGCCTTTGCTTGCAGTAAGAAGTGGTGAGTGATCACAGTCTTGAGACCTGCTGTTTCATTCTGCTGCTGTTGAGCTCAGGATAGCAGAGTGATTTGCTCTCTCAGGCCCTGTAACGCAAATCCAATCTTCACCAAAAACATTTAATTACAGTTTCAGCTTAAGGATGAAAACTGCCTTCAAAACCATAGATTTTCCTCTCCTGCAAAAGAAAAAAATCTATAGCCCCCCCCCTTTTTACTTCTGAATCAAACCCTTAAAAAAATCACATTTCTTTTTCATTCCAACCTACCTAGAAAGGCAAATAGAGGGTATTGTTAAAATTTATAAATTAACGATTAAATGAAAGCTATTTAGAAACCAACCATTTGGGAGGAGAAAAAATCGCAGGGTTGCATTCCAAGAACATTGCCAATAATAGCTGGAATTCAGAACACTGGCTTTGGTATGCTATTTCTGAGTACATAATTCAATTAACATGTTCCTATGGAAAGTTTTTGTGTTGATGAAACTGTATTTTCTCAAGTTTAGTGCTGAGCACATGGAGTTAAGTCTTTGCAGCATCTCAAAAGAAAGTGATAGGTACGATTATCTCTAAATCATCTTCCCACCCAGTAGCCAGATGTCAAAGATCAGCACAATTTCCAGCATCAAAACTTTTACAACATCCTTTAGCAGCTTATGCTTCAGTGTCTCTGTCTTTTCTTTTAACACATACAATGCAATGGGACCAAAGTAGCCAAAAATCCTTTGTGCAAAGCACTGCATAATACACATTCAAAAGACATTATTTTGCCTGCCATCAGCAGAACTATGGAAGAATGAAACAAAAGCAAATGTAGGGTTGTAATGAGTGTATTTGCAGTTCTTCTAATGTTTAACATATCATTTACTAGCAGGTGCTACAAAGATCTGACTGTACATATACAGCAGAATATTTCATGTCAGCTCAGCAGTTTTTCTGCGGTCTTCAGTCTTTTCTTCCAGCCAGACCTGAAGTCTCTGTAATCTTCTGAAGTCCTGTGTAAATGGGGCTGCAGTTCCTACTGGAATAGCAGCCCCCTTTGTCTTTCAAAAGTTCAATCTTGCTTTTCAGGAGACAAATGCTTTAGGCTGCTGGGCCAGAGGAAGAGAACGTCCAGCGCCGGTGCTGCCGCATACACCACCAGTATCTGCTGAAGAGAGAGCGTGCCATCGTGTGGTGATACAGCGTCACCACAGAAGTGTAATTTTTCAGCACCATATAGATGTATCTGAAGACAACCACTCGTCCAGTGAAGGAGGATCCTCCAGATCCCAAGAATTTCCCTGCTTCCTCTAATTCACTGGAAGATGTCTCAAGTTTCTTTGTATATCTGTAGTATTGCTTCATTCATCCAGAGCTTTTGGACGCCACCACCAGCAAAAAGCACACTGAGGCTGAAAGATGGGGTGCCATCATCAAGACATGACTTGGTCCCCTGTGATGCAGGGAAGACCCCTAAAACTGCTACCACACTCTCTGAGCTTTATCAGTTTCCTCAGCCTCCTATGGAGAGGGTGATTTCTCCATGTCACAAGTCTTCCCTCTGCACCAGCCTTTGGGCATCAATGGAGATGAGATGGCAGCTTCACCAATACAGTTCTGCTGAGAAGCTCTTGGTAAAGTGAATCGTGCCGAGTGAAGGTTCATTTTGGCTGTGGATAAGGGCTGAAGCATCCTGAGCTTACCCATGCATGGCTCCACCCTACCTGATCAGTGCTTCTCCTGTCTAAGTGGGTCCTGCCCAGAAGGGCACAGCAGATCAGGGGCATTGCCATGAGGAAGGGGCTGCAGACAGAACCTACACAGGGCTACACAAAACTCCACAGCAATTTTAAGTGCAATAGCCATTATCAGATGGATAGCTCAGTAACAACCTTTACCCTGAGATGCACAAACTCTGAGAAGCAGCCAAGCTGAAATCACTATTACTCATTTGGAAACTAGACTTGTTAATGTTATTGACTTTAATATTATAGAATTCCCAACATCTGATTTTGTCTTTTGTCCATGGTATTCAATTATGACCCTTCTGCAGAGCTTCTTAGAAAGGTGAAAATGTGTTTCATACCTTGGAGAGCATACAAGGCAGAGAAAGGGCCACAAGGGGATATGGGTGTCACCAAAGGGGAGGTGGGAAAAATTGCTGGAGGAAATCATAGGTCTTTCAGTAAGTTTTTGGAGGTGAAGAGATGGGGAAAAAACCAAAAAGACTGACCAGACTTTTCAACCAGTTGACACATTTTTAGAGGATGATTTTCACAAATACTTTTTTGCCTGAAACATTTTCCATCATCTCCAGACAGATTGTTTCAAATCTAATCCTTGAGCCACCACATTATTGATCACCAGACAGCCACAGAGAAAGTAATTGGATCTATTTTATTCCTCTCGGAATTTCCTCTCCCCCTCTTCCATCTCAAAAAACCTTCTCCTGATTTCTCTCCAGCCTGTCTTCATGTCCATTTGACCCTTCAGGTAACAGCATTCCTCACAGGAGAGGAAACACAACCCAGAAGCCACTGTATTTTCTTCCTCCCTCTAGATGGTGCCATGGGCTTTCCTTGGATTAATTAGCCCCTAAAATCGGGACTTTGGAGGAGTGGGATTCACCCAACTACAGGTAGAAGATGACAGAGAATTAGGCCTGAGGCTTGCAGCTTTTGGAGTGAAAGTGAGGAGAAGGCAGCACGGCTGCTGGCAGAGAGCATGAGAAGAGTGTCCCCAGCTCCGAGGGCATGTCTGGGATGGCGACTGCAACAATCCCCACTAAGGGGTGCACTTTGCCACCACATTTTTCCTCTGTCCACCTTCTATAGGTGACATGGGGCAATGAAAATAAACGTACCTCACCAAGAAGGGGTTTGTAAGTGTAACATCGCACTGGCAGCCTGCAGCTGCAGTTTTGACAGGGAGGAACAGCCTTCCCTGGTATTTTTTGTGTTTTTTTTTACTGCCCTGGGAAATGCATGAATTGGTGTTTGCCATTCCGAAGCAATATCATCTGTAATGCTTCTCCTCGGTTATAAGTGGGGGAGTGGAAGGAAATTGCTTGTTACCACTGGCAATATGCAGCTTTTACTTACATGGTAAAGCAATAAAATTGATCATTCCTGAACTGAACATAAGTCATTTGGCTGGAGTTCAAAGCAGAACAGCATTTTGGCAACCCTGCTTTCTGCTTCATAGAGGAGGGGACCACTCAACACCGGTCTGGTCTCTGCCTTGGGCAGGTCATTTACTCACCCATATTTTATTTTACCCACATGAAAACAAGGCTCTTACTATTAATTGGTTTCATAGAAGTCTTGTGATATTTAATTAGATGGTCTTGTAAAACTCGAGAGAGCTCTAAACAGTGGAATGAAGATATCTTCCTCCGATGGGCAAGTATTAAAGCTGAGATACCCAGAAACTGCTACAGAGCACTGCATACGGGCCTGACACAGCTTGGTTTGAAAACCATGTTGAAAAAGCAACCACAGTAAGCACAGGAAAAAGCCACAGATTCAACAACTGGGAAAAACACCTTACAAGCCTTTAAGAATGTATTCTGTGTAAAGCACTGGAGAGAGTGTTTGAGAACACAAACACATTCATGAGAAAATGGCAGAAAACACTGGCAAGCTTTTGGAGCTCCTAAGAATGACATAATAAGAACCAGTATGTGAAAACTAAAGCTTGAACAACCTGCACTGCTAAACCTAGGCTGGCTTAAGAAAGTGTAGCTTCAAAGGAAACCAGTTCTCCATCTCTGAGAAATACATTCTGCTGTAGGACACAGTTGGACAAAGAGAAACTCAAGTTATCCAGTAACTACCCTCAGTGGCAAGACAATTCTCATTTAACCAGCACCGCGTAGAGGGAAGGCTGGTTGGAATCATTAAACCTGCACAATCGGTTGCCTCAGTAACCCACTGGAAAATCAGAAAATCAAGTTGACCCATAGCAAGATGAAAGGATTTTCCTTCCCACATTGTGACCCAGTAATGAGGGAGCAGTGCTGGTTTGCTGTCAGGAATGTTAAGTGCTGTGATTTTTGAGTGAAACAATGCTTGTGGGGAGAGTTAAGATCTCTAGCCACAAACTCTGTCCCAGCCATGTACTTAGATCATGACAGCTAAAGGGACTCTAACCTTGGAGATTCCAAAGGCCATTTTCACTTCGTCTAGTCTCTTTTTTTCCAAATTAGGTATTTATTTACACAAATACCTCAGAAATAACAATTTTTTTCTCCACTGGGATATGAACCCCCCAATATGTTTTCTTAACTTTGCTCTGGCAAATGCTATCCCACTCCCTCTGGCTGTATCCACCATTTGCAGTATGCAGTTCAGGCTGGAGAGCAAAGGCAAGGTCACCCCAGCCCAGCTGCTATGCCCAAAGAAGATGCCTGAATAACTGCTTCACAAGCAATCCACCTTCTTGTGAAGCAGACACATCCTAAACAGCATGGATGACTCAAGATTTGGAAGTACCTGGGACCAACCTCCTTTTGCTCTGTGCATTTTTAGTGACTAGATGAGTAGCTCAGGTGCACTGCTTTGTCCCACAGAGATGTTGTGTTAGATATATCTATCCCACCCTGAGTACCCCCTGCATTTAACCACATAGAAGTTATTAAGCTCTTTATGCTGATCATTCTACCGTCTCCAGCTTGGCCAAAACTCTGTCTGAAAATGACTTACTGCAGCCAAGCTCTCCCACATTTTCCATAAGGAGAAAGATGCACTAAGCGTGCCATGTTATAACCAGAGCATTCATGTTTGTCGGTGGTTGTCAGAAGAATAGACAGGCGAGCAAAATATGCACCTGAATGTAGCTACTGTGTTTTCTGAGGGACCATTTCTTTTTGCAGAACCCATAAAATGTGTATTGCAGCTGTAGCAGACCTCCTTAGAGACAAATGGCATCTGAAATCATACCTCAATGCAGCAGCACTGCCGGGAAAGAGAGTTCAAAGGCATCCACCTCTCTCCAGAGGATACAGCTATGTTAGACCCTGCTGGAGAGATGACTAGGTACCTGTTTTAGCACCAAAGTATTACAAAGAGCTTTTTCTGCCTCGAGGCAGTAATTTGCTGAAGCACATAAGACAAATTTCCCATTGGCAGGATGAAAAGAACACTTTCACCCCATTTTTTTTTTTTGCAAAACACTACATTATGTCATCTCTGAAAAGAGCTCTATTGTATGTATTGGTGATGGCAAATATGGATGGAAGAGAACTGAAATGACAGCTTGTGGTGCTTGTATAAACAGACATTAACCCTGCATGTCCAGGGTGGCAGCTGAGCTCTGAAGTCTGGTTTGAACCAGATGCACTGAACTGCAATCAGTAGGTGACTTTCTTGTGTTTTCTTATCATGAAACTGGCGAAGTGCCTTGTCCATTTTTGTTTCCTTTATAACAAGACTGGATGGTCAGGAAAAAAACATAAATTTTCTCCTCCCAGACAGATGGTATGCTATGTCGGTTTCCCATTTGTATACATTGGTGAGTGTATTTAATCTAGACTGCAACTTGGAAAGATAGAGAGCAAAAAGCAAATTAGGTTTTACCCAGGCTAATTCTTCTCTCATTTCCTCCAATTTTACACTAGTGACATTAACACAGTTAGTTTTTGATTTACGCTGGTACACGTGAGAGAAAAATGGGCCCTGGAAGAGTTGGCTTTAATTCAAAGCAGCTGGGCACAAAAAAGGTGGAGAGGGAAAATCCTGTTTTCCATGAAAATAAGAGCTCACAGAGTCATTAGCTGTCCCTAAAGATACTTGTTTTAATGCCTTGCTTTAAAAGCGTGGCTAGTAATTCCTGCTGAATCTAAAATTCACCATGAGTCAATGGTTTTCTCAAATAAATAAGTTAGTAAAAAGCCCAGGATGGGCTGAAAGATGCTCATATTTAATTATGCACACATTTTTATTCTTACCCACATTTCAGAGCTCATCCTGGATTACCAAACAGGGGTATCGTTTTATTGTTAAACTACTGGACTACATAAACTATTGCAGCAGATAAAATTTAACAATATTTAACAATTAAAATTATGGATGTTATGCCATATAAGCTAAGAAATGGTTTCTCACATGTTCTGTCAAAGTTGCAGCCTTCACAATCTGGCAACCTGCTGAAAATTGCTGGTAGCTCTTAATAAGACCACTGGGAACTGAGTAAATTTCAATGGTGATTAACATGCATTAAGTAGAGGGACAGTAATTCTTTTGCAATAGAAGCTGTGAATTAGCAGATAAGAGTCCAATCAAGTAGGCATACGGGTCTGTTTGAATCTGCACATCGGTTTTATATCCTCATCTTTCATGGCCACTTTGGGTGCTCAGTACCTTAGACTGTGAAATCACATTCATTTAGATGCCTGCATATGGGTTTCAGTGCCTGCTTTTAAGCACTGGATTTTGATATTTTCTAATATTTTTTCTAATCTGCTTGGCATCGTTTCATTGCAGCAGTGGTTTCCATGCTTGGATTTCTGGGTGTTCAGGGTGGCTTTCTGGGGGCTGTCATTGTGACGCACAGCACAGGGCAACAGTCTTTTATTCCCCCTGGACTGTGGATAATCCATATTTATGCATCTGAGACCAGGCTTTTCTCTCAAGTGGCTGCTATTCTGCAAGCTGGTCAGGAGCCGTCTATTACACAGGGCACAGTGTATTCCCATGTGTGGCAGCGCTGGAGGATTTGCTATTGGGATATGCCTGCCAGGGAACTGCTGGAGAAGGATGGCAGACAGCAACATAGGCAGTAAGTGCTGTTGCAGCAGGCATGCAAATACAAAATGTGAAAAAGGTCTCATGGATTGCACAGGCATTGGTGGTGCCACCAGTGGGGACCAGCAGAGGTCAGCAGCAAGTGGAAGGAGCCATGCTGGTGTACGCTCAAACCACACTAACATGTGCTGCCTCCTGCAACCAAAAAATCAGATATCTTTGGCCAATTTCCTCTTTCTTTTTCTTATTTTTTTTAAATAAAGGAAGCAAAACACTGTCATTTGTGATTAGCCTGAAGTGGCAGACTAGGAAACAGTGTCCCTTTCCCATCTTTCTAGCCCTGGTAGTCAAACATGGAAATGCATTTCCCAGCTCATACCTTGTTTCCTTGGCCAAAAGAAAGCAATATACTATGGGCTCCCTCTTGTGATGGAAATAAGCAAGAGGAGCTCCAGACATGAATTACGTTAACCAAATAATTTACTGAATTTGGGCAGGATCACATAACTTGTCCAGGGCTTGTACAGCAGACTGGTCCTAGCCCATCATATACTGCACAGTACATTAGTGTCCTCCTTGTTTGGTACATCCCCAAAGCCACCAACGGGCTGTTACAGGAAGCCAGCTAGATATGGCTACTGCATGTGGTACACATTAGCAAATAGGGATTTTTGGACCCAACTGGAACCCCTATGGGTCCTTAATGTTGAATTTGCTGTGACGAGAGCAAAAAACAGATGGTTTTATTCATCATGCAGTCCATCTTCTGCAGTAGACCCTTTAACAGCAGAAATGCTGAATCTTTCAGGCAACAGAGGGAATTGTCAAACCCCAGGTCCAGACCTTATCACTCACCCTGCTGACTTCCTATGTGCTACAGCCCATTAACACCACTCCTCTCCAGACCTCAGCACGTTAGGTGCATAGCGCAATGAGTCACACAGCCAGATCCACAGTTTTCCCTTACTGCACAATCATCTGCTAAACACCTCACCTCGAAAATTACGCAATTCAACAGCCAAAAATAACTTATTTCCTTGCTCTTTAGGGGTTTATGGTTCGTTGATACAGGGCAAAGCCTGGGACTGAGGGACAGAGTGCAGATTAAAATGAATTTAGGCAACAATTATTCTTTTCCTCTGCAGAAGAGCCACACAGGGAGGGACTGTATTTTCTCACCTTTGTCTGGCTCTCATTCTCATTCCAAGGGAGGAGAGAGGATGTATCAGTGCCTTAGCAGACCTCAGGAAGCAAGTTGTTATTTTTTTTTCATTTAAATCACAGTTCATATAAGCCTGGAGCGAATGAGCTGATACCTGAGGGTTCACGGCCGCCATGCAGCCATGTGTTTTGGCTGCTTGGCCAAATGTCCTCTTGCTCCTAAAATATTTGCAAGTGTTCTCAGAGTGAAACAAGGGACTTGTATAAAATGATTGCAAGATGTGAACTTCCAGTTCAAAGGTATCTACAGACCTGTCTTCTTAGCAGCTCTCAAATGCTAAAGGAGACATGGGCAGCCTCCAAAGAAACCCTTCACTGGAGATGAACCCTTCAATAGAAGATGCTTCCTCTTTCAGAACTGAATTGAATCCTCATCAGAGCATGAAGCAGTTGATAAGAAATTTTTCTCTAGCAAAATCTCTCACATTTTCCTTTTACTTTTTTTTCAGTCTCTTGTAGGCTAAAAATTGATGCTTTAAATTTCATAATGGAATAAAAATTACCCAAGTTGTTTTTCTTTGAACAGCTCTGAAGCTGATACTCTCTGATACACTTCACATCGGTTACACAGAAGTATTTCATGCTGGGTCTTGTTTTCTTTACTCCTCACTTTGGTGGCACCCAACCATGACAAATCATACAAGAAAACATGGGAAACACTAGTAGGAAATTGGAAGCAAAACCCCAAAATCAAACACATCAATAGTAACTGAAAATAAAGGTAACATTTTTTAAAAACTAGCTGGATTTCAGAACTTTTTTCCTAAACACAGTTGTACCGTTTCTTAATAGTGGTAATCTTTCAGACAGCTTCAGGAGTCTTTAATAGGAAACTGCCTTCCTGAAGATCATGCATTCATATGACATATAAGACAGTTACTTACAATCAATATCCATCTTGGAACTCCTTGCACATTTAGCCTATTTAAGGGCATCTGAATTCATAGAATCATAGAATAGTTTGGGTTGGAAGGGACCTTTAAAGGTCATCTAGTCCCATGTCCCTGCAGTGAACAGGTACAAGAGATCTGAAGGTCTCTTCCAATCCAAACTATTCTATGATTCTATGTGACTTCAGTAGTATTTTACTAATAATGCACTGTGACTTTGCTCAGATTGCTTAGATACTTAGAAACTGGAAACCACATCCAAAGACACCAACACTCACAGATGTCCTCAAACCCTGAAGCCAAGGTAGAAAACAACCTTCAAGATAGTGCATTTTTTTTACATTCCCCAAAATTCCCTAACTGCGTGCTAGTTGTCAGCTGAGAACCATTAGCTAGAAACTAGAATAATAGCCACAAAACACATCAAGAAAAAGCTCTCGGGATTTTACACATCAGTAAATCACATGAAGCACAAAAACCACCAGCTGTGTTTGGAAACCAAAGCTTGCTACTACTCTGGCCATCCCAGCAAGTGGTCCAGTGGCCTTCTGTAAGATGCATCTTATAGGACTCTAAATGTTACTGTTCATTTTGGACAATGCTTGTTAGTTTTGCACATAGTGTCAGGCCTGCAGAGCCCTGAACATCTACAGCTGCACAACTACAGAGTCAGAAGACCCCATACACTGTCCATCCACTGTCCATCCACAGCCTGCTACTGAGTTGCTTTAAAACTGCAGAGGCTGTGGGTTGTTAGCAGCCTGAGGGATCTAAATAATATCAAGGTAACTAGAAGCATGTCACCAAGGATAATAAAATGGCAGATACATTGGTGTTGGCCTTTGACATGTTGAGCTGCCTCTACATGAAAGGCTCCAGCCTATCCTCAGTCCCTAGCTTGTCCATTGCCTCACTGCTTATGAGATGGCTCAGGTTTATACTCAAGTATGGCATACGCTGACTCTGCAGAAAACATGAATGAAGCAGGAGACTACCCAGAGCTTGACCCCAACCCCCAGCAGGGGCATGACTTTGAAAGCCAGGAGTGGTCTTGTCTAAGAGACTATCTGGAGCCTCCACACTGCTCTTAACCTCTCATTTTCTGCCTTGCTCCCAGCCTTACGTGCATGCCACCACTATGTTCCTCTCAAAAAACAAATGAGAAGCAACATCCAGCATGGGAAACCGGTACTCATCCAATAACCCCCCAAAGATTCCCCAACCTGCAGTCAGAATAAAAAGTTTGGCCTAAGTACTTTCTTTCTCTTCACACACACACCATTTTTAAAGGTCTAGGAAGATCATGTTACTAGCTGGACACTTTAGAAAGTAAAAGAAATAAAATGAGGGACTAGTCGAATCATTTCAGTAAAGGAACATACACCAAGTGCAATGAGCCCAGCTTGCCTTTTGGCTGGGATCACTAAAACCTTTCAGTTTGTTTTTTATCCTGGACACTTGTCCTCAAAAACAGCAGAGAGATCAGCCCTTCCCCAGGGGTTTCGTCCATGCCAGAGCATGGCAGCATTCCTCCCCCAGACCATCAGCCTTCCTTCACAAAGTCATGAGAAACAGCTGCTGTTTCACAGGCCAGCTCATATCATGACCCTTCCCATACACATTTGTGCTCTTTGCTAAAAATACTACACTCCCTTTCAACTCACGTGCCCTGCCAGAAAGAGAAGCACCACGCACCAGCCTCCATGCTGGAGCAGAGGGTACTGGCTGAGCCAAGAGAACAGCCCAGTGCATGTTTTGACAGCCAACAGCTCAGGGATGGATGAAGGAGAAAGGCAGTTCTCTGCATTGGCTCTTCTTCTGCCATTCCTTCCTATTACTGTGTTGTTTTAATCCACTCCTCCTGGCCCTATCTGTAAGCTTGATGCCAATCCTTGGGTTTTTCCCAGTGTTTCAAAGGACATGACTAGATCCCCTTTTTGAAGAGCACCAGGAGGATATGAGGTGACAACCACAGCTCCTGCAAGGGGGGCAGCTCTGCAATTTCCTTGCAAATTTACAAATCTGTGAATATTTTCAAACAGAGCCACAGCTGTGAAGGGACAGGGCTGCCATCTCTTCTCATTCAATCACCTTTCTCCTCAGGCCTGAGGATCTCTTCAGGCTGTGGAAGATCTACTGTAGGTGATGAGGTTTCTATTACAGGGTCTGGGAAGGGTGGGAGTTTGAAAGAGGACTCTATCTGTGTACAGGTTAGACATGGAGCCACATGACTTAGCCATAAGAAATACTGAGCTTCTCTGGATGGTGCCTCAGCACTAGCCTGTGCTAGTGGGAGGAAGGAAGAAGGAGCACCATGTACCTGGCACAGACTCAGTGTCATGCTGGTGGAGCTGTAAGTGTCACCCCCCTCTGACCTCTCGCCAGGGCTTCCCACCACAGCAGATGCAGCTCTGCATCTGACATGGCCTCCCCCTCAAGAGCTGTTCCTAGAGACAGAAAAATAATTAATGGAGAGAGAAAGCATTCCCTGAACTGGAAAACCTGGCTAGAATAGTTAGAGCTGGCTCTCTTGCTGGGCCCAGAAGTGGGGGTAATGTGATGGGGGTTTAACATGTCTGGTAAAGCATCAGTGCAAACACCAAAGGCCTTGACTTTATAGGCTTTGAGGGGACATCTGGGGTTTTCCCAGGCTCTCTCAGTAGGTGCCGGTGTTTGGAATGCAGCTGGTTACAGGAGCACTGGCACCCAGACTGAACATGGTGCCCACACCTCTGCGAAAATGTGGGGCATCAAAGATGGTCTATGTAGAGGGTGGCTACTTGTCACCTTTGGAGCAGGAAGAGCAGCCTGGTCCTGGTTGGGTTAAAGAGCAGACCAGCTCCTTACGGGAGTAGGGAGAATTAGGAAAACTTCTAGAGAGAAAAGCAATAAACCTCAGTGAAGCAGGCTGTCGGAGGCCTTTTAAAGAGTGACTCAGCCAGCGTTTTGCGATTCTGGGTAAGACTCCATGCTATAAAGATCTCCTAAGCAGAGGTGCTGAGTGATTGCTTTATTGTTTTTTACAAACCTTGCTGTGAAATCCCTGTAAATATGTTTATGAGCTTGTAGGGGCGGCTTCCCCGCTGCTGACTGTACTGTAAATAAACATGCGTGCCTTTGATTCACGGAAGTTCATCTTCTGGACTCCATTATGGTCCCTGGCTCTGCTTCCAGTTCAGATGTGGGGCCCCTCCAGTCCCAGCTCACAAGGAGCACGACATTTCTGCGCTCCAGCAAATAATGAGTGCACATGTTTAGGATTACACATCCTCATATGGTAGCCTTGCTGGCTTCCCCCTCCCGTCTACTTTCCCCAGAAAAGCTCTGTGAAACTCACCAGCTCTGAAAAGGCAGCCTATGGAGAGGCCATCAGGTCTGGAGACAGCTTTCATGCACTGTCCTTCCTGCTTCCACATGACGAGGACATTTGGAGATGTCCCTCTGAGTTTGGATGGGCAATGCAAGAGCTGGAGAATGCATGTTGCCTGCATCTAAGGTAGATGTTTGCAAGCATGGTGGTGCATCAACATTTGAGGGAGACCTCAAGAAACTATGTACTTTGTCTTCCACCCTGCAGTTGGCTTGGAGCAATCCATGCCAAAGCAGTGTGCCTGAGGCCAGGCGATGAGGCCAGCAGAGAAGTCTGCTACCCCATGCTGTCTTCCCTGTCCTCCTGCACAGCCAAGCTGTCTCTGTCCCTGCACAGCCCTGTGCTCAAAGCCAGCTGAATTTGCTGCTGCTTTACCTAAAATCCAGGATTTTGTGATGCCAGAGATGTTGAGTCTCTGTTGAATGAGTGGCCAAGATGTCTGTGCAAAGGAGGTTCAACACAGGGACAAATCCTCTGCAGCCATCCCAGCGCAAGCTGTCCTGCTCTTAGAGAAGGATTCTCCTAATCTCAACACAAATGTGAAGACAGATAATTTTTACACCTATGTATGAGTTCCCTGCCATTTCAGTGTGTCCATATAAATGTACAGTCCCAGCACATTGGACATACCCATGAACTCCACTCAGGCATCCTCCTGTCCCTAACCAAACCAGCCTGAGCCAGGGCTTCTTCAGCATCAGATGGTGTGGCATTAAACCTGGATTCCTAGCCACAACATAAAAAGTAAATACTTAAGCCAAAGAAACATTTCAGAAATGCAACAGCAGCCAATGGAGATTTTATCAGTTTTTCTGCTTCCACCCACCCTCTTATTACAGAGTTAAAATATGGGGTTGGTCCAGGAAACAATATACATCAAAATAAAGAACCAGGATATTTGCCCATCAGTATAAACCAAATGAGAGACACACCAAACATACAAAGAATCCTGAAAGCAAGGAAACATCTTGTGCACTCAATGAGCAAAAAGCTCCTATTTTGTGTAATGCCTTGCAGCCCAACTGTGATGTGAGATGTTCGAAGCATAACTTAATAAATTGCTGTAGGCATAAACAGGACATCAGGGAGATTTTTCTTAGCTGGCTTTTGAAAGGAAACAGAATCAGTGCAGCAGGTCATCAGCTCCAGAGGATGAAACACTGAACAGAAGTTTCTCACCAGGAAAAAAGGACCTGCTTGTAAGCAAGGACTTTGAGGAACTTTAATATTATAAGAGTCTAGAGACAAGTAGGGGCCAAAGATTTAAGCTGATATGCACCTGTGTATGAGTATGCCTGTGTCTGAGCATCCGTGGCATCAAGTGTACACAGAGAAGTGGGTTTTAACTAAACAGCAGACAGTGACAGTGACCCTGTAATCAGGGCACTGAGCCAGGACTCTGGAGGCTGGCTCAGGTGAGAGTGTGTTTCAGCACATTATTTTCTATAATAAAGCATTGAATTTCCACACATGGCAGTGGGGAATCAGGTGTTGGTTTGCAAGTGGGAATGGGTGTCTCCAGCTTTATAAGTCCTCTGTCATTTGGATCCCTTGTATTCAACTTGTGGGTGTCCCTTCTCTATATATAGGACCAGAATAATAGTCCCCCAGTTCTCCTGCCTGCCTTGGCTACCTAGGTTGCTGGTGTCACTGAGCAGAAATTGTCTCCTACTACAGGGTCCTATTGAGACCATGCAGAAGGAGGATAAACTGAGCACCCAGGAGTATTGTGCCAGACACAACAAAGCTGACAGATCCTTTCTTTGCCCAGGCAGGGATAAAACTAATCAGGATACCAGTGTGGAACCAATAGCAGCTGGATCTCATTTGGACCACCTACACGTTGTGAGGATGAGGAAACTGGCTCCAGTTATTTTCCAAAATGCAGTCAGAAGAACCCTATCAGACCTCCCTAATTTCTGCCTCTGCAAAAATGTCTACTTTCTGCTTCCTTTTTTATTAATATTAATTTTTCATTTTCATTTGGTTTTCAACTAAACATCAAGCATAATTAAGATGAGTGATGATGAGGAGAGGACTGGTGCTTGATGATTTAGCTTAATGGCTTGACCGTGGGGTCTCAGACTGGTATCTTCAACACAAAAGTTCCCATCCACTCCCAGCTGTGTGTGAGCAGGGGAGGAACTCCCAAGGAAAAGGAAAAGCTGACAGGGCATTTCTGAGATATGTTTGCAGGGACATCCTGGGAAACCAGTGGGATTTGTCTAGTCTGGCAGTTTGCAGTGCCAGGGAACATCTCTCCAAAGCAGGCATCCAGAATATTTTTCTTGGTATGTTCACATCTCACATGTCTGGCTCAGCCAGTCTCCAAACATTCCCCTTTTTTGAAGA
Source organism: Pezoporus occidentalis (assembly GCF_034315485.1). Taxonomy (NCBI): domain Eukaryota; kingdom Metazoa; phylum Chordata; class Aves; order Psittaciformes; family Psittacidae; genus Pezoporus; species Pezoporus occidentalis. The sequence goes on along the minus strand of NW_026915910.1, from coordinate 1,943,947 downwards.
AACTCAGACCCTACTCTGAGCTTTCTGGTGTAGACCCCATCCCTAAATTTTAACTTCTAGCTATCTGGACTATGCAATTTTAGTGAAAGGGAAATTAAGAGGATTTCCCTCTCCCGGCATGTGGTTATCAATTGGTCCCAGAAAAAAAATCAGATTTAGTGCTCCCATTTGGTAGCTCAAGGGAAAGGAGTTGGGTCCATAGCAGTAAGTCAAAGATGTGAAGAGGCAGTTGCCTGAGCATTGTAACTGATGGCCACAGACAGAAGTGTTTTCCTCACTGTTTTGAAGGTCAATTGCTGCACCTTAGACCTTAAACCACCATATGGTGACTGACCTTCGGATGCTGATCTGGAGCCTTGCCTTTCATCTCTCTCCACAGTTCAAGTTTTCCTCTCTCTATTCTCATCCAAGCCATTGCAAACCTTTTCTTTTTCTCCTCCCCTTGCCTTGGCTCAGGCAGGGCCTGAAGGCTCAAGACAGGAATCATTCAGCGTAATTCTACACCCTGTGTTATGCAGATAGTCAAGTGAATGATCTAGTGGTCCCTTCTGGCTGGAAAATCTCTTCAGGTTAAATCTGTAACGGTAATGCTAATGCAGACATTTTGCAGTGTTTATTTCAGGACATGCATGTTTGTGATTCACTTTGGTCGCTAGGAATAATTCAGTTCCCAAACCAGCACTGACAACCATATTTGTTACTGTATTGGCTACTACTTAATTCAGTTTAAAACAAACTCAGAAATTCTTATCCATAATTTTGCTATGTATTACTTATTCACACAGGTCCTAGAAAGAGGCGCTTTGGACAAGCACATTGCATTTTTTAACGTCTGAACATTAGCTTTTAATAAATTGGTTAAAGCATATTAGCTAATTTTTAGTCCTTCTCCCCTAGTCTACAGGACTTGATTGTCAAGAGAAGCCAGACCAGTACTTCTAACCAATACGAAATTTACCTCAAAACCTAGTAAATCAGGCAGCTCTTCCAGTTATGCAAGACATTTTGCCACGATGTTGAGCTCTTGCAAATGTTATCTGTTCCAGAAGGTGGTCATCTAGAATCAGACCTAAAATAGTCCGGGTTTGGCTGCCCATTCTCAGATCAACAGGATTATGTGACTTGCAGGATTTGTTCTGTGAAAATGAAGTAGGTTATGAATCTACGTGATTCACAGCTCCTTTAAGTGGAGGTGATTTGTCCCCCTTCTGCCAAAAACATCTCCAAAAGATCTGGATCCAGGCCATCCTCATAACTGGGCTCAAAATTAACCCCAAATAAGAGGGAATATGGAAGGAGGGAGAGATGAATGTCTACTTAATCCAAACACTGCTTTATCCCTCAATCCAGATGCTTAAAAGATTTAACAAGAGGAGGGCTGCCATGTAGCCCTCGCATATGTACCAGAGAATGGTTAATGTGCCCTAAAGTTTGATAATCTGAATAAAAATGGATTTGAGAAATTGATTTGGATTAACTTGATCTGCTTTTTAGTGAAAAGATTTGGAATCCTAAACAAGCAGCTTAGCCACGATTAACTCATTTAAACACTTTCACAGCTAAATGTATTCCCAGTGCCCTAAGCTGTAGGAGCTTTACCCTTTGGGGATTAAGCTAACCTAATGTGGGGGTTCTCCTGCTCTTCTCCTCCATTTCTGCTCATTCTGCAATTGGCTCCTCATCATATCACCTCATTCCTTTCTTTCACTGTAAGGGGCTGGAGAGATCAAGAAGTGAAAATTTCTCCCCATCCATTCCCACCTGGTTACAATTTCCTTCCCCCATTATATGGTGGTAAAAAAGATGATCTGAGTCATGCTCGATTTGCCAGGTCACTGAAGAAGCCCAACAATGAAGTCAACCATGCAGCTCCTGCCTTAGATTGACATGCAAGTCATTCAGAGGAGGGGGGGCCCTCAGTCCACCTCTCTGCTTAGAGACAACCCAGTAATAAGAATTAGTCCTGGCATTATATATAATAGCCCAGAGCATCCTTGCCTCTGGACCTGTCAGGACTCATTGTCTGTTTTTACAGCAGTAAACTAAAGGAAATTAGGACATGGGCCCAAAAAGTGTCACACATCCATCCACAGTTGCATTATTCACATCCCCTTTGGCACTGGTGAGACCTAAACCAACCTGCAGTGCAAAGGCATGACACAGGTTTGCGCAGGACCCAGGAGACAATTTGGATGGAGCCATCATGGCTTGCGAATTATAGGGATTAACATAATCATAAATTGCACAAATTGGCCTCAGAGCCAAAGGCAGCTCCTCACCCGTTTTATTTGCTAGTATACATGGAGCTGCTAACAGTAAACTATGGATACAGCAGGCCAGTTCAGGAATTCCTCAAGGCAACAGAAATGCTGAGGAGGGCACCGTGGTGTTGCAAGGGGCAGTCAGCACTGTTGAAACCAGGGCAAGATGATTCACCTCTTTGTTCACCACAAAGAAAGGATCTGCCTGCAAAAAGATCATCTTATGATGAGGTTACAATGCACACCTGTTTTAGGATGAGGAGCAAAGCTACTTGCTCACAGGTAGCTCAGAAGAAACAACCACTGAGAGCCAAGAAGTCCTCCAAAGGTGAAATATTTTCTGCCCATCAGACAAAATGAGTGATGAAATTCTAGTGCCAGAGCTCATCAGAAATAGTCAAGTTTCGCTATAACTTTTTTTTTAATAAAAGGCTGTGATTTTTTTAATCTCCACAGGAATGTTCTGGGGTTTTGTTTTGTCTTGTTCTGTTTCTCTCCCAAAGGAGGGGGAAGATCTGTTTTCAGGACTAAAAGCACCTGGAAATAGAAAACATAACTTATATAAAACCTTTAAAAATTTATGCTTTGGCTCCTTGCATTTCTTGAGGCTTATTGGTGAAAACTGGCATTTTGTGTCCAGATGAAACCTATTACAAGGCAGATGTCTAACCTTAAACTGCTTCTCAGCACAGACACAAAAGCTGTGCTTTCTCACCCAGACACTTCTGCTTTAATTCTTTTTTGGCTTTACTGCCTTTTTTTTTTTTTTTTGCAGATTTTTTTCATTTTCTTTAAATTAAAGAAATAAAAATAAAAATCACTTTTTAAAATAAGACACATAAAAGATGAACCAAAACAAAGTCTTATGAAGAGAGTCCAGTTTGAGCCTCTTGGGCAGGATTAAGCTACACTTAGCATTAAATGGCAAAAGCCACATGCTCCAAAAGCTCAGGCAAGGTGAAGTATGGAGAAAACCCAACCTAATTAGAAATGTAGTTTCATATAGTCAAAATGAATCATGTCACTTATGTAGAAAATCCATGCTGCTGCACAAGGCTGGTGATTCAGTGCAACAACTATGAAGCTTTTGTCTCTTTCATTTGCTAAAATATTAATGTAAATGCAACTTTTGTCAAATGCATTGGATTCCCTGTCCTGTGGGGTAACATGCTACAAAATGTGACATAAAGGGGGTCTAGAGCTGCAGAGAGAACTAGCTTTCTACCCTGAACATTTAGCTCTGCTACAGTCCCCAGGATCTTCTAGGGCTCTCTCTGAACCATCTCAATCCAACATTCTCCAGAGCCCCAGATTTCTCTCACCAGCCCTAAGCAGAACCACTGAGACTTTACATCACCTTCCAGTACCTGGATCACAGGCAAAACAAACCTTGAAGTCTCTGAAGTCCATAAATCCGAAAGAGACATTCCCCTACTTATTCTTGGTGCTATCATGAAGCACATAGGAAAAACACTGCTCCAGACCCCGGAGACCAGAGAGCACAAAGTACCGGATAAGAAGAATGGGATAAGGCATGAGTGTCCCTTGACAGTTGGTACTATTCATGTCCTTGCATCAGCTATGCTGTCGTACTGTTTCTGCTATACTGTATGCTCAGTTTATGAACACAGATACATAAGAAGAGAAGAATAATAAAAAACACTAGCTTAGGATATGAACCTGGAATGTAAGATTGGAGGGGTATCTGATTATCAAAGAAATAAGAGAATGACTATGGATATATAGACAGAAGATCTTACAGGGAGAGGACCTAGAGAGATTTGCCTTATAGCACCCTACAGTATCTAGGATGTCCCTTCTGCGTGGATAGACTCACAAGAAAGCTAAGTGAGAACTGTAAAAATGCTCCTACATAGGAGATGAATATTTCACCTTCTAGAAGTTTTCACCTTCTAGAGGTTCTGGCTTCTGCATGTTGGTGGAGCCAGCAAAGACTAATTCACTCTTAAACGTCTTATTCTTGGCCTACCTTGGTGCAGACGGGTCCCACCTTGGTTATATTAAGGTATAGAAGACTTAGCCATAGCAATGCCTAAAAACACATTGTTGGCATTCTAGCCCTTCAACAAGAGGGGAGTGGCAAAAACAGTGAAAACTTTCCAACACACTGCTCCAAGACAAAACTTAATCCCGATGAACTCTGACTGTGGTAAATTATTTTTCCTGCACCAGCTCAATTTCAAAGTTATTATTCAGAGCCCTTCACTTCTTTCAGCCTAAACTAAAGCTCTAACCTCTTTACTAGTGCTTATGATCTTTAATTCTGTTTTTATGCTTCTGCCTTGAAAAGATGGGGGGGTTTTGCCCTAGAACTCAAGATGAGCATTATGAATTGCTTGCTGCACACAGGGAAATATGCACTGAGTTGTGTACACGGTTTTGCCTTTGGAAAAGCTGGAACAGCGTTTGTGAGAAAGCTCTCAGGAAACCAGCCTACTTAATGACAGCCATGCCTTGTTTTTCTGGTTATGATTAACACCGGAGAGCTGACATTACTTAGTTCAAATGGTGTTTCCAGCACAGATCTGGGAAGGATCCAAAGATTCTTTTTGTTAATTTGTCAGAGTGGATTAAATTTTCAGCAGCCCATTCCTTGAATGCAGCCTGCCTGTTTTCAAGCTTCATTGTGAGAAGCCAGTGATACTGAGATGACAGCAGTCATGGGCAGACAGAGCCCAGATGTGGTACAGAGCTGCAGAAATGTACAGATGACATCTGGAGATCAGCTTGCTCCTCAATGGGTAAGACTCAAAGGATGTATTTCAGCCAGAGCTTACTTACTTACCTACTTCTAAGCAATCAGTTCCCAAAAAAATCGGTCACCAAATCAGAACTGCTGGTTCCTGGAAATTATCTGTCCTTGCCTTGTAGCTCCGGTGGGAGACCAGGAAAGACAGTATGCAGCACAACTGTTATTTCAAGGACTGGACACCAACCCTGAAATATTACACTATACTGTATGTTACTATATGTAACACTAAACTGTTAAGTTTTCCACAGAAGAATTTACTAGTGAGAATTAAGCGTAAGAAGGGATTGTTTCTTATTTAATTTGTCTTCTTCCTTGGTCTACAGTTATATATCATCGATATGTAATATCAATGTCAATGGAAGGTAGATTATCTATTGCCTTTGTATTCCTGAACTACATGATTTTCTCTTTTAAAATGTTCCTTAACACCCAACTGCTCCATTTCAGACACCAAAGCACAGAAAAAGGTTACTTTCAGATATGCATCTCATTTTCTATGGGAGATACAGGTTTGTCTTCACACAAAACTGTTTACTGGCACTTCATTAGTTTCTTTGTCTTGACGGCAAACACTTCCCTCTCGATATCCAGTACCTCCACAGTAGCATCCACCTTTGCAGCAGTCTTCCCTAGTGTAGCATGGGAAGACACCCCTTCACCACATTGCAGTTCCCTGTTTGAGTAGCTTCCAACTCGCAGGGTCTATCACCCAACTGCCCACAGCTCATGCCTTGCTCCTACCATTTTCCGGTTTGTGTTAGAGGATGGAAAAGGCCAATGTAGATGAATAAGAAAAGAAAAGGAGACGGTAGGAAGCTGCTAATCAAAGGGGTTAATGGAGAAGCCTGACAGGACCTTAAAAAAGAAGGAAAAGAGAATCTCAATTCCACTCCCTGGAACTACAGATGACCAAAGAGAAGCCGATATGAATCCGAAGCTGGCATCTTTGAGATAGTGAAGGATATAGATACCAAAATACATGGTTATTATGAGCAGGTTTAAGACTTTTACAGGCAGACACATACTATGTCACCCCATGTTCTGAATTAGCCAGCTCCATCCCATAATGCCAAACTGTATCACAAAAACATCAAATTAATGTCTCTGAATGACTTTTTAGCTGAAGGACAGCACAGAAAAAATTAACTCAACATAGCATAAACCCCAATAAAAGGTATGGGAAGCATGTATTTACCTGTCAAGCACTCTGCAAACATGTCTCCAGCTACACAAGTGTTGCAATAGACAGAGACCACCCTCCTCCAATTTGCACACATTGGTGGGTCCTAGTCATGGCCCTGCTTCCATCCTTCTGTTGCAAAGCCACAAGTGAGTCTAATAGACCCATATTGTTATTCTGTACATGAGGTAACTGAGAAAACTAGGTCTGCTTCAGATATAGAGGTGGGTTTCTCTTCCACAAGACCAGAACATTATACTTTTCACTCCCACAGATTCAGTGATTGCAATGGAGTTTTCACTATTTTCATTGATTCATTTATTGGCTGTCTTCACTCTTATACAAACTAAGTCAGCATTAACTCTTCTGAAGCCAGTGCTATTGCATCTTGTAATAGACCAATGTAGAAGCTTCTCTGTAGTTCATTTGTTTTGCAACTAATTAATCAATTGCAAGGACCTTGTTTACCTCTTAGTCTCAAAAGAGATGAAATATCAACCACTGAAAATAATGTGATGTAAAAAAGCAGCATGAAGTGAAAATCAGACCATTTGCCACCTGTTCTCTGAGCTGTTCTTTATTCACAAGAAAGACCTACTGCATATACATCTGCTTTACCTGAATGAAGAAACATTTGCATACATCAGCATGCATATGGGGAGGGTTAAGCCTGAAATTCATGAGCAAATGACAATAACAATTAAATGAACAGTGACAAAAGAGTCATTGGGAATGCTGCAATGTCAAACATGAGGGCAGACGTCTTGCAGAGACCAGTAGTCAAGTCCTGATTTGGTTATACTTTTTTTTCCTGTAAATACAGGGTCACATTCTCAAAAGCTGCAACTTTATGTGGCCAAAACCTGCTTTTTACAAGCCTCAACAGTCTTTCTTTGAGAGAATTGTTTGCTGCTGTCCCAAAGGATGCTGAAGCACAACAGTCCTGCTCCAGTAGAATTGCCTCCCAAAATAACTGTGGCTCTCAAGTGTGCTATACTCTTTTGTACTAAATTTTGCAGCTTTCCAGTGCTGAATACAAAATAGTTCAGCACAATTTATATAGAAATTCAAAACAAGCTTACAAAACTTACAAGCTTTGAGGTGGATCTCCATAAAGTAAAATTGCTGTTGAATACACAGTGCCCATTTTCCAAAGGAGTGCCTAATCATCAGGATATAGGTCTGAGTGTGTTCATTTGTGTGTGGTTCTGTGTACATGTGTGTGTATATATATATATATATATACACACATATATTAATCCTAAGGTGCTTCCGGTTTTCCAGCTGAACTTTTTCTTTCTCCAAGTACTCTCTTGGCCAGAAATCAGGAGTGACTTGAAAATGTTTCTTAGATCTGTGAGTGAAAGGCTCAAGCAGTTACAGCAAGAGGTGGGTTGTTCTCTTCAGACCCCCACTATTTCAGTATTAATAAATCACCCCATCTCTCACACAGAAAAGGAAGAACAACCAGCAGGGTGTTTACACTAACAAAGGCTGGCCTGCATTTGAGATGTTGAACTCTTCAGTGCTAGAAAGATTCATATGCAAAAAGACAGAAGGAGTAACTTCTCTAGAGGCAATCAAGGTAAGGACTTCGAAGACAAAAGGCATCAAAAGCTTTCTTAATTCTCATTAAGAAATTAGAATTTCTTTCTAACATGAGTCAGTAAAACACAACTTTATAACATAAGTCACAAAATATTTTGTAGGCTGCAAAATCATGGACACTCATTAGTGTCAAGGCATGGTGTATACTTGCACTGTGTGCTGTGCCATGTTTATAAAGCATCTTTGCCACAGGATTGCTTAATGCAGACGCTACCATTATGTTATTTTGTCTCTGCAGTTATAAGGCAACGAAGGACAATGTGCCCTTTGAAACAGAATGAATATACTGATAGAAGATCAGCAAGGAAATTGTTATTGCCTAGGCCATGTTATGAATTAAACGAAAGACAAAATATGATGCTAGAACCACATGGCACGGAATTGTGGTTAAAAGGTGAAAAATTTCACAACTAAGGCAATCTTGCCTTCATACATTTGCAGTTATAAATCATACTGCAAAGGTTTCTCAGAAGAGATACTTGGTTCTTTTCTTGTTCTCTAAGTCAAATTACTCTTAAGCAATATTTAGTGTCCTGAACTGAGCTAATCAATGCAGGTCTCTTCCCCAGACTTTGAGTTCATCAATATTTCATACATACAAATGGAAGTTCTACCAGCTTTTTAAGCTGTTTTGCCATTAGTAGTTTTATTTTACACTAGAGTATGTCTGTGCTTCTGTTTTTTCCATAGGGTCAGCAACTCTTTCAGATCTCTGCTTAGAAAATCAAAAATGCCATTCTTTTACATCATCAATACGTTCAGAAAATAGCTCTCACTCATCACAAGGGGAATTTGGGTAAAGTCCTCTTGAAGTCTCTCCAGATTTCTTCCTATCTATCTGACCAGTAGATAATATATTTCTACACAAGCAAAATTAGGAAAAACATCTCTTTGAAGAAACCTATAAAGGCAATGTTTAGATAAATGGACCTATCTTAAGCCTTATGGTTGCTCCACTCCACTGACTTAACCTAAGGATCTCACTACCCTCTTGCATTTAGATACTCTTGTAGCTTGGACATCTATAGGAGTGTTGTGACACCAGAGGGATCTGAATTTGGTCCTTCACTGCTATCAGTCATTGACTAGACTAAGAGCAGGGCTAAAACAACCTATATTTACCTTCCAGGCAAGCGCCCCAACTCCTGTATTATTTTGAATGAGCACAGTGTCTTCATTGTATAAGCTATGCACTTAGTACAGCATTTAGATGCAGAGTAATTCATTGTGTCTAATCTTAAATTTCTTATTTTGGCCATAGTCATATATTCAAGAGAGATGTAAGCACCTCTCAAGGAATATTCAGAACGCATAAATAGGAAATTCAAGTCCTACTGACCTACCTCCCACCTACACACTAAAGCTGACTGACGTTCGCTATCCCCCCACACACATGAATTCCCTTTGCATATGTTTTAATGTTTTCTTATCTGCTGAAGTAGGCAGATATCCAAAGATGGCCAACCTCTTTTTTACCTTGCTTGTGCCTTGTGTTTTACTTCCAGCTCCAGGATGGGCACACTCATCAAAAGAACGCACTTTTGTCCTCACAGGCACGTTGAGAACATACTCTTTGCAAAGCAGCCCAACACTCCCATGATCCTGCAAAGACGGAGAGGGAGTCTTGCAAGCCATGATAGAGTTTTATAGACAGTTGGCACACAGCTCCAGGAAATGAAGCAAAGAAAATATCTCACTATTACCCACTGCAGTCATGAAACCAGAGTATGTAACCATGTTATTAATGATATTGTTCACTGAGGGACTTGAAGGTGCCTATAAACCTTCATTCCTGCTTTTGTTTCTGAGTCCCTGATCCCAGCAGCCTGGCAGTTTTTCCAGATGTTGGAAGAGAATGAACACATCCTCACTAACAACCTAGCTCTGCCACACCAGTAACCTTCACAGAAGAAGAATGATTGGAGAGGCCTTAACTTCTGTGTGGTGGCAGAGAAAGTACCAGACACACCCCTGTCCTGGGTTCAGCAGTAGCAGTCATTTTTCTCCTTCCTAGTAGCTGGTGCAGTGCTGTGTTTTTGACTTTCAGCCTGGGAACAATGCTGATAACACCAATATTTTTAATTGTTAGTCAGAATGTTTAGTCTGACCAAGGACTTTCTGAGTCTCATGCTCTGTCAGGGAGAAGGGGAAGCCAGGAGGAAGCAGAAAGAGGACACCTGACCCAAACTAGCCAAAGAGGTATTCCATACCACAGCATGTCATGCCCAGGATGTGAACCGGGGGCAGTTACCCGAAAGGGCTACATCACTGCTTGGTTGGGCTGGGTATCGGTCAGCGGGTGGTGAGCGGTTGTATTCTCTTCCCTTGTTATTTCCTTTATCATTATTATTATTGGTGGTAGCAGCAGTGGTTTGTGTTATACCTTAGTTACTGGATTGTTCTTATCTCAACCCCTGGGATTTACATTCTTTTGATTCTCCTTTCCATCCCTCTGGGAGCAGGGTGAGGAGGAAAGGGAAGGGAGTGAGAGAGCGACTGAGTGGCTGAGTTGCCGACTGGGCTTAAACTACAACAACCCCCCAACTTCTCTCTCTCCTTCCTTCCTCTCTCTCAGTCCCAAGACATATTTTAAATACATCATATTTTAAAATCTCATTTTTCCTCTCTGAGCTATGTGAACGCTGGCTGCAAACCCTGGCAAGTGCTTTCCAGACTAATGGGACTCAGGGCCCAACAGGGGCTCCCCAGTGAGTACATCAATATGATGCCAACAGAGTGAATCCAAGACCACTCCTCAGCCACCTCAACCCAAGCTCCTCAACCACTGAAGTAAAAGGAAAATCTCCAGTGACTACTTCTATAACAAGTTTCCCTTAATTTGGCCTAACAAGTTTCCCTTAATTGGGCCAGGAACACAACTCTCACCCCATGGGAAGGACCAACAGCTAGAAGAGGGTATTGAATAGCTCTGTGCAATTGCTGGATTACTCTGAGTACGTGGGCCATAGCACACCTCTGCATTTAGCTGAAGGCAGTGTATTGCATGTGGGAAGGTCACATGCGTGTCATATATTATATGTTGGCAGGAGCTGTTCAGACCACCTAATACCACTTCTGCACCACATACATCAAGGCCTCCTCTGAATTTCCATCTGATCCAGAAGGAAGTCATTCACAAACACCATAGACTGATTAAATATTTCCCATCACATAGAAACCATAACATGCTAATTTCTTTCAATCCCAAATTATTGCTGCTATTTAAAGTCTACTTTATCTGCAGCCTGACTTTAGCTTCAACTTCATTGGCTCTTGGTTAGTAGCACTGGCCAAGAAGTTTTCAACAAAACATTTATTTGTTTATAAAAAAAAAAGACAGATTTGTTGAAAAGGGTGAGCTGGGACAGGGTTTCCAAACTCATCCCTGTTATGCAATTTTTAATTGAAACATTCCAGCTTACCAGTGAGAAAGTGTTATTTTTTCTGGCATCTTAGTAACTTGCTGCGAACTAGAAATGGCCCAAATCAAAATGAAGCATTCAGAAATTACTTACTCCTTCATCCTTTCACTGGAAGAGTTCTGTGTGGGTGTCTGAGACATAAACATTGAGCGCTGTCACTGCTGCTTTTGCTTTTGAATGTCAGTTTGCAATACGGAAGTAAATACAATTAGTTCACATTCAAATGGCACTTTTCTATCCTAAAAAACTGTGTGTATTTTATAGCATGCGTAAATATGACTGTGCTAAATCACATCGCGCCAGTGAACTGATTTGTACACACAGGCCCAGGCCCACCAAGTTGTTTACAAGAAGAAATGAGATATTTGTGGAAGATACAGAGGACTTATTCTGCAACAGAAAAAGTTTTCACTGCTGAAAGGCAGTCGTGTTCTGCAAATAAAGCTTTTAAGGCTTGGCTTTTCATTGAAAAAGACTGTGTAGCCTACTGGGAACAACAACACTGCTTTTGCAGTGGGAGAAGGTGGCAGAGAAGCTGAGCCCGCGGAGGAGCCGAGCCCTGTGGCCAAGCCCAGCCCTGCGACGGCCGAGAGCATTCCCCGGAAGCCGCCCGCCGAGCCCCAGGAGGATGCAGGAGACCAGGCAGCATTTCCCAGCAAGGCAGAGGAGGAAGAGCTGGACTCAGGAAAAGAGAAGCTGGCGGTGGGAGAGCCGGCAAGCACAGCAGCTACACCCGCCCCAGTGACAAGTACAGCAGCATCGTTAGAGCGTTCTGAAGGTTTTGAATGGCCTTTGGGTATCCTTGGGACCTGCCTGCTGATTGTGATGGGGATCAGCATGTTGGCACACACACAGAGACTGTGTTCTACCCACAACCATTTTGTCTGATCTCAAAAGTTAAGCAGAGTCGGTTTTGGGTCTTGTCTGGGGTTAGACGACGTTATAGGAGGACCAGGAGATTTTCCCCAAGGCTGGACAGCCATGAGTGGCAGGGTGTGTGGGACAGTATGGGCAAGTATCTAGTCCACTGGGCCCCTCCAGTGCTTTGGAAGTGTCGGAGATAGAAGGCAGCTGTATGAAGTGCCCAGCAACAAGCTGCAGAAACTGCGGAAGGGGGCAGTGAATTATTTTGAGCCTGGTGGGCCCATGGCACTTCAGGCCATCAGAGCAGAGATGCAACATAGAGATGGACTCATGATGGTGGACTTAGCAATGGACACTATTGCCCAGGTTATTCACAAGTGTGAACACTGCACACAGCCTCTCCTGCTCTGGAAGGCTGTTACAAGAGATGGAGCCTGACATCATGGACCAGATGGACTCAGCAGCTTTATAGAGACTGGTCCATGCACTAAGAGTGCACTGAGATAAGAGTGATGGTATATTAAAAATGTGGGATCTGAGCATGACGTGAATGGTATGGAACAAGGGGTGGATACTGTCCTGGGTTCAGCAGTAGCAGTCATTTTTTCTCCTTCTTAGTAGCTGGTGCAGCACTGTGTTTTGACTTTCGGCCTGGGAATGGTGCTGATAGCACTGATGTTTTTAGTTACCACTCAGATGTTTGCTTTGGCCAAGGACTTTGTGAGTCTCATGCTCTGCCAGGGAGGAGGGGAAGCCAGGAGGAAGCAGAGACAGGACACCTGACCCAAACCAGCCAAAGAGGTATTCCATACCACAGCACGTCATGCCCGGGATGTAACTGAGAGTTACCTGGAAGGGCTAGTACAGTGCAGGGTTGGAGGAGGTATCAGGCGGTGCTTGGTCGGGCTGTAGTGGGGAGAGTTATCTGTCAGTGGGTGGTGAGCAGTTCTATTCTCTTCCCTTGTTATTTCCTTTATCATTATTATTATGGGTGGTAGCAGTAGTGATTTGTGTTATACCTTAGTTACTAAACTGTTCTTATCTCAACCTGTGGGAGTTGCATTCTTTTCAGTTCTCCTCTCCATCCCTCCAGGAGTAGGGGGAGGGCAAGAAGGGGGGGAGTGAGTGAACGAGTTGTGTGGCTGGGTTTAAACCACGACACTGTGTCATGAACTGTGTCATCCAGGCAAACCAGCCTGCAGAAGGACTACAGCTGGGACCAATTTTGGAAAGCCTTGATGTTGGGGAGGCACCTGGGAAGTGGGGTACTTAGAGTCAAGACTCTCTGATTCCCAAATCTTGCTCCTGACACCTTCTCCTTTCCTTTTCATCATGAACCCCAGAGAGTGACCACGTCTACAAGGAGAAGTAGCCTGTTCCCTGGTGGACCCCAGCCCTCAGCTTCACCAGTCTGCTCTCTTTTTGCGCTGGTGACGTTTGTCTTCCCCTCATCCACAAGGCAACCTTCTAAGAGATCCATCATCACTGGACTGTAAACCCTGACACAGGTCTAGATAGGGAGGCCTGCTGATATGCCACTATAATAGAGGAAAAATCAGGGAGTCTCAAAAGTACACCAAGAATCTGGTGGCAGCTTTCAAGGTCTTGTCAGACATTATTTAACTTTTCCTCCCAAGAAAAGCATCCTCTGGAAATGCTGTGTGGTGAGATCTGTAGTCTTGAGGCAGTAACATTAACAATCCCTTTTTCTGGGTGTTTCAGTCAGGCTCAGAAGCAAACCTGTCATTGCCAGATGACATCCAGTTCCGGGAGAAAAATCCAGTGTTTATTATGGATGCAAAGACCAGTTCTGACTCACATTGGTTTGCTTGATCCCTCGTGAACTTTTTCTCTTACATTGTCCTTTCAAAAGATGCCAGAAATACAGAGTTTTATTGGTACTGTAATCACACTGGGAACTTGGGCACAAAGGACAGCTATGGGGTGAAACAACAACACTTGCTGATATGGTTGGGTCTGTTACTTTGGAGCAGTACAGTGCTATTTCCAAAAAGGAAAGCAATTTATACAATGAACAGTTTAGAAAAAGCATGGGATGTCTCTGAGCTCTGCTGTTCCTGGGTGGTCTAGAGACTCCCAAAAACACAGGAGCTGAAGGAAGGAGAATTACTTCTGTCCCTTCTAAACAGTACATTCATTTAAATGAAAGTCCCTTTTACACCAAGAATGAGGCTAGAAACATTCCGCATAAAGGGGATTTTAAAGACCTTTGAAAGAAATGGAATGTACAAATTGCTGCCTTTTAAAAGCCAAAGGATGTTTTTCCAGCATGGCGCTGTATCCCCAGAAAAGTGCTGTGGGGAGTTTATATTTCACTCACGGTACAGACTAACATCAGACTCCTGACACAACCAGAAAATAAACAAGCCAAGTCAGTTCTCTGCCAGAAATTGTGAAGAAGGACACCTTTTCAGCTAGATGTCCCATTTCAGGGTTTTTAAATGCCACTTTCCATCATATCATTGTAGCTTATATTTCTTCATGAAGTAATAATGGGAAGGGAAAGGTTTTCCCATAGCTCAAAGAAATAAATTTGACTTTGTTCCCATCTGCTGTCACTATTTGTCCTCAGAAAGTGTTTGCTCCAAAAAACATAATCTTATTATGCAGGAGAAATTACCTAAGTTATTAGGAGGTGCCAAAGTGGCAACATTTGAATTGGCAAAGAACACAAGGCCTTGGGAAAAATAGGTCCTCCTCAAGACTGCATTTGCTCTGCTCAAGCTCAGCCTCAGCACGGGGACTTGCTTTCCTTCACAGTCACCCAGCTTTGCACAGAACAATGTCCTTCAATAGGAAACAAATCCAAACCCAGATTTTGACTTTTCTCTTTCACCTGCAGATAGCACAGGTCCCCAGCCAGCGGGGGAGAGATCAGCCACAGGAATGAGGTCTGCCATCGTTTACAGTCCTAGACATAGCTGGGCAACCTAGGGGTGAAATGGAAAGAGGACTCAAAGAAGTTACTCAGCAAAGGAGTAATGTAGGGGGGAATGGGACATCTTAAAGAAAAATTCTTTGTAATAATGATGGATTTGGTGTCAGCACAATGTCAGACCCCCCTCCATTAGAAGTTCCTCTAGAAGGAGAGCTGATAAGAAAACACAACGCACTCTTTGAAGAACTCACTTTGAAAACTAATTTAAAATATAATCCCCAACTGAATATTTTCACAAAAAAAAAAATGTTTACACTGTGTTTCTGCAGACTGAAAACAATAAAACATCCTTTGGTTTGCTAAGGTCTTGGGAGGGGCCACTGAGGCTTTAGTTTTACCGATTCATTTTGTCATTGCGATGGAAGGGAAAAAGAGAAAGCAGGTGAAACAAAACATCAAATCGTGTGCTGATTTTCTTGAATTAAAAATGCAGCCACATTTTAAGGGTTTTCTTTTTCTTGAGGATTCTGACAATACTGAGTGGTTTGGGAAACAACCATGTGTTTGCAAGCGCACGAGTGTACTTCAAAGCCATCACTGACATGCATGTAGATGGGTAACTTACCATCAGTTTACTCCCACACCCCAAATCAGTGACTTCTCTAGGACTGAATAGTCAGACTGTCTCTCAGGTCCTTCAGGAACTGGTCCCAGAAGAACAGGCCAGAAAATCTTGCCATTTTTGACAGGTTGTAGTGAAAGCAATGGAGATCATGGATGCCTAGCCATGCTCATGGTCTTGATCACAATGCCCCAGTACTATGTCAACAGCCTTTTGCCAGTGGAGTGTGGCTCCATTCCCTTGGTTCTTGTTGAAGCATCAGCAGTAGGAAATGTTGTTTAGTAATTACAGGCCTGGCAGCAGGAATCCCTGTCCCACATTCCCAACCTGCCAAGGGCTCTGATCAGAGGTTCAGTGTGGAGCATGCAGGTCCAACACCTCCTGTCCTTCTGGGGACCTTCCTGAGCTTCCCACTGGTTATCAGACAGAGGTAAAAGAGAATCAGTGTTGACACCCATCAAACCTCCCTCTGGAGTTATCAGTATCTGAAGGGGGCCCACAAGGATGCGGGGAAGGGACTTTTCATTAGGGACTGTAGTGATAGGACAAGAGGTAATGGGCTAAAACTTAAACAGAGGAAGTTTAGACTAGATAATAAGGAAGAAGTTCTTTACTGTGAGGGTGGTGAGGCACTGGAATGGGTTGCTCAGGGAACTGGTGAATGCTCCGTCCCTGGCAGTGTTCAAGGCCAGGTTGGACAGAGCCTTGGGTGACATGGTTTAGTGGGAGGTGTTCCTGCCCATGGCAGGGGAGTTGGAACCTGATGATCTTAAGGTCCTTTCCAACCCTAACTATTCTATGATTCTATGAGTTATTCTGGCCCTATTTCCAGCCATTTGACCAAGGAATGTACCTTATACCTCCCCTCAGCAAGCAGACACCTCCCAAGGGAAACCATGGGTCACTCTTCCATCCTTGAGGACAAAGCCAAGCCCACCTATCTTTCTGGAGAGGCCCAGATGAAAACTGTTAGGCTTGCATGATAAGAGCAAGTGTCCACCTGAATGCACTTCCCAGAGCATCCAGGAATTCACTATGGAGGGATTCAAATCCATATTTTTCACCCCACAAAAGAGAATCTTACCTTAAGAGTATCTTAAGTATTTTAAGAGACCTTAAGAGTATCCCAGAGCACATACACCTCTGAATACCTTTCAGGTGGTCATGCTTCAGCTAAAACATAACTTCCAGTGACATTTCACCAGTGCCCCAGGGCTCCCAGATGCAGTACTCCACATGGTGACAATTGCATCGCTGTGGCTGGAATAGTGGTTGGTTAGTTGAAAACACCCAAACTGATTTGCTTAAGTATTACTAAACCACCATATACACTCAGAGTAAGCAAACACCTTCAGACCAGGGATGTAGCAGATGCACACATACTGCAACATAATAGTGAGCTACAATGCAACGAACCAAAACTATTACTGCATTTTTGGTGAATGCAGTATGCTTCACTGACAGCCCTTGAAACAACTACAGAAATAGACTAACAGACAAAGAGAAAAGGGAGGAAATTACATGAAAGGGGCAATCTGCACCAATCCTAATGAGCAGACAAAGAAAGGCAAGCAATACTGACAATTATTTTGGGGTTATCTAAGGACACTAGAAACAGATCGGATTATTAAAACTTCATTATGATGGAGACCTCAGTAATGACTGTGAACAGAAGGATTTCTGGGCCAGTCTAGGATGATTAATTGTTTATGAAGCCTCCAGAAACTCAAGAGAGTCCATGCAGCACAAAAGGAAATTCAGATTCCCCACAGCACCATGAGCATATGCTTTACATCCTGGCAGTACAACAGCTAAGCGAGCTCGCTTTATTTGTGTAGCCCCTGGGGTGCTGGGAAAGATGGCAGGCAAGGGGTTAAGTAGTGGCACTGTGGTTTCTGGAAGGGAAAAGCACGCCTCATTAGCTGGCTGGAATTCATCAAGGGTATGAACACCAGGGTGGGCATGGGAAAGGCAGCAAACACCATATTACCGAGATTTTCAGGGTACATCGAACACAGGTCTGCAGAAGAGGTCAGTGCTGATGGACCGGATGACAGCAGGAGGTGAAAACAGCCTGGAAAAGTCAGGGGCAATGGGACCAAGTAGGAGACCATAGCAGGTATCTAACGGGAACTACCTACTTCTCCGCAGTGTCCCTATACACAACAGTGACTTCTGTAATCAGCCGCATCTGTCCCACCAGACAGGAGGGTAACAAATGTGTGGTTGACTCTTCAAAAGTCCCACGAGTATGGCCCTTAATTTTCCAACCCATCACATTCATTTACAAATTTTCATACCAACGATGGTACGAGTCATCAAACCGTAATTTAACAACTGTGGGTACTAACCCAAGTATCTTGTAATTTGTAGAGGTATGAAAGTGTCCAGGTATGTACCACAGGCATTTCACTTCCCAAGGCTCACCTGCCACAAGCATACAGCCCAGCAGAAAGTACATGGCAACTGCAATGATACTCCTTAAATACAGTATCGTGTATTTGTAGCATGTTTAAACTGTTTGTAGCATGCTTAAAATCAGTTTTGCAAGCTATCTCCCAAGACACAGCACTCTAAATCTGAAAACATGTTGTCCCTTAATCACCAAGGTTGAGGGACTGTATCTGTTTCCCCTTATTACCAACTGGTCGAGCAGCTCAGAGTCCAAGATTGCTCTGTTATCCTCTGTTATATAATTATAAAAGGAAACCAAGGCATAAAGAATAGATTCACATGGGAAATAACCTCAGCATCTTTTTATCCAAAAGGTTTCTGATTAGGAAATTCATTCATGAAACAGAAAAGTTGATTTCAACCCTTTATCTGTTTTGGGGAATCTGAACAGTGTTTTTCTGGAAACAGTATTTCACTTCAATATAAAAAATTAAATAAGCACGGAAGTAAGAGAGCAGATCTATGTGTAACCTCTTACAAGAGGGATTCACATTAGGCTCGTAGAAAAGCATTTACTCTCTGCTCCCTGGCTCCATGAGTGTTTAATTGCTTCATATGACACAGTGAGTACAACACTAAAGAGTAAAACCAGGCAGATCTCTCTGTATGCTTAAGATTCTCTTTTGTGGGGTGAAAATTATGGATTTGAATCCCTCCCATAGTGAATCCAGCTCTTCTATTGGGTTTGCTCTTTTTTGTTTTTTTATATAGAATTAACAGCTTCTGCCCCACGAATCTCAATTGTTTTTCCCCAGCTAAATTATTGAGCACTTTTGGGACAAATCCAGACATAGTTGCAGAATGACTGAAAGTCTTTTACTTACACTAGCTCAAAGGATTGTATTTTTTCTTTAGTCAAAGCCTTTTTAGAAATGCATTGCCCTAAGACAAAAGGGGCTAGAAGGAGCATAAATGTATTGCATGTGCTGTGAAGACAGTGAGTCTGCTTTTGTTGCATCTTGTTACCTAGGGCAAGGCTGAGCTGGGCTTGTCTGCTCAACTCTGAAAAGCAGTGCTCACAACTTTTATATTGCAAGTTTCAGCTGGAAGATTTACAGCAGCATTAGCAATGCTAAGGGAGGATTGTTTATCCATTTGAAACTCAGGTTCAGCTGTGATTTACTCTTCAAGCAGGTATTTTAATCCTTCGGTTGTATATCAGGTATTCTCAGACTTGCCATAGTTACTCTTTCCTCTGGGCAAAAGAGTTCGTTTGGGAAAATCACATACATAAAACTGTTTGTAGCATGTTTAAAATCAGTTTTGCAAGCTATCTCCCAAGACACAGCACTCTAAATCTGAAAACTTGCTGTCCCTTAATCACCAAGGTTGAGGGACTGTATCTTGTCATAGCAAAAACACACGGCCAACAAAACTGACCCTGCTGACCTCATCCTGTCATTTTGCTCCTTGATACCCACAGAGAGCGCATTTGACATTCCAGCTAAAGCACAGCACCTGTCAACGCCTCCAGCTTTTGGGATCTGCCTCCTGCTATGTTTCTAAATATCAGCTGCAAAATTACATCCCAGGTTAATACTGAGAATTTCCATTTGCACCTTCATGGGACCAGGACCAGGACTCGCTCTGCAGTACTAGTATTTCTTTCCCAGGTGAAACCACCTCTTACCAACCTCTCACTTTATCTCTGACATTACCAGTAACACCAGTTGCAGTTCCTTAACTTTGCTCTCACTCTGCCAGAGCTGGAAGAAGTACTTGTGAACACTTCAAATGTAGCTTTCCTCAGCCAGAGAAAGAGCCCCACAGTGACCCCAAAGAGTGCCAAGAAGGCCTTTGGTGTCAGAGATCTGTCCCACCATGCAGCTGTTTGGCACAGCACATGAGCCCTCGTGACCCCACTCTAACACCTTCAGTCATCTAGTGGGCAGGTCCACCCATCTTCATCTCTCCTTGAAGCTAAGAGAAGCTCTCAGCATTCAGAGCTCTTGGTCATTATTTGCTTTGCTAGCACTCATTTAGTGACCTCTTAAGACCTAAGTTTGCCTAAGTAACAGAGGAGAGCATCTCAAATCCTTGCAGGCAACGTCATACAGACTTGGAAAACACCAAGTTTTATGACTGATGTGAACTGGTGCTGGAAGTGAGTAGGTGGTGATATCCCATTGAATACTCCATGGGAAAACTGAAGGGGCACTAAAATATATTTTACCTTTTTTCCATGTGTTTTTTTGGTTCATTTAACATTTGCTTCTGGCTCAGGTATGATTTGGGGAAAGACTCAAAGCATGAAATCACTGGAACTCTTTTCCTTGGTGCAGGTAAGCTTTGGAATGGCTCCTTGAGAACCAACACATTGCTCAGTTGCTCCTGCCTATGAATATGGAAGAAGCAGACTGATGGGCTGCAGACAAAGAAAAAAGTGCCTCCAGTTTCCTGCATGCAGAAGACATCTGCCCTGTTTGCTTTGCAGAGGTGTGCTGCTCTTCCAAAGCATCTCCCTTAAGCAACACCTATGCCAAAAGTGAAAATGCTAATTCAAATGTATTGAAGCAAACCAGAGTTTATTTAGCATTTATTACTCATTCTGTTGTCAAATGTGGTTTCTTCTGTCTCCATTTTCCTCTGGTAAACATAGAACTTTTTTATTATTATTTTTTAATAAAATATATAAAATATTGTGCATTGCTATCCATAGGAAACTGTAGTTTAACAACAAGAAAAAAGAATAAGGCACATTCCTGTGCAGCATCTTCAAATATATATATATATATTTAAAACAAAAAGAAAACCCTTTTCAACCTCTTTGAGGTTGTTAACGTCTCACCAGTCACTGACACATTTCCTGTATTACCATAATTTCACTATTGGAGGTGGGTTGGGTGGTCTTTGACAGGGGCCAGCGGGGAGGACAGATTCAAAAAAATACTAGGATTTTATCCCTGAGGTGTCAGTAAAAAAAACTAAATGTTCCCCTTAAAAGGAAGATGAAAAGACAGCCATAAATAACTGAATACACTATGGCAAACATCCAAGCACCGAGATGATTTCATGATGGAAGAATCCCCCTCCCCCCAGTTCCCTAGTTCTTAACAAGTCATATTTGCCGTTGGGTTTTAATTAGGTTAATCTCATGGCTTCTGAAGTCACAAGACAATCAGTTGGGATGAACCTCCCATTCCCTTCCCAAATCACCTTTCCAGATTTGTCGTTTTGTTCACAGTTCTCCCACAGTCCTCAGGAAAGGGAAACAAAAAAACCCTAAATGAACACCAAATCCTGGATGACTTCTCTCCCCAGCCAAGAAAGGAGTACTTGTACCGCAGCATGCCAAACTCCACGTCCCACATAAGAGGACTGTGACTGTCACCTTCCTGCCTGCTATTAACATATGAAGTTGGCAACCACCTCTGTTGAAACCAGAAAGTGTCTGTGAAGAGGGATGATTGCAATATGTCAGGGAGAAGGAGATGGGGAAAGCTTTATTGCTGTCCATCCACACTGCTCAAGTAGCACACCCAAAAGGAAAAGAGGAGACACCCATGTAAAATTCCTTCCCTCCCTCTCCTTTATCTTGTGTGGAGGAGCCCCAGGGTGCCGGGCAGGATGGTTGGACTCCCCATCGCTTAGTAGTAACGGTTGAGGCTCCTGGTGCCTGGGATGTCCGGCTGGCCGTTCATCCAGATCTCCCGGATGATGCGCTCCCGCTCCTCCAGCCGCTGGGCTCGCTCCAGCTCCTCTGCTGAAGTGAAGACGTTCATGTTCAAAGTCCTCTCGAACCTGCGGTGCCTGCGGGCAGACAGGTCTGAAGTGGTGTCTGAATCGTCATCGCTGTCGCTGCTGTCACTGTCGCTCTCCCGCTCACGAGGAGGCTTCTTCGTGGAGGAGCGTTTGCAGTCAGTTCGGCAGGACACCCTTAGCACCAGGGCCAGCAGGGTCAAGACAAGTCCAATGCACACTCCAGAGACAAAATACAGAGCAGCCCGCTCAGGGTTTTCTGAAAGGAGAAACGAAATGATTGTCAAGATCATCCCGTAAAAGAACAAAATATACACAGGTCCTCTGTGCACCTACCAGCCATGGTCTCTGGAGGGGCAGTTTCTAATGGCTGCTTTTACTTCCATGCCCTCCCTTGACTCTTTCCCCCAGGGAAATCAGGAAGGGGAATTTAAATGGTGGATGTGCTGCCAAGGCATTTAGCCCACATGCAGAATGTGGGTTCACTGCAGTCACATCTTGGAGTTGTCTGGAAAGGGAAGGAGCAGCTGCAGAATTAAATGCTAATTCCAGTGGCTGAGCGAGTGGGGTTGACACCAGGGTGCTGCACACCCAGCAGCACCTAAGTGCCTCTTGCTGTCACATCCATTATCATATACCAGGAATAAAGATGACTACAAAGCTTTATATGCTCTGTGCCATGGCCCAGTTAAAATGGGAAGCCTTGCAGCATGAAAAAATGCATATTATTTATTCATAGGTTTCATTTGCTTATCTAAGGCAAGTGTGCTGGCTTTCTGCCCAGACCACCAAAATGTGTATCTGTGCTACACAAGCATAGCTGGAGTCAGTGCACCAACAGGGTGAATCCTGCATAGCCACCTTTCAGAGCTGATAAAACAAGACTCCAAAGGATCCACAATGCCTTTTATAGCAAGCCATCTTGTTTATTTACTATCTTCTTGTTGTTGTTGTTGTTGTTTATGGGATTACTTAGAAGTGCAATTATGATAAACATCATCACTGCAATTACCCTGGGCTGAATCATCTTGGCTTGTAGGTATGCTGAACGGGTGAAGGTGAACCAAGAAAAAGTGTTAAGGCCAGCTCTGCTCCACTGTGTCTGCTGGGAGGCCTGAGTTCAAGGATGGAGTCAGTTCCTCAGATGAGTCTTATTCTGTTGAACTCAGTGGTGGATCTGTAACAGTTCCCACCAGCTGAGAGCCTAACATTTGGCCTCAAAAGATCTTTGTAACTAAAAGGCTATGCTCTACCATTTCTTCCCCTACTGTGCTTTTAGAAACTGCCTTCTCCAGCTGATTTCCTCACAGTAAAGGTTGCAGAAGATGAACTAGAAACCATTCGGAGATATGAAAAACTCAACAGAACAAGACCCTGCTCAAATTTCAAAGGTGGCTCTGAGTTTGAAGTTATCCGTGTTCTGAGTAAGGGGTTGGACCAGGTGACCTGTGGAGGCCTCTTCCAGACCAGATTATTCTTTGATTCTGTGATCAGAGCCCAAACACTGACTTGTGCACTGCTCAATGCAATGCCTAGGTCAATGCCTGGAGATGCTCATGGAACAGTTACAGAGATTTGTGCTCTTCACTTCCCTCCCAGTGAATCTCAAAGATGATTTACAAGCCAAGGTGAAGGAAGATGTTAGTCTAAAAACTGGGTAATAAGACATGAGATTTGCTAGAGTGGTTGGTGTGGATGGCATGGAGAAAAAAAAAAACGCTGAAGAGAGATTACAAAAGAGCAGAAAACTGCAGCAGATGCATTCAACAAGTCAAAAAAAAAAAAAAAAGAGGAGAAGAATGCAGCCGTAGTCTAAAAGTCAAGGGAGACTAGAGCCAGAGGCTTTAAGCTAAGATATTTTGACAAAAGTGAAACAGCAAAAATACAAAGGTAAAAGACAAGATAACAGAGCAGGCATGAAGGATGTGCCAATGGCTCTTGTAGCAGCCTGGATGAGTGAAAAACTGGCTCCAGTGAAGTTAATGGCGACTCTGAACTCAAGGGGCAGAACTCAGATTAGAACTGCAACCCTGTCTATGCAGTAGCAAAGCTGCTGCCCACCTGCAACCTATAGAGAAATAGCCTTAATTTCAGAGACTTGAAAACCTGGGGAAACACAGGATCGCTACCCAATAGTGTTTTTACCTCCATATGCAATATAACTCAAGACAGCAACTGCAAGACTCCCTTTGCAAATCGGTTTAAGGAGGGCTCTGAGAGCACCCAAAGTGTGGGAGAGTGAGAAGAATAAATGAGCAGGACTGATCTCTTTGTACTGAAAGACATTTGGTCCAGTCTGCCTCTACTCTGCCTGGCTGACAGGATGCCAGGCAGCATCCTGAGCACCACATTCCTGCACGCACATGGGCTTGATTTGGTTGCATTAGTTCCACTGCTCACTTTTAAAGCAATTCATATTAAAAAAAATAGATTGGAGTTGAGACACAGACACATGCAGTTTCCCTTCCCCTGTTTTTGTCCATGTCCTGCCTTGCCTTTCTCCAGCACACTCTTTTTTCCATGATACCGTACCCAGTTCATGAGCAAGACGCATCTCAATTGGTACTTAAGCAACCATTTTTCATCCCCTGCTTGTGCTTGTATGTACAGCCCTTCATTCAGTGCAATGGCTGTAATTGAATCTTTGGGCTGCAGTGGCACTTATGAGCTCCTACAGCTACTCTGTCAACATCTGAAACACTGTCTGGACTTCCTCACTGAGCTGTAACCCTACGTTCAACTGCAGTCTTGGCATTTATCATACACACAATCCACTTGCACAGCAGCATCTTTTTTACGTGCAGCAGAAAAAGCAAATTAAGCTAAAAACCATGGGCTCTGCTTTTTCTCAGTTGAAGTAGCCAAGTCAGCAATAGCCTAGATTTGGGGGGTTGAAAGTGATTTTGAGAGCTTGACCCATTGCATGTTCTACTTGCAGAGACCAAAAAGGGGCATGTTCTTCAGCAAAAACTTGAAGGTGGCTCAAATTCATCATACCAACACTAGAGCTACTAAAGTATGGACATCAGTAGCAGGAGTTAACATGATTTTAATATATATTCATGTGTGTGTGTACACCCATTAAGATATGGATTTTGGCCAGTGCAACTTTTTCTTCCACTGCTGTGGATGACAGCTCAGAACTGTTCAGTTTTTCTCCTAAGTTTCTAGCAGGATTCAGTTGCTGTCAATCTCTTTTGCTGGGGTTACCTTTCCCCTTCCTGGTGTTTCTGTTTCTGGACTGAGAGCATTGATGAAAATGTCACTTATTCAAGCCTGAATTTAATCCACGCAGACAAAAGATATATGCTCTTTATAACTCTCTATACAAAAGCCACCATTGTCTAGGTGCTTAAACTGCCCAAAAATTAGAAACACATTTTATTTTGTTTTTCCAACCAAACCAGCAGCAATTACAGAGCCTGTTTCCTGAGGGCTAACAATCTGCTGGGAGCATCAGCCCAGACTGCCATTAATTCCCCAGGAAATGCCCCAAGCCAAGGTTGTTATTGCTATTATAATAAATTGTTTCAATAAATAAAAAACAATCTAGGCATTAATGCTGCTGGCTTCCTGTGATAGCTTCATGCATTCAGAAACCTCAGTGGGGAGGAAAATTTCAGAGGGCCCCTGTAAAAGGTTCAGCATTAAGCACGGCCAGACAAACAGTAGGAGCAATATCTTCCAGGGGATTTACAGTTAGCCCCACAGGCTGCCGAAATCCCCTGGTAGAACAGAGGAAGCTCTCCAGGAGCCCTTTATTAATAAGGCTCAGGCCAAGCAGTCTAAAAGTTGGAATGATCTCCCCGGGGTTGCTTTTTTAGAAGCCCCTTGTTAATAACTTGGCACCAAGCTTTGCTTGTGGAAGAAGAAGGAAACAGGGATTTTGTCAAGGTTTCATTCCAACTACTTCAGCCTGAATACAACAAAAAACTTGAGTAAGTCCTTTGTCCAAAAGGAGGCACTGGAAGTGCTCTGATAGAGTTTGAACGTTTAATATTTATATAACCATGAGGGACAGTTCTGGTTTTGCTGGTAGACTGTGACTGCTAAGACAGTTCCAGCTGTCACTGAAACTGGTGAAGTCGTTCCAAACACTCAGACAGGTTTTGGAACAGCTCCATAACAAATAACAGGTCTGAGGTTTGTAGGCAGAGACTGTATCTAATGAAAAACCTAATTCTATAAAGTAAATCAGCTTTCAAATTAGGGGCATCTCTGAGTCTTTTGCAAGACTGAACTAAACATGACATTTGTTTGATCAACTGATAAATTTATTCCTTGACATTGTTCACTCTCCCTATTTCTGAGGAAACACTGTTTTCAAGGTTCTGGAAGCTGGGATAAGACTAACACCTAACTGGCTTTGACTCTTAACCATGATGATATCTTCAAACAGATTTGACAGTGAAAAACAGACTCCTGCAAAGAGGCTTTGCTCCCTTCTGTGCTGTGATTTTTCAGTCCTTAGTTGTCAATAGGAACGTTCCCATTATATGGGAACATCAGTCAAAAAGATGGTGGACATTAGCAATCTTTCGCTAACATTTGCACTTCTCCTTTCTGTGCACTGCAAGACTGTACACGTCCAAGTGACCAACCCTGAAGGTTCTTCATCTGCATCTGCCCACCCAAACCTACCATTCTGTGCAGAAAACGTGAACACTACTGAGAACAAAGGGGATCCCACTCTCCCCAGGCTAATAGACACTCCACTGCCAGGAGGCAGGAAAAGTAGTAGAGTGGGTCATTCTTTCAAGCACACACTTGACCCATGAAATAGCAAATCCCCTTAGCTTCTTTTTCCTGGAGTCTGAGGTTATGCACCACCCCCTGCTCCAATAGAAAAAAATATCTTTATATGTTGCTCCTGCCTGTTTACAGTTTTCTCTTGTAAAGTCCTGCTTTGAGCCAACTCATCAGCAGAGGGAAGCCCTTGAACTTCTTGCACTAATATTTCTCTTTGGCACCAAGGCTGTAGTCAGGAGCAGTGGGAAGATGTGTGAAACAGAACCAGCCTTCACTGGCCACCCAGTTTCCGGCCTCTCCTGAACCACTATAATGGAGATTGATCAACAGCTGCTGCGGCTTAGGCCACCTTCATGACCCAAACTCAAGTGAGAACAAAAATTTGCAATAGCTCTGCTGCTCAAAAGCTGCAACATAAAGAGGAATGGATTTGCTGTGCTCTAGTTTTATGCAAATGATATTTGTGTCCTGTGACACAGCTTGTCTTTGAACTCATAATCTAAAACCTCCCCATATCCACATGTATCAAAATAAATCATGCCAAATCCACCCTTTCCACTAAAAGCAAAGGCTAAATTACATGCAGCACATGAAGATGATTTAGGGCATCTGCTACCTCAATCCGTGGGGCAGCCATCAATTATTTTTGTAATAAATAACAAACTGAACATATAGATTGAGACGAAACCCTATCCAACAGCCACGGTTAAGTACACTGGAAAACATGAGCAACAAGCTCCTGAACCCTTTACTGGAAATCAAAGTTGTGAGGTCAGAGTTTTACATATTTGACGTCCAGAGGATGTGAACATATCACAATGAGACCACATCATGAGAGGGCAAGCAAACCCCACAGCACCAAGACAGTTAAAGCCATTCTTCTTTATTATTTGTGCTACAGTAAAATCTTGAGGCTCCTGCCAAGACTGACACCTTGTGAAGGGGATGAATCAAAGCCTTGTGCCCTACAAAATGAATGCAGGGTCTAAAAGTTCTGCTGTGGCCAATGGAAGCAAACTCCCACTGTCCCTGACCATAAATCCTACAACCTTCTGCTGCCCATTACTGTTCAGATGGGGAAAACAAGATTAACAGCATTTTATTTTATAGTAAGGTTGTGAATGCAGGTATTTTCATGTCAAAAAATGGCAACTGTAGGTAAGAGGAAGGAAGAAGTGTGATAAACAGAAGATTCCTTTAAAGTTTGCTTTTTCTAATCTTTTCTTAGAGAAGTCCATGCAAGAAAAACAAAAATCCTACTCAGCTAACTCTTGTGAAGAGCACTATTAATTCCACTTTAACTGCCTGCTTTTTAAAGGTGTCACAAAAAGATGGATTCTGATGCCACCATTAGACATGTAGAAGGGCAGAACTCTGGATTCACCATTCATGGTCCTTTTAGAAGGACCCTCCACTAAATGTGTAGAAACACTCTTACTAATCTACTCAGTGATTCCAAAATGCAAAATCCAAGTTAGTTATTTCAAATCCAAATATTTGCCTGTAAATCCAAATTCAGTGGTATCTCAGCAAGAACAAGAGCATAGCACCAAGAATGCACTAGTATTTAATGAATTACCAAGACTGAATGGCACACAGACATGAAAAGCTAGCTCATAAATATTTGAGTTTTAGGTATACAGACCCCTATACTCCAGAATAGCATAAATGCATTACAGTGGTACACAGAATTATTAACTGCATGTAGTAATAGAGCAACATATTAATACTACTAGCAAGTAACATTCATTAGTAAGTACTGCAAGGTAAGAAGGATACAAACCTTTCATTAAACAAATGGTGAACACCCATAAGAAAAAATTACCACAAACTGTATTTTCTGCCTTGGGAGGCTAGTTACACAGAAACCAGGACCTTCCTTCTGGGAAAAACAGCAGAGATTGGCCTAAAATATGCTGAGTTAGTGCATCCAACGATATTCAGCCAGTGCTCCTCATTTTTTTGGGTTAGGTCCTACAACTCCAGAGGAAATCTCTACCATTGTCAAAATACCTCATGCAGTTGTGGGATGGGACATATCTGCACTATTATCACCTGCTTCTACTGTATTTTTTGGCATCAATGGTATTGACCCCAAGCACTCAGCAGGGCATGAATCTTTATTTCAGCTTTTTAAGTAAATCTTTTTAGAAGACTGTTCCTCTGTTACTTTAAAGATGCATGTGGGTGAAAGATAAACTGTGATCCAAAGAAATATTACTCCAAACTAGATTTGCATGTACAATTAAGTAGACTCTCAAGTTACTTCATCTTCACACTTCCACTGAAGATAAGCCAAATTCTCTTAAGCAGGGTACTCTGAGTGCTACTTATTTTCCAAATTACAGGACAACAAGCTTGCCTCCCTAATGAGCCAGGCTTTGATCTCCAGGAAAATGAAGCATTACTAATAACACCACATGTAATATTACATTGTATTTAACTCCAGATGAGAGCAAATCCAGTGGAAAGCAGAGCACAATAAACCCTGTTATATACTGTCTGCTAGAGCTGCCCTGGTCAGGTCTTTCAAGGGGAATTTACTGAGAGACAAATGAAAAATATAAACAGTTCAAAGAGACAGATTTAGCCCTAGGTGACTGTGAAATGCAGGCTCAATTGAGGGTCTACAAGGAGCTTGAGAGAGCCCAGAGAGATGGCAGCCGCAAGACCTACCTGTGATAAAGGCATACGCTGCTAGGATGTTGCTGAGCAGTGCCATCTCTGTGCTGACACCCACAGGCTCCATGCTGCTGTTGAGTGCTGGCAGTTGTGTCTCATCCACAGGAAGCAGGAAGGGGCTGTTGTCTAGAGAGTAGAAGGTGGCCGATCTCCCTTTCTTCTTCTCTGCTTGAAACAGAAAGGGAATAAGGAACAAGGCACCAGTCCTATCCTGCCCTATTCCCACCAGGTCAGCATCTGCATTCATAAATCTGGAGCCGCTCAACAGCATGCCTCCCAAATTTGCCCCTTTTTGGGGGTGACTAAACCTTCTCAGGTAGCTTCAGCTGAGCACATACCCGGTCTGCATCCAGGCAGCATCTTCTCTTCCCTGTCTCCTGCTCTTTCATGTCACCACTTAGACACACCCACCTACACTACAGCAAATATATAATCAGGTTTCTCTTCTCTTATGTAAATCAAAGGAGCCTTTATCACCAGTGGGTTCAGCTAGGCTTGTAATCAGGACTAGAAAACACAGGCAGAGCCTGCTACCCTCTGCCAGTGTCACACTGTAGTGATCCATCCACACCTGGCAAACAGACGTGCTTTCTCTCCAGCCTTTGCAGGGAAGGGCAGACCTGAGTTTATGACTTCCTTCAGAAGCCTGCTCGTATTGTGTTTCACCCAGACACCATTTCCTCTTTTGAGAGGTGAGTGAACATGGGTTAATGATTTGATTTTATTTGCTGAAGACTGGAGCTAAGGAGGCAGCTAATTCCAGGAGGCTCAAAGAGACCCTTTCAGATCTTATCAACTCACTGTTGAGTGCTCCCTGAACCTTGGTCTGCAGGCAGACACCCCCACTAGTCACAAAACACTAATTGTTTTAAACACATGAAAAAGTCAGCGCACAGGATCCAGCTCCATCACCCATGTGATAGTTTAACTGTAGCTATTACAGTTTTAGAGGTTCCCTTCCCTGGGTGTCTGGTTCTGGCCAAAAGCAAGCATCGCACTGTAAAATCATAGACTGGCACCTGGCTTTCACTTATCTGCAGGGATTAAATTCAGGGAACTGTCAGATCCATTTCTGATGATGCCATCAGCACCATGCAAGCGAAGGCACTCTGACAGCAGCCACAACACAAGAGGGTCTGTGCTCACTAGCTCCCTCACCCATCTCCTGTCCCTGCAAACCCAGCAGCATAAGACATCATGTTCAACTTCCTACTGTGCACGCTAGGAAGCGGTTCAGTCCAGCAAAGCAGCAACAGAAACTGAGGAGTGTCAAACAGGTAATACTGGATGGAAAGGGACTGAGTGCATGCCAACTTCTAATCTGCCTTGGAGGAGAAGCAGTGGGGATGGATGTTCAGGTGTCACTGAAAGGGATCAGCCTCAAGGGATTATGGGCACGGTTGTATCTTTGCCACTGAGTAGCTGCATTGCCTTGGGAAAGACACACGTTACAAGCTACCGAGGTGTTAATGACTGCCCCTGAAGCAAAGTTTTTAAACATGGCTCTCTAGGTGGCAGATCCAAAAGGGAAAAATATCCCAAGAACCTCTTGCCTTAGGAGAACAGAGATCAGTTATATGAATGGAGGCACTGGAGCACAGAGGATCAAGGGCACATTCAGCAGGAAACCAATAGCAAAGTTTTGGATAATCTTTTAATTCAGATGTAGGCACCAACATGCCCTCTAATCTCTCCTTTAGTCTCCCTATCTGGTAAATCTATGTCTGTACAAATGGTTGGATTTTTCTCTACGACTCATCCTGCAAAGAAATCCATAGAAACAGATTTTTAATTTCTAAAATATGAACCTAAAACCTGGATACTTCACAGCATCTCAAGTAGCACTATGCACCTAAACTGAATCCTGCTATTAGCTGACAGATCCTTGAGAGTCATTCAGCTCTCCCTATATCAGACACTTAAATCTTGTTGTATTTGCTCATACGCAGACCTCTAAGATACACCAGGGTCAGGAGCATATCCCTGCAGAGATGGCAGGTATGAGAAGGGATGTAGGGGAAACTCTCACTCTTCTAGAGCAGCATCTAGAAACCAGGTGAACACCCCAGGTCATCTCAAATGCCACATTTATATGGGGGCAACCGAATACTGCCTGAGTTGTCCACATACTAAGATCTGGCTCTGAACTGGTTAATCTAAAATCCCTTTACAATTAATGAAAATGAAGGGCACCACCAGGACATAATCTCATATGTATTTCATAACCATATATCTCATCGTACAGAGGACTTCTGGGTTAGGTGGCTCCAGGCTCCTGCTAGGCCTTTGAGAGTTTTCTACAGTTCTACATTGAAGTCCAGAGCTGCTAGGATATGAACATGGGGCCCTTGTGCCATGCTCTCTCACATGCCCACGTCTGCACTGCTGGCAACCCACCTGCCCCTCACTGTCAATACATTCTTGGTATTTGGACTAAGGTTTGAACTAAATTTGCAGTGTGGGCTTCCATGTGCGTGTGCTAGATCAGCCAGGAGAGGCACAGACAGACACCACTTCTGCTAGGTATGGGGCATACCTTGTAAACCATGCCGTGCAATAAAGGTGCATTTAGGAAATAGAATAAGGCACAACTCCTCTCATGAGAAATGTAAAAGAATCTTCCTTTTTTTTTTACTTCTGACTTACCCAAAGAACAGATGTAATCAAACAAGTTTTTAAATGAATAGTTGTCTGCATATACTATACTCCAGCAAAGAGCACCACAAAACCACATAACTGGTTTTGTCATCTGCAGGATTGTACAAGCACAGACAGGGGAGACAGAAAATGACTGGAGTTATGCAGGATGGAAAAAACAAACAAACATAATTTCACAAAGGCCATGTCTTGCTACACTGTGCGGTTCCCTGGTCTGCCATTCATTCCGGGATTATATTAAAAGACATCCCCTGTCCTCCTTGCTACCTTTGAAGACCTTGTCTCTGCCCAATCAGCTCACCTACTACTGGTTTTCCCTTCACCACTCTTTCTCAGCCAGTGATCACCTAGTCACTCAAACTGTTTCCCAGTGACTATACACCAAGCTGATCAAAACTATTTCAACCAGCAGTAAATCTGCCCAGCACCACAGTATAAGCATAGGAGAGGTTATTCGCGATACCAAGCTGACTTTAGCAAGTAGTTTTAATAAAGGAAAGAAAATGGGGAGGGAGATTACAGAAATGTCCAAATATTTCCTTTTGCTACTTTTGAAACATTCTTTCAGCTTTTAATTTCAAAATGACAACTTTGTTTGAAAAGTGGTGCATATTTTAAAAATTAATGAATAAACCATGTGAAAACTAAACAAAAAGTGTCATTTGTAGAAGTGAAATGTTTAGGTGAGTGATAATGAGTTCAGGGTTTTTTTTTTTTGCTTGCTTGAAAGAACTCCCCAGGATCACAAAATTCATCTGGGGCTAACTCAAAATTCTTTCTTTGACAGTTTTTCAGTAAGGCCTCCAAACTGACAAATCTGTTATTGCCAACTCTTAATTCTCTGTGGATTGACTATCCAAGCTGTGGATTAATTTAGCCAGGAGTGCAGACAGGGAGGAGAGGTAGCTCCGCCCAGACCCACCCTAGAGCTGAATCTCTGGGAGCACAGGCTGGGAATTTCAGAAATAATGTTGTATACTATCCATGGTGTGTTGGGAAACACAAAGCAAAACTACTCATTAACTGAATACGTGCTCACCTGAACTTCTCCTTTCTTCATACACCACCTCTTCCTCCTACTCACCCATCCCTATAGATAGCTAAGATTTGACTTCATACATATTTTGATTTTGCATTTTATTAAAATAGCATCATATTTCAAAGGTGAAAACTTCTCTATCCCCTATGAGGCAGATCTACTGTGTCTGCCTTTTTTGTTTTTTTCTTTGCCACTGTATAAGACAGGTCTGCAAAGTATTTCTGTGATGAACTTTGACGTGCATGGCCATGACTGCTATTTCAAGAAATCCAACATGAGCTTCACAACAGTTCACTTTAGTCCATCACTGGTCATGCCTTGAAGCTTCTCTTTCTGCCTGTGACACGGATGGGGTTTGGGAACAATATGGAAACCCAGATAAGGGGAGACAGAAAGGAAGAGTGAGCACGACACAGTTACGTTTGGGCCAACATTGCAATAGTCATAGCTACCTGGGATGGCTCGCCCTATGTTGGAAGGAGAGACATCAGAAAAGAACACACCGTCCCTTATAACATTGGGATCAAACACTCTTGGCTGCAGTGGAAAATGTGGCTTCTGAAATCCTTGGTAATTGGTTGGTCGTGGCTGGGTTTCGTGCAGAAGCTTCTTGGGAACTGAAAGAAAGGAGTGAGTAGAGCACAGTTGTTAGAGTGAATTATTTCAGCTGGTCAGAATAAGGATCACCACATTATGCTATGGGCTCAGGTGATGCTTAATTATACCACGTGCAGACCAAACAGACACTCATTTACTACTACTATGAATGCTCTCCAAATGCCAGCACAGAGACATTCAGTGAGAGAATGCTGGAAACTATAGAGTGATTAAGATACTCTTTATTTACAATTAAGCTTTGAGACTAGACTAAGGATCAGATTTGGACATCCAGGCTTTGGCCTCAGCCCTAAGCTTCAGAGCTCAGCCTCTGTTCTCCCACGACAGCAGGTTGCGCAGGATTTCCCGTAACAGTGGGGACTATCTGGTATGCCTGAATCGCTGCCTCTCTCTGGCCATCAAGGTGCTGGCATAAGATGACACATCAGAAGTTTCTGTCCGCTCCAGATTCACAAAACTGGCCTCCGGAGAATGGTGTTCATGTGAAATCATAAAGTTTAAATCATCCACCACAGAAGTAAGAAACCCTTCCCACCCTGTGGGATCCAAAATACGCTGTTCCCCATTGTGCTTTAGGCTTCAAGTAAGCTGATAAAAGTCCATCCTGAGAAGGGTGAAGACTCAGTCAGTCCCTACTGCTCTCCATGTTTTGTCAGCCACAGAATTAGCAATACACAGGTGAGATAGGTTAATGCGTGACAGTTTGACCATCTACAGGCTCTTCTTTGGACTAAAGCATGCCTTAAGAAGAAGAGTATTTTCTCCTCCTTGACGTTGCAAGGCCAGCTCTTCAGCTGTACAGCCAGGTAAAGAAATCAAAGCCACTGTAGCCACCACACTGTACACCCACTGAAGGTAAATACACACAGTAAATTCACTAAATTGCCCTGTAGGGACAAAGCAGCATGTCATTTACAGAGCTAAACCAGTTCTCTGCCTTAGCCACAGCCAACACCTGAGGCTATTTCAGAGCAAAGTGCTTTTCCATACAAAGAGAAGAAAGACATATACAGGCCATTCTGCTCAGAAATTAGAGCAGCAGAATGATGAAAGACAAAAAGAAAGAAATGATGATTTCCAGAGGAGAAAGATATATTTCCCTGTCAGTGACTGTACAGTAATATATACATAAAAGCACCATTTTGTCCCTGCAGACAACCAAGACTTTAGTGTATTAAAGACACAGACTATTGAGAACTATGCACAAGTTTCCTAGACCCAGAGAAACCCCAAGAAAAGATTTCTGGGATGGTCAGGTCTCCTTTCTCCAAGTCTAACGGCAACTGCCTCTCTGTTCCCAAGCAGGATACCACCTCCTAGTGCCTCGGTTTCCCCACTGCTCCCTTGCCAATCGTAGTATCTCTCATCTTCACTCTTCATAGGGGCATGAAGAAGTATAATTAAAAATGCAAAGCACTTTGAGATCCTTGGCACAGGCATGAAGGAAAGACTTGGAAAGAGTGCAGCCCTGGAACAGAAAGGAAATTCCTGCCTGCCCCCCTGCACCTCATCAGCTGCCAAGCTGGAGCATAAGATTTAATCACGCCCATTAAATTTGCCTGCATAACTACAAATATTACTGGTGGGTGAAGTGATCCAACCACCTTGTTTACATTGTGTTCTACTTACTGTCTTTGCTGAGGCAAAGAAAATTGTAACTGTATTTATTGACTGACCTCCTATATTAGGCTGCCAAGAGATCAGCACTGAAGTTCTTGCATTAGTAGAGTCATGCTAGGTCAGGAAACAGACATAAAGCCCCACAGCTTCTGAATATCAAAGAGCTGGCACAGCAGTTTCTAGTGAAACCTGAATTGGCAACTGTCCTCTGATAGGAAGGCAGCAAAAGAAACACATGCCCTGGTAGGAACTAGACAGAAGCAAGGGAGATACCTGTGCCAGAGAAATATCAGAAAGTCTGGGGAGGAAACGGGTAGAACAGAGATTACCCTGATAACCACACGGTCACAAAGAATTGCAGTGCTAGGTGCCTAATCTGTGGCACCCAAAGGGACCAGAAGTCATGGGGCTCAGCACCCTCCAAAAGTAACAATCCTTTGTGCTGTATCTCAGGCTGATGACCTGAGAGGCATTTAAAACACACAAGTCGGTTTTCCCTTACACACTTTTCACCCAGCTGCATCCTGGTAACATGCTGATATGCATCCAGTGAAGAAAAGGAAGCAAAAGAGACACAGA
The DNA here is from genome assembly GCF_034315485.1 of Pezoporus occidentalis. Lineage (NCBI taxonomy): Eukaryota > Metazoa > Chordata > Aves > Psittaciformes > Psittacidae > Pezoporus > Pezoporus occidentalis. The sequence continues at coordinate 1,908,220 of NW_026915910.1, read as the reverse complement.
GACAATCTTTTTAGCAAATTGTGATTAGTCTTTCATGTTTCAGACTGACTCTTCTTCATAAACATCTCCTTTCACCTCCCAACATGCATGTGTATCTCTGAGGCAAAACACAGGCTGGCGAGAACTACACCTTTCTTCGACACCACCACCACATTTCATTGAGGCTATTTTTTGTCACAGCACCTTAATGGGGTAGGGTTGTGATGTTATCCCTTTGGGATGGCTGAGGAAGTAAGATGACTACCAAGCAGGCATTTGGTGCCTAAAAACACTGGTGGCTACCAAGAGAGCATGTGCTTAATGACGATGATTAGCACACACTTTGGTACTTACAGAAATCCTGAAGTGACTGCCTTCACTTCAGCAACTAAATCCCTTTAAAACTCTGGAAGCATCTTAGTGCAACACAGGATGTCCACAGCACATGAATGTAGAACTTTTCCATTTCAAGGGACCATTTTTCTCTGTGGACTGCATAAACATCTTGAGCACATTTTGCCAGGAAAGGCCTTTCTTGGCAAAGAGTAAATAGAGTAAGAGCATGCTGCAAGTCTGTTCTTTTTCTAGTTTATATGACGCTAAACCAATACACGGCTTAGATGGCTTGATTTAGAAAGAATGTGAAATGGAAAGGCTTTCTCAAGTGCAAGACATCTCACAATTTCCAGCTAGCTTCTGTGTGGCAGCCAGCTCCACAAGAAAGATTAAACATCTGGTTCCTTTGAAACACCCTCCTTAAATTCTCCAGAGGGGAGCGCATCTGACACAAAGCATGGCATGAACTGAAGCAAGGTGTCAAGAGAAGTTATTTATGATTAAAACCACCAGAAAAAACAGTACCTGGGATTTTAATCTTATCTCAGTATTAAGCACGGAAATCCTGACAGGGAAAGGTTGGCACTTGGCCTGCTCCATTCAATCAGGCTGGGAAGTTAAAGAACTCAGTCAGTAGAACAAGTGATATATGTAGACATGAGGGGAAGAAAAAGGGCCTTCAATCAAAGTGTTAACACACCTGATAGTCAGGAGCCCTGCACCTTAAAATGCACATGAGGAACGAGCTGGGATCATCTGGAAGAGAGGAGATGAGATGTTCCAGTAACCTCTGGGGACCTGTGGTCTCTCAGGAGGTAGAAGTCAGCACTGAGACGTGGGTATTTATCCAGATGATAAAATTCTCCAGTAAACTGGGCTGGCCAGCTGAGCAGCGCATACAGAGGAGTAACTTTCTTAACAGCAAGCCATGGTCTGCCATCCAGCCTTGGGTTCAACTCGGGCAACATCACCATGTGAGCCAGGACTTGATCTGGAGAGAAAAGTGACCATTGCTGTGTCACTCTGCAAAGACACCTGCAGAAAGTGGTTCTAGGTTATAAACCTGAAAGGGAGCTTTTGGATCAGCAGGTTCATTCCTCTGCCATTACAGGCTTTCAAGTCTTGATATAATCTCTCCACGCCTGTTTTACAAGCGGTCCCAGTTACCAGCACCGACTGCTCATCTGTCTAAATCCACATCATGCTAGCAACAATTTATACCAGTTCCCAAGACCCACAATACCCATCTGCAATGAATTAATGGTATCCATCTCACAACAAAACCTCACACCACTGCCTACCAGCTTCCCCCCCTGCAGGAGCAGGTTCAGTGGAAAACCAAAGCTGAAGTGTGCTCTCACTGGCAGAGCAGACCCATCAGATTCAGCTACAAGCAACTGGCAGGAGAGCATGAAAAGGCACATGCTGATGCTGCTGACAGTGTCCTTATTTGTACTTGGTGGAGACTCCTTCTGCTGGGGTTTTCACACAAGCACTCTCTTGTGTGGCCAGAAATCTGAGGGCTGAGGAAAAGAAAAGGTTACTGTGCCTACAAGCAGCAGAATTCTGAATTACAGTGCCAAGAGCTGGAAAAGACTAGCCAATACCTCACCTCTTCTTCGAGACAACTTGCTGTGTTTTCTACTGTTTCGATCTACCTAGTTTTAAACACTCCAGTCCTGGGGGTTCAGCCAATTGCCATAAAGGATTGTTTTGCAGCGGAATATTGTCTGTCTGAGAAATTCTTTTCCAATATGCTGCTGTTTTAATTTAAGCATATATATCACTGCCCTAATCAAAACATTTGACTGCTATAGCCCCTAAATTTTACAGACAGGGATTTGGCTCAGAGGCAGAGTTTTGAAAGTTTTTAAATACCCGAATGATTTGTCCAATCTCACAGAGGGAGTCTATGCCAAAGAAAGGAAACAAACTCAGGATCTCTATATTTCAGCCTTGCACTCAAACCATCCCTTCTCTGCTAATTTGATCATTTGGTGTTTCCTGATGTTTGCTCAGTCCTAAACATGCTTAAAGACTTCCACTCCCAGGAAGCAATTATCCTCTGACCTCCATCTTCACTGTATATACAGATCAGTCAACTGGAGGGGAGATCAATGAAAGCTCAGTCTTAAAAACATACAGACAGGGGGGTTGTAATTCTCCAGTCCTCTGCTATATATTTGCTTGTGCATTTTCAGCCCATAAAGTTTATTCTGAAAGTTCCGTATGATTAAAGCAGATCTGCAGGACCTTCAGCAAATCCTCCTGTGAGAGCTTGAAGCAGAGTACTATTTGAGCAAAACATGACTCCCTCACCAACGAGGCTTTTTATCTGGGCAGGTTGAGGCCAGGAACTGTTGATGCTCAATGTATTTTTAAAATAATAATAAAAAAGCCCTCCTGTGAGTAAACACCCAACATAAACTGCTGCAGGCTTTAGGGGTAGCAGCTCTGAAGGATTTGTGTTTGAGATTTGAAAATGCACAGCATCCAACCAGAAATGGGATCATTCATGCTTCTGAACTATTACAAGAAAGCAATTCCTTAACACATATGTAAGGTATGTGGCTCTCAGATTGCAAAATTGGTGTGTGCTGTAAAACCTAAATTCACCAAGCAGTCAGTCAACAATACATATTAAAATGATGGATTTTGGCTGTGTCAGATGACAAAATATCATAATACAATCACAGAGCAAGAAGGAAAAATCCCACATGTAAGAAGACTCTGCACCTGGTGACAACAGTAGCACCACTGTATAGCTAGAAACACGGGGGTGGAAGATGCTAATTTGATTAACAAAAGTAAACTGAAGCACAGCCTACACCCTTGGCTTCTTTCCAAGGGTCTCACACATGGCCAAGGAGCAAGCTGAAACCTCTTCCAGCTGCTTGTGCCCCATCTAGCTCTGTGCTGGATGTGCCCCTTTCAAGTGAATTAAACCCCATTTGCATCACACAGAGAGATTTTACCTCTTCTTGTGATCACATGCCTCACGTCAAACATCCAAAGCCTGCCTTCAGTTGCTGCCCTGCAGTCAGGCATTCCCCCTTCATGTGACAGGGAAGCTTTTTGGTCAGATATAGGTATAATCACTTAATAGGAGACCATCAGATCCTACATCCTGAAACAGAATAAGGGAGTTACTCAGCCTGCTGCAGGCATGTTTTCTGTGCACAGTGGTTCCAAACCACCGGTAACAAGGAAGTGACTCATGCCAGTTACAGTAAGTCTACTTCCAAGCATCATGCAGAAATCAAGCGAGACTGTCTGGGAAAATAGCTCTGTCATAACCAAAGCACCTCCCCAAGCCCACAGCCTGCACCAGGGCCTTCCGCCCCTACCCCTCCCTTCAGATGCTGTCCAAAGCAGAAATCCATCTCTGCTGCTAGCAGTTTTTGGGCTGGTGGGAAGCAGCACAAGCTGGGATGCCTGACACAACTCATACACTCTGCCAAGACTACTCCTGAGGCAGCCTAGATGTTTTGCCTTTTACTGCATCTTCTGACAGCAGCCAACTACGCAAAGGTTGTGCAATGAGAATATAAACAACACAGACAAGCTTTTATCTTGTTTGCCATCCATGGAAAAGGAGATGTTCATCCTTTTCTCATGCAGCTGCAATTAGAGAAGTGACTTAAGAAGCAGAAGCAATTCCAGTCCAGAAACAAAGCAAATGCAACACAAATTATCTTGGTCTCGCCATTCCTCCTGGTGAAATCTCCTGCAGGTACATGGCCCTGTGATGTGAGAGGCTTTAGGAGATGAAGGAAACATAGGAAATGGTTCAGCTCCAAATGAGGCTCCCCTGGGCAGTGGGACACAAGCACTGCCCCCTTCCAGCCTCCCCCCCCCCCTTGCACAGGGCTGTAGAACACCTTGCCCTGGTTTCTTCTATTTCTGCGTGTCCAGAAATGCAGTAACTTTATTAAAAGATCCAGTTCACCTAATCTGGGAACTCAACCCATGCATGCTCTGTAGGTACCTAATGAAGGAGTCCTCCTTAAATAAGCTATGCTCTTAAGCTCCCTGTATTGTCCATAGTGAAAGGTGGGTGCCTTTGAAAGCCTCCAGGGGAGATTTTGTCTACTTGAATTTAGGAGCCTAATAAGAGATAGTTAATGAATCATCATGTTGCCTTTGGATTTATTCTCCTGAGTGTATCTGAGTTAAAATCTTATGAACTGCTTCACATCTTTTACTCAGATATTTTAATTCTATCTTGAACTTTTCAGATCAGGATTTGAAGCTACAAACACCTTAATTTCTATCCAATGATGCATGTGCTTGTTCTATCCACAGGCAGTTTTCCTTCTGCTTTCATAGCCATGAAAGTCAGTTGTTCTTCTTTCATCATCTTAAATGTAATAGAACAGAACATGAAGCATCTATTGCCAGCAACTCATAAATCTCCTGCTTGATGTGGCTTTTGGTCTCCAAAGGGTACAGTGGAAAGCATCACATGCACCAGTCTGCTCCCTACATGTCCTATTTGGAAAGAAAAATGGATCAAAAGGAAGAAAGCCTTGTAAGAGATACCTGCAGATACGAAGAGTTACTTTCATCTGGTAGATTTCTGCCTGCTCCCAAGGTCAAGAGAATTCTGAATTTTCATAAAATAATGCATGTTTAGGAGGATGAGACTCAAGCTGAGGCTTGTCCAAATTCAAGCATGCTCAGCTACACCTCCCGTGGGACCTTCTGCCAGCCATAGTTGTAGGACCTCTCTGGCAGTTGGACTGCATTTTATCTCCACCAGGCCCTGAGACCATGACAGTAACTTTGCACACCTGAGCAGCAGTGGTGTATTTTTGAGATGGATCTCAATTCAAATCAAACCATTAATGTCACCTCCAGGTGCTACTGAAGCATGGGTAACTACCATCAGCAAGGTCACTGCAGGAACAGAAACCTGACTTAGCACTCACGTGTGGAGTGAGTTCCACTCTGCTGACTTAAGCAACTTTTCCTTTATTTGCATGCTGAGCATGGACAGAATCTGACCTTTCAGTTATGTAGCCTCAATCTCAGAAGTGGCAGCAGGCAGGGAAGAAAACACTCTTATAATTACAAGGGTGCTAATAATTATGAGGATGCAGCCGGAAGAAACTTCCAGTCTCCCAGGCTAGGAAGGAGTCCAGCAGGGGAGCCCATGAGTCAGTTTTGGGTTTCCTTTTTTGCAGCACACGAGGACGTCTGAACTGGGGGCCTGGGCCCTTTTATCAGTTGAGAGGAAGACACACTACAGAGGATGGCACAAAAAGGAGAATAAGTTTAATAAGGAAGTCAGACCTGTTCTTCCCGTCTTTCCTATTCCCCTATTTGAACTGCATCGATCATATATTTCCACTGTTATTTTGCAAACCAGCCTACTGATGTCTGGCTTTCTTAGGCATTATGTTGGTGTCTTCAGAGAATAATTTTAGTACATACTTTGATTTTATGCAATGCCCTAAGAATCTCCATTCTACTTCGGATCAAAGCAAAGAAACACTAAATTTCAGATTTTGATACAATTCCTATTTTTTTTTCTCATCATGTTCAGTCATTTTAATCAACGACTTAACACTGCAACATTCTACTATTTTAAATTACTTTTATACTACAGAAGTGTTGCTCTTTACTGATTTAGGCTACCGAGCTTGGCAGAAAGTCTCTTGTGCAGCTTATCTATTTTTCAGGAAAATATGTGACATGATACGTGGCTCCCAGGAGGATGCTGACAGAGCAGTAAGCATTGTGTGTTCAAGTGTGGCTGATCCAGAGCCAGAGCATTGCTCATGCAAAGAATTGCTCGCCAGCAAGGGAGGAGAGTCTCTGTGCTCAGGATGCCAACACATACCCAAGTGGTTGCAGCTCTGCAAGTTAACTATGAATCAGCTTAGTCACAGCAACTGCTTTTGTGAAACTTGGGGCAAAAGATACTCTTTAAGTTTCAGTGAAAGGTATACAAGCACTGCCAGTGAGAGAGGCCCTTGGAAGTCTTCACTATTACATACCCAAAGGTGGCGGCTGGGTGAGCACTATCTGTCACTTTGCCAGGGCAAAGATATCCAAGATAAGGTAAGGAGAAAGGGATGGAGTAAAGGGCCAGTCCCTGGCACGCTCTGGAGCTGATGGGAAGCCATGCCAGCATCCAGGAGAGGGATGGCAAAGAAGTGTGAGCCTAGGCAGCAAAGGAAGGTACAAGGGAAAGTAAGATCAACTACAAATACACTGCACTTCCCTGAATAAAGAGTAGGAAGCCCATGCTTCAGCATCTGAGCTAACAACTAGTATGGTATGACTCAGCCATTATATTCCAAGATTTAGGAATATGACTTCTTTGAGACTACTGACCAAGACAGACATTTAGGGGATTTCCTGTGCTCATCTCTGAAGCAATGTCACCCATCCTGTAGTCCACAGACCACTGGTGACCTCTAAGGTACCAGAAAAGTGATCCAGAAAACAACTAATTCAAAGAAAAATCCAAACCAGCATATCCCTGGGTATTCCACCATGGTTTGATCTCAGTGTCTGCTGGCAGGCACAGCCAGGAAATACTTCCCATCTGCTCTCCTTGTCTAATTAAAAACCTTTGTAATTACAGCAGTAAAACTACACTCTGTAAAAGAAATATTTTGTTTTTACCTAAGTGCTACTTATCCAACAATGGGTGCTAGTTCTTTATCGGGTCATCGGCTCTTCCTTTTGGTAATCAAACAGCAGAGAACTAGACAAGGGGCTAGAACTCTTTTCCAAAATTACAGCGATGCTGTGATTATACAAGCTGAGGAATGTCATCAGAAAGCAGCCAGTAACCTCGGTCATTAAAGATAGTGCCTTTGTCTGGTCACATGGTTGATTTAGTGTGGCAATTCTCTGGATTCCATGAGATGCCCAAACTGGAAACTCTGCATGGGGAAAGGTTATCAACAGCACTGAAATAAAGACTAGGAGTGAACAAAACCATATAAAGTAGCTATAGTGCTAAATGCTCATCAGTTATATATGGATGAATGCAGATGAATATTTACTGAACAAAAATACAGCTTAGTTTGAGATACAGAACTTGATGCTGGGATCACCGCCTCCTGTCGTTCAGGACTTGGCTTACACAAGAAGCCAGGCTACACTAACAAACTTGAAATCCAAGGAACTATGAACAAAGTGGCAAAACTGTTTTCAATATAAATCCTTATTTTCATGTGTTCATAACCTGTGAGACATCTCCCTTTGGGGCTGAGACTTCCTGAGCACAGTGGAAAGTCTGGGGGAAAACTCTATAGATGTTTTTGAATTATAAGACTATTAAACCTCCCCCGGTTTTTTAAAGTACATTTAACTGGCAGAACCTCTCTAATGCACAGCATCAGCCTTAAATTATCTGGCTTGTGGACTGTGAAAAGTTCTTTGCATGGTTTATGTATTAATTTTTTTTTTTTTTTTCTGGTAGAAAAACACGTAACGTGCATCATCTTGCTTCCATGCGTATCCTGAGGGAGCAGTAGGGACTCAGAGCTCAAGTGGTACTACAATTGCTACTGCAAGTAACTACCAGTTTTGTGGAACAGCAAATTATAGTCACTCTCCTGACGCCACATAAAAGCAGATATACACTGCGGAAAACAATGCCAGGGTTTTGTTTTAGCCCAGCAAGGATGTTACTGAGCACCTACCCTATACTCTTATGCAACTTGCCCTGCAGCTACTTCCACCAGCACAGTCTGGGAGCACGGGAAAAAATGTGGGAACACGCAGTGCTGGATGCTTGTGGCAGTTTTCCAGGACTGATTATTTTTGATTATTTAAGAGAACACGAGGTTTTTTAAAGCTAAATATTTGTTTCTATTATGCTTCATGAAACGTTTAGCAAGTACAATGTTGCATGCACACTAGTCTGCCTTTTCCACTCTTCACATATGCAATTAAGATTCATTTATATGAATATCCCTATCTCAAATAATATCTGGATTCATGCCACCTAATTGAAGGCACTTTACTGGAAGGCAGCTAATTCATCTCTCAATTGATTCTAGAGATAGGCTGACTAATCTCTTAGTTTAACCACTTCAGTTAAATACCTGCATTACTGCAAGTAAGGGTTTGCAAAGCTGAGCAGCAAGTATTCAAATTATAGCTATATACTGGTGTAGGACATTGCTTGGCAAAGGACTAATCTAATTTATTCCAAAGTTATCTGAACTAAACCATCCCACATCAAATCCTACCCACCAAATTAGTGCAGAAATCATTCCAGGACTACCTGGGCCTCCCTTGAGACCTCTCTAGCAGACTAGCAGGTCTCTGGCACATCCCAGCTAACCATACTACTTGATTGACCAGGTTGCCACCCCAGCCAAGCCTCAGGGTGGTCATTCTGGGAAGGTCATCAAAGCTCCCTTACTAGTGGCCTTTGGCAAGCACGGTCCAGTTCCTGCCTGTTTGGGTAGAAAAGCCCATCAGCTGGAACCTCTTGTACACCACCTTTCAAAATGACCGAATCAATCAGTTCAAAAGTGTAAATGGAGACACATCGTAACCTGCCATGTGTGTAAAAGTGTTATTATTTCATATTCCCTACGAAATGCAGGTTGCTAACTCACAGCCAAGGAGCTTACTTCATAGGACTGCTATTTTTAGGCTTCCTTTCTGGAACTCTTAGAAAAAAAATAAGACGTAACACATACCTTTGCTGCTAGTAACTTGAATCCCATGCAGATCCTTTATCTGGCATGTACTCAATTTAAGTTGCCACTTCATTCAAGTGGAATATAATGTTCTGTATTGCAGTATTTGTTCCTGCTACTGGGTATCTTGAGCCCACCAACCCTGATATCATCAGATGAAAGGAATAATCCAACACAAAGACGCTGTAAACATCTTTTGAACAAGGAAACCTTTAACAAACAGATTTCCAGGAGATGGTATAGACAGGGATGCTTTACAAGACCCTGTAAACAGCAAAGAAACTCATAAAAACAGTCTTTCAAAATCTTTCTGTCCCATGCTAGGAAGACCCCTGTTCATACGAATGGAGAGACTGCTCATCTCTGGAAACACATGCTGCAGAATTTGCTTGTTTCACAAATAAGAGTGGCTGGTCCTCAAAAGGAAAATTAATCCTTATCAATGCAACTGCACAGAATAAAATCTACCTCGCAGCTTGCCAGGGTTGTAGTGACAAGATGTTACTAATTGCAGTTCCAATAACCATCCACGTTATTTAAAATCTGAAGTAACCTACCTTAATTACCTTAGCTCTAATAACTGCATGGGATCATAACAGTTAGAGGAGAAAAATAGCTGTTAACTTGTTGACTGCCAGATGCAGACGGCTGATAGGAGATATATCAGATATTAAAGCATTAAAACTGACCTCAGCCTGGCAGGAGAGGGCTGTGATTCATGCCCATGACTCCTAGGCACAGTGGGAGTACAAACAAGTAACTGAACAAAGATCAAAGCATTAGCTGTTTCAGTGGAATAAGGCAGGAGATTAATTTACTCTCAGGTAAACCTTCCTAACTTTCTCCCAGTTCAGCAGGAACGTCAGCAAGTCCAGTGTAGAAATCTGTTACATCACCACCTTGTTTACACCTCTACCATCCCATTACAACTATTATTGCAAGGAAGGTGAGAACTATTCTGCTTAGTCGGAGCTTTCCATCTTCAAGTTGCTTCAGTGTTTTCTCTATGAAAAATAAAGAACCTATCTGAGAAATCAGTATTAAAAACAATAAAACCTCACACGAAAGCTATTTTCTTCACCCTTGAGCAAATAATTCACCTCCAATTGTGTCCCAGTTAATGGAAAGTCCAAGACAAATAGAGTTCAAAGTAAGGCACATTGTGAAAGAGGCACACTAATTAAAAATGCAGTACGTAGGAAAAAAAAAAGTCATCTTTTTTCTTCTACAGCACTTGGTGCAAAGAACTGCCTGCCCAATTTCCCAAGAGCAGTACAAGCTTTGGAGGCATCTAAGATTTGCAGGCAAGTTTCACAGACCTGGAAATCAAAACCTATCATCAGTCTAATCTCCATATAGCTGTCTCATAAAAGGAGTGAAATGGCTGCAACATTACTCAAACTCAGGCATCTAATGAAATGTATGAGCAGTAATTCTGATATATCATCCATAAACAACTTCCCAGACTCTTCCAAGGGGAACCACAGCAGTTTGCAAAGCAGGGTCTTGCACCAGTCCTCACACAGCTTGTGCCACCCTGTCAATCTACTGTCACAGGACTGGAAGGACAGAGGTGAGATGAAAGGTCAGACTGGCTCTCCTGACCTTGGAGGCAGTGACCCAGCCTGCCTGCTTCCCTCTAGGCCAAGCAGGCAAGGAAGTGGTTGGTGCTGCTTGCTGTGCGCAAAGACAATTGTCTGTTCTCAGATTCTGTACTTCTGCTGATCATCTCCAGAGGCAGAAAGGATTCTTATTCCTCAGCGAGGGCCTGATGTCATATGAGGATATTTTGTTTTGTTTACCTTCTTCTGAGGGGATGGAGACTAAATATACAATATCCACAGCTATCTGCAGTCAACAAGCACCTGGATGCAGAGGAAGAGGGAGGAAAGAAATCCATACGTAGGAGGAATGACCCTAGCCTCATCAACAGACCCTGGGTTTCATGCAGAGCGTGCCTAAAGTGATGAGGAAACCCGGGAAGGGAAATGTGTGTGGTCTTTCCAGTATTCTGTTTAGACCTGTGAAGATTTTGTGATAGATAAAGATCACCTGATCTTTGAAACCATTACAAAGACACAAGGAGCATTAGTATCCACTCTGACATGTCCTGGAAGAAGTAAACTGTGGTTGCTGTCATGCAAAGAAATTAAACACACCATTCACCTAGTAAAGTCTAACAACATTCGTGCCATTAAACTCTCTTAGCATTCAAAACAGGGTGGCTCCATCCAAAATGCCTGCTGGGAATAGTGTGTGGCTCATGCTAACTTTTAGGCCATATCAGGACCATGCAACACCAAATATTGTTTCTGCAACTCAGCAGGACGGTCCACTGAGTTCTCATGTGAGGAGCTCCTGGGCTTTGGCACTATTTTGCTCCTCAGTACAGACACACTCAGTTAAGTTCAGGGATCAAATGCAGAAGACTAAGCAGCTGTCCTAGCTTGGGAGGTCAGCACTGCTTCTCAGGGAGCAAAGCATCTGTGACATGAAATCACAGTTCTCTAGCAGCACAACAGACATAGGGGCTGACGACCTGGAGATGTAGCAGGCCAGCAAAAAAGCTGTCCACAGCAAAGGAGGCTGCGATAGCCCAGTGGGACAGTATGCAGACACAAAGCCATGACACATCTGCAGCTCAGGGATATCAGCTATGTGTTATACGAATGGACAGCCCTTTAGAAACACTGAATGCTGAAATGCTCCACAGGGAAAGAAGACAGCTGAAAAAATTCACCTGGCCTCTCCTGAACTGTCCCTGCACACGTGTTCCAGCCATGCCTGTAACAAAAATACTGATTTATACAGAGGTACCTGCCTCTGAGGGACCTTCTGTACTGCACAATCTGCCCTCATGAATCCCTTTGACTTTTTGCAACCACGCAGAGAGCAGCACTCAGACTTCACTGAGAATGAAGAGACTGAACTCAGCCAGCCTAAACAGAACCCTCTTATCAAACTACTTTATTTAGCACAGCACAGAGCTGCTACTGCCCAGAAACAGGAAGGATCCATATTACCATATCTTTTCCTAATGCTTCTCCTTTCTCTTTAAACACAAAGACCAAAAAGATTGTGAGAGTCCAGCAGACTCATGTGATTGAAACAGGATATTATACTGGGCACCTCATCCATCAAAGAGACCAACAAGGTTTAAGAAAGAGATGGTGGGATAAAATAGTCACCTGGGCCAAATTCAAGCCATAAATGTTGTTTCTTTTTATGTCAAAGGGAAGTCTTTGACTTTTAATCTTTCCATATTTCAATTAAATGATCCAAATGACAGAGAGCTAAAATAGATGATAGATGCACAGCTAACACCCCCACATGTCCTTTGGTCCTAAGATTTCTTTCTTAAATGCCATTACAACCACTCTGAAAACTACAGTGGAGCTTATTCTACTATTACAGTGATCAAATGTTTGCATCAATCATTTGATTTAATGAGCTATCCAAAGACTGTTTCCCATCAGTGCTTTTTTGCAGCCATGGCTGTGCTTGAACCAACTGCAGAGATAAAAGATAACTTCCTATGTGGAAACTCTCATCCCCCATCCATTCCCATCTAGGCAAAGCTTCAGAGCCAAACTTGTACACAATTAATCATTTCTGCAAAAATGTGATGGTAAAGTCTGATATGAAAATTTCTTTTTCTTCTCAATTTGACTGAATAAAAACAAAATTCCATCTTCTGACAGAGCTCCCTCAGACCAATACTTCCAGCTCTTCCTCCTTAATTTTCTTGTTCTTCTATTGGTATTTATCGGGGTTTTTCCAGCAAGGAAGACCCTGATTGCACTATTAGACAAAAAAAACAACAGAAGAAAAAGTCCTAGAGAAATAAGTCCTCATGGGTGTTGAGCATGTGGAGCCAGAGATACAGCTCTGGCATGACAATCACTTACAGATGGTAAAAAACTGCATCTCCCCACTTCCACGACAGCCAGAGATTTACAAGCACTCCAGCTCTCTTGAGACAGAAACCTTCCACCCAATCTACATACAGGTATTTCCTTCCCCTGGGTGACAAGCTTACCCCAGCCATGCTCTCAGGTCTGGCTCCAACTCTGGAAAACACAAACTCCTGGAAATAATTATTAATCAAAGTCTTGGCCTGAGACACCTTGATATAGAGCTCAACAAGAGGTCTTATACTGGCTTCTGCTTGTGCTGGCACATACACACAGATGGACATAAGCCACAATGGACTGTCAGGAGATGGATTAAAAGCTGGCTGTGCAAGTAGTCCTGAACCCTAAACCTTCTTCTGACTCTTTTGTTCTGTGCTCCAGCTTTAAAGCTAATTCCAGCAAAGAGCTGAAAAAATGATGCCTATAAATGTAGGGCTTAATGAAACGAAGCACTCAATTACCTGATTAAGAATCATTTTCTTTGTATAGAGAAAATTCAAAACAGTTGCGTTCTTCTGCATTCATTATGTTGAAACAACCATTGTGGAATATGAAAAGAGTTAGCTGGGGTTTCTGACTGCCAGGCCACTGTGAGCCACACCAAGCCCTGGCCTCCTGAGAGGAAAGTTTGGCCACAGGAATTGCTCTTTTGCCTGGGTGGACACAGTCAGTTAGCTGGCCATATAACAGGCGTTAACAGACTGGGATTCAAGCACTGCACAGATGTCAGTCAAAAGTTATGCAGAAAAGGCAAAAGATAATGTCTGAGTGATTAATTATTCAAAATGAATGTGCTACCCTTGCTTGACCAGCCAGTAGGAAACATCATAGTTACAAAAAACGCTAATGGGAAGACTTGCTGGTTGTCACAGTTCACATGCCTAAGGCATAATGAATGATACCTCTACCTCTGGAATGGCATGACTCATATCCAGAGATGTGCCTTCAAAAACAAGGTCATGACAGGCAGGTAACACATGCAGGAAGCTCAAATGGCTGAGCCAGAATCAGTTCTGTAGCTAACCAGAGCACATCCAGCCCAGGCTACAGGGTTGTCAGCTCCACAACCCTCATCAGTCCCCACTTGTAAGCCAGATTCCGAAGGCAATAAGCTGTTTAGTGACCTGTGCTATGCGTCTGCCTGCAGCAGAACTGAAGAGTATAGTTGAGGATTTAACCCAGTAACCATAAAACACAAAACAAATTTGATTTGCATATTAGATTCAAATACTCCAGTGCCATGCAAGCATTACCATCAAATCTGATTGAATGAAAGCAATCCTTTGTCAAGGAGAAAACATTTCCTTTTAAAGCCTTCAAACAGACTTGGTCCATAGCTGACGATTACCATCTGTTTCTGCTCAGAAATGAACCCAAGCAAATGTTTCCCAAGCAGCATAGTACATTAAGACATGGGCTTGTTCAGCCCAGCCACCAGGCCTTAGGGGTGCACTGGGCTCACACCACAAGCACTGTCAGCTCAGAGTAAACACAACACAAGGGAAGATAGGGTTAGAACTGGCACCCAGTCTGTCTGGGTGATCCAAATCCAGTGGCTGGGTATCTGGTCAAAGCCACAGGAGCACTGCAGAGAGCTTTTGTCATGAGTTTAGGAGGACGTTTGAACACCAGATTTCTAGTGGTAGTTGCTACTTGCTGCATCAGTATGGGCTTCACCTGACATGGCATTCTCCCAGGATGGAATTCCAGAGCATCCGACCGAGCTCAGCCACATGGACCTCCCAGCACAGAGCTCCCTGGTCTGTTGGCATTGCTGTGTAAGCCCATGAGCTATGTTTTTCCTTGCAAACTAAGGAGGCCCAGGGCATTGGTCCAAGCAATAGCAAATGATAATTTGCACTCTTTAAATGTTCGCACAGTCCTCAACAGAAACTTGGTTCATGTCAACTATTGCTCCCCTCAGTCATGGCTGGCCATAGCTTGGATCACTGCCCTCAGGCAGTTTGGATATGTGTGACTGCCCTGTTTCAAAGAAAGAACATCAAGCCAGATGCAAGTCTGCTGTGGCACTCACCCCAAGACCAGAGAGGCTTTGGCATGTTTTATTTCACAGCACAGGTGCAGACCCTGTGCTCTTCCATCACCATTCATGAACACCTAACTCAAGAAGTTTTGGTAAGGACTAGGACCCCCAGTGTGCATGCTCATACCTTCCCATTTGCGCAAGAGAGAGCAAGCCAGAGACTGAGCTGATTTAAATTGTCCTGAGAAATTTGGCTGGGAGTCCCATGCTGTAGAATGAAGCCAGCTGGAAAGTAAAGCTTTTCACTCCATGCTCTGCATACACAGCCAAAAATCACATGTGGGTAGCGTCACCAAAACCAAACACCTTCCCCTGTCCTGCCACAAGTTCTGTGTGAAAACAAATGACTGCCTTCACAGTTGGAAAACTCATATTTCAAGGTAGAGTTTTGTGCTTCAGGAAAAACTAGCCCAAAGTAGAAGAGCAGCGTTATCTTTGCCTCTGCTGAAGAGGAGCCCACGGAAGGATCTACTAGCAAATAGTCAGAGGGGAAGCACAGCAAATCCTGGCCCTATGAACAACACATGACATGGTTTTAGGCAACTCACTAGACCAAACTGAGACAAAGGCAAAATAAACTTGCGTGTCACAGAGTAATAGGGCTGAAAATGACTTTGCAGGGTCATCTAGTCTACCCTTCTAGTCCCATAGGATCCAATCTAGCTTGCTTTTGAATACCCCCAATGATGCAGATCCTACAATTACCATTCCAGCTCTTCCATAACTTCCCTCTTTTCATCATTAAAATATTTTTTTTTAATATAAAACTCAAATTTCCTTTCTTACAATTTATGCTCTTCATCCTCTCCAGCAGGGCGGTTAGGGATAAGCAGTCCTCCCTACAGGCAGAGTTTTATGTATCTATCTGAAAACTACTAACCTGCTCTCTTCCCAGACTTTTTCTTGTAGGCTATATGACTTCAAATTAGGATTCATATTACAATTGTACCCAAAGACAAAACCAAGGCTGAGGTTCTCCCTGGGACCACAGAAATGTAGTTTAAGAGCATCCCTGCTCCAAAAATGCTTATAATTGATACAGAAACAAAGGAGAAAATGAAAGTAAAATGGTCAAAGAAAGAAATCATTTCTATTTTAAAGGTCGGAACTTGGAATAGATGAACACATTTAATCTTTTCAAGAACTCCCATAGCTGCAGAGGAGTTTACAGAGGGCTTAGTACCTAACAAAATTATTGCATTTGAAAATGTGGTTATTTCTGCTTCTACTGAGCTGTGAGATAAACTATTTTGAAATACAACCTGAAGATGTATGAATGTTTGTGACAGAGCTGGGAAACACAAACCAGATCTTCCAAATCCCCCTCCAAAGCCCTAATCTCAAAACCATTCCTCCTTGTAGGGGAAGCAGTGATGATTAATGGTATTTTTCAAAGCTCTCCAAGATCATATTTTTTTCTGCAGGATCTTAAGACAAAATGATCATTACTTGCTTAGAAACACTTACATGCACCCTACCTTCCAGGGAAAACCATAACAGTAAATGCAAGTTTAAAGGATTCTGCACATCAAATTTACTGTACATGCAAATTTCCTTCAGACAGAACCATTATTAATTGCCTGAATGGTCAAATTTAGGATTTTCTAAAAATGCCTTCTGAGTTTGTATGTGCATTCTACATAATCCATATGCTTCACTGAGAAATCACTCACTATTTTAATTCATTCCTTTTGACATTAGCACACACATAAATTCCCTGCTTCTTGTAATTTTATGCTTTAGCAACATTTTGCATGCCTGGCACTGTGATAGCCTCATGTTTAAAATAACTCATACGGCAGAGGCAAGCATAGTTCCAGCATATCCACAGAATATCAGAGAGCTTATGCCAGTCTGCAGGACTACAGTATTAGAAAACTAGCGGACCGTGAGTATATTGTAATAAATACAAAGTTAATGATAATGAACTTAAAAAAAACCAACCAGGGAACAGAATGTCTCTAAATAAATGTAAACACTGCAGAGTTTGATTTTGTGTTGGGGTAGGAAGTTGCATGTGAGGATGGAGTTAGACAAACCATTTGATGAAAAAAATCTGTTCCTAAAAGAGCCTTGGGGGAAGAAAATAAATCTTTAATTGTTCAGATATAAAACATACCCTCCGACTGGAAAATCTTTTGGAGGCACTTAGCCACAGAGCATGCTTGGGTTGATGACCTCAGTTTGTTCATGCCCACATTAACTATGGCAGCGCACCACCACTCAGCACAGCAGCAAGGCAGGAGTAAAGTCAAACTGTACCTAAAGGATGGAGGAGCTGCAGTAAGTTGGGAACAGCAGCGCTGAAAAAACACACAGAGGTCACAGTGGATGAAGAATATACAGTCCAACGCTGTGACCATGGCACACTACTTGAAGACATAAAAGGGAGGAGCATTTTAGGGACAGGTCATGTTATTACCTCTCCTGCGTGGCATTGGTGAGACTGAAACTGGAACATCGCGTATAATTCAGGCAGTCCATTTGTTTTAACTTGAAGAAAAGATGAAAGAAGAAGCAGAGATGAGGCTGTGGTGTGATTTAAAACCTGAAAAAATGCTTTATGCTAGAAAATGGAAAAAACCTTGATGTTTGGTGAATCAACATGCCGACTGTGAAAGATGACTTAACAAGAAACACTAGCTGAACACATGCCAGATTAGAGAGACATTGCAAGACTTGAACAGTCAGGATCACTGATATTTACTATCACTGCCACAGGTGACTTGTCCTTCTTATGGGCTCTCCAAATCAAGACCTGAACCCCAAGATG
The DNA here is from genome assembly GCF_034315485.1 of Pezoporus occidentalis. Lineage (NCBI taxonomy): Eukaryota > Metazoa > Chordata > Aves > Psittaciformes > Psittacidae > Pezoporus > Pezoporus occidentalis. The sequence continues at coordinate 1,890,499 of NW_026915910.1, read as the reverse complement.
GGATTTGTTTATTGCACTGAGCTTAGTATAAAAGCAACTGGATAAGATGTAATAAACATATATTAGATCATGTTGGATAACTCCATGGTCCCCTCTGGCTTTTAAACTCTATGAATAAACCTATGACCTTTATAAAACGGCTGCACTGGAGAAGATATTTGAATGCATGCATAATGAGTTTCCCATTATGCTGAAGTATGCATCTTCAACTTTGTTTCTAAGAACACTTAACCTCATGTTTTTCCAAACATGGCTTATACCCCAGATACTATCAGCTCCTGCATTACTATTACTATTTATTTGCACATGAAGGTAGTATTTCCTGTGATCTCAGCACCAGACTCCTTTCTTTTCTGCCAAAATTGTCTGGTCCCCTCCCAGCTCTTCCCCACGTACTCATGCAGCCAAACACTCTTCCTCCTCCTGTTTTCCCTACCCATTGCTCTTCTTGCTGCCCCACCCTGATGTGTCCAAGAAATCCCCCAAATTAGATATCACTTCTTAAATTCTCTGTCTTGTTTTGGGCCAGTCTTCCAGGAGTCAGCTTTCTTGCAGTACACAAGCACATGCCCCTTCCACAGTTTATAATCCTCTCTCTTCCTATCCCAGGTCCTGCATTGCCAAGACACGTAATTTAAGGCACTTTGTACTAATGTGCTGTACCCATGTCTATGTGTACAGTATTAGCTGAGGATGACTGCAAGGTGAGAGGACTTAGCTCAAAACTCTTTAATTGTGGCTCAAACAGAAATGCCTAATTTAAAACTAGATTGGGCCAAAGCTAAAGCCTGAGATTCTCAGCATGCACACAGAAAGAAACATCTGTGTCTAATTCCTATAGGTATCTTGCAAATGCTTGTAAGCATATTGCAGACCAGTCTTGCACCAGCACACAGATTAACCAGGCAGCCCCCAAGTGTGGCCTGTCTTTGCTCTCGGTGACTGATGACATCTCTCCATGTACACTTTCACTGCATTCCCTTTAAGACAGAGCCAAAACCGTCCTTGTGTGATGGATAATTCATAGTAAAAAGTTAATTTCCTTTCCTTTACACTTTGAAAGTGACAGGAAGCGCAAAAGCTATATATACACCATCTCAGCAATTGTCCTATTTTCTACCATCCTATATGCTACTTACTGTAAAGCCCTGAGCAACCTAGTCTGTCCTCATGGCTCACCCAGCTTTGTGCAGGAGGTAATACTAGAGCTCTTCAGAGCTCCTTCCCAACCTGAATTACCCTATGTCCTATGATCCCATTTCATTGCCTGTCTATGATGAAGTTCTGCCTGGAGATGATGAAGTTCTGCCCGGAGCCCCTTGCAAGAATCATGGTTTATTTGACTTGGTTTGGCTCTGGGTATGTTACTGCGCTCAGGACTGCAGATCACGCATTCCAGAAACAAAAATAACAAAGTAAATGAGAAAAAAGGCAGGCAGGCCCACCTCACCATAGACAGTATATTAAGCAGGCAATGGAGTCTTTCACGCATAATCCTCCCTTTAAGACTAGCTAATAAGAAACTTCAAACTAAATAAAGCCATTTTGCATGTGCTTATTTCATTTCAACGCTCTTTTCTCTTAGCCCTGGCTCCTGATGCCTAGTTACAACCTTTCTGCCCTCGCATTTGCCCCATGGAGACAAACATGTAAGTCTGTTATGTCTTAGCCCACCACCTTTAAAAAACCAGTACACAGCCCCACAGACGCCAAGCCCCTCTTTGTTTACTGCCTTGTTATTTTCATTCACTCTCCTTTGCACTTGCAAAGCAAATTGTTAATGGCAACCACATGTGCATAGTGTGTCACACCCCAACACATGCCTGTCTGTGATTTGACACCCTCCGCTTCCCAGCACATGAGGCAGCCCATCTGGTCGTGACTAGTGCCCCATTTTGGACTGACGTTCATTTTCTCCCACAGCATCTGAAAGCACTGAGAACCTAAAATGAAGCAGGGAGCAAACAAGGGCTTGAGTCTTGCCATAAAAGCAAGTGGGGAGCAACTTTCAGCAGCATGTATCTATGAAACACAGTCTGTTAAGTTCACGTTTACAGTGTTATGTTACCACACACACCCTATGTCCCGCTGAGATTCAGGATGTGGTTTGCAAACCACTCAGAAGTAGCATATTAAAGAAAACTCGTTTTTATCCTCTTCACCTTTAACAATTTGAGGAGTTTCCCAGTCTGCTTTCATCAGCATGCAGATGGCTTGAAAGTAACTTACGTGATGGAAGGATAGATCAGATTGCTCACTCTCACTGTCCAACTGAGGCATCCTAATTATCATGAAATCTAAACTCAATATGATGATGATGAGCAATTCAGAAAACTGCCAAAGGCTCAGTGCTTGGCTGGTAACACCATCAACACAGAAAAATAATTACTGGACACCTGTAACACACAGACCCCATAATTGCCAATCAATCAGAAGTGCAAAAAAAATCAAACCTTAATAAATATCATGGAACTGGTAAAATTGAGGGTGGACCAATCCCTGTTGGAGCTACTAAGGGCATTTCGGAAGGTTTGTCTATAGGCAGTGATCAAAGTGGGGACTTGAGAGAGACCTGCGTGTGAACATAAGTACCCTGTGAGAAAAAAAAACAAACCAAACATCCCAGGACACTTCTACTTTATTTAATTCTGTAATAACCATGGGAGTTTACATCCCTCTTTAAAGGTGCTGGTGTGACATAGCAGGGCCTGGTACATAGGGCCATTTCAGAACTGTTATGATGTCAGAAGAAAAGCAATAGCGCCACTAGTTTGAAGACCTGAAATGGCCTCTCAAGGCAAGAACTGACAGACAACGCTGGGAGCTGGGAACAGCAGGCCACTGGATAAGGTTACCATTAACATACTTGAACTCTAAACAGAAATCACTATGATGAAAAGTTTCCCACTGAGGAATCCTTTAAAGCTCAGGGTGGGATATTCTTTATTACACCTTTTGGCTTTGCATACTTTCCCAGATTTTTTTCCTGATCTAATAGGGACACTGAAGAACAAGCCGTAAATCTGCAAAAGAGAACTGTAAATATGTGACATATAAAATAAACTGAAAACCAGTCTCAAGACATGTTAACAGAAATCCAAATCATGGAATCACAGAACAGTTTGGGTTGGAAGGGACGTTAAAGCTCATCCAGTTCCAACCCCTGCCATGGGCAGGGACACCTTCCAGTAGACCAGGTTGCTCAAAGCCCTGTCCAACCTGGCCTTGAACACTGCCAGGGATGGGGCAGCCTGTGCCAGAGCCTCACCACCCTTGCAATAAAGAACTTCTTCCTTAATCTAAATCTTACAAAACACTTAAATCCAGTCACTTTTTTGTCCCTTCATTTTTCTGCCATTTCTGTGAATTGAATTAACCAATTTATCAAACAAATGTCAGGAATAAGCAGCCTGGTTTGCCCTGCTTTGGTGTTCAAGAGCTTACACTTCAGCTCAAGTCATGTCATGAACCATATGTGCAAAAATCCTAGTACGGAGTTACTCATCTGCTCATGGAATAAGTGTAATGAGTCGAAAATCTAAATAACAAACCTGCCTTTCTCCTCCTCCAGACTATAAATTAGGTATTAATAATACTTATGAAAAAAACCACCCTATTTCGAAGACAAACCCATGGCTCATGAAATGCTAAGCCTCAAGCACAAAAGAACCTTTGTCCAAAGAAACTCAGACACATGTGAATGGTAATAAAACTCACCTATGTGCAAGTATTAACATCTGGACTTAAAAACAGCCCTGCTGGATGCACAAGGGGAAGGAGACCTTTCAAATAATTGAAAATCTATATCTAAGCATTTTGTACCTTAAGGTTCTTAAGGGTGCTGCAGTCTCTCCATCTATGTTTATAAATAAGACAGGTCAAGGCTCATTCTCTGACCCTCAGGGCAATATGCACAGCACAGCTTGTGTCCATATGGCTAAACTTTCTCCCTCACACTCTCCCACACAGCCTGGCTTCATTCATACTGCTTACTGGGAAGAGCCACTGGCCCATACTAGCTCCCAAACACCTGGATGAGGGCTGGTTTGCAGGGAACAAAGCCAGGCCAAAGAGCACAGGAACAATTAAACAGTTTGGATGATGCACAGCAGTGCTTGCACCCACACCTTGGACTTGTGCACTGTCCTAGTATGGATGGAGCCAGTGAGCGTAGTCAGAGACGCAGACAGAGCCATATGTCTGTATATTTAAGTAGAGTATGATCAGAGGTAAGCTAAAGTCAGAATCTGTGATGCAAACACTGTAGAGAGAAAATTAATTTTTGCCTTCCTCCAAGCTAATGCAGCTGCACTGTAAAACTATCCTAACAGCATATTCCTATTTAGCACCTATCTATATGCAGTATCATACATTCTTCCTGGCTGGATAGCACTCGTTATTGTTGATAAGTAATCTGACCCCTGTTTTAACCTACAAAATGTCATCACAAACCAGAACTTACCAACTCTGGAAATAAAATCTCTTTTCCAGGCAAAGCTGGCTTCCTACTGTGCAGCTATTCAGAAAGGTGTGAGAACACCAACATTCATTCTACACAGTATTCCCCTGTCTTGGGAAAGGTGTTTTGGAAAGGGAAGACTTCATGTGCCTCTAGCATGAAAGTCAAAATGAAATATAATGAAAGATGCACTGTTTTTGCCTTGCAGCATTACAGTCAAATGCCGTGTGGTCTTGGGAAAGAGAACTGTGCTCCTTCTCAGAAAATGAGTGAAGAAAAATGAGCAGTAGCCTTCAGTGTGACCACTGTGTGCTCCAGTATTTCATTTATAGTTTACCTTCACCAGAGGATTAATTTGCTGTTAATCTGAATCCTCCCTAGATCACAGGCTCCACATTAGCAATGTCTTAGGAAGAACAGCGTCACTCGGGACCTTCTCATAAGCAAATGACAGAAACATGGTGTGCTATTAGGGCAGGAACTAAACTAGCTCACCTAGAAACTGGAAAAGTGTTTACAGCATAGTTCTCAATGATTCATTTTTCACAGTGAAAGGATACATCAAGTGGGGTTTGCAGATTTCTGCCCTAGATCCAGTTCTAAAGAAAATATTTTCATTTTCCTGGACACAGAGTACCTGGATGATGACCAAGATGCTGGAACATAGATAATGTTTATTACATTTGCAGATGATACCAAGCTAGGAAGGACTGCAGTAAAAGGAAAGGGAAAGAATTCAAGATGATCATTAGAGGCTGGAGATACCAACAAGTCAAAGATACCAAAGGCAGCAAGGAACAATCCATTAGGCAAATACAGAATGAAAATCACCTATCCACATAGCAGTCCTGCAGCTCACAAGGGTTGAGCATCAACCAGTAATGTCAAATGGCTGATGCACCTTCTGACCTCAGAAGATCTAAACCCTTTCCTTTTGCTCAGCAGTAGTAAGATCTCAGCTAGAGTACTGTGCCTGGTTTGGGGCTCTTGGTTGCAAGTGAAACATGGTCTTCCAGAAGAGAGTCCAGAGGAAAGAAAAAGAACCAACACTAATTTAGGCAATACAGATACTGTCACCATAAACAGAGACTGAGATGGAACATAGGAGATGTGAAAACAGGCTTCAAAAATAAAAAGGTTGCTACACAGCAGAAAAAAATGATCTGTTTTCTGTGCTCATTTGGACACACGCGAAGTAACGGGCTAAGAAAAACTGCATCAGGAAAATTTTGGTTAGTCACTAGGAAAACACTTCTAATGGAAAGCATGAAAGTTCATTGCCAGAAGAGTCTCTCCAGGCTGAGTATCTGTCAGGAGTGGTCAGTGTCCACCCTGCTTGGTGACTAATAAGCTCTTGAAAGGAGCTTACAGTTTCATGACTCAACAGTGAAGCAGTTATCTCTCCATATGTACGAGATCGTCTTGACAAAGCCAGCCTGTGTTAGCAACTTTAAATTGCCTGCTAGCCATAGACACTTTAAACTGCTTGCTAGCCACAGAAACAGTAATATTAAAATCATTCTTGGTTTCCCAGGCACTTTTCCTAAATTTCCAGAGCCTTCCAGACTTAACCCAGACTAATTCAGGCCCAGCTTTTTGCTTATTCATCAAATCCCCTTACTTGGATATGGTAACTAAGCTTTGATCATCGCTGTTCTCCAAGGTGGCAGTGCTAAAGTCTATAGTAAGTCACTGAGCCATCATGTTGCCAGTTGATCAGGAGCTCTTTTTAACACTTTCTAACCTTATAATGGTGGCAGAAAAGCATGTAAGTTAGGGAAGCAGACAGAAAACTCAAAACTGGCCAGTGGGATCTAAATAAAAGGTGAACCTTTAGCTCACCAATACAAATTGGTTACAGAAGCCAAAGATCCAAAGCCAAGGACTGGAAGAAGCAATTTAGGTTTTCAAGTCCTTACAGACACGACAAACTGTGTACTAGATATTTAGTCCAAATTCCTTCACACTTTCCCAGGCAGTCAACCACTGACAGCAAAGAGAAGATGTTTCAAACCTTTAGCATGACAGAAAACAAACCAAACAAGAAAGACCAGCACTCTCCAAGCAATACTGGGGACTTTGGAGGTGTGCATGTGCAGAGGATTATAGGAAACGCCTTCTCATGTCCCAAAACACACCTCAGCAGGAGGAAGCCTCCCACCACCTGAACATGAGGAAGGCGAAGTACCCAAAGTCACTCTGGTTTATTAAAATTTCCATCCCCTATCTTCCATAAATTATCTAGGACTGTGATTTGAAAAAGAAAACTTCCCATGAGCATCTCTTACTTTTGAGACAGTTGTTTGATTACTATTTTCAAGCAGTACAAAAGCCACCAGTTAGCAGGCTGACATGCTTCATCCTTGAAGGAAGAAGGTATTTCCTTTTACCTTTTGCACTTCTGCCTTGGAACAATGAACTGCCACTTCTTCATAACAGGCTTAAATGACCCCACCACCCTCCTCCACATTTCACTGTCTTTGGTGCTCCTCATCCCATACTTCCTTTTCTTTCTTCTTGCTTTTTGTTTCAGAGAAGCTCATGTACTGTTTACTCTATGTATCCTGCCTTGTCTCACCACTGCCCAAAGTCCATCCAATGCATTTTATAGAGCAGAGCATGATTTGGATATGAGCTTCCACAACATAATATTTGTATCATCACCTAAGTGTTGCAGAGTGCCAAAGCCTGAAATAGCCAAGAACTCAGTGAGTGACCAGCAGTGACCTGATTCTGGCAGTCAGTGTGGTGTTGTTCCAGCCGTGGATGCTGCTTGACACCTAACCCAAATAAATGCATCATTCTGGCAAAGCAAAGAGAAAAAGAAAACATACAGACAAGTTAGCCTCTCTCTGCAGTCACTATAACAGATAGTGACAGATAATACAGCAGAAGAGAGCGACAGAGCTGTGACAACTGGTATGAAGTATTTTGTTGGTGTTACCACGTTAGCCATAGCAAAGAAAAAGCCATAAGGTTAGTCCCAGCTGCACAGCAGAATAAAAACCTTGGAGCAGCAACTTGGGTTCTGCCTACTTTTTCTTTGCACTCATTTTATTTCTCACCCTGGGCATTACCACTTAAGGCAGGATTCATTACACAGAGATCAGGCGCACAAATTTCACTTCAGGGAGAAGATAAGTGCTTAACACTAACAAAATGAGTCACCAAAAAAATACTGGTTTCCTGCCCAGGCACCTCACTAAATTTCTTCACACCTAGACTTACTTTGACATCTAGGGTTGGCATCTGCTGCGCATGCCCAGAACATCACCAGCTCAGCTAAGTATCCCTGAAGGACATATCTCCTCCAGCGGGCTCTTGCCACACTGACAGCACCTTCTCTGGCACAAAGCCCAGCAGTCACAGCCACTCTCCATCACAAAAGTGCACAAAACAGCCATCTTCTGCAGCCTTGTCAGTGGAGCTCAGGAAAAGAGAGATGCACTTCCAAACCCCAGCTCAGACTCAGGAAGACTTAATCATTTCCACATCCTGAAGGGAACAGAGAGAGCCCTGCTGAGCAAGTTACCTTCTCCTCCTGGGAAGCTCAGCAGCACAGCCCTGAGCCCAAAAGCCATGGGGCAGAGCCTTGGTGTGAAGTGTTACAACCACATGGGCAAATACGAGTTTTGCAACCCAGATGAGGAAGGGCTGTTTCCCTTACAGGGTCCATGATGGTCCATACTGCTGCTTTTCTCTCAGGAGCAACATAAGAAAAGCCTGCCAGCCCAGCCATCTACGTAAAGAAGACCGCAAATGTTTCCTTGCTTCAGTCATCAGCCACACAAGGCAAACACCTACTGGGTGCCTCAAGTGGGCCCTGCTCATAGAGGCAGAAAAATTGCTGGCAGCATGGCATTTGGCTTCCACAGCCTCCAAGCTGGAACTGGGAGAACTGGTGTCTGGCTTGGATTCTTTGCTGATGCACACAAGCACCTAAGTGCTCATGCAGATCAAGCTTTACATCCCTCCTGGCCTCAGTTCTCCATACAGCATCTTCCCAGCACCCTGTGGGCTACTGTGAAGCTTTTGACAGTGAGTGGGACCTGTAAGTCACTCTCATAGACAGATACAGTCATTTCCCTTGCAGGTACTACAAGAGGAAAAGAAAGGAAAACATAGCCACATTCCCTCAGACTTCAAAAAGAAGCAAATCTCAATCCAGCCTCTTTAGTGAAGACTACAAGCTGGAGGACTCCACAGCAAGAGTCAAAAAAGCATCCTAAGAAAAGAAAAGCTACAGCTCCTGCTGCCCTGTCACACCCCCAGGACTGTGCCATTCTTTTTTTGTCTCCCACTACAGCATTTTTATGGTTTTCTTGCTTTCTTTTCTGCTCTCTTTCATGGTCCCCTCGAGTTTCAAGCAAAGTTGCATTTCCCTACTTCTCGTTCTCCCCAGCCCCTTGCATTCCTGGAAGGAAAACAAGGACAGATGGAGCTGGCTGGCCATAAAAAACTGTTCTCACAGTGAAAGCAGTGCTTCCAATAAAACACAAGCAGTCTGACTGCGCTGCCTCTGCTTTGCTTCCCTGCTTTAGGGCACATCTGCAGAGATATAGCAGCCTCAGATGGGTGACATAAATAATAAAGAATCATTCTTAATAATCAAGCAACTTCAGCCTTGCCAAAAAAGTAGCTGATACACGCATTCCAGCTACTGTGCACTTACAAAGATGTTGATCTTGGGAGTGTCCCTCCCGCCGGAGCTGGTGACTGAACCAAACCCAGGTTTGATTTTTCCCTTAGTTGACTTGTTTATTGCCAAATTCCAAAACACACACACAAAAAAAAAGCACTTTTCAAATGTGATTTATGAAGTGACTCTAAGTAAGTACATGCATGCACACATAAAAACACACAGGCCATCGTTCCAGCTGCATGAGAAAAGCAGCAACAGGAACTCTCACTGCATAATAAACACTACCTGAGCAAGCCCTTTTCTTTGTCTGTGAAGGCTTGGAGCCAGATCTCTGAGGAAGGAGGCATAACTGCATCACTTCATTGGCTTCTTTCGAGTTGTGAAATGATGCGGTTTTTTGTTTCATTTTGAAATCATTCCCTTAAATACAGGCACGTGCACAAAAGGCAACTATTAGCCTTTGGATAGTTTAAACTAGGCTATCTCTGCATGTTCAGATAGTTTAAGAACTCTAAGTCTTTCCAAGCATCTTTTCCCATCATCAAAGAGAAAGGCTACTAAATTTTCATTTTAAAGGGCAGAAGAAAAGCATATTAATCTTCAACCCATCTTAGTTTAACGAAAGTGCTGTGTATTCTTGTCCCAAAGCAGCATTGTCCAAAATGCTCTCACAGCTATTTGCAGAGCAGAGGCGCTTGCATCACTCTTGTAAACTCACTATGTAAGCTGCTGAGAAGTAAAACGGGATTTTCAGCAAGAACAGAGGTATTTGCTGTAATTTGCATGCTCTGAATGATGAACAAAGCATTTTGAGCCCCAAGACATGCTCCATGGTAAAGTCTGGTCCAACATAGCTGGTGTGAGCAGGGTGAAAGGGACCTGCAGCCCCTGCTCAGCTCTGTAAAGGAGCTCACAATTGCCTTTCAAGAGGTCCCTGATCTGAGTTTTACCCCAACTCCTGCTCTCCTCCCCAGGCCCTTGGAAGTTCAGATATTTTTAGCTATTTGCCATGAGTGAAGGAATGTCTTTTCCTCAGTTACCTCATTCATAAGGGCAATTCTGCCAAGACAAACAGGTCCTAAGTGTGATTACACTGACTTCAGCCAGGGGAGAGAGCTCACACCACATTAATGTGCATGCTCGAATCATAAGTACCTGGAATTATTAGTATTTATAGTCCATGAAATTACATTCCTGACTTCCTCACCTGGCCACACAGATAGGAGGGGAAGGGGATTTTAGATCCTTCCTGCCCTTATGCAGCTGAGCACCTCTGAAAGTGAGTGAGCAGTCCTGAAAGCTCCAAGATGAGTGTGGGGTCATCCTGGGGTGCTCCCTGAACTGGGCCTTTTCAAGAACAAGTGCCAAAAGGAAAGCCAATAGGCCAATAACAGCTCAATTTCTTGCCTGGGGAAATCTGTTCTGCCCCAGGCTTGCTTTGTTAATCACACACTTACTTCCATATGCCTTTACTCTCATCTCATCAGAGCCATCCCATAAGCAGAGAGCAATTAACACCCTTGTGAGCAAAGGGACCAAGGACTTAATGAATAACCCCTACATAAAACTCTTGTGCCTCAAACACCAACTAATTAACTCTCAAAAATATCATCTATGCTGTAAAACCAGCATAGCATATTTACCTTTCACAACTGACAAAGCTAAACCACAAAGTTAATTGACTTGCCCAAGGTCACCAAGGCAAATCAGTGTCAGAGTAAACTAAATCAAGCTGCTTCCTTCTCTGCCCCACAACTGCCTAGGTGATCCCAGACCTGAAGGACCTCTCCACTGGCAGAAAAAGCTTCTCTGCTTCATAGAGCTTTCAACAAGCCTACTCAAGGTGTTCAGACACAGTTTTACCTGCAGACACCACCTAAATACTGATGGCAACTACTTGGAAGTCAGAGCTTAGGTACTTCAACCATGTCACGCAGGGGAATGTAGACATTAAAATATCTATTTACCTAACACTTTACCTATCTATTTATCTAAAAAAGTCTAGCAGACCCTCAGAAACATAAGAAAAGCTAGTTCAGTGCATGGACAGAACTTTTCTCATGTTATCCATCATTAGCAAATATACAGAATTCTCCGATCCATAGGGAATTAGTATATAAACAAGCCTAAGAAGATGGGAAAATACATATGCAGCCACTCAGAGTCCTGCTTTATCCGTTTTGGACACTCTCTCAGGATTACCAAACAACGTTCTGCCACAACCTCAGAGCTGCTCTGCACTGCATGGGTTGTTACACTGCGAGCACTTGCTGGCTTTTCACTAATGTAAGTTGTAATATAGGTGACTAAGGGCAAAAAGACAATTACATCCATCCCCTCAAAGGGACGTGCATTTGTTGCAGTGTGTCTCGTGCACAGCATGTATTATCCTCTCAGTGGCAGCAAACACAGGACCAACAACAACAAAAAGGCTTAATCCCTTTCCAGGGAGTTCTTGTCTGCAAAATCCTCCTTATGAAAGACAGATGTGAACCTGCCAATCCAGCCAGATGCAGAAAGCCCTGGTAAATGCAGGAATGAATGTTCTCGCACACAGAATTGGCAAGAAATAACGGGGAGATTCAAACAATGAAAGAAGTAATCATTTCAATATGACAAGCTGGATCTGAGAACTATTTCAGGCCATGGACACAGAAATCAAGGACTAGCATCTCCAGCAATCCCAAAGGAAAACAAACGCTTCCCTTCCCCATAAAGTAAAGTTATAAGCCAAGGTGAAGTGAATTGAGGCTGAGGAAGGGAATGATCCCTATTCAGCGAGGCACACTGCAATAATCAGAGCGCACACGTTATCGGAGATGTAATTTAAAGCAGAGATCAAATTCTACAAAGCAAGACAAAAATAAAAGTAATAGTAAAGGAATGCTATGAGCAACAGGAAACCCCAGCACTGACAAGGCTCTGCTGAACGCTACAAAAACCATACAGCACAAGCCGCACCTGAGAGGACCTTTCATATTGCACAAATATTCAATCCCCCTGCCAGACCCTGCATGCAGGAATTTTCTTTGCGTTTTATTAGCTACGATCAAAATCTGACATCTAATGAAAGCTCCAAGTCTCTCTAACCTGCAGGAATAAGAAAGATGCTAGCCTAATCCCCTGGATTAAGGCAAAAAACAGGAAAGTTTGGAAGGTCTGAGTGTTACCTTAGACTCCTGGCAGCAAAGTGTAGCAGCACCACATCTGCTTGTCCCATCAAAGAAAATGCCCAAGCCCACTTTTAAGGTGATGTCAACAGCAGCATCCCAAATTGAAAAATTCACCATTGTTTGGAAATCCAGAGCACCTGGATAAAATCAGCAAGGTGGCAAATGGCAGCTCAGCAAAGCTCAGTTCATTGCTGGACACCACGGACATCACACAGATGCACCGACCCCCGAATCACTCATCGACAGATGGGAAACTTCCCGCTCTCAAAAATGCCTGTGGATGTGGTGACAAGCCTGAAAAATGAATCAGGGTGGAGAACTCCAAACCCAAAGCAATGCCCTCTTCATCCACTAAAAGTCACATCCCTGCTCACCAGCTGTGCAAAGGTAGGAGATGCTGGTTGTACCCAGTAACAGTGTTCTCAGCATTCATGTCTTTTTTTTTTTAACCGATTTGAAATCATACCTCAATTCTCTTCTCAAACAGATTATTACTTCAATTACTTTCTTGCAAGCTTCTTTCATTTCATGTTGAAGTGTTTCCAAACTTCCTTTCTAATCAAAATAATAGTAATTAATTTAGAAAGCTTGATTCATAGGTGAGTTAGGTCCATTTACCCCTCTCTGGTCAAACAGCTTTGACTCTTACAGTCTTTTGGGAAATCAGGATGACATTTTAGGGAGTGATACTACTATTAAGAAAATACAAAAAATATACAGCATTGTTTGCTTTATCCACCGCCTCAAAGTTGTTTTGGGGTAATGTGGCACTTCTACACTTGTCTCCTTTGTGTCAACTTTCACAACTGGGGGCAATATAATTTCTTCAGTCTTCCATCTGCTTTTCTACTCAGAAAGATGCCAAACCTGTTTGTGCAAGATACAGGGATGATCTCACGAGTTTTTAATCACAAGCGTTTCTGTTGTGGGTGACTGCAAGTGATGATTCAAACAATGTGAGTCCTGCTCCAATACAAGAGCATAAAAATGCAGCCACTGCTGCTTGGAACACAGCCACTGCTTAGCAGAGCAGAAACACACCACACGTTCCTGGGAAAAGCAAGAGGGAGTCATTTGTGTAGCACGTGAAAAGGTAGGCAAAGCAGGGGGATTTGCGCATAGGAGCGATAGTGGTTCCAGCACCATCAGCCTGGGCATCAGTGCAATCCTGACTCATGTGATGACCCCCACAAAGCCCTTCCCTAATGCCCTCTTCCACCTTTAACCCCTATGCAGCCCACTGTTGAGGAAAAAAATCCAGGAGCTGACTTGCTGCAACACTAGAGGCTCTAAGTATAGTGTAAAGTTAGCTTTTTCCAGCCAAGAGCACACATAAAAACAATACCTGTCCTCCCTCTTCAACCCAGGGGAATCCCAGACACACTTGTAGGCTGCCACTAGCTAAGGAGAAAAACATAGGCAATTTCACATTGTTCCCCTCCTTCTGTCGTTCTTGTCCATCTGCTATCAGTCTCCCATATTTATCACTGTGAAATCAAGTTACACATTTGAAAATATATATCAACTATATCAACTTTCTGTCATTTGAAAATCTGTTTACAATACTTTTCTTCTCATTACCCTGTTTACTTTACAATCTTGATTTTATTGAAATGCCATTTTGGAATATTGATTTCACTCAAATTGCAAATAAAAATGGGCTTTCTTGAAGAAAACTAAATATATATTTCATAGTCAGCAGACAGGAAAATCTCTCTGAGTCGCTCTTGCATAGTCAAATAATTGGCCTATTTAAGAGGGCTGTTGAATAACTCAGGAGACTAAGACTAAGACTGAAGGCTAAGTGCTGCTGTGCTGGGGAGCGTGCGGGTTCAAAATCTGCTCACAGCCTGGCATCATCAGACCCATTTATTCAGTTTGTGTTTCCAGTTTCCTCTGTTAAGACAATGAAAAGTTCTGCAGCCTGAAAAAGACGATGCAAACTTTTTGTTCCCTACTGTATCTATCACCATGCCACCAGCTCTGCAGGTCTCTCCATTAAGCTTTTGAAAAGGTGGGTGAGTAGGACTGGACCTTTTCCAGCAGATGGAGGAGGTAAATGACATTGGCTCATTTTGTACTTAAGCATTTGCCGGTTAACACTTTGTCAATGAGACATGCGAAAAAACACACACTTGTAATGGCTATGCAAACAGAGTACCTCATGCCGGGGCCAGGAACTCTATTTGCTGCTTAGTTTCTCCTTCCAAGCAATAGAGTTAAACTACATGAATTAAAAAAAAAAAAAAAAGAAAAAAAAGGAAAAAAAAAGCCAAAGCTTTTTGGCAGGAATTAGCTATGTCTTTACTGGCAAATTTATTCACAGAGTTTGGCTGGTGGAGCTGTAAATCCAGGTAAGTAGAGCAACCCTTTATTTGACAAGGAAGAAAAAAGGTATTATTATAAAAGGATACAGACTGTGTTCATGGCAAGGCTATACACAATCACTACAGATGGAGCCATCTTTCTACCAGAGTAATGCCCAAAAATGTTCTGCGCAACATGGTTTAAGTGCCTCCTCAACCTACCATGGGGCTTACCACGACTGCTAAACCCAGCGTATCACTCACTGCCCTACCACAGGGGGTAGGTCAGTGTGTTCAAAGAGCTTTGCAAGCCCTTATGGGCCTCCACATACAGAGACTCCAGCTGTGACTCTTCATACCAACTAAAAGGACTGGAGGCATGCTGAATCAAGATATACAACCAAAATAATTCCAAGTGAAGCAAGGATCCAGTGAGGTGGGAACTCTCCCTGCAAAGCTTCTCCCTGAAGGAGATAATTATCAGCTGCTGAGCTGCCTCTGCTAAAGGCTGTTTCTGCAGCATTAGCAGCCACTCATTGGTCATTGGCTGTTACTGTTCATCAGCTGGACAGTAAAACAGGTTTGGGGGTTCTCATAGGAAGAATTACTTAGTTATAGCAGACAGAATGTGGAGTTGGAATGTACTGACCCACAGAGCACTGGAAATGGATGGATGCAGAAAGACTGTCCCCCTACTATGGATGATAATATCCCTCTGCAACACTGTCTTTATTAAGCAAATCAACCAGATTGCTTTACATACCTTTACCAGACATGCAAACACGCCTCTCATACATTCTGACTGGCCACCTTCAGCTTAGTTGCAAAACAGGAGCACCACAAGCGTACAAAGCACTTCAGGCTGAGGACACAAGCAGGGGTTCAACCCCTAATCCAGTTCCCATACATGTTGGCAACCACCTAACGCTTAGAGGAGCATCCTCCTAGACCTTTTGCAATGCGCCAGTCAGGACAAATCTTAGTTTGAAGCCACTTGCAACATGACTAGACCTGCATGCTTCTTCCCAGAAGCTGAGGAGAAAGTCTCCTTTCCTCCAGCATCACAGCTTAGCCAATCCAAGCACATGCTTCCCAGCATCATATGGTAGGAGAAGACCTCCTCAGGCAGGTGTCATCCTCAGCCATGTTGCAGAGCTGTTACCTGGCTCCTCCAAGCAGAATGCATGCCCAGACAGACTCATGGCAGAGCATCTGCATGGAGACATAAGTCACTCTTGGCCAGAGATCAGCCCTCAACAGTAACACACAAGATAAGCAGAGCAATGGTGGCTGTGTCAGCTGCTTCTCTTCCATGTCTTGGCTTCAGGCAAGAGACTTCTCACAGACATGCAAGAATTCCTCTTTAGAGTCTCTGCTGAAACTAGCACAAAATCCCATTTAATGCAAGTTGGGAGGATGTACTTCATGCAGCTGCCATCTACTGCAGTGCCTGAACAGCTTCCAGTCTTCAAAATACTGCTCTTCACAACCTGGTGGTGAAGCAGGGCTCTGCTCTGAGTCTAATTTCACAAAACCCCATCTGAGATGCCCACCCACATGGCCAGTCTGTGGCAGCCCAGGGACCTGGCCATGTATCACCAACAGGGCTGACACCAGCAATGAGGTGCAATTGGAAAGAACATTCCCATACAGGCTTTTGCTTAGAAAAACAAACAAACCCCACAACATCAGAACTGTTGCAGAAAGAAACAAGTCCTTGGAGACCTTAAGGCCAGAGTTTCAGACTCGTGGGAGTCTTCTACATCTGAGAAAATGGGACAACTCGAAATATGGAAGCAACTCAAACTTGCCACAAAGTGGTCTCTGCAACTTGCTGCAAAGCTGACAGACATCTCTATTTCTTCATGCTACTCCTGTGCTTAACAATAAAAATAAAGAAGTAGCTCCAGTTAACTGTGCCATGTCATGTCATGTGGCAAGTCCCACAGGGTGTCCCCCCAAGGCCTTGGAGAGCCCAAAAGGGCACAACTTCACCACCTGGGCTGAAGAACAAGCAGCTCCTTGTGGTCCCACAGCAGAGCTTATCTGTGGGGCACAGAGCTGCAGTGACAAAACTGCTTCAGCAAAGCCAACCTCTCAGCTCAGCACAGCTAAACTCACAGCTGCAGGGTCAGCTCTGAGGGGATGAGATGGCATGTGCTAAGACAGTATAGCCCTGTGAGACCTTATGGAATTACATCTGTCTGGCCCCTAGAGCAGGTGGACTAGAGTTAACAACTTCAGCCAAATCTCCAGCTCAATGTCTTATTAAAGTAAATCCCTACATAATACTACTGACTCATTATGGCACATGCCATTTGCTGCTTACAAGAGAGCCAAAGAAAGCTTCTACATATGAGGGACTTCCAGATGCAAAACTTGATGATAAGGAGTGGTGTCCCGCTGTCCTGAGAGCAAAAGCATTACCCAATCAGCCAAACACCAAGAGGAGAATTCAGAACTTTCTGAAGCAGTTCTTAATGTCACCACTGAATTTACCAACAGATCATTTCTCTCTTAAATTTACTGTAAGAAGCAATACCTGTTAACCAAAACTGCCTTTGAAATGACATCTAGGCTATGTACATGAATTTTTATCTATACAATAGGGGGATCGGGAAACAGGTAGCCTATACTGTAGATAACTGTCTTTAAAGTGCTGTCATTGCAATGTTCACATTTGCTCCTAACCCATTTGCAGGAAAACTTCAAATACAAAAAGTTATTAAATCCAGAAACAATAAATTATCTACAATGAAAAGGGAAAGGAGGCAGTTCCTTTAATCTCCCAATAAAGAAACAAAGGAAATTGCATCATACTCATATGGAAAACCAATGTGGCCTGGCCAGACAGAGGGATTGGTGCATTGGCATTAATGGCATTGCTTCCACAGATACAGACAGACAGACACTAGCTGTAGAGGGCCAAGGTGAATGCCTAGATCCAGCTCCCTCTTGGCTGTCTGAGAGTCTTGACACAATTTTTGTATCTGGTTATTATCTCTCATACAAAGCACATCAACCCCTGGCCCTAACACATGGACGGGAGTGAACTTTGCCGCTCAGACACGCTTCTAATGAGGTTCTCAAGCAATGTGGGAAAATGTTACCACTCTCTTTTGCCAAGTGTAAAACCCACCAACTTTACAAAGTGAGGCTGAGCTGAAAAACTACACTTAATTTTCAGGGCAATGTAAAAAAGAAATGAGAAGCAGCTTTTTGACTGAGTTGTTTTGGTTTTTTTTTAGCACTGCAATCTTTTTTTTTTTCCCCCCGATCCATTATCTTGTCAGTAGCAAAGCAGTTTATTTTCTGGCCTCCTTCCACAAGCTCTCTGGGTCAGATAGCGGTATTTGTTTAATGTAACAAATATGGTTGTCAACCAAAAACAGGCAGATGTTTATCCCCAGAATGTTCCCTACATGAGCCCAACCCCTCTTTCACCAAGATTACTTCTGTCTGAATTAAGTGCGTTTAAAAACCGGTCTGAAGTAACTACTCCAGAGACCAGCAAATAACTGTTACTTACTGGAGAATGATATCCTCTAGCCTTTGTTTCCTCTGGCCATGCACCTTGCCATTTACACCTCCCCAAAGCAGAGTAAGTGCTGCCAAATCAGAGTTTGGGGCTTTTCTATGCATCAGCACCCCTGAAGACTTAATGTATGGAGCACCAGTAGACCATTAGTCTGGACCCAGCAGTAGTGACTCCCAAAAAGAAAGGAAAAGAGGAGCAGAAATCACCAGGAAGCTGCTCTCACAGCTGACTAAATGAAGGCAGATGATCTCCCACTGCCTGAGACCAAGCTCACAGCCAGTTACTACACAGCCACCAAGAAGCAGTACCTATTGTTCATCTGAGCCCCGCAAAGCCCTGATACACCACCTGCTTTTGCTCCATCATACATCCTAACTGCAGTTTCATGCTCATGGGGGAGCATCCTACGGCCCAGACAGGTGAGACATTGCTACTCACTCTGTTTATACAAGATCCAGTTTAAGGGAGCAGTTCCTCATCTTGCCTGAATTGGTCATTCCTAAGGATCTGCTGGAAAGCTGGGTGCAAGATCAAAGCCAAATGTATAACTAACCCTGAAGAAACAGAACGGACATTAACAGCTGTGACAGGAGTACCAAATTTCCTCAGCACCTAGCTATGAGCCTGCATGACCTGGCATGGCAGAGGTTAACTCACAGGGCCACAGAAGGGGGGGGAAACATTTTAAACTGGAGGCAGGAATATTTATCAGCTAAAAGAAAAACTTTCCTCTCCATTGGGATCTGCCTTGGTAAACACAGAAGACACAAATCAACCTAATCACCCATCCAACCCCTCACCCCACATCCAGCCAGCGTGCAGATCTGGTCCCCTTTGCTCTCTCCGGCAGGGCGCTCTGCAGCTTTCCTTCTCTGAAGTTTGCTTACATTACCGGCTCCCTTTGCTGATATTGGCAGCTTGCTCAGGCCTTTGCAAAACTATTTTTTATTGGATATACTTAATCTATCTTATTTTTATCCCATCTGTGAGAAAAAAACAGCCACAGTGCAAACCGATCTGCTCAGCAATGCTGCCAGCTACACGGATCCCATGACCTCCTAGCTAGATTGCTGCAATGTTTTCTGTTTATTTGTGCTGCTCTTGTGCATTCACGCATGTCCTATCCCTAATACAGCATGCACTTGCAAGTTCTCTTAAAGGCCTCTATCAAGGTGAATTAACTGAGTCTCATGCATACTATGCTGTTGAGTGGGAACTTTCAGACCTTTCTTTTTCCATATAAAGTTTTAAATAGGTTTAGACTGAAAATCTTCCTAAGGGATCTCACGTGTTCTTCATACACGGATCCTGTCAATTAAGTTGAATGCACTCCCTGAGAGAATCTACTACAGGGGTAGTTTCTCAGGGTGTTTCAAGCAAGGTTACATGGACCAGTAATGTCACATACGCAGCTTCAAAGGGATACAAGGCCAAGAAGAAAGACAGCAATAGCTGTACCCATGTCAGCTGCTTCCAATGGTGGAATTACCACTGCTGAGAAAGGTACCACTTGAAAAACAAAGGTCAATTGCCTGCTGTGATTGCAATGGGAGTTAATTCAAGGGAAATCTATGGCTGCCATTATCCAGGAAGATGGACTGAATGGTCTCACTGGTCCTTTATTCATCTTTTATTTAGGTACTTATGAAAACAGCTGGGTTGGCCTACTTTGTGAGATGGGGGCCTCCACACAGGGCCATGCTGGATTGCTAAGTACTGGAAAAGTCTCTAGGACACAAGGAAGGAAAGACTGTTTCTCTCCCCCTGCCACCCCAGATAGTGCTGTGTTGGTATTAAGCCTGTGATTTGGAGACACGAATGATATGTCATTATCACAGGGAGATCTGCAAAACCACTTCAAGCAGCTGTTTGTAAAGCCATGTGTGCAGTAAATCCAAACATTTGTAAATCCATTCCAACCAACTGGAAATATGTGAGTCAGTGATTATCACAGGCATATAGCCACAGTTTTTACAGGAACGCAGCAAGACATCATCCCTTTTAAAACAATATTTTTAACCAAAATTTCCTGAAGGAAATATTTTTGTAAAACTACCTACTTGAGTATTTAAGTACTAACTCTCCCTTCCATTCTCCCCACTTATGAATGAGGGAGCAGGGCATGAGATGTTCCTTCTCTTAGGAAGGACTGACAGGTCAAGCCATACTTTTATACAACTTCTATTAAAAAAAAAAAAAAAAAGATAAACACCATGGCCCAGCTTGCACAACATTAGAAAATTATTCTCATTTATACATAATTTAAAAAATGGCCAAACTTTGAATGTTTACCTCTTATTTTTATTTTCCCCAATTTCTTTGCTGGCTCACTGGCCAGCATGGAAATATACAGGTATGGGTCACCTTCATTTGTTTGCAGACCGCTTCAGACTTAGAGATGGAGGAGTGCTGCTCAAAATGATACTACTGGGGGGTGCTCTCCTTAACATATTGAGGAGATGAGAGTATTCTCAAATTACCATGAATCTTGGGCTTCCTCCACCTCTGGAGACACTGTAACTCCATAGTGTGCAGTAGCACAGCATAGCCCTTAATGCTAAATTAATTCAAAAGAACCAGAGTACATGGAGCTCTTGGGGAGGCCAATACAATTGCTGCATTTTAAGCTCTCCTGGAAAAATACAAAAGTGGCATTTTTTCTGCATTAATGTCTTTTCCTGCTGCTCATTTTGGCTAGAGGCATCCTCCTGTCTTTCCTGACTAGCATTCATCGCTTCCTTTCTGAAACGCAGGAGATAGAGGAGATGCCTCTCTCTCCTGTGAGATTGGGTGGGGAAGCAGTCGTGATCCACAGGTGAAGAAGAGAAACATGAAAGATCTGGAATGCTCATTTTCCTAAGGATTTCACTTAATCGAATTATCACCAAACTGCAAGCCATTTCTAACCACTAATCACCCACTGCCTGGAAACTATTTTGAACAAACGTAAATGTATAAAATCTGGTTGATGAAAGCCTTGAAATGTGGGTCTTGGGAAGTTTGTGAACTCTAACAACTGTGGAGAAACAAAAACACAGTTTCCTTTCCTAACTTTGATCCTATTCTAGAGGCAATGGGCAGGCACATGTAACAGATCTTTCCTTCCTCTCTATTTTCTTGCCAAGTATACTATTTAAACTCTTTGGAAACAGCACTACAGCTACTCCATGCTGTCTATCCTCCAGCATGTATCGGATGTTATTTAAATATAAATAAATACAAATGCAAGCTTGAATTTTTTTACCAGGCCTCCTGGTAAACAGCAGCAGTAACGACCCTACGTTCAGACTGAAAGGGAAAATAAAGGTGAAGTCAAACAGAACAATTTGGTATCACCCTACAGGACCAGACTCTGCATAGTGACATAACAGATTAAATACTCAGAAGAAGGAATGAGGGACCACAGATGTTCCCCCACAAAAACTGCAGCCTGCCTTAGCATTGATTTCTTCTTTGTCCTTTGAACCTTACAGGAAAGATTTGTTACTGTATATTGTAGCACAGCAGTGCAACACCTGAATCAACTACCCAGCCACGGACAAGGGGGAAAACTCACAGATACCCTCAAGCAGTCCATGTCCCTCCTGAGGATTTCTGAGGAGGTTTACTTCTCTAAGTCATATACGGTTCAATGGGAACAACAAGGTAGAATTAATTCCCTTAAAAGCCATGGAGATTTTATGTTAAGTTTTCCTTTACTATGAGTTTTTAATCTATAGGTCCTTATGGCCCAAAGTGATTTTGCAGATTCAAATAGCAGGTTGTTTTCTGCAGACCCAAGTTCAAACCCTGATGGAGGTTCACATTTTACCTCTAATCTAGTCCCTACAGTCCCCATCACAAAATTTCTGGTCAAAAACAAGACCCCAACTTTGGAAACCCAGCACGAGAGAGGATGGAAGAGGCGATGTGGCTCTTCAGCTGCCTACCTTACAGCCAGCTCTTGAAACTATAATTATCCAGAAATAAAATGTATGCAAATTCAGAAGATAAACAGGACTAAACCACAACACAGGCAAACTGCATCCACTCATCAATAAAGCAAGGGCATATATTGAGGAAACGGGAAACCTTTGTCTGAGTGCTTGTTTGGAATCTGCTTTTTCTTCCAGAGTCAACAAACCTTCCAGTTTCAAATGTTTGCATATATGCTTTAGAATCAGCATGCCATGAGGTCTCACTACGGATGGCATGTCTTTTCTCAAGAAACAAATACAAGAGAAAGTCATGGGGATTTTTTCCAACCTTCGCTCATTAATAACACAAAGCGGTCAGGCAGAGCTTTACATTTTTCCAGCATGTTACAAGCAAAAAAAAGGAATGAAACCTCTGACAGATGGCTTCCAGGTAGCACTGCTGTTTTGCAGTTAGATAAGATAACCCTCCTACTGTCATGAATGTTGGACTGGTGGAGGACGCAGGTTTCTTAGCTCTTCCAGCTGCACTTAGATTTCCCCTCAGATCCACAGTGGTTCTATGATGTACATTAGG
This sequence comes from Pezoporus occidentalis, assembly GCF_034315485.1. NCBI lineage: Eukaryota > Metazoa > Chordata > Aves > Psittaciformes > Psittacidae > Pezoporus > Pezoporus occidentalis. Next base: position 1,867,890 of record NW_026915910.1, on the reverse strand, counting down.
TCCCAAAGAGCCACTGCAATAGGGTTATAACTTAGCATGCCTGCTTCAAGATGTGTTTTTGTGAAATAACTGTAGGCTGTCCAGGAGACGTGGAAAAAAAAATGTCAGGAGATTTTATGTCCACCTTTCAAGGTTCCTTCTCTTGAGCAGGTGGTTTTCCTCATATTCTTGCCTGCATTCCTGTATTTCCCAGAAAATACCTTTATTTTTGACTCCCCAATTCAGGTTGTCTTTTGCTGTTTGCTGTATGCTTTCACTTTATCTCTGAGCTGATCCAAACTATGTGACCTCTGCCATGACAGGAAGAATCAAAGGTGAAGAAAGCTCTTATGCTGTTTCTGTAATAGTGACTTTAAAGTAGTGAATTTCTAATGAACAGTGGCTCAAGTGTGGGTGCTGGAACTTGACTGTCTATGCTATCACACAGCTATGTCACATGGTTTTAGTCCAAGCCAACTGGCTCCCACCCAGATAAGGCTCAGGAGCCTTCATGGGAAAGATGAACCACAGGAGCATTCGGTGACCACAGACACAGGTGCCTCAACCTTCCTAAAATTTCCCTCCAACATCCATTGTGGCTGTCAAACGTCAGCACTTCATCCTCAGCATCTGTCTCAGAGGGATAGCTGACAACTCATAGTTTGGTATCCATCTCCCCATGTTATGTTTGCAAAACATACTTCACAGTAGGGAACCTATTTGCTTCCTGGATCTACTTCTACTTTGATAACACCACTTATATTTGCTTTAAGGATATTTTATATACTCACAAGGGGATAAAAGCAGCTAAGTGTACATAAGAATTGGTCCCACCGAATCTCCACCTTTCCTTTTATCACACATAATAGGAAAAGCAAGTGTTTCAGAGCTTGAACGCCACCCATTCAGGGTAAATGGGTGCAAATGCTTCATCATTGTTGCAATGCCAGCGAAATGAACAAATTTGCCCCCTGGGTTGAAGCTAAAGGAACAAAATTCTTCAGCCCTGCCTAAAATCACATGGGCCTGCTTGGTTCGCCTGATGTTGTTCCATGGTGATTCACAAGCACTTCTCTGCCTTGCTTTCTACTCTGCTGTGTGATGCTTGGCAGCCAGCTGCACAGTTAAAGCTGTGCAGAGAGCAAACTAATGTCCTGGATGCTTTTTTTTTTTTTTTTTTGCAAACAAGCTCCTGCTTCAGAGACAACTATAGAAAATTACCAAACAGGCAAGGTCTGGACAGAATCAGCAAGTGTTTAGTGCTGTTGGAAAATAAAGTCAGATTGCATGGTGTGATAGCCATGTGATCCCTTTCCTAACATGCATAATTCCTCTTAGTAACAACAACAGGCTTACTGCTTGGCAAATACTGATTAAGGCAAAAAAACCTTCTCTGGATTGTAGCCTGTCCTTTGCACCTGCAACAGCTGAGCTATGGAAAGTTGACTTCAGGCCATATTTAATAAAAGTCTTACCTTGGTGTCACAATAATGAACCTGCAGACATCCCGCCCAGCAGCGTGACCTGGAGCACCTATCTTAAGTGTTCAGACATTCAACACAGTCAAAAGGAGAGCACTGAATTTCTGAGGAGTGACTCAGAACCTCTAAGTGTACAGGTACAAGTCCAGGGAGACAGGGTGTCTGTGCAGGGCAATTAAGAGTTCCTGCGTGCTGAGTGAGAAGATGCTGAGTGCCAGTCAGCTGGAAATACCAAGCCCAGACTTACATCTGAATAGACACCTACCTACTGGCTTGGTCCTCTCAGAAGCTAGCTGACGTGGCAGAGAAGCCTTTCCTAAAGATCAGCTGGAGGTCCTCACTAGCAGTGCATCAGATGTTCACCACCTGACAACAGCACTCACCTGAAGGAGAGGGGATGCAGACCCCGCAGGAAGGCACAAGCAGAAGGTGGAGGCTGACTTGACTGTGGTGCCCATGGTGTACTCTTTCCTCTCTGGGAAGGGTTTCTGCTGCCACTGTTGCTGTCACTATGTGCAACCCGTTTTACAGCAGTTTGTCAGGAAGAGTTAGCATGCCTGGCAGGTTTGCCTAGCCTGGGATTCTACAAGCAGGAAAAAAAAAAAAAAAAACAAAAAAAAACAAACAAAAAAAAACAGACCAAAAGTGGAGGGAATTCCCAATTTTGCTTTCGTTTGCTTTTTTAGACTCAATAGTGAAAGCTATTCTATTCTGGCTGACCAAATCTCACACCCAGAGCTTCCATGCAGGCCAACAGTTGCAGGTTTTGGACAGAGAAGAGAGGTGATAATTTTTCGGACACAAAATTCAGGAGGAGTCGGGAGCCCTCCTTGCAGGCTTGGTGCAGTTCAAGCCTCCTTAGCTTGCTGAAAAGCACCCTTCTCACTTTGGAATTACAGCAGAGAACACTTATAGGTTTCTTCAAGAAAAACAAGGAAGCAACAAGGACTGTCACCAGCAGTTATCATTCCGTGCTTTCAGCCTCTGCTGGTGGAAGAGAAATGAGGGATCTTTCCTGCACTTTGGACAGAACTTTATCCCTTCATTCCTGTGCACATCTGGTACCTGGTGCCACACGCTGCTGTGACATTCATGGCACCATTGCTCTCAGAAGAGCCTTTTGTACTTGGTCTGTAATCAGCTCCAAATCTGCTAAATATGTTAACCTGATTGTAACCATTGTAACAAGTGGAAGAAAAGAAGTAAGAAATTTAAGCTTACAATGTGCCAACTATTCTAAAAACTGGAGCATTGTTGATAGTAAATAAGAGAGAAACAACAAAAGGGGAGTCAGAGGAATCTGAGTCTTTCATGGTCACTGATGTGCAGCTAAACACAGCCAAATGTGGTGTAAAGTAATATGTTTGAGGGAAAGGTCTGAACTTGAAAGTATATATTTGAATGTGACAGTCATTCACTATACACTAGCCAGGAAAAGAAGGCTGATTTCATTCAAGAAAAATAAATCTCTGAACACTACACAGACCATGTATGCATTAATAAAGACAAAGAAAAAAAAATAATGCAAGCATAATTTAAGCTCTGTCAGAGGGGAATCACAGTGACCAGTAAATTCAAAGCAGCACAAGAGGTACTAAGTTAGTTATCAAGATATTATTAAACTAGCGAAATTAAGCCCAGCTGGGAAACTCTGAAGAGTGTCCTACAGGTAGTGTTGTCAGGTACCAGTGATGATGAAATATCAGCTTCAGGTGTTGTTACCTCTACCCTTAGTACACTGACTGGTGACCAAGAAGCACACTCAGATTTAATTAGCAAGCTTTCTGTATGTATCTAAGTAAAGGTAGCACCTGCATATTTAAATTATGGCAACTTCAGATGTTCTCAGCTTCCCACTGCACTGGCCCCTATAGAGACACACACACACCCCCCCTTCAAAGGCAGTCTAAAACAATACAGCAGGTAGTGATGGTCTTTCCGTTGTCAATGGTCAGTGGAGGAGGAGAACACTGAAATACTGTGGTCACAGATGATATCAGAGGGCCAGATCTTTATTTTTTTCATAACCACAGAAAGCCTCTGAGAACACACTAAACTGCAGGTACAAAGACGTGTCTACTTCAGTGAAAACCAGCTGTTGCTGGTGTGGAAGGTGACTCTCTGTGCTCCTCACAGTAAGAGCAAACTGACTCTGGCAAACGACACTGGAGGGAAAATCCTTGGTTTTAGCAACGCTGTGGTTCTGCAACAGTGCACATGGTCTGAGGTGCATTCAGAAACACTCATCCCCAGCAAAGTGCTGGGAACTTGCATCAGGAAGATGACATCCAAGCAGCTTGAGGTGGGATTCCCACCAGTGGCTCTGCGGAAATCAGGTATCTCAGGGTGATCAGTCCAATGCTGACCTTCCTCAGAGGCAAGCTTATTCTCAGCAGGGAAAGAAAACCTTTCACACTTAACAGATTAGGCTGATTAAGAACTAACAAGAACTGGAGAAGCAACAGGAGTGGCCTCCTCCACTCTGCCTCCAGAGAAAAATCTGGCTTTTATTACAAAATTCCAGTCTTGAGCTTCCTCCCACAGGATAGACCAAGGAGGCCCAGACTTGCATGAATTAACCAAAAATAACACTTCCAGGGAGGGAGAGGATGACTGAGGGAATTCCTGATGGGATGCAGAGGCCTCTCCCCTCCTTCTCACCAGTTCAACTCCAGAAGAAGTCAGGAGAAAGGAGGAAAAGCCTCTGGCTTTCAGCTGTTCTGTGCCATTAACCGATTTGCTGGAAAGCGAGTGACTGCCACAAGTAACAACACATCAGGCAGCCCCAAGCCAGTGGACAGAACAAGAAGAACTGTCCTTCCAGCCTCTGCATTAATCTCTTTTAAACAGCTGTGAGTCACACAGTGGCAAGGCTCAAATTGATAGCAAGCTTCAGTCTCCAGCACCAAATATGCTTTTAAAATAGTCAAAGCAAACAGGATAGATTTAGAGAGGAAAGGGGACATGCACCTTTTTGGCTATGTTTGTTCAGCAGTGCGAATGTCATCTGGTTGATCCTGACCATCTCTACATATTCTCATTGCTAAGGCAGTGTTCCATAAACAGAGCAGAGATCAACAGCTCCCGACAGCAAGGAGATGAGGACTGTCCTCAGGTAGCGGCACTGCATTAGGAGGAAAACAAGAGATACATGCAGGGGAGCTGAAGACTCACTAGAGCATGTAAATGTTACCTTCATTTGTGCATCAGCACTGAAATACCACAAGAACTGGAGCTGGAGCTACACAAGAGCAAAGCAGATGAACACAGTGTGTCTGATTCAGCCTGGGGACAGACAGGACACAGCCAGAAAGCACCCTCGAGAATTAGCAGGCCAAGGCTACCCCAAAACACTGCTGCTATTCCCTGGGTGAACCCCATCAGAAACTGTTGCAGATATCAGGCAGCATGATCCTAGGGAGCAGCAGAGCATCCTTGGAGCAACCTCAGGCAGGGCAGGGAGCATCACACCAAGCTCAAGCACTGACACAGGGAAAAGCAGCTCAGAGAAAAGGACCACCAGAGCCATGGCAAGACACCAGTGATGAGAGATCTCTCCTGGAGATCCCAGTGGCCACCATGGGCTTGTGGAGCAGCAAAGGGTCTGGCTCAGGGACTAGAAGTAGCACAGATCCACTGCTGCAAAGCAAGACTTGTTTGCCCTGCCCCTGTGCAAAACTGAGAAGGAGGCAAGGTAAATCACATGCTCACTCCACCTTCTGGCAGAAAGTTTTCACAACCTTAAGCCTCACACAGGACTGGTTCCCGACTGCAGTGAAGTGGCCACAGAGAGGGCTTTACTCAAGGTAGTACTTTGGTGAGGTAATTCAAGACAACAGGATTAAACTGAAACAGACAATTTATGTTGTGCAACAGGAAATATTTCCAGACAGTAAAGTCTGTTGGGCTCCAGAGCACTTTCCCAAGGTAAGCAGCCGAACTGGAATCTCCATCCCCTGACTCAGCTGTCAAGGCCACATGAGCACTGAAAGTGTGGTGTGGAGAACACACTCACACAAGGAGAGACAGAAGAGGGACCCTAATCTTTGCTTTTACAGCAGTTCTATGTAAAAGCAGGGACCTAGCATTTGCTTTTGCATAGAACAGGCTTCCATTAACAGAACAAAAAGCTGAGATTCTGGGCAAGCAAGAAAGCCAAAAAAGCCAGAAAGTTCTTGGTGGTACTCAGGACCCTTAATTTCCCACCATGATCTCACCTTGAGTGGGTTTCTCTTGTCTTGCTTTCTCCTTTGCAAGTCACAGAAAATAGCACATGGTTCTTATCTGCCCTCAACTGCTGTAAATCAGGAATAATTCCACTGAAATCAATGGAGTGAGGTCAGCTTAAAATAAAGTGGATTCACATTTAGATCCAAAATAATTAAGGATTAAATTATATTCATCTCCCACTATAGCACCTATAGGTAGAGTTTTAGGATAATTTAGAAAAAGACTCATCTCTCAATACATATATGTATGGATGGGTTTCTAAAGGAGGTCAGGTCCTGTGCACCATTCAAGCACCCAAAAGAGGCAAGTGAAGCACAGTTAGCCCACCCCATCACCTTGAATGGGCAATGACTCAATTCACCTTAGAGCTGAGCTGCCTGTTGGACCCCTACAAAATGGTCAGTCTGACACTTCATTTCCTTTCATATCAAGAAATACAGAGCACAGTTCCAGGTAAATACTGTTTCTTCAGCTCCTTAGAGGTGCTGGGAGGGACTCCTGCTACAGCTTCTCTCCTCCTTCTGTTACATGAGCTCATTAGCTCTTGGCTCTGTCTCTGCTAGTAAACTAAACCATGCCAGAGCCCATTCTTCAGCCCTGAAGCCAACTGGCACGGCCTGACGCCTACGTATTATTAAACACTCTTACACTCTGAAACAAGGTGGCTGCATCCAAACTGCCTTTCTAGAGTGCCCTGGCCCATCCGAACTCCCACCAACACACAGAAGTTGTCTCAGACCAGCCCACGTGTATCACCAGTATGTAGCACATACCATCAAGACCAGCTCACTTGTACAGGTACAAGCCAGCTGTGGGAAATGCTGAAGGTGAAGAAAACTTCCTAATAAATCAGTAAGGAGTGGCACAGTACTCAGAGTCTGCGAGATGGGAAAACCCAGAAGAAGTATTTCCTATTCAACTTGGTTTTTAAAAAAATGTGGCTTTCAAATAGGAACTGTGAAACAAACCTTGAGCTTTTACCTAGAAAATGACTCCAGGCAAAGCTGTCAGCAAGGTCTCCTGGGTCCCCCAGTGCTCATGGCAGCAAGACAAGGGATGCCAAGGCTGGACAGGGAGCCTGAACTTTCCCCAGCCATGGGAGGTGATGTGACTTGGCTGGAAGCCAGGGCAAAGGTTTGCTGTGCTCAGGGTGTGCCCAAAGCCCCCTTTCTTCATTCCCCATCTTGCACCTTTTTCCACTGCATTCCCACTGGGGAGCGGGGCAGATGGGACTGTACTGCAAAACTAACATAAAAGTAAGGGGAGTTGATGGAGCAACACGAATCAAACAACGACTTGGAAGTAAATACACTGTACACAAAGCCTTAGGGTCATTTTTCCCAGGGACAACTCCAAGGCTTTTCCCCTGCCCCCTTATAATTAGCTGTTAAACGCCCTACATATAATTGACCTTTCTAAATGCTGCTGCGTAGCTGGAGGTGTTGGGAACTAATCCTGCCTGTGAAGACCCAAGGGTTGTGCAGCGCTGACTCCATCTGATGGTGTATAATGCTCTCCAAGCGCTTTTTTTCCCTCACTTACTGACACGCTGAAATTTACTGCTGTGTGACAGTGAGTTCAAGAAAGCCTTTTAACTCTGAAACCTCCGGGAACCGGCTCCAGCACATGCTTCAGGATTTATCCTTCAGTTTGTTACGCCTTGTTTGTCCAAGAAACAGTCAAGACTGAACGAGTCAGGAATGACAGAAATAGTACATGAAGTCACAGTCACTCCACTTTAAAGCACAAGCATTTGTGTAATTTTCCTATCAAATAAATAAATATATGTGTTTAGCGCGCAAATAAGGAAATGGCACAGGAAAGAAAGGCATCACAGATGCCAGCTGACTTATGCCTGCTCCTCCAAGCAAGTATAATGCAGTTTCTCACAAGTCTCAGTCCTTTCTGGTCAGAAAAGCAATCGCCAGCACCTTACACACACACAAACCCCTTAAAGCCACTGCAAGCAAGTCCTAGGAGAAACCTGTAAACACTAGACTGAAGCTGAAAGCCAAACACGTAAGTGAAAATGTTGAGCACCCTCCTTGCTCTTTCTCTTACCTCTGTTCACTGCCTTCGTGGCTTCTGTACAGAGGTTTCTCCCTCCCTTAAACAGCTCTTTTTTACCATCAGTCACAACAAGCTAACAGCGTCTGCAACGCAGCATCTGTGCCAGCCCTCGCTGATGCTGACCTCTCCTACGGCGTGAGACCCACAGCTGGCTCCAGCACAACCAGCACTGCCCAGCCACGGTCCCTTCACACCGCTGGACCGCACCGCAGCCCCTCAACCATCCACCACCCAAACCCACAGTACCAGCAAACCGCAGCCGCATCGCTCCCCACCACCTGCGTGGACGGGACCACAGCCATCGGTGGCAAAGTTTGCAAGAGAGAAGGACATTTTCGCTCTCACCACTGTGGGTTCACAGCAGCCTGGGAAATACAGCCAAGCTGCTTGGAGAGAAGAAAGTTGTTTCACCATTCGGTTTCTCCGGCGTTGTCAGCAGCAGGCTGGGAGCTGAGCCCGTGGGGAGCGCAAGAGTAGGAATGCGGTGTGACAGGCGAGAGCGTGAGGTATGCCCCTGCCCTCACATCCTCCCCAAAAGCAGCCAGCCGGGAGGGCGGACGCCCTGTGCGTCTGCAGGCGGAGAGGAGAGCGGAGCAGAGCGCGGGAGCGAGTGTCGAGGAGGGCAGCAACAGGAAATGACACAGAAACTTCACCAGGCTCCAATCCAAACTTGGCCCCCGACATGAAAGAAAGGGGAGGCAATGGGGGGGGGAGAAGAGAAATTTTTCCCCGTCATTAACCAGCCTAAAAATCTGCTGACTGGAAACAAAAAAAAGAAAAAAAACAGCTCTGTGACAAGTCTTATTAAAGCAAGGAATGAAGGGAGGGGAGAGGGGGGATTCCCGTCAGAGTTTATTTATTTGAGCAGGAGTGGTGTGATGATGTTAGACACTGAGAGTAAAATGTTGTTTTCAGCAGCTTTCTGGCTTTTCTAAACTCCTTGAACGCTCCAGCTTGTGCCTGAGGGCAGCAGGGAGGAAGCAACGTCCCTTTAAACCCTAACTAACTCTGCCTGGGGTTGCAGCAGTCGCTCTGGAAAGCAGCGCTGAGCACAGCTTCTGGTGTGTGGGGCCGGCAAAGAGATGGGCCAGTGCTGCTGGGGTCCTTTGCCCAGCCTGGTGAGAAGCACAGTGCTCCACACGCCTCAGGGAGAAGGCAAGCAGCACCCAAGCACCAGCGGGGCATGATGATAGTATGACCCATAGAAGCAGAAAATGCCATTGGGTGTGTGGTCAAGCCTTTGCCTCGACAAAGGCAAGATACTGCCTTAATTGAACAAAGCTGGTTGGATCTCTTCCAGCAAGGCAATTCATAGAATCATAGAACAGTCTGCATTGGAAGAGACCTTGAAGATCATCTAGTTGGATAAGATGTCTGCGCAACAGGTCATTATAGACTGAGGAGCAGGTCAAACGGAAACTTGATTTGGAAGTAAGCAAAACACCCCTCATCCTGCTCAAAGATGTCCTACCAGATAGAGTAAGCTCTAGGGAGTGTTGGAACCCAGCTCTAAGCTCAGATCCAGCTCTTTCCTGGGAAGAAAATATAAATATAGTCATTCTGGCCACAAATGTGAAAGTGGTAGGAGATATTTCTTCTTAAAATTGAGCTTTCACAGGCTAAAGATGTTCTCACTGAGACCTCTCCATTCCCCAGTCAGTTTAATAGGAATGTAATATTATTATTAAAGACTTTATTATTAAGACTTTTAAAATATTACTATTTAATAGGGGCATCTTAAGGCCAGGTGAGTTCACTTGTTTGATCATTTCAATAACCTGGTCTGATAGCCTGCATAGCTGAAGCCACAGAGTGGTGTCCCAAACCAACACCCTAACCACTACGAATTATGGCACATCTTTCAAGGAGACATCTCACCCTGAATCAGACTTTCAGTGAAGGACAGTCTACCCCATATAACTTATTTCAGTGGCTATCACCCTGTCAAGAATAAAGGCTGCCTTTTTAATTTGCATTTGTCTGGCCACACGACCCTCAACCCTGGCCATCTTAATCCTCAACCCTTAATCCACACTGAGAAGTTGCAGATCAGGCATGGACAGAAAACGGAAGCACCCCATAAAGTACAGCCCAACCTCGATTTACCCTCAGCACAGAAGGAGTATTTCAAGCCCAGGCATAGCTGGCATTTCTCCAGCATTCTGGTTGAAAGCACCCACACCATGCAGCTCCAAGTGGAAACCGGAGCCTGCTGTTCCATCACCATATAGGCTCAACCTTACAAAACCACAGACAAGTTATCTCATAACCTTGTCCTCAATAAATAAAATCATTGGAGCTTTTTTTAGTCTCTCACAGTAAGGCAGACTTTATGGACAGACCACAAATCGTGCCTGTCACTCTTTCAAGATCCATTTCCATTGCATTAAAGTCCTTTCTCAAATGTGCCTATCAGAAGTGGATGTGGTATTACAGAAATGATCTCAGCTGTGCTGTAAATTTTTAACACACTTAGACTGGTATCCAGTTGCTCCATCAGAAGCATCACTCTCTTTGCTGTGCCTTTGTGAAGTGGTAGCGTGTTAACAAGCTGAATTAGGGATTTATTGTTATAGTATCTTTTTACTCCAAACTTCAACCTTAAATACAAAACACTTCAAGATTTGGCATTTCTACAGCATTCAACATAGGCTTTGATCCAAACAAGGGCTTTGACCTGTCTAACCTTTGGTGTATTTTTTTTCACTCTCGTGAATGACTTCAGCACAATCTTAAGGCATGGGTTGTCACTCCCTTAACAAGAGGTTATTTTCAATTAATAAAAGAAATATAAACAGAGCCTTGTACTGAGTTCAAGTAGGCTCAGAATAGTTATGCCCTTAAAACAGATGTCTAAGGCTGTGTCTCTTTTCAGATCAGAGCTAGTATACTGTCAAGAAGAGGTCTTGCAGATCTGTTTGTTCAACCAGCTCAAAAAACTATTATCAGCTCCAAACCCTGACATACTCCAGTGTGGTCCATTGAAGTCAGTGGATGGGGCAGCCCGGGATGCAGATTAGGGTATCCAGGCCAAAATCGGATTTACAAGCTCTTTATAGATTAGAGAGAACAGCAGAAGGGAATTAGATAGCACCATACTATTTCAAAGTAAGAACAGCCCTGTATCAAACCCATCAATACCCTATTTCCCCATGGTTCTGATCCTGACAAGGTAAAATAATAAAACCAGAAGACAAAGAGACTAAGAAACGTTTGGTGCACCTTATAATGAACTAAACAGGGTGAGGGGTTGGTCTTTGGCCCTGCTGTCAGTAGGCACAGTCCAGCCACATGCATGTTGGAGGCTAAATGCCCTTAACCTCCAAAAGAGGACAGCTCTATCTAGACTGCTTGTTGGCAACAAGCTCTGACCTGTGCTAAAGTTCGAGCCATGCCAGAGATCATGCCACCAAGCATGGTAAACTTTAACACCATGGATATAAGTTTTCCAGTGGCAGGGGCCTGGTGCTATTTAATTAACTTAAGCAGTTAACTAAAACATAGCTGGTGTCAGAATGACAAGTTACCCAAAAGCTCTGCAAGACTGTTTCTTTATCCTGAAGCCTTGGATAAATGCATGCTTGCCCCTATGAATCTCAGACTTTTCTACACAGCTTTAACCCTTATTTCTTGCACTTCAGACATTGAATTTTATCTGTGAACTGCCCAAGGCAAGGAGCACATCTACTGCTAGAGTTTTGTCCTTACAGTTCAAAGCATAAGTACAGCTCCTTAAATCCATGGGTTGAGATGTATCTCCATTCAGCTTAGCCATCTCAAAGGTAGATCTGAACTAAACAGCTGTACTGTCTTCCTGTGGTTAATAAAGAGAGACTGGCACTTGTGGCAGATAATTTGTCTTATCCAAACATAGTTTAAAACAGGTGAGATGAATGATGTATAACCTTCAGAACTGCCCTCCTGCTCCAGGGACTACAGAGGGGGCCTAGCTGATTCTTTCAATATCTGCACCTAATTTTTCAGTGTCTAACATGGGCCAAAAGCAAGATATGTGCTTGCCTGACATAAGACAACACAGATTACTTCATATCTATAAAATATCTATAAATATGATAATAGTGTCATCGTGCCTTTTGATGCAAGAAGCAAGTAATTGTGTGTATCCTCTGAATGAGGTAGACACTGATTAGGCCATTAGGTTTCATGCAGTTACTGCTGGAGCCCAATAAGTTCTGTGGCACTTAAGTGTAACTTCTCAGCAGGGCATCCACTCTAGATTCCAAGGTGTCAAGAGCCACCATGTCCTTCATTTGCTCATTATCCTGAGAGTAATAAATGAGTTTTAAATGTGAATTAATATGAGATAGCTTCCTTCATTTGGCTTTGTCGTACATTTGTGTATATAATATCTCTTTGCTAGGTGTCATTTTCTTTCTCTAAAAATACTAACTCAATATATTCAATCAGCTTTTTTGAAAGTTTGTTCTGACAAACTAAGCTCACTCATAAATAGCACCTGCAGTGATACCCTGAAAAGATACAGTCAACACATTTGAGAGTAGTCACTTTGCAATTAGCTTGGTTGACAATGAACATCACATTTCCATTTTTACCTAAAAGTAGAAGTAGCAGCAGGAAAAAGGCATGTCTTGAAAGGACAGGGTTTGCCTGTTGATTTGTGAGGATGTGCAACAAGCAACCTCTTTCTGATAGCCATTCACCCATGAGGTGTTTAAGTCTACAAGGTTTAGCTTTCCGATCTAGAGAGTGATTAATTTGATTCTAGAGAGAAATAATACACTTTTTTTCCTTTCTCTTTCTTCACTTATTTATTTAAAATTTTCCATATGAGAACTGTCCAGAGCTCAGCTTGAAATCCAATGGCATCGTGATCCACAGTGGAAACCAGTGGAACCTGTGGATAAATGACCCACAGTACCCTGGATAGGCCTAGAAGAGAGGAACCAATCTTTTTTATCCTATTGGTATATCTATAACTAAAAGCACAACATTAACTGTGTGCCAAAACACAGTTTTTATTAGCAATACTTTCACCTTGGTTTATCATTCAGGGGAAACAACTTCTATTTGAAAGACTGTCTTGAACCGCTTACAGCAGCAGGATTAAAGTCTGCTAAATTCAAACAGAAGGAACAGTCTTACACAATATTTTTTGCTCAGTACCTTTTATTTCATACTAGAATGCCTGAATCCCACAAGCAAAATTATAATGCCACAGAGATTAGGCCTTTCCTGACTTTTGCAGTTTCATAGAGATCACTGCAGTTTTCATACATTAACATTTGATTACTTGCTATTTTACAAAAAATATTCCTAGACCTTTCCAGGCATGCCTACTCCTTCCCATATTATTTTTGGTATTTATGAAGCCAGCAACACAGACTTCACAGACAAATGACCTTTAAAAATGAATGAAGATCTGTAACATTTCCATCCTACATATTTTACAGCAGGAAAAAACCTGGTTCCAGCTTCTCCCCTCTCCCTGCTCCCCCCATACAAATAAGAATTGTTTCTCTCAGGTCTATCCCTCTCCAACTGACCTACAAATGGCTTTCTCATAACTCAGCAGACTAGTTTAGTTCTCAGATGGATTTATCATTAACCACATAAGCACATGTTGTCCATTCTGTCCAACCTAATGAATGTGCTATAAATAAAATACCTCTAAAAGCAGGTTTCACCATACTTATCCAAGCTGTTGCTGCAAGTCCTTGTAACTCTCAAACCCACTTATGTTAGAAACATTAATCACTTGATTATAATTCAAAGCATCAGCTTTCTACAGCTGAAACTCCCTAACACTTGACTTTGGCTAGACCTCTAACCTCAACTTATCACTTTCAGGCATACTCCACATTTTCTTCTCTAATCTGTCACTAAGGCAGAAAAGACATGGGAAGTCACTTTTGAAAGGTATTTTTAACCTAGGAGTGTCTAATTAAAAGGAGAACTTGCTATGGAAACTCTAAAACAAAACCTTTCTCACTTTACTTGGTGTAGCAATCTGAAAATACCAGAAGTGTATTTCACCAAAACTCATGTAACTTAAAATCAAAGCAATGTGAACAAAAAAAAAAAAAAAAAAAAAGAAGGAAATTCTTTTAGAAAATACATCATGAGTGTAATTCCTACTTATCCCAAAAATATTTTATATGATCATAGGATTATCTGTAGAGCTTTGTATTGTCCATCTTGAATGAAGGAAGCTGAATCAGGCCAACTATTATTCTGACTTGTTCATTCGTTAGGAGTCTACATGGACACTTTGGGTTGTTTTCTACTTACTTGGGTTAACCATATAGTGATCATACTCCATCTTGACCAAACTTTTAAAACCCTAGAGAAACAAAAGCTTAATTGTAGGAAATTATTTTTAAACATCATAAGATTTAGTTTGGAAATAGAAAGACAAAGATAAAGGTCCCAGAAGGACAGCTACAGCTAATGAGAGCCTGAGAGCAAATGATCACACATTCTCAGTTCTTCTGATGGATGTTCTTCTATCCTTATTAATCAGAAGTTTGTGATGTCAATAAATCAGTGAAGTATGATAACAGATGAAGGTGAGTTTGGACGTAAAATGATCCATGGTAAAGGATTACAGTAAAGGAGAAAAAGGAGGGGGAGCCAAATACAGTTTTATAAACTGCATCCTCAGCTTGCAAGGACTTGTAGATAATAAATGTCATTCCTTTTCTACATTATCTTGGAGATTAAGAATGTTTCTCAATGCATAACTGCTGGGAAGCCTCTGTAGCACCTTCTCCAGTTACTACTCCAAGAGTTTTACATTACATCAGTTGCTTTATTTTTCCATCAATTATGATTTAATTTACAAAGAGGAACTTAAAAGTACCTTTTTTCTTTCAACTTCTTTTGGAGGAAGTGGGTTCCAGTGGCAGAAATGAAGAATCCAGGCAGAACACCGATATTTTTGACCTTCCAAGGTTTGTCAGATTCTGCTTTGAGACTGAGTACAACATTATCCTGGCTGAGTGATCCTGTGTCACAGAGGTGTCAGCAAGGTCTCTACACCTCCAATTAGTCCATATACAGAGTTCTTGGTTTCTGTATTCAGCAAAAGCACCCATCTATCGATCTACAAGTATCACAGTTTGTGGTTTTCAAGAAAAGCATTTCCCAGAGCACTTCAGAAGTAGATAAATGCATTTGAGATAATATTAATGGCAAATCAGTTCCATTTTCTGCCTTCTAGTAGTGGTTTTTATGCTGCGGAATACACCCTGGTCACCTGAAGCAAGCCAAATTCATGCTTATGTGCTACAAATTCAAAATGGAATGTTATTAAAATAAGGCAGTTTGCCAATAAGGCAAAAATTTGCCTTAAGCAATGAAAGCCAGAGGCATACCAGACACCGAGGAGAGAAAGGACAGAAGTGCATTGGATGCCTTTGAGGGTGCTTTCAACTGAAATACAAACTTAGATGTTTCCCATGTAGGCTTTAATCAGATTTGCCAGAACACAGAGATCTACCAAGCTGGCAATGCTACCTCATGCTAGGTAGGTAAATGCATCAGCATGATCCAGATACAGTGAAGCTATGCAAGGGACATTGCAGCAGAGCACATTAGCTTGGATGTACTATGGGTATTGTCTTACTCCATGTGGAGCCAGACCAAACATTTCCATATGGTACAGTATTCTCCAGTGATACAAATTGGGGATTATAGGTGAGTTTCACTATAGTCCTCAGAGCTTCCCTTGCTGGGACTGTAGCTGAGGTGTCTCTGGCACCATCTACTCAAACATTTCTAATTCTAGATTGCATCAGCTAAGAGGGAGATAGATCAGTTGGGCAGTCAAAGGGACAGTCTTTGAAGTGATGAGATATTCCTGTAGAAAATAAGGACAATTTATGCCTGTAATGACAGCTTTGTACTCAGTGGAATATTGGGTTCAGCATTTCTCTTATTTCTGTTCTTCCCAAGGTTTCTGTATTTAGCTATGTTTAAAGGGAAGCACTGAAAACACACACAAATGGACATTAAATTACAGAATTTTTCCTCCAGGCTTTCTAAGCCATCATGAGCAAGAACAGGGGACAAGTACACGTTAACATAAATTCTAAGATGTGAATACTATTTTGCCCATATAGAAACTGAAAGAGTGGAGAAGAGGGAATACTAAGAACAAAAGACAAGAAAAAACAAGGGTGGGGGGAATGAAAAAGAAAGAAAGCCCTATAAATGTGAGGTGTCCCTGCCCATGGCAGGGGGGCTGGAACTAGATGATCTTAAGGTCCTTTCCAACCCTAACTATTCTATGATTCTATAAATGAGCTCTAGCATCTGAGAATAAGAAAGCAGAATACCTGCTGTCCAGTGTTGCAATCTGAGGTCTGCTGTGAATGAATACATGAATCTGTGGCATGGAAATGAGTCAAAATTATTGTGCCAGGGAATACACTCCACTGGAGCAGTCTAACTCATCTCAGGGGTATATGTAAGACCTACAGATTTGATTCTTGCCATATGATTCTTGCCAGATGTCTGGCTATAGATAACTGATCACTAGCAGACTATCTAAAGATAGTCTTCAGCTGAGACACACCAATTCCACTGCAAGAGCACTTAATTCTTAAAATGCAAAGAATTGAGTGCTTGCAATCAGCACAGGAATAACCTTAAATTACACCTTCATGTTAAAAAGCTCTTGAAATATGGAGGCAGCTCAAAGAAATAAAATGGTATTCAGGACCTCTTTCCGTTGCTCTTGAATGAAGTATGGTATAGATTTCTATCTCTGGATTCAGGCCTGGAAGGACATCTGGAAGTGCCTATCCTTGCATACATTAGATTTCTGCTACAGTAAAGAATTCATAACTTCCACAAATATTATAGAAGATTAAGAAAATTCCTGGCCTGAAACTAAAGATTATTGTTTATTATGTTACATTGGGACTGAACGCTTAAAAGCTGCTGATACCAAACCCATGAAGTGCCAGCTGCGGAGCCTCGGCCATAGCAATGTTCCTGCAAAGTCGGCTGTTTGAAAATCCACCCCTGAGCTAAGACAGCAAAATCTTTGCAAACCATATGGATGGCCTGAATTTGGCACAATTACACATAGCAGCCAGGAGTCACCTCACTGCAACACTCAACCGGTATTCCTTACCTACAGGAGGGATTTCAACACAAGAAAAGGAGAAGTCTTTGGCAACACACTACAAGACAAAAGAACAAACACAGCCCTTCTCAGAAAGCTCACGTGGCACGGCAGGTGTGGATAAAGCACTGCTGGCTTCCAGTTCCAGTGTTATGATGGTTGTGAAGAAACCCCCTCCCTCTTGCCATGGCATTCATTGAATTGAACAGCTAGAAAGAACTTTAAAATTGGAGGTGAAGGCTGCTCACAGGAACAGCCATGCCTCCAGCAGCAGCACTGCTGCTAGGAAGCATTACATAAAAGAGTTCATGTCAGGTCACAATGAGAAGATGATCAGAGGCAGAAACACTCCAGTAGGCATTATTTTTCCACAGCACAGCCAAATGCAGGCAATTTTTAAAACACAGTAGAACACCGGTGTGGTTGAAGACACCGTTTATGAATAGCAGGATGGCTTTGCAGTCTGTTTGCACCACTGACATCATCTTTGCTGCACTAAGTTGGTAAAAGTGACACAAATTTTCAATGAACAGTTATTTAAATTAAGGCATAGAGATCACTGAGAGATCTTCTGTGGAAACCTCCATGTTCTTGAGGCCAAAGATATGTTCCCAAAACCAAGTCCACTCAGCACTCCTCATCTGTGAGCATGTCCCATGTGCTAGAGAAGAAAACATGAAATGTAGCATCCTGAGAAGCAATGAAAGCCTTCACCCCACTTGCATAGCACTGCTGGTGCTTTCTCATTTCTAACAGAGATTACAGAGGAGAAAGAAATGAGAGTCCTCAGACTTTGTGATTCAAGTGGCTCAGCAAGGAGGGCATTTGCTCTGTCAGGAGCCCACAGGGCAGGAGCAGGGATTCCCAAAATGGGCTGCATCCCAAGCCCAGAACTGGAAAAGCTCAACTGTCCTGGAAGTGCACAGGAAAACTGTACCGTGGCACCAAAAAGGGCTTCACAAACAGGAAACTGCTGTTCTTAAGGGTTTTAGTAAGATGCTTCTTGTCATGTCTTATTAAGGGTTAATTCTATTCAGTATCTTAGAGTTGCATTTTTATCCTTAGGAAGGTGATACAAGAAACTCTGCCAGCTGAGAACATCACTGCCTGTCAGATTTCTTCTCCACTGTCTAGTCCAGCTTCCTGAAGAACTCTGAAATCATTTCTGTGCCCTGATGCTCATCTTTGTTGTCTGGAACCAGGACATCTCCAAGACATACTAAATGTCCAGAAGACAATGGTAAGGAAAAAAAAGGTCTCATCAAAATAGAACAAATTCCTTTAGAAAGTTCAGACTGTTTCAATTCTCATCCCCTTTCACTAAAAGTACATGGTGCAATTCTTTAGCATCTATGTGAAATAGAAGTGTGGCTACTGTCATAAAGGACAGTAGACAATGTTTCTATAAATACATGCACAACAAAATAAGGGCTAAGGAGAATCTCCATCCTTTACTGAATGTGGGAAGAAATATAGTGACAAAGGATGAGGAAAAAGGCTGAGGTACTTACTGCCTTCTTTACCTCAGCCTTTAATAATAAGACCAGTTGTTCTCAGGGTACCCAGCCCCCTGAGCTAGAGGACAGGATGGAAAGCAGAATGAAAGCCCCATAATCCAAAGAAAAATTGCCAGCAACCTGCTACACCACTTAGACACACGCAGGGCTATGGGACCAGATGGGATCCCACCAAGGGTACTGAGGGAGCTAGTGGAACTGCTCACAGAGCCACTTCCCATCATTTATCAGCAGTCCTGGCTAACCAGGGAGGTCCCAGCTGACTGGAGGTTAGGAAATGGGATGCCCATCTGCAAAAAGGGCCAGAAGGAGGATTCAGGGAACTGCAGGCCTGCCAGCCTGACCTCAGTCCCAGGGGAGGTTATGGAGCAGATCATATTGGGTGCCATCATACAGGACAACCAAGTGATCTGACCCATGCATGGGTTTATGAAAGGCAGGTTCTGTTTGACTAACCTGATCTCCTTCTATGATAAGGGGACCCACTTACTGGCTGACGGAAAGACTGTGGGTGTTGTCTACCTACTTTAGTAAAACTTTTGACACCATTTCCCACAGCATTCTCCTGGAAAAAGCTGTCATGTCTTGGAGAGGTGTACTCTTCACTGAAAGTGTTGTCAAGCTCTGAATAGGTTGCCAGGGAAGTGGTAGAGTCATCACCCCTGGAAGCATTTGAAAGACAAGTGGATGTGGCACATGATTTAGTGGTGGGCTTGACAGTGCTGGGTTAATGGCTGAACTTGATGATCTTAAAGGTCTTTCCCAACCTAAATGATCCTATGATTCTAAAATATGTAAGAGGATACACATTTCATAAAAATCAAACTGCCTTAAAATTTTATCAAAATAATTCACTCCGTTTCAACACTCCTCCCCAGAGGGGACGTTGTGAAAACAATAGCTGAAAGATGCATAATAATTTTGCTTAATGTACTACTGGAAGATGTTCAAATGCTCATCTGACAGGTGCAGGAATAGAACAGAAAATAAAATAGTTCAGTTCAGGCCAGGTCAGGTGATCTTCCCAAAGACAGGCTGAGAAAGTTGGGGCTGTTCAGCCTGGAGAAGAGAAGGCTGCGTGGAGACCTCATAGCAGCCTTCCAGTAGCTGAAGGGGGCCTATAAGGATGCTGGGGAGGGACTCTTCATTAGGGACTGTAGTGATAGGACAAGGGGTAACGGGTTAAAACTTAAACAGGGGGACTTCAGGTTAGATATAAGGAAGAAGTTCTTTACTGTAAGGGTGGTGAGGCACTGGAATGGGTTGCCCAGGGAAGCTGTGATCTTCCTGTTAGGGTGGTGAGGCACTGGAATGGGCTGTCCAGGGAGGTTGTGAATGCTCCATCCCTGGCAGTGTTCAAGGCCAGGAGGGACAGAGCCTTGGGTAACATGGTTTAGTGTGAGGTGTCCCTGCCCATGGCAGGGGGGTAGGAACTTGGTGATCTTAAGGTCCTTTCCAACCCTAACTATTCTATGATTCTATGATTCTGTGATTCCTCCTATCTGTTTTCTGAAGAAGCACATACCCAAGAGATTCTATATGCAAATTGCTACTCAGAAAGGAGTACGATAACATAATAAAAACATAAAGACACATTTAGAATAGTATTAAAAATTAAAAGTCCTTAGTGAAACCAAGTAGCTGCTCCTGTGTATGCCCACACCTCACTGCAACACAATGCTTTGCTATAAATTCTGCAAGAGTTTAGTTTAGAAGGTGATTAAAAAATTGGTGCTCTCCATACACCACATAAATTAAAAAGGTGTAAATAGGCCTATCAGCATAGGCTTGTCTGCTGCACATCAGTCCCAGGCAAAAAAACAGCTGTGATGGGACACAACAAGTAAATAATTAATGTCCATCAACAATGTGTGATGGGAAAGGAATCTTGTGAAATTAATCCAGTCTCACATTTTGATAGGCCTACAAATGAGGTTGATAAAACTAATAGGGTTGATGTAATGGACTTCTGAAAAGCTCCAGACTTGAATTATTGAGTAATAAACTTGACTGGTTTAAAATCAACATAGTACAGTATAGATCAATTGGAGGCCAGCTAACTGATAGCTTTCCAAATTAAATGGTAAATGGCAAATGTTTGCTCGGCAAGTAAATTTCTGGTCCCATATAGATCCTGGCTTAGCAGTTGCTGTTTAATATTTTTATTGCTGACACAGAAGAAAAAGTTCAATTATTACTTAGTAAGTTTGAGAAATTTGGAGAAGTGGTATGGAATAAAGAGGACGATAAAGCGAAACAACCTAGAGGTCAATCCAGTAAATCACACGTAAGCCGACAGTATGAATTTCAGTACAGACATATGGAAAGTCCCGAACGTAAGATTAAACAGTGGAGATCTTCAGTGCTGGTATTCAGAGCCTATTTCAGAGGCAGCAGATTCTGAGAAATGGGAAAGAATTCAGGGAAAAGCCACAAGAATGAATGAAGAATCAGGAAACTTAATTCTGGAGAAAGACATGAGAAGATTTACCTCTTTAATTTTACAAAGAAAAGGCTGAGAGGTTTCTTAATCACAGACTATAAGTATTTAAAGCAACAATAAAAATTAGCTAACAAGGTTTCTTCAGCCTTAAGAGTAGAAGATCTAGCAATAGCCAATAGCTAGATGTTAAATCTAAGCATTCAGAACACAAATAAATCCAATTCTTTGACAATTTTGCAGGGGTTGCGGGATACTTATGAGTCACTGGGAATCTTCAAACCAACGTTCGTCAAGTTTCACTCCAGTCCAAATGGCAGTTGGAGTGAAGGAGGTTTTACAGCCTCTTAGTCTCAGTAACCTGACAGCTAAGTGACAGGGCTGCAACTGCTTCTGTGGAAGGCTATTTTACAACCTAATAGATGTCATTTTGGGGAACCGCTTCATGGGCTTCTGCTTTTTACTTTAACATGTTACTACTGGACCACACTAAATAACCAATTCCCTTGCTTCCTGTTCTCATCAAAGTATAATTAAAATAATGAGCTTTCAGAAGTAATAGGTAATAACACCTTTTCTAATACTTGCAAAAAATGATCAGATAATGAATCAAGCAATTAATTCTTAGTTCTTAGTCATTCCTCCTACTCAAGTCTCAAACCAATATTCACTTAAACACAAGAATATGTGATGTTTCCTTCAGCCAAGCACAAGAGAAAAAAGAAATTTGGTAGTTGTGACCCTCAGAGTGCTGTATTTTATGGTATCTCTACTTAAACAAGACTCCAAAGAGAGAACTGAGATTCTTGCAGGGGCTGAAACAAAAGTGCTCCTGTGCTTAACACTCTCTTGCTCCATCCTCACCTGATTTTTGGACGTGGCTAGTCCCTTTTGTCACTCATGCTTTAATTTGTCTCCTAATCTCAATCCTGCTATTCAGTGTTTGAACACTGTGCATGTTTCCTTAAAACCACAAAGAAGAAACCTCATTGTGTAAACAAAACCCTTTAAAACATTTCCTGCCCCAGGGAGTTCACAACAGAATATAAACCAGCCTTGTCGAACTGGTGGCCTGCAAACTGAATCCAGCACAAACAATCCCATCGTATTTCTTCCCAAGACTTGCAGGAGACGTGCACAGTGATGTTGCACTCCTGGGGTAGCACAGCAATGCCTAATGGATGAGTAACTTCTGGGCCTTACAACTACTGATGGACGGGGCCAACGAACGCATTGCAAAGTGATAGAAAAGTTGCTCTGCATTTCCTGTAACTCTCTCCCTGCCCCTCTTTCCAAATATGGAATGAGGTTATCTGTCCAGCTCATATTGCCTGGATGTGTGCAGCAAGGGAAGCTACATCCCTTCTCCCAGCCAGCACCATGCCGTTCTCCCCTTAGCAGGACTACAGAACACCCACTGTCAAAGTCAAGAGGTGACAGATGACTATGGGAACTGAACCTCCATACTCAAAGCAATGATGATAATACCTAAAGGACAGTCTTGAAATGCAGCTCTCACTGAGGCCTCTGGAAACGTGCTGGGGAGCAGTAAACTTAGTAAGGAAACAAAGACCCTACAATTCCCTATTGCTTTACCTGCTCTCTGTCTGAAATACTGCATTGGATCAAGACACTTGCTAGAATCACAATACATGTTCAAATACCAGTACAATGAAACAGTGTGTTTAAGGGGTCAGCCAGAAGGCTCTTGTACGGAGACTCCAGTGTGGACAAAGTTGTACAAACATTAGATAAATAAGAGGGAGATGCTGAATCATAGTGGGAACCAAGAGAATTTACGTTTGTTCTGTGGTGGACCTCATGGACCTAGATTTCAAAGTGAAGCATCTACAGACAGGTGCATCCACTAGGACTTTAGGTAGGCCCCCAGACTGAACATTTTGGCACCATTTTTTGTAATTCTGATTTATCCAAAATTTGTTAGAGTTAGTGTTTTGGAAAGCATGATCTCTCCCAAGATGAGCACCATTCCAGCACTGAGCTTACATCATAGCCAAGCCTCCCTCCAAACCATTAATAAGAATTTTAAGCAAAACCAGTTTAACATTGTTCCCTACTGCTCCCCTGAGGTATCCCCCACCAAGTGTTGGCACTTATTCATCACTATGTGTTTCTGGTCCCTCCAGTCTGTTTTCAGTCTGTTTTCAGTCTGTTTTGTAATCTTCATCTCCAGTCAGTCTAAATTAATTTTTCAGTTCAGTCTTCATGGAACAATACATTAATTGCCTTGGTATATGAATAGACATCATATTTACAGAGATTAAATGACCACATTCTTTTCATCGACTTGGTCTGCACTTTGGATCAAACTAAGTGATTAAGTTATGTCTGGATTTGCTTCTCACAAATCTATGCATGTGCCATTCATATTCCTTTACAATGGCAAAGTTAACTCATGTAGAGGGTCTGCATATTTCCTACATGCCGCTAATGGAATTGAATTAATAATTAAAGTGTGCTCTGAGTCACACAGAAAACTCAGTAACTCTTCTTCACCAGGGTTGAGGTTTGCTTTAACTGCTTGCAGATTTCATTTGTTTGGTATTTTCTCCATTATTCTGTTAGGACAAAATTCACCCTTCTTTTTCCATCATATACACTCTGTTTTGGCAATTATCTTGAGGGCTAGCTAACATACACATGGCTCCATGTGAATTCATGGCACAGCAAATTCTTGTTTCCTTATTTAGACTGTTGTACCACAGATGGAAGCCAAAGTTATTGCATAGTGACTAGCTATTTTAATGACTGCCGTTTATTCATAAAGATCAATACAAGATATCTTCCTCCGTCCTCTGTTTCTTGTTTGTTTGTTCTGTTTTTCAGAGATAACTGTACGTGCACCAGCTTCTTGACTAATTGAAGAAAAACACAGGCAGATGTAGTTTCCCAAATTTATTTCTAAGATGTTTCTCATATCCCTGATACTCGTCTCATAGAGGTCATATTCTGCCCCATTCCCAATGTCTTCAGTTAATGTTAGTGTCAGGAGATAGCACAGAGATTCAGTAAATCCAGCAGTACTGACTTCAAGTTCTCATTCTGTGGGGCTTCCTAATGCTGTTAGACAGTTTGAGGTCTAAAACGGAATGAAAGGAGACAAGGCGAGGTAAATATGTCACTTCCACTCATAGCTCTGCTTATGGATGTTTCCCAACTTGGTGAAAGTCGGCTAACCCCCAGGAACAGCAGTAAGGTATATTGGCACATGAAAAAGTTAGGGCCTAGAGCCACTCTTTGCAGAGATCAGAACTCTTTTTTCAATCGCATATAATGGGGGTCACCCCAGCAATAAGAGCAGGATTCTGGGTCAGTTTGAGGTCTGAACTTTTTGTGATTAAAGGGGGGATCAGGGTCACAAAGAAAAAGCTCTTTGTTTCTTTGTGTCATTCCGCTGAACAATAAATATGAACTTCCATCAGCAGAAATGAAATAGCTGTTTCAAAAGAGTTCCTGAAGTTTAGAGACACACACACACACACACAAAAAAAAAGCCAAGCATATGAGCAGGAAAATTACGTCAATTGAAGAAACTTAAGTGTCCTCTAAAAGGGGCCCTACCCTTGCTGTGAAAGTAGACTGACCTCTCCCAAAAGTGATGAAGAGAACAGCTTGTTCCAGCTGCCCTGTGACTCAGAGTGGCATAAATGTAATAACTGGCCAGGATAGTTCTGGGACAGAAAAGTGGGGAGAAAATAAAAGCCAGATACTGCCTTGGTTCAGAAGATGTGAAACATTCAAGTAACTGAACACCAAGCTATTGAACATCTCTGACTCCCTACTATCTCACACAGTGAATGTAACTACTGTACACAGATGCAGGTGAAGCACAAGCACAGAGATGATGGCAGACGAGTAGCAGCCTACTGGTCATAACTGTATCTGAAATACTTACGTCTAAAAACCTCATCACTTACTTGGGTACTGAGAAGAAAAATGAACACACCTGAAGGTATGAAGATCTTTAAAAATGACCAGTCTTTAGGGACTTCAGGCTGTGAATCCTGAGATGATCTCAAAGAAACCCAGTTGTTGAGTCCAGCAGTGGTTGATGAGATGAGGAAAGCAAGATAAAAAAGATCAAAATGGACTAGATAAATCTCTTGATATCAGCATCTGTGACCCTTTTGCTGTCAGCGTTGTGACACTGAATTATTTGCCTCTTCGTCTTGACTAAGACCTATTGAAATGAGAAACAGCACATCTCTGGCAATTTGTTAAAATCACTTCAAGTCTCTGAGTGATGTTAATGATCACTGACTGAGGGTGGAGAGCAGCAAGGTGAATGGCATGATGAATGGCAGATGACAAACATACACTTTTCTGATTAACTTATATCTGTGCACTTCCAAGGACTCTCAATACAGCTCATCATATCCTACTTTTTACCTTGTTTGCCTTCATCACTCTTGTGGGAAGTATCCTCATTTAATTTATTTTTAATACAGAGCTGAAGCAGAGAGGGAATAAATAACTTGTCTAAGGTCACCCAGGTCTGCCTAGGCCTCCAGCACTGGTGCATACAGAGACCTCCATCACTTGCTGTTTTGGACTTGGAGATAAATCTTATGGCTGGTTGGTCCTTAAGGATGTGCTCAGAGCTCTACTGCTCCCTACCCTTGTGACAGCATCTGCGTCACCAGATACTGAAAAAGCTGTCACAAGGAGACAGGACAGTTACAGACATAAGTACCAGCATCAGACCTTGTGAAGGTGCTTGAGATTTGGTGCATGTGCTCTAGGAGCTGCCAAATTTAAAGGCACTCCAGCAGATTTCTGCAGAAGTATTCACAGATACAGCCAGTCTCCACATGTCTATCAATAGTGCTCAAGTGTCAACACTTCCAGGTTAGGATCTTAGGGTGCCCTCACCTGCTATAGGGTTGCTAATGGCCATTATCCCTGTTTCATAAATGAGGAAAGTCAGGCACACAACAATAAAACAATTCTTCTGCAGCAACTCACAGATCAGAGCTGGAATTAAAAAAAAAAAAAAATATATATATATTAAAAAAATGAACCCATGTCTCAAATACGCTGTATTAGCTACAGAGTTATCAAACCACTCCTCTCAGAGTTTTCTCTTCCATTCCCGCTCCATCAGCACCATCTTCCCCCAATTGCTGATCATTTCTCTCTTTGCTATTGTCATTTCCCTTCCTATTGTCTTTTCCACTGTCCCTCTCCCAGCAACAATCCCTTCCTCCCAGTTCTAAAGCTTTGCCTCAGGTTTTTCCCTAAATTTGATTGCATCACCCCATCTCCTTGAGACCAGAGCTGCTTCTCAGGAGTGGAACATGCAGCTGTTGGTGACTGGAAAGAGGCCAGCAGACTCCCTGTTCACCCGAGCTGTACTGGAGTAGGATGCTGAGTGACCATGTCCTTGTAAGAGTCCTTGGCTGCCTGTTCAATATCCTGGAAGCAGCCCCTAGTCACTGGAAAAGGGATCTGAAGGAGAAAGGTTGCTCCCCCTGGCCTTCCCCAAATGATATTTTATCCAGCATGAAGGAGATGTTGACAGAAGGGTCCATGTGTCACCACAGATGAGAGATTCTTGGCTGGTAGGGATGTGCCTCCACTAGTCACCTCCACTCTGGCAAGAGGACACCTGAGGCTCCTGATTATCCACAGCAAGAGGCTGAACGTGTAGCGCTTCATTCTGCTCATAAAAAGGGCTGTCATGTAGAGCAGAGAGAGGGCAAAGGCAGGACAGCCAGTTCCCTTGTGTTATGTGGAAGGAACGAGGAAAAAGAATAGGTTTATTTATGGCATTGCTGCTCTGATTTGAGTACACAGGGGTTTGAAAGTGTACAGTTTTTATGTTAATTTATTTTTAAACTCAGGAGGAAGGACTGAACTCACTACCTGTGAGCTATGTGCTTGGTGCTATTAATCTGACATCCTCCTTCAGTGCATCTCTCTCAAGATATACTTCATTAGCTAAACCTAACTACACAGAATTTGCTCTTGGGATGCACAGTGGTCAAATAATGGGATGAGTATGGTATGCAACCGCAGGGAAATGGGTTTGAACAGAACTCAGGTACTCTCCAAGTCTGCCTTCCCAAGCAGTGTGTCTCCAAGTGATGAAATGCAATGCTATCAAATATCATGACAGAAAGCACAAATATAAAACATGAGGGTGCCTCTTAAAAATAAACGTTGCTTTGGGATCTTTTTCTCAGGAGAATGAAGTTTCCAGTGTGCTAGCTCTCTCTGCGTGTGGTGTCACATGCTGCATGGTCTGTTCCCTATAAGCTCTCAACATATGCTATGAATATGCCTCTGCAGTACAAGCATTCTAAATCAGATGCTTATGCCGCCTTCTGATCTTTTGCAGTCACACATACATACATCGGGTTTTGCCACAGGCTATCTATCATTTCTCCCTTTCCAGCATCTGAAACGCATGACCCACAACTTGGTTTTATGTATGTTTTACTGCAGTTTCCACATAATCACACAGGAAGCTTTAATTCTCACCTTATGAAGCCAAGCACAGACACATAACACTGGACACAGCCTGCAGTTCTAATCCTTGTGTGTCAGAAGTGTCATGAGTGTATCTCTGATCACCGACAGGCTGTATTTCTCACAACTGAAGGAAACATTATTGAGTCAAGTTCCAAGCAAAGCGTCACTCTTCATGGTCAGTTGTTTACCCACATCATTTTTCACCTCCTACCCCAAAGTAACATCTAAAGTCATTAGGCAGCTGCTGCCCTCTGCCTCTGAGCTCTCTTCATTTCAGCTGTGTTAAGCACACTAGTGGTGCATGAGGTGAGCATTTTCCATCACTGTAGCACAGACAGCTCCAAAGGCATGCATCGCCCTCTGATGACCTACCACACATTGCAAGCTTGTATTGCACTGGACGAGGGTAGGGAATGAATAAATGGATTTGCTGCATATAATATTTTAGGTGCAAAGACTCATCTCTAACACAGGTCAGAATACACTCGAGTAGGTACAGATTTCCTGCAGGTATCAAAGGGAAGCAGCCCCATTCACTTAGGACTCACCTTGTGTCAAGGCTGTGATTTGCCCCTCTCATTCCTCCCTCTCCTCCCCTTCTACTCATTCACCAGGAATTCACCATGCCTGGTCTCTTCCCCATCCCAGACTGCAAGCGGCAGACACAGCTGGACAGCATCATCCACCTTCCAGCTGCCTCTGTTTAAGGCCACAAAAAGAGGTTATGGGTCACCTCAGCCCCTGGCTTACTGCAACCAGCCATACAAACCCTCCTGCCTCAGAGAATGACACAATTTGGCACAGCACTCGCCAGAACAGTGCTGTCTGTAACACCAAGTGACACCGATTCAAGTAGGGCTCACCCAACGCTGACATCATGTTGTACATCCTTCATCCCCTCCAACAGCACATTTCTGTGTAAACTTCAGGGGACATGACTCTTCCAGGAGGGCATATCCCAGCACAGGGACATTTCTAGTGGGGATATGCCCTCACTGGTTGGATGCAAGAAGATGGAGGATTTTTTAGCTCTATGGAAAGGGGTTAGCTGGGAAGAGGTGACAGGGAAATAGTCTTTTAAAATACCTGTCCTGTGCATGGAGCAGATGGCACAGGGGCATCAGAGAAGCCCTGGAAACAACCAGTTGAGCTTTAGCAACAAGTCATTTCTTCTACTTCGAATATAGGCTCGATCGTCTTCCAGCTAGGGCTGGAAAACATCGGGTCTGCTCTGCCTGTGGGGCTTTGCGAGTTTGTATATTCTGAACTATTGCCAGGAATAACTTTGGTGCTGGGGGGATCAATGCTGGGCCCTGTGCAGCGCATCAGTAAGGCAGTGACTTATCCATTGAGGAGGGAAGCTGGGGAAATCCCCTCCCACTCTAAACTATTTCTTGGTTCTTTACATTAGTTATCAGCCCTTGGGGATATATTTTCCTCTCTCCGTACTTTTTTGCGGTCTACATTATCATTTGCTAAATATTAGCATGTGCTGTTTATCATGAGGTCTGCAACCCTTGTTCACTTCAGGGAGTTTGCAACTCAGTCGCAGCAATAAATTTTCTGATATTCTATGGGCTTTATAGCACTAAGAGGCACACAGATGAAATTACTATCTCAGAGCCTTCAACCCCTAATCTCACAAGGAAACATTGCTCACCAAGGGCAAGGAGGATGCACATAAACGCAGGTTGTTTATGCTAACAGTGGATTCAGACTCAGGCTCCAAGCCTGCTTACTAATCATGATGACTACTTTGGCTCCCTTGGTTTTATAACATGTTTGAAAGGCTCAGGGAAACCACATTACCTGCAACTCCCTTTCAACAGCGTGTTTGGTTCATAAGAGCTGCTGGACAAGCAAAGGAAACGGGGTGTGCTTGTGGCCTGGGAATCAGTTATAATAACATTATAGTGACCAAAATTAACACCATGGGCTACAATTAATGTTCCTCTATGTTTATTGAAGAACAGAATCATCTGAGACCTGACTCAAAACCTGTTGATTTTGCAGCAAGTCCTAGGACCCGCTCAGACAAGACACGATTTCTTACTGACCTACTTTGCCCAGCATGTTTGAAGAGTTTGGATTTTCTCCCTGCAATAGATGTTGTCTAAGAAGGGATTCAAATTTTAACCAGAAAAGTTACTCCAGCACCTCCAGATTTCTGAGCCCCGAAGCCCCTTTCAGACTCATTCTTGCTTAATGACTAGAAATGCTCCAGCTTCTCCTGGCTACAGGATATGATCCCGAGTGCCTTCAAAGCAAATCGGACTTCAGACTGAACCACGAACATTTAATAAAGAGTTTGAGGGGGGGTTTATTAAAGAAATAAATCAAATGCTACTTGAACATACATGTCCAAAAGAAACACTGGTCTGAGGAGTATGTATTCTCAGTTATCAAATTAGCCCAGCTTCGTGCCCAGCTTCGTTTCCACCACCAGTCTAAGTAATGGTGGATGTTGTCCAACCACTTCTGTTTCAAGAGGTTGAGAAATCACAGGGAAAGTCATGAGTATCAGAGAGGAGACATCTTTCTGCCCCAAACATACCATATCGTGGTACAACTGCTGCTCTCTGAGAAGGGAAGCACAGGAAAAGGGGAAGAGGAGACTTGTTGGGCAGCTGAGTGGCCATGTCACATGTGCAGAAGAAGCAACTGGCATTATCTGGTTTTGCTTTGCCAACCTTATGGCAACAAAAACGAGAGAAAGAACTGGACAAAAATATTTGAGAGCAGCCTAAGAGCACAAAAATGGGGCTGCTTCCCCTGCAGCGGCAGGGCACAGCCCTCTCCTCTGTCCCTCTCTTGCTCTCCCACTATCACCACAGAAAACACTCGAAGATCAGGGTTCCCTGGCCATTCCCTGACTGATGCAAAATCCACTTTCCATCACACAAGGGCCAGACTATCTCAACACTTCCCTGGTAAGAAATTGTTTTGCAGCCCCATAGCCGTTTCTGGTGGGAAAGCTGTTCTGATCTGGAGCAGGGATGTTTCTAAGTATGCCAGGTTCCTGAATGCAGCAGCCTGTTATCCCAGCAAGACTGAAGGATAAACAAAGAGGGACTGGAAGAATAATGATTTCTAAACCTCCTCAATCTGGAGGTCAAATCCAAGGCATATCTATATTAATAAACTAAAGGGCTCAAGCACTGACTTTCAATAATACACATGTTCTAACTAACAAAATTTCCAGAGACATTTTGGCCTATGCACACAACACCCAAAACAACAACCAAACACCCTGGCAAGGCCCAGGGGACAGCACAGCTGAGGGACTTTTCACAGCAGATAGTTTGGGTATAGAGAGTTTCTCTATTCAAATGTGAGCCATGCCTTGCCATTTGCCCTTTGGGCCAGAGAACGTTTCTACTGCATAAGCGTAGCCTACAGGGACTCTCTCCTAAACACACAGTTAACTGTCCAAAGTGGCACAGAGCTGTGTCTGCTGTGGTGCATAAGGGATGCCTCGCAGGTCATAGCTGCCTCCTTGATGTATTCAGACTTGTTCTCTGTTGTCTCTGCTGCCTGGGAGACATAAAGGGAGCAGAAGATTCTGCAAGTTGGGGGGATTCCCTTTGGCATTTCCCACCAGTGGGCATTGAACAAACACCATCAATCAAGACACCACTATGAGGCAGGGAGAGCGGAGTGGGCAAGCCATGGCATACTGCAACAGGTCTGCTGGCAGATGGTGCCAAGGGGCTCAGAGCCAGCTGGAAAGGGTTCTAACTAGGCTGTGTTGGCTTTTGCCAAGATAAGGGCTGGGTAGACCCTGGAACGCCTCCCAGGCTGTGGGGTCTAGCTGAAATCTGCAAGTGCTAAGTGCTTTGCTTCACCAGAGAGAAGAAATTTTCCCTGTGTTGCTGGGCATGTTCCCTCCATTGGCAGGATCCAGGTGACATGGGTTGTCCAAGCAAGCAGCTCCTTGGCTGGAGCACATCCTCCAAATCAGGCAAGACCCCCCATGGTTGAATCAGGCTGTTGGGGTGACACACCTCCAGGCATGTGAGGCTATGCTGTGGTCAGATGCACCCTGGCAACACAGGATGCACACATGAGTGCCAGGCAGTCAGAAAGCAGGAGCATCATGGGGGTGCTCACAGCTCTGCTGGTGTCACCGCAGCTGCTTCCATATGGACAAACACCCCACAGAGCTGGTGTGTGAAACCAGACCTGCCAGAGCATACTGCATCACTACAGAGTACAAAATACCATCAAGGAGTTATGACTGTGGGACAAGCTGTTATTCTTGGCTTGGTTCAAAGCATCTCTTGTTGGGAAATATAGTTTTTTCAGTGTTACAGACTATAGGACTATAGCCCTAACCCAAACCATTGCTTCTGAGCTGGGTAAGTTTCCACTGAATAAAAAGAATGGGAATTATTTTCTTTTTTAATCACTAACTGGGAAAAGGAATGTCCTCTGGAAGGAAATGTTTTCTTTTAACGTCTCAAAACAGAGAAGAGGCTCTTTGCTCTTCTGTGCCATAAGGAGGATAACATTGCCAGTCCATTTTTGGGATCTGTTGTTTTCAAAAATGGGTAAAAACAAGAAATAAATAGCAACACCAGCCTTCTATCTCTTGCATTCTTGCTGTCCTCCACAGGGACAGCTGCCAGAGCAATGAAACTATATCAGGACCACTGCATCCCTTGAGAAAAGATAAACCTTTCCCAGGGCCTCATTTTTGCACAGTGTAATATGGAGGAGTCAGCACTGGATTCAGACACTCGCATTTAGGTGTCTGAAATATAGGTGTCTGCAAGATACGTGTCTACATGGGTATTGGATATGTGAGTTTCCATTGTTGTCAGCATTGATCTGGTCTTTGCCATCTGAGAATAATTCAGCTGGTCAAATACCCCAGATCCAGTTAAACATGGTTGTCCAGGGCATTTGAAAAGCCCTAAGCTGAAACATCAAAGAGAGTGTGCAAATATTAGGCAGGACCTATAAATAAAACAAATTGTCTAAAATAATAGTATATGCGTATATATGGGCTACTGAGCTTTAGATATCTAGTCAGTACAAAACCAAGTTTCCTTGGCTACAGCAATATTTTTGATACCTTTAGACTGCTACATTCAGTATCAGAATCAAAACCTGAATCCCATCCTGCAAAACTGGATTCAAAGCCACTGAACTCTTTAGAACTCTTTAGAAGAGACATTATTTGCCAAAAGCAGGTATTATTGAACTATATACATAATTTTTGGCTTTTCTAATCATAAGACATAAAACTTTCAAAAACTAGGAAGTTTAAAAAATATTTGAAGTTATTTAGTAAACTTATAATCAATGAGGTGCTAGAGAACTTCAGTTAAGCATCACAAGGTTTGCAGACTCAGGAAAAGAATGACAAATAGTAATTAAAATATTTAATTTTGTAGAAAACATATCCAAGGTAAGAATTATCTGACCTAACTTTAGATGTCAACAATGCAGATACTCACACTTGGTCTGGTCACCATAGATTCCTCTAAAAACAAAAGAGAAATAAGCACTCACAAGGTACCTGAGATACCGACTTTAAAATGAAATGAACTGCAACCTAGGAAAGACGATTTCTTTTCATATACTGACTACAAAGGGAGGCCAGTGTATCTAGTCCATATGTAGCTGATTAGACTGTAGATGGCTACATCTGGTCAGCATTAGAGCATGTTTAATAACATACCTATCTGCAACTGCATTCCTATTCAGATCAATATGTCTACACACTTGGTACTCCATCCCTCTATTTACACTCCAGATTGCATCCATTGCTAGTCCAAACCTTTAATCTTGAACTCCAAAAGCATCTGTAGGTTGGATCCAGCTACACTGAGATCTACAACTCACTCGGTAAGGTCCCTCAGGAAAACACAAGGCTCACCAAGCCAGGCCAAAACACCTGAGATGCAGTTAGAGACGCAACATTCCCTCCAAGAAGTCTGCAGAAGAGTGCTTACAGAGAAACAGGGGAATCGTTACAAGTCCCTTCACTTAGGAAAATATTTTTTCCCTAACCAAAATCTCAGTGCTAATGATTAAATACATTTCCTTATATAAAATCTGCTCAAGACTTCAAGAAACCCATTTACCAAGAGCTATCATGCCAAAAAGTGAAGTAGTTCATATGTAGCTGAATTCAAAAGCCTCGCATATATAAAGAGCTGGTGAACCTTTTTGCAGTCTGGGACAGGTAAATAATTTTTTGCACCAGTCTAGCTTGAAAGTCAAAAAGCCTGGCTCAGCCATGAGTGTGTCAGCATCCCAGGGAATGGGGTACAGTTTCTTGGCCAGCTACAAAAGGAAGGTGAGTCAGTCAGCCATCAGGATCTATAACAGTGCAACTTGCACTGTTATTAGAAGTTATGCCTCCCCATCTGGAAATTAAATGCAAACATACACATATGCTTAAGCGTTGCTTAAGAGAAAATCACTACCCTGACAAAGCTGAACAGGACCAGGAAGGAAAGAAAAACAAAAAATACAAACCAGTATCTGTGCCTCCCCCATTTAAGTTTTCTCTACCGTCAGGGCACCCTCAGATTTAATTAAGCACAACTTAGGGGACAAAGAATAATGAGGTGAGGAAGGAAAGAAAATCCATTTGTTAATACTGTAATAGGCTAAGAAATATCTGACAGAAAATTTACATTACACCAATTTACTACATAGCTTGGTCTTCTCAAAACACAGCACTGACATTCTATACTCCATTCTTCACCAGAACCCAAGGCATCTGCAGAAGTTTTTGGTAATCTCTGACAGCACAGAGGAGAAAATTTGCCTTTCTTACTTGTGGGAATCAGGTACAGCTTTCACATAGCAGAAGTCAGACCCTTTGATCAATATACAGAACATTAAAAAATGTGTGTTAGTATGTAATCATGTAGATCCAGGGTAGAACTGGATGGTTTGATTTTTTCAATGAAAAAACATACGAGAGAAGAGAATGTAACATTAGTCTTCATAGTAATAAGAATTATAAAAATACTCCAGAGGGAACAAATAAATGAAAGAGAAATGGGAGACAGTCATTGAATTCTTGACTGAGTGCATTATCGTGACAACAATGGGTATGTCAGACAGGAACTTAACGCATGATCTTTCCAAAGCTCCATGTCAATAAAGTTCAACAGTGGCTGTAAGGTCTGAGAGATTCATCACATCTGTGTGGTCATGTTTGCACTAAATGCATAAAATGAAACCCCAAGGGAGATGGTGAGGCTGGTGTTCTCACACACCAGATGCTGAGCAAACAGCCTTAGGACATGCAGCCTAGCCACACAAGGTAGGAGGAAGCCAAGTGACTGCCCAGTATAAAAGAGATGGTGATAAATCAGGGTTAAGAAGAAAGCCTTTTGGCTAGGCCAGTGGCTATCCACTGAGCCATGCTGACTACCATGCTTGTCCAAATATAGAGGTAACACTTAGAATCACACAATCATAGAATGGTTAGGGTTGGAAAGGACCTTAAGATCATCAAGTTCCAACAACTCCTGCCATGGGCAGGAGCACCTCACACTAAACTATGTCACCCAAGGCTCTGTCCAACCTGGCCTTGAACACTGCCAGGGATGGAGAATTTACCATTTCTTTGGGCAACTTGTTCCAGTGCCTCAGCACCCTCACAGTAAAGAACTTCTTCCTTATATCCAACCTGAACTTCCCCTTCTTAAGTTTAAACCCATTACCCTTTGTCCTATTACTACAGTGACACAACACTTGTTGGTAAGAAAGAGGGAGAAGAAACATGGTAGGGTTTTGCCCTTTTACGAACTGATCTATTTTCTTTTTAATTTTCAGGTACCCTTGGAAAAAAGTAATTTTTTATCTGTTCCCAGAGGTGTTTTTTCTTCTAAAGAATTTCTTCAAAGCTTGAAGCAAATAAACATGATCTAAGGACTAGATAGTGCAAGTCCCATCTACAGACTGGTCCTTGATATACACTCTTTGAATCACTGTGAGCTATAAGCATCCAGGCTAAGGCACTTTTTGACCAGCTAGGGGAAAGGTCTGTTGGACTGCAGATGGAGCTGCATTACCAGGTATCTTCCTCTCCCTGAGGCTTTGTCTTGGACCCAAATGGAGTAACACCCGTTCAAAAAAGAGACCTCCAAGTCTCTGCCTTCCTCCTTCCCCTGAAGGCACTGACACCAAGGGTCCATCTGCTTTGGATTAACCAGCCTCCAGAGTCTCTGCAGGCAGCTGTGAGATGGCTTTCAAAGATAAGAGATGGCCCAGGGTGGCCTCATGGGTTTGGAATTTAGTTCAATATCTTCTAAAGGGATTTAGTAGGATTTGCTTCATTGTTTATATGATGTAGTATCAGTCATCTTTAAGGCCCCAAGCCTTTGTATCAGAAAGGTTGGGAACACAACCAGCCAGCAAGGGATGCTGATGATGTCCCCCATGATCCTGTTTTCCACATGCAGAAAGGCTTCCCTACTCTGACATTCAGAAATTTCTACTTTCTTTGGCTCAGTTCACCTAAATGAGGAAAAATAAGTGAAATACTGAGAGGCAGGATACTTGGGACTGAAGTTGAAGAGAGAGTCAGCTTTTCTCCCCAGGTAGTGGTGCTGGTACTGCATGATGCTGAAACAACTGCCATTGCTAATATATGGCAAAGAAACTGTAAGTCTCTGCTGGCCCCCAGGGGAAAAATAACCATAAGCCTGCTCAGTGACTGTTAAAAGATATAGGTAATTGTGGAAAAGAGCAACAAAAAGACAACTGGGTGATTGGACAGGTTGATTTATGAGGCAAGATTAAAGGAGCTGAACATGAATGGCTTAGCTAAACAATGACTGAAACAGGACATGAAAAGTAGCCACTGTCAACAGTATTTGGAGTGTCTGTCTGAAGGGGCATTAACCATTTGGGTGCGTACAATTTGCACAAAAGGAGTTCATGAAATGGAGGTAGGAAAAGTAAATGCCAGGTGAATGTTTGTGAAAGTTTCTTGAAGAACTAGAGTGCTGGGGTGTAACTCCCATGTCAATCTCCTCCCCACTTTAAGGTGAGATCCACCTCTAAGAGGTCATCTGTGTTGAGCAGACATTACCTAAGGAACTTGAAGGAGATCTCTACTAATCAAAATGCTCCTAAATGCCTCTAATCACTACTACAGTGATGGCCAGATGCAAAGACTGTAAAAGGCCATTCCAAGACCTCCATACAACCAGAAGATAAAATAGGCCTCCAAAGGCCTCCAAAGTCAAGGTAGAATGCAATATGCCCAAAGAGGCTCAAAAGAGTGGTTCTCTGGAATTCTTTTATACCATTCAATGATAAATTGGACCTGGGCATGTCCCATGGTGGTGGGAAGACACAGAAATGTCAGCCATCACTTTTTCTCTCCCAGCCGAGAACTTGAACTGGAACAAGAATAATGCTCTATAGCTACACATGGCTACAGGGACCCCGGTTGGGCATCATTTGATGTTATACATTACATAGTCATATAAGTTGATAACACCCTTCTCCCTGCCTAGTCCATGCAGGGCAGAGTTGTTAACAGCTGCCTGCTATGGAGCTCCCTCCGCAGTTGGTCTGACCATAGGGAGCCATAGCTCAGGTTCAAAACGGAAAAAAAGAGAAATAATCTTGCCACATCCTGCTGCTTTCTTTTCATCTCATATAAGAAAGGATTAGGCAGGAAATACTGTGTGGTGAAAAGTCCACGTGGAGAACAAAGCATGGATCTACTGATCTAACAAAGTCACTACAGAATATACAGCAATAAGCTACTAGACAGGGAGAAAGCATGTACAGGTAAGGCGTATGTTGATAGATTTTAGGTTCAGCACAAATCCCAGACACAAACTTTTGTGTGAATGTTGTCTCCATGCATAAAGTGAGATTAATATTTTCTCCCAAAATCTGCCTGGCCCTGCTTTTGTAACCACTAAATTACTCATGGTAGGGACTGTTTTGTAGTAAGCGAGTGCATTGCACAACAGGACAGTCCTTACCGAGACCTGTAGGCATGGCAACATCATGTAAACCATTAGTGCACTTCCCAGCAATTAAATACGCATTTGATGCCCATGTACCTTTCATCAATGGGCTACAGACACCCCTGAGTGGTCGTCACTGTTATTCTATTTCAGCAGCATCTCACAAACCCCGATTGTACCACAGGACCCCATCACAGAGGTCACACACACTTGTAACTTTGGTGGCTTTCACAAAATTGCTATTTATTTCTCCTCTCCGTCCTGCTCTTCCAGTTCTCTTTTCATGGTCAGGAACAAGGATTTTCCAAATCGCATAGAATTTCCTGTTTGCTTCACATTAAAGTGGAGAAAGAGAAGAGAGGGCAGCTAGAAAACAGCAGGGCAGTGGTACGTGCACAGCAGAGAAATGTGCACGTGCTCGCAGAAAGACACCAGCTGTGAATTCTTCTATAAACGGTGCAAGGAAATGGCATTATCTTGATACATTTTCAAAAAGTGAAGGCAAATATATATGTGTTCCATGCGAACAGATCTTAACTGGTCATGGTGTCAAATGCCCCCTTTAAATTTAATCTAATGAGTTTTTCACTGAGCTGTCAGCAACCTCCAGTAGCCTCAAGGCACTAATGGGTTAGCATCAAGGTGTCAATGCTTTTGGCATTAACCTCAATTAGGAGGAGTTAGGGTGATCACTGAATGAAGGGTCAGCCATTCATTGCTCAGACATTCCTCTGGCTATAGCCTGCAGTGTCCTGCATGAAAGGGGCTGGCAGACTGGCTGCCTACCGCCTTTTCAGTAAAGAAGACTCATACTTGGAAACATTACTGTTAATTACTATATTTGAAACCTGTGCAGGTCTTGACAGGCATGGAGAATCATCAGTAACCCTACTTAATGAGGCTATTCCATGAGGTTGCCAGGTAAAAATGTAATAAAATTATAAATATCTACCACTTACTCATGCCAGAATTTCTAAAAGAACACTGCTAAGGGAATCAACATATGTCCTTAACATAAAAAGGACATGGAACTGTTGGAGCAAGTCCAGAGGAGGGCCACGAGGATGATCAGGGGACTGGAGCACCTCCTGTATGAAGATAGGCTGAGAAAGTCGGGGCTGTTCAGTCTGGAGAAGAGAAGGCTGCATGGAGACCTCATAGCAGCCTTCCAGTATCTGAAGGGGGCCTATAGGGATGCTGGAGAGGGACTCTTCATTAGGGACTGTAGTGATAGGACAAGGGATAACGGGTTAAAACTTAAACAGGGGAAGTTTAGGTTGGATATAAGGAAGAAATTCTTTACTGTAAGGGTGGTGAGGCACTGGAATGGGCTGTCCAGGGAGGTTGTGAATGCTCCACCCCTGGTGGTGTTCAAGGCCAGTTGGACGAAGCCTTGAGTGGCATGGTTTAGTGTAAGGTATCCCTGCCCATGGCAGGGGGGTTGGAACTAGATGATCTTAAGGTCCTTTCCAACACTAACTATTCTATGATTCTATGAATCAGTATGTCAAAGAATAGAAAGTCTGTACAGTAGGGTTGTGAATGCAGAAGAAAAATCACCACATAGATAATCTATTTCATTTTAATTTTGCTTCACTTATCTCTCTCCAGATTTTCCAAAAGATTTCTTTTAGATGTATTACATTCATCTTGCACAATCATTCTCAGGTAGCTCTGCTTTTCTGGTGTGAAATCTTGGATAGATGACAAATGCTTTCAAGGCTGTACCCTCCCTATTCAAGCACAGAGGTCTCCAGACAGCCAGACAGACCCCTGCAGAGCCACCCCAGTTCTCTAGCTGGACGACTGATGTTCAGCCCCAAGGACATGCGCAAATTTACGTTAGAGGAAATCATTCAATGAGCAAATCTGTTTAGAAACCTCAAAGATATGTCCAGACATCTTAAAATCTGGCTTATGTTGCAGTTTAGCATTACAGTTATTACCATAGGAACTCCGAGTCCGTTCTAAAACACTTCTTAAAATTCTAGATTTTTGAAATATATGGGTAATACCAGAATAAAAAAAAAGTCCCATCTGCCTCCTTCCCATCCTTGACATCACCCACTCCACACAACAGTCTAACCTCTCTTCCCTGCAGCCAATCAATACTCCAGCATCCCATAGACTGAAGTAGCATGGATACTGAGCAAAATGACCTGCAGCAGCCCCTTACACTCCACAGGAACCATGCAGCTAGCCCCTGATGGCTAAAAATTTTAGATCATGGTCCCTATCAACTAAAGTGAAACAAGCAAAAAAAATACAAATAAAAGGAATAAAGGTCTCAGATGCACACACCTTGTGAACAGTGGGGGTCAGGGGTTGTAAAGTAATTTTGCTAACTCTCTACAGGACTCTTTTTTCATAGCAGAAGCTCTATATGTAACCCAGGAATGGCAGCAATGGAGGACCACAGCAGCAGGCTTGCAAAAGTTGTCTGATTGTAAGGCGGGGCTTGTCTTACAGCACATTCTGCTTGGGATCATCATAAAAGCTGTCCTTTGAACTGCCTCTCTGCTTCCTCCAGCCCCATCTTCCTTTCTCTCCATCCCCAAGGCATTGATTTTTATCTCCAGGTCTCCATTTCTTCTCCGCAAGAATCAAAGGGTTTTCAAGCCTTTCCCTTGAGGTGACAGCATTACCTGCTCCTCCTCCACCTAAGATGCAGAGCTCTGCTTCCTCACAATATTTATTTACCCTAATCAATGTCAGACACAGGCTCATTCTGCCCTGGTATTGAAGAGTTGCTGTGCCTGGGCCAGCCAGGCCAGACATCTTTGGACTCTTCTGGATGTACGATTCAGATCAAGCTACAGTTGTGCGATAAGCAAAGACAAACAGGAGCAGCACAATGACAGCTTCCAATTACATAATTTACCAAGCTTCGTCTTAAGCCTAATAGGGCTGTTTGTGCCATGTCAGTCACATTTCACATTCTTGTACAATAACTAATGTTAAACCTGAACAGTTCTTTGCCTGTATAGCATATTACTCGTTGATGTAGGATGGCAGAGTTACTATATTCTCTGTTACTAGCAGGTACTCCCAAGCTCATTCATAAAGTGTGTGCCCCACTCACTTTAGTACTGCTCAGCAAAAGAGATGGCATCTTGCCTTTGCCCTCAGGTAATCCATGATCTCCAACAGATCTGTTCCATGAATCCAAATTATCTGAGCCTTGCTGACTGAGGGGTTTTCTTCTTCGCTTCTTTCTAAGATCCAGGAAACTTCATCCACAAAAATTGTTAAGACAACATCACCAAAGATGACGAATTCACAGCCTCAGAAGTCAGAAAATGTCAGCCTTGAGCTTTGTGCTCACCCATCATGGTGCAGTCTTCAGTTACACTGCCATGTGCTTTTATAAACAACTTCTGTGATGTGTGAGTATTTTTGAAAGTGAGGTCTCCTTTCTTCTGAGAGGAGAAACAAGCCCCTTTCTTTTCCTTCTGGATGGAAATGTGTAAAAGGCAGTTCAACAAGTCCATTTGCTTGCAGGAACAGGCAACAGATTTTACATCACCAATAAAAATCTACTCTCCCCCTCTCCCATACCACCAGCTTGTCCCTGACAGTCTGCAACAAATCCAACTTTGAGAACAAGAGTCCAGAAGTATAGAAACCTGAAAGCCAATCAAAGAAGATAGCAAAGCTATAAACCCCATACTAGCTCCTAGAAACATCAAGGGAATTTATAAGGCTGAAATGTAGAAAGTGGACCTCAATCCCACACAAATCCAATTAACAGGAAAATCCTTCTCCAAACCCAGGTCTGGAGACTGATATAGCCTTGAGCTGAGGTGCAAAACACCAAGCTGCTATTTAAGAACTCTTTCAGCACTACCACTTCTGTGTGGCTACAGGTAATTTCTCAAGGTTCAAAGGAAGAAATCCCCCTAAGAACTTAAATAAGCATCATGTTCAGCTCTTACCTAGGTAAAGCTATGATAAGTGGAGAATCAGTCAAATAGTAGGAATGGAAACCAACAGATGTATGTAGAAAACAATGGTATTATCATGCAGTTCATCTCTTTCAGGCACCTATTTTAGGATGAGATGATTTGTGCCTCTAAAGCAGCTGTTTTTCTCCATTACCTGTAAGAGGATTTTTTTCTCAGATGGGAATGTCTACACTATAAATCTCTATGGCTTTTGTCTAAACTTGGTCAGATGAATCTCACTTCATGAATGTCCCATTATTTGTAGTCATTATGTGAGGACTGGATAGCTTTTTAAGACATACACTATAGCTTGAAGAAAAGCATAGGCTTGATACAAAAATTACTGGACAAAATTCTGTTATCTTGGGAAATAAGACAGAGGATTTGAACATGTTCTAAACCATCTCTGAACTCAGTGTCTTGACATTAAATGTGGTCACATAATGGAATTCTATTATGACCTTACTCTTCATTTATTTGGTAGGTCAAACTACATGGCTGTGATTTTAAAATCAACATATCTCTGAGTTCTACTTTACAGTACAACACAAGAATCCCAGTTAAGTAGATATTATCAAACATTATATATTTAGTATCCCTAAAGCCAGGCTGCCTAAAATGTTTATTTGTGTATAAACATCAATTTTACTTCAACTTTTGAAGAAAGGAAATCTGCATTGTATGTTCTGTTTCTGTCTTTCTCTAGCAAGACCTTGCCTGCATTGCCCTGCTTCAAAAGGGCAGATCCTGGACACTGCTTTTTATAGCAACAAAAATCATTTGTTTTCAGTGATAAAAATACATTATCTATATTCATGAAATCATAAATTTTAAGAGCAAAAGGGACCATTACATTCTTCTAGCCTGAGGCATTGATAGATTTACTGCACAGAAGCTAATGGACTAGACCACAGTCCCTTTGAAATGATGGGAGAGAATTGGTGCAGCTCTTTATCCTCCCTCCTCATCACCATTATGAGGGTAACCACCTCAGAGCTCTCTTGTCTAGCACAGACCCTGCCTCTAGTCCAACTTGATAGAATATGTATTTAAACACAACATTTTGGCAAAAGCTAGACTGCTTTCTCAAGTACTCAAAGGTCAGCACACCCACATCACCCCAGAGCATCTCTAACGTCTCTCACTGACCCAGTTTGGTCTCCCAGCAGCAGCAGCAGACACTACAAAACAACAGTAGCTGCTGTCCCTGCGCTCATACTTTATCCTTTACCTGTCCAGTTCTCTCATCAGGATGTGAAGCGCCTGGCCTCTGGGACCCAGCTTATCGCCTCATAAAGCAGGATGGCAGGATTATTAATACGGCAAAACTGCAGGATTTTGCCAAGAAATTTATGAGTTACGATGGCAGTTCATTAGCTCTCAGCCCAATGACCCCTTTCTACTGAGCACGAATCAAGCAAGAGGCACACACACATCTAAAAGCACGATGGATATTCTCATCAAAAATACATCCAAGCCCACATTTCCTCCATTTTGTCCAACATAGGTCTAACAAAGGCATTGAAAAGCCACCAATTAACAGGACCTAGCTAACCCTCTGAAACACACCTAGACACAAAGAAATTCACAATCCCCATTTTTCTTTCTTTCTTTTTTTTTCTCATCAGGCCATTTTCAAGTGATGCTGTATTTAAAGAACAGCAAGTACTTAGCAGAGAGTTTACATTTACAGCCACCACTGACTGCACAAGGGAGGCAGGTCTGGCGATCAGGACAGTAAGCACTCTGAATTGCTCCCTCAACTTTCGGTGCTAAGAATA
The DNA here is from genome assembly GCF_034315485.1 of Pezoporus occidentalis. Taxonomy (NCBI): domain Eukaryota; kingdom Metazoa; phylum Chordata; class Aves; order Psittaciformes; family Psittacidae; genus Pezoporus; species Pezoporus occidentalis. The sequence goes on along the minus strand of NW_026915910.1, from coordinate 1,824,882 downwards.
AGGTTTCTCTTTACACACAGACAAGCCCCTCATCCCCACTCAACGAAGCATTTGAGAAAATATTTAACTTTCATGGTATTTATGCATGGTATTAAAATAAAGCACACACTTAAACACTTCCTTGAATCCAAGTGGCATTTTTGCACGTGAAAAAAATCAGCAGGTTTTAATACATTGATGGGTTAGGACTTCAGCAGAGGCCAAAAAAACAAGTCTAGTGTACTAGAGAGGAAAGAGATCTAGAGAATTAAGGAGAGTCTTTGAAGGTAATAAGTGGACAATTAAGTAAAAAAGAAAAGGTTGGCACCACAGTAACTTTTGCCAGCAAGTACAAAACCACTAGCAAGGCACCCACAGATACTACAAATACAATGCTTTATACCAAAGAAAGACAGAGAGACAGAAAAAAAGACTTCTATTAAGTCTTTATTGCACTATTGTTCTCAGTTGCCTTAACACTCTTTTATTTGCTGTTACTCTCTAAAACTTTCAGGGTATTTTAAAGAAAAGGCAGAGCTATTTTGTTTTTCTAATCCCCCTCTAGTTAGAGCTGCCCACACTCAGAAAGCAAACGCATGTGTTATGTGCTTTCCCAGACTTAATTTGCCTTTTCCTTAAAAAAAAAAAAAATCTATTAATGCGGTAATGGGACCCACATACTGGAAAACCCCTCCTTCCACACCATCCCATTAGCTACACCTGGCTCTAGGCCAAAATTTAGTATTTCAGCTCCTGCCAAGATTCAGGTTTGGAATGTTTTCACATTGGAGGATTTTTCATCTGTTTCTTTGGCTGGGCTAATGGGACCCTAATGCACACAAGAGATCGCTATCACATCGGGCTGCTGGTTACTTGCTTGATTCAATCATCTTGTACATACATGCTAACTTGTAGCATTTCCCTCTCAGCTAACTGATGCCAACAGGCATTTAAAGTAAGATGCAGGGGGATATAACATGATAGGGAGAACTGCTGACTTGAGACACTCCCACTGGCTGGAGTAATTACAACAAATTATTACAAAAAATACAGCTGGGCAAAAGGTTAGATGACACCTTTAGTTAAAACCAATTCACCAACAAAACTGTGGATGTCTGGCGGGAATTCTCATGTCCAATAAAACATAAGGCTGGAGCAGTGAACCTCCAAAAAATTTGGACATGCTTAAAGAAAAGCTGCTGCTTCATGCATTTACCTCTTGGAGATCCAGAATATGGCTTAGCTCCTGTTGTCAAGCCAGAGAACAGACTGTATGTGCTGATCTGAAAAACACTTGCAGATGTTCACCTGCCAGGACTGGGAGATAAGTTGCCTCACTAGCTCTTCACTAGTCATTGGTCTACACAGCCAGCACCAGCATTAATGCCTGTCACAAAGGCCATGTCAGCAAAAGGGCCATGATTTCTGCTCACATGAGTTTTCAATCAGTACTACCTTTTGTCACCTCATAAATTACTCCCTCAACCGAGTCTTTCATGAATTCCTAACAGAAGATGACATATTCTTCTCTTTCCAGCCCTCCCTATGCTTTAGCACCAAGAGCAGAGTCCCTACAATCCCCATAATTACTAAAGTTTCTCACATGGGAAAGGTCTGCATGAAAACCCTCCTACATATGCTTCCACATTCACTAATATGCTTGCTCTCACCACCTCTTCTGAAGCAGCACAGTGGGTTGGTAACACTGGCCAAGAACATACTGCAATTTTTCTCACAGGTCAGACCAATGACAATGGTCTCAGAGAGTGATAAAGTTACCTATGTCAAACAGCAACAAGAAATGCTTGAAGTGATGCTCAGAGAAACCTATTCTGTACACCACATTTCCCAAGCTTATGCAAGGATCACCCCTTGTCTTTCACTGCTCTCCAATGAATAACAGCAAAGCTGCATCCTACGCTCCAGTAATCAAGTATTTCCAATCGGAAGAGCTGGGAAACAGGGATATATGTATCTAGATATAGGTCACAGGAAAGTGTGGTCACGTTTGTCAGTCAAAGCCTGTTCCCTTTCACTCCCATATGCTTTGTGAAAGTAGGAAAACACCATACCAGGAGCAATAATGCCTGCAGCATTATGGAAACCTGAAACAGGGACATCCAACAGGAGGCTTTCTACACTGCAATTGTTCTCTAAACCATAAGAATATCAAATTGCCATTTGTTTTTAAAGAATGACAGGATTTACTTCTGTCCAGCACAAGCACACGGGACTGGAATTTGATTTCTTGTTTATTTGATTTTCACATTTTTAAGGATTTTGCTCTTTAAGAGGAGAAATAGATGTCTAGTGATCACAAAATCCAGCTTAGAGACATGTCTGAGATCATGGTTTTGAAAAGGAGCCATGGCTACTTTCAAAGGATGAGGCAGATTTCACCCACTAAAAAGCAAATCATGCCATTTTGTGCTTTCAACCATAATTCATTTCCTGGTGCAGTTAAGCTATGACTAGAAAAGTCAAGGTTAGATTAAGAGATCATTACTGCCTTTTGTGGTGGACTTTGAGACTGGACCACAATGCCAGAATAAAGCTGCGGAGGCCTTTGAAGGAGATATTCTCTTGGAAATACATCCCGGGGCTCTGTTTTGTCCCTGGATTTCTGAGTTATGGAGCTCCTATTTTGCTGCATTGCCTTCATTTCTGTCAATCCCTATGAAGATCAGCTTCTCTCTGGTCTCTTTATGAGATTTTTTTATATTTTTTTATATAAAGATATCACCTTCCTGGCTAGAAAATTCACAGGGCTTTGCATGGGTAGCCTTGCTACTTCTTGCTACAGCATTTCAACCAAAACCCAGAGAAACTAAGAAAAAATAATAACCAAACAAACATTAACCTTCCTGCCACTCCTGCCAAATGAAACAACAGCCAGACAGAAACTCAGAGCCTGATGCTCCTGCATCAATCCTCTGCTCTTCAAGGTGCTGTATATTCGCCATGCTATAGCAACTATACAAAATGCTACAGTAACTCCATCTCAAATACTGTCTACCAGATTCAGCATCCTGCAGTTACACACAGAGACTGTCCCACAGACCTGTTGCTGTCTGAGGACACAGCCAGCACCTCCTCTACTACATGCCCCCCCATCTGCTCAGCAGACTCAAAATAGCACCAGAATTTCCTTTTCCAGAGTTATGTAGAAAGGGACAGAGAGACTGCACTGATCCTAGCAACCACTATATAAGCAAAACCCTGAAGCAAATATTTTCAAAAGTATCAGATGCAAATGACCAAAATGTCATCACTGGAAGAAAAAGCAGACCTGATGTTGTTTTCATACCACAGAGCTCACACAGGAACAATTTTTTCTCTGTTGCAAAATAAGATGACTAGTCAGGTAGGAGTCTGGTCAACACTGTGACTAAAGCTCCTGACTGAGAGTTCAACTCTTTATTTTTTCCAAATAATAGTATTTTGTTAGGAAAATTTTGCAGTGTTCACCTGAAGATTTTGGGAGTGATTTTCTACTAATGCCGTGGATAAGTATGGATTGGCGATTGTCATATTCTGCCATTCAAAATGTAATACAGAATAAAATAATAAGGATCCTATTGATAACCACAACTTCACTGCAGTCTGATGAAACAGCAGGATGCTGACATTCAGGATCTAAGCATCCACTGCATGGACTGATTTCACCACCACGTTCTCCTGCCTTGCAGAGGCAGTGTTGAATGGGTTAACAAAATATCATTTCTGTGTTTTCTGCTTCTTCTATCAAGCCAATAAGTAGAAAAAGAGACAGATTTAAACCACTCAGGTAATCCACAGAGCTTTCCCTTGTTGACCAAAGAATCACCAGAAGCCAGCTGGAAGTTCAGTTTTTATGTATGATTACAAGTCCTGTTGTTCTTCACACACCACTGTTCATAAAACACATACCCCAGTGAGAGTTAAAGTAAGAGAATTTCATGGCTCACCACAGGTGTAGATGACATTAAGATGCTTTCGGATGCCTGGGTAACAAGGATCTCCAAATTCATAGGTGCTGGCATATATGCTGCATCTTCTTTTCCCATGACAGCGCTTGATCATGAGCTGGAGAGCAGTAGCCGACTGACACTCTAAAAGGGAAAAGGGATACCTATTTGTGAGTATTTTTTCATTCACATCAGAAATTGCCTAAAAACATTTACCAGACTCAGACTGTGAGAGCACAAACATACGAGTTTTCATGAGTATTGAAAAATCTTTGTGTTTACATGGGAAGGTATATCTGATTCTGAAACACCTCTAATAAACTGTAAATTGGTGAAAGAAAATTAGCAAAAAGAACAGCGAAGAATCAGAAACCCCCATACAACGGCATAAAGAAGGCAATAAATAAAAGATAGCTTGTTTTCAAAGGGAAAGGGCTACTCGTAATAAAACTATTTCCTTCTCACCTAGCATTTATTCTATAAAAATCTGAAAGGACTCTAAGACAGCTATCAGGATCTTCATTTTAACAGATGGAAAAAAAAGTCATAGAGAAGTAAAAAGATTAACAACAGCAGATCACTTCAAAGGATCAAAAAATAAAAGACTCAGACATGGGGGAAGCTTCCAGCAGCTTTTCACGGAAACCACACATATAGCCCTCCCACTACCAAAGCCTTGCCACACAAACCCAATGCAGCTTGTTTCATTTTAAGGGGAAGAGATAGGGAGAGTTTGAATAGGCTTGTTTAGCCTTTGTTACATGCAGGAGAATTGTCTCAAGTCACCATCTCTTGCCCCCATCTTCAGACAGACATGATCGTGTTATGGTCTACTCTTAGAAGATGTATTTCTAAGAAGGACAATGAGAATTGAATAACTATGTTACCGTCTACCATCTTAAGTAGAAATATTCTGTGAAGTGTGTTTATTTGATGAAAGTAGGAATGTTTCTCATATCAGGACTTTAGAATATGGAAAGCTCTAAAAGTAAATGTTTTGCCAAGTACTGTTTTCTATCAGATGGCTTGTGCCTGTTTTCTCAACTAAGGTGAAAATGATTTGTACAGACTAGCTCTCAAGCTTTTAGATGCTAAACTGATAGCTTGCTTTCACTGTTTAGCATGGGCCAAGCAGAAGGGAAAGCTAGAATGACAAGACATTCCTTCAGTATTAAGCTGTTGCTAAAAGCAATGAGAAAGATATAGATAAGGGACTATAAACCCCTTTTGGTCACTGATCAGAAGGCAGGGAAAGGGAAAATGAACCCAAAAAAGTATTGCATGGTAGAACCAGCAGAAGAGCAAAAGCTATGAGAGAGACAGGAAAGCCACAGAAAACTAAGCCTAGAGGGTTTTTTTCTCAAATCAAAGGCAGCATTTTATTTCATATGCTGCAAATGACAAAACAGGGCCCCATGTGAGCATTTTCATAGTGAACCACCAAAACTTCCTTAGGGTATTTTTGATCCAAGTGTCAAGAGGTTCCAGTGGAAACATCTGGCACACAGCAATCCTGATTTATTGTCTTTTTGTCAAATGTCCAGTTAAAGAAACTCATGAATTCTAAGCACTGCACAAGATTTCATAGAGGGCACCTATTCTTTTGTTTGCTATTGTTTGCACTCCATAATAACAAATTGCCTTGGCCGCCAGCACAGGAGCACACTGCCTCTGCCTGAGAGTGGGGAATTGCCCATTACTGGTCCTGTGATAGGCACAGCAAGTCTTCTGTATATGTCATTACCAGAGATAGTCAGCCTCCCTTTGTAGGAATGAGTGGTAACAAAGTACAGACTCTGCCCTCCACCTTAACTGGTGGTACCGGACTCACTCTTCAGGTGCCAGATCTGTAGATTCAGCACATTTAAAATGTGTCCAGGGGTTTTATCTGTCCTATACTCTCACACTAACCTCACCAGCTTTGTTAACCGTCATTAGTCATGTTTGGGTATTGATGGCATCCCTCCTTCCATGCAGATGTGAGCAGGCTGCAGTCTCCATCATCTGCACTAGGAAAACAAACAGGGCTCAGATCCAGATACACCATTATCCCCCTTGCTTAAGTGCTACCCTACTCCTTAGCAAGATTACGTGATTATCCCAAACAGGTAATATAGTCTGAGACGTAACAGAGCTAGACCCAATCATTAATATGTAGAAGTCCTACTTCCTGACAGATATTTTGGATAGAAAGTATAGGAGCAGGAGTACATGGTAGAGGGTTTAGATGCACGGACATGAGGTCGGCCAGCCACAGGGCCAGGCAGTAGGCTCTTTCTCACTGTATTCAGTAAAAAGTAGATGATGTGTTTGTTAATAGGTGAGCACAATTCTGACGCTACCTTTATCAGGTAGTTATTTTCTCTAGCAGAGGATAGCCTTGCCCATGATACTGATTAAAAAATCATGCCATACTGCCTCCAGGCAGCTGTGAGACCCTGCTCTAGCCCATTCACCGTCCCCACTACCAATACAGATGTAACTTGAGATATAAGAGTTTCTTCCACATAACCCTTGATACCTAGCATCTTCTGTGTAGCTCCATAGCTTCTTCTGTAGCTCTGCCACAGAAGGTCCTAACATTGCAGTCCCTACTTGCATTTTAACAGTGCCCATGTCTAGTCAACACTGTTTGGCTACGTGTCCACTGGTAAATGAAAATTTACCCTGGTCCTGAGGCCAGCTGTGCTGGAACAACCCACAGCCATGCTATTTAAACACTCTTACCCTCCAAAACAGAGTGATGTCACCCAGTCCCTCTCCTCTAACTAACCTCAAACTGTCTTCTGGACTGCCTAGGAGAGTGTTAGCTGGGCCAAGGCAACAAACCATGCCATGGACCATGCTGCAGTTTAACAGTACAAAAGATCCATTTCCAGTATCTGTGCCCAGGCCATGGTACTGCTAGCATAAATGTAGCCCTAGACACCCAGATTTTTCAGGCATAGACCAGGCCTCCATGTTCACAAATACCAGCAGTGAAATCCTCAGTTCTCCAGCTCAACCTGCACTAGCCAAAATGAGCAGAAAAGCAGAAAACAGTCTCTATAGTTCAATTACAGATGGGGATGAAATACCCTAGCATAAATATTAAGGCACCAAGATTTTAAAAGCCTCTTTTATGTGGACTTTTTGTAAAACTTAACATTGAAAATATAACCAGGAAAAAAATCACCTGTTGGGACTGCAGCATATAAAGCATACAATAATTTAGTTGGAAGCAATATCTGGATTCTACCCAGTCCAACCTCCTCCTCAAAGCACATCCAGCTTTGATGTTATGTCAGGTTGTGCAGGAATTTGCTCAGGCAAGATTTGCTCCACAGATAAATATTCCCCAACTCCTTGGGCACCTGTTCCAGGGCTAAACCACTCTCCAGGTGAATAATTTTTTCCTTGCATCTAATCAGATTTCCACTGCTGCAACTTGTGTTTATTGCTTTTGGTGTTTGATTGTTTTTCCTGTGTGTTTCCAGAACATTTTTCCATAGAGCCACGTATTTGCTAGTAGAAAACAGAAAGAGCTTTCTCTTCTTGTGACTGAACCAACCTGGGTCTCTCAGTATCTCCCCATACGCTGTGTGCTCCAGCACCTTGACCAGCTTGGTGGCTCTTCACTGGACTTACTTCGGTTTTTCAACATATCTCTTGATCAGGGAAGCCGCAAACTGGACATTCCAGTTAAGCAGAGTACCAGAATGTCAAATAGAGTTCATAACCCTCTCCTTGATGTGCTTACAATATTCTTACTAGTAAAGTCCAGTACCCACTTAGCCACCATTGCTGTAAGTCCACACCCCTGACTCATGTTCAACTTCTTGTCCCCTAAAACCCAGTGGTCCTTTTTCTGCAGAGCTGCTTTCTAGCCAGCTGGTCCCTAGCCTATGCTGTTGCAGAAGGTTATTCAGGTGAAGAACTTTGTGCTTGCCTTTGTTGAACTTCACAACATTTCATAAGGTTTCACCAACTCACTGAGGCTCCTTGGGGTCCCTACCCCTGCTGTAACAACTCTCCTTTCCAATTTCGTACCTTCTACAAACTCTGTCCCATTATTCAGGTCATCATTGAAGATGTTAAGCAATATTGATCTCAGACTGCTTTTAAATGCCTGCCGGTTTGCCTTCAACAGAGCATTGTGGAGGTTTCTCATAGTAGTCCGTTTCCTTGGCTCCTGTAGCAAAAAGCTGCAAATTAGGCAAGTCTCTGCTGTTGCCACTGACCTCTAAACCATAACAAGCACCAAAACCTGGTGAATGCAGAAGTGTCAGAAAGTTATCTAAGGTATCCACGTTACAAGATCCAGCTAAACTCTACTGACTACATCAGAATCCCACATTGTAAATCCTAGTACTCTTCTCATTTTCCCCATGGTAAGGCCTGAGTCATTCTCTTTGCATCAGCCATATCCTTCCAGCCCTAATAAAAAAAGAAAAAAGAAATGGACTGTATGGACAAAATTTGACAAAGTATTCACTTCAAAGACTTCCCTTTCATTACAACAGGGAATTTTCTCTTTTTCCCCCCACTCACCCCCAATTTCTAAGCACAAATGCCTTGTGCATTCCCATAACCCCCAGGGCAAACAGCCAGCCATACTTTGAGGGAGAACTGCACCAATACTGAAATTAGCTTTGTCTCCCTTCTTGGTTATTTTTGATCTGTCAAAGTGTTCATTCTCCACCTAACACATTGAACTGTATTATGTGCAGTTTTGTGCAATCAAAACCTTCAAATGGGACCATCTCCCTTATACATTTTAAATGATTTGTAATAAGGAGGTCATTTAGCTGGATGCCAAAACATCATGTTCAAGCATCTTTATTCCCTCGCTAACTAGCACTGCAGATGTCAATAACACATCTGAGAGATGGCTGAGTGATAGATGAGAGTACAACACCCTCATAAATCACAGCCACCACCATGTCATTCAGAGCTCTAGAAGTGACAATGTGGTATTTTCTTTTACTCTCATGTCTCAGGAATATAAAAACACTCAACACCACTCCTGTTGGCTGTTATGAAGTACACGTAGGTAATTTAACTTCCAAATATAAACAAGTCCCTATGAAGCTGGGTTGAATTGAGATCTCCAAGTATATCCTTCAGGAGGCGATTCCAGGTCAGAAATCTTCACATCCACGTCCCCCTTCCCAGAGCTCAGGCAGGCAAGAAAACAGAGCCTTTCTTTTCCATCAGTCATGCAGTTTGACTCTCAAAAACATGCAGGGAAGCCAAACCCAGCAATGTGGTAAAGTAGAGTTGGGCTATGGTCCCTTTCAGCTGGCAAAATTCACATTTTACCGGTCTTCAGATGTGGGAGACTAGATGCAGCACTCCTATTGCACCAGATGACGTGCTCATTCAGGGCAAATTCTCCTTTTTTTTGCTGCTTGTTTGCTTACTAAGTTCAAACTGCAGATGTTATATAAAATAGCAATGTGACATCAGTAACAAACAAATGATCCCCTGTGTCAGAGATATGGGAAGGACACTCATAAATGCCAACACCTTTTCATCAAGTCTGAGGTAAGTATCGCTAAGCAGAGCCAGGCCCCTGCTAAGAACTTTTTAAAGCCCAAATAGCTCAAATCTCACAGCAGAGCAATAAAAACCACTTTAAGACCTCATACATGAAGAGAGCCCACTTACACAGGTTGGGCCAGAGTTACCCTTGGCTTTTATTAGTCTTGGATTGCTTCAGTACACTCCCAAAAAGCAAATACAAATCTGGCTACAGTGAAACTTCCATATGTGAATGTGTTTAAAGATATCAGCTGTGCTTTTGGAACATGGTATTTTAAAATAAAGTTTGGTTTTAGAGGAGAGTGGGATCAGCTTGCTTTATCCTCTTTATTCCTGGCTCCATTTTCTAGAAGCTGCACGTCTCTCCAGCCTTGCTCCTTGTACAAGGTGAAATCTGTTTCGCAGGATCACTCCACAAATGCAGGCTGCTAGCCAGTTTCACTTCACAATTTAGTCTAAGCCCTCAGTAGGTAATTGATCTTACCAGTTGCATTTAGTATAAGAATACTCCCTGGTCTACTGTCTTTATCAGCCCAACTTCTGACAGGGTCAAAACACAAATCAGATGGCAACAAAGCCACACTGGAAGATTTTACCAGCTGCAGCTTGCAGACAGCATTGGCCTTAAAACTGGAATGAGTCTCAAGTGATGTAATGTCCATATCACCAACCTCACCACAATGAATGGATTTTAGTCAGTTTAAGGCTGCTTCCCAGCAGCCTCTTCCTGGTGAAAAATAAAATAAAATAAAATTTGGAGCCAATGCCTATTAATCACATCCATTACTTTGGTTACTCACTATTACTTGTTTTTCTCCAATAAGGGTGACACATCCAAACCTGAAATCCAAGCCATACATTGCTGCTTTTTATTGCAAAACCTAGCTGGGTTTGAAAGAATGCTTCCAGAGATTTTAATTTTTGCATTACTATAACTCTTAGACACTTTGGTGGGGATCGGAGCCTCTTCCAAGACAGCAGTCACCACAGATGCATCCACAAACAGATTTAGACACCTAGTTTTGAGATGGGTGACTACTCCCACAGTGAAGTTGGACATGTGCCAGATGACCAAGAACATCTGTGCATCTGTTAACCTCATCATCAGACTCTCCTGCCACATCCCTGTGGAGCCTGCAAAGGAAGATTTCTGCACAGATGAGGCAAGCTGTACACCTGAATGTGTGAATACATTAGTGTGCTGTAAGGCTGCCAGGTGGTGGTTTTCTACAGGCAGCCCATGGATCTGGAAAGGCAGCAGGTCATGGAGCACACCCCAACATCAACGTGTGTGCGCTTGGGAAAAAGAAAAATACAGCCTGAGAACTCCACACACTCATCAGAGGATGCACTGAGTCCATACAGTGGGGCATTCAGTTTACTTTTTCAGCCAACACAGTATACGACCTTGAAGTATCAACAGGTCCAAATGATTGGCTGCAACTAAAGGCTTCAGAAGGAAACTCACTGCCTAAAATACTGTTTCCAGCAGTGCACATGAGGTAAGTGATTAGGAACTGGAACAGGACTGGTGGTACCTGATCAAGAGATGAATTCTGTTGTGTAATGTGGTCCAGTGTAAAAGCATCAGAAGAGCTACATCTCTAATTAAACAGTCAGCAGAACCCTAGCTTTCATTGCTGTCTTTTGAGGAGCAGGTGAAAGAACTTGGGATAAATATCTCCTTGAGGGAAGTCATTTACAAACAATTGACAGCTCTAGGAGGAAACTCCTCCCAAGCAGAGGACAGGATTTTTCCCTTAAACATGCAGCATGATTTCTTGCTAAAGAATAGAAGAAGAAAAGTTACTTGCTGAGAGTCATGAAGCAGAGGGAACAAAATGAAAGAGAACCAAGTCAGTAGCTCCTGTAAAGAAAGATGCCTGAATCAGGACTGTGTTTGTCTACTTACTTGCCAAAAGAGAAAGCAAACTTCGATTGTATAACAAAAAGAATGCAAGCAGGAAGAAAGTAATTCTAACCTTGCAGGTCAAGCAGCTGCCTAAATTCTTTCACATTTTACCTAGGAGTGTCTCAAAATTGCCACACTCTGCAAGAGAATCTCTTTCATAAACAGGAGGGAAAGAAGTTGTTCTGCTCTTGGACACTTTCTCAATTATTCTAAAGATGTTTCATAAGCTGTGATTGATGCAAAGCTCAGTTCCTTCATAAAGTGACAGCTGCTGCAGGAGTCTAAGCCTCTGCTTCAGCTGCAAATTAGCCAAAATTATCCATTCTAGAAGCCTGTGAAGGACATTATCATAAAGCATTGCTGAGCCGGTCTGCACCAAGTGCAGTATACCAAATTCCAGCTTAGCCCATGGCCATTAAGTTTGATGTTCTCTTTAAAAGCCTGTGCAGAAAACAGACAATAAAAATGCACTTTGTCCACTTTCTCTCTACCAGTAAGCAGGCTGGTAAGGCAATTTCTTTATCAGCATAGTGCTGCCACATAGTTTCAGATGGAAGCAACAAAAACATGCTGGATTTCTCTTTGTTGCCATGGCACACAAGCCTCTATAAAGGCCACAAGAAGTGAGCTGTGTTTAGAACCACAGGGAACATGGAAGACAAGAGGCAGAAAACCAAACTACAGATACTTATCACTTAGCACCAGCCAATGTGAAGACCAACCAATGAAAACAAAAGACTACCCTTAAACAAGAAATTTTGAAGAAGCAGATGTATAAAGAGGAAAGCTCGGGATAATAGAAAGGCTGCTGATTTGGAAGTCAGAACAGGCTTCAGAAACCCTGCACAGAGAATCTGTTCCAAGCACAGGAAAACACTCCTCAAGTAGGGAACTAAAATAAATTAATTTGTTAAAAGAGATTGTTAAAAATACATCTGCACTGTAAGCCACTAGGCTGTGGAAAAGGGTTTGCACTTCAGGACTGGTGGGGAAGTACCACTGGGGCTTTAGTCCACACAGTTAGCTCTGGTTTCCCAGGTCCCTGTTCCCCAGCTATGGTATAAACAGCTACCTCATGCTGTGCAGAACAGAGTCAGAGAGAACCTCCAACATCTCATGGTCAACATGGAAGCCAAGAAGAGTCTACCTCCTCCACATCAGCGTCAGTCCCAGCAAGCTGTTTCTTTTTCTGTGAGCTTCTATGTTTGAGGAATTTTCTATTTGTTTTTTGCTTTGGCAGTGCCAGGTACTTCAGTATCCTGTTGAGCTGGGTTTCTGATATAAATTGCCATCACCATTATTAAAAATAGCAGCAAGGAACTTTGCATTGGTCCAGCTGGATATAACATCTATGTTTTGCACAATGTGACTGAAAACAGCTGGCTATAAAAGAAATCTGCATCCAAATGTTAGAAGGATGTGAAGACCAGCTTTACATTTAAAAGTACATTTTAATGAAAGAGCGAGAAAAATTATTCACCACACACTTCATAAAACTTTGGAAACTTCAGCAGTAGGCCAGAAAAGAAAAAAAAAATCTTAAAAGAAACTAATCACATCTAGAGACTGCAACAGAAGGATCAATTGCTGATTTAATTACAAATATTATAGCCACCTTTAGAAACACTTTGTAGAATCATAGAATAGTTAGGGTTGGAAAGGACCTTAAGATCATCTAGTTCCAGCCCCCCTGCCATGGGCAGGGACACCTCACACCAGACCATGCTGCCCAAGGCTCTGTCCAGCCTGAGCTTGAGCACTGCCAGGGATGGAACATTTACTATGTCTTTGGGCAACCTGCTCCAGTTCCTCACCACCCTCAGGTAACAAGTTCTTCCCTATATCTAATTTGAAATTCCCCTATTTAAGTTTAAATCCCTTTCCCCTTGTCCTATTGCTGCAGTCCCTGATGAAGAGTTCCTCTTCAGCATCCTTGTAGGCCCCTTCAGATACTGGAAGGCTGCTATGAGGTCTCCATGCAGCCTTCTCTTCCCCAGCCTGAACAGCCCCAACTTTCTCAGTCTATCGTCATATGGGAGATGCTCCAGCCCCTGTATCATCCTCATAGCCTTCCTCTGGACTTGTTCCAACAGTTCCATGTCCTTTTCATGTTGAGGACACCAGAACTGCACACAATACTCCAGGTGAGGTCACACAAGAGCAGAGTAGAGGGGCAGGATCACCTCCTTCGACCTGCCGGTCATGTTCCTTTTGATGCAGCCCAGGATACGGTTGGCTTTCTGGGCTGTGAGCGCACACTGAAGCCAGCTCATGTTCATTTTCTCATCAACCAACACCCCTAAGTCCTTCTCTACAGGGCTGCTCTGAATCTCTTCTCTGCCCAATCTGCAGCTGTGACTGAGATTGCCTCTACCCAGGTGTAGGACCTTGCACTTGTCGTGGATAAACTTCATGAGGTTGGCATCAGCCCACCTCACAAGAGTGTCAAGGTCCCTCTGGATGGCATTCCTTCCCTCCAGGGTATCAACCGAGCCACACAGCTTGGTGTCATCGGCAAACGTCCTGAGGGTGCACTCAATCCCACTGTCCGTGTCAGCAGAGATGTTGAACTAGACCGGTCCCAACACTGATCCCTGAGGGACACCACTCCTTACTGTTTCCAGCCAGACATCAAGCCATTGACCACAACTCTTTGTGTGCGGCCATCCAGCCAGTTCTTTAACCACCGAGCGGTCCATCCATCAAATTGACGTCTCTTCAACTTAGAGACAAGGATGTCGTGTGGGACAGTGTCGAACGCTTTACACAAGTCCAGGTAGATGACATCAACTGCTCTACCCCTGTCCATCAGTTCTGTAGCCCCATCATAGAAGGCCACCAAATTGGTCAGGCAGGATTTCCCCTTAGTGAAGCCATGCTGGCTGTCACCAAGCGCCTTGTTGTTTTTCATGTGCCTTAGCATGCCATCCAGGAGAATCTGCTCCAAGATTTTGCCAGGCACAGAGGTGAGATTGACTGGTCTGTAATTCCCCAGGTCATCCATTTTCCCCTTCTTGAAAATGGGGGTTATATTTCCCTTTTTCTAGTTGGGAACTTCACCTGACTGCCATGATTTTTCAAATATGATGGACAGTGGCTTAGCAACTTCATTCGCCAGCTCCTTCAGGACCCACGAATGGATTTTATCAGATCCCATGGACTTGTGCATGTTCAGGTTCTTAAGATGGTCTCGAACCTGATCCTCTCCTAGTGGGTCTAAGGTCTTCATTACAGTCCCTGCATTTGTATTGCAAGACTTGAGCAGCATGGCTAGAGCACTTAAGAACTTCAGCCTTCTCCAAATCCAGGGTAGCCAGGTTTCCTGTTTCATTCCACAGAGAGCCCACATTATCCCTAGTCTTCTGTTGGCAACATACCTAGAGAAGCCCTTCCTGTTATCCTTAACACCTCTGGTCAGAATAAATTCTGACTCGGCCTTAGCTTTCCTGACTTGATCCTTAGATTCTTGGACAATGTCCCTGTATTCCTACCAGGCCGCCTGTTCACTTTGGTTTATTAATGTGAATTCAAATCATTTTATCACCTTTGTATCTGGAAACAGAACTCATACAAAACACAAGGGTCCAGTTTTGTAGAGGCTGACTCAAGAGTGTATAAAGTTGAGCAAATTAATAACATTTTGCAAGCTTGGGGGCTAAAGTGTGAATCTGAGGGCAGCTTCAAACTTGGCTCCAAGAAGTCTCGGAGAACAAAGCAGTTTTGGTCTGGCAATGACAGTAAAATTTCATTATTTAATCTGCAGCAGAGAAGATAAAAAGCAAAGAAGCTAACAGCTTTTGCTTCACTCAAGTAGAAGATAGGAATGGTGCGTTCAGTGCATCTACGGCTCTGAGAAATCCCTGTCTTCATTTGTCTCTCCTATTCATCACAGCTCCACAAAAGTATTTTCCTGAACATGGGTACAGTTCAAGTGCCTAGACCTAGGCCGAAGCAAGGTTTGAACTCCAGAAGCTGTGCGACTGGCCCACATTTTTTAAGATGCTACCCAGCTGACACAATCCTCCAGTCACTTCTTACCTTTGGTTCCTAAAACAAAGCATGGCATGCTTGCAAACTGACAGGTTTCACATTACCTTTGTTTCTCAGGCACAGCATTCACCATTGTGTTAATTTTGTAATATTCTCGAGTGACATCTGAATTACTTTGCAAGGAACTGTATAAGCTCTGAACAAGTTACACTTGTTTTTATTCAGAGTAATGCCATAGAAATAAGAATAGATTTAAATCTCTTAAATTTTGCACTTTTATTATTCTGATAAAAGAAGTTGATATTAGCAATGCAAATACCCACTTAACTTCTTCAAATAACATACCAATACCATCACAGAGCCTGCTAGTGCTATTCAGATTACTACTTTCAGAATTTTTATTTACAACCACTGCATGGGGTCATACTTCACTGTAACCAGCTTTTTAAAACGAAGTTGAACTTTGCTTTTGAGACAGATCTTGCCCAGAAGCAAATTTGAATGTATTTTTAATTTTTTTTAAAAAAGCAATTATGTGCATATAAGAGCAACTTCATATGAATCTTTTTTAATGACTCTGTGAAATTCAACAATAGTTTTTGGCTTTCTAGAAACAGCTGTAAAGTGATTTTAATTACCTCCTGGTGTTTTGAGACAAAAAGTGAAACACAAAGTATCTAAAATTGAGAAACAGCTTTCTGAAAGTAGGCTTTGTCCCACTTTAACTTAGCATTCTATATGGGAATTTCATTTCAATTTCAACTTAATAAGATGAGATATGTGAATTAAACAGCAACTGATATTTATTTAGTTTTCACACTTGGATACTTGTGGGTTTTATTATATACAAACAGATTTGCCTCCAAGAACATGTTCTTAATCATGAGCTATACACATAACAAAGTAGTTTCTGCACTGAATGCAACTGAAATGTACATACAGTCACTCCTATGGGCAGGGGCACTCTGAAAGCCTGGTGTGCACATTACAGAGGAAAGATGTGGCCTGACTGCCTCCCACATCTGCTGCTCATCCCACAGACCCAGCCTTACAGCTGTTTTAAAGGCCATCATCTCCCATAGGGAGCATTTCAGCTACAAGCACTCAGATCTGCTGAGGGACAGCTGTGCTACATGGCATTATCTGATCAGCACAGATTTCAGTGGATACCCCACCTCCTCCTGCCACCATGGTTCCCCTTTGTTTCCCCCATCAGTGCCAAAGGTTACTGCCCTCATTGCTTCAGCTCCACAGTCTGGAGGACTTTAAGTGTTTCACCTCAGACTAAGATTAGAGCAGAGCCACAAATTTGTGCTGATGGAAACACAGGATGGTCATGGGTAGTGAAGTGGAAGAGAGCCAGAAATGCACAACAGGAGGGGCAGCAGTCTCTTAAACCAGCTCTTGGGTTGGCAGGAACAGTAACATGCATCATGGAATAAAATGGATTTTTTTACTGCAGGTATTTCATACTTATTCACATGTTAGATCTGATCACAAATAAACTAGAAGACTCCATTATTTTTATGGTGTAATAAATATTTATATGAGGGACTGTGAAGGCTCTGCTTCGAGTCGTATATACATCTGCATCAAGAGGAGGAAATCAAAACAAGCTGGGTTAGATCACCTTCTGTCACTGCACTGAAATAAAAAATGCCAGGGAATGAGCACCTAAAGCACAGGCTCCTTTGCTGAACTCATTCCTCTGCTCTTTTGTTATCAGATCCAGTGAGTTAGAGAGCACCACTGACCATCCATTTTCCCTGTACAGAAGCATAGGAAAGAACTTTTATGTTAAGTGACAAGGACGTTTCACTTCTCAGCAGACTACTTAGCTTAATCCATCCACCACAACCCAAGCTAGGGTTTGGAGTCACAGTTGCTACAGTCTTGTGCTGACTCCAAAACCAAGCCCAGATTCCTTCTACCTAGGATGAGGAGTTATATTGCTGTGGGCTCTTTGTATACATGATGGAGAGAGACAGGGTCCTTGAGAAGTAGACATAGATCCTGATGTTAGAGGTCAGCTGAACATGTCTAGCTCAGTCTCCGTCATTCAGGGACGTAGCTACTGTATAAATGTATTTGTGAACCTGTCAGGTGCCCTGAATATGACCATGATATCACTCCACTAAATGGAAAAAGGGTAATGGTTTTACATCTAAGTTCTTCCTCTTTCAGTCTCTTAATTAGACCATTAACTCACACTCAGATACAAGTAGGAAAAAGGCCATTTTTTAAAATTGGCTTCCCTTGGTATAAACAAGCCACTCGGAGACACAGGCAAGAGACAGCTGTAAACAGCTCAATAAAGGGGCAAAGGGCTCAGTGGGCTGAGGGATATTAATGCTTAGTTGCTTGCAAATAGCCCTTTTCCCATAGACCTCCCTATGTTCTGTGTATTCTCTCTGTGCATGCTGGCAGCAAAGTGGAGGTTTTTATTAAGAAAGCTACAAATAAGGTCAAATTCCTTTAGGAGCTTTTCAGAGTTCCCAAGTCATTCAAGGAGGGGTCCAGCTGTTTGCAGGGATTTCTCATTACGGTCAGAGACACAAGTTACAACATGTTTCCAGTTAAAAGAGAATCCTGGCAGATTTTCTCTTTAACATGACAGGGATAGGATAGCGATCTTCACAATACTTCCCCTTCACAGATGCTAAGCACAGTCATATATACAATAGACAGAGAGAAAACATGCATGTGGCGTTGTGTGGTGTGTGAAGTCTAACTCGGGGATCTTACATAACCCAAAAGCAGCACAACAGAGGCTTGGATATGCAGGTATTAAAGGGCTACACCATCATGATACCTCAGATCCCTCCACCAGAGCACCTACCGTACCTCATGTCTGCAGAATCCAAGAAACTCATGTCCAACTCTGGTGAACTTTATCTCCTCAACACTCCTACAGCAGTACAAGGTCTTCTTTTTCAAGGCAGAAACAACACAAATTAAATTATTTGTTCCCCTACCTTATGGCTGAGCCAGAAATATATGCAACGCTCTGTTAGGCCACCCTTCCTCCCCATCTTAGACCTCAGTTATTTAAAAGCTGCATCTGTTTAAGCTGTAGATTTCTAAATTCATCCCAAATGTACACTTTGTTCACAGAATAAAAATAAAATAAAATTATATTAACTGTTTTTCATTAGGAGGGGAAGAAAAGATACTCTTCCCCACCTTTGGGGGGCAAGTACGGGTTCTTCACTCATCAAGTAACTCAGGCTGCCTGGATAAAAATAATCACTGCAAACTTGTCCAGAACCTACTTCCCAGGAAGAAGCCCTTTGCCAAGGCTCAGACTTGACACAAATCATCAAGTACACTGAAATTCAAACAGAGCAAATTTTCCATATGCAGAACATAGCTGGGTTCTGCCTTACGGGAACTGAATGCTGCCACAAAGTCTGAGTCATACAATCATATTTGTAAGATCCGCTCGTTGCGAATGCCTGGGATCAAAGGCTGTCATGGAGCAGCCCTCCCTGTATCGCAAGGCTGTGGAAACATGCAGGGAAATATTCTCTAGCTAGAGAAAGCTCTGATTTATAAGCTGTGATGTTTTCACCTGCTCCTGAAGGAACAGCATTGCCTGCTGGGCTAGGCAGGCCCGTGGCAGGAGTACAATTTCTGGAGCAGGTTGAGGGACACCACGTGCCGTTCCCACGACTGCTAGTGGCAGCTGCTAGCACAACCCCTTCACTTCAGGGCTGCAGATGTAGGAGGGACCACTATTTATCACAGCACGCTGTGGGGAAGCATGGTGTGAATATGATTTTCACTGATTTGGGTTGCAGATGGATCCTACACAGTTTCTCCTGTGAGGCGAAGAAAGTGCAATAACCAGAGCCACAGCTCACCTTTCTTTCCTGCATCACTAGAGCTCTGTCCCATCAAGTTAGCTCACACAAATAGAATCATAGAATGGTTCAGGCTGGAAAGGAACTTAAGATCATCTAGTTCCCACACCCATGCCACAGGCAGGGACACTTACTAGTCTAGGCTCTACTAGATCAGGTGCTCAAAGCCCCATCCAGCCTGGCCTTGAACACTGCCAGGGATGGGGCAGTCACAGCTTCTTCGGGCCCAATGCCTCACCACCCTCACACTGAAGAACTTCTTCATCATACCTAAACTAAATCTCCGCTAAGTTTGAACTCATTACCCATGAAAGGAAGGTCACAATAAGCAGAGACTGCCTGTAGCATTGGCAGCATCATGCTGAGACAGTGAGCTATTGCTGAACATACCAGCAGACCTTGATGAACAGTCACATAAGGCTGGTAATTGAGAGATGGATGAAAGACCACCTGCTCACTCACTTTTGTGTGGTTTTTTTTTAAGTTAAACTCACACACGCACCCTCTCCACTCAGGATTTCAGCATGCAGACAACATGAGCATAAATAGCTGTACTGTCTTTCACCCTGCACACACAGCGCCCAAAACTCTGGGAAAACCTGTGGGAGGCATTGATCAGTGGTGGGTGACCCACCTCTCATCCCCAGCCCTGCAGGTCATGCAGCTAGCCACTGCCCCAGACACACTTCCTATCTTCTCTTTGGTGTTATGCAGGCAGGACATACTTACTCTCTCAGAAATCCAGGCTATCTAAACAGATACTCCAGATCCCAGTAACACCAGGCATGCTAATATTTGCTTCTGTTCAACAATTCAGTCCTTTTTAGTATCATTTTACAGCTTAAAACCTTTCACTGGATTTTATCATAAAGCTACCTCAGCATCCCCACCACTAGCTTGGCATTACTTTGTATTGAGCCTGCTCTTGTAACCAGCTTCATTGAAGAGCTGACACTGGAGGAAGGCCCTGCTTCATCCCAGCACACAGGCATGCTACACTCTAGGATCAGATATCTTGGGCAAACATCCCAAATTGTAGAGATCACAAGGCCAATTTGAGAACAACAGGGCATATAAGCACTGTAGATGGTATGGCACATGCAGCCCTGCCATCACACCTCACTGCTTGTTCTCTTAGCTACAGCTTTGGTCTACCAGCTCCACTCCTCCCATCCTGTTTTCTAGTGCCACATTCCTTCTCAGCCACTACAAGTTTCAGGACTTTGTTTCTGGGCAAAGAAGAGTAAAACTTTACCTTTTGTGGCTTTACATAGAGTTTGCTTCACACTGACATTCAAGACCACTTCCCAGTGCTAGTACATTGTCACCAGTACATGCCTGTTTCTGCTCTCTCAGCAAGGACAAAGGTGTGCTCAGGTATATGCTATATGCTAGAAACCCATCAAGTTTCGCTGACTCAGCAAGTTATCACCCAGCAGCCAAACCACCCACACCCCAACAACCTGTGCACACACTCTTAGCCCATCCCAAACACCACATGAAAGAGGTCTAGGCTAACATGTTACACATACCTATTTCAGCTTCTGCACCCTGGCAAATGGGCACAACAGGAGCACCTCCAGGGACATTGGTCACCTCAGGAGACTGGAGGTAACTTGTTAAAAAAACAGTGACTCTCCTGCCATGCATTTGAACTGTGGGACTGGGTAGGGACCCTACACTGCCGAGCTGCACTGCAAGTGCTCTGGCTTTCTCAGCTACACAACTAAGGCACTCATCACACTGCACAAATAACCTGACTGGCCTGATTCCACCTCTGGTTTCCTACTGACACACATCGTCTGAGTATCATATTTCTGAGCAGTTACTTCACATGCTTCCGTTTGAATAGCATTTAACTCCAAAGGGCACTGGATCAGCAGTTGTGAAGTCAAAGATCCACAGATACAACTGAACAGATATCAGCACAGGCAAAAGCAGCAGGCCAAGCTTTGTTGTATAGCCTTCCCTGGAAGCAAGTCCTTTGGGAAGTCAGTTGATCCACTCTCACCTCTGCAGAGGAAGATTATGAGGAATGCTGACCACAGGATTTTGCACTGCAGACAGCTCCTCTCTCTGCCACAGCCTAAAATACTCGAAGTCATTTCACATTGGCTCAAGAACAGACAGTTTTAGTGAATGTTTTTAAATTTATTTATCCTTAAAACACAGGAATATAGGAAACTACGATAGTGTGAGAGTAGAGAAGAAACTTGAAGGTACTGTAAGTTAACCATAACATGATGAAACCGAACAATTTGATCTTTGAATTTTCACCCCTTGCTTCAAATACACTAAAAGTTTAAATGCAATGTCAACGCTTGACTTTGCCATAGATGGTCCATGACACCCACCAATAATGTGCTCCTCCATATTATAGATAGGGGCACAGTCTATGGTAGCTTGGCTAGGGTGTCTAGCTGAACCTCATTTTGCTGCCTATGATGATACTCGCCACTGGTTAACAGAGTAAAACACATGAGGAGCACCACCATAGCAGGCTGCATGCCCCAGTCCTTCTTTTCCTTATCAGGAGTGGTGCCCACTCTACCATGAAGACAGTAATTGAAACCACACTGCACAGATCACTGCAATCTGTCAAGCCGTTCCGCTGCTTACCAATCATAGGCATCCCTAGGTTTTGGTATGGGCACTCCAGGCTGCCTCCTTGTGTTCTTCCAAAGATAGCAGAGTAAATGGCAATCACCATGCTCTTCTTACAGCTTAGCCTCAGCTTGTCATCTTCACAGGCTACTTTACTCTTGTATTCATCTGGAATGAAACAAACACACAGCAGATCCGAGGTGGGCACTCAGCATGAACAGAGCCCTCTCACCCCCCATGGTGTGAGCTTGTCAGAGGCAGCAGTGATTTTGAGCGTAAGCCCCAGGGGCGCACATCCACTGCCAGCACAATCCCAGCCTTACAACTGCATTTGCTGGAGTAGCACTGATCAATTGCATTATGCATTCTCTCTCTGGCATTATCATCATATTTAATGAACATATTTTAACTTAGCGTGTGTGAGTTCCAGTAAATAGCCAATAAATTAATTTTCCAGACAAATAAGTGAGGCATAGCAATTGAGTGATTTCCACATGGTGATATTAGAAGCCTGTGGCAGGGGAAGGTAAAAGGCCGTACTTAGACACCTTTCTCATCCACAGATCAGCCCTTTATGTGCCAAGCATTTATTCTACATCACTGCAGCTCATAATTATGCTTGATAGCTTTTTTTTCACAGCAGCTCTCCCTTGGCAGATTCAATAGGAGATATACTAAATATGTTAACTCTGGAAGCTGCTCTTGCCTGTTGCAAATACAGATATGCAAAGCTGCTCCCCAAACCCTTCTTGAGATGGTCAGACCAGGAATGCAAAATACTCTCCTGCTTTTGTAAGGTTGGTGCACACTGAACAGTAACTCAGAACTGTCAAGGAGACTGGGCAATTACTTCTTAAGAAATCACATGTCATTCCCTTCTTTTACTATTATTTGTATTAGCAGAACCTCTAGAGGTCCCAACCTAAAACAGGCCCTCTCCATGTATGTGACCAACACACCACAGGAGACAAACACTGTTCTGAAGAGCCAGGTCTTGCCAGTCGAACATCTATAACTATAAGAGAAAAAGACTAAGAAAACTGAAGTGGCATGTCCATGGTCACCCCAGCCAACCCAGGGCACAGTCAGGAACACAACTTCAGCCTCAGCCTCTGTAGAATGACCTTCCACTTGATTGTGTTACTTGCCGTTAGAAACATAGCCACAGTGTCATCCAAATTGCTTAGTGGAAAGGGTCCCTGACCCATGGTAACCTCCCAAGCATGATCAGTTGTTTCGTCTGAAATGCTTCCAGCTGTAGCAGGTCAAAATTGTGCCACAGAGTAAACTAACAACCAAGCAGCGTGGATAATAATCAGCCAAAGCCTGGGGCTGCCCCTGGCCTGTACCATTTGCTAGCATACACATGATTTTTGTCTCTCCCTGTCATTGGTTCTCTATGCCTAATATCACACACACATATATATGAGAACTTACGTGTAAATCCACATGCACTCAGCTACTCAGCAACTGAGAATGCTAACTAATTATTACTTTATAGTTTAATACTTAAGTCTTTACACCATGGCAGCTAGCACTTAACATGACATTTTTGACTCATTATAACTATAGGCTCAAGAATCATTTTACCTTATTGAAGATGTTGAGGAATTTTCCATCAAAGTTTAATCATAGAATAATTTAGGTTGGAAGACTCCTCAGGAGGTCTTCTGCTTTAACTCATGCTCAATGCAGGATTAATTCTCACAATCCAGGTGAGAAACTTAACCCTAGACACTATCCCAGCTCATAACCCTCCTTCCCACTCTGCTGCCTTTTTACAAAAATCTTTGGAATATCCTTATTTTTGTGCCACTGCAGGGAAACTTTCAAACCTCTAAAATATTTATTGAATGGGAAAATACTCTTTCATCCATCCCTGTGGATGAAACCTAACTAATTCATGGGAGAATCTGTGTGAAGAACACACATCCTTCAGTAATACCTACAGGGTAAACCCATGACCAGCTGAGCTTGTAAAATAGTAACAGTGATCAGGAATAGAAGCTCTTTTCAACTTCAGAGTTGATGTTGAAAGAGAGGGCGAGATGTACCTCATACAGCTGTGAAGAATCAATCATCAATCTATGTATCTAGGTATTCCATCCACAATCACCATGAAATCATCTGACTAATACACTGAACATACTGAGAGTTATCATATTCACTTATAATTGTCTCCCATAGGTTTTTTGTTTCTTCTGTGAGGGAAACAGGATCAAAGCTTTAATCTGACTACACAGTGTAAAACTTAGCAGAGTACATTAAAACCTTATAGACTGAATAGATTATTTTAGTTCACGGGTTAAAAAACAAACAATCAAACACAACCCACCACACAACAAAAAAATCCAAAGCCAAAGCACAAAAGGACAAAACTCTGAAATAGGACAAGCTATATATATCTTATGTCAAACTAATATGATAGAAAGGGAGAGTACCTGTGACTGGCTGAAGTGTTTGAAATATGAAATAGTTTATTAACTTTAGGAAAAGATCAATTTTGAAGTCTCTAATGAGCAAATGCCATGGTTCTCTGTGAAGGTCTTATTTCTTACAAGGCACCAACTTAATTTCCTCTGCCGATTTGTTTATTATTAGCTACATCTTCCAATTAACAAGTGTAACTGATTGCTTAACCATATGTCCTCTGGACCCATTTAAGGTCCTTAGAGTATTTAGTAAATTCTTTTGACCATTCAAAGTCAGGGCTTGTTATTTGGAAACTTGACTGGGTTTTAAACACAGATTGTTTAACACTGGGATGCACAGGTATTCACATTTCTATTGCAAGTCAATCCAGCAGTCTTGAGACAGCAACAAAACTCTGCCTCTCACATTTGCAGTTCTTACCCTTGAGGCCACTCTGGGAAGTTGTGTGCAGGGCTCATGGTGGAAGATGCCTGATGAATGGCTCAAGATACTAGACCAGGGAGGTGAATCTAAATGCACACTCCTTGGGAATCAGTGCACTTTATGGGGTGATGTGCTGCTGGCACACTGCAGCGTATAGTAAGAGGACTGTGCCACCCGAGACAGATGCTGCCTCTTGATCACTAAATTCTGCCCTAGGAAACACCTGTCAGACCTGCCAGTTCCCAAGGCTCTGACTGAGTCCAAACTGGTTGGGGCTGCCACTCCCTGGGCTAGTACAGGTAAAAGACACTGCTTTCTTAAAAGGAAGAAAAAAGAAAGGCCAAATACACAGCAGTATTTCAGACTCCCAATAGGTGGCCTAAAGCTTGATCACTGGAGAGCAGATACTCTCAGTGTTTCTGGGCAACCTGATAGAGATCTGGGTAAACAAACAGATAGAAAGTGATGTTACAGAGAACATAGGGCCCTGAAAGTATTTTCTGCTTCATAGCCAGAATGAATCAGACATTGATGTCTCCCAGGCATTGGACAATGGTAAGGACTATGATTAATGTAAAAAAAATACAGAGCTAAGCATCATCCGTATATTTACTGGTACTTCAACCCATAATAGCCTTATATAAATATTGAAAAGAACCAAGGCAGTGTAAGTGACATAAGAGAGCTGGGACTGGGAACAAACCTGCATTTTTCTCTCTCACCCTCCCAGGAAGAACTGGCCTCCTACAGATCAATCACAATCTGGTCCTAAGCCTGCTATAACTGTTACAGTCTGGATATAATTCAGTCCAAATGCAAACATTTGTATTAGTGGGTTTCATGTTTCACCCTGAAAAATTAAACATGCTTAAATGGCCTAGGAAAGGTGGCAGTGATATTCAGCAAATGGCTTACTCAACTCTAATCCCCCGTACAGTCATTTGTAGGGCAACAGAGATTTACCATGATTAAGATATTTGCTAAGGATAATATGCCTTTTATTGCTGCCTGTTTTCAGAGACACCAGCTTAAATATAACTCAGTAGACAGAAACGAAGGAGGGAACAGCTGTAGGCTTTTCTATACACATTTTTAAAGGTCATTATATGACATGGATATAACATAGCCAGAATAATTAAGGGAAAACAATTATAAATGTTTCTAATGGAAAAATTGGCTCTCAAACAGCAAAGTGAACAAGAAGACCCTTTGTACTTACAGGATGCATACAGTAATGTTCAAGTATTGACCTGTAGTAAATAAATTTACCTAATGTCTTAAGAATATTTTCATCTATGGTCCATGACAATTTTCTGAATGATCATGATTAGGAAGCTCAACACTAAATGCCAATTGGCTCAATCTCTGTAACACCTTAGATATAAAAGCTCCTAAAAAGATTTCGCGTCTAATACAGTGACAGAATGCATTAAAGCCAAAGGTCTACCTTGCCTAAAATTGTATTTTTCAACAGAACTCGAGGAAAAATGCATTAAATTTTGCTAATTAAAATATGCATGCTTCACACAGTGCATAATAGTTGACCCTATTTCTCAGATCAAAGGGCTGGAAATACATGCAAAGAGAAATCTGTCTTCCTCAAAAAATCCTAAAGGATTTAAATCTTAGAATTGGGAATCTAATCAAAGAAAGAGATTTTTGTAGGAAACAGAGATGGCTTTTCCCACTTCCTTATCAGGTCAGGGTTTTTTTTCCCACAGAAGACTATCTTACCTAGTTCATAATTTAAATTAACGAGATTGCACCCAAGATGCCACTTCAAAACCAAATTGTACTCCATGTTGGCTAGTAACTTCTCTTTAGCTCAACTTTTGCCTTGCTCATGTTCATCCCAGCTTTGTTAGCTGTTCCACTGCATACCACCAAAACCAAGAGCATTTCTTGCCTTGAAATTCATTCTATCCATCCACTCCACCAACACCTATTTTCCTTTAACTGATAAATGAATGTGTTTAACTAATGGGTAGTGGTTAGTGTTGGCCTGTGAAAAGGGGCATAGGGACAATTCCCTTTCTCACTCAGCCACTCTCTCCAGATGAACTGTGTTAATGGCAAATACATCTTCAATGCTCCATGTCACTCTTCCTAACTATACTTCTTACTGCACCTATCACATACAGATTATTTGCAATGTTGAACAGCTGAGATGCACAGTGAGCCAGATGTTGCAAAT
Organism: Pezoporus occidentalis; assembly: GCF_034315485.1. Classification (NCBI taxonomy): domain Eukaryota; kingdom Metazoa; phylum Chordata; class Aves; order Psittaciformes; family Psittacidae; genus Pezoporus; species Pezoporus occidentalis. Next base: position 1,798,014 of record NW_026915910.1, on the reverse strand, counting down.
GGAATACACAACCTTTTAGTCACAAACTAAATTCCACAAACTTTTACAGACACTGGAAGTCATCAACCAATAATAAAGATGATGATCTCAGATGTGGTGAGGTGTTACTCATTTCATCATGTCTGGGCAGAATACTTACGTTGTAAAAGTCACCACATGGAAATTTTTTGAGTCATCCTAAAGAGAAAAGCCAAAATAAGGGTTAATCATGGAAACATGAACTCTTTACCATGGATGTAGTCACTCCAGACCATAATTCAGAGTCCCAGAGGACAGAAGACACCTCTGGAGATTGTCTAGACCAACTCCCATGTTCACACCCGAGTCAAGTAGAGCAGCAGGATGCTGAGAATCATGTCCATTTAAGTTTTTAACACCCTCAGGGATTGAAACTCCACAACTTGCTTGGGCAGCATGTTCCAGTGATCCTGTTAATCATGTGAGAAATGAGTATGGGGAGTACTTGCTACTATCCCTTCCGGGATAACTAAGAAGATGAGTCTCCAAGACAGGAAACCTATTGAACACTAAGACAGACACCTTTAAGCAGTATCCTTGTACAAGAGTGCTTGTGCAACAGGACTGCCCATGAACAACACATCTTGGAGCAAAAGTGCCTTGGACAGCTTTCACTGATTCCTTCACTCTTAACACTCTTCTGTGAAGAAGGTAATTGTATTAAAAGGATACTCTCCAGTCCGTGCTCCCCTTCAAACCTTTTCCCACACTTCTATTTTTGTGTTTGTGTATTTACTTTTCATGTCAAGCAAGCATTTGTTATTTGAGTTTTGCATCCTCTTTTACACTTTAGAAGATATAAGCAAAGTCTGGCCTCCAAATCCTTGAATGCAAATAAATCAACATAGATTAGAAATTCCTCATAGTGGCAAATGCCCACTCTTTAGATCAGTACACACTGCTCCGACTCTTTGCTTTTTGTTTTCTTCCAATTTCCTTTCACTTACAACATGTACCTCATATCCTGAATTCCAGAGCTTCCTCCTCATCCTCACGAACCTGCTACTAACATGAATGCTATTCACCTAACATTAATCTCAGGATTTGAATAAATTCATATCAACCAAGTCACCAGTCCCTTAGGCAGGACTGAGTGGAGGAAACCTTTTCAGGATAGCAAAGGTCTCCAGAGTCCTCAGTTACAGCCTTTCCTCTGATTCCCCCACAAACACTTAAACTACGGGCTACCTGGTCATTCCCTCATTTCAATAGCCAGGATCTAAAAAGAATCATCATTCCCTTTTGTTTGGACCATACAAAAGTCAGAATGTCACAGATTCATACAGCTGTACAGAAATATCTTTTAACATTATTTCTGTTCAATTTTTCCTTAAGAAATTTTCTGTGAAGATGCCATAAATTGACTTTTAAAAATAGAATTTTGCTACCCTCGATGGCATGGACTGCATGGCTTACTTCTGCAGAAGCTAATCTGAAACCCTGAAAGATACAGCTTGGGTGACAGTCCATAGTTATATCCAATAAGCAGTTTGCCAAGTTCAGAAGTACCCTGAAAACTCAAGTGTGCCAAATTTTAAAGGTCTGAAACAATTTCAACAAGCAAAAAGACTGTTCTTTGCAAGCGACCTTGTCAGATTCCTTTAAAATTACATTCATCATGCACCCATCCAATTTGCAATGTTTAAAAGGCGCCTTTTCTCACTGTCACTTTCATTAGTCTGAAGTAGTTGTCTTTTTATATTCTGCTGTGCAAAGGCTGGCAGTGCTGCAAATTAACTGCTACATTTAATTTCCGAAGTAAAGTTCAGAAGCACCTAGTTGCACTTTCCTGTTGGGGAAACAGAGGTATATATGGTTATCTAAGGAGGAAAAAGGGAATGATATCAAAATATATATGCTAAACTGTGAGACAAAAGTTAAGCAAAACACTTGGGAGCCTGGTACAAATTTAATTCTCATCCTACTTCTTCCATTAATGAATTTTGGCTGATTTTCTGAAGCAGTTGTGACTTGCTGGTGGTCTGCTGCCTGAGCCTCTGCTTCACTATTAGTCCTCCTTCCAAGGACCTGAGAACCTGCTGGCTAGACTTCAGTGAAGTTTGTCAGAAACGTTGAGATGACAAACACAGTTAAGTCCCAATACATTTTTTAAGAACTGATAGGTAATTACAGAAGAGAGCCAAATGAGTGCCACAGCTGGTTAGAATTGTTGCGCTGTCCCACCAGTCAACCCGCATGGATGTAATTAATGCCTGGCTAATTAGCATGAATCTAAATCTGGACTAGCTACACCACAGGTGGCAACATAAGAAGCATGGTGTAAACTTTTGTTACTGCAGTGAAAAAGTGGGAGGGATGCACTAAGAAAAAAAATTCTTGAAGATGTAAGGAAAAAGACTTCATTAGTACCATTGTTCATAGCACTTTTATTCTTCTCTTCCAACTATTTTAATAATAGCTGAAAGGAAGAATTTAGTCTTATATCATTAAAACAGTCTTCTTCAAATGTTAAAATAATGGCAATAAAAATGCTGACACAGGAACATTAAAAGGATACCTGATTAATATTTTTACATAGAATCCATGTGACTGCCTAGAGCATAAAATATGGGAAAATTAGGTCTACTAGATTAAGAGCTAGTTCACTACTGTCCTAAATAAACGCACAGCATTCTCTCAGTGGTTATGCCCGAAAATTAAAAATGTAGCTGGGAGAAATAGTTAGCAAATCTGCTAAATTCATCACGGATGCTTTTGAAGTCCCAGTTCCCAGAGACATGATTAGGTGACAACCTCCAGCGCCTTCTAAGTAGTCAGAAAAATAAGTGTGTGACTACGAAGAGCTTGATAGACCATTAGTATGATAAAAAGCTGAAAATATCAGCAGATACGTGAGGTAAAAACGTATAATTAATTTGAAAACCAAATACAGGACTGATACTGAAAAAATATTGCAGAAATCCACAGTATTGGGAAGAATTCATTACCATGCATCTGCTTCAAAGAAGATCTATTGTTCCTTTTTTATTTGAGGAGAGCAATTGATCTATGTTTTCTGTCTTGCATAAGTCCATATATAGGACCTCTTGCAGAAGCATGGTATAAATTTACTTCCCTGTTCTGTGAGGCCTATACACATTGTTTAAACTGTAGATCCAAAATTCCACAGAAGTAAGCCTTTGCAGCATCTCAGTTTGGTTTATAAGCATATTGTTTCTTGGACATGGTTTTCTTAGTTCTTCATCAGTATGTCAGAAAATCTTGAAACCTATCGTTCAGAGCTCGCAAACCTCTACCACAGTACGACTGCGTTGAGATTTAGATTTATGGGTTTCATATTTAAAAACCTGATTTCCCTGTGTTTATTCTGGCCAATTGCCCCAAGGTCACCCCCTTGTTCTTCTGAGGAGAAGGGTTTCATATCACTGTGTTTCTGACAGCAGCCAAAGCCACCCATGACACCTGAAGCACCATCCACAACACAAGCTCCATCATCAACACAGCAAGATATCACAGGTGGCCGCAATGCCTAAGGATGGGCTAGACCTCCTGAAGTTTGTGAGGGCTCATAGTTACTTCTGTTAATGCTATTGACTCACCTGTCCCAGCACAGAATAGCTATGGTGTATCTCTCCCTTGTCCTTCACTAAAAATTCGTGGTTTAAAAGGAGGTTTTTAATCCTTGTTTTTTTCCTCAGAAGACTTAAATACCATTGGACAAAGGGGGTCTATAGAAGTCACAGCTTATTATTTATGCAGTTGAGGCAGATTTTAGAATTTGTCTTTTGTAGTGGCTCACATCTGGATACTAGAGACCTGATCCCAGTGGAAAAAGGAATTTTTCCACCTCCCCCAGTAAGAAGCACCCTGGTCTTCACTAGCTCTTTATTATGTCAATCTGGGATGACTGATGAGGTTTGAAAGAAAACTGTGTGTGTGTGTGTTATTTATTTTTTCTTTTTAACTGTCCTGGGTGAGCAGCAGTTTCCTTCTTCATGGGAGCAGGGACTGACAATAATCTCTGCATTTACTGACAATGAAATCACACATTCCTCTTAATAATCCCATGCCTGACGGTCAAGTGATTAGTGTACTACAGAGACAGGGCTATTTGACAGCACCTGGAAATCTCTGTGCATCAATGGCTTAAAAGAATATTAATCGTTGGCATTAAAGTTTCTCTGACCTCAATTGTAGGCTGATGGATCTGTCCTCTGTTATTTATAACGTTCTTTTATTTACACCTTTTCACCACCACAGCGTTTGTTGCCTGAGGTTTTATTGCCCTTATAAATTTCCACTCCCTGCACCATCTTAACAGTTTTGAAATAATAAAGATAAGTAAGAGCAAGCTGATTAATGCAGGAGGCAAAAGGCTTATTCTGTTGCCTCGGTGGCTGGGCCAGAAGGATGTGCTTATTAAACACCCCTCACTCCATCATGCGGCTTTGGAAAGCCTGGCTCACCAAAAAGCAATGCAGCGAACAATACAGTGAACTTCTCCTGCCACCAATAAACCTGTCTTACAAAGGAGATTAATGCTTTTCTGAAAGGGTTGATAACTACTGAATTACCAATCTATCCCAGCACTAAAATCAATCACCAGTGTTAAAGGGACCAAGAATACGTTTAGGTACTTCTTTGCCTCAACTGAAATTTCCACAAAAGCTCTGTTCTTTCCATAGCCCTCTGATCTTCTTCATAGCATTTTGCAAATTCTGCCTAGGGAGAGACAGCCTCGAGGATGAGTGATGAGAACAGGCTTCTCAAGCCATGGTTACCAAATTTAACAGAAAATGTGTAATCCTCAACCAAGCAAAGTCAATGGCAAACCCTGCTCTAGACTCAATATTGAAGGAATGGATTATAAGAAAATTAAAAGTTGAACAAGATGCATTCACTGCAAGTCTAGGTGGTCCTTCCAAATGTCCTTTCTATACTTTTCAGCCAGTCCGACTGAAATCTGATGAGCAGATCTCACCAATTCCCCAAAATACGTAAGACGACTTTATATTCATCAGCAACTAGGAACTGCCAACACAAAGGATGACTCCACAGGTTTTTGATAGCTGGAAAACCTCTGCCATCAGTAATGGCATTCTGCTCTTTGTACAGGTTTTGCAGTATCACTAGAAAAAGAAATCACACATCCTCACCAAAAGGCAGACACTTTCAAGACACAGCATGGCAGCTCCATCACTATCTGATAGAGAGTGCAAATTTGAAGATGACATTTTTATCAGATGATCTAATCGGAATTAATTCCTAATTGACTTTAAAATTCAGTTTCTTTCTAATTAAAATTGCCTAGGGCTGTTAAGAAAACTGAAGTTACCAGAGTAAGATTTTGTCAAGGACATCAGAGTGGGCATTCCCCATGTTTGAAAAAAAAAAAAATGTAAAAAATTCATTGACATTTCACAAAAATTAACTGGGCCTCTTAGATTAGAATTAAATCTATGGCAAAGAGAATGACTGCTTGCTCTCTTCAGAACATGTGCCCAGGTCAATTCTTAGCACAAAAGTTTTCCCATAAATCAAAGCTGTAGGTTCTGAACTAGAACAAAGTGACCTCCCCCACCCCCTTTCCTCCTGCTACTCACACACAAACTTTTGGCACTTCACCCTTTGCCAACAAACGCAAGTTTCCTTCCCAGATGCATTTCACAGAGCCTTGATGTGCCTTTCACAAAAATGTTTTTGTATTGTTACAGGGGAATTTGAGCTGCAACTGGAGCCCAGGTCACAATCCAGGCTTTCTGGAACTTCAAAGGCTTTAGGCTTACATTTGTGAATAGAAGGGAGAGCAGCAGAGTTTGGATTTACACTTTGCTACATCGCTTGGATGATTAATACAGGAAGGCTTCTTACCCACCAGCCTCCAATTATCATATCCAGCTGCTCCACACAGCATTTTAAAATGAAATAAAATTAATAATCATTAATAAAAAACACTGGATGGAGATTATCTCTCCCAGAGTCCTTCAAATCATGAGCTAAAGTAGCAACTGCCCAGTAAGAAAGAGGGAAAAGTATCACTGTAGCGTTACAGGAGGCTGCAGCTTAGGCCGTTCACAGCTGAGAAGGGGACAGTGCATCCAGGACAGAGTGGCAATGGCAGAGGAGGAGACAAGAGAAAGTCATTATGTGGGGGACTCTTGGGGGAAAACTACAAAAGCAAGTGCCAGCAAATGGCCACTCAGACAACACACCTCATCCTAAGTAATTCCTTTGCAAAGAAAGAAAAGCATTTATGTCTCAATGTTCAAAAGCATTTATGTCTCAATGTTCAGGAGCATTGGCACTTTTGAAATAGTAAAGCCAAAAAAATAACCAAAACGACCAAAAAGCCACCATGGGCAAACAGCTGTTGTGCAGAGGCAGATCAATCACTGCTTTTTCAATAGCCTGGAGCAGTGACCAGCCTCAGTAAAATCAGCTGCAATCATATTGCTGGGCTGCAAAGAGGTTAATTTATTTCTTCAACATGATTTGGGCAGCCCCAGCTAGGATTAGACTATACAGCCCCTCCGGAAAGTCTGGCACACAAAGAAAATATTTCCTAGCTTACAGTAACATGCAATCATACATGGTTCTCTGTCTCTGAAGAGAGGGGGAGGAACAAACACCAAATTGTTTGAAAAATATTGGTGAATCCAGATTTCAGTTAAATTCATGTTAGGCCATTTAAATACTATGTCAATTTCCTCTAATTATGTGTTCCTGCAGCCTACCCAGTAATTTTACTTAATGGGTCTAAATCAAATCAGCATGTTACCTGAGAAATAATTGGATTTGTGTGCAATTTTTTAATGATCCTGAAAGGTACCCTCGAGATTGAAGTCCTCTGGGTGTTCAGGGCTTGGTCCTAGGCTTCAGTGTGCTTTGGGTGCGGATCTCCAGCTACACTGGCCAACATAAGTTAAATATGCTAATTCTCTGGTGCTGGCACCAACTGGCATGGGACAGCGCACAGCCATTCTCATTAACTGTTTTAGCCTCTAAACCAGGTAGCTGTATCCAGACTTCCCACTGGCAACCACTTAGACCAGTTCTAAATGCCAGACTACATCTACACTACCAGAGAACTTCAGGTTTCACCACTACAGCAACACATTCCAACCTTGACTCACACTGTGACATTCTGGGAGCTCTCTATTAAGGCTATTGATAGCAGGATGACTGGCAGGGGCACCTCCAAGTTTAGAATCACATGTCATAGTTGTGCTCTACTGAGACATGTACTGTGCTTTTGAATATCTTCCCAAAGGTTGGTACATATTAGAAAATAAGGCCCACATGCTATGGGAAAACAAAATAAAATCTAAGCCTCTATACACTTTGATGAGCCTTAGCCGTCAAATCACATAGCAGCAATAAATCTCACTTGCCCCAAACTGAGACAGAATAGAGCATTTTATTGATTATTTCTGATCTCTTTAAACATACTATACCATAAAATTTAAAGCACACACACACATAATGTATTTAGTTTTTTACAGACACAGAGAATACTCAGGACTGCCAAATACCTGACACTTGAAAGCAGTCCCATAGACATATCTGAGCCCTGTACATGCAAGATGAGTGTCCATTAGACCCCAGATCCATCCATCGGATCAGAGGGGACCATGGTTAGCACAAGACTTGCCAAAAAAAGCACACAAGCTATCAAATTTCTCACTGCTTCTAGTTAAGCATGTACTCCTCCATGTCCCTGAATTTCTAGATGAGGTGAACCAAGCACACCTCTGCACGAGTATTCCCTGCTTCCAGCAAAAGCACTCTCAGCGCAATTAGTGCAGTAAAGATCCCTCCAATTGCTCTGCTCCCTGGAGACCCACCATTTGAAAAATCTAGAGATTCAGTTTCAGCATGATTTGCTGTCCTCCATCTCCTTAAAAGTCTGCCCATAGGAAACCAAAATAGCACCTTGCCTTTTGAGTGAACCCAATACAGGCAGCAAGCATCGGAACCACTAGATTTCAAACGCAACGTAATGTTAGAGAGGCATAACTGCAGTGACAGTGGCTGGAGGGGATGACTGCACCATCTAGTTATTCTTCAGCAAAGGTACAAGTTAATGCCACTAACTTTAGTTTTGTTTTCTTTCAAGTAAATCTTTCTTTTTACATATCTACCTCTATTCAGGGGACTTCTGAGGTTCCAGCACAACTCAGAGTGGAGTGGGAGGGCTTGGGAATCTTCATTTTATGTTAAAGATGTCCTGTCCAAACTCTGGAGGCCAATTCCCAAAATGCCTACCATACCTGTATACAGGAAAACTCATATTCATTCTACCTAGGTAGGTACCTAACCAAGGTATCTAATTCAGTAACATGGGCCCCTCAGGCTTCCTCAATAAGCAAAGGAAATAAACAGATGCCTGTAGAGAATAATTCAGATCTTAAATAGCTTCTTATAGTACTTATGACTAGTGTTAAGAAGGACAAATTCCAGAACAGAACCCAAAAACCTGTATTTGTATTTTCATTAAGATATGGATCAAACCATGTATCAGGCAGTGAGCTCTTGAAAGGACTCTCTGGTGCTCTTCAGTTACAATTATGCATGCTCAGACTTCCTGGAGCAGGTCACCACTTCATAGGACCACAAGGTTTGGGATGAGCTCTTAAATTTACAGTCGTTTACAGGTCATAAACAGTACTCAAATACTCAATAACCACAAAAGCCCACAAAAAGTTCTCATGGTCCTGTATATCCATGCATTCTATGGATCCATCTTTCTTCAGTCCCTTCATTAAAACAAAGATTGAAAGGCTTACCGAACCCATACAAGTACTAGATTCTGTTTGTGAGACTTAAAATTCACATTTTAAATCAAGGAAAGGTTGAGCATGTCCTGGTAACTCTGTGCAAAGCTAATCCTTGTATATTTCAAAGCTTGTTATTAATCCAGTGGGTTCTGATTAAAAGTTTGCCCTGGGACTAAGAAACAGTAATTTGTGTCCGGTTACCCTGTTTCACCCTCCAAAATTGGGGCTGCCTGGAAAACTGTCTTGGGGAAATGTTTTCAAAGAGCTTCATCTGCTCTCTTGCAGGAAAATCACCTACCCAGCAGACACACTAACTCCTTTTCTAGCATATCTGTAATTAACAAAGAATGCCAAGCCATAAATATTTATGCACAGATAGGATCTCTGTACCTTCAAAAGTTCAGCAGAGGCCTCAATAGCCAGATTTTTCAAGCAAGCTTTGATACAAAACCTGCAGGTTCAGGAGGACTTGTCAGAACACCCTGCTAATCACCCCTCTCTGAGAGATGTATTTCTCACCCAACAGGGGATGTTACAATCACTCACGAAAACCCCACAACAAATGCAGGTGCTTCATTACCTACTTTTCATTTGAATTCCTCACAGATCTTGCCAGATCCCTTCACTTCATTAGCGCAGGCCTCTGCGTGCTGGGGCAAAAAGTCTTCTGTGCTGTTGACAGTCTGAATGTTTCTGCTTTTGTTTCAAGCCTTTTCTGAAATCAGATATGTTTTTCTTCCCTGTGCAAACTTTTTTTTACTTCTTCCCAAAAACTTTGCTGATGTGGTGCTGGAACCTTGTTACTTATGATGTCTACAAGGCTTGGGATTAGGCCAATCTGAAATGCTGTGTTCAGACTACTTCATTCAGAGTTGGGTCCTGCTCTGTATCTGAAATCAGTCGGCACAGCTTGTCCATTATCAAAACTAATGTGTCTGCTTCCAAAACACTGGTGGAGAATGGTGCCCAGGCTGTGCTAACTCCCCTGTGGGGCCAGGAATTGGCCAAGAGGGTGTTGGGTGTCCAGGGTCAAAGCCACACCAGGCTCAGTCCTCTCCATGATTACATTTCCAGTATCCAGGCACCAGTCCCATTTAATTTAAACACAGATAATGAGATCACACAAAACACAGGTTAATGTTTCCCAGCCTGATCTGGGAGCAATTAAAAGCTGGATTATGGCATGGCATGGCATGGCATGGGCAGGTGAGCTTCCCGTTGCATCATCATCTTCAGTGCCCGCCTTAGGCACCGAGGTCTGAAGTCTTTGCCCATGCAAAGAGCTCCCTCTCCCCCTGGAGGGGCAGGTGGAAAGCGAGCAGCTCCCACTAGCCCACTAGGACAGGAGAGCGGCTGCAGATGGGAGCGAGGGCAGCCCACCCACCGCCAATAGTCTGAGCTCGGTGCTGGCAAAGGCTTTTGCTGGCACCTGCAAAAACAATCTGCAACTTGGGCTGCTGGCAAGGAGGAAGGAGCTGGAGCAGCAGCATCCCAGCAAGGCTGCAAGCAAGGGGGAAAGGGGAAACACTCACACCCAGGGGATGTTGCACCTAAAATAAAGGAGGAAGGGAACAAAAAGTCCTAGGAGGCCTCTCTGGCAAAAGTACAAAAATGTTTTGGTCCCACCAGAGCAAACAGATTTGATAGCAAGATACTCACTTGGCCTGCACTTGTACCACACGATAAGGTACTTGCCAGTTCCAGGGCATGGGTCTGCACCAAACAGCCGGCTATTGACGAGAAACTGGCAGCTCCGCCTGTCCTGACACTCATCGAGCATCTTCTGCAGCCAGGGATGCACACAAGAAACAGAGAAACAACAGCATTTCAGTATCTCCACCAAAGGGATCATCAAACAGAGAAAAGCAGGAAAACAGCATGGTCATCCTTGCCTCCCAACCGGCCCCAGCACAAGGCAGGTAATGGTGCTCAGTGCAGTAGGTACTACAGGAGCTGTGGACTAGCAAAGGACTAAACTTTGAACCGTTTAAAGTAGCAGGATTTCTTTCCCTTTCATGCAAACAAAAGGAGGGATTTGCACTGGGAGGGTCTCAGGGATCTTGAAACATTTGCATGCAATTTAATTGTAGTACAAGCCAGCACTGTCCCAGGAAAAGCAGCTTTAAGGACATGGATCAGCACTGACAGTTAAAAGCAGAGAACTGAATTCCACCACCACAATTCTGCTTTAGATTTCTCTGGAGATGCACAATTTCAAGCACAGCTTTCAAGAGAGGTCTTGCCTCAGTTGCATAAAAGCTTTGGCAATTGCTGGTATTCCAATAATAAGCAGTTTTGGTGAGAACACTGTTATACAGCCAACTCAGTTTTTAATAGGGCTCACTCCTCTTCCCCCATGACTATCATGCTCCTTTTAGCTAAACTCAGCAGGGGCCTCTGAGTTGGAGGGTTCTCCCACCACCACCATTTTGGGTCCTATCACCTTTTCTGGACTGCTTTTCCTCTAGTGTTCGGTCCCCACTTCTCCATTCACAATACTCATAAAAACCCCATCGCGGAATCCACAGGGGCAAGGCATTCTGTCTCATGCTAGAAAATAGCTTCATTAAGGAAGATTAATGATTTCTTTTAACCCTATGATCCTCCAAAGCAGTAGTGGGGGGAGAAAATATTATTAAGTGGGGCAGTAATTAAGTTTTAAATTCAGCTGGATGGCTTAGGTGGTATTTACATACTCCTGTAGAGCCCCTAAAGCCCTAAAATTACAATAATGTTTGCCTGACACACATGAACCTGTCAGAGCACTTTGAGACCACAGAGTGAGGTAATCCACCAGCCTCGTTAAATCCCTGCAATGCAGAGCTGCGAATTCCAGTCCCAAAACAATTAATTTTCACATCCAAGGAGGCACTGGAAAATCCTTTCTCAGAAATTCCCCTAGACTCCCCTGGTCTCTCCTTTCCTACACCCACTTCGATATTTGGGCTTTCCCACAATCTTATCCCTGTGCCATAAACATAAAGGCTGTTCCTTCTCCGCCACACACCACCAGACTAATTTTTGCTCTGCCTCAGTGACTACTCTCTTCTTTAGTTCTCCCTGAATATAATGCATGTAATCTTTAGCATTATAACTCGAAATGTCACTCCCCAAACAACAGGAACAACAGCTGTTCCAGTTTCAAGTGCGATTTGAAACTGCCTCATTTGTGGTTGCTCATAACTTCCCAAAGCTTTCACCTTTTGTGCCTGCCTCAAGTCTGACCTTTAAAATAAAGTTCAAACCAAGACAATTCAGGCCTTTTTTAGCAAGTAGAGAACATATGCTGTCCTTTTCCACTTACAAAGGTAATAAAATGCAGGCATCTCATTTCAAAATACAGGGCTCAGGGTGGAAAGGCTGAAAGGTGAACACTGAAGGAGGTGCATGGGAGTGTTAGCCGCAACTTGACCGTCACGTTAAAATGCATAGGAACAACATATTCTTTCCTTTAGGCTCATAAGGGTTGACTGCTCACTCAGCATGTGAAATTTAATTTAATGCAAAATCCAATGAGTTGAAAAGGAATGTGAGGCCTCTACGCAGATACCCCTTTTGATCTCAAAAGGCAAAGGACAACTGGAACAAGTCTTGAGTGCTCCACATATGGAGAGAAATCCTCTCCAAATCACTGCAGACCTGAAAGGATTTGCAGGTACTGGAAAGCCATGGTTGTGTTTACACACAAGCAGTGCTAAGAATATGGAGCAAAGGGAAAGAAACAGCACCCCAAATGTTTTCTTTCCCAAAAAGGAAGCTTTCTGCCCTCAAAGGCAGCAGGCTCGGGTTTCTGGTCAAGAAATCTGCTCATAGCAGATAGCGATTTTCAAAAGCCTTCAGCATTGTGTAATAGGTGCTATTAAAATCAGTGGGAAAACCACCCTGGGTTTCAGCAGAGACTGATTAGGCCAACAAGAAACCTCTTTGAAAACCTCAGCTTCGATCCCTGAAACAGCACTTGTTCATCTGTCCTTAGGCTCAGCACCAGGAGCAAAGGCAATTATTTTCCAGCCTCAGAGAATAATAATCATGGACAGCCTCCACATATTGCTATTTCATCTTGCTATTTCTCCTCTAACTTTTGGCAGCTCTTGCTTACTTCATGCATTCACATAAGTAAAACCTCCTGAGTTTACTTCCTGCATTATGCAAAGCAACACAGAGCCCTAGGGAGAAGTTTGTACTTAAATTAAGGAGCAAAAGTCCTCTATGTCACTGTTAGACCATAGAAAAAGGGAAGCATTCTTGAGACTGAATATGCTGCCAATTGGTTTTAGTGTTTAGCTACGGTTTCAACTTAATTTGATAACAGCCATGACATGTGACATAAAGAAGTCACTTCACAGCAGAAAGAAATTAGTATTTCCTTTTTATTCCCATAATACTAATGTGTCTCCCCCGAAAGGGGAAATCATTAAGATCTGAGATATCCTGCAGACTGTTAAGCAAAGTCTTAGACATAATGAAATAGATCCACAAAGAATAAAATAAAATAAATGAAAAATAAAAATTGTTCAATGCTCATTGATGAAATACACCAGAAAAAAAAAAACGCAAAGAAAATTAGCAATGATTCATTGTGCCATTTTCTTGTTTAGAAATAAAAAAGATGTTACACCACCTTTAACAACTTAAAAACTTGCACATACATTTTTTACCTATCCTTACATACACAGAGATCTTCCTCTGCACTGCTTTCATCACTATGTGCTATATACCAGCATCTTCTTAAATACTGTGCAACACAGCAACTCTACAGCACATGCATGACAAAATGACCCAGGCTTCTTCTGCAGGTCCAGTGCATCTGGTGTTACAGGGGCCCTTACAAACCAAGATCTTGGCTTTCTGGTCTTATTCTCAAAAAATAATACTTCTAGACAGTCTTAGAGCTCTGGCAGTTGTCACATGTCATTTCTGAAGTATTTGCAGCTGGAATGACACAAGGAAGGCTGTGAGTTTACTTGGTAGTGAAGGAATGTCCTGAGCTCATGCAGCTTTTGCTTAGTTGCTGGAAAAATTTAGGCATTTTTTCTACATTTGCCTTGTTTTTCTGGCTGTCACTGTCAGCTGTAAAGGTGGGAAAACACAACCACAAAACCAAACAAAAAGAGGCCCACAGGCAATCTGAACTTGCACAGAAACAGTATTAGACACACAGAATCATTCCTCACTGGGCTATATAGTCAGCTGTTTATGTCATTGCCACCTGGTAGACTCCTGACTAAAGCAAAATAGAGTTGCATTAGATTAGATTATATTACAAAAATCACTCCAACTGAAGAAGGTGGAGGAAGAATTCCTGTCTGGCATGAACAGAGAGGGAAGATGCATTAATTGCATTGTGTTGTTTTATAATTCTGTTCCAGTGGTAAATCAAGGCTCAGGGCTGACTGCCAGTGCTCAGCAGGGAAAGTTGTGACTGTTCAAACCCATTCTGTTCTCTGGTTCATGATTGAGCCAAGAAGCTGCAAGATTTAGCGGAGATAAGAGAACAAGAAATGTGAATTCAAGTAAAACAAACACTAATCTAACCCTGTGATTTATGCCCTGGATTAATCTCACTGCGGTGACCCAGGTCTTAAAGCAAGGGCAGCCTCAAGCTCAAAACCATGTCTTTCTAGTGGGCATTGAAGATGAAACACATTTTTCGTGCTCATTTTGTTGTGTTCATTAGCTAGCTAATTGCTTGTGCTCATTAGATAACAACCTTTTAAATCTGGAACTGGATGTGAGCTTTGCAAGAAGGCTGTCCTCAGCCATCCCCAAGGGTGCACTCATTCTTATTCCATCCCTTCAAATCACTCTTTGAGAAGCACTTCCCCTGCACTCTTAAAATAAACCACAACTGAGCTTAACACCCAAGGCAATTAAATTTATCTTAGTTCTTAGTCCCTTGTAGTACTTTACAGGTTCAACACACTTCGGGTGAAACTTTGGACCTAGAGAAGCAAAGGGTAATACTCAATGGGAACTAGGATTTTGCCACAGGGCTGCGATCTGTACAGCCTCCATCATCAAAGGAATATAAAGATAACTGCAGGGCATGTCAGTCAGGCATGAAATTACACAAAGGAACCCCACTAAATAATTGCCAAAATTGTATGCTGCTGAGGAGAGTAACTCAGAGAGTTAAGATGGGCAGAGAGTTGTACCAAGAATTTGACACAAGAAGATACCAGTAATTTTTAAAAATATGATTAAGCATTTTTAGGTCAAATTCAGTTCAGGTACAGCCATTATGGTGGAGCTACATCAACACTTGTGTTTCATGCAATTCCATGAGTTTTGCAATGGGAAGAAGTAAATACAATAAAACAAGGCAGCATGAAATCTTCCTAAAAAGCCATGCAGCACAATGCATTCATAATGGCTTCATAGAATCATAGAATGGTTTGGGTTGGAAAGGACCTTAAGATCACCTAGTTTCATCTCCCCTCATGTTGCATTTCATGTGAGTTCTGATACTCTTTTACATACCCCAAATGTTGGTATTACTTTAAAACATACAGCAAACTTAGTAATTCCAAGTTGGAAACTTATTTACAGCTGTTTTTTCTAATTATCTGAAGGTCGCATGTTCCTCTCTATTCATTCACACAAATTACAGAAGTCCATGGAGCAAGATCTCCCACAAATCAGCAACATGGAAGAACAGACTACATGAGGAAGTGAAATCCATGTTGTTGAGATACAGGTTGCCCACCTATGGCTTCATCAAGCAACCTTCCCAGCCTGCTTCACTAGAAAGTAATCCATCTTTGTCCAAATTACCACATTCAATCTGTGCATTGCAAGAAGTGATCAAAGGATCTGAATCCTGACAGCTGATCTATGGCAGGTTTTAGCACTCTACTAGCTATCTCTTATCACTCTCCCTTGGACCTTGCAACAGCATAGCAGACTTAGCAGGAGGGAACAATGCTCACACATTTGGTGGCTCATATTAACACACCACACTGTGAAATAAAGAGCTGAAAATTGGGCACAGGTTCCCTTTCACCAGTTCTGCTATGGGAATAGTAAACACCAGCAGAACAGTAGGACAGGCAGCAGTAGTATGGAATGTTAAAACACAACAGCAAGATTCACCGGAGCTCCTCTGGCAGAGCCTTGAAAGAGCCCATAGACAGTGATTCACAAAAAGCAGGAACATGCTTAGCAAGTAGAAGGACCCGATAAAAGCTGCATTACAAATATCAACTAATTAACATTACCTACATTTCCTAACAGTGGGAAATTTAATCTGTATGCAGGGTAGGCTTCAAAGGGAGAGGAAGTCTAAACTGAAGAAATACAAAAGGATGCGTAACCAAAAGTCATCGGATTAAAGAAAGAAAGCTTAAAGACAAAGTGGAAAAAAAATCATTGAGAGCAAACCATTATACTGTCAAGCAGGGTCTTAGGGGTGATGATGGAATCCCCATGACATAGAAAGTTTAAATTTAGAGTAAACAAAGCATTAGGAGGCATACACTCCAGGGAGCAGTCCTGCCTAATCAGGGAGGCCACCTCTGCCTCCAGTGTCTCTTCTCCTGCAGTACACAATCACACTGCTCTGATGAGCTATTTCAGTCAAGCCAAAGATTTCAGACATGGCAATTTAGAGATTATTGTGACCTCTGCATCAAGCAGTTCTTCTACTTGCAAATAATTAGCTGAGGGAGCTGCTTGACAGAGAGTAATATTTCAGCCTCGGCAAAATTTGTGAATGAAGCTGCACAGGTTCTGTGATTTTTAAGAGCAACTTCAGCACCACAGTAACTTCTCTTTTGGACCCCAAGCTCATGGTTCACCATCCTCTGCAAAGTAATTAATATAGTCTGACAAAGAGCTGTCCAAAATTCTCTTTAATTCACTGACATTTCTGAGACTGAAACTTTACTTGTTCAAGGTGTCTCTAAGCTGTGGAGATCTAATATGAAATATGACTGTGTTCTCCTCCCAGTGGTACTGATGACAATTATTCTTCCTTTCTATCAACTTCCTCCCTCTTGACCATTACCATCTTATAGACATTCAGAGGCACAAGAAAGGACCCTTTCTAATTCCTCTTGAAGTCACTTACGGTTGTCCTGTCAGTGGGACGGTGCAACATCCTCTGACTAGGCATGGCAGAAGCCACTGTCCTTGCCCTACAAAGAAAGTTGAGCAGTTGGATTATTTTCTTCTACTTTGTATTTTATTCTGCCATACTGCTAATCCAGAATTCCTGGGGAAAACAAAACCCTTTTCAGAAATGGTAACAAACACACACATACTTTGCAGCTCCCTCATTTTGTGATCAACAACTGGCCCATGCTTTGAGAGTCACACAGCTAGTGGGCAGTTTATCTCATACTTCCACCACCAAAAAGGTCAGCTCCCCTTTGCTTTCTGTCTCAGAAACCTTCCTGGTAGGTGCAAACAAAAATGGGAGAAGAGGGGCTCAGGGAATCCTGTGGTTAGCATGCAAGGGATCCGCTCCCTTTTGTACTGGTGCCTTACATGCTGCTAGAGTGACAGTGGGAGATGGTGGCAGCAAAGGAGTCCCGTATCTCACTTAAAGGACAAAAGGAAATACTACATCAGCAGATCTAGTGATTCTTGTCACCAAGGATTGGTTGTCCTGGAGAGTGTTAAAAGAAACCCAGGCCACAGCCAATGCCTATGCTCCCTCTCCAAACTAACCTTTTTAAGGACAGGCATGACTGGCTCCACAGCACCTTCCTAAGCACCACTCCTCTTGGGGACATAAGTCACACGGTAAAACATTTTCCTCTGAAGTGCAGTTTCCTGCTTATTTTTGTGCATGTATACATGAGGACAGAAATTATCCTACAATGTCTTTGATAAATATCTAGGAGCAGAAACCAATGGATTCTTTCCAGGGCTTTTTATTCTCCTTCTAACTAAGCTTTGCTTCAGGACCTTCTGTTTTTCTTCCAAATAAGCTGTGATTTTACTTTTCTGGCCATTTACCAAAATGAGAATATTGCAGGTATTCCACTGTAATCTAGTTTTCTGGTAATAAGCTATAATTTTAGACCATCAATTAAACTTTATTCCATATAGACCTCAAGTGGTTTGTTACTGAAAAGAGGTGACATCAGGAATACTGATCCAGGAATGAACAGCTGTGGAAAGCTTTGTAAGAAAGCTACTCCCAAAGTCCTCTTCAGCTGAGCAGCTTCCCTCAGATAAACATGCCTCCATGTATTTTCGCAGGCACAGGCTGGGCATTCTAAGCTTGGCTAGAAGTGGCTAGGTTTCTTAATAAATGGATTCACTTATCAGGAGGCACTTATCATTAGGCAATGCAGAATTGTTAACATTCCTTGTTCTCCTTTGTCCTCTGTGCCAGCATTTATGTATTCATCTGACTAAACATACACTGCTGATGTATCAGTTTATCAGTTTCCTTATTTCCCCAGATGCTTCCTTGTTCCCACTTTCCTTATATTTTTCATGGAAGTGCAAAAGTATTCAGTAGTGTGGCAGGTGAGAGAACCATGGCACAAAGGAAAGGCTAAAGCAGACGACGATGGTCCCCAGCAGATACCCTTGAAGTAAAAGGTGTCTTCAGGTGTTCCTATGTTACCCTCTGCTGCACAGCAATGTAAGTTAGCTTATTCTCCACACTCTTACAGTAAAAATCAGACATTGGGTGGGTTAAAAATAGACTTGACCAAGCTTGACCAACCCTATTTGGGTGACATGGGACAGAGCAAAGTTCCACTGCAAAACAAAATGCACACATCTAACAAAAATCTCCAAGTTCTCAAAATTGTTACGTTGCAAGCTCAGACCAACTGCACCTGCACTATTTCTCCAAAGAGATAAAGGTATGTGGGAGATACAGGTCATCACAAAGACACCAACACACACAGGACGATGCTGAATACGGTTCTGCTCTTCAGCACCCAGAGACTTTCTAGTGGGAATACAGCTCATTTCTCTGCAGAAATTATTCAGTGTGGATAAACACCCTCTTACGTACTGCCACCATTTTCAGTGGCATGACTTCAATACACCTAAATGACCTTTAATACTCAAGGATTTACTTTTCTGGGTAAAAGATTAATAGATTTTGGTCCTGGCATTTGCTCTTCCTGACCCAAAAGCAAGATAAGAGATAGTTCCACCATGAGGCTCCTCCTCACAAACTTCTGCCAAGCAGGACAATGCACTCTATGGGTCCCTTTTACCAGAGCAACCAAAGCTCCAGATGTCCCTCTTCTCTCTCCCCAACCATCCCTCCTGGCTGGGACAAGGATATTGCTCTCCATTACTTCACAGCCAGGAATACTCTCTGCAGGACTCCACAAAGAAAGTAAAAAAGAGCCAATACAAGACCAGAGCACTAATTAACAACACTAGTGCCCCAAATTAGCTTCTGCTATTAAACAATGAGTAGGATTTTTCTACACTTCCATCTTCAAAATATCTCAAGGATGTTCCAACTCTTTCCTTCCTGACATGTATCTCATGTGACTTGGGCTAACTCTGGGCTCCCCTGTTAAACTGAGTGGAGTGAGGGGAGCAAGGGGACCTGTTTAAAAAGGAAATAATGTCCAGCTTTCAAGACAACTTTATTTTGTTGTTCTCATCTGTCCATATTCAGGTGACTTGATCAAAAAGTTAACAAGAGACCAGCCACATTGAAACTAAAATCCCAGTATGAATGTCCAAATTCTTTGTACATTTGGAAATCTCCCACTGAATCTGACATTGCAGTGTTAGACTAACAGAAATATGTAGTTTGCGGCCACTGCCTTAATGTCTTCGACATGCTCTCACAAGTGGTCTGCATTTCATTTCAAACAAAAACAAGTGACTAAAGCAAGGGATCCTGGCAGCCAACCACACAAGGGTGGTTTATAGTAGTTGTCTCAGTGCAATCAACCCTTTTCCATTTTTAACATAGAAATAATGTCTAAACTATCAATTTGCAGGGGACAGAGCTTCTAAATGGGAATGAACTTTCACTCACAGGTACAGTTTGCAGGGAATAGTATTAATAAACTCCCCCTTACACTCCCTCCCGGCCACTCTCCAGAGAAGCAAGCAAATTTATACAGTCATGGGTTTGATTAGACACAGTAATTTTATAAATTTAATTTTGAAGGGTTTGGTTTGGCTGACTCGTAATTTGCAGTCAGAATATACACACAATTGGTCCTGCCTATAGCAGCCATATAGGAGAGTTTAAAAAAACCACAAAACTACACATTGTCTATAACTTTTCAATTTTCCTACATACATGTATTTCCTGTCAGCAAGCTGCAGGCAGCTTGCCTTTCAGCTTGTGGAGTTTCTGGATTACCCTTCAGAGAGGCCTCACACCCTCAAGGATTGAGAAAGAAGACAAGATTCATCTCTGGCATTTGGACTCACCCCACCCTGGCCAAGCACAGCACATTGAGGTATCAAAGCCACATTTGGGAGGACCAAAGAGGGACTGTGGATCTCCTCCAAAGAGACTCGGGAACTTTCCCAAGGTCCCCCAAGAAATCTGTGGCAGAACAGAAAATGTCACCTACTTCCTTAGCACATCTGCATCCCCAAAATGGGTGAACAGGAGTATTCCGGTCTCAGCCATGTTAACAAACATACTGTACAAGAGATCTGCTGCAAGACTACCTACAGAGAACACAGTTCTTACTCTGATAGATAGGGGAACTGTAGTTACAAGTACTGTAAGTGTTGGAGGCAAAGCTAATGGGAACAGCTCTGACAACACAAGGAGTTAAGCCAAGCAGGTAAGGATTTCTTTGAAATCCCTCCTGCACATAAAACCATGGCAGGGAAAGCCAAAGGTTACATCCCCCCTGCTCTCAAGTTCTTCCAGATGTCTTAAGTGGGCCTCTCACCCACAAGGGTTAAAGGTATGCACATAGCTATCAATCATGCTGGGAAACAAAGTATTTCAAGTAAATTTTGCAGTAAATCAACAGAGGAAAGTAGGGAAGGTTAGCCTCTGCCAAAGTTTTCAGTCCATGTTCCCCCACCTTAAACAAAACAACTGGCTCCTGTCTGTTGTATTACGAACTTTCATTATCATATCTGGGAAAACCTTCCACTGTTAAGGACCGCATCCTCCCACACTACAACTCAGTCATTTGCTGTGCAGTGGAGTGTTATGAAGGCAACTGCAAACCTGTCAGATTAAGGGTTACACTACAGCAAACACCAACCCTGTGCAATTTCTTGAGAACTTATCACTGACATTAGGAAGGCAAAGCACTCGTATCAACCCTAAAATATGTTGTAAATGCCTCTTAAAAACATTTGATGCAAGAGTGAGAAGTGATGTAGGAAACTCTGGCCTTTAGCCAAGT
This sequence comes from Pezoporus occidentalis, assembly GCF_034315485.1. Taxonomy (NCBI): domain Eukaryota; kingdom Metazoa; phylum Chordata; class Aves; order Psittaciformes; family Psittacidae; genus Pezoporus; species Pezoporus occidentalis. The sequence continues at coordinate 1,776,938 of NW_026915910.1, read as the reverse complement.
TATGAAATAAATGATGATACACCCAGTAGGTGCATTAATCTAGTTCTGCTATAAATTTTTATTATGAGTTATTATTGATTCATAGCCATAAACAGACTAGATGCTTAAGATCTTTGCCCAAAAGTTTTCAGTCCCAAATCCTGCACTTGGAAAGTCTTGGGTTTACTTCAACATCCAGCAGCAGAACCCATTCATCACAACAGCATCAGCCTACTCATGTTTCTGATTCTAGTTGTTCCTGCTGACAGCTGAGTAACACTGGCACCTTACAAATAATCCTTTGATTTGCTGACATCACATATTGTCTTGGGAGGGTACGTGTAGTCAACATCCCCTACCTAAATGGACAGAGCTGATTAACTACCAGTGCTTGGGACATTACAAGCTTAAGTGATGTATGATCACTTACAGTGGCCTAAGAGCCAAATGAGTCAGAAGTAAAGCCCAGGATTCTCTCTAGGTTTCAAGTTACCAAAAGTCTCTTGAAATAGGATCAGCTCTGAAGTAAAAAAAAACATGACAGCAACTTCTGAATGTGTTGAAAAAGCTAACCATTGGGAAGGAAAACTAAAAACTACCTTCAAATCCAGTCAAACACACTGTGGTCTTGCAGAGTAACTCTGTTTCAATCACATTCTTGAACTGTCACTGACCAGAGTAACAGCAAAGTTGAGAGATTCAGCAGCAAAATCTAATTCAGTCCTGTCTAAACTACCAAGATGAATTATTCACTAAGCTGTGTGAGGTGCCAGTGCTGCCATGCTGGGTAGAGCTCCTTAATAGAGTTCTAGCAGCATCAGCATGGAGAGCCGCTGCCAGGCCAGCAAAAGTTGAAGTCCCAAATGAACAAATTCAGTTTAATGCAGTTACCTGAAGGGAAGTGCCAACCGAACAGGCAACATCTTCTTTAATTAAAGTTGCATAGGAGTGGGGATAGCGAGAAGGACACATCTGATGACTTGGTATAATTCGGCCATAAAAAGAAGACTGGATGCTGATGGTAGTTCTGTGAGGACATCTCAGAGAGACATATTCTCCATCGCAGGCATGGTCAGTGTAATTCTTTAGTACTTGTGATATGTAACCTGCAAAAATGACAAAAAAGAAAACTATCATTAATGAAAGGAAGTTAATACTTAGGTGATTTACACCACTGCAGTCTAAGAAACACACAATTTACAAGCAATAAGGGACACAGATTTTATTATTCATCTCACACAAGCAGAAAGGAAAAAGACAATAACATGCCAGGGGTGGAGGCTATGACCTTCAGCCATACTTGGTGGAGGCAACAGTCAGATGCTCCAAACATTTAGTCCAGTCATACCATTTATTTCCATCAGCATATCTATCAAGTTTACAGGAAATGCAGCTGAGCCAGACTCATCATTTAGACACTGCATGCAATTTTTGGACCCCCAATACAAGATAGACCTCCATAATCTGGAGTTAATTTAACAGAGGGTCACCAAGATGGCTGGGAGCTGGAGCATTTGCCCTGTAAGAAATGGCTTGTTCAGCCTGCGGAAGAGACAGCTTTGTGGGAAACTAATAGGATCCTGCCAGGATCTGCAGGGAGATTATAAGGGAGATGGAGCCACACTCTTCACAGTGGTGCATGGTGGGAGAATGAGAGGTAACAGGCACAAGATGAAACAAGAGAGTTTGAGACCAGATATATGGATATCACTTTTTCATTGTGAGGGTAGTCAAGCAATAGAGCAGGTTGCCCAGAAAAGTTGTGCAACCTACATCCTCGGAGGTTTTCAAGACCTCACCAGATAAAGCTTTGAGCAACCTGGTCTGACCTGCTCAAAGCTGGGCCTACTTAGACCAGGTGTCCCAAGGCCTTGCCCAGTTCTGAATATCTCTAAGGATAGGGTCTCCACAACCTGTCTGAGTAACCTGTGCCAATGCTTAACAATTTTTACAGTACAAATTTTTTTCTTTACATGCAATTGGAATTTACCATGTTATGACCTTTTTTTGTTTTGTTCCCCCTGGTTCTTCCGTTGTACATTTCAGATAAAAGACTGGTTCCATTTCCTCCATACCTTTAGGCAGTGTAAAACAGTAATTAGATCCCACCCTCCTTATTCTTTACTTCTCCTATATGAACAGAGCAGCTCCCTCGGACTCTTATTTATTGTATGGTCCAGTACTCTTGTCTTCTTGGCAGCCAAAGGGATTTTTCTGGATCTCAACATCTTTGCTATATTGAGGTGCCAGCCTGGTATACAATTACCCTTCATTACTGCAAGGTGCACTGCTTCCTCGCATTCATCATCCTATCTTCCAAGACATGATAACGGACACAGGGAAGCACAATTCATGTGGTTTGAAAGAATTCACATGGCTTTCTCAGAATCATCTCTAGCTATCTTGTAGATATATGTATAGGGTATACTTACTCCACTAAGTTAAACACTCCCTGGCCTTTTCTCTGTCTCTAAGGCCATATCCAGCAACTTCCTTTTACTCTCCAAAATAGAACACTTACATCCAGAACTTTGAAGGGGAATAGTTCTGTTTCCATATCAACACTGAAACGTAGCTCAAGAGTTGTGAGAAAGAACAAAGGTCAAGATGCCCAAAACACCTGTAATTATTGTTCTCAGAGATAACTAACACACACTAATTTAGCTTCAGAATTCAAGCTGCACTATGAGGGCTGGATCCTCTGATTTCTCTAAATTTTAGTTCTTATTTAACAGTTCTGTTGCTACAGTGCCTCAAGGTGTGTGCCAAATAGATACTTACTCAAATCAACATAGTAATTTCCAAGTCCCCAGGGCTGCATTTGCTCATAAGAAAAAGGCTGAGACACAGCCCCAGTAATTAGAGTGACAAGGCTGCATCAGATCATGGAATAGCACTATTTAATTTAGTTCTTTTATCTCACTTGTTCAAGAAAGCACTTTGGGAATAAAATGAAGTACTGGAGTGCAACTCTTTTCCCAGTCAGTAAAATACATGCTCTGTGTGATGCTGTCCACCTAGTCCTGTAGTCAGATCAGCTCTTTTCCATGAAAAGTAGGGCAATCATACAAGATGCGCATCAGGACAAGCAAACTGCAAGCAAAATCAGAATATAACACAAAATATTAAACCCTAATTTCCATGCAGTTACTCCAGCATTAGGACTTTTCCCTGAGGCTAACCTATTAAGGAGCCAGAGAAATACAACCAAGATGAAGTCAAGACTCTACTGGACTCTGGATATTCAATTATTCTGTCAGAACCACCATCCTGGAACATGCCTTTCACATTACCAATTCAGGATCAGGGAAGACTTCAACCCTTGCAATTAGTGCAGATCACTTGTTGAAACAACTCCTTCCTCTCATCTTCCATCAGCAATCTTAAAATAACTTAAGTTCATTCAAGCTCAAGATATTGAAGGGATTGAACACTTTGATGGTTTCTGGCTAATAATAAACGAAGCACAGTATCTGAAACATCTGGCACCGGCCGCTGTCAGAGAGAAGATACTGGATTAAGCATGGACATGATCAGGGTTGACATGATGATCTTCAAAGAGCAAAAGGAAGCAGCTGTAGAGAATTACTGCACTTTTTTTCCCCTTTAAGTGTTCCAAATTTGCATTACATTCATTGCTAGTTCTTTTGCAAGCGTTGGCATTTTGTTACCCATTGATTCATGGTTCTTACCCAAAACCTGAATTGTTTTCAGCATCCTTGCTGAATTTTTGATAACAAGTCTCCAGTGACATTTTGTACCACTACATGTGGTGCCAGGGAGGATATTACTGGGATGCTATTTACTGAATTAAATGCATAAACATGTAGCAAATGCCAGGTGTTTGAGGACTTCAATGGCACTTGTATACCAAGGTAAGAAGCCCTCCATAAGGACACAAGGTATAGCTTACAGAACTCAGACTCCTTACTGGCAAGCACAAATAAATCTCTTTTGGATAGCTGCAAGAAACTATTTTAGTTTAGGAAAATGATACAGCAGATCACCAATCAGTTATTCATAAACCACAGAATATAAGTCAAGAAACTGAGACAATAAACATATTATCAAATATGTTACCATTCCCCATCAAGTGTATGTCTCTGCATTATGGGATATAAGCTACAGTCTTACAAGTACCCAGTCAAAACAAACGTAAGGTAGGTTGGTTTTAAAGATGGCCAAAGACATTTGCCTCTCCTTTTTTCACCCTCAAATTCTGGGATGTGATATCACCATTTTCATATCCAGGACCTGAAAGGAACCAATTATTTGAGGAAAGCATTCCAGCTGTACTGCTACAGTCAAATTTACCCTATTTTGTTATAGTTGATCCAAAGCAGAAGTGACATAAATTCTCATGATTTTATCAGGAAATTTTTTAGTGGCTCACTTACTAGCCTGTGTAGCAAAGAAAATGCTAGAGCAGGTAGCAGTTTGAGCATTTCTTCAAAAATGTATATTTCATTTGAAAGTCTGGTAAAAGCATAAAATAAATTTAAAGCATTAAGCCACCCCAACTTTTCCAAATGCTATACATTCTGAAAATCTGGGATAACAAAAATAATGTCAAAATCTTTTGAGTTTAGCACTTCTCTTCTTTCAAGGATTGTGTTGAGGACATGGAATCTTTGCTGGTGGACATCCACACTCCTAAATTAAATCAATGTATAGGAATCAAGTGCTAAACAACTCCGATTCAAGAGACCAGTGTCACTACCAAAGCAGGGATTTACACTCCAAAGACAGAATAACCAAAAGAAGTAGATCACAAAAACAGTAGGTCAGTTTCCCTCTAACAAGAGAGACATCTGCCTTTCACACACAACTTGCAATTTATTTTTCCAAAGTCCAGATTTCGACTCCTGTCAGTCATCAGCAATTAACTTCACTCTTTGCCATATAAAACACTTAATGCTGACTGTAACTCTATCCCATCCAGCAATGTCAGTTCCCAAGAACCATTTTCACCATTGCCTCTCCAGGGAACTGTTGCTCGGTTCTCATCCAACAGCCAGCTCTAACCCTTAACGCACATACAGATTAGAGAAAAATAACAGTTTCATACAGAGTATCATCATTTTACAGGTACTGCAAATCTAATCATAATTCTTTACTTACTGTCATAGAGCAACAGCCCTGCCTTTTTCAAATCAAAGCAACTAATAGAGTTGCTTCACAAAAGCACAGATGACATAAGAGCTTCCATCGCCTCCAAATGCAGGGTAGTAGAGTATGCAAACACACATTCATACATCCTTTTTAACCATGGTTATCTAAAAGCAGTAAGTCCTCTTCTGCTTCCACTAAATATAGTTCTACTTTCGATTCACAAGGGCCATAGCAACACACCAACTCATCAGTTATCAGAGGAATTTTAATTTCATCTTTCACCAGGAAACATCTCTGTGGGTGTGTGCTGAAGGAACAGAGACAATCACAACAAAACTAACTCTTTGTACAGTTTGGTATGATCTGCAACTTCTAATAAATTACAAGGAAATTCAAATGATTTTAACAGTTAATGAACTACTGCACATAATTCAAGCCAGAGCTTCACTGATATCTGCATCAAGTTATATCTAAGCTATAGCACCGTCTTCTTAAAATATCCAATTCTGAGCAGTTACACTTATAGTAGTATATATATATAACAAAAAAACCCAACATATTGAATAATGAACATTATATTTAAAAACAAGTGATTTCCGTTTTCTGAAACACACACACTCAGTGCAATTGACTGTGCTAGTGAATAAAACATTGTCCTGCTCCTGGCTGACACAGATTCTTTTATTTTTAATCCTGGGTTGGTTTTTTTTGGTGGTGCCAGTATTTACTGTTCTATTCTCCTAGCTTCCTCACCTTCCTTACAGACGTTTTGAGACTCTAAATGTGAAACAGAACTTTCTTTCAGGAGACACCTTAATCAGATACTTTTTCTGGAGCTCAGACTACCCCTGTACCACACTGGTTTTCAGATAGGTTGTGGAGTGGAGAATTTCAGCTTATTCTTTATATGCAGAACACTGATACTCATAATATCTCACAGAAACAGTGCTAAACCAGTGGAATAGAATAACAGGCCACGAGGACAGGCCAACAGGGCTGAAATGTGATCCCAGGCAAGGCTCAAAGCCAGAGCAAGTAACTCAATGAATGCATTTCATACCAGGCATTACTGATAATCCTGTGGTTGCAGTAGTAAAAGCAGCTCGCTCAAATCACAGAGCAGCCTAGTACGGACAAGTAGGGTTTGTTTTGCATTGTTACTAATACCGGAGGTTAAAACTTGCTGTTACAAACCTTCCACAGAGAGATTTGCTTTAACTTCAGCTACTCCCCAACCCTTTCACCTTTCAGATACCACACAACACTGAATAAACTTGAACACCTTGTAAGCATACTTAGGAAAATATTTTTATTTTAATTCAACAATTCCTTGCCCACTGTCTGATCTTATGTACTGCAGTTGCAGCTCCAAACAGTATCCAGTGTTACCTTAGCAAAATAGCTTTAAAACAAGAGTGAATTTAGAACTGCAGCTGAGTGCCAGCATTTCAAGGCTAAACAAGGTAACATTTTGTAAAACCTGAATGGTAGTATTTCATAATGGGCTAGTGTAAGGATGAGAAGGGAGTGGAAATTAGATTGGTGAAGGCTAGAGGTGACAGGAATAAAAATGTGATGGTTTTAAACTCTGCAGACTTGAATGTAGGTCAGATACTAGTGAGGATTATTGTTAATCATTCCCTTAAATTTACTAACTGTAAACTCCTATAGAATTCCATAAACCACTACAGCCCTTCCACAGCCTGCTGCTATAGCTCTGGGGAATTTAATAAGCAAGTCCAACTGCAAGTATTTTGGCCCTAGAACTTTAAAGAATCACTCTAAAAATCCAATTCTAATCCAATACAATATTGTCTGCTATTTCAACATCATCTTAGATGATGTTCTTTGAATGACCCATAAATCTATGATTTCTTGAGAACTTACTTTTTTCTAAAACAAGTTTTTAAAACCTTTATGGCTATGAAGATTGTTTGGGGTTTTTTCTGATCTTTTACAATTTGAAAAGGCAAATGAACAGAGTTTAAAAAATTGTCTTTCTAGATGAGAGTAAATTTAGCCTGGAAGAGCCTCCTACAGGTGATCTAGCACAAACTGCTGCTCAGAGTAGGGCCAATATAAAAGTGAGATCAAGCTGCTCAGCACCTTGTTCAGCCTTGAGCAAGTACTGCAAGGACAGGAATTCTCTGACATGCTTCACTACCCTTCTGATTAAAGCACTTTTTTTTCCAAATAAGTGCTCAGAATTTCCCCTGTTACAACTCATGTCTGTTGCCTCTTGACTTTTTATTTTGCACCTGAGAGGAGCCTTGCTTTGGTTTATGTATGACCATTTTCAGGAAGCATCTGGATACCCCTTAATCTCCTCTTCTCCAGCTTCTCCTCCTATGGCATGTGCTCTAACTCCAAACTATCCTACTAGCCCTCCACTGGACTCCCTCCAGTTTGTCAGAGTTTCTCTTATAATCTTGTACCAGTATTGTGATCTGCAATTCTAGGGGCTGACCACCCAATTCCTCTGGATACAAGGACTTTTTAAAAAAGCTCTTGCTTTACTAGCTGTATGGTTGCAGGCAGCCACAATGTCTAAAGAAATTTGACAGTACAGAGAATTGGGCTGGAAGGAGCTGCCCCAGGATTTCACCAATTTGCAACCCTCTCTCCAGCTGCTTATTCCTGCTCCTTTATTTCAGATCAAAGCCTCTTCCATTGATCTGTTTGTATGAGGATGTATGGGGTCTCAGTGACAGCAACCAGAGTCAGACCGCAGGTCCATGCATGTGTCTGGCTAGCAAACAGAGCAAGTGAGGTGAGACATACATATTATGCATCTGTCTCTGATCACTAGTGACTGTCAAGCTGGACCAGCTGGTGTGTAGAATAAGAGCTTTAGGAGCCAGGTGTGAAAGTGGCCACAGGTCTAGGTCAAATACTGAAAAGACCAGACAACCTGCGAGTTTGCTAGAGGAGAGACCAGAAGGCCCAGGCCAGTTACGGGAAGACAACTGAGAGACATGCTTGTATGCACACATCTGTGTGAGGTGACTGGAGTAGAGTGGACCAGACCCATGAACAAGCTATTACATGGACCATCTAAGGCAAGTTACTGGGGGGGATCCACATCATATGTATGCATGCATATTTTCTCCTAGCATGTTTTCATCCTGATCAACCAGAAAGAGGAATAGGATGAGGTTGCTGGTGCTGTTGTGTTTGCATGAATGCTGTTTCTACCTGTGTTGATCCGAGTGGCCTGAGACACACAAATCTCTACTGGTAATAGCTGCTCAGCATCACTGTTGCCTGCACCTGGAAACACAGAGTGTTCACTGCCTTGCCTTTATCAGGCTACCTGATCTAGCAATTCCTAACACTTCCCACTAAAAATTCCATTTATGTGTGTATATGTGTGAATATATTATATGCAGACAAACATGCACACGTGTTAAAAAACCAGAAACGACAAGCACCTAACTTTGCAGAGTATTTCTCCTAGTTTAAGTTACAGGAGAAGCCTGAAACCCACTGTAACTGTAGAGTTAATTTTTTGCAGCACTAAAATTTTTAGAACACTTTGTTAAAATAGTATTATAAATATTAATACATTATATAATTAATATGTTGGTGTTACAGCATTATAAATATTAAAGTGTAATTGCAAAAAGTATAACTTCGCATGCATTAGTACACATTATGTGTCAATTATATAAAAGCACATTGCACATAGCACAATCATTTTATAATATATATCGTCTAGCATAACCTAAAGATAATTACCAGGTCACCTTGAGAAGCTTTATGGGGTTCAGTACTCAGAAAATGAGAGGTATAATGTTAGGAGTGATTCAGTGTATACTACTTACAGCCCAAAAAGATGAATTCCATGCACTATAGACAGCCCAAAAAGAGGAATTCCATGCACTATAGACAAGCTAGGCAGTATTTTATTCTAGTGATATAGCTGCAGTAAGGGTTAAGGTCATCACTTTATAGCTGAAGGAACTACATGGGTGATACTTCCTGAGCAGCTTCAATTGGCTTTCCCTCCTTGGCTGTCAACCAAGTACTTTCCAAACACAGTCATCACACAAACAAATCACTATGGCCTTGCTATTGCATTCTAGGTAGTGATAAAGAGCTCACACCACCAGGGGTCATGTAGCTCTTCTAAATTAAGTTATAACAGGTTTATTATACTGAAAAGACAGTTTTCTCTAGGTGGCTTATATACCAGAGATTTTTACAGAAAAACTACAGTGATTATAATTAGGCTGCCATAATGATGCTCATATAATTTTCCATAGTAAATGTAGTCACATGGGGACACACTTGCAGAACTACCAAGCCACCTTTGCTGGTAAACTTCCTCATAGAGACAAACTTCACTGGTGTTTATTCTGACTTTCAGTTCCACAATAAAGTCCTTTGGATCCCACCCTTTTCTGTAGCAATTCGTATGGAAAACAAATTTTCCCTTGGAAATCAACATCATTACAAATCTATATGCAAATGGAAACACCATAGCTAAGAAAAAAGCAATCTCAAAGCTTGGTGCCTTCCTGCAGCCCTAGTCAGTTCTGCCTGCAGAGAAGTTCAGGAGCTCAGACAAGATCTGTCCCCACATAGCCTGCTCCCAGGGGATGCTGATGCTCAACCTTTCCTACAAGAATTAGTGGGTTTTGTGGCAAGAGACTGACAGCTTTTCTGCACCAGTCACTAAAATTGCTGATATCAAATTCGTGCCATTTCTTAAGGGCCAGGGACCAACTTATTCATGTGCTGCTAAAGTGATTTAACAACATAATATTCTTCTGTAACAGCAAAAGGAGTCAGGAGCTGGATCCATCCACTTCCCTCAGCACAAGCTCTGAGCTCACTGAATGTCTTACTACTTATTCAAGAGGCCAAGAAGATTTTACAGTGATCAACATCTTAGACCACTTAACCCAAAATATAGAATAGAATAGCACAACATAGCACAGCACAGCATAGAATTTGTACTTCCATGACTTGTGCAGTCAATCTGCAATCACTGTCCCACTCTATCCACACCCAGAGAAGCAACAGCTTACAAGTCTCTGCAAGGCACCCCTTTATCTCCATCAAATTTCTTCTTGGGCCCTCCTTAGCCATATCACCCACAGAGGAGTCAATGCTGGTGAGCACAGTGCCTGACAGCAGTCTTCTGATGCACCCTCATTCCCAGAGAATGTACCTTTTGTTTTTGCTTCTAGTATTGTGAAAACACAGGGTTTACAAGATCACCACATACCTAAGAAGATTCAGTCCCAAATGTTGTCTAAAAGTAGGAGATACTCAGCATCTGTCATGAAAGCAGCTGCTGTGCATTCAGGTCTCTGGTAAGGTCTGTGAGAGCTCCTTTATGTCCCCATGCAGTGTGACAGTAAGAAACAGAGCACCAACCAACAGAAAAGGTTGGGTACTGTCCAATTTGATCAAAACACAGACTTCCATCATTGCAAACATAGGGGGAAGGGTTTGTTTTTGTATTAGAAACAGGCAGCAAGGGAAATATATATCAGTCTTGCTATAACTATGTGTGTCTGCAGAGCTATAGCAGAAGTGCCTAAAGGCAACCTGGCCTTTGCATACAGCTTTACTAGGAGCAACAGGAAGTATTCTATTACCACCTAAACTGAAAGAAAGCTTTTGCACAGCATATCACACTATGACATGGAACAAAGAAAACAGTTGTTTGACCACACAAGTGACAGACAAGACTTCATCCACACTGACCAATTCTTTAAGAAAATCACGAACTAAGCCATGACAATCTGACAAGGGCTAAGAAACACCAACACTAAATAAACAGGTTTCTGCCCATTCAGGATAACTTCTGCTGACAAGACTATGAGTGCAGAGAGATGGCAGCTTTGTTTAGACCAGGGCAAATGGCAGGAGTGAAGGCAAAAGTGCATAACCCTATGGGAGCTGCTGCTAAAGCCATCACAAGCAGATGGGAGCGCTTTGCACACAGTGCCAGGAGCCAGCTCTGGGGCTCTTAGAGAGCCCTACATCTCTGAAAAAAAGTAGATTTCAACTGGCAGGTCACATTGCTGAACAATTCCTGTTACTCCAGAGAGCAAATCCGAAATCCTGTTACCTTGCATGAAATGATGCAGTGTGACTTAAATGTATAAATACCATCTTAGCAGTGAAGAGTTCTCCTACAGAAAAAACTTCCAATCAGGCTGTAGTCACTGTCACCGATTTCAACTCTGCCATGGTCATTTCTATTAGAATTTTTTTTATTGCAAACTGTGAAATTCAAGGCCTCCTCATTTGACATTGTGTCATAAGGGCAGGGGATAGGCAATTTTCCTGCTCAAGTAGGTCAAATCACTCTGGATTGGCTTTGCATCTTAGAAATTTTTCCACTGAAGAAGCAGGAAACTTTTTAGGACAATGACAAATTGTTGTCTGTGGTGGAAGGTGTTGCAGAATGGCTCTAAGAGCAAGGCAATGGAGCCTTAGAGGCCTGTGCGAGCAAGGCAAGGGGCAGGCCCCACAGGTAACTGGAAACCGGACATGGGAGGAGAATGTGGAGGAAGCTGTGTGGGGCTAACCAATACTGTTGTGCCTAGGAGGAGTGGCTGAATACCACTCCTATATATATGTGAACTGCGTCACAAATAAAGTAGAAGTTTGCTTATCACCCATATTGGGTTGGCCTGTCTGCTTCTCCTCGCCGCTTACAGGAAGGGGTACATACTGCTCACAGATATACAATGTGGAGAATCCACACTTGTCATTCCACTCCAATCTAGAGACCTTGTGCGCAATTCTTTCACAACTCACTTCCCAAGAAAATTCAAAAATTAGGCCTTGTTTCCAACAAGCTTGTTTCCAACAGTGGAATTTTAACATATACTTCTTCCTTCTGCTTTCAATTCCATATTTTATTTACTTATTCACTGTAGATTTGACAAATTCAGTGAAAGCAACGGCTCCAGAATGAACCTGCATCCTTTTCCCCAGGACCTGCAACAAGAACTATGATGTTGCCTCTGCATGACTTTCACCTGTGAAATGCATATTTCTCTGCTTTGGCCAGACCTTGGCAGCTTTATGAAACCCAAGAGAGGAAAGGAAATGAGGAGAGACTGAGACAAGATAGAAAAGGCTAAACAGTGAAAGGAAGAAATAGAGTAGAGGAAAAAGAAAGAAATTAAAAAGAGAAAACAAAAGGAGACAACAGGTAGACATATTAAAATATACATGTCTGTATATATATTATACATAAATATAAAATATACTTTTATATATGTATTTATATATAGTCTTATACATATATTTTCATATATATTTTTTCATATAGATATATAAATCTCTTTCATGTTCATCAATTAGAAGTGTGGTCTCAGGAGCTCATCCTGCCTGCAAGAATCAACTGGAAGCATCACGGGGGCTAGGTCACTTGAAACTGGAGAAACAGAAAGCAGACTTGAAATACTAAAAAGAAGAAAGATTTTGAGCAAGAATATCTATTTGTAAATGATCTCTCTTTATGTTCCCACTTGGTTGAGCTCAAAGTCATACCTGCTTGCAAAAAGTACTGTGAAGGATAAAAATTACGCAGGAGAAAAGTGAGCTCCAACTGGATGTAAAAAGAGGAAAAAATAAAAGACGAAAAAGTAGGTTTGCCTGAGTCTCGCCTATTTCTGGTATGCCTTATCTCTGTCTACTTGGCTACAAGCTTCAAGTATCACCTTAACAGAACATGCAGTGTGTTGCGTATGCAACAACCAGGCAAAACTGAAAGATCAGCATCTTCTGTTTAAGCCATTGACTTCAGCCAAGAGGGAATTTACTACTCACCAGTAACTGGACCACATAAAGCAACGATAAATGTCAGGGTAGCAGGAATAATGATTTTGGAGGTAAATTGTGGTTTTATTGTTTGATATAAGCAATCCTAACATAAGACAAGCATCCTAAGCATCATCAGTTTGAGCTGTCAGGCTGCCCAACTAGCCTGAAGTTAACTAACCTCAAATTCCCACATGCTGCTCCTGCAAAAGACGTTGCAGGTATGGACAGGAAATTAGAGTCTGTGAGTAAAACCAAGATAGTCTCTGTACCTTCAGCTGAAGATAGAGCATTAATGCAGGAGCTTCCTTTCTGCTTATTTAATAAGCTACACCTTCCTGGTTCTGAAGTGAAAAGCCTTGTCTGTCTCAAAATATCGCACCAATTAACTTATTTTTATTTTTCCCAAAGAATCACATCATATGATCACAGAATGTGTAATATTCTTGTTAGGGCTTTAAAAATTAGTGGCTAAATTAGTTTACCCTAGTAGCACTTCAGGACATGACAGAGGATGAAAGGATACACAAAGACAGTGAACTGCTTAGCCTGGAATATAAGTTAATAATAATAATAATAATAATAATAAAGGCATCTGACTAACAGAGAAAAGGCAGGACAGCCCCATTCCACCACATCACCCCAATCATCTCTATAAAGGTAATAAAAGAAAACACAAAAGGTATTTTTACGCAGGGTTGCTTTTCTCCCCCACCTCTTACTGAGGCCGTTCCTCATATTTGCAGCTTCTTTCAAGGACAGAAATAATATTTGGCTTCCTTGGCAACGAAGAACAAAGAGACAATAGAAATCTGACAGTGGAATTTATTAAGCCACATACTACACTAACCGCTTGTATAGGGACAGCAATCAGGCAGAGCAGAATGGCCCCAGCATAACAGCAGTTAGAAAAGGCTTTTGGCTAAAAGCTATTTGTGCTGCTTTGACACAGAGCAGTTGTTTTGACTAATAGGCTAGAGAAGGGGATTTCTTTTGCAGAGTAACACTTTGAAAGGCTCTTTGCCTCACAGCTGTAACACCAACTACAACCACAGCACATGTTTTCCTCCTACCTATTGTATTATGTACCAAAACACATCACAGGCCAAAATAGTTTCAAGGTTGGCTGCTGCCAAACTCGGTGAGAATTGTGTTTATATATGGAGAGCATTACAGCTAAAGGCTGTGATTAAACTGCAAGACCTGGAAGCACTGGATCTGAGTGCATATCCCAGCTGTATCCCAACGTCATATTGGAACCAGACAACATCATTCCTCCACAGAAAAGGTGATTCTATTTTTATTATTAATTTTTTAAATCTTCAGACAGCTTAGATTGATGAATACTACGTCCTACGTTATCTTAGCTTGGGACAGGACATGGAACTGCACTCAGTTATCCTGCTGTTGTGTTTAATGTTATGCTTTTCTGTTACACTAAGGAACACGTCTGAGCGTGTGTTTGCCATCTGTATATTTTGCAGGTGATACAGAAATAGAAGGAGCAGTTGGTAGACAAGGTAGGTCCATCATTCAAAAGGACCTTGATAATCTGCAGAAATGAGCAAATACGAATCTCATTAATCTTAACTAAGGGAAAATGCCAAGTCCTGCTCACAGGGAGGAGTATCCATATGCACCATGCTGTGGACCAACAGGCTGTAAAGCAGCTCTGTAGAAAAGGACTAGGGTATCCTGGTGCACACCAAGTTGACCAAAAGCCAGTAATGTACCCTCACAATAAAGGCAGCCATTGGTAGGAGTACCACCAGTAGGTGAGGAGAGGTAAGCCTGCACCTCAGCACTGGTGAGACTATCTGGAGTGTTATGTCCAGTTCTGGATTCCCCAGCACAAAGAGAGACATGGATATACTGGTGCAAGTCCAGCGAAGGGCTACAAAGAAGATCAAAGGACTGGAGTATGTGTCACATGAGGAGAGGCTGAAAGGGCTGTTTAGACTGGAGAAGAGAAGGCTGAGGAGAATCTTTTCAATGTGTACAAACAACTGTGGGGGAGCAGTTGAGGGTAAAGGCAGCAGAGTCACTCTTCTCAGTGGTATCCAGTGGATGAACAAAAGGCAATGGGCACAAATACAGGAAATTCCATTTAAACATATACATATAACTGTGAGGGTGGTCAAACACTCAAATGGGTTGACCAGAGAGGTTGTGGAGCCTCCAGCCTTCCAGTCTATCTTCACATGCTGTCCAGCAAAAGGGCTTCATATGTGAGTGACATGTTCAGCCTCCCCTTAGAGCTAGCGAACAGAAGCCGGCATTTCTGTCATGTCCTATTCTAAAGCATATGTCAACCCAGGACTGAAGTGTCACATACTGGAAGTGCTGCAGAGTGAATAGCAGAAAGATTACCTGATACTGAGAGACTGTGAGATAAGTCACAGATAAAAGTCAATGTAAATAAATGTAAAGTAACACATGACAGAGGTTCTGGAGTAGTAACAGTTCTGTGAAAATATAAAAATCAATATTTACGAATAACCAGGAAAAAAAGAAACAAAACAGGACTTGTTCAGAAGGAATAGAAAGCAATTCAGAAACCACCATGCTATCACTGTATAACTATTCAAGGACTCATCCAGAAGACTGTCTGCATTCCTGGGTCCTCCTCCCATCTTCCTCCACACATGCAATGGAATTAGAGACAGCTAAGAGAAAGATAAGTTGTAACTAGTCTTCCTCTACCTGTAAGAGCACATACGAGAGGTGCAGCAGACCACACAGAAACTGAGAGGGAGGAAAAGGAATTCAACGCTCACTGAAAGTGTTGTTTCTTTCAATTAAAAAAATAAAAATAAAAATGTTGGTGTAGGGGCATCAAATGAGGAAAACAAAAGGAGGCATTTCCTTATCTTCTGTGAAACTGAGCTGTGGCACTTACTGCCACTGCCCTTCTGCAGGTCTCAGATGTTTACATGGATTAAAAACACCATAGCATCAATGAATGGAAGAAAACCCCATCAAGTACTCACACACAAATCTTGATTTAAGAAGCTTCTGAGCAGTGAGAGTGATCAAACACTAGAACAGGTTGCCCAGAGTGGTTATGGGTGGCCTTTTGGTTCAAGCTAGTTTAGCTGCTCCTGGATGATGTTTAAAGTGCCTACATCTCTGCAGTGCCTATACAGAGAATTAAGGATGAGTATCTCAAATACAGAAGTTTGCATGGTAGATTCAGAAGAAGTTAGGACAGAGTAATCCCAGCCCTACTTTGTACTGAGCTTTGTTCTCAAGCCTACCCTGACAGGTAAAAAAGAAGGTATCAGAAGGTAAAAAAGCACAAATAATAATAGTTGGATTCTCTGGAAATAAGCTGTAGTGTATTAGGTAACATGTTGGCACAGCAGAAAAGTCAGTAGGGTACTCTTAGCAGGTAAAGAAATAGCGGAAGGGAACATGTCTGTCAAAGTTACATGGAGATTGCCCTTTGCAGAAAGAGCATACCCTTCAGAATTGGGTGGCATGTTTATTAACAGGGTCTATCAATCTGCTTACAGTATCTCTCCCTGTTTCCGTAGCCTGAAGCAGTGGTACTGAGGTGGATTGTATTAAGCAGAGTTAAAGACAAAGGAGGAAGAAAAGTGAAACAGGAGAATGCTGGAGAGCATGGAGATGAAAGACACACAGGAAGGCATTATATTAACGGAGAAGCATTTATGCTGTGACCAGCTAATGCACAGAGATTAGCATGCAAGGTATGTCTTCAAAAAAAAAAAAAAACAAAAACAAACAACAAAGTCCTGTCAGCCAAAGTGATGCACAAAAGATGAAGCAGCCAAATGTCCAGTAAGTTGTAACTCCATCTTCCCTTCACTGTCTCTCACTCTTGGGGTGGGAGGGGAGTAAGCCAGGAGAAAGGTCAGGGGATAAAAACAACAGTGGGGAGTTGGCAGAATGCCTCGGGTTCTGTGAACTCTCCCTCCCAGAGGACAAACCAAGGGCACAAAGCTTGGGTTTCCTCAGCCTGCACCCTACCAAGGAGAGAAACTTCTTGGATACAGTTTCAGCGTAGACATTACTTTCTCTGCACCGAGAAACAACAGAACTGTTACATCTTGGCTAAGGGGTAAGAAATAGCCCCAAAAGCCTCCTACATACTGTTTTTAAAGTTATAGGGGTCAAGCAGAATCATTCTCCAAAGAAAAACAGAGCATCTAAGTGCAATGGAAACCTTCCTCAGGACTGGAAAGAGTAGGGCAGCAAAGAATAACTGCCAAAAACAAACTAACAATCCCAAAGAGCAGCTTCCAGAGCTTAGTGACTGGAAGACCTCATGAGACTTGAAATCATTCATCTCAGCACTTCTTGTTCCCCACAAGAAAAGGTAAAAATGGGAGGCTCAGTAGATCCATCTGGGACCAATGGCTAAAAGAGTCTGATCTGTTACTCACACCCTCATATACATTGAGCTCATTGATCCAGGATTTCCAAAATCAACAGTAATTTGAAAAGTTTTTCCACATCCTGTCCAAACCCAGGCAGAAGGGCTGGTTAGAAGGATTTTTATATCTGTTTCTTCATGTCAAGACACCAGACCTAACAACATTGCCTTAGAATTATACTTTGTTTATGCTTGACCTAGCCTGGGTATCAAGATGTTTTTCAGTTGAGAGGGAGGAGGACAGGATCACTAATATTTAGGTACAAGTAGTTCTCTGCAGTCTCAGCATATAGCTCATGTGCAGGCAGGATACGTGGCTATCATGAGGTTCTCATGGTCATGCCAATCCCTCAATCCCTCACCTTGTTCTCAACCAAAAACACAAGGGAAGATCAAAGAGCACATTCTTCTCAAAGAATGCTGGAGGTAGGTGATACACATCAAGCCTTCCAAAGGCTTGAAGTGCTTAACTAATACACCCATCATTGAAAAGAGTAATAGTGACTCTTTTTTTCCACCAGAACCAATGGGAATCAAGGGAAAGAGAGATGAATGGCATTAACAAAATTCCCCCTCTTAACACAGAGTGGTCTTAACTGTATTGATATTTCAGATCCCTGAGCTTCTGATGGGGAAATATCTCATTCAAGCACCTGCTTCAGAGGGACAAAAGCAGCAACATGATAATAGCAGTGGTCTTCCCCCCAGTAACTACCACACGTAATCTTGCAAAGACAGCAAAAAATTTACTTGAAGACAACACATGTTGAACAAGTAATAACAGTTACCCACGTGATTAAAATGACACTAAAAGAGAGCTGGCTCCCTGAGGAGCGTCCAACACCCAAAGCCAGATTAGCTTGGATGATTTATCTCCTGAAAAAGGAACAAAGAGTTATGAGATAAATGAACCTTGAATGTGCATTTTGACACCGTTTTCACCACCGGAGAGGTTAAATCCTAGAACAGGTTGCCCATAGAGCCTGTAGAACTCAGGATATTATCAGGCTCAATTGGGCACATCACAAGCACCCTAACACAACTGAGATCCACCTTACTTTAAGCAGGGGTTTGAACTAGAAGACCTCCAATAGTCCCTTCTACCCTAAATCCATCTATGATTTTGTGACTGAATTCCAGCCCCTTGGTGTCCCTGGAAAGTGTTTCATTTTCTAGTGCATAGCCACATAGTACAGCTGTTACCTACAGGACAGGTATGATTTCGTGAGTCAGGGACCTGTTCCTTTTCCTTCTCTTCCCTCAAATAATTTAAATCAAAGTTTCTCTTGCCAAAAGACAGAATGTTTCATTAAATGCGTTTTCAATAATTTGGAGGATTAAACTTGTAATATCTATCTACTTCTCATCTTCAGCCAGCTCATAAGACTTTCATAATTATCATAGTCTGCTCTCTTGAACTGGTGAGAATTAGTCTTAATCTGTAATCCTTAAAATTGTATTTCATATTGCACCTTGCACTTCTTTGATGGAGGAGGGATATAGCATGTTACATTGGAACTGGCTCAGTGGCAACAATAGGTGCTTTTGTACTGGGGAATGGCGTGTTGCCTGGGAATGGGCCAGACCAACAAATTGATATGACAGGCTTTGCCTGCAGTGGAAGTATTAAATCTCAGCTGATAGTGGAACTATCGCCTTTCTCTGAAAAGCACTGTGATCTGAGCTGTCCTGTCCCTTAACCATAAAATGTAAATGGCCCACAGACACAACGAGAGGCTGGTGTAAGTTCCATTCAGCCTGGAGGTTGGGGAAGGGCATTTCTTAGACAGCTCCTAAAATTAAGCATGACATTATGCAGCCCTTCCAGTCCCTGAGACAAGCAGGTCTCTGGAGCAGTGAAGCACAGAGGATTATATTCAGAAACATGGGTCCTCTCAAAAGCCTTTGATTCCACATCAGTACATTGAAGTCAATTCCCTCATTAAAGCTAACATCAGGACTCCCTCACTTTAGGGCAGTCTAACCCTTACCAAAGCACACTTCGCAGAAGAGTAAAGGCTGGTAGATTTATCTAGAGTATCAGAAAACAGTAATCTAGAAAGTCCTCAAGGATACCAAAGGCAGTATCACCTGGGTCCCTCTCTTTTCACTCAGCTGAACTATTTGGATTAGTTCAGGCTCTGAACACAGCCCACATTTGGTACCCCTGTGTGAACGGCAACAAAGGGAGGAAGCAGCAATGTCACACCTAGACACTACTGCCTTCTCTTCTGCAAACAAGTCAGGGGAATGCACCAGACAGTGCCCCAGAGAGTTTGCAGTCTGGGATTTAATGCTCACTTCAGATTAAGGAGAGGCACTTTTAAGGCAATTATGTAGCATCTCCAAAAACAGCACTGCAGTCCTTGCTAGGCTACAGCAAATGCATTCAAGGTCACCTACCTAATGTCACCAATTTACTGTGCTATGTAGGACTACCACTACCCCATGATCCCTCTGCCACCCATAGAGACAGAGGGGCCCTCCAGCAGGGCAATTCAGACAGCCTGAGATACAAATTGGCCTTGAGGTACCTGGCTCCCTCCACAGATCACAGGGTGTGCCCAGGCCACATACATGCCTAACACAGACAATTCTTTTACATATACGAATACAGCAGATTACTTCCCTTAGTGCTGTTTAAACCTTTGACAGATGTAAATCCCTCTAAAGGTAAGAAACAACATCTTCTCAGTGTTCAAATAACAGCTTTACAGATCTGAGCTGTGATTGTTTTAAATCTCACTAAAGTATGCCTAAAATGCTGCCGCTGATCTAGGACCCAACTCCAGACAAGCCACTATGTCCCTGCTCCTTTGAGTTGTATGTGCTGGAGTGAGGGGTAGCTTATGAAGGAGGAAAAGCAATTACCAAACAACATGGTCACAAGGCATGGGGAATCCCGAAGCAAGGATGAAATGATAGGTAACAGGTTCAGAATTAAACAGGGGAAGTTTAGATTAGATGCAAAGAAGTTCTTAACTGTGAGGGTGGTGAGGCACTGGAATGGGTTGCCCAGGGAAGTTGTGAATGCTTCATCCCTGGCAGTGTTCAAGGCCAGGTTGGACAGTCTCAGGTGACATGGTTTGGTGTGAGGTGTCCCTGCCCATGGCAGGGGGGTTGGAACTAGATAATCTTAAAGTCCTTTCCAACCCTAACTATGATTCTGTGAAGATTCAGCAAGATGATCTCAGACCCTTGACAGTTCATTAGCAAAGCATAGGGGAAAGGAGATGGATCCAGTTTGCAATCTTAAAAAAGAATAACAGCAACACTGACAAGATATACATTCAAGGTTCATTTATCTCCTAACTCTTTGTCTTTATTCATTTTTCAGAAGGTAAGTAATCCAAGCTAATCAGTCTAAAGGTTTATGAAGGAAGCAAGTAAAAGAGACTATTCTTTAAATCTATAGGGGTAAAAAGGGCAGCTTCACTTAGCATTAGACCATAAATGTCCCCAAATCATCCTCTCTTCGTTTTATTGTTGAGACTTGCAAGTTCCCAGGAGTTCTTTGTTACAGTGGGAACAAAGTAATTAGTCCATTAGTGCCTTGAGTTAGCATAGCTATTTCAAGAAAGAAAGGTGCTCACCTCCCAAGTTGTCATGATAAATAATTATCCTTTTTGCCATGGGCTATGTGTGCCCCACCTGATCCCAGTGGCAGAGGAAGAGTAGGCAATACGTGTACTACTCAGCGCAGTCTTTCACCCAGGTCTTTCCCAGGATGAAAACTGGAACAGCAAAGAGATCAGATCTAAGAGATAAAGGAGGGATGTAAGAAGACAGGGGAAACTGACTTGTCTGGAAAAAAAAAATAAATCAACCAACCAAACAAAAAGCTGTAAGTTTCATCAGCAACGAACAGACTGACTATTCACTGTAAGCAAAGGATAGCAACATCTCATTTTTTCTCTAATATCTCTCCCTGTGAAGATGAAGGAGGATTCATGACTGAGATTTATACCTTTTTTAGTTCCTATATATGCTTGAGACATGCAGCCCTTGAATCACAATTCAGATAGGCTAACTCAGTGCCCTAACTAGTGGGTCATCTTACAGTTAAGAGCACAAGGAGCTGCTCTGTGCAGTAAGGCTATGGTTCCTTGCACAGACAACACAGAGAAGAGCAGCCCATCACTCAGATCGTCAGATGGAAGTGATGACAGAGAAGCATCCTTCCAGTAACTGAAGAGGGAACTACAAGTACACCAGAGGAAATGTAGTGATAGGACAACAGGTAATATGTTCAAATTGAAAGAGGGGAGATTTAGGTTAGGTATAAGGAAGAAGTTCTTTACTGTGAGGGTGGTGAGGCACCGGTACAGGTTGCTCAGAGAAGTGGTAAATGCTCCATCCCTGGAGTGCTCAAAGCCAGGCTGGACAGGGCTTTGAGCAACCTGGTCTAATGGACGGTATCCCTGCCTGTTGCAGGGGGGTTGGAACTGGATGATCTTTAAAGTCCCTTCTAACTGAAACCATGCTGTGATTCTATGATCTAAATGTATCAGTTGTGGCAATTTCTCTCCACTGGCTAAATGAGGCAGTAATGACAAGAGATCCCAGTGCACTCCTTCATCCCCACCACTGCCAGTCAACAAAGTAGAAATGCAGTGGGAGCTGTTTTAGAGAAAGGCTTGTCACAGAAAATGGCCAGATTATGTGAGAGGCACGAAATGAGGCTTATATCAGTAACAGAGGGGAGAAGACTTGTGCCTGCACCACTAGAGCTCTTCTGCCAGTTTGTTTTGCACATTAATAACCCCACCCACACGTTAAGGGTTTTTGTGGCTTCAGGGATTCACTCTCCTTATATTACATCACATTGCACATACAACATCCACAGGCTTTAGGAAAATTCACCCTAACAGCAGCACTGGTCTTTTTGGAAGCTTTCACCAGTAAGGGAGCCTCACAAAGACTTTTAGGAAAGGGGATTTGCAGGGGATTAGGATTAAGCCAGTTTCAGTTACTGAAAAGTGAACTTCTGCCCAGGGAATTAGGGCTGGGATAGCTAATTATTTAGCTTTCTTTTGGTCAGATCTTTTACTAACGAACTCCAGAGCATGCTACAGAGACAGAAATAAGAAGACAGACTTTCTGCAGCCAACAGGGCCACACACTGCCTGAATGAGTGTAACATAGGTGGGGAAAAAATACCCAAACATCCAGGCATGTCCCCATGCAGCCATCTAGGCAGGAATCCAAGGGGCAGGGAATAGTCCTGGGTCATTCCCAGGCAAGAACATTTTGAGGATGAGGGAGAAATGTAAACTGACCTACACCACTTGTATGCAAAGGTCTGCACAGGATCCCTAGAGCACGGTCACCAAAGAGATCACCAGAGCACGAGAGAGATCATCCCAGTTTCACCTGAGAAGCTCACCCAACATAAAAGCTGTATGCATGATATGGTGTGAAGTGAAATGTGATGACTGCAACCTTAAAAAAGAAGTAATAAAAAAAAATTTAAACATTAATGTGCCAAGAATGGGCCACTTTCTAATGGATAAAGCACTAGTCTGGGTTTCTAAGGCTCCAGCCAAGTCACTGAACTGTATTGTGGTGTCCTGGAAGTTTTCATTTCCTGTTTTACACATTACTTCCCTCTCCCTTTGCACCCTTTGTCCCTTAAAATCTGTCAGTCACTATGTGCTCCTACAGTTCCTATTTTGCCCCCAGTATGGGAGTACCAATACCTCATCATCAATATTAATAATTTTTGAATCCACTCTGCTGCAGTTGCATTTACAGTCTGTATAACAAAGAATACATATTGACACAAAGACCAACACTTAGATACTGAAAACTGTTAAGCAGGTTTTGAAGAATACACGAGCTAGGGGTGTAACCCAGCAAAATCCAGTCTTTCACTATCCCCCCACACTTTGCAGGAAAGCTGTGCCAGGCACTGCTTTCTTAGTAAAGCCCTTATGGCCAGGGCAAAAATAAATTCCTAGTTGAATTCCCAAGTCCAACAAAAGAGTCTCTTGGTTTCAATAAGCTCTCTCTGCTTTTATGTGCTGATATAGCTACCCACTGTTTTTCTTTGAGTTGCTCACTTGCAAGACTTTCTTTAAAAACCCCAAAGATGATCTCTCCTTTGCTGTAGTATAGTGAAAAGGGCCTCTTTAGTCAAAAATAACCTCAGAGAAATTCATTGCACTCTTGTAAAACAGCTTATCATCACAAAGTGAAAGGTTAACTCAGAAAGGCTTCTAAGTTCATAAACCACAAGCTTCTAACAGGGGAAGAACCAAGAGACTTTTATAATCCAGCTCTTTGCAACAACAGCCACTGGCATACATCATTCCCCTGAGTCACCCTGGGAGAACAAAACCACAGCAGAGCAGTTTGAGGATCTAAAAAGAACTATTCAATTCCAGAGCCTTATAAATACTAATTGCTGGACTAAAGGAACATTCAAAGATTGATCAAGTGTTAAGTTCAAGACCTGCTGTCATTCCTGATACTAGACATTAGCTCAGTCAGGACCTGATGCTACCATGTCATTCAGATCTCAATCCAGGCCAACATTTTATGCATTTAACCTGAAACTCAGACAAGACACATAGAAATATTAACCCACTTACTAAAACTGAGCATGTATTCACTCGTGTCTCAGTAGACTAGGGCCTTTTCTATGCAGATCCAGGGCATTAATTTACCATCTCTGCCATACTAAGCAAGGTGAACTCTGCTGCTTCTACTACCCAGAAAGGTGTCCATGCAAATGCATCTGCTACCTGTGTCAATGAAAGAATGGCCATGCATGACACCAGCATTCACCAAAGAGTGAAACTAACCACCACACAAAGGTCTAGCCTTTTAACCACCTCCTTAGTATTAACACTACACATAATTTTATAACAAAAAAGTTTAGGAGCTCAGCTCCAAAACCTGCTCTTTGGCAAAAAATACCACAGTTTTATTACAAGACTGGCAAAGTTTTCTGTAGCCAAATATAACTGCACTGAAGCATCTTCTTCCATGCAAGTTTCACGCTATCAACTGACTGATGGTACTCACAGTCCCACATATACTAGGATACTTCTGGTGTTCCACCTTTCCTCTCCGTTTTCCACAGTGAGTTCAAGGCTATGTGGGGAGGCTGTGGAACTGGACCAAGAAGGGAAAAAGACAGTATGATTTTATTAGACAAGCACACAAACCATCCTAGGCACAGACCATTGGAGAATGTGCACCTGCTCCTCCAATTAGGCTTATGGGCTTAGATTGATTCATTCTTCTCCAATTAGAAGTATATTCAAAACTGGGGTATGAAACAGGATAAATGGCAGACAGCTAATACTCTGATTATTCATTTCCATGTATGAAGAGGAAAGCCAGCACAGCTGTCTTGCTTATCATACCACACAGGTAAAATCTCCCTGACTGAATCCCAGCAGTCCCACCCCATACTGGCCTCCTCCAGCATTTATTCCCACCTCCAGGCTCTGTGTTTTGTCTATCAGAGAACAGGTGAGATTGGCTGGGTGGTCTCAGGCAGAGCAAACTTCAGCCCAAACTTGCCTGCTTGATCCTTCTACCTAACAAAAAGAAACAATTCAGCTTTCAGCCTTGTTTACATGAGTGCTTAGAAGCATCACCGTTCAGACAGCAGCAGCTCAAGTTCCCTGCAAGCAGGGTGAGCGATGTGCACTGAACTCACTGCCACAAAACTTGAGCTTCTACATAGGCTCAACAGCAACCACAGGGCAGGGCATATACAAAATGTGGGGATATTTTACATGGCAGGCCTGCCTACCTGCCTAGGTATGGGCTGAAGACCTAGAACACATTTTAAAAGAAGAAAGCTATTTCTGTGTGTAAGGATCCAAAAGGAAATGCAGTATTCCCACACTTCCAAACTTGTTTCCATTCTGATTTCATTTTGGTGGGGATGTTTCCCGACTCCCAAAGCAAAATGCTAGAGCAGCTACAACCTTAGGATAGACAAATAAGCTGATATAGAGGTTTCTGGGTTGTCCTATATGGAACAGCTTCTTGTCCATGAATTCTCTATCTCATGCTGCCGTAATTACTACACTCTCACGGTAAAGATCAGCTAACACCTCATTCACCAAAGGAATATGCCACAGGACACAGAAGCTTCAGCTGGGGTGATTCAAAGCGAATGGACTACATAGATTGGGCCTTTAGGCACTAAAATGTGGCTCTCCCAGCTTCCAGGTGAGTGTACAAAAAGAAAGTGTATTCTAGAAAAAGGAGTAAGGGGAAAGAGTTCGTGTCTCTGATTATGAAAAATGTCTAGGGATCTTCAAAGCCCAAAACCTCAAAACATTTAATGACATACATTTTCTGTCCATTCCTAACCAAGAGTTTTCAATATGCTAAATCCCCTATGTTCTCTTTGAAATACCAGCCTTAACTTACATAAGCCACTGTTTTTCAACCATCAAGTCAAAATAATTAACTGAAGAACAGTGAATACCTTAGATTAATACTGTTCTTTTTCTCATACAAGATGGCCCAATGTGAATGACCCTGTCTGTCACTAACAAGTTGTTTCACATTTACTGACGACTCAGCCTTAGGTGACTAAGTGGCTTTGTTTGAAATGGGGATGGCATTGATTTGTAAGTGGAGGAAAGATCAGAGACCTCCATTAGTATTCCCCTGCCTGACTGCACTGATTCCCAAAAGGGAAAGAAGATTTTCCCTGTGTTTTTTCACCCCCTTGTCACAACAACAGTTTTAACTAGACTTCAAGTAATGTTTGGATGCAAAACAAATGTCACTTCCTCCTTGCATACCCCTGGAGGAATTTGGTGATGTTTTCATGTGTGCTGCCTCCCAGGATCCTGGGGATATCCAGTTTCCCATTCAAACATGGGCAACAGAAAAAGCTGAAAGAGAGATTTCTGTGGATTTCTCTTCTGTCCCATGCCTGAACCTGTAACATGAATGAGGCTTTTTGTAGTGTTGTCCTTCTTTTTTAATAGCTACTTCATTTACCACTTATAAAAGCCAGTTTTCTTCCTTCATTGCAATCTCCTAATGAGATTCCCCCCACATCACTGAAGCCCAGTTGTGCCCAGAGGCTGGATTATTCAGGAAACAAGAAAGTTTGGATTACACAGCCATTCCTGGTGGCATTCAAAGCTACTGCACCCCTCCACACACAGCTCAGCTCTTTGATCTGGAGAGATCCTCCAGCCAGTGCCACTTCCAGAGTGGTGGGACAGGCTGAACAGCTACGCGCTTTCCCTCCCTGCCCGGTTTACACCTTTTACGTCTGTGGTGGGAAAGAGAAATCTCCTAGGCAAGAAGCCAAAATTCTGCCAAGCCAATATAACCCCTCTCCATTGGTACACCCCTGCTATCCCACTGAATCTCACAGCAGTCAGGCACAATGTGGAGGTGCAGAGCCGCTGGCACCACAGTCAGGCCTGGGGTGCTTCCATAGGGAACAGGGGCCTGCTGCATACATCGTCTCTGGTACATCATCTGAGGGCTTCACTGTAATTCTGGAGTTTCATCTCACCACGCATCGCATTGCTTTAGGAAGTGATGTGGTAATCACACCCTTTGTGCTAGTTGGTCAACAAGGGTTTTGAGCTGCTCTAAGCGACTTCTAAAAGACTAAAAATTTTCTGCCCCTTCTAGATCTTTGCTATGCTAAGCGCATGTCCTTCTTTGCAAGCAGTTTGCACACAAAGCTAGACAACCATAGCATTGCTGAATCCATCTGGACCCATGCTTTTCCCCCTCCCTCGTCCCCCCAACTCCCACCTGAGAACACCCAAGAAGAAAAGGTCCCTTAGCCTGCTCACTCACTGATCCCACCATGCAGCTATCAGTGGGCACTTCAACCCCAGAATCTGAGGAATTTGGAACTGGCCTGTTTCTCTGAAAAAAATAGTATCTTTCCCCTTCTGTTCCAGGTTCCCTCTCAAGCCACAGAGTCACTTTAGCTGGTTTCAGTAGCAACTGAAAACCTGCGCCTTTATCTTTTTATTTTCTTAAGGAAATTTCCTCCATACAGATGCATTAAATAAGCAAAATTGAGGAATTTATCACCCCTGTAAGTACAGAGTCTAATTCAGTCTTACCATCTGGCTCAGAGCAGACAATAAAGGCAAATGAAGAGAGGAAGAAAAGAAACACAGACATGAAACTCCTTACCAAGTCACATTGCAATTCAGTGAAAGTACCAGGGAACAGAAGTCCAGCCCTAATGATACTGCCCTACTCATCAAACCATTACACCATGAAATCATCCTTTTTACACGGCTGAAAAATGTTTGAGGGCTCTAAGCAATAACACCACTGTGGGAATAATCCATTTGAGTATCCTTATTACAAACTTTGTCTTAGGCTTCTTACAGCAGCAGAATCACTGTGCAGTGTTTCTGACACTGTGTCACACATGGACGTTAGTATTAACAAGCTCACTTCAACCCACTTCCATCAGCTTTGGTGCATTCTTACCCAGGAAAAAAAGAATCGAGGGGAGAGGCATTTGGCTACTTTGGCTACTCAGCATTTTGGCTGCTTTGAATGTGGCTGCTCAGTGCAACCCTGACAGCTTCATTATAAACATGACAAACGTTTTGGAATAACAGGCAAGACTTAGCAGTCATTTCCTTGGTATGGGACTGTTTGATTTCCATTTATCATACACAAAGCAAGGTGTGTAGACAATACCAGGCAGGAAGACAACTTCAAAGCAAATTCCTCTCTGCAACAGACTATGGGATTCCCTCAGAAAGGAGCTGTTCCACTTGTCAGGCCAATTAGCAGCAGCTCTGATGGTTTGGTGGGAGAAGTAGGGGGAAAAGTCCAATGGAGAGAGTAATGAAACCCTGCAGGATTCATTGAATCACCCCTGAAAACCCAGGGTAAATCCACATGCAGAAGCATCTATTTCTTGCAAACATAGTCAGCCGACCTACAGAGGCTGCCAAGAAACACAAGTGGCATAGAAAGCCCAGATCTTCACACTGACAAGCAGAGAAGGACCTGCATGCTCATCTAGAATTTACCATGGTAAATTAGGGAGAAAGGCAATACACTTCAACTGCTTTTTCCAGACCCCCAAGCCTTTGATATTTCTCCCCAGTAATAAATAATGTGGACCAGAAGTTCACAAGGAGCCAAGCACTCTAAATCAGAAAGCAAACCATCCTCTTGCCAGCCATTGAAACAGCAGAAGTTAAAGCTGGTACTCACAAGTAGTTGCACCATGGGACCAGGGATAGCAACTATTAGGACTTCTGATTCTCTGAAGATACCTGCTCCATGCTTTTCTGTGGCAATTATTTCCTAAACAATAAATAAGTGACACTCTCAGGGGACATTTCTTCCCCTGGCTTTAGGCAAATTGGTACTGCTGGACCCTACATGCCCATCCGTAACTCCAGAAATGGCCACAAACTGGGTAAGAAAGTGCTGGGGAACTGGTCTGACAGTACAACAAACTATGAAACAACCTGGCACTATGGTCATGATCCATGATTTCTCCTACAAATCACAAGGAAAAAAGAAGCCATGGAGAGGATATAACCCATACCAAAATGCTAGCACAACAGCAACCTCTCAGGCACATTCTTCAGTCATTACTTCATGCAGAGCCTGAAAAGTGATGGGAGCATATCATTCCCAAATATCTATGGCAAATAACAAAATCCAGGGACAGGGTTACAGTATAAGTATAAAAACTCTCATCTTATTTGGAATTTTCAGGTTCAAAAAGTGGGAAAAACCCTCATAGTAAAAAGTAACTTGTAGAAGTTGCTTTCATTTTGAATAAAAACTGTGATTGTTACATGGTGTTGTTTTAAAATGAGGTGTTTCCCACCACCACAATAGTAACAGACACTTTTGACTAGCCATTTGCTAAATAGCTGTGAACTATTTGGTAGCCTGTTCGGGCTGAGGTGAAGTCATGGTCCCTGCCATGGAGCAGAAGTTTTCATTAATCCATTTGCAAAGAAGTCCAATACTGAATAGGCTGAATTTCTCCACATCAGACCTCAGCCCAGGATTGGCATACATGCACAGCCAGCTCTCCCTCAGGAAAGTGACTATTTTCCAGGGAAACCTCTGCTTTCCCAAAGAGCACATCCAGGCCAACCAGGGAGGGAGGAGAGGCAGCCAGGGCAGGGGGAACAGCAGGGCACAGGGGTTCTGCTGCTGATGGATTGGGTGTTTCACCTCTTTCAGAACTTTTAGAAAGCTGTTATAGCCAAAAGAAAGTGGTCTATTCAAGTTTCAAATGCATGGGGTTTCTTTGGTGTAAGTTTTCTTAATCAGTAAAGAGCAAATCCTAGCCCCATATCCCCATGTGCAACCCAATTACTGAGATTTCAAAGCCACGCAGCTGTATTAAGCCTGTTTAGCCAGATCTCCACCATAGCACAGGTCTTAGGTGTTCACACGGCAGAGCTTTCACTAAAGCTTAAAAGCTTCAAAAAGAAGTATTCACTGAGTAAACCCCTGCATTTTGGATTGAAAAGCTCTGAGCAAGCAAAAATCTGTGGCATATCTTCATAAGCTACACTAACAGTTAATTACCCTCCTTGTTAAATGGTCATGTCTTGTTTCCAGCAAGCAATACTCACAACTGGATGCAGGCCCAGGCTCTTTCTAGTTGAGGTAAATGAGTGTATTTTTCTCTTCTCTGTTCCTTTCACTACACTTCTGGAATACAAAATGAGATTCACTTAAGCGTAATTGAGCTGTTGACAAGTCGTCCCAGCCAGGGACACAGAATTAGTGCTGCCAACCTTCATAATTTAAATTACAAACCCAACAGTAATTAGTGTTTTTCTTGGAGCTCCATCTCCTGGAGACAGGTGACTATGGAAGAATCACTACTTTACTTACTTTAAAAGTACATTTTAGACATTGTGGAAAAATCTAGAAGTGCATTGAGTTCCCTTACATATATATGGGTACAACCAAAGACAGACTGAATTAACTCTACTTATTTCTCATGACAAATAACGATTAACATTAGGGCAGATGTCATGATTTCCGTGTGTTTAATGTTGAGGGAGACAGACTGCAGAGTTATCTCTGAGACAAGTAAAGGCTGAGAACATCAAAAGAAACCAAAAAGTCCTTCTCCTTGGCCGAGAGGAAAAAGGATGAGCACAAGAGTTTTGAGGTTTGGGCAGTCACCACCATCAGAAATGATGCAGGTACCAAGGGAGCTCACTTCAGCTTTATTGGTAACTTTGAGAGTAACTTTGAGAGATCAAGTATCAACTCTTATCACCAGAAATGCCCAAAGTTTCCTTTCCCAAAGGAAAAGTTCTCTGGCCAAGAAGCCCTACAAAGATACTTATACACAAAGTCAGCTGAGACATAAAAATCATCATGCTCTCATGTCAAGGTAGATGCAGCTCCTGCAGTTGTCCTGATACAAAAAAAAAAAATAAATGTGTTGGCCCAGGACATGCAAGTTCTACACAGCAACTGAGAAATGATGACTACTTTAAATTAGTGCTACTGTCACTTGGTGGTGATCCATTAACTGAAGATGACTTATGTTATTCTATTATTTGAATTTATCATTTGAATTGAACTAGTATGTTTAACTCAAGAGAACGGGGAATTAATTGAAGCTTCCCTGCAGGCTGGTCCTTGTATATTCTGAAAACCAAGACAAACAACTTTTACAATAGCACAGAGTGACCTCCTTGATTTAATAAGAGGCAGGACCACACTACTCTGCAAAAGCATACAGGATGTTCAGCTTTCACACTCCCCACATGTTTTTCTTCTTCTGAATCTGCGCTGCCAATGTTTATCTCCAAGTTCAATTTGCCTTAAGGGTAATATAACAGTCCCCAGGTTCTTCCACTGCGCAGGGTTAAGTCAGGCTAATTCCATCAGTCTCCCACTGAGCTCAGACAAACAAGTCCACATATCCTTCCTGAGGCGGGGGGAGCCCACTACTCTGAGAATGACTCAACAGTATTAATAGCAGTTTAGACCCTCTGCTATCAAGAAAACAACATTTTGTAGTATCTGCAGTAAACATAGAAGGTATATTCTCCAGGAATTCAGCCTCTCATGCTCAGCTGGAGAAAGATCTTAGTTCACAAATACCAAATTTCTGCTTTGACTATTTGTGGAAAAATTCTGTTCACTCAGTGCCTGGTAAACAGATTATTTGGTGCTCTTTTACTGGAGTTAGCACTCAGCAGAAGACCACTTGATAGATTAGCTCTGCCTTAGATGTGGTCCCCAGGAGACAATTTAAGAGATCTCCTTTTAGTAAAGTGCTGCTGTTCAGCATTATAAATGCTTAAGCCTTTTTGTTTGTTTTTGCTTTCAGTGTGCGGTAGGCAGGAAGATAATCCCACAGCTGGGTTGTGGTGCATAATCTCACTACGTAGTTATGTGACTCCCCCATTTACCTATGTGCTGTACAAAATCCCACTTTACCAGCTCAAATCTCATCATTCCCTGAAACCCAGCAGCATTTGCCCAGTGACTCTTCTCTCAGCTGGCAATCCTCTTAAACACCCTTAGTATTCAGATAGCATATTCTAAGGTATGTATCCTAGAAAGGGTTTAATTGTCCTTAATTTATTAACTCTGGTTTCTCTTTATCTCAAAATACAGCACAGGGGGAAAATAACTAACTTCCACCTATGGTGCTACTTCAACAATGGCATTAAATGAGAGTCTGCAATAAATCTCTAACTTACAAGAACATTTTAAAAGCTCCATTTAATCCTGTTAGAAGTTTAAAAAGAAGTTAATATTTAACTTTGTATCTACACGTTTTAAAAGTTTATGCGCCTTTGGCTTTTTGCTCCAAAAGTGATATTTGCGTGTGAAAGTTTAACAAAGAATGCTTTCAAAAAGGGGAATCCGATTTGATTTGGCTGAGCTACTGCTCTGTAATTCTTAAAATTATAGTCCTTAAAAAAAAAAAAAAAAATCCAGATACACTCCAAAATTGGATATTTCAGGGAATCATTAAATATTTCTTGAATCTCAGTCTCCTTTACAACAGTAGTGGATGCTATAAGTACCTTAAAATAGACAGAGAGATAAATAAGGAATACAGGATGACTTTTAAAATTACAGCAAGAAGAATATATCCTCCACCTAAAACTGTCAGATGCTATCAACATCTGGCTACATCTGCATAGGCTTGTAACTGGGAAATGATGGTGCAGAATGTCAATCTCTAGCTGCACCTGATCAACATGGCATTTTAAACTGTGACAGCTGAAAACACAGCAAAATTGATGGGAAAGGCAACCTTTAAGAAGGCATGTGCAGAAGCATTAGGCACCTGTTTGCTTTATTGACAGGGCAGGCTTTGTTTAAGAAGAATAGTAAGCATATTTAATCTTCATCTCAAAAGACACAGTGGCATTAAAAGGTAAAGAGTTACCTCTGGGACAAAACTACAGTCTTTAATCATCCCAGTCTTCATTGTTTTGGACACTGGAGCTTGATTCAATAACTTCACCATTGCGTTCTTACTTCCCACTTCCACTGTGCTGACTTTGAAAGGTCTGGGACTCTAGCCCTCATTGTAAAGGTGGTAATTACACAAAACTGGCAACACCAACAGGTTCTGGTTCCAGGTGAAGTAACACCAGAAAATAAGAAGGAGATATTAATTATAGAGTGGATAATTGCTTCCTTAGCAGCTAATCCTCCCATTTATCCACCCAAAAGGTCAGATCTAGAAACCCAACACCCTGTGAAAACACAGTGAATAATCTGTCCTTGTGGCCCTATGCCAGAACTCTTGGCTATGCGCTAATCTGGACTACTTAGGGGCAAAGAGCCTGCACCAGCCATTTAAAGAAAATGTAAACACTCATCTTTCTTCCTGGTCTCTTGAAATAGGCACCTTAAACTGATCAGAAACAGGCACAAGTGCAATTCATCACAGCCTGTGATGATATGTTGTTTGGCCAAGACAAGCCTTTGGTGTCTTACTCTACTGAGACAAGGCAAAACACAAGGGCTGCAAGTCTGTCTTCATATAAACTGATGTGAGGCATGACTCTGTAAGTAATGATTGGCTGGTATAGGCACTAAGGTGCTCTTCTTCTTTCCTACAGGTAGATAAGGTAGGTTTTATCAGACCTGCCAATACTGAGCACACAACCAGTACTGACAATGCATATCATCTCTGAGCAGATACAATCCCACTCTTCCAGTCAAAGCCACTTTAGGTCAGATGGACAAACGAATAGTCTGGCAGCAGGTCAGTGGCCTCTAATGAACAAGACAAAACAAAATAGTAATGTTAACATTATTTTTCTATAATGAATCCCATTGATCAACTACTTTGGGTGTATGATGTGTGCTGAAGGAAGATTGGAAGGGACCTTAAAGCTCACCTAGTTCCAAACCCCTGCAACAGGCAGGGACACCTTCCGCTATAGGCCAGGTTGCTCCAAGCCCCATCCAACCTGGCCTTGAACACTGCCAGGGATGGGGCAGCCACAGCTTCTCTGGGCAATCTGTGCCAGTGACTCACCACCTTCATAGGAAAGAACTTCCTTATGTCTAGTCTAAATCTATCCTCTTTCAGTTTAAATGAGCGGTCCCTTGTCTTATCCCTCCATACCCTTGTAAAAAGTCCCACTCCAGATTTTTTTTTTCAGCCCCTTTAGGCAATGGAATCTGTTCTAAAGTCTCACTGGAGCTTTCTCTTCTCTAGGCTGAACAAGCCCAGCTCTCTCAGCCTGTCTCCATAGCAGAGGTGCTCCAGCCCTCACAGCATCTTTGTGTCCTCCTCTGGACTCACTCCCAACAGCTCCATGTCCCTCTTGTGCTGGGGGCCCCAGAGCTGGATGCAGTATTTCGGGGGGGGGGCTCATGAGAGCAAAGTAGAGGGAGAGAATCACCTCCCTTGACTTGCTGATCACGCTGCTTTTGATGCAACTCAGCATACGGTTGGCTTTCTGTGCTGTGAGCATCCATTACCCACTCATGTTTTGCTTCCTGTCAACCAACACCCCCAAGTCCTTCTCCTCAGGGCTGCTGTCAACCTAATCTCCACCCAGTCTGTAATTGTGCTTGGTATTGTCCCAGCCCAGATACAGGACCTTCCACCTGGCCTCGTTGAACTCCATGAGGTTCACAAAGGCCCACATCTCCAGCATGTCAAGGTCCCTCTGGATTGCACAGTGAGTTTTTTCAGATGAAATATTCCTGGTCTTTCATTACTCTTTGGAGAATCTGTAGCACACATCAAGCCAGCAGACCCCACTATCCAAACCAACTGCTCTATTTTATTTTGGTCAGACTATTCTTACATCCCTGCATATAGGCCTTCTCCCATGGAAGGTAGGGTGACAGCAAGCCAGGTGGTGGGTAAAAAGCCACAGTGCCCAGCAACAGGCATAAATCTGCTCTCTGCTACTGTCCCTTTGACAAATCCTGTACACATTTTCCCCTATTACAACTGCAGAACAAGACCACACTTTTGAATGAATATAAAATTAAATCCATCAAACTCAGCTGAGTTTAACCAGCAGAGGAAGTTCTTACACTGCGATGCTGCAGCATTTTTGATTGCAGAAGCCCTAAAGCCAGATCTCCTTTTTTTTGTGAGATTAGACGCCCACAGCAAAGTTTTGCACCATTAGTTATTCCAAAGGCAAACCATCCATTGACTTTAAGCTACATGGGTTTAGACCTAGGTTAAATACAATATTTAGCTCGAGTTCTGCTTGAAATCCTTACTTCCCACCAAAAATCAACCAAGAAGCCAGGACTATGAGCAGGAGCTAAGATCTTACTTTGTTAAGGCCCTACTTAAGTCAGTGTGTCAAAGACCATTTGAAGGAACTGAATTCTGCAGCTGCATCTCCCTCTTTGTTGCCCATTAAGGGAACCATACTGAATGTGGAAGGACCTAAATTCCAGTCCCTGAGATTAGGAAAGATCATCGCAAAGCAGGCTTTTCACACAAGCAACTACCTCAAACCAGGGCACAACGAGGCATTTTGCTTTACTTCCTATAGTATCTAGACAACACAAATAAGCCTTGATAGCTTCTTTTACCAAAATTAAGAAACAAAACACTGGGACTCACACAAAAGAGCTAAACGAATGCATCAAGCAGATGAGAGTATGCTCTTAATGATGTTTTAAAATGTTGTAATATCTCTTATTTCATACGTATCAACTTGTCTCGTTTTTCTTTCTTGATGGCACCTTTTGCTCCCCACACAGACCAGAATCTTTGCTACAGGACAACAGAAACTTTGCTTTTGATATTTAATATCAGCAGTTTGTTTGGCACACAGACAGAGTACTTTAGGGTCATATTTCCCAGTTGCTGCTCTGCTTACTGATGAGAAAGTGAGAGAGCACTGGAGAGCAGCACCTGGCAGAGATACAGTTGTGCTTCCCTCTTAAGTCTACGCTGCCTTGGAAAGAAAGAGCA
The DNA here is from genome assembly GCF_034315485.1 of Pezoporus occidentalis. NCBI lineage: Eukaryota > Metazoa > Chordata > Aves > Psittaciformes > Psittacidae > Pezoporus > Pezoporus occidentalis. The sequence goes on along the minus strand of NW_026915910.1, from coordinate 1,741,251 downwards.
GAGAGAGAACTTCAACACACAAAACACCATATAGTCAAACTCCGTAAAATCAAATCAAAGTCAGTTTTGAGCTACAGTCCTGAGACAACGACTCCATTACCTGAAGAGCACCAACTTTGTGTTTTAACTATGCATTTGGGTTTTTTCCCCCCTGGTTTGGGGCTTTTTAAAATTCCTTTCCCTCACCCTGCCTGTGAGTCACTCTCTGCCTGCAACATTCCTCAGTGAAACGCCTTTGTTTCCCTTCCTGTTTGAAAAATGCCTGCCATACAGCGGGCACAGCCCTGTAAGTTGGCACTTTGTTATGCTTTTCCACTCCAACAGCTCTCTGCAGCCATCCACTGCAAAACAATCTACAGAGGTTGCCAATTAATTTACTGGGCCATTAATCAATGTATTCTATACCAGTAACTTTCAAACAGATAAAAGCCATGCAGAACCAGAGCAGAGATGCAAGATTGCCCATGCTTGGCTGAGCTGTATTTGGTTCAGCTTCCCCTCTGTGTAAGGGCAGAAAGGGAGGGGAGAGGTTGGAAAGCAGCTGGGAGGACACCGACAGATGTATGGTGGTACATTAAAATCAGATGGTTGAACCTGTTTTCATGCCTCCTCTCCTTTGATGGAAACATGCAATCCACACACAAATTAACTCCTGAACTGCCAGTTCTTACTTCGGTTAGTTGAAGAAGTGCAAGTCAAAGAGGACCCTCATTTCAACAGCTTTATTTACAATATGAGCACAAACCAGGTGCAGGACAGGATGTGGAAGTCATATCTGATTCCCAATATCCATGTTTCTGGCATGTATATACAAGTGACAGAGGGGTTTGTGTTTGTATCATATGACACTTGGACAACTACCCGTCACATTACATGGGACCAAGAGTCCCTCTGAAAAATTGAGACACAGAGCAGGTGACAATAATAGTTCAAGTGGCCAGAAGAAATTCCTTGTCTACATGTTGAGACGACTCAGGAAAGAGGGTGCCTGGGAGCAGAGAAGGCCAATTTCTCTGGCAGAGACCTCCACCACCGGGAATTCAAGACACCTCTAAATGACTGTCCTCCTGACTGCAGGTCCTCAGACACACAGTAGAGCTACATATCACTTCCAGCTAAACCATCGGGCTGGTATAATATTATGGCCAGGTCATTGGGGTACCTGTGGCACAGATCTGGCAATTAAGTATGAAAACCCTCCTCTGGGAAGGTGCTGGCAGCACCCTGCTCAGGCTGCTGGTAACCAGGGATACATACATACAGCAGTGCACTGCTTCAGACAGTCTGTCAACAACCACCACCCTTCAACATAACCCATGCCTTCTGGAAGGGAACCAAGGTGCTAAACAGCATCATCCCTAGACCACCAATGGACCGCTTATGGAGGCCAACTGTAGTTAATGTTTATGTGGGGCTTTAACTTGTCCACTTGCATACAGGCTTTTACTACTAGCTCAGTTTGAATTTCCACTGTTCAATGACACAAATGCTACCAGAGAGAGGGGAACTGAATATCTCCAAGCCCATTTACTCTCCACCTCGGTACAGGGGTGGGTCCTGTGTAAACATGTTTTTTTTCATTTGAGAGTGCCTGACAAAGCAGAGCCTGACCTTTCCCCTTTGGGGAAACAGCAGGCTTCAATCAAACCTTCTGGATGGTTGGGGCTATTTTCCCTTCTTGTGGGTCAGGGTGATGCTTGAATTCTCCATGTCTCAGCTTCCCCTCCCACCCCATCAATCTCCCTTCTGCCCTGCCTGACAATTGAGGCCACTGTGATTTATAACAGCCCCCCCTGCAGCTGCATGTCCTCTGGGACTTTCCCTGCCACTGCAAAGCATCTCCACTCACCAGACTGCCTGGCAGTTGGGTCCCCTTACAGCAGCAGAACCAAGACCTTTTGCAGGAGCAGGAGGTGGTCACTTGCCAGATTAACATTTTCCACATTAAAATCTACTTTCAGTACGTGGTGTGATCTAAGGAAGACAGTAGGTTGGAAGTGGCTCAGCCATACTGGTTTTTATTGTTACAAGTGCTACAGTGTGCAAGGCATTTATGGGTTAAAAGTGTTGGGTTTATGGGTAAGAAGTGTTGGGTTTAACCCATGGTAATGTAAATTTGACTTACGATGGGGGCTATGACACTAGAGCCTGTATTACTCTGGGGGGATGGTAAAGGATCCTAGGAGACTGGTCCAGCTATGCTTAATCTGAGCTACTCTCAGGTTGTACACAGATCACTATCACTGCAGCATCAGTGATGTCAGACCTGTGTTACTGTATGCTCACTGGAGATCCATCCTATTAAGCTTTCATAATACCAAACACACTAAACTACTCTGAAAAAGTTCCTCCTTTCCCTTCTGCCAGGAGATCCACATGTAACTGGGATGCAGCCAGTCAGTAAGTACATTTTTCAATAAGACTTCTTATCATAAATACACTTTTCATTATTTCACAGCCAGATGAAGCCTGGCTACTCTTCTGGACACTGCTTTAAAGACTAAGTGTTCTTATCAGACTGCTCCAAGCTTGGGCTTTCATCAGAAGAGCTGTTGCAATGGCCCAGAGCCCAGGACAAGCTTTTGCCTACTCTCTAAAAGAAAATAGCATCAGGGTGTTGAAAGGTAAGGTGGCCAGTGTGCAATTTGATTTACTCAGTTCTTGTTTTAGGCAATACAGCAAAGCTTGGCAAACCCGGTTAATTTTTTCCAGGGAAAATATTGATGTGGGTAGGTGAGAGAGATAAGGAATGAGTATTTGTGTTGAGCATGGAGCAAAGAGGGAAAGAAGGACCATATCCAACTTCTTCCCACTTACCTTTGGGGTGTTTCTTAGGCCACAACCCTGCAGGATGGGAAGCACCTCAGTGTGTGCTGATGTAGTGTATGCTGATGCAGTGTACGTCGGTGCTGAGCACACTAAAACTGAATGGAATGAGACAGTGGGTTCTCTGTGGAAGCAAAATCTGATGACAGTTATCTCAGGCTGGGCCAAGCCAAAACAGAGTGAACCTATCTCAGGGTTCACTCTTGAAAACTGGATTTTTTTCCTCCTCTATTTTTCAGCCCCTAAATGTCTATTTCTAGCCTACTTCAGCAGTGATGAAAGCACTGATCACAGAAAATGAAGAATTGAACCCAAACAAAGAATTATGCTGAAAAAGCCTCCAATCTCTTCCCCAAAACAAATACTAGAATTTCTGAATCTTAAACCTTACATATTTGTGGATAAGGGGACACCATAAAAACAACCTTCCCTACAGAACTCAGATACTTAAATTATCAGCCCCTTCCAAAAGAATGAGATGTCAGGATTATTTCTTCTTGCTGATCCACTGATGGTGCAAACACAGCAATATACTGCCAGTGCCTTATTAACTTTTGCTAAACGCCTGTCTCTTACTGCTCAAAACAGGCCAAAAGGCAAAAAAAAAACCTGAGCTGAATGAATCTCACAGGCCTGAACTCAACTGAGACATCACAAAACCAGACTCTTAACTCAGAGAAACCACATGCTGCCTTTTGCTACGTCTTTTGATCTTCAAAGCTACTATTGGTTCTCCTTCCACCCAAATTAGTGGAACCACTATGCAAGGCCATCTAGCACATCAAAATTCATCTTCGGATTCCATTATCCAACCCACTGACCCCAGTGTTTCCTCTTATTGAGTAATGAGATGAGCCCATCACCTCCTAATTGCAACACTTATACCTAGTCTGTTTTACAACCCTAAGAAAACAAATCCCCAGGTTGTTTCAGAGTGAATGAACGTCATTCTGCTCTTAGAACAGGCACAGTATTTCTAAGGTTAGGAGACGGCACATACAACAAAACAATTAATGAATGTCCTCAGGCTGGAAAATGAGAAATAGAAAATAAAAACAAACGCACTGGCATCAGTGGTCAAACCACTGAGGCCAGTCTCCACGCTCCTTAGGCTTCTTTACCTCTATCAGAGCACAACAAGGAGCATTACCTAGCACTCCTCATGGTAAGGGAGCAACTGCAAGGCTAGCAATCCACTACATAGACATTACTTGTAAAGACACTAACAGAAGGTGACATTCCCATTTCATACCTCACCACCCCAATAGGGAGTTTCCTGCAAAAATGTCCTACAAAGTCATAAAGGACTCACAGAATCACCTTACATCCACTGCATATCAGCAAAGTGGCAAGAACTGAAAAAGGCACAGAAGATGGACTAGAAATCAGATTGTCAGCTTTACTGTTCTCCACTTCAATGGTTTTGAGCAGGATTCATCTAGTCTAAGCTAGCTGTCTGGACCTTCTTTGGGTCAATGGAGAGGAACCAGCAATTGTGGGATGCCCGTGATCTCTAGATGTAGTTGTAATACAAGTTAGATGATGCATCCCCTACAAGTTCAAAGAAACAGCTTAGGTCAGATGAAATTGTCTATGGAACACTTAAGGAAAACTGAATCCCACTGCTGAATGTACAATCTATGATTATAGTTTCATCATCTTCAAGATACTATTACTCTCTACAGCAAAATGCTTCTACAGCCATGAATGGTCAATGCTATATAACTGCAAATTACTCTTGATAGATTTATTGAGTATGCTTGAACATGTTAGTCGGAGAGCTGCTGGAAATTCAGGACTAGAGGAAGAGGAAGGAGGAAACATTACAACTTTCAAGTAAATTTAGAAAATTCAGAGTTAAATCATGAACAAAAGGCACCTAGGTTGTCTTGCCTTGCAGGCACACACAAAGCCTCCAAGGTTTTCAACCTGCAGCCTTACCTTACTACTACAGGTTTTAAAGTTTCCAGAGCAGTCTTAAAAGCTTCATTAGAAACACCAATAATGACTTATCACTGAAGAACTAGCATGAACAAGCATCAGATTGGGAATAAAATAGTCCTTCATCAGAGCACTCAAAATACAACAAGCTTTGCTCGTGCCTGGGCATCAGGAGGACTGGATGCTCCCTTCACATGGCATGGCAAGATTAAGATGGAAAACAGCCTGGGAGTGTAATTTCCACCTTTGTTCACCAATTTCCTGCATACTCAATTTCTGTTTAGATACACCATCAGATGGACATTTCCTTACCTCACCCCATTTCTGTGATAAGTGTGCCTTCCACATGCCTAATATCTAAGAAAATTTCTTACCCCCCTTGCACATCTCACAAGGGCTGGAGCACAGCTGAGCTCCGTTAGGACCTGAGCCAGACATCATTTAGATGACAGCTCCTCTACAATGCAAATTAGGGTCATTGTCACCAATGGAAAAAGCCCTAAATGAAAAGTTATTGCCCCTTGATAGTCTTTGAGAGCAGAAAAGGGTGTTCAGGGAAATGCCTGATCTCCCTCCACATCCATTAGTGCGTCCACTAAGTCAATGACATACAACTGGGATGGAGGCAGCTCTGATCTCCTGCAGACAGCTATGCTACAAAATGGACTAGAAAGGCCCTGAAACAAGGGATCAAGTATCTAGCCAGCCTCCATCCCCACCGAGCATTTTCTGGCTTGGGCTGTTTTGGATACCAGAGGGTGAAATGCAGCTTTGTACTGATCCCCCAGCACTGATGAGACTGTCATCAGTGATGATGAGACTGTCTTTAAAGGCAATTCCACATGCAGCAGGCATTGATACTGTGGTAATATCTCACTCAGAGTACTAACAGCATCCTGCAGCCCTCACTAACCCCTTAGCAAAAAACTAGTTTTCAACCAGCAGAAGATTTTTGCACAAAGGGACAGGTCTAAGTTTAAATTCTGAAATTCTTATGATCATGGAAATAAGATTCTATGGACTGGAAGGGACTTTTAAAGATTATCTACTTCAAACCCCCCTGTAATGAGCAGAGACACCTTCCACTAGACCAGGTTGCTCCAAGCCTCATCCAACCTGGCCTTGAACACTTCTAGGGATGGGGCATGGGGAAGGTGGTAACAAAGCCTGCTGTTGTCAGGCTGAGCTGGTATAGGAAATGCACCCACCAGCCAGAGCTGTACCCTTTCTTTACTTGAGGTCTGCTGTGTGGTATAGGCAGGCAGCCACTGTAGGTCTCACAGACACTGGTAAACCCTCTGTTTGCTACTTTTGAGCCTACTCAAAATGCAGATTTAGACTGCAGAAGTGAAAATAAATGTATTCTTTCCAGAAGTAACTTCCAACTAGTCATAGACAGGCTCAAGTAAAAACGTGTATTGAAAGCAGCAGATAGATAGGACTATCTATCTATCTATCTGCTCAGAATTATTTATCCGCTTTGGGAGACCTTTCTGTATCAGAAAGTCTTCAGAGAGGTGGCACTATTAATGGGGCAGTACACATACCCTTCAACTTCCCAGCCCCAAAACTCTTTAGAAATCACCACAATCCACGTAACTATGGGATCTGGACTCCACGAATAAACCAGCAAGGAATCAGTAAAAGACACACAGACACAATCAGGAAACATGTAATCAAAAGGGACAGGCAGGGGAACAGAGACTGAATCCCACAGAGCCCAGATTCTTGCAATGGGTTCAGGGCTATGTAGGCAGGGAAACACAGGAGGTCTGTGACAGTCTCCCCTCACACTTGAACAAGGACTGGGGCTACAGCTTCAGGAGACCCAAGGATTGTGGCTCCAAATTCACCTGACAACATTCCATTTCATCAAAAGCTATTTATTGCCCATGTGCATTGTTCTCCTCCATACACATAAAGGATGGAAGCCTTTGAAAAAGCACAGGGAAATTCAGGGTGGGTAATAGCTCCTATTTTTGACACCACTAGAGAAACATATTTCTTTGTTGCTATTATTTGTTTTCCCTGAGTTGCAGCTGAGAGGGTGAAAACAGAAGACAATATCCCATCCGATGCCTGCCTGATAGAGCAACAGAGGTTGGCACTGCAGTAGTTCTGCTTTTGGGAGAGTATTGTTTTTCTTTCAGGAGAAAAAGAAGGGAAATGAGCAATCCCAGAAGGAAAGGGTCTGAATATTTGCTCAGGCTGTGCCATGAAGAAAAGAGATTGCTATTGTCAAAGGGTGTTTCATTGTTCTGGTCTTTCTGAGAAACCTTAAAATATATCCAAAAATGTACCAAGAACAGAAAACAGATCTGTTTCTTTGGCTATTTGTATCCTGGCTGGTGACAGAGAGACTATATCTTAGCAGTGTCAATTACCCTGGTTAACCCTTCTTCTTGCTAATACCATTTATTAAGAAACCAAAACACTTCATACACATTGGGGTGAGGATACAGAAGCCAACTCTTCCTCATGTGAATAGCCCCACTGCTTGCTGAGTTACTCGCCAAGTCAGGACTCCTCACCACTTAAAACAATAGCCTCCAGGTTAATCAATAGCAACAAATTGCTGCAATAACTGGCCAAACTCATTCTTTCATTGGTGCCACTCTCAAACACTGCCCACACTCTGCCTTCCCTGCCAGATTGCTTCAAGCACTAACTTCCAGCTAGAAGTCAACCTCCAAGATCAGTCAGAAAAGTCAATCAGACATAGGGGAGATGCAAGGGCACAAGGAGTTCCTTAAAGATCAGAAAATGGCTCTTAATGCAGGAAGTGGTGGGATTCACCACTCTTAGTATCCTTAGTGTGGCTATATTTCATGGCAGCAGCTGGAATCAGCCAGGGCTGTACCTCTAATCTCCCAGATAGAATCATAGAATCGTTAGGGTTGGAAAGGACCTTAAGATCATCTAGTTCCAACCCCCCTGCTGTGGGCAGAGACACCTTACACTAAATCATATCACCCAAGGCCTCGTCCAACCTGGTCTTGAACACTGCCAGGGATGGAGCATTCACAACCTCCCTGGGCAACCCATTCCAGTGCCTCACCACCCTAACAGGAAAGAATTTCCTTCTTACATCCAATCTAAACTTCCCCTCTTTAAGTTTTAACCCGTTACCCCTTGTCCTGTCACTACAGTTCCTAATGAAGAGTCCCTCTCCAGCATCCCTATAGCCCCCCTTCAGATACTGGAAGGCTGCTAGGAGGTCTCCACGCAGCCTTCTCTTCTCCAGGCTGAACAGCCCCAACTTCCTCAGCCTGTCTTCATACAGGAGGTGCTCCAGTCCCCTGATCATCCTCATGGCCCTTCTCTGGACTTGTTCCAACAGTTCCAGGTCCTTTCTATGTTAAGGACACCAGAACTGCACACAATACTCCAGGTGAGGTCTCACGAGAGCAGAGTAGAGGGGCAGGATCACCTCCTTTGACCTCCTGGTCACGCTCCTTTTGATGCAGCCCAGGATACGGTTGGCTTTCTGGGCTGCGAGCACACACTGCCTGCCCATGTTCATTTTCTCATCAACCAACACCCCCAAGTCCTTCTCCACAGGGCTGCTCTGAATCTCTTCTTTGCCCAACCTGTAGCTGTGCCTGGGATTGCTCCAACCCAGGTGTAGAACCTCACACTTGGCATGGTTAAACCTCATGAGGTTGGCATCAGCCCACCTCACTAGTGTGTCAAGGTCCCTCTAATCTCCCATCACCAAGAAGAACAGACAGAACAAACACAGATCATAGAATAGTTTGGGTTGGAAGGGACTTTTAAAGATTATCTAGTTCCAAACCCTCTGCCATGGGCAGGGACACCTTCCACTAGACCAGTGTTACTCCAAGCCCCATCCAACCTGGCCTTGAACACTGCCAGAAATGGGGCAGCCACAGTTTCTTTCAGCAACCTGTGCCAGTGTCTCACCACCTTCATAGTGAAGAATTTTTTCAGCTGAAAAGCCCCAAAGAGGAGCTTCCTGTGTCCAGATGCTGGAGAGATAGGCGTGAATAGGTCCAAATTTTCAGATCTGTAGGAGAGAGTAATACTGAGAGGCAGAAAAGGATTGTCTTCTGTCTCACAGGTCAAACCAGTGAAGATTCACCCTTAATTGCCAATACCCTGCAACAGGCATCTTAGTCTTAGACTTCAATGACTTAAATCAAGGGAAACCTTTAAAAAACACTTTCGCATTCACATTGTGATATCACACTGGCCAACCAACTTCCTTCTCATCCCCCAGCAGGCTTTTCTTACGCAGAACTAATCACCACCAACTCCAGCACACAGATGTCTAAGTGATGGGAAAATGCAGAGAAGGCTGGAGTGAACAAAAGGCACTTCACCCTGCTGGGGTCAGAATGCATATCTATATGGTAGATTGGACTCTTCACTAATCCAGCTCTGTTTCTAATGAGACTAGTTCCCATTACAGCAAAAGGAGATCCATGGCTTAATTTGCCAAGGGGACCATTGTCATGCAGCTTAGGGAAGGAAAATAATCTTATCAGTTTGAACTTGAACCCTGCCCTCCAATTATATGGACAATGTTAAAGAAAAGCAAGAAAAATGGATTGTCTAACACCAAGCAGTCAGCTTCCTGCAGCTGCTGATAGACCTTTACACACCAGCCTCTGGCTATACCATTGCCAATTTGCTCTAATTACTGTTTGTGCATGCTAACTCTGAACCAAATGGCACCAACTGTATTCACAGTGCAACTTATTGGCATAGCAGAGCCTCTACTCTTATAGTATAGCCAAACTGAAAGCCTGGGCTATCACCTAAAGACAAGCAAACCTAAAAGGTAGGAAGAATCTGAAAAATTTTTCACCCCTTCTTGCTGAACCTCTGTCTCTTCCCTCCCTATCCAATCCATCAGCTCCCCTTGGCTGCTATACAGAACTCTTCTGGGAGTTCTGCATCCCACACAATGCAGCTAAAACAAAGAACATTTTGGCAAATAACAGCCAGGCTTCATCTATTCTTTTTTCTATACAATTCATTCCATCAAAGTTGTTTAGCTGAACAAAAAGCAGTGCTATCCTTTATTGTGAGGCTAACAATAAACTAACATGTGAACACAGCGTGGGTCACAGATGTGGGCGCTTCATCATCAACTGTGGAGCCACTTCCCTGCTCCGCTCACTTTTATAAAGCTTTAACCTCTTTGAGCCAGAATTCAGATGAGCACATAAACCAGGGAGCAAACAGTGTTAATACAACAGAAGCAGCCCCTGTACAAAAGATACATGAAGAGACGGACATGCTTTGGAAACAGCCAGATCAACACCCTCAATTTCCGAGGGGTTACCACACAATAAAATTCTACAGAGAATCTAAACTGGACAAATCCCAGGGATTCTATTTTTCGTGAAATCACTTGCATCAGAGAATCTTTGTTTGTGCCTCTGAATAAACATACTTACTTTTTTTTCTCCTATGAGGGGAAAGAAACAAACAAAAATTTGGAGACGGAATATCTTCAAAAATCATTTTTAAAGCTCTCTTGGAATACATTCCAAGGACTGGCCCCAAATATGTAACTTAATTTTAAGTACTCGTATCCCAAGTAAAGTAACCCTCAAAGCATGAGTGCTCTGAAACAAAAAAAATATGCAAAATCAGACCCTTCTCACAACTGCACTTTATGGGCTTAGATCATACCTGAGTTTATTATCACATCCATACCTCACTCGTATTACGTATATAAAAAGAGGTGTAAAGTTGCTCTTTCCTAGCGCATTGGGTCTGGCTGTGATAGAGTTGGTTTTGGTTTTTTTTGTAGCGACTTGTATAGTGCTGTGCTTTGGATCTCTGACCAAAAGAGTAGTGATAACTTATTAATATTTTAGCTATTGCTGAACAGCGTTTGCACAGCATCAATGCTTTGTCTCTCACTCTACCCCCTAGTGAAATGATCGGGGGCTGCACAAGCAGTTAGGAGGGGACACAAGAAGGCAAATGACCCCAATTAACCAAATTGATATTCAATGACATATAACATCACTTTCAGCAATAAAACAGAGTAGAGTTGGATTTATGTAAATCAGCCATCTTACGCTGGGCGTCAGCCTACCTGTGGCAGGTGGTGAGTAGTTGCCTTTACATCACTTAGTTTATTTTCTTTTTTTTTTTCCACTTCTTTACTTATGAAAAGATTTCTACCTAGACCCATGATTTTTCTTGCTTTTATTCCAACTCAGGATAGGGAAGGCAAGCACAGGAAGGCTGTGTGGTGCTTAGCTGCCTGCAAGGGTTAACCCACCACACTTATTTAAGTGCATGTGACTTTGCAAATGCAATGTTCATTTTAATCTGTGCAGTCCATGTGCAGAATGCGACATCCATCTGTTAATTCAAATGCATTTCAGCACTGGAGAAGGAACTGTGTATTAAGTACAACACATTTCTTCTTGCCTATCACAGCTTGAGAGAATGAGTAAGGGGCTGCTTCTGGACAAAAAGGTAGATACTGAACAACCTCTGAAATACTGGGCAGTTAGAGCTCCTGATGCTGATCTCCCTGCCTTGAATCTCACCTATGCAATGCAGGTAACATTCCAGACTTTCCTTCCGGAAGTTTAAGTATATCTCTGGTTGTAGGACACTCACAACAAGCAGAATAGTTTAAATAACACAGGGTAAATAAGCATGTAGTGCCATAATGAACCAGATGAATTAAAACAAAAAACATTGTGAGGCAACTTTCGGGTGCACTGGACAACACAGGAGTCCTAAGGAGGTGGAAAATAGTATGTTCTCATTAAAAAGTAACTCATAATGTAAAACCCCAAATTGCTGCATTCAAGCAGTTAAAACTACCTTAATTTTAACACTTCTTAAATTCCAAATGTTCAGTTTGCAACCTTAATGCTGTTCTTTAAATGTTCCACACAACAGCTTAGCTTTGTCAAAAACAAAGTGAATGATTTCGTCCCATTGCATCTTATGGGCATTGCCATGGTCACAGCAGCACTGCACTTAGAGACTCCACACAGATAAGAGAGGTAAGGGATTCCCCAATGACTGAGGCCCAAAACTGAACGTAATTCAGCTACAGCAGCTCAAATCTACCACTTACTAGTCTAATTGCATTAAGTGTTTACACTCTTGGCCTAACACAGGTTCAAGGGAAAATGTGTGACCCAAAAGCTTTTGGAAAATACAGCAAACATGGGAAATGAATGCCAGGGATAGCACCAGCCATAAAGCAACCCTTATAACCACGCAGACAAGCAAGCAATAAAGGATCACAGCAGAGCCCACAGGTCCTAGGCACAGGATGCAAGTCACCCCAGCCCACAGCGTGATACAAAAATCACAAAGGAAGAACATAGCAGAAAATCCCCCCCACTGCTATGTTTGCTTTTATATTTATTTGTTGGAGTGAAAGCCCCTTTTAAATCCTCAAAGCTAATACAACACGTTGATAATATCATAGCACCAGAACCACAGGCATCTGATAGCAGATGAAAATAAAATAAGACAATCACACAGGGGGTCTCAGAGTAGGTGGTCTGAATGGCCCTTTTTTTGACAAGCAGCACCATCAGGTACGTAGTCTAATGAGGATTTAGGATAACTTACCTGAAAGCAGCCTTCTCGCACACTCTGACAATTCTGATGCTGTTATGGGCTGCTGGAGGAGTGAAAAGCATCCCTGCTGGCAACTAGCGCGCTTATACTACGTCAAAAGATGGGGCACAAAAGCACATAGTGAAGTTCTTTGATTGTAAATGGCTAATGAAACTTCTCATACTCTAGGGCTCTAGGCCTTGTTCTCTTAATGTAACACTTAAAAAAGGAAATGGAAATATCTTTTTTACCTCTTTCTTCCTCTGTTGTTAAGGATGTGGGATGCTTTGCCAGAAGGTGGATGTGGCCTCCGCTGCCCATCACAACTAAAGCGCTTCGACAACATCTACTGCAAATTCTTCAGCAAAATGCTACATCCATCTGTTAATTCAAATACACATCTGAAACCTGACCACTCAGAGAGTTTGATCAAACCGCAGTTCCCGCACACTGCTCCACCTTCATGCAAGGATCCAGATGGATTCAACAATGATTATTGTGCAGCATTCAAAGAGTCTTATCCAAGACATGTATTACTGTGCAACCCAGAACTGCCAAACCATCATTTCTCTGACGTAACAGGACACACAGTGGGTTCCAGGCAGCCAAGCATTAAGCATCCCAAAAAGAGAAAACATACATACTTTGTTTACTACAAATGAGCTCATATCCTTAGTTAATGAGCTAAGTCAGGCATATTTGGATCAGTCCAAACCCAGACTGAGAGAAACACAACTCACCATCTTCCCTCAGGCAAAAGGAGCAGCTAAGTAAATAAACAAGTAATAATAATAGGTAATCTAAGTAGTTCTCTTAAACATGTTCACAATTATTACTTTAATATTAGATTTAATCAGCAAGAATATGAGTTGGGATTAATTTATGTGCTGTTGCACATCCTGCAAAGCTCTTGGCAAGCCAGCAAAGTTGCCTCGCAGCTGTGCAGAATCTGGCCCTCGCCTCTCTCTTGGAAAGAGCACAAAAATCCCAGACAACAGCAATACTGGATCAGTGAGGCATAGCACTAGCAAGGACATAGGAACCTTATAGTATTGCACTAAACCAACCTGAGCAAAACCCGTCCTGAACTGCTTTGAGCAGCACATTGGGTTGATTCTTGCAGGCAGCCACATGCCTTTCAAGAGACAGAAACAGACTGAATCTAGGAGGGTCTTGGGTATCTGGATAAAAAGGAATGACAAGAACACAAAAAGAAAACAACAACAAAAAACAACCAAATCAAAAAAACACTGTGTAGTTGCTGCAAATGGTCCCCACAGGGACTGGGATTGCTGTCTTGGAATAGAAAGTAGAAAGTTAAATCTATGCATCAGTGGATCAGTTTCTGGGCCACGGCAATTAGTAGATACTATATCAACACCGCCAATCATCGCAGAGATGCTGGGATCCCTGAGGTCTCTGCTCTTGCTGACAGCTCTGATGGCTATAACAGTAGCTTTCCACACGGCTCAAGCCAGATGCAGACATATGGCTCTTGAGGCTGAAGTTGTTGCCTACATGAAGTTTCACACAGACCCCTCGGAAGACAACCTGGTACACAGAGCAACCCCATCCATCCATCCCTGACAATGCCTCCTGTCTCTACAGGCCTGCAGCACCTTGGTCACAGCCCAGGACAACAAACAGAGGGAGATGGAAACATGTGCTTCTCTTCCTGAAGCTCACTTTGGTCCCCTCAGCTGTCAGTGAAAGCAAATGTTGAATATTTGAAGAGTCAGGAAGTGCCAAGTTCTCCCTCACAGCATTATCATAACTGCTGGGAAATCCATGGTGTTTTCTGGGGCAGGCCTCAGGACAGGAATGCAGACACTTGCTACAGAGAAGATGGAATCTCCCTTTTTACAAGGGGTCACAAAAAAAGATGAGGGGTAATGGATACAAGTTACTCCTTGGAAGATTCTGATTGGAGACAAAAGCAAAATTTTTTGCCATGAGAACAATTAGCCATTGAAATAATCTCCCCAGGGAAGTGGTGGACTCCCCAACACTGGACACTTTTAAGATTCATCTGGAGAGGGTACTGAGACATCTAGTCTAGGTCATGCTTTGCCAAGAAAGTTTGGGCCAGATGATCCTCAGAGGTCCCCTCCAACCTAGGATTCTGTGATTCTATGATTATACTTTTACTTAATATGATATATTGATGCTCACAAAGCTGCATCCCTGCTGGCAAATTAACACCAAAATAGTCCCAGCTTCTGCACTGCTGCTTCCTTTCCTCCTCTCCCAACAGCAGAATGGTTACTTGACAGACACTTACACAACCCACCTATTTATTTCCTCCTCCAACACCTCTCAGCTCTCTCGGGTCTTTAGACTGCTTCCCACTGACAGACAGACATACCTGACTCAAAGCCGATGCACGTCCCCCTTGTTAGAACCACTCAGACACGGTGGCTAGATTCAGCCATCCCCTTCAGCTCCCCAGACCCATCCTCTATAGCTCACCAGGCAGCCACATCTCCACAACATTACCAGAAAGGACCAACAGTGCTTTTTAACTGGCTTTGGATTTTGTCACCTCTGCAAAAGCAAAACTCCACCCCAGCACAGACCTCCCCTAGTAACCCAAACTTCAGCTCACCACACAGCTGTGATGGATGAGTTGGCAGATATGACCTCCACCTGAGGAGGAAAACATTGCCTGGGGCAAGGACCTCTTCAAGCAGCAACCTGAGGCCCATCCAACCTCATCACTGACTCCTCCACAAAGAGAAGGTATGGAGGTGGCCTGGGTTTGGTTCAGTCTTTAAAGGAAGTCTACAGCATATCTGTTTGCTCCTGGGGTCAAAAGCTCAAACTTCATTACTGAGTTACACCATGTCACTGGAAAAAAACTGCATCTGCCTCTCTTGAAAATCCCCCTTTCACAGGCTGCAGCTTTCAATACAGGGAAACCCCCCATCCCCCTTGACACCATCCACCCATTCAGGGCTGTTAACCATTCAGAAGCTGTTAGCATGTAGATTTTGGTGATAATTTGGTGAATGGAATTGTCAAACAAATTGCCTTTATTATGGACTGATTAAATGCAATCAGGGAGAAGTGCCTTTCCCCTCCCAACTCCAGCCCTCATCAACTCAAACAAACACACTGAGCCAATTAGCAGGGAGGTGGCAAAAGCAGCTTTCACTTGAAACCTGCCATTTTTTGAGAAAAGATAGAAAAAAGCGGCAAAACAAAACAAAAAAACTACTCGTGCTTTCATGCCAGGTAGAGCCTCCAGGGAGAGGTCCCAGAAGCTACCCAGAGCTCACCTGCAGGGTGTGAATGGAAATTATCAGTATTCTTCTGGCTCCATGCCGGATCAGCTCCCTTAAGCAAAGTGCTGCTCACATCCAGCTTGTGCCAAATACAGTGCAAAGAACATAAATATTAAAGCAGGCCCAGAGGGACGAGCACAACTGGAGCTGTTATTCCTACAGCTTTATGTCCTGCAGCTGGGTTCTTCTGTGTCAGAAAAGGTGAGAGATCCCATCAAAGCTCTTTCCATGCCTAAAACCCTAAATTTTTGGCTTAGGTCCCTGCAGTGGATTCTCTGATGTTTACAAACATTTGAGTTCTTAGCACAACCTTTCCTGCCCCATAGCAGTAGTGAAGGGGTGTGTCCCCATTAACATGAAACTCACAGCAATCACATAGGTCTGATGCCACTACCTTTCTGTTCAACATGCTTGAAATCAGCTAACAAATGAGAAAATTATTTAAGAGAATTGGAGCATGGCATCATAATCACATAAGCCTAATTACATGCAGGTATGCAGCTGGAAATTAAATGGTCACCTTGGCTGGCAGAGTAGAATTCAACATGTGTTTTCATGATTTAGCTTCAGGGGCAGGAACCCCATGGCTTGAGCTAGAGACAGCACACAGAATATGAGCAATAGCTGGTGACTAAGCTTTTGACTAGGCATTTTAAATAGTACCAAAGACTAATTCTGGCCCCATTTTCATTAACCTACTCCTTCTAAAGATCAAGCTCTGCACACTGCCATGGAACACTGCCTCTCAAACCCTACACAGAGGAGCTATCGCATAGCTTCTCTGGCAGGGCAAGGACATTGCTTTGTCTTGGGCTCCCACCACAAATAGACAAGGGCTAAAACAAAGGTGAATTTTTATCAACCAGCAAGAATTTTGGAGAGTTCATTGCTGGGACTCAGATTAAGATTAAGGGTTTATAGTTAAAGCACAGAGATTCAAAAGACCAGCTTCTTTCCCCACACCTCATCACAGTCTTCAAGTCACCTTGAACATAAGGGGTATGTGACACATCAAGACACTAGGTCCTAAGCCTTCAAACAGTCCTGAGCATAAGAACTGATCACAGAATGAGATTAGATCAAGAGCCCATACTACAAGCAACCACAGAGAAAAAGTCCAGGCCTTCTTAAGAAGTGGCTGCAAAGTGCCTGATAACTCCACTCTCTCTCCCCAAGGACCCCCTTCCTACTCTCTCATCCTCCTGCAAACATCAATGTTTAAAGAACTATTAAAGAAAACAACTTCAAAACTCTTCACATAGTTCAAATACTTCACTTAAAAGGAATTTTAATTCTTACATCTCAGATTGCACCAGTCCCCAGCAGGACATGCACTCATCATGTTAACACTGTGGCATTTGAGCTGTTCAGACAGGAGGGATGGAGACACAGTGTGAGACCATGTGCTCAGAAGCCTGGGAGCAGAGACAACAGGGATTCTCACTAGCTCTGCCTGGGCTTCCCCATGACCGACTCAGTTCACCACACTTCAGGAAACCTCCTCAGGGTGCCTTGTTATGGCCTATGTGAAAAAGAAATCTTCCTGCAGCCAGGAGACACATACTCTGGAAAGCCAGCCAGTGGGAAAGTACTGGCAGCAGTGGGAACTGGCTAGGTGTGCAATTCTGGATAAGTCTTTCAGCCAGTCCTACTGCATAGCTGCAGTGTGGAAGTTGGATCAGTGCTTCTTGTGATCTGATTAGAGCTCACTGGCCATTCCTAAGCTGTCTCTCTCCAGGGCTGGATCAATTCACTCTGCCTGGCCCACCATGAAAAGGCCATGACCTATTACTGACAGCAGCACCTCCCTGGTAGTGCCAAGATGAAGCAAGCTGAGAAGGCAGAGAAGCTTTGTTGCTAAACAAAGGTCTACAGGATTGAGTTTAAAAAAACCCAAACATTCTTCTCCAAAAAGCATCAGCTGTTTTCTCTAGACAGTACTGCTATTTGCAGCCTGGAAAAGCCCTTACATCCCAATGAGCTGTCCCATCTCCATGCAGCATGTAGGCAGCAGTGAAACTGCTACAGAAACCTCTAGGGGATCACAGCAAGCCTTGCATTCCTCAGCAGCAATAACCAATACAAATCCTTTCATCTCACTGGAATGCAGACAATTTATGTGTTGGATGCATCACCTCTAGGTGGGATGGTATATGGTAAAGCTATAAGGCTTCCCCAGAGATCTTCACCTGCTCAATTCCAGCCACACCAGAGAAGAACCCAGAACATCCTGAAGTGCAGAAAAAGTATATGTGGCCAGAAACCATTACAGTCAAAGGCTGTACAACAAACAAAAAGGTTACTCTCCTTCTATTCATCATGCCAGCTGATGATACAGGGGTGGCAGTAACAAACAAGATGCTCCTTCATGTAGGAAATGTTATCTAGACCACTGCTCTTTCAGAGGCACGTGGTGCATGCCCTTGAGGATTCGGAGGAGACAAATGGAATCTTTGCAAAACCTATAGGGGAAGCATAGTGTGTGATTTGGGAGATGCTTCATCTTGTGGCTATCCAGCTCCTGAACTTAACAAAACCATATTTGAGTTGCTACACAACTGGCTACACACTGGGTGCAGCTTTTTCCTGTAACAAACCATGTTTCCTGTCTTGCAAGGTACAGTCAGTCCAACCAGACCAGGGACATTTGTCAAGCCTGCTTTCAGGAAACATAGCTTGGATCTGGAAGAAGATTTCAACAGTTGTGAAAACTCATGGGAGGTTGTGCTGTTGGGATTACAGACCCTGCTTCAGAGTTCAGCCTTGCCATGCACATACACAAGGGTTTTAAGCCACCTCCCTTCTCCCAGAGTGTGACAGTACAGTCAGATGTTGCAGAAAATATGATTTTGTCATCAGCAACCTTCTTACTAATTTTTTTAAGAGGACAACATCTGCCCACCCCAACTGCCAGCATCACAAAGTTTATCAATTTATTTCCACTTCTCTGGCTATGTTGTATACACACAATACAAAGTACCCTTACTCTAGGACACTTGCACATTTTAATGCTTAGCAATCTGGGCTGGCTGATAGCCAGATTATAGATAAATTTTAGCTATATTTCAGAAGGACCAGTATTTTCCCTATTGAAGCTTTAGCTCCTGTCATATCTACTCCATTCACCCCTTCTGTATAAGGAGGAGAACAGAGAAAGCTCATTGCCAAAAAGAGATTAAAAAAAACACTAGAAACAAACAGGGCGATTCCTCAGCCCTTTCCATTCAGAGGCATATCTGCCTTGAATGGCAGTACCTGGGACTGATCTGTCTCCAAAGGAGACTGAATCACAAGCAAGCCAGACCCCTTCAATTTACATTAAGACTTTAGTCTACTGTATATACTCTCCCCCAGCTTCACCACAAGCTCCTCCTTTCTAACACAAATCTCTTGCGAGGAACACAGGCACTCCCAGGCACAGAGCAGCAGGGTTCTAACGTGTTGAATCCCAAGACCGGTGAGATTCAGCTCTTGCAAATGGCACTTTTTCATCAGCAAGCTATAATTGGAAACTCTTATCCACTACAAGAGTTTTGAAACACACCCCTAAAAAACATGCCAGGCTCGTTCTTCACACTAGTCTTAGACCCCAAATTAGAACTGATATCCCAAAAGCAAAGTGATTCTGACTAGGCATTTCCCAGCAAACTAATCAACCCTGATTAACAGTAAAATGAGATCTGTTACATTCTCTGAGCCACATGCATACGCACAGGAAAAAAAAAAACAACAACGAAACGAGAAACGTAATTTTAAAGTGACTTACACAGCTGTATGTAGTTACAAAACTTCTATGGCACTTCATACTTTCAAAGTGCTGTGTATTTACTTGCTTCACACAACTCAAAACAACTGCTGTAAACAGTTTGAGATTCAGAAATTATTTAGAAATAAGACACTTCTCCTGGCTTAAGTAAACAGGCTCAATATAATTAATTCTGTGTATGTAACATCTTTAGCTCAGCAGGCTTTTGCAACAATCAGAAGCCTTATGTTAAGAGGAGGGATCCCCTATAAAATAATTGGGTCTTGCTACGTTAGCTATAATTTATATCCTAGAGTTCCGCAGTCTCCTACCTAGCTCTTTTCACTCCACAAAGAACACACCACAAAACCTGCAACAAACTTACACAAGGTAACACTTCCTTGTTCCCAAAGTTGCTCGGACTAACTCTGCTGAAACCGTTTTGTGAAGGGTTATTGAGAAAGGCTTTTAATAAACCCAACATCCTCTTACAGAAGATGCTTTTCATCAGCTTATTTTTAAAAGACTAAAATTACTCCCCACTCAACTACCCCAGATCTGCTCACATTTACTTCCCCCGAGCTGCTCCTGAACACTGTAAGAAGAGCTCCCACCCATAAGCAGCCGTCCAGTGTACAAAAGTATCAGCGCTTCTCCCCTACCTGAGAAGTCTGCAGAAGTCTTTGCAAAGTTGCTGAAAGCTGTCAAGCACATGAGTCCTATGAGGAAGGTGGAGGTGGGAGACACATCTGAGCAGCACATCCTTAAGTATCCTCAAGGCTTGTTTTCTTCCGGAGAAAAAGAAAGTGCTTTCCGTCCCGATCCAGTACTCCTCATTGCCCGGAGAACAGCGTTAGTCCCATTGCTTGGAAGCAGCGGGGAAGGAAAGGCGCTCAGCACACACACACATTCACACACACACACACATCCACACACACACATCCCTGGGAGTGAATGAATCCCGGCTGAGGGAGGCTGACGAATGAGCCAGACCTACCTGAGGCTTGGCGGAGGTCCCAGGGTCCTAAAAGCCATCGCTTCCCCCAAATTTGCTGCAGACTGTTACCGTGCAGCTGTCCAGCAGCAGCACCACAAACTGTCAGGGGGGAGAATCTGGGGGGGTTTTGTGGGGAAGATTGTTTGGAGAAGCCCGGCTGCTGTGGGTTTAGATACCCAGGGATCTTGTCTGCCTGGTACAGACAGACAGAAGGATGGGCAGTATTTTCAAAGGAGGCAGCCCAAAACAAAGTGCCTGGATTCACAAGGATTTTTGGAGTGATGGATATTTGTGTCTGCTGCTGAAATTGGTGTGAGCAGCGGTGTCCTGACAGGCTGGTGACAGGACAACTCTTCAGCTGTGCCCACTGTTGAAAGTGATCCTGCAGTGGAGGAGACTTTGCACAGGCCAAGGGATCAAACCCTCCTCATTGCAGGATGGGACTGGTGTCAGCCCACATATCCAAAATCCTCCTTCCTTTTGGCAGCAGCCAGCCATGCCAGCCTCCCTCTATCCCACTGGACCCCTCTCCCCTCCATCAGACTGCATGAGGATTTTCAGGCAGATCTTAATCTGTGGTGTTCAGATGCAGCAGACCGGTTTCCTTCTGTAGCAATTACTTTAACCTGCAACTAGCATGCATTTAGCTGTTAACACAAGCACCGCTCACTCTGCAGAGTTAAAGGAAAACTCCAGCTTACCTGTTACTTGATGCTGCCTGATCTTCATCCATATCCCGGCAGCATCAAGTCAGCCATGCTAACCTGGAAGGACTGAGCTGAGGACAGTCCACCACACAGGTGGACTGGACTAGTGGACCCTGTTCTCCCTGCATATGTTGTCCCAGGAAGGAGATCCTGGGTTTTGGTCATCAGCATGAACCACAGCTCAGGCATAAGTTTGGATATAGATAATGTACATAACCAATATATCTAGGCTACAATAGAGGTTGTCAGTGCAGAGAGCGGGAGATAGCTTTCATCTAAGTTTTCATCAAAGCCAACACCAGCCACTTAGCAGCCTGTGTATACAGATACACAAACCTATGGAGCAACACTGTGTGTGGCTGTCAGAGAAGTGGAGATGGAACCAGGCACATGCACAGCTGCTGAACACAGCTGCATCTTCTATCCAGCAAAAATAACCCAGGTGGGAACATCCAACAAATGCCACAACTGGTTTTTATTGCTCTGTCCTGTTCATTCACACAGAATTAAGTGAAACTTGCAAAGAACATTCACCTTACTGCTGAAAATAAATGTAAAAGACTTTAACCCAAAAGGGCTGGGTTGTTTCTTTTTCAGAGCAGAGTGCACTTGTAAAGAGTTTCTTGTGCTGAAATTTCTAACAATGTTTCAGCTGTTCTCAGACAAAAATCAGGCTGGCTGTCAGGTTACACATGAAAGACATTTTCAAGAGTGCTGCCATGAATAGTACAGACACTGTTTCTACCAGAAATCTGTCCTGGGGTGATCTGTGTGCTCCCCCTCAAAGGGACCTGTAAGTCTTACAGCCCCATTTGCTTTCTGGCCATATTGCCACTTGCTCAAGCTCCAATCAGCCACAGTGACGATAAGGGTAGTGTGGGAAATCTTGAGGTTGGGCTTGAATCCCTTCCATGATCTGTCTGCCCAGACCACATGAAGCAGAGGTTGATCTGGCCTGAATTGCATCTAAGCAACCCTCCTTCTCACAAACAGCTCTTCACACACTGAGGATCCACAGCACAGGTGCAGTTAAGTCACCTCAAGGACTGTGTTGGCTCTGGGATGACCTGACAGCACAGACATACCCCAAGGTCCTGTATAGACACAGTCCCTCCTATCTGCAGACAATCCTGCCACTTTACCTTTTCGCAGAGGGCTGCTTAAGCAAGATCAAAAACCAGGAACTTCTACGGACTGCCTTACTCTTTATTTCACCTGAGACTTTAATCCTACACGACAGACTTCTTTGACCCATGCTTTCCAGAGTTGACCAAAGTTTTAGAGAAAAGAACAAGACAACTGCTTCCTAGCATCTACATATTTGTCTCAGCTAGTTCCGCTGCCCTTGCCAAAGGGAAGATTCACCACTCTTGCATGAGATAATCATACCCATTACCAGATTATCAGCCAAAACTGCTTATCAGCAGGACAAAGAAACAATAGGGGCCTTGGAAATTTATCAGTCCTCTGGAAAAGGGAAGCACTATTTGCTGAAAAGAGTCCACCCTGTCAGCAGGTGTTGATTTTACTGATTAAAGACTAATTATGTTTGGCTGTTTCAGTATACCAGGAAGAAAAAAAACTCTGGTGGCAAAGGGTTTAAGGCTAAACATGGGAAGTGTGCTCTAGCAGTCCTTTAGGTTATTGTTAATAAAGTCAAACCAGTAGGGAGGAAGTTTACAACAGTGTCACATGAGGGCTTTGTTTTTAAGCAAATTTGTAAAGATGCCTTCCAAAAAGAAAGCAGAAAGCAGCTCTTGATAAATAAACAAATAAATACATATGCATCAGCCTTTGAGAAGCAGACAAATCAGTTAAAGCCCATCTCCATAATGCCCTTATTCCTTACAGCTTGTGGGAACATCAGCTGTGTTTTTCAAACAGAAAGAGGCCACCTGTCCCAACTGCACAACAGACAAAGGATGGTTTTTCTGCCATAGGCAGTCTCATGGGGTAAACATGAATCAAGGGGACACCAATATGGATCTTTATTTTCAGGAGTAACAGCCCTTGAAATCCAGCCATGCCTTCATATATATCTGCTGGGGATATGTAATAATGCATATGACTATATACAATTTCTTGGATCCCTTGTACCCAGAGCCACCCACAAGGAGGTACAAGCCAGTACTAATGATGTTCAGTTAACTATGGACAATGATTGATTCTTCTTCTTTTTTTTTTTTTTTTTTTTTAGACACAGTATTTGGGTGTACTTAAAAACACTTCTTCCCTCTGGAACATCCAGAGTCTTGTGTTTGAACTGGGTTTTAATACCTTTCTGATCATGGCAAAAAGCACACAGAGTCTACATGTCCAGCTTAAGAAGCAAATACATCCATAGCATCTAGTTATGTACACAGAGCCTAGGCTTGAGATCAGCACCTCTCAGCTTCCCCTGCAGTAACCAGTAACAGGCACACAAACCAGTCCCACCTCCTGGGGTACTTCTCCAGCCAAAGCTAACCTATGAGTTAGGCACCTGAATCACAGTGTAGCTTTAGTCCAGGATGCTTAAAAACTGTACCTCACTCCTCCTTTTTCACTATGATATTTAATTGCATGTTCTTTCTCCTTCATACTCCTCTCTTTTCCTTCTCCTTTCCTTCTCGTGCCACACATAAACCTGTAATTCTGAAACATGCATGCAAATTACCAAAGTGCTTTAAAAGCAGTTAACTGCAACTGGGGAAGCTGAGGCACTGAGTGAGCAGTGAAGCAATCTGTCATTCAATTTTGTCACCCCAACATCACCCAGTTTATAAATGGTAATCAGGAATGGACTGAGTTAGGATGACTCCCAGTTTAACGCCGTATGTGCTGATCTTGCTTCCTTTTAGGGCTGATTTGCTGTAATGCTTTCCTGTTTGTCTCTGACCCTGCACCATTAGTGTCTGCTTTGCTGACTAAACCATCAACAGCTTGAAGAAGAGCTCATCAGCAGAAGAACCGTACCAGGATTAGGTTTCAGCTAGAGAACCATATGTAGGTTTGAAGCCATGTTTGCTTACACAGTCACAAGCAGGTTTATTTCTATGAGTGTGCAAGAACTAGTCTTGTTTTCTAAATCTTAGTAACATTACTTACTTCTTACTGTGTTTTCTGTAAGATCTCAAAGCACTCTCCAAAAGACCTCCATTGCATTCTTCCATTTCACATACGGACAAAGCTCAGTTGTATGTTTGAGGTCACTACTTTTTCAAGATCAGCCAGGAGGAACTGTCAGAGATGTGAAAAGATTAAATACTTTTAAGTTCAGTTAGAGCTCTTTCATTTGGCCACATTGCTTCCTTGTAAATGAATGTAAATTAATGACAAAGTATATATGCATTTAGACCTATAGAAATCCACCTAAACTGGGTGGATAGACCTGCAAACATAAAATAGCAAAGCTTCCCAGCATAGTACAGCTTTTTGTTCTGTTTCGGTTTTTTTAATCTTTCCCCTGGGAGTGCCTTATGGAAACAGATGGGTTTACCCATAGAAATAAACCCTATTTGCTTTCATAAATTTGAAGGCACAGAACTTCTCATAATGCATTTTTGCAATACAACACCAAGTAGCTCACAAGTAAGATCTTCCCCTGTCTCCATATTCAATGTTACACAACAGCTGTGCAGAATATTCAGACTGATACGCCTTTGAAGTTTTCACATTTTGTGTCACTCAATCACCCCAGTTTACACAACAAACATAAAACCAGGGGGACTCTGCTTCATACTGGGACAGCTTTGAGGTGGGGGTGTTGCTTTAACATACTTCTGTGTAGAGCAAAGGCCCCAAGTGATGCACTTATCTCACTAGAAGACTGGGAGATGTTGTACAGAGTGATGCAAAATCCTCCAATGAGCAAAAACGTCAAAACTAAAATATTTGGAAACTACAGAGTGATCCGTAACAAAGCTGAAAACTTTCTCCTCATGTCTGCACTAAGTAATTGGTGTTGAAACCTCTCTCAGCTGGTGTTCTCCTCAGTATAGTGATGGCATGCTCTGTGTTAGAGGATACTCTACAGTCTGGTGCTTTATCTGGAACCAGTATATCTGATTGGGTTTAGCTGGTGCCTTGTGCACACGATGCTCTTGGGTTAATTACAGTACTAAAACTACAGGGATTTGGATTGACCTTTATACTTCATCTTTGTACTCCACTGTGAATAACATAAGAATTTCAAGAGACAAGGATTTCAAGGATCAGAGCTCAGCTGTGAATTAGATCCTTTCCCATGTGCTTTATCTGTCCTGCTTGTTTGGATGTTGCTCCTTGAGACTTTTTTGCTATGCAGGCATACTGTCTTTTTACATCTGTAATGTGAAACTATTCTCCCACTTGACCTGACTCATTTGTTCTCTCCTAACAGTCTTCCTGGAAAGATTTCTCTATCAATTGGATGATAGTATGTACTGGCATTATTTTTTTTGCCAGTGATATCTTTCCTTTTTTATATTCTATAACTCTCTGGGAATGCTTGTTAGATAAGAGGATGAATTTTACACCTGACCTAGATGGTCTTTGCTTTGAAGAGCAGAGACATCCCAGCTTGTTCAATGTGAGAAGTAGTGTGTGCTTTCTATTATCTCACCTATGGTAACCAAGGGAGAATTGTCTCCATCCTGCTGCTACACAGGCGAGAGTCACTTCAGGTTACAGACCCCTTTTAATCTTGATCTCCACTATATTTTTCCCTTTTAATTTCATGTTTCCCTATCAACTGTCCATCCAGACAGTTCCTGAGCATGGCTTGGGAGTCAGCAGGAACTTTGACCATTCCCAACAGGCAGGAAGGAATCCGGCTTTGGAGTTTGATAGCATGAACACTGCCAGATGATGTGTGCAAAAAGACCCACCAGTGTTTCAGAAGTTCTTAATAGTCATGGTGAAAACACAGTGGCATGGGCTACGAACTGAATGAATAACCCAGGATGGAGGTCAGACTGTTACTGTCTTCTCCATCTTGCTTCCCAGGCAAGCCTGATTACAGATGCCCATGAATGAGAGCGCATCCTGCAGACCACCTCCAGACTCCAGGACAGCTACATACAGCCTAGGCTTCTACTTGCCCTGCTACAGAGGTTATTAGAACAGACCGTTCCTACAGGGGTGTTTAGCACAGAATGCACAAGTTCAAGCTGGTGAAGTCAATGAAAAAAACCTTGCTGGCTTCCGTAGCTCAGGGCCAGAGCTGCCTTCTCCTGTGAGAGTGAACCAACAATGCATTCCCTAAATCCCTCCCATCCTCACCTCTGGGATGCATTTGAACAATTCTAGATTGCAGGAAAGTGATTTCACTGAAGCTTAAACCTTTTTAATATTCTCTTTATCAAAGGACTGGTCTAAATGGATGGCAAAGCTGAAAAAGTCAGCAAATCTCTTTCCAGCATGACTTGGACAGATCAGCTTTCACCTCAGGCATATCACTGCCTAGGGGCACGGGGTGTTTCCTCAGCTTTGTACAGACAGCAAATCACACACAAACCTCTGGCTCACAGATCACAGACTGGTAAGAAATCAAAGGGAATCAGAGGAAATGCCTTTCTGCTGAATGGGTAAAATTTGCATCAGTTCAAATTCAACAGTAGACTAGGTCTGCCATTTGTAGAAAGAACAGGTTTACATTCTCCTTTCACGTGTGCATAAAAATACAGTTTCTTTTCTTTTTTAATCTTTTCTATTTGAAAGGACTGTTTCAAGAATAACTGTATGCTTCCACATGCATTTAAGTATCAGGACAATAATATCACCTGTTATTTGTTTTACAACAGTCTCAAGAGACTGTCCAGTGACAAAGTCCAGGTGTGCTAGGCATTGCAGACAGTGCTGGACTATGTAATTCAAAGCAGCTTAAGGAACTTACAATGGCATTGAAGTTCAAGCCATTCAAACCTTTGCACTCTATAGCCACAACACTAGCATTAGGAACTCCAGCTAACTTGCTTCTAGGGCAAGAGACACTTCCCACTGCAGAAAGCTCATACTCTACTGCATTTACTGTCTCTAGGCACCTGGCTTGGAGACGCATCCCTGACACCTAATGCAGTAACATTCCTTACTGGACCAGCTACTAAGAATTCAGAGGAAGGAAGGAGACTGTATAGTGGCTTACAAGAGCTTTGCAGATGTCTGCGTTCACACCGCTAGACACTGCCTGGACTGGCAGCAGCATTACATGCAGAGCTGTGTGTGTATGTTAATCATAAGCTTAGTGGCTGCAATCAACAGGGAACTGCATAAAACTGATATGAAATGTGGCATTTCTATACACAAATAACTTGCCTCAGAAACACCTCAGCTGAGATAAAAAGGGACTAAAGCCCACTCAGCTTCCAACACGTTTTACATTTTTGCTGGACCTGTAATTCGCAATAGATTGCCAAGCCAGCAACACCTTCCCCAGCCTTCCCCTGTCCAACACCCTGGTGCTTGTTCTCTGCTCTCTCCACCAGTTATCCCCTGGGTGCTATTACATGCACAGCCCTTCCCTAGTCACTCTCAAGCTGAGATGCTGTTGCCCATGGAGAATATTTTCTATTTATTACAACATTGCTGTAATTTCTTGCTTCTCTTGCAAGCCCCATCTTGTATGTACGTAACTAGCCAAACCACCTTCTTCCCTGCAGTGACAGGTAAAATAATTTCTTTTCAGCTCACACTAGCTAGCCTCCACATAAGCCTCCCTCTGCAAAATGTACCTTCTGACATTAAAGGAAGATCAGCTGAGTTCATTAAAAGGAGTCCCAGTCCTAACTGCTGATATGAGACAGTTTGCTTTTCGCCAAAAGATTGCTACAAACGGTGTTATGAGTACTTAGAAGAGTTGAGGGCTTCTTCAGCTGGCTTAGAAAGCCAGTGTCCATAGATGCTGCTGTTTCTGTTGAAGAGGAGGCAGAGACTCAAAGCCCAGTTCTCGGGTGAAAGCCTTGCTGTGAATCCAGGGGAAGCTGGATTAGAGATACCAGGTATAAAATAAAGCAGTAGTTTCTCTCCCACCTATCTTCATGTGATAATACTGCATGCAGTTGAAGCAGTGTAGTGGAAAACAAGGTTATGATTTCTAAAACATTTTTCCAAAGCA
This sequence comes from Pezoporus occidentalis, assembly GCF_034315485.1. Taxonomy (NCBI): domain Eukaryota; kingdom Metazoa; phylum Chordata; class Aves; order Psittaciformes; family Psittacidae; genus Pezoporus; species Pezoporus occidentalis. The sequence continues at coordinate 1,713,104 of NW_026915910.1, read as the reverse complement.
AAGTATATTGGATCTCATTTTCTCCACAGTTTAGCCCCTGCTCACACAGTAATGAAGTATAGAAGTTGGATTGATTTGTTTAAAACAATGAGAAGCTGTGACTTTGAGCAATTTGATCATAATTTTTTATCTTGCCTTTTCTCCTGCATGAGGAGGTTGCGATAATAGGTATAATTTACTATGATAAACTACTAGCATTAATGCATTAATCAAGAACAAATGATCCCCTTCTGAAATCTCCTGCCCACTTAGACAGAGTAATGGGGTTATAAATGGAGAAAGAACAAATATTGACTTTGAAATGTAAAGGTACCTGGGAGTTCACCCATCAGTCTTCAGATTACATTTGCCTTTCAAGATCAATGGGATTTCTTTCTTTTTTTTTTTTTTCCCCCTCATTTTTTATTTAGCATCTCAGGAAACAAGACGGGGACATTCAGCTCAGTAGTCTCTTTAGGTTTTCAAGATGTTCCAAACTGTTTCTGAAGGACAGTACCTCCAATTTCTGGAATGAGGTAAATGCTCTCAACCTAAGAGCTGTCTTTCAGTTTGATGTAAGTACTGAAGATGCTGCCTGGAGTGGTCAATGAGTTCTCTGTCTGATGACGTTTCTGGTGGACCTTTCTGTAAGATGGCTCCAGAAAGTCACCCTCCATCACTTAAACTATAGAAACTCAGGGACACAGACACCTGTTGGCATCTGAACCCACACAGGACTCAAGAGGATCCAAGAATTCATTGCATAAGGGAACAAATAATAAGAGCGCCTCTTAAATAAATAAATAAATAATAAAAAGGTGCCTCTGACATCCTTTACTGAACTTAATCTTACCTTGTCACACACTTCATCTCCCTCCAAACTCATGATGTCTGACTCATTTAACCTCTGAAGCAACACCATACCTGTCTTCCACACGGACTTCAGATTCATTTCAACATTGGCTTCCACATTAGATTCAATTCCTCTTAATGTCTGAGTGTATCAGAAAATTAGGAGAAAGGAGTGTTTCATGAATGCCAAAGTAAGACAGTGTTGCTGTCTGTTCTGTAGTCTCTAAGGGTGCCAGGCACCCTACAGGGCAAAAACCCAAGAGAAGCTGCAAAGATAGCCACATCTTAAATTCTCCATGATCTGAAAACCACACAGATTCCAAGAAGAATTTAAAGACACTTCTGACTCTGAACATAGGGCCAGTATCTACCAAGGCACTGGCAAAGCTGCCAACAGACCAGTTCATACTTCATATATCTCCTGCACCCTGAGAGAAATCATTGACACCTCTTTTTTTTGCTTCTCGCATAAAGGTTATACAATAACAATTTATGCTTCAAGCCTGGAATGCAACAAAAAGAGAAGGAAACAGAAGAAAATAGGTGTACAAGAACATGATGGTGATGTGCCATGGAAGCTATGCCCATTGCCAGAGGCCCTTCAGGAGCCTCAGCCTCAGGGGAGTAGATGTGGATCACTTCTCCAGCAATTGCACTCAAAGGAGAGAACATGCGGTTGGTCTGGCAGTTAACTACATGCACGTGACTCCAACAGGATGTATGCTCCAAAACAGTGGAGGCCTGGGGGTGTTTTGACAGAGTGAGCTGAAGATTTTCCAGTCCATCAGTTTTCCAAGTACAGTGCTAGGACGATGTGTCTGAAGAACAGATCTTCTCCTCTTTGCTTGCTCTACAGTAAGGTAGAGAATGTAATTGTGGATGCTTGGTGGCCACCTTAATGAACAGCTGTCGAAGCCAGAAGGGTCTGACAACTTAAGTTATTTTAAGCAACAGTTTCGGATATCTCCAATTACTAAGTTTCAGCAAGGTCAACTCAGATTAAACTAACAACTCATGTCTCATTAAACAGAAGCTTCCAGAAAGACTAGAGCCACCACCAGATTGTTTAAATATTCTAATAAAATCCGCTATAATCAAAACTTTATAGCATAGGTTATAGAGCTGGTTTGATACCTCAGATAAGTAGGGCTCAGAGGAATCCAGGCACTGCCTTGTGCCTGTGCTGACCTGGTCTTGCAAGAGACCCTGAAGGATTCAGATACTCCTGGACTGTGTGATATACATGGCCGCTCAGTCCAAAGGAAGCTATGTCTGTGTCCACCAGCCACTCGTAAGGCTACAGCAACTATGAATGACCTGATGGTTGTTCTGTAAAGGGCACAACTTGGCTAGGACAAAGGCAGATTCTGGGATGCTTTTCTCAGGAAGATGTCACCATGCAAGCCATGGAGCAGTGGAGCTACTCCACACCAGAGCCTGTCCTTGTCCTTCCAGTTAGCTTACTTAGGCCTCCATTCCTCCACTGGAAAAGCATCTCAGGAGACCCTCAGAAGCCCAACATCTCCTAGCAATAAGGGTACATTGAATGCTTGAGAGAATTCACCCCATAGACCTTCTTCCTCCCACTCTGACATTTGAGTGATGCCTCTGTGAGTAGGGATCACTTCCAGGCTCTGTACCTGGTGTTACAACTGTACAAACCAACAAAAACAGAAGCAAGAGTATGAGAGATGCACTTGTGCCACACTGTTGCATAAATGTCAGGAGCTTCACTCCTGAGGTAACAAATGCCAAAGTAAGGTTTTTTAAAAAAAGAATTATCAAAAGCAATGTTTCCATTTCCAAATCCAACTGAAACCAAACTATGGCAAGATTTGAGGTCTGTATTGAGCCAATGCTTGTTCCCATTCCTGAAGGAGATGACCACAAGGGTTTTCTGCACACCCAGAGAGGATGAGGTGGGGAAGGCCCTCCATAAGCCAGCCCCATTTCTTTTGGAATCTGGAGAAATCCAACTGCCTCTTCTTAACCCTGAATGCACAACAGACTACACCTCCAGAGCAGCTCAGACTCTCTTTCTGTTTAGAGATATAATAACAATAAGTGCATGTGTTACCATCTTCTGCTGTGTTTCCTCTAAAAAGACATCCAAGTTTCCTTGGGCAGCATGAAAATTCACTCCCTTCCTCACACCTTCTGCCACTCCACAGACAGCTGTGTTGGGGTTGCTGCAAAGTGGCCTTAGGTGTTTAGGAAGAAATCTGTGGGATTTCAGACTGCAGTACAGACTGTTTCTGCCCTTATCCTGGTGCTGCAGAGGCTGATGCACACATCTGTGCTTGGACTGAAGCACTGCATCCCTGGCTTCACGGGGACACAAGAATCCCATGTGTTAGATGCAGGTAGGCAAGTCTGCTCAAGCCAGGAAGCAGCCTGCCAATTTCCACACAACTCAGAGCAAGAGTCCTGCCCAAATGCTGGTAACAATTTTTGGTATTTCTTACTTCACATCCAGTGTCCTGTGAACCCAGGTGTGTCCTAGACCTGAAGCAGCTGTCTTTGAACCTATTCTGAGCCAACAGCCTGTTGGGCATCTCCACATGAGAAATACATACCGTTTCTCTATCTGGCCAAAAGCAGTATATGGTCTGAGAAGGTCTGTTCTTCAGGCTTTGCTTACAATGAAGTTGAGATTAAGCATAGAAAACAACAGTGACTCAGAGTCACAAAGAAAGGGTGGAGCAAAACACAGGGCAGGTCTCCTTCATCCCACTTAGTCCCTAAACATCAGCTTTTTTTCCTTTAATGAGGAGAACCATCATTCAATGAAATCTTTACTTAGGAATTGTGTTTCTACTACGTCCAAGAGGCACCAATTATACAGGTGACCTGAGAGAGAATACGTTGCCCATACTAAAAGAGATTTGGTTTTCAAATACGCTGGAGATGCAGCACATCCAGCTGGCTAATTGAGTGAGCCCAATCTCTCAGTGCATTGCTGTTTGTTTGTCTACCTCAACAACCTCCACTTGTGCTTCTTAAAAATGGAAAGCTGGGGCATACCTGACCAGTCCCAAGCAAATTTGCAGTGCCTTGATACCAAGGTGTTTCAACAGGCCACACAGGAGCTACACAGTGCAGGGGCAAGGTTCTGGGCCCTGCGGGGCACCTCAAGAGAAGTGAGGTTTCCTATTGGTAACTTGGGAAGCCCTGAGCTCAGTGCAGTTCCAGCCTGTCAGGATGATCTTGTTAAGCTGAAATCAACAGTGGTCAGCCAAAGAGCTGTAAATGGCTCCCTTATACTGAAGCGCCTAACTCTCTTCTTTAAAGACAGTTGTGAGCCAGAAACTCACAGTTTTCCAAGCTGTAACCCAAACATTTCCTTACAGCAGTTTTGGGACCTCCTTGGTCACCATGAAGTTATTGGAATTACCCCATATGCTCTATTTCTCATTCCTGTGGGGGTACATTCTTCTGCCTTTTTAATAGTGTTTAGGTAGTGACAAGAACTTTAATAAAAAATCTTGAGAAGGAGCAGGAGCCTGTACTTCAAGGGATGCGCCCAGTGTTGGCGATTTTTTGTTATTTTAAGGGTCAGAGTGCCCTCTTGTGTCCTATCCATGCCCTGATTATTACCACGAAATACTGCAGTTTGTCTTCTGCGCACCCTATCGTCTTCTAAAGCACGGTTAAATAACCAAAGAGCTGATCACAAACTGCAAAATAACTCCTGTTAATGTGGGGACTCAGGCAGGCTACAGAATCAGCTGCCACCAATACAAGGGGCCCGGTGAACATCACAGGCAACCTTGTGATTGATCTAATTAGTTGATGAGGTCAGGCATATTTTGAAGTGAATCCCTGCAAAGTTTAAACAGTGAGGTGTCATTTATAGCTCCACTTATTAAAGTTATTTAAGCTTCACTTTTCTCCTGCCTGTGTAGTGGCTAATTGAATCCAGACTGCTACTGATACCTGAGGAAATCTGTCAGAAACACACACAGAATCATAGAATCAACTAGGTTGGAAAAGACCTTTGAAACCATCGAGCCCAACTGCTACCCTGTTATCTCACGGCCCATGGTTGCCCCTGCTCTTACCCCACAATCTCCCCTCTCAGCCAACCCTCAAGCCCCTCATAATTTCCTCTTATGGCCCACCTCTCCCCTCATGATACATACTAAAAGTAGCTCCATAACACTAATGTGTATCATAATTTCTAAACCAGTAATGGTGAAAACACTGGGACTGCAGGTCATTTGAATTAGGGATAGTGCTAACAATGGCCTAGAAAAAAATATTAGCTGAGCTTTTCTACCACGAAAACACACAGGACCTGGTTTCTGGACACTGTATGAACACTTGCACACATCAAAACCAGCATTAACAAACCCTGCTGGATTCCCCCAGTGGTCAGAAGAATTACTGTGAGTGTGCCTGCATTGTATTCCTGCTGACACTGGTAAGCCCAGAGCCACACTGGCAGCTGCAGCAGTGCAGCCCAACACCACAGCACCTGCCCATGGCTGATTTAGGGCCGGGTGCACTCTGGTCCTCCTTTTAGGTCATAGAATAGTTTGGGTTGGAAGGGAGCTGAAAGCTCATAGAGTTCTGACCTCCTGCCACGTGCAGGGACACCTTCCACTAGACCGGGACGCTCAAAGCCTTCTCCAGCCTGGCCTTGAACACTTTTTCCACACCCAAAACTCCTCCTAGGTAGGAGCTGGGCCGCCCCCCAGCCAAGTGTTGGAGTGGGAAAGCTCCACAGGAGCCCAGGCGGGCTCGGCCCCTCACTTCGCCGCAGGCAGCTCCACGGCCCCGCTTCCCGCCCGGGAATACTTTGTCCGCTCTCGCTCGCCATAGTGGCGCTACGCGCACGCGCCACCGGGCCGGAGGCGGCCGCAGTGTCATGGCAGCTGCGTGCGGGAGGCTGCTGTGGAGGAGTGCCGCCTTGCACAGCAGTGAGCGCCCGCCCTGCCCGCTGCCCTCTGTTTGCTCCTCCGCGTCTGTCCCTGTCTCTTTCCATCAGTGTGCCGGAAAGCGGGGCCGGCGGTTGTGCGCCCAGGGCCTGCGGGAGGGGAGCCTGGAGCTGCGTGGCTGTTGGGGGCTGGTCAGCTTGAAAACACGGGGTTAGATACTGTTTTATCTTTTGTAGGGTATTTTTCTTCCTCGGGGTGTCGAACGGACAGCGATGGAAAACCAGCAAAATTTCAGCCGCCTCCGAAGCCCGTCATTGTTGACAAGCAGAAGCAGCAAGAGGAGAGGAGGTAGGGTGTCCTGCTGCATACGGCAGCGGGCGCGTTTTCTCTGGGAGCTGGGATTCGTGTGACCCCCTCCTTAAAGCTGCAAGGTGTTACTACGCAAAAAGCGTGTTCGAAGTTCTGATAAAGACTATTTGTGTTTAAATATGCTTTAAACCCCCTTAAAATGCTGTGTTCTAGGGTTCTTGAAAGCTGTGAAACATGAAAAACTGTATAGCATAACCACTTTTGCAAATTTGGGTTAATGTGTGCGGTTGTTAGAGGCGTGCAGCCCCTCAGTATTCCACATGGTGACAGGGACGTGGGTCCTGTGTCAGCCTTTGCCCTAGCCCTTGAGATCAGCTGTGAGTACATACATTGCTGTTTGTGAAATGGACCTGATGTCAGTGGTAACCCTCCTGATGCATCTCTTGTTCCGAGTGGTTTTATTTTCACCTCAACCAGTTTGCATTGCTTTAGATAGTACGGTGGTTAAAACTGCAGTGCTGTGTCTGGAAGGAGAGTGGTAGTACTGTATTGGTCATCTTTCCTTCTTGCCCCCAAAAAACCCACCCCGTAGCATGTAGGCAGCCTAAGAGTGGGGAAGGTATTAAAAAACAGACTGCAAAAATTTCCTCTCTGTCTTAAGATCTCTTTATGGAAACGTCTTTAAGAAGTGAAGAGTCTGTGTGGCTCCTGTAAGAAATGCAGTGTGTGATGCAGCAGGACAGGCAGCTACATTTAAATGATGTTTTATTCTTCCAAGATTGTGCAGCTTTGAAGATTATGAGTAGGGTTGAAGTTACTTAGGCAGCAGCACCAACCACAGCCTATGTGCTGCCATGCACATTGCCCTTTGCTCCCCACTGCAGCCCCTGTAAGGTTTGTAAGGCACGTTTGCATTTGTCCTCCTTTTCTGTGTTGGGCACTTCTCTTCGGGCTAGATCTAGAACTTTTAAGATACATCTGTGCTAGTGAATTAGATGTGTCCAGCTTCATTCTCGAGCCCTGAGGCCAACTGGTCTTACCATCCAAACCAGAGTGACCATATCCAAATGGTCTGTTGGAAACAGTCCTCAGCCCAGGCCAGTACCTTGTCAGGATGTGTGCCTTCAGCTCAGCACTTGGATAATTGAGTTGCAGGGCATGAGGAAATTCCTTGGCATTGTTTAATTTGTCGGAGCAGAAAATAGTTTTGAGAGCCCCTTTAAGCCTCTCTAACACACACAAAAAAAACATTTATGTGGTGTCTTGTGTAGAATTGGTTTGTAAAAGCTGGTAATACATTGTTCTGTATCTATTACTATAAAGTCATTAAATGTGTAATTAAATGTGTAATTCGTGTTCTGTCGCATGAATTACAATTAAAGTTATATAACCTATTCCTTAGCTGTGACAGCAGTAACTGAACTTCAGCTCTTTCAGTCAATCCATGAAGACCAACATTTGTTACTGTTTTTGAAAAATTGTTTAAAAGAATGAAATAAGTGAACAAAAAAAACCCCAACAACAAAACCTCACACAAAAAAAAATAATTGGTAACTTCCTGAATGCAGTTTGTATCTCTGAAAAGGCAGCTGGTATCAGTGGTTAACAGGTGGCTAATTTTTAGGCCAAATACTTGAAATTCTCTGATACTTTTTATGGAAATGCTTTTGGTTCATACTTTAAAAGTTTGAATTTTGTTCTAGGTTCCTGAGCCCTGAATTTATACCTCCCAGAGGAAGAACCGATCCCTTTAAGTACTATATAGAAAGGAAGGATATGATACAGAGAAGAAAAGTCTTTAACATCCCCGAGTTCTATGTTGGTCAGTAACAGCACTAAAACTCTTATCAGTGTTTTATGGTGTGGGGTTGGGTAAAAAGTGTGGTCAGATTTTGTTAAATAGTGTCAGGTGTGTTAGATCAACTAGTATGTGTTCCTGTACATGCTACTTCACATTTTAATTTCATATTTGCATATGATTTCCATTAAAAATATAATACTGATGAGTTTCTTTCATGTTTTTTTTTTTTCAATCCTGGAACTTTAGCATATGGTTTACCAGTAAGGCTCAAGAAAGGAAAATACATTATTTCTATTCAATCTGGATAGTCAAGAGTAAATGATAAAGGGGCAGGTGCAAAGGTGAGGAAACTTCATAGTTAACCTGCAGAATCACTTTAACATACATTAATTCAGGGCATGTTTGAAGTTTATTCTGATTCTGGCAGTTTTCATGGAAAATAAAACATTTTCATAACGTAACTGAAGGCATATACTTTGTCTGACTCTCTTCCCACATTTTGGTATGTATTTATTTGACCACTCTTACTTATTTTCATGTATTGGTTTTTGGCAGGCAGCATCCTCGCTGTTACTACTGCAGATCCATATGCCAATAACAAAACCAACCGGTTTGTAGGCATCTGCATTCAAAGAGGAGGAAAAGGACTTGGCGCTACCTTTGTTCTTCGGAATGTTATAGAAGATCAAGGTGGGTTTTGAACTGTGCTAATTATCATGGAACCATAGAATGGTTTGGGTTGGAAGATCATGTATTTCCAACCCCTCCTTCTGTGGGCAGGGACGCCTTCCACTAGAGCAGGTTGCTCCAAGTCCCATCCAACCTGGCCCTGAACAGTGCCAGGGATGGGGCAGCCACAGCTTCTCTGGGCAACCTGTGCCAGGGCCTTATCACCCTCACAGGGAAGAACATCTTCCTAATATCTAATCTAAATCTCTCCTCTTTCAGTTTAAACCCATTCCTCCTTGTCCTGCTGCTACTACCTATGCTAGAAAAGTTAAACTAAAAAAATGTTGGAGGTGTATGTGAAGCGATACCTGGTGTAGAAATTTAGTCTGTGGAGAGATGATGAAAGCAGATGAAAGTGAAATCATGATCCTAGCTACTAAGGATAGTGCAAGTTTAAAACTGTATACACAGCGATGTTGATGTGCTCTATAATTGAAGGCATGGAACTGTGTAGTAATTTTTTTTTCTATATTTAGTGATTTATAGATCTGTGTTCTGAAAGACTGAAGGCAATTCACTATGGTTGTGCTTAGCTTTGAGCCTGGTTAGTCTTCTGCTAGCCATGCAAATACCAGCCCAGTTTGAGTGCTGTGTATTTGCATGAACTGGGGATGTACACATGAACTGTTTAACAAGCAACAAATTAGCAGCATTTATTAACAGGTTCTTATTCTGGTCTATGACAAAATGGGTGGCAGTACAAATACTGATGTTTTGAGAATAAATATGAAAGGGATGGGTGTCTTCTTTATACACACTACACACACAGTGAGCTAAATAATACCAGCCATAGTAACCAAAAGGAAGTAAAGTTTAAAACCCAAGCTCATCTTCCTTAAATTCAGGCCATCCATGTCTCTTAAGACATTCTGTTATCAAAGACTTGACTTGGAAATTGGTATTTGCCTGTGCAGACACAGTCACATATACAGTCACACATGCACACAGCGCTGTATGTTTAATTTTCTGATAAGTAGAAAGAAGTTCTTGAATAATACAGGAATGTGTAACACTGAATACTGATTTGTTGTTAATATTTCTAATGAATTTGGTTCATTAAGCCAGACTTTCTCTCTCCAAGGTGTTGAAATACGTTATGAACTGTACAATCCTCGAATCCAGTCAATAGAGGTTCTGAAGCTGGAAAAGAGGCTGGATGACAACCTGATGTACCTGCGAGATGCTCTCCCTGAATATAGTACATTTGATATGAATATGAAACCTGTGTCTCGTTTAGCCCATGAAGAAATCCCTGTAAACAAGGTAAGAGCCATGTGTTTCAGAGGGAAAGTGGAGGATCATTTAGGCAACTTTCACATCTGACTGATATACTGGCAGGCTGTTTACCAGCTCTGTGCTACATTAGTTTACCAGGGTGGCAAAATAAGGTGAGTCTTTATGCCATTTCTGTAGTGACAAAATGTTGAAAATATAAATACCTGCCATCCTCCATAGTTAGTTTTGAAGATACTCATGGAGTGGTGGCTTTCACATGCCTCTATATAACACTGTGCAGAAGGGAAAGCTCTTCCTTACAGAAACATTAGCAGTAACGTGGTTATGGATTTGGGAGTGCGAGGTGCCCAGAAGGAAGGTAAGATGGGAAGAGACAGCTAAAATCTGCATTCTGGGCAAAGACCCAGAAACCAGCAGAGCCTGTTAGTGTTGTCTGGTAACTCAGTAGCTTAGAGCAGTCATTCCTCCCTTTCCCAGTAGGCTACTCTTCTTTTTCCTTAATAAGGAGCAGAACTTCAAAAGATGATTTAACTTTACTCAATGTGTCAATTTAAAGACTGTATAATTAATCAAGACAATTAAAATTTTTCACAAGATGCTATGACAGTGGTCATGTAGACACAAAAAAATTCCCTTTTGGCTAACAGAGTAAAGTAGTAGTTCCTTAACACTGATAAACTGGTCTGTTTTCTCTTATTTCCTTGTTAGGGCAGTGATTGTCTCACCTTTTGCTAAACTCACAATCAAAATTGTGATTACTTTAAAAGCTTTGGGGTTGTTTTAAAATTTGTTAATCTTTCACACTAGCTGCAGGTACGAATGAAACCTAAGCCATGGTCAAAACGGTGGGAAAGGCCACAATTCAACATAAAAGGAATAAAGTTTGAGCTACCTGAGGAAAAAATGAAAGAAGCACAGAAGTGGAGCAAGCCCTGGCTGGAGTTTGATATGCTGCGGGAGTATGATACCTCAAAACTGGAGGAAAAAATTTGGAAAGAAGTGAGCGAAGAGCTTAAAAAACAGTAATGGCTTTTGCACTTTGGGAGTTATGGAGAAATTTAATACTTACTTTGACTTTAGTCTTTAGATTATCAGTTGTCAAGTTGGGTTTTTTTTTACATGCATAGGCAATGTAAGCAATAAAAGCAATAAAGTTAACCTTTCCAGAAGATTTTAAAGTGTACAGACTCTTGTGGTTGAGCAGTGACTTTCTGAAAACAGCCATTCCTTTTGCTGAGCCTCATAGAATCACAGAATGGTTTGAGCTAAGGGAGCTTAAAGATAATCTACTTCCAAAACCCCTGCCATGGGCAGGGACACCTTCCACTAGACCAGGTTGACTCAAAGCCCTGTCTAGCCTGGCTTTTAACCTGGTTCCTTTTTAAAATTACAGTTCACGAGATAGAGGGGTTTGTATCACCCAGCCAAGTTAGTTGTATTGTCATTTCCAAATACATCTGCTGCTTCTCTCTTTGCAGACTAGGGAGGGGCCAGTTGTAGAACTGCTTGACTTCAGTAGTAGGCTGCAGGGAAGTGGAGATGTCTGAGTCAACTGTATACTCTCAGCATAAGCACTGTTTGTTTAGTTTTTCCATTAAAAAAACATTCCTGTTTCTGAGAGATGAGCATTACTGCTCTGCCAACAGAGCAACAAATAGAAATGCTCTGAAACCAGTTCTGAAGAACAGAACAAGACTGGACAGACGATGCTGTTTAAGCTAAATCATGTGAGTTAGTGTAAGGTTCAAGATAAATGATCACAGAGGGTCAGAGCAGGTTCTCAGTACCGGGACAGCTGGTTTCACAAAATTATACATCCATAGCAGAAGCACGCGGGTGTAAACTGTGTTCCTGTGCTTACAAGTCATTGCACAGGATCTTCCAGAAAGAACCACCTACAGAGCTAAATTGTGACAGAACATCTGTCACATTTTCATAATAGCACAAGGCTGGTTGCTTCAGGAGAGACAGCTAGGATGAGACAAGAACAAGATAAGCAATGAGGTCAGGAGCTGCTGGAGGTTGCTGATGACCTATTGCAAGTTTGTTGGCATTCTGAGAGGAAAAGCAACAGAATTTCACCATTACTAGAAAGCAGGATGTGGAACATCAGCTCATAACCCCTAGAGGTAATGAAGGCTAATGGTGCCTGAAGTTTTTTCGTGCTTCTAATAACATTCCTGTCACATGTTGAAGATCTGAATTGTAGGAATCATTAACACAGCAAACTATTTTTACTTCATTTTCAGAATAAAACATTTTAAAAATCACCTTGTCTATAACACTGATCAAAACTATTTACAGGTAAATTTTTTTACAAAAATACAATTTTAACTTAAAAATACAAAAGAAATCGCAGGTATTAAGGCTGTAAGAATTAAAATTCTAGTCCCGGAAGACTATGGAGAAATAGTCACAAGTAAACACAATCTGTGATGCACTACAGTTTCCACAATAAAGCATCCTTCTTATTATCTAAGAATATTCAGTGCAAATATACAAAGTTATACATTAGAAATCTAATCAGGGTATGATGAACTAAGGGGCAGTAGATCTTGCTGGGAAGCAAAAGGAAGACCTTCTTAGAGCTTCAGTTACTAGAAAGTAACTGACTTGGTTCCTGTGCTTGCCATCAAGGCGTCTGTAATTAAAAGCCTGACAAAACAGGGCATCCAACAGCTCTGCCTGTGGGCACACCAGCTCTGTCTGTACCACTCTAGCACAAGACTACACCCATCAGATGCTGTCTTCACAACGAGTCTGCTCTTCCCCAGTTGTTCTCTTGTGAAAGCTTTTCCCTTGCTGAAGCCACATTTACCATCACACTCCTCACTGCCCCACTGACTTCCCTTGTGTCTGTGTTATGGTCAAAACCCCTGCACCATGACAAATTCTATTTCACCAGGGATGGCTGGACATTACCCAAAATCACTATGGACCACAAGTTAGAAGAGCTCAATGATGCCAAGTCAGAGTGGTATTTAGTCATTAATACTGAAAATAGCTTGTGAAGTTGTCTGCTGGTGAGCAGTGACAAATTGTACAGGCACTTTCTCTCTTTCCAGGAATCCTTCCAAAAAGGATAAAGTAATAAAACACTGTCATACATCTTAGAATGCCCAAATCATCACTTTACTTTGACAACTGTAACTTGTAAAAGGACTCCTTTAACCTAGGAGTAGATGGCAGTAGAAGACACTTGGAAAAGAGACCTCAAGTATTTAACAGTAAGACAGTGATTACTACTGCATATTTGAGTAGGCAGGATTCACTAAATAGATTTCATATTAGAGCTGGTTTAGTGTAACTAGCGGGCTTGTTGCAATACTGGGCCTTTGAAAAATCTTCTATTTCCCAATCATCGACTTAAGGTGTTCAAGTTTATACTCTTCAATGAAGCCTTCAACAACACCCAGAGCTTTGACTTTCACCAGCAAGAGAAGGACTTCTTTTGTTTCATCACTACAAAAAAAAAAACAACAAAAAAATATTATCTTGCAGCACTTCCATGTGCCTGCCTTAAGCACACTTTACATTTACTCATCTTAAAAAACCAGATATCTGTCCTCAGCTGCTTGTCATCAAGTGACCTTGGCTACCCTGGTCACTAAGGGTGCCTAACATTGGCAGCTCAACTTGTCAAACTAGAACTGCAGAAGCACTCCTTTACATTCTAGACTTCATCTTTTATGTCTATAGAATATATGCAATGAAAATAACCTTGAAAGTGTCAAATACATGAGACTTAAGGTATTTAAAGAAGTATTTAACACAAATTATTCAAGGAAGTGCCCAAATCCCGAGGAAGGCCTTATCTATTACCTGCGGTTATTCTTGTGCAGCGTACGGGCACACTGGAGCAAGTACTGGCAGAAGTTCTGTAATTCAGGGAGGGTTGACCCACTTTCAAGATCTTGGAACCACCCTTCTGGGAGACACGCAACCACCTGCTCACACCAAAAGTTTGTAAGAAGAAAATCTTTCAATATAATCAAGTCCCATCACTTCTGACAGGGATCTTCTGGCACATTAGGTTATTACTAGAGGCGTGTGTTTTTTCTTTGAAACGAAGATTGACTATCCCTACAAGGAGATATTCATAAGAACCTATGGACCATTATTTGCTCTAAAATGCTTTTATGCACCAACATCATTTAAAAAAATTAAATTTTAAATTATGTTTAAATTTTAAAATCTTTAAATATTTCCTCTTGTTTCAACCACTCTTCATAAAAACAACAAAATAAAAGCTTTTTTGCTTAAACCCTCCTCCAATGTACAAGTCACCTTTTACCTTATGACACTTTACTATATTATCAGGCCCTGGTGGTGTGTTTAAGAGGTTCAGAAGAAGGTAACGATTCAGCAACTTGCTCAGTCCCAAATCACGTATGGTATCTTCCTGTACAAGTCCATCCCAAAGAAGAATATTGGAGAGCAGCTGCAGTAATAAAGAAACAGAGTATGTATACCGGGTGGCTGGAAGTGTGTTAAAACACAGTAACACAAGTTTTGTGTAAGATAAAGATAACATTATGTCCCTTCACTAGAGCTGGTTGCTCCAAGCCCCATCCAACCTGGCCTTGAAACACTGCCAGGGATGGGGCATCCACAGCTTCTCTGGGCAACCTGTGCCAGTGCCTCACCACCCTCACAGGGAAGAATTTCTTCCTTATAGCTAATCTAAATCTCCCCTCTTTCAGGTTAAAGCCCAAGAATACACCTTCCTGAGAAACACAATGGTTATCCACACCCTAACAGAAATGTTTTACTCTCCCAGGAGCCAGACTTGAGTGAAGATATATTTCCTGACTGACTACAAAATATTTTTTCAATAAAATGAATTGCAAAGACTGAAAAAAAGATGTATTTTCTCTACCTTAGCAGCTGACCAAAACTGCCTGTCTTGAAACTTAGAATGTGGTGATGACTTGTCTTCCATAGTGCTGGTCATGGAAAGAAGGAAAAAAAGGTAACGGAGTTTTTGTTTGTTTGTTTTCTAAAGGAAGATAAACAGACAATTGATCTCTTAGATACTGATGAATGTTAATTCTGGAATTGTTTCAGCAGTGACAGCCACAACCAGAATAAATGTCTAAGGAAACAGCTGCCAATTTGAACCCTTTGTAATACCACTACTACGAATTAACTTTCAATAGAATTACCAATTGGAAACACCTGTGTCTGCATTTTATGGATATGTACCAAAACAGAACTGCTTAGAACCAAACATCCTACCTCATCTTTAGCAAAGCTTCTCTCATAGTTGTATTTTAACCCCACATCTCCCAGACTCTCACTTACTCCCATCTTCAAAATAGTGCCCAGAAATAAGCATCCATGATAAAACCCCTATTTTTGGAACAGGAGGAATTCAAGGGACACAGGTACACAACACCAGACAACCTGGACTAAGACAGGCCCTCAGACAGAAATTGCTATGCTAAAACCAGACTGTAAATCTCATATATTGAAAAGCTTTCGGTTATAAGAACTAAAAAAGCATTAAGTCAGTGGAGTTATCCTTTTAGAAAGGGTTCATGAAGAGGACAAAGGCTTCATAACCTCTCCCATAATAAAACAGTAGAAGGCATGTTTGTTCCATAGCTGTTGATGGATGTTTACAATGTTTCATCTATAGCTGTGAGGAAGAAGGGTAGAGGAACTGAATTTGTATTTTTTCAAGATTCCCAGAGTCAGCTTACCTTTTAGGATACAGAGGAATAAAGACATCTTCCTCTACAGATTTCTTCATTCTTAGGATAACCACATTCATCAAATCCTATTAAAAAAGAATTATTAATGTGTCTCACAAGAAAGACTTCCTCTTTCGTCTGTAACAACTTCACTGATTTTGTTCATCTAGAAGTGTAGTGTTACAGATAAGTAAGCTGCCACTTGTATATAAAACACACTGAGAAGTAATATATTAAAAGCAGTAGACAAATCACAGCTATAATTACCTACAGGGTTAACCTAGTGTATTTAATCACCATAGATACGTTAAGATGTGGTTTTAGGCAACATGCTTTTAGGTGCCATAGACTGCCACCTACCTTTTTTGAAGTTTAGTTTACTTTCTGTACAACATAGCTATGATCAACTGTACCACTTGACTTCAAGTCATGGTTTCAAATCAGCACCTTTGGAAGGCTCAGAAGGGACAAAGATTTTCTTAAAATACTTCTTTCGTACTCAGGGCCTAAATATCCATTCTGTTTCACCAGTTTTATACTAGATACACCTCCAGATTTACATCAAACTGGAATCAGGCTGAAGAAGGGCATGCTAGAGGAACTATGGGTATAAAAGTAATTACTAAAAGATTGCCAAGATTACAAAGTAGCCTTTCTCCTAGTGAAGTAATTAACCTTTAGGGATTTTCAAGTCTTAAAGTTTTATATCTGCTTCATAAATAAAAGCTTAAGGAGTTGACCACTGAAGCATTATGAGCATGTAAAGCTCAAACTTGGAAAGATAATTAAATGCAAACGTAAATTCTAACCAGTGCCACTGAAGTGAAGCAAGATTAGATCTACAATCAGCTTCTTGGTAGGTACAGGCAGAATTTTTCTAGAGCAGAAGCTAATTTCTGCCTTAAGAGCATCCCATCTCCCACCACCATCAATAAGGAGAGCATGAGAGAGCTGAAAATTTAACTGTTAAATCTTGTCAAAACAAACAAGTAATCAGAACCAAACAACTTCAGGACAGTGCCCTTAAGAGCACGCACAGAAAGCACACACAGTGAATGAAGGGCTTTTTTTTTTTTTACCTCTTTTGTTTGATTGCACTTATTTTTTGAAAGGACTTGTTTTACAAAGATGTTGTTGCAAAGCTGTACAAGATTCTTTGTCTGTGAAGTAGATAAAGGATCCCACACACTCTCCACAAATGCTGGAAAATAAGGAAATTCATTTCACTCACAATACGCGAGTACGTATCTGCTGTAGTTCAAGGCACTGCAACATAATAGAAGCAAACACGTAAAAAGCTAAGGGTCCCTCACTAATCTAACAAAGTGGTTGCTTTAATCCCCCAGAATGAGGCTATGTAATCGTTACAACTTGGAGCACCATTACATAACTAACATTATTTGAAAGCTATCACTTTTATTTAAGGTTTGACTGCCTAGCTCAATGAACATTTTGAAGACAATCTCACTATACCTGCAATTTTTGGAAGAATAGTTTTTTCAATCACCCTAGGCAAAACTTCTTGATCAGGATCATCATCCCTTGTTGATTCTGATACGGCTTTGGCATTGCTGAATTCTTCTATAGCTTTGAACCAGGGCATCTCTTCCAACTCTGTAAAATTCTGCTGAAAGACCATTCCTGTTAGTTTTTCAGCTTGTCAGGCTTAAAAGAAAAGCTCTATCCAATGATACCAGAGATTCCCACTTAATTTCAGATCCACCCTCTTCACTGAATGGACCAAAATGGCGAATCAGGAAAACTACACTTAAAGGTGAAATTTAAAGGTGGGAATTTTAAAGTGTCTTCAAACAACTCAAGAGAAGAATTCTTTTTACATGGGGCATTGCAAAAGGGTCTGGATGTAAAGGGAAAGCAGAAGGTTAAGAAGACTCCAACCACATGCTTCAATTTCTGAGACCAACACAGTATCCTTCTATTCATTTCTAATGCACCATGCTAAGTATAGAAAAAGCATCTTGATTTTTCATATCGTGTATTAATACACAAACAACTGTTTGTGTACAACTGTAGAAGAAAAGAGTCAGCTGGTGCACCCACCTCTAGAGGATTCCAATTCATTAACTGAACTCTGATCAATGGATTTAATAGCTTAGGCAGGCAGAAACTGATGTAAGCATCACAGTAAGAGTCAGGAAGCTTCTCTTTCCATTCCTGGAATTTCAACAGGATTTTTCTGATGTCACAAAAATCTGCATGTACATCTTCAAAGACCTTCCTACTATCCTCTAAAACGTTATCTATGGATAATATTCATTGGGAATAAAAAGAAACAATCACAGAACTTATTGAAGTATAAGCTGAAGAGTTTATGCATCTATAGGGCATGAGAAATATCTGTATATTTGTCATTTATCTTTGGAAATATCTGTATATTTGTCATTTATCTTTGACACATCTGATACTGAAATGGATTTTAAAACTGGCTCATTGGAAATCCCAGTTTCATAAAAAAATACTGTCAGAAGACCAAAAAAAAGGCAAGTTTCTTCATGATCTACTTCACAGACTCATACAGACACAATGTTCCAAACTTTACAACACTGATAAAATTTGAGACATGTAAACCCTTCTGGGGTTATCTGGGAAAAGGGTATTATGCCTTTCCCTGCTCCTCTTCATCCATTCATTCAAGATAACTATAACACTAGCCTTTCACTCACGCTATCTCCAGGAAACAAACTGATTATACAAAACATGTTGTAGCATCACACTGAGTACTGTCAGATTAGCTTTGGCATGATCTAAAAGAGCTTACTTCCAGTTCAACCAGTCATGTGTGATGCCACCACCACAAGTCATACCAAAAGAAATCTACACCCATGCACCTATTCACAGTATGCTCGAGACTGGAAGGGACCTCAACAGATCATCTAGTCCAATCCCCCTGCCAGAGCAGGAACACCTAGATAATGTTACACAGGAATGTGTCCAGGCGGGTTTTGAATGTCTCCAGGGAAGGAGACTCCACAACCTCCCTGGGCAGCATGTTCCAGTGCTCTGTCACCCTCACTGAGAAGAAGTTTCTATTCTTCCTGACTCATTAGTCAGAACTGTCTGAATGCATTTCTTTTCTACAGTGTGTAACCAGGAATATGTAACTCAAAGTATTCCTTTACCTTGAATTATTTATGTGTTTACCGTTCCTAAAATCATTTAAAAAAAATATATCGAAGAGATTTTGTTCTTGGACATTACAACAGTCACCAACCTTTGCTCTTCTGGAACTCATTAATCTCTGCTGGAGTCAGCTCATCGTCACTTGACATGCCTTCATGATGATCAGCTTCTCCTGAACACTCTCTTGCTTGCCGTCTGCAAGTCCTGTATTTTGTAATGAACTTGGGTGAGTGACCCTCTCCCGTGTATGTAGAAAATCCATTAAAATGATCATAGAATCATATAATAGGGAATTCCAAGGATCTTGCTGCTTCAAAGTACAGTTATGAGTTGAGGCACCAATGTAACTGTAAAGCTTTTAAAATGCCCGATACTTAAAAGAGTTGGTACCAATCCCTGAACACAGTCCTTATACAAAAATGTAGTAACTGACCTACACTGATAAGAGTATAGATGTTGCTTTGCTTTCACTCACCACCAACTCCCAGCAGCAACAATACCACCTATTTTTGCTATCTATACAATGATAGAAATATATATTTCTGTATGAAGTCATTATTTATTAAAGCTCCCCTCATATAGTTTTTCCTCACTTACAACTTGTTAATTTAAAATAACAAGATCTATAAGCATTCAGATTCAAATCAACATGAACAGAATGATATTAACAAATAGACGGTTTCCAAGCATTTAAAGTTTTGGAAAGCAGGTACATATTTTTTTGTGTAATCTCATTTAGTAATCCTACAGGTTTACATTCATCACTGAGTGACAGGAAGCCAGTGCACAGTACACTAAATCAGAGTGAAGTGCACCTATATGTAATAGCTACCTTCGACGCTCACACATTTCCAGAACCTGTGTCTTCTTATGACCTTTTAATCCATCATTACCAGGTTTGTCATTCCCACCTATCAGAAAACAAAAACATACAAAAATAAAATGGTTTGATTTTAAAGTTTCTATTTTTTTTTTCAGTCAGGAAACACAGATCCTCCTCCTATCATTCTTCTTTTGGAAAATAGCCAAATTAAAGTCAAACCTAATCTCCAGAGTAGTGCACAGGTAAGTATTATTTTTAACTGCAAATAGTCAGATGTGGTTGTTTCCTTATAGCAGTTGATGAAAAGGTGAGTTTCATGACATTCCAGACAACCCTCACTGCTTACTAATCCTGGAAAAGGAACTTAATGTCTTCCATGATAGGTTATCAGAAGTGTGAAAGGCAAGGATAGGGACTTACCTTCATCCTGTATATCAAAAATGAAACCATGTAATAAATTAGAGTAACTTTAGAGCTTCAGTTCCAACACTGTAATGGAAGTTAAGTCCCTGATTTACACTATTCAAAAATCATTGCATTTAGACTTCAAGACTAGTCAGCCCCCCACTGTCTCCTGTTATCTGAGTGGTAACTGACCCCAACTACCCTTACTCTGATTCTTGAGGCTAACACAGAATTAGAAACAAGAAGCATTCTCTACTTTGGCCATTCATTTGTAGTGTAGCCCTATTAGCTACCTGGTATGTGCACAACATGCCAAAACAAGTGTACTACTACTACTGAAGTATTATCATATATGAAAAAACAGCCCTTCCACTATATTAAATACAACTAGGACCATAAAAAAACAATTACAAGTGCTATTAAACATGCAAGTACAGTCTCATTTGCAATGAGCTTTAAGTAAAATCATTTTAATGCCAACTTATTATGGCACTACCCTTTTCTTCTTAACACCTGCTGTCAGCTTGTTACACCAATTTACAAAATCATACAGGCTGCTAGCTTACTCTAATCAGCAGTTTATCCTGTGCAGTGAGAAAACTGAACCCATGTGATTAGTAGTTACCAGGAACTGGTGCATCTGGCCTCCATCTGTTCCCAGCACCTCCAAGCATACTGCTTTTCGCTTCGACTAAGCGGTTTTAAAGGGTTTGGTTTTGGATGTTTGGTTGGGTATTTTTAAATAGGACCAGCTGAAGATTCATATGGCATACAAACAATACATTTGTGTGGGAAGAAAGTGAGGTAACTGCAATATTTTTTTTCTACAGTGACTGAAAAACACGATTTTGGTTTAGATAAAACACAAAGGTGCTTTTTTCTTTATGCCCTTCTCTTCACGTGTCACCTAATACAGAATCTCCATTCTGAGTGCAAAAAGCCTTAAAGATGGTCTCATGTAGAAGTGATGCTGCAAGCAAACACCCTGCTTTTCATCTCAGTTGAACACACCTACAGACAATGGAAAGGAGAAACCAGATAAAAGTAAAAAAGGAACTGCAGAGCTTTACTTCTGCTCAAAGAGTGAATGTTTCAACAAGAAAATAACTTTTAACTTCATACTAACTTGTCAGATGCTGAATATAAGCAGATTCATCTTTCAGTTCATCTTGCCTTCGTTTCAATACTCTCATGGCTTGTTGCTGAAGAAGTACATGTACAGCCAATTCTAGCTCATTAATGGATTTCAGCTGAAATATAATAAATAATAATCAGGTTTTCAATTAAGTAAAATCCCAAAAGAATGGAAAAACCCAACCCCTTCCATGGGTTTTCAGTATAGCTGTGAAATTAGAACCAAACTGTCATAGATTAAAAATAAGTTCCTGGTCACTGGAGTTCTGCAGGCTTTTTTTATAAGGCTGAAAGAGCACAAACTAAATGCCAGTTACTCACCACAGGACTACCTAAGTATTCCTACAAAAGGCTTCAACAGGACAAAATAGTTGGTGTGCTTTGTTTGCTTTCAGTTTGCCTTTGAGCCACCAGCCATTAATGTATTTATTAAACTAACTTTTTTTCTTCCTTAAAGTTACATACAGAAATTCACAACTGCAATGCAACAAGTGACATAAATTAGATTTGATAGCAGAGTCTACAGAGGATAAGAGCAGTTTACTTTCACTGAGGCCAAACTTCAGGTGGCACTTCCCCTTCTCCAAACCTTCATCTTTTTAAATACACAAAGCTTGCAGACCAGGAGTCAGTTGCAGCCAATAATGTCCACAAATTCTCACACAGCTCTGCTAACTCAATCCCAACTTGAACCCAACACAAAATCCTCACCACCTCTGTTATGTAACCCTGAGTAAAGTCATTCCAAGATCCCAAAAGTGAACTTAAATGCCACCTCTCATTCAACGTCAGCACACTCTCATTACTAGACCTGCAGGAAAGTCCCTCCAGTAACATTTTGTTTTCATTCAACAGAACCTAGCTGAGACGACAGCTCAAGCAAACATACCTATACTAGCTTGATCATCACTTCAGGTGAGGGCTAATATTTTTTCCTGCTAGTTTGTTTCCTGTTACATTAAAATTTCTGACAGAACTGATTTTTACCTGGATGGTATCCCTCCATTTCCAAACAAACCCCCCTCATCTTCCATTGACAGAACACACCCTTATCATCCGTATTTAAAAAAAAAAAAAGAAAAGGAGGAAAAAAAATACATACCTTTTCATTCAAACAATTTATCAAGTTTTCCACATATGTTTTCATGGACCTGTAGAATTTGTAATTCAGAGCTGCATCTGAAGACTTCTCTAGCACCTGGACAGTCACCTTGGAACTCTCAATGTCCTCCTTGTATTTCTCATACTCCCTCTGGTGGGCACGGTGCACATTCTGTAGTGAAGTTATCCTAAGAGAGGAGAAACAGAAAACTAAAGTATGGCCAAGTTAACAGCTGATTTCTAAACATTTTTTCCATTATAATCACATATAAAAATCTTTGCCTGTGCTAGTACTTGCACATAAGCAGAGCTGGAAGATTTACCCATGCCAGCATTTTCTGAAGTATGGAGCTGGACAAGCATCATAGTTTGAAGATTCAAACACCATTTATGTGGCGCTAGTTTTGATATTTGACCTAGATTTTTAACTAGATATTTTACCTGATATCTAACCTAGATTGCTCAATGTACCATACATCCTAAAACCATAAAAAGCCAAATTTCATGGCATCACATTAATTGGATTTTACCCAAAGTAATCTGAGGAAAACTACAGCTCATGTCAGCATGTCCATAATACCAGTTCAGTATAAACTGCATGGAAAGCAGTATCTGTCGGCATTCACCATGCGTTCACTACTAAATACAAACCAACTGAGGACTCCCGCTGCTAGTAGTTGAAAAAACCCAGAAACCTATATCTATATCTCCGACTAACTATTAGACAGGAACATTTATATACATAACAACTCTGCTTCCTTTTTTAGTTCCCCCTTCCACCCTTACACACCCCAAGTGTTTGCTCAGCTTGAGCAAACCTCTAACAGAACCAAGAAAACAGACCACAACTTACTTCACCTCTCTGAAGCAGAGAACACTTTTCAATAAAGATAACTGAACTACACTACTGTTCTCTACCATGCTACAATTAAAAATACCCAACCTCATGAAGTTTAACCATGCCAAGCTCAAGGTCCTACACCTGTGTCAGAGCAATCCCAGCCACAGCTTCAGGTTGGGCAGAGAAGAGATTCAGAGCAGATCCTGCAGAGAAGGATTTCAGGGTGTTGGTTGATTACCTGGCTTCAGTGTGCGCTCGCAGCCCAGAAAGCCAACCGTATCCTGGGCTGCATCAAAAGGAGTGTGACCAGCAGGTCGAAGGAGGTGATCCTGCCCCTCTACTCTGCTCTCGTGAGACCTCACCTGGAGTATTGTGTGCAGTTCTGGTGTCCTCAACATAAAAAGGACATGGAACTGTTGGAACAAGTCCAGAGGAGGGCCATGAGGATGATCAGGGGACTGGAGCACCTCCCGTATGAAGACAGGCTGAGAAAGCTGGGGCTGTTCAGCCTGGAGAAGAGAAGGCTGTGTGGAGACCTTATAGCAGCCTTCCAGTATCTGAAGGGAGCCTGTAAGGATCCTGGGGATGGACTATTCATTAGGGACTGTAGTGACAGGACACAGGCCACTATTCTATGATTCTATGATTTCAGCACTTACCATGTTAAACAGACCTACAAAGCTTACATTAAACAGGTCTCCCTCCCCTTCTTGCTGTTTTCCAGATGGGTTTCCCACTCTTCATAGCTTTATTCTTATTTTTCTTATTTGATTCTGTACCAAAATTCCTACTTAACTCAATTCCTTTCAGGCGATTATGGCAAAGAGAGCATAAAATTCACAAAAATATTTAGTCCAATTTAGTTGCAAATTTTTAAACAAGCAGGTCAGTGATGGTCTGTAGAAAGCAAAGCATATACAGAGAGAGCACAGAGCAAGTTCATAGCAGCTACTTATGTCTCAGCTGTATAACATTACTCGTCTAAACTTATCTGAGCAGCTGCTTCCTGATGCTCTGAGAGATGACAGGCAATGGCTTACCCTGGGACGTCTGACCACAACTGTCCTTTTCACACACCCTCTGGGAGGTTCCAACCTCCATCCCAGGATGTTTCAGCTGCACATATGGCAGCTGTGCTGCTAAAGAAAAGTCACAGCCTGGCTCACAACTAAGGAGAAATATCAAGAAAGGTTCTAGTTTGCCTAAAGAGGCTGTACAGAGTTTACCACTGCTTTTAGGAAATACTGGTGTAAGAGCCACTGTAAGTGGGATAGGATTGTCAGCTCCACCTCCCCTACTTGAAGTTTTCCTTGCTGGGCAAAATAACATTAAACCAAGGTTTCTGTCAAATACTAGAAACCATAAAAAGCTGTTGCCAATTAAATGAATTCACTCTCCAAGTTCTAGTTGAAAGTCCAAATGTTCCCCTACACCAAATCATTGCCACTCAAAATCTACTGGACATCATAACAGGAATTAGTACACATAAAACAACCCAAAAATCCTACAATATTCTGGAAAAGAATAAAACTTCAAACTTGTATCTCCCATTCTGTGACAAAAACTTCAGAGAACTCAAAAGTGACGCTCATAAGAGCAGGATTTACCTTTCAGTCAGTCGCTTCTTCACAATTTCCAAGTTCACAGGCGGCAGAGAAACAGAGGGATCAAATTTTGCTTTAGCTGATTGTGATTCATACAGGGAAGTATCATCATAAGTTTCCTACAAGAATTTTAGTGTTAATTTTTAATACACAACTTATACAAGTGATCAACAAGATGTATCATTCCAATACACAAGGCATATGATATAAAGATACGCATTTCAACAGTCAAATTAAGTACAGGAAAATGTACAGAAAAGCACAACACAGAGGCAAGGAAAATGAAGTATAAAACCCTGCATATGTATGTTGTATAAAAACATATAGTGCATATACATATAAACAGCACAAAATAATCCACAATTTAGGGTACATCTGAGTTGCTGTTTTGGCCTGAAAATATTAATAGCTTTCAACAGCGCATAATGCAGAGCGGTAAAAAATTTCTCAAACATAGAATCATAGAATAATTAGGGTTGGAAAGAACCTGAAGATCATCTAGTTCCAATCTCCCTGCCGTGGGCAGGGACACCTCACACTAAACCATCTCACCCAAGGCTCTGTCCAACCTGGCCTTGAACACTGCCAGGGATGGAGCATTCACAACCTCTCTGGGCAACCCATTCCAGTGCCTCACCACCCTAACAGGAAAGAATTTCTTCCTTATATCTAACCTGAAGTCCCCCTGTTTAAGTCTGAACCCATTACCCCTTGTCCTGTCACCACAGTCCCTAATGAAGAGTCCCTCCAGAGCATCCCTGGAGGATATCCAGGCCCCCTTCAGATACTGGAAGGCTGCTATAAGGTCTCCACACAGCCTTCTCTTCTCCAGGCTGAACAGCCCCAAATTCCTCAGCCTATCTTCATACAGGAGGTGCTCCAGTCCCCTGATCATCCTCATGGCCCTTCTCTGGACTTGCTCCAACAGTTCCATGTCCTTTGTATGTTGAGGACACCAGAACTGCACACAATACTCCAGGTGAGGTCTCACAAGAGCAGAGTAGAGGGGCAGGATCACCTCCTTCGACCTGCTGGTCACACTCCTTTTGATGCAGCCCAGGATACGGTTGGCTTTCTGGGCTGTGAGTGCACACTGAAGCCAGGTCATGTTCATTTTCTCATTGACCAACACCCCCAAGTCCTTCTCTGCAGGGCTGCTCTGAATCTCTTCTCTGCCCAAACTGTACCTGTGCCTGGGATTGTTCTGACCCAGGTGTAGGCCCTTGCAATTGGCATGGTTAAACTTCATAAGGTTGGCATCAGCCCACCTCACAAGTGTGTCGAGGTCCCTCTGGATGGCATTCCTTCCCTCCAGCGTATCAACCAAACCACACAGCTTGGTGTCATCAGCAAACTTCCTGAGGGCGCACTCAATCCCACTGTCCGTGTCAGCAACGAAGATGTTAAACAAGACCGGTCCCAACACCGATCCCTGAGGGACAGCACTCGTTACTGGTCTTCAGCCAGACATTGAGCCATTGACCACAACTCTTTGCGTGCGGCCATCCAGCCAGTTCTTTATCCACCAAGCGGTCCATCCATCAAATTGACGTCTCTTCAACTTAGAGACAAGGATGTCGTGTGGGACAGTGTCGAACGCTTTACACAAGTCCAGGTAGATGACATCAACTGCTCTACCCCTGTCCATCAGTTCTGTAGCCCCATCATAGAAGGCCACCAAATTGGTCAGGCAGGATTTCCCCTTAGTGAAGCCATGCTGGCTGTCACCAAGCACCTTGTTGATTTTCATGTGCCTTATCATGCCTTCCAGGAGAATCTGCTCCAAGATTTTGCCAGGCACAGAGGTGAGACTGACTGGTCTGTAATTCCCTGGGTCATCCATTTTCCCCTTCTTGAAAATGGGGGTTATATTTCCCTTTTTCCAGTCATCGGGAACTTCACCTGACTGCCATGATTTCTCAAATATGATGGCAAGTGGCTTCGCAACTTCATTTGCCAGCTCCTTCAGGACCTGCGGATGGATCTCATCAGGACCCACGGACTTGTGCACATTCAGATTTTTAAGATGGTCTCGAACCAGTTCCTCTCCTACAGTGGGCACAAGGTCTTCATTCTCACAGTCCCTGCATCTGCCTTCCAAGACTTGGGTGGTTTGGTCAGAGCTTTTGCCAGTGAAGACCGAGGCAAAGAAGTCATTCAGAACCTCAGCCTTCTCCAAATCTTGTGTAGCCAGTTCTCCCGAGAGCTTCCTGAGGGGGCCTACATTCTCCCTAGTCCGTTTTTTATTTGGTATGTACTTGTAGAATCCCTTCCTGTTATCTTTAATACCTCTAGCTAAGTTTAATTCTAACTGGGCCTTAGCTTTCTTAACCTGGTCCCTAGCTTCCTGGACAACATCCCTGTACTCTTCCCAGGCCGCCTGTCTTTGCTTCCACTTATTAAAAGCCTCTTTTTTCATTTGAATTTTCCTCAGGAGCTCCTTATCCATCCAAGGAGGTCTCCTGGCCCTCCTGCTGCACTTCCTTCTGGTTGGGATGCAACACTACTGAGCTTGTAGCAGGTGATCCTTGAATATCAACCAACAGTCTTGGGTCCCTCTGCCCTCTAGGGCTATATCCCATGGAACCTTCCTAAGCAGGTTCCTGAAGAGGCCAAAGTCTGCTCTTTTGAAGTCCAGGGCAGTGAGCTTGCTGCACACTCTTCTCACTGTCCTGAGGATCTCAAATTCGAGCATCTCATGATCACAAACATTTAAATAGTTGTAGAAGCATTAATGTGCAAAGCACCCTACATCTATTGGAATTATTATTTTACATGTCCTTTAAAGCATAAAAAAAGCTCTTGGCAGTCCTGGGGTAATGGCTGAATTTGATGATCTGACAGGTCTCTTCCAACCTAGCTGATTCTGTGATTCTATAATGCTTCTACATTGACAACTGAGACTTCACTAGTATCAATATTCTAAATACAGAATATGGAAATAAACTACAGCCAAGTAGTGACTGCAATACCTGATTTTATTTATATCTTGCTCTTTTAAAGCTATTTTAATATATTTATGATTAATTATTTGCCATCTATTAGTCATTTAATAGTCTATTTTCTCATATCAAGCTTTCTGATTCCACTCCCCCTACAAATATGAATGCTAAATTCTGACAAAGCCAGCGGTCAAGAGAGAGATTCTACACTCACAACTCGGCTTCACTGTAATTATAACTAAAGAAGGATTCCACTGAGTTTTACCTTATAAATTAAAAGACATTGTTCTAAAACCATGGAAGGTTGTATATTAAAATCTAGCCAAAACACAATCCACTGAAGCAAGCAAGTGCGTAACGAACAAGGCCCATTACTAAAAATGGTTGCACTTTCCAGAACAGCAGAAATTAAGTTTTCCAGAAACAAGTATGAGGTCCTAAGAGCACCAACCACACTGAATCTGGAATTCAGCAGCAAAAAGGTGTAACTTTCTCCCAGTCCTCTAACTACTCCCACTTAAGAGGCAAAAGTTTCTACAGTTGTCTATTTAGACATAAAGAACTTGTTATTCAGATTTTCCTAACCTGACCCAGAGTAAATGATTCAAGCCAGAAGCAAAACTTCCAGCTCATCAGAATATACAGAGTTTATTTTTGCCAATTATTTACCAGAGGAAAAAAAAGAAAGAAAATAGAATTCTGCTGAACTGCTGAAGAGGGGTCTCAGATTGTGCCCAGCAGGAATTTAGCATAATAGAAGAACAATTTTTGTTTCACAACTTTTTACCATTGTTGCTATTTGAATACTTTTGCTTTCAAGGGTTTAGAATTCTATTCTCTACTTTTCAGACTCTTCCATCACATACAGGTACTGGCCTCTGATGTATGTAAGCAACAATACCCTGCTTCTGAACAGCTATACAGAGATTACAGATTTTCATTATTATCTTCCCATATTTCTAGTCATCTTTTTCCCTGAAGAATCAGTGTATAACTTCCCCAAATCCTCTCTAGCAAAAGGACAGGAAGGAGATACAGGAGTACTCCACAGAAGCTCTACTGCCTATGAGCAACAAGCAACTTCCAGGTGTTGGAAAAGCATGCATCACCTGAGAGAGTTTAATGGCTTTCTTTATTTGCTGAACTTCCCACTTAATTTGTGCTTCATCTTCACTTGATTCATCACCCTCAGACACTGAAAGTTGAAATAATCATTAATAGATATAATTACACCCTATATCCCCCCCCCCCCCAAGCAACAATGGATCTCCCCATCACTACTACACACAAAAAACAGCACATGAAAAATCTGCAGATGGATGACTTCCAAACAGAAAGGCAAGGAAGGCTTGGAAATAGCTAGTGGGATCTGTAGCATTTACACCAGTATCAATTTCCTCAACATACTGTTTTTCAGACAACTACTGCAGTAAGAGCTGCACAAACATCTTGGGTTTGTGTCTGAAGGCAAAGCTGTGCATAATACATGTAAATAAGGTGTAAGTATAGACTATAATACAGCAAGTGACATTATGCACAGCAAATCCTTGATTGTTCCAAAACATACACTCTACTAGATACAAAAATCTGATTAGCATTGATTAGAATTGCAGAATCAGCTTGTAGTTATGCATTCCTCATAACCCTTCTTCAAATAATAAAGTAAATCCATGCTTCATAAAAAAAAATATAAGCAGCTGTAAGAGGACAAAAGCAATGGAAATGCCAGATATGCTTTCTGTGCAATAGGTCTGTTCACTTTTGAAGCGCTGTATTGTTCGGAGTTTTTTCCCTTTTTCAAGAACAGCCATGGTGTCAGTGCAGGCAAAGCACTTGGAAGACTAGATCAGATGCAGGAGGCAGGATTTACAACAATTTTACTCACATTAAATGCTGTGACTCCTACAAGGGTTTTTTTTGTTTGGGTTTTTTTTTTGGTTTTTTTTTTGGTAGCGTTTTTTTCTTTTTGCAGTCAATATGGCCAAAAAATATTTTCTTATATGTGTCTCAAACCATCCTGCACCACATTAGTGAGACCTAAACCAGGATAATGTCCCACAGAAACCTCAAATACCATCTATACAGAATTTTGCCAAGAGCCCTGAGGGGCAAAGCCTTACACTGCACAACCTTATTGGACAAGTCCCACACTATTCCAGACATAAGTAAAACAAAGCCACAACCACTATCAGAAACAGTACAAACTCACCTGTGTGTTCTGTCATCCTCTGCCTAAGAGTTTTCATTTTAGGAACAAAATCAAGATTCTCTGTATCAGACTCATCTTCACTCTCTAAACCATAGCCTCTTCTCCTCCGAGAGACCTCGTGACTGTTGGAAACATCCAGTGGAAGATAATCATCCTGTATCCTAGCTATCTGACGTTTCCTCCGAGCAGCCTCTATACAATCTGCACTGAGGATGTGACCTGCGTTGAAGAGAAAAAACATCTAAGCAGAAGACTAAAACTAACACCCCATATTACTCCTAATGTCAATAACCACCACTGTTCAGGATCACTGTACAATTCTGAGTATAGGACACAAGATGTTTACACTGTGCTCACCATGTTAATGTAAGGACCTGGAAATGAATCCCTGAAAAGTGGTTCTCAGTCTGAAAACAAAGCTCAGACTTTTTTCTTTTAAATTAACTGCTGTTAGACTGTCCTCTTTTTTTTCATCTCCCAAAAAAATCAGGGCTACTAAACTCAGAGAGTTACAAAGGAATCAAAAGTTTACAAATCAGCACAGGTGGGTTATATTTTAATCTTATGAAGGGAACTTACACCACTGCCAAACAGGAATTTTTTGCAGCCTTTCTTCTGAAACCAATGGTCATGATTACTGATCCATTTCCAAAATTAACATGCAAATACAACAAATACCTGCAACCAAAAACAGCCACCATTCTTTCAGAAGAAGGGTAGTCATGAGTCAGGACAAACAAAATGCTTATACATTACATGTTTTTAGCTGTGTGGGATTCACGTCACCCATCCTGTACTTCAGCCAAAAAAGACAAAATGTTTTTGTTTTGTTGGTTTTTTTTTTTGCTTTTTTTTAAAGTAACTTCCTTAAAAACACACAAATCAGGAAATTAACCTGGTGATCGATCCTTCCAACTCTGTGGAGAGCTGGACTCATTTTCAGAGTCTGAGCTGTTGCAGTCCTCACTTAGTGCAGAATGACTTTCATCCTCCTCCACCTCCCTTTCTTCATAAGGACCTTTGATGCTGCCAGTTCTAGGCTCCAAAGTACAGATTTCTGTATTAGGGGCAAAAAAGTAAGATGCATGATTTCAGTTTCAGCTGCTGGCATCTGATGTGCCACGACTGGTTACCAGTAACTATTTACACCTTGCTGCAGCAAAGACTGATCATGTATCTATCACCACCTGCCCTCATCAAAACACATCCAATTTTCTGATGCTCCAAGACAGTCATTTACAAGCCAGTTCTTGTCTCGAATCCAAGCATCTGTGATAGGCCTAAACTAACATGTCATTCTGAGACACAGAGCACATATACATGCACAAGAGCAATGCTATCAGCTCCCAGATGACAACTGATTAATATCCTAATAGCTCATAGCACACTTGGGTTCACCTCGCTTTATTTTATAAATTGTATTGAAAAACTGCCTTATTTATTTTGTAATCATTAAAAATGAGGGAGTCTTTATTTAAACTACAAAGGTTTATTTATGACTTTTTTGTCCCAATTATCTTTGAATTCTTTAAAAACATTGATTTCTCTTTTCTTGAGACTACATCTTCAGTAAATCATCAGATTACTGAACAACAGAACATGTCACCTTTTGTAAGGGTATGAGATATAGTTCTATAAGAAGTTACAAAGAAAATTTACCATCTCATCTGAAGCACAATCTCAAAAGGAGTTACAGAATCATAGAATGGTTTGGGTTGGAAGGGATCTTAAAGATCACCTGGTTCCAACCTCCCTGCCTTGGGCAGAAACACCTTCCACTAGAGCAGGTTGCTCAAAGCCAAAACATTTCTTAATCTAATTTTAATCTAACAGTAGCAATTAGGGCATATCTATGAATTGGTAGAGTTGTCAAAAGGGAATTAAAGGGGAAGAGAACTTCCAGACACTTTCTCGCAAAACAAACCAACCCCAAGTATTCCAATAGGCAGCTTACTACAGTTCAATGACACCTGGAATACTATCAGAACAATCAAGGCTATTGACTGCATATAATGAAGTATTCAAATGCTGTAACAGCACAGTTTAATAACACAAAGTTCAAGGTTTACTGTAAGTGTTATCAAACAAATTTTTACTAAGCTTACATTTTCTCTCAATACAAAATACTCAGATCAAACTGCAATTTGACAGCAATAAGAAGTGGAAAGTTGCCCTACAGTTTGAAAGATATAACGCTGAAGCATCAATTTATCAGAAGTTTATTAACCCTGATGTACTAGAGGAGTTCTGCATAACCAAATTTTCTCAAAAACAGCCTTCAAGTTCTGATACTTTTTACCAAGGTTATATGGAAAATAATTTCAGCACAAAAAGATTAAAATTTTAATCTTTTAAAATTCAAAGTAACATTGTAACTATAATCAGGATTCAATTATCATGCAAAAAACATCTAACGACAGTATTTGTACATCACTCTTGACTTACTGATTTTTTAACACGTCTTCATATAAGCATTCCATTAAATATCTAACTGAAAAAAGTACTTACTTTTGCTTTCTCCAGTTTCTGTCTGGGCAGGCAGCAGGCTTTCCTTTCGAACTCTAAAGGTTACTTCATTGAAGGACGGCTTTTTAATTTTAAAGCATTCTTCACCTATTTAGGCAAAATTAAATTATTCCAAGTAACATTAACCGAGAGCAGTATATCTGTATCCATCCCTGGCAGTGTTCAAGGCCAGGCTGGACAAAGCCTTGGGTGACATGGTTCAGTGTGAGGTGTCACTGCACACGGCGAAGGGCTGGAACTAGATGATCTTAAAGTCCTTTGCAACCCTAACTATTCTATGATTCCATATACACACATGTATTACATCCAAAGCGTGTCCCCTCTCTGTGCGCACACAGTGTATTTTTGAAGTTCTGGCTGCATTAAGTCTAACTAACGCATTTAGTTCCATGTTCTAACTAGTTCCATGGCTTTATTGCTCAAGATAACACCAGCACTTGATTTAAAATTGTGCCTCCTCAATACAGCAATATTGTAGCGCTGAAATTGTTATTGCAGTCTGTGTTCATGCAAGTGACTCCAGTATGCTGCCGTATCTTGTGTCATCAGCCACAAAAGCAACAGCACAGAAAAGTCAACTAAACATTTAAGCTTCAGTTATTTAAACTTCTTCATAATTAAGCAGCCTAATCATGGAATCACATACTACACAGCTGAGAGAGCTGGATTTGATCAGCCTTGAGAAAAGAAGGCTCAACTTATTACCATGTTCCAGTTTTTAAAGGGTGACTACAAGGAAGATGGAGGCTAACTTTTCACAAAGTCACATGGAAAAGACATGGAGTAATGGGCACAAATTACTCCCGTAACATTCCAAGTGGACACTAGAGGAAAAACTTGCACAATGAGAACAATCAGCCATTGGAATAATCTCCCCAGGGCAGTGGTGGACTCCCCAGCACTGGACACATTTAAGATTTGGCTGGGCAGGGTGCTGGGACATGCAGTCCAGGTCATGTTTTACCAAGAAAGGCTGGACCAGGGGATCCAACCTGGGATTATGTGATTCTATGACACTTTTCTCTGGTTTTCTCCAGCCCCAAGAAGCTCTCAAATGCTTCATGGCTAAAAGCACACGGACATACATAACCTTTCAAAATACTTTTATATGGATTTCCTTTATAATCCCCACAACAGCCCTATCCCTGACGCAAAATCGCTATTTTTGCTTACAGAGCATTACAGGTGTAATGGTGACTCGCAGCTCCCTGCGCCAGCAGTCCGGCGCTCCGGGAGCCGCGGACCGAACGCGGGGGGCAGAGGCTAGGCCCGTGTATCCAAGCTCCGGCCCGGTGCGGCTTCGATAGCCCTTAGGATGGTAGGACGCTGCCGGACACTTACCTTCTGGCTCCTCCTCACTACCGAAACTCAGCAGCACTTTTCCCCCCCGCGCGGGCCCGCTTCCGGCGATGCGCGGCCCTCGTGCAGCTGCAGCCTTTCCGCTCTCCTCACGGCCCCTGGGGCTGTCCACAGGCTCTTCTGGGGGCGGCGGCCCCTCTCCGGGTAACGGTCCCTCCTCCGCGTGCGCCCTGGCCCCCTCCGGGGACGCGGCGGCGCTGCCAGGGCCTCCCTCACCCTTCTCAGGCTCCGCTTCCGGCTCGGAACAGGAGCTGGGGCCGGGGGCTGGTGACGGGGCGACGGCGGGCTCGGGCTCGGGCTCCTCCTCACTGCTGCTGGACGCTGCACGCCGCCGGCCACGAAAGTTACGCGGGGGGCGCCGGAACATTGCGGCCGCCGAACAGCCGCACAGAACCACGCACCCCTCGTCCTCAACGCGCATGCGCGAAAACCCCCAAGCACCACCCCTCGCCCAGAGCAAATCCCGCCCCACGGCAAGGATGCCTCTATGGGCGGGGCGCGGGAACAGCCTTGCAATGGGGGCGAGGGGCGCGGCCCGCGCTTAACGGCCGAGGCCCCGCAGGGTGGGCGGGGACAGGGGTGGTGAGGGAGTGAGGCTTGAGGTGCCGTACGGTGAGGGGTCGGGGGACAGGGACAATAATTACTGTAATTAATAATGACCATTTCTAAATAAAGTTTTTATAATTATTACACTTAATCATAGAATGGTTTGGGTTGGAAGGGACCTTAAAGCTCATCCAGTTCCAACCCCCCTGCCATGGGCAGGGACCCCTTCCACTACAGCAGCTTGCTCAAAGCCCCGTCTAACCTGGCCTTGAACACTGCTGGAGATGGGGCAGCCACAGCTTCTCTGGGAAACCTGTGCCAGTGCCTCACCACCCTCACAGGGAAGAACTTCTTCCTTATAGCTAATCTAAATCTCCCCTCTGTCAGTTTAAAGCCACTATGTCAATGAATAATAACTACTAATGTATAATTAGAAAATAATTTAGAATTATTAATAATACAAACTGAAAATATATAAATATAATTTTTAATAATACATTATTATAAGTATAAGGCTTATTCTGTAGCTTGTTCCCAAAAACTGATCACACATTTTTCTTCTTTTCCCTGGGCTTAGCTCACTAAAGGAATCAGGTGCACGAGGAGGGGAACATATGGGTGGGAAGAGAAGGCAGGTGGCATGCAATGACTTGAATTGCTTTGCTTAGTGAGGAGTTGCACTGTAGCTTGTGCAGCCTTTGATTTCTGCAGTGCTGACTTGAGCTATGTATGATGGGCTACGTGAAAAGAAAGCACATCCACCTTCAAATGAAACCATGACAGTGAGGTGGAGCAAGTCTTTCAAATAAGGCCTTTGTGTCCCAAGAGAAATATTGAAAATAGAGAATGTTTGTAATGTTCTTGCTGAAACTGTTCCATGTTTCTGTCCTTCATCTGTAAGATGAAGACGCTAATATTAACTTGCCTCAGGAATCTTTTGAAGAAAAAGCTGCATTTGCAAAGCATCCATTACAGTAAAAACAATACAAAACCCCAAGAGAAAATCAACTAAAATATATTTCTGTTCAGCACTGCTTCTGAATGGTATACATTAAATAAAGCCCAAGGCTATACAATGAATTATGAACCTTAAAAACCTGTAACAACTCAGCGCCATTGATCTTCCAAGCATTATTCATCTTCTGTACTGCAAAAGGTTGAAAAAACCTGGTGAATAAATAAAGTAGTTCTGCAAGCACTGGAATGAAACTTTCCTATGGATTTGTGCCTTAAACTGACTAATTGAAAGTTCTGATTCAAAGCTGCTTTATTTCTGTGGAACTGATACATGCTTTCCCTTTGTAGTTTCTCTGTCTGAGTGATGAAGTCAAGAATAAGCTGGGGATACAAGAGTATATTGAGTTTTTCCATTGTAACCTGGACAATGAAGAGTTTGCTGACATAGATTGGCCTGGAATAATCCCCATAAAATTACTTACTTTTGGTTTACCACTCCAGGACTGATCATAGAATGATTTGGGTTTGAAGGGACCTTAAAGATCATTTAGTTCCAACCCTCCTGCCATGGGCAGGGACATCTTCCACTAGGTGGAAGAGAGTCTTATGAGAGCAGAGCAAGGTGGGGAAATCAACTCCCTTGACCTTCTGGTCACGCTTCTTTTGATGCAGTCTGATGGAAACTTCATGATGCTAAACAAAGATTTTGTGAGTTTTACCAGGAACCTCTTGTTATCCTGACGTCCTTGTAACAGTGACAAAGCTCCTTTCCTTTGCTGTATGTATAAAAGAGATTTTTTTTAATCTTATTTAAATCTTCCCAATCAAGTGAGTGCTACTTAGGCAAGACTGAGCTGGCTCTTTGTTAGGCAAGATGGACTTCACCATGGCAAAAACATGAGAGACCACTATTGTATGCTTGCTATTTCTAGCAGGTTGAAACTGCCGCATTTGCAGTTGTCAGTCCAGTTAATATTCTAAGTGCAAAGATATTAATCTAGGCTGTGGCATCCAGTCGAGATGATCCCAGTGCTGGAAAAAGCACATTCAACTGCAGCAGTGCAGAATAGTATCTCTTTGGAAGGACTGCCAGTGCCAAGTGCCAATGGATTTATTTTATTAGGCAGTAAAAGCCCTTTCCTGACAGTGCTGACATAGGACAAAAAGATATTTTTGCCTTGTATTGTTTAGAGTTGAAGGTTAAAGGTAACAGACAGGTGAGGATTATTGGTCAGAAATATTAGAATCATTAGTTATTAGACAACTGGTGGTCTTTTAGTGACTCTGTGGTCTAACATTATTCAGGCAAATGCATTCTAAGAAAGCCTCTGAGGAGATCAGTGAAGTAAATCAGCAAATTTTTGTAGATTTCCCTTACCAAAGCAAGAAGCAGCATGAAAGCAATATAAACCTTGCATGAAAATGTAAGTGAAGCATTCATTAATGGCTGATAGTATGGTCTCTTTTTCACACTCCATTGATTTCAGCTCTGCGTTAAGCTCTGTTGGTCTTTAATGTCATGTAAGTTACAAAGTGACTTACTTGAAAAGACTTCCCACTCTTCAAACAGAGCTCTCAAGTGCAGAAAACCCCTACATCTAAAAAGTCAACTTGTTTTTGCCAAAAGTCTTCGAAACTAGATCCAACCACCTGAATGCCACAACTTTAAGCCACAGCACAATGTTTTTGCTTGCAGCAGCCAGGGGAACACTGTCTTTGCTTCTGTTTGTCATGGAAAAGTCCAGAGGAATGTCAGGCAGAGGAGGGCAGTAGCGCCTCAGACTGTCAGTGTTGCATCTGGCAAGCAAGAGTCAGTCAGGGCAAACTTCTGCGTTTCTCATCAACACAAAGCTTTTGGTAGACTTCCATGAACCGGCTTAAAACCAGTTGGATCTGTTTCTCCTGTCAATGAATATCTGATTTTATTAATTATGTTATTAACCATACGTTTACTGTCTTACACTGTTTCTCCTATCTTATCATAGTGCTTATTTCCTCCATACCCTGCCTGCATCTTTCCATAAATCTGTGAATCTGTAAAACTTCCCTTTTCACAGCAACTCACAAAACATTCTGAAAGATCTGAGATGATTTATTTCAAAGTTGACTCTTACATCACTCAACCTTTAAAAGCAATGTGTAATTCCAAGAGAGCCCCAAAAATTTCAGGTGAGGTACACTAACAGTAGTACTCGTCCCTGGATTCCAGTCTCACCAGTTGGTGGCACCTGAACATATGACCCTCCAATGCCCCTCCATTTCCCACACTTTTTTCTCCCCAGATCATCTAAATCCCTCCCTTTTCCCGTGTTTGGTTCCTACCTCAAACATTCCATAGTAAATTCTGTGCAACACAAAAATCACAGCTTCATAAAATCACAGAACGGTTTGGGTTGGAAGTGACCTTAAAGATATCTAGTTCCAACCCCCCTGTCATGGGCAGGGATGCCTCCTACTAGACCAGGTTGCTAAAAGCTTTGTCCAGCCTGGCCTTGAACACTGCCAGGGATGGGGCAGCCACAGCTTCTGTGCTGGAGGAGAATCATATCCGTGAACCTGCTGGTCATGCTCTTTTTCATGCAGCGCAGCATACACTTGGCTTTCTGGGCTGCAAGTGCACACTGCCAGCTCATGTTGAGCTTCTTCCCCTGCATCCCAACTGATCTTCCCCTACATGCCATAATGTGCAGCACACCCCCAAGGTCCCTTATAGTCCTGGAGGGCTGCTTCCAAATCTCACCTTTATGAGTCTCATACCAGGATGTTGGGACATCCCTGGGTAAGGCCCAGACAAGGTTCACCCCTCAGGAGTCTGTAACTTCGATTCTCACCTGCCCTTGTGCCCACGTCTGCTCTGCACTTGTGGAGATGGATTTTTGATGGGCTTACAGCCCCTGTGATGGGTAGCAGGAACAGGTATCACTTGGTTATCCCCACCAAGTAATTGTCTCTGTGGGCACGCACACGAGCTTTTACCACATAACATAACAATACGTACCCACTGACAGGTTTCTAGCACCAAAACCAGAA
This sequence comes from Pezoporus occidentalis, assembly GCF_034315485.1. Taxonomy (NCBI): domain Eukaryota; kingdom Metazoa; phylum Chordata; class Aves; order Psittaciformes; family Psittacidae; genus Pezoporus; species Pezoporus occidentalis. Next base: position 1,675,004 of record NW_026915910.1, on the reverse strand, counting down.
AGCTTTGGGGGGAAAAAATCTCTCATAATAAACACAGTAGGGATACCAGATTACTGGTATTCAACTGGCTTCTTGGCTTGCATTGAAATGTGAGTGTGGAGAGAAAAATGCATCTGAAATGAACTTGCAACTCTGGCTTACCAAGGTATTATTTACTAATTACAGGATGAAGATTGCAAATTGCTACAAATAACCTTGCTTAACCCCATTACTGTGTTACTGTCAGCACTTGAAGCCTGTGAAATTTACATGTACCTGAATGTTTCTGACTGCCTGCACTGCAGTTAGGTTTTGCAAGTAAAAGTGTTGTGTCTGCTCAGCAGCTGGCAAATTTTATTTGCCATAATTCAATCTGCATGAGTCAGCACTGCCTTCCTTCACAACACATTCTGGCCTGTCTGAAAATCTGCTTTCTCTATGGTTACATAGATGTTCTACAAATCTCAAAATAATTTCAATGCAGTAGGCAAAGAAGCCTTTGCCACTCTTTGAGCAAATACCATCCAGCTCTCCATCCCCTACGAAATAACACCTGTGCTTGGCAGGGTACAAAGTTGGGACATGAATATTTTATTTTATACTATATTTTATAGCTATTAAGTAACAGAAAATCCTGCAAATGAATACAGTAGCGTGTACCATTTGTTGTTTGAGAAACTGTGAGGGTTTCTGGTTCAGAAACCAAACCAGCATCTGTAGAAGTACTATTTCTGATGCAGCACGTGTTTTGTGCCTTTCATACTCTTTGATAAATTATTCCTCAGAACCAACATCAGAAATGCAGCACCTCTGTTGTGTTAGGTGTGGAAAATAAATATTAACTTGTCCTTTTGTTTATCCCATTGTGGTTTGTGCCTCCAGGTTTAAACAAACACCTAGGCTAAAGACAGTATCTATCATTTGCTCAAAGGGAAGAAAATGGTTGAATACTGATGTAAAACTGAAACCTGGCAGCAGTATCAAGTGGGGGTTCATTGTCTCTGTATTAGCTGAAGGGAAAAAGGAGACAAAAAAGAAAATTTAGCATGAATAACAGAGTCCAATCCACTAAAAGAGTCAGAGCTGTCATTCATCAGGTAGGTGTGGCTATTTCTAAGTAGTTCTTTAGGGCTGGGACAATAAGCTGGACTCTCCCAGATGAGGAAATGCCTCCCATTAGCAAGCAGAATTAAACAGGACACCACATGAGGAACCTGTGCTGATCACCATCCTCGAACTATTGCTTTTTGACCATTCAGAAATACTCATTGCTTTACTTGACATTCCTTGACCCTTGATCAGTAACTGTACACAAAGCATGACTTATTCTTGGCAGGAACTGATTTCTGCTGTTCACTTCTGTTCTGCTTTAACTTTATATTGTTTTAAACATACACTTGCAGAAACATGTCTGTCAACAAGCTTAGGCACTGCCTGGTCAGAGGGTTTGGATAGGGAGAGTGAAGAATTCAGTTCTGGTGTGTTTTCCTGCAGTACAGCAGAGAAAATAAGCAATATTATGGAGTAAGCTGAGGGAAGGAAGTAAAGTCATATTACCTACTGCCTCCAGTTCAGGCTAAACAACTTTGCTAATGATCTCTTTTGCTGGCAGTGAAGATCTTCCCTTATTACTTTGAAGATAACAAAATTGCCTGTAACAGGAAATTGAGGACAGAGTACGGTTAATGATTATAAAGTAAAGCCTTAACGTGAAAAATAAAATTAATTAATTAGCATTTATAGTTTCTCCACCTTCGTTATATCTTTTTTTCTGTCATATGTTGGTCTTGGCTCAGATATGACAAGGAGATGCAGGATAGTAAATGATAACATAGTAATACTAGAGGATGAGATATTGCTTAAAGTAAATTCTCCTTCTTTTCTGCTTCTCCCACACATTTCATCTTAATGGGTCTCTTCTGGGTAGCTGCTGTGCTGCAACCTTGCCCCTACATCTAGAACAAGCCTCTCTGCTATCATACCATAGTTTTCTTCTTTCAGCTGTCTTTACTATTACTCATCAGTTATTATTAAGTAATTTCCCTTACGTTAATGGCTTTCTGAGACAAATATATTTGTTCCCCTATTTTAAGTTACTCTGTCACTGTCTACTCCTTGCTAGAAGGGTACTACCTACCACCTGAAGGGACTTTTATTTCACCTGGTACTTGACATCAGCCCCCCCAAACTGCATATTGTAGTGTGAAAAAAGCACTCTCCCCAAACCCTGACATGCCCAAAAGCAGCATCTGCAACAGTGCCTTCAGAAACTTCACCTTCATAGAAGTGGGGTTTTTTTCTTTTGAATCGACTTTAAGCAGTAGTCAAACTCTGAATGGAAACAAATATCATTCTAGCAAACCAGAGGAGAAAATTCTTCATTGTAAAGAAATGGTAATGCAGTTACTAATTAACACAAAAGAAAACAAAAAATTTCGACAAAGTAGATGTGCTTCAGGCATCACTAAAAGAACCCCATCTCTGTAAGAGTCTTCTCAGTTTGAGTAAGAGTTAGTTCAGCTTCACTTTAAGGCAGCATTTTTTATAGCTTGCTAAACTTTAGCTCACTAAACTTTAGATTACTCAGTTGCAATTCCAAGGAAGAGCAACTGAGCGGCTGCTGCATTCAAATGTGTCTTCACAGCAGCCTATGAGTCCTGCTCCTCTTCCTACTAATTAATTAATCTTAGACATATTTATTGTTCTAATAGCTCTGATTACTTCTGGTTGTAGTAATGCAGACAAAACAGCATTTGGCTTGGTTACAATAGAAATACTTAAAGCTTTGGTATGCTAATTTTTTTTAACACAAGGTTATCTCTAATGACTCAGCTGAATTTTGCATTCTCTCCCACTTCCAGAGAGAGTCCAGTGTTGGACTCTAGTGATAGATATGAATTATTTGGTGAATTATCCATGAATTATCTAGTGTGGGGAGAGTGGAATGTTTAACAGTAAGAACACAAAATATTAAAATATTTAAATAATAGTTGTGAACACTGTTAGGGTACAAAATTGCACACAGTGTTCTAAGGTGGTATTCAAAGCTAAGATGTTACAGCTTTCATGTATTGACCACATTTTCCTGTTGGAGTTTGCAACAGAGGCAATGGAGGTGTCAAAGCAGGTAATGAGAGTCACTAAGAGTCATATTCTAGCTTAGCCATAGGCTTAAGTAGTTGCAGAACTGTATATAAAATTAAAATCAACTAAATAGACATTAAAACTCACCCCTCATAAGATTCATCTTCCCTTTTATCATGTGCACAAAATCCATGCTTGGCCCCTGGCACAGCTTCCCAGCTCTCCCTGTTGGCTTTCTGCATGGCTTTTTGACACGTCACACAGTACATGTCACAAATCCATTTGCTTAGCAGGACCTAGTAGTAACATTATAGAAGAAAAGAACCATGAGGTCCCTTGAGAAGATGCCTTGTTCAATGTTCAAAGCAGGATCCACTGTATTTAATAACTCCTCATTGGTATCTGTCTAACCTGTTAGAGACATTTGTTGACAGATTTTTTTTCTTCTGTCTTTCCCAATACTTAACTACTGTAATCAGTTACCTGATCTTTTTCTTCCTATGAGACGAAACATGTTTATCTGGCTTATAGTTATCTTAATCTTCTCTACAATAGACTTTATGAACCTTTAGACTGTTACGTTTGATGCAAGCACCTATCTTCACTGCAAGATAGGCTGCAGGTGTTGCCTACACAACAGTCCCATTTACAACTACACTCTCACTACAATGTGTACTAAATGGATTAAAGGACGCATTTTAAGAGACATTATAAAGTAATTTTAATGAAAAATGTCAGATGAGAGACACTTCAACTGGGCTCCAGAGGAGTCTGTTCTTGACCTGGGGCTGCTCTATTATCTCAGTCAATTATTTGGAATTAAATGAAGTACTGCTCATGAAATCTGCAGGAGACTTCAAAGAAGCTGAAGGCCACCTGGGCTGAGGGCCACTGAGTCATTTAAATCACAAAGTCAGCAGGTGCTCCTGGAACATGTCTTTTAATCCACCTACATGGCAAACGTCTGACTCAAAGACAGGTTTGCTGGCTGTGCACAGGAACAAAACCACCGAGTGTTTTTGGGCTGGGAGTAAGGAAGGAGTAAGGAAGGAGAACACTTAAAAGCATCGAATCAGATGAGGGCTGAGGATATCCTGAGGGATAAATACGTGAGTGTGAGCTGCCACTGCAACATGGCAGCTGTAACAGCACATCTAAACATTAGGTCTCTAGGCAAAAATACTGAAGAGTAGCATGTGCTAGTATGTGACCATGACCAAGGCATGGTACGGTAACATGACTGTTCTGGACTCAATGACTGATAAGAGGTGTAACAAACTGGAAAGGCTCATTAAGAGCCCAGAAGAATGAGTCAGTGTAAAAATCTGCTCTCTACAAAGGTGATATATTATGTACACGGCAAAAACATAGCAGAAAGATGCTGTGATCCTGTGTACATAGCAAGATCCACTCGCTGAAGGAGGCAAACAATGTTTAAAAATGATGGCATTTTCCATGCCCTTTCTTTCAATAGGTTCTTGAACTTTTTAAAAGATAAATCCCTGAAACCCTCCATATTTCAGAATACTGAATAACGCCTGGTGTGAGCCAAATTTAGCTCCTGGTGCCAGTCTCCTCATTCCCAGCATCCCAGCGGAACACAATTCCCATTGGAAGCACTTCCAGGCACTCCCACGGGCACTCTCATACCGCTCCCGGAGCGTGCAGTGAGGAAAAATTAGCTGTATCTGGGAGCTCTGCCCGTGCAGAATGAGCAAACCAGAGGCTTTTCAGCTTCCACAAGGAACTAACAGTCTCTGAGGTTATTTTAGAGTTTATTACCCCCTTTTTTTTTCTTAAATATATACAGCTGGAAATCTAAAGAAAAAGTAATTGGTGGAGCAGATGGGGAGGCAGAGATTTGAATCAAGATGGAGAAAAATTTTAGTAAGGAGGTGATAAATTTTCTGTCAGATGAGGTCTTTAAACAGTAGTTCATAACTTTGCAGACATTACCCTTTGGAGCAAACACCACTGATCAGTGGACGGGGCTTTCTGTAACCTGGTCTAGTGGAAGATGCCCCTGCCTGTGGCAGGGAGGTTGGAAGTGAAGGTCTTAAGGTCCCCTCCAACACAAACCGCTCTGTGATTTTGATGACGCGTGCCGGCAGCACAGCTCGCTGCCTCGGGGGATCCGGCTTCCACACCGCAGAGATCCATCCAGGCAGTGGTGCGAGTCCATATCCCTCACCTCCAGACCTCAGCAGTCCTATGTGGGCAGCTCGGGCTGCTGGGAGGCAGCATCCCAGGGCAAGGCGACCCTTCCTTTAGCCTCCCGCCCTGTACCCCGAGTACTGACGACCCCTCTGCCGGGGGTACCCGACAACCTCAGGGCTGCAGTCGATGCCCGCCCGGGGCACGCCGCCACTCCCACACCCTCACCCGCAGCTGCCGGGCGCCCAGCGAGCACCCAGCGGCGCCCTCAGCCCGCACCCGCCGGCCCCGGTTCCCTCCCCTTCTTCCTTCCCGGGCGGCCCCCGCCTCCGCCGCCATGTTGTGGGGCTGACGCCGCGGGAGGCGGAGGAGATAGCCTGTGCGAAGCGGCCGCTCACGGGCAGCGCAACAGGTACAAGCGGCGGGGCGGCCTGCGGCTCCTCCGCCTCCGGAGGAGCGCAGCCACGACCCGACCCGCGGGGCAGCCTCGTCTCCCGTGGGGAGCCGGTGTAAGGGAAACGGGGTGCGGGGGCGACGAGCTCCGGCTGCTCGGAGCGAAGCTGTCAGCCTGGCTGTCCCGCGGGGCCTCGCTGCGAGCCCGGGGCGGCCTCCGGGCTACCGTGCAGGAAAGTGCCTGCTCCTGCCGCCCTGCGAGAACGGCAGCAGCCCGGGCACGGACGGGCGTGGGGAAGAGCAGTCGAGGGTTCTATTGCGCCGAGCCGCTCTGTTTATATTTCCCTCCCGCCTTTAGGCTGGTGGGGTTCTTCGGTTGTTTTGGGTTTTGTTTTCCTTTAAAACAGCGTTCGGGTGCGTTCCGCGCTGCCGGAGCGCGGCTTTCCGCCAGGCTGCGCGGCTCGGCCGCGGGTTCTGTCGGGCAGCCGGGCCGGGCTCCCACGCAGCCGCTCCAGCGTTCCGCTGGGAACTGCGTTTCCCGGGGCCGGCTGCTTCCCCGCGCCGTCAGGTCTGGCCGGTGAGCTCCGGGGGAGGCTGCAGCTCGGGCACGGCTGCCGGTAGCGGCGGCAGCTCCTGCTGCTAGCGCGTCTGCTGCTCGCCCTTGCTTTATTACCTCCCTACTAGGAGGAGAAACACCGGTGTCGGTGCCCAAACAGCTCAGTGCCCAAGGGAGCGCCTTGGCGAGGGGAGGCTACTTGGATTTGTTCACAGACCCCGGTTTGTGTAATGGTGATTTTGTTTCTCGTAGTTACTGTGAAATCCTGGTGTTTGGAGAAACGGAACTGATTTCTGCAGTTAAAGTTTGTAAACTGTTTGTCTGTTCCTCGGTCTGTGGCGTTCTTCGATCTCGACTTCACACTGCGGCATGTAGTAATTCAGAAAATAAAATGAGGCTGAGATTTTTGTTCCGTAAATATTAAGATGATTTGGTTCCCTAAATATTAAGATATTTTTTTGAATGCATGAAATGGCTTTCATAGCAGTTGACACTTTGACACCTGTCACATTGTAGAGCTTGAAAGTAGATTGTGGTTTAGATAGCACTTGTGATCTTTAACATAGGCTTACAGCAGTTCTTTTAAACATTCAGCCTAGAGAAGAGAATGCTCTGGGAAGACCTTAGAGAAGATTCCAGTGCCTAAAGGGGCCGACAGCAACTCTGGAGAGGGACTTTTTTACAAGGGCATGGAGGGATAGGGCAAGGGGCCTTAACCTGAAAGAGGGGAGATTTACATTAGCTATAAGGAAGAAATTTTTCCCTGTGAGGGTGGTGAGGCCCTGGCACAGGTTGCCCATAGAAGCTGTGGCTGCCCTATCCCTGGCAGCATTCAAGGCCAGGTTGGACGGGGCTTGGAGCAACCTGCTGTAGTGGAAGTCATGCCTGGCTGTGATGGGATTGGAACTAGATGAGCTTTAAGGTTCCTTCCAACCCAGACCATTCTATGATGATTCTGTAATTCTGTGATCAGTTGGAAATTCCCCATCTAAAGCTCTGAAACTAGAAGTTACAAGCTGCTTGCACTTGTGTTCAGGCTGTCTGTTGTATGCATCTCTCTTTAGGGAACAAGAGGGTTTTTAAAGATGTTTTTGTTCCTGCTTGCCTGTGGTGGCAGCAGCTTCCACGCTTGTGTGTACACAGGAAAAGGTACAAACCATGTGAAACACTATGGCCTTGCTGTGCAGAGTGGGTAACATCAGTGGAACATAAAATGCAGCTTGCTTTCAAGAAGCTTTAATTGTTCATCTGAAATGTGATTGACATTCAAAGGCTATAGCTGTAGCAAACATCTATATCCACTGATGCAACAGTGATATTTAGAAATAATGAGCATTAGGAACTAATTGGATAAATTAAACCTAGCTGGGCATCATTCTCCTAATAAGCTTTGCTCATTTTTGTTTCCTTGTTTCCACTATGTCTTCCTGTTTGGTTTGTCTATATTTTTTCATTCTGCTTAAGCTGGGAGTGGCATTCACACCACTGTACCTCAGGATATTTAGAGAAACCTTACTTCAGACTCTAGGTTCTGTATGATGTTAAGAGAATTGCATACATCCCTGAACATGGATTTAGGCTGCTCCACGCTCTCTGCTGTACAGAAGTTTTGGTAAGATTTGATTTCTAACTGAGATGCCTAAATTAGATCAAGTGAATCTGCTATCTTTTTAATTACCATCCTGAGGGAATTGCATTCATTTTTTTCCCCTCCATCTGTACAAGATCTAGGGTATGGAATGTGGCTCTGACACAATTGTTAGCTGCCACTGTAATGTAAACAGAGAGTATGTTCCTTTAGCACTAACAATAGCAAAAATGTGGTACCTATGGCTTGTTTTGTGCTAATCGCCATACAGGGTTACCTGCCATAGGTGCTGTTCTGCTATCAGAGCTTTATAGCTGCTTATTTATTTCATTGTTCGTATGAACAGAGTGAGACAGGTCAAAGGAGAAGTGACCTGTGGGTGATTTTGAGTTGTGTAGTTGAGAAGGCTTTATTTCTTGGGATTCAGGTATGACAGTGATTGGGACCACAGCAGTTTACAGTAGTTTTTTTACAGATATTTCTGGTTTAGTCTTTAATATTGAAAAGTGAACTAATTTTATGATACGGCATAGTAGCAGCAATGAGAAATGAGGGTAAGTAGGTGATGGGGATTCTTTACTGAGCTGCTCGTCTGGAGCTGGTGGTGAAAACGTGGCAGCATTTGAATAGTAAAAGGTAATGTACATGCTTCATTTTGAGTGAAAGCTTCGTACCCCCTAAAAACAGGTGTCTGTCAGGAAGACCTTGTGATTAGTTCCTGAAGAGCAGTGTAGTCCAGATCACTAGTTCCTATTGCGAATAGCAACAGAGGTTTCTGGTCTGAGAGATAACTTGTTAATTGACAGTTTACAAATGAAGTCTCTGTTCTTGTGTCAAAAGATTTAGTTCAATTGGCATGTGAAATTTGTGAAAATGGCATTTCATGAGATTTACTTTTAAAGTCCAGATTGTTCTCTTTGCTTTTTAAAAAGGGGTTCAAAGTTGGATATCTTTACCTTTTATGTTCATTTCTGTCCTATTTTCATTTTAAATAAAATCAGATATTTCCGTTTTAGAAATGCCTTTTAAACTGCTTCCATTTGCTTTTAGTTACCTAAAATGTAGTCATAGAATTATATCGTTTTGAAGGAACTTATGGAGGTCATCTAGTCCAGCCCTCACAAAAAGCATGGCCAGGTTTGATCAAGCTACTCAGAGCCATGTCTGGTTGTGTTTGGACCACCTCCAAAACTCACTGGGCAGCCCTGTCCACTTCGACAGCCACACTTGCTCATAGTGAATCCCATCCCATTGCCAGGGAGACCTTAAACTGTACTGTCCACGTTATCAACCCCTGGGGAGCATCACTGATTCCAGCCAGATAGATTTTGCACAACTGGTCACAGCCCTTTGAGTCTAGTGGTCAAGCTAGTTTTCCACCCAGTTTACAGTCAAGCTGTTCAAACTATACTTCACCAATTTGCCTCTAAGGATACTGTGGGAGACGTTGCTGAAAGTCTTCATAAGTTCAAAACTCTGCTGCTCTGCCCCCATCACAGAGCCAGTCACCTCAACCTAGAAAGCTGTGTGATGCCAGGCCTGGTTCATCCTGGCTAGATGCATGCTGGCAGTTTTCCATCACCTTTTTGTTCTTCAAGCATCTGTAGGTGGCTCCCAGGGGGATTTGGGCATAATCTTTCCACTGACTGAAGTCCAGTTTAGCAGCCTTTTGTACTACCCCTCTTGCCCTTCCTGAAGATGGGTGGGATGTTTGCCTTTTCCAGTCATCAGGATCCTTGACCAGTCACCATGACTTTCCAAAAAAATCATAGAGCTTGGTCTTGCAATGACATCAGCCAGTGTTCCTGGCAGCACTGGTATTGTGATTTGTTCCATATATATGTGTATACCACTGCTATACTTCCTTGTTGTCAAGTTACTCTATTGGACTTTCAAAAGCTGCTTTCAGTTTCAGTGTAATGTCATATTTCTTGGAAGGATTCATCATCTAATATACCTTGCCATGTTTTTAAGTTTTAGGGGGGAAGCTTGATGTAAACATACTCCTTTTGTAAAAATTGTGAGAGCAATAGGTTGTTGGTTTGTGAATTTGTAGTGTTACTTTTAGATCATAGGGCTCGTTTCATATGGCTGGATGATGTGGGAAAGTCAAAGACCTTTCCTCACCTTTCCAATGGTTGGTGATTATAAAGATAACAAAGATAATGTAGAGCTAATTAGATAATTCTCCTTTTTTATGACTGGCTGACCTATTTCAAGCCTATCACTTATCAGTAAAACACACAAAGTGTACTTTCAGGTTCAGAGGTTGATCTAGGTATGGGGAGAAATAGGGTAGTTACTGTATTCTTTTTAGCTTGAAAAGCACGTTATCACCCTTGAACTTCACCTTTTAAAATTGTGTTTTCCTTGTGTACCCTGGTTGGTGGTAGGTCATCATCTAACATAATGGTACTCAGTCACAGAGCAGTCTTTCTCATTGGTGGGGGCACTAAATTTGTTTGTGTCTTCTCTGTCTGGTTGCCTGTTTTTATGAATCTTTTAGGCAGTTAAGATCTTTCAGTTCGGTTCATGTTGAATGATGAAATTCATCAAAGTACATATTAATTACTCGTGTCTCATACCCTGAGAAAGCCAAGCTAAGAACTTAAGCATACTGGTTACTTGGTTACTAGCGTGTTACTCCTTTGTTTTATTAACTGGTCTATCAGAATATTTTTTTAATTTTCAGATTTATTTAAGTCTTTCTCTGGAAAACAAGATAGGGGATTTTATTTCATGAGGAGGCCTTGATTCTTGTTACCTTCATGCGTGCTTTGTTTTTGCCCATTGCAAGACTATACAGATACTGTAGTAACTTGTTTTGCTGGTACTGTTGTGCCATTAGCACCAAATGTTTGAAAGGTAAGTATGAGGTCACATAAAATTCATAAAGTAAAAGTGGAGCTGATGAAATGTCATTGTTTTTCAAATTCAGAATATTTTAAGACTTTGTCAGGATAGGAACGCAGGCTGGCCAGGTCAGTTGCTTGGTTCCCAGAGTTAAAGTAATGGATTGAACATTAATACATGAATGAGCACAGTGTTGTATAACTCTTATTTTCAGAACACCACATGAAATTCAAATGATGTGACATAATAACAGTAGCAGCACAATGTATTCCAATTACCTAATAGAGGACAACTACCTGAGAACTGTTTTTGAACATTTTTGCAGTTACAGATACTTGAAAAAGCATGGTTGATCCAGATAAGTCACAGCTTCTTTGGAAGAGCAGCTCTGAGAGCAGCCAGTTTGACTTGCGACATTTTGATACGGGCTGTTGTTGCTTCAGCTTCAGAAGTAGCAAATAATTCTGAGCTGGCTCTTCAAGTGAAAATTTTCAAGGGTGATGCAAGTGAAACTCTGTGGCATCTGTGATGAGTGATATCTGCAGTTAGTGATTCAACAACACACACATGAAGTAAGAGAAGAACAGGAAATGGGAGTTACTCTTTGTTGCTAAAAATACTATGATTGGAATGCAAAAAAATACCTATTATGGCTATACTAATAACTGTATCAAAAACCAGACCTGCCTTAAATAATGCTTTTGGTCTTATCTTTCAAAGGTCAAGAATTTTACTAATTGAAACCTGTAACTCCTGCTGTTTTCACTGCACTCTTAGTGTAGTCATATTATTATGAGTTTATTAAGATAGGGCTAATGTCTTTCTAATGGAGAGGTATTTTTGCTCATGGGGACTTTACATGACATTGAGATATTTGTCTAACCCAGATGATAATTGATTCCTTAAGTTTGTGAAGTTGTCATGGTCAAAACTTTATTGCTGTGTGCTGTGGAGCTCAGCATTATAGGCTAAGAGACTACATTTCAACTGGATGCTTTGAAGGACTGTTCTTGGTAATATAGGATGGACAGGGCTTGTGGCTGAGAGCAGGGTCAGAAGCAGGAGGTTTCAGCTGGGGTAGGTGGGAAGCATTGTGGGCATGCAGCCGGAGTACTGGGTCCAGCTCAGGACCAGTGTGCCTCACGGGGCTCACGTACTGGTCAGGATCTCCCCACATTCTTCTGTCTCATTTGGGGAATGCATTTTTACCCATCCAAAATAATGCTACTTAGCTTATTTTTCCTGTTTTGATTGCCATATGCTGATCTTTGCTTTTTCTTCCATGAGGTTTCACTGGGTTTTGTTTCATCAAAGATGAACTACATTTCTTTGCTTTAAAGGCATCCTGTGGCCTGTCTCCTCTCTGCTTGTCAGCTTACTCAGTTTTGAGAAGTTAAGCCTGCAGTAGTTTTGTGCACCTGCCCAAGTTGAAAGCAGATACCTGTGATGTAAATCCAAGTCTTCGCTGAATGTTTTCCCTTCATTAGTTTTATAGTGAAAGATTGTTTTCTGCTGAGCATAGAAGACTGCCTGCATTTTCTGTATCTTTTGTTTTATGCTTAGCTATAGCAGTTCATTTGATGTTCTGTATACTTTGCACTGTTACCTGGGAATGAAAGCTGAGGAACAAGTTAATAGAAGCTCTTGCATCGTAAGAAGTTAACATTAAGAATTTTTCAGTTAGGTTTTTTTTCCTCTGGTAGGAGGCAGATTTTGCTTGCACTTCTGATGGAAGGATAGGATTGGGCTCAAAAACGTCCTCTAAGTTGGCAAGATTTGAAATGGATAAGTTCTTAAGTAATATGCTCTGAATGTTTCCAGTCACAGTTGAAGTAAGAAAATAACAGAAAAATCCACATTGACATAAATTAAGAGTCATGATATGGAAGTGGAGAGCTGCAGGTTTCAAGGTTTGTGGACCTCACTGAACAGCATCTTGGGGCTTTTGTACAATGCTTGCAAATAATTAGATGTGAGGACTGATGTGTCTCAAACCAGGATCTAGAAAAAAAAGCATATGGAGTGGGGACTCATGTAAATTAGAAAGTAGGAAGCAAAAAAGACCAGAGTGTATTTTAAGTTACCACCCATTCAGGAGCAAATGTATCACTCAGCGTTCTGGAGGGGTTGTGATATGCAGCCTGGAGTTCCTTCTCTGAGATAGAAGCTCGAAACCTTTTAAAAATGTATCTTATAAATAATCTGCCATCTGCTTTTTGTTTTCTTTTTTTTGCTTTCTTTTATTTTTCTTTTCCTTTTTAAGTAATGCAAGCAGAGGTGGTGACTTCTGTCTGTGTCTGGGATCAGGTTAGTGAATGTATGCTTCCGGGGCGTGACGGAGCTGGGGTCTATTCCCATCTCTTCCTGAGGAAGTTAATGTACACATCTCCTGGAACAAGGGCCAGGGATCTAAATAGTGGGCTTCCTGAAATGGGTTTCTTATTCCCTCCTTCAGAGTTTCTTCTTTGCAAAGAAGCAAAGCTGGAGAGGCATGGACAGAGAGGGACCTGTGGTTCTGTGGCTTAATGGTAGATAATTTCATGTAGGAGGTTGAAGTCCTGAGTTGGTGTTACTATTCCAGACACTGGGCATGGGTTTCCTGAAATGACGGTATAATAAAATGCGGGAAAGCCTCCTCCTGGGAGGAAGGAAAGATCAGTTTCAGTCTCCAGAGACAGAGGGGAGAGTTGAACTGGGTCTTGATATTTTGAATGGGTGCTTTCACAGCTGAGCAGCTGTGTAAGAAACAGAGTAAACCCATCAGTACTGACCACACAATTATGTTTTTTACAGAAACAGAGATTCTTGTATTTTGCGTGGCATCCATTTTGCATGGTTACTATATTCAGAAAGCCTGTTAGTTGGGTAAGGTTGGCAGAAGGATATTTGTCAGAAAAAATACATTTTTTGGTGTTCTGTTTTTATTACTGTTTAAAAGCAAATTGCTCTCTAACAGCAAGCAAGGAAGGGACGTTGTACCTGAGGGTTAAGCAATAAATATTTAACACTTTTTTTCATTGGGTTTGCTTTTGGTTTTTTGTAGTGTTTTTTTTTTTTTCTTCCCCCCCCCCCCCCCCCCCAAACTGTGAAAATAAGGCATGCAGTGCTCTTACCCGCAGAAACAGAGGGGAGCAGGAAGAGCTAGCAATGTGCTAGCTGCCTGGGTTTGACTTCTTCATTTTGTTACTGATGTCATTCATTTGCTATGAGTGGGTGGACTTTGTGAGCCTGGCCACAGTAAACCGTGAAGAGGCCATGTCACTGTGTGTAACCCCACTGCATAGAGGTAAATTGTTGGCCTGCCAAAATGTGTGGTGGGTTTCTTTTATTTTTTAATCAGTAAATTTTCTACTGGTGTGTCTGAAACAAACAGAAATCCTGGACTGTGCTGGTTTGTAATCCCTTACTGATGCTTATTATTCTCTGATTTTTCAAGAGAATCATCCAAAAAAAAGCAGAGCAACTACATGGGTTATTACACTGTCACTGTTTGCTTTGCAAACACTAATAATAGTCTGTTGTCCACATCTACAGGTGTTGCAAAGAGTAAATCGGTGAACTAGTACTGCAGTCTCTGTCCTTGCTAACTGGTTCTTACAGTTCTTACATCCACAATGTATCTTCTTTCTGTCCCTGAGAAAGACAGAAGAGTAGTAGTGTGTCCACACAAGGTGCTTCTATGGTATTTGCTTTCTTCCGGTTAAAACTGGTGGGACAGAGCCTGATGCACCAGACCTTCATTCCTACTAAAACTATCTGGCTGTGGTTTTCCTGAGAAATATTTTGGGAAAAAAAAAAAATGATTCAAGTATAAATATTAACAAAGGTTGTGGTAAGGCTGTTCTTCATAAAATGTCAATATGCTTGTGATGGAAAAGAAGCTTTTTTTCTCTTTCCTGAAGTCATCCCACCTCTGATGTTGTCTAATTATTTCAGCATGGTTGTAAGGTCCCCCCCTGCTTCTTGAAGTCTCCTGATTTCTTTTCTCAACTTTTACCAACTATAATGAACCCTGAAAGAGGGAACAGAAGTTGCAGTTTGGCAGGTCAGTTTGTGAAAACAATCAGTGCTTGAAACATTGGAACTAGTCATATGGTTTGTTTACAAGAGCTTGGTGTTCTGCTATTTAAACGTGACATCCAAGTTTTCCTGTTTTCACCCTAAATGGCAGCAGGGCTTAATGTCATCTGCAGTGTTCACATGGATGTTTGATCCTGGTTTGTTACAACGTGGATTTTGTGCTGTGGCAGCCACGGTTTCTTATGGCTGATAACTAAGTTCACTAAGCACCTCTCCTAGAACTTTTTTCAGAAACAAGTAATTTTCTGTGAGGTATTCTGGTTATGATGGCCATTTTTTCATCTGTATCGTCTGTTTGGGATACTGATTATAGTCTCTTCCTGGGTTTTTTCTTCCCTAAGTGTTTTTATATGGCATTGGGTTACTCTGTAGTACTGTATCATAAGGTTCCTTGGAAACGTACAACTTTCACCTCGATTAATGATTAAAAGTTATCAGAGTCATTAAAAAAAAAAGTAAGTTTGGCCTAAAGTGAGAATACTTTGCTGAGATTCCCTGTGGTAAATAAATGATGCGCTCTGGTGTCCTATAGCTGCAAGGTGTTTTTACAGATGGCATCTAGAACAACTTTATTTGGAGTTTGTGGAAATAATGCTGCTTTAAACTTTGATGTATGCATAATAACCAAACCTCTAGAGCACACTGTAGAAATGTAGAAGACAGAATACTTGCTGAGGGCAAGCGCCATTCTTTGGGAAGGACTGTTTCCACAGACCTTTGAAAAATGTGTGTTGACATTGAGTTTACTAGGCTATTTCTTCCTTCCATAAAAAAACTGAATGAAGGAAGTTACATTGCAGTGATACTTTTATTTTTCCTTTTTCTTTTTTTACCTTTCGGCACAACATCGGAATCTGTCACGAGAGATGCATTGTGTGCTTGGTGTAACCCGGTGCCCTATATGTGCAAAGGACAGGATTGGGTCTTAGTGCTGGTGCACTTAAAATCCTGTAAAAATCCTGTTTATGATTCCTGGTTGTTTCTGTATTATTTGTGAGGGTTAATATATGAGTTTTTTGGTGCCCTTCAGGTCTGCTATTTTAAAATATGACAGGATCTGCCCATAGACACAATAGTGAGATGACAGAGTTTAACTGTGATTTAATCTCATCACATTGGTGTAGTGTAGTCTCAGTACAGATCTGTTTGGGCAATTCGTTCTTAGTTTTGGGCCTAAGGTTGGTGCATCTACATGGCAATGTATGATGCTGATTTACTAGGCTAGGTCAGCCCAGGCTTGGGAAACTTGGGGAAAAAACCTCTGCCAGTAATTTGGGTTGGTCTTTATTTTTGATAGTGCTGCACTGGAACAGAGTATCAAACAGTGCGGTATTAGGAACAACCTTTTGGGAGGACAGGAGGTGGTATGGGTGATAGTTTGGGTGTGTTATATTTTGTATCTGACTACAGCTTCTAATTCTGCTTGATATGTGCTATGAAACTGCTGTTATCACAGAATCACAGCATGGTTTGAGTTGGAATGGACCTTTAAAGATCATACAGTTCTAAAACCCTGCCATGGGCAGGGACACCTTCCACTACAGCAGGTTGCGCCAAGCCCTGTCCAACCTGGCCCTGAACACTGCCAGGGATGGGGCATCCCCAGCTTTTCTGGGCAACCTGTGACAGTGCCTCAGCACCCTTACAGTGAAGAATTTCTATCTTATAGCTAGTCTAAATCTCCCCTCTTTCAGTTTAAAGCTATTCCCCCTTTTCCTATCCCTCCTTGCCCTTGTAAAAAATCCCTTTCCAGATTTGTTGTTGGCCCTTTCATAGGGACTGGAAGCTGCTCTAAGGATTCCCCAGAGCCTTCTCTTCTCCAGGCTGAACAAGCCCAACTTCCTCAGCTTGTCTCCATAGCAGAGGTGCTCCAGCCCTCTGAGCATCTTTGTGGCCTCCTCTGGCCCTCCAACAGCTCTACATCCCTCTTATGTTGAGGCCCTCAGAGCATGATGCAGTACTGCAGGGGGGGTCCTCACCAGAGCAGAGTATTGGGGCAGAATCACCTCCCTTGACCTGCTGGCCATGCTTCTTTGGATGCGGCGCAGGGCAGAGATCAGAGATCAGTGAAAGATAGATGCCTGTACACATAGGTAGCTGTTGGTAAGAGTGGAAGTAGTTATGGCCACAAGCCATGAAGTGTTTGGGCAGTGCTCTTAGATACATGGTTTAACTTTTAGGTCGCCCTGTGTGGAGCCTGTGGACCTCCTGGTTCTTGTGGGTCCCTTCTAACTTGGGCTGTTCTGTGGTTCTGTGATTCTATTATAATTACTTATTAAAAAAAAAATAAAAATCTGAAAATAGAAGATAAAATACATTGGGGAAAAGGGCAAATGTGTAGCCTTTATCCAGTAAAACTGTAATTCCAGAGGCAGTTGCATGCAGGTGGATATCTCTTGTCAAAGCAGAGCTCTGTTGAGCTTTGTTCTGTTGATTCTCGGGATATTCTTTAGCATCCTGCTTCTGTGTCATGGTTTCAGGCTCTCCCTCCTTGACAGAACAGCTTTTACAGAGAAACATGCTGTAGAAATGTTTAACAACATTGGAAGTGTTTTTCAGGAAGCCTATATATAGGTTTCAAATGTCTCTTAGTAGGTTGCTGGTAAGGCCTAGGAAGGGATGCTTTAAGGAAACTAAAAATACTCCCATTTCTTTTAGAATTCATGTCCTGGAATAGATCCATGCTTCCTTTTTTTCATCTTTCTGCAGCTGATACCTTATGTCACCCTGAGAGACCATTTGGACTTGCCAATCATTCCATTTACTATTTTTTGTAACATATATGTATGTATGTGTGTGTATACACAAATGCACATATGTATAAGGTATATAAAAGTTGGGAATGTCAGGTGTCTTAATGACACTGCTCTGTAATGTGTCAGATTTAAAAAAAGTAAATCAAAACTGAATTGTTCATTTCTCACTGGACAGTTACATAAACAACACAGAGCAAGATAACTTCAGATAAAATGCTGTTCATTCATTTGGGGGGGACCTGGTGCATGTATGGTCATGAGATTTACAAATAACCCAGGGAAAATGAATAATTTGTGTCCTATTACAATAACATGATTTAAATATTATTTATAGGATATATTAATAATAGGACAAATAATATAAACAATACAAATACCATAATAATGATGATAATGATAAAGAGGGAATTGTTAACAACTGATCCCAGACATTTTATTTTTATTGCAGAAATGTGCAGTGGATAGAAAAAATGCTCTCTTGTCCACATGTGAAACCAGAGGGCTTTCCAGCTGCTTGACTTTTATGATGAGATGTGCAGGAGTTTGATTGCAGGGAGAGGGGGGTGTGTGTGTGTGTGATATTTCTGTACTTAATATTAAATCCATGGTTTTATTGGGAAGTGAAGGGTTTTCTGGGGGGAGAAGGTTTGGTATCTGAAGAGGGAGTGACGGAGGAATGCGGGATACAATTTTTATTTCTTTTTAATTAAAATTTAATTTTTATATCTTCATCCTGATCAATAGTTTCTCCACGTACAGCACAGGATAATGATGTATAAATTTCAGTATTTAACAAAATTGTCTCATCCAAAGTGAAAGCTCGCGGCATTGTCTTGGTTCTGTTTGTAAAGGGGTGCTTATGCTTACTTCTCAGGTAAGTACTAGTTAGTGTTTTGCTACTCTGCAGGATTAAAAGCATTACTACAGGTACTCTTGAAAGGATGCATACTAGGAAACCAAAATAAGTCTTAGTGCTCTTATATTTATTATGAAAGTAAATTATTTTGAGACCTCTTTAAATGCTGCTTTTGAGTCTTTATGCAGTACCTCAAGCGAAGGAATAACTTCACTGTGCTGGTTATAGAAAACTGGCTGACTACAGATTTTTATTAGGTCAAGTAATTTTCCTTAGGAATACATCTTGTAAGAGTGTTTTCTTTGTAAATAGCACATGGAGTAGCGGAATGGATGAATTTGAATAATAATTGTTCTTCCACTCTTCTCTGTAGAAGCATTCTGTTACGGAGCTGTGCCTTGAACTTTTCTTATGATATGTATAAATATTTACCAGGGAGAGCTCATACCAGGGTCTGCTAGGACCCTGAGAGTCTCCTCCTGCTACGAGAGGGCTGTTCTCCACGCCATATGTTCTAACATGTTGTCAACTGTTTGTGTACATTATGCAGCAGTTGCTAAACAGTTGGTACTGTTTTCCTTTAAGAATGTGCCGCTAGTTTCAGGACTGCACTGCATACCCTATAAAAAATAATTCCTCCACCTCCTCCCAAATGTAAATTCAGCTTGTTCAGCAGCAGCCTCAAGCCCAGCATTGTTTGCTATCAGAAGTGTGAGCTAAAGGGGACAGACATTCCCCTTGCTCAGCGGGAGCA
Organism: Pezoporus occidentalis; assembly: GCF_034315485.1. Classification (NCBI taxonomy): domain Eukaryota; kingdom Metazoa; phylum Chordata; class Aves; order Psittaciformes; family Psittacidae; genus Pezoporus; species Pezoporus occidentalis. Next base: position 1,655,951 of record NW_026915910.1, on the reverse strand, counting down.
CGGAGCTACATTTTGCCCTTGTTGCATTATTAATGGCACAATGTTTTTATGTTGCAGATGGCTAAGAGCTAGCAAGGCATATTCAAGATCATGATGGCTCAGTTTCCCACAGCCGTGAATGGTGAGTAGCTGGGCTGGGTTTGTTTAGTTGGGGTGGGAGCATTTGGTTTTGGGTTTTTATTTTTAAATGCTGATTTTAGTACCTGCAGCAGCATTATGATCGGTTTGCAGCAGATTGCTTCCTGTAGCCGAACCTGTACTGTAATGCTGGTAGAAATTCAGTAGAAGCATTACTGCAGTGTTGGAGTACAGATATATTTGGAGCATCTACTAATCTTGCAGTATTAAAGGCTTGAGGAATGTGTGACTTGTAGTGTGAGTACTGTCTGACTGCAAGTAGGGAATATGCTAAATAATAGTTGATTAAACTTGCATACCTTTCCTTTTACGTAATTCAGCAGAAAATGTGTTTCATTAGAATATACTATGCTACTTATTTTAAACCAAAATATTTGAATGTCTTGCTACATTGACAAAAATAATTAGTCTTTGTAAAAAAAAAAAAGTTATGAATTTTCCTCTTGATTCTGTGCCCCATCTACTATAGAAACTTTTGAATATGTTTCTTGATGATCTCCTGTCAAAGATGTATGAGAGTAGAAACCTTAAAATTGCCTGTGCATGTATGTGTGTGTTTGAGCTCTTTATTTCTAGAGCAATCTTATTTGTGAAAACACAATTTGCAAATGTTTGCTGAGAAATTGGATGTTGTTGTTTACAGAGCTGGCCAAAACAAAAAGACTTCAGATATTCCACATAGGGAATATTTCTCCTGATAAAAATAGGGAACTAGATATAAGAAAATCTATTTCTTACCTGATTTATTTGTAAAGATTACTGCGGGAGGTCTTTATTTAACTAATTTGGAAAATCGTCACTGCTGAGACAGTTGGGTGAGTAAGGTGACATGGTTGTTTTTTGCAGAACAACAACATTCAGATTTCAGATTAAACCTGGTTAGAGTTTCACGTGTGCATAAAATATTTTGTGAAGTGATCAGTGTGATCAGCACCTTTGTTTTTATATAGTCAGCTGTAGCTTCTTCCAGACTTGTTTCACAGACTTAACAGTAAGACAGAAGTAAAAGGAATCAGTATATTGTATATAATAGGGAAAGACTCAAATACCAGGGTTTCCCCCACACACACTTTTTGAACATAATGTAAAGCAATTTTTTAATTGCCACATGCTCTCTGCTCCTTAGTTTAAAACAGACAGAAGCTCTCTTGAGGGAAGATACAGGTTAATGTTGTTGGCTGTGGTTGATTTATGCATAAACTGTTTGGATTTGGCTTTTTAGTCCTTGGTTGTGTTGGAGGTCTGCAAGTGTATCGGCATTGAGCATGTACCTCACTTGATCTCAGAAGTCTTAGTTTGGGAACATGAGCCTTTCCTTCATTTGAAATCCCTTGGGAGTACTGTCTGCTGCTCCCAAAAGGAATGGTGCTACAAGATGCAGTCTTTCCCCTCACAGAATTTTACTGTGTTGAAAAACATGGTAGGAGAATGCAAGTGAGCAAGATTCCAGGGAGTAGTTAAATTATTGCTTCTCACAGAATATTTGAATGACTGAGTGTAGATTTGCAGTCATATTTCTTACCAGAATTTATTAAATTTTAAACAAGTCAGGTGGGAAAAAAGGTAGTTTTAATGTGATTTCTTGATAAATCCTGAATAACCTTTGCTGTTGACATTGTAGTTCTCTAATCTGTGTTCCTCTTCCCTGCTGCTTACTACCACTGTTGCTTGTATTCAAAGTAGTTCACCTCCATTTACCACCCATTGCTCAGTGGAAACCTCTAATTATATTGTTAGCCCTTGATAGTGACTTCAGGAATGAGATGAAGAATGAGGTTATGCATGAGGCAACTAAACCATTCGGCGTTGCTGCAGCCAGAGAGCACTGGCTGCCTGCCACACCTTTGTATTAGAAGAGTGTTGACCCTTTCCCTTTGTATCCTGCTAGGGGGAACTGGTGATTTTCCTCTGGGGAAAAAAACCGTCTTACTAAGGTACAATATACTTAGCTTTTTGTTCATTATTAGTGTGAGGCATGAGGTAGTTTCTGTTTCAGGGCTACTTTTGTCATTCAGTGTTAGAGAAAAGTGAGTAAATAACATGGAGTAGATATATGCACAAGTGTGTGATTATATGACACAGGGTGATGTGAGTTCAAGTGACAAAGCATGATACTCATATAGTCTCAAACCCACACAAGCAAGAAACTGCTACAACGCTTTATTTACTAACCTAAGCAGAGAAAGAGAAGTCCATGCAGGACCTCAAGAAGAAAGGGTGACTGAGTTCTGTGCTTGAGTTCTAGTTGAAAGACGCTACTTCACTGAGGGCACCTTGAGCTCAGAATATACCTCCACCAGAGCAGTCTCCCAAGACTGTCCAGCCTCAGTATGTGGCTGATGGCCAAACTGTGTTATACTGAGAACTGGCATAGTCTTCTTTGCTTGTGTGGCCACATGTAAAATTCAGCTTGTTGAGGTGTTGTGTGCTCAAGGGGCACATGCTCTTGCTAGACTGCTTATCTTTCTTCTCTAAAGTCATGGAAGGATGCAGTGAACAGTGAACAGAAAGGTGGTCCCTTTGACTCTCCATTTCTGTCCAGTGTGACCTCTGTGGATGCCTCACCAACAGGCTGGAAATTTAAAGCGGCAAAATAAGACTTAAAGAGTACATGTTGTTTTTTCTGCAACTCAGGGCAGACCTGGCATTTTTTACACATTTATCTCCTGTGCAAAATACAAAGGTTGTGATGACATTTTTATGAATAGGTGAGGCTGAGTAACATGTTTCTTCTTACGCAGAAAGGCTGCCAAATACAAACCACACACACAGCACCAGATGGATAGCAGACGTTTACCTCTGTGGAGTCCAGTTCTACCAAAGAATGGCTCCAGGCATATCCATCTCTCCAGGCCATAAACAAGATCAAGGATTTCCTACTGAGGATTTAGTTTTATCCTGTAACCATCTGAATATTTATCATTGTCTCTGAAAATGGTAAAAAGGACGCTGTTTCTGGTAGTTTATGCTCATTACGTACAGTTCTCCATCTGGGCAAAACATTCTTAGGAGCTCATCCCAAGTCTTGCAAAAGCTTTTGGAAATCGCATTTAGTTACACTAAGTAACAAATACCTTCAACAATTGTATTTTAAAGAAGGAGTTAATGTATATTAACCACAAACAGCAGTGAAAAGGGTAAAGGCTGTAATAGACTAAAATGGACTTCCACTTAATTTGTCTCTGTGATTGCTATCTTTATCACAGAGCAGGAAGAAGTAGCCCTCACTGCCACAGGATGCCTTTGCAACTGCAGAGCAGTTGCAAGATGTTCCTGTTCACCTAACTCTCCTTCTTTTGTAGGCTGTAGAGGTTTTGAGGGTTAAATGTCCATACTGATGCTGCATCTTGGTTTGAGGAGATTTAATCTGGACGATCCAACTGAAACAAGGAAAGCAGTATTTGCCGATCAGTATCTTTCACACTGTTTCCTTTAGTACCATTGGGCTGTGCATTTTTTTGTTTATGTTTTTATTTGTCCTTCCTCTTCCCTCCTACCACCTGTTTCCTTTTGATACAATTTTTTGTGGTGCAGCAGGAAAATACCTCTGATAAACTGAGGTGCAAAAAGTAATACTTGTAACTCATTTCACATGCTCCTCAACCTTTGTAAGTCAAACTGCATTTTATAATGCTGCGAGCAGAATTGAGTTTTGTGTCTCTGCACTGAGGTGTGTTAGAGACTAGGATAGACATGAATGGAATGAGTGAAGTCCTGGTTCCACTGATGATAAGTTCTGCTGCATCTTCTCCATTAAAAAGTCAAGATCCATGGTCTGAATTTTTTTGAATTAGGAGGAACCCTGGTCATCGCACTTCAATTAAAACCTACTTGAATGCAACCTGACTCTTAAACTTGTGTGCACTGTAGATAAGGAAACTGTAGACTTGGGTATCAACAAATGTAGATAAAAATACTAGGCTGAATTAGACCTTGCAAAGAAAATACCAGAACGTATGCTCCTATCTCAAAGAAGGAAAAGGAAAGAAATTCTAAGACAAGGACAAATATTTTCTCTGTTCTTACTTATAAATTAATCCTTCCTCTCGCTTTTTAGTGAGGACAGTGGTGTCTGTTGGTATGGAGCAAAATTCATATGCTCTAGTTAGAAGGGTGTCTATCTTCCACTGCCACACCCTTCAAAAAAATAATTTCCCACTGTGTGTACTGTATTAATTTTTCCTTACTCCTAACAAGTCAGAAATAGGGCTATAGGATTGCAGAACACGAAGTGACTTATTCACATTTAATTATGAGAATGATATGATTCACACAGAAAATGTAAGAGAAACCATGGAAGGAAGAAATAATTAGACATGGAGGTAAATGTTAAATTGGAATAAGTTGAACTAATTTTTTTAGAAAGGAAGATTTCATCTTATGCCTTCTTCAGTAAGTGAATTCTGTAGACAAAGTATAAACAGATCCCATGTTTGGACTTCATTAGAGAAATAACTAGCTGAAGGGGAGAGAAAGTGCAAATTTTAAGCTGGGATGTTGTCATAGTGATATTCTTCTGGATTTTTAGCTTGAGACCAGTTTTAGTTGTTACTGTTTATGGCAACATCATCAGTAAAAAGCAGATGTATGCTGGTTAAATGGACTGATGACACAAACTTAGGAGTAATTTTCCAGCCAGAACTATACAGTATGAACTGCATAACATTGAATTTCATCACACTTCTGTTGTGCTGTCTTCAAATAGCTTTTTAGTCATACCATTATAGGCTAGAAAAATTTTTGCTGTATGCTGGGGTCTCAGCAGTTGGCTGTGACTAAGGAGGAAGACAATTGGAAGTTTTAGATGATCACGTAATAATTACGTGATTTGAGGGAAAAGGAAATGCATCCTAAAATGCGGTGGATGAAATAAGGAGTACTATGTGCTATTGCATAAGGCACTGGTGAGACACCTTGTGGGATATAGGTTAGAATTTGGGTTATCTGCTTAGGAGGGGAAAAAAAAACAGGAAGTGTAATAGGGGCACTAGGCTTCAGTGTTAATCCAAATAAATGAATGAAAAGTGTTGAGAAAGACTAAAAAGAATGCCTTTGTTAACCTATCAAAAGAAAAGCTGACATTTTTATTTTGTTATATTGCTTTACAGTAAATAAATTTGTTCTTTTTTTTTTTCTTATTAGAGAAACGAGGAAAATACCTTTTTTTAAGTACATTGTTAGCACAAGGTTAAATAGAGATGGATCAGCTCTTGGTACAGTTGGTTTGGAAATGGGAACAGTTCTGTCAGCAGTTACATTCTGGATCATGGTCAAGGAAAAGGTCTGATCGCCTTAAGGCAGAGCTTGAATTTTAGGAAGGAATGAATGTGTTAAGAGTTTCTTGGAGTAGCAGCAGTCTGGACATGGTGACCTTGGAAGTCCCTTCCAATCCTGTGCTCCTAAAATGTAAAAAAATAAGCTAAATAAAAAAAGTAGGTAATAACATAATAAAGATTAGTGTTAGATCTTCATCCATTGGCTTAGTTTAAGCCTATAGCTGTTTTGTCTTGCTAAGATTTTATTTTATTAGTATCATGTGTTAGCTTTTGTAAGGTAAGATTACACTGAGTGATGTCTTTTATCTGGAGTAATAATACTATAATATAAGCTGCTTTCTTCATTTTGATATCAGCGAGACTTCCTGATGATTTTTCTTCAAAGCATACAAAAGCCTAAACAAAAAAAAACACAAGATGATGTACAAATATTGCCCCAAAGTGGAGCCACATTACTGAAGGCTTAGAAGAAAGGACTCAGAAACATGAATCTATCACATGACCGAGCTTCAAAGGAGTTTGACTGTTAAAATTTTCATTTTATTGAAAGTTTAGCTTCAGAAGTTTGGGAAACTTACTAATCTGATAAACCACTTGGTGTGGTTGTTATAGTTCATGGTTGATGAGCATTGTGTGAAGTGGTACCATCTTACCATCTACTAAATTCCATGTCATCTGTGATCATCGTGACCACTTTGAACAGGCCATAGACGGTATTAATTAGTATTGGCAGAATGAGTTCAGGTTTAGGCTACTAATTACAATAGCAGGAATAAACATGTTTTTATACACTGTTGTCTGTCAAAGGTATTTATATAATGCTGTGTTGCTTTACTTGGAAATCTTGTATGTGCAGGCTTTTCAATGTACTGCATCAGTTCTGTAGGACATCTTGTTTTCCTACAATGGAACAGTAACCTTAAATCATAAGTGAGAGAGCTAGAAGGGGTGAAACCCTGGAAAGCTGAAGGAATATCAGTGTTCATGGGACTAGCCTTCTTATCAGGTACCTTCAGAGAAGTTATTAAAGTAACTCAGACATTTGTGGTTTAGTTGGATGTGTAGTTCCTTGTGTGTGAGTCTCAAGAGCAGGTAAGATGAACTGAATATCAAGAGCTGTCTTAGTGCTCCTTATTGAAATAATTTATTTAAAAGTTATATGTATTAATAACAGTATATTTAAAGCATTTGTAAACATTTCCCTTGCATTTCTTCTCATAGCCATAATCTTGTGTTTAACTGTGATCTCTCTACTACAGCTGTTTCTTTAGGAAGCACGTATTTCCTGAAAGTCATGGTTTCACTATTATCAAAGAACTCCACACTTGTTACAGTGTGTGTTGATTCTTGTATGATAGGATGGAAAAAGAGCATGCTTATAATTTTCAAGATCTTTGGGTAGAATTTCCTGTGCAACAAGTTACAATGCTTTCATAACACTGTGTTTCACAAGAAATCTTCAAGTTTGGGGAAAAAAAATACAGGTGCAAGTTGATGTGTAAACTGTTTCTGGTATAGATGATGTGAGATGGAAAGCCAGCAGAATTACTCCTCCTATATCTAATGTTCTCTATTGAGACTGGACTAAGAAATACACAGACAGTACTTTTTAACCTAACCTGAAGATAACTCAGCATCCACAAGGCTCACCTTCCTTGAAATTAATCACTCTCCTATTGCCAGCAGCTGTTACACTCAAGGTTTTGGAAAAAAAAATAGAATTATACACTAGGGATACCTGTGAAAAAGATGGCCAAGAGAGAATGTGGCTTCTGCATTAATGGCGACTAAATGGGTTAGAGCTGTTTAGAGAAGAGACAGCTGAGGGTATAATAAAAATCTGTAAAGCCTTAATAGCGTAGAAAAGGATAATAAGGGAGAGAATACTGGCTGGTTTTTCATAACTGAAAAGGGAAGCAATACCTAGCGAAATTATGAAGTGTAAGGCAGGGAGAAGAAAATGGGTTGTTGGTTGGTTGGTTTTACATAAGGAACAGCTCAGTTTTGGGGCTCACTGTCTCAAGATCTTTAGGAACCAAAAGTTCCAAGTACATGGTATCAAAACCTGGGGAGGAAAGATCTATGCCATAGCTATTAAATGGCTGCTTTTCTTTTCTTGCTTTTTTTTTGCTCAAAAAGTCTGCCAAATTTCTGATTTCTCACCACTGAGGAGCTGTAATACCCAGGGAAGAGCTCTGTTCCTAATTCTATTCCATAAGTGGCTCTATGAGCCACTGTGGAGGCAGGATTAGGGACTAAGGTATAAACTATACCAACATAAATTAGACAGTTTTTAATTTATTATATTTAAAATCAGATCTCCTGGGGCACTGGGAAAGTGGTATTGTATGTGCACTGGATATAGTTGGCAGTTCTGCTGATTAGTAATTTAACGTTATGAGCAGTACTGTTTAAGCAAACTCTTGTTCTTGTTTTTGTTGCCTTTGTGTTTTCTTCCAGCTTTTCCTACATGTTTTCTTTCTGTCTGGGCTAGAAATTATAAAGGGCAGGGTAACAAGAGTGATCAAAGATACAGAGCAGCTTCCATATAAGGAATATTTATATTGATTAGGACATTATAGCTTGGAAAAGAAACAGTGGGGATGGTGGATAAGGTAGATGTCGCCTTCTCAAGGTCATTCATCATTTTGTAGGCAAGGGAATTGTAATTAACCTCTGATAACACAAGAATTGAATGAAAATATCATTGGCAGATATCAAACAAAGCACTTTGCACTGTATCAAATAGTAGGAAGCTGTAGATGACAAAAGGTTACTTAGATGCCTTAAGCAATTAGAGATAGGTGGATTTTCCTTCTGTTCCTGAGTTACTGCCTCTGGTTCAGGAGCTGCACTGGGGGCTCAGAAGACATCCTGGGGAAGTACCACCATGTGCTGACCTCAGTCTGTCACTCTGCTGGAAGCTTAGCTGGTCAATATTCAGTCTGTGCTGACAGATTTGTTACTGAGATTTGTTTCCAAAATTCTCTCGTAATTTAATTTTATTCCAGGGATCATTCAGGAAATGGCTCCTCAATTTCCTTCTCTCCCACCCTTCCTGTGTACTTTTTTAATTTGGTTGTTCTTCTCTTTTCCTCTTTCCTTTCAACTCTATATACCAATTCTCCATTGTAAATATAGCACATCAGGTTTCCTCTAGGTCCCTCCTGAAGTTTGAAAACCCAGAAATAGTGGTTTAATGGCCAGATAATGATGAGAACTACAAAAATTACTATAAAAGATCTAATATCCCTTGAACAGAGTTCTGCTCTGATTTTGTTTCAGTGTATGTTTTTATAGGACAGTCATTTCCTTTACTCCACGTAATTTCATAGTTCATGTTGCATTCTCTTGCCTGGCATTTTTCCTGCTTGCATGTCTCCTGGTGTAGACAGATTTACTAGCTGCCACAGATGGAAACTCACCTGAATCTTTATTTTTGTGGCATTCCCCAGAGATTTGCTAGACAATAATTAAATTATCCTTTTGTAAATTTTTAATTAAGTTCTAGGGTTTTTGGTCAATGCTGGTGAGCAGCAGCATCTTAAAAAAAAATCCGTTTTCAGAATGAGAAAAATTTAGTATAAGCTCTGATGGCCTTTTCCCTCAAACATGGTGACTAAAACTTTTATTTTCCTCATTGAAGACTGTGATGCTATACAGGTTGACAGGACTCAAAAAAAAAAAAAGGTTTCTGACTTGTTTAAACTAAAGGGTAAGATTACCTTCCATCTTCTGTGTCATGCTGGAAGGGAAGGCTGTGGAGTCTTGTCAGCTGGAAGTATGCCCACCTTAGCAAATGGAGGCAGGTCTTGCACCTGGTAGGGGAGAATTTGGCAAAGCATGCTTATTTTATGCTTTGATAATATTGCTTACTTTGAACTTTTCATAGCTTCCATTGGAAAGATTCTTGTTGGTGTGACTTTTTTCTTCTCTCTTTTTTCTGTCTTTAAAACCCATCCAGAAGTATTAATTGCAGGATTAGGGCAGTGGTCATCCCCCTGTACTCAGGTCTGGTGGGATTGCACCTTGAAAAGTATGTTCAGTTTTGGGCTCCTCACTGCAAGGAAGACATTGGAGTGGGTCCAATGGAGCGGGTCCAGAGAAGGGCAGTGAAACTAGTGAAGGGTTTGGAGTGCAAATCTTGTGAGAACCAGCTGAAGGAACTGGGGTTGTTTAGTCTTGACCGAAGGAGGCCCAGGGGGAGACCTTATCGCTCTCTAACTACTACCTGAACAGAGGTTGTAGTGATGTGGGGGTCAGTCTCTTCTCCCAAGTAACAAGCGATAGGATGAGAGGAAACGGTCTCAAGTTGCTCCAGGGGAGGTTTAGGTTGCATTCCTTCACTAAGAGGGTCAAGCATTGAAACAGGCTGCCCAGGGAAGTGATTGAGTCGCCATCCCTGGAGGTGTTTAAAAGATGTGTAGGTGTGGTGCTTAGGGTTATGGTTCAGTGGTGGACTTGGCACTATTGGCAGTACTGGGTTAATGGTTGAACTTGATGATCTTACAGGTCTTTTTCAAACTGAATGATTGTGTGGTTCTGTGATTCTGGGCAAAGACATGGCTATGTCATTGGATAGAAGAATGGGCTTGTTCGATGTACTGCATCAGTGTTTGTAACTCAACAACTACAGCTGATTTCAATGGCATTGTTTTTCCAGAATTAGGTAGAAAATACTTTTATATTTGTTGCTAGTGTTGCAGCTAGATATGGGGAAGGCTTAGGTTAAGCCAAGTTTTTGTGCCAGCCTTTTTCTGTAAGAGAGAAAGCTAAATTAGCTTTCAAGAATAAAGCATGAGTTTGCCAACATTGTAGGTTATTGTAGTTGCACTTCTTAATGAGAAATAGAAAACTTGCTTCATTAAAACTTCAGAAGAAACTATTGAATGAGTTGTCACATATCCTACAGAAAACTCTTGTGAAAGGTGGCATGCTAGTATGCAGTTGACAGTACTGTCAGGTTTATACACATTTCCTAATGTATTTTTTTTGCATTAATGGAGCTCTAACAAAACTTCAGAAAAATCTCTTTATGCATCTTTCAGTAAACTTTGCTTTGCTTTGATTTTCTATGTCTGTGGGTTTGGTTTTGGGTTTTTTTGTTTTTTTTTTATTGCTTTGCTTGCTTGGTGTGTTGCTTTATGTTTGAGTGCTGCTTTGCAATAATTTAATTAAAAAATGAGCTGCTGAAAATGGATAACCATAATGAGCTAAATGATTCTGTGATTTTTATCAAGTATAGAAATACTGTCTTCCTGTTACAAACTTACAGCTTAACTGCTTTGGAATCAAATTGTTCTGGAAAATTCAGAAAACAAGTGGATCTTTACTGTTAGCATGGACTGGACTATTATGTATCTCTAAATTGTTTTAGGGATTATACTAATTCTAAAAGCAAAGATTATGTTTCTACACTGAGATCATTGCATGGGACAGAAATGTTAATGTTATTCCTTTACAGATGATAGATTTTGTGTATAGAAGTGGAGGGATGCCACTGACCGTATCAGGCAAAATACTGCATCATATGGAGTTCCCCTCTTTTTAGGGGCAAGTGGTTAGTTTACATGTGCACAATACTGATTTTAGTGAACTGCTGAACTTAAGGATTCCCAATACAGCAAAATATCTAGAAATCCTGTACATAATACAGAGATAGGAATTGTACTCTTAAATGCAGTGTTGCTGCTGCTGCCATGTCCACATTTCTGTGAGTGTGCTTTTCAATTAAGCAAGCATTTCTTGGCCAAATCTGTGAAGCGCTGCACTTGCCCGATGCTATTTACAGCCTGTCTGCAAGTAATGGTTATTTTTGGATAGCACATCAGAGACACTTGGAAATCTTTGAAGATTCTTTTGGCTTCAGTAGGCACAATTCTTGTAATTCTAGTGAAAATATGAAAGTGAAGGGAACTGTGTTTCCACACAGCCTTTAACTGAAGTTACACTGAAGTTGTTAAGCACAGAGAAACCCTTTTCTTCTGCCAGTTGCTGTAGTGTTGCTTAATATGCTGAGAGCCTCTGTGGAGCATTTCTGGTAGGACGAGTAGTATTGGGATGAATGTACATTGTGAAATGAGTGAGGTTGCATGTGTCTCCTGTTGTGGCCAGAATACATGGGAGCTGAGAATAAGAGGTGTGTTCCTTAAGGAAGGGCAAGTGGTACTTTGAGATGAACCCAAAGCCACCACAGTAATAGTTCATAACACCTTTGCACACCTACATAAGAATAAATGCTTATTATCAGTAAGCATTTTCTCCTACGTTTGATATAAAGAATCAACAACAAAAGAGGGAGGCAAATATTGAAAATAGCAAAAACGCTGATAAGGATTCTGGAAATTCCGACTTATGGTAAAATGTTCTGTGTATTTTCAGACTGCCGGAGTGTTTATTCACCACTGAGGAAAAATTAGAAATGTGATTCAACATCTCAAGCATTAAATATGATCTGTAATAAGTAATGTGGTAAACTAATCTATGAACACAGACAGAGAAAGACTGGAATTATTAGATTTATCCCAGTATTTCTTACACCAAACAAGTCTCTCATGGCTCCTAATGAGAGACAGTAATGTGATTACTGGTTGCATTAAGGAAACCCCCTTGTTCTGCAGCTTGAGGCATGCTGCTGCATGTCTGCGTTGAAATTTCCCCATCTTTAAACACGAGGATAAATATTTATTTAGGGTCATTATGACACTTAATGCTGGATTTTTTGGATCGTTTAAAAGGTGGTGGTGTAATCTCTCATCTCATGACTTATGTCTACAAGGAATGTTCTTTCAATTTAGGTTTATTATCTCTGTGGAGTTAATTAACTTTGTAGGTCATAGGAGCATAGTTCTTATTAGAGAAAAGCAAGCAACGCCTGTCAGTGAAAAACACAGTTCTTTGGAGAATGTGAGAAATGGCTTGTGATTGTCCACAAATTAAAAGTTGCCTTTATCCTTTTCACTAGTAGTACTGCTCTTGGTACAACTGCCTTTTGCTGTGGGTAGTGCTAACCAGGGGCAGAGGTCATACAGAGCATTTTTAAGTCTATTTACTTTTCTTCTAAGATTACACTTTCTTTTCTTCCCTCTTTTTCAATGGCAGCTTACCGTTTTAGGGAAAGAACAGTATTTCCATTTCTGATGTTGGCAGCCCATCAAAGCAAGTCCTTTATTTTCTTCAGGAGATTATCTGTCTCATGTGGTGTTGTAAAGACATTTTTGGAGCTGTCCTACTAAGTGCTGTGATCCTGCCGTAAACAGACTCACATACACTCTCATAGAAAGATGCCTTTTATTTAAAATGAGCTTGAAGGAACAGAAAATGTTGTTTAATGCCCAGCATGGTCACTTGTTTCCAACAATATAAAACTAGTTGCAATTGCTACCACATTGAATTACATGTTGATACCTCTTACATGAAGGTGAGGTCAGTATGCATTTTGTTATCTTTAGAGAAGTCTTGAAGGTATGCCAACATGATCTTTAGCACCATATTGTTCATGCTGGTCTTTGTTATTCTGTGCGGACTTTCCACATGTGACTTTGAAGATTGGTTTTGTGACATGCTTTGTGGAATTGCTAAGACCTTTTGATACCCATTGTACAAAGTATTAATTACAGATAGACCGATGTGGTAATTTTTGCTCATTATTTTGAGGCATCTTAATTTAAATGGCACTTTCTGTACAATTTCTGTAGTTTTTTTCTTCTCTTATTTTCTTATTATAGTTTTTTCTTTTCTTATTTGTATCACCAAATGGTAACATCAAGAGTCATGAGCACGTGGTTACGCTAAAAACAAGCACTTGCAATGTTTTAACCTTCCCTCTTCTGTTCTTTGTTTCTCTTTTGCACTGGAGTAGGTGTTGGAAAAAAACTGAATCCTTTAATGAAGTAATGTTGGGTGGGCCTTGAACGCTTACATTGTGAATCCCTCTCATAAATATTGTGTGTGTGTGTGTGTGTGCGTGTTAATTTTTTTCTTTTAAACAGTTCTGTTTAAAATACTTTCATTATTCAGTGGTTATTAACATGTATTCATAAAAGAGTGATCTGTTCTAGTTCAGGCTGAAAATGGCAGACACCCTCTCTTAAGTGATGCTAGGTTAAAACTTTCTCTGGGACTTTGATCAGTTGCAGACAAGCACCAAACATCTCACTATCAGAGATGGGAGAGCTGTGCTGACTCGAAGGTATGCTGTTCTCTAGATCTAACTCCTGCTAAAAAAACCCACAGCTTATTACTTTCTAGACTCAGCATCCAAGGGATCACAGCTTTGGAAGGACTTTGTTTGGATACTGCCTTGCTTGCCCTGTCCCTCCCCCATCTCATTTCTGGTTGGAATTTGGTCAATGTTTTCATTCAACCTTCTAAATTAAAAGATGTTCTGATATCTCCTTTTAAGATGTTTATCTTAAATTTCAGGGTATTATTCAATGTTGGTAAGTGTTAAGAAAGACGTGGCTACAGTTGTCTGAACTGAATGTGTTTTCTTTGAAAGTTTATTTACAAAATATATATGTTTTGATATATTTACTTTAAAGAAAAACAGTCAAATGAGGTGGGAGAAGGTCTGCTTTGCATTTTAAGGCTTACCAAGTTATTTTCTTCCATGCCTATAAAACAAACAAACAATGGAGAGTGTTTGGGTTTTTTTGATGGAGGCACCAGGAAAAAAAGAGATTTTCAGTCTCTGTCTTCAGGGATAGGGAAAATCGAAATCCTTACCTTTGAAATAAATTATAAGTAGGTTGGTCTTTTTTGGGAATTACATTCAGTCTCCTGAAACATCCACACAATGCACATTTGATAGCGTGTATCCATAGTTGCCACATGCAGCCTACAAGAAAACCCTTTCATTGAGGCCACATTAAAAAAAAAAAAAAAAAAAAGGTATATCCTCAAGAGAGGGAACCAAAACACCAACATGCAGGTGTGTAAAGGTGGTATCCTAATGCCCTGCCACCTTTTCTGTCATTCATATCCCCCATGAGTTTCTGGTTTGGTTTGGGTGTTTTCTTTAGGATTTCCCGACCAAGAGGGAATTAATTTGAGAGGAGGATGACAGTCTGAACAGGACTTTCTTAAGAGGAGACATTTAGTCATTTTGGAAAATGTGTCTGCATAGATGGATAAACGCAGGTGAGAGACGATGAACATGGTTAGCATGTCTATACTGGCAGGTACATCAGCGTGCAGTCCCTTTGCTGTATTGCTGTTTTCTTAAAAACAGTGAAAACTGCTGAAATTTTGTAGATTCAACACTTTGAAATGACATTTATTTAGGAAAAGAAGAAGCATTTTATAGTAACTTCCTTTCAAATTCCTGTGCGTTTTAAAGCAACTTGTTAGTATCTTATTAGAAGAATTATTTATTCCCTCAGTTCTTTTAGTGAGCAGTACAAATGCTTGAAGAACAGATTAACAGTTCTTTGGAAGTTGTAATGCTTAATAGAATGTGTTTTAAAAGTAGTAATTTTTTAATACTGTTTTGGCGGTTTCCATTCAGAATTTTGGCCAGTTCTTGCCGATCTTGTAGATTTGAAAAATTAGACGCTTGTCAAGAACTTCCCAATTAAAGCTTCTTCCTACTTAAAAAGCAAACCCAGTTATTCTGGCAAACTGCTTTCCGGACAAAGGACGCACACCCTGACCTTTTATCCAGCAGGTTGGAGCATTTCTGAAAGTCACTTTGATTCTGCCACCTATATCAGCACAGTTCTGTAAACATGATTATTCCCTGCAGTTTCTCTTTGTTACTTTGAGGCTGTAATATTGAATACTTTTTTTTTTTAGCATTGAAAAATAGTAAGTGGAAATTACATGCTGCTTAAAAACTCAGAATGTTACTCCTTTGTCAGACAAACCAACGTATTTCTGTAGCAGTCCCAGTTTTGGTTTTAAAGTATTGGTAAAATGAAGCATGAGTCTTTTTGGCACCTGTAGGGTGTTAGCCCTCTATATGAGAACCTTTAAGTGACATTGAATGCCATTTGCTCATCGGTGAATCAGGGGAGCATTTGGTTCACACAGGGTATGGTGAGCAACGTGTACCCTGCCCAGGCTGCAGTCAGCAGCAGCAGGAAACTGCATTGCACCAGGTTTGTAGGACGACAGAGCATCTTTGAAAGCTGACTGTAAAGAGATCTAGCTGAGGAATTAGTTGTCTCAGCTAGCACTTGCCCATCTGGGAAGCAGGTCTGTGTTTCCTAACATCCTTGCCAAACTGGTAGGAGCTGGGTGTGCCTAGATCTAATTTTGTCTCTTGAGAAATCAAGCTTTTGTTTTGCAAGTGACGTGCTTGATTTTTAAACTTTTTCAGTCAGTTCGGTTGTTCAGTGTTTTGTTTTTGCTTTTTGTTTCTTAGGAGGTCCAAATATATGGGCCATCACCTCTGAAGAGCGGGCCAAACATGACAAGCAGTTTGATAACCTTAAACCCACAGGAGGCTACATTACAGGTTGGTCTGAGATTCTGGACTACACATTAACTTCTGTGTACGCATAAGTATCTTTGTAAAACAGTTTGCAAACTACATCCTATTTCTATCCATTTGTTGTGTGACTAATAACCATATTCTTTGGACAAACAGCCACGGGTTATTATTAAACTTATACAAGCTTTCGGCTAAAGTGTGGCACAGGAACATTCTTTTATTAACCCTGTCACTTCTGCAGCTAGCAGTTATATGCTGTCTAGGTTCAGAATCAAAGAGTATCAGGCAAAATCTGTGCTTAGATGGGAGGCTGCCAAGGAGCACTTACAGTAGCTATTATGGCAAGTGACGCCGCAGACACCAGAAGTGGCTCTTCTCTGTCTGAACAGTGTTAGAGAATACTGTGCTGTTAGGTAGCTTTGTTTTGGAGGAAGAGGCAGGGAGAGAGATGCTGACAGCTTGTCCTTGTTAATGACTGCTTGAAATTTATTAACCCTTGGGCCTTCAGTGAGTTCTGGATAGGCTAATGGAATTTCACAGTGGCCTGCTGTCAGTTCCAGTTGCATTTAGCTGCTTCTGCTCTGAAACAATGGGGTCATGTTGCTGTGCATCTCAGAATTTGCAGTTTTTAAGTATAAGAATCTGCTTGTGATATCAAGAAAAGACTCAAGCTCACTGGCAAAATGCCCCATTCTTAAATCAAGTGTGTGCATGAGCACATAATTGTTTCTACCTGCCTAACTATCTGCTGATGACCTGTCTGGTGACTCCACTGCCTCGGCTTTTCTTCTTTTGGGGCCAGAAAGGACTGAGGAGAAAGTGGGAAGTTGTCTGCTTGGAACATGCACATCTTCTGGCTAAGTGATACATAACTGCTGCTCTGGCCACACAGCACTGGGAGGTTGTGTTTACCACTAGCTGAAAAGTATTCAGTCCCAGGGACTTCCTGTAGGCCACATCTAGCTTTTACCTGCACATATATCTGCAGGCTTCATTATTTATTTGGCAACTGCTTGAAATGAAAGGTGGCATATGAATATAAGGGAAGAAAGAGGTGAAAGAATAACCTGAAGTTTTAGCTTGAAGCATCTGTAATTCGCTCATAGGTAGGCATTAACACTATTATCCACGTTTTACTACATGTTTGTTTACAGCATGATCAGTGCCAATTGATTTGGAACTTGATATGAGGTTGCACAATAGTTCCCGTTCCCTTCCTGAAATACTGAAATAGTGGATGTTCTCTGATGGAACAGAATATTATTAAGAATGTGATATTCTCCCAGATTTTCTGGAGAAGCAATACTGGCTCAAGTTAGATTGGATAAAGGAAAAGGAAAGAAACAACATGCTCACAGTTCCCTGTCAAAGCAGTTGGTTCAGGACTAAATTTTCAGTCATTTTTACTTCTCTTAATCTTGCATCTTTAAAACTGTTAGCAGCTGTTGACTTGTGACCTGTTAAAGCTTTTTATAACTATCTGAAATTACTTCCCAGAGCAAGGATTCAGGATTGCAGAATACATGGGTACCTGCCAGTCACTGTCACTAGGGAAGGGGTTAGGTGGTATGAAATTGGAAAGCTTGATATTTCGCATGCTGGTTCCTTTTTGAAACTTTGACCCCACAAGGGAGTACAGAGGTCTTCTGAAAATCTGTGTCTTTAGTGTAAAAGTCTGTCTTTCCTGTTTATCATAGGTGACCAAGCACGTAACTTTTTTATGCAGTCAGGTCTACCAGCTTCAATCCTTGCTGAAATATGGTAAGGTATTCTTTTTTTCTTTTTTCCTAGGAGATGGGTAGCATTCAAATACTATCTTTAGTAGGGTGTGTTGTCTCAAAGAGGCTTTCAGCAGTTGAAGTAGGGGTGTTGTCTGAATCGTTATTTTAATTAAAAAGCAGTATCTTTTTAAATATTTCTCATGATGTTAATTCAGATTGTATCATATTGAAGACAGCCTTTTTAAACTGTAGTAAGTGCTTGAAACAAAACTGATGATAAATTGCAAGACTTTCATAGAAGGAAGTGCCTGGTGGACTGCCACAAAGGTTAAGCTATATTTATATTTTTTATGAATATATGTAAGAGCAAGTGGTGACAGGACAAGGGGGAATGGCTTTAAACTGACAGAGAGGAGAGATTTAGATTAGATATTAGGAAGAAATTCTTACTGTGAGGGTGGTGAGGCACTGTCACAGGTTGCCCAGAGGAGCTGTGGCTGCCCCATGCTTGGCAGTGTTCAAGGCCAGATTGGATGGGGCTTGGAGCAACCTGGTCTAGTGGAAAGTGTCCCTTCCACTAGAAGGGGGCTTGGAACTAAATGAGATTTAAGGTTTATTCCAATTCTGTGGTTCTCCATTTCTATGATTTTTAATAATATAATGGTAAAGGAGGTAAAAAAAATAACACTTCAAATAACAATAAAGAAAAGAGGTAAATAATGGATTAAGGAATTGCTGGAGATACCAACTGAATGATGTTTGAAATACTGGTAACCACTACAATGGCAATAAGGTTAAGTATGGGAAAAAATATATGCTACTAAACTGGGAATGGAAAATACACTGCAAGTAGAAGACAGGAAAAAAAATCTAAAGCCACAGAAAGTGTTAGTAGAAGGTCAGTTATAATACACTGAGAAATCTCCATCTCACAGTTGAGAGACCCCACCTGCAGTACTGCATTTGACTTCGGGGCCCCCAACAGGACATGAGCCTGTTGAAGTGAGTCCAGGAGAAGCCACAAAGACACTCTGAGGACTGGAGCACCTCTGATGTGGAGACAGGCTGAGAGCTGGGCTTGTTCAGCCTGGAGAAGAGAAGGCTCCTGGGAGACCTTAGAGCAGCTTCCAGTGCCTAAAGGGGGTCATACAAGAAATCTGGAGAAGGGCTTTTTACAAGACATGGAGTGACAGGACAAGGGGGAATGGCTGTAAGATGAAAGAAGGGAAATTTAGATCATATATTAGGAAGAAATTCTTTACAATGAGGGTGGTGAGGCACTGGCACAGGTTGCCCAGAGAAGCTGTGGCTGTCCCATCCCTGTCAGTGTTCAAGGCCAGGTTGGACAGGGCTTCAGCAACCTGCTGTAGTAGAAGGTGTCCCTGCCCATGGCAGGGTGTTGGAACTGGATGATCTTTAAGGTCCCTTCCAACCCAAGCCATTCTATGATAGCAGCCAATGCTATAATACAGAAAATAGAAAAACACCTGTTCTTGGCAGCATATATGTGGTGATTGCAACACTTCTCAGTCTTCACTGGAATACTGTGTTCATTTTGGGGTAGTTGGTTGTTATCAAGATACATACGTGCTAAAAGGCACACAGTGGAGGCTCATAATAATTAAGAATAACTCCTTGTGTGGGAGTTGTGAAAGAATATTAACAAAACTAACTAAATGCAAACTTAGTTTCTTCTTCAGACTCTTAAATTGCCTAGAAAAGAGTGGTAAAGAATTTTTTGCATATGGTCTTGGGTTTTATAATGAATAGTAACAGAATGATAGGCTAAAAGTAGCTTAATTCCAAGTCTGATTTACTTTTTTTTTTTTCCTTCCTGATTTTATTTACTCTTCTGTGCCCAGTCCTCATATCTACTAAGATTTCATATTTTCTGTCTGACCAGAAATTCAGTCTTTTTATATATGCATTGTTGTATATATTTTCTGTTGTAATTAAGTTTATTTGCAAAAGTGTCAGAGGAAGGCACTGTGGATATCGGGCTTAAAAAGCCCTCATGTTTTGTGGTTTAATGGAGTTTTCACAGTGGGTATATAGTGCCTTTAGCAGGTTTCTGCATCCTCCTGTTTCGGATTCTTGTATTTCTTCCTTACATTACCAGACATAAATTTAAAATAATTAGTTTGGCTAGTACCACAGAAAATAGTCTAGCAGAGGCAGCAGGTCTATCCACTGAGCAGAGGACTACTGCTTTTCCAGGTGTCTTCCTTCTTTCTCAAGTTTTTAATGTAGAGCAACTTTAAAACTGAACTCTGCAGTGGGCAACCAAGTATGCAGTCAAACTTCTGAGGGTTTGAATGTTATCAAAAGTAGAAAATCTGTAAATGGTTGCAAAAATTTTCTTGTTTTCTTGTACAAAACCAGTACATAAAACAGATAGAAAAGCTTCTCATTAAGTGAAGAAGTTAAATGTACATTTTTTTCCCTTCTGGGCTTTTCTGATTTTGTTTTATTTTGGTTTTAAGGACACTATCGGACCTGAACAAGGATGGAAAAATGGATCAACAGGAGTTCTCTATAGCCATGAAACTCATCAAGCTGAAATTGCAAGGACAGCACTTGCCTGCAGTTCTCCCTCCTGTCATGAAACAAACTCCAGTATTTTCACCGCTAATGTCAGCTCGCTTTGGTACTTATGAATACATAATTACTTAGTGTTCAGAGGTAAAAATCCACAGTTAATTGCAGCCAAATACAAGTGTTAATCTGACCATGACAGTTGAGTGAATAAGTGGAAAAAAAAAACCAAGGATATTCTGACTTAGGAAATTCACAAAGTTACTTTCTTGACAGTTTTGATAATTTAAAGACAGTTAATGGTAAACCTTCTATTGAATTTTTGACATGAGGTGCAAGAAGGCCATTCACATCTGCCATCCCACTTGCAGGCTCTTGTACTGATAGTCTTTTTTTGTCTCCCTCCTACTCATCTAGCTATTTATACTTGGGATTTTTAAAGTTAAATTCAGTAAACGTCAAAGTTTCCGTGGAACACTTACTTTAAATATTTTTTCAAAATTAATTGGCTTGTCTGGTTTGGTTATATGATCAATTGAACAGAATTATTTTAACTTTTTTCCCCTTTCTGATGACATTTTCAGATTCAGTGCATGCCTGTTGGTATTTTGTTGTTTTGTAGAACAAAATATATATAATGACTTGAGCTGTATTCCAGAATTAATGCATACTTCTATGCTGAAATGTATGCATATATTAATTACACACATGACTTAAAATATCTGCCCATTGCTAAACCTTGTGCTTTTGCATACAAGTGCCTGCATTTATAGACAGCTCCAGTTGGTATATGATTACTTCCTATTAACTTTTTGTCATCTCATCTGCATACAAGGGTTATCTTCCACAAGGCTCATCCAGAAATTCAAGTGCCCTTAATCACTTCAGGCAGCTGCCTGAAAGAAACCATTTGCATGGGTCCCTAAGTAGGGACTTTACAGTAGTGTGGATCCTTCCAAGGCCAATGCTTGGAGGAGACTTAGTTCAGAAACATTACCAGCTTTTCCTTGTAGAGGATTGTCACAGCTTTGTGTAGTTTTTGCCTAGCATAGTGGACCCCATTTCTTGCTGGAGCCTCTGCGATATTAAATCATGAATTGTTGTCTTTTTCTCTAGGAATGGGTAGTATGCCAAATCTGTCCATGCCAACGTCTGTGTCTACGATCACACCATTAGCTAACATGTCTCTGACCTCCATGGCTTCTGTTCCTCCTTTGGTTATGTCCACTCCCCTGGTGCCTTCTGTCAGTATGTCCTCGCTGCCAAATGGAACATCTAACCTTTTACAACCTTTGTCCGTACCTTTCTCTTTAAGTAAGTACAGTGTTGTGGTTTAATCCGAACCAGTAACTCAGAACCATGCAGCCGCTAACTCACTCACCCTCTTTTTCTTCCCCCCACTCCTGGAGGGATGGGGAGGAGAATCGAAAGAATGTAACTTCCACGGGCTGAGATAACAGTCCAGTAACTAAGGTATAACACAAACCACTACTGCTGCCACCAATAATAATAATGATAAGGGAAATAACAGGGGAAGAAAATACAACTGCTCGCCACCCACCGCCCGATAGCCAGCCTTACCCGAGCACTGATCTAGCCCTTCTGGGTAACTGCCCTCAGTTTATATAGTGGGCATGACATACTGTGGTATGGAATACCTCTTTGGCTGGTTTGGGTCAGGTGTTCTGTTTCTGCTTCCTCCTGGCTTCCTGTCCTCCCTGGCAGAGCATGAGACTCACAAAGTCCTTGGTCAGAGTAAACGTTACTGAGCAGCAGCTAAAAACATCAGTGCTATCAGCGCCGTTCCCAGGCTGAAAGTCAAAAACACAGCACTGCACCAGCTACTAAGGAGAAAAATGACTGCTACTGCTGAACCCAGGACATATAGTAAAGTCCAGTACTTGTTTTCAGAATTGTGAATCTTATTTTCTCTATGTCTAATTCCAGACAGGAATGCTAATATTTGAATGTGAGTTTAAGAAAAAGTTACTAAAAAATGCGTGTGTTTTTCCAGAGTTCACATTTGTCAAATCAGTTCTAACTAGTTAACAACAAGGCACTGATCAAATTTTCTGATTTCTGTCAAAACCTTGAGTGTTACCTTATACCAGGTTGTTTTACAGTTTTTGTTTTGTTTTTTTTTGTTGTTGTTTGTTTCAGCACTGCCTCATACTGGTTCTTTAGGTGCCATGGCAGGAGGGTTTGGTGGCACTAATATACAGAAGGCACAGTCACTAATCGACTTAGGATCTAGCAGGTACGAAAATTAAGTTTAAAGTGGTTGTGAGTTGTATACCTTGCGAAACTCATGGAAGATTTCTATTTTCAAAGTATATTAAAAATTAGTCTATTTAATATGACCTGTCAGGTCTGAAAATGGATTGTTTTGATATGCACGATAATATTTTCAGTAGTCTGGCGAATCTGTCAAGAAGTAGGAGAGGAGTTCAAATGTAAGAAAGCGGTGCCAAATAGAAGGGAAGATAGCTCATTAGTAAATAGAAGTAAAACTTCCCAAGTGGTTATAAAAGCAATGTTTATGGATTGATGTGCTCATTCATTTTAGAGGGCACCATGTAATGAGCAGGAATGTATGAACAGTATTTGTTATAAATATTTATGCATTAATTTGTTTTATGAATAATACAAGATTATGAATCTTTGTAGTCAGCTGCTCTGCTTCACTGATTTTAGAGCTTTGCCAGAGACAAAGTGAGGGATTAGACCTACCTATCCCATTTGGCATGAAGGGAACAGTCTCCCAAAAGGCAGTACTGGGGGCATCTCATCCCAGCTGAGTTCTGGAAGGGGACTTAGAAAAGGTGCACCTTCGTTTCTGTTGATAGAAGGCATGTAGGGTGAGCACGTCTTACTTTGGGCTCTTCATGCAGGCACCTGATGTTAGCAGATGTTCAGTGAGATGATTATAGACATTGTGTGTGCCTGTAATCATCTCTGAACTTTTTTTTTTTTTTAACAAAAACTTTTCTTGCCTGGTGTTGTAGTGTTACAAAGTAGCTCTCCTTCAGTGTTATTATTGACAGCATTTTCGCCATCACGTTACCTAGTTCTATGGAAAGGATGTCTGTCCAGCATCAGGCTGCAAAGGCTTTGTTCCTATCAGCATTCTTTATTGCCTTGAATAACACTGCAGATAGTTTTTTTTTTTTTTACTTGACAGAATAGGGGGTTGCCTTAAATAAGGCAGGCCAGATGCACCTGGGTTTGTCTGATGTTCAAAGATGGGACACTATGAAAATGCTGGTACTTACAGGTAGAAGGTTTATAGGTATATCTAAGCACTCCATCAGCCCTATTCTGCAGAAATTGAATGAGTTGGAAAAATTCCATTCAGCCTGTCATTGTCACTAATGGAAAAAAGAGATAGAGGTGGAATATAGTGACTTTTAACACCATTAGAAGCTGTTTCTTGCGTGTCAGTATATCAGATAACTTTTTATGCTTATGGTTGTTCATTTGCATACATCTTAAAATTGCTTAGACATCTGCCCAATTCTTCACTGCCCTTGTAAACATTCTTATCAAATTTGAGATGTTTTCCTGTGGTTTTCTATAGTATTATTTTGCAGTGGTGGACTAATGAATTAGGTGGCATTAGTGCCTGTGATACCAAGGGAACAGGATCTCAATTTCAAGAGTTTTGGTTTAGATATGTGTCCGTTTTCACAGTGAAATCCCATAGTAGTGTTGAAAATAATCTATAGCACATTAGCAGAGGTAAAACTTTGTGAAAGTTGTTTAATGTTACCAGAATATACTATATATCTTCTGTTTCAATGCCTGTTTATTAAGCCAAATAACTTAGAATTCTTTATCTCTTTTTCTTTCCTTTTCTTAAATTGTTACAGTTCAAATTCTTCCTCTAGTGCTTCACTAGCTGGGAATTCGCCAAAGATTGTATCCTCAGACTGGGCGGTCCCTCAGGCCTCCAGATTAAAATACAGACAGAAATTTAACAGTCTTGATAAAAGTATGAGTGGATATTTATCAGGTGAGTGTAGCATTTGATATGGAGTGGGAAAACCAGCAGTGTTTTCTGGGGGATGGAATTCCAGCTTGGGGTTTGACTTGCATATGAAATAAAAACCTGATATTCAGACCTATGCAGGAGAAAGTGGGCTTCAGCTGCTGGTTCCAATAAGCCAAGAAATGAAAATAGCCATCAATTTACTGGCTTGGACTCAGTGTTAGACCTGGGGGAGTCTAAGGAGACAGAAGTCTCCTCAGGTAGACTGAAGCTACAGCAGCCGTCAAGGGGAAGAGGAGAAGAGTAATAATAGTGGGATCTAACTAAAAGAGCCTGAGAACCAGACTGGGGAACTTAGCTACATAAAATCCGCAGTCATTTTCCAAGCATCACTCTTTGGACTGAGACTCTTTCTTATGACTTTATAAAATGGAGGACATCTCACAATCATTTTTTGTGCCATGTGCTCCAATGTATGCATATTAGTAATTGCTTAGATATTTGGGCTTTATCTTTCCAAAGAAAGCAGTTTGGGAAAGACCCTGGTACTGCAGCCATTCATTGGTACTTGTAAAAAGTAATTTAAGGGAGTCATTCCTTGCTGATTTTCAGTGACATTTGTGCTGTGCCACAGCATTATGGTCATTACGGAAGACTCCACACAAAGTTAATACAAGAGTAGAGTTTTGTTAAAAAGTTCTGATAAAACCAGATTACTCACTGTAGAGTAAAGCACTTGCCTAGAAGTTAGTAGGTGTAAAGTCAGTGTGTATGTCTGTAGCTGACTACATTTCCTATTTTAAATAAACCCTTACCAAGAAAGGGACTCAGTACTTTTTATCTTATTCAGTTGATTTTGGGCTGAAGGTTTCACTGACCTGCCCAGAAAGGTATATGTTTCTTTACTATCAAAGGAAAGCTTTCAGGTGTGCTGGCTCAAGATCAGGTAGACTGTCAGCTGTGCTTTTTAAACAGCTGAGGAGATTACCATAAATACCAATTTTTCATGTCAGCTTTTCTGTTAGGTGCTCTTGAGTGAAAAAGACACAAATATTTACATCTTCACTGTGTTCAGGTTGTAAAGCCTGTTAAGCCTGGAAGTAAAGCCAACTGTCAGCCATTGATGAAAGTGGATTAGATTAATATTAAAAATAAACATGCCCCAGTTTGTGACCCATTTTTTCGCTACATGTGAATCTTTGTTCAAAGTGTTTATTTTTATTAAAATTTTACATTTTCACTAAGGATTTCAAGCAAGGAATGCCCTTCTGCAGTCAAACCTTTCACAGACTCAGTTGGCTACTATTTGGTAAGTTTAGTTACTGATTATGAATTCAGTGTGGTTTTGGTATTAAGAGAGGAAATGTACTGTATTAAATAAGAAATTACAGAGGGAAACCATAGATTTAAAATCATAAACTGAAACTAAGCTGTTACTAAAACTAGTTTTTGAATTAGTTCTGTTTCAAAAGATACCATGACTCTATATTTTTTCATTCTTTTTTTTGTTAAACTCCATCTAATAGTGCTGATACTAATTTCAGGTTTTGATTCAGTGATGTGCTAGTTTAACTGAGATGAGGGTTTATTCATTTTAGAAGGATTCAGAAGTCAAGCTTGTCTGTTTTAAAACATGGAGGAAGATTTAAAATGAAGATACCTTTCAGCTTTTTAGAGTTTTACTGAGGTTCTTATAAAGATATCTGCATATTACGTTTGTTAAGACTTGTCTTTACTGTGGTGGTGGGAGTGTTTACAGTTGTCTGAAAGCTTGAATAATCTGCTCTGCTGGATTATGCCTTCAGACATAACTAGATGTTACACATAAAATACATTGGCCGAGCAGACTTCTCAATAGCTTGGTGCATTACATCCCTTTCCGAGTTCCCTTTCTTCTTCCTCTTTATCTCAGGACAGTCATTTGTTTGTGTCTAGCAGCAGCAAGATGAGATATTCCTTATATTTGTTCAGCTTGTTTGATTGTATGCTGTGAAAGTAAAGATGGAATGTCAGGTTGTATTCCTGTACTCTGGAGTATGGGGAAATGAAACAGGTGTATAATGACTGTTTCCCTCCTGGCTGCCTAGCCTGAAGATATCAGTAACTCATGTGAGGAGGTCTGTATACCCCTATAGAGAAGATTAACAGCCCAAGTTTCAGTTTTGCCCAAAGTAAGGAATTACCAATGTTTCTACTGGGGTGCTTTATTCATGGTGATTACTGTAATGGTATTGTTATATGTGAATAGTGCTGGTCTGTGAACATAATAAAAATCCCATTTCATCATCTCCTGCTTTTGTTTTTCACTGTGGTGTGTGTGTGTTGGGTGTTTGTTTTGTTGTTTCCTTTTTGATTTTAGCAGGGTTTGGTGTTTTTTTAGCTGCCTTCTTTTATTTTTTTATTTTTTTTTTTAACAAGCAGTTGTTTTACTAAGTGTTAAACTTCAGTGAGCTCTAAGGACACATTCCTGCAATTGTATCTACACAGACAGTTCCTTGAGAAAGGTTCCTGCCTTTTGGCAGGAAGAGGTTCCTTTTCTTTCCTGCAGCTCTGGAAACATTTCACTGGTTTACCCCCAATGCACACACCACCCCAGCTGTGTGGAAAGCATTTTGTAGGCTAATCATGTGATTGTGTGGTTTGCCCTCTCCTTAAAGAGGGTAGGTAATCTTTTCCTCACTCATTGCAAGGTACTCTGGGGCAGCTCACATCTTCCCTACGCTGTTGAGAAGATAGAAGGGAAAAAAGAATTCTGTGCAAAGGTTCCTGTTATAGAATTTGCTGTAATTTTATGTAATGTTTTGGGTTTTTTTTAATTAAAAAAAGTATGGAAAAGTGGTTACTAGCATTTTGAGCTCGTTAAGAGTGATGCTGGATTCTCTTCCCAGTTTGTCTCCTGGTGATGCAGTAAATCAAGAGATGTCTCTTAACCTTTCCTATCCTTTTGGTGTATTTTATGAAAACATCTGAATAGCAGTACATTATTAAAAAAAAATAATATCTGCCTTCATGAACTATTCATGTTATTAATTGTAATTATTTTTACCAGGAAATTTCACAGGAATTCTCTATTTTAAAACTAATTTTTCGAGTGAATTGTTTCAGCTGTCATTTGTGAATGATTGTGATGCTTAGTTCTAATCATTATTGTTGTTAAAACTGTGCAGGTCACTAGCTGATATCGATGGAGATGGACAGCTGAAAGCTGATGAGTTTGTGTTAGCCATGCACCTAACAGATATGGCCAAAGCTGGGCAACCTCTGCCACTGACTCTGCCTCTTGAACTGGTACCACCTTCTTTCAGGTACATCACTGAGGGCAGTGAAACATAATACATGTTCAATAATTTTTTTTTTTTTTTGTACAAAGAAGAGAACTGTGTTATTTCTCTAACAATGGTGAGCTGGTTTCTTTTTTCATCCAGGAGTGCAAAAAATACTGAAAATATAAATGGAACTCTGCCTTCTTACCAGTCTGTGCAAGAGGAGGAGCCACAGAAAAAACAACCCGGTAAAATAGGGTTTGCATTCTTAATGTGTAAGGCTGTCTTTGATGGGCATTGAAACATTTAGAAAGTGGAAGACACAATCAAATCGCTAGAGAGCTACCTTTAGGAAGATAGTTCCCTTTTAACTTGGATGGTAGGAGGGTTGTTAAGTGGAAGTAGACAGCCTATTACATCTAATAGGATTGAGAAGGCAGAAATAAGGCCTGTTTTTAGATGCAGGAAAGGAAAAGTGTGCTGATTAATAATGTATTTTAGATAAGAAATCCTTTATGGCCAAATGCTGCCATGCTACTGCAAAATTTTTTTTCCAGTTGAAAGTTCCAGACATTACTTTGTTCTGGACATTTTGGAAGCAGGGGGTCCCAATGTAGTTTAATTCTCTGGAAACTAGATGCAACTTGCATGTAACATAGATTCTACTGTTGACTCCCTCATTCTACCAGCAAAGGTCTCTTACATGCACACTGCAAGACATGACTTGCCTCTCTTTTTGGAAGGATGGTTGCTGGGAGCCTAAATCATTCCTTTGTATCTCTTTTTATCCTATGCTGCAGTAATTGGACTTGATCCTGTTTTTTTTTTCTGCTGTTTTTAACTCCAGGAACTCTTACAGGGAACACCCTTAAAAACTAAGCACTTTGTGTTAATGTTTCTTGCACAGTTGAAAACCTTTTTAACAGAATATAGTCTTTCGTGGCTTATAAAAATCTGTTCTTTCACGTTTCCTCTAAAATTCAAGTAATTTTCTCGGTTGGTTTTAAATTATTCCCCCCACATACATTGGGATAGTCTTAGGAAATTTTAAAGGTAGCTTTGAAAAGAAAAATTATACTTTTAACAAATGCAACATGCTTAACTCATCCATGACCCAACAACCTGAGCTTGCCAGAAAGTATCTATGTTTAGTAACATAACCAAAGTACTTGTCTGAGGGCAGTGTTTTGCACAGAACAGAAATAACTACCTTTCTTTATTTTAGTGACATTTGAGGACAAAAGGAAAGCCAACTATGAGAGGGGAAATATGGAGCTGGAAAAACGCCGTCAGGTCCTGTTGGAACAGCAGCAGAGAGAGGCTGAACGTAAGGCTCAGAGAGAAAGAGAAAAACAAGAGCAAAAGGAGAGGAAACGTCAAGAACTGGAACGGAAAAAACAACTGTTACTGGAAAAGCAGCTGGAGAGACAGCAAGAGTTGGAAAGACAAAGGGAAGAAAAGAGGAGGAAAGAAATAGAAAGGCGGGAGGTTGTTTTCTTGAAATTGTTTTTTTTTTTTTAGTGCTTTAAGGAATATGTGCATGCATATACAGTATTCACTTGACAGAGCATGCAGGGTTTGAATTCTGGCTTGGGTTCTGTCTCCTCACATGGCCATTGGCAAGTTGTCTTGGAGACAGACCATTATTTCTGTCTGAAATCATTGTATCTGTTGAAAATGAATCAAGTGTTGGTGTAGGCTGAAGATTTTCAGGACAGATGAGATTTTCTTTAATAGTTTTCTAAGACTTATGCAAAAATCTGCTAGCCAGACAAGATTGTACTGAATTCATAATTGACAGTTGAACTGCAGACAGGTTTGCTCCTATTTGTTGTCTCAGCCATGCGTAAGACTTACTTGCGTATTTTATCTATAAAATACTCAAAGGTTATGAGCAGTTATCTGTCTGTATGCTCATTTATGAGCATTATTCGATGCTAAACAGTCTTTCAGTCTGAATTATGTGGCTTCTCTTCATCCTGAGTTAAGAGCATGGCATGAAGAATCTTATAGGATGACTTCCTCCATTCTTTGATGCTGAAATTTATATATAAGAACACTTCTCAAAAGACACTATGTTGTGTTGTCGTTATGCTATTTAGAAACAGAGCACATTATATTGAATCATGGTCTCCGAGTTCTGCATCTCCATTATAAGTTAAGGTAATGTAATTTTTCTGCAGGCAGCAAAGCAAGAACTTGAGCGCCAGCGACGATTGGAATGGGAAAGAATTCGTCGCCAAGAACTTCTTAATCAACGTAACAGGGAACAAGAAGAAATTGTCAGGTTGACCTCTAAAAAGAAGAGCCTTAATCTTGAATTAGAAGCCCTGGTAAGACAGAAGTTTCACTACACATCTTGAAATACTATTTTAAAGTATGTAAAGCTTAGAATCTACATTAATGGCCCACTAAGATTTTATCGCTCTGTTTTAGATGAGGAATCTCAAACAGGTAATTTGTGTTGTTTTAAAGAATTGAACGTAAACTAATCTGCCCACAGATTTAGTGTGTGGTATAATTGGTCTTTGATTTCTTTGTAGACAGACAAACATCAGCAGATCTCAAGCAGATTGCAAGATATTCGAAGCAAAAAGCAAATTCAAAAAACTGAACTGGAGGCTTTAGATAAGAAATATGACCAAAGGATCATGGAAGTTAATCAACTACAAAATGAGCTTAAGGTTTGTAACTTCCTGTTAAGCTTGTGGTTTTCCTTTACTTCCTATTATGTGTTTCCATAATGCTGTTCATAATACATCCCCGTAAGGAGGAACGGTGAATCAGATTATAGTGGAGAGAGGGAATCAGCAAGGTCATCAACATTGCAGAGGTTTTTAGTTTTATTTCTGTTAAAGAAATTATTATATGGATTACAATAAGCTGATAGCTGAGTGAGGACACTTGTCAAAACCTCAGCTGTTCTTTTGTGAATCGGTAATAGTGATTTCTCTTTAATTATAAATTATTTTATGGCTCCAGACTCAAAGTGTTATGAGGAATGTTTTTCTGTATGCAGAGCAAGTTGGTCTTTGGGTTGAATTACCTTGCTGCTCTTCTTTTCTTTGAATAGCAAGTCTTGAATTATTTCAAATCAGTTGACTACCATAAGTCACCCTCTACTTAATGTGTTTTGTTCAAAACTCATTCAATTTTAATAGTATATTTTATATTATACTATAATTTATTTCTAATATAAATACTGTTAAAGTATGGAAGTGTTTTTTTGCTCTACCCCTTAATGATAACTTGCATTCATGTCATTAATGTCGTGAATTGAAGCTGTGTTTGAAAATTCATCTATTTGTTCTAACTGATTTATAAACAACATCAAAAATCAGTTATGTTCTCTTCAATATCTACAGGAGTATCAGAATAAACTAATCTATTTAGTTCCTGAAAAGCAGTTGTTAAGTGAAAGAATTAGAAATGCTCAACTTGAAAACACTCAAAGTAAGTACCTGCAAATGTATTCTCTTCTGTTTGATTTCTGGCTTTTCATCACTTGTAAAAAAAATGCTGAATGAAGCAGTTGTGTTAATCACACCTTGACTCTTCAGTTAGTGCCATTTTAGTATTGTTTCATCTGCATTCACTTATTTCCTTCATGTTCTAAGTAAGGGACAAACAAACACATTTTTCTCCAGAGAGCACAGTTTTTGCTTGAAACTTCATACAGACTATGCAGCCCACAGATATTATTACACCTTGTCTTTTTTAATAGTGTAAACTCAAGGGAGTTCTATGTACAATTTCCACTGGTTCTAACATCAAATCCGCTAGAAGTCCCTATCTAGAGAAGCTTCCTATGGGTTGGTGTGATATATGGAAAAAAATAAAAGACAACTTGCAAATTACTCTGTATTTATTACATGTAATACTCAGATGTCTCAGTTAGATGTTGTAGACATTTCTTCTTTGTGCTGTGTGCAAATAGAAAGGTACATCAAGGCATTCTTATGAGAAAAAAGGTTGGGAAGGTGTGTGTGTATTAAAACAATTAGTGAAAAAAGAAATGCTTGTAAAATTGCTTGTCTTTACTTATGCAGGTACGGGAATCAGTTCAGTGCACGAAAAGTCCCTAGAAAAAGAAGAATTATGCCAAAGACTTAAGGAACAACTAGATGCCCTTGAGAAAGAAACTGCTTCTAAACTTGCTGAAATGGATGCCTTTAACAGTCAGCTTAAGGTACATGGATTATCTAAATACTTAGCCTTAAATTTCTTTTATTTCTCCATCCAATCACAGAGATTGCTGGCAATCTTACCAGGCTTCCAAAAAGCTTTCCCCAGCCTCCAGTGTGAAATAAAAATTACCAAAGGGCTTGGAGTAAATAATGCAATAAAAATGTACTTGAAACTATTGCTAACATACTAAAATATGAACCTCTTGCTAATCATCGCTTTGCATGAATCAACTTTGCTCACCCTCAACTTTTGCCTTCTAGAATACCTTTCGATGTAAACATTATGTTTTTCAGGCCTTTGCAGATTCTCTTCTTATAGTACTATGGTTATATTGGCTAATGTTTTTGAACTGTGGACCGAACACTAAACTTTTAGTGAATGTAGCACGTGATTTCATAGTGCATTGTACAACATAAGGTAGCAGACTAAGGTCCTAAAAGTAAGCATAGGCCTCTTATTTATGTATAAGGTAAGAAATACAGACCACTAGACCTGAACTTGTTTTTGTTCCAGAGGCAGCTCTTGACTTGTCTAAATCTGGGTACAACTCTCAGGCAGGGCAGCATGCATCCACTTAACTTTACGTGCCAGCTTACTCCTAGTGGCACTGATTTGAACTTTATTCATAAGTTACAGATTTATGTTTGGTGAGGATGAAGGCTCTGCACTCTCCAATAAAAAGAACACAAAGAAAAAAACGTTTAAGGAGTTTCTTTTCTTTTTAAAAAATGGCTAAATGTAACATGCTTTTTTAATTACTTGTTTATTGCATGGCTTGCTGTGTTCAGTGGCTGCTTCCACAATTCAGTCATCCCTAAAATCTGTTTTCAAAATACAGTGCAAAGATTAATTGGCTTTTTATCTGCCTTATCTTACAGTGTGAGAATATGGATGATTCTGTTCTTCAGTGCCTTTTGTCTCTGCTAAGCTGTCTCAACAACCTCTTCCTCTTACTTAAGGTTATTTTCTAATCTTTGGCGTTTTTGTTTTTTAATTATTTTGCAACTTTGTTCTGCTTACCCTTTCTGTTTGGATGTATAACTTCTATTAAATAGATTTTCCTAAAAGGTAATTGATAGGCACTTTGTGTTTCTGCTAGCTTTTACATCCTCTTAAAAACTTTTCTTACCTGCTTAGAAATCCAAACTACAAAATACCGATAGCCATTTTATTTCATAATAGACTATGTTTACTAGTTTGCTTTACCCAGGTATTTTTCTTTTCAGTTCAGGTCACATTAACAAAAAAATTACTGTCTTAGATGGAAATGATGTCTCTCCCACTTTTCCATCTGTTGCTCTCTACCTATTCCATATATCTTAAACCGTGAATCAGGTATATGAATTCTAGTCCAAGTTCAAAAGTCTAGAAATAGCATCAATATCCAGAATATGATACAGCAAGTGCAATGCTATTAAACCTGCAGATTAACCCAGTACTAAACCCTGCTTGCTGTTTTTCCTCAACACTGCTTTTGCCTGCCAGGGTCAGAAATCTGACTTTGAGAATGATTTATGAGGAAAAAAAAAATCAGAATTACTGAAGTGACCTTTTCATTTTGGGTTATTCTGTCCTAAAATCAAAGATCTGAGAGTTTTTATAACGCAAGTTTATTTCCACAGTGCTCTTCAAATTCTATGCATAATTGGAAGTATTGTCATCTGAATGTGTTTGGGGAAAAATTGTGGTCAGTTGCTTGATTTAGTTTGTTGCTACAAAAGCTTTCACTTTCATCTTGCCCTTTTCATATAAATTGCACTGTGTCTCTTAGGCAGCGTGATTGGTAGGTGCATATGGTAGTGGGAATAGATTATTCTTAATTGCTTTATTTGCGTTTGTGAGATCAGATATGAAAAGTCAGGATATACATGTTGTATTTTTCAGTGTGTATCTGTAGGATTCCTAAGAAAAAATAATGTAGCATCTTACAAATGTTTTGTAACATGGTGAAGTACAATCTAAAGTAATTCTATTAAGGTTGACTTTTTTTTTTTAATTTTTGTTAATCTGATTATCCCAAAGATTCATGCGGATTTTGTGCAGTGAAAAAGTTTGTTATCAGAGGGACATGGAATGGGACTTGAAGGATGTGTTTAGAAGAGAAAAATTGTGAAGTTTACAAACGCAGGGAAACTCCAGTCTGGGTTACTGTATTTAGGCTATGGCTTCCCACAGGGGTAAGCCTGCTGGATACTTCTATAAAGTTTTTCTGATTTAAACATGGGACTGATTCTTCAGGAAGCATCACAAAGGGGAGCACCCTACAGAAGGGATGCATTCTTAGGTTTATGGTATTGTGTTGGTTTTCAGTTGAAGTCTGACTCCTATTGCTTATTTAAAATAAGCTTCACTGCCTTCTGTGCCCTTAGATAATGTTGTGTTTGAACACTCAGTTTTATATCTTTCCTTCTCTTCTGTCATATTTGCCATTTCCAGCAGGTGTATGACTGGAAGGGTTCTTTGAAAGCCTAAGTTACATCAAAGGCTTTGCAAACCTGCCATCTACTTTTATACTTATGTTGATTTGACTTTTCTTTACAGTGACCTCCAAGGACTATTAATAACTTAATATTACATTGTCCATTTGTATTAAAATTTGGTTCACAAAATGTTAAAATGCCTGAATGCTTTTCTTGCAAGATTGGTTTGTTCCTTTTGATGTACTTCATTGCATTTCCTCCGTAGGACCTGAGAGAAAGTTACAGCACACAGCAATTAGCCTTGGAGCAACTCCACAGGATCAAACAAGATAAAATAAGAGAGGTAGAAAAAAGAAGAGCTGAACTTGCACAGAAAAAGCGACTGGAAGATGAGGCTGCAAGGTACCATGTCTGAATGTATCAGTGTTGCAGTTTTTAAAGCAAAATAATGCTGTGGTGGCTTTTAAGATGCTGATTGTATTAAATGAGAGGTCTAATCAGTAAAAACATATCCTATTGAGTTCCCTTAAAGGAAATGTTTTATATGGAATACCACTGGCATAGGATGGTTTGAATTTACTCTTTCCAATCTGTTTTTATCATGTTATAAAACCCCTAAAACTTATAATTCAGTTTTGATGGATAAATAAACCAGTTAGTCACTTTGCTATTAAGGTTTTTGCTTCTGTAATAATTCTCACACATTTAAAATTCCTCATACATTGTGACTTGTTTTGCTAGCCTGTGAACATCTGTCCCATTTCCTTAAAAGTACTTCTGACTGAGCAGTTAATAGGCTTTTTTTATGTATATCTGGACAGTTGTGAGATTGATACTTAAAAAGAAGGTAATTGACTACTTAATTCCTATGTTAATTTTAAAAGCTGGATGAGTGATTGAGCTTTGAGTTTTAAATTTGGTTTTTTTTTTAGGAGGACAGTAAGGAAATTCAGACATGTTTTTGAGAGGGTCATACCTTCACCTATATGATGCTGGTTTTGTTCAGTCCAGCCTTGTATCAAGCACTCAAACTTCTACTGTCCTCAGCTCTTGGTTTCACATGGTCTTGTTACCAACTGGTTTAGTTTTCTTTTGTTTCAGCGATTAAGAAACCATAGTTTCTAGGGTTCGATTCAGGCTGTCTAAAAATGTCAGTCTGTTTTTCCTCTCTCCTGACTTTCTGCTATCAGCTACTTTGTTTGGGTTTAGCAGCCTTAGATTGAAATGGTTCCAGAGAGCATGGATGGGTGTTCTTAGTGAGCAGTCCTCAGTTTAAAATTGCTTTGATGTACTAGTTTTGACTTCTCATTCAGAGAATTACTGTGTTTTCTCTTTTTAATTTGAGAGAGATTTTTGGTGATTTGTATTTGCTTTGACTATTGTTAATGAGGTAAAGCTAGTGACCTTGTAGTATATGCAATTCATGGCCTCAACTCAAGACAGCATTTTTCTACAACAGTGTGATGGAGTTTCATTACACTTGTGACAGTCCCTTTAAGAGAACCATATACTGTATGTATAGGGATATCCCATTAAGGGTTAGGTCTGCACTTTTCAGAGGAAAGATCTTGAGAGCTGAAATACAGTGATTTTTAAGCATGTTGAATTGGATAATAACTTCAGAGAGATGAGGCACGGGATAAAATCTGAATAATTTCAGAGAATACAGTCAGGTTTTGCAGATTCTGTCTGCTGAAGAGTGTGGCTGTGGTGAGGATAAGTGTATTGAATGGATTACAGCTGTCAAAGGCAAAAAATTTAAGCAGCAAAGATCAATAGTCAGAGGCTATTTTAACTGTATGTACCAGAATAAGTTTTTATTACTAATCTGTTTGGAAATCATAGTTTCATAGAATTATAGAGTGGCTTGGATCGGAAGGGACTTCAAAGCTCATCCGGTTCCACCCCCCTGCCATGGGCAGGGACACCTTCCATTAAACCAGGTTGCTCCAAGCCCCGTCCAACCTGGCCTTGAACAGTGCCGGGGATGGGGCATCCACAGCTTCTCTGGGCAACATGTGCCGGTACCTCACTACCCTCACAGGGAATTCTGCCAAATATCTAATCTAAATCTCCCCTTTTTCAGTTTAAACCCATTCCCCCTTGTCCTGTCACTACAATCCCATAATGAGATACAGATACTACCTTGGTGGACAGCTAAAAACCGCCTTTGTTCAATTAACAGATCTTCTTCCACATCAGGATATAGGTGAGCAAAAGTGTTTGTGGAAGCACTGCACAAGTGCACACATGCCATTGTTTTTATACCAAGAATTTTAATCTATTTGTTATTTATATGTGAAGTATAGTGGCACTCATGATAAGACAAAGCATGGTCTCCTGCGGAACAGCTTATCACCCAGAGAGGAGGGCGATCAATGTCATAGACTCATAGACTTACTGACAAATGCAGTCAATTACTCTATGAACACAGTCTCGTTCATTTTTATCTGAATGTTCTCCTATGTCTTTCTCATTCTTTTCTTTAAGGAAAGCAAAACGGGAGAAGGAGAACAGATGGCAGGAAAACATCCAAAGGGAGGAGGAAGAGAAAAAGAAGCGATTGGAGGAAGAACGAATGCAGGAAAAAGTTCAAGAAAAGCTGAAAGCTGAAGAAGCAGTTGCTCTGATGAGGGAAAGGGAAAATAAACAACAGTTTTATGTAGAGGAAGAGAAAAATAGGCAAACCACAATCTTGAGGGAAACAGAACAGCAAAGGAAGAGGCAACTGGAAGAAGATAAAAGAAAGCAAGAACAAATTGCAAGAGAGGCTGAGGAGAGGCGTAAACAGAATGAAGAAATAAAGAAGATAAAAGAAGTGAACAGCTCTCAAGAGATGGAGAAACACACTTCTAAATTAAACATAACTGAGAAGATTGCAGATCTCTTGAAACCAGCAGAGGGTAAAAGTCTTAAGCCTCCCTGGAAAAATGAAGGTAATCTTAGTCTGTTAGATTTTTGCTTTAATGGTTCTCATTTTCCTGAGCATTTTGTCATTCTTAAAATGCAGTATTATTATTAATGTGACATTATGGCAGGCTTATTGTCTAAAATATTATTAAAAAAAAAGCCAATGTTTAATGTCCTTTGTTTTAAATCATCATGTTAACTTAGGTGCTGAAAATTCATAGAAGTAACCTGTGACTGATTACAAATCTTCCAGTGATCCTGGTCAATAAATCACAGGTGCTGGAAACAGTAATAGGACCTAACTGTAGTTGTGGACTTTGAAAAATAGTGGTTTAACAGTATTTTTGTTAAAGGCAGTTTTGATTAGTTCCATCTTTCATTAGTTCTTGTCCGTTTTTATTAGCCGTCTTTATCTCTGAGTTCAGCAAGAACCAAATTAGGACAGTGCTGAAGGATCTTTGCACGCTTCAGCTATACCTTGTAAAACATCAACAGTGTCAATCACAGACTTGGAGAATAGAGGTACAAAGAAACTAGAACTGATATTTTGCTATTCTAGGTTTCTAAGTAAAGCCTTCATACACGCTGCTGAACCCTTATTGTTGCAACAGTGGTATCTTTTCAACTTGGATAATTATAGTTGTGTTAAATGCGACTATAGGAAAGCAGTGAGTTAGCCAGAGCAGTTTTGCAAGGAAAGATGAGAAGATAAAGATATATTTTTTTTCTTCAGAAGACAGTGCATTTTAGTGCCTGTGTTACATTTACTGTGATTTGCATGTTGAAGTCATGCACTTAATGTATCCCATTGGCCTGCTGTAGCTAGTGATTTCCTTTGATACTTGCCTGGGGGCAAGAACTGTTCTCTTCTTGTATTCATACCAGTTGCTTAGAATGATGGAGCTTTAACTAAGCCCATGTCTTTTAGCTGAGTTAAAATGATAACTAATTTTCTTACCCTTTCAGGCACTGCATTTAGTGTCTCAGAGTCTAGGAATTCAGTTGCCTTGGTAAATTACAGAGCTTTATATCCATTTGAAGCAAGGAATCATGATGAGATGAGCTTTAATACTGGGGATATAATTCAGGTAAGATCTGCCATTCACATTTTACTTGCAGAAATCCCACCCTCTTCCTCGACATTGAGGTACACAAGGTCTTACGTGTCAAAAGCATTACGTTGGCACATTTTAAAGCTTACTTAAAACTTAAATTTGATTGCTTTTTCTTAAACAAGTAAAATTAATGTTAATTCATCCAGAATCTTTCTTTGGATTTTACGTATCCTAGATGTGTTGAGATTTTGTTTAAAATAACAATAGCAAACGGTAAATGTAAACTTTCCAAAATTAGTAGATCAGGAACGATATAGTTGTTGCAGTTTATTGTACATGTATAGGTTGGCCTTTAAGTGTCTGCTTGAAATATGAACATAGTAAGTAGAGGTGTGAATTAGTCATTAATGCATTTGAATTAAAGTAGTTATTTAACAAGTAGATGTGAAAAGTTCTTCTGAATCTTAACACTGTTTTCTAATGTATTGTTAACATTGACTTCTGCCTCTTGTTGGCTGGTCCTTTATGCATGTTCCCTCAGGCAGACGTGTACAGTAGTTTATTTTGTGTCCACTCTTCGTAGCACTTTTCGGCATTCATCTGAATATGCTATCTGTAATATTACTGCTGGACTGTAAGATTGGAAATGTCTTCTAACATCTCAGTTGAAATGTGTTATATTTTACAATGAGGGTGGCAAAATACTGGAACAGGTAGCCCGAAGAGGTGGTAGATGTGCCATCCCTGGAGACACTCAAAGCCAGGCTGGGTGTGATTTTTGGCCAACCTGGTCTAGTTGAAGATGTCCCTGCTCATTACAGCAGGGTTGGACTACGTGACCTTTGAAGGTCCCTTTCAACCCAAACTATTCTGTGATTCTATGATTCTGTGTAATTGTATCACTTGCCAGCATACACGGTTTTGAAAGCATGTGCCTTCAGGTGGACTTGTGAAAACTGATTTACAACCATGGGAGCACAATTAGCATATATGTATCTAATATATAACTACGTATGGTTCCTGCTCATTCAGACTATCAGCGATATATGTAGGTGATGAGGGAGAATTTACAAAGCAATGTAGTACAAAATATTAAAACTGTGAAGTATTAGCCTTCAGTCTGACAGTGTTAAATCATTTATTTGCATTTTTTTTTTTTATACCAGTGGAGCATGGAAGGAGAGCAAGAGAAGAAGGTTTTGTTTTGACTTCTTTCTCAGATATAACTGTGTCATTTAACTGCTGGTAACTTATTTCAGAAATAGGCTTGCAGCTGCCGCCTCCTCCTCTTACCCTCAGTCCTCAACTAAGCTAACTAGCTGATAGTATTTGATGAGCTGGTAATTTTTAGCTAATTTTGACGAATTTGCTAATTTATAGCATAGTGGAGGCTTCAATATTGCTAGGAATGTTTAGAGATGCTCTGTACTTGTCCAAAAATTCTGTTATTTACTATATGATAGTGTTCTGGATGCAGTCAAATGGCAGTTAATTATATCTGTAAGCAGAACTGCAGCAGTTGTTCTCATGCACTGTTGGGCTTGCCAGCCGCTACCTCTTGGCTGTGCATTTGGCAAAATGGAACACAAACCATCATCATTCCTGGCAAGCCAGAGTGGCTCCAGGTGTAGTACATGATCCCCAGTGTGCAGGTTTGGGATCTGTTTGAAGGAATATGATGTCTTTGAGGCCTGTCTCTACCTGTTTCTAAGTCATTACAATTGTTGTATTGCATCACCCTGTTCCTTCAACAGGGCCAAATCAGCTCCGTTTGGGAAGGGAAGAGAGTGAAAATGCTGATCCAGTATGAGTGCTGCTCATTCTGTTCAGTTCAAAGTGCTAATAAACGCTGACATTGTGATTAAGGATACCCTTTTTGCTTCATGCTGCTGTTTTCTTTGTATTTATCTGCCTGTACATAGGTTGATGAAAAAAATGTGGGAGAGCCTGGTTGGCTTTATGGGAGTTTTCAAGGACATTTTGGTTGGTTTCCATGCAATTACGTAGAAAAAATACCAGAAGGAGAAAAATCTTTATCTCCTAAGAAGGCCTTACTTCCTCCCATAGTATCTTTATCTACTACCTCAGCTGCTTCAGAGTGAGTTTTTCTTACGTTTGTGTTCAAGTCACTTTTTCTAAATTTAGCAAAGACATAATGTGCTGTATAGTTTCTATTCGGTGGTTTGGGGTTTTTTTATTGTTTTGGGGTTTGGTGGGTATTGTTGGTTTGGTTTGGTTTCAGTTTCAATATAAATGCAGAAAACTCACTGAAGAACCTACCTGAAAGTCTTAGCTTGGGAATTATAAGTCTTTGATAGTCTGCTTCACAATGTGTAGAATGTGTTTTATATATGTTAAAAAAAAAGTATTACTCTGCTTGAGGTGCTTTTAAAATAAAAATTGTAATGTGTTCAATATGCCTGTATTCAATTTTCAGACCACTTTCACCAAGTAAATCTGCGGAAGAATCTGACTACCAAAACATCCCTTTTTCTAGCTTGAATGTTAATACAGCATGGCAACAGAAATCAGCTTTCACTCGCACTGTGTCCCCTGGATCTGTTTCACCCATTCATGGACAGGTATATTGTGTGAGAGTGGAGAACTTGCTGTATTTTAGATTCATGTTAATGAAACTAATTTAAAGAAAAAACAATCCAAAACACACCTTTTCTAATACAGGGTGCACTGAACAGGCTAGATGATAAAGAAGCTAGTCTGAATGCTCCACTAGTGTGCTTTGACATAATTCCTTATGTTTCCAGGGACCACTGAGCAAAAAGGCTCATGCAGTATGTTTCATAATTCTAAAAACAATTTTCACCTGTAATTAGACACACAAGATATTTCTAACAAATAAGAAGTAGAATTGAGAGATTGTTCCTCAATTAGCAGCTTGTATACATCAAGCCCTCATTTGCTTAAACTTCAGTAAAGGATACATCAATGTTTGCTTTTTAACGCTTGCACCAGTTTGGGGTAGTGTGGTCATTCAACATCTCCACTTGTGTCTTAACAGGGGCAGCCTGTTGAGAACCTAAAAGCACAAGCACTTTGCTCTTGGACTGCAAAAAAGGATAACCACTTGAATTTCTCAAAAAATGATATCATTACTGTCCTGGAGCAGCAGGAAAACTGGTGGTTTGGAGAGGTACATGGAGGAAGGGGTTGGTTTCCAAAATCATATGTCAAGCTTTTACCTGGGAGTGAAATCAAGAAAGAGGAGTAAGTGCAACTTTTACTTTTTGTTTTATTCAACAATTCACAAAAAGAGGTGGTTTAGAGTGCAAAATTCTTGCTTTAAAGTGCAGAATATAAACACCATTTACAATTTAAACCACGCCACTTCAAGCTTTTATTGTTTCATTCTGGCAAGCCAAGTAACGCTGGGCTCACTACTGTGTAAACAGACAGTCTTCAAGGCTCAGTGCTGTGAAAAATCAGTGGTGGTTGATTATTCATCAAGTGCCAGACTTTGTTTTGGGTCATTACTGAGTCAGCTCTCTTGCAGTGTAGCTACACTCTGCCTCTGAAGGTGTCAATTTTTAAGTGACCTACAAATAGCTGTAAGCTTGTAAGGTATATCTTGCAGAAGTAGTGTATTTTTCTTTACTTGAAAAGATGTTTGTATGCTGCAGGGTAACTGTTCAGGTAGTAATTCAGTCAGGTAACTGCGGGGGGATAGCTGCACCATTGTGTGTGAATTGTTCTTTCCATGTGTTATGATGAAAGTTCTTAGAAATTCTGTAGAATGAGAGAATTTAGACAAAATCTTGATTTTGTTCTCCTTTTGAATAGCATCATTTGCAGATAGATATTCTGATCTTTCATCACGTTTGTTTTTTTCTTAAGTGGTATGCCTTGGATGACATTTATCTTAAATATCAGTAATCCCTGTCACTGTTTGACAGTCAGGGGTGTCTTTGCAGTTGATTCATTGGCAATACCAGCTTTGAGATAATCAAAGTCTTATCTTAATAGAGAGATCTGTTCTTGATCTGCCTTTTAGTTACACAAACTGTTGTTTTTTTTTCTGCAGACCAGAAGCTATTTATGCAGCTGTAAACAAAAAGCCTAATACACAGTCTTACACAGCAGGAGAGGGTAAGACAGCATGAAATACACTACTTAATGATACAGCCTTGTTTTGCTTCATGGCATGTGAATAAGCTTAAATATGTGATGGGTTTCTGAGCAGGCCTTAATGCTTGTCCAAAAGACACAGTGCAAATGTTGATTTACTGGTACAAGATTTATAAAGCAGGAATGTAAGTAAAGCTTGTAACTAATTCCAGTTGAGCATAGGCCTGGGTTTTTCTTTTTTTTTTTAATGACTGCTCAAGCATTAATTTATTTCTGAAAACTTAAATATGCCTCATACCCATGAGTTCTTTTCCTGCTGTTCTCTACTGCGTTGTGCTGTACTCTAAACATGAGAAGGGAGTTTTAGTCTCCTGAGCGTGGATTGTCTGCTTTTAATCAGAAGGAAGTATATAAATACTGCTAGAGAAAAATTTGTGGGAAGCACTTTCTAGGGTTTTTAATCTAGTGTCTCTCCATGCTTCACCAATTATATTTTAATTTCACTTGTGTTTTCATTTTTGCTGTGTTAGATAAGAATGCTTTTAATCAGGTTTAGGTGTGGAATGTACATGCTTGCTGTGAAACAGAGGGAGGGTGGAATGTTTAATGCAGGAGATGAGTTTTCAAGCTGTGGTGTACAAGCCTCTGCTGATCTGCGGGGTGATGGCAAGGTAGTAACTCTTACTGTGCTAAATTAACACAAACTTGTGTACCTGTAATTCAAAGTTGTAAGCATGAGGTGAGATGGGATTACAATCAAGCAAATAGCTAGGTTGATTCAAAGACTTGTGAAGACATGAACACACTGATGAACATTGATATCAAAGATACCTGTACTTGCATATGATTTATCCTCCTCTCTGAAACTGTTGTCTCCTTCTTTGTATGTGCTGTTTGTACAGAGTATGTTGCACTCTATTCGTATTCAAGCTCTGAGCCTGGTGACTTGACGTTCACAGAAGGTGAGGAAATCCTAGTGACCCAAAAGGAAGGGGAATGGTGGACCGGGAGCATTGACAGCAGAACTGGAATCTTCCCCTCCAATTATGTCAGACCAAAGGATCAAGAAGTGAGTTTGAATTCTGAGAGTTCTGTTAAATACAGTCTCAAAATTTAAATCTCCATGTGTTTTTCTGTCCCCATGCTTAAAGTTGATGTAAACTCTGCTGTTTTTATTGTACATTAAAAGTTGATTTTTGTGTCTTTGTAGGCTTCTAGTAATGCTGGCAAAACTGGCACTATAAATAAGAAACCCGGTAAGTGTGTGATAACTTTTTAACATTTAGGACTGTTTTGTAAGTGGCTGTGAGCATTTAGGTTCATAGCAGTGTTTTAATGGTGAGTTATGTTCTTAGCTGCAAGATATGTACCAGGATATTTCTATGTATCTACCTCTTACTGTAATGAAAATGCAGTTAATATATTTTCTTACTAACAAGCACAATTCATGTATTATCTTTTCAGAAATTGCTCAGGTTACAACTGCCTATGCTGCGTCAGGAACTGAACAGCTTAGTCTTGCTCCAGGACAGCTAATACTTATTCTGAAGAAAAACGCTAGTGGATGGTGGCAAGGAGAGTTGCAGGTAGTTATTGAATAGGAAATAATTGTGACTTGGGGCAAGGAGGTGATTTTGGGTTTAATTTGAGAAAACAACTAAGTGTGGTGTTCTAAAAGCTGGCTAGAAATCATAAATACGGTATAAACCAGATTTAGGGGGAAAGAAGGTTTTTGTTTAAACCTTGGATTACTGGGGGTTTTTGTTTGTTGCTTTGGAGTGGGCTTTTTGGTCACAGAAAACAATAAAGCTGTCAGTGTGTGCTTGAGATGGGAAAGAGAGTTGTTGACTGTTCATAAATTGCTTAGGATTTAATTGGTAAAACATTACATTGTAAAATTATTGTAATGAAAGAACTGGAACTCTTGGAAGTTGGAGCTGGCAGCTAGTTTATTGCGAAGGTTGGTGATCCCGCTTTTCTCCTCTCCCCACCTAGTGATGAATTTCTAGTCCCAGGTGTTGAGGGTACTGTTACATGACATTCTTCTTAAATCATAGTATTTTGACTTTTGGAGCCCTATGAATCTTGTCTGTAATAGCCTTCATCTTTGCAACCAATGCAAAAAGTTTAATCATGATCTTATAATGTCTTTTTGTTACCCTTTAGCTGAATCTGCAACATTACCCTGAATTTAAACATGTTACTTCCAGTAATGAATGCTATTTCCAGTAGTGGGATTGAACATTCAGCACAATAGAATGTCCTGTCCTCTTAATATCAGTCTGTTGGCCTTTGCCAAGGTATTCTACAGCCACACACACTCTTGTTTTGAGTGAATACTCTTGCTAACACCCATCTTCCCTCTCCCACAGTTAGAACAGGGCTGATACAACTGTTCAGCATCAGTTTTTAAAACCAGCCTGCTTTACAGATACAGGAGGAGAGATCACAGTGAGCAAGTCAAGAAATTGCTGCACTGAGTTTCTGTGGATTAACAGCAGTGGAAAGCTTACTCACAGCATGTACAAAGACATGAATAGTTTGTATTTGAAGAAAAGTAAGCCCAGTGCTTGTTCAGGAAGAAGCCTCAAAGAATAAAAAGACAAATAAAAAAGCGGGAGAAGGGAAACTGCGATCCCTGATTGTCAGTTCTTGATAGTTTGATAGTAGTAGACCTCAGTTTGCAGTTAGGTGTTTCTAAAATCTGTGCTCACTTTTATATCCAGATTTGTGTGTATATGCGTACTCTGAAGTATATTTATTTCTTCAGTGTGTGCAGAGATCATTTTTACCTATGGGACTAAAAAAGAAAACACTGAAAAAT
Source organism: Pezoporus occidentalis (assembly GCF_034315485.1). Lineage (NCBI taxonomy): Eukaryota > Metazoa > Chordata > Aves > Psittaciformes > Psittacidae > Pezoporus > Pezoporus occidentalis. Next base: position 1,611,115 of record NW_026915910.1, on the reverse strand, counting down.
AAAAATCTTCTCCAAGTCTCACATGCTGCAGTAGGTAGGAAGTGACATCAAATACTTAGGTCAGGGTTTTGGAAAGAAGCTTATGGTAATTGTAACCTCTGTTGTGGCCATCTCCTCGGAGACTCCTGGCACGATGCATAAGTGGAATGTTTGTAGAGCAGATTTTGAGCCACTCAGTTAAATTATGCACTGAAATCATTAGCTGCACTTGAAAATATGGGATGAACACAGTTGCTAGAATATATTCGGGTGCAGTTTTATTTTAATTGGATTGTTTTATCCTTAAACAGATTTTTTTTTTTCCTTTTGAGATCTGTTTAGTATTTAGTTGGTGTTTGGAATCCTGACTTTTTGTCTTGTGCTGGCATAACTGTGTGACATATTTGTTGTGTTTTTCCCAATCTATAGACTACTTCATTTCTTAATTGTGTACTGACCATTTTGTTTAAAATGTTTATTTAATGTTTAAATGTTTTGTTTTAAATGTTTATTTACAGGCAAGAGGCAAAAAGAGACAGAAAGGATGGTTCCCTGCCAGCCATGTGAAATTACTGGGTCTGAGCAGTGAAAGAACCACATCTGCTGCTCCCTCAGGTAAAAAAAAAAGAAAACAAACAACCAAAGAAAGACTTTATATTGAATTTAGAGTATTTTATGTAACTGCTTCAATTCTTCTGCTATTCTGAATTACATAATTAGCATAATACTGTATTTAATGGTCTGTGGTGGGTTGACCCTGTCTGGACACCAGGTGCCCACCAAAGCTACTCTGTCATAGACTTCCTCAGCTGAGCAGGGGCCATAAAATATAGCAAAAAGCTCATGGATTGAGAGAAGGACAGGGAGAGACCACTCAGGATTAACATCGTGGGCAAAACAGACTTGACTTCGGAGAATTAGTTTAATTCTTTAATTATTTTATATTAATATATATTAATAATATATTAATAATTATAATAAATAATTAATTTATTACCAATAAAATCAGAGCACGGTAATAAGAAATCGAACCAAATCTTAAAACGCCTTCCCCTCACCCTGCCCTTCCTCTGGGCTTAAAAGGACTCCCTAATTGTCTTACCTCCCACCCCCCAGCATGCAGGGGGATGAGGAATTCACGTGTTTCTGTTGATCCTTCCTCCCCCTGCTCCAGCATGGGGTTCCTCCCACAGAAGACAGTCCTCCATGAACTTCTCCAATGTGAGTCCTTCTGACAGGCTGCAGTTCTTCATAAACTGCTTCAGTGTGGGTTTCCCCCACAGGGTCACAAGTCCTGCAGCAAACCTGATCCAGTGTGAGCTCCTCTCTCCACAGGCCGTAGGTCCTGCCAGGAGCCTGCTCCAGCATGGGCTTCCACGGGATCACAGCCTCATTTGGGCAATCCCCTACTCCGGTGTGGGGTCCTCCATGGGGTGCAGGTGGAGATCTACTCCACTGTCCTCCTCCATGGGCTGCAGGGGCACAGCCTGCCTCACTATGGGCTGTACCACGGGCTGCAAGGGAATCTCTGACCCAACACCTGGAGCACCTCTTCCCCACCTTCCTCGCTGACCCTGGTGTCTGCAGAGCTGCTGCTCTCACATACCCTCACTCTTCTCTCCACCTGCAGTTGCTCCTGAGTAGTAACTTTCTCCCCTTCTTAAATACATAATCCTAGAGATGCTGCCACCATCACTGATGGGTTCAGCCTTGTCCAGAAGTGGGTCCATCTTGGAGCCACTGGCACTCACTCTGTCAGACGTGGGGGAAGCTTCCACCAGCTTCTCACAGAAGCCACTCCTGTAGCCCCTCTGCTACCAGAACCTTGACATCCAAACCCAGTACATAGCTGTATCTGATTGTAGTGTCACTTTGGAAGGTATTGTCCTAGTTAGAACCTGGGTCTTTTGACAGACATGACCATTCAGCAGTTGTCTGTATCCAAGAAAGGATCTCACAACTTCTTAATCAAAACAATTCTTCATAGGGTCCCTTCCTAGCATGTACTATTCGCTACATACCTTACAGCAGAAACTCTTGTCATACAAAGATGTTTATATCCAGAAATCTGTGAGAATGAGCAGTGCATCTTCTATGGCAAGAGCTTTCTAGTTTTGCAGGGTGTACTAAAGAGCCATACTCTTCTCATTTGGAAACTCCATGTTCTGAAATCTCACAGAAAACTAACAGTCCTTGACAAACACCTTGGAATTACATGTACTGCTCCTTCTAGGGAAGGAGACTGAGCAGCAGATTTCCACTAGATTTTTCCATTTGAACGGCCAGGTACAAATGAGATTATTTCACAGATAATGAGCTTTTTTGGTTCTACATGCTTAAATTGTGCTGTTCTCCTCAGATATGACTTGCTTATACAACAGCTGCTGGGTGTTACTGGACCAAACTTCCCTTCAAATAAACTAGCACTTCACAATTAACTAACGCACATTTCCTCTTCCTTTGCTACATTTTTTTTCTCACAAGTACCAGGTGTAAGATAATCAAATTCACTTTCTTTTCCAAGGCAGTAAAAGAGATAGGAGCATGCTTGATTATATTTTATGATGTTTAGAAGTGGATTTGGCTATATGCTATACTAACTGAATCCATTTGCTACATAAGTGCCTAGATACAATAAAGTAGAACTAAAGATTATTGCCTGGCCCAATTGGAAAGAAAAGGGAGGTTTGTTCCACATCAACATCAGATCATGTGGCACTTTTCTTATGTAACACTGTATGTGATATTGTTGTTTCTTTCCCATGGTTGTGTAAAGCACTGAAAAAAACAGTGTTAATACTTGTGTAACTATTCTGGTATTTTGTTTTTTTTTTCTTCGTAGTGTGTCAAGTGATAGCTATGTATGATTACATGGCAAACAATGAAGATGAGCTTAGTTTCTCCAAAGGGCAGCTTATCAATGTACTGAGCAAAGATGATGCTGACTGGTGGCAAGGAGAAATCAATGGTGTGACAGGTCTCTTCCCCTCAAACTATGTGAAGATGACCACGGATTGTGATCCAAGTCAGCAGTGTAAGCAACTTCTTTCATTTTATTACCTTATTTCAAAGGTGCATTGTTATTCTTCTTTGCATTTGGAATTTGGAGTTCCAGGCATCAGCAGAATTTATTGGTACTTTAAATACTCTTTCTTTAAATAATTTTAGTATAGTACTAAGTACTTCAAATATTTTTCTGTTCAACCTACAAACAACCATCACGTTACCAGCCAGCCTGGGGGTGGTAGGAAGAGTGCTCAGGTTAGCTAAAAATGCTGGATTCCATAAATATTCCCCTTCCAGATGCTGATGTTTGATAACTGACAGAGACTGGGAATTGGTACAGGCATTCTATGCTCCACTATAGAACTTCCTCGAGTTTTATAAAACAAGAAAAAGTGTCTGCTGTAGTCATCTTTAACTTACAAAGTAAGTTACTAAATAATCAGTTAAGTAAAAGTAACCATAGAAAGGGTAGGAAAAAGATTCTAGCATTGGCAAGTGATCTGTCCTATGGTAAATATGTGTGTCCTGGCTCCCAGCAATCCAGCTCTCATCCAATGCTGAGAAACAAGATACACATAAAAACATAGGTTAAGCTGAAAATTATCAGCAGCAGGCTGAGAACTGAACGCTAGAATATACACCTGCCTGACACTGAATTTTCTCTGCCTTTTTTGCACATGAACACAGTAAAGGTTTCTGGTGACCCACACACATGCACACACCATTTTTTTTTCCCCTTTCTTCCACCATTATTACTCCTGAGGCACTGTGATTAAACCAACTTTTATATCAGCCCATGCCACCAGTGGGTTTGGGAATATATCTTGATGCTCCTTTGACATAACAGCCTTGTCCCTTCACTTGCCTTTTTTTCCCTAGGCATCATTTGTAGTTTTCTCAGTATAAAGACACATATCCAGAAGTCTGGTTCAGTTTCACTCTTAATAGACTATAGGTAGCATGTAGGACCAGTTTGCACTTAAGATTTGATTAACATAGGTGTGTTGTTACAGAAGAATTCACAAATGCTGTGATGAAGGTACTGCTTGGATTGGAAAGGTAAAATATTTAACCTGGGTGGCTTGTTACGGTACCTGGGTAGAATGCACCGTTCCTGAGGTTTGAGCTGCATTACATCTGTGCCCACATTTCTGGTAACACATTGATTTATTTTTTTTTTTTTCTCTGTGTATTTTTTTTAATGCCTCTGGCCAGTGTGGCCGTGAGAACAAAAGCTTCTGCAGTTAGACTGAACTTACCATTCTTTTGATCAAGCCTATCTAACTCATTAAAATGATCCTTTGAAAGTCTTGTTGTTGTTTACAAAATCTCAGTTTTGAAGAAATCGTGTAGACTAAACCTAGAGATTAAACTCTAACATTAAGAGTCTGTCTGAGTGTTAAAACTTTCTGAATTTTCAAAAGCTATGAAGATACTGTCTTATCACACCGGGTGTGTTATCATATAAAGTAATGTTGCTGAAAGTGCTAAGTGTGAGGAGATTACATACACCGCTTGTTTTCAAGAGAAGCAGTGCTGAGACCAAGTTGTAATTGGAAACCTCTGATATAACGGCTAGGTTTTTGTCATTATTTGCCGATATGTCTTTAGGGTGCTTCTCAGATTTCAAAGTTGTGGAGTAAAAATATTTCCATCCAAATCAAACTGTGCCTGTGTGAACAGAACTTTCCTTTGAAAGTATATTGACAAAAGGCAGGCAGTGGCAGTTGGGTAAGCTGATGTGCACCAGGTCATCCATACTTGATTGTTAAACTTTTGTCTAAGAAGTAGTCTGCTGTGAAGCAAATCTGCTGGTGCATAATTAACAAAATCTTCCTATTGGTGAATGAAGAATACATTGAATTTCATACATTTTAAATTCTCTGAGCATTTCACATGAGCTGACTTACGTATCAGCTTTGTGCTGGGATTTGCCACTCTTGTGATATTAAAACATACACATTTGGAAACTTCAGGGAAAGTCTTGCTTTAAGTCCAGAGCCTGCTCAAAACCAGCATGGCTTGTTAGCTCAAGCACAGAGCTGTGCAAATACTGTTACACAGATTTCACCTGGGCTGGGGTGCAGAGTGGGAGCCAGTAAGTTATGTTAGCAGTAAGCTAGTGCCGCATCACTCTTCCGTAACCAGAGAGGTATTTAAGTGTGTACTGACTGAACTTTCAAACTTCCTTGGATTTCCTTAAAATATTTTCTGCTCACTCTTAAACATAGTGCAGCTCCTATCACTACTGTTGAGAAATCACTAAGCAATTGTCCCATAGAAATGTTGATGTGGCCCTCTAGGGACCAGCTTATGCATACGACAATATAATTTTTAAAATAGGTTGTTGTAAAGAATTGTTAGTCTGAGCATTGTAATGTTTGCCAGAGAACAGCAGTTTCTTCCACTGTCTTTCTAGATGGTCAAATATCAATGGTATTTGAAAGGGAGCAGACAGATTTGGTTTACTCAAATAGGTTTGCAGCTTAGGAAGGATCTGCTTTTCCTGCAAATTTAAACTCTGCTGTACGGACCACCTTCATATCTGGTGTCTTACCTGACACTTACTAGTTATAGCTGTAATGGCAAGCTTCTCTAGCAAAGAGGGAACTTAGGTTAGTGAGGTGTTTCTTTCTCTCGGGTTGCTGAAATAGCTCTCTGAATGGAATAAACTGTGCTAACAAGGTCACTTCTTCTGTTGGTGTAGCTGCATAACCTGGCCTAGGGTCTCCACAAAGAAAAAGAAGTGGAATCAGCTAAGGGTGTCTTGGGTCTGTCAAAAGGTCTCTTACATACAGTTGTGGTTGCAGAACACAAAATACTTGAGAGTGATGCTCTCAGTGACTGTGGTGATGGTTAGACTTATTTGTGTTTTAATGACATTTTAATATCCCTTACTCTAATGTTTGCACAGAAGTAATCACAAAGAATCAGTAAGATATACAGGAGGTTTCAAAATATAAATAGGTATAGATTTAAAGTAAAGGAATGTGCATCATCTCATAGTCTCTGTTCTTTAAGTGCTTGTTCAGGCTGTTCAGAGTCAGATCTTTCTTGTCTTGCCAGTACCTGTCTAGGCCATGTCTACCAGGTTTTCTTCCCATTGACCCAAGGGCCGTGTAAGGCAGGTAGGTATTGTGCATCTACCACTTCCATTTCCACCCAGTGGCCTGGTCTGGAGATAATTTCTCTTGTTTCAGCCAGTCTGTCTGCATTAAGCAGTTGCTCTTAGAAACTTGTTCCCTCCTTCTCTCTTGCCTTTTTCAGCGAGAGAGCTTTTTTCCAATTTTTCATCTTATCCATGCGACCAGTCTGAGCCTTGTCCTTGTAGTTTCCTTAGCTGAGATTTTCTCCGCTCAGGTGCCTCGGATGGAGGCAAGACAGATGCTCCTGCTACATACTTGGGTGTTTTTCAGTGTTAAGAGATCATTTCACTTCTCAGAGATGTTCTTGCTGAGAGCTGGACAGCCCAGCCAGGTAGAAACACTTACGCTCAGTGTGTAGAGGCTTCCAGTTCATCTTACCTGAGATAACCGTTTCCCTTTGCGAGACTGGTCTTTCATAGAGGTGAATGTTGTACCAGTTCTTTCTACTCTAATGTACATATAATTATTGTTTCTGTTCACTCTTTTATACTTTTCTTAGCCCAGCATTGCTGCAATTCCTCAGCCACCTGATTTACCCCTTCAGGTGCTCAGACCTGAGCTCCTGGTAGTCCCCATAGCCTGATAAGCGCCTTCTTCCCCCATTCAAACCTGCCTGCTCTGTCTTCTGCCAGTGCAATGGCAAAAGTTAGGCTGAGGTCAGATTTCTCTCCGTAGACTGTTCTTCACGTGTATGATGATAGTGTGAATTTCCCTGGGTATAAATTTGATGTTCACAGTAATATCACTAGATCTATATATTTTTTTCCTCCTCGAACCTTACCTGTAGATGTGACACGAGAGACATGAGGCAAATCGTGTCCTTTCAACAGCAAGGATCTGTATTTCCTCAAGTTTATCTCCATGCACAAAAGAGCATTAGGATTCCTATCCAGTACTGTCTCGTGAATGAAGCTGTCCAATTTTCAAGGACGTTGATAGTGAAAAAACAAGTTCTGAACAGACCTGCTTATGCCAGGTGCACTTGTGTATCTGTATATGGACAACACATTCAAAGTTCCCGAGTTATTGCCAGGTAACTTCTCTTTATGATGATGGAGTAAGAATTTGTGGTATGGCTTTGAGGTGTTGCATGTTGCCAGTCCGCATTCATTTTTTAACACGTGAAGATAAGTAATTTGTTCTAAGATTTTACTCAACAGCTCCAGAATTTTACCCTTTTTACCAAGAATCTAATACAGAATAAAAGCCTTAGTTCATAGTGAACATGGTCATTTTGTATTTCTAAAACTACTTGGTAGTTTTGACTTTCGAACTACTGACATTCTAAAACTTGGTAGTTTTAGAATGTCAGTCAGGTTTGATAAAGATTCTGTGTGGAAATCCTGGGGTCTGGAATAGTCTCCAGATTGCCCATGAAGTATGTGCAGCTGCAGCCCACGTCACACATCTGCCTTTAACCTGACTTCGCAGTGCCTCTTCCAGAGCGGGGAAAACTCGGTTTCTGATGGGTGTATTGAGTGATGTGGTATGTCCTACTTCATGGACACATATTACAAGGTTTTAATTCCTTTCAGGCTTTGAGCAGAGTCAAACAGGTTAATTTTTGTGTGCCCATATGAGTAAATTCCAGTGTGGCTTTTCTTTACAAGTTCAGTTTGTATCGGATTTTCTAATGTCTCATTACAAGTTTCTCAGGAGAAATCCTGGCTTTGTTGACATCTTAGGGAATTTTACTGTTGCCTTTAAAAAAACCCTAGGGTTTGACCTTGTGTTGAGTCTACATAACAGAAGTCTTCCTTGGGAAGAAAGTGTATTCAACTCAATCAGCTACAAGTGATTTCAGAGTCAGTGATGGCTGGTCACGGGTACTGTGTGTGTTTATAAATATGAAAATGCAAGAGTCGAAGCTCATGATACCTGTTTTCAGAAAGTTGAATGTCTGTCATTCCTTTCTGACCTTTCTGTTGTTGTTCTGTCTTGTGTCCGTAGAACTCATGTGTTTCACTCTTCAAATTTATGTTCATTTTATCCTTCATTTTTTTTTTGTTTTTTTTAGGACCCAATGTTGTCTTCCAGTGTGAAAGCTCCTCAGAGACCCACTATCCAAGTTTGACTGTAGCGTGGAGGCAGGGTGGCCAGCCCTGCTCACATTTCTCTTGACACAATCTTTTGCTTCGTTTGAACGTTAGATCCAGTCAAGAAATTAGGTTTTTGTGGGTTTTCTTATAATCTGCACTTACAGTTGATTTGTAAAAGCAGAAAGGATAGTGGGTCTTTGTGTGGCTTTCACTGCTGTTCATTCTTGTTTCCTTTAGTATTTTTCTTCGGTATTGATAATCGTAGATCATTAGCATGCATATCGAGTTATCATTTGTATGGTGGGATTGCAGACACACAAAGACCCACTATTTGCACAGTTTGTTTGAGCTGTTTTGAACGGGCAGTTGTGTTCTTTCAATGTTGTAATGTACATACTTTGCAGAATTAAAATGTTCATTGATTACTGTTCTAATGGACTTGATTTAATCTCTTGCATATTAAGCTTTTAAAATTGACAGCCTACAGGGCTCATCCAGAAAACAAACCCTACCTGTCTCTGCTGCTGATAGTCACTGTGATTACAAACATGCTACAAGATCTAAGATTTAGATCTGGTGTAGTCCATCCAGCCTTTTAATACCCTTTTTAACTGGGGAAAGTACAATTAAGCATAGAGCAGAGGATATTTTAATCTTCCTTCACAGTAGTACTATCGCAGGAATTCAGGTTGTTTTGGCTCTCTATGTCCTATCCCTAAATAATCTCCTTTAAGTACTTTATTCTGATAATTCGTATTTGCTTTCAGTTTTAGGAAACCACAAACATGTACTAGTTACTGCAGTAAGTACTTACACTCTGTGCTACTAGGCCCTTTCCCTGCCCCTTTTCTGCATTAAATAGTTAATGGTACTAGAGAGTTTTATCTGGTTATGGTCTGCCGTGTCTTAAATAAATACTATCTGAAAGCTGCTGCTCTTTCTGTTAAATAAATCAGCAGCCTGATGCATAGGTAATCTTGGTAAATAGGTGTTGCCAGAAAAGAAACACTAACAGATACCTGGAGCTGAAGGCAGAGCATTTGGGTTTAGAAATGGAACTACACTCCTCAGCTCAAAAGTGATCCTTAAAAGTAGTTGTGGCACGTCAGCAGTGTGGTCCAGTGAGGGTGCCCGTGTTCTAGCAGTCTGGGGGGAAGGAGGGACAGACCAGGGCTTCAGGACTATAACCCTGATACCCCTTTAAATAAAAGAATTAATTTAATAGCAGACTACTTGTCTGTTTAAATAGTTCTGTGCTCCTGTAACAACAGGAGAGATCTAGTAGACATGGTATTTAATTTAGTTGTTTTTCTGAACATGGTCATGAAACAGCAAAGGTCACTTATGCAATCAGAAATGTTTACAAAACACTGCTTGTTTACTATATACATACATACATATATATATGTATATATATGAATGAATGTTGTGAAGGTACTATCAGGAAAAGGTTAGTCCAATTGCAGAGATTTAAAAGCCTTTCTCCAAAATTTCTATGTTATGTATTTAATATATTTGATCAAATAATGTATATGTGCCCTTTACTTCAGAGATGTATCTTTTGTGCAATACAGACTACAGCAATGTGCCTACATAAAGCTACAAATGGATTTTTATTCTGGATGTATTTTGTCTAAACCAGTATTTTGTTATAGAGTGAAATCATGTTATTGTAGGCAAATAATGTGCTAGATAATTCCTCAGGTGTTCTAGCTGACTTGATTTCCTTATGAAACCTTAAGTATTTGTACTAAAATATGCTCATCACCCTGAATTGCCTTCTCTGAATTTCTGAGTTTGAAAGCCAGTTTAATGCAGGCTGAAGTGTGTTGTGCTACACCAGTGTCATCAAGCAGCCACAATAGTTTAATAATTAGGTGATCTTATAAATTATCCCATTTCTATAAAGGGTTAACCTGCGGGATTTGAGCCAAACTGATTTTCCAATGCTCAGTGACAGTTCTCCTTAAATACCAAATTGCTACTAATGTCTAAAAAATTAAAACCAACTTTGCATCCTATGTGGGATGTTCTAGGAAATAGTTATGTGGCATTTGCCAAAACCAGCTGGCATTCTACTTGTTTTTTAACTGATACAGTTGAATTTTAGGGTAGTGTTGGGTGAAGTGTCATCAAGTAGCCTTATTACTGGGTATGTAGATATGAGCATTGATAATTACTGGAACAGCTGCCCCTCAGTTTGAACTGATGAGTATTGAAACGAAGCATTTTGGGCTTTCACGGTTACCTTTTAATGTCTCAGTATTTACCCAAGTACGCTCTAAATTTTCCAACTGTGATAATAAAAATAACAGTAATAATACACCTTAATAATGCTGATTGAAAGAGGTATAGCCCCTGCCTTCAGTAGTTATCTCTGCTGCAGATGTCTGCCTAATACAGCTCAAGCACAGTCACCCAAGAGCTCTGCTCTGCCAGTGCACACTGGTGCAGAAAGAAATGAATGCATACATCAGATCATGCTGAGGGTGTATTTAGGGCAAGATTATTTTAAACTGATGTCCCATATCAATGAAGAGGTGTCGCTGATAGAAGCTGCACTTAAATCAGACCTCTATCATTTAAAAACAAAGTCTGATTTAAAAATGGTGTTTTTTTCTCTGGTTGTGTGCAATCCACTCTCTTGGTGATAGAAGTCCATAAAGTGAGTTCAGCTGTCATCCCAGCTAGTGCTGTAAAACTAGTGTTGAAGCATTCATCCTGTATTTGGGTGAGAAAGGTTGGCTTTGGAGCTAAGGACAAGGTGGAAAACAGAGGTTTTTGTTGAACTGATGGTCCCCAGTCAAGAGCTGAGAATCCACATGTTGCTCGTAGCTAACAGTTAAAACTGAAGCCAACCAGGAGAGCAAAATACGATGTTGCCTGCAGTGTAATACTGCTTAATACTGTTTCTTGTGGGACAGCAGAGAACAGGGGCCATGTTGTACCTGGGAGTAAGAATGTAAACGATGCTGTAAATGCACAAAACCAGTTACTAAACACTTCCTAATTTTGTAACTGTCTAGTTTGCATAATGGACCAACAACCTACAAAAGCTTTTTACAGAAGCTTAGTTCACAGAGCTGAGCTCCTGCTCCAGCAGTTGGATCCATGTAGGACAGTTGTGCCACCACCAAGACCCAGTTGCAGGGCTGGGGTGTGCGAGTAGTCAGTGACAGTGAAGGGCTGTGAAAGCATTCAAAGCACTGTCGTAATGTCAGTGTTAATAACATTACAGTTAGGAGTGCAGAAGACATAAAGCTCTGTTGGATATTTATGCCATCCCAATGCTTTGTCAGATCATAATCTCTGTGTGATTTTCTTGAGTTGGGTTGACAACACCTGTAAATAACTGCTCGTAGGAATGCCGACAAGCTGTGGCCTGTAGTACTGTTGGGAGCTGCTACAGGGCAATGCTACTTTAATGTAATGAACTAATAAAACTGCTATGTAGTGGTGTGTGCTGCCTTAAAATCTCTTCTTGCTGTTCTTTTCAAGCTAGAGTATTGATGTTTGGGGTGGTTGTTGCAACATGCAAATGCAGGCTGTGCTTCGCATGAGGCAATTGTTTGTCTGTTTTTAAACAAAGTTGTAAGATACCTATGCAAATGCCTTTTATTAAAGGGACACATGAAAGTTTGTCTGTTGTGGTTTTTTGGTCCATCTCTTGAGGATTTTTTTTCCACACCTGAGTAGCTTGGTACAAGCATTTGTTACCTGGTGCGGTGAAGGAGTGACTTGATTTTGCTTTTCACCTCTTGCAAATTGAATCACATTTCTTCAGAGAGAAAAAAACTGCGTTTGTGGATTAGGGGAGACTGGATGAAAGTATTTATTATTTTCCTAGGGCCTGGTGGAAGCTAACTTTTCCATGGCAAAAAAATTCTTGGATTAGTTCCTTTCAACAGGTTTCGGTAGGTACAGAGGCTACTGACAGGAGTACAGTGCGAGTGAGTTAGCTGTATGTGTGACGGCAGAGACTGTAATTTGGCTGTAGGTGACCTTCCATGATGCCATCCGCCTGTTCTCTGGCTGGACTTAAAGGGATTATTTTGGTGCCAGCCCATGGTACTTAAGGTGAGGTCTTTCTATATTAACCTGGGAAAATAGAGGCAGGCAAAACAACCAATGTGCTTTTTCCAGGCACATCAGCTGGCTTGAGCTAAAAAAACAAGAAGGAAAGAAAAAAAATAACTGAAAAAAAAAAAGCCCAAACCACAACCACCCCATTCTCCCTCCAAACAAAAAACCCACAGCCCAACCCTGAACCAAGCTATTTCCTTTTCTACATGCTACCCTCTACCCTTAAATAGTTTTCACTGGTGACCCAAAGGAGCGATGGCTCTGGTACAGGCACATCCTTTGGGACCTTCTTGCCTGTGAGGGTGCTGAGGCCCTGGCACAGGTTGCCCAGAAAAGCTGGGGATGCCCCATCCCTGGCAGTGTTCAAGGTCAGGTCAGACAGGACTTGAAGCAACCTACTCTAGCGGAAGGTGTCCCTGCTCATGGCAGGGGGTTGGAACTGGATGAGCTCTGAGGTCCTTTCCAAACCAAAGCATGCTGTGATTCTATTAATCTGTGACAAGTGCCTGAGCTCCTGTTTGAGGTTTAAGATGTCTTTCCAGAGCTGTAATTTTTAATGTGTTTTTTCATTGTTCATTGATTGGGGAAGTTTGTTGGGGAAGGGGACAAAGCAGTTGATGCCCAAGCAGATCTGGGCATCCGTGAAAGCCTTTTATCCATCTGGCTTTTACCTCAATTCTCTGGAATTGGCATTTAAGAGAAAAATTGTAATTCACTCCCCCTTTTTTAACAAATTAAAAAAGGATTTTTTTTTCAATGGTGGTAGGTCTCATTCATCTTTCTTTCATTGGAGGATTTCTTTTCTACAGAAAGTGCTATCCTTCCCCTTGAATGTGCTTAAATACAGAACATGTCAGTATTTGGAAGGGATTTCTACCCGTTCCCCATGCTTTTCAGGCAGTTGACTCTCCTGCAGAGGAGAGCATCTTTTGACTCTGAAATGCGGTAGTTTTTCATGCAGGGCTAGTTATGTTAGTAGGGAGAAAGTATTTCTTGTTCAGGTATCTTTGGAGAGGGATGCACAATTTTAAACACAACTTTAAAGACTGGGATTTCCTGTTTATAAACTCTCCAGCTTGTTTTACCCTGCCCTGGTGAGACAGCTGCTTCCTCATCTTGCAGAGCAGGATTTATCACAAAAGGAACCGTGGTTACAGATGGCATCTCTCACTTGCCATGCCCTCTGCTTTGATAGGTACCAGACACTCACTACTTGCTCTGTTAGATGTTGTCAGGAGGGAGCTCTGCAGATCATGCTGAGGTTGCCTGAGCTGCCCAGCAGTCCCCTGCTCTGGCTGTTAGGGGCAGGCTGGCTTGCCTTCCCAAGGTCATATAAACCTCTTAGCCTAAGTCACCTGAGGGAGCTGAGCTTCCCGCTGCTTTTCCTCAGCAATCTGGGGACCTTGGGATGAAGCTTCCAAGGACAGATTGGATGGGGCTTTGAGCAACCTGGTCTAGTGTGAGGTGTCCCTGCCTGTGGCAGGGGGTTGGAACTGGATGAGCTTCAAGGTCCTTTCCAACCCAAACATCTTGTGATTCCATGATTCAGAAGAAAGAAACCAAACCAACGGCTTTCAGCTGTCAAAAAAACAAGGCGGTTTTACTGCTTCCACACTCACTCCTAGCTGCTAAACTAGCAGAAAACCAGTGTTTTCTTTTTCCCCTCAAAATTTGCTTGCTGTCAGGTAAGTGTCAGAATTGATGCAAGGAAAGAAGGGAACAGGAATGTGGGAGGAGAATGAGTAGAAATGTAGATCCACTCTTTCCATACCCCTAAGCCACTGCGGCCACTTTGGAAAAACATTGGCAAACGCATAGTAGGTTGTTTTATTGTGTCTCATTCGCCTTTCTTCTCCTATCCAAATGCGAGAATTCACCCTCTCAAATCAGATGCGTGGATTGCATACTGGGGGGGTTTATACCAGTATCATTAGACCCATCAAAATCTGGGATGTTTTCACTAGTGCTTATTTAAGTATGAAATAGCCCTCTCCTGTTCATCCCAAAAGCTGATAGTCCAAACACAAGGTTAGCACAAGAGCCAGTTAATTTAACTGCACTTCTGTAACTGGTAAAGAGCTTACAAACCAAATCTATTTTAAGAGCATAAAAAAAGGCCTGTTTTGCTTCCAGTGTTTGCTTCAGCTTTAAGCAGTCCGCATGAGAGAGACACAAAGCCAAGCATAGGGGTTGTTGTAACAGCTGTGATAGCAACAAACAGCAACAGGGCTTCAGTCTAACCCTGCTTTGGTTGCAGGAGAGCACCTTGCAGCAGGAAAAAGAACCCCCAAGGTCAGTGCTGAGACTGCCAGATCTAGACAGTAAAGTCTGATTACTGTGCAAGCCCTCAGTTATCCTAATATCTCATGTCTTGGGAACCAGATGGGCTTAAACTCAGTTGTGGGCAGACTAAAGAATGATCCTAGAGTCCAGAAGTATCACTTATTGGCCTCAGTCCGTCTTAATGGATTGAGATACCAAGCTTTATAGGAATCACTTTGATCTGTAACATTACTTATTCTCATCTAATTTTGGCCTGATTGTAACTTCGGGAATAACTAAGGGCAGACACAGCATTCTGCACAATCAAAACCACTGCAATCCCTGATCTTCTCATAAAAAATGGCATTTTTTCCAAATCTTGTCAGAAAGTTTAAGATCTGTGATCCTACTTAGGGGTATGAAACAACTGAAGAGTCCCGACTTTAAATCTAGCTTTTGCCTTTACTATTTTACTTCCTTTTGGTGTTCAGTTTCCCTGTTAAAATACTTTGAAGGGTATCATAAAGCTTCATCTGACAAGTGTTTCTCATCTGCTGAAGGCTGCTGGTCCTTCAGAGCAGCTTGATGCCGGTGCAGCAGGATGCGCACCAGCCTGTGCGGTTCCCTATTAGGCCCCTATCACATCAAGTTTAGCTAAATCTTTAGTGTTTCTTGGGTTTTTTCCCCCCCAAAAAATATTACTTAATTACATTAATTAGAGCAGCCTTCCCATAAGCAGATTTATATGCTGCCAGTTAATAGAATAAATACAAGTTCTAGTGTTCTAGACATGTTAGGGTGACAAGGGTCAGTGACCTACAGCCCCTCGTGCTACACTGCCTTCCAGGACACCTGTAAGTTTTCAGAAAGTACCATTCCTCTCGAAACACTGGATCTAAATGAGTCCCTGGGATGTCTTCCTGCTCTCTGCAGAGGCCACAGTTCACGTTGTATTACAGCCTGAAGCCAAGCTGTAGCTGGATGCCCTTAAATGCTCTGTGATTGCTTCTGTGTCATTTTTCCCCACCCTGCCACTTGGCAGTACCCTGCTCGCATGCGGTGGCGGACAAAGGGATCAGAGTTTGACTTCTGTGCTCTCCTTCACCCACTTAAACGTATTCACCACTTTGTTTTTACCAGTTTTTGATTCAGTTGCCAAGTCTCAAACGTTGTCATGCTTACTAACATGTCTGAGTAGAGACAAAGCAGCATGAAGCTGTGAGGTCTGCACGTCACTACAGAAAACTCAGGCTTCATGTTGCTGAATGTCTGTGTGTTCTGTGCATGATTGTGACTGTTCACACTTGATGCATAAGAATAATTCAATGTGTTTCAGGTTCATTTTGTTTCTAAATGAGAAGAAAAAGTTGTGCAACTGTGAAGTTACACAACTGTAATGTTATGCATTCTAACTTTACAAGTTTGTACGGGTGGTTTGTGTCCTAAATTAAGAACCAAAGCAGGGTACCTTAGAAATAGGGTGGAGATCAAAGGGGCAATGTCCTAAATCAGAACCAGATGCATTTTAGCTGACTTCATCTCCCTGTAGACATTGCATAAGGCAAGAGAAAAATGAGTTTTGAAACTCTGTAGCAGAAAAGGAGAAGAAATGAGAAAAAATGTGAGACAAATGGAGGGGCAGGAAGTCGGGAATTCTTATTCTGCACCACAGTACAAGAGCAAGGGATGTTCAAAGAAATGAAAAGGTGACTGAAAAACAGCATAAAGGGGGAGGAGGCTGGTCACTGCATCACTCAGTATTGAAACCCATTCCTGCTGCGGACAGGGTTTGGCTGTGTGTGTAGGCCGAACTACAGGCTGTTCTGTGTAGATGCAGTTTTGTTAATTCATCAGATCTGATGGCCTGAGTGGGATCTAAAACACTGGCTTTCTTTTTGTAGGGTGTGCTGATCTCCAGAGCCTT
This sequence comes from Pezoporus occidentalis, assembly GCF_034315485.1. Lineage (NCBI taxonomy): Eukaryota > Metazoa > Chordata > Aves > Psittaciformes > Psittacidae > Pezoporus > Pezoporus occidentalis. The sequence continues at coordinate 1,594,676 of NW_026915910.1, read as the reverse complement.
GACACTATGCAGCCGATGGAGAGGAAAAGGCAGGGCTACATTCATGAGCTCATTCAGACAGAAGAAAGGTATATGGATGATCTTCAGCTCGTCTTAGAGGTGAGATGTCTTGGATGTGAAAATGCATTTGGAAAAAAACCCACCTCTGTCCTGATGAATAACAATGAAGGGATTCTCATGGATTGTGAAAGGCTTGAGGAAGAAAGGTGTGTGAGCACCTCCCTTTCTGGTGCGTGTTACATGGTTGTCCACCAGGCAAAAATGCCACATTGTGAACGCCATCATTTTACCTGGATCTTCCTGTATTCCAAGTCCTGTTCTTAGGACTTGGACTTAGTGAGCTCACTTGGGCTTAGTGAGCTCACACTTGAGCCCTTAGTCCAGGGCTCAGTGTGCAGGTGATGGGCTGGGCCAGGGTGTCTGGCAAAGCTGAATAGACTCATGACAAGCTGTATAAGCGCCATGAAAGTTTATTGTCTCCCTTCATCTCCAGTTTTATTTCTGGAAGCACGAGCACCTCAGTAGGCAGGGCAGAAACTGGCCAGCATTAGGTGACCGTGGGCATCTGATGTGACCTCTCCGTATGAATCAGCTGTGTGGTGAAATGTTAAAGGTGTTAAATAGACTGAGTTACACATGAATTCTGCTACCCAGAGGTACTGCACTGGGAGGCCCTGGAAGAGACTGTAGCTTTGCACATAGGTTTGACTGCCAGTGCTCTGGAGATGACGTTGGAGGGATGCCTAAGTGGAATTTGTGTAGCCATTGACTCCACAGTCAAGGGAATGCTCTTTTGCTTGCAAGTCCTACTGCTTGTCCCTGTTTGCAGATGCTGATACCAGTGTCAGAAAGAGATCACACACTTAGGAAAACTAGCAGCAGCTGTCACAAGTGCCAGTAAGGAATTGCTTTTAACTTTGGAGAAGTTGGACACAGAGCATTCAGAAAAAGCAAAATCACTGCTAGGCTGACCCAGAGGCTGGGCTGCTCTCGCCTCTGAAGAGCTGCTCACCTCTCTGATTTTTGGCTGCAGGTTTTCCAAAAACCGATGGCTGATTCAGGCTGTCTCACAGAAGGAGAAATGGGGCTGATCTTTGTTAACTGGAAGGAACTCATCATGTCAAATACAAAGCTACTGAAGTGAGTACATATCTGCATTTTCATGTTTTCCTCTTCATCTTCATTCCCTTGTTTCGTTCCCCAGGAAATTTTCTTCATTTAGAGTAACTATTTCTGTCCTTGCCTATTATTTCCTGTTCATGCATGTATTCACAACAGCTAAATACATTCAGATTACCTCACAAAGAAGGAGCTGTTAGGAGGAGGGAGGAGGGGGGAAGGAATAAGCACGAAGAACAGATGCATATTTGCTGTAATAACTTAGAGCCTACAGAAAAAGCACATGCACAGGAGGCATCTTCTCCCTTTTTGGCAAAGTAACCTTCTGCTCTGTAAAGATAGAGACAAAGTGGCTAATAATTCATAGAAATGGGGTGCTGGTTGAACGTAAAGGTTGATGCCGGTTGTGTCAGAAACAGCATCTCAGTCCCACAGACCCCCTCAGGTTCAGCGGGCTGTGTCGGAGAGTGCCTGGGGGTCCAGGCTGGACCCTGTGCTGCCCGGAAGCGCCCGTGCCACGGGAGGGAATTCACCTCACTGGCTCGCATGGTGGATGTAGTGAGGATCTTCATTTAGGCCTCGCAGACTTGGCAGCCAAGTTGGATGATGATTGCTTTCCTCTTCAGAGCCTTGCGAGTGCGTAAGAAAACAGGAGGAGAAAAAATGCCAGTGCAGATGATCGGGGATATCTTGGCAGCAGAGCTCTCTCACATGCAGGCCTACATTCGGTTCTGCAGCTGTCAGCTTAATGGGGCTTCGTTGCTGCAGCAGAAAACTGATGAAGATGCTGATTTCAAAGACTACTTAAAGGTATCTTACTCAGTGGCTTTTCTGCCTTCCCCTTTCCTCAATGACAGGAGCCCATTTAACCAGCATTGACTGGAGCAAAATAACCCAGAAAAGTCTGTAAACAGCTAAGAACTTGCCAAGGTGTATTCGTATGATGACCATGAGTAACACTGTGTGTGCTTTTTATTTATATACCTGTCTTTCTAGCTAATTTATTTCTCTATTTCCCATTTCATTGCTTGTTACGTCAGGGTAACACTAACCCCACAAACCTATGGTGCCAGTATCTGCACCTTCCCAAAAATTCATGCTGGCAGAAGGGGTAAGAGTTTGTGGAGCTGAAATAAAAAAGCTGTTGTTCTGAATGCACTTGGAATCCAGTGTGTCTGAGCAGTGGGGATGTAGCTGGGGCCAGAGGTGTGCCATGAGCATCACAGGCAGGCACACAGCAGGAGTAAGTAAGGAATTGCTGCCATGCTGCAGCTGATGCAGTGGCTTTGAGACCATGAAAGCAGAGATGCCAGAACTGTTGACATCAGTCAATTGTTTCTTTTATGGCTTTGTTTTGTTTTCAACCTGAGTGGAGCCTGTAATGCCAAAATAAAAGCTGGAACAGTTTTGAATGTAATGATTCTGCATGAACAATGACGCTACGGCTTATGCTGGCAAAGCGTCCAGGTACAGTGACAGCTTTCCTGTTTGTTCTAGATATGACTGTTGTTTGCTTTCTGAAAAACCTAAGATTTCTTGGAATGCCTGGAAAAATGAATCTGATCAGATAGTTTTTAGTGTGGTGAGGCAGCTGTTTCTGGATGAGTAATGCAATGTCTCTGTTAAATCTCTGGGTTGCACCACAGAAACTTGCCTTGGACCCTCGCTGCAAAGGAATGCCCCTCTCCAGTTTCCTCCTGAAACCTATGCAAAGAATAACCCGCTACCCTCTGCTCATAAAGAGTGTGAGTACCCTGAGCAAGGTTTTATGGGTGAACGCTTTTGAGTTTGATCTTGACAGCAAAAGCAGAAAAAAAAGCCTCGTCCCTTTATAGGGATTTCCCTGAGAGCATGGAGGACTATTACTTGTGCTTACCTCTGCTTTTATCTTGCTTTCTCCCTTTTTGATCCATACCAGATCCTAGAGAACACTCCGGAAAATCACCCAGATCACAGTAACCTCAAACTTGCCTTGGAACGTGCGGAGGAGCTGTGCTCTCAAGTTAACGAAGGGGTGCGCGAGAAGGAGAACTCAGACAGGCTGGAATGGATTCAGTCCCACGTCCAGTGCGAAGGCCTTGCTGAGGTAGCTGTGTTGGCGTGCTGTATGGCAGAGACTTTTCCAAGTCAGACTGGGGAGGGAATGGGAGTCCTTCTAACATCTCCTGTTGGAGAGTTCCACTGGTGAGCTCTTGGCAGAGAAGCTTTTATTAAATTCTGCTCACAGCCAGAATGTGACAAGCTCCGGGGTTTGCAAGATTTTAGCAGTGGAGAAATCCTGATTATCGTCTCAAAACTGGTACCATTAAAACCATTAAAGGAACAGAAATAACTGATCTCTGAAGTTCTGTTCATGCTGAGTCAGGTGTTACTAGGTGGAATTTAATATAGTGTCTATTTCCCAAGGTTTTCCTTCATGCAGAAAAGTCACAGAAGCCCTCAATGCCAGATCCTCAAAGATAAGTGGGGTTCAGGCTCCTGTACCTTTCAGGGCAGCCTTCAAAATGAGGTGTTGTGACAGTTCTTCACTGGCTTATAAGGAACCATGACCTGACAGGCCAGAAAGGTCTGTCCTAGTTCCATCACCTAATCATGCACCTTTAAGAGGTGACCTGACTGCAGACTCTGCAGGCTCTTCTTAAACAAGGCTTCTGGACAACAGAAAAGTGCCATGAGGTAAATGCCGTCATCCAGTCAGACCCATGTGTGTGGTGTTGGTAAAGCTTAAACTGCTTTAAGCTGGGGGTAGTGCTGATACCATGGCAGATCATAAGACAGTTTCCCTTTTCTTCATTTGTAACTAAATTCATTAAACAAAACAGATGAGCATTTTGAGCAGCTTGAGCAACCTCTGCTGTGAAGAGGAGCAGGAACTGATCTCTGCATTAACTTGTTGCTGCTAATGTGTTTTATCTCTCCTAGCAACCTGTGTTCAACTCCCTCACTAACTGCTTGGGACCACGGAAACTCCTGCACAGTGGCAAGCTGTACAAGGCCAAGAGCAGTAAGGAGCTGTATGGCTTCCTTTTCAATGACTTCCTCCTGCTCACCTATATGGTTAAACAGTTTGTATCTTCTGGCTCTGATAAACTGTTCAGCCCCAAGTCCAACTCCCAGTTCAAAATGTACAAAATGGTGAGTGAATCAAGGTGGTCATGTTGATATAGTGGAACCTGGCATTCCGATGAGGAATGCTGTTCTCCTTGCTAGGATTAGCCACCTGGCCCTGTCTAATCATTTGCTGTCCTATGGGCATGCATGCCGTTGGCTTAGTCCCTGGAAAAAAGGACAGGCTGCTGTGTCCTAGTTTAATAAGCACTTCCATCCATTTTGGTGTGAAAGGGCAGAAATAGCATCGTGCCTGAGCAGCTGGGTTCAGAAGCAGGGACCTTGACTTACATTTGTACAAGTTCCACAAGAAAATACCTTCTTTAGAAATTAGTACAAGGTGCAAGACTTTAAGTTCTGTGTCTACACAGCGCGTGTTCTCCAGACTCTGCAGCTGGGGAGATAAGTTGAAGGGCTGCTTTCCAACAGGGAACCTGAGAGATTCCAGGATTTCCAAACACCACACTGCAGCTCTGCTTACGCAGTCCTGCCCCTTTCACAAAGCTTTCCATCTAGGAAGACAGAATGGAGTGTATCACCTGAGTAGTTTTTCTGTCAGTCTCTTTCACATCCTTTACACGGAGATCTGATTGTTCATCCTGTGTCCTACAACTTTCATTTTCCCTGCAGTAATACAGTGTACTTAAACATCCTTGTAGGGTTTCTACTTACTGTCAGAGTGATGCTGCCACACTGATGTTTGCTTTTCTTTCAGCCTGTTTTCCTTAATGAAGTCCTAGTGAAATTGCCCACAGACCCTTCAAGCGATGAGCCAGTTTTCCACATATCGCACATTGACAGAGTTTACACACTTAAAACTGACAACATTAATGAGCGGTGAGTAGTGAGAATGTAGATCTTAGCTGAAACTTGTCGATCATGGCTGTGGGTTGGGTTTCCAGTGGGCAGACACAGGGGATTTCTGCATTCAAGAACAGGGTTTAGTCTCTTGGTTAGGAAATAAATTGGTTTGACTCTCGTTTGCGTTTCAAGTTTTCTCTGATTTTTGTTCTGCTTGTGCAGCGGATTCCAGTCACATCTACTGCTCCTTGATGTTACAGTTGTACAGAAGACTAGTTTAGGGATGCAAAGTCCAGCATCCCATAGGATTCTTCTCTAGTCCTGGTCAGTCTTTAGTATAACCCAGCATGCTTCAATAAACCAGCAGTTCCACTTACTTAATTTAAATCCAAAATCTCCATTACTTTAGTCTTTAAACTAGCTTGATTTCTGATGCCTCTGAAACACAGTGGGGGGAAAAAAGTGTCAAAAAAGACTGGAGCAGAGTTGCTGATACAGAATAATTTCCTGCCTGTGGTATGACCCTGACCATAGGGATTACTCTTTGCAGTACTGCCTGGGTCCAGAAAATCAAAGCAGCATCCGAGCAGTACATTGAAACTGAGAAGAAGAAACGTGAAAAGGCTTATCAAGGTACCTACCACATTCTGTATTTCCCTGTCATCCATGTGGACACGTGGGCAGGGCCTTTTCAGGAGGGTGCCACAGTGTCTGTATAGGATCTGATCTCCCTCTTCAGATCTAGTGCCGTTTTTTACAGTTGCAGGCAGTCCATTTGTTTCTGACTTCTTTGTTCCCAGCTCGCTCACAGAAAACCTCAGGAATAGGACGTTTGATGGTGCATGTGATTGAAGCAACAGAACTAAAGGCCTGTAAGCCCAATGGTAAGTGAAGGAATAGTGTCAAATTGCTTTTATTCCTGAAATGCATAGAAAGGCTTGCTACAGCTTCTGAACAATTTAGCCATTAACTTAGCTTCAGAGGAGTGAGTGAGGAACCAGCTCTGTGCTGCTGTAGGATATATGGATTGCCTGCCTCACATTTTCTGGACAGTAGTATCAATCGATGTGTATCCAGGCAGCATCCAGATGGGGAAGGAGGTTTCTGTACCTCAGAGGTGTTTCATGGTTTGTTCTGTGTCTAGGGAAAAGCAACCCATACTGTGAAATCAGCATGGGCTCTCAGAGCTACACTACAAGGACCCTGCAAGACACCTTGAACCCCAAGTGGAACTTTAACTGCCAGTTCTTCATCAAGGATCTTTATCAGGATGTCCTGTGTATCACCGTGTTTGACAGGGATCAGTTCTCACCTGATGGTAAGTGTGGACGTTTGTTTCAGGAAAGGAATTCCTTTTTGTGCCTTGGGCTACACAGTTCCTCACCAGCAGTTCCAAGAGCCTGTGTGATTGCTTCCTGAGAAATGTTGTTTAAAAACAACACCTCCTTCCTCAGAGGTTCAGTAGCCTTCTGGAGCCAACAGTTCTGGGCAAGTCTGATCCCACTTTTGTATTGGGCACAGAATTGTGAGACTGGGGATACAAAGAAATTGAAAGCAGAAGTTTTTCTCTCGCACTGTAGGTGCCCAGAAAGAAAGTGCTAGGTTACATTTACACAGCAAGAGCTTGATAAGCTTTCTTTTTTCGCTTGAACACGGTTTTGGCAGCCAGTTGCTTCTGGTACTCTTCAAAACGTTAAGTGCTTTATCAGAGCTCTGCCACACAGTTGATTATTGCACATTTGCACAGTCCTGCCTTGACCTGAGATATCCTGCATGTAACTACAGCTCAGTCTTTTCTCCTGTGCAGTAACATGACTTTGCTAGGCTGCTTCTCCCCATTGGACAGCTAAGGCTGTAGTTTTTTCAGTTCTTGATAAACCTTTTAATGCACACACCCCCCCCAAGATGACATGGCCATAAAAGAGGATTTATAATTTATGAATAGGACTGTGAACCTACTAGTGGCAGTAATTGTTTGGGGTGGTTGTTCTTGTGAAAAGAACAATCTATGAGCCTAACTAGAAGTCGGCTGAGCCAACATAGTTGCTGGTTTTTAGCTATGTTTGTAGCATCACAGCTGACTTGTGAACAGGTTCCATCATCTCTGACCCTCCAGCTCTAAGGCAGGAGAACATTTGAAATTGTCCTTCTGAAAGAGAACTGTATTTCTAAAGGCCTTAGATCAAACTGTGACATAAAGGCATATTTTCCATCCTATTCTGTATTAAAAGACCTGGCTGATCTACACAGGGCTGAGGGCTAGTCAGTGCTCTGGAACTAAATATTTACTACACAACATTGCTGCTTAACTGACACTTTCAGATTTTCTAAGCTTAACGTCTTTGCTTAATGAGATTTCTTATTTGCTTGCCCAACAGATTTTTTGGGTCGCACTGAAGTTCCAGTAGCAAAAATCAGAACAGAACAAGAAAGCAAAGGCCCCACGACTAAGCACTTACTGCTGCATGAAGTTCCAACAGGTGAAGTGTGGGTCCGTTTTGACCTGCAGCTCTTTGACCAGAAAACACTCCTCTAAGAACACTTTCTTAATTTATGAAGGACAACCGAAGCTGATGGCCTCAAGAGCTTTTCTGTAAAAGATGCCTTGCCCCACGCTGATTATTAAGCAAAATTTCTGCTGCTTCCATATTTCCTCTTAGTTCCTGGTTGTGTTTAGCTCCTTGCAGCGTTCAAAGTTGTTGTTGATCTATGCAAACACAAGTGTTACTGTATATACAGTTCTATAGCTCAGTGCCTTTTTATTATGTTGGAATATCTTGGGTTTGGATGCCAATATTTCCATTTTCAGGGCCATAAGAAGTATTCACTAGGAATGTGGCATCAAGACGCATGTATATTTTACCACTTAGTCTGACATCCAGACTGAGGAATGGTTTAAGCTCAGCACTAGAATCATTCCATTTGAAATCTGCAAAGTGATATCCACTGGAATCTTCCCGTCTCAGGATGATAGTTTTAAAGATTAAATGCTGAAGAAGCCTTAGCACTGGAGAAGTCTCTGATACCTTGTATATTCTTTAAAAATCAAGTGTAGTTCCTTACTTGACATAATTCTGCACTGAAATCAGTAACTGCTACTTGATTTTTCTTTCTGCTTCAGTTCAATTCCTCATTCTCTGCTGAGACAATGTGTTTGTGAAGAGTAACTAGAAAAAAAGATATTTTAAATACTGTGACCCACAGTAATGTGGCAAAATACTCCTCAGCGTTTGTTTTTTTCCTAAATATAAGTTATTTGCGTACATTTCCTTGGTCTTGCAGACCTCCAAGTGAATCTTGAAGCTTTGACATTGCCAACATGTATATAGAGAGTAAAATATAAGTTTATTAATGTAATTTGTTTACAGATGTTTATTGATGCAGTGATTTTTAAAAAGTATATTTTATTTTATAGGGGAATGTGAAATAATGAGAAAAAAATAGAGGATTAAATTCAAGCAAAGTTTATTACAAGTTGAAAGGGTTTGCTGGGGGGAACTGTCACCCCAGTATGCATCTGTAAAATGAGGTTATTTGAAAGAAAAACTTCTCTCGGCATCAAAATCAAGGATGGTTAAGCAAAAGAAGAGTTTGTTTATAAAGGGTTTGATACATTGTAACCATTTTACTGCCTCCTTAAACTGCATTGTTGGAAAAGCACAGCATGGAATTCCGAGCAATGTGGGCCCTTGTCTTCCATGGGGACAGCAGCACCTCCTGATGTCTGACAGTTTCACACCTGATTGCTGCCTGTACACCCTCCTGTTACAGGGCTGAGTCGACCTCTATTTCTTTTAACAAGTTTTCTGTGGTTCAGTATTTCTAATCCTAAATAAAACTAAATCTTGGCAATTCTTGAGAGTCTGTGTCTGTACAGTGGGAGTTTGGAGCTTCTTGTACAAGCCGTGAGGAATTCTGTTTTCAGGCTTCAACACCAGAGCTGCTGTGCAGTCACACACTGCACTGGAACAGGAGAGAAACCCATCTGCAGGGCACTGAGAGTACGTGGTGCTCAGCACGGGCTCTCCAAAAAGCTCTGTTTTGTACAAAACACTTTCCTCCTGCTCTCCCCTCATAATTCCTGCCTTCTCAGAACACTCATCCGTATGTTAGTTTGATTTACTGCTTGTACACTGCCTCCAGGGGGAAGTCCTTTGAAACCTTGTTACTAGCCTAGCATTATTTTGCAAATATTTTGCAAGACATTCGCTATGGGAGTTCTCATAAAGATTTGAACAAACAAAACCAAACCTATATTTCCTTATCAGCGCTTTCTAAGCCACTCTTCTGCACGCATATGCTGACAAGGCACATAGCCAGGAGTGCCTCCTTCTCATTCAAGAGAGGGTTTGTTCTTGAATCTCAAGGTGAGGTCTTTCAGCTTCACAAAAAATTGCAACAGCTGCAGCTAAAATTGTGCAAGCTTTGCCATTCCCTGTGCCCAGTGCTAATAACACCACACTTCCTGTCATAGGAAATACAGCAGACTCAGAGCTGGGGATAACATGCAGAGTCTGGGGCCTACCAGACCTTTTTCTAACTTTATTGAAGGAGATGAACTGGTGAGAAGACTCGCACTATATAAACCAGAGGACATCAGCACTGTCTTTGCAGAGCTGAGCCTAAGTTAAACCTCCTAAAATAGTAGGGTTTGGCCCATAGAGCATGAACTGGAGCTGGAAATAACAGGAGCAGCATCTCAAACATTTCTCTGGCTGCTGAGTAACTACTTCAGAATGACATGTTTGAGACGAGTTTATTGCAGTTTGCCAGACCTGCCTTGTTCCCTCTTGCTCTGGCAGGAGATAACAACATACTTTGCAGATGGTACCTTCTGATGGTTGTGCTTGCCGCTGCAATCAGCTGGAGGACAGATGATATCGTATGTTGTCTCTGTCGTGGTTGATGGCTTTTCGCCTTTAAACAAACAGAAGTAAAAATTATTGCCAGTCCATGCAGCACGAAGGCTGCTGTGCCCAGCCCAACTTCCTGCACTAGCTCTTTCCCACACTGAGCCACTCCAGGAAATGTTTGTCATTGTGACCAGTTTTCCCGTGGAATAAAGCGTTGGGTTAGTAAAAACCACAAAACTCCAAGGCAGGGGCTGAGGGGCAGAGTGTGCCTGCCTCAGGAGGACATCAGGCTCTCAGTTCACCTTTGATGTTCTTGTCACTGGGGAGCGGGAGTTCCCTTAAGTGTTGTGTACTGCAATGGCAGAACCAGAGAGCTTTCAAAGGGGTGAATGAGAGCCCGGACTGTAAAAAAAAAGCATGACAATTAAAAAAATGGGACCATTCTGATCCCAACTGCTTCTCTGTCAGGGCTGGCTAGCCCAGGCTCCCTAGTGTTCTCAGCATTGGCAGCTGCATTGCTGCTCCAGTTCAGCTGACCATTAGACATCCATGCTGTAGTTTTGAGTCCAACCAGCCTGTATGCCAAAAAGCAATCTCTCAGCTCAGCTATAGGATACAACTTTCTGGAGTGGTGGTTAGCTCCTTCAGCACAGGCTACTCCTTTGCAGAACCAGCATCGTGGTTTGAGCCACAACACTCAATGGTCAAAGGACACTGGTTGAGCAAATACAAGACAAGGCTGAGAAAGCTGGGACAGTTCAGCCTGGAGAAGAGAAGGCTCAAGGGGAATCTCATTAGTATGTATGAAAGGTACAAAGAAGACAAAGCCAGGCTCTTTTCAGCGGTGCCAAGTGACAGGACCAGAGGTAATGGGCACACAGCAAAACACAAGATGTGTGAACATCAGGAAACACTTCTTCACTGTGAAGTTGACCAAGCACTGGCACAGGCTGCCCGGGGTGGTTGTGGAGTCCCCATCCTAGGAGATATTCAAAAGCTTCCTAGACATGGTGGCTGGCAATTGGCTCTCTGTGGCCCTGCTTTAGCAGAGGGGTTGGACAAGACCACCCCCAGAGATCCCTTCCAACCTGCACCAGTCTGTGATGGAAGTATGAGCTCCTGCTGCTCCCAAAATCTAGAAACTAATAGAAAAAAAGACAACCCTAAAACCCAAGGCAAGTATGAACCTTAAACCTTTTCAGATCTTCCAGTAAAGCACCCTTAAGGCTTTTCCCTTCACCAACACTTCTTTCTCAGGAGAAATACACAATAAAGCAGAATTAACTATGAAATTTAAGTTTTAACAAATAGTCTGCTATGCAGCCAAGAAGGAAAGGCCTCATCCACTGTACCTGTTGTGCTGCCTCTCAATAAACACCACATTACCTCTTACCTCTTTCTTTGGTAAACGTCACTAGCAATGTAGGTGTGTGGTATCTTCACCCACTCAACTGCATCCATATGCTGCCGGCTCAAAGGTAGCAGTGGCAGTTCTCTGCTGAGTTTGTTCAGTTCTCTGGTAGAGCATGGTCTTCCTGGCAGGAAGTAACAAGTGCCTCGTGTGAGCACCTACTGTCACAAGCAAGGGCAGCGCCCCAGTATGAAACACTTCCAAGGGATACCAGTTGTTTAAAGTACCTGTCTCGCACTGCTTGGTGATGCCTGTCTCAATCAACTTTCTTTGAATGTCTCTTAACAGAGGATCCCGTAAAGCTGGTGTTGAAACCTGTGACAGAGACAGTTATGTCATGCTTACTCAGCAACACAAGTACTTTGTCAGCCTCAAAAGACCAAAGTCGGAGGTAAATGTCAGGATACCACTGCTTAGCAGGGAAGGAGCATCAACCTCCTTTTTTATGGATAAAAACAGGTGGCAGACTTGAGTGGCCTCAGAAATACTGAGCCTCTCAGATCCTCGGGCAGGCCGTATAGTGCATTCAACAACTGTGCCACAGAGTTAGACCACAGACATGAGATCTGATCTCCTGGAGGCATTTGATCTTGATGAACCCTGCAGGTGTTCACACATTGCAATGAAGTATCAGCTCCATCCCCACAGCTGCTGAGGGCTCACAGCATCCAGAAGGGATTTAGAGAATTGCACTTCATGGATTTGTGTCCAAGTGCTCCCTAACTCTTCTATTAGCCCTTGGTGCATTTGAGTGAGCTTCTGTAAAGATCATCTGAACTGTTAGATTCCCTCCTACAGAGCACACATCCAGCTTGCCCATGAACACACCAACCCCTGTTAGACAGGATGATTCCCACACTGCTACAATGAACTTCAGATGGGGTAAACAACCCTCCCCCATGCCATTGCCTACTGTGCCTCCAAGTCTGGGTTTAGTATGGATCCAAACCATTTCCCAGTGAAAAACATTTTCAAACACACTTGGGCTTAAATGCAGTAGGAGCTGGGACCCATATTTTGCTCTATGCCAGCCCCATAGCAACACATCAGTAACACACTCTGCCTCCTCTCCAGCCATTAACTTCCTACTGGCCAAAGAGTGCCCCTAGAACTCATAGCATAAATAATTATCACACCTTCCACCAGTCTGTAGATGTCCTCAGGAAGAATGGGTCATATTCTGATGGGTCATAAGCATCCAAAATCACATAGCCCTGTGGGAGAAGCAGGTACTGTCTCAGGTCTCATTAGCTATTGGTGATGAAACAGCAAGAGCAGCCAGCTCAGGTATTACACTCCCAGGCGTGATATGAACACAGTACCAGGAGTGGTGGAGAAAAGGAATCCTGAATTTTCACACACTGCACCTCAGAAAGCAGGTGACTTAAGTGTAACAGGAAAATTCTTCCATCTATTTTAATTTATTATAGGCATGAATACATAATAAATGATTTCATGACACATCCAGAAGTAATTATAGGCTAAAATGCTAACCACAGCTAGGGCAGTCAAGAAAAAGGAAATTCTGTTCAACAGAAAATGTTTTGACAGAGATGGAAACAGATATTAAAAAGAGGCTGAGTTCAGGTTCTCTATGACCAGAGTTAGCTGGGGAACAGCCAGTACCACCACTTGGCATCCACTGTTTGCCAAGACCAAAGAATACCAGATCAAATAGGCTATCAAGAAGCTGAACAGAGACTGAGGTTGACACAGTGATCAAGCCTGATGCTGAGAAAGGTATGTTCCAACTGTTTGTCTCCATATTATAATGCACTGTTTACAGCCAATAACCCAGGACTTACCTAAATTGCATCAAGAGCTGTACAGAGGAGAAAACAAAACAGAAGTAAAACAACAACAGAAAAGAACAGAACCCACAAGTGACACTCTAACAACAGTAAGAGCAGGGCAAGCATATATATCGAATACTTCTCCCTAATACTCTTGCCATTCCTCCAAAACCTCGGAAATGAAGTTTTTCAGCTTTCTTGTGCAGATGGTTCTTCAGGGGTCTCAGCAAGGAAGGGAATGTTCAGCCCATGGTCTTTCAGATCTAAGCCCTAAGCAGTTCTTTTTTGGCAATCTGTGGATGTGATTTCAAGTTAAAGAGTTGGAAAAACCACGCTTTAACCCGAACAGTTCAGGAGCGCTGCAAGATGAGTCCAAATCAAACAATGTGGGCTCTGCACTAGGTTTAAGAGGTCACTGTGTTGAAGGTGTTCACATGGGCGAGCAAGCCAGGCCCCAAGGGCCTGTGCTGTTCCCAGACACTCAGTGAGCACCCAGGCAGTTCCATGGGGCTTCAGCTAGTGCTGAGTAGAAAGGTTGTTGCATCTGCAGGGGCCTCTGCTCCCCAGCATCTGTCAGTTCCCCAGAGTGAAAGCGGCAGCCACACTCACTGTCTCCCATTTAAGCACCAAAATGCCTCATTTTGCAGGGTTTTAGTGCTACCCCTTGGTTTACTATTACACATCACCCCATTACAGTATGTGATCTCAGGTGTGCTTAGTGCTGTGCAGCACACCCACGTTTGATCCCTTCCTGCAGTTGATGTCTGGTGACTCGCACACCCCTTGGCAGAAAGCAGAGTAACAGCCTGCTCTTAAAAAATGAGTCAAAAGGGTCTCTTACTCTGCAGCATTTCACCACACAACACCTGCAATATCCTGGACTTCCAAAAGATGAGTTGTGGCTAACACAGCAGCAAGTCAGGCCAGGGAAACTTCCCTGTCCTTGCAGGCTGCAGTGTGGCACTTCCCTGCCAGTGCTAGAAAGAGAGTAGAGCTGCTGCCATCTTCACATTGTGACCAACCACCTCATCATGCATTTGCAGACCGTGTCCATGGGAATGGAAGTAAGAAGGAGGTGAGAATGGGGGCAAAAAGGAGGTAGATTTAAGGAAAATTACATACACGAGCAGGTCACTTGGAACAATGGAGAGTCAGGGAAAAGAGGGAAAGGAGGAAGGCTGCAATGGCATGATAAAGGAGGTAGAAATGCAAACTGACAGAAAAACTGAGATGGAGGAACCTGAAAGGACAGTGAGGAGAAAGAGTGTTACTAGAGAGGACGAGTACAGAGGAAAGGGGGAGAAGGCAGCTTTGGACAGCAAAGGACAGTGGAGAACTTGGAGGAGTCATCAGAAGCAACAAGGAGTGGGAGACACAGCACTGGGGAGTCTACAGAAGAAAAGGGGACAAAACAGTGACAGACTTGGGGATGGAGTAAAAGGGTTGCCTGGAGAGAGGAAGAGTGCAAGAAGCACAGCTGGAGGAAGAAGAATAGATATGGATAGAGGGAATGGACCAGTGACAGAGAGGAAGGTGAAAAGATCTGAGGAACAGGACAAGGAGAAGCCTAATAGCAGTGAAGAGAGCAAGAGAAAACGGACAAAATGGAAGGGGAGGGAAATGCACAGCCAGAAGTCACTATAGTAAAAAAAACACAAAAGTGTCTTCAGTTTTGCACAATCTACCATACACTGCCACAATTAATGCAAACTCAAACAAATCAGTTGCCCTGTTTACCTGATGGGCTTTAGTCTGCTTTATAGACATGCTGATGAGAGAGCTGGCACCACAGAGCAAGGAGAAAAGGAGGAAGCTGATCACTGGTGCTGCGCTTGTTCAGTGAGAAGGATACATCCCACTACAGCATCCATTGCTTTTGGTGGACACTCAGCAAAGTCCTGACCTGCCACACAAACCTACGAGATGGGCTGATGTAGACCAGACATGTACAGGACACCCAACGTTACTTCCTAAATCCCAGAAGTTCAGCAGTAAGACTGGTGCAGCTCTTTGTCATCACATGCATTTTAAATGTGTGGGTCCTTCACATCAGACCTTTGAAGAAATGAACATTCGCTCTCATATAACAACACAGTTCCCATGACATTTTTATTTCTGGATGGGAAGCCTGTTTGCAGTCTCACAACTCCTCTGTGCAGTGGTTTCCACTTACAACAAAAGCCTGCTCTACATAAAATACTATTTGTGGCCAATTATGTAATTGCTTCTATTGCTCTATATCCATTCCTGAGATGTAGAAAGTTGAGTCATGGGATCTGATGCTCCACAGTGGAGTGAAATTCAGAGCAAAATCAAGAAAACCAACAAGAATTTCCTGCAGTGACTCCAAGTTTTACGAGTATTGAAACATACAGAACTACAGAATACATGTGTCTTGCCCACAACCCTCTGTATGCAACCCTCTCCATGACAGGAATTTACTTCTCATTGTTACCTTCTTTTTACAGTAGTCTAAATAGAGAGAAAGTTGTTCTTCTTTCCTTTTCCGTATTTCTTCACTTGACTTGCTGTCCATTTTACCCTCAATCTTCTGCAGCAGTGGCTCTGAAACATCCTCAAGCCATTTCTTGTAGAGCATCTCTTTCTTTCTCAGATCTAAGAATTCACTGTGCCTCAAATATCTGTCCACCTCCTAAGCAAGAAATGGAAAATAAAGCCCATACAACCTATTGGCCAATCACACAGAAGATTCCATGGGTGAAGCCAGGCTGCTTGGCTGACCTGATCTGACTGGTCATGGCTGCAAAAGCCCTGTTTGCCAGCCCTTCTTTCTGCTTCTCCCTCTCTCTAGCTCCCACCACTTGTTTCCAACCTCTCCCTGGAACAAGCTCTGGAATTCAAACTCTCATTTTTTAAGCTATAATGCAAGACTGGCAGAAAACCATTCACTTTCACCAGGTTCGTGAGCTGAAATCACTTCAGAGTGGGGGTCTGATAAGCCCAAGACTGTGCAAAATAGGTGGCAGGGGAAGGACCTTCTTCCTGTAGCACTGACTACCCACTAGATCAGATCAGCCCTCCTGCCCTCTATTCTCAGGCCTGCCATCACCATCTAATCACACTCACAGAACAAAAGTTAGGTGCAAAGAAGGAGGTAAATCATCAAAGCCAGATGATTCCCAAGCTCATATTTAGGGTTACCACTGCAGTCCTATCCAAAGGAGACTGAAGAGGCCAGAAACTTGTACTTCTAAATTTAGTTTTTCAAGAATACAGACAATTGATGTTTTCTCATGAATCACTGATGGAGAGAAAACACATTGACATACAGCAATTGGCACACAGCAAATGAGAAAAGAGATACCACTTCTTACCCTCACAAAATAATTTTCTCTGTCCAAGATGCAATGAGCAGAAACAATGATGTCTCGACTTTGATCAGCTGCTGCCTAATAAAACATCAAAAAAACCCATATGAAGTAAAAGTAGGAGTAGGAATTACAATTACTCTTGAATTCAAAATAATTACTTGTCTTGTAATTAAAGGCACACTATACCATAACTCAGCTGGCAGGATAGCACAGGCAGGCAAATCATAGAACCATAGAATAGTAATATGGTTTTAATTAGAAAGCGCCTTAAAGCTCATCTAGTTCCAAGCCTCCTGCCACAGGCAGGGACATCTTCCACTGGACTAGGTTGCTGAAAGCCCCATCCAACCTGGCCTTGCGAGACTTGCTCTGAACAGTTAGGTTAAATGTAGCAACAGAAGAGTTTTGGAAGAACTATAATGTACATGTTCAGTGGTACCAGCCCATTCCCCTCTTTGGCCGCAGCACCAGGGAGACACAGACATCTCTCTATGACTCTTCATTAGGGACTGTAGTGAAAGGAAAATGGATAATGGGTTAAAACTTAAACAGGGGAAGTTTAGATTGGATAGAAGGAAGAAATTCTTTACCGTAAGGGTGGTGAGGCACTGGAATGGGTTGCCCAAGGAAGTTGTGAATGCTCCATCCCTGGCAGTGTTCAAGGCCAGGTTGGACGAAGCCTTGGGTGACATGGCTTAGTGTAAGGTGTCCCTGCCCATGGCAGGTGAGTTGGAACTGGATGATCTTAAGGTCCTTTCCAACCCTAACTATTCTATGATTCCCATGAAAGGTGAGACCAGATGATCTTTCGAGGTCCCTTCCAACCTGGGCTGTTCTTTAAGCCCATGATTCTAAAAAGTCATAAGCTCGTTTAAGGTGTTACGGGAAACATTCACACACCAAATTGCACTGTACTCAATAAACCTGCTTCAAAAGGATGCAAGGAAGGGCTTAATAAAACACATTGGATTGTTATTTCCAGAGTTCTTTGTTCCCCTTCCCAACAATAAATGTATCTCAGATTTTACAGAATTCTGCAAATCACCATTTTTCATTCCTCCCTCCACACCTTCCACTGCATTTCATTCCTCCACTCATACCTTCTCACAGCTGAAGTGTTTCTCTGTTGGCCAATCTTTAGTATTGCTTTTCTCCTCAAAATTTCTTCTGCACCCAAAAGTATCTGTTGTGCTGCTCTTTGCTGATGCTGAGGAGAACCTCTGAATAAATGTTAAAAAAAAAAAAGAAAAAGGTCTGCAAAGAAAGTCAACCTTCTCAAAGATCAGGCTCTCATCTAGGTTCCACAATCAAGCTACAAACTGGGAGAGAACAGTAGGAAGTTCACCCAACATCTTCACACCCCACTGCCTGGCAAACCTCCTTATTTCTGTTCAGGAAATACAACAAAGCACCCCTTGTAGCAGTTGTCAGGAATACTTCAGCATAGGAGATGAAGAACTTTTCACACAGATGAAACAGGAATGATGGAGATTGGGATATCCCCAGTTAAAGCCATGATTTTAATTATTTGGGCGCTCTTCTTTGAAGAAAGATAGATATACATATATATATATACAGGTCCAATTCTAGCCACTCATAGTTTAAGCACCTATTGTAATATCAGACCACTGCTTACTGAGTCAGCAGCCTCCTCATGCACATATAAGAGAGGCTGCAATATGATTTCTGAATGTGCTAACACTGCTGACCAGCATTAACTTTTGGGATTCCTCTGGAAGATTTGTGTAATACGTGAACACTAGACAGACAATTCACACTAGACAGAGTCAATCTACAACAGGCTGACAGGAAGGACAGAGCATACACATCTTTTTGTAATACAATTTTCAGAGCATGCCTTGGGCGACAGACTGAAGCATAGAGTTCCTGCTAAGGAGGACTCACACATGAATCCAAGCACATGCTGGGGACAGCAGTCCTGGAGCACACACAGACCAACCGACCACATCACTGCCCAGAACTTCAGTAGTATTAGGCTGACTGTTCCAAGACAGGAGCTCAGTTGCACCCAAATGTCCTGGGATCCCAGTTACAGATACTGGTTTCATCTGTCTTCACAGTAGAATCTACAGCTGAAGGAATGCTGAGAGTCACTTACCTGCCAAAGCCTTTGCTGATCACATTTTCTCACAGGTCTCAGGCACATAAATCTTGGTAGCCACCATGGGGTCTCTGAGCTACTCACACTATGGACTATTGGATTAGTCTGGGAGAAACATTAAAATATGCAAAACATATAAAACTTGTATAAATGGCAAACCCCCTGGGTTTCTTACAATTCCCACAAAACAATGAAACAAATCTCTAAAGGAATTCTAACTGCTGATAAGAGCAGCATTTTCCTATCACACAAAATTAAACAGAGAGATAAAGTATCAGATCCTCTGATAGCCTGTCTTCAACTCCATTAGCAATGGATGATTGTACATTTTATTTCTAAGAACAGAGTGACTCTCAAATTATTCCAGAATCCTCCTCAGCTTTGAAAATATTTCAGAGCTATCAAATTTTAGCTCCTGACTTTTTACTTCTTTCCTTTGTGCTTTTTTCAATTACATAAAAGTCACTTTCAAAGAACCTCCACATTCCACCATAGGGATGGCTGAATTTTAGTGGGTTTTAAAGTTAGATCTATCAGATGAAGCTTACACTGAAGCACTAACTCTGAGCTCCAGCCAGAAAATTCCACCTGTACTTGCAGCAGGATATCTGGATCAATTTATAACAGAGAGATATAAGAAGCACAGAAGCAAAATGCCCTTTAGAGGAACCCCCATTTAAACCTTGATTTCTAGAGACACACTGCTTATAAGAAATGTTGTATTTGCATATTACTTAGGTAAAGAGTAAACCAAAATAAGAGCTTACTTCTGCAGATACTGACAACCACACTCCTCAGCTGGATCTTTCAGTTATGAAACAAACTTGTTCTCCAGTTATTGGCAACATCTAGTTAAAAGAGTCTACAGACTCTGAATGTGTAGACAATAACAACGTTTTGGTTTTGTACAAGACAACATTTAAGACTTTACTCTATCCAACCCAGCACTTCAGTGGTACTGACTCCTAACAGACCTCACTACACTGCAAACTCAAATCGCTTACCATTGGTTCAACATTAAGTCTTTAATCTACATCCCAATTTGTTTCATTTCATAATCCCTGCTTTTAAGCACTAACAGATACATCTGCCTGGATATTCTTGCCTCCTCATACCAATGCTTTCCTGTCTTTTGTGACTGTGTCAAAAAACCCAGGAAAGCACTCACTGGAAGGGACTTCCGGAGGTGATCTGGTCCCACTGCCTGCTTGAAGAACAGCCAAGGTTGCTCAGTGTCTCACCCAGTCAAGCTTTGAAACTTTCCTTCCTCAAATGTATAAGTTCATGTCATTCACTCCAACTGCTTCTATGAAAGAAAAATTCTCACTTCTGCCACATAATCCAAGACAAGCCAAAGCAAGGATAAAAGCCTATATAATGTAAATGGTATGAAGGACTTCCCTTCCCTCCTGCATAACTTTGCAAGATTTCTATTTTTCCATGAGACACAAGGTAAACAAAAAGATTTGCAGTGGAATAGGTCACAACATCCCAATCCTCTACTGTATTTTTTCAGCTCCTGTAAGACAGCTTCCAAACCCAGAAATAAATACAAGACTTAGCAGTGTGGCAGGCACTTCCTCTAACATGATCTTCTGCTTTCTCTGTACAGAGGAAACAAAAGATGCAGAATAAAACAGGAGCTTACAATTAGGACACTACTACATGCTTTGGAGAGCAGGTACCCTTCCTCCCTCCATCTGGGTATGAAGATATTTTATTTATCTATGTGTGCCTCATAGCTTCTGCAGAGTGTCGTGCCTGCCATGGAGGCTGGGATTCCTTGTGAGAAGTCCCCTGTTCTGACAGCAATCTCCTCTTTTTCCAGAAAGCCCAAGCCTACTAAGCTCCAGGGAATGCTGTAAAGCATATCTGACCTCATCATCTCTGAAGAGCAGGGTAAGTATTCCAACAGTTTATACTGCCTTCTGCAGTGACTGATTAAAGGAGGCTGTGCACTGTATTACCTACATGGATAAATAACAGCAACAGCATGCTGATTAGCACTGAACTAATTTCTGATATCAAATAAACAGACGAACAATGAGGACTGAAGAATATCCGGATACCTGAGGTGCTACAAATTTGGTATTAGACAACTCAGTGTACCTTCCTATGAGCAATATATACTCCCTACCTGCAAAGATGCCACAGGCTTCAGCTTCAAGCCATCTTTTGTACATGTCCTTCCACTCAAAGTAGTTCTGCTCTGAGATAGGGGTTCTGTAAGTCCCTGGACAATGAGGAAAAATGTATATTTTAATCGTTTCTACATTTGCAAAACAAACAAACAACCTCCCCCCCCGGCCTCCTTTCCATCTGGTTCCAGTGTCTAGTACTAGAACTCCATCCATCTTACAAAGAAAGACCAAGCTCTTCTGTGAGTACAAGTTGTTCTCACAGAGAATTGGGACCTCAGGAGGGATGAAACAGATCAAACAGGCAAATCTGCTTGCAGTAGCAATCCGCTTTACAGAAATCTTAAAGAAACACATGGTAAAGTCTCTAGCTGCAATTTTTTCCCCCAATCTTCATAACTCAAGCTGCCACTGAATCTTAATCCTTTCTTTTTCCATTTTGTTTGGACTCCTGTTAGATGCCAAACCTTCATCGCTGACAAAGGCAGGGCCCACTTAGATGCCACCTGCTTCACAGGTCTTAAAACTTGAAGTTTAATCACAGGCTTGGACAGAAATACAGTAAATGATTTACAGAGTCTTGAGTGGTTAAATCAAGGTCTGAAGTTAATCTAACTCTGCTGCAGTCTGCAAATGCTACACCCCATGAGCAGGTTGGCTGTTCTGTGTGAGGACATTTGTTCTTATACAGTCAAAGCTGAGAATAACCCTGCTTAAAATTTCCTGCCAGATATACCCATATCCTGCTTTGCTGTCAGCAGCATAGCTTTGTATCGGTAATTTATTATTTTTTTTTAAAGACAGGTTTCTCTTGTTTCATGAGGCCTGTTCAGTAAAGCAGAACGTTCTCCCTCAAACACCCATCTGCTAAAATTCAGTCTCTGCCCAAACACAAGCCTTTGCAACAGCTTTGAGAAGACAGATTTTAATTGTTTCTGTGGCAAAAACAAAGTAACCTCACACATGCCTCAGTCCTCTCAAAAGCCCCTTTCTGACAAAAGCCTTGATATGGGCCATGCCTGTAGGCTCACGTGTCACCGTGACAGCACACACGGATGTCACCCCTTGAGAGCACAGCTGGCTGCCTTCACTGGGGGCTTGGTCCCCTCCAATTCCCTCGGATGCCAGGACCAAGCGCGAGGAGTGAACCAAGATCAGCAAGCAGGGCAGCTCTATGAACAGAACCTTGCAGTTGGTGAAGTCAAACTAACAGATAAGGCGCACGCACGCATCCACAGGACCCACATCACGGGCCTGGCCCCTCCACCTCGGAGGCAGCGGTAGGACAGCACCGGTCAGAGGGAGAGGCCGGGCCGCCTCAGGGGGCGGGCCGAGGGGAGGCGAGGGCAGGCAGCAGCGCTCCGCGCACCCCCATGCCGGCGTCCGCTCACCACGTCCAGCGAGGAACCGGGAAGCCTCAGGGCAGCCGGTATGTAGCTGTGGGGGGAGCCGCTGCGGTGGGAGCCAGCACTGTGAGGCATGGCATCGCTGACAAAGGCCGGCGGAAGGCACGGCCGGATCCCTCCGCGCCCTTCTGCCTAGAGTCCACTGCTGCCATGGCAACCAGGACCTCGGCGCCCTCCACCGGCGTCCGTCGCCGTGAGTAGGCCTTCCCACCAATCAGAAAAAGGAGCACCTTGGCGAGTGAGCCAATCAGGAGCGAGGACAGGCGGCCTCTAGGGCAGGTGAGGGGCAGCGCGGACCCCGAGAGGAAGCACCGGGCGCGGAGCTCAGCGCCTTCCTCCACCCGTGAGGTAGAAGCAGGGAGGGTACGGCCCTCGGCAGCGCCACGGGACGTGGGGCGCAGTCGGGCTCACTGGGGTTGCCTTGGAAACGCCTTAGCGAGGCCGGCGGGCGTGGGCTCCCGCGGCAGAAAGCCGGGAGCAATCCGGGTACACTGCCCCGGCCTGTGAGCCCGCCGCAGCCTTCCGCCAGGCTTCGTGTAGGGCTTGGCATGTGGCCACGAGCTCCTTCATTCCTCGTTTGTAATTCAAATACATCCTCATTGCTCAGCGCTTGCTAATAAACAGGATATGGATATAATGATAGGATATAATGATAGGACAAGGGGTAATGGGTACAAACTGGAACACAAGAGGTTCCACTTAAACTTGAGAAGAAACTTCTTCTCAGTGAGGGTGACAGAACACTGGAACAGGCTGCCCAGGGAGGTTGTGGAGTCTCCTTCCCTGGAGACATTCAAAACCTGCCTGGACACATTCCTGTGTAACATTATTGTTACACAGGATTGGACTAGATGATCTTTCGAGGTCCCTTCCAATCTCTAGCATAAAAATTAAAAAAAAAAATAAAAATTAAACACTGGTGACTTTATAACACGCCTGATAGCTGTATTTAACTGAAATACTAATGTCATTTCCAATAGCTTCATGTAAAACAAACCCTTCTGGACTACACAGCAATAAAGCCACAGGGTATATCCAGCTTTAGCTCACTAAATTCTATTGCAAGATTTCATACATTATTGTGTAATACTGACTTAATGAAACTAAAATTGAAACTGAAATCTGGTATATGATATGGCTGTACTCCAGTGATAAGAAAATACACGTTTTCTACTAATCAATTATGACTTGAGCACAATGGCACTAACAAAAGTGTTGGTCTGCACTGTATTTTTTTTACCTAGCAGCTGGCCAGGACTGCAGTAAACCAGATGAGATGCATGCTGCTGCCTGAAGATTTAATCAGTATCTCGCTTCTCTTGTTGCCAGAGATACCATCACACAACAGAAATGTGAGGTTTAATCCCAAACGGCAGCCCAGTAGTGCCTCAGTGACGCAGAGGTCTCACAATAACCATTTTAGTGCTGATCATTTGAAAGTAAAATAATGTTTGGTTTAGGTCAAGCCTGGCCCAGAAATCCCGACCCTTACCCCCCTATTTCTGCTCTGATCTGCTGGTTGTAACAAGTTCTATCTCATTTCTTAGTGTTTTCACTGTGGACTGTCCTTAGTGAGAGGAAAATTAAACGCCAGGGAAAAAAGAAGCCAGAAATACTTACACTATAAAAATGTAACTGGACTTTAATGGCCTTTCTGAGAAAGGCGACCATTTCACCCACCCCCACCCCCCCCCGCATTTCACCCACCCCCATTTCACACACCCCCAGTCTGTTTTGCTGCTCTCTTCTTTTTAGGATTTTTATTTGGTTATTTTGCTTGTCTGAGCCCTAGCATTACTTCTGTGGCAATTCCACATGCAGTAAGATCTAAATTCCACATGCAGTAAGATCTGGTTTCCAATGTAAAAGAGAAGGGGAATGAACATTTATACATCTATTTCTTTTCACAGGACAGAAGGAAAATGAACCAGCTGCAGCCTTTGCTGAATGATAGTCTTTTATCAGAACAAAGCATGTGGAAAACACAGCTATCATCAACATAAAGGAAAGACAAGTCTGTGCATCAACCTTTGGCTTTAATGTAAGAGGTCAAGGAGTGTCCTGGAAAGCAGAGGCACAAACTCTGTGAATCTGGAGTGCAAAGTAGCAATAATGACAGGGAGCACGCCACTCTACTAAATACATTGGATTCCTTCACCTCGGGGACCAAGTTACAGGGTACAGCCTAGCTGCTGTTTTGGGGGGCTAACTTGCAAAGTTGGCTGCTAATTTCACGTCTTTGCTTTTTGGAAGGAATATGCCATTTAGCTGGCATTTTCAAGAATTTCTTTTTAACCACTCTGTGCTCAAAACAGATGTACATAGGTCCATTCCCTGGCACTGAGACCTGCTGCCGTGGAATGTGCTGTGCCCACACTACAACCCCAGCACAGAGTGGCTGAGGTTGACTGTAAGGAGTGGTCCTGGGCCATTCCTGCCTCAGAATTATTTGGGAAACTGCTTGCTGGACCAGGCCAGTACTCAGAACTGCTCTCTGGCACTTTAAATTTGATGGTATACCTATGGTTGATCTGTTTTCATTGTCCATCTGCTGATGAACAGGAGAATAACAGCATTTCTGGTCATATCACATTCTACTCCCTGACAGACCTGTTGAATTTCCTAGGAGCTCAGGAACTCTTCCCACACCACAGTCATCCTTATGTCATCGGAAGGTAGCACTTTGTCTCCTAATCCCCCTGATACCAGCTCTCGAACATTTCCCAACAGTTTTTCCAGGGGTACATATTGTTAACTTTAGCATGCTCAGAAGAATGTGTTCAAAGATGAAGCACTTGTTAAGACAGCCCCATCCCTGGGGACAGATTCTCAGATAGTGGCATCGGTCCATTAGGTAATAGTGACATCATTATGGAAATTAAGATAAACCACAGCTTTCAGAGGTGCCGGCCTGCTGACTCTTCAGCAAGGCAGATTACATACAGAGGTCTAAAGCAAATTCCTCAGCTGGTGTAAATCATACCCAGCTCCACTGACCTGAAAGAATTTTATCTTATGCAACCAGCTGAATATAAATCTGCCAAACCAGTGACCTAGTTCTGTGTACACTGAGCCCAAGAGCATATTGACATAAACAGATTTGTGACCCATGCAGACTGCTCCATTAGGTGTGAGGATCTGGTCTGGACTTTATAAAAGTTACACTTCCCAACTTGTGACCAAGAATATTTGAAACTGGCATCCTCAGGTGAGCTCTGCATGACCCGGGGAAGGCTGTGCCCTGCCCTGTATTGCCTTTCAACAGCAAGGTCCATCACCACAGGGCACCATGCTGGCCTAGAGGAGTGTAACTAAGGAATGAGACTATGCAGAGGGTAACCACAGACTAAGTAGGTTGTTTTAAATGAGTCTCTGAAAATATAGTGGACTGTATAGAAAGTAGGTCTAGTTTCAGAGCCAGGCAGATGTGTTTTGGTTGGTTGGTTGGTTGGTTGGGTTTTTTACATTGTAATTTTAAGTGAGCTATCGAAGATGGAGGGGTGGAAAGCAGTTCATCATTGCAAAGAGGTGCAATTTTGGTCCATAAGACTGTGATGTACTAACATAGGTGCCACCAGAGAATGCTTTAAACTTTACGCTTTCTGCAAGAACTTACTGAAAGTTAGAAGGGAAGGACTCTGCTTCAAGGAGAAGCACTATAAATGTGTCTGTGCAGATGAGCATTCCATCTGTCTTCAGAATGTATGTTGATAAGAGCTGTGGCCATCCTGAGAAATCTGGGGACTTCCTACTTCCTTCCCTTGCTGCCTGGTTATGTGAACACTGTAACACAAGCAGAAAACCTTCACATGCCTCTTTCTTTCTCTACGTATCACCTTCCCAGCAGGTGTGGAGTGAAATCGGTGCAGAATACAAAGAAGTGTTAGCTGTATAATACAAATTTAATGGATAACACCATTCATTTCCCTAACACCACACCACCACCTGCAGGGCTTGTTATGTTCTCCTTTAAAACAGTTCATCTCCCTAAGCTGAGAGAAAACTATTGCTGATTTTTTTTGCTGGATTGGTTTCTTGCCTCATTAATTAATTAAACAGGTAATAGAAGGGCCTGGGGAGCCCAGGGTCAGAATAAGGTAGCTCGGTCATGGGAGAAAAAGGTCCAGGTGAGCAGGACATGTTTGACACTCACCTTGTGGGGCTCCAGCCTCAGTAATTCACCTCTGAAATTCAGAGACACAAACTGAGGACATGGCTGCATGCAGCCATGCTCAAGACAGCAGAATTTTGTTATTACAGCCAAGTCACACATCCTGAAGTGACACCCACCCAACTGGCTGTTACTGAGATCTTAATTCTTCCCGTCCTGAGTAAATCCACACTGAAATGAGCTAAGCAATTTGCAGAAGAGGCTGAGCAGCTCTCAAGTTTGGATCCCCTCTCAGGAAAATGCAGTACTTTGCAATGTCTTTTTCCATTCCTTATTATAAATTGGCAGGGTTTGGGAGACAGGGTTCATAAAACATTGGGCATGCTCTCACAGCAACACTAGTTATTCTATTTGCATTTATCAGTGCTTTTGCATATGACATTGAGCACTAGGATAACATGTCTTCAAAATGCTGTGCAGTAATACATTGGTCAATGGAAGTGAGACATTAATCAATGGAAGGCAATATAATAAAGCATTTGACTGACTTGCTTTAATAGTCAATAGTTTTCAGAATATGCAAAGCCACTGTTTATCTGTGTCCTGGCTTATATTTTAAGACAGTATTTGCCTTTTTCCCCCCAAGAAAAAATGTATACTGGCAAAGAAAATGCCTCTAGTTGGCCCAAACTGTCAGGCAGTATGTATATCTATGTGGGTTTTTTAGAGCCTTGTAACCTTATACCAGTTTTCCATATTATCTAGCCAGATGGAGGACTGATAGTTGTGAAGACAAAGACTTTCATTCTGGTTGCTACTTACAAAGCGGGCATGTATCCCAGTGTGTGCGTGGAAGCTGTGGAGAAACTAGGTAAGAAGTGCCTGTACCTGTGTACCTGCATGCTGGCATCTCACCAATCAGCTCTGCCCTTGCAAAAAGCTTCAAAAATCAATCTGACAAACTAACAGATCCTGAAGTCTGGGTAACTGACCACAGATGTGGTTATGGCTCCACAGCTAAACCCTCTCCAGACATCACATCCCACTGGGTTCCAGAGACTCCATAGGTATGGCATGGTTGCCAAACTCTCTTCCTTTGGCCATTCTGGCACAAGTTTTCTGTTAGTTACCCTTCAGCAAAACAGGATCTGGCAGTCACATTTCTGACCTCATATGCCTCATGCTGAGGTCTTAAGCACACTTTTGTAGAGCGTCAGCTTTGATACTCTGCTTCGCAGTCCACTTCAAAGAGACATGAGGTCTCCAAGGGTTTCAGACCTTCTCTAGAAAGCCGAGTCTCTAGGAGAAAGTTGTAGTCTCTTTTCCTACATCTTGAGACATCATGAAGCTAGTCCCCTTGTCTCACAGTAACAAAGCACCTCTTCTCCAGGAAAAGTGCCCATTTCCTTCCCTTGCCTGCTTGAGTTTTCTTTGTGAGCTTTCTTGGGCTCTGTTTTTAAGACTCAGTGTTAACATCTAACTCTTTGTTCCCCATTTGCATGGGAATACTGCAAACTCCAGCCCTTCACAGACCAGCTGCAGAATCCCGACTGCATCTCAAATGTAGTTTTTCCTTTGTGTGGAGGTGCTGGCAAGGAATAACCACTCTTCGTTGTCCGTGGCTGGGGAGCTAAATAACAGGGTTACACATCTTACTGATGTAATATATGCTGACTCCATATCAAGAATGCAGTCATTTTATTGCATAATCTAAATGGGTAAAATGCACAAGAGTAGATTCCCAGAATAGCCTCGATTTTCACCATAGGGGTAATTTAAGAAATTTCTAAGGAATTTCATGGGCATTTCTAAAGAATATTTTGTAGAGCAGATTCAACTTCATCTATGTATATGCCCATCTTCTTTCACTGAATAGGAATGAAATTATAGGCCCCTGTGTCCTTAGCTTTTGTTCCTCATTTAGATGCCTAAAAGTGGTATTTATTTTGTGTTTTGGGGCATAAGCTATTTTGCCTGGAATGAACTGTAAGACTCTTAGTGACAAATTTTTCATCAGACCTTTTTTCAAAAGGCTTTTACAATTAAAACACTATGATCAAGAGCAGGATATTAGGGGTTAAAATTAGGGGTTTAAAACCAGATTTGCCTGCTGGGCCCTCAGAAGTCTGGTTCTTGGCTGGTGGGTCTGTCCTTGGTGTCAGGCTGGCAAAGACTAGCCTTCCTTGCAGCCTCTTCACTTCTTCACACTTTACAGCCCCTGAACATTGTTTAACTAAAATGCATCTGGCTGCAGATGGACCAGAAGAAGAGGGAATTGGATTGCCCATGGTTTTGGATCCTTCCTATGTTCATTTCAGCCTTAAATATCAGAGCAACTTCTGCTTTGTGTAATGTTCTACTTTCCCTTAGTTCTTAGCCATTACTTTGTGTCTTGCAGCAGGTTGGACACAAAACCATTGTACCACCACTGCACTGCCTAGAGAGCCTCCATTTTCTTGTGCTCCAGACATGATTCCAGCTCATGCCTGCCATAGCAGCTGTGATGGTTCTATGAGAGCTTAGGTATTACAAACCTTTGTCACTGACATGCATGGCCAGCACATCAACTTCAAATGATTTTGGTGGACATTTATGTGCTGGGCTACGAACAGAGAAGCAAATTTCCCATTTTGATACTGTATGGCATATATAAGGACAAAGAGCTTCCAGAATGTCCACTGGGTTAAGTTTACTGAGCACATGACCAGGAGTTTTTATTCACTGGGTCAAAATGGGCATAAAATACCAAAGCAGAATGGTCCTTCCATATGAGAAAGGTTTTCAAGGGAGTGTTTCCACTGTGGAGACAGTGTTCTCACAGGAGAATGGATAATTGGTACCTAAAGTCTGAAAATCCAGCAAGGCCATGAGAGGCCCGAGGAAGCCTAAACAAGCAAGATAAGAAGCTGGATTTCACCAAGTTAATGAGAACTGTGGACTGTTGGCAAGCTTTTGAGGTCAAGTTCCCACACCTGTGCTTAACCAATTATATGCTAGTTGCAAAGGGTCTTCAAGACATGTATCCAATCATAATATGGCAAATCACTGTAAGTGCATGTAAGAAATAGCATTTAAGGGGTTTTGTAATAAACGGCTTTTTGTCTGATCATATTGGTCTCTGACTGAGTCCATACATATTCTGCAGCATTCCACCTAGGGCAATATTAATGAGACTAAATCTAAGAATTAGGCCTCATATTTTAAGATAACTTCAGACTACCTTTAGCCTAGTATTTTTCTGCAGTACTACAAATGGAGCTGGAGCAGATCCAGAAGGTGTTATTTAGCCCCAGGTCTGGTTGGCTGGCTCAGTAATAAATTCAGGAGCCATATCATAGTTGATGGTAGCTCCTTCACTGCCACGGGAGGAACGCAGAAAGAGTGAAGTTGGAAGACTGCAAAAAACTGCCAACATTTGCAAAATCCTGTAACAGTTCTCATACAAGTTACTTGGTCTTGCAGATAGTCACCTTGTCTGTAACTGGTCACTGTTCCTGAGTAAAGTGTAAGGTTTAAGTGTTTCCAGAGCCAGATTTGCAGTGGTTTTGACAAAGTACATTCTCTGGAGTTTATTCTTGCTGTTCTGGATGATTTCTTTGTGAAAAGAAAACAAATCAGCTTTTCTTCATGTTACAAGAGATTTCTGAAAATGATATAAAGTGCTCAGTGTTGATTCTCTGGAACAGATAATACCTCATGCATACACGTATTAGTATTTTTAATTGTCAGCTAGAAATACTGCTGTCTGCTTTTGAGTACGGTGTAGTCTGAGGTGGATTTGAACTTGAAAAAACCCATCTCTATTACAGGAATTCTGTGTATGATTTTTATTGTTGTTGTTTTTTTTTTGTTTCCTTGCATTTTTATAGCAGACTACTTTAGAGAGAAAGGTAGCTGAATGTGCAGAAAACCTGAACTTCTCACTGCTCACAAGGAGATAAAGTATACAAGTTTGAAGCATTATCCAGTTTAAGCAAGAAACTTCTGATTTACAACATTCCAACTGCTGAGTTTCCTTCTGTTTTTACAAGAATGCTTGGGGGTTCACTGCTCATAAGAGGACTACCCTATGCATCTATTCTCTAAGTTACCTAACTGAATTGAAAGTGATTTGGTTCGGGATGCTCTGCTTAATATTTCTAATGTGTCTTTTCACCTGTTTCCAGGTAAGAAAACTGTTAATCTCACTAAGCAAAGTAAGTTCTCTAATAGCATTACAGCTATGCAAAGCATCACTCACCCAAGGGACAAAGGAAAACCTTATATTAACATATTTTCAGACTGTCCTGTACATCTTTGAATATGACAAATAAAACACATTTTTAACATGACAGTTTGCACTGTCATTGACTGCTATAAAGTTATTTTGAACTGTAGTGATTGCAAAGTTCTGTGAGGAGTGGGGAGGAGGGACAAATCACTACCAGGCTTGAATCACACTGTGTGTAAAGGACATCAAAGAAGATCAGTCTTAAGAAGACGAGGCTCCATGATCTCTTCATTTGCAGAAACAAATAAATCATTATCTATTTGAGGCACATGAGAAGAAAAGACTTTTTAGCTATATTTGATTCTGAATTAGTTTCATTTCAAAGAGGAGTTTAAAAGCCTGAATCCCAAAATCTCAAAATTGATAGGGAAAAAAATCGACAGAATAATCTCAGACATAGACAGACAGACAATTTATCACTTTTAAATACTCTGAAGTGTCAGTTTTATTCCTTGACAACTCAAATAGTCGAGAGCTGGTAACAAGGACACAGAGAAAGGCACGATCTGATCCTTCTTCTGGAGAAAAGAGCAAAGCTTAAGGAAGAGGTGTGATCATGCACCTAAACCACCAGGGAGAAATGCATGGGGCTTGTGGACATAAGCCAGTGAACTTTGAACACCGCTTACAGGAACAAAGCACAATAAAGCCTCCTAAGTTGGTTGTATAGCATAAGAACTGTCACAGCTCTCACACCCTTAATGCCATTTTAGTATATCTGGTCAGAAATCAAATCAGCAGTTTAGTGCTCTGCACGAGAACATACAAATACACCCACATCCAGTGGACTGGCACGGCAAGGGCATTGGATCAAACCTCCCTCTGTGTTGGGATGTCCTAGTTTCAGCTGTAACAGTTATTTTTCTCCTTCTTAGTAGCTGGTGCAGTGCTGTGGTTTGGCTTTAGTCTGAGAACAGTGCTGATAACACACCTATGTTTTAGTTGTTCAGTAATGCTTACCCTAATCAAGAACTTTTCAGTCTCTCATGCTCTGCCAGGTGAGGAGAAACACAAGAAGCAGTGAGGAAGCAGACAGGACACCTGACCCAGACTAGCCAAAGGGGTATTCCATACCACAGCATGTCATGCCCAGTATAGAAACTGGGGGCAATTACCCGGAAGGCCCAGATCACTGCTCGGGTAGGGCTGGCTATCAGTCGGCAGGTGGTGAGCAGTTGTATTCTCTTCCCTTGTTATTTCCCTTATCATTATTATTATTGGTGGCAGCAGCAGTGGTTTTGTGCTATACCTTAGTTACTGGACTGTTCTTAACCTGTGGGAGTTACATTCTTTTGATTCTCCTCCCCATCCCTCTGGGACTGGGGGGAGGAAGAAGTGGGTGAGTGAGCGAGCGGCTGCATGGTTCTGAGTTACCAGCTGGGCTTAAACTACGACATGGGGGGAGCAGAAGATCTCTACCTCAGTGCCAAAAGGGAAAGTAGATTTGTGCCTCAATCGGTGGACTAGGTCCGTGGGTAGAAATAATGGTGAGATGCAGTAATATTTCTGACTCTTCATGCCTGTCCCTCCAAAGTAAAACACACCCTCATCGTGCTCCACCCTCTGACTTGCTCGGGAGCAGCCAATTGCAAGAGCTGGGAAAGGAGGAACTGAGATCAAACTCTCTTCCTGAGAGAGGCAGTTTGTTCCCAGTGCTCAGAACAACCTTCTTTACAGGAAAAAAGTGAGACATATTTGTTCTCGAGAACGCCAATTGCAAGAGTTGGAAGAAGAGGAACCGGGATCAGATTCTGCTCCTGAACACCGGCTGGGTTTGTTCCTGGTGTGGAGAACATCCTTCCTTCCTTTACAGGAAAAAAGTGAGTCACGAATTGTGCGCGGGAACCACATACTTCTTTGAGTTGTTGTTTTGGGCCAGTGCTGGCAGATCTGACAGTTTTAAGTTGTTGCTTTTTGTTGGAAACTTGCTTTCCAATTCTTCTGACCATTTGAAAGCAATATACTGGGATCCTCATTGGTGCTTTCCTTCCACCTAGTGGACACAGGGAAGACTGCAGCAGGTTGGATTTTGCCAGGCAGGAGAAGGCTGGACCTCTCAGCCCACCTTAACAACTGCTTCTGCAAAAGCAAGGACCCCAGAACAGTGTCTGAGGAGTTACTTGAGTGACTCCTGTAGCAGCGGGACTCTCTACCAGCGCAAATTAGGCACACTGGAATCACCTGCTGAGGCAAAACGGATAAATAAGAATTTTTATAACCATTTGTTATCTTTCATTTGTGCTAGATCACCATTGTGCCTTTATGTATCTTCAAGTTGTTGTCTATGGGCTGAACTGTAAAGCAGCACTCACGTGATTTTAGATGTGTTCAATAAAGGTTCTTTCTGTTGAGAGTTTTAAAATCCCATTTGTGTCTACCATTTTAAGAGGCCTTGTCCTTCAGTCAGTTGAGCACTGGAGCCCTAATCATGCAGGGAGTTCAGAGCAAGGGAGACTGTTTTCATTTGTGTGTTACATTTCACCGTTTAGGTGGGTAGTGAGCACTGCCGGCTCCACACATGGTTCTGTGCAGGATTAAAGCATGTGCCTTGATGCAAGGTGATCTTTGTGGTTTGTCAAATGGCTTTTGCAATGATAAGTTGTGTCCCAACATTAACATATTTCATTGCACTGTAACTCCTCCGCTTTCTCTGGCCACTCTCCCCTCTTCTACGTTTGAACTGTGTCACAGTTTGCATTCTTCATCTGCAAAGTGGAGTCTCTGGAGCTGTGGTTAATGATTACTGAGACTTTACAGCTGCACATAAGTGTGCCTGCATTCATGCCAGGTTTTTGGGTTTTTCTTTCTTTCAGATAAAATGTTGGCTGTCAATTTTGATTGCCCAGGAGGCCCAGAAAATCTCTATGTGAAACACGTGACGAAACCAAACCCAGGAGAAGGAGAAGTGCTTGTGAAGGTCTCTGCCAGTGCTCTGAATAGGGCTGATTTACTCCAGGTATGTGTATGTTAAGCAGATTAATGCACCTGAAAATGATACTGATTTTTTCAAGCCCCTCTCTGAAGTCTTGACAAATCTGAAGAGTTAAAACAGAGACCTGGTGAGCAATGGGATGGGAGAGTTCAAGAAGTTATGTCTGTTGATTCAGCAGTTAAGTGTTTTTGTCTGGGTCACTGCAATGCTGGAGTGGCATGGAAAGGCAGCTGCCTTTCAAGAAAAGATTTAAACCAGAACTCCGGTCTTTCTAGATGCTTAGACCATTCTCTGGGCATTTGAGATGAACATGAAATATTTCACTGGCTCCATTACAGCAGGGGAAAATCACATTCCAGTTGTTAAGTATGAGCTTTTTTAATTTGAGCTGAAAGCCACACTCTGCAACTGGGGACCATAATAATTCTCCAGTATGGACTGGCCTGGTCAAAGGGGACTCAGAACAGATTGAATTTCCAGATAGAGTTTTAAAACTAAAACCTACTTGGGAAACAAGAAGTGTTGCTAGAGTATAGAAGATGCTCAACTTACTGAGCATTTGCACAGTGCAAAAATCAGGATTAAATAAGTAAGAATTTAGGTTGGATGTGAATGAAATACTGCAGGTCATTACACTCACTGATACATGGCTTTTCCTTCCTTGCCCTCTCTTTTGTTTTATTTTAGAGGAGAGGGAAGTACCTTCCCCCTGAAGGAGCAAGCGATATTTTAGGCTTAGAAGCAGCTGGAATTGTGGCTGAGCTCGGACCTGGCTGCAGGGGCCAGTGGAAGATTGGTGATGCAGTGATGGCTCTGCTTTCCGGAGGTGGCCAGGCAGAATACGTTACAGTACCCGAAGGCTGTCTCATGCCAATTCCCAAAGATATGACTTTTACTCAGGCTGCAGCTATTCCTGAAGCCTGGATAACAGCCTTTCAGCTGCTGCACTTTGTAGGTGAGAAGCGTATTTGCAAATCTATCCCAGCAAAGGAAGCCTGTCTTCTTTTCTGTTCTGAAATCCTCTCTTTCTTGCCTCCACCTGTATGCTGTTTGCTTCCAAAGAACCTCTTCTCTGTCATTCCATTCACATGGCTCAGAATCTGGTATGCCAGACCCAAATCCTCAAAACTTGATCACGTGTCCCGAGTCACAACTTACTCGGCTGATTGCATATTTACAAGGAAGGATATGGAAAGATGGTCAGGTTTCTTTTCATCTGTATTTCTTAGCTTGAACGGCAATTTCCATTAAGCCTAAACCCTGAAATAACTTACATGTTCTCCAGACAACTGCAAACACATCCTACTTCTAACGTTGCTGCAAGCATGACCATATAATGAACTTTCTCACTAATTGCTTGTGAATCTACAGTAGACAACATCTTCTCTCTTGTTTCGCAGAAATATTAATTTTAGGTAAAATCCCCTCTGAGCTGATTTAAAACAGATATAAGCTTGCACTCTTCATTCTGAAAATGAGTTACCAAGGCACTAAAAGTAGCGCTTGCCAGGGTTTTCCTCAGATGATGAATATCCTTCTCCTACCCTTTTCAGCAGCAGCAGGTAAAAGCTCCACTAAAGAACAGCAGTTACAAACAAGTAACTTTCCTCACTACCCAAAATACAGACTTGCTATGAGCAGTGTTGCTTCCTTTGGCCCTGTGGTCAATAAGGACCATGCCTTCAGGACTACTCAGTGCCTCACTTCCAGTAACAATCAGTGGAATACAAATGTGTTAGGGCAACTGGTAGATGGTAAAATGATAGTTAAAACTGCTCCTTAACATTATCCAGCACTTCTGGTATTTCTTCATTGTTGAGTGCCTGATTTCTCAGTAGTATTATCCTCCAAGTGTTTTCTGTTGGTGGCAGTGGACAGTCCTGATATAAAAAGGCTGACTGCATTCACCTCAGCAGCTTGGTGACGGATGCCCAGAACCGGCAGGGCCAAGCTAAAGTTATTCCACTGGAGATGGTAAAATGGAGTCCTGTTAGTACACTGTGAGCTGTGTTAGTTCTGCATTTATTTCTTTTATGAAGGATATGAAGAGGTAAACAAAGCCCACTTAAGGGCATCTCTTTCAGCTTCCTCTTCAGTATTTTCCACACTGCTTGTGTTTTAATCCAAATGTCATGACAAAGGGGTAACTATTTCCCTTACATCCTCCTTCAGGTAAAGTACAGGAGGGCGAGAAAGTGTTGATCCACGCTGGAGCTAGTGGAGTTGGTATAGCAGCCATTCATCTAGTAAGACTGGCAAAAGCTATTCCCATTGTGACAGCAGGAACTGAAGCAAAACTGAAAGCAACAGAAAAAGCTGGAGCAGCTGTAGGGTTCAACTACA
The DNA here is from genome assembly GCF_034315485.1 of Pezoporus occidentalis. Classification (NCBI taxonomy): domain Eukaryota; kingdom Metazoa; phylum Chordata; class Aves; order Psittaciformes; family Psittacidae; genus Pezoporus; species Pezoporus occidentalis. Next base: position 1,558,937 of record NW_026915910.1, on the reverse strand, counting down.
GGAATGAAAATTTTAGTGAAAAGGTCTTGGCGTTCACCCAAGGTAAGAACCTCAATGTGAAAGACACTGTTACAGCTAAGGAGCGTGCACCTCTGAATCTACAAGCACATACACTCAGTTTCAACTGTCACCTTAGTTGGTGAAGGAGCAGACAATAATGATGATGTTGGAACAACCAACAGCCCAAGAATAGGCTGTTCAGCCCATTCAGGCTGAACATTCCTGTTCAGCCCAAGAATGTATCTTTCCTTAGTTTAATTGCACTCAGTTTTCTGCATGGAATCTCTGTTCATTTGGGGCATAAATATTGTGCCTGTGTTATTGCTGCCTCCACAAGGAACTGTGGGATCCTTGCACTTGCCTTTTTAAGTGCTTGAATACAGGAACAAAAAAAAATTTCTGTGTTAGAAAAAATTAGCTTTTCTAAGCATTTGGGATGGTTTATGATGCAGTCTGCATCTGGATATCCATACCAATCTATATGTATCTTACTATATATAGATACCTGTATCTAGTGATTATTTTTTGTTCCCAATTCTAGAATTCCTCACAAATCATTGTGCCAATTCCTAATTTCAGTAGAAAGATTCAAATCAGAATTGCAGGATTGATTCTGTACCTGTAAAGTATAAGGTTTTAGTTCTGCCTGAAATTCTCCTGCCTTTAATGCAGCTTAACTACATTGTTGATACATTTTCTGTTTCTGCTTGAGGTTCTGGAGTAGATATAATTTTGGATCCTGTTGGTGGCTCTTACTGGGAGAAGAATATCAACTGTCTGAGTACTGATGGCCGGTGGATTATTTATGGACTACTAGGTGGAGGTGAAGTACATGGAGATTTGCTTTCAAGCCTGCTAAGCAAAAGAGCAGCCATCCACACAAGTCTATTACGATCAAGAGACAAGAAGGCAAGTAATGGCTGTCAACAGTGTATACAGTTTTATCTTAAAATCAATGAGTTTGAGAGCTTTCTTTTGATATGAATGTTAAAGCAGAATCTAACACATTATTACCAAAAAAAAGCAGCACCTTGAACTGTTACTACATACTTTGGAAAACACTGCAAAATTAAGTTGTAAATTCCCTTTTCTATCAAATGCATCCCTTTTACAATTGCTGAATCAGAGGAATGATACCCAGGACTTACTAACATACTTCACAAGTACCATAGTTCAAAGACTTGGCCTAAAAATAAAAAAACCCTGAAGTGATCAGGAAACTTCATCAAGTTGGGGGTGGGTGGGGAGAAAACCCCTGTCAGATCGTTTTTCAAAGTAGAGACCAAGGTCATTTGGATCCCTGGAAATTACCAAGGAAGAATCACCTTATGAAGAAAATTCTCAGATATTACAGTGAAAGACAGCAGTGCAGAGCCCTGGGATAGATTTTTGCATGGTTTAATACATAATATTCTCAAAAACTTTAATCAGTTTGAGTTTAAATGGTTCTGCGCTAAGCTTATACAACTTGTTTTGGAGAATTTCAGTCAATTAAAGTATAATCTAAAAGTTTTCTTCTTGTAACTTTTACCTGTCAGTTGCTTACACGTCTGTCTCACATGAAAACGTCAGGAAGCATCTCCTTGAGAACTGTGCACTGTGGTTAGAGATACCTCTGTGAATTAAATGACTGGTAATAACCTTCAAAATGCTTCTTTTCTCCTTCAGTATAAGGAACAGCTGGTGAAGGACTTCACAGAAAAGGTGCTGCCGTATTTTTCCAGAGGAATGTCTCCTCATCTCCAACCAGTTGTCCACAGCGTTTACCGTCTGGATGACATTGCTGAGGCACACAGGACCATGGAGAAAAACGAGAATATTGGCAAGATTGTCATTCAAATACCTGATTTAGTTCCAGGGACGCAATAGTTAGGAGTGCTTGACAAGCAAAGAAACTGAATTTCTGCTTCCACATCGGGAGGTTTTACTGTGGGAAGGTGCCAAAAAGGAGGGGTAAAGCAGTGCCTTACAAAACGCGCTCATTAAAAAGAGATTCATACTGCAGCTCTAGCATCGTGTCTTGAACGGGGGGGGGGAACTGCCAAGCCCAGCTCCGGGTTCCTTTACCTTCCCCACAGGCCAGGCGGCTGTGTCCCTGAAGCGCCGCCCTAAGACCCCCCCTAACACCGACCCCAGGGCCTAGGGCACCATCAGGCCGTACCCACGCGGGGCCGGGGTCGGGGCCGGGGCCGGGGGCGGGGCCGGGGCAGCACGCAGCTCACGTGGCTCCCACACACCCGTGCGTGTCGGGCTGCTGTTCCGGCGCAGGGCACGCTGGGATAGCATCCGGGTCCCCCGCTGAGGTGAGGGGTGTGCGTCTGCCGAGGCTCCGTGCCCTGCCGGTGTTTCTCTCCCAGGCGGCAGCCCCCTCTCTCTCCGACCGGCGCCATGGCGATGCAAGCGGCCAAGCGAGCCAACGTGAGTGCTCTCCCCCCTCCCGCTCCCTAGCCCGCCGCAGTCTTCCGTGGTGGTGAGAAGTGCCCCGGCCCGGAGGCTGAGGGCAGGCCTTCCCGCCTGGCCTGAGCTCCTTTCCAAGTCTCCGGCTAAGGGAGCCCGTTCCTCTCCGGACGGGCCTCTTGTTTGACAAACACGTCAAGTTTGTAGCTCTGAAGGGTTAAAAGTGGACCTAGGGAGCACACAGACTGTCTTGCTGATGGTAGCCCAAAGATCTAGCTCGTAGGCAGCAGCTTTTAAGGTTTGAAGTGAGCACACTAGCTCTAACACACCGTATGTTGTTTTTGCATCAGATTCGGCTGCCTCCAGAAGTCAATCGGATACTGTATATTAGGAACCTGCCATATAAAATCACAGCAGAAGAAATGTACGATATTTTTGGGAAATATGGGCCTATTCGACAAATCAGAGTGTAAGTATTTTAGTTCTTTGTGAAAAGTTAAGGATTTTAATCAGCTTTAATAACAGTATTCTTATTGCAGTAGATAGCAACTGGATTTTGTAGCTGAAAAAGTTAAATGCACTTTAGCAGTATCCATATGTGCCAAAGGTGGGTGTGATGATATTTCTCTTATGTGTGAATTCCTTAGAAAATAATATTGCTGGTAGGTAAGGTGAAAAAGCGTAATTCTGATGTGGGCTTAGGTGTGCTGGTAAAAATATGGGAAGCTCTCCTAAGCAAATCTTAAATAACCTTTTATCTTAACTACAGATAAAAATGAGAAAGGCAAAATTTGAAAACAGCCGGTTTTGATATTTAGTGAGTATTAGATACTTGACTGGTGCGAAAATAGAGATATTACTGTAGCTGCTGGACCTGTTGACCAGAAACAGTGCCCTGTGCTTCAGATGCAGTTTGTCCCTGAGCCACACAGCTGTGGATGATGGCAGTCTGACTGAAATTCTGTTCTAAAATGCATTGAGGTTATACAGCAGATTGAGGTTTTTCTCTTAGTTACTTCAGACATTAAAGACTTGCATTCTGATGTTCCTTGTTACCCTGAGTACTGTCTGAATGCTGCAGATTAAACCATAATTTCATCTGGTTAGTATTATGTTCCACCAAGGTTCTAGGGAAGAGTTGGCTGAAGCTGGAATTCAGGAAGCACTTTTGGGAACCGTAGAAATGCTGGTTAGAGTACTGACACTCACACAAAAGGATTGTTTTTTTTTCCTATTAAGACAAGTATTTAGGAAGAAAGGAGGAGGAAATTAAACTTGGTGTTCAGTACTTAAAAGAAAACATTGTAAGTCGCATTTCAGTAGGTGTACAAATAGAAAGGAAATGTAGTTTATATTTGGCATAGGTTGTTGGTTTTTTTTTTGGTTTGTTTTTTTTTTTTTTTGTACTGATGGCAAAATAACCTGCAGCATTTCTGTTGTTGATGAGGTTAAAGTGGAACGTATCTTTGTTATTCATTTATATCGCTCTCCAATTCCCCATGCTCTGGGACTGGGGAGGGTGATTAATCCACAATGAACTGAATTGTTTTGACTGTGCAGGATGTAAATATGTAAACAGTTAAACAGACCAAACTTAAGTACCCCAAATAGTGTACCCAGTTAAGTACCCACTATGGCTCATTTTGAAGCCATAGTGTGGTTGTTCACTGTATAGAATAAAGTGAGTTTTACATCTAGAATTGCCTCAATAAACAAGAATGGGGGGATCAATCATACTGCTGGTGCTGTGTTGGGAAGGTGGAGCTACTGAGATCCTTCTCATGCAGGGAAATGCAACAGAAGTGACTGCAGAAGTGGCCAAAGTAAACCTACTGCTTGGCCAGATAGGTGGAATTCTTTGCTAATAAGCATAAAGGAGAACAAATACTAAAGGGTTCCTGAAAATTAGGTTAGAACAGCATGACAGTGGGACATAAAGAATTAAGATGTACTGGGGGAACTTTCCATCAGTGATGCACTGGTGTATATGTCCAAAGGCTTGTTCAGAACTCCTGGCTCATATTTTCCACAGAAACATCCATAACATGGAAGTCCTGTTGTAGTCACTTGTGTGCTTAGTGTGGTTTTTATCCCATTCTCCTCTTTGCACTTGTATATATTCTGGTATGGATATGTGCGGTATCGTTTATCCTCAGGAGTTCTCTTCTGAGAAGCAAGCACCTTGGAGACAGATCTGGTTATTAGGTTTGCTGTAGCTATCTTTTTAGCTGAGGTCTTTTGGATCTGTAAACTCTGCAGTCTCTCTGCGCTGGTTAGGCTTATGTGCTTAGACGTGTCTCCGGTCCCTCAGGCAAAGGAAATTGGATTGATGGCCTGATAGGCAATGGTTGTGCACCTGACCTGGTCTTGCACCAGCAAGGCTGTTTTGACTGTTTTAAATTGACTTTGTGATATGCCCAGAGCCGTATTCCATCCTGGGGAGGCATCTGATCCAGACAGCCATTAACTGACAGCCCAGCCTTGTAATATTAAATAAACTAAGCTAATGGCTGTAATGAAAACTTAAAGTATTTCCAGAAGTATGACAACCCTGACAGCAACAGCTTCTGATGGCTGTTGTGGAGAGGTGAATTTCCCTTAAGGAGCATAATGCAGCACATGCTTCTCTTTCATTATCCTGTCTCTGACTCTGGACTGTAAGTGGAGATTGGTGTGGAAAGCGGGAATGTATTTTAACATCTTGAGAGGACAAGGGGTAATGGCTTTAAACTGAAAGAGGAGAGATTTAGATTAGATATTAGAAAGAAATTCTTCCCTGTGAGGCTGGTGAGATGCTGGCACAGGTTGCCCAGAGAAGTTGTGGCTGTCCCATCCCTGGCAGTGCTCAAGACCAGGTTGGGTGGGGCTTGGAGCAACCTGCAATAGTGGGAGGTGTCCCTGCCTATGGCAGGGTATTGGAACTAGGTGATACTGAAGGTCTCTTCCAACCCAAACCATTCTGTGATAATAATAAGAAATTTTTTTCTCATGAAGTTGCATTAGTTAATTTAATCTCAGTTGGTGCTGAAGACCAGTAGAACTATTTCTTGTTATTTTTGTTAAACATTAAAATTCATCTTGCCTTGCAGTGGAAACACTCCTGAAACTAGAGGAACGGCCTATGTGGTCTATGAAGACATCTTCGACGCCAAAAATGCTTGTGATCACCTATCAGGATTCAATGTGTGCAACAGATACCTTGTTGTTCTGTACTATAATGCAAACAGGGTATGTACACTTGGGGGTTTTTAAGTTACCTCTGAGCAGAGCTAGGACAAAAAGAAATGCAGTTTGAAAAGAGAGGTGCTTGGATAATTTTAAGAAATGAATCCAAACTGGCAGTGGGAATTGATTGGATAAATTGACAGGATTTCATCTTTATTTGGTGATCTGTGTGGAAAAAAAGGTGTTAAAAAACATGTTTCTGGAGACTGGGGAAGAGGAAGCAGGGGCTTACAGCTGCACATTTGCCGCAGGATGTGAGATCTTGTGTGCAGGTAAAAAGATGTTCTGCCTGTGACTTGGTGTGCAGGCATTCTCTGGGGCCAAGGATTAAATACTGCTGTTGGAGTAATTCTTAGTGATGTTGGTTGCAGTTACTAGGAAATAACATGCAGAAGATGAGTTTTTATTTATTATTTCTCACATCTTTTCTCTTCCTAATTCCAGGCATTCCAAAAGATGGACACAAAGAAGAAAGAGGAACAGCTTAAACTTCTCAAGGAAAAATATGGAATTAATACAGACCCACCAAAATAAACTGCTCTTTTTGGTAAACTGTTAAGACCTGCCATTGAATTCTTGACCTAGACACAGGAATTCTCAATTAAGTATAATTTTTTCCTTTAAATTTTATAAGCTGTAATTTGAATCTTTAGATCTTCACATTAGAAGTCAATAAATGTAAAACACTGGAAGATCTGCTTTAAGATTAAATTCCCATAAATAGAGCCGGCTTCTCTGTGTTGTCAGTAACAGTGCAGCGTAACCCCAGTCCTGTTTCTAGCAGTACCTTTTAAGATGGGGCTAAGATGCTTGAGCATTTCGCACCTCCTGAAGTTCCACCCAGCCTCCAGGTGGCAGCAGTTAATCCAGAGCTGAAGGGGCTCTGCCTAAGCTGGCTGTAGGCAGGTAAATTTTATTTGCTACTTTCTGAAAACAGAGCATTTCAGTTGGTCTCCCTGTTACAGCGATTTTTGTGTGCTTTTTAAAGAAGAATGGAGTATGGTTTGATACTTCACACCTGTATATTTTACCCAAATTGTTGTGCCTTTCTCCCTCTAGGAGTGTTTGAACGAACCTCACTTCCTTATGTGATCATTAGGTGGCTGCTTACTAGAAACAAAGCAAGCCCAAGTCCATGCTTGTAAGTTTCTTTTACAAACTATGGAAAATCATTTGCCTTTTAAAAGAATCCAACTGTTCAGGTGACTTCAGTCAGATCATTCCCAGTGACTGAGACAAAGCTGATAAGCTGCAGTAAAATTACCTTCCTCTAATAGTGCATCACTGCAGGGTGATACAGGAAAGTTATCACATGTACCATGTTAGGAGTGGCAGGAATAAACCTGATGCCTTTTAATGTTAAGTAGAAAACACCTGACCAAAACAAGGCAGTAGGTGAAGGTGGTAATTTTCAATACCTGTAGTGCAATTGTTTTCTAATTGGTGTTTTTGAACTGTAATATATTTCATGTACAGAAATTCTTAGATGTAGCATCTAGTGGAAGATAAACAGATGTAAATTTTTTGGCTTGTTTTCTTTAGCACTCGCGTCCTATGAATAAAAATTAGTGTGCTACATGGGTTATGCATAACTCTGTATTTTGGAAGTGGAAAAGAATCACCTCTACCCCTGTTCTGAACCCGCTGGGAGTTGTGTGAATGTTGGTAGTATCCTGCCTCAGGAGAATTTATCTGCTTGGATGTGATATTTAACTCCCTGAGCAGACAACTTCCAGCCAGTGCAGAAGATGGGCAGATGCAAACATACTTTGTCTGAGGATTTGGAATTTAAGTTAGGGTGGGTTTTTTTTTCAGTGCATTGGACTGTCATGAAGGAATATTTCTATTTTCTTGGATTTTTTTGTTCATAATTGTCACTTAAAGAACCATGCTGGTTTTGGGTCCACTGAGTAAAAAAATAAATACTGCCTACCTTGTGGTTTTCTGTTTTTCCAGCAAGACTTGCTTTTATGCTATGCTACTTCTGCATGTAAGCTTTCCTTTCAGAAAGCAAGTCATGTGTTGCCTGAATGCTCATGGTTCAGGTAAGACTTTGTAGAGCATCTGTTGCCATACGTGAGCACATGTGTTCAGCATGTGAGTGATGGGGAGGGACACCCAGCTCTGGGTACCATGTCTGACACTCACGTGGAGGAAGTCCCATGCGGCTGCTGTGTGCTGCACAGATCCTTTGTTCTTCCTCATCTGGTGAGGAGAAGCGTGAAGGGTGGCAGTGATGCTCTGAGCTGGCTCTTTCACCCCTGAGCGCCTGTGAGGAGGTAGCTGAAATGGCTGGGGTGTAATTTTAGCTTTGAGTGGGTGCTCAAAATCCCACCTGGTGTCTGGCCAATGAGTCTGCCTTAATCTCTGTTGCAGACCAGTTTTTGGGGTGCAAGCGAGAATTACATCCAGTGTCTCTTGTAAAAAGTCTTGTACTCATTTTGTGGCTCTTCATACCCATGTACTTCCCTAAAAGCTATGCTGCTTCCTGCAGAGAGCTGTCCCTGCAGTCAGGAACCAGGTGATGAGAGACTTGGAGCCTGTGAGTGGCTGTGGTCATCTCTGAAGCACTGAAAAGTCATGACCTGACCTGTGCTGCTCCTCTGGTTGGGTGCATCTGTGTCACAGGTACATTAAATGTGAAGCAGCTGTGATCTGCTGTTGTTCTTAGGTGAGCTGTTACTGTAACAAGTGCCAGCTTGATTTTGGGGGCTTGTCTGTAGGATTATACAAACCTAAATTTCAAAAGCAAAACCCAGCTTGCCTTAAAAACATTTAAATGAATGAAGTCCTATTGATTCTGTGTCAGCATCCGTAGCTTTTAAATTTTAGAAATGGCCTCCACTGTGTATGTGTGTATATATGTATCAATGTATATGTGCCATATATATGCACACATGTGCCAAATAAGGGCCATTCACACAAGTTGGTGGGCATTTAGAAGGCCCCTTGCTGTAGCAGAAACTGGAGGTGCTTGTTAGCATGCTGGATTTATGCTTCAAATAAGAATAAATACTGATAATAAACCACTAAAGTGCTGGTAATGGTGCCACAGGCTTCTGGCCTTGTTTAAAATCATGCAAATACCGCATTGCTTCTGTCAATAGCAGAGAGTGCGGTACTTGCACCGCAGTGGCTATTTAGATGAGGATTTGATGCTGTTTGAAAAACATATATAAAAAGCAATTCTTTAGGGTAATAAGATTAATAAAAATGCCTTCAATGAATCCTCAAGATCAGCAGCTTTTTGATTTCTCTGAGAGCTCAGCTGCTGCCTTTCATTAAATATTCCATTTCATACTTTTTCTTCTAGTGCCTGTTCAGGGCTTTCAGTGTCCCTGCACATGTAAAATGAAATAATAATTTGTACCTGCAAGACAGAGGGAATGGAAATCGAATGCCTGGAGGATTGTTTTGATGAGGTCTGCTCAAGATTTTGTTTGAAATGTAATATCAAAGGACAGGGAAATGAGATCAGTTATGAATGGCAGAGGGGGCAGCAAATAAGGCAGATGTTACCAGCCTTGTACTCTGCATCTGTGCTGGTTTTTGTGTGTGCTCACTTCCCATTTAATTTTTCAGGAAGTAGGGCATGAAATTAAGCCTGGAAGGTCATTTTTTTCCATCGATGCTGTTTAGAAATTAGTAACAAGAGCGTATCTGATTACACAGGCAATGACAGTAAATTTCTTCCAATCCATTATACAGTGGTAATAATTACATGTAGTGTGTTGATCGATGATACAATTAAATAAATTAAAGCATTTGCAGTCAAAGAAAGAGCTGGAGATTACATTTCCTTGAAGACTTAATTTCCCAAAGTATCACAAAGCACAATTAGTTTTCCTTTCAGATTTTTTTTTTTTTTTTAATGAAATTGGCATGAAAAATGTAATACCCTCTGCTTTTGACAATTGCCTCTGCAGAGAAAGGGTGAGGAGGGGGAGCACTTCATCAGCCAGCTGTAATAAGGATTTTACAAATTCTGTAATGGCTGGGTAGAGCTTTTGAGGGCACAAGGGGAGTGCATAGCAGTGCTGCAGAGGGAGACAGGGAGGCTAAATATGACCAGGAATATGTTTTTTACTGACAGAGGGGCAGAGCAATGCCCTTCTGCTCATTTTAGGTGTGGCAGAAGCTTGCTGGCTGCAGGACCAAGAGATGATGGAGGGAACACATGGCCATTCCAGGTATGCTGAGCCAATCTTCTGCATCGCTGCTCACTGTCAAGGTGTTCAGGAAAGGTCCCAGGTCAGATACTTGATGTTTTCTTTTTTTTTTTTTAAAGGGCAACTAACTTAAACTGGGCCATCAGTAGGCGCAGTTTTAGAGCAGTGTGCTGGATTGACCTGTGTTTGGCAGATGTGACAGAGATGTGTTAACATTCAACCAAGACCTCTGTAGGAGCTCATACCCGCAACTAGTGCGACAGCCTGTGATCTGCAACCCAGTGCTGGTATGGACAGTGCAACAGTGGCTGGGGCAGTGGCAAATGAATTTGGAAGAGCTAGTGGGCATCAAGTCTTGACAGGGCTGATTCCCTATATATATATATATAACATATATATTAACAGGAAATTAGCCTGTCCTACAAAGAAGAGCTATTGGTGAAATCAGAATGGTAGAATGGTTTTGGTTGAAAGAGGCCTTAACAATCATCTAGTTCCAACCCCCTGCCATGGGCAGGGACACCTTCCACTACAGCAACTTGCTTCGAGCCCTGTACAACCTGGCCTTGAAAACTGCTAGGGATGGGGCAGCCACAGCTGTTCTGGCAACCTGTGCCAGTGCCTCACCACCCTCACAGGGAAGAATTTCTTCCTTATAGCTAATTGAAATCTCCCCTCTTTCAGCTTAAAGCCATTCCCCCTTGTCCTATCCCTCCATGTCCTTGCAAAAAGTCCCTCTCCAGATTTCTTTTAGGCCCTCTTTAGATACTTGAAGCTGCTCTAAAGTTTCCCCAGAGCCTTATCCAGGATGAACAAGCTCAGCTCTCTCAGCCTCTCTTCACAGGAGGGCATAGGTAAGGCCCCTGGTCATCTTTGCAGCCTCCCCTGGACTCAGCCCAAAAGCTCCACATCCCTCTTATGCTGGGGCACCAGAGCTGGATGCAGCACTGCAGGTGGGGTCTCGTGAGAGTGGAGTAGGAGGGGAGAATGACCTCCCTTGACCTGCTGCCACACTCCCTTTGATGCAGCTCAGAATATGATTGGCTTTCTGGGCTGTGAGCACACATTGTTGGCTCACATTGAGCTTTTTATCAGCCAGCGCTCCCAAGTCCTTCTCCTTGGGACTGCTCTCAGTTCGGTTTCCACCCAGGGTTGGTTGCTCCAGGCCAGCTGTAGGACCATGCACTTGGCCTTGTTGAACTTCATGGGGTTTGCACTGGCCCATCTCTCAAGCCTGTCCAGGTCCCTCTGGATGGTGTCCCTGCACCAACAGTGGATGTCTTTGAGAAGTATCATCTTCTGTCTCTTCAGCAGCCAAATTTTGGCAGAGGTTAGGGGCCATGAGGAGGGCAGGGTAGATGGAGCCAGGAAACCTCTGTCCCAGCAGCCCTTACTTGCATGTTGCTGGTACCTCTGGTCCCACAGAGATCCTCCACTGTGCCACCTGTAACAGGAGCAGCACACGGAAGTGTGTGTGTTTCATACAAGAAAAGAAAGAATTAACAAAAAATGGGTTGATGGTTGTTAGAAGAACTTCTTATACACCAAAAAGAATTCCAGTGGCAGGAGGATAAAAACAGGAAATAGAAACTGTAAAGTATCAAGGTTTTATTGTTCTCTATATATACTTTTAAATGAGACAGTATTTTTAAAACAGCAGCAAGCAGAAACATACAAGTTGAGAAAAGTGGCAGCGCAGGTAACTCTGTTTGGCTAATGCCCGTTCATGTACAAGGTGTACACTGGATTGTTCTTTGAGCACCTTTTGTGTTTTGTTTTCTTCTTGGTTTAAGTGTACAGTAAGGCAGTGGTTTTTCAATAAGGAATATATATATATTTATATTTATATATATTTTCAACCATCACTGTGAATTCCTCTTACATGCAAATTAAATAAAATGTACAACTTGAAAATGTTACAACAGTAGACATTTTTCCCAAAAGCAAAGCTTCTAATAAAAGGCAAATACGGACACCACGAAGTTAAAAAAAGAGAAGGAAGGCGTAAGAAACCGAACAGCAGGCGCTAGTGACAGGACAGCTTCAGCAGGGCAGACTGGGATTCCAGTGAAGGTTTCTCCCGCTGCTGGCAAGGTGAGAAAGGATGGATGGGTATTAACAGATGTATCCAGCCAACTCCCTTGAGAAGATTCACTCCAACCTGAGTAGCTCCACATCGAAGAGGAGCGTGGCATTGGGAGGGATGACCCCAGGGTGGCCTGTGGCTCCATAGGCCATCTCAGGTGTGCAGGTCAACTTTGCTCTTTGTCCTAAGCTCATCTGGGTTTTGGATGTTGAAGAAAGGAAAACAGAACAAAAAAACCAAACAGTATTAGGAGGAAAACAAAGAACAAATCACAGTGTGTCAGACTGACAGAACTGAGGAGAGTCAGGACCACTGGATTCATGGAATCATTTAGGTTGGAAAAGGCCTTTAAGATCATAGAGTTCAACCATGGCTCAGCTTCAGGCTGCCACACCCAGCTCAGACATACGTCTTCTGACTCCCCTGGCTTCTCACAGCAGTTATTTAAATTGCCAGAGCCAGCCTGGGAGCCCACCCTACCTACGCTGGACTGTAGGTGTGAATTCCTTCTATGGAGTGCAGTGTACATGTAACACCATCAGCAGTGGATGTCTTTGAGAAGTATCGCTTTCCATCTCTTCAGGAGTCAAATTTTGTCAGAGGTGAGGGGCCATGAGCAGGGCAGGGTAGATGGAGCTAGTAACAGACAGGAGAGATTAGTGCCAAAATGCACTTTGGTTCAGCTTTTGAAAAGCATTCAGCAACATTTTTCCTCCTTCAGCTGCCACCAGAGATGTCTTCAAAGCCACTGCTCAAACACTAACACTGTGGGCACCAGCCTTTCTGCTGCTGGGCAGATGCAAAGCAAATCCTACTGAAAAGAGGTACTTACTTCTCATCCCAAATCTGAGGGCAGACATCTCACCTCAGGTGCTGCTTATGCTGGCAGAGTGCCCTTGCCCTGGGATGGACAGAGATACTGATTTCTCTCACTCCAGACTAGCTCTGAAGGTGACAGCGCTCACAGAGATTTGGGGTATCAAGAATCAAATCCCTGCTCTCCCAACACAGTATTTTGGGGTGGAGCAATCTCAAACTGCTATTCATGCACCATACATAATGACTGAATATTCACTGGCCAAGAAACAGTCCCTGATTTGAAGCACTCTTTTAACTCTGACCTCTCCCCCAAGATGAGACGCATCACTGGACAACAGATTACATGGTATCTCCTGTTGATTTTTTTCAGGTCCTATAAAATATGCCCAAGCTAGAGCTTTTATGACTTTAGGTAGAAGAAAAATGTGAATATGAACTTCCTTAAGTTCAGGCAGTGTTCAGACCATGGGGTGCAAGAGCAAGTGACCTCCCCTGGCCCCTGCAGAGGTCTGTGTGGGGCAGGCTGCCAGCTGCTCTGATAGGTCCCTGAAAGCCACACAGCTAGCAAGTCATCCATGGGTTTCAGGCATAGGGCAACCTTGAGCTGTCAGATGTTAAGTAGAGAAATGCAGATGCCTGTGGCATCTGACAGTCATTAAATCCAGGCTTAATGAAAAACCTGCATGCTAGACTGAACTGCCTTTGTCCAAATGCTTTGTGTCAAAACCTGCCCCGCACAAACCTCAAAACCCTGGGGGGGGAAGGAGACAGATACAAGCTCAGCTTCAGCCGGCGATCCACTAGGAGGAGCAGGAGGGCAACGGGTTGCACGCCGATTACTGGGACAGCTTTTTGGCCACCTATTGATTAAGGCACAGAAGTCAGGAAGTGAGAGTGGTCACAGAAGGGATAAACTGATTCACCCAGCACTTGTTGCCACTGCTTTATCTGCCCTGGCTTCTGGTTTCTATAGCACACTCGGGTCCTGAGCTACTCCTAGGCCTTACTGTGAAGCAAATAATACAAATTCACTCAAATCCACTTGGTCTTGCCACCATTACACTGGACATTGCTGTGCTCACACACCCTTCAGCCAGCTTGAAGTTCAGCTAGAATAATTTCTTTGTACCTGTGTCACACCTTCTTCAAATCCTTTAATGACTTCTTGCCTGCCAATCTTGAACCTGAAAGGCTTGTTTCTGTCTCTGGAGGAGTCAAACTTCTTTCCATTCTGTAGCATTCCTGCCAAAACAAGACACGCGGTTTCAATCTGAGCTACATGTAAATTTAAGCGCTGAAGGAGAGGGAAGGAGTGAAAAATTATTGTCTTGGTCACATTTTCACTTTGAAGCCTCATGGAGAATGGATAAGGCAGGAGAGCCAAACACAAATATGGCACCAAAAGGTACCATATTGTTACCTTTGCCATCTGGTAATTTAGGTTCTAAAATGGAAATTTATTATTATTCTTAATGCTATAGGTTATAACTCATGTAGTACCAAACATTACACAGACACACTGAAGAGCTGTTGTTTGCACAGTGGAGCTTCCTGGCTCAGCAGATAAAAGCAGGCAAGGAGCAAGTGGGAAGCAGCATAAGAGAATCTCAACACAGGGGCCAGATCCAGGCCTGCTACTAAACACAAAAAAGCTCTGTAAAACCAGCCTACAGCCAAAGAAACCAAATTTAACATAAATATGACTGGGTTTACTCCTCATTAACTACTTCTATTTTAAGGTATTTTTAACAGTGCAACTAACTAAAGGGAATAGTTGTTGTGAGAAATGTTGAGTGCTAAGGGGACTTCAGCTATGTGTGACCCAAAGCTGCACAGGCAGCAGGAGCTTTCCACACGCTTCCACAGGTGGGGATGTAGATTCAGGTCTGGGAAGTCTTGAACCAGATTTGGTGCCAGTTAAATGTCTGCAAGTACAGAGCAGCTCCTTTGACTTGTTCCTGCAAATTTAAGGTCTCCTGGGAGAACCTTAGAGCAACTTCCAGTACCTAAAGGCGGCATATAAAAAAGCTGGAGATGGACTTTTTACAAGGGCATGTAGTGACAGCACAAGGGGGAATGGCTTTAAACTGACAGAGGGGAGATTTAGATTAGGTATTAGGAAAAAATTCTTACTGTGAGGGTGGTGAGGCCCCTGTCACAGGTTGCCCAGAGAAGCTGTGGCTGCCCCATCCCTGGCAGTGCTCAAGGCCAGGTTGGACGGGGTTTTGAGCAACCTGGTCTAGTGGAAGGTGTCCCTGCCCATGGCAGGGGGTTGGACCTGGATGATCTTGAAGGTCCCTTCCAACCCAAACCATTCTGTGATTCTGTGATTCTGTGATTTATGCCAGAATATCTAGTAGGAATATTTTGGTAACTTGGACAGTTTACCTTCCCTACTTGATTCACTCAGGAGTACTAAGGATATAACATGTATTACACAAATGTGGCCATTCCACAGCATGCATGTGAAACTTCTACATAATGTTACAATTGCATGTGTCTCCTCCTCATACAGAAAGGGCAAAAAGCCTCTGCATTTAAAAATACGACATTTCTATGAATAGTACCCTCATTCATTATATTTTCAAGAGACAGTTGGGGAACACCTTACTCATTCCTTTGGATGGGCACAACACTGTTTCAACCCATGTATTATGAACACATAGCTTCTACAGTAAGTGGATAAACCTTCACAGAGAGCTACACTTTTAGCTATTCTCATTCTCTTTTCAAACAGTGGATAATTATGACAGCTTTCCACTTAAAAGTACCTGATTAATTGCTCTTTCAATATGCTATACTTTGGCTATTGTAAGGTTTGGCTGATATTTATACATTAGAATAAATCCTTTCTTTGTAATGCTGTAGTGCTAGTGTTTTGTTCATTAATAACCAAATAGCTGAGAAAGTTGCTGGTTGAAAACAACGCTATCAAGCACAGCTTTGACAGAAAATGCTGAGAAATCCTGCCTTTATGATCCAGTATGAAAATACAGTCGTACTGGTTTCTTTTCACTAAATCAGTTGTATTAATAGATCAACTTGATGCTCAAGTTTTATGTTTCAGTAAAAAACATTAGCTATTACCTAAACAACAAAAAAAAAGGCATATTCTGCCTGCTTAAAAGTTCGTGTTATGAATCAAAGGTAAGTATAAAGAGACATGCCAGAATAAAAAATAAAGACTAAAATCGTAGGATTCATCTTACCAACCTTTATGCTTCTAAGACGTAGCCACCTACTTTTGAGCTAATTACTCTGCTTCACTCTATAACCAAGTCAGAGAAAAATGTACTTTCAGGGGCAATTCATCTAACCAAATCTATGCCATAATGAATTGCATCCTAGCAATGTCTCTTTCTTTGCAATGAATATAAATGAAGTCCAAACAAGTAGCTCAGACACAGATGTCTCCAAATCCATTAGTGCCTAAATCAGTGGTGGTGGTATTCTGGCCTTGCAGTAATGAGGACACAATTTTTGATTGTTTCAGTGGGATTCTGTGTCTAGATGTTTTACGTCAATATTAAAACCAAATGACAGATTAAGGCAAATTATCTGTTGACAAAGTCCAATTTTTGTCAAAGTCAGTACTTTAGAGATGTGTGTGTGTGTGTGTGTGCACACAAGGCCTTCGGAGGAAAATTATGGAATAACCTGCCTATAAAGGCATGTTTCATAACCTTCACTTTTAGCACTTGTCATATTCCTTGAGTTTTTCATGGTATAGTAGTGAAGTACTTTATTTATGCTCCAATGCATGTACATACACACATCATGCAATATATCAACTCAGTGATATCCCTAAACCCCCTCCATGCAAGCTGGCAAGTCACACCAGCTGCCTGCACAGGCTTTCTAGTTACAGACAAACATGGGTTCATCTGTAAGGTAGAAAACCAGCCTGCATGTAGAGGAGGGCTGGCAGGGAGAAGCAGCTCAGGGGGAACTCTCAGGCATATTGCATAATCCTTTTTGAAATATTTGATTTTAGATTTAAATGGCAGTCCTTCCTCACAGCAGTTTCATTTTTAAACGCATCGTAAAACCTTATGATTCTATGAAATGGAAGGAGACTATTATAGAATCCCAGTATTTAATAGTTTTAATATTAAAACTTAGTACTGTCGTTACAGTCTGCATGTTCAAAGCAGTATGCAAACATTAATTATTCCTCACAGTAGCCCAGGGAGGAAGAAGATATTTATTATAAAATAGCCTCAGTCTGGAAGTTCAGGTTCAGATACAAAGTTCCACAGCACTTTAATATGCTTTCACTTCATTTTGTAACTAAATCCTATTAAAATACTTAGCTTAAAGGTCTGGTGGTTTACTAAATACTACACATCAAACCAGCAGCAGAACCAGAATTAACTATTCAGAGATCCTGACAACAGCTACTGGACAATGTTTCCCATTTAAAATAATGTTTGTAGCTGTCCATGAGCTTGCCAGTCTAATATACATCATATAAAAACTGACTTCCATTTCACCATCGAAAGCCTATACAAGGTGTGTTAGGCCTATAGAAGAAAACGGGCTGCTTCTCCTACATTTAAAGCAATATCCTATTTTCAGCAATGGCTGAAAGTTCATGAGGTGGTGAATTCAGAAAGGTAACCTCTGTAATTACCCCACCTTACTGCTGCTGGAGGATAAACTGGCATTCAGAGAGTCAGACATGTCCTTAATTGCTGAAGCTCCAGCAGGAGGGTCAGTTTTTATATGACTGCCCTTTAAATGCACATCTACTTTAGAAATGAGTCAGAGTCCCCATGTGCCCTGGAGAAGTTCCGATCCGGATTTAGATCTGAACTTTAGATCTTTTTTATCTCTCTATTTCTGAAAGTTAGAGCTGACTATTCAGGCTCCTGGGAGCTAAAACAACATAATGCTTTATTTTCTTTCTTGCTAATGCATCAATTGATTTTTCTTTTTGGTAAAAAAATTGATTTGTATTAATATTCTGCAATGAGGACGGATACCCATCTTCAGCCTGCTAGCACCTTTATTTATCTAGCTAACAACAAGGATTAAAAGAACCACAACCTGGAACTGAATGATGACATTACTTTGCAAAGTCACAGCAATCAATAAGAGCTTTGTCTGAGCAAGGACATCTAGATGCCTATATACTTACTCGTTATAATAACCTTATGTTTGATTCTGAAAGGGAACAATTACTGTATTAAAATTATTAATTGCACAAACTTTTTCAAATCCATAGACTATCCTGATAACTGAGTTTGTGAAATTAGTAATGTCCTAAAAGTAATTCTAAAAATTAGGTGGCTGTAGAAAAGGAGGTGTTTCAGATCATGGGTCCTGTTGAATCATTGTAGTTCAGCTCACTGAAGCTGAAGATCAAAGAGAAGGCAAATCATTTTGGTAAGGAACGTGATTAGGGGTCCATCTAAACTGCCAAAAAAAAACAATGCCATTTGGGCTAAACCAGCAGTGAAAACAACTTCAGTCTAGGTTTGACACAAGCTATTATTTCTTACTAAAACACAAGTGTGTCTGTATTACTCTTTTAACATGAATCAACTAACTCAGGTCAGTCAACCCCACCTAAATCTGTTTCCTAAGGGGAGAGAGCTAATGACACTGTCTGTACTTGTCTAATAACTTTTGACTCTTTTAGCCAATTTCAAGCAAGTTTGATAGAGCAGTAGGGTTCCTACTGACATAAAGATCCTATGCATGTAATGAAAAGAAATCTGTGTAGGAAGAAGATCCTGTAAGTGCTTCTACGAAGAGAAATGCTCAATCTTGATTTGTTATCAGAGAACCTATATTATTGAGGAGAGGTCAGGAATGGAAAGACATGAACGCTGCAGTGCAATAACAGTCTAAGCTTCTTTTTACCAGAGGGTTCCTTCATCAGAGAAAGATCCAGCAACCAACCACATAACAAAGATCCAAAGAGCCAGCCCAGCTATTTAGGACACCTAATTTACACCTATGGTCCTTCCCCCAAAAAATCACGCACCAACCATTAGTTATACAAAAGACGTAGCTATACAAAAAATGGGGAGAGAGGATACCAAAGGCCCTCCATAGATCTTCCATCAAGCTTACAAACCCAGATTTGGAAAATGTATATGTAAAATTCCACTGCTAACATTAGCCATCACAAAGGTAGAAACTGTGTCTCAACCTGTCATCTCTAGGCTACACCTACAATTAATGGAGAAGGAGAGATCTCTCTAAGAATAATTTAAACCAAACAGATTTAGACAGTAGGACTAACCTGCTGGGATTGTTTATCATTCTCAGCCAACTAATTTACCAAAGTTAAAAGAGTTAACAACACTCATTTTAAACGCTAGGCTGCCAGCTTTTCATAGAGCCCTAGTGAGGAGGCATTAACTCATCCATCCATACCTAAATGAAGTAGACCAGGCTTCACTGCCTCTAGTCTTTACTGAATTATTGTCTTTGCAGTGTTGACACATTGTGGGAATCAGAAGACGGAGATCCTAATCCAGGACAAATCCCCTGATTTCACTAGTCACTCTTCTTTTATCCTGTAGAGTGGGACTCACCTCAGAAGTATTAAGGGCATAAATTGAACAGGCAACTTTCAAAAAAACCCAGCAATATTTCTCTGCAAAGTATTCCATTATGTTTTTAAACTCTAGTTACATACAGAACTTAAATGCAATCCACACACTTGAAAATAGATACTTTCTGAGCATATGTTGGCTGCAGAAAAAGGGGCAGACATTCAGAAGGTGTTTCTAGGACACTATCCTGTTTCATTTTATGTACACCAGAGGTTCTTCAGGACAGGGACTATATTTTGATGCCCTTTAATGCAATCACCTTTCCAACTATGCCTTGTCATAAATCTCTGCTATTATGAACTTGTCATTCAGTTTGGTTCCTAGGATTCTTGGAGGCAGCATTTGCTGCAGGTAGTGTTGCTGTGGATTAAGAATTTTTGATCTCAAGTGTTTCTTTTTTTCCTTATAATACTGTGGTGGTTTAAACCCAGCCAGACAGCTCGTTCGCTCACTTCCCCACCTTCTTGCCCTCCCCCTGCTCCCGGAGGGACAGAGAGGAGAATCAAAAAGAATGCAACTCCCACGGGTTGAGATAAGAACAGTTTAGTAACTAAGGTATAACACAAATCACTACTGCTACCACCAATAATAATAATGATAAAGGAAATAACAAGGGAAGAGAATACAACATCTCACCATCAGCCGACCGATAACTCGCCCCACCCAGCCCAACCAAGCTCTGACCGATACCTCCTCCAACCCGGTAGTCTCCCAGCCCTTCCGGGTAACTCTCCGCTACCTCCTGGGCATGACGTGCTGTGGTATGGAATACCTCTTTGGCTAGCTTGGGTCAGGTGTCCTGTCTCTGCTTCCTCCCGGCTTCCCCTCCTCCCTGGCAGAGCATGAGGCTCACAAAGTCCTTGGCCAAACCAAAACATCCTTGTTATCAGCTCTGTTCCCAGGCCGAAAGTCAAAACACAGCACTGCACCAGCTACCAAGAAGGAGAAAAATGGCTGCTACTGCTGAACCCAGGACAAATACATTGTTTCTGTGTCAAAATATGCCAATATCCTGTCAGGAGAATATCACAAAGGTTGGAAATCCCGATTTTTCTCCCATTTATAACCTAGATGATCTTTAAGGTCCCTTCCAATCCAAACCATTCTGTGATTCTACAATTCTATAGTCTCACACTTCTTACATCTTCATTTGCCATCTCATTACCTTAATTCATTGTTTTCTACTTCTTCATCATAACAACATCTGTCAGTAATCCACAATTATACCTGGCCATGAGCCTCCTTCCAAATAACCATGCAGTAAGTGGCATATATCTCTGATTTCCTTGATTTGACTTCAAAAGCAAAGTCTTTTCTGGACGGATTTGCCATCTCATCAGTTTTACTTTTTATCAGCTTTTCATCAGCAATTACGACTGTTGTAATGGAAATAAATAGTGTTGAATGTGAGCTGGATGATACTTTTATTTCTTATGTGTCATCTGAACAGTGGGCCACCTTACTGAGTCCTCTGCAGGGACTCTGGCAACTGAACCAAGAAGGGAAGCATGGCTTGTCAAGGGAAAGGTTCCGCAACAGAGGTTTAGTACCAATATAAACACAAACTCAGTTTTCCACTGCTCATGTTTCCTCTGCTTAATATAAACAAAGCCTTATAAGGAAAAAACAGCATTTGCTGACTTAGACTGTGTTTTTCTAATAGTTTATAGCCACTTAAGAAAAAATGATTAATCTTTTTAAGGGAATTTTCAGTCTAGAGGGATTATAGTTGAAGAGACTGGGGGGTGCATCTCCGCAGCATCTCAGCTTTTCACCACAATCTTTTTTGTTGTTTAAAAAGGCAACAGCAATGATCTGAATGTGTCATTTGTTGCCATGACAAACAATCACTGACTCAAGTATAGAAATGGGAAATGGATAGCGGTGATGGTCACCTCTGAGTTCCTGTAACCGCAGCACACTTCAATAACGGTTGATCTTTTCAACACAGGCAGCCCTGCTGCTTCATTTTCTTCCGGTATTATATACTCATATATCTTTAATGTGGAGTAAAAGCAACACAATCAATTATTTATTATGCAGCTGACAGCATGCAATGAAGACACAACAGACAACTATTCAATAATGCATTACCGTGCACTATGTATCCTTGTTGTGTACAACTACAAGACAATATGAAAGAGCCTTGCACTTAGCTTGACTTCACAGCCAAGAAAATTACATGCAATTGTCTGGTTCACTCTACTGAAAGGCATTATTCTGTCCTAACAGCTTTATAGATTTGCATAATTTTAAAAGAGAAGAAAAAGTAGATTTACCCTCAAGACACATATGAGGCTCAATAAGCATATTCTACATGAATTGCAGAGAGACCAAAACAATTCCTCTGGTATCCTGTTGCCTTAAAGCAGTCATTTTATTTTAGGGTTTGATTCTGTTACCATTACAAAGTTCAGCTGTAAAATATACATGCTTTGCAGCATAAAGCAAATTTCATTTGAATAAGCATGGCAGAATTAGGTCAGTCTGGGTATGCTAATGAGTAGGACAATAGATTCTAAAGCAACATTTTAGAGAGAATATATTACTACAGAAATACTTAGCATCTCTCACATCTCTACCCTTAACACCACATCCTGTAACACTGTTAGTGGATGGAGATGGAACATTCCTGACTGGGCTAGGTCTTTCTGTCCCTGCCCTCTGATACCAGCAAGAAAGCACAAACAGCAGTTCAAGAGAACAGCTGTAATATAAAGAAGACATTTTGTGAGATTTCCCACTCAAACACATGCAGCAGAGCTTGGACAAAGAATTCCAGTCATCTAATGCACCAAGGTAACAGGACAATACAATTAACCTCTTATTTTCTTGTTTTCATTCTCAAGTCTCATCCTATGCTACAACGCACACACATGTATTTCCTTTGGCACCATTTCTGTTTTATGTTTGCCTATGCAGTGGAGGTATTGATTTGGTATTTCAGCCTGTAGCACACATACCAGTGTGCAGATGACCTTCTACTGGGCAGTTACACACTTCAGTAGGGGTTAAATCTCACTGAAATAGGTGAATATGACAGCAACCTGTCTTTCAGTGTATGGCACAAGAAGGGCACCAAAGCTTCTGAACACATATCTGGGTGCGGAAAGCATGGAAAAACACCCTAGAAAGCAGGAAAGGACCTTCAGCATTCCTTGGGAAAACTCTGAGCATGGCCCTGAGATTACACGAGAGAGGGGTTTTAGAAGAAAAGAGCCACCTAGTTAATTCCTCCTCTGGTCAGGGAGAAAGGACATTGAATGATCTGCCAGAAGAAACACCTTCCTAACCCAGTGTTAATACTGCTTTAATAAAGGTGTGCTTTAATCATGAGCTGTTCCCAGATTAGGCATCCTTTGATTTTCAACTGTTTATACCTCCAGTATATGCCTCCATTTTCTTCTGAATAAAACCTGTGCTGAAATCTTTATTTACCAGTGCAGCACTTTGGATTCCTTTGGCTTAAGTGACAACAGCCTAGTGACAAATTTACCTATCTATCTCTAGCAGGGCATTGGATTAAGAGGCTATGCATACCCAGAAACAAGACATTTGAGCATGAAGAAATGTATTCTTAATGTGTTACGACTTAACACCAATATGTTAAAACAGTATGTTAGCCTTTGGGGCTTCTGGAGCTGAAAAATAACATTTCTGCCCACATCCCTTGTGAATGAATACTCTTCCTCCCCCACAGGCCCCTGTTTACCCAGTTCTTTATCACATCCAACTTTCTTAACACGTAGGATGGCTATACCTCCTTCACAGAGACAGTGTTTTACTTCAGCGTTTTACTGAAACTCAACTTGACAAACACAGCAATCCTCTAACATTTTGCAATGGACTTAGCAACTTCTCTGTTCTTAAGTAAGAAGGAGAAAAACACTCTTGGAAAAAGAGACAGACACACATAAGATGGAGATGCTGCGCTCTCTCCATCAACATGGACAGACCATAGACTTCTAGGTAGCTAAAGACAGTTGAGATTAATTCCACCCAAAATGGCTTGATCAGAGTCCAGATTACTGAAAAAAATGCAGTTTAAAGCCAAGTTGGTTTTGATTTGTTCACCAAACACCTTCCTGTGCATTATGTTGCTTAAGGGCCTTTAGACTTGGTGACTGCAAATCTACCTAGATAGACCTAGTCACTTACTGTACAGTAACACACACAGTAAACATGCTATAGAAATAACAGAAGATAAAAGCCACTTCCAGCCTTTGAATGAACTCTGAGGGGTTTATTAACAAGTTGGTAACCCTCATTATATCATCAGAAGTTCAGCCTACCATTAAGATCAGATAAAACCAGCATTTTGCTCAGCAGCCTGTACCATTTGCTGCAACACACCAGCAGAAGAATGTCTTATTCAGATACCATTAATTTTTTGGGATGTCTTTTTAAAAGATACATGAAATACACTCATCAAAGGAACCAATCTTTCTATAGATGTATGCTTTGTTCTTCCCACCTACTAGGAATGCACCTGCTTTCACAAAAAAGGAATACTTTTGCAGTATTGTTGTGAAAGTAAACAGTTTTCTATGTGCTCCGAGACAGACCCTAGCGGTGTCATAAATACCACTCTGCCCGTGAACTATGACAGTATGTTCTGAAATAATACCAGCCATGAATTTCTTCTTTTGCTTTTTGTTTCCTTTTTTTTTGCCACATTTGTTTCCTATTTTTGTTCATCATTCCTGGTGCTGCAGATTCTCATTGGTGTAAACTGGCACAGTTCCCCTGATGAAAGTACAAAAATATATGTAGCAGTTTAAGACCTGGATCACAAGAATTTAAAACTCAGTGGAATGATGCACTCGGGACTATTCTCCAGAACAGAATCCTGAAAGAATACAGAATACTATACACTAGATTTGTGATCAGAGGAAAAAGCTGGATGCCAAAACGAATGGGTTTTGCCACCAGCCAGCTGTGTAAGTATAATTCACCTTCATTTTATTCCCTGTGAAATGATGGCTGTAGTTTCACCAAGGTCAGAAGGAGAGTCACTACCATATCCAGCAATAATATTATTAATTAATACACTTTGCCTTAGGTAGCATTCAGTAAGCCTTCAAAGTATCTTCAGAGCTGCAGTGGAAAGGAGCTATTAACAGTTTGTTATTATAAATAGGTCTTTTCCATCTCTAAGTTTTGATCTCAGTGATCTTATAAAGGAACTATGGAAAAAGTGGCAGCTGTTATCTTGACAGATGGTTTTCAGGCATTGCTCTGCTGGACATTAGACAGTCGTCTCTCTGGAGAACAACAGGAATTTCCAAGTGCCTGTATCTATTTTCATCTACTTAACAAGCTACTCATGTCTTGGACCAGTAAAAGGAAGAAGCAAGGAGAATGCAAAATAAATGTTTTAGGGGAAACAACTCGGAGAAGGTGAGAATCAGGTATCACCTATTAGTGACTTCCCCTTGAGTTTTACTGAAGTGACAGAAAAAGATTTGGAAGTTTCTTATAGAGGCAATGGAGACAAAGAGCCACTTCTAGAAGGTGAGCTACAGAAAGCCTGTGCACTAAGTACAGCCCATAGGCAGCTAGCAGGATATGGCAAGTACAAGGATGCACCTCAATTTTCAGCTCTTCCAAGAATTTAGCATCACCATCCACTCCGGATGTAGAGCTTTGAATCTGATTTTAAAGACAGACCCAAGAAAGTCTCACGCCTTTTAAAGGGTAGTTGGTAGAGAGGGTGCTGCTGTCCACCTTTCCTATCATAAGCACTCACCAAGAGCACTCCAAGTTCAACTCCACCTCAAGCCTGAATTTAAACCCACATCCTTCACCTTTTCTGATGGTATCCTCATCATCGGACAAACAAAAACCCAGTGGGATTGTCCTCTGTGCTCCCCCCTTCAATCTGTATAGTGGCTGTAAATGGAGAGTGATGAAGTCAGGAGAAAACTAAGCAAGTAGTAATTAGGGAGGTCAGTGGGATGGGCAGAGACCTGGATCCCAGTCCCTGGTCCTGGGACTCATTACATCAGCTGTGCCTGATGTTGTGTAGGGTTTGTTCCTGCATTATTCTCATTGACTTTAGTAGGAGCTTGAGGATGGACTGCACAGACCATAATGTTTTTCCAAAATAAAAAGTATTTTCACACTCATGACTGCTGCAAACAAAAGACATTGTAAATTAAGCCAGTTTAGTTACTACAAATAGAAATAGTAATAAGTCCATAGACACAAGCAACAAATATAAACACTGACAAAACCACAAAAGAAAATAGCACACAGAGTGTAAAGCAACACAAGTTGAGAGTAGAGCGAACAGTGAAGCATCACATAAACAAATGTATTATTACACCAGCAATGGAAAGCTGGAAGATTTCAGACTGTGCTGTGACGTGTGATATTATCATCTGTGAAAGCAAAGACAGATGTGGTGACCACATAATTCTCAGAAATTGCTGTAGGCCAGACAGCTCTCTATCACAGGTCACATGATCTTTTATCATCCTAGCAAGTGTAACTGAAAAAGTAGCATCCTATATGAGTAACTTAACTACATGTAGTCAGTGAAAAGATGTTCCTAACAATCAAACAGCAAAACCATACAAATCACAGTAACAAGGGATGTTTCTCTGCAGAAGAATAATGGATGTCCTGTTCAATTTTATCCAAAAACTCCAAAGAGAATGTAATTTAGGGTTGACTGGAATGAAATATTTGGTTTTAGAAAATGAAAAAAAAAGGAAAAGCCTTACGTTCATCTGCAGTGTTTCATTCTAGTGAGCATACATTGCTTTGTTTTCGGAGTACCATTTAAATTCAGCTCTGATGAGGCCTAGGGAGTTCTTGCACATCACCACCTTTCCAATTATTTAATACCAAGTATTGTTTAGCTACATCCAAGCTAAAAGAGATCAAAGCTCTTAAGGAGAAAACATGAAAGGAAAAGAGAAAAGCTAAAATTCGTAAGGAGCATGCTGAAGGGGAGGCATATTGGATAAAATGCAAGTGTCCAGATAGCCAAACCAGGCAAAAGAAGGGCAGAACTGACCTAAAATGTACATCAAAGAAGCTGAGATTTATGTGAGAGGGATAGAGTTATCTGGTCTAAAATAATCATTCACCCAGACACTCAGAGGTATTCTACATCACTGTTAAAAATAACTTAATAGATATTACCTGAGAGGTAACATGGTTTACTCTGTAATCCATAATAAGTAATCTTACGGAACATGTAAAAGCTCAATTCATTTAGGCAGCTGCTTCCATCTTCCCACTTTGCACAGCAAAGAGAAAGATCTGTGGGAGTTAATTTACCTCAATTTTGTCTGCCATTTCAATGCTTAAACATGTACGTGCAGATTTACTGGCTGTCTGCATAGGGAGTTTCAATGATCCCACTCATAGGGCAGAAATCACCCAGGCTACTGAGTCTTTGGAAATCATTCATCAGAATTATTAAGTATTCTGCTTGTTCATGTTATCAGACAGTTGTCAGGAAAAAGAAAAAAAAAGAAAATAAAATGGAAGGTTACATCAAAACAATTAATGTAAGCAATCTAAGCTTCAAATAAAAACTCCTGCTGATTCGACTCCAATCTGACATGGGAACAAATCTCTCTCCTCAGAAAACAAGATTATTTGTGGCCTTTTGCAAGAAAAAGGATGCAGAGAAGTTACATTTTGTGGTGTGTCTAATCTGTGTTCCCCAGCACAAGTATCTGTGAGCTTCTGCCTGCTCATCTGACCAAAGATCTCTAGGACACAATCAGGCATGTTTAAGCCATAGCTTCATTTTAAAAGGAACAAACAGCATGAAAGTATGCCCTACATCTCAGTTTGCATCTCACGTGTTCTGCACAGGCTGTGGTTTCAGGCAGTATCCTGTACCATATATTGCACATAGCACTATATATATGCAATATATTGCATTCTTCTTTTGTCTATTATTCCTTTGTCTAACCATAGTATAACCACCTAGCACAATAAATGTCTAGTAAAACCGCTATTTTCACTAAATCCACCTACCATTTTTGGCATCATTTTATGGCTTTCAACTTACTGATGTTCCCTGATGACAGGACACTTTAAGCCCCAATACAATAACATGGACCTGTTGGAGCAAGTCCAGAGGAGGCCATGGAGATGCTCAGAGGGCTGGAGCACCTCTGCTATGGAGACAGGCTGAGAGAGCTGGGCTTGTTTAGCCTGGAGAAGGCTGAGTTTGGGTTGGAAGGGACCTTAAAATTCATCTAGTTCCAACCCCTGCCATGGGCAGGGATGCCTTCCACTAGACCAGGCTGCTCCAAGCCCTGTCCAACCTGGCTTTGAACACTACCAGGATGGGGCAGCCACAGCTTCTCTGGGCAACCTGTGCCAGTGACTCACCAACTTCACAGTAAAAGGTTTCTTCCTTACATCTAATCTAAATCTCCCCTCTTTCAGCTTAAAGCCATTCCCCCTTGTCCTATCCTATCAGCCTGAACAGTTCATGAAGGAGAGATATCTAAGGGTATCATACTGTTCAGTGGATCAAAAGCCTAACCCAGCCATAAGAATTCTGGTAATTCAATTCTTGATTGATGCATATTTCAGTGATTTTTGTGTGCTTTGCCTTTTCAAGTCAAAACATCATCTGCCCTGCCTGTGCACTGTGTGCCCCAGCGTTTACCTTCTAGCAAGAGGATTATGTACTGCTTTCTGCTCTTATGGAACTTCACTTTCCTACTTGTTGTTCACGGCCTTCTTAGAAAAGCAGTCACACGTTTCAAAGCCCAGTATGGTTGATATTTAGCAGCCAATTCTCCAGGCAAAAAAACTCATATATTTTGTACAGCTTGAAAATAAACCAGTGAGCCCATTTGTGATCTGCTCTTCATACAAAGGTAGTTCCCATAACGTTTTCTGCAAAGACCTGAACACCTGAGTCTGGAGCTTATGACACCAGACTCTTAGACAGCAGATCTCAAATTAACATTCTGCTAAGCAGCTTCAGAAATACATCTTTCATCAGTGCCTTCCCAAAGCTTTAACAGAAAGTAGTAAGATTTAGAAACAAAAACGTGATTTATAAACCACCTGCATTTGGATTGCAACATTGTGTTAACTGGAGAAGTCATGTTTGGAGCAAATAGAACAGCTTGCTTCTGTTTAGGTGTAATATTTTTGCTACTTCTGTTATGCCAGATTATGTCTCTTAATACAGGCACAGTGCACCTTGCAAGGAGCACTCAGAGTGTTTAGCTGCATCTCTTTGAATGAAACTGCCTTATAGGACCATGAAACTTAAATATTGGTGCATTGCAGACTGTCATTTTTAGCTGCTGCAATACCTCATCTTGTTTTGGTGCCTACTGCCAGATGACATCATCATGTAGGAACTTCTTCAGTGGAGCAGCCAAAGCTGCTGCTCCCAGGAGATTGTTGACTAGAAATCCAACAATGCCATATTTTCTCTCATTTTTTTCAGTCTTCCTGCTGCAAGTAAGACTGGAAAGATGGGAAGAGGAAATCATGGAATCATATCAGCAAGAAAGATCACAGGTGGCCCTGGGGAAGGCAGTGATGCAGATACTGTTGAAGTACAGCCTAAAGATGGATCATATCTACACCCAGTGAGCACACAAGCAGTATCAGTTCTTCAGACCTGGTGCATGCATGGATACTTACAATTCTGTTCTCTCACATTAGCTTGAGCTGTGTGTCAGGCTCTGTGTCTAGTGATCTAATAACAGTTGGAGGTGAAGCCCTAGCAGTGAAAAAAAAATACCCAAACAAAACAACAACAACAAAAACCCAAATCAAAAAAACAACAGAAAGGTCTTGTTAGCCATGCTGCAACAATGACTGCTGCTACAAATGCTTCACAGGCGAAGAGCCTGACATAAGGCTGCCATGTAACACGGACTGCAGATCCAGGCTGCATGTCTGAATATCTTTGCCTTGGCCTCCACATCAAGTTTCAGTTTTAGAGATAGAATCATGGAATGATTTGGTTTGGAAAGGACCTGAAAATCATCCAGTTCCATCCTCCAGTTCCATCCCCCCTGCCACAGGTGAAGACACCTTCCACCAGACCAGGTTGCTCCAAGCCCCGTCCAACCTGGCCTTGAACGCTGCCAGGGATGGAGAATTCACAACTTCCTTGGGCAGCCTGTTCCAGTGCATCACCAGATGCACTGTGCATGTTCAATACCAAACTTCCTCTGGGTAAGCTCCAAGACCTGTGTTGACTTTTGGTATTGCTTAATAAAGAGGGGAAGCCAATTTAAACTACGGATTTTTGTCTCTTTTTTGTCTCAGATGATCTAATGCTTTGCACAGCTATAAAGACGATACTGGTTTTCACATGTGACATGAAGTGGACAGTGAGCATTTCTAGCTATAGCACAACATATGTTTTTATTCTAAGGCAGGCAGACTGTCCCTGTGGCCGGGAAACATGCTATCTGATCTCTAATTTGTTTAACAGTCCCTAAGAACCTTTTTAGGCTTGTGCTCAGATATGATCTTTAATTCTGTCTTTGTGGTGACAGTGCTACCAGACTAAGTGCATTGGGCCATGTCGCAGTTTGGTTGCTTACATCTCAATCATTTAAGCTCTCAGAAGAGAACACAAATCAGTGTCGCCTGTATTTTTAAGGATACGAGAGCATCTATCCCTTGTTCCAATCTCATTCAGGGCAACTTCGACATCCTGCTTGCTCTGCTAAAGTGTTAAAGAATGCAAAGCAGAAGCACTACCTTTTTATCTGCTTCAGAAGCCTTCGTGGAGATTAGGAAGTGTTGCTCTGATCTCTCCCACCTTGCTATCTGGACACAAAAGTTCTATGCCACCTTGCTATCTGGACACAGAAGGTCAGATTTTAAGCTGCTCTGTATCAGCTGAACCTCTAAAAGGTCAATAGAGCTAGCTTGTCCCAGAGAAGGAGTAATTCTCATTGAGCCATTCCAGAGATATGAGTGAGACTTGGGCAGGGCTCTTCCCACCACATACACTTCTATGACCATTTTCAACTCTCCTACACAGTTCCCCTGGCTCCCTAGGTATTTTGTTCAATTTCTTGCTATATTTTCTGTTCTCGCTCGCTGTATTTAAAGACAATTTCCTTCCTGGAAGCCAGAAAATTAACATATTTTAATCCTTGCACCACAAAGGTTTTCTAACATGGAATTACACTACTGGACCCAGGACTAATAAACCTCGGTGGGATCATAAAAGATACAGTGAGAATATTTACCCCAAACTTCTTATTCTTAACAGTGATAAACAGCACACCTTGATCCAAACTCTTTCTCCATTTGTTCTTGCATCAAGAGCCTTCTAAGTGAGTAGGAGGAGAAATGATATAACCTCTCACAGCGTCCTTGCATACGCACGTTGAAAAGACTGGAATTCAAGAGAGGTCTTTGTGGCTTAATTTGTGTGAAGAAAAAGAAAAGAAAGACCTGTGTATGAGACACGACAATAGTGAGGTTTCAACACTTTTTACTGCAAAAGCAGAACACCTGATTAGTCAGGGGCTGTAAGAACAGAGGAGGATTTTGTACAAAATTCCCCACATAGACATAAAAGCTACTGTGCTGGCTGAGCAGAGAATAAAATGAACACGTTTCATTACCTTAAGATAATTATTTTTCTAAATACTCTTATTTTTGTTCACACAATTCAAAGCAAACTGAGCCAGGTTTAGTTTGGCTGTTTTGCTGCATTGGTGTGACTTTGCTAAAAATAGACAAATCAAACCAGAGCTCCCTACTCAAGCTTAACCCTATATTAATAGAAATATGCATGACCCCGAGACACTCCTACATTAAAGAGTCTGAGTCAGGACAGACTCCCTGACTCACCCAAATCGCATTTCTCCTTTTGGGTAACTTGGAAATAACACAGATGTCACAGGAGGGGCAGTAAGCGATACTTGTATTAACACCTTCATTTTGGGAAATTTGGTGTGCCTGCCACAGACAGCTAGAAGGAGGGGGGGCAAAAAAGAAATAAATCAAATTTGGGCTTGTATAGAGAGGCAGCCACTCTCCCGTGTGAGTGGGGAAACTGCCAAGGAACAAATTGGATAGTGTGTACCAAAGGAAGAAGAACCCTCTGTCCTGCTGTTTACTTGCATGGGCATATGCTAGTAAATGTGTATGCCTTGGGGAACTGCCAACCTACCCCCGGGGAATTCTGGCCCATCTCGAAGAGAGTCGTCATTTACTACTGAAAAAAAAGAATTAGCAGGGGCAGTAAGAAGCTAAGATGATCGGGTTTAACTTTCCGTGGCCCAAAGCCAGGTATGCAAGCAAAGGCTTAGG
This sequence comes from Pezoporus occidentalis, assembly GCF_034315485.1. Classification (NCBI taxonomy): domain Eukaryota; kingdom Metazoa; phylum Chordata; class Aves; order Psittaciformes; family Psittacidae; genus Pezoporus; species Pezoporus occidentalis. The sequence continues at coordinate 1,527,387 of NW_026915910.1, read as the reverse complement.
AGAACTTTATTCTGATGCCTCTGTGCCAACAATAGATGTGGACAGGACAAATATTTACAGACCTAAAGTGGAGGGAGACTAAATGGGGGAGCCAGACTCTGCCTGAAGTGCTTATTATAATGATTAGCCGGTGGCGGCTCTACAGCCCTGCAGTGCTTGCTGCCTGCAGCCGCAGACAGGATGGAATGACTCAACCATGGTGCCGCCAGCACAAGATGTCTTTTCACACATGCTGTACCATGCCATCCTCCCTTACCCTGGGGGTGTATTAACAGCAGTGCAGTCATACTGTACATACTGCAGTATAACCACCTCTCTCTCAAGTGAGCACAGGCAAGGCTGCCGGTGGACTATAACATGCTCAAAACTAGCAAAATGCTCTTGGGAGACCTGGAGGAGGTGTTCACTCCTGTGCTCCATGCCCTGAATACTCTCTTTCTCCCTGAGCATCCCTCTGAGGCCACCTCGCTCTATAAGCATTTCTCCTTAACTAACGTTATAGAAAAACGAGTTATTAAATGGATGATTTGGCTGAGAGATATCTCTTACTTTTTCTACATCTGAAATCAGAAAATAAATATAATAGTAATATGTATGTATGTATCTGACTGCGTGTCTTCCTCCTCTGTTCTTTGTTGTTCACCTTCCATAGATGTCTGGGAATGAGAGTTTCTCTTAATCTGTTTTTTGCACCGTTAAGCACAGTGGAGCTTTTGAATGATGCTATGATACAAACATAATCAAATTCTCTTTTCTGTATTCCTGGAAACAATGCTGATGCCATAAAAAACATAATGGTGGGAACATCTATAGCAGGGGGTCCATGTTTTAAGAGCCGAACTTTGTCCAAAAGCACCTGAACTGAAAGCAACCAAAGGATCATTAAAATGGTTGTTGAGTTGTGATAAGCAGCTAGCTCATTTCTCACTTTTCCAGAGCTGAACTTGTTGCTCCACCCTTAAAATCACTGTGGATGAATTCAATCTGAAGGTGTCCTCAGCTTTGCCTTCCTGAATATTTATTTCTGAAGCCCAAGAGGTGCCACTGGTTGATCACTGCCTCTTTAGCAAAAGGGACCTTAAAATGAATAGCCAAATCCTGTAGCATCTGATTACAGGGGTTTAATGGCATGATTCTCAACCATTTAAAAGGCAGTTATTACCCTCCTTCCTACACACCCATGCTTACCAGAATAACTGGAAACAGATGCACAGGAAAATACACCATTTTTCTGAAAAAGCAGTTACATCATAAAGTATTAAACAAGCTCTTCAGTGGGAAGTTAAATAATGAAGTGTCTCCTGTTTCTCAGCCACCTTGAGCTTTAATATAGGAGTCCTGATGTCCAACGCATGCAAATGAATGATTTTCTATTTACCTTTTCTCCTAAGAAAATAAATCATTAACATACCCCCCAAATGTCACAAACTGCAGCAGTGTGCAGCTTTCAAGGGGGAGAGGAATATTCTTCCTACTTAGCCCTAAGGTGACCTATAAAGCACGCACAACTCTGTGTCCTCATACGTAAAACACTGTATCTTGTGTGACTCTCATGTCACACTGCAGACTACCAGGAGGGTGTTCCTTGCGACTACTCTGCAGTGACCAATTGATTTCTTGCTTTCTCTCCCTCTGGCCCTGTCATGGTCTAAGCCCAGCTGGCCTCTAAGTACTATATGCCAGAATTAGATGGGCATGTCCTGACCATCTGCAGAAGCTAAATCACGCACTGGGCATTCATGTCATCAGGCTCCCAGTCTGCCCAAAGTAGGAGTAAATAAAGGAAGCATTAACCTGCCCAGTGAGCCAGTAGCCAGCCCTGTGGTTGGCTCCAGAGCCACACTTAGATTTGCAAGTCGAGCAAATGCTCCGATACACAGCCTGGATGCTGCTCCATGAGCAGTTTACATGGTGCCATCAGGAAGCAGCTCCCAAACGCTGCATGTGTGTGTGCCACCGCCAAGACAAACGTGATCATTCTCAGTCTAATCCTAAACCTTCTCATTCTTTTCCTTCTGTTTTGAGCTCTGTTTCTGTTCCCCAGTCAGAAATCTCTAAGCAGGAGCAGACCTCTCTGATCCCAGCTGGGGTCTGAGCCAACATGGATTATCACCAGTGGAGAGCTATAAAATCATGGCTGGGGCACACCGAGGTCATGGATGTTTCCCCAGCTGAAACTGCTTGCTTGCTCTCCTTTGCAGCAGTGTATCTTTGACCTAACTTTCCAGCATAGAGAGCTGGCTATGCTCTGAGACTATAGGTTTTTCCAGTTGCATGCTGGGGTCATCCAAAGGCTGCCCTGTGGATCAGACTTACTCTATATTCAGACAGTGAAACTACAGGCGTAGCCCCAGGCACAGCCCAAGGGACCCCACGTCTCAGCCTGTCTGGCAGTTTAATGTTCTGCCAGGCACCTCGGCGCAGGGAACGGGTAGGCTGTAGAGTGCCTGCAGGGCAAGGCTGTGATCAGAAGTGGTGGCTCACACAACCATCCCGCTCCCAGCCCTTGTCAGCTGTAACGTAGACACGACCTGGGGTGGTGTTCGAGAGTGAGAACGTGCTTGTCTCCAGCACAGCAGATCCTCTTCAGCTGGAGGCTGAATGTGCCATGTCTCCTAAGCCTGTGAATCACACGCATATGCATTATAGAAGGCAGTCAAAATCTTTATTAAATAAACTATTAAGTACTTAAAATTGCAAGCCAAATGGGACCAATCTTCATTTAATGTGGCCAGAAATGCTTAATATTCTCCTGTCTGCCTGATTCATAACACTGAAAGCCCAGTAAAAGCCAAGAAACATTTGGTGCCTGGTACAGAGCAGCACACGCAATCTTCTTTTAACTGCAAATGTATACAACATGCAGTATTAACCAGATTAAAAATGTCACACCTGCCAAGATAGCTGTAATGTAATATCTGGTCACACACACACTTTCTATCATATAAAAATGTTGGTTGAAGACAGACGTTTTCTCTCAATACCTCTGCAATGCTGGCATAGAATCACAGAATCATAGAATAGTTAGGGTAGGAAAGGACCTTAAGATCAAGTTCCAGCCCCCCTGCCATGGGCAGGGACACCCCACACTAAACCACATCACCCAAGGCTCTGTCCAACCTGGCCTTGAACACCACCAGGGATGGAGCATTCACAGCTCCCCTGGACAATCCATTCCAGTGCCTCACCACCCTTACAGTAAGGAACTTCTTCCTTATATCCAATCTAAACTTCCCCTGTTTAAGTTTTAACCCGTTACCCCTTGTCCTATCACTACAGTCCCTAATGAAGGTCCCTTTCCAGCATCCTTGTAGGCACCCTTCAGATACTGGAAGGCTGCCATAAGGTCTCCACGCAGCCTTCTCTTCTCCAGGCTGAACAGCCCCAACTTTCTCAGCCATCGTATATATCAACACATCCATGCCAGAAAACACAACATTAGCTACAAATGGCACAGTTTTTGCATACAAACACAGCATAAAAGGCAGCTATTTGAATATAAGTAGGTGTCTAAAGATGCACTAGTCATACTGTGGACATCTCAAGCGCATCTGGACATCTATCTCCTTTGATTTCAACTAAATTCTTTTAAAAACTTTTCAACTTTCAGTAGTTTCTTAAGTTTTCCCTAGACATCAAGTGTAGCTATCATGAAGTTGCAGTAATTACAGTAATTACCATCCCTTCAAAGCCTAAACATCTCATTTAAGAGTTCAACTTCCTAAATGGCAATGCTGTGTGAAAACATTATGAGATTTATCACCTAAAAAATCCCAAGTCTGAAAAGTGAGGAAATGGACAAGTAAGAACACTGCAAAGTCCATCATGTCCACACAGTACAAAATGTGTATTTTTACTATGCTCTGAAGAACACACACTGCAACACAGCAGGCAGCCATAATTCTGATCTGATGGTATCAGAAGTATTGCTCTTCTCAAATTTGGTGCATAGATATTGCAAGAAATACTGGGTAGTGGGAAATATCAGTTAATAAGCGTATTAATAAAGCATTTCTCATTATTCGTGCTTACATTTTGATGGAGTATTCATAAATACTAATTCTGAGTCAGCTTTGACCTGGCAATTCCCATGGAACAGACTGAGGCCCTACTTGGCTGAACTTGCTCAAAAGGCACATCTGTCGTTTTAAACTTAAATTTATTTCTGCCCTTGTCAACCTGCTATCTCATTATCTCACTATTCACTGACAGAAGAAATGATGAATCATGAGCATTGGGGTACAGGGAACCAAATACACTCAGTAAAATTAACCTCATTATGTCAGTTGCGCATAGCATGATGAAACCCTCCGGTGGGACCTCTAGGGGTTACTCTAACGCAAGTAAAGAAGAGCTGCATTATATTGCAAATAATGATGAATATATATTTCAATAATAAAATTCATCTCATGGCTGCTGCACAGCAGAATCAGGGCTACTGGTCGATATGCATGAGAGTTGCTGCTGTGGGACATTAAGAGAAGAGAGGGGAGGGGAGGGGAAGGGAAGGGAAGGGAAGGGAAGGGAAGGGAAGGGAAGGGAAGGGAAGGGAAGGGAAGGGAAGGGAAGGGAAGGGAAGGGAAGGGAAGGGAAGGGAAGGGAAGGGAAGGGAAGGGAAGGGAAGGGAAGGGAAGGGAAGGGAAGGGAAGGGAAGGGAAAAAAGAGGAAAAGGGGAAATTTTGATGTCTTTCGCAAAGATTTTGTTATGTACTTGGTTTGATCTCTAGGTCTACAAAATAAACAGAGTATGTATCATTATCTACTTAAACATAACAAAACTATCACAAAATCAAGGTAAACATCCTATACCCAAACCACCTATGGGATGAGGCTGTATTTTACCAAAATACAGGCTGCAAGGCTATCCATGCCTCTACTATTTTTGTAATGTCTATGACGCAGGCCTACATTAGGAAAGATATCAAGGTGCTCACTACCACTATGCCCAGACTGAACCACTTCCACTGCCCAATGATGTACAGCCAATCCCAGGCTCCTGGTGTGTCCACACAGCCCCCAGCCACATTCTGTCTACCTCTGCCTACACCTTTCAGTATAGTCATAGCACAGGTCCTCCAGTGGCCTCAGGATTTGTCTCCAAAACGCAAAACACAAGTCCAGTGTTAGCAGGACTTCAAAATCAAGGTGAACCTCTGTGTTAAGCATGCACCATACTCGTAGGTGGGATCCTTCTATTTTACAGCCACCCTCCAGAGGAGGATTTTCCCATGTTCTGTCCAGGGTGGCTATTTCTATTTTCCCCATACACAGATGTCCTTGAGGTATGCTTAAAGCACAGTGAACGCTGTTTGCCAGTGCAGGGTTTTCCTTTAACATGATCCAGTTCTGATGCACACATGACATAGAGCCACACAACTGCACACCCCATGTGAGCATGCAGCAGAACCAGAGTCAAGCAGTCCTGTGGCAAAACAGGGCAGAGCTGAAGCTGGGACAGGGCTTCAAATGGCCAGCGTTAGCTCCTGAAGAAACCTGCTGTGGAAACTTGCTTTGCCTGTGCTATACTGAGAAGGCAGGGCTTTCCAGAATACTCTGTCAGATACAGTTTTTAGAGGGATGTCAATTAAATGTGACGCAATGACTGCAAGAGGAGTTATGCAAACAGCATTTGTTACCCTGAACAGCACACTGGCTTGTCAATCTTCCTGAGCTGCAAATATTTCTGCGCACTGCAGATCACGATGGAAAGCCTCCCTTCTCACAGATCCTGCTGTCTTCTGCTAGGGGTTACTAATACTCATTTTTATAGAAAGAGCCATTACAGCTATCTGGTCAGATTCCCAGCACCGGTCAAAGGTTTCTGCCCAGTAATCCCCACATCAAAGACGTATCTTGAAGTCAAATATCCATCTGTTTCAGTACAACTGTTTTAGCTTTCATATACAATAAGCATTATCTAATAAAATTTGTATCAACCAAAGCAGTATAAAAATATAATTAAGGCCTCTGGATAAGTATGGAAAATGATTTTGAGTGAAACATGATATTACGTTCCATAATTGATCAGTTATTTTATTAATCACATTTTAATGTGCTCCAATTATTTTTTAGAGAAGTGACCAATTCTAAGGATGCCTAATGCAAGCTAGTAAATCAAAATGAAAGTGGATATAAACGGTTCCGAAGCTCTGTACCAGCTTATTTTTCATGATATGAAGCATCTCCAATAAAATGCTCACTATCCTCTAATGTCAGTGAATTCCACCCATGGCAGAGCATTTATTTGACCATCATAACCCCGAACAGCTGAAAAAGCAGGTAACATTTTGGTCAACACCATTTTGAAGTTTTCATCTGTATCTATACAGGAAAACATACCAAAGATATGGACACACACACAAAAAGGAAGAAATGCTAAAAAAAAGAAAAATTGACATGATTAAACCTAGGGAAGCAAATGAGTTCAAGTTCAAATGTTGGTTATGTGAAGAATCACACTAATTGCCAGCTCAACCCTAAAAGCTATGAATCTAGGAAAGACCCAAAGCCTTTAGGGCTAATCTACATCATGAAAAGACCCCTGAAGGAGAATGCAACCAACGCTTCCAAAATACATGACAAAACTCTTAATTAATGCACCTGTATTCCAGAAGTGATCTTTGCCATCTCTTCATCTTAATTCCTACTTTAATGCAGGCTGTAGGATTTTCACTAGATAATTCCTGGTTGAATTAGAGCTTTCTCAGAGCAGATGAACTGACTGCAATTATTGATTGGTGTTCACTTATAAATCAGTATTTCCAGTCAAAACATATTCCTTATTTTAAGGTGAACTTGTAAATACTCACTTTCCAGCTATGATCTCTTAATGTATCAATTTTTTGTTCCCCATGTAAGGAGAAAAACATCCCTTAACCTCTGCTGAATAAATTCAGCATTCTATGTTCAGGAAGGTTTCCCAGCACTTGTGCCAGTCATGTCTCTTTCTAGCATTGTAGACTACAAAACTGAGCACACTATTTTTTACACAGCCATAGTAGCGAGAGGCCTCTGGACCTCCTCCTTTTCCTCAGTGCTCCTGTTCATATATTCATGGGCTGCAGTCAGCATTTTGGCTAAAGGACAGCCCTGGAGCTCGTGTTCAGTTGGTGGTCAACCATGGCTCCCCAAGCCTTTTTCAGTGTCACTGCTTTGCACGACAAAGTCCTCTTGTCTGTAAGCACTGGCTTCATTCTTTCTTCTTCCACATCAGACTTTGTAAAGGGTCTTATAGAAACTGAAATGTATTACTGACTTGTGCCCATTTTACATAGTAATCCTTATTACACTGTATCAATGGAATAAGACCCCTTATTTAGGATATATTTGTTAATTTTTATCAGCTTGGTATCTTTTGCCACTGATTAAAGTCACTTACAGTGGGGCTAACACCAGTCCATTTTAAAGCCTACTGGAAAGTCCTTTACTCAAAAAGCCAATTTTATATCCACTGGCATGTTTATTTTTCATCTTTTTTAGTTTCAAGATACCTTCTTTCAAGGTATCATGAATTCCTTGCTGAAGACCTTGTGATCCTCTGGAAACATTGTCCAGTCATCTGTATAGCTACTCCTGGAGAGACAGCTTAACAACGTTTGTTATCCATAACCCCCAAATCGCCTGTCAGTGTTTAAGAGGCATTTGGACAATGCCCTTAATAACATGCTTTAACTTTTGGTCAGCCCTGATGTGGTCAGAGAGTTGGAAGAGATGCTCATTGTAGGTCCCTTCCAATTGAAATAGTCTAGTCTATTTCTAGCTTATTCCATTCTATTCTACCCTGAAACAGAATTTTGCCACTACTACTGACCAAAAACACTGAAGAGAAAGACCAGCTGAACAAGGTATGATGTAACATAATACATTTCAGAACTCCAATACTGAAACAAAACAAGAACTGGAATTTATTTTAAAATGTTTTAAATACTGAAAAAAAAACCACCCGCTTTGACCTGAAGTTTTTAACATTATGATCTAAGGTCTTTATACTTCATGAGTATGCAAACATACACACACCTGTATTAGAGATGTCTCATTCAAGAAAATCCAAGAGCAGGAAAACAAATGGTAAAAATCCACACTAATGAACCTTAAATACATAAATGATCCCGTATTTAAGCTAATACAATATTCCATGGTGTAGGAGACACACCACAGTTAGAGAAACATTAAATCCATATACCAACTACTTTTAAAGTTGTCTCCCTCACTCTTTGGCAAACAGTGGGTAGAGGACCATGCATGAGCTGTGGCTTCTCACTACAAAAAGGTCCTAAGTGTCTTCCTCACATGCAGGGGCAGTCATTGAGTCCACCCTCACTTGGCTCAGTATTTCTAAGCATTTCTAAATTAGCAAACACTGCTTCATGAGGAGCAGTAAAAGAAAGGCTCAGCAAAACAGAGGTTCTTGACTTGTAAACCCAAAAGCCATGAATCTTCTGTGGGGTGAAAAAGGCAGGCAGATAATCTTGTGCAGCACTGCCACTATCTGAGGGTATGGTGGGGGGGTGTCTTTAAATACATCGCCCTGGTAGGGCTTGTCATATCCACATTGTTACCATTCCTTGATCACGAACAAATGGGGTTCTGGCAAATCCTGCTCGGTGACAGGTTTATGCAAGTCATGTATGGAAGTTACCTTGGCTAGAGACATTGATTTATTTTCTGATAAGCTAATTATAAAGGCTTGTATTTGCAGTTGCTCAGGAGAAGGTCACAGTACTTCCTTTAACCAAAGTCATGTACATATGAATAACAGTAATTCTTTCTCCATGAAGAGACAACTTGTCTGCCTGTTCAAGGTAAAATGCTCTTGTTGAGAATCATAATCTCAGCCCTGACACGTGCTGCAGTCACATATTCTTTTGGATGCATTAAAACTCTTTCTGCTTCATCTCTGAGGAAGCAATCAGAAAAACAAGTTTAATCATTTAACGTACCGCTAGCCCGTGCTTCGAAGCTGCATGACAAGTAACACTGAAAACGAAAACAATCAGCATATGACTAAACAAACAGACTAGAAAATTTTTCTAGGAGTCTGTTACAACTTATGGAAATGGTAATGAAAAACTAGAAGAAGGGTGCTCCTACATGTAGTAAAAGAGTAGCAGGAGGTGCAGTGGAAGGGCACATTGAGGACATTCATTCATTCATTCATTCATGCATGAATGGCGCTGCCAGAGTATGTCTGGTTTCTCATAGATGGCAGGCTCCTTGACACCAAATCCAGAGAACACTTCACATTTGTCTGGCTTTTATCAACTGACACCTTCTTGGCCTGTATTTTACATCAGCTTCTCAAGGGAAAAAGAAGATGTAAGATAACTATTGCCCTAGTAACCCCCCCTTTTTCAACACAGCTACTTGTCCAAAAACATACAGAGGTGACCAAAATCTAAAGTAAGTCTGGCAAGCACTGAAGACTGGAAGCTATTCTTATCTCACTGCCCTCTATAAACACAATGGCTAACCGTGTCCCTTACTGCCTAATACAGCTGTCATCATTTAAATGCTTTGTAGTCTGCAAATCGGCCAGTACTACGGTGACAGACTAAATAATAGAAAGATTACAGGTTGCACAACTCCATTACAGTATGGAGGAGTGTTCTAGTCAGTCAATGATTCTTCCCACATTCATGCAGGGAAAAATCCAAGCCCAAGACTTCATTGCTGTTTTCCTACAAGGCAAATAATTTTTCAGCTCTCCATCACCTCTTGCAACCTGTGTTTATAGCTGCAAGCTCTCTCAGGTCCAGCCTGCTTTGTTTGAAGGAATGCCATCCAGGGTGACCCTGACACGCTTGAGAGGTGGGCCAATGCCAACCTCATGAAATTCAACAAGGCCAAGAGCAAGGTCCTACACCTGGGTCGGAGCAATCCCAGGCACAGCTACAGGTTGGGCAGAGAAGAGATTCAGAGCAGCCCTGCAGAGAAGGAGCTGGGGGTGTTGGTCAATGAGAAAATGAACATGAGCCAGCTTTAGTGTGTGCCTGCAGCCCAGAAAGCCAACCATATCCTGGGCTGCATCCAAAGGAGCGTGACCAGCAGGTCGAAGGAGGTGATCCTGCCCCTCTACTCTGCTCTTGTGAGAGCTTCCAGACTTTGACTGGAAATATTATGTGCAGTGCTGGTGTCCTCAACAGAAAAAGGACATGGAACTGTTGGAACAAGTCCAGAGGAGGGGCAAGAGGATGATCAGGGGACTGGAGCACCTCCCGTATGAAGATAGGCTGAGAAAGTTGGGGCTGTTCAGCCTGGCTGTGTGGAGACCTCATAGCAGCCTTCCAGTATCTGAAGGGGGCCTATGGGGATGCTGGGGAGGGACTCTTCATTAGGGACTGTAGTGACAGGACAAGGGGTAATGGGTTCAAACTTAAACAGGGGGAGTTCAGGTTAGATATAAGGAAGAAGTTCTTTACTGTGAGGGTGGTGAGGCACTGGAACAGGTTTCCCAGAGAAGTGGTCAGTGCTGCATCCCTGCCAGTGTTCAAGGCCAAGTTGGACAGAGCGTTGAGCAACATTGTCTGATGTGAGACATCCTGGCCCATCACAGGAACTAGATGATCTTCAGAAACTTCTGCAGCCAAAGAGGAGCTTTGAATGTGCATGATAGGAAGTCTTAGGGAAGCACTTCAGAAATGGCTCTGCAGTTTTAGTGAATCAATGTACTGCAAGCTTTAGTTACTTTATTGAAATAAAGTGAATCGTTACAATTAAATCCCCTATTATTCTTTATAGCAGGGAAGGATTGAGGCTTTAATCTGTTTACAGTGCTTATATAACCAATCAAATCAGTATTGGTTAGATCAAGACAGAAAACATAATAAAACCTCAAGTCCTTCATAATTTTCCACCATTCATCTTAGTTTAAATAGTTTGTTTTCAAAAGTTAAGCACTTCTTGGGTCTGTTAGAAAAGAAACATGTCTTCCACAGCACTGATACAGGCTACTTATATACATATATATACACGCACACACATGCATATATCTACATATACATACATATATACATCTATATGTATCATGTAGGCTGATAATGTAATAAATACATAGGTAAATATAATAGATAAGGACTTTAAAAAAGCACATTAAATTCTACCTCATCTTTATCAGAGGCTTGCTGTGTTCTCTGGACAAATCATTTCCCTTCGGAATGTCCCTGTCTTCTAAAAGAAGATAAACAATGCTTTTCCCTTTCCAAAGGGGTTTATGAATGAAGGGTATAGCACTTCGGTGAGATTCAAGTTTTTAAGTTGTCCACAGGAGATTAATGACAGCAGAAGCAGTTCTTCATGACTGTATCAACCCTGAATTTGCACTTGACTCATAAGTGTTTAGAACTCCTACACTGCCGGCCAGGAACTGGAATAAATGTTGGAAAGGAGATGAGCTGTATAAATGGTTTCACATAGAACAAGTCTTAATGGCACAAGTGAGGATCATTTTTTAATGAGGCACTTCCATCCCATTCCAATGCCTTTACAACATCCCTTCTTATAGTTACAGGTTCTGCAAGTCCTCAGTGTTCAGATATAAAAGGTCATGACTTTTGAGTTCCAGCCAGGAGAAGGTAGAACATGACAAAATGCTCTCAACCCATGTTAGATGATAGCCCTCAGCTGTGCTGCGGCTGACTGAGCTAAGTAAGAGCTGCGAACCTGCCCCTGCTATGTATCTGACTGAAGACAAGGTGCAAATGACAGCAGAAGAAAACTCAAGAGCATAAAACAAAAGCTATTGAGGGGGTTTCTGTGAACATAAGAAGCTGCCCTGGTGGGGCAGGACAGCCACAGCCAGAGCTGTTGCCAGCTGGCCACTACTGGACAGGAAGGGTTTGGGGAGGTGGTCACACAGGCAATATGATAGAAGAACATGTTCTGCTCTAGTGAGTGGAGGCACTTGCAGAGAGTGATCTCAAGCCCAAGCCAAGGTCAGGTATTCCAGCATGACACTGCAGTAAAAGGTAGCTCCTCTCCATAAAAGGTAGCTCTTCTCCATGAAGAAGTTTTCTCCCAAATGGTTAAAGTTAGTCTTTCTGTTCCAACTTCTTCCAGAAAAAAAGAGAACAGTTCAGAATGAGAGAAGATTACATGTAACTCTGCTTTTACTCTCTGATTTAAGTGTGCGTGGATAGTGGTCATGCACAGAGGTACTGCAAACTGCAGTTGGATGCTTCTGATGTGACTGCACACGTGCAGCAGGGTGACCATCATGTAATATAACCTACAAGCAAGAAAGAACTTCCTAATAAGAAAAAATAAATTTGTCTTAAAATGAAAATGAGCAGAAACCATGCAAGGCTAATTCAGATTACAACTGAAGATAAGACTGAGCTGTAAAATACAGATTCATAACTTTAAATACTGACACAAATTTTGGTTAATGTACATTCTTTATCTCAGACCGATATGACTAACCTGACTGTCTACAATGGAATGACTGCACTGGTGGATAAAGAAAGAACAACTGATGTCACTGATCTTGACTTCTGTACAGCCTTTTACATGGTCTCACACAACGTCCCTGTCTCTAAATTGAAAAGATATGTATTTGATGGATGGACTATTTAATGAATAAGGAATTCGCTGACTCCAGATGTCCATATCCAAAAAGATGCAGTCAACGGCTCAATGTCCAAATGGAGATCAGTAACAAGTGGTGTCCCTCAAGGGTCAATATTGGGACCAGTACTGTTCAATATCTTTATTAATGACATGGACAGTGGGATCCAGTGCACCCTCAGCAAGGTTTCGCATGACACTAAGCTGTGTGATGCAGCTGATTCACTTGAAGGAAGGGATGTCATCAGAGGGCCCTCAACAGGCTTTAGGAGTGGGCCCATGTAAACCCTGTGAAGTTCAACAAGGCCAAGTACAAGGTCCTGCATCTAGATTAGGACAGTCCCCAGTATCAACAGTCTGAGGAACGAATGGATTGACAGCAGCCCTACGGAGAAGGACTTGGGTATACTGGTGGATGAAGAATTGTACAATGTATGCTTGCAGCCCAGAAAGCCAACCATAGCCAGGAGAACAGAGAGGGTCATGGAAACGGTCAGAGAGCTGGAACATCTCTCCTATGAAGACAGGCTGAGAACGTTGGGCTTGTTCAGCCTGGAGAAGGCTCTGGGGAACCCTTGTTGCAGAGTTTCAGTACTTAAAAGGGGATAAGAAAGACAGAGAGATACTTTTTACCACGGCCTACAGTGACAAAACAAGGGGTAATGGCTTTAAAGTGACAGAGGGGAGATTTAGATTAGATATTAGGAAGAAGTTCTCCCCTGTGAGGGTGGTGAGGCTCTGGCACAGGTTGCCCAGAGAAGCTGTGGCTGCCCCATCCCTGGCAGTGTTCAAGGCCAGGTTGGATGGGGCTTTGAGCAACCTGGTCTAGTGGAAGGTGTCCCTGCCCATGGCAGGGGGCTGGAACTGGGTTACCTTGAAGCTCCCTCCCAACCCAACCCATTCTATGATTCTACAACAGAGTTGGCAGCTAGCCTATGAATTCCAGTGTCAGATCCTCAACCTTCAAAACAAAATTTGTGGGAAAGGCTTTTCTACCAAAAATACAGCTTTCACGATAACAAAAACTGACTTCAATTCTTGAGGCTGAAAATTGTACATTCCAGTCTGGAAACGGCAACAGTTCATGGTGATGCCTCAGGAACTTCTCCACTGTGTGACTCGTCTTCTATTATCTTTTATGTGCCCTAGATATGGCTAGATTTCACCTCTCAAACTATGAGGCCCTCCTCTTTTCCTGGAAACCCCTGCTTGTAACAGAAAAAGAAATTTGCTCACAGAGAAGAATAAAGTATAAATCCCCATAACTATAATCAATACATAGCATTAAAGTGTAATTTCCAAACACCAGCTTGTTTTGTTGCTATTTTTGTTTTTGTTTGGTGGGGGTTTTGTTTGCTATCTTTCTTAATGCAGGGTAAAGAATTTCAACAGAAAGATGATACTTTTAATGTTACCAACAGCAGCAACTTCAATGGGTTTTATCATTATCACTTTGGTCATTTAAAAATAGACAGAACCAATGCATGAGGGAGTGTATTGTTTATAGCAATCATAGATTGGAAAATGAACAAATCGTTAAGTCTTTTCCTCTGCCCAGGAGGAAACCATGCTTACCAAACCAAAAGTCTTCAATTTCTCACTGAGAACAGAATAAAAGATGACAACTAAGCTGCTAATTCAAGGCAGCTGCATCAATGTGGAAAGGGAATTGATTTAGAACAGCAAGAGAAAACTAAGAACCAGTAACTATGCAGGAGTAAATGGAAAAGTTTTGGAAGGGGAAACCAGACTTGGGGCACCATAAGCAGAGACAGCTAGAAATCAAGTGTGCCTCACAACCACTGCTGTAACACTGAGTTTCAGGAGTTCCAGGATGCTGGATCAGAGATAAAGGACTATACTGCCTGACTGCCCGGACTGGCTGCTGCCCCAGCTACAAAGATTCACTGGCTGTGCCTGATGACACCATGGCTACAACTTTTAAGATCCCTCACAGTGATGTGCAAGGGAGTACAAACTTCTGCAGCCAGCAGTCTTGGGGGAAAAAAAAAAATAGATTTACAATGCCCGTGAGTAACTAAAGCTAAATAATGCATCTCAATTGATAAATGTCGCTTTCAATATAAAGCCCCCTGGCGCTGGTTCAGCAAGACTCAGCAGAACTCATGCCAACACTGAATCACTGCTTCCAGCAGGAGTCCGTGTTTCCTCTGAGCCCACCCATTCCGGCACCTACCAGCACCAAAAGATGGGCACTGTATGAGCATCTTGGAATGGTCCTCCCCAGGGATGTCCCACACACATCACTGCTGCACTCAGACCAACCCATTTTGCTCTGAGGATCATAACCCTGCAGAGATCTCTGGTCACACAGCAATTGCTTGGGTAATACACCTGAAATGTGGCTGCCACATTTTCACTGCAGAGATGACACCACATGTTGTGTAATTAAGAAAACAGCACCTCTTCCACAAGCCCTGCCTACCTGCATTGCCCGATTTAGGAACTGCATTAAGCTTTTTATCTAATCGATAGAGAGGCATATCCAAAGGCTAACTATTTAGGTAGCTTAAGGTAACTAAGCTCTCAGTGTAGGCTTCTTAATTAAGTAAATACCATGCTGTCAGTTCTATTTTGTCAGTAAAGGCAGACAAGACTCTGAGTGGTGCCAGCTGACAGTGCTTCTCATTCAGCTGAGATAGTAAGCATTTGTACATTTTACACTAACCAATGCTACTCGTTGCACAGTTATTTCTTTGATTTTGGAGGGCATAAATTATTAGAAAATGATGTCATTCTTGCGAGGACCTGGAATCCTAATGATCACAAATTGGTGTAAACCTTTCAGGTCCTAGTTCTTAAATATACATATGAGCTGTAAGTAGGCAGAGTGCCACGCTGGGATCATTATAAATAAGTGCAAAGAGGGCTGAGCAAAAATATTGTGTCTGAGAGCAGTGGTCTAACTTTCTAGAAGATGGCACTGGCTTGGAGTAGTTCTGAGCTTTTAAAAACTTGATGAACAGAGGCTGCAAGTCCCCTGCTACTTTCCATAATCCGCTTTGTGAACCCTTTTTTAACATCTTGAAATCTACTTCTTCAAGGCTTTTGTGAGGTAGGAGTAGGAGGTTAAATTATTTGCTATCAGTTTCATTTCTATGCACAAACAGGAAGGGATCATGACGCTACAATTCCTCCATGAAAGGAAATACTGTAGAGGCTAGTAGGTGCTCCAGAATCAAAGCTAGCAGTCACCAAATCATTCAGTGTGTTTCCTGCAGGGGAGCAAGTGCCCATGTATGTTATCTTGAAGAAATCTTTTTATTATCTTCTTTACTCTCCAAGAAACTCATCCTGTCTTTTTCTTACATGAATATGACAGCATTCACACACAATCCTGAATTCTTCCCTTCCTTTGCACAAAGCGTATTAGCAGCTGTCCCAGTGGAGACCACCTTTACGCAGAGAGACTTCAAGTTCCTAGTCAAGCCATCACTTCTCAGCTGAGGTTGCCAATAAGGATGTTATCGGACAATTCCAAGCTCCTTTTTGAAAGTTTCGATCACCCACATTAAAAAGCACTTAAAACCACAAGTCATTTCAGTGACACTGATGGGCACAGTACATGTAATGCAGCATTCAGCACAGAAGAGGAGCAACTGGGAAACTTGAGGCCACAGTTTATTACACCAACCCTCTTCCACAAGGCAACAATCTGGTATATTCAGTTTAAACTCACCAATTCAGCTGCTGTAGCTGCTATATTTTTTCTTACAAATTTCTGAACCTTTTTATATTCATCAAATCATTTTTTCCATGTGAATAGCCTTTTCTTATAGCAACTCTCACAGTACTTGTAAACATTAATTTCATCACCGTTTTCAGAGGAACAGCCCCCTTTTCTGTCAAATGTAAAAAATGAATGAGCAAGTAATATACCTGAATCGATCACTAAGCTGGCAGCAAAATACGTAGGAGAAATTTCTTCTCCTCAAACTTTTGCATCTGGTCTCCAATCACTATTGGGCTGAAGTCACTGCTAAAACATTTCCAGAGGTAACCAATCTACATTAAATAAGCAAAGATGAGAATTTTACTCCTTTTACCAAGAGAGTTTTGAGACTTGCAAATAATTTCTGAGGGGCACTAAAAGACCACAGTCTTTACTAGGGACTAAAACTACTTTTTACAGTCATACTTCACCAAAGGAAAAGGATGCTCGCAAGTGCTTAGCTGCCACCAAGATCTCTGCAGAAGTAAAAGGGTTTCATCCTTCCAAACCAGGGCAATTTGAAGAAATTAAGTAAATAAAATACAGAAAATTGGCAGGCTGCAAAAGATGGACAGACATCACACTCTCCTGGTATAATATATCTCGGGAATATGCTTGATAAAACAATAAATAGAGTCTAGGTAAGCAAGATTTAGCTGGTTATAATTAAGGCTCAATTGTAACATCTGTTACAATACAGTTCTTATTAACGATAACTCTTGATTGAAGTGTTCACTATCCTCTTCCAAACCCAGCTAGACAGCTTCCTGGAAACAAGGATTTTTGATTAAATTCCTTCCTTACCTCAATTTTCCCCTCAGGTAAACATACACAGCTCCCACTGAAGTGGTAGAGATGTCTCTGAGGACCAAAGAAGTAACATTCTCCTGTACTCACTGGGCACAAACTGCTTTCACATGAAACTAATGTACACCTAGTCATACAGATGCTGAAGCTCATACACAAATATATGACTCTGCAAAAGTTACTCTGAATTTATGTTAGTCTTTTTGACAGTACATCAGTATAGAGAAATCTCTGGCTATTACTACGTACGCGTAAGACTGGTTTGATTTTGATCCAAGACAAATAGGCAGATCTGTTCTCTTTTTAGCATGAGTTATTTCAAGGCAATTGCATTATATTTGTATTGTATTAAATGGAAAATGCTTTAAAAAAAAAAAAGATGATAGATGAAGGATATTCTATAAATTACTGTTAATCTGCACCTATGCAGTATGCTTTTGTTATTAAAAAGAATAAAAAAAAGGCTTTCAACTTCACAGAGGCAACTGTAACTCTCAATGCTACATCACTGCCAAAGCTAAAGAAAAAATATTTTTGGTAATATACGGGAAAATAAGATGATGTGTTTGTCCTCACATCACTAGATAAAGAACAATTAATCATTTGCTCTGTCTTAAATAAAAGCCTGCCTCCTAAAATGGAATTAATTTTACAACTCAGCTGAAATAAATGGAGTAGTATTCATTTATTTCAATACGGAATTGCACTTTAAGCATTTTAAAAAAGCATAAATAAGTCAACTTCTCAGTATTGAAATGCTGAAGTAGAGAAGGAGGTGCTGATTCTCTTCTTCCTGGGATCCTGTGACAGGACATGTGGGAATGGTTCAAAACTGCACCGGGGAGGTTTAGACTGAACACATGGAAGCATTTTTTTTTTACTGAGAGTGTGGTCCAGCACTGGAACAGGCTTCCTGGAGACGTGGTCACTCCCCCATGCCTGTCTGTCTTTAA
Source organism: Pezoporus occidentalis (assembly GCF_034315485.1). Classification (NCBI taxonomy): domain Eukaryota; kingdom Metazoa; phylum Chordata; class Aves; order Psittaciformes; family Psittacidae; genus Pezoporus; species Pezoporus occidentalis. The sequence goes on along the minus strand of NW_026915910.1, from coordinate 1,509,333 downwards.
GAAACATTTGGACAATGCCCTTAACAACACAGAATCATAGAACGTTTTGTGTTGGAAGGGATCTTAATGGTTATCTAGTTCCGTCCTCCATTAGACCAAGTCACTTTTGGCAAGCCCTAAAGTGGTCAAGCAGTTGAACGAGATGACTGTTGTAGGTCCCTTCCAACCTAAATAGTCTATTTCTGTTCTATTCTGTTCATACACCTAAACGTATTTTGTGTGATTTCGTAGCCATTGCTCTAGCTTAAAAGTCTATAGAAAATCTTCTCTGATAGAAGTCCAGTTTACTAAGCCATTAATGATTTAATGTGCCTTTATCATCTCACTATAACAAGTCTATTGCAGCACACCACAAATGCTGATCATCACCAATTTTATAAAAAGGGTAGTTGTATTGATATCATAGATTTACAGGTGGCCAAGGAGAAAGATTAAGAGGTTAAGAATTCAGCTGTGCCACAAGCTACATGGGACAACAGGAAAGAAAGTCAGCTTTGAATAACTTGGAAAAACCCTGCCCTCTCACTATTAAGCGCAGATTCGGGACCAGTGCACACAAAGCTTGCTTGAGGGCACACCACCACCCAACAGGAGGGTTAGGAATGGGATTCAGTTTCCCGAGTGCAGGTTTTACCCCCCAGTCTCTAGACAGAGTATTCCCAATCTCAGCAAAGGTTGTGTTTAGGCACACTTCTGACTGAAAGTCATTATTTTGTATCACCTTCGTAAATCTTTGAAAACTCTGCACTGCTAATTCCCATTGCCAGAGTCAACAAATGTAAATCACAGGAAATGAAACTGCACAAAATGTCTCAATTCCATTGATACACTCCAGGACTAATGACACTGTAATTTGTTTACTTATATTACTATCAGTACTGCAATGTAACCTGAAGACCCAATCAAGATTAGGATGCCATTACATTAGGCATGAAGAAGGAGGCAGTTTGTATCTCAAATTGCTTGCAATCTATCTACATGAGACAGAAAGTACAACTATCATTTTGCAGATGGAAAACAGAAGAAGTAAGCAGATTGCCAAAGGCTTTCAGAAGCTTGCTCAATGAAATCCCTGACAAAAACAGGACACAAACCACTGCGCTGGAAACGCATTTTGGTGCCGATGCACTACCTTGTCCATTAATCCCATTATTTAAATATTGTGGCAAGTAACTTTTGAGACACAACACTGATGCTGGGTGATAAGAAGAAACTACTGTATTTGTTACATTTCTTAACAAAGATAAAATATATGGGAATCTGTCCACATTCTTCCATCACATACTAAGATCGGAACTTGTTTTCGTGTTCTGTCACAGTCTTTCTATCTAATCTTCCCCAATAATCTGGAGCAGCTATTTGTGTACTTAACTCAGGAAGGCAAAGCTGAAAAATCAGCAGGTGATTTACAGGACCAAAGTTAGGCACTAAGGCATGTTATGTAGCCAGAAACGGCATCAGGTACTTCTGAAGGGTAATCCAAAAATCCTGCTCTAATTGTAAAGCAGCCAAGAACTACTCCTTAAGGCAGGGGCAAGATTTACCTAAACTAAGAGGTTCCTTCTAAACTGTTCCCTAGTGAGGTTGCACCTTAACTCTCATAGCTATGGGAACTGAGGTCTGTCCATTAAGGCATAAAATGCATTTCAGAATCAAACACAAAGTCTGCTCCTGAGGTTATACATCTTGTTAAACAAGGAGAGAAAGAGGCAATGTTGCCACATATAACAGCCTAATAGCTGGAGTGCTGACAGCAGAAGTGGAAAACTCAGTCACAATCCTCCTTCATCTTGAGGAGATTCCAGTTCTCACTTCCCACTTCTCCGGAACATGTAGGGACTTCAGACTAGAAACTACCCTGCTGAATCCCGACCTTGGCAATGCATGAATCATTCCAGTTCTCACTTCCCACTTCTCCGGAACATGTAGGGATGTCAGACTAGAAACTACCCTGCTGAATCCCGACCTTGGCAATGCATGAATCATAAGATCCTGGAGGATGAGCAGACAGGACTAAAGTTTTGCCAAATACTTAGGGTACCACCCTTTGGCACTCTCTGGACTTCTTCTGCGTGGACTGCCAGGACAACACATCCAGACAGCTTGCTCCTAACCGCCTTTTTTCCCCAAAGACACTTTAGAAGGAAGCCACAGGCCTTTATTCCTGTATTACAAGCAGTCCCCTCCTGTCCATGCTCTCTGCCATCACTCCCCATCACATGGTGAATGCGCATCTATGACATTACTGGAGAGGGAGGGCAAGATGGGGAGGTAAGATAAAACAGAGCCCACAGCCCATTCCTCATTTGAGTCTTCTTAAAAATTCCTAACTTGCTCTGGCAGAAGCAAGCCCCTTCTAGTCTCCTCTCAAGACATGAATAATTAGCATACAGGCAAAGTCTTTTCTATGCATGCGCAAAATCCTAGCCCTTCAGGGACTCATGGAACTGTGTTTACGCTAAGGAGCTGCATCGCCACATAGTGTGTGCGCTGGTAAGAGAGAGGTAGGGCCACTACAGGAGGCTACACGACCTAGCAAGCTGTCAAGACTAGGCACCACTGTATGGGAAAATCATTGGATTTAAAAAAGTACAAAATTAATCCCTAAGACAAGGACTGGAACACAACTGCTTCAATACTCCTGCATGAGTGCCTGAATCAATTACCCTCTTGCCTGCTCCTTTTCTTCCCCATGGCTCTTCCATTCTTCACTGCTGAATGTCCCTGGCTAAACTGTAGGGAGCAGGAAAATTCAGCTTTCTCCTCCTCAAGAACATAATGGTTGCAATTGAGGATGTGGCAAACATGGCAGGGGTGTTGGAACTAGATGATCCCTTCCAACCCAAACCGTACTGTGATTCTGTGAAACAGAGCTCCGACTCTCTTCTGTTGGAAAAGGTAACTGAGCGTAGGTTTGCCATGTCCGAAACAACTGTTTGGTTATTATGCATGAAGTGGTTTCCCCACAGACAGTGTTTTTGACTGAAAGTGGCTCTCTGCTGTGCTTGATGCTGGATTCCAAGCTGTGCTCAGAGCACTCCAGCGAGGTTAGGCTTTTCTGGGAATCCAAATGATCTCTAGATATTGGTGCAGTTCAGTCAGCGCATGGTTCCCCCATTTCCCAGACCACCACACCTCCCTACAGGTATCTGCCTAGCTCCAGAGGCACAAGGGCTGACACAAGGGCTGAACAACTTGTGAGCTTTACAGACTCCCAGTACTAAGCAGCTCTGGAAGGCAGGATTCCTGGATCATTTCCTTGCACCTAGGAGTCTTAATTTTAGGTGAAAAGACAGATGTTCTGGATATCTCTACAGACATTTCTAACTTAGCTACTCACCTCCTAAAGCAGGACTCACAGGAGTGTGGTAACGATAAGCATTAAGTGCAATGAAGCCTAATAAGATTGTATAAATAAGACAGAAATCATTTCAAGATGAATCCCAGACATTCCTGGAATTGCATCAGTATGAGAAGAAATTATGTTGTATTCAGATAGAATAGTTTTAAATTAAACCTTGACATTCATATGCCAGCCTTCTCACATGCTTCACAGACCACTGGAAGAAAACACTTTATCCACTAACCATGGGCCCCCTTTAAAAATATTACCATCAACGACTGATTCAATATTGACACAGCACTGGAATTGAAAGGATGAGCTTTTTCTGATATATGTAATCTGAGAGTTAGAGAGGTTGCATAGCACCAAGAGCAAGATATATGGAGGCAACACAGTTTACACTGGAGTTTGATTTAATGAGTTTTCATAGTCTTTTATGTCAAAGCCAGATTATGATAGCCTCATCCAAGATGGTATCTAACATCAGTAAGAGCACGCAGCATCTTGTTATCTTTCCACATTTACCATTCATACTATCTAGGAAGTTATCCAGCAAAACTGTGCTTTGTGGGAGCCACTGGCCTCATTTGGTTTTTGGTTTGTTTTTTTTTTCCCATTTCAGTTCTTTCACATAAATTTATCTCAAACTAACCGGGGGTGGGAGGTGACAATTTTATTTCATAAAATTTCTGAGATTTGGACAGGAGCTGAAACATATCTTTCAACATCTTCACAAAAATAGCTTCAAAACATCTATTTCCAGAACTAAGTTACAGAGGAACGTTTATGAGAGCTGAGACTGGCATGGGTGACACATGTATTTAACTATTTGTAATTCAAACTACAAATCCTCATCAGAACAAAATACTCCAAATATACAAATGTACTGGAACTTAAACACAGACATCCTACATCCCAAGCCAGTGCACTAACTCCCCAAAGAGTGATATAATTGAAACTAAATCAAAAAGCTTCTTGAAAATATAAATAGGTTTACTTCATTAGTTACATTTACGGGAAAGTGTTCCCACCTTGCTCCAGCTGTAAGCTACAGAAACAAGCACAAAACCAAAAGCAAGCAACAGTTACCAGTAAGTACTTTCTTACTATACTGAATGCTATAAGGAAATTTATCTTAAGGATCTAGGCCCAGATCAGTAGCTGTCAATCTTCCCCATCACCTACATTTTGCCGCCTTAAGGAAAAAAAAACCACATAAAATGGCAACTCTTGATGTGAACTTCCCAGCTGGGAATTGGGACTGCAGAGCCCTTTTCATTCTTTTGACAATTTACGTAACTATGTACAGCACATGACATTACAAACTGATTCAAAGGACATCTTCCCTCTGTGCAAAGGTGCAGCACAAACAGCTCCATTAACCAACTCATCACTTAAGATTCCAAGTCCATAAAGCAGGTGCTAAATAGACCTTGTATTGATCTTTGCAATCTGGAATGAATTATACTGCCAATATATGGACACATGCTTTTAAGACATATATAATCATTAATTGTTTGTATCAAGATCAAAGGCTGGAAAAATATGGACCCAGCATTTTCACTGCTTCATGCTCCATTTCATTAGCTAGCACAATGGCTTAAAGAATCAGGTCCACAGCTTCATCTGTTAGCCTCTCATCACTGAACACCACACCTGGCAAATCTGCTAGCATGCACATGTAGACATTGTAGCCTGAACTGTTCAGCTACAGGTGAAATATATTCAGGAAACCCACCAGAACATAATCAAATGGATTGAGTGACAGAACAAAGCAAAAGATGGAACAAACATCTGAAATGGGAAATCACTCTTGAAATCAAGGCAGTTAATATCGAGAAAATATTCAGAACATGCCTTACCTGTGTAGTGCACAACACACGTCTGACCCTTCTTTGGAAAGGTCCGTCCTGTCAAAAGTATAAAAGGTTATTCTTTTGTTTTCTCTGATTGACCTGTGTGATTAGGCAGGTTTATCTTGCCAGAGGAAAGTGCTATGCTGAGATTTGTACTGACTATGTGTTGCCAAATCACTAATATGCAACACATTTTTCCCATGCCTTATACATGCATTTACATTCTGCAGGTGCAAAAGGACTGTCCAAACTTCACGGATTATAACCTTAAAATTCTCAGAATGTTTTTGCTGTAATTTTTCAAATAAACTTTTAGTTTGACATTGTGAGAATTTGCATTTGTATTCACGTTTCTAATGCCTTTCACTCAAGACAGCTCTACCAAGGGCTACTTTAATAAGCCAGGAAGGGGTTAAAAAAAAAAATTCACAAAGGCAGTTTAATTCTGTAGCATCAGGCAACAATAAAGCAGTGATACACTGAGTTCTTTTAAAGGCCTGGTAGCTCCTCCTAAAATTTTCATACTGAAAGGAAAAGAAGGCTTAAACTATTTTATTGCCACTGGAAAATGATATTACCATTTCCATTTTACCTGTTCTAGGTACTGCCAAAGGCACTAAAAGCTAGGGGAAGATTTTCCAGACTCAATTAGGTGTCATCAGTGTATTAAAGCAGCTAACCTTGATTTCTCAGGTAAGGTTGGCCAGTGGAGGGCCCAGGATGAGAACTTCAAGTTTGAATCAGACTGGTTACTAATGAACATCCATATCAGAAAGCTCGAAACTGGGGATTCAGGTGTAAAGTGAGGCTCCTATCTTAGCTGGCTTTCTGGCCTCTATAGTTTGAATTAACACAATAACAAGTTACACATTACAGGTGCATCACAGGTTATAACCAAGTAACACAAACTATATACTTGGGGCTTAGATGCCAAACCCACCATGAGCAGTAAATGGAAGAAGGGCAGGCTAAACACAATGAACTTATAACATGAAATTGAGAATATGGTGCTTCTGAGTAGCATCTGAACAGCCTTGTTCATCAACCTGGCTGGCTGGAATATCTCTAGCTACGGTGGCACAAAACACAGTATAGTAAGTACCCAGTCAGGTACCCGCAAGTGGAATTTCTCTCATTTAACTTTAGCCATCTAAAACACAGCGAACTATCATATGTCAGTCTCCTGGGCCTTCCCTGTTGACAGTGGAGAATTAGCAATGCCTGAAGAGAAACCCAGCCAATCCAGAGAGAGGCAAGATGAATTATTCTCTGGAGATGACTACAGAAAAACCCACAAGACTGCTTTAGACTAGCACCCAGCCTGAGGAAAGTTGTGTGAGATGAATGCTACCCTGGGTAAGGTATTATTCAAATGATGCACTATTGTACAGAGATCCAAAAAAAGGAATATCAGACCTTCCTGACACGTTCTGCTGTGTGAGTGTAACACTAAGTCAATGAGGCTGCATAAATTCACATCAAAGATGAATTAAAAGCAGAGATTCTCAAGACCACTGACTAGCTGTTGTTTTAAGACAGTGTTTAAAGTCAGCTGATGTTGATTAAGACTTGCAATGAAGAAAACTAACCCATATAACCTTATTTGGAACAGCATATTGCTTACAAAGGAGTCTTAATATATTTAATAGCTAGGAAGTACTATTAGAAGGTTAAGTTGCACCCTTCTTTCTACTCTCAACCCAGCAATGTCACTTATACCCACACAAGCATTCTGCTTTTATATTTATGCAACCAAGACAAGAATTTGATCCCCAGAGCTAAACAGCACAGAGGGAGAAGCCAATTTCAAAGCACACACAAAGAAAGAAAAGATACTGGGCCAAGAAACTTAAGCCGAGATCAGCTTGAACAAATTATTTACGGTTGCGTACCAGCCAAGGACGAATCTGGCCTTTTACATAGACACATACGGCTCTATGTTAGAAATGACATCCTCTAAAAAAATTACAACCCCCACAACCTTATGAAACGGGGTTGTAACACCACGGGAGAGCAGAATATCACGAACCGGCTCTGGAGAGGAGAGCCTGCGCCGGGCAGAGGCTGTGATCACCCGGCTGCACCTCAGCCCTCACCGGCACCACACGTTGAGCCGGGGGAAGCAGCCACCCCGCCGCTCCCGCGCCGGGAGGGATGCGGCCGCGGCCACGACCACCCGGTGCCCCGCGGCGAGGCTGGCTGAGGAGCAGCGGAAAGTTTGCGGCGAGGCGCGCTGCCCCCGACCGCCGGGCTCCGTGCGGCGGATGCCTTAGACCAGCCCCCGCCGCCCCTGCTGCCGCCGCCGCCTCTGCTGCCGCCCGGAGAGACACCGGCTCCTCCTGCCGCTACCGCCGGGACCCCGCGCGGCCGCCTCTGCCCGCTCCCCTGCACCGGCGGTCCGTGCCCAAAGGGGACAGGGAAAGATAGCGCGGGGCTGTCCGTGCCCTCTCTCCCGCACCCCGCCGCCGCCCAGCACGGAGACCCCGCGCTCCCGCCTGTGCCCGGCGGCGGGGCCGGCGGCTGCCCGCAGTCTCGGAACCCTGTGCGACACCCGCCAGGTCGGGCCGCCGGTCGGACCCGGGCAACCCCGGCCCCGTGCCGCAGGGCTTCGGCCTCCCCCACCCCTCCACGGCGGTCCCGTACCGTCTCCAGGAGAGATGGTCTCGATCTCCACCCCCATAGCGGTACTGGCGCGGCGCTGCCCGGTTCTACACCCCTCAGCTCCGCGCAGCCGGACCCCAGTGCAGGCATGCCCTGCCGCGCCGGTTGGCAGGGGCCTCCCAGGCTGCCCGTCAGCCGCCCGCAGCCAATGCGGGGCAGGGGCGGGGAGGCCGCGGAGGGGAGGGAAGAAGGGGGCCGCCCGTCCCCGCCTGGGGCCCCCGCGGCTAGGGGCACCCACCGCCGCAGGCCTGGGGTGCGGTTGTGTCCCCCCCACGGCAGGGCCCGCCTTGGCGCTGCGTCCCCGGAGGTAGCCGCGTGTGGTGCCCGGCGGAGCGCTGACCCCGGTCCTGCCACTGTTTACCCCCGCCCGGAGACTGCTCGGCAGGAGGGCTTCGGGCGTGAGCCCGGGTTGGACAGAAGGGGACCCGGGCAGCGGGTTCCCAAAGCCAGCCAGCGACCGGGGCGGGAGAGTGTCAACACCTTCCTTGATAAGAGCAGCTGGGAGCAGAGCGCCCGTGCTTGCACCTTGCGTGTGCGCGGTGAAGCGGAGGTGCCTGCGGGTGAGCGGCAGCAGCGGCTGCGGTACCGATTGGCCGTGCCTCAGCCCCCCAGCAGCGGCAAGTCTCCAGTAGGATACCCGGAGGTAGCCCGAGTTCCAAATGTGCAGCACAATCTATAACTAACTGTCCTCATCCATGTTCTAAATGAGAAAATCGGTGTACATGTTGCTCAGGTGCTCCCGTAATGGGAGATGATGACACATGAGTCCCCGCTGACTCTAAAGGAATCTTTCTGTTTATAGTTCTGTGTGTTCTGGGTTGAAAAGTAAACATGGAACCTCGACATCATCAGTTTTCCAGCTGAAAGAGCTGTCTGTATTCATCTAATTCCAATTTACACTTTTCTGACTGTGCTTTTTCAGAATTTCTATCTGTTACAAACTGGATTCCACTTAGGAAAAAGAATCTTCATCTACATGGGGCAGCTGTCAGGATAACTGAGCTGGGGAATTCCTGTGGTGTTTTGTAATTGCGATGATGTGCCCCTTGCAGCTACACTCTGTATTATACTCACCATCTCTCTGCTTTCCGTGATGTTCTGATTGGACTATCTGTTCACTGCCATGCTTTACTGTATGTTTCATTGTGAGTTGGGCACTCCAGAATTACTGGGGCTGGCTGGCTGAAGGTCCCCCAAAGTGGTCAAGTAGGGAAAAGCATGAGTTCAGAAGTGGTAATGAGGACTGGATGGAGATCTCTTTTAGCCTGCCTTGATCCCAGTTAATTCTGCATTGGTATGTAGCATACACAGAATCACAGAATGGTTTGGGTTGGAAAGGACCTTCAAGAACATAGAATCATGGAATCATGGAACGGTTCGAGCTGGAAAGGACCTTAAAGTCATCCAGTTCCAACACCCTGCTATGGACAGGGTCACCTCACACTAGACTCTGTCACCCAAGGCTCTGTCCAACCTGGCCTTGAACACTGCCAGGGATGGGGCAGCCACAGCTTTTCTGGGCAACCTGTGCCAGTGCCTCACCACCATCACAGGAAAGGACTTCTTCCCTGTGTCTAATGTAAATCTCCCTCTTTCATTTTAAAGCCATCCTCCCTTGTTCTGTCATTACTTGCTCTTATAAAAAGTCCCTCTCCAGATTTCTTGTAGGCCCCCTTAGGTACCGGAAGGCTGCACTAAGGTCTTCCCAAAGCAGGCACTTGCTTCAGTTCATCAGAATTGGTCTGTAGCAGTGTAAATTCTGAAAAGGGATTTTTTTTCAGTGCCACTCTCAGAGCGTCATTTAATTTCTCATCAGTACAAAGGTACTAAAAATGCATTTGAGAAACAGGAAAATGCCAGGGAGGAGGTAAGTGGCACAGAAACATTAAGGACACATGAACGTTGCTAATTCCAGATGTGGCTCAGAGCCATTACAGGGTGACAAGAACACCACAGCAAATGCTGAGCATATAAGGGGAGCTATCAAGTGAAATTCTAGGTACACGGTGTCCTAGTAGGGCCCCTGACTTTACAGGAAAGAGCTGCTTTCATCCAGGCTCCAGGTAGATGTCTGTGTCCTCTCAGACGATCAGAACATCAGAAGGCATAACTGATGAATAAAAGCAATTTATAATTTGCTGGGTTCCCTTGAGCCTCTATAAGTACATGATTCCTTTGGTCAGGGCTACATATCTCTCCATGATGGTGGAAGAATAAGTGTTCCCGAGTCATGTTTTGTGACATGAGGATGTTGAACTTAATCACATAATATAGTTCAGAAGGGACCACAGATTCACGTGTGATGGATCCATATTGTCATGACCACAATCATCACAAATAACGGGCTATAAACACAGATTCCAGTATCCTCAGGCAGACATACAGCCATAACAAAAAAGCAAAATGCACAAGCCATAAAATGGGATTAGAAGGGAGCAAGTAGTGACCTATGTCTAAACCCACTGTGCTTCTAATCATCCCATCCATGGCCTCTTGCTCTGTGCTGGGTCTCTAAATGAAGACATAGAGCTTCTTTTGGGCATGAGCCAATTAGACTCCCCACACTCATGTTCCCAAGCACATGGAAAGAAAGGTGAGACCAAATTCCAAGACAGAACTAAGGATCTGTAGAGGGTATCTCAACATTGTTGGGTCAATATTTTTAAAAGTCTTTGTCACCCCAAATATTGAACAACAAATAATGTTATTTTTCACCTTATAGTATTCACTGGAGGCATCGAGGTCCTCAAGGACACAGTTGTTAACACGTACACAGCATATGAATATCTTGGAAGAGAACACTGAGACCAGGAATGTCCCGTATCTTCAAGAAAGCCTCTGAAATAAAAGGGAAAGTGGTTTAGAATTGGCAAAGAATTGGAGGAGAGACAAAGTAAACGAAAGTCCACAACCAAGCAAATTACTAAAACCAAATTATCAAAGCAGACTAGGAGATGAGTGTTTTAAAGAATGCTCTTTGTAAGCTATTGTATGACATCCACCTTCCCTGCTTTGGGATCCAGTGTATCTGGATCAAGGGTAAAGCCCGTTAGTCTCAGCTTTCACGGCTCTGTAGAGGTCACCTTCCTGAACAGTGGTTTACCACAAGACCTTCCTAGAGCACATCTTTCTATCCTGGCAACAAAAATAGCATCCTGGAAAAGCAGGGGATTCTCTGAACCCTCCTTCCTGAATGTTATGATGGAACCACATGATTCAAACATTTAAGATTCCTCAGTGGACAGGCTGATCATAGTCATGAGGTTTTGCAGAAACCCAAAACCTGAAAGTTTAGCAGCTGAGTATCTTATTTCCTTTAGTTAAAACCCCTGCCGCCTGCACTGTTTACAAAATATTTATGCATTTTCACTTTTAGGAAGACAAACAGTTTTCAGATTTTCAGGGTGTTTCAGTTTTATTCATAGTCCCTATACTGTGTGATCCCATCTTTACTGTTTCTAAAATCTACAAAGGATCTACAAATCATGTGTAATAGATTCCATATGCACACAAGGAACACCCCTGGAAAGCCAAAGCACTAAATTGCCCATAAATGGAAAGCACAGATTCTGCAAACATATAAATTCATGGAGGCCACAGGAAACCCCAGGCAATATATATTTCCCTCACCAGCATCCATGGAGAAAGATTCAGTATTACTTTGACACCCCAGCACTGTTCTATGAACAAATAATGAAAGCAAACTAAAAATGTTTGATAAATACTGACCTTTCCACCCACTGAATCAACATGCACCGTCAAGTAACTTTAATCTGCAAGCGTACAGGACATGCAAAACCAGCATCACATCAGAAAAAAACTGACCAAAATAAACAGCAGCCCGCACAGCTCAGCAGGTTGTGTCACTGCGAATCATAGAATCATAGAACAGTTAGGGTTGGAAAGGACCTTAAGATCATCAAGTTCCAACCCCCCTGCCATGGGCAGGGACACCTCACACTAAACCATCTCACCCAAGGCTTCGTCCAACCTGGCCTTGAACACTGCCAGGGATGGAGCATTCACAACCTCCCTGGGCAACCCATTCCAGTGCCTCACCACCCTAACAGGAAAGAACTTCTTCCTTATATCTAACCTGAAGTCCCTCTGTTTAAGTTTGAACCCATTACCCCTTGTCCTGTCACTACAGTCCCTAATGAAGAGTCCCTCCCCAGCATCCCTATAGGCCCCCTTCAAATACTGGAAGGCTGCTATGAGGTAGCAGGATTTCCCCTTAGTGAAGCCATGCTGGCTGTCACCAAGCACCTTGTTGTTTTTCATGTGCCTTAGCATGCCACCCAGGAGAATCTGCTCCAAGATGTTGCCAGGCACAGAGGTGAGACTGACTGGTCTGTAATTCCCTGGGTCATCCATTTTCCCCTTCTTGAAAATGGGGGTTATATTTCCCTTTTTCCAGTCATCGGGAACTTCACCTGACTGCCACGATTTTTCAGATATGATGGACAGTGGCTTAGCAACTTCATTGTTATTCCTGTGCATCACAAGCCTTGATGAAAAAAAGCAGAGAGGCCAGAATCAGTGATTTCCCTCGAAGCAGGTGCCAGGGCAGTTCTGATAGCATACCCATGGTGACAGCTGTTTGATGAATGGACCCAAACATACCAAAAATCACAACGTGCCTGTCATAGGAACCCTGTCTCGCTTCTCCCCACTGCTGGCTACCACAGGTCTGCAGCACAGTCGCCTCCATCCAACTGGTGCTTGTTCCAAATGCCCCAACAGAATAAAGCTTCCTCCTGAAGCAACTATTCTGAACTCTCATCATCCTCTTGGAACTCCTCCTCCACATCTATATCCTTAGTTTCCTGCTGCAGCTGTAGCTATGAGCTGGAAGTTTTCAGTAGCACTGACTTGAAATCTGACACCTCTTCTCTGCCTCTCTGGGCTCTTCCCACCTCCGATATTCATTTATTCCCTATCAATGTATTTAGATGTGAGTCATTTTCCATCATGATCATCAAAACCTTTTACAGTACTAGGTGAGGTCACCTCAGGTGCGCACAGGGAGGAGCTCCAGCTCATCAGGATATACTCCACCAGCTGCTAGAGCCATTGGTAGTTTAGGCTCCAGTATGGAGGCGAAAAGTCCACAAAACCAGGACCTAACTAATGGAGCCCACTTCCAGAAAAGATTAATGAAATATACCACTTCCAAAAAACCCCATGGGTTTAGGCTCATGTTTTCAGGTGGATTCATGCTCCCACAAGCTTCTATCCCCCCAGTACGAAAAAAGATACTGACATACTGGAGCAAGTCCAAACAATCCAAGGTGGTTAGTGGCTAGAAAATCTGGAGATGGTGAGAGCGCTGGGTTGGTTCAGCCTGCAGAAGACAATGCTAAGAAAGGATCATAGCTGATGTCTACAACTACCTAATGGCTGGTGGAAACGATGGTGCCAGAAAAGGACAAGAAGCAGTGGACATTGGTCACAGCAAGGGAAATTCTGGCTAAATATAGGGAGAAAAGTCTTCACAAGATGGGTTATCAAACAAAGCCTTGAGAAACCTGAAACTTTGAAATCAGCCTGTTCAAGCAGAGTTGGACCATGTGGCCTCCAAAGATTCCTTCCCCTAAAATACTTTATGAGCCTGTAATATTTTTCCTACTGAATGAAGAAGAGAAGGAAATAAAGAAGTGGTAGTGACATCAACCACGGTTTTGAAATCGACGGCATGACCCTAAATCATTTTGGTTCTGTTTGCAATGCATAATGCCCCAAAGTGGCCCATACATCTACTGGGCACTGCAGAACAGCACGTGTCAAAACTATGTGGCCTCTCAGGTGCAATATAAATATGAAATGACAGCATCCAACCAGGCTAAGTAGTGCACATGGAGATTGCTGCACTGACATTGCTTCGGTGCCTACCATTTTGAAGGCGGCTTTCTGAACTGAAGATATGCTCTGAATTTCTCTGTGCCTTGGTATTTCATTTATATAATGAGAACGATCATTCTGCCTTGTCTGTTTAGATTGCAAAGAATTCAGGGGCAGAGGTCCTCTTTTAATTATAAATACGGTAACACCTTGGGGCCCAGAGCCTAAACTCAGGGTCACACCGTGTGGTCTCAGAAATACAATTTCCAATAATAACAGCAATATCATAAGCATACAGCCCAAGAGGATAAGATTTTCTCTTCCATCCAATCTTTCATAGCAAAAAATGGATTAAAAGATGTAAGCCTATCTTTTAAATGGAACAGAACAGTACTGGAATCACATTTATTAACAGTAAACTAACTATTTCAGCTCTGTCATTTCCTTGCCAGGGAAGTTGCAGAAGGAAGTCAGTGACTTTGAGAAACTTTGTATTTACAGTGCAACACATTTGCTGCTTTCTCCAGTAGAACTCTTTTATCTACAGTTTTGTTATTTATTCTGCTTGGTGAAGAAATGTCACTGGCAAGACATATTGGAAGCAGTTCAAACGACGAGAGAAAACCAAACAAACTGCAAATATTAGCTACAAGCCTCTGATTAGTCTTTCGATGATTTTGGAAATGTAACTGTGGAAAAGAAATTAACTGGCATTCTCAATCCTCTAGACAAATGAATCAAGGGAGCTGGGTAATGGATTCAGAAAATTAAGGCCGTATTTGTTTTCCTTCATTCTGCATGTGCAATTATAACGCTATTTAATGAGTTTCTAGAACCTCCCAACCAAAATGATCTGAAGTTACAAGTAAAAGATGGGCAGGCAGAGGCAGGCTGTGCACATACCTGGACAGCGGTGAGTAGGACAGCACAGACAGATTGTAAAGAGCTGGGTTTTCTTTTTTTTGTGTTATACTCCAGGGACAGCTTTGACTCTAGGTAAGTGTCAACAGATTGACAGCAGCCACTAAAAATCCCAGGCTTTTTACAGTCATCTCTGGGACAAACACAAACCCTAATCTTCCTGGTATTCGGCTTCTCATCAGGGCTGACCCAGCGTTTGGCCTTTAGCTCTCTTACAGAAAGACAAGGCTGAGTCAGCCTTCCGGGTTTTGCCCCTATGGAGCCAAGGTGGCTGAGTCCTTAAGAACAGGTATTTAGGCTTAAACTGACCCTCAAGTGGAAAATTTTCAAATCATTCTTACCAATGAAGTAGAACAGTAGCTGGTTGTTGGGTTGTTTTTTTTTAATTCTAAATCAAGACCTTATCTGAGACAAAACGGAAGGCCAGAGCAACCACTGCAGCCTTTCAGTAAAAATGTAGACACCAAAGGACCTTCAAAACAATTCTACGGAACACTTAAACTAGTTTAAAGATCATGGGTTAAAATAATCAACCACTGTGGCTCTGTTTCAGCCTATACAGAAAGCTGTAAGTGAACTGCTTTTTTAGCAGGTGAATAGCAGCACAATGTTACCACTGCTTCATGCTAATCATCAGCTTTGGGTTAGAACACATTCACCAATTTATTTGTCTGTATCATGGGGGCAGAGGTATGGATATCCTGCTAAGTCTAACTAGCAAGAAGATTTCTAGGGAAGACCAAGTCAGAGATGATTTGTTACAAGAATTCCCAATCATGCCTGAGAGGCAGCCCCCTTCAGCTACCTCTGTAATTGTCCCATAGTCACCCCTACCTAAAGTAGAGCAGCTCTACCAGTGTCAGCAGCAGCAAAACTATTGATGTAACCTGGCCATCAGAGGTATTATCATCATATTCACCCCATACGTCAAGCAAAATTAGATGCATGGTCTTTCTCAATCAGTATTCTCCACCACAGTTTAACTGCTTGAATAGATACTAGAATCCACATGATTCAGAAGCAACCAATTTTTATATACTTTGTGAAATTTGCACTTTTTGAAGCAGCTTTTGCTAAAAGTTTGACTCTGTTTACACTCTCAACCAACTAGTTTCAATAGAGAGTTATGTTTAGCTGGCACTGTCCAGAGTTCCTTTAAAATAATGAATTCTTTACCCAGTGCAGACAGGGTTTAAGTGACCTTTACAAATTATCAAGCGGGATAAATATATATCTGCTAAAATACTACTATCCTTTGCTTTTCTTCAAGTCACAATGAGCTTGCAAATGAGTGATCTGAGCATGCACACTGTAGCAAAGAGCATTTAGCCATGCAAGAAGTCCCTTAGTTATCTGATATGTTTGGTGTAAATGATAAAAATATCACTCCCAAAGTACAAATTTACCTCATCATGTAAAGTACAAATTTACCTCATCATGTAAAGTACAAATTTACTTCATCATGTAAAGAAGAAGGTACTAATAAAAGATGTCTTCAAACCAAATCTATTTAATTTCTATGAAAGAAAAAGACTGGCATAATTTGGAAGCTGAATGTTGATTTACAGATGGAAAGACCTATTAGATCATTCATTCCCTCTCTTTGCCAAGACACGAATGTTTCCTAAAGAACATTTCATACTCTTCTGCCTAGTATAATTTTCATAACTAATTTTCACAAGTACTGGAGTTCCTATCACTTTCCTTAAGATTCTGTTCCATACAAACCCAGCTCAAGCTCAGGAAATATTCCTTTTTAAGAACACCATCAAAAACTTGGTTGCTTTATAAAGCAAGCACAAGAGACTGGCATATGTATATGGGAGTATTAAGTCACAAAATAGCGGTTTGAGACAGAGAGGGCATTCAGTAGTGGGAAGGATGTGGGCAGGAAGCATGTAGCTCTGGAAAGGGCTATCAGTGGGCTGATCATTGATAAATGTGCTGGTTATAACAGACACGTGTAATGACTACGCATTCCTTGGCATTCATCTGTCCATAACCATGTCCTATCTGAATACTTCTGCTAGACTCATTAAACAAGAAGCATTTATCTATTTTAGGTACTTTAGGATGGAATGAATCATGCCCCAAACGTATCTATTTCTCACCACTGACTTTTAAGCGAATCAGTAAGCAGGGTCTGACTTAGGCAACTACAGTGTATATGCCTAGTGATATGTGAAAGTGCTGAGGCTCAACTCTGTTGCTACCTGGGAGCTCAGGTACTACTTCCATGCAGGCAGCCGTATGCATATACCTCAATGTAGAAATGCTAATTTGTGAGGTGAATCCCAATCTGACAATTAAACGAGTCTCATTCTCTGTGACTGTGTTTGCTTAACTATTGTTCATGTGTTTTCCCTCCCAATTCCTCAAATATTTGCTTTAGCATTGTGAAAACTAGATAAATTTTGAGCCCAGCAGTCTTGCTGGGAACAAGAATGAATTGGCCTTCTGAAAAAATCTGGTTCTCTTCTCTTTACCCCAATGAACCACAAGAGTTTCCACTCTAAAACACAAAAGGAAAGGCTTGGGAGACTAACAAATGCTCTGCCAACTCTACTCCCTCAAGCCTGCTGGACTGTGATGTTAGATGATATTTGGATGATATTTGCCTTGCTATTACAGGAGACAAGGAATTCAAGAACCACAAATCCCAAGAGGACCATTGACAACACTCCTACAGGACTGATGGATGGCCCAGGTTGGAATGATGTGATGGAGCATCTCTGGTGGCTTCCCCGAGATCCAGGGGGATTTCAGAGACTTGGAGGTCAGAGGAGTCATATATTGCAGTTAGTCAGGTACTCACTACATTCGGAAAGCTTCCACCTACCAGCATAGCACGGAGTGTGGAAGTGAGCGCAGAATTTGTGAACTTCTGCAAGAAGCTGCAAAACTTTTGTCTGTACTCCAGCAGTGTCGCCTCCATCATATGTGTCCCCACACTAGATGCTTCTATTTAGCAGATGGCAGATCAAGCTAGCCTGTTACATCTGGCCCAGGCAGACACTCTAGAAGGATAAGACCACAGCACTGAAAGTATTAAAGGAGTAGTATTAGAAGCTGTGACTTTCCTGCCTGAAGCCTCCTTAGTCTGAATACAGACTGCATAGAAAAGATTGGGGCCTTATCTTTACATAATAATTTGCATAACTTTTTTTTAATTAATCTTCTTAACAGTTTATTAAATATATTTATGCAAAAGAATACAATCTTCCATTAGATCTTCCCCACTTTACATGACATACACACAAAAATGTGCTAGCTAGTGGGTTAAATCCCATTCTGAGAGCGTAACAGCACACTAACATATCACTGTCAAAACAATGGTGATTTACATAGTGTCATCGGTAGATCTGCTCTGACAGATTACGTATTTTGTATCTCTATTAACCATGCATCATTTTCACATTCTGTTCCAGTTAGCCTGTGACAGAGAACTATTTTTTAAAATCAGATCTCAAGGCAAAGAAATGTCAGGGTGGAAAAATAAATACATCAAGCTTCATGAAAGTATTGAACTAAATGACACCCTGACTTGAATTGGTGAAATCATGGTGAGTAGCTTTAAATAGAAATATTTCTGAAGTAAAAATACCACATCAGATGTTTCATAAAGTGAAGTTAAATTAGCATTAGAATAATTATTACTCTTTTTTTATTACATATTGAGTTGGATCTGTCTTCCTTTGAAGTCACCAGGAATATTAATATCAATTTAATTAAATTGAAGCAAGATCTAGTCTGGAAAGAGTTATTTTACCATGAATAAAGGAGAAAATGAAGTCTGAAACTCAGCTTTTCTAGCAAAGCACTGAACTCAGATCCCCAGAGATATTTAGATACCGATCTCCCACTGGACAAGAAATAGACAAATATATTTGAGAACCTGGAACTCATTAACTCTGATCCATATTGAACACAAAATGCATTCACCATTTCCCAAGACAGGTGAATAGTAAGTATAGCAATGTGGGAAAACAGCAATATAAAATCAGTATTATAAAAAAGGGGAGCTCAGCCTCTGCAATGATGAAGGCTGAACTGATTTTCCAACAGTCATTATGAACCACGGGAACTATGGCTACTACCTAACAGCTATGTGCAGCTTGCTGGGGGGTATTCAGTTTGGGGTTTCGTATACTACTTCTAACAACCAACTCCTCCAAAGGAAGGGAGACTGGCTGGTTGGAATCAGTCTGCAGCACAGAGCCGGGCAAGATGCCACCAGCTGAAACCCCTCTGGTTTAAACCACAGGTGACATTCTGATCTGAGTTATACCAAAGTTAATCAGACACACAGAGATCCTAATAGGATCAGAATCTAGCTCAGGATCAGTGTAAGGACTGTGGTCACTGGAGTATCTCGGATTACTAACAGGTTACTCTGTATTGCTTTCTTGGATTTTGCCAGAAAACTAGTATTGCCAGGACAATTTCCAATTACCAGCCTTTATTTTGAGTGTGCTGTACATGCCAAGGTGACCAGAGATATTATTTACTCTTCTTTCCCAGAAAAAATGTGCTAACTGAATGAGGGGAATTTTTGCCTATTTTTATCCTATTTTTGAAAAATGAGGCTATGCCAAGTGGAAGTTCATTGTCTCCTTCATTGACCTTGTGCCTGCATCTGGAATTTACTTTGACCCTGTAACTTGTTTAAAT
The DNA here is from genome assembly GCF_034315485.1 of Pezoporus occidentalis. Taxonomy (NCBI): domain Eukaryota; kingdom Metazoa; phylum Chordata; class Aves; order Psittaciformes; family Psittacidae; genus Pezoporus; species Pezoporus occidentalis. The sequence continues at coordinate 1,490,040 of NW_026915910.1, read as the reverse complement.
TTTATAATCATGGCATAATTTAAGGGATTTTTATCCTTTGCGTATTTTACAAGTCTGCCATTATTGACATAGTTTTCTAAAGATACACCCTGAAAGTTAATCTTATCTCAAATTAGTTTATCAGACATGACGTTTATGGAGGTACTGGATGATTCTGTTCTCACAGAAGTTTCTTGCCCACATTATTCCCTTTCAGTGGAAAAAAAAACCAAAACCCACAGAATGAATGGTGGGAGGAAATTTCCCTTAAGATCCTCAACTGTTATCCCAATGGAGCCTGAGGTTCAAGCTCAATTGCTACAGAATATGTCTTGTGGTGTGTCCAAACCCCGCAGATTTCAAGGGACATTAAACCTTAGAGATTTCTAAAGAGGCCACAGCAATCTCATCAAGGGTTCTGTGTCTCTCTGTGAGTCTGTTTTCTCAGTGGGCGTTATCTCACTTTCACTGAAGTTGTATTACGAACAATTCCATGTAGTCAGAGAGCTCTGAACCTCCTTTGCTTTAAATGGACTGTGTAACTTCTTACCTGCTAAGCACCTTTACTGACTGGCTTCAGACTTGCTAGAAAAAATCTCCCACAGGATGTACAGATGTTATGTGCTAGGAAACAGGAGGTGAATTCTGAATTCTCCTGGCAAACTAAAGGTGCTAGAGTTTGGGACAAAGAAAATCTTAACACTGGACAAAGCAGTCATCAGCTGTGAATGTCACGCCTCGCTACATCATCACCTCACTGCCACGCCAGTGGAACTTTGTGGATATAATTTTTCTATCTGATTATCTTAGACAATTAACTACAAATAAACATAAGTACATCAGCTGAAGTCCTACTTCCTAATGCTTTCAGAGGTAGAGGACAACCTCACTGTGGCTCTGCTACAAATATTTTTTCAAGACCTCAGTGTTTGTGAGACATCCTTAATTCAAAAATTGAGGATGATTCTGGTACTGAGAAATCACAGATTCAGCTTTGTCTCACCCTCTGATAATATCGCAGACACTGCTGAAGAGCCGATGCATGCTATGAGAGATGATGAAATGAAGAAAAGAACAGGAAAGAACATCCAGTCTTCCACACAAGTAGTCCATGATCTCAACATGTCTGCATCCCTGGCAGAATGCACATCATCCTTAGCAAAACATCTCTGAGCATTTCAATCCTAATAAAGCAGACATTTCTGCATCCAAAACACATTTTAGGTTGCTAGAATCCAGCTGCAGTGTAGTTTTGTTACGATATTTAAAGCGCATTTGTGCAGAATGTAGATGAGATTGCCGTGCTGAAGAACAGCTTTACCAGTTTCAGTAAAATACGTCCAGAAGACAGCAAAGCAGCAAAGCACCATTATTTTAAAGCAAACCAAAAATATCTTCTACAGACTCTGCAAATTTGTGGAGCTGCTGGGATTGTATTTTAATGTAATGTATTCATTATAACTACTATGTGTAAATAGCTACCGGTAATATATGACACGATAAACCTGCTACCACTTTGAGGAAGTACAGAATAGTCAGAGCTCCTTGTGAAACAGGTATGTGTGGCATCTTAAGTGCGGCCTGGGCATCTCTGTCAGCAGTGGGTAAGGTAAAATCATTAAAAAATACGATTTCACTGCAAGCAGAGATGGGGACCAAAATTTAGGAGTCTTGCATAAGTCTTCTAAGCTGTGTATTTAACCTTTTGATTTTTACCTATTCCAGTCATCGCTATTGGCTTGTCCTTGATGAATACAAAAAAAAAAAAAATTAAAAAATCTTGATTTTGAATGTAATTGCCATGAATTAATCTACAAAACCCAAGTGGCTGTGAACGAGAATACGATACGATTACTTTGCAGGAATTTGGGAGTTCTTCAGTGGTACTCACCATCCTCAGTAAATACACCTGGACAAAGGATAGTAAAAATATTCTTACAGCAGAGATCCAACTGACTTCAACAGGAGACCTGTTTTTCCCACGTAGTACTATGAAAATATATAAGTATAGATCAGCCAAAAATGCAGAATGTGTATAGTTAAGTCTTACATCTTTAACCATAGTGATTATAGTCATAATTTGTAAACCTCTGCCCAGGTCTAATTTACTCACATTATTTTTTTAATGCAAACAGCGATTTTAATGTAACAAAAATTAAATCAAAGCAGAAAGGAGATGCTGGGAAAACAAGAATGTTGGAGAGATGCTGAGGATGGGATTCAGTTACCTGTAAATAAGCTTCTAATACCGTCTTACACCGTTTAGGGACTATGTAGGGATCATCTCTTTGTTGCCAGCTGCCACTTCAGAATGGCACTACTCTTCTGCAAGTCCTGTGCCATATCTGCCAGCCCAGAGCGGCTATCTCGGATACCCTAGGGCAATGAAAATAGTAATGATTGCTTATATTTAGGTAATGAATTTCACCATAACAATTTCTATCCAGTGATATGTGAGCTCTGTCCAAATTATCCCCAGAAATGATATGCTGAGGAGGGAAGAATGGAGACACCTGAGTTGAACCAGCTCTTGTCCTGAAACAATAGAGTCAAACCAAAGTGGTGTATCCTTGAATGGCCCCGCTGTGTTATATGAGCTTACTGGTTGGATCTTTGTCAGCTCAAAGATCTCTGCACGATGTTATGCTACATATTGTAGAAACTACAGAGTTTAGGGAAACAGGAGAATGTTGGATTTCTCTTTTGCATTTTGGCTATATGATGAGGGAACAGTCCTCAGGTAGAGGTGGCTGGGAACACCAAAAAAAGAAATCAACATATAATTGTAGCTAGGAAATGTGTACTAGTAAAATGAACACTAATCAGCTGTCTTTGCTTTTAGTCTATTTTGCTTTTCTTTAAATTTCACTTTCCTCCATTTTCTGCTACTACTAACAGAACAGAGCATGATTTCCCTTTTCTACTTTCATAGGCACTTAGGATCCTGTATTTTTGAAAGATGCTGTCCATCAGAGGTTGCAGTCTGTCTTGTACCGCTCTCAGGTATGTTTAAATCTTCTTTTATCCTTCAAAGGCTGGCTGACAGAGGTGTCAGGTCATTATTTCAGGTTGTAGCTTAATACCTGGGCATATGATCTGTCTCCAGCCTTCACCAAAGACCTTCATTCTCTGAAGGTCAAGGTATTAGAATGTTATTTTTAAATATACTCCCAGCAGTGAAGAGTTAAAAATAGGCTTCTACGAAAAGGTACAGTAATTGGTTAAACCTGTTAGCCATCACATGAAGATGATAACTCCTCCCAGGAAAAGACATAGCAAAAGCAGCTTTGACATGGATTTATACTTAGAGGACCAGCTGCAGGCTTACTGGGAAGGAGTTCACAATGCAGGCTCTTGGATTATCAGCAGAAAAAACAGCTTGATTCTGGAAGGGAAGGGAAGGAGATATGAGAAAAAATCCCTTGTTGTGATCTGCAAGTGAATTCCACGGATCCTCTACTTTGGAACAACCACCAGTAGGCAGAAAGTTTAAAAAGATGGAGCTGGGAAAGGCAAAGCTGCTGAGAACTGGCCTCAATGCTTTGTATCAAGCCATCCACCCTGTGCATGGAATTGCCTGGACAGATGGGAAGCAAGTGATACTGACTGCTTTATACTATCACAAAGGAGAGCTAAAGTTTGGAGACTCAAGTGTTGTTGGTCAATTTGAACATGTTCATGGGCTTTACTGGGGCCCATGTTGCTCTACAGACACCCCAGCTCTGCTTGCTGTTCAGCATAAAAAGCATGTTAGTGTCTGGCAGCTGGGCTACAGCACTGCAGAGAAGAACAAACCCTTGATTTCCCAGACTTGTGAAATTGGTGAGCCGTTTCCACTGCTTTCTCAGGGCTGTGTCTGGCATCCAAAGAAGGAGGTCTTGGCTGTGCTTACGAAAAGAGATGCTTCAGTCTTGCATGCTGTTCGTACTGATAATACTAGAGTTAAGGCAGATATTAAAAGCAGTGGGCTTATCCACTGTGCTTGCTGGACTAAGGATGGTAATCGTTTAGTAGTTGCTATAGGCAGTGCCCTGCATTCCTACATATGGGATGATGCTCAGAAAACTCTAAATACCTGCTCCTTTTGCCCTGTCTTTGACGTGGGAGGTTATATCTGTGCTATAGAAGCCACACTGGATTTCCAAATTGCTGTAGCTACTGAGCTTCCTTTAGACAATATCTATGGTTTGAATGCAGGCATTGCATTTGATATGCCACCTGGTACAGAAACTGGTTCTTTAATCTCACAGTCTGCTCTGGTGCTTGGTGATGAGGAATACTCCATGGACCTGCGAAGAAAGTCCATAGATTCAGATCGATCAGGTGTTGATTCAGTTGCTTCTTCTTCATCAGGTCCTGTGGATTTAACCCATATCCTTGCAAACCACCGTCGGTCTGATCCCGGTCCTTTCATCACTCTGAAATGCAAAGACTCTGCAATGACAAATGGTCAAGATTCTTCTCACTTGATCTTGGTGACTTTTGAGAGGAAGGTAACCACCACCAGAAAAGTCACCATCCCAGGTATTCCAGTTCCTGATATAATGGCTTTTGACCTGAGAGCTCAGATTGTGGCAGTGGCCTCTAATACTTCTAACATTGTTTTAGTGTATTCAGTAACCTCTTCCTGCATGCCTCATATTCAACAAATCCAGCTGGAAAAAAATGAAAGACCAAAGGGCCTATGTTTTTTGACAGACAAACTCCTATTGATCCTGATTGGCAAGCAGAAGTTCCCTGAGCCTAATCTCATTCCATCTTCAAGTTCAGACAGGTATGTAATGCGTCTGATGATCAAAGAACTGATGCTGGAAGAAGATTCTTCAGCATTACCAGAGACTAAACAGAATATGTTCTATAACTTTGAATCCTCTGTTAATATTCCTGGAAAAAGAAAGTTCTTTGAGAATCTTGCTACAGGAGAGCAACCTCAAAGCAAAAGTACAGTTATTCAATCTCCTAGTGGCAGGAGAAGACTCATTGAAGAAATAAAGAACCCTAGCTATGAGCAGGGCTCTTCATCAAGTGTGAGTGACCTGGATGTAAAAAGGCTCCCAAGTGACCCCTCAGTGGCCTTGGAAACATTGGATGCTGAACCTACCAATCGTTCAGTGTCTATTCTTGGTTTTGGAACACCTACCCAGCTTTCCAATAGACCAGCTTCCCCTAAAGTGCAGCTGAATGTGATCCAAGAAGCATCAAGTTCTCCTAAAAACAACAATTTTTCAAGTGAAAGAGGAATGAGTCACATATCTAGAAATTTAGAGAGACTTTGTGGCAGCTTCAGTGAGTTACAACTGAGTCTTTCTGAAATAAAAGACCTTGCTAAAAATGGGAGGAGGATATCTTTAACCTATCCATGCTCCCAGGAACCACCTGTCGTTCACATCACTTACCAGGTAACTTTTTTGTCAGCTCAAATAAATTGTGATGGGATACAGTTTTAGACCAATCTTGTATTTATTTAGCTTTAAATCAAGAGGATGCAGTTTTATTCTTAACAACCCATGAGAAATGTAACCTGAGTCTGGCATCAAGCTTAATCTGAAATGGTACTGTGTGTCATTGAAACAATAACTCAGGATGATGTGGGTAACTTAAGACTATACTTCACATGGGAGATTTGTGTCTGTTCTTGTTTGATTATGCACAACTGCCTTGGGTGCTTGATTTTGTGTGCACCTATCAAAGACAGAGAATAGAGCCAAACAGTTGCTGATGTACAGAAAGTTTATATGTTAATTCAGTGTAGAGATGAGCCTATGAGTAGGGGACTACAGTAGTCCACCAGAAACATAACAAATTCAGACGTGAGCTCAAATCCAAAGTTTGAAGATAACTAGACTCAAGTGAAGACTGAAATACAGTATTGAATCTTCATTTATGGAAAATTTACATGGGCAAGACATGAAGTTGGTCTATTTCTACTTTAATTTCTCACCACTAATCTTCACAGAGCCAGACATGCTCAATTTGTAAAGCATATCACCACTTCAGACTTTTTGGGGAAAAAAATAATGTGTCAATATGCAATTATCATTTATTTAAATAAACAGATGAATGTCAAAATGCCATGTTCCTATCCCACCCTTGTTTTGGCAAAATTCCTACTGTCTTCAGTAAGAATTTCAACTACGGAATGTAGGTTGGGTAATTATTTCTAGTTATTATTCCTAGTATTACTTGCAGTAATACTAACATTATATTGATAATAGTTTTAGTCATGCTGAGGGTGGTGTTATTGTTGCTAAAGCTTTCAGGATGTAGATGCCAATTATAAATGCGTTCTTATCTACTGCAACATAAGCAGCACTATGTCAAAGCAATATATTACATTGTGATGATGCTCAAGTATGTACTTCTCAAACAAATTTGACAATTTGACTTCCTTTTACTTTAAAGGAATCCATACAGACATCTAAGTACTCCTCCTTAAACACTCATTAAGGGAATAGTGACTCAATTCATCATATTCATTACGTTTTAGCAAGTGTTTACTTGGCTTTTAAGCAGATTCTACTATCTTAGCTACTCTGAATAAAAGCAAAGCTTTTGGTCTGTTTTAGTCAATAATTTAACTTGAATACATTATACTAATTCTGGTGAAAGAAGCAATGTCTATTTTAAATAATCCAGGATTTTATTTGCCAAGAAGAAAGGCCTTCTGTTCTCCAGCATGTTCAAATTAATTCTGATATCTTAACACAAATCAAGTTATTTATTTAGCAAGTGGGCCTATCTCTTGGATTTGATTGGATTAACCTTTCCAAAGAGAAGTGTTGTTTTTGACAGGTAGCATTAATCTGAAGTCACTGTGCACATTTGCTTGCACGAGCAGTAAGAGTTCATTATCCTGTTTTTTCCCTTTGAATTAAAAAAAATAATTAGTGCTTCTAAAATATTGCTAGGCTAACTGCATTTAGAAACTAAGACTCTTATGTATCTGAACAGGTTAGTTTCACATTGAGCCAGCAGGAAACACTGCTAGTACCACATTATAGAGACTCAGAAAGAGCCACTTAATGCCTTTCCGACACACACAGCTTTTCTCTGTATGTCTCAACTAATGCCTTGCATAGCTCAGACCCTCTTCTGAAATCTAACAGGACCACAGCATGATGCTAAAAAGTAGTGGAAAATAGACTGATGGCAAAAAGGCCTCCAGACAGACACAGAAATATTTGCTTCATAGGCAGCTAATAATTTTCTCAGAAAATAGTTGTTTTGATTAGTTTGGATTCAGACATCTGAACCTTGTTCCTCCTTCAGGACTTGATTAGGGCTCTGTGAGCTCAGAGACCAGCTGGGCTGTGGGTTCCAGCCAGGCTCTGCGTTCACAGTGCAAAAAGTCAGGAAATAGCTTTATTGCCTTAGGATAGAAATATCAGCCTGTGGAAAACATTCTAAGCTTTAGGAACACTGCAGTCCAGTCAATAATACAGTCATTATCTTTCAGGTTTTTGTTCCAACTGCATGTCTTCCTAAGTGTTTATATAATCCCCAGGACAGCAGAGGCTCAATCTTGACTGAGAAATCTATTGTACTATAAAATATAATGATCACTACTGCATAACCATATTTATGCATTAAAAACATAAAAAGGAAGTTTAAAACATAATAGATAAAAATGTAGTAATAATTAACAGGCAATTATGAACACTGTTGTGTAGAAGCATTATTGATGTGTTTATGTATGTTTCCAGTTCTCCTTAGAAAACCCTAATATAAAGCAGAATGTGTATTGCTTAAGAATTCATAATGTCTGCTCACTAAATAGTCCTCAAAACCTTTGTTTATTCTGTACTGCTAGCCTACCTATAACTCCTCTGAAGTCACGTGCATGCAGCACTACCAGAATTTGGAGCCCATAGCTATAAAAGAAAAACATGATCACTCACACTTTGGAAATGTCACTGCACTATCATTTGTGTAATAACATTCAACCACAAGAGGTGACTTGATCATTCAACCCTGAAAAGCAAATATTATTGCTCTTTCATCACATACAGACTTGTGATTCAGGATAGTGTGGGAGGGCAGACAGACAAATGCAGTAAAAGGATATTATTTAGAAAAAAAAAACAAGCCCCAAAACAAAGAAGAGATAAGGATCTGTCACAGATTTGTTTCTGTTTCATTTTGCAGAAAGATACTTTTATCAGCCTTTTCCCCCAGAAAAGAAACAGCTGCAGAATATTTAAACTAGTCTCATTCAAAAGCTAATTACAGTGGAAATAAAGCCAATCTGGATTTGAAATTAATGGCATTTAGGCAAACTCTCCAGGAGGAGTAAGATTCATCTTAATCTGAAGAATATCTTGAAACATTTTGCTCACAAGCAGTATTATGTCAAAAGTCATATGTCACTGAGAGCATATATTGCAGAATTAAACAGGAAACAACTATCTTTTCAGCAATTAGTCACAATGATTTCCTTTTCTTAGCACTCACCAATAATTGTATACAAGTCAATTTATACTTTTATAGCATCTTCATACAATTTACTATGGGAAACTTTATTGCCAAGGTCAGCTATAAAAGAAACAATTTTTCTACACAGAGCTCTGAGATAAATAGAAAGGATCCAAACATATGGCAATAAAGTTCTTCTGATAGAAATCCATGAAATAAAGAAGGGGGAAATAAGGGTGGCACAGTAAACGAGCAAAGACCAGGCTGCAATGATCCACTGTAATAAGACCATGAACCCGTCTGAAATACAAGGGGCAATTTTGACTTGGGTTGAGCAATAGAAAGTAACTCATGAAAATAATGCAAGAGAAAGGCGATTTGACTGCTCCCTGGAGTAAGAAACTGGTCAGCCATCCTAAAGTTAGAAGGAAGAGATTTAGGATGACTGTAAAAGAAAGACCTGCAGTAGTCAAGAGAAGGTGTGATTAATGCAGAGGTAACATTTTGTGCAAAGGTTGAGGAATTTGTTAAAAACAAATTCCGGTAACAATGTTCTGAGACTGATCAAAAGCAGACAAGCAGGCTTTGTACATGAGACACAGTAACTTTTATTAAAGCAGGGTATTTCTTTGTCGGATATATAGATGCACAAGAAAAGGAATATCATAGAACCGTATCACAAAATGGTTTGTGTTGGAAGCGACCTGCAAGGCCATTGAGTTTCAACTCCCCTTTCATGGGCAGGGACACTTTCCACTAGACCAGGTTTCTCAAAGCACTGTCCAACCTGGCATTGAACACTGCCACGGATGGGGCAACCACGACTTCTCTGGGCAACCTGTGCCAGTGCCTCACCACACTCACACTAAAGAACGTATTCCTAATATCTAATCTAAATTTACAGTCTTTTAGGTTAAAGCCATTCCCCCTTGTCCTGTCACTCCATGTCCTTATAAAAAGTCCCCCTCCAGATTTCTCATCATGCTCTTTAGGCACTGGAAGCTGGTCTAAGGTCTCCCTGGAGCCTTCCCTTCTCCAGGCTGAACAAGCCCAGCTCTCTCAGCATGTCTCCGTAGCAGAGGTGCTCCAGCCCTCTGAGCATCTTTGTGGCCTCCTCTGGACTTGCTCCAACACATCCACTTCCTTCTTATGCTGGTGCCCCAGAGCTGGATGCAGTACTGCAGGTGGGGTCTCACCAGAGCAAAGTAGAGGGGGAGAATCACCTCCCTCGACCTGCTGGTCACACTTCTTGCAGTGCAGCCCAGCATACAGTTGGCTTTCTGGGCTGCAAGAGGACATTGCACATGTAATGTCAAAAATTAATCCAAGTTTTCACACTATACAATGAAAGTAAATAACTGAGTTTAAAAAAACAAAAATCCACACTGAAAACAATCATCATGAAAGCACAAGCATGAAGACAAAGGGTATGTCTTAAAAGACAATCAACCTGAACCAGTAGTTGCAGAACTATCAACAGGGAGCCAAGTGTAGAGAAATCCTAACATATCACCTGAAATGCCAACGTGCATAAATGCAAACTGCACTGGGATTTAAGCACCCACGAGCACATCAGATCTCTTCCAATGTAAATGTTTTACAGGCTTATGCTTCTCTGACATCTTAATTAGGTTTGCAATTGGAATGTCCCACATAAGGACAAGCTTAGATATTAAGAACTCCGCCAAAATAACATCAGGATCCAGCAAAAATCAATCAGAAATCACAGCCACAGTGGAAATCATGACAGGAAATGCAGAGCATTGTAGGCTGCCAAACCTAATTAATACTACCCATGGCAATGCTGCACAAGGCATAATGAAACACAGTACTTTGAATGTCAAAAATCATGGTTCTCATTCCTCCTCAATTAGCCATCTAACATGGCTTTCCATTGTCCCCTGGACCAGAACCCCATGTCTATTTAGTTTACTAGATCTTTTTCATCCTTCACAATGTATGTGAGGGCAAGGCAAAAGCAAGCTAATGAGTACTAAGGTATCAAAACTGACATCCCACTGAAGCACAACACAAAGAACTGAAATCGAGGGTTTAGGAAAATGAAAACAGAGTTCTGGCACTACAGCACCATTCATCTTACAGTGCAGAGCTGTGAGTGACTACCTGGATACCTTTCCTTTATAGAAGAACAGGTTATTGACACAAAGGACATCGAGAATATTTGAAATACCTGTAATACAGTACACTACTAGAAATCATGCCACAGGGGAAATTATTTGTTCAACAACAGAGAATAGGGATTAATAGAAGATATGTAAGATGGTTAAGGAATTAGCTGGAAGGAAGACAGTAGACAATTAAAGTAATATCAAAGAAAATGGAAGAAATTTACTAGTGGATTTTCTCATGATTGATCTTCAAGCTAATCTAAAAGTTTCATTAATGATTTGATGAGATATGCCAACAAAATCTGTGTGTGGCATAAAGTCAGTAGTATTCTCAATAGAGGATCAGGATATCACACCTGTAATTTGATGACTTTAGCATCTAGAATTTAAAAAAAAAAAGGACTGAAATGAACTAATGTGAAGTGTACAGTGATATATTCCAGGATTAATAGAAGGAATTTCTCCTATAAACTGGATATTCATTAGCTGGAAACAACCATGAATGACAAAAGATTGCATGTGTTAAGTGACTACAAGATGACTATGAATAAAAAACGTGCTTAAGAAAGGAACAAAGCAGTCTGTGGGTACACTGGCAAGGTAAACCCAGTAAAGTAATGCCATACTGGGCAACACAGATGTGAGGCCTCACCTGGAAGATGTTTTACATTCCTACATCCACTTGCATGGCACATTCAAACTGCAAAATCCGTTACTTACCCAGAATTAGTAAAACCAATTCTGATTAGTAGCATATTCATATTTACCTCACTGTTTCATCAGTCATTGAATTCAAATTCATGAAGATGATTTCAGCATTCAGACAGGTGTAAGCAGTACATGAGGAAACACAAGATAAATAGTGAAAAAGGTCAAGAGGCAGAACTAGCTGACAGTGGGGCTCAAGAAAGTGACAAAAGACATGTTTATTTATCATGCGGTCTTCTGGTGTACAACATCTAATCCGGGAACCCTTTTTGCCTTAGGAAATTATTTTCTTCTCCAATATATCTGCATTCCAAAACATGAGTTTTGAAAGACAATTTGGCAATGCTGCGATGGTCTGGCTGCTGCCCAGAAGACCCAGATTTATAGACATAAATTCTAATCTGTCATGATCAGAATTTATAAGCTATAAATTCTGATCAAGGGGCAAGCTGACATGGGTGAAGGAAAACAATTATTGAATCGGTGGTTTCTTTCTGTTGGATTTTGTTGAGGGAGAGTTGTACTTCGCATACTGCAGCAGGCTGGCTAAAGAACTTAATCTGAAAATATCCTCTCACATAAGTGGAAATCTGTTTGTTTTCTCTGTGATTAATATGCTCTTAGTCTACCAATAAACTTTGGTTTAGGATAAAACAACTAACATTAAGGGATTTTAACGTGAGAATTGCAAGCCCTCTGGCTCCTACTGGAGATAAACAGCAACAAAGCAAAACCATCACATATTTTGGGAAGACATGGATTAAAAGTAGATTTGACTAGAAAATTGTCTTTGGTTTAAGGCATGAAAATAGGAAGTACTAAGGTGAGATTTTATTTGTATTTATAACTGTCACAAATTACTTCCATGACCTTGCGTAAATCTCTTAATCTTCCTGTGTAATGGTTTGATCATCTGTAAAAAGGGAATACTAACAGTTACCTGCCTCTCAAAAGCAGACGAGTTTGAATCAGTTAACCCATGTTATGATGTTTGTGAACATATTCCTCAAAGAGAAGGCATGTTATCATCATTTAAACTAAACATTAAAGGCATGTTATCATCACTTAAACTAAAAAAGACAAAATAATTAGAGGATTAAAACAGAGAAAGATTCTTGACTTGACAGAATTTGCCAGCAGACAAAAATAAATGTAAAGATGATTACATTTATCATCATAAACAGAAGCATATGACAAAGACAGAGAGAATAACTAATATGAATGCTCACGAGTGATGAAAGAAACAACTCCGAAACTTAAGCTTTGTACTTGAGAAAATGCTTAGGATTAAAAAAATACATAGCATTTAGTTCTGCATATACAAAACTATCTTCCACTTCCAATGGCTGTTCCAATAACTTGCAAGGCTAACTAGGAAATGTACTAGAACAAATCATCCTTAGTATAGATTTCCATTTAAGTGATTTCAAGTCAACAGAGGCAGATACAGATTGTCTTCTTGTTAATTTTGAGTTAAAGCATATCTACGTGAAAAAGTGAACCACTTGGGTCAAGACAATGTACTTGTATTCTTTACAGCCCACCTTTTACTGTAATTTATTAATTGAAGTACAAGTTTGAATAAACTCTGCTATTTCAACCTGATTTCAGGAAAATGTAGTAGTTGTTACTGCTGAACATGTAGTTTTGAGCCCATTGAGTTTTAAATGCATTTAGGTTCTATAGAATATACTACTATATAATTTGAAGAGACGTAAAAATGACAAAGAAATTCTGTTATATAGTTACAGCTGTAATAAAAAGTTACTATAGGTTTATGACAACAAAAAAATACACTTCATTGATGAATTCCTTATTAATTACGCAGCAACTAATTTCTGGTTGTTTCGAATGTGGAAAGGGATGAGAAGACCTTTGAAAGCTGGGAAGCTTACACTTTTAACAGAAATATATCCATACAGTTCTGACATCTTCAGTCAATCCTAATACATAAATAAATAACCATCCATAGTCTAGCTGCACGGCCTATTTATGAGAGAAGGGGGAAAAAAATACTTTTGCATGAGGTTGGCAGACATTCGCATTTGCAGAATCCAGTGTGGCACATGTATTATGTACAGAAAAAGGAAAGTGATCGATCTAGAAAGGTTGTTACACATTACATGGCAGAAAAAAGGCACACTCACTGAGAGAGTGAATTAGTCAAAAGACAGCACAATTAGAAAACAGATAAGCATTAAAAAAGACATTTATTTAGTCAAAGGTTAGATTATTCTGCACAGAAATATATGATGTCGTGAATTCATTCAGCATTTCGTATAGCAAGAAAGGACATGAAATAGACACAGAAAAGGCAGGACTAAAACAGGAGTTAGAATAGATGACATCTTCTCAATCCATTCTAAAATGTTAACTTGAATCCCTTCTGAATGTGCAAAACAGAAAGGTCTAGGAGATGGGATAAGTAAAACTGTTAATTCAAAGAACAAATAAAATCTGTTAAATCTGGGTTTATTGCAAACATAAGAGTTGCCAAAGGAATAAAAACCAAACCATAACACATGGGAACTACATAGGTGGTAATTATGGAGAGGAAAGAACAAAATGAAATTCAGAGGACAAAGTATAACAAGATTATCCAGACGAAAATGTCCAATTCACATATATTTTATAATGGCATTGAGTCTCTGGAAAATTTTAATGCTAAAACAACTTTCAAATGATAGCCGATAGGAAAATCTCAATGCAAATATATATCTACTCCATAATCACATTAGCTCAACCATTTTGTGGTCCTTGCACTTTGCAGTAATCAGAATGATGGAACATGAGGTTATCGATTCTCAAGGCCAGCTAAACGTCATGAAGCACCTTTGTATGTGTGTGTTCTTTTAGTGAATGGCAGAGCAAATTCCAGGGCTGTAAATCCATACATTCCTTCTCTCTCAAAGAAAGTCACAGGATTCCCAAGCTGCTTTGTTATGACAGCTTTTTGGAGAGACTATTGCTATGCCCAGTCTCTCTGCAATTCTCTCTGTGCCAGAACTGAGGGGTGAAATAGCTGATCAGCGACTATCAAACCCACCCACACATACAACTGAAACTGAGCAGATTACTCATTTGCTCTGGTAGCATCTTGGACAACTTCATTCCAGGTGTCATGTATTTCCTTCCACTGAATTGACTCTTCAGGCAGAAAGGCCCCACGGCCACATACGTACATGAACTGATACATGACATACAGGGCTGATGTAATTTTGAGCTGCGTAAGTGCAAAAAGCAAAGAGTCGTATTCCTCTTCACCTGGGACTAAGAGTTTGTGCTTAGAATTTCACTGCAGGATGGTGTCATGGTGTCATCTATAAATTGTAGCAAACATAGACAAGGAAAAAAAACAAACTGCTAAAGAACCAAAAGGAGTAAGGGCAGAGGAATGGTTAAAAGAACTCAGGCACAATGTCTAAGCCTTTAACAAGATCTTTTCTTTTACACCCATGCATTTGAAGAAAAGTTTTTCAAATGGAGCGGTTTCTGAAGAAACAAAAGATGTTCTCCTCTGTGATGGCAAGATCCCTTTGAATTTAGTCCAGCAGCTGTTTGATCTGCCTGTTATTGAAATGAAGCACGGTATGTTCTTTTTATTTCTGGTATCTGCTTTCACCTGGGATTTTTAATGTAAAAGGCATTTATGGTAGAATAATAACCCCATGCTGTAATAAACTGAGATAGCTAATTTTTTTTTTGATAAGTGTGTGTTTTCCTTTGCCTGAAATATGGCAGAGTGTCTTGAAATCACTTAAATGCTAAGTAACTGCAGAACTACCCATTATCAGAATAATATGTTAGATTAGAGGAAGGCTGAGAAAATAATCAGTATGCTGTGTTACCTAAAAATAGAAATGCTTCCTTGGCACCTTTTGGCATTTTGCTTTGCCCATCTTTACAAGCATGTTCCAGACCTGACAACAGAATTACCTTGTCACTGTATTCTCACATATGCTACCTTCTCAGCAGCACACATACTGTTATTTTTTAGCCATTTCTGTACAATGCTTCAGGTGGCTTTCCTCATCAGGGTCTACGTATATTATGATCTTACAGTACATAGTAGCTGGCTATAATTATGATCTCCTTTCAAGGTTTCCACACTGACAGATCCATAAATTACTCTGTCTCATCCCTTGCCTTAGCCCCTGACAGGCTGAGACATATTGGCTTAATCAGTATACTCTGTCTTATGAGAAATGAATTGAACAGTTGGTGAAAGCAACCAGGCATAAATAAAGGCTGGGTGAAGACTGGAGTAAAAGCAGCCCTGAGGAGAAGGACCTGGGGGTGCTGGTGGACGAGAAGTGCAACATGACCTGGCAATGGGCACCTGAAGCCCAGAAAGCCAACCATTTGCTGGGGTGCACCAGAAGTGTGACCATCAGGTCAAAGGAGGTGATTCTCCCCCTCTACTCCACTCTGGTGAGACCCCACTTGCAACTCTGGGGACCCCAATGTGGGAAGGGCTTGGACCTGTTGGAGCAAGGCCAGAGGAGACCACGAAGATGCTCAGAGGGCTGGAGCACCTCTGCTATGGAGACAGGCTGTGAGAAGGCTCCAGGGAGACCTTAGAGCAGCTTCCAGTGCCTAAAGGGGCTGACATAAAATACAAAGAGGAACTTTACACAAGGGCCTGTAGTGACAAGACAAGGGGGAATGGCTTTAACCTGACAGAGGGGAGATTCAGAATAGATATTAGGAAGTTTTTCCCGCTGAGGGTGGTGAGGCTAAGCTGTGGCTGCCCCGTCCCTGTCAGTGTTCAAGGCCAGGTTGGACAGGGCTTGGAGCAACCTGGTCTAGTGTGAGGGGTCCTTGCCCATGGCAGGGGGGGGGTGGAACTGGATGATCTTGCAGGTCCCTTCCAACCCAAACCATTTTGTGATTCAATGATTCTACGAAGAAAGAAAAAAAAAAGAAAAAAGAAAAAAGTAATATTCTAAGCTGTAGTTTTCTAACTAGTAACAGTTACATACCAGACTTTGAAATAACAGGCTTACTGGTGAAAAAGAAACCAGGCCTGGGACGTTACTGGTGCTGGCACATTCGACAGTTGGAAGAAAGAAATGCAAAATACGCACTATTCTGCCATTCAGATTCTGTTTATCTCCTTGTTGATGAAACCACAAGGCTGAAGGAAAGGGGCTACAACTACAGTACAGATCAGGGAAGCTGCCTTTATTTAAGACACATTTGGCCATTTCAGTTTTCCCCAGGTTTACAGCAGTTTCAGAGAGTTGTTCCAGAAGATAAGGATATGCAGGGTTTGTATTTTTGTCAGCATTCTCTCTCACCTGTACAGTGCAGTGGAGGCACATATGAAAAACTCTGCTTGCTCTTGAGGCCTGAGACGTTTCCCAGTAGGCTCCTGAAATAACACAGTGCAGCTTTGCAGGACAAGGAGGATACTGTTTTTGGCCTGTACTTCCAGCTCTTAATTTTGGAAACAAATGCCCATAATGAAAAAAAGAGGCTTAGATTTTGGTATGAAGATAATATGGGCCTGAGAAAACCTATATTCAGCTCTACAGAACAGTTGAATATGTAATACTTAATTAGCACAGCATCACTTCTCAATTTCATGCGTTAGACTTTAGAAACACCAAAAAGACAGTGTCTCAGAACCATCATAAATTGTCTCTCTTTATGTTCAATGGGGTGCTTGGCTTTTCTGAAATTGAATCTGTTGACAGCAAGAGGAAAAACTGAAACAAGAATCTTTCTACAACTCACCAAAATCTTGCAAAATTACCAGGTTTGGACAGAAGCAGTTTATGTAGCTCTTATTCAGTTCTGACCAGTAAAGGTTTATGTTTCTAAATTTTTCCTTTGCCACAAGGCATGAATATTAAATGTGAAGTTTAAAAATACCATTCCCATCCTTTAATACTATATAATTAAAGGGGATGTAATGAAAAGTGTGCTCATATTACAGTGACAGCCTGGCATTTTTTACTTTGAATAAACACTTAAACTTGAATATACTGGGGGAAAAATGTTCACAGCTGTAGGCCAAATTAATATCCGCAGCAAGGCTATGAAGATCATTAGAGTTACACAAGCAATGAACGTGGCCTCACTGTTTGCACTCTAAGCCCAGGACTGTAATGCCATTACCTGTACTAAATGCAGCCTGACATATAGTGCCCTGCTATTAGCACACAGAAGTCTCTCTTTTCAGCAGGGTGTCATCATAATAATTGTCCATAGCAAAGGGGTATTACATTCCATACAGGGTTTTTCCACCCTTTAAATATTTTGTGGGATATCCTTCAAAGCAAGTGTTATCAACGACACAGAGAACTCAAAATATTTCAACAGATGAAAAGAAAAAGTCCCAAGAGTTTGACAAAAATGCTTTATACATTTGACCAACAATGCAACCATCAGTTTGGACAGCAGGAGTTTCACTTTTAGGCCCGTAGCTTACAGAATCTGAAGTCTGTCCAGAATTAGAAAGAAAGAATTAAGAGTAGAAGATTAAAGACTCATGGTTTGGAATGACAATCTTCTTATGATATAACAGGTGACAAGACAACATGCAATAGAGTAGCAGCCTGGAAAAGTGCTTTGTTAATAGCATAAGGAAGGGAGACTTGTCTCATGCAGGAACACGCTTTGTCATGACTGACAAAATTAAGCACAGTTCCCCTGGATTTTCTACAGTTCCTTTTTTTCACACTCCTTTTCGAAACACAGCTTTATCTTCCCAAATATAAAATTTCAATAACAGAACGTATCAGGGTTTTCTCTGCCTCATACTCCAGTTAATGCCTCTGCTCTGTAAGGACTGGATCATAGGCTGTAAGAAAAACGCATCATACAAAGGCTCCCACAATGCTTTTCAGTTGCCACAGATTTTTTTCTTTTTCATAAAATGTCAAACTGAAAACAAAGCCAAATAGAGAATTCACTATTTTATATAAGAACTGCAATATCCAGTCCAAAAAGAAACAGATGGATCACTAGAAAAAAATATACAGTACATATAGCTTCATTTTCAAGCTGACTTGCAAAGAAAGTAAAAAAGCAAGGGCAGGAAAGGTTTGTTTTCTGCTTCTATGCAATACATAAAGTGAACTTCAATGATTTTGATGTCTTTGGTTTCTAATCTTGCCTCTTTTTAACTTCAGGAAAGAAAAAGATTGAAAACATCATTCAGATTTTGTTCATTCTCTTTATGAGAAGTTTTGATAAATAATAAATTTTATTATATCAGCTTTTGTAAATCATGACATCTTTTGTAAATCTTCAAGGTGTAACTTCCTTCCATTTGCTGTATGAATTTGAAAACACTGAACAATCTTGGCTTGACAGTAAAGGAGATGGAAACCCCTACTTTCTTCTAGAACAAATACAGCACAATCATTTCTTTGCCAACTTTTCCACTTTTTATGATCTCTTCATCATTGGGGTAGAGCAGATGAGCAAAATGGATAAGCAGAAGTAGACGTCAGTAGAATAAAAGTCAGCATAGAAAGGCTGGCTGAGTTTTCAGAAAATGGAGATACTTACTGTTCATCAGAACAAGCAAGGATGCACCTTGTTTTTCAACCTAATTTAAATAAGGGACAAAATGCCTCAAACCTTTCAAGACGTTTCATTTAGCCTCTCTTTGCATTTACATGAAGGTGTGTTCAGCATGGATTGTCAGACCTTAATGTCATTAGCGTAATAAGGCTTTAGTGCACAAAAAGACAGGCTGCCCTGCTCGCATGCTGGCTGGCTTTTTAAAACGTGCTTGTACATTTTATGTAACCAGAGCAGTGCACTTATGTTCTTTTTTTGCTTATTTTTTGTAGGCTCTTCTTGGATTGTTCTCACTGCAGACAAGGATGGCTTTGTGCCATTAATATTCAAAGCAGCACAAGAGATAATCATAAGGGATGGAACTGACAGTTCAGAAGTCTGCGGAGATCACTCCTACAAAAAAAGCATTTCAAGTCGACCACCAAGCAGAGTGACATAATTTCTGAACAAAGACAGCTAATGACCTTCTTGTCTACTATGATACAGAGACATTCCGCAGTGTCAGAAACTGAGTGACTAGGAAGCTGTCTTCAATACTGTCAATTTATTTTAACTAAAATCCATGGCATGGTTACACTATAGCTAAATCCTAGGGTTGGCTGGACCCTCATGATTTGTTGTGAAGGATGAGACCTAGAGTGAAGTTTACCACAACTGTGGTCACTAATGGCTGCCAGTGAACTGAAGCAAAGAGACTAGCCTCTACTTTAGTTGTGGTCAGGATGTTCTTGGAGAAACTATATTATGCTAAAAATCACGCAGGAACAACAAATCTAGCTAATACAGGTGCATGGTCCACACAAAAGCTGAAGAAAATACAACTAAAGAGTATTTATATTCATTAAGGAAAACTAGGAAAGGAAAAAAAAAAAAGAAAACTGCTTCAGGCTCTCTTCTCTGTTCCAGCTGGATCCCATGGAAACCTGCAACTTTCCAGAGATGCTTCATTTTTGTATGAAAATGTTCCATTACTAAAAAGGCTGCATCAGTGTCTCCTGTCAGTGTCTTACACAGTACATAGATTTATATATGCACACAGAAAAGAAAATACCTTACAACATAAATTAAAGTTCAATGACATTGAACATAAATTTCATTTGGCTGAACACAGGTGTCTACATTGAACTTGTCATCCAGGCTCCTGCATGATCAGTCAAAAAAACAAAAGCACTTCTACAGCAGATTACTAATGCCCTAACATAGATTTCTAAAACTGATTGTGGTGAACCATTTCTAGTAAGTAAATAAGTAAATAAGTGCCTATTCCTTGCCACTGACTGCAAAAGCAAGCTAAGGTAACTAGTTTAAACACATTTACATTTAGTCAGATTAACCCCATGCTCAGAGACAAGAGGAAACACAGATACAACCAAGAAGCAGGCAGACAGATTTGTGAAAATGAAACTATCATGATTATTGTGACAGAAAAATGCATGAGGGAAGAAGTGTGACCAGCAGGTTGAGGGAGATGACTCTCCCCTTCCACTTTGTTCTCATGAGACCCCACCCACAGTACTGTGTTTAGCCCCAACCTAAGAAGGATGTGGAGCTGTTGGAGCAAGTCCAGAGGAGGCCACAAAGATGCTGTGAGGGCTGGAGCACCTCTGCTATGGAGGCAGGCTGAGAGAGCTGGAGAAGGGAAGGCTCCAGGGAGACCTCAGAGCACCCTCAGAGGGCCAACAAGAAACCTGGAGAGAGACATCTTACAAGGGCATGTAGGGACAGGACAAGGAGAACAGCTTTAAACTGAAAGAGGGGAGATTTAGATTAGATATTAGGAAGAAATTCTTCCCTGTGAGGGTGGTGAGGCTCTGGCACAGGCTGCCCAGAGGAGCTGTGGCTGCCCCATCCCTGGCAGTGTTCAAGGCCAGGCTGGACAGGACTTTGATCAACTTGGTCTAGTGAAAGGCGTCCCTGCTCATGGAAGTGGGGGTTGGAACCGAATGGTATTGAAAGTTCCTTCCAACTCAAACCATTCTGTGACTCTATGATTCTCTGAAGAACTGAATGAACTCCTTAACTTTTCATCCTCTAAATGGAAAGAGATGGATAAAGTGTAATGAGCAGCCGTGGGTGTGCAGCCTAGCATTTTGTATTGCTGGACAGGCCCCAACAGAAACCATGGAAAGGCATGACTGCTTCACCCTATATGCTCAGGGAAACATAAAAGGGATGAGACTTATGTAAGCTACTATTAAGACTTATTTTCCATACTGTATATTTTGGATCTTGTTAATACTCTCAGTCTTTTATCTCCTGCCTGGGAACCATGGCAAACCTTTTTATAGAGCACAGATATGCTAAAATTCAGTTACAATACTTCACCCAGTATGAAGGCTCAATCAAGAAGGTGGTTTGAAGGCACTGAATGGGTTTGGAGGTTTGGCATTACTGCCATTCCAGGGTACAGCCAAAAATCTCATGAGGAACAGTTTCAATTCACTGAATTAAAAAATGTCCTTCTCATGCAAGTGTCCTCCCAGAGGCTAAGGAATCATCATTCTATACCACCTATAACCACAGGTATGCAATGTAGCTGGGTATATTTGTACTACCTTGTTCAAAAAGGCCTTTCTAAGAAGCCTTGAGGAGTATTCCTGTTTGAAAACCAAAAAAATAAACCAAACCTGACCTTTTAACTATTAAATGCATCTATTACTTTACAGTTATTTTGTTAACTGGATTTCCAGCTGCTTAGCATTAAAACTGGTTTCAAAAAGGTATTTCTATTATTACTGCCTTAAAAAATTTGGGTTAAGTCACACTTTTCCTCACAGAAATCAGCAGAAATCATGGAAACCAAGGAAGTAACACAGAGGTTCACAAACTTAGTATAGTGAGGGAAGGCATTATCAGGTTTCAAAATGACATAGTACATTTTGAAGCAGAAGATGTTTCCAACCCTGCAAATACACTTGAACATCATCCTTGTGTCTCACAACAGTGTACGGTATTTACAATGCTTATACTAAATAAAACTTGATTAACTATAATGATGGAAGGATATATTTTAGAGGACTGCTTGGGCTCAACTAAAGAAAATACTAAAAGAAATTTTTCTCACAAATATTATCTTATGTGGGTGGTAGTACCACAGTTCGGTCCACTTGAAATGAGGCTAATGAAACACAAGAAATACAGTATATGGAACATTCCTGCACTCTAAACATATGAATTTGAGGAAAAATTGGCTGATAACATACTAACACACCTCTGTTTGTACAGCAGAGTTTCTCTGAGTTCATTATATATATACATTATTCATAAGGACCTCCTTGTTGCTAGAGGAATACTAACATTCCACTTCATGTCATCTTCGTGCCTTTGTGCTGTTGCAACAGCCAAAAAGGAAACTACAAGAAGGTGAAAATCTTAACTAGCAGAGATCGGCAAATGTCTACACATCAAAGATGCTTCACAACTTGTAATTATCACTAGACATCATTGTCACTCTGTCTTCTGTAAATCTGAATGTTGAGAAGATCAGGAGTGAAAGGAGCGTCTCTGAATCAGTTTGGCTTGGTTTGGTTTGGCGGCGATAAAAAGAAGCAAATAAACTTTTAGATTACAAAGCAATTAGTTTCAGGGAATAACTGGCTGTAAAATTTAAAAACTTAGTTCTGTGATGCTTAATGAACTTTTGGATTTGTTATACTTTGAGTAACATTGTTTTCCCCTGCTGTATGATTCCAGGGTTATTGACCCTAAGTAAAAAACTGTATCTGCCTGAAGGTGCTATCAGCACTCAGCACAATTAGTCTGGTAACAAATGGGGACCCCAGTTCATTTGTTGGATGGTTAAATTTTTTTAGGAAGGCTGAGGGAAATTATACCATATACTGTGGCAGGGGGGTTTGAACTAGAATATCTTTAAGGTCCCTTCCAACCCGAAACATTCTGTGACTCTACTATGATTCTATGATTAATTAAAACCATATAATGTTAAAGAATACCACTGCCCTCCCATTTGAACACACTATTATGTGCATTTACTTGTGTCCTGGGTTCAGCAGTAGCAGTCATTTTTCTCCTTCTTGGTAGCTGGTGCAGTGCTGTGTTTTGACTTCCAGCCTGGGAACAGTGCTGATAACAAGGATGTTTTGGTTTGGTCAAGGACTTTGTGAGCCTCATGCTCTGCCAGGGAGGAGGGGAAGCTGGGAGGAAGCAGAGAGAGGACACCTGACCCAGGCTAGCCAAAGAGGTATTCCATACCACAGCATATCATGCCCGGAGGGGTAACTGGGAGTTACCCGGAAGGACATGGGCTTCCGGGTGGGACTCATTTCTTGGCTGGTGGTATCGTATTCTCTTCCCTTGTTATTTTCTCTTATCATTGTTGTCGTTGGTGGTAGTGGTGGTGATTTGTGTTGTACATTGGTTGCTGGACTGTTCTTGTCTTAACCCGCGGGAGTTGCACTCTTTCGATCCTCCTCCCTGTTCCTCCAGGAGTGGGGAAGGGGAGAGCCCCGGGGGGGGGGGGGGCTAGATTGCTGTCAGCCCAGCACCACTCACTGGGAGTGAGTGAACAAGTTGCCTGACTGAGTTTAAACCACAACAACTTGAAAATAAGTGTTTAAATCATATACACACACTTAAAAATGGACAATGATTAAATGAAGAGATATTTGTTTGCAGGTAATGATTTAGGAGTGCAGTGCAGCACACAACTATCTACTACAGTGTCTATCACAGGGCTGTAAAGTTAAAATTGAAAGCAATAAAAGCACTGGAAGAAGTGCTGAAGAGATTTATGCAAAGCACAGGATAAATTTTCAGCTTTGGTTTGGATGGAGAACAGATGGAGAATCAGTGAAGAAGAGAGATATAAGACGACTGTTCTATTAAGCACAAGCTGTACAGAAGATTTTTGCACAAACAGTGATAAAGACATGTGGAAAGATAGGAAGAGTTTGACAAAATGAGTAGAGCAGACAGCAGGCTGTGAAAAGGAGAAAAGCATCAAGAAGTGCTCATCACCCTCCAGAAGTGCTGTTTTATAGGGCCAAAATCAATTAGTTCAGAAAAAGGGGAGCTGTTCAGATCACCTAAATTTCCTGAAGGTGCTAACCCCCTTTTTTGGGCTCCTTCTTCCACCAGTAGAAAGGACAGCCTTCTCTGGAAGAATAGTGAGACTACTGGTTCTAGGTTCCTGT
The DNA here is from genome assembly GCF_034315485.1 of Pezoporus occidentalis. Classification (NCBI taxonomy): domain Eukaryota; kingdom Metazoa; phylum Chordata; class Aves; order Psittaciformes; family Psittacidae; genus Pezoporus; species Pezoporus occidentalis. The sequence continues at coordinate 1,466,123 of NW_026915910.1, read as the reverse complement.
CCAGAGACACCCAGTAAGGGAGTCTGTCTTCTGTAATGAGAACAGAGGAAAGGCAGAAAATTAAGAGTTTAAATTAGAAGAAGAATGACTCCACTCAGTATGCCATACCAGTGGTGCTCAGAAGACGAAATGATGCATCAGCTCCCCTCAAACATTTTCCCTGTGGGGACTAAACAAATCTATATTTCCATTTTAATTACTCTGCATCTTTATCCAGCACATTTTTATGCATCCTGGTATGTTTTCAGGAGTTGGCATATCTTTACTTCTAAGTACAATCTGCTTCAAAGTCAAAAACTTACCTTACATTTACCATAACTTTGCTACTAAGCATGCAGCAGTCTGCTTTACTTACTCTTCATGGTTTCTTGTATTGACCCAATTCATAAGAAAATGCTACCAACAGAAGTTCTAGATGCCAGACAGGCTTTTTCTTTCTTGATATTGAAAAATAATTTTTGAGGACAATAATAAAACAACATAAAAATTAACTGTGACAAGATCAAAGTCAGCTGAAATCCTGCTGGCCTATCTATGATGCTGACTGCACAATGAAATATTACTTTGATATTCTTCGTAATAGCTAAGAAGTGAGAGATTACTGCAGGAAGTATATGAAGGACGCCCTGCAACTAGTTCCTCCCTTTTCTCCTCTATTACTACACAATACTATTACCTATACTCATGTGAATTTCCTTTAATATCTTTTCAACCACTGAAATAGTATAAGCTAATGACCAAGCCTAACTTCCTTTCCCCTGATTCTCATCTGTTTTCTCAGCTTGGACAATAAACATATTTTTAGCCACTTTTTACTTTCAGGTTTTCCTGTTTTAACAGAAAACCACAAGCATTGGATCATTTCCCCATGCCAATATGTAGCTGAAGAGTCTTTCTCTCTTACCTGAGACAGTGCCAATTATTCTTAAGTAACTCCTGATATTTATCTAACTTGTTCTTAAAAAAAACAAAATATAGTACCACATTGCAATTATGAAACTAGCCCTTCAGACCGGGACTCATCTGCCCTAAATTTTAAGCATGTGAAGTGAGGCAAAGTAAATCCCAGGGGTTATGCAATTTCACACATGAAAGTATTGATTTATTTTCCGTTGTCCCATATTTCAGAAATTAACTTATGTATCAGTGACTTACATGCTAATAGTTATTTTATATGTTTATAGATGTTAATTAGTCAATATTATAGCTTCATTTTTCTAACAGACTGAGGCAATTTCACAATCTGTATGTTAAAACAAACTCACTTTGCTGAGACCCAGTACCTCCCTGCTGGTACTATTATCTAATGAACAAGCAGATGACTGCCCTTATCTGCCAGCTAATGACATCTGGGTACCTCTCATAGGAGTTTCCAAAGTGCTCAGTGCAATTCAGCCTCTGTTTGCAGGGAGCCAACACTGGCCTTGAACTTTACGCTTCCCTTTCCTCCACTACTGTTTGACACATATATGTGAACAGTTAGGTGTGATTAAATGTTTGGAAGTATGTGGTGCCAAGGTTGAGTACTGGCACAGAAAAGACTTCCTGCACGGGAAGTTACTTTGCCAATTAAAACCATTAATACTCAACAGCCTCTGGTCTTTGTCAAGGATCCATCCCACTTGTCAGCAGGCACCATGACATCTTAAATGAAAGGGAGTACACACCCAGACAGCAATACATCTAACAACCACGGTGTAATGCTACAGACAAAAATGAACCAAAACTCCACACTAATGCAAACCATTGGTTCATTTCAGATGCAACAGTCACTTCTTTCAGATACATTTAAAAAATATCAAAGGCAGTACACAGCCCATAAGCATTATTCTTGTAAGGTGATTTTCCCCCTCTACTCCGCTCTCATGAGACCTCACCTGCAGTTCTGCGTTCAGCTCTGGGTCCCCCAGTGTAAGGAGGATGTGGATCTGTTGAAGTGAGTCCAGAGGAAGCCACAGAAATGCTCAGACGGCTGAAGCACCTCTGCTATGGAGACAGGCTGAGTTCAGTCTGGAGAAGAGAAGGCTTCAGGGAGACCTCCAGTTTCTCCCACAGACATCCACCATGGACCTCCTGTTACTTTGCCCTAGGCTAGCATTCAGTATCTCAAACCGCAGCAGGGTTAGTAGAATTAAGTTGAAGGCCTGTTTCAGACATGAAAAAGGTGTAGGTTTTGACATACAGAAAAATTTGGCTGTGACAGCATGAACAAGGGATAACAAAACACTGCAGTATTAGTTTTCTCCATTGCTGATTCCTTCTTCCCAGAGTAGGTAACAATCAGCTGTTTGAAAACTAATTCAGACCATAGCCTGTGTCTCCTTTTGTCTCTCCAAGAACAAGCAAAATGTTTGACCTGCTGAAATCTGACCTGCTAAAGTAGGCTTTGCTGTGTTAGGAGGTGAGGCATGGTGAGGTACTGCTGCAAATAAAAGCAGAAATTCCCACTCACTTTGTCACTGTCCTAATCACCAGAACTGTCATTGATCCTCTCTATTCCTCAAGGAACCCCCCTGCAAGGCCTGGTACTACAGAGCAGAAAAATCAGTTTTGCCTATGCTATGCAAATACTGTGACCCTTCTGGCTTCACTCAGCCAAGTAGAACAGACAAGATACTCATGTGTCTGACACACAATGATCCTGTTCACCCATCTCACAGCATGTCTGCCTTCTGGCAACAGCATGATATTGCCTTGGGTCTAGGTAATTTTCTGCAAAACTGCTCATCATATATTATCTTTATTACTAATCACCTTCCAAAATTAAGAAGAAACATTTTTAATGTACTAACAAAAGCACATACAACATCTGTACCTTTTAGCTACTGATTTCAGACTTTACCATATGATATTTTAGCAGTTTAAATTACATGACAGTGCCTCATTAAGTTTTCCTATTAAGAAACATGATGATGAGATCTGAACTTACTCATTCAGTAGCATCCATAACCTGGATTAAATATATTTTTTAAAAGATGATGCTAATGAAGTTAACAGGAAGTATCTTCAAATTATTCTGTACCTTATAACATTATGTTCTTTGAATGTGTACACTTTCAATAAGAAAAAAATAGCAAAAAAAAAATCTACAGAGTGCATTGAAAACAGCTCTACAGCATGTTTCCCTATCAACGTCCATTTCACCTTCTTTCCCTGCCTTTCTTTCCCTCTAACTGGTGTTCATCATTCTTCTTTGTCAGACTGTCCTATATTCTTATTAATGTTGTGTTTCAAGCTAATTTGAAAAGCAGACGCCCAAATGATACAACAAATCAAGTTACGGGGACGCAAATCTGTTCTCAGTACAGGGACTGAGAAGAGATTTGTGAGACTGTTCAGTGTCTAAGGATAAGCCTGATTCGATGTGAGCACATATTTTTTAAAGACAAGATGTATGCTTTAAATAAGCATGACCACAGGAAACAATTTCTACAGTTTCAGCTTTTTAAATGCTTTTCCTTGTATAATTTTGTTGCCCCGCTTTCTACATCGTATCTCTCTCCTAAGGGGTTTTGCATCATTTAAATCCCTGAAGTAACAGATGCATCATATATATCAGCAGTAAACAGCTTGAAATGTTGGGGGGGCAGAAAGAAAACAAGAGATGTTTATTTGCATTACAGCTACTGTGAAATAACCATTGTGGCTATGCACATCATAGCTAATGTGGCTGTTCTACAACATGAACTAACCAGCCTGTGGTTACGTAAATAAGGTACACATTGTTGGGCACAGAAATAAGCACTCAGGTGTAATACTCATAGAATCACAGACTGGTTTGGGTTGGAAAGGACCTTCAAGATCACCCAGTTTCAAACCCCTGCAATGGGCAAGGACACCTTCCACCAGGCCAGGTTGCTCCAAGCCATGTCCAACCTGGCCTCGAACACTGCCAGGGATGGGGCAGCCACAGCTTCTCTGGGCAACCTGTGCCAGTGCATCAGCACCCTCACAGTGAAGAACTTCTTCCTAAGATCTAATTTAAATTTACCCTCCTACACACCATCCTGGCATGCTGGTAGACTGAGAGAATTCTATTTCAATCAAGACATTATACAACTGACCATATTCTACTGACTGGCAAACAAATACAAGTTTTGGTGATATTTTTGGTTCATTTGTATAACTCACTGAGCATTTATACATGTAAGAGAATTTACATGATGAAAATAAAAGTCCTTAAAAACACCTGTATAAGGATAGGAAACAAAAATAAACATTTAGTAATAAAATATCTTCTGAGGCATTCTCAAATTGTGTATCTTCAGTTGATAAAACAATTTTTAAATGTTTTATTTCCATACATTACTATGGATAGTAAATTTCTGTTTATATGAAAACAGAAAAATGTGAAATCATTCACGTTAAACAAGATTCTTTGTGAGATTCAGGAGCAGGATCATGCTCAGCGATTTGTTCCTGTGCAGTAAAGCCCCCTGGTGTCTCTGTTTCACAGTACAAACACTTCACAGCAGCCTCACTGCCGTAACACGTTCCAGAAATTTTTCTCATTGCCTGGGCAGCAATTGCAAACCACATTGCCATCAATCCAAACAAGTCACAGGGCAGATCATTAGGAGGTGGATTTTTGGGTCACTTATTTGTTATCCATAGGGAGAACAAGATTGAAAGCACAGGCTCTGTCTTACCCTCTGCGATGCGCAGGACCAAGCACCTTCTGCACCAACAGCTGATGTAAGAGACAGTGTTAGTGTTCAGGCACACGAAACCCTGTAGAGGGAAGGGAGTGGAACGGGAGAACAGCCCTTACCAACCCACGAGGTGTGACACAGGCAAGGGAGAGCAGGAATTCCTAGTGCTGTGCCATTCTCATAACTGTGTGCGTACTTCCCAGAGCTAAAAAGTGCAAATACAATGATCATCATCACCATCTCTTAGGCAGGGCTCATCCCTGCTCACCTCTCTCTGAGGCACAATATACTAAGGCCCTAACCCTGACAGTGTGGTAAGATATATTGTGAATATAGAGTAGATTTCTACAGGAAATTTTTCAATTTCCTCTTCCATTCTGGGCTAATTTGGGATTGTTCTTTCTATGCTTGCACCGTGTCTGTTGTTAATGACAGAGGAAAAGGAAAATAGAGCACAGAAATCAAAACACATGTTTGATCATTTTCTGGTAAATCCTCATACACCAGAGAGTGTGTATTTATGGAGCAATGCAGAAATGCTGGCATTTGGGTCCACTGCTCGTCTTTCTAAACTAAAAATGTAACCTTGGAAATCCACTCATTAACTCAAATCTAGTTTTCATTTATTTACATAATGCAACTCACAGCATCAAGTGCCTGAAGCTGGCATAAAGATGTACAGTAATTTCAAATATATGAACGTTCAAACAAATCCTATTCTTGCCCTCTAGCCATCCCTGTCCCTTTTCTACGGCCACTTCATAGAAACATAGAGTCACAGAATGATTTGGGTTGGAAAGGACTTTAAAGATCATCGAGTTCCAACTCCCTGCCATGGGCAGGGAGACCTCCTACAAGACTAGGTTGCTCAAATCCTTGTCCAGCCTGGCCTTGAACACTGCCAGGGATCAGGCGGCCACAGCTTCTCTGGGCAACCTGTGCCTCATCAGCCTCACAGTGAAGAATTTCTTCCTAATATCTAATGTAAATCTCCCCTCTGCCAGTTTAAAGACATTCCCCCTTGTCCTGTGAACTACATGCCCATGTAAAAAGTCAGATTTCTTGTCAGCCCCTTTAGGTGCTGGAAGCTGCTTTAAAGTCTTCCGGAGCCTTCTCTTCTCTAGGCTGAACCACCCCAACTCTCTCAACGTGTTGTCATTGCAGAGGCGCTTCAGCGCTTTGTGGCCTCCTCTGGACTCGCTCCAACAGTTCCACGTCCTCCCTAGAGCTGGATGCAGTACTGCAGGTGGCATCTCATGAGAGCAGAGGGGCAGGATCACCTCTTTCGACCTGCTGGTCACGCTCCTTTTGATGCAGCCCAGGACACAGTTGGCTTTCTGGGCTGCAAGTGGACACTGAAGCCAGCTCATGTTAAGTTTCTCATGGACCAACACCCCCAGTTCCTTCTCCGCAGGGCTGCTCTGAATGCAGTCTCCTCCCAGTCTGTATTTGTGCTTGGGATTGCCCTGCCCCTGGTGCAGGACCTTATACTTGGCCTTGTTGAACTTCATGATGTTTGCACTGGCCCACCTCTCGACCTGTCCAGGTCCGTCTGGATGTTATCCCTTTCCTCCGTCATGTCAACCACACCACACAGCTTGGTGTTGTCAGCAACTTGCTGAGGGTGCACTCAATCCCACTGTCCATGTCACTGACATGTTCACTTCTTTGTTGAACAAGCTTCCAAAGGAACCTGGAAACTAATGGCAGGAATTTCTCTTCCACAAACCCTTGCCAGTAAAACCACATAAAAGACTGTATTTTTTGAGAGAAACAGCTCATGGAATTTTACTTTGTATCCTATCATACATAGATATCCACCTATAGTGCATCACAGGCCATTGAATTTAATCTAAAATCCATTTATTGAGTTCAGAAATTTTTCTGGGACAGAAGCAAACTCTGCATTTAAATAATATGTCCCTGAAAGTCACCAAGTTGCAAGTGGAAGATACACACAGAGGATATGCTCTATTGGTAGCTTGTTCGGGTATCAGTCAAACTCACAGCTGTGTCTTACATGTGTCAATCCATCCACGGCTCCCGTTAAACCTCCCTTCACTCATGTAAAGAACTCTTCAGCTCTGATGTTTTCCTCTCTAAAGGCACTCATGCAGTATACCCAAGTCACCCCCTAGTGTTCTTTCAGTAACTTTGAACTATTTACATATTTGACCTTGTAACCATTTCAAGCATTTTTTTCACGCCTTTGGCACCTGTTTAAGGCATCTTTTCCAGTCAAAAGTATGGGTTTCAAGAGCTGGATAATCAGACTGCTCTGCAGTACTACGTAGTGACAAACTGGCACGGTCTTACCATATAGTTAACTTTAAAGTGGCCTCAGAGACTTGTAAGAGGTTAAGCCCGATGCAATAAATCAGGGCCACAGAAGACGATTCTGTGATTCTAAGATGCACTGGAGTAGCTCTGTAATATATTTATAAGCTGCCTTCAGCCAAGGAGGAAAAAAACACCAAACCCAAACAACAAAACAAACAAAACCACAACAGAAAACAAATGACAAAACAAATAGAACCATTGAATGGTTTGGGTTGGAAAGGACCTTAAAGCTCATCCAGTTCCAAGCCCCCTGCCATGGGCAGGGACACCTTTCACTAGACCAGGTTGCTCCAACCCCTACATACAACCTGGCCTTGAACACTGCCAGGGATGGGGCAGCCACAGCTTCTCTTCGCAGCCTGTGCCAACGCCTCAGCACCCTCACAATAAAGAGCTTCCTAATACCTAATCTAAATCTCCCCTTTCAGTTTAAAACCATTCCCCCTTGTCCCATCCCTACATGCCCTTGTAAAACGTCCCTTTCCAGATTTCTTGCAGGCACATATTCCATTTTGCATCTTTATCTTTCGCAGAAGGACCCAAGTAACTGTTGACACTTCCAGGCTATGCGCCCAGGCCACGGCCACGTCTGCCGACCCGCAGGAGCCACCTACGCTATACCCTCCTGCCGCAAGGGGCTGAACCGACCCCTGGTAACCAGACCAGGCCAGTCACCGTGCTGGTGTCCAGACACCCCTCCCGCGATGGGGTACTCCTCTCGGCGGGGCAGGGTACCGTGGGCTAGAAGTGTCACACGGCCCGTGACCACCGGCACCGCCGGGGCCACCGCTACAGCTCCCCGGAGCAGGTGCCGGCCTCAGGCGACCCGGCAGGCAGCGGCGGGTGAGGTGAGACAGGTGACGGGATATACGTCACCGCGCCGCCCCACTGCCTCCCGGGAGTTGTAGTTCTAGCGCCCGCTTCTCGGGGGTACCGCCCGCTGGGCCGCAGCGCTCTGCGTGCCCGCTAGAGCGCGGGGTGCGGCCACTTGGGTGGCGGCCGGCCCGGCAGGCGGGGCCGGTTACTGCTGGAGAAGGGAGGGCGCTGCTCTCCGCAGCGGGGCTCCGGGTCACGCCCAGCCGGAGCTGCGCTGAGCCGCCGGGTGCGCGGGGTTGCCGGCCCCGGCGGGGAGGAAGCGGAGCGGGCGGGCTGCTGTGGGAAAGGGGGAGTATCAGCGCAGGCGGGCCCGCGCAGGGAGCGGCGAGGCGGACGGCTGGGTTTGGATCCTCTCTGCGCCCGGTGCCCCGCTAGAAGAGCCCCACAACGTCTCCCCGGTGCTCGCCAGAGGCGCTTGGGCAGGCATCTCCGTGGAGCTCGGCCTCCGCCAGGGCGCGGTACGAGGGCGTGAGGTGAGGCCCGGGCAGGTGCGGAGGGACCGTGAGGAGGGAGGTGGCTGGGGCGGGCCTCACCGGTGGCAGCACGACTTGAGGTGCCGGTGTGGAAGTGGTGGAGGGCTAGTAGTTTGGGCACAGGCCAGTGGGCATCTTGCTGCTTTTGCTTTTCCAGGTGGACTGGGGAGAGCACAGAATGGCTGGTGTATCACAGGAGGCTGCCCAGGTGGCCCAGGAGGCTTAGAACCGTGGTGTATCTTATGAGGCACGGTATCATCTCCCGTAAGTGTTGCCCAGCAGCGTGCATGTGTTCACTAAAGAGTGAACAGCCAGTATTTTGATTTCCTGCAAGTGGTGGTTGCTGAACAGGGTTGGGATCAGTCACACTGGAGTTTATAGGAGAGCCGGGTAGCTGGTGAAGTTAATTGTAAAGTATGTTGGATGCTGTCTTAGCAAGAGCAAGATCCAGTGTACTTGAAATTACCCCCGACAGATGTTTACTTAACTGGCTCTTACAGATAGTAAAATTCATGGAGTGCCTTCTTCCATCCTCCAAGGTAACCTGCTTCAGTGCTTAGCTATCACGTATAGTTAGAATTTTTCCTTAATAGCTGACCCAAATCTCCTTTGTTGAAACTAAGCTGATTATTATCTCTCACTATCCAGAGCAGACCTGGAGAACAAGGGGGTCAGTGTTCTCTTGTCAGCAGACTGGTGGGTATATGCAAGCTTCCACTCACATTCTCCTCCAAACTGAGTGAACTTGCTTCTTGTGTTTCTCTGGTCCCTGAGCTCTGTTAAGCATCTCCATCATGCTTGGACTATTAAACTCAGAACTAGGCACAGGATTCCAGTGAAGATACTGTTACCTCTGTGGAAGTGGGGCCAATATCTCCCTTGAGTATGGCATCCCTATTAAAAACATTCCAGAATGATACTCTCTTACTTGGCAACATTTTCACATAAGTGAAACATTCAGTATGTGATCCAAATTGATTTGTAAGCCAGATTCTTTTTGCTATACTGCTATCTGGGGAGTTATTACTCAGGAGATATCAAGGCTCTGGGTTTTTTCTTTGCTAAGTATACCATTTTGCACTTGTTATGAGTTTGAGAAGAAGCTGTTTTGATTATCATTACACGACTTTTTCTGTCTAATTTTAGTCTCTGAAATCTTTCCCAATCTTCTTCCTCCAAGTTTGGGATCACCCACAAATAGTTAATTAAAATACCAAGTAGTGCCAGGCCCTGCACGTTGTGATAAGCTTTTCCAGTTCGACTTTCTCAAACACTGTCTTCTTCTTTGTCATATTTCTTACTAAAGCTGCAACTTGTGCTGTGGTTTGCAGCTGAGTCAAATCCTATGGAGAATCTTAAGTGACAAAACCATCAGTTCCTTTGAATTGGCTTCTGTGCACAGAGCAGGGATTGCTCACAGCTAAAAACTAGAAATATGTGTGAAATCCTGAACTTTTCTGAAGTTTTGGTGTTTTGCATGTGGTTTCTGGATGTCTCTGGTTCCAGGTTACAGAGAATAATTATTGCTGGCAGCTTCCCATTCTCCTTTTTGAAGCTATTATGTAGAAAAGACTAATCAGGCAAATCACGTAGTCCGTCTTTCAAAAAGAGTGGAATGAAATTTTTCTGTGGTTTCATTTCCTTCCTATGAACCAGTAATTTCTACTTGCAGGACAATATGAAAATAAGTACTCTTAAAGCAATATCCAAATTATGAAAATGTTTCCAGAATTACTGCAGATACTATATATATATATATATATATATATAAATAAAAGGCATTTAAAAGTGTCTGTATAGTTTTGTATGGATATGTGGGTATGTGGAAATACCAGGCTGCAGGCACAATCAGCTGCTTACTGCTTTCATCCCTTCTACCCGACAAACAGTAGTGAGCTATAAAGTGGTTTGTGAGCTTTGACAGAAAGGTGCTTAGGAAAATGGAAAAAAAGGGATAATCACTGCATTGGAGGATGTTAAAGACTGAGAGACATTCGTATGCTGTCATAGTATGGCTGGTGCTGGAGGTAGATGGGTCTGTCCCTCTCCTGTGTTATAAGTTATTTTAAATTCTTTTCTCATTCATTTCCTAAGAAAAACCATGCTTTGATCCTAACTTTCTTCAAAACTGCATTTGCTTTTGTAGAGAGCTTTCTGGAATAAGGATACAGGTGCCTTGTTCTCACCCACTGTAATACAGGATCAGATTTGTAGATAATGCATTAATCCTTGGTTGTACTTGTAAGGAATTACATTATCTGAGCATAAGACAGCCCATGAAGCTGAGAGTGAGAGCTGATATTTTGAGACTTTTTAATGCTGATGTCATTCAGAAATACTGAGAAGCAGCGCCCTGTTGATGTGAATAGAAGGACTGGTCTTGTGGTGGAAATGCAGTAGACTGAGCCTGTGTCAACAGCAGAGGGTTTTCCTTAGAATTGTGTTTCATTGTAGAAACATCATAAACAAAAAAAAACCTTGGGGATTCAGCACAGGTGAACATTATGTGTGTATTGACTTTACTGGAAGGAGGAGCCCAGCACTGGTAGGGTCACAGTCTAAATGCTCATATAGGTACTGGCCTCTGTCCTCTACAGAAAAATTTATCCCTACAAAATAAATTTGTTTTTCTTTATATTCTGATTTATTCAGATGTCTCACATGAAAAATCATGGAGCTGGGAAAGGCAAAGCTTCTGAGAACTGGCCTTAATGCCTTATATCAAGCAATTCACCCTGTGCATGGCATTGCCTGGACAGATGGGAAACAGGTGATACTGACTGCTTTACACCTTCATAAAGGAGACCCAGAATTTGGTGACTCGAGTGTTGTCGGTCAGTTTGAACACGTCCATGGACTCTACTGGGGCCCGTGTCCCCCTGACGCCCCAGCTCTGCTTGCTGTGCAACACAAAAAGCATATCACCATTTGGCAGCTCTGTTTTAATGCTACAGAAAGAAATAAGCTCTTGGTATCTCAGATATGTGACATCAGTGAGCCGTTCCCAGTGCTCCCCCAGGGCTGTGTGTGGCATCCCAAGAAGGAGATCCTGGCTGTGCTAACTACACAGGATGCTTCTGTCCTACACTCTGTTCACCTCAACAGCTCCAGAGTTAATGCAGATATTAAAGGCAGTGGCCTCATCCACTGCGCTTGTTGGACAAAGGAAGGCAATCGCTTAGTGGTGGGAGTAGGCAGTGCCCTTCATTCTTACATTTGGGATGATGCTCAGAAAACACTGAGTGCTTGTTCTTTTTGCCCAATCTTTGATGTGGGAGGCTACGTCTGCGCTGTGGAAGCTACTCTGAATTTCCAAGTTGCTGTTGCTACTGAACTTCCTCTGGACAAGATCTGTGGCTTAAATGCTGGTGTGGCATTTGAAGTTCCAGCCAGCATTGAAACAGAGTCCTTCCCCTCGCAGTCCAGCTTATGTGGTGAGGAAGAGTATTCCATGGATGGGGGGAAGAAGTCGCTGGACTCAGAGAAGCCCCTGTCTGTTGTTGCATCCCCTGTGGATCTAACTCACATACTTTCTAGCAAGCAGGGCACTGATTCCAGTCCTCTTCTGCATCTGCGGCCTAAGGACTACCTAACGGGAAGTGGCCAGGATTCTTCACATCTCATCTTGGTGACATTTGAAAGAAAGGTTACCTCTACCAAAAAAGTTAGCGTCCCAGGCATTCTGGTTCCTGATATAATGGCTTTTGACCCCAAAACTCAAATTGTATCAGTTGCCTCCAATACTTGTAATGTTATTTTAGTCTATTCACTGACTTCATCCAGTTTACCCAATATTCAACAAATTCAGCTAGAGAAAAATGAAAAACCAAAGGGGCTGTGCTTCTTGACCAATAAATTGTTACTAATACTGGTTGGAAAACAAAGATTCACTGACCCTGCATTTCTTCCCTCTTCAAGATCAGACAAATATATGATACGACTGATGATTAAGGAACTAATATTTGAAATGGGTCCTTCAACATCAGCATCAGTTAATGGGAGCTCCAGTTTGAACCTTTCCAACATACAGCATGATCTCTCTAGAGACATACACCCTCTCAGCCGTGGACTCTTGATGCCAGATCGTGCTGCCATTCGGTCCCCTACCAGCAAAAGGAAACTCATTGAAGAAATTAAGAGTCCTGTTTATGAACAGAGTTTGTCGAACATGAGTGACCTGAAAGATAAGATTTCCATGAGTTGTTCTCCAGCAGTTGAGTGTCTTGACGCTGAACCAGTTAATCGAGCAGCAGCACTGTCTGCCACATCCCTGGCATCCTCTGTCAAGCCAACATCTCCAAAAAGACAGGCAGATGCAGCTTTCAAAGTACCCAATTCTTACAAGAACAACTTATTATGTGAAAAGGAAGCAAGTTACTTTTCAAAAAATGTAGAAAAACTGTCTGGTAACTTCACAGAATTACAGCATCATCTCTGTGAATTAACTGAGCTGCTAAAATCTGGGAAGAGAAATCTTCCAATATACCCATCTTCTCAGGAACCCTCTTTTATTAACATCACCTGCCAGGTAATTTTAATATTGGAAGCCTTAATGATAAAAAAATCTGTTTATGGATGTCTGTTCTTTCTACAGATTTAAAACATGAACTCCTGTCAGACTGTGTGCAGAGAGGATGACATCCTATGAATGTTTAGTCTGTGCAAATCAATATCTATGAATGATTTCAGTGCATGCAGGTGAATCCAACAGGAGGCTTATTCAGCCTGTTCAGCATGGAGAAGACTCCAGGGAGACCTGAAGGGAAGCTTCCAGTACCTAAAGGGGCCAGCAAGATATCTGGAGAGGGACTTTTTACAAAAGCATGTTAGGGATAGGACGAGGGGAAATGGCTTTAGGCCGAAAGAGGGGAGATTTAGATTAGATGTTGGGAAGAAACTGTTCTCTGTGAGGGTGCTGAGGTGCTGGCACAGGGTGCCCAGAGAAGCTGTGGCTGCCCATCCCTGGCAGTGTTCAAGGCCAGGTTGGATGGGGCTTTGGGCAACCTGGTCTAGTGGAAGGTGTCCCTGCCCATGGCAGAGGGGTTGGAACTAGATGATCTTTAAGGTCCCTTCCAATCCAAACCATTCTGTGATTCCATGATGACTGTTCTTTCCTGGGCAGCCAATTCTGTTAATTTTAGAAAGAAGCTGAACTAACACAGGTAATGGGGACATTTTTCTTGCCAGAAAGAAAAGTTGTTCAAGTCGCGTAGCTCAAATTAAAATTCCAGTCGGAAAAACTAAGAGATCAGTGTCTACCAGAGTGCCTGCTGTTATCACTGGGTGTTATCACACAGTTCTGGGTTGTGCCACAGCATAGGAACAGTAATCTGAGCAGACAGCAAGCACCACATGCCCTCCTTGTTTGTGGATGGGTCTGTCCACAGCATGGAAGAGGAGTCAGAATTTACTCCATTGTGTTTTTGTCATGACCTGGAGGCATTATCAAAGCTTCCCTGGGAACTGATATGGTTGTGTGGATTTTATCCAACATGGAGCTTACAGTTCTGGTAACAACTGCTCTGTGGCAGGTTTTAAAAAGGCTTTGCTCTGCCCTGTGGTGGGTGTGCTTTGAAGACACTTCTTGATTTTAAGGCTTGGGGCAGTGATGGTCAGAGGTGAGGCAGAGAAGCCCTTCTGATTTGTCAGTCTGTTCCTCATCCCAAACATTCATGGGCAGGAGTTCTCACGTCTTCTGAAGCTGTGGATCAGGGAGGTGGGAGGATGGAAAACCTGCAGCTTTACAGACTGCCCAGGAAAATGTCCCTCACAGATGGTGGGAAGCTCATGGTTTCTTCAGCAGCAGTGTAGGATTTCCTATCCGTTGTTCTGACACATGCTGAGTTAGCACAGCTACTTGTTACCATCACTCACAGATTGTCATTTTGAGAGCTGAGGCATTGGAGTATAAATCTTGCACATGGATCTGAATCAATGTAGCACTTGCCTTTCTGTAAATGCTGCAGTTGAAGGGATCCTGTTTTGATTAATGCTGTTTTGCTGTCTCTGCTTAAATATGCATCATGGTATCTAATGATTCTTTCTTTCTTTACAGAAGCAGCTTTCCAGAAGTGATTCAGATGAAAGACGAGCTGTTATTCTTTGTGGTGGCAAACTCCATTTAAATACAGTCCAGCAGATATTTAATCTCTCTCTTGTAGAAATGCAACACGGTACGTTGTAATTATCCAATAATACAACCACTTTAAACACAGGCAACATTCTCAGGGAGCAGTAGCAATATGCATCATCCCATCTGGAAAAAAAACCCAAGGAATAAATAATGAAAGATTACTAATAAACAGTTTTCTCATTTGGTTTATAACATGAAGATTCTTCTCTGGGCTTTTACTTTTTACATCTTAAAAAAATAGCCCAGTTTTACATATTGATACTCCCTTATCAAATAGCTGTGCAGGAAAATTAATGTCGCCCAGTATTTTTATTTATGTTTTCAGCTATTCTAAATAATGAAGTCTGAGTAGTGAGGAGGTTAGAGTTGACTGGTGGCTTTGGAATACAGTTTTCTATGTTTTAATCTGTAGTTCCAGCATCTGGTCTCCTTTAAGAAATCTTGTTGTTTTTTATAAACACAAAAGTGACTCTATAACTTCTAGCAGTATGTTTCACTTCTGGTTTTGCTGTGAAGAGAACTACCTTTCTATTGCTGTCATCTTCTCTGCTGTTCTCTGTTCATCCCATGTGTCTGGGTATGTGTCAATTCTGTCTCTTACTTCTGGCAAAGGTAGAGCATATACTTTTGGAACATGGTATCTCACTACTACAGATATTCTCTGTACTACAGATATTCCAGCTACCTGCCTTTGGTGTCTGCTGTATGCTCAAGATTACTGAGCAACTGTCCCTATGCTGTGGCATGACCCAGAACCGTGTGATACACCCAGTGATAACAGCAGGCACTCTGGTAGACACTGATCTTAGTTTTTCAGACCGGAATTTTAATTTGAGCTACGCGACTTGAACAACTTTTCTTTCTGGCAAGAAAAATGTCCCCATTACCTGTGTTAGTTCAGCTTCTTTCTAAAATTAACAGAATTGGCTGCCCAGGAAAGAACAGTCATCACGGAATCACAGAATGGTTTGGATTGGAAGGGACCTTAAAGATCATCTAGTTCCAACCCCTCTGCCATGGGCAGGGACACCTTCCACTAGACCAGGTTGCCCAAAGCCCCATCCAGCCTGGCCTTGAACACTGCCAGGGATGGGGCAGCCACAGCTTCTCTGGGCACTCTCATGGTAATAAATTTCTTCCTTCTATCTAACCTAAATCTCTCCCACCATCCCCCAGTCATCCTATGACGAACCTTGCTAGATACATTTTAAAAGCAAGCAGTGTTGCCATCATTTTCTTTATTAATTTTACAAATGTTACTAGATAAATGGGCAAAGTAGGAATGGTATTTTCAATTTCCCAAATTGTACTGATTTTCAGGTTTGGTCCAAATGAGTTAGTAAGCCAAAAGATTAAGGAGTTGCATGCTTTTAAGATACAATCTTCTCATGACCTTACTTGTGACATGAATTACATAATGTAAATTTGCAAACAGCTGGAAACATTTCTCTGAATTCCCTCACCCTCCCTGAGCTCAATTTTATTTCTTCACCAACTAATGGTTACAAGTGTGAAAATTTTCTGGTTTCTGTGACTTGGTAGAAATCAGTGTTTTGGATTCAGTAAACAATTTCAAATGGTAAAAATAATGCTAACGGTCATGTGAAGTCAAACAGCCAAGGGACCAGAGACAAGGGTTTTGTACAGTGCAGGACAATATTTCTTCCTTGCATTTCTTGGAATTAAATGTATGGAAATTACATAATAGAAGCAGTTTCTAAATTGTTTTTATTATCTTCATTTGTCATTTAATACATTTTTCCTGTTCACAGTATCTGCACAGATTAAGAAATGTGAAGTAGCTTATAAATACCTACCTAAAACAAGTCTTATGGATTCTAGTCAGAATTTCATTCCTCTTCCGTATTTGAAGTCTCTGTCTATTATAGTCTCATCTCCAATTGGTCAAGGAGGTATTTCACATAGTTGTCAACTGCCCTGTAGGTTTGAGATTATGCAACCTGTATCTCCACATACTTTCTTTTCCTCCATGCAGAAGCATGTTTAATTTTAGAAGTAATGTGTTTTATATCTCAAACATACCTAATTACATGAAAACTTACAAACAGACGTTTTCATGTCTTCACAGGTTCATCTTGGATTGTTCTCACCGCGGACAGCGAGGGCTTTGTTCCGCTGCTGTTTACATCCATGCAGGAGATAGTGGTGAGAGATGCCAGTGCAAAAGGCTATGGTTCCCGTTCTTCCAAAACTTTGGACATCATCAGTTCCACAGAAAGGTGCAGACCCGCTTCTTCAGAAAGTCTGGATATCACAAGTTCCTTGGAAGTCCTCATAGACTGCTCCTCCAAGGCGTTAGATGACTGCAGTCCTTCAAAACAGCCCAGCAGTAAAATGTGATTTCTGATGCTGATTTTGTAATGCCTGTCTGACAGTGGGAGAGTTTTGAACTCCTTGTATAGGACTGCAGTTCTGAACAGAAGTCTGTCTCAAATCTGTTGGATTTCCATAGGGGTTTTTGTTGCAAATTATTTATTTCATTCTTGGAACCTTTTTTATACTAAGCAGTGTTTTTTTTTAATGAGCCTCTTGCAGAACAGACCAGTGACTGAAAATACACATTCTTAGAAGCTTCTGAGCTAAATTTTCCATCTTGGACTTTGCTATGTTGGTGGTTTTAGATGAGAGTAAACTTCCATAATAAATTCTTGGAAAACACTGCATTGTTTTCGCTTTCTTCACTTCTGTCAAAGCCTGAAACAAGACACGTGTTATTTAGGAACAGGGCCCCCAGAAGTGCATGTGTTTTGCACCAGTGTTACTAAGGGTGTAAGCACTAGTTCAGGTGTACAGAGTTTGGAACAACATAGGATCACGTGGGATATCCCGAGCGTGTAGAAGACCCTTTTCCCTTCTGTGCTTACCGATCATGCCTCTCCTTCCTTGCTTCTCTGTGTGGATTTGGGGAAGTGACTTCACATTTGTCATCTTCTGTGGTGGTTGGAGCCCAGCTGGTGGCTGAGCTTCTGTGCGGGATAGGGAGACAATTAGAAGGGCAAAAGCAAGAACTCATGGGTTGAGATAAAAGCACTTTAATAGATAAAATAATCTGCATGTACAAGTAAACAAGAAGTTTATTCAGCATGTCCTTTTGGCGGGCAGCTGTCCAGCAGCTTGTGGGAAAGCAAGGTCCATCACGTGTAACTGTTGCTTGGCAAAACAAGTGCCATAATTCTGGATGGCCTCCCTCACAACTTTTATTACTGAGCATGATGCCATATGGGACATCCCTAGGGTCAGCTGTCCCGGCTTTGTCACCTATGAGGGTTTTGGGCACCCCCAGCCTACTCGCTGGTGGGCCAGAGCAGAACAAAGAGGAAGCCTCAGTCTTGATGCTGCGTGAGCAGTAGCCAAAACATCAGGATGTTGCCAGCCCTGCTTTGGTCACAGATCCAAAGCACCCTAGAGGCTGCGGTAAGGGAAACCAACTCCATCCCAGCCAGACCCAGTATGTCATTATAGGTGTAAAATGTATCAAGCATAATGCTGATGGTAACAAGAATTTAATTTCCAATGCAGAAAATTTTGAAGAGGGATGTGCAAGCAGGTGGAAGCCACCATGGTCTAACACAGGGGGATGGGGGCAGGAACTGGCAGAAGCTGCAGCTCAGGCTGTTGTCTCTTGCTAAGATATCACTGGTAAATGAACTGCTTTTTCTATTTAGCTGAGCTGTAATATGGGTTAATAACAACCTTTATATAGGTGATGTGGGGCGTAATGCTCCAAGTGTACCAGGTATTAGTTATGAATAAATGCACTGGGACAACCAGCTAACTTCTTCCAGACAGTTCACCAAAAGGGTTAGAAAAGATTACATGAAAAGAAACACTGCAGAAATTTTCTGAAGGGAGAGACTATTGTAAGACTTTGAGACTGGTTTTTATATAACTATGATATGAAATTCATATGAGGTATATGATTGGCCACTGTGCACTAGGCTGCTGCTGGCTGTACCTGCCAGCATGAGACTTGGAACTAACTTGCTTTTTCCTCATCTTCAAAGAGCTGGACAGCAAATACCAGGTGTTAGAGGACCTGAGTTTCCCTTAAGGAAACTCTTCTCTAAAGAAGACATTTAATTTTGCAGTTTGTATCTAGACCCAGAAAGGCAAGTAGAAAAGGAGATGAACAAGTGATACTTGGAAACAACCTGTGAACCCAAAAAAGCAGGGTTTGGCTTTAAAGCATTGTCCACTTCAACTATTTTCCTTTGAATGCAGAAGGTGAACAGAGATGAGAAGATGCAGCTGGGATTGAATCTACCAGAGATTCTTACATGGTGCAGGAATGAATTAAGGAATTAGTACTCAAATCTACAGAGCCCTGCCTGAAAACCCAGTGACTTGGCACTGAAGGTCCCAAACTTCTGGACTCCCTGGAACAGATATCCAAGGTGATACTCACCCCTCAAAGTCAGGGACTCAGCAGAAGTGATCTAATCCACCCAGGGGCAGGCAGGACACAGCCAGGCAGCAGACACGGCTGTGGTGGGTGCTGACAACAATGCCTCCCTCAGTACCTGGGAGGGGATGACAGCTCGCCTACCTGGGCAGCTGCAACCTGTAGCGTGATAGGTCACCAGCAGAATACTCAGAAAGCTGGTATAACCTTGATGAGTTTCAGCATTGATTTTAGGCAGGAACTACAAGGGGGGTCAACCCTTCCTGCCCTGCTTCCCCAGGTGTCCCTCCGTAATAGGTTCGAGGCCCTGGATCTTGAAGGGGAGGTAGGTGAGAATGTGGGGCAAGGCCAGCCCACAAGGCCACATAGGAAAAGGCGGTCGACTTTGCACCTCAAGACTGCCTCTGTTAAGAAAGAAAGAAGGGTCATTGTAGTAGGGGATTCCCTTCTGAGAGGAACAGAGGGCCCGATATGCAGAGTTGACCCTCATCATAGGGAAGTGTGTAGTCTGCCTGGAGCCCGGATCAGGGATATCACCAGGGCGCTCCCCAGCCTGGTGCACCCGACGGACTACTACCCGCTGGTGGTCTTCCAGACAGGTGGGGAGGAAGCTGCTTCCCGCAGTCTGAGGGGGATGAAGAAAGACTACAGGGCCTTGGGGCGGATGGTGAAAGAGTCTGGGGCTCAAGTGATCTTCTCCTCACTCCTTCCATCTTCCACTGATGATGTGGGAAGGAATGGGAAGATTCAGTTCATAAACAATTGGCTTCGAGACTGGTGCTACAGGCAGGGCTTTGGATTCTTTGATAACAGCTGGTTTTATAGGGCACCAGTCTGGACAATGGCATGTGAGAAAGGTTTGTCTCACAGAGGCAAAAGGATGCTGGGACATGAATTAGCAGGGCTCATTTGGAGAGCTTTAAACTAGATTCGAAGGGGGATGGGGTTGTAGCTGGGGTTGCCGCAGTGGGGCAGCACTCCAGAATTGATGAAGACTGGGAGGCCTCCTATAATCCTAGGGTGACATCGGTGTGCTCAGCTCGCTCCCTGGAATGTCTGTACACCAATGCGCGCAGTATGGGAAATAAGCAGGAGGAGTTGGAAATCTGTGTTAAGTCAGGAGACTATGATCTGGTGGCAATTACAGAGACGTGGTGGGACAGCTCACATGACTGGAATACAGTCATGGAGGGCTATGTCCTTTTCAGGAAAGACAGGCCAGCCAGGCGGGGTGGTGGGGTTGCTCTTTATGTGCGAGAGCAGCTACAATGCACCGAGTTCTGTTCAGGGACAGATGACGAGCGAGTTGAGAGTCTGTGGGTGAGAATTAAGGGGCAGGCTGGCAGGGGCGATACTGTTGTGGGTGTCTGTTACAGACCACCGGATCAGGGTGAGGAAGTTGACGAGGCCTTCTACAGGCAGCTGAGAGAGGCCTCACAGTCGCAGGCCGTGGTCGTCATGGGGGATTTTAACTTCCCTGATGTTTGCTGGAAGGACCACTCGGCAACCCAGCCGCAGTCCAGGAGGTTCCTCCAGTGTATGGATGACAACTTCCTCCTGCAAATGGTGGATGAGCCGACCAGGAGAGGAGCGCTGCTGGATCTCATCCTCACTAACAAGGAGGATCTGGTCGAAGCAGTAAGGGTTGAGGGCTGCCTTGGTTGCAGCGACCACGAGATGGTGAAGTTCAGGATCTTGTGTGGTAGGACTAGTAGAATACCAAGTAGAATTGCAACCCTGGACTTTAGCAGGGCAAACTTTGGCCTTTTCAAGCAATTGCTAGGGGAAATCCCATGGGCAAGGCTGCTTGAAGGTAAAGGGGCCCAAGATAGTTGGTTGACATTCAAGGACTGCTTTTTCCGTGCTCAAGATTGGAGCATCCCGACACGTAGGAAGTCAAGGAAGAGGGCCAGGAGACCTGCGTGGATAAATAGGGAATTGCTAGGTATGCTCAAGTGGAAGAGGAGAGTTTACAGGTCATGGAAGGAGGGGCTGGCCACTTGGGAGGAATATAAGGCTGCTGCTAGAGGATGTAGGAAGACAGCTAGGAGGACTAAGGCCTCCTTAGAATTAAACCTGGCGAGAAGGGTCAAGGACAGCAAAAAGAACTTTTTCAAATACATGGCAGACAAAACTAACACCAGAGGCAGTGTAGGCCCACTGATGAACGGGATGGGTGCCCTGGTGACAGAAGATACAGAGATGGCAGAGTTACTGAATGCCTTCTTTGTCTCTGTCTACTCTGCTGCAGGCAGTCCTGAAGAGCCCTGTACCCCTGAGACCTTAGATGAAGTCAGGTCGACGGAACGGTTTGCCTTAGTCGATGAGGAATGGGTTAGAGACCAGTTGAGCAATCTGGACATCCATAAATCCATGGGTCCAGATGGGATGCACCCGCGGGTGCTGAGGAAACTGGAGGAAGTCATTGCTAGACCACTCTCCATCATCTTTACCAAGTCCTGGGAAATGGGAGAGGTGCCTGAGGCCTGGAGGAAAGCAAATGTCACTCCAGTCTTCAAAAAGGGCAAGAAGGAGGACCCGGGTAACTATAGACCGGTCAGCCTCACCTCCACCCCTGGGAAAGTGATGGAACACCTTGTCCTTGGTGCCATCTTAAAGCATATCAAGGATAAGAGGGTTATGAGGGGCAGTCAACATGGCTTCACCAAGGGTAAATCATGCTTGACCAATCTCTTAGCCTTTTATGAGGAAATAACACGGTGGATGGATGATGGCAGAGCGTTGGATGTGGTCTACCTTGACTTCAGCAAAGCATTTGACACAGTCTCCCACAGCATCCTCACAGCTAAACTGAGGAAGTGTGGACTGGCTGATCAGGTAGTGAGGTGGACTGCGAACTGGCTGAAGGAGAGAAGCCAGAGAGTTGTAGTCTATGGGGCTGAGTCTAGTTGGAGGCCTGTAACTAGTGGAGTGCCTCAAGGGTCAGTACTGGGACCGGTATTATTTAATATATTCATCAATGATTTAGATGAGGGAATTGAGTGTACTATCAGCAAGTTTGCTGATGACACTAAGCTGGGAGGAGTGGCTGACACGCCAGAAGGCTGTGCTGCCATCCAGCCAGACCTGGACAGGCTGGAGAGTTGGGCAGGGAATAACTTGATGAAATATAACAAGGGAAAGTGTAGAGTCCTGCATCTGGGCAGGAACAACCCCAGGTTCCAGTATAGGTTGGGAAACGACCTGTTAGAGAGCAGTGTAGGGGAGAGGGACCTGGGGGTCCTAGTGGACGACAGGATGACCATGAGCCAACACTGTGCCCTTGTGGCTAAGAAGGCCAATGGCATCCTGGGGTGTATTAGAAGGGGGTGGTTAGTAGGTCGAGAGAGGTCCTCCTTCCCCTCTACTCTGCCCTGGTGAGACCCCATCTGGAATATTGTGTCCAGTTCTGGGCCCCTCAGTTCAAGAAGGACAGGGAGCTGCTGGAGAGAGTCCAGCGCAGGGCAACAAAGATGATTAAGGGAGTGGAGCATCTCCCTTATGAGGAAAGACTGAGGGAGCTGGGTCTCTATAGTTTGGAGAAGAGGAGACTGGGGGGTGACCTTATTAGTGTCTATAAATATATAAAGGGGGAGTGTCACGAGGATGGAGCCAGGCTCTACTCAGTGGCAAACAATGATAGGACAAGGGGTAATGGGTACAAACTAGAACACAAGAGGTTCCACTTAAACTTGAGAAGAAACTTCTTCTCAGTGAGGGTGACGGAACACTGGAACAGGCTGCCCAGGGAGGTTGTGGAGTCTCCTTCCCTGGAGACATTCAAAACCCGCCTGGACACATTCCTGTGTAACATTATCTAGGTGTTCCTGCTCCGGCAGGGGGATTGGACTAGATGATCTGTTGAGGTCCCTTCCAATCTCTAGCATACTGTGATACTGTGATACTGTGAGAAGAACAGTGACTGGTTCAGCTACTGACAACACCAGCAGTCAGCCCAGCATAGAAGATTTGGGCTGCCATCACCACACTTCAGCAAGGGCAATGGTTTGCCTTATGGGGGACTACTGCTGACATGTAGCTCCATTATCCTTTTCTTCCTGTTTGTGTAAATCCGTTGTAACTGTTTGCATGCAGGTGGGGAAGTGCTGTCCATCAGGCACCCAGTTGGTTTAATGCAATCTCCCATGTACTTGCAACTGTATTTGGGTATTACTTGCATGAGAACCCCTGGGGATTCACCTGGCCCTTGTCACTGCCATTCAGTCCCAGGCAGGAGTTTTATATTAGATTAGTGTTTATTCTGAATGGATGTCAATGTAAGAATCTGCTTCTTTCAGTCATATGTCCTAAATTGTATGGGAGACATACACGTCATTTAAAACTGACAAGGAGACAAAGAAAGTTAATTCATTTTACAGCATCAACACTGAGTCCTGAAATAACAATAATTAAAAAAAATCTTACCCTGCACTTACTCTTCCATTCTTTTTATTTACAAAAATACATTAATTTTCTCAACAAAAATACAGCTCTGATAATCAAAATAGTGAGATGCTCAAAAGATAAAAAACCTCTACTAAAATTCATCTATGGAGGCTTTCTACTTTATTTTGGCAGTTCCCATTATTGAGACCATATGCAAAGTGAGGACTAAGTACATCTTGGTGAGATAATTATACATTGTCTCTGTGGAGAAGAAGAAAACAGTTTACAATCAACCAAGTTTATCTTACAAGTGACTGAATTCAGGTGGGGTGTTGTTCAATTTAGAGGCAACTGCATAACTGATCTAGAAATAATATCTTAAGCCACATTGAAATTACTCCAATCAAGCACAGCCAGCAGTTTCTGCAACCCTTTTATCACTGAGCTAAGTATTTGGCTTACATAAACTGACACAGATCCACTGCCTTGTAGCTACAGATTTATAGTAGCTGAAAACATAACCAGCCTTTACTGGGACTTCTGGTTGTTTTTAAAGATGACTATTCAGAAATATTACAGAATATTACAAATATTACAGAATAAATCAAAACCCCAAAGCTGTTTTCTAAGATGTCTTGGAGGTATGTGAGATTATTACATAACTTACCTACTTCAATGTGCAGTAAATCTGCTATTTCAAATTCCATCAGACTCAAAATTGTAAACAGGCTTATGGTTTTTATTGTTGTGAACACATATGCCCCAGGCATACAAATCTTGATCTGTCTAAGAACCGAAACAAGGAAAAAAAAACCCCAGCCTTTGATGTCAATTCAGCAGAAGTCTTAAACACAGTTAACTTTTACCCCCACACACTCAAAATATATCCTTAAAAGGTCACTCATAATCAAGTGTTTTGCTGAATTAGTACAGTTCATTAGGCTGCAGACTTCAAACTTGCCTGAAAAGGTTTCAGTATTAAACTTAATGAGACACGCAGTAGATGCACTGATTATACTTCACAATTTCTTTCAGTAAAAGCTTTCAGTTTCCAGTCCCAGCACTGAGTCACTTCCCAGATGGCCCGGAGTGAATTACTTGTGGTCACTGTCCCCAGTGACACACTCACTGCAAGTGCTCCCAAGCAGCAGCAAGCCAAAGGCACTTCTAATACAAAATAAAGGCACCCTCCCACATACTCAGAGAATGAAGCCAATGGGCTGTAAATTCATGTCTTGTCTTGCATAGTGCTAATGTCTTCAAGGCGAACAAGCCTTCAACTCTCGGATTCATCACTCTCCCCTCTAGATATAGATACGTCTTCAGAGTCCAATCATTTTAGCTTAAGCTTGGAGCCAGCCTCTGGAGGTCTCCGTTCCTCTATAGAAGACACCCAGAATGACCAGTCTGAACTGAAGTGCTCCAGAAAGTGAAAGTCCTACCTAAGCTTAGGCATCTATAAAATAGGTTCAGTGTTCAGAATCAGCAGGGTTCAGAATCTATAGCAGAAATGAATTTTCAGGTAATGTAACTGACAAAAAAATCACCATTTAAAAGCCAGGTTAAGCCTCATCACTATAAAACACTGTGTGCAAGATGAGATTAACAGCCATGTCATGGTGTTTCATGACTCAGAAAGCCTACATGATGTGAGAAATGGGTGACTATCATGATTACTTAAAGGCCAGAAAATTGAATAGCCTTTATTCCTGGAATTTTTGGAAGATACTACTGATTGTGGGTATCCTGAGTGAAGATACTGATTTGAAAATGTTCAGTACTCATTCTCTGACAAAGATCAGTTTACAGGTTTCAGAAGCAAAGAACTCCAGTAATGGGAAATATAAGGGTCTGTTTCTTATAAAACTATAAATTTATATGTTATAAACTTATATGTATAACTTATAACTTACATCAAAATCTCTTGCAGAAAAACTCTTTGTGAGAAAATCCTCAAAACACGTCTGCATCAGTGATTTGCTCCATTTCAAAAGAAAATAAATCCTAACTTTATAGTATAATCTAGTATTCCAAAGTGCTTTCCAAATACACTAGTGTGCAATTTATAGGTAGAAATTATGTTCAAAATCCATCCCAGCCCCTAAGGGTGAAATATATCATGAGTTAAAATTTGGGTGGTGCGTAATATTTACATCCTTTTCCCCTGACCTACAAGTCCATAGAATTTCCAGTTGCAGTGAGATCACAGCTTTCCATTAATCACTGATAGACAAAAACCCCCAAGCTTTCAACAGCTCACATTCCTGAACATTTGTAATGTCTTTTTTAGCACAGTGCAGTTAGATATCTCTTTTGCACGGTGGTGTTCTCTCTTGATTTCTTTTCTGACTGTGTCAGAATCAGCCTTTATCCTGTTTGATAAAATGTGAGCAGAGAAATGACCTGGGAGACTCACAGAGTTTGTGCATGAGATGTGAGACTGTATTTGGAAAGTCATCGTATTCAGAGCTTTCAGACTGAGGTATCCTCTTTGTCCAGGGTGTCTGTGCTTTGATGGCTTCTCCTGTTAAAAGCAGAACAAAGGATACATGAACAGACTTCTGGCTTTTATTGCTAACTAACCGAACTAGAGTTTGGCAATCTCAAACAATTGAGCACCACCAGCAAGGTTCAGTTGTTCTGAACAGTGACTACAGTACCTAATCAGAGGGACCAGTCCTGTTTTAGATGGTTTAGCCTATCCCCTCCGGTCTGCAGCTGCTTCTCAAGAAGGCAGCTGCTGCATGAGAGGCCTGTGGCATATCTGCCAATCCCATGCAGGTATCTTGGATACCTTCAGGCAATTAACTGGTCCCAGATACCCATGCTCAGGCCCTGGAATTATTCCCTTAGCATGGAAATCTGTTTCCAGTTCCAGTAACTTGGGATAATAAAAACAAGACAAGTAACAACATATTTTGATATTTAATCCATCAGTCTGCTAGGATAGACTGTTCTTACTTATGTCCTCAGTGTATCAAGGCTTCATTTGACAGAAGTGGATGATTTTGAGCTAAGCAAGATTTTTGTTGGAGAGTGAAGAAAGGGGAGGAAAGGACAGCAATATGGTAAAAAGGGAAAGAACAGCTCAAAGCTGTCCTTTCATTTTCTCCCACAGTCTTTCCTGCCTACGCCTCTAAAATGGTTTGGATGTTTCTTGTATGCCACAAGCACTAAGAATGCAGTCAAGAATCCCATTTTCTTTTATATACAAGTAAATTGTATTTTATCTATGTAAAATATTCTTCATTTCTGGCTTGAAACACTACTGCAATAGTGCTATGTGCACCATACCAGAGAAAAAGTAAAATATATCTGACATATCTAACAAATAGCCCTCTAAGCAAGTAGTATTATACTACAAAAACAAGATGCTGGAGCACATAATGATACCATGCATTCCATAATTCAACTAATAGCGTGCTATTTTGTTTTGTTGTAAGGAGTATAGAAGTGTATGTTGGTAACTAACAATTTTTTTGCTCAGTATGACAATGAGCTGCTGTAGTGATGTTACTGCTGTTTGCTGCCAGTTCAAACCTACCTTAACACCTCAAGTGCAAGCTTTGTTTCTCTTCGGCTTTCTTCAGTGATCGGGTAGAAAAGAAGTATAAATAAACCTACAAAGATGAGGATAGCAGGGACTGCTCCAATGAGGATTTTCAGCGTAAGGATCACATCACTGGGTTGTCTGCATATCCCTGGCTTGTATCCAGTAAACCTAAACAAATGGAAATAACAGTGGTATGTACGCCCAAAGCTAAATGGGAGTTGCTCATCTGAAGGTTCCCTTCCTTCCCCCAACACTCTTCAAGACTTTTCTCCCATTTTTTCCCAATCCTTTCTTTTTTCCTTGCCCCATTACATGTTTCAAATCCTGTTGCTCAAATCTCATTTTTGTGCTCAATTTCAGATAACTGCATTACCTCTGTATTTTCTCATTATGTAACATTTAACTACTAAGAGAAGCATGGAATCCCACGTAAGGAAATTGCTCTTTTATGTGTTTCCTATTAATATTCAGCAAAGTATTTAAGCTCCACTTTAAAAGTATGTAAGTAATCTGACCAATTTCAATAGCAATAATTAACTTTAAATTAAACCCACCCTTAAGCACTCATCTCAAGATAGACAAATTTACTCAAGTGCTTAGAGTTAGGTAAACACTTGCAGTTCATTGATTCAGGGTTTCCATGCAGTTCCACAACTGCTGAAATACTCAAATTCCCATTCCCAATTTGTGGAATGCAATTATTTTCCTCTGAACATGCACCTATGAAAGCTACAGCTCATTCAGCATCGCTCTGTGTTCTCCCACAAACATCTGCCTTGGGAAACTGCTAGGAGCTAAATGGAATGCCATTGAAAAGGGGCTAATGGGTGAACAGTGATTTGTTTGAGGGTGTTAGCAGCAAGCATCTAAAATTCTTAAGCCCAAAATGTTCAGCCAAGCACTGCCTGTTATTTAGCAGTTTCAGCTGAAGGCCCTGAAGCAAAACATTCTGGTTACCAAAACCTAACTTGGAGCTAAGGGCTAGACAGTATTTCAGACAAGTTCCCTTCTAAGTGTTTATTGTGTGCTTGTGTGCTGTAGAAGCTACAAAGGCCCCTTCTGATAGGTCATGTACAAAAGTAGGGCAGAAGATGGCTGACCACTTCTCAGCCTGTCTAGTCATAAAAGACAAGGCAAAAGTGAAAGGAGAACACAAAAGCATCATCCAAACTGACACGGTCTATGTGATGGGCAGAGCTGTTAGAAAGACCGTTCCTTATTCTGACTGGTATCCGGTTCCCTAAAACCATTCAGGATTGGTGACCCTTTTATGCTGAACAGGCCACTAGGCACCTCTGACAGCACTCTGATCCACATAAAGATTTAACAAGCTTGTATACGTAGTCCAACCCAGATGCAACAGGGAACACACAAAGCAGTTGTATCACTTGTGTGGGACCTTCATCTACTGAGTTTTTCATATAAGCCACAAAAATTTACAGGAGTAATTTGGAAAGCAGAAAAATCTAAAGGGAAGTCAGGTCTTTCTGTAATGAAACATGTTAGGGCAGGCGACTTAACACTTTGTGGTGTGGCCTAGATAACAATCCCATCTTTAGTGGTCAGCCATTTGGAGCTGCTGGCATTTTCAGGCTCACAGCAAAAAGGCAATTAACTCCACAGGGTAAAGGCGGTGTAACCTCAGAATGCTTTCAGAGTGGATCCACTAAGTGGAAACATAGTGTTACTTACTCCAGTCCTGCTGCAGAAATTCCTAAGCCAATTCCTGCTGACATCTTGGTAAAGAAAACATAAGAAGAATAGAAAATAGTTTCATGTCCTTTTCCATGAGGATTCTGCAGGCGAAAGTTATCAACAACATCAGGCAGCATTGACCTAGAGACAAGCAAGATAAAAGAAAAACTCACGCCAAAATCTCTTCTCAAAGTCTAAAGTTACTGAAAGAGTACACCCTCCTCCTTTTCTAAGATCTGACTGATGCAGGCATGTACATGAAAGAATCCAGCTATAAAACTCCTGCTGCTGTACAGGAGGGTAAAAATCCATGTAAAAAATGAATGGCCACATGCTACAAAGCAGAAAAACACCAAAAAACCATCAAACACTTGCTGGGAGGTGACAGAATTCTTTAGACTGACAGTCATTCCAATCAGAAGTTGTGATATTAAAAAAATAAGAATAACAAAACTCCATGTTAAGATTTCAAGGGACTCAATGTCTGAACAGTTTTACTCTGAAATAACTCTTCTGACAAGCTAACAACATTTTCAGAAACCAATGAGACCTATTCTCTCTCTTACTTCAAAAAGACTGAATTTGGTAATGGGGAATCAGAATGGAAGCTGTTCAAATGTCAACTGTGACTTGACATTTTATTTCCAGTATATGTCATGATTTACTGCTGGAAAAAAGGGCTTCTCACCCTCTCTGCAGAAAAGCTTATGTAGTCTGACAGCTTATTTCAAATGATGTTTCCATGATTTCTTGGAGTTTTTAGGGCATTGTGCAAATGAGTAATGTAAGTGCTGTCAGCAACCATCTTACTTTCTGGTCAATTTGATCTGAATAATTATTTCAACTGGACAGGACATGTCCCATCCTGCTCATAGAATCATAGAATAGTTAGGGGTGGAAAGGACCTTAAGATCATGGGCAGCTTTATGTATTTCCCCCCCACACACATATTTTCAGTCTTCAAGAGCTAAGGACCTTGAATTCTCACTTTCTTTTAATCATACCCTCGTGTTAGTTGATCCATAACAGACGACTGACTGCTCAAGCAGAGATACAGTTATGCTTATGCTATGTTCTTAATTGCTCAGCATTAATTGGTTAATCTAACTCATCATTCCTGTAGTTCTATTACAAACCAAATGTAAGCATCTGATTTGCTGTTGTCACATGCTCTATAGCTTCTTAGATTATTGATTCTTCTTCACACTCTTATGTACAAAGAGCCACTACAGTTACAGTAGATGCAATCTGTTAGCAACAGGGCAACCGAAGTCATGTTATTGCAAATAGCATCTATTATAAAAGCAGGAAAAGATTCTTGGAAGAAGTGACTCTTGCCAAATTCCGTCACTTTTGGAGGTAAATTCCATGCAGTAGTACATACATGTACTGTAGACATATACCTCTTCCTCACCTCAAACATAAAATTCTCTTACCATGGCAACAGAAGAGATGCTGCGATGCTCAGACCAGAGACAAAGGCCACGAAGTAAGCCAGGATGAGGTTTGGAATGGTGACTAGCATGACTGCAAAAGGAGTCATCCACTGAGGGAGAAGAAAAACAGTACATATGACTTAACAGTATGCACTGCTCAATGGTATACAGATTGTTTCCTTCAAAATACAAGATTGTGTTACATAGCAGTTCACACACAGCAATGCCTAACACTTCAGTATTTTGGAGAGCCCTGAACCAATCTGTATTCACCTATCCAAAACAATCAGAAAAAACAGGGCAAGCCATTGTAGTGCTTTTTCTGTTTGCAGTATTAGGGCTATAACTGCACTAGTAAGTTAAACAGTCCCGAGAGCATATTTATCAGTCACGAAGCCAACTGGCAGACCCTGGCCACATTCATACTCATAAACATTCATAGTCTCCAAAAGAAACATTGCCATATAAATACTTTGTGAAGAGTGCTTAAGTGGGCAGGTTCCCAGCCTGTAGCCAGATTCTTCTTGGGAGATGGCTCACCAGCTTGTGCTTATATATTTCTGCCTATTTAGTAATGACCAAACACCAATTTCTATTCTAGGCCAGGGGAACTATTTCATTTACTATTAGAGCAAACCTTGAAACATCATCACACTGCATTTCAAGAGGAGAGGCAGGGGCTCAATAATCATTTTAAACTGTAAATATTTCATTTTGCAGATAACTTGGGTCTTGAACGAACAGTTTGCTTACACGTTTGTTTCCAATGACCACAATAAAGCAATCTACGTACTTGGTAATAACTAAAAGCAAGAAGGCAGTATGGTTTACTCCCATTCCATACAGCTAGATATGCCACCAGATTTCCCCAACTTCAGCTTGAAGCAATCAGCTTACAGGAGTGAAAATCCACTTTTAAATGCTGATTGAAGGCATACAGCCCAGCTGTCCCGTACATGTTCCATCTCCCATGCCTATGAACCATGGGCACAGCACATGCAGAATTCAGAACCAGGGGCTTATCTACAGGGCTTTTTAATGATGGGGGATTAGTTTAACATTAAGTGTTTCAATCCTCTATACTTGCGGGCTGGGGGCTGAAGGTACGAGAAAAGCTTTCACAGACAGTGATTCCCCTAAGCGCTGCTATTTACAGAACTGTATGGTAAGTGATTCTGGGAGTCCTGGAGTCTAATCCATTATGTTTATGTTTTAAATGCATTTCCCATCTAAAGCATTTGATCCTAACCTAAGGAGGCAGAAAATAACCTTTCCTGACTGCAGGTTCCCAGCACAGACAGCTAATCCTTGCATTAGCCCAATGTTGTAGCAAAATCGTTATTTCACCACAAGAGAGCACTCCATCAATACAAGATTTTATGTTGCCTATAAGCAATTTTATGACAGTCTTATGCTCCACATGGGGCACCCAACCAGAAAACAAAGCACTTAAACAAAAGTCTAGATTGATAATAATAATCACCATTGTAAGTGTAATTTTCTATTGACAGAGAAGCATGGCTCAGAGGACTGAGGCTACAATGCCCTAAAGTCTCACTCATGCAATGGCAGCAGAATCACTGGGGCAGTGTTCCTGCTGCAATAAACAGCTAATGCACCTCCTTCTTTTCTACTTGCAGAGCAAGCACTCCATTATTTGCACTCTGCTCCCTAGTCACAGAGCGGCTGCCCTCCGAGTCATAAACAATATCCTACAGTTATCATGTGTCTTCCATCCATTCCCTAACAGCACCATGGAAGGCCACTCTTCTGGGATGCTGAAGGTACTACTGGCCTGGGCAGCAGCACGTTACAAAGGGCAAATCAGGAAAAGGTGCAGCTAGAATGTGAATGGAAACGTGAATGGAGAGGGGAAAAGGGATTGCACAGCCACGATGCATCCAAGGATGTGCCTCCATGCTGCACAGTGCTGATAGCTGGCAAATAAACAACAGTGTATATATGGCAAGGTGAAAAGACCGGTGGCCATTTTGGATTTGTTTTTATTTTTTACTAAATCTTCCAGAATCTACAGTCAAAAGCTATTATTGGCTAGATGGGAGCTAGAGTTGTGAGAGAGTGTGATCTTCCACTTTCAGACACCTTGTCAAAACCATGAGCCAAAAAGCTGCCACACTTCTTAAAATTTCTCATTACTTTACCTCCAGTTACCAGCAGACAGACTTACTGATTTTAAGTTCGTTTGCCCTGTAAGGGCGGAGCAGACAATCTAAATGAACACAGCACACAGAAGCAGAAGAGAATAATCCTGTGCACCTGATCATGGGAAGAATGCTATCAAGGATCCCGCTTGCATATGACCCTGTACTTCTAGAAAGGCTAAGCTTTAAAATTCTGGGAAGTTTAGATATTTAGCCAGCACTTAGACTGTTGGTCGCCTCTTGTGGAGGAATGAGTAAAAAGGGAGCAATACCCGTGGAAGGAAGCCAAGATTCTTGTTGCTTATCTACCCTGTCTTCTATACTCTGTAAAGGGTCTCTTCAACATACAACCACTTTAACAGGAAAAATTAGTCTGGAACAGTGTGATTTTTCTTTTATCTTATTTTTTCCAAGGAGACTGAGTTTCAAATTATATCTTTACCCTGAAAGCTGAGTGACGTTTTGCAGAAAAAAAAACCACTGCTTTCTGCCCTGTCTCCTTCCTTTCCAGAAGGACATCCCCCAATGACAAAAGCAGGAGCCTTAAATGATGTGATTTTATTTCACAGTGACAGAATAGATTAGCTGAACCAATCACACAAGGTGGTAGTATAGGAAGCCCCTGTGCTGCATTGCCAGACACAAAATCCATCACTGAGCACACAGAGAGTCCCTTGGGAAACATCTACAAGGTGAAAGAGAAAGATGACTTCTTTCAGTCCAGCCCCCACTTACACCATAATACAGTCAACCAACTGGACTGTAAAATTAAGTTAAACCATGTTTACAGAGGTGCTGACAGGCTTTGCAGTCATGTTAAACTAAATTTACAGAGCCAAGTTGGTTGAAGAAAGCTTATTTTGTGGCTAAGTAGACAGAGATTTCCTACAGAGGAAGTCTGCATTCCCTGGTCCAGTCAGTGGTCCAATACTGCTTTTGGCAATTCTCTTTGCTCAAGTGATAAAAAGAAATGAGGACGGGACTTGGATTCCAGATGCCTACTTCAAAACACATAATGTTCCAATATTTGGAACTTGGGTTTTAAAGTTACTTCTGATTCTTTGAAAGTCATTCCAACACACAGATCTTAATTTAAAAAATTATAACTGTTCAATTATATTCAATAATTGTCACCAGACCTAAATTTTTCGGCTTTGTTCAGATTTTGACATACAACTTCAGGCTGGATTTTCCAAGTCCTCATGCTTTGTTGTGCACAAGGCAGACAATTTTTCTTTCCTCTTTCATAAGTAATTGAAGGTAAACGGGAAAAATAGGGAGGAACAGGCCTACACAATGACTCACTGAGGATGATGACAGAAAATTGCTGCTGTCTGCAGTAAGTGAAGGACTTAAAAGAATCCATCAGAGATGAGGTCAGGCGTACTGAGCCATCTTTGCCGAGCTGTGTAATAGTTAAACCAGACTTCTTTTCTCAGGTAGGTCACCTATTTCTTTATTTCACTAATAATTGTCCATGTCTATCTCTGTTCAGAGGGATGTGGAAACCCCTTCCTTCTCACGTTTCTGGTGAAGGATGTGTAACAGACTTCTGTTTTCTCCTCTGCCACTGCATTACAGATGTGGTCAACTCAGCACCATATACAAGGACAAAACAAGCCTTATACAACAGATAACGTATAAATTCAGATTTGTGTTGCCTCAGATTGACAAAACCTCACTGGGGTTCACTTCTGAGTGCAGACAAATGCAGAGCTTGTAAAGATTCTTAAATAAACTGGAGCCTCCCTTCAACATCAATCCATTTCTCAAAAGTTTCTCTTGGAAACTTGGAATCTGTCTGAAATTTGGTACAATGGTTTAAAACGAACTCTGAAACTGAGCAAATTTCATGTAGCTTGAGGTTATAAACACTTGAAAGAGCTCCTGAAGTGGCTCCAGTTGTCAAATGAAGTGAGTGCGAGCAGATTTTTCTCTCAAAAAAACTGCTTACCGCAATCCCAAATGATGCACACTTCTTGCCAAATCGCTGCAGAATCTTCTGCCAGAAAGGAATGCTCACAGCTGCTGATATCTACAGTGGACAAAAAAAACATACCTGCATGGTGCTTACTGCCATGGTTGTCTTCAGCTGTAGAGCTCACAGACATCTTTTTGTCTAATACATTACAGCCTGAAAGGAAGGTGCACTTGCAGTTTCCTGTTTCTCCTCATCCTTTGAGCGTTTGGTTGTTTTTTTTGTTGTTTACTATTCACTATTATGTATTATTACAAACAAAAAAGCCTCAGAGGGTTTTCCACCGTCAAATACCAGAAGGCAGTGTCCTAAAATTTCCTTTTCCTATTGTAAGCCACCACAGCTAAAGCTACACATGACAGAGTCACTGAAGCTCAAACACATTGCAAACAGTCATATTTCCTGCTAATGTGTTTTGCCTCATTCTCTGGGCCTCACAAATGATAAGTAAATTCAGGTCTACCCCATCATACAGGAAGAAAGCTGAAGCACAATATACACTTATCTTAAGATATACTTACAGTACATATATAACAGATATAAGGAAGAAGTTCTTTCCTGTTAGGGTGGTGAGGCACTGGAATAGGTTGCCCAGGGATGTTGTGAATGCTCCATCCCTGGCAGTGTTCAAGACCAGGCTGGACAAGGCCTTGGGTGATGTGATTTAGCGCAAGGTGTCCCTGCCCACGGCAGGGGGGTGGAACTAGATGATCTTAAGGTCCTTTCCACCCCTAACTATTCTATGATTCTCTGATTCTATATCCCATACAACATGTTTTGTCTTAGGAACAACCTCTGAGAGAAATAGCTGTTTACATTTTGCTGCTTACCAATAGCTACTTACCATTTCATATACTCTAATACTCACCTGGTAGCAGCAACAACAACCACTTACAACAACAGGGCAACACAGTAACAATGCACTGAATTATTACTACTAATGACAGTCTTACAGTTTAAATTCAAATGTTATCTCAGTTACATTCCACTCTTTACTGACTTTACTGTCTCTTGTCTTTCTGCTTGGTGTCCACAACTTGCAGAGCCTCAAGACGCCCAACAGTCATCCCTTGCTCTCCAACATTTTTGTTTTAATCACTGGAAAAGATCTGTCTTATAACATGGGAAAGGAAGAATAAAAAAGGGGTAGAAAAGGGGGGGGGCTGGGACAAAGAAGTGGAAATGAAGTTTCCCTAACATGTTTCTACAATTCTCTCTGCCAAATGGGTCAGAAATCAAGTAACAGCTTCCCTGAAAATGACTGCTGCCATATTCTACATGGCAGACGAATTCTCTATAGAATATTTCAAAATTGCAGCACATGCATATCCTCAGAATTATGCAACTTTAAATGTTGTATTAAAAGGGCTTTCGTCAGAAGCATGAAGTTTTCAACTAATACTACTTGTAATCATAACATAAATAATGCAATACAGGAGCAGTGTGTAACTGAATTGTAAGTATCACCTAAGCAAGCAGAATTCTACCTCTGCAAGAAAAAAAAGGTTCTCTAAAAGGATCTTTTTATCACATTGCCGACTGCTTTGGAGAGGAATCTTCGTATCTCTGGATATCTCAAATATTTATCCTTGCAAGCTGCCTAGCCCAGAAGGTTCATATGTATGAATACACAAACTAAAGTTGTTTAATCTTCATATCTCTCTCTGCATATCAGAGTGGGAAAAGGGAAAAGGAGTTAAAATTCCAGACCTCCTTTCTGGCAGCAGCTTTTGCCCTTTATAGGAGCAGAAAGTGACTGACAGGTAAAAGCAGCAAGGAACAAATGAAAAGCTTCAAAGCATTAATTTTTTAGAAGTACAGCAGGGAACACCAGCTTTATTCCAAACTGGCAAAGGAAAAAATAGTGTAGCTTCTCAACAGCTCTGTCTAGACATAAAACTCCTTTTGTCTTCGTTATTTTGTGCCAGAAACCAGTGAGAACCAGCTATCAAATAAAAATACAGGACAGAAATGTGCAACTCACCAAGATGGTCACTACCAAATACTGGAAGTGACTGCGAAGATCAGCAGCATGAGTGCAGAATAGGACAAAGTTGCTCTGCTCCAACTGTTGAAAACATTTGGTGACCACCAAAAAAGAAAAGAAAATTAAAAAAGACAAAAACGTCACGCTCCATACCAGTCAAACACAGTTGGTGACTCTTGTTAAATGTAGGATTTGGGAGTCTCATTCTTCCCACATTTGCAACAGCTTAAAAAAAGCAACAAATCTCCTCCTGTCACTGGAGTGACATGCCAACTGTATTGTGTCAAGCAAGAGGTAAACCATGCACCTACTACAGCATAAAAATGACCAAAACAGGAACTGCCTCATGAGAGGATTCTATCTAAAGGCTTTATTCCCTGTGTTGCAATTGCCTTGTGGCGTTGTCACAGCCACAGCTACAGACTACTGCAAGAAATAAGTCCTTCCTTTTCCATAGCAATGTTATAAATCTTTCACCAGGAGTTCTGACTTCAAAACAAGTTACTCTTCACCTGGAATTATGTTCATGCCAGCTTCCTGTAGTAAAGCAGCTAACTGCTGGGTTTGTGTATCGCCTTGGCTATGGATGTATCTTTGGGTCAGATATCTCTCATTCAAATACTCACTGGATGGAAGATCTAGCTGCTTTGTGAAGCCACTGCCACCATGCTTTAGCAGAACTCAAAGGGGTTCTGAACGCGAGAATATGGCTCAGGCCCACCGGCAGCAATTCTGCAGAAGGGGAGTGGCAGAGGATTTAATATTCATGCCACAGTACTACAATCAACTCTTGCTCCTTTGTGCACTTGTAGATTAAAAGTGGCCAATAATCTGCATATAAATTAGGATAAAAGTTATACCCCTTCTCCATTGCCACCAAAGCCTTCCCTTGTTTGTAAACCAGTTTACACTGCCTTCATTTTAGACGTAGAGTATCACACTATGGGATCACAGCTAATGCATCTTTACCTGCCTATTCCTTTGTTCACCAATAATCCACTAACTGAATTCCACAAAGCCAGTGTCCTCCCTTGAAAAACAATGGCTGAACTAGAGCTCCCAGATTCTTCCTCCCCTCACACCTTCCCTTCAGTTTGCTCAAAAAGAAAAATGAAGATATATGGACAGCCAGAAGAGCTTTTCCTCTCTAGGTATTGTCAAGAAGTAATTGGCTGCCAACAACTAAATGTGCACTGTATTCTTACTGACTGAGTGGATGCTGGAAGGATCTGGACCATAAGGGATCTTTCATCTTCTCGTTATCTCTGCTGTTGCTTGCTGTGCCTGCAGCTCCCAGAGGTAAGCAGAAATACTTCTGCTATTGTTTCTCATCCTTGGGCCTTCCAGCAAAGACTGACAGATGCTGTAAAGGACAGCCTACTAACTGTGCCCAAATCCAGGCCAACCTGAAACTTCCATGCTTTTTTGGGAAACCGACTTTTAAACAGCCCTTCCAAGAAATTTACGAATTCACCAGGACTGCTGGTGAACACAGTGCTGCTCTCTTACATGCCCTGTTCTTGCCCTCTATCCTGATATTCACTCAATCAGTGGCGCATGTGACTAAGAATTTGTTGACAAAAATGCACTTGTGTTTTAAAATAAAGCCAACTTCAACTGGTATGTACAGATTCACATTAAAACAACATATTTACTGATTTGACCATAGCTCAAAAATCAAGCTTTAAAAGGACTGCTGGGCTATGGGGATTAAGGGTTTCTTACTGAGTGGCTCTAAATTTTTCTACAGCTTCTCTCTATGGAAGATGTATTACCTCTTTTTGCAAGAGCCACATTCAACTGCAGGTCCTCATTTGAAAATTAATTCTATCTAGTCCTGAGACAGGTAAGGCCTCCTGCCTCTGAACATCATCTTATCTTACTCTGACCTAATGCCTTCTATCATAAAGACTCCATAAGAACCAGTTCAGCCACTATCTGAGAACAGACACCTATACAAAGGAAAGGGGCAGTGGTTTAAAGGGGCACACACTATAGAGAAGAACAGAGAGAAGAGAAAAAGTGTTCTCTAAGCAACTGAAACTGCAGGAGACCTGATAGATAACATATAATGACCCTCTGGGTCACTAGGACTAGCTCCTCACCTTTTATGGAGAAAAAAAAAAAACCAAACCAAGCCATTTCTAAATGGTCAGGACTTTGGTTTTGCTTCTCCTTTGAAAGAACCATCTCCAGCTGCACAGGAACCCAGGCACCAAGAAAAGAACTCTGGTTCCTGACTGATTTGTAAGGGAATGCACCACCCCCCAGATCACCACCTCCAGGCATTAGCCAAAGGTCATTTGCGTTTTAGCTGCCGCAGACTCTCCCATACTGAGACTGGAATGAGGCCAAGACACAGACTTAGAGAGCCTGAAAGTTACCTGAACTGCTGTTGAGATGAGAAGAAATGAAGCTGTAAGCTTCACATATGGACCGTGCTTCATGGTGAGTCCAAGCCCCTTACAAAAAGGTATTGCTCTGTCTGAACTTAAGGCATAAGGATCTAAGAGGAGCAAAATACATAAAATAACAATCTTTTCTGGAGATGAATGTGAAATAATTATTATTAAATCTAGACAAATTTAAATATATCTTACCATCTTTTTCTTTTACTCCAAGAAAAAGGATGATAATTCCAAGAAGATACACACATCCTATGACCCCTGCTGCAATCATATAAACTTTTGCCTTTGAAGAGAAAAAAGGCATATTTGAAATTGTGACAGAAGAATGACAAGCCATTATGGAAATCTCAGCCTCTTTCTCGTGAGCCATCTGCAAATGAAGAAATGCCTCTCTATGACAGCCAACTGTGTTTTACCCCTCTGAAAAATGTTCACTTCTGCAGGTCATTTATAAACAACATGTACTTTAGGATAAATCCAAGGCACGTAAGTATAGATTTATTGGAAAACAAAAAAAAAAAAAAAAAAAAGAAGCTGTGAGACTACCTACAGACACAAACAGAGATCTATCAAAAATGTGCAGCATCAGTGGAGTGATTCTAACTTTTAGTAAATCCAGCTGATCCAGTTACATAGACTACAATCTTTATCTTCATTCTGGGTGGGAAAGGCCCTAGTGCTGATGCAAACATAATTAGTACAGTTACTGTATTATGTATAATACAATAATAAGAAAACTTCCTTTAGGCTCTAATAAATTTTACAAATCACACTTTCATGCCAATGTTCTAAGAATATGGTTACTTGCATGCTTGTTACCCCAGCTACTTAGTGAAATACTCAAGCATATTCAGCAATTTTGTTTACTGCTGCTGAAGAGTGGTAATAGGAGATATTCAACTCCAGTAAGCAGAGCACAAATACTTACATCTCAGTTTGCACCATGCAACTGAGATTAGACTCAAGTCGAGGAATCTTATTCATGGGAATCTTACATATCAGTATATGCACTTGACAGAGAAAGAGATGAAAATATAAAATCACTGAACCTCGCAATTGGTAAAAATGGAACTTAAAAATTGATGATTTCACAAGTGACACAGGAAAAAGCCAAACCACTACACAAGGTAATTGTTTGATTCAGGCCCTGTTTCAAGATCATTGGAAACAATGGAAGATTATCAAATTGTGTTCACCGAAGTTTGGATCAGCTTTTAGGATTTCCTCATAGATACAAAACCTTCTCTGTTTCTCAAAAAATAGCAAACTGAAGCATGAAGAGATTAAATTACTTGTGCAGGATTACAGGAGAAATCTGCTGTGGAAAATTAAATAAACAAGCATGGCTCTTTAGGTTCATTCCATGTGTTAAACACTGAGCGCTGCTCCCACTAATTGCCTGTTAGAAACCATTTACTTTCAACATGCTTTGTATCTTCACAAGAATACAGAATCCAGGTAGGACTTCTAGTGTCATTCACGTAAAAACTATTAATCTTTAGAGGAGAACCCCAGTAATAACTCCTTTGAAAGGCAGCGTTGCTTACCTGAAAAATCCTATTACAGCCACCATTTTTTCACAGAATCACACAATTATTTGGGTTGGATGGGACGTTTAAAGATCATCTTCCAAACCCCCTGCCATGGGCAGGGACACCTTCCATTAGACCAGGTTGCTCCAAGCCCCATCCAACCTGGCCTT
Source organism: Pezoporus occidentalis (assembly GCF_034315485.1). NCBI lineage: Eukaryota > Metazoa > Chordata > Aves > Psittaciformes > Psittacidae > Pezoporus > Pezoporus occidentalis. The sequence goes on along the minus strand of NW_026915910.1, from coordinate 1,425,919 downwards.
GAACACTGCCAGGGATTGGGCAGCCACAGCTTCTCTGGGCAACTGTGTCAGTGCCTCACCAGCCTCACAGTGGAGAATTTCTTCCTAATTTCTGATCTAAACCTCCCCTCTTTCAGTTTAAAGTCATTGCCCTTTGTCCTGTCAGTACAGGCCTTCATAAAAAGTCTTTTTCCATTTTTCTTATGAGTCCCCTTTACATATTGAAAGGTCACAACAGTCTCCCCAGAGTCTCCTCTTCTCCAGCCTGAACAACCCCAACTCTCTCAAGGAGAGGCGCTCCCTCTCTCTGACCATTTCTGTGGTCCTCCTTGAGATCTGCTCTAACAGGCTCACATGTGCTGTGGACCCCAGAATTGGATGCAGCATTCCTGGCAGGGTAAAGTAAGCTTTTCTCACTAAGCTTCTATTTTAAACTGTGAATCAGCCCATAGTGAAAACAAAGAATGGTCATGTACCTCCTAGCTACTTTACAGTTTGGCATCTTCAGCAAAGCTCATCAGTGTAAATCTGCTGCCACCACAGAGAAGTGGTTGCAGAGACAACAGATGGGAAGTCTCATTCACAACAAGGTCCTTGTCTCAGCTCCAGCATTACTGATTTCAAGGAAGTCACGTTTATTTTCATCGGGCTGGATGATATGATAAGGTATTACAGATATAGCAAACCCCCCCCCCCTTATTGATTTTAGTGTGCTCCCATAGATGCTTACTTGATGAGACAAGGGATCTGAAGTGTCTGGAAAGCTGGAAGTGTCATACCAGGAGTCAGTTGTGTTTACTGGGGGATTCACAGTGCAGTGATGAGAGACATGAGCACTGGCCACAATCTGCCCTTGAAGTCCAGCTCCAATCAAGGTCCCAAGCACTTCCATGGTCATTCCTAAAGAAGTAAGCACAAATGTGCACTGAGCATGAGAATTTGTTTCCTCCGCAGACTTGCTCATTTGTCCCACTGAAAAGAAACCTCATCAAACCATTTTCTTTTACAGGAAACAACCAGAAAATGCAATACTAAGAGCATCAAAACAAGATGGTCAGTAATAGAACAGTTTCATGGAAACAGAATTTTGTAATCTGTTTTCTGATCAGCTTTTAGAAGTCTGCATGGAAGATCTGCTTTTATTCAAGCTGCATGATGGACGCAGCTGAGATTAAGAGCCACAAGTGGATAACACAGGAACCTCTTTCATCTCGAGGACCAGAGAACTACAGTTTAAATGTTGAATGCCACTATTCTGAAGCAGGACTAGGAGCCATGACATCAGGCTTTTCATCTTAAGCTTGACAGTAACTTGTGAAACATTTTTCAAGCCACTTATCTGATTAGACCTATAGGCTCTCCAATTGGTAAAATAAAACAGTACTTACATCAGGCTTATGTCGGAAATAATACAGCTGCCAAGCTCCTGGAAACAGTAGATGCCACTCTTAACTGTTTAAGGCCAGAGTAAGGCAGAACTAGCTACCTTAGTCTCAGTGAATTATTCAGACCACTACCACTCCAAGCACCATAAGAATAAGGAATCATCTAAAAAAAAAAAAATCCAAAGCCTATATTTGGGACAGTAAAGATCTGACCATGGACATGCAGATCATGCTTCATGTACTCAAAAATCAGTCAACAAGGTGGTTAGTTGTTACAGCTCCACTGCAGGCAAGTGGTGAGTAAGCTGGGTTCTAGCCCCTTCTCACCCTGAGGGATTTCAAGCCTGCCACTTCTGTTTCCATGCAATGTGGCCATACCCAGCATCCCCATGGTAGGGAGATAAACCAAATTCCTGTTCTGCCTCCAGGCACTATTTACACATTTTGCTTAAAGATACAGGGTCCTTAGGAGACTTTGGATCATTTAAACCATTGCTAGTATGCTCCCAAATAGAAAATGTTTCTGAATAGAAAATTTGAGGCTTCACATGGTATTAACTGAAACCAACGGGAAGTAAAAGAATAACAGCTTCTTCCCCGAACTTCACATTCAGTTTTACTGGCAATATTACAGTTCAGTCCATACATACAAAAATGCTGACAGATGGTGAAAATCCTGACCTCAACCTTATCTGACAGTCTCAGTTGGGCTTTGTAGAGCTTCAAAACAGTTGACTACTCAGTGGAAAGGCAATGCACCCAAGTAATACCTTTCATTCAAAACACCACCTACACATCTATAATCTTCATTAGGGCTCTACATCTGCATTTTACCAAGCACTTGCATAGAATAAAACTCAGAAGCATCATTAGAGGCAATAGAAGTACAACCATTATGAAACCTTCTTTCTAAGAAGCAGCAAGAACTGAGGAACAGGTACATTTGAAAGTTCTTACGTGCTCAGAATTTAGAATTTATTACTTTCCACTTAGCCAAGAAAGCTGATGTTTCAGAAAGCAGACTGTACCTTGAAGTAGGTTATATCTTGCCTAGAATGTAAGTAGGATTTATGGTAAAGCAACTTAGGAATCACAGCGAGAAGCAGGACAAAATTTGTACTGAGCAGTTCTGCTTGTCTCCAGCAGAGGGTAATGGAACCTCTGATCCCAACTTTTTTTGTTTTTTAAAGCACACTTCATATTACACAGCTGGTTTTCTTTAAAGAGTTGAAGAAATGCCTGAACAACTGACTGCATCCAAGAAAGTCTATCAACAAGAAGAATTCTCTATGAAACCCAGAGAGAGGCTGAAGTATTTAAGTAAAACACTTAAAAAAAAAGGGGGGGGGGGGGGGGGGGTTCTCACATAATCATTGTCATTACAAGAAAGCTTGCTCCAAACAAACATAATTTCAAAATATACAAAAATATCAACATTTGAAAAGTCAAAACTATGATTCATTTATTCACCCTAACTTGGGTTAGGAGAACAGCTGTACACTCAAAAGTTAAAGCCTTTCTGAACATTAAAATGACACTATAAATGCGTACACCTCTCAGCCATAGAGTTCAACAGCTTTTATGAGCACAGATTTCATATGCCTGTGAAGCCTTGCATGGGACTAGCACATAGGAAAGTGCATTTATTTGGATCACAGCCTCTGAAGACATAAAACCAGACAACAGAAAACACTAGGTACATGGATTTTGTTAGAATTTAGGGCAGATGACTCAGAATACAGTCAGTGCCAAAGAATATAACACAACTGGAATCCCTCACTGTTTAGTCCTGTCCTGTGACTGCTAGCCCAAACTTTCTCTTGAGATAGTTAATGATAACGCAAATTACAACTGTTCCATATGCTGGAAAGGGATTGGGTTGCTCAGGGGGTGCTGTATCTAGAATTTCTGACAATACTTTTTTTGGTACTTCTGGCCATTTCATTGTGCCTCTGTGGTCTAGTTTTCAACATAAGCAAGTATACTGAGGGTTAGGACTAATGGAAGAGAAAAGGGGTCTTGCCAGGAAGAGCAAACTGCTGCAACAGTTATTCTAAAGTAACACTGAAGGACAAGTTAAAACATAAAATTATTTAATGTGATATCTAACTCTTTTCTCTTTACCTTGCTTAATGCTGGTGGCCACGAGAGACAGCAGTTACATAGGAAAGAAGGTGTGAGAACAGAGCTGAAGAGAACAGGATGGGAAGAAACTTCTTACATTCAATTTATGATCTATACAGGAAACCTTGGAAACACTTTTATTGCACTTTTTTGGTCTGATCAATTTGCTTCGAAGCAAAAACCATCTGGTTTTGGTTGCTAAAGAGCCAGAGATACGGTCTGGAAACCCTCATTCTTTTAACTAATACAGAACGCTAGTTATACCGCAGCAAGATCTGTCCTTAAACTACTTGGTTTAAATTAGAATTAAACAAACACAAATGAACTAAAAAGAGACTTCAGTTGGTGTGAACATGCATACAAAATAACTCTCCTTTTCTGATGAGGCTAATTGTCGTGGTTCTATGAGTTCTAGAAATTTTATCAGAGAGAATAGGTTTGGGATTTGAATTTACACCATGAAACACACAAACCTAAAGAAATCTGAACTGAAAAGAAAAAAAATAAACAAAAAAAAGAAAGGAAATACTTTTCAGCGTTTCTTTAATTGAATCATAGAATGGTTTGGGTTGGAAAGGACCTTAAGATTATCTAGTTCCAATCCCTAAGTCCATGGGCAGGGAAGCCTCACACTAGACCATGTTAATGAAGACCAGCACTTTGGTTTTTCCACTAAAAATCACCTTTAAATTAAATCATTATTCCCTACCCTAGGTTGGGTAAGACTGATTTTTACTGTTCTGCCTGGCTAACAATAAACCCGAAAGAGTTTTTTCAGATAATTTAACAATAATGTCACCCATTTAGCTAGAAAAATGAAGCATTTACAAGGCAAAACAGTTTTCATTAGATACTAAACATCTCATATAAAAGTCCAGTTTAGGGACACAAACCATTAGGAACTGCCTATAAATGAAGAATGATTTGAAATAAACCTCAGCCCTACTCCACATGAGAAAGCCCAGATCACACTCACGGTACGCTGTTGCAGAATCTCTCTCCTTCTGGTCTGTGCTGAGAAACATGGTGAGGGCAGAGTACGGTACCTGGAATAACTATGTAAAGAAAAAACATCACTAAGGAAATGCTGTATTCCTTTGATATCCAGGAAAATTGTTTAATGCCGCCTTGGAATTCACGTATTTAGAACACTGTTATTTTTAGCACAAGATCCTCTCTTTTCTTTATGTTTTGTAAAGTATATAAAAGGAAAAAAGTATCTTTCATAACACAAATAGTAAATAATAAATTACCAAGAGGCTGTACCTTAATGCTATGCTCCTTCAGCTTCCTTGGGTAAGTTTCCTTTATATATAGGTTATAAAACATCTAGTTTTCTTTGTGCTAGGTAATTATAATGTTCCTAGCTTGAGCTAAATAACAGGAAGTAAAGCCATAATGAAGACAATGCAATCTTCCACTTTATTCAATACAGAAGACTTGAATCACCAAAGAATTTCAAATACCTGTCTCACTAATTCTAGGAGATAATTGTGAAAACTACTTTGTTTTCAGCATCATTTTGTTGCACACTTCTTAATTTAAGAATAGGTAGAAACACCCAACTGCTGTGTGCATGCACTGACAAAAAGGTAGATGAGGAGTGTTGCTTGTTTGTTGTTACAGCACTGTATCTAGTATGCTATTGGTACCTTGCTGTAAAATCTGGGTGGAAACAATGCACTGGCAATAATTTTTTTGTGTGTTTTTTTAAATTTATTTCAATGCCAGGTAAATGAGCCCCACTTTTATTGTAGGACAAGCCTTATCTCCAGTAGTACTTCACTGAAAATAACTACTGAAGACTAAAGGCTTGACCCTGTTTTTGGTTTGTCATGATGTGAGTGGGACACTGTCCTCATAGAGTTGAGCTTAAATAAAAACCACTTCTAAAATCTTGGAACATACAGGCCAAACTCTCAGACTACTGTGAAGTGGAAGTGTGACGTGAACCTGCTTGAGTCATCAAATTATCTGTGGTGTTTCCACCACCACAGAGATCTGTAATTAGGCAAACTAACTTTTGTAATTCTCATCCTACTCTGTTCATACAAAATGCATTTCTGTTCCCCTCCATCAAACATGGCAAGTGTATACACTTTTAAAGCTCTGCCATGGAAAACCTGTGTTTTTCCTTCGAAAAGAGAGAAGGAAGAACATTATTTTAAGCAATTATGAATGTATTCTGGACCATCTTTCTACAGAGAAAACAAAGGATCTAGGGAAACATTCCACCTTAATACAGGAATACAGAATTCCCAGGTCCAACAGACACCTAAAGAGGAGAAAAGCCAAAGTCAAACAAGAAATACAATTTAAAAGTCTGGCAACCACTTTTCCAAGGTGTGATCCAGTGAAAATCAATCAGCAAGGACACACCCGTCCAAATTGCTACACAGCTGTAGCACTTCAAGTCCTAATCTGCTGTGTGCTACTGCTCTGCACAGAAGGGACCTTGTTTCACCTTGATACTGGCTACAAGACAAAACAGATGCAACCCTTACATGTACAGTATGGAACATGTCAGAGAAGTCCTTTGGGATCCACTGAAATGATGGCTTCTGCATAAATACTGCAAGTTCTGGGCTGTATTAAAAAAGAATCATCTGCTCAAACTCTTCTAATCAGGCAAAAATATCATGATGACCACTATAAGTACTATTTCAGCCAGGCTACCCCGACTTTCCATTGCCTTCTAGTTTGACTCAAAATACCCAGAACTAGAGCCAGAAGCCTACTCGGCCTCCTAATCTTCTCCTGAAAATTGAAGTTATGAGAAGTTATATCTAACTGGAATTAGGAATCTAAAAATCTGAGTGTCCCTGTGGATCTACACAAGAACGAGTTGAGTATCTAGGGCACTGCCAATGAAAGTAAGTGGAGGTGATCTCTCCAAGTTAGCAGGTCATATGCCAAAGAAAAGATTGGCAGAAACCATCAACCAGCAGAGAGTCTGATAAAAGGACATCTGCCTATCCCTTAAACTTACTGGAAGTTGACATCAGCTGGGAAGCTTTTATAAATTCCAATTTACTAAATCTGAATGCATTAACATAGAAAACAAGCAAGTTACTGCTGAGAACATCACAGCCTGTAATCTACTTACTGTGGTCAGTGCCTGGAAAAGGCAGTAGAAAGTCAAGTACCATGCAACTCTTCCTGATACAAAAGGAGGCAGGTACCACATAAAAAAGTAGGACACTACTGTGAAGGGTGTACATGCCAGCATCCTGCAAATAAGATTAACAAACAACAACAATCTCAACCTAATGATAGCAAAACTCATTAAATTTTCCTGCTAAAAGTCAGTATAATGCAATTTATTTTATGTGCAATTTTTCTGACTATAATAATGCCATGGTTTAAAGTATTAAACATTAATGTGCATTAAATACACAAATTAATATAAAAATATACAACTACTTCCATGAAATTGAAAAAAAAAACAAGCAAATGTGAACTGCACACCATGCCTTAGCACGTTTCAGACATTTATAGGAAAGAACTACTGAAAACTAAGTTTTATAGTCACGTCTTTGCATAATTCAGGAATTTTTATATGAGCCTACTTATTACCAAGTATTCCCTCTTGCAATTTTAATGCCTTCAGTTTTCCTCGCAACTTCACCTCTTCATTGCTACTTCAAGCAAGTGCAAACATGTCAATAGACCTGAAAATGCTGAAAACAGCATAAAAGATAATGGACAGTCCACTGCAAAAGTTCCTACAGTCTGTATCTACCTGGGTATATGATAACATATGATGATTTCATATAATATGATGATTCCAGTCAGATGAAGCTCCCAGCAACTCGAAAAAGGGAAATATAACCCCCATTTTCAAGAAGGGGAAAATGGATGACCCAGGGAGTTACAGACCAGTCAGTCTCACCTCTGTGCCTGGCAAAATCTTGGAGCAGATTCTCCTGGAAGGCATGCTAAGGCACATGAAAAACAACAAGGTGCTTGGTGACAGCCAGCATGGCTTCACTAAGGGGAAATCCTGCCTGACCAATTTGGTGGCCTTCTATGATGGGGCTACAGAACTGATGGACAGGAGTAGAGCAGTTGATGTCATCCACCTGGACTTGTGTAAAGCATTCGATGCTGTCCCACACAACATCTTTGTCTCTAAATTGGAGAGACATCAATTTGATAGGTGGACCACTTGGTGGATAAAGAACTGGCCGGATGGCCGCACGCAAAGAGTTGTGGTCAATGGCTCAATGTCTGGCTGAAGACCAGTAACGAGTGGTGTCCCTCAGGGATCGGTGTTGGGACCGGTCTTGTTTAACATCTTCGTCGCTGACACGGACAGTGGGATTGAGTGCGCCCTCAGCAAGTTTGCCGATGACACCAAGCTGTGTGGTTTGGTTGATATGCTGGAGGGAAGGAATGCCATCCAGAGGGACCTTGACACGCTTGTGAGGTGGGCTGATGCCAACCTCATGAAGTTTAACCATGCCAAGTGCAAGGTCCTACACCTGGGTCGGAGCAATGCCAGGCACAGCTACAGGTTGGGCAGAGAAGAGATTCAGAGCAGCCCTGTGGAGAAGGACTTGGGGGTGTTGGTTGATGAGAAAATGAACATGAGCCGGCTTCAGTGTGCACTCACAGCCCAGAAAGCCAACCATATCCTGGGATGCACCAAAAGGAGTGTGACCAGCAGGTCGAAGGAGGTGATCCTGCCCCTCTACTCTGCTCTCGTGAGACCTCACATGGAGTATTGTGTGCAGTTCTGGGGTCCTCAACACAAAAAGGACATGGAACTGTTAGAACAAGTCCAGAGGAGGGGCATGAGGATGATCAGGGGACTGGAGGACCTCCTGTGTGAAGACAGGCTGAGAAAGTTGGGGCTGTTCAGCCTGGAGAAGAGAAGGCTGCGTGGAGACCTCATAGCAGCCTTCCAGTATTTGAAGGGGGCCTATAGGGATGCTGGGGAGGGACTCTTCATTAGGGACTGTAGTGATAGGACAAGGGGTAATGGGTTAAAATTTAAACAGGGGAAGTTTAGATTGGATATAAGGAGGAAATTCTTTACTGTAACGGTGGTGAGGCACTGGAATGGTTTGCTCCGGGAAGTTGTGAATGCTCCATCCCTGGTGGTGTTCAAGGCCAGGTTGGACAGAGCCTTGGGTGACATGGTTCAGTGTGAGGTGTCCCTGCCCATGGCAGGGGGGTTGGAACTAGATGAACTTAAGGTCCTTTCCAACCCTAACTATTCTACGATTCTATGATTCTATAATTTGCTCTATTTAACTCAGCAGCAAAACTCCTAATCACTTCAAACAAAAAAGGATTATCTTTGGGTGAGGAAGGTGGCTTAAAAAAAAAAGAAGCACAGAAAATTAAATTCCAGACATTGCCATTAACCAGCAATTAATTATATTAGTCTAAAACTAATTTCAGGCAAAAACACTTGTCAAACTCCATGATATGGAAGGACATGATAAGGACTTCAGAGGACAAGGGGGAATGGTTTGAAACTGAAAGAGGGAAGATTTAGATGAGATATAAGGAAGAAATTCTTTTCTGTGAGGGGAGAGAGGCACTGGCACAGGCTATCCAGAGAACCTGCGGCTGCCCCATCCCTGGCAGTGTTCAAGGCCAGGTTGGATGGGGCTTTGAGAAACCTGGTCTAGTGGAAGGTGACACTGCAGGGGAGTTGGAACTCAATGATCTTTAAGGTCCTTTCCAACTCTAACCATTCTATCATTCTATGAAGTGGTTTGATGCTACTATATCCTAAAAGCCTGAGCTGCAGCAGCATCAGGACTTTCCTGTATTCTTGTAAATCAATGTAATTAGATGACCAAGATCCCAATTTAAAAAATGTCCAAACACATACAAGGGAGAATAGATAAATCCTTTCACAACAGCACTACTGACATTGGGGGTCATCTGATTGTTTCGCAATCATGAACTCAAAACCTGGAATACAAAAGAGTAATGTGGGTAAATAGTTTAGTAAAACAATGGCTTTCCCACAGTGCTCTTTGGAATGGACAGCATCACTGGGAGTGGAGCATTTACAAGGAAAGTGCCAGGTTCTGGTATTCTCTGGTATTCTCCATTCCCCAGAACAGAGTGCATAGACAGCTAGTCAGCAATGGAAAACAAAAATATGGATAAAATCCTAACACATCTCTGGGAATCTACCTTCCTCTCCATGTGAGCTCTTACTGACTGATATCCAGACAGAGTCACCACAGTAAAACATTTTCATAGTGAGTTTTTCTTGCAACTTTTCAGCAATAACCCTTTTAGTATCCCCCCCCCCCCCGCATCCTTTTTCTACATTCTCCTTTTCTTATTAATGTCAGTGAGTTTTCAGAGCCTTGCTGAAGTTGCTGAATATCTGATTGTCTATTATCTCCTTTGACAAAACATTTGACTAGGTTTGGATATTTCAAGTCAATGTCTGCTTATGCCTTTTAAACGCATCACATTAAAGAGATCAGTAGTGATTGATGAATTCTTATTATATTGAGCACAGTATTAAGCTATAATTAAACGTTCACCTTCTTTACTAATGTTCTTGCTTTGCTGACTGAGCTAATTCCATTGCTTCACTCTAGATACATAAAAAGTCATAAGAATTTCAGAATACTGAAGTATTGTTGGCTAACGGAAGACCTATTTTTTGCTTTGTATAAATATGGTCTGACCTCCAAAGTGTAGGAACAAAATTCCCATGAAAAGAATTACTATTGCCAAAAAGATTCAGACAAAATCCTTCTGGAAAGAAAGGATTTTTGCGCTGTTTGCTGAACGCATATTAAAGGCTGGGTTAGATAAGCACCTTTCCTGTACGAAATGCTAATTGTAGTCATTGGTTTACAGTGCAAAGGCCTGGTCTCAGCTTTTGATGCTTCTGTTAGAACGGAGTTATGCTAACATTGATTTAACAGTAACAATAAACACATGTACTTGCAGTATTTTCAGAAAACTGAAAAAACCCAAACCAACAAACAAGAAGAGGCATCAGAATACATCTAATGGCATTTGTATAAAAATGTTATTCCTTTCTTTTTTAATAACTGTTACTTAGTTAAGTCAGTGCACATTAAAAAGCACTCCATTTACCTGGCCACAAACCAAATCATGAAAAGAGAAACAGCAGCAAGCTCCTCTTTTCCCATGGGGCTCTTGACAAAAAGCTTATCTTTGACTTGAAGGCCCTGTTCCTGCTGGAGCCAGGAGCAGTTATCTCTCAGCCTTCCTCCAGCATGTACTTGCCTTCTATTCTTTGTCAGATATAAGGTGCCCACAGACAAGTTTCTGTAGCTGTAAAACCACATGACAGCAAGAGAGCCACTATCCAAAAAACTGGGTTTATTTTCCATGAAAATTCAACTTCTTTGCTCAGCATACCACATTTACTCCTAGATTTCTGTTGTGAATCAAGTGTGGGGCTTGTATCAATTCCATATATCTTACAATAAATATATCCTTACAATGCTTGAGATAAGGAGTCTTTCAGCACTGCTCCGTTTCACAACCTACTCAAGTCTCCCCTTGACTTCCAAAATATAAAAACCCCAATAAATAAATACCCTATGGCACAGATGAGCTTGGGTTCCTCTAACATGGAACAATCCTTTTCAATCTTCTTGCTTCACACCTATCAATCTCCTTCCTACACAAGTAATATTCATTCTTCTAACCTCTCCCTGTAGCACATGGATAGCACATGCACAAGTGTACTAGCCAGAGTGCATACAGGGAATAAGTACATCACAGTGAAGCATCACACAATCCCTTCTTCAGAAATGCTGATCAAAATCTTACATCTTATTCATCATAAAAGTCATGGTGATCTGTAATTAAGTATTTTGATTGCAGAGATGCAAGAGAAGTAGGACCAGAACAAGTGCTGTAAGGAGGCACATAGAGAGTGCCAGGGCAGTGCTGGTTGCTGAGCCCTTCAGCACTAGGATATCACATCTGTTCCACACATATGCACGCATCCTTTACTGAACTGGAGAGCGTAGAGATTTAAAGTTAATGGAGCTCCTGGGAGGCTGATGTGAGAAGTGAAGGCACATCAGGACACAAGTATAAACAAGTTCTAATTTCTTGGAGGAGTGAAGCCAAACTAAAGAAATCTATATAAAGATGAAAATTCAACTACAGATTCAAGAAAGTTTTAGATCTGAGCTTCCAGCTTTGTTAACAACATGGTGTCTTGGCTTTATTTGTTTGTGTGGTACAAAATCTCTTCTGTGTTTTCACGGGTGACAAAGTTAAAGGGAAATATATGACATGACAATTTTTCTTCTTGATTTTATATAGATAGAATGAATACAATCACTGTTGTCTGGGAAACAGGCAAAGAAAAATGAGGTCAAAATCAATAAGGCGACTGCACGATCACAACACAGACACAATATTCCCATATATTCCTGTATATATGTAAATATATGTACACATTGATGCTTACCAAGGCATAAGCCGTCCAATTTTTGTCCATCTACTTTTGCTAATAAAAAAGCCAGCAACAGGATCAGTAACTGCACCTGAGGCTTTGCCAATGAACAGCACCAAAGAGGCATGAAATGGAGTTATCTGAAAGTACAGACAGAATACTGTAAACAACAGCCATTGTTTCACAACACAATAAAACAGCATAAAGCAACTTTCCAGAAAAAAACAAAACAGTGTTTCAAAGAATAATGAGAGTTCATTTACAAAACAGTCTGCTGCTGTCATACAAATTACTATTGATTATCCATAGCACACAAATGAGACATTAGAACAGGCACCATGCAAGAAGAGATTAGAAGGGAAAAGTGCAAGGAAAGAGAGATTATGAATGTGTTTAGAACCAGGAAAATCAGTCAGACAGTAAAACAGTAGACTAAAGTCCTTGTTTAAGTCACAAATCTGTCAGAGTCCCTTCTGTCATTATCCCCTCACCTTGTTCTCCACACAGCCTGATTTCCCCGTATTTTTATCTTGACCTGATCTAAACAAAAGTAGAGGGAGCTATTTACATGCATTCATGTTTTTGCATCTCCTGAGATTACCAACAAGGCTGCCAACCGATGGCATGTGGCTGTGGCAAGGGTTTTAGCACAGCAGCCTTAATCCTCTTAGAGCTGAACTGTGACAACCAAACTGCGTAAGGCACATCTGTTCAAGTGTAAGTTGCCAGCACATGTTCAACAAATCTCACTTGAAAAATGTCCACAGATTACATAAGAATAAAATGGCCAAGTAGAAAAACCTTTGAAGTTAACCCAGGAGGATCATACTTAAGTGCCCATATAGAAACACAGTTTATCCCAGACAATGTAGTTATTTTTCCCATATATCTGTAGAGAGCTTGGGAACTCGTATCATATGATGCTTAAAAAGGTGAGTTCTCTTCTAAGTGCTCAGTTTGTGCCACTGAAACTACAGGCCTGAAAAGTGTCATTGAGAACTATACAAATATGAATATCCCTTAAATCAACTAATCAGAGACTGCTGAAACATCCTATGCAGCTTAAACAGTGACAGACAAACCCTCTTAATCTATATGCTTCTTCATGCTATCAGTGCTCTGACACAGCAGGAAGCCTGGTGAATGCTGCTAAATACAACATCAAGCTTGATCTAGTATCTCCTGCTTTTCCATGGAGCTTATTGCCTCCTAGGGAGTTCTGCACAGCTTCCAGCTGGTGCAGGTCCCCGTGTGAAGGATTTGCTGTAGGTATTCCCTTAGAGGTGAAAGAAGAAAGCAATGATCTCTGAATGTCCTCGATGGCCTTTATAAAAAGGCAGGTGCTACGTGCTTTTTAATCACACCTGTTAAATTTTAGCCTAAATTAGGTAACATTGTAGGGGCAGCCAATCTTTCTGACACCATCACCTCCAAGACCCATACTCTGCACTAGAAAGCTTATGAACAGGGAAGGACTGGGAATGGTAGCCTGCAGCAGGTAATGACAGAGGCTCTTCAAGCATCCTATTGCTGCACTGTAGCACAGGGCTGGGATAAGCACTGTACTGTGTCCCACAGCAGTTTGCTGATGTTCACATCACCCACCTTTCCTAACCTGTGCCCTCCCACAGCTAGGGTGGCAAGTAGCCTACCAACCCTAAGGCAGATTTGCCAGGGGGGCTGCACTGGAACTGCTCAGAAGTCACTACTGCTTCTCAAGAGATGGGAAAATCAAAACAGGAACAAAATACCAGTCAGAAAGATACAGGGGTTGAAATGCTACAGTTATGAGGGACACAGGATAGAAAACTTCAAATTAGGTGGGTTTCACACTGGTATTTTGTTCAAATAATCTGAATAGACAGAAAGGAAGTAGATACTAAAGAGAGGTGGCAGAAAGCCTTAAAGAAAATTAAAACCTCCCTTATGTTAGGAGTGACATCTGTGCAGTCACACTGTCTTCACCATCAGTTTGGACTTATACATCCCTCCGTTTTCTTAGCCCTTAAATGTAGCCAGTATCTGTCAGCACCAATACCAGAAACTTGTCAGTGTTAATAAAATATGCTAAATTCACTCATCTCTAAGTAGGCAAAAATTAAATATAGGGAGTAACTACAACATTACATGCTCTCCCCTGAAAAGATGTAGAAAACACCTCAGGATTTTAGAATTGTTTGTTAGGCCTTGAAATAAAACCTGCCCCTGCCTCCTTCCATCAAGGAACAAATAATTAAGCCCCTCAATGAAGCAGGAAGTGTATCATTACAAACATTAAGAAAAATTATTGGGTTTCAGTAGGAACTTGTTGACAAAATAAAATCATTTATTTAGGTAGTGTCCGAAGATGTAAGAATGTTTATATTGTCCAGAAAGCTGGGGTTCCAAACACAAAAAGAAATAAACAGTCCCTAGCTTCAAAAATTTTCAGTTTCTGGGATAAGCAGAGAGCTGGGAAATTGCCATATTTATAAGCACCCTGAGAAAATTGTATTAGTGTCTTTCTCATTTGGTTCATGCTTCATGATATTGCAGAATGGTTTGGACTGGTTAAAGATCATCTAGCTGCACCCCCCCTGCCATGGAAAGGGACAGCTTCCACTAGACCAGGTTGCTCAAAGCCCCATCCAACCTGGCTTTGAACACTTTCAGAGATGGAAGTGTTGCCATTTTTATCAAGTAAGTCACACTTCAGCTTCTGATATCAGACTTTAATGGGAAAACCATAAAGCCAATCTTTTGGACACCTCCACTCCCCAAGTCACAATATCCTGTTTTTGTACATGTTAAATAGCAAAATGGAAAATGGTATCTAATCCACAGCCCCCCGTTCTTTCCAGCAAATAGTGTCATCATTGCTGAAAGCCACACGTGTAGTTTCAGCTACAGCTGTTCTCACAGTCACTGCAAGTTGGCCTCATGTCCCTAAAATCCTTTTTTCTATCCTATAGTATCTTATTGGTCCCACCTAGTTACAATGCAGACGTACAAGACAATCCAAAACAGTAAAAAAATACTTATGGATTGATTTTCTTTCTCTGCTGTCCTGGTCTAGCAGGAGCAGCTGAAAGTCAGATGAACGGGATGACTCCTACTGCTTTGTTTTACCACGTCTGCTCCTGCACAAGAAAGTCACAGACTGGAAGAACCTTCACAAAGGATAACTCAGCTTTCTTTGCAAAGAAATTATCTTAGACATACCACACGAAATTTCTGTGAAATTATGTTGGCTACTGGATGCAACTGCAGTGATTTGTAACTAAACCAAATCTGCAAAACTCCACAATCTCAACATGGTGCTATTAATGTTTCAGATGTCTCATATATTACACTGACTCTTCACAAAGAGAACTGCTTCCTCTCATGTTTGCAAGTGTGTGAGCTCTGTAGTTCCTAAAGATCTACTAAGGATCCCAAACTAAAAGCAAGTAAAGGCCACTTCATGACAGAAACTAAACTAGAGAAAAAGAAATGTATTTCCTGACAAGTTTATGCAGTTTCCAGGATGCTGAAGAGCTAGAGGAAATAATATCAAGACAATTTAAAAGGTTTATTAGCTAACTCACCATTTATCATTCCAGTGACATGTTGACAACATCAGAACTGAGGTAAGTCTACAATATACAAAGGTTTCTTGTACTACTTACATGGGCTATGTCTAGCAAGTAGATCTGGAGGAAGAAAGCAGTAGCACTCCCTGCCACTTGGTTTGGGGCACCTCCTATTGCATAGCATAATTTGCTGCAAATTGACAGCCTGTAATCCTGTCCAAGATGAAGCAGAAAAAACGTAAGGTACATGCCATAATAAAAAAAAAAAAAGGTACACAAGTTAAAAGCTACAGAAGTTATAAGGTTAAAGTCTGTGGTTAACTCCAAATTCATGGATTCACTTCACAGTTATTCCACTAATAAATCCGTATGTCCTCAACCCCTATCATCAACAGACATTTGTATGCTCACTGCTTTGATTTTCAATGGTTCTCTTCCTTAATTCAGCCCCTAAAACCAGATTACCATGTTCATACAGGGGAATCTAGGCTTACCTACCTGATCCTCACAAGTCATTAAGAAGGAACAAGTCTACAAATAAGCAAGAAGCAAAGGTGTACATATACTGTTACACTATATTGTCTTTGAATGTTTAAATCAAATTTTTTTAAAGATTTTTTTTTACTTTTTAAAGAAGATAATTTCTTATATTAATATCTCAGACCATAATAACTGATACATAATCTCATAATTAGATAACATTCATAGAAGGGAAGTTCCACAGTCAAATGCAGACTGAATAGATCCCAAATATCTGTGCTCTGTTCCTTCCTAGCATCAGAATGATTTGGGTTGGAAGGGACCTTAGAACTCATTTAGTTCCAAACCCCCTGCCACAGGCAGGAACACCTTCCACCAGACCAGGTTGCTCAAAGCCCCATCCAACCTGGCCTTGAACACTGCCAGGGACAGGGCAGCCACAGCTACTCTGGGCAACCTGTGCCAGCGCCTCCCCACCCTCACCATAAAGATTTCTTTCTTATGTCCCTCTTTCATTTTATAAACCACTGCCCCTTGTCCTTTCAATAGCTAAGGCCAAGATAACACAGAAAAAGTAAATTTCTCTACATACAGTATACACAATTCTAAAATCTTTTTATAACACAAAGAATGTTAAGTTTTTAACAATTACTTTTATTAAAGTTGTGGTACAGGAAACAGTCAATTAAGATTCAAACTTACAGGCTGTAGGCAGCACTCCTGTCTTTACATCAGTTTCATGGCTATAAAATTTACAATCTTAATACATCTTTCAGAAAAGCAGTCTCACTGTGATTCCACACACTCCCAGGATGCTGCTCAACTATCTTCTGAATCACATTCCCAGATCACCTTTAGCTTAATACTTCGGTCACAGCAGTAGGCAAGTTTTCACTAGATTTTGTTTATGAATGTTATTTACAGAATCAAATAAGCTGTCAGATAGACACAGCCTACAGAGATATTGCATTTAGTCACCCACAGAAACACAGGGCATCAGCAGTTCATGAACTTCCTAAAATGGAGGTTACATCCTGATCACTGTTCAAAACCTCTTTTCCTTTTATTTTGCCTAATTACTTTTGGAACTCATCTGGATATTAAGCCATAATGCACCATGGCAGTTCTATGCATGATTGACACGTATGATGAAAAGAAATGCTACTGCATTCACTGCAGATCCTTTGCCTAGCAATTTAACCGAATGCCCCTGAGTTTCTATCTGCTGAGGAAATAATCATTCAGAGTCTACATTCTGGTGTCACCTTCCAAAAGCAGCAGCCCATAATCTGTTTTGACTCTCCAGATGGAAGTTCTATGGTAATCACTATGCTTTCTACATCAATATCCTGTAAGACAGTGGTAAAAATGAAGGTAGGTCTCTGCACCAGTAAAGCTGGTACATTTCCTTCTTTTTAGCTTCCTGGGCTTACACGTAAGAGTAGAAAAGATAAACATGGCAGCTGCCTGTTAAAGATCTAGAGGATTCAGCCCCTAGCCTTGGTTGATTTTACATGATATTTCTAATAAATGGCACCAGAAACTGTCTTGAGAAGGACAACATCGCATTTGTACAGACCAGCGTGATCAATGACAGTCACTAGCCACGAGCAGCTAACAGGGTTTTTCTCTTAAGGCTGAACTTCCCTGCTGCATTGCTTCCTCAAGCAACAGAAATTGCTCGAGTTCTGTGAAATGCAGTGAAAGCTTTCACCTGTGCAAGTCTGGCAGTAAGTACTCAGAAAATTCACTGGAGAGCTGAATGTGTAGGCAGTGGTCAAATAAGGCACAAAATACAAAGTATTTACAATGCAAATTTTGTTTTGAAACCCCTGTGGTGTAGTTGAATGTCAACATCAAATTGCTTCTACAAGCTTTAGAAGAAACATGAAAGGATGGAGTGGGAGGTAAGAGAAAGGAGGGTCAAATTAAGTTATAATCTTTTTTTGTTCTCAGATTAATTTGACAGTTTTACACTTCTACATGCCCCCACCGTATCAAAATTAATTGTGTTTCAAGGTAAACCAAGAAAGCATAATAGTAAGGAGATTTGATTTTGCTCCTTAAATAGAAGAATAAGGGTGAACATTGTTATAGAAAATGAATGCATCTCATAGACTGTGGTTCCTTTATTTTTAATTCTCTTGTAAATTAAAGCCGTATTTTTGTTGCTTGTAAATGTTCCCTTCCCCAACAGAATAAAAATTGAATACAATGGTTATAACAGACCATCTTGTTTCTAAAGAAAGTATTTAAGCACACCGAAAACAGCTTTTTGCAACTTTGTGAAGATATTGCATGCACATTATGGGCATAGGGAACAGCCCCATTTTGTCCTAAGCTATTCTTTATCAGTTGAGTCCAGAACTGAGCCAACAAGTAGTTTTAAAGCAGTAAGAGGAGAGAGCAAAACCTGTGACTCAAAGATAAATGCTAGTCTAGGTTTATCTGAGAAACAATGAAAATGTAGCTAACGAGGAGCAGCTTTTGCGCCAGCTTTCCTCTCAATGTAGAATTAATACTGGTAATGTTTCTGTTCTGTGAGTGACCATGCAACTAACTGCCTCAACCCTGTGTGTGACAGTCACAGGCAGCATCCCAGGTCCCTCAAACCAAACATCTTAAGGACTGTTCAGGTTTTTTTGAAACATCAGCCCACCCCTGAGTGAAAGAAGTGACAGAAGCAGGGCTTGGGTGTAGACACCTAGAAAAGGCATGAACAAGGCAGGATACAGTGGTTCTTTCCCAGGATACCCTTCCAGCTGCCAGAAACCTAACACTGAGGAGCTCTGTGAGCCAAAGATGGCACATCTCCGTCTAAAAATCTTCAGGTTTCTCCCACAAATCCACTGATACTTTCTGAACACAAAACTTCAAGCCAGAGCAACATGTGCCCACAGGGCCCGATGAGCTCCATAGCTTGAAAGCCCTCCACCACACTGTTAGGTTACTTTGGTCCCTCTGTTTTGAAGCTGCCCCTTTCCCAGATTGATCAGATGCCCCCTCAAGAGCCACGGAGCGAGGGGGGGTCCTCACTCATTTCTCACCTCCCTCTCCACCTCTCTCTCTACAAGTACCGAGCCTCAAGAGGAATCATTTAGCTAATCTCTCACTCGCAACACACATCTGCAAGTTCTAAGTTGATGAGGCTGCCTGAAGAGAAAGACCCCCTCCCGCCCTCACCTCTCCTGCAACCCATCTGGCCTGATCAGAGAGAGTCGCAGAGGAGAAGGTGTGGAAAGGGACCTGAGATGGACACCCATCACCGAGATGGGCAGTAAATATACAGTGCACTCGAAGAACAATACCAGAGTTACACCGAGCTGTTTGGTGAGACAGAAGGGGGGCGGTAAGGGCTGAAGAGCTATTTCAGGTACCCGGCTGAGACAGGCTGCGCCGCGCAAAAAGCACCACACAGCACACGGGCTGCCCCAACCCCCCAGAGTGCCCACCAGGGCCCTCCCCATAACCTGCCGACGATGAAAAGAAAACTAGAGCGGGACCCCATCCCCTTACCTCCTCCGCCGGGCGCTCCGGGATGCCCTTCGCAGCCCCGGCCATGGCACAGCGGACAGACCACCCCCGTCCAGCACCTGCGTGCCCGGGGCGGGGCGCGGAGGGAAGGCGAGGGACAGCGCATGGCGTCGTCCCCCCGCCCTCACGCAGCGCCTGGATGGGCAAAGATAGCTGCCCTCCAGGCTCGAGAGAGGGCATTCCCCTCGGGAGCTCTTCTCCTGCCTCGGGTCAGGGCTGCCCAGGCGAGACCGCCGAGCCGGCAGCGGCAACAGCCCCTCCGCCTCAGTCCCTCCATGCCACCTCCACTGTGGAGAGGAGCAAGGCAGCTCTCCTCGCTTTTGCCTGCGGTGGCTGCCGCGGGAGCCGCCCGAGAGGAAAACCCTGTCTTTACTGCCCTGTAAGCCTCCTAACCGACCAGCCCGCGCGTCCCAAGGGCCGCCCCACCACCCGCCCGGCCAGCTCCCTCAGCGGCACCCCGCAGGCGAGGGCGCCCTCATCGGGTGTGAAGGTTCCTGGGGCTGTTTTCACCCAAAGTATAAAAATACCGGCTCTGCCCTTTAAAGAGATGCAGTTTCCTGACTGATGTGAATTTATAACCACGGCACCAGCAATGCTGTCGTCTGTAGACTGGACCCGAGATCACGCAAACCCACACTTGGCCCAGGAAGCAGCCTGTGGAAAGAGCTGCTGCTGCTGCTGCCGCCTTCGGAGGCGGTGGAGCCGACACTCTTCTTTGGGCAGCAAAAGCTCATCAGCCCTCTTGCCCACAGGAAAAGGGCCATGCAAATCCTGGACAAAGTCATTTGACAAGAATAATTGCAGAAAAATTGTGAGATTCTGAAAGAACAAGGCATTAAAAAATCTAAAGAAAAAAATAAATATCTTAGAAACAGACCTTCAACACAAAACTGAAATTGTGGCCTTAATAGGCCTTTGTTGAAAACTGAAGCTTTTTGGGCTCCAAAGGGCCCCTAAAATCTGAGGCTCCAAAGCAGAGGTGGACTGCTCAGTCCCTTGACCCCAACATTTCTTTTAAAATACCAAGCTAGATACAAGGTATGTATGCATCTAACATTCAAATTCAACATTTAGGATATTCATTTTCTCTTGACACAGTGTCCTCATAACAAGTTAAATCTTTGTTACCCGCATCTGGAAAAGAAAAAGAAAACCTGAAGAAAACATTTCCTTTCTTTCTTCTTTTCTAGGCTATTTCAATTTTGCTGTAAATTACATTAAATACACAGGCTTTACTCAAAACACCAAAAGCTTGTGAGAAACAATTAAGTGATAGCATTTGTGTGTTTCACAAACTCAAGCACTGATCAGGCTACTTTTACTGTTGTTTGACCAATGCACAATAGCCGTCTACAGAACTAAGCAAGAAATTAGGCTGTCCAGGCACTACAAGTAGCCAATCAGTCTTTACAGACTAACTGAAACCAATTAGATTTAGGAGAGCCCTGTATTCATTCCAAAGATTTTCTCCAAATCAGTGAGTTATCCAGTCACAGTTTGTTGCCTTTTTTTTAAAGGCACTTTCTAGCCTAACAGGGATTAGTGCAGTCAGCATCACTCCTGATTTTTTTTTTAAAGATTTGCTCCCATTTTGTAATTAAGATCATGACACTTTCAAATTGCAATTACATAGAAATACACCAAAGCTGTAGCCAAAACTAGCCTATTTCAGTAAAGCACAATAGATAGCCAGACAAACTACCCAGTCTCTTATGATAGTGGTAGCAGATATGAACCAGTGTTGAAATACTGCTCCTTTCCAAAACCATGATTTTTTGACAAGCAAAATGGATTTACCTGTGTTAAAATTTGACACTTCTCCTCATCAGTCTTACACTACTTACTCCTTTGAATTTCTATGCTATAAATGCAGGAATAGTATATTACTTTGACTAGCATATACCAATTTAACTGTGACTAGCTTGAATTCTATGTATTTTGACATTTCATGCACCTTTTAGATACGAACAACTGAGCTCACAATCAAGCATGTAAGGTTTTCCAGCAGTTTTACATTAAGACAAATTCAAAAGCACCAGTTAACAAAATTCACTGTTCTGGAAGTTCTGCAGACTGAGGGTCAGATCTGTGTCTGTGAGTGACTTGTCTCTTCAATTTTACTAGTAGATTTGTCTGCACATTCCTTCTATTACTAGAGATCTGGTAGGCTTTACATATAGTAGAGGAGTCAGTGCAAGAGCAAAGAAAATCTAGTTGGATTATTTGCTACATAAACCTGAATGATACACCAGCACATCAACTTTATAGGACTGAGAACAGTTAACTGCATAGGTTTCTGAGATTTGCTTTCTGAATACACTGAATAGGTATTTGTGCAGTTGTCTTTCATTTCACTGCACTCAAACATACCTGGAGAGATGATGAAGCGAAGGAGTTTTTACATTCCTGGGAATGAAGCAAGCACATGTCTAGTTTGAAGTAACAGAACTTTTATGGAATTCAAGTCAGTCCAATTAAATAATTTTTCTACTTAGAAAAAAAACAGGAAATCTCAAACCCATCTTTCATTTAACAATGCAAAAGAATTACAACCCCATTCGCTTGCATAGGTAGCACAGACTAGTCAGCACTCATTGAAGTCTTACTAGAGACTCTAGCTCCATTCACAAACCCACATGCTACTTGGCAAACACAGTACAAAATATTTAATTTTTATGTTGATATCTCCTTTAGCAAAACATGGAATAGTTGGCTACAGATTTTATGCCTCAAGTACATGAATACCAAAACAATCAATTTGGTTGGAAATGGGGCAGGGGGAGTGAGGGGAAGAGGAAAGAAACCACAGTTTTCAAATAAGGATTTTCAACGTCTTTGAAACTTGGCCACATGCAGTTATTGTCTCAGTTCAGGACACAGGCAGATACATAGTATGAAGCCAACTACATCTGTCTAAACCACTATTTTGTATGGTAATCTCCACAAAAGCTGAAGTTTTTGTGCGACAAGGCTATAAAAGTGGGTTTCTATCCTAATGAGCTAGGTAGTTTAACATCACAATCTCTAAGACACTCGTAGGAGCACAAGAGAGGCAGAAACCCTCTCTACCACTAGTACTAGTAATAACAATTCCTTCAGAACTCTCAGGCACTTCATATGCAGTATGCGCCAGACTACCTCATTTCTATCTTCTCACACATGCACCTACCACCATGTGAAGACCCGACAGAACATTACACTGCAGATCTTGTGAAAAAATTAAATCCTGAAGATACTGAAGGTTTACAAGTTAGATAAGAGTTCAAATGTGAGCTTCCCTGAACATCTGTTGCCTAAAAGTTACTGTGAGAAGAATGCAAACTGCAGCAGCTTACTCTAAAATGTAAGTGAAACAATCTGTTCAGTCTCACTGTCCAAAGTGCAAAAATAAATACTATTTGTTCCTTAAAAGGTGCTGTCAGTAGTAAATAAATCTCAGAGAACTGTTCCACTTAAATATACTTACTAAGAACTTAGAAGCTTTCTACCTAAGGAATTGTAAGGATGACCTGTTCTACAGTTACCTCTGCTACATTATAGCCAGTCTCTGACCACCAAATTTAGTTAAAAATACTTCTATTATAGCAAATGATAGCACAGCACAAATTTTGCTCTCTAAGAGCACAGTACGGGAGGATGAGAGTGCATCCAGATATTGCTGGTTACATTTTTGGTTTTGTATAGTCCCACCTGCATGCAGGTTTTGGCCAGTTAAAAGCTAATTTGATCATGTACTTTTGATAGTGTTTTTTCGCTCATTCTTGAGCTGTCCATTGGGTGTAGCAGCAGTTTTATAGTCATTGTCAGGTGTTTTCATCACTAAGAGCCTGAAAGGTTCAGTTGTTTTCCAAAGTCTCTGAACAACAACTGCATTTTGAAGCTTTGCTTCCTGTAGTGTGAGTGTCTCATCTCGCAGCTCTCGAAATGGCAGCGAAGTAGTCAGCATAAAGGGGACACTTCCCTCTGATCCTTGATACTTTGTTATGAAGTCTCTGACATGGCTTATTCTGAGAAGAAAGAAAGAGAACTCAGCATTAGAGTACTCCACTGCCAGCACAGACCATATGCACAACAGACAGTCACCACAAAAAGAAAATGAGACAACCACTTCATGAAATAGCTGATGGCGCAGAAATGGAGGAGTATAGATGGATGGAATCCTAAAGTGCCTGATCCACTTGGGAGGCAGTGACCAAGGCTCGTCTGCTCTGAGAGCATTCCCAAGGGAAAAAAGGATGAGTATCTTACTCTGAGCTCTCAAATGCTTCCCTGTGGCTCAGATGGTAGTTACACCAGCCTACCATTTCTTAACCAGCTGGTGGAGCCCTTACCTGAGGTTTCTGCAGCCAAGAGGTAGAATTAAATGTATGCCTCTAGTGTGTGGTAAATGTAGCAGAACCATAACACTAAAAAAAAAAAAAGGTTTGCAAAAATTGTCTGGATAGCTTATCTAGGTCTAAATACAGTCTCCTTCAACCCAAGCAGGTGCATCAGTGAATTCATTACAGATTCAAGCTGCCTGTTGCGAAGAACCTTGCAACAAGTGAGCAAGACCGAGGTTTTGCTATGGAAGAGTCAGAATTGACCAATTTAATTAGAAAATGAAGATGACAGGATACATCTATACCAGTAAAATAAACATATTGTCAATGGTCATTCCCTCATCCTGAGGCCAGCTGACAGCCTCCTGCTACTGACAAATTATTAAACTCATCCTTCGTCTCCCCCATGCACAGGGTAGCCAATGGGGTTTAGTGCATCCTGGAATACTGAGCTAAGATCCAAACCAAGCCTAGGTATCACTTGAGAAACTGCTAGTTGGCTTGGCCAAAATCATCCTAACAGTTAGGCAGCACAGATGACCTTCATGGCTTAGCCACACTTACTAGGCCAGATATAGCCAGGTTTTAATTCCTGTGCATGCAGGCCTCAATCAAGAGACAGCACTTGGTCTTACAGGCCTAAAGCCTGAAAAATCTCAAGCAGGAATAGATTTTGATTTTGACATTTACAGGTGTCTACATGCATGATACCGAAGTTGCAGCTCAGGCAACTGGTTGCCAGCTACCTGCTTTAGGACGGACAAGTTCCTGTCCAGGCTCCATAGACGATGCTCCAGGGTCACACTAACTTTGCAACTGCTTAAGGAAGAACACAGCTGAACTCAAGACAGTGCTAGGTGTGCTGTTCCTACAGCACTGCTCTGCTTCTTGCTTTACTCTCATGTCTCCGCAACTCCCCATACTACAGCCCCAATGCTGTAACGTCAACCTTTCATCACGAACCACATCTTATCTAAAGCAGCAGTTACCGTGGCACACACACACTCTATTTGTAAAAGGGTAGAAGTAATCTATCTACCCAGGCACTGTAATATATATATATATGATACAGGTTATTGACCTGTAGTTTAATTAACAAGGAGTTGACTGTTTTCTGCTTCTCCATGAAAAGGAGTGCTACACATACAATCATAATGCTTAAGGGCTTTGGACTCTAAAAGGATTTCCTCCTATTTCTCTTTAGGTCATGCTCAAATACTGTCTGTAGCACAAATATGCTGATCTTGTGATGAAAGGATAGGTTATGATGGAGTATTTATTTCAAACTACTTCAAGAAGAGTATCACATATTGTTGTTCTGCTTATCTCACTTTTTTTTTTCTTCCTCCAAAAGCACTTAGCAGCTGTTCAAACTGCTATTTACCATGAAGACAAAAAGGTTCTAAATATACTTAAATGTGTGAAACCTGAAATAATTAAGATATTAAGCCCTTCAGTGTTTATAGCTGAAATAGCAGTTCATCCTTTAGCAGTACATGGCAACAGTGTTTTAGTTTATACCTTATGCCACTAGCAGTAATAAATTAGTACAAGTTAAAGAAAAAGTCACAGCCATTAACCTTCAGCTGCTGAGCTTTTCTTCTGACCAGCCACAGACACACACTGTTTACCTTGACAGCAGCCTGGGTTGTATTAGAGCTATGATGACTTCTAAATTACTTCACAGAGAAGCACAGGAAACATATCCTTTCTCTGGTGTGACTGTCTAGTAGTGGAGTAATTCCTTAAATTACAAATTTGAGAAAGGTCTCTAAAGACAGCAGATCTACAATTGAAACAGTTAATCCTACTTTCTCAAAGATCCTGCAGACATATGCTGCGCCAATACCTTCTTATGTAATCACCATTTATAAGCCTCTTTGAGAGCTGGAAATTTTACTACTTAAGAATTAAACACACTGCATACATTCTACTGTGTCCACATTGATGTGCCAGTAATGACCCTCTGCTGCCTAGTGCACTGACTTTGGCCCTCCCAGGATGTTTCTGTGGCTCAACCCCAGAGTCATACCCTCCAGCTCCTACCTGTGGTGCTGTCTGTGCCCAGCGACTAGCAGGCTTTTTGCTTAGCAATTTGCTCCAGGTGTAGTCATTTTGTGAGAGATCTGTAATCTTAAAAAGCTGTTTCCTCTAGTAATGAGCAATACATACACCTTAACTTCCACTAACCTACCAACAGCTCCTACAGTTGCCTTAGAGTTTCATTTATGCTGAGTTATCTGCTGTCTACTAACATCAGTTCACGTGTCTCTTATGCTCCTCTCATCAGCTGAAAGGTTTCTTAACATCTGAAAAGCGGTTTTCTAGATGGAGCTGAACAGCAGTCCAGTGTTATGTGAACTGAGGAGGTAAGATGATTCACAGAAATTGGAGACTTTTCATGCCTACAGGCATAAGACAAGCAGGTCAGATGCAAATGTTTATGAAAGTGCTAAAATAAATCTTACCTGTGAGAAACATTGAATTTCTGAATTATCCTTTCTCCATCAGCTAACCAGATCTGGATGTTAGTGATAGGCTCCAAATTGTTTAACGGTACTAAAGGGAGGTGCCTTTTGTTGTCAGGTCCTTGATGATCATCTCTTACTTTGGAGATTATCCTTGGAGTAGCACTGAAAAGAAAAGCCAGATAAGGTTATGCCTTCTGTGTACATACGTGAGCTTGAACCTCCCTCCAGATCTTTGCTTCTGGAGCTTTCTGCCCTGGTTCAGGGTGTATTGATGACTTCTAACAAATATAGGAATACCGACATAAATGTCAGCTTTTCTGTTAAACTGTATGCCAATACTTTCTCTTGAAGACTTCAACATGCTAAAGAATCTCAGTTTGCTCATGTTAAACATTTTTACAAGATGGAAAGGAACTTAAATATCAAAGGATTAAATAGGAATACACAAGAGATAAAACAGTCTGAACATTCCTCGTGCGTTTTTTGTACTCTAATCACACAGGTGAAACTTTAAGGGGTTTGAGTATTGAATTTGCATACTCAATTTTCACTGTAATGTGATTACAGTAACTCAATTTAAGTGAATGCTGTTAGCCTCGATTTAGACCCCAGAAGCATCTATTTCAGCTTAGAAGCATTACTCATCTATCAGAGAAACTGAGTTCATGTGAAAAATCCAGCCTGATGCACACAGCATTGCATTTTGGGTTTTTTCTAAATCACTACCACAAGGGCAAAGATCCATAAAATGACTTCACAGAATACAGGGACCTCAGTCCAAGTGCGTGGTCTTAAAAACAATAAATTACTGGCAAAAATTTTTATTCTGAAGAAATGTCTAGAGCTTACTGCTGCTCTCAGGACTAGGCTTGTTCAGCATGTACTCTTTAAGTCATCAGAAAGCCTGATCCAACAGGCATATCCTCAGCCCACGAGAGTATAACCAGATGTTTGCTTACAAAACAATAGCAGTGATTTAAGGAGTTACCATTTCTTCTGAGCTCAGCTGTGGTCACAAACTACACAAATATTTCACAGTGGTTTGCTGAAAAGCTTTCTCTTTGCACAGAAAACTGATGAGATACTGTTTCTTGAGAGAGCAGTCGGTAACCAATGGCCACAGCGCAACAGTCTTAATACTACACCTGCTTTGCATCCTTATGTTCTTGTGCGTATCTTAGTTTAATCATAAAGCAGAAAAATCACAGCAAATTTATTACTCAAACAAATACAGCTAAGGACTTAATATATTCAGGCTAATAAAGTCTTGGGCTCAAAAGTCCTGCTCAGTCTGAGGTATTTAAAAAACTTAATGACCCACTGCCTAGTTAAGTGCTCTCACTTCCAGGCTATCAGCCAGCAGAGGCACTTTTTATTTCCTCCATTGAAACTCTGCAAAAAGAATGAGACTCAAGGAATCTCATTCCTAAGTGAGTAGTAAGTGATGTTCATTGCAACTGGAGGCAGATGAGAAGCACAGAACTCTTTTGTGTTACACAGAAATCAGCTGGGGCACAAGAACTTGGCACCAATATATTCCAAGAGGCACATGTGTACAATATCCTGGTGCTCCCAGTACAAGTGACTTATTACCACCCACCTACCTGTACTGATTTACTTATCTCACACCCAGGCTCTGTTTATGCTTGACCCAAATACAAAATAAAACCTAACTGTCCTCTACATCTGGAAAAAAACACTTGAGAACCATCAACACTGTTAAACAGTCTTGTGAGCAGAGCGAAAAACCTCCACAAAAGTTCAAGCCCTACTTCAGTACAGCAGTGATCAGTGTTTGCTGTCTACTTTATCAGTTCCTTGGTGTTCAGTTCCAGATCCAGACACTGAAGCATATGCAGTTGTGTATGCACCAGCTGACCCCAGTATAGTGGAGGCTGGAGAGAGGTAGTCAGCCATGCAGATGCCAGGCAGCTGCTTTAGCCTGGGCTCAACTACACTGTAGCTTGGTCACAGTTGTAGTTCACAGAACTGTCTGAAATGGATATGGATTTTGGTGTCATTCTCGAACCAACTTCCCTCACAGTCACTGTGGTAGGCACTTAAGAGGATTCTTTCAGTAGCCTGTATGTTTGAAACTGCAGGCAACATGCTAAGTGAAGCTGCAAGAGAAAGTCAGAAGATCTATATTCACTAAGGTTTAAAGCATTCCTATACTTAATAACTTTGCTGACAGATAAAACCAATCTAGTGGTGGGAGTTTTGACCAAAATCACAAAAGCAAGAACTTAAGTCTCTTATTTGCCTCAGATCAAAGCATTATCACCCCTTTTAAAGGCTTATTTCTGTTATAAGATTATACAAAGAAGATGTAAACTAAAGATTGAAAAGACATAAGAGCATCCTGTCAATTTTCTAAAAACAAGAATCCCAAGAATTAGGTATCATACCTTACTGTGACTAATGGTTAAGAAGCTTGGCACACAGTGTTTTACCCTAATGAAGTTATAGAGCAAGGCCACTTTGCTCCAAGGGATTTCAGTCAACAGTTTAATTAACATGCTTCTGAGGCAGTCCTTAAAAAGCATTGATAAGATGAATAGAAAAGCATAGTCACAAATCTTGTTATAATCCCAGACTCTTGAATGCAGCTGAATGGTGGTAGACAAACCAGAATATATCTATTAGTTATATGGGTTCATCTGCCAGGGCCTAGGCTAGCTTGGGTAAGCATGGGTAAGCCCTTCCCAAATCTTCGTTTGCGAAGCCAAGCCATCAATCAATCATATGGGTTCATAAGGTACATTGGAAAATAAGTCTCATTTGTTTCTCCAGTAAAACAAAGAGAGGGATCAAGCTCATGTGAGTTACATCAACCACTATATTTCTAGTTCCTCCATTTTTCCCCCTCTATGAAAAGTTATAATGAGCCACTCAACACACCAATTCATAGTGGTTCATCTGCCACATAATCCTTCCACCTGGGAACACTGGCAGAAAATCGATAGACTATTAAAAGAAAGTGGTTTTGCAAAGCAGAACTTTAACTGGGTCATAAACTGAAGTAAACTGTTCAGTCATATGTCTCATTTCTGATTAAGCACACAAATGCAACTGTGGGAAGAGAGTAAAACAACTTAAAACTTCTTACAGGTATCGGCACCACTACTGTTTCCCCACAAAGATTTTCGCTGAAAGAGTAGCATATGCAATGGACATTTATTAACATCAGGAAGTGAGCACTAGTTTATTGAGTAAGAGCACTCACAGATCATGGTTCCAACATCAGCAGAAGTATTTACTAACCTTTAAATGAAAGGCTCTGATAGCATAGCACTGACTGGAGCAAGAGTAGATAAAAAAAAGGCATTTTATCTAGTCCATGAAGAAAAAAAAAGAAAAATGCTGAGCAAGTTGTAGGATGTCTCAGTGTACAAGACCAGCCAACTGAAATACACAGAATAGCATCCTTCCAGAGCCTAACTTGCCTTTTGGGAAGCAAGATCATTACTTGCTGTAGGCATGACAGAGCATGACAAGCAATAGAACACCCTCCCATTTAGCAATGGTTAGCAGCAGAAACTCAGTACACTAAAGACAGTTTGCTTTTGCTATATAGAGGTCTACTGTTAGATAAGGTTAAGCTCATGACTCTTGTTTGCTTAGGATTTCAGTGCTACCAAAATCAAGTCCTGCAGCATTTCATCCATCTCTCAAGGGAAGACTTTTCCTATTGACCATATCTACTCAAGCATGCAGCAACTGAATGGCTGTGCTATAGAAACAGATAAATCTGATAAAACAGATACTTGCTTCTCTGAGGCAGCCTGGAACAACTCATCCTTTACTATTATCAGTCACTTATTCTGCACATTATTATCTTCTTACCCTGCTGCCTCATCTGTTCCTACCCAGGTGTCGTGGTTTAAACCCAGTCAGCCATAAATCATGCAGTCGCTCTCTCACTCCTCCCCCTTTACTTCCCCCGCTCCCAGAGGGATGGGGAGGAGAATCAAAAAGAATGTAACTCCCACAGGTTGAGATAAGAACAGTCCAGTAACTAAGGTATAACACAAATCACTACTGATACCACCAATAATAATAATGATAAGGGAAATAACAAGGGAAGAGAATATAATACCACCCGCCAACTGAGCCCGACCGAGCAGTGAGTGCCCTTCCAGGTAATTCTCAGTTACATCCTGGGCATGATGTGCTGCGTTATGGAATACCTCTTTGGCTAATTTGGGTCAGGTGTCATGTCTCTGCTTCCTCCCAACTTCCCCTCCTCCCTGGCAGAGCATGAGGCTCACAAAGTCCTTGGTCAGACTAAACATTTGGGCAGTAACTAAAACATCGGTGTTATCAGTGCTGCTCCCAGGCCAAAAGTCAAAACCACAGCACTGCACCAGCTTCTAAGGAGAAAAAATGACAGCTAGTGCTGAACCCAGGACACCAGGTCATGCTTTCCCTCAGAGTAAGCACTGGGCCTTAACAGCAAGACTTTTCTGCTTAATCAGAACAGCTCTTCACCTAAGGTTTTGCAGTCTGCCAAGCCACCCAGCAGGTCACTAGGCAGTCCCACCTGTGAAGGCTTCCTGTAGGCTCCTTGTCACTGAATGGGTTCTGTTCTCTAGGCTGAAGTCTCCTCTTATAGGCATGCAAGTCTTACACCACATGGGTATGTGAAACATATAATTTGGCTGGAGGAAGCAAAAGTCACAGGGATCAAATACAGGAATTCCTGGCCTGCACCTTTGCAACAGCCTTTCAAAATACAGTACTATTTGGTTATAAATCAAGTCCAGTTTTAGCACTGGCATTAGTGGCTGACACTTTCCAACTATAAGAGACTCATGGAGTAAACAAAAGATGATCACTGTAACACAGTATAATATCTTACTGCAATAAATATATGGTTAAATACTAAGGAATTTTAAGGGAATGCAAAATAACCTTACTACTTCATTTCCCTTTATAGGATTGTCATACTCCACTCTTCTTGCAAAATGTACTGCACATACAGCTTTAAAAGAGATTCTTTTCTCTTAAATCACAGAATAGTGACAGCCTTTCAGCTGGAAACAGTTCTGCTAGTATTGAGACCTTGAATAAAGAAAGCCAACCGCATCCTGGTTGTATTAACCAGCAGACAGTAGATTGTCAGAGCCAGTTATGCCCCATGCAGCACATGTCAGACACACCTAAATACTGCACTCAGATTTGGTACCCAAAATAAAGACAAACTGGAGCAAGTTCCATGGAGGGCCACCAAGATAGCCACAGGCTGGAGCATCTGCCCTCTGAGGAGAAGTTGGGTGAGGAGAGATTGTACAGCCTCTGGAAGAGATGGTGTTAGGGATGACAAAACCTAACAGGAGCCTGCCAGGGTCTGCAGAAGGTTATCCAGAGCAGGGAGCCAAGCTCATGGTGGACATAAACTGAAACAAGAGACGTTCACACTGGACACAGGAAAAATTTCTTTCCCATGAGTACAGTCCAGCACCGAAGCAGGCTGCACAGCTTCCACTCACACAGAATTTCAAAGTCCAACTCGATAAAAGCCCAAGCAACCTCATCTGCTCCCACACCTAATCCTGCTTTGAACAGAAGCTTGGATTAGAGAACTCCAGAGATCACTTCCAACCTGAATTATGAGAACCTTTACCACACGTATAGCTCACTTCAGCTACTCAGTCACAGATTACGTCAGACTACTCACCTTCCTAATCTGTAACCGTGTCCAGAAAAAGGATGAAACACTGGCTTTTGTGATGACAAATACAACTTATCTTTTTTATCTTCCACTTTCACATCTACCTCCTCTTTATCAAAAACTTTCCGTAGCTCAAAAGGCAGTTCCCTTAAGGAAAAAAAAAAAAAGTCATAAAAAGAGCTGCTACACAGTATATGTTTTCAGTATACCAAATAGGTATCTGAGGTCCCTGAACTGCAAATTAAATAAAAAGCAAATAATAAAGACATTATCATGCAAGTTGAATGATGTTTAAATTTACTCAGCAGTTACCACTCCAAAGCATGTGATGTGCAGGAAGTTTAGTATTGCCATACATTGCTGCAAAGGGCTCAATTATTTTATCCCCATAATGAAACAAGAAAAAAGAATTGGCTTTTAAAGAGAAAGAACTGAGTTTAGACACAACGTGTTTAATTACAAATAAACATGAATCTCAGCTTTTAAAAATTAGATCATTGCCAATAGCTACACTTCTAGTGTAGCAGTACCACCTCAGTAACGCTTTATTTGCATTAAGCAGAACACAACAATGCCTTTCTCTATGAGCTCTGATGCAGACAGTACATTTTTGGGTGGTGGGGCTCAGCTGGCACAGGGGCTATACTAAGTGCTCCTCTACCATCACCAATTATTCAGGAACCATCTTGTAATTAGTATGTTCACAAGCAAACAGTGGAAGAAAGGCAGCAAACTTTTGATGCACGCATACAAAGCGAGCAAAGCACTTTAAAAAGTGCAGTTAATTGCTATTACAACTAACACAGGCAACAGCTACAGAGGAGAAATAGTGTAAAAATAGTGGTTTTGATGGGCTAGCAAAGTATGCAAAATACAAAAATTACAATGGCTTAGTAGTTTCCCATACTTGAAAAGGAATTATTACATTATATTCTCAATAAAATTTTATTTGCCTCTGCATTTGAATGGGGTAAGGAAACAGACTACAAATTAAAGGCTCAAAATTACACTGGTTTATATGGTCAACCTGCTTTTTTAAAGTAACATTGCAAACACTAGCAAATAACACAAATCATGCTATCCTGATAACAAGGGGATAACAGTAAGACTGCTACACACAAATGACTGAGATAGCAAGTTTGGACTGGGAAGGGTGTCTGAAATATAAGATTGATCAGAGTTTCTTGATGTTAAACGGATAAACTGTGCCCATTTAAGGCTTATCATCAATAAAAAGGAAACAAAGACCATAAAAACAGAAATGCTAAACCCCTTGTGCATCAAGTTCGTTAGCCAAAGTACCACTGATGAGTAGCTCTTACTGGGTATTCTGATTTATTCGTTATTTCATTTTGCACCTGCTGTGCCCCCCACCAACACTCACTTTTATCTAATTCATCAGCAACTGTACGAGTGCTGCAATTGAAAGCTATATTAAACCTGTTGATGTTAAAACAGCCATTAGCACTGCAGGAACTGAGTCAGGCAGCGGCCTGCACTCCTACAGGGATACTGCAGTGCAGCAAAGCCAAGCAGCTATGTAAAAAACCTAGAGCATAAGCTAAGTGCTACCCAAAGCACACTAACTCAGGCTGATTAAGAACACAAAACTCACCCTTTTTTTATGGAGTCCAAGAACTGCTGGTTTGCAACATCAGTGTAGCTCCTAAGTTCACCATCATTTACTGTAAACCCATTTTTCCAAAGTTTAATGATTACATCAACCTATAAAGTAAGAACAATTCTCATAACACCGCTGATGTAAGAACAGCTTGGTATACCCACAGTACCCTATAACTGTAAGTCATCCACTGCACGGACTAAAAATACCAAGAGAAGGCTTGCTATAATCTGTTTCAGTTCTGTGCCAGCAGGCAGAACAACTGCAAGGGGTGAGTGACATTTCTAAATATCTTGTGTCAATCAGAGTTAGAAATAAACCTTCCCAATCATTTTGCTTCCCTATGTCAGGAACAACTTCAATTCCGCAGGAAAAAAAAAAAAAAGAAAGAATAAAAAAAAAAAAAAAGAGCTGGAATATCCCAGCCAGCTGCAACTCTTCAAGAGCTAATTTGAGAGTACACACATGCCTGGTGTTGGAACACCAGCAACCAGAATAGTCCAGCTGGGGATTTATTTGGGTAAAGCCTTGTTTTAATCATTCAGGAGGATTTTCTGCAAGTAAAGCACTGAAATACTTCACGCAGAAGCTTTCCACTCAGGAAATGTAGCAAGTATCAGAAAATTTACTTTCAGATAGTCATACATTTATGTCACCCTGGAATTCCTGGTGTATTCAAAACATTGGTATTAGGGCAATAAAAAAAAAAAAAAAAAAAAAATCACAATAGCTTACTAACTTTGCCAGAAAACATTCACTACTTTAACTTGTAGCTTTCACAATGTTCACTAAAATTTCTTCAACTTTAACATGGATATATATTTGGGATTACATTTTCGTATTTATGCATCACACCATTTAAAGAGCATTTGATCATTAAGGTCTGATCCCTGAAATAATCTTGTCTTGACAGATACTTGGCTGCATGTGAGGTATATAAAGCAGGTACAAATGCAGAATTCACCTCAGCTGGAAATCAGCTTGAACTAGGCTTGACAGTACTTTACAATTTCATCTTTTTTTTTCTTTTTTGCAGTTTAACTTGTTAGAAGATGATTGCTAAACACACTGATGACTGGTAGAGCACATAGCATGGGCAAACTGCTGAATAAAATAGCTTCTCTTTTGGTTGGGTAGTC
This sequence comes from Pezoporus occidentalis, assembly GCF_034315485.1. NCBI lineage: Eukaryota > Metazoa > Chordata > Aves > Psittaciformes > Psittacidae > Pezoporus > Pezoporus occidentalis. Next base: position 1,391,211 of record NW_026915910.1, on the reverse strand, counting down.
TGTCAAAAAGGCACGCAGCACTCAGCAAAATGACATTCCTTTAAGTCTTCTGTCTTATGGCACCTATGCATACGGAAGTCTCATCATGGGAGAGTTCCTCTACAGTAAGCCAGTTTGCGAGTTTAACATAAACTATTCCACACCAACTCTGCATTTAGACATTGACAGAAGTACTGCCATGGAACACTATTTCAGAACTGGAATTTCCTGGATCCACTAACATGATTTCAGCAACGCCCACTGCAAATTTCTCCTTGACATCTTTGCTCTACATGGCTGTTTCTCCAGCCCCTGACCAGTCTTTGGGGAACAACAGAAAAATATGAAAAGGACAGAATCACTGAGATACAAGCCCATAGTAAACATTTCACTACTACCAGAACTATACAAATGAGAGAGAATAAAAAAAAAATCTGGCCTATGCCTCTAGAAGGAAAAAGCTACAACTCTTAAAACTTCTTATGTAACAGTACTTGTCATGATTCCTTGCACCTCATGATCAGTTCACTCCCCTTGCTAATAAAGCAGAATTGCCGTAGCCTATGCCAGTGTAAGTCCTAGAAGAACACTAAACCCACTATAAGTAAGAGCCAGAAGCACTGAAGCGTACACCTGGCTGACTAAGAGATGGGAGATATTCTTCCTGCTGTCTGAATTCCATGTGCATTTACTTATTTACAGATGCACTGGATGAGGCTGCTGGACTTCTAACATGTTTTCTGGGGTAATCCTGGAGTGCTGTTACTTCAAACATGAGTATTTTTTTTATTCTCTGCCTACCTGGTTCTTGACTGTAGTTGGAGGCATACATATAGCACCAACCTTCTGAGCTTCTTCAAAAAGATTATCTACAAAGTATTCACAGCTTTGTTCTGTGCCATTCAAAATCTGATCATCAGTTCCTGATTTACACCTGCAGAACAAAGGCATAAGTAAAAATGAAGCCTTGGATAACAGGTTAGAAGACAAGCAGTTACCCTAGAAGCTCAGTACCAAGAGGTGTAAAAGGGATGCTTCCCCACACCCAGGTGACTCAGTTGTTACAAAACATCAGGTCAACTCTGTATTGTGCCTTTTCTAGAAACTTCTTATGACTCTCTTACTGCTACTATTTGCATTTCAGAAGCATAAGTTAAAGAATTACAATAGAAAAGGTGAATTCATCTATGCAGAAGCTTCTAAACTTGGTATCAGTGCAAGGAACGCAAGTTAGATGATTCATACTTCTAATTCAGACCCTCAGACACGTAACTGCACACCAGCGAATGGCCTTCCTTAAAGCATTTCCATGATACAGGCTTGGGTGACTTCCTTTGCCATAAGCTTTGAAAACCACATACAAGAAAACTGCCCAAGGATTTACTTCCCAACTCCTACCTGGACCTCCCCATCACAGAAACATCATTGCTGTCCTTGGAAGTACATAAGAGAAACTCAAGAAAAATCAACTCAACACCACTTGAGCACACTGAAGGAATGCAGTAGAAGACTTCAGTACCGCGGAGACTGCCAGGTGCATCAACTACATCTTTTTGTAGAACACTGTATATGTAACAGCCGTTTCTGTTCAATTTTCACCAATCAAAATGCAGAAATATGCAACCTGAATGAACAACTATCTTTCAGTTTAAATCCTTTCCATAGTAAGAGGATTATGCAGCTTTTGGTAAACATTGCAGGAATTGTTCCTACTGGAGATTCAGAAAAGTCTATTTTAAGCAATTCAGAAGAGAAAAAAATCCCAGCTCTTGAAAAATATCCAGTTTTATGTAAAACTGCATTGAATTCAAGGGCAGCACTGCTTACTTGAATGGTAATTAGATACATTTGCATAAAAAGGAATTGTTTGCAGAGCATCTATGCACCACTAAGAAATCCCTACAGATTAACATATTTAAACAAAAGAAAAACTCAGCAACCTGAAAAAAGAGATTTCAGACGTGGGCCGTCCCCAGTTTAGTTTCTTAATGGAACAAAAGAAACTTAAAATGTTAGTCTGGGTATTCACTAATGATTTACCTTGGAAACAGAACTGGAAAACCAAACACCTCCATATCAAATACAGAGATGCACAGCGAGTTAGCATTTTGCAGGCTGCCTTTCTACTTTAAATAAAAATATTTACGCAGCCTTTTCCATCTCAAAAACATTGCAGGTATGTCAAAAATCTTTTAGCAAAACAATTTTTTTTTAACTTCAATGCATGTGGAGCAGGTGGACACAAAAAATTAACATGAAGTTTGAAAAGTCACAGCAGGACACTCAAACAGCAATAGCAAAGGAAGAGGAAAAAAGGGGTGGGAGGAACTGGGACCTACCATTCTTTCTTGACAGTTTTGATATTGTCCATGTCTTTCATTCTGGTGCTTCACCTAATTATGAAAAGAAGATGGTTTAAAGATCACCAAACTATAACAATTATACAAAATGCCCAGCACACTGCACCCTTTTGTAGCTGAAACACTATAGTTTTTCCTGTGTTGATAGTACATTTAACCAGAAACCTCCAAATGCCCCCCACCGATTCTCCAGATGGTTCTTTGTTTTCCTGCAGCTTCTAATTTAATGACACATGAACCATGCATCTGTCTCAGATATTCAAAACGAAGGTTACTTTTTAGAAATGAACAAAATAAATTCCACAATAATGTGAACTGAAAATACATGCCCTCACTTATGCTAAGCAAAAATATCATATGCCTTTTCTGAGCCACATGATTTTAAACGCCACTGATTTTTCACACACTGAGACAGTTGCAGAAAAACTGCATTGCCACTGCAGGCATTCTAATGACCTTCATCTTGATAGTGTGTGTTATCAAAAGGTGCAAGATTTGTCAGGTTCTACTTCCTACCATACCTCAACATATTGGTGCAGCATCCCAGAAACTGTGAATTTCTGGTCTCCTGTTTAGCTGGAAGGGAAATCTGGATTTGCAAGTACTAAATATACTACAGGATTAGTCTGCAGAATCAAAGAAATGCAGAATGCCACACTGATCTCATTATACTCAGTTCTGAGCTCTCTGAAAAAAAGTTACAGAAAGTCACAGAAAGCCAGAGACATCCCACCCGCCCAAAAAAAAAAAAAAAAAAATCCATACAGAAAACCCAGAATCACTCTAAAATTCGAAAAAAGCCCCCAGGAGAACATAAATCTTAAACTGCAGCTGTGTTTAAAGAGTTACTCCTGAAGACTGATGAGTACAGGTTACACAGATGATGTTCTGTTCTGGCATGTTTGGAATGAAGTCATGACATTCTGCATAGCTCTTAAATAGTGTCAAAGTGAGCAGTAATGGCCACTGTTCTCCTGAAAAGCACAGTGAGACTAAAATAAATTTTTAGTGGTCTTGACACCTAATTTAAGAAGGTGAAGTTAGGGGGAAACAATATTCACTGCAGCACTAACAAGAAAAGCCATTCAATTAGTTGGTAATAATTCATGTTCCTCAGGAGGTTGATACCGGTTAAATCCTTGTGAGACATCTTCTGCAGAAATGTATTATATAATCAGCCTTCAGGAAACACCCAAGATGGCCAAATAGATTCAGTCAACAGATAGTCCATAACAGGTTTTAAAGTTTAAGCAGCCCTCAACACAACCAATGCTTTTTATATGTTAGGTCAAAACATTATTCTCAGCACACCTTTGATAAGTCACACAAGATAAGGTACAGTCATCTCCCCTGAATGTTCTGCCAAAACATTACATTTGCGAGGCTGTGCTGGTACGTTATGACTTTATAAGCATATCTGATCATTGTACTTGGAAATTTGTACCTGCACTTGGAAAAGAGAACTTTCAGTATCAAGTAAGTATAGTGAATATATGTGCTTAAAAAATACCATTTTTCAATCTGCTCTCAAATTAAGTTTTAACACACTTCAGCACAAAGTACTTTTTGTGTTAATGTGCTTATCTTCTTATCTTTCGCTATTCAACAGAATACTCCCCAAAGCAACAAGAGCCACCTCCAGCCATCTGTTTTTGTTGATTCCCTGTGACATGTCATCAGAGCTGTTAAAGAGAGACAGACACAATAAAGCAGCTCTTCAAATTAATTCTTTTGCTACATTAGGCTGGCCTCAAATGTGCATGAACAGTATTCATAACTGGTCAGCTGTGAAATTCACTGTTCCTTCTAAAGTACAACAGCAATTATGCTTAGAAGAAACATTTGTTTTAATGTATCAAGGTAAAGAAATCACCCTATACAGCATACTGACATATACTATGACCAAAAAGCCATTAGGAGATAATGATCAGACTGCACTGCAAGCACCTCAGCAAGCCAACCCAACCAGCACAAACAACCTCTCCTGCCAAACTTCTGACAGTCATCCTTAGCTGACACTTGAAACAGTAAGAGTTTTGGTACATAGTTTTTGGGTAATAAAAGTATCACAGATTGGAACTTTCTGCATTTTAAATTTAATCTCTGGAGGTGGAAGCAGCAGAAACTAGCAGCAGCCCACCACAGCCACATCTAGTAACTGTGGGAGGATACTCTTGGCCTTTCCCAGCTCAGACTGTCATCTCCAGCCCCAAAGGCTCTCCACCAGCCGAAGCTCCAGCCCTGCAACCGGCTCCACGAGGAGGAAGCCGATGACCCAGCAGTGTCATTTCATAGATGGTTCTTGCAAACAAGCAGCTCTCACCTACACCGTTACAGACATACTAGTTTTTGCAGACATTTTTGCACTCAGTATTGTTCAGCCCACGTATCCAGTTATTTTCATGCAAGAAAAGCAAACGGAAACTACCTTTGATGCTTTCCTCGGTCTGAAGGGCAGTAATAGTCAAGCAAACACACACAGCCCCGGGCCTCATGAAAGCCTGCCTTACTAACTCTGGCACAAAGTGAACTTCTCAAGTTGAAAGCTATTTACAGCACAGCGCAGACTATCACTACACCACGTAGAAATTATGACTGAAAACTGCGCCTTACCGTGCGACAAAGAAACAAGCAGCTACAGAGAAACTGCCAGCGCAAATTAAAAGCGAGATAAACATCAAACCTAATGGCCTGAATGCGACCGATACGCCCGCGTAAAACCGCAGCACGCCTCTTGACCCCCAGGCCGGGTGGAAGGGCTGAGCACTTTGCAAAGAAACATTCCCACCCCGCGGCTGCCACACCGGCGCTTGCCCGCGCTCCCGGTGCCCAGGCCGGGCTTTTTCCGCTCAGCCCAGCCCCGCATGGAGCAAGGCTCCGCGCTTCCTGCCAAAGCCAGTGTTTAAAGACACCGGTCGCAGCTCACGCCGGCCCCGCGGGGGACAGCGCCTGAGGCATTGTTAGAGACGACCAAACCATAACGGGGCTGTAAGGCGGAGTAAGTAGAATCCCGGGGAGCCGAGAGAGGGACCCAGGTAACAACCCCCTCCGACCTGCCTGCGCCGAGGGACGTCGCGCTGACGCCTCGCTCCGCGCGGGACGGAACATGGGGCCGCTCGGTGGAGCGGGGTGAAGCGGCCAAGATGAAGCAGCGAGAAGGCTCAGCCCGCCCTTCCCCTCAGGGCGGCCGAGGGCAAAGTTCAAACCCGGTCGGAGCGGCAGGAGCGCGGCTGGGCGGAACGCGCTGCCCCGACCAGCATAGCCTCTGCCCCGCAGCAACTCACCCGACGGAAGCCGCCGCCGCCGCCGCCACCACAGCCCCTCGGCGGCCTCCCCGCCGCGCCAGCTCGGCAGTGTCCCGCAGTACACCGCGCTTGCGCGACCGCCAACGGCCGAGACAGCCGCTGCCCCCGCCCGGACCGGGCGAGGCGGGGCGCAAAGCTCCGCCCCCAGCGCCGAGGGGCGGGGCCACGCCGCCATGTCGGGGGGTGGGCCGGGGGAGGGCTGTGCCGCGTCAGGAGTGGGGCGGCGTGGGGATCTGCATTGGCGGGGGGTGCGCGGGGCGAAGAGAAGCTCCCCGTGGTGCTAACCCTCCCCTCCTCTGCCCTGGCCTCCGTGGAGCGGCAGAGCTGGCGGCCCGCTGCATCCTAGCCCGGTCCTCCTCTCCCCTCTGCGGGTTGTTCTCTGGGGGCAGGGGACAAAATGTCCAGACAGGAACCTGGTTCAGCACCGCGGCTCGTGACCCTGAGCAAGGGGCTGCTGTTAACCCGTGGAGGCGCGGGTAGGCTTCTGTCTGCTAAGTCAATGCGTTTTACTGCCAACGCAGTTTTCCCCTCCTGGGTGAAGAACAAAAGAGAGTTTATACATCTGTACGTGGACGGGCAGCAGACAAAACGCAGCATTCAGCGGGGACTACAATAGCATAGAATGGGGCCAGTGTCTGTGACAGCCGGCTTGTGCCCACACCTCTGCTCCAGCCTGCCCGGCTGCTCCCGCAGCACTGGCGCGGAGTTGCCCCAGCCCTTTGTCCTTCCAGCCGTGCGACGGCAGGAACAGCCGCACACTGAGCCATTTGGCGATGGAATGCCTCATTATGCTGGAAGGACTAATTAAGGGCGAGTGTTGACATACGTGAAAAGAAGCTTTGCCAAGGCCTTGCACGGAGGACAAAAGAGCAGCGTGGTGGTTGGAAAGCAGAGCCCCCGAGTTCCCCAGGGTACATGAGAAAGGAGAGAAAGAGACAGAATCCTCAGGGAGGCAAGAAGCATTTAGCGGAGTCTCCCCGCTCGCTGGGAGCTGTGATTCTGAGGTGTTTTGGGCCCCTGGAGAAGTCTCACTTGGCGGGATGGATGGTGGTGCTAGGAGCTATCCAAAGCAAACACCGCGGCAGAGCAGTCAGTGCCTGGGAACATGCACAGAGTGGAGCAAAAGCAGCGATTTCCTGTGATCCATGGCTTGCACCTGTGTGCTTTTTAATAAGGGTTGGTTTTTTTTCATGATTAGTGATGCACTGTGAAACATTTAGAATTAACCTAAATTGAACAGCCACAACCAGCTAATTCATATTAATTAATGGGAAATCCACTGCGAATTTACAAGTGTGATCAAAGGTGATACTTCATTGAATGTCGTCTTCATGTGGGACCTGTTCCCACAACCCCTTAATTGTAACAATTACAATCACATTCTTCAAAAGCACTGAAATAAGTTGCTTAGTCTCAGAGTTCAGTAAAGGTGGGTAAAAGAAGTAAAATCTGCCCCTTGACAATTTAAATTTCTTCCTCTTTGTCATGTATATCACAATGCACTAAATCCTTAGAACACAATTTGGATTGTCAAGTCTTAACTGGATGAGATCTAATCACAGCTCCTGCCTGTGAATCTTCAGGGAAAATAGTAAGAAATTTTCCCTTTGTTTTGGTATAAAAGACATGAAGTCTTTTATTCAAACATACAAATTTCTGAGATTCTATTCTCCCTGGATTTCTTTACTGTTTTGAATAAACCGATAACTTTGGATAGAAGGCACTTGTTTGTCACAAGTGTTACTTATGGATTCTATTAAATGAGGTTTTGTATGTTTAGAACTTAAAACAACTATCATACCACATCACCGTTGAAAAGTCCAAGTAATTTACAAAGCCCTAGGTAAAACTTCAGAAGGTTGTTTTGTATTTTCTGGACTGTTTTATATTTTCTTACAATATTTTAAGCACATTGGCTCCATTTCATTAAACACAGAAGTTCAGTACTATGCTTAACTCCTACCTGGGGGCCTTTCCTGTAAAAAATGTACAGACCCAGAGGTAAGCATGGAGGGAGGCAAGATTGGATTTACCTGGTGTAATGATGCAGGCTTCCCAACTGCAATCAGGTATTGATTTAGAAGATTAAGTCTATTACTGGAAATCAGAGTACAGCTGGAGACATGCTGACCTATTACAATAGGCATCGGTGTCCTAGTGAATATAGTGGTTTCTTAAAAGCCCTTCTAAGTACAGCTGTTCTCCCTCAGGACTGAAACTATTGACAAAGCATAGGAGTAAGAAAAATCTTAAGGAAGATTCTTCAACCCCTCTATAATGTAACAAATCAGTTTTTCTTAAAGCTGAATATTTTCAAGTTGTTACAATCAAGATGTCACTAAAATCCTTTTAGACTGTGTGTTTCATACAGCTTTTTCTCTGGCAAGAAATAGTACGCAAGATGAACAGAAGCAAATGGTCCTTTTCTTACTGGGTGGTGAATAGAAGCAAACAGCCCAGACTGAGTACACTGAAACACTCTACAGGGTATTCATGAGATGAATACAACAATCTCATGCCCCCTTTGTCAGGAGAGATCAGATGCACTGGTGTGGAAGATAGTAACAACCCCTGAACTTGTTTTATAATGTAGGAGTGAATCTCAGTGTCGATGAAGTGAAGCAGTGTTTTAGCTGTCACCACCCATCCCATCAAGGTCACAGGAGAACCAGTGCACATGGTGTATCTAAAAACAAGCAGAAAATTAATTTTGAAGGGATAATTTTAAACCATATATTTAACAAGGTTAACCCGTGCCAGAGGAAACCATCAGCTACCTATAATTAAACATCAGCAAGTCAGCTGTATTGATTGACCTTAACTTGAGATAGCAGTCGTTGCCTGAAGCCTTTTGTAAGTGTGTGCACACAGAGCTGTAATGGAACAGGAGGAAAATGGGACTGTAAAATAAACAGAATCTGGTTATTCCATACTTGGCAATTCCATTGACAAAGACAGCACACTCCTCTGCACAGTGTCCTTTTCCCACATGCTCCTCACAAGAATGTTAAACCTTGCAGGCTACCACACAGGAAGAAGAAGCTCAAGGAACTGCCGTTTCTGGGAGTTTGCTGCGCAATAGAAAAGTGAGTCATTGTTTTATGGGAGATGATGGGTGAACCAGCATTTGTGAAGAGGGTGTTACCTCCATGCAATGAAAGGAGTATCCACACATGCTGCTGCACTCTTGGTCTGTAAATCCACAAGAGAAGTGAATACAGCTTCAGTCTTACAAGTAGAGTGGAATGCTTAAAATCATGAAAAATTCAGGATGGCCTACGCAACTGTTTGTAGCAGGTAACACAGATTTATAAATAACATAGGATGTGAATTCTCAAAGACACTCTTCAATGAAATTACATCTATGACATGGAAGTGTAGTTTATGAGATCGTTCTTGGATCTGTAACAAGAAAACATACTTCTAAAGTTAAGACTGTGTGTAAGGACCTGGGAGATTGATGGACAAATGATATTTCTGATGGGCTTCTTGTGTGATCTTCATCAAGTCATTCTGGATTCTTATGGTCCTAAAGCTTATCTACAAATGTGTTAATAAATGCCTATTTTTATTTTAAGCATTTTAGTACAGAGTCTGTTTCTTACTACAAAGCTATCCATCACTCAGCATAGTAACAGGCTGGAAGTGCTGCTTTCATATGCTTAGTGATCATAAACACCAAAGTGAGATTATTTGCCACTTTTGTCCAAGATAGAAGTAATTTACGCCCTGAATGATAGTGAAAAACAGACCCTGCAGATCCCTGGCTTAAAATATCATCAGACTGTGGGTTTTACACAATTACTAGTATTAGAAAAACTATCTATTGTAACCTTAGCTGAGTGGGGCAAAATGTTGTGGAAGCTAATGGCTGGATGTGATGGAAAAATAATTTTGAAATATTAGGAGGTAACTCTTATAACTCCCATTTAATGTAATCTGAGAAATCTACTCTCTGATCCTGCTTCAAGTTGCACGAATACTATCTATTGTAGTGTGGAAAAGAATCTTGAGATAGCTGTGGTGGTAACAGAATTGAACATTAACTATTTAATTCTAAAACATTGTATATTTTTAAAATTATCATGTTAGTCTTCAGAAATGAGCTACCTTTAATAAAATTGCAGTAACACTGCAAAATGCCTGCAATGTGGAGTGACTGTATCACCATGTGTTCAAGTTCAAGGTAGTACCAATCCTGACTACTGGACACCACTTCTTTGGGGTTTCCAGACTTCTATCCCATGGTCTTATCTTCATGATAGACATTTCTCAAAGGAGAAACCACACAACCTTAAATTTCCTAACATCCCCTCAGGACAGGACTTAAGGCAGGTTTACAAAAGCAAGATCTCTTGTGAATCTTTTTTTATTTCAAGATTCAACTGAAACCAGGATGAGTTGACAGCATGACAGAGAGGGGCACAGAAGAGCTTATAAATAGAGTCCTGAAAAGATGATTTGATTTCCATTCTTTGGAATATTATACCTATTCAGAGATACTGAAAAGTAATCTTTGGCAAATTGCCCATGATTGAAGCAAATGATAACTGACTGAATAGACCCCTTTGGTCCTCACGAGGCTGAAAAGCTCTACAGAAGTTCTGAATAAGGGATGAAGGACTTTTTCTTTTGTTGTAATACATTCCTGATTTCCTTGTAAAATAGCGGCATGTGACAACAAAATCTTCCATCTCCAAATATTTTTTGTGTTCTTAAATACAACTCATGGAGCAAAGAAGCCTTTCCATCCCGGCCATTTTTAATGTCTTTTTACATTGCTAAGTTCCAGTAAGATTTCATTCCCTGAGCCATGTTTAATGGAGCAGGATTCTTTTGCTCAAGTACTTGTTCTTATTTTTCCCATTTCCCAGTGGTGTACCTGCCACAGCAGATGTTGTGGCTTCTTAATACATGTTTCAGATATCTTAATGTCTTTTGTGAACAACTAGAGATAAAAGGGTTTTGAACACTGCTGTAAGCTTCAGCATTTGTTATAAATTGGTTCCATTTGAAATACAGTCATTCCCAATGGCATTTGTTTTCAGAAGCATTCAGACATCTGCCCGTACGACCAAACTACAAATCTTGTACTTGAGTCTTACTGGGAATGAGCTCTACAAAATTTTTATGCAATACTTAGTGGAGTGTGGCTCCAGTCCTTCTCCCGTTTGTTTCTTCATTGTCTTTTGTTACTCGGAGTTACTTTTTTTTCACAAATATTTTTCTGCACATACAGATAACAAAAAATGGGAATGAGTAAATACTTGGATTAGTGAATTTAGTCTAAATCCACTTCTACAGTAAATAATCTTTCATTATTCAACCACATTTAAATCTCTAAGTATGTGTGGTATGAAATATTAATTGTATATCAACATGTTCTCTGTATTACAAGCAAAAATTCCAAACAAAACTAACAAGGAAACATTGTAATTAATGATTTATTTATATTGTCAGTACTAAAATATGGCAATGGAGCTTACATAGATGCTATTAAGCCAAAAGCTGTTTGAGTCAAAATAACGAGCCACGCCTTGTAAGAGGGACAAGACAAATAAGAAACCTGAAAATATAACCATCTGTGAAAAACAACCTAGGGAGTAAACATCCAAACTGAAGCATGTCTTTACATGTCCCATTCTATGCTAACATAATGAGAATGCAGCACTAAAAATGTTCAAAGCAGTGAGCAGGGATTTTTAACTACATCAATCCCTCTACAAGAGTAGTCCCTCTGGCATCATAAAGAGTACTCACTTGAGTATGGCTCACAGGAGTGAGATCAGAACAGTAAAGAGAAGAAAAAAGGACACAGCTATGGTAAAAAGAAGTAAATTTAGTAAATGTAAAATACATAGCTTTTAAGTTGTGGGGTTTCTGTTGCTTCAAGCAGATCTGTATAGGCACCCAGGAAAATCAATTGCTTGCATTAACAACCAAGTTTATTTTACTTTTTCAAAGTCATCAGCATTCATGAGAGGAGGAGTGCTGGTTTGAATCAGGCATGTTGCAAACAGATGTTATGCAAGTTTCCCCAAATGGTCCTGACAATGCATTGCAATCCTGAGTTATGACATTCACTAGAACTGCTGCAGTCTGGACCCTTTTTTGGGCCACAGATTGATCTGCTGGTTTTCCCAAAATGGGGACGATATTTTTGTGATGCATACAAAAACTTGAAGAAGATTAATATATTATTTTTAATTTTCAGACCAACGGAATTTGGACACCATATCTGAGTTACATGGCCCATCAGCAGTACGGGACAGAAATGGAAAGTACATTACTTGTCATCATATGTATGGCTGTGATAGTAACTCTTAGCAAGTATCATCTCCTGGTCCATTCCCACAATGTGTTTGGTAAGGGACAGTCTCTCACAATTTCCTCTGTTCTTACTTTTGGAGGAGACAAGGAAATGATTTCCAATACCAGTTTTGAAATCCATTGTAGGTTTTTAATTAACATACTCCTTTAGCCTAAAATGCATGAAATTGCTACATTCTTTCATAACCTTTAAACAACTAAATGAAGAAACAAAGGATATAAAATATAACTGATCTCATGGAGCAGAACAACTCCACTTTTGAAAGACCCTGCAGATTCTTGAACAGGAGATGAAGTATGTTTGCTAATGCACATTCAAAGCCTTAAACAGAGAATATCAGATGAGAAAAATACCGTAATTCCTGCACCAAAACACACTGTACTGTGCAGTATCTCATAAAAATGAAAATTTGTTGCTGTTCACAGCAGGAACACTTTTGCTTGGAAATCTAAATAACCCATTTTCTTATTATATAGCCTAATGTCATTGTTGCATATTTTGTATTTTGAAGCATATGCTCTACCATTCTTTTTCAGACATTAATCTTGAAAAGATGTGGGAGTACACAGGTAAAGTGGAATAACAGTTTTTGCATTTACTGTTCTTTACTAAAAGATGATTGCACTTTCCATCTTTAAACAATAAAAATACTTTGATAAAGCTTGCTCAAGCCTAACAGCCAGAGCCATGTGATCAGTAATTTTATTGTACTATTCTTTCTTGTTAAAGAAGCAGAAAGCAACTGAAATAACTTGGCCAGCGGTGCCAAACAAATCAGTGTGAAAATCAAAAGGTTGGTACTTTGTCACCTACAGTTCTACACTTGTATTACTCAGCTACATTTCTTTTACATAGGTTTTGGTTTCGGGGCTTACGTGCAAGCACTGTTCAAGAAAGGGCAACAAGTTGTGGTGAGAACGAAGTGATTCTCCCTGTGCACCAGCGAGTAGGGATTGGATTATAGTTAATGAATAGTCTGAACAGCAGTTAGGCATTCAATGTACTCTAATACATACAATTCTTATTCCCTGTAAATTGGGGTTATTTGATTTGATAGAGGGAGGTGAGAAAAAAATCTTTCCAGCCAAGCAAGGAACGCCACACGCAAGTTGAGGCTACTGGGCAAGATACAGAAGATGTTATTGGTGACTTGTACGGCAGGCAAAGCAAGGGCTCATTCCTGGCAGCCTGGCTATCAAGGTGATTTCCTAATAGGGAGATTCACCAGGCTGTGCAATAGTTTCCAATGGAAAATTGGGGAGATTCTATCCATGGAGGGTCCGTTCGCTACAGCTGTCGAGCCAGCCTCCTGGGCGAGTGGAGCCGCAGGCTGGAGTCCCCAGCCCCGCGGCAGAGCACCCTCCTCGGCTGTAAAAGGTGTCGCCTTTCACCCCCGCGACGCCCCTGAACTCCTCACCTAAGCGCACCCTCATCCCTCGCCTTCAGCCTTCAGGAGGCGGCGGCGGCTACATCGCCCGCCGGGAGCGCAAGGCCAGGCCCATCCGGCTGCTCGCCAGATCCCGAAAGGCTTCGGCCCTGGGCTTCAGAGGCCGCTCGGGCCCTGCCGCGGGGCTAGTACCGCAGCCGCTGCTCCCGGGCTCCGCCGCTCCCCTCAGCCTGACAGGACAGCTCACCTCCCGCCCCGGCTTCCCTGGAAGCCGCCCCGCCTACTGCGAAGCCTTCAGTCACCGTCTCTCCGGTTGCGAGGGGCGACCCCGGCAGCGCTCGCCGGGGACCCGGCGCATGGGCCCAGCGAGGCAGCGGAGCCTGACCCTCCACCACCACCACCGCCGCGCTCCCAGCGGACAGCGCCGCCCGCCACCTCCTCCCGGGGGCCAGCGCCAAGCCCATAGAGCGCGCCGGTGCCGTGCTAGAGCGTACGCAGCGGGAGCCGCCTCTGTCTGCGCGCGGCGGCAGCGGCGCCGCAGCTCCCCCTCGCGGCAACCGGCGGCCTCGCTGCGGACCGAGAAGAGAAAGGGAGAAGGGGCAGTAATGGCGGCCAGTTAGTGCGAGGCTGAGCCGAGGAGGCTGTGGCAGCGACGGGAGGAGCCGGCGCGGCTCTGTCTGTGGCTCTGCCCGGCGGACCGGCTTCCCCGCGGCACTTTTTATCTTCCGCCCCCTCCCCCCTTTCCCTCCCCTTCCCCTCCCTACCCGATCCCCCGCCTGTCCGCCCTCCCTCCTCCCTCCGCGCCGGCGGCGGCGGCAGCGGCGGCGTCCCCCCGTGTGCCCCCTCCCCGGGGCCATGGTGAACACCAGGAAGAGCTCTTTGCGCCCCCTGGGCAAAGCGGCGGCCGCTGCGGCCGGAGCCGGCAGCCATTTCATCTCGTCCCGCACCCGCTCCTCCAAACGGGGCACCAAGGCAGATGCGGCCGGGCTGGAAGAGACGGCGGCAGCGCGGGTGAGGACCGGCGGGTTCACGGGGAACGGGGAGGGAGGCGGCGGCGGGGGGACAGCGGCAGCAGCGAGGGCCTTGGCCGGGGTGTCGCTGGGGACAGCGCCGCTACTGTCGGGGGGGGGCCGGGTACGGGCGCTGGAGGGGGGGGGGGTGTTGAGCCGGCTGTCGGCTCGAGGGAAAGAGGAAGGACGGCGGAGCCGGCGGGGAGCCGGGGTGAGGAGGGACTGTTGGACCGTTGAGCCGGCGGGGAGCTCGGGGACGCGGGAGGCCAGCTGCGGAGAGCTACCCGTTGCGTCCCAACTGGGTTCCCTGCTCGGTGGGGAAAGGCCGGTGCTGCTGACAGGGTATGGGGGCGGCTGGGGCCGCGGGGGACGAAGTTACTGCCCCGCTAGTGCCGGTGCCTGGGGCGGGCAGGGCCGGCGGCAGCGGGCAGGGGTCCGGCGACGGCGCGGGGCTCCCCCTGCGGCCGCGCCCGGCGCTGCGCCGGCCGCCAGACAAAAGTTGGGAGCTGCGCCCGCAGCAACTTCGTAGCTCTCCTTCCCATGTATATCTATATGTGTATGTGTATGTTTTCCCTTAAATGACCTCGTTTCCGGCGGAGTTGGTGTTTGAGAAGGTTCCCCCCTTTTCGTAACACCCCAGCCCCCAAAACGGGAAGGGAGTAATTTTGCCGTCAGGTTTAAGTTGATTGCTTTCCTAACGTAAAATTTCCAACTTACTGCAATGGCTTCGTTTGTACTGGCTGATGGCAAGTGAATAGTACGGCCTCATCTGGAAAATTAACGTTTGGTAAATTCTAATTGGCAGAAAGAATTCAGAGGCCTGTTTTCTTTTCCCTTTGTTGTCTCTAAACAGATCTGTTGACAACACCTATTTTTTTAATTATAGGCATGGCTTTTTTTCTTTCCATTGGTAGAACTTGATGTATTGCTTTGAAGATTTAAATTAGTGTTTGTAGTTGCCTGATCTGCATACATATTTTAAAAGCAATGTAAATATGGAAGTGAAAATTGAGGGTCAAAGCATTTGACAGTGTTGTACCAATTGGCCATGTCCCAGCCTCTGCTAAGGAGGAAGTTCAACAAGCAGAAAAACAGTAATAGCAGCCAGAGGCAGATCAGAAGGATGACACCTGGAACTGTCACAAAACCTTCAGCTCCATACTTTTAGTTTTAAAATACTAAAAAATCCCAAACAACCCCCAAAACAAAACAGACCTGCCCCCCCAACAACCTCCCCAAAAAACTCTGACTAGGTATTCTATGCCTTCTGTGCTTCTCTTTCAGCTCTTTCATGCTTCACAGTTACTCTCTTCCTCCATTGTACTTTTCCTCCTTGTCCCCTATTTCTTCCTCGTTTAATTTCATTAGACTCATGGGGATGCAGCACCATGGCTGTAAAAAGCTGTTCTGCTTGTTCTAGTGTGCAGTTTCTGTTTATTCATATTGTGGGTCTTGCGGTTTGTGAGGCAAAGTTTTAGTGTAACCTTTACTGGTTTACTTTGCAGGGAGTTTACTGCTGCTGAAAAAACCTACAGCTTAGGCTTCTTGCCAAATATTTTTCATCTATGACTAGTATTTTTGTACTACAGATCATTAAAACGTTTAAATTATGTTATTGTCATGGTGTAAGGAAAGGAGATTGTGCAAAACATTGTCACAAGATCTGTAAATGCATCCCAGGATGTTGCCCAAGCTTCTAAAAAAGCATTTCTTCTACAGTTAAGTGTATGTTCTTGTCTATGGCAGTGGGCTTGTTTCACTTCACAACAGGTCTCATGTATTTGAGGCAGTTTTATTTTTAAGATGTGATTGCCAGAGGTGAGCAGAAGTTATCCTGGGAGAGGTTTTTATGTATTTATTTATTTCTGTTTCTCCTAGTGAATTTTGTAGAATATATATATCCCACTGTATTTTACAGTTGTCTTTGTACAGCTGTTTTTATTTCCCAGATGGTAACTATTTGTCAGTGATACAGCGTCTTTCTCTTGAGCTCCTGAATCCTCTTGAAGTAGTGCCAGAGGAGGATTTCAGCGAGTAGAACATGAATAAGTATAGCAGTAGGAAGACAAAGCCTTTGCTTTTGGAAGCAACTGTCGGGAGACAGATAGCGAGGCTGTTTTGTGCAGAAAGTGCCCTGGGATTGTTTTCATGCAGTTGTATGTATTTTTTTTTTTTTTTTCCAAAGTTGACTGGAACAGTGTGTCCTTTTGAAATCTTTTGGGTGTCACGTCGGGAAACCAGTCTTACTATCAGCAGTTAATCGGGTTAATGGGCAGCTAGAATTTGGAGCTCTGGCAGAGATTGTACGCTTCTTATTTGCACTGTGTGACTTAATTTTCTTCCAGAGAGGTTCTGACTCGGACTCCCAGAGAAATGCTCTTCAGTGGCAATGATTGTAATTACCTTTCAGAATGTATTTGGAAAGATCGTCTATTTGTTCCTTATTAGCAACAGAAACTCAGCAATCTAATGGTATCCTGTAGGATGCTGATTAGACCAGATGAGGGGTTAGGCGTTGCTTTCCACCTTTTTTATATCTATTTCCTTTTCCTTCCTTCTCCTTTTTATTTCCAGGCTTTTCCTGGTATACATAGGGTTTGTTTTGTTTTGCATACATTTAGAAGGACAAGCTTGAATCTCTCCTCTCCCAAGAACTAGTTTCTAGTCTTTCTGTTCAATATTATGTCTAGTTACATATTAATAGTGTCCGTTTTTGTTTGATCTGAATCTGGAAGCAACACACATTCTGTGGAAACGGGCTGTAATTGTCTAAATGCTTTTATTGTATCCTCTGTATTCCCTCTGTACTACTTGCTCATCTTGAGAAAGCAATGATGTCAGTCTTTGAAAAGTAAACAGTTTTGAATTATTGATTGGTGACCATGCATTCAGTGATTGAGATAAGTACATGTGTGTCCACTAACCAGAAGCCAGATTAAAATGAGCAAAATCCCTCACTAAATGGATCAAGGAGCCAGGAATTTTATTCTCTGAAATGATGTCATAGTGGAGTGTACAGAGAGGGTACTGGAGAGGAAAAACTGGGCTATGTTTTGTTCTTGTTTCCAGGATTGGTTTATACACTATTTAATAGAAATTGAAGCTATCCTTACATACATTTATATTCTGTCTTTAGATGAATTATATGTATTTTTTCCCTTCTAGCATTAAAATTTGGGAAGTGATATGGTTTTATATTAAAGCATTCTGATGAGAAAAGTGCCTAAAATCTTCCGAAGTTTTCAGAAACATAGAATTGTAGCATGAGACTTAACAAATCCAGTAGACTTCATTCACACTATGAAAGAATTGAGGATACTGTGACTATAACTGATTAAATTTGTGTTTTAGATTTACTGTTGTCTGCTGTTTTGAGAGATTGAGCTGTGATTGTGGTAACACTTATTTGCAATTGAAATGATTTTTCTCAGGCATCTGAAAACACAAAAATGTTGATCAAGAAAACTAATGAATTTATTGTAAAATAAACACTTAAAATTGTGTCAGCCTATTAGACATTTTAGAAATGTATACAAGATTAGCTTAATTTAATTAGTCAAGAAAGCATTAGCAGTGCCTTAAGAGCTCCTTGAGGGCACTGTGATAATTGTAACACACGATCCTAGCTAAAAGTAGGACTGCCAACATTATTCAACTTACTTGGTGGCAACCTAGAGCTCTCCATTGTACTTAATTGCTAACAGGAGCAAACATGGACTTGAGGATTGACATTGAGTGCAGTAGTGTGGGAAGGCATAAAGCTAAGCAGCATTTCCTTGCTCAGTATATTTTAGTGTCTCTTACTGTAATTTCTCAGTCTGTAACAATAAATATTTTTTTCTGATTTCTGGGTGATAATGTAGTTTTTATAGTGTAAGCTCATTGATAGGCTTTACTTCTTAAAAAAATCTGTAATGGTCAGCTATTGAAAATACAGAAAATGAACTTAGAAAAGAATTATTTCTTTTAAAATACTAGCTTTCAATGCACCCCTTAGAGCTTTCTAAAAATTAAATTTTCCTTTATGAGAGAGCCTGATTCAGATTAACATATTTCTTTGTTGTCTTTGCAAAGAGTCTTACAGTGTTCTGGATGTGTTCTCCGGCTTTAATTAAAGTGATAGAAAAAGTTAGAGTTTTCTCCACATGCTGGAAAAATTACACTTGCTGACTCAACACCCCCCACCCCGTAAAGCTCTTCAGGGCAATAAAAGCAAATAACTACGTTTTTAAGGAAGTGCATTGTCTTACTGTTGGCGTTTACAGTCACATCAATAAAGGTGCCGAGGCTAATGCTTTTACAGTTCTTTGAAATACATCCTGAAATAGAGAGCTTTATGAAGTTATTCCAAACAATTTCATATAAAGGAAAATTCCCCCCAAAAATTAATCTTTTCAGTGCGTAATAAAATGTCGAGTTCTTTCTGGTTTAGTGGTCTGCTGCTCTTTTGGGACTTAGCAGGAGAGAATCAGTGATCTAAAATGAATCGTGCAGTCTGTTCCTTAGTAGCCTGGGAAATTGAGCAATTGTTGGAAGCAATCTATGTCCAAGTTTCTGTCAAAATACCATACAGTCAGCATTTGTAATCCTTCCATGTTTCCAAAGGGGTGTCCTGAGTTTAATTTCTTCCTATTTATCTTGCCAAATCAGTCTGGGCCACTATCTGAAGTCAGGACACCTCCACAGTGTGCACAGTTTGGTTTGGGAGGCACGCGCATCATGTTTGAAGCTGGCTATCTTTGCTCTCACACTGTTAGCGGGCCTTAAAGGGAAGCAATCCAGGGACTAATCCAGTGAGTGAGTAAGACCTCCAAAGAGTACTCAGGAAATGGTGTTGATATTTAGTGTGCTGCATTGCTTCCTCTGAATAGTGGGCTTGTCCCAAAGTAATATTAATAAAAGCTGCTTCTCCAACTACTGTCTCTAAGTTTAAACTTACAGCAGAATGCTGAACTCATTGCTGAGAGATCTCAGGACAATTTCTGCAAGACTGGCGTACAATTTGGGGTTATGCAGGATAATTAGCTCAGGTAATTACATTCTGATCACCTCCATCCCCCTGCAGTTTCAATTGGGCGTGGTACAGTTCTGCATATCCCACCCTAAATTGTTGAGCATTTGCTATATAGTGTGGGAAAGTTTTTATTCCAATCTGTTGATAGTTTAAATGATTTTGCAGTAAAACTTTATAAACCCCTTCTCAAACCAAAGCACCCAGCAAGTAGGCATCAGTGAAGCTTTCACTGTAGGTGTGGCCATTTTAAAGGTCGCTGATTGTTCATTAGATGTTTTAGTGTTAATATGTTATGTTGTGTGTGGGTAGTATCACTCATGAGGCCACTTACTGCAAAGGGAGCTGACAATGTTTTTTCATCCTTTTTCATCCCTTTTTTTTTTTTTTTTTGTTTTTGTAGTCTTCATGCCTTGCTGCTTTTTCTAAACAATTTTTCCATCTCTGAGTTTACTCTTAAAATACCATCTTTATTACATTTGGAATAGTCATGGCTTATTTTAACCATTCATTTTGCTTTAAATTATTTGGTTGTTGTTTTGCATTTATACTTGCATAGACTCTTTTCCTGAATAAATTTAATTTCTTCTTGTTTGGTAGCTATTAAAACAGGCCACTTTTCAACCAGTTTTAAGATGAATGTGTTACCTTCTGTAAGCTTTTTCATTTTGCGCTGTTGAGTATGTTTATGCTATAGTAGCTTCAACTCCAGTTGAACTAGGTATGAAAGAGGTAGCTTTAGTACTTGTACCAGAAATACAGAGTTTATGAGCTTGTCCATGTTCCATAGTTTTTGTAGCCTGTTATGAATTTTGTGGCCAATGACCAAACTAATGTAAAGCTTTGGTGGAAAGGTTTATGCCCAGTTGCACTAGGAGCAGGTAGTTCAGTTTGGGCATTTTCGTAATGTGGGAATGGGCTTTTTGCTCTTCTTCAACCTCCAGTCAAGTGCTTCATTTTAAATGGGTAAGTAGTTGCGCCAAGCCATTTAAATAACCTGAAATGTAGAAGCTGTTTTTTCTGTAACAGTGGAAGAGATTACTTTCATGAAAATTTGTTGTTGTGCTTCAGCAATCTCTTATTCCAAATACTTAATAACTACCTTCTATTATTTCTCTGATGTATCTTTCAGACCTTGAATGTTGTTTTTATTATGATTTAAAATACATTAATTGTAAGATTTCATATTATGATTTTAATTTTTTTTTCTTTTGAAATACTGTCTTCAGGTGCATTGTAGCTGGAGATACAGAAGTTTTGTATCATTAAAAAACATATTTTGTTCTTTAATTTCACACAGAAGGCCACCTTCCTGTAGTGGCACTTGCTGCAGATGCGTCCTTGCTTAGTTTACTGACTCGAGTACTTGGTCATGTCCAAACTTTAGGGACCTCTCTGTGCCAGGGGTTCTCTCTGTTCTTCTACATGCTATCTTCATTCAGATCATTCTGCATCTTTACTTAGGTTTATAGTAGCACTGAAAGGAGGCCATGTCCTCCAGACTTCCTTTGGGATGGTTTTTTTTTCAGCAGAAACAAGATGGATTTTTGAGGACTAAGGGTAGGGAACAAACTTGTTTGACTGTTTTAATTTTTCCACTTCCAAATCGTAATTATTCTTGAATGTTTACATAAATACAGTTTTTGCTTTAAAAGTCTTAGTTAACATGATCTAGAAACACATGGAAGTGGTTAATGTGATTCTGACTAAAAATGCCTTGCTTTTAGTATTCCTTCAGTGATAAATTAGGAAAATCAGTGGTTTTAAAAACTTCTGTTATGTAGATTTCTAAAAAAACTTCTGAGTGAGGTGTGGACTCCCATGCAGCAAGTAGAAACCTTTTCTGTGGAGACTTGCTTTTCTGAAGGTGTGTGATTTCATGTGTGCTGCAAGCAGTTAACTCCTTAATTGTGAAAACAAATAGACTTGCCAACACTAATGCTTGCTGGCCATTTGATCAGCTGGATCAGGATCAGGTTACTGGTTTGGCTCAAACTAATCCTCTTCCCCACATCCTCCTGCTTCCCCTTGCCTCCCATCCTTCCCTCTGATTGAAGGGGGCCTACAAGGATGTCGGAGAGAGACTCTTCATCAGGGACTGTAGTGATAAGACAAGGGGTAATGGGTTTTAACTTAAGCAGGGGAAGTTCAGGTTAGATAAAAGGAAGAATTTTTTTACCATGAGGGTGGTGAGGATCTGGAACAGGTTGCCTGAAGACATAAATGCCCTGTCCCTGGCAGTGTTCGAGGCTGGGGTGGATGGAGCCTTGGGTGACATGATCTAGTGTCAGGCGTCCCTGCCCGTGGCAGGGAGGTTGGAACTAGATGATCTTAAGGCCCTTTCCAGCCCAAACCATTCTGTGATTGTATGATTATCAGCTGAAAATTCACAATCATAGCATCCTACCTACCCTCTGCATGGGTAGGGGCACCTTCCCAGGTTACTCCAAGCCCCATCCAACCTGGCCTTGAACACTGCCAGGGATGGGGCAGCCACAACTTCTCTGGAAAACCTGTCTCAGCTCCTCACCACCCTCAGGGAAGAATTTCTTCCTAATATCTAATCTAAATCTCTCTCTTTCAGTTAAAGTTTAAATCCATTTCCCCATCTCCTGTCACTACATCCCCATGTCAAAAGCACCTCTGCATGTTTCTTGTAGGCCCCTTTAGGCACTGGAGACTGCTCTGAGGTCTCCCTGGAGCCTTCTCCAGGCTGAACAACCCTAACTCTCTGAGCCTGTCACCATATGAGAGGTGCTGCAGCCCTCTAAGCATCTTTGTGGCCTCCTTTGAACTTGCTCCAGCAGCTCCACATCCTTCTTGCACTGGGGCCCCAGAGCTGGATGCAGTACTGTGGGTGGGGTCTCATGAGAGCAAAGGGTGAGAATCACCTCCCTCCACCTGCTGGTCACAATATCACCCTAGTTTTAGTGAAGGCACAAAGGAGGGGAGAGGAACGCTTGTGGTGGAAATGCTTGGAGAGGAGCAGTAATGCTGGGTTGAGGACAAACCTCGGCTTGCTGTTTATGAGCTCTGTCATAGTTTGTCAGAGGCTTCTCTGTAGCTGATTCTCCCTTTCCTTCGTGAATCCACAACTAGGCCATAGATTGCAAGATTTTTTTGGTTGTCAGACCAAAAGTCATTGGAGGGCACTCAACTTGGATATGAATGGGTGTCTTTTTCTGTCGAAGACAGAGGGAATGTTTGCAAGTGTGAAAATTCCCACTGAACAGTGTTGTAGGTAGCAGTTTCTATTTTTGACTTGTAAACTTTAAACTTCTCTCCACAGTTTTCGTATGTATTAAATAACCTGTAATTCTAGAATTGGAGAGTTCCAGAAAATATAATGGAGGTCTGTTGAAAAAATGAAGCATATCTTCTTGTGCAAAAAAATCAGGGGCTTTTACCTGGATGAGTTGGAAAGAATTTATTTTTTTCGGAAAAAGTCTAGATGATGATATTCTTTATATTCTTAATGGCTGTTATTGATGTAAGCATTACGTACTGAAAAATACCACAGAAGCTGAGTGTTAAAAGTATTTCAATCATCCTGCGCTTGAGATATTCTTTAGGGTCATTATCACCAATGAAATACAGCATTAATAGTTGTTTATTCCAAGATCATCAAGCACTTAAGCATGACTCTTGTTATTTTTCCTTAACACTTGTGGAAAGCCAATAAATGACTGTGTGCAAACAAGTGAAAATGAGAGAACTGCAAGTAGGAGATGAGTTCTTTTAAGCCAACTTTAGCTCTTCATAAGCTATCAGTAAGGTTGACACACAAGGTCCTTAATGAAACTTGAAGTTATTAGTATGGTAGTTAATGTGCTTTAATGGAAATACGTTTCTCTCCCTCCCCTTCCCTCCAGCTTCTTGTCATTTGAAGGCACAGGCGGTATACTTACACTAGATTTTTAGGACATGAAGTTAGATATTTAGTATGTGGCAGTACATACTTTACAGACATGAACACAGCCTACTGTATTATCCTGCAACCTCGAGTTGAGTCATGTTACCGTCTTCCCCCAGACAAGTGTATCAGGTCTTACTTCTTCCCACCAAGCAGGTAGCCAGTCCTCCCGTGGAAGAGGGGCTGAGGGCATTTGCCAGGATAATGTGGGTTGGGGTGGGGAGGGAAGAGGAGCTTGTTAGGATGTGTTGGTGCTGGAGGGAGTGGGCAGTGCAATGTGTCATCCTGAAATTAGGACATAGTGCAGATGTGTAAGGCAAGGTGTGGTCCTTAGTTTGGGCACACCGATGAGAGGGTTTCAGCTACTGAAAATATGTCATGAGCAGAAAGGACAGTTTTAGTCCTTTTTTTTTTTTTCTTTGTGGTGAAGATACTATATAGCAAAGTGGGGAACATAAGAAAAAGAAACAGGATTTGAAGGGATTTATTAGATTCTGGTCAGACGACGTGGCAGAAAATTTGTTTGATCTACTTACTAGGACTTGGAACCAAATAAGAGTAAAACTAAAAATATCTCAGAGAGATTGTGAAGCCTTTTGATTTTTAATTGCTTATTATGCCTAGCCCAAAAATGCATTAGGAAGGATACCTAGCTCTTACCTAACTTTCATCAACAGATCTTAAAGTAGATCTTTAATGGGATAAATTTGTAGAAATTCACGTTTTAATACATACTTTTTACCTCTGCAGAAACTGATACACAAGGGGGCAAGTGGTTTATCCACAATCACTGGACAGAAAGTGTTTTTGGTGTATTTTTTTGGTATGTTTGACCTTATAGTTCAAAGACAAGAAAAACAAGTTATTTGTTAACTGAGGGCAAGGTTATCCGAGGGCAAAGATGAGTGATCAGCTTAACTAATTGGTACACTGGGGACACAATCACATTTTTTCATTAAATGCAGGTTTTGGAAAGACAACTTTTATCTTTTTGTACCATTGGGATAAAAATGTTTATTTAAATGCATTAAATATCCCTGAAATATGTAT
The DNA here is from genome assembly GCF_034315485.1 of Pezoporus occidentalis. NCBI lineage: Eukaryota > Metazoa > Chordata > Aves > Psittaciformes > Psittacidae > Pezoporus > Pezoporus occidentalis. The sequence continues at coordinate 1,366,865 of NW_026915910.1, read as the reverse complement.
TGCATTTCCTCTTATGCCTATTTCCAGAAAACTTTGCATGTTAGTGGAAAAGGTAGATTGGATTTTTTCACATATACTTTTAAAATATTAATCCAGATTATTAATATTCTTGGGCGTCTGAGAAGATGCATTGTTATTCACAAAATACATTTTAAATTATGGTAGGAGTAACTGTAGGACCTGGATTCAGTTTCTCCAAAGTTAGTAAAAGTAGATTTAGAGATGTCCCAAGTCGCTGTTGTCTTTTCAGAGTCAAATGGAGAGGAAAAAGTTACTTTTAAATACCAGAAGCAAAGAAGCCCATGGCAGGGGGATTGGACCTAGATGATGTTAAGGTCCTTTCCAAGCCTAACTATTCTATGATTCTAATAAACTAAAGTTTGAAGTAGAGACTGTTGAAAACCTGTACCTAAAACATTTATTGAAAATGTTTATTTTGTTATTATTGGGACAACAGCAAATATTGAGGTGTTTCATGTTTGTTCATTGGGCCAGAAAGAAAAACTATTTAGAATTGTTTGTACTTCTAACAAAATGTGGAGGAGTAGCATGGATCACTTGAAGACAGAATGTTATTGTGTCTTAATTTTATGTCTTAAACAAGGGAAGAGGTCATAGCAAAGAGAGAAACATAGATGCTGAGAGGTTTAAGACATTAGATTGGAAACTCTCATGTCTGACTTCTGAAGTTGTGTGAGCAATCATGCTAACTTTCTGGGTGTGTCAGAGGCTTAGGTGAAGGGTGTGACCCACAAAGTGGATGGTAAGGAGAGCAAGTTTGACCATGGTGGAAAAGTCAAATATTCATGTCTGCCTGCCTGTGTTTTAGTACAGCTGAACCTGTGGCAAACTAGATGAAGTCTTTTCAGAAATTGCAAGGTGTGGTTGTGGTTTGAATGTCAGCCCTTACTGAAAAACTCGATGAACTTGCCTTTATGTACTTGTTAATGATGGGGATAGAAGTGGTTCATACTCATCCTGTGTTACCAAGACTGCTGGGCTGTAGATCTTGGAATGCTGAGACCAGCAGCATAGCGAGTTCTTTGGATATTCTCTTGGCCAGGAGGTTCAACTTAAAATCAGAAGAAACGAACTTCCCTTCACTATGCCAGAAGTAATCTTTGTATTTTAACTTTAAAATTAATCAGCTATCATGCTTTAGCTAGATGATCCCTGTAATATAACTGAAGGCAAGCCCTTGTTAGTGAGGCCACCCTTTGTATGTGTGCCCTTCAGTCTCACTGAAAGGCTGTATTGGTGGTGTCACTTTTTTCCTAAAAGGTTAGATTGAGAAGTTGTCAGTTTTATTAATTTATTTCTAGTTTGTGTTCTTTCAAAACTTAAGCACTTGCCTGTCTTTTAAGTTAAACTCTGTTAGTATCAAATTATTATTTTGAAATTCAGGGTTGGAAATGGAAGAGACTGCAGGTAGTATTCTATAGCAGTGTTTTTAAACTTGTTTGTGAATGTGTGAGTTATAAACATGTTTTCCATCTTTCTCCTTTTCATGCAAAGTAGAGAAAATAAGTAATTGTGCAGCTATATTGATTTTATTGCTTTATTTACTTACTCATTTTAGATTTTCTTTCTAGTTATAGCACTATCAGCAGTCAACTCTTTTCAGTGAAGATGTATTTTCAGTGTTTGCCCACTACCTCTGCAAGACTCATGCTCTTGAATCTCTTAGCTCAACAGTGAAAGTGCAGCTAACACATTCTGTTTTACTCTTGAATCCAAAAATAATGAAGACTGGCTTGCCAGTCTAGACCACAGATTGTATCCTGTTAACTCCAGTTATTTACTTACTATAACTGTAACTGTTAGTAAAAGTGCTTTCTGTAAGAAGCTGTGCTGGATTCTGGTTGTTCTGGATCACAGTTCGAGTTTAGCAGGTCTCATTTCTGTTAGATCCATACCGTTGCACTAAATACTGTTTTACCTCTTTGTACTTCCCGACAGTATGTAAGCTAATTTTTTGATTCTTCCATGCTTGCTTTTTCTTTGTGGCTTTGGTATGCTTTCAGGCAATTTATGATATGATTAAGATTTTATTAATTCATATTCTCTGCATTCTCTCATCATGTGAGTGTGTTTGCTTCAGTGCAGTGTTCCATTAGGAGCTTGGAGTTCAGTGCATTGGTTCCTGCTTCTGGAATTGCATTATTAATTTCTTAATTTTTAAATTTGGAGGTTGTATCATACATTTCTCTTTCTAGTCCCAGGACATTTTCATGATGTGTATACTGTTAAGGAGTAAGCTTCTGGGTTGAAACTGAAGTACTGTTTTTAATCATAAAAGGTATAAATGGTTTGAGACTCAGTTACTTGAGGGAGCAAGCTGAGTGCAGTGGAATCATTAGACCTCGTTTGCTATAAATGGGAGGAAGCAGTGGATAGACTGCTCTCTGAAAAGGCTTCTCAAATTGAAATTAACTTTTTTTCTTGTTGTAGCATATCCCAATTTGGCTAGTCTCTTGAGTGTAGTGAAAGCTCCATCTCCGTATTTTATGGTAGGTAAGTGAACGTTCTGGATGGCAGTCTAGGTGTGATTTGTTTCCTTAGAGCTCAAATTTTTAAGATTGTTAACTAGAAAATGGAGCTTGGGTTCTTATTAGATGTACCTAAAATTGCAGTGATTTCTCATTCTGGTAGCTTTGTCACTGCTTCATGGTAAAACATTTTGCATGTTAGAGCATCTTCTACAGCAGGCATCCTAACTTAAGTTAATGTTTGGCCTTGACTGTCTCAAAATTTAGACTTGCTTTGCACCTGCTACATTACTGTGTACAGTTAATACGCAGGCAAATAAGGCCCAACTGAAGGTAGTGTCCTACACAAAGGATAACCGGGAATCATCATGTCTGTTAAGTAAACGCCTTCATTACTAGTCTAGCTCTTTAGGCAGCGGCACTGATGTGATCACACTGACAGTTAGCCTGCCCTTCCAGTTTTTGAAGCTATTGCCCAGCATCTGTTCATTTGACTGAATTAGAGATCTCAAAGATATTCAGCGTTTATAAATTTTGTGAATATTGGTAACTCAGTAGCAGAGGGAGACCTGATGTGGTGGATTTTGTCTCCAGGCTTATCGCTGATATTTTGGTTTACCTGCCAGCTGGCCACTTGACATGCATGTAGCTCCAGAGTAACTACATTGCTGTGTTGCCTTTGACCAATAAATGCACAGGGCAAATGAGGAATACTAGATAATGTTGGGACCAGAAGCAAGTAGCTGGGTGAAATGCAGAGAAAGGTGGTCACAGAAGACCTGGGAGGAGTTAGGATTTTTGCATGGGAAAGAGGTAGAAGAGGTATAGGAACCTGTGCATTATTAATTTTACTGCGCACAAAATTGCTTTAATGTTAGCACTTGTAAAGCTTCATTATATGCTTGTTCCTCTTTTTTTTTTTAGTTTCATTTTCTCTGTCTTGCCTAGCCGGTTTAAAACTGGTTCTGTGGCTTACCTTGAAACTCTGCTTCTGTACTGCACAGGGCAGCTCTTGTAGTTTGAGAAAGTAATTACTAAAATTGAGTTAGCAATGATGTATTTCTCTAAGCCTGCAAATAAACTTGTGGCTGATTAAAGCGTAAAGTACATACACGGATGCTTACAGAATGCAGAAGTGAGTATGTCCACTACTAAAATTTTGTGAAAAGTTGATGTTTTGGAGTTGCAGAGTTATGGAAATATCTGGGTGTCTGCCCATGTATTTTACAGTGCTATGCAAGGTGCAGGTGTTTTGTATTGTGTGATAGTTACCTCTGCTACCACTTTGACTAAGCCTTAGTTTTAGATCCTGAATTCTGCTTAATCTAATTTAAAGTTTTAATTATGGTCGTCTGGTATAAGTATTGAATTACATTGGTGTACTTCCTAAAGAAGTGAAATAATGAGGAAGAAAAAAGTCTGGGTTTTGTTTTACTAGACTCAAATGAGTGTTAAGATTGAATCTTAACGTAGGCCTCTTTCTTTCCCTGGGTTTACCTTGAGAGGCTAAAAATTATCAAAGTTAAAACTATGTTTAAAATGAGACGTGAACATGGGCTAGTTAGCATTTAAGACTAGTTTTTAGTATTTAGTGGCTTTTTTTTAAATATTGCCAAAAGTATTTACAAGTATTCATAGTATAAGTAAAACCCACATGTAGCATATTCAGTAAATAAAGATTATATCATAAGGAATGCAGTGTTAATTTGTTAGTATTATAAGTATTTAATATTAGTTAATATTTTTTAATAATATAAATTGGGGAGCAAAATGTTAAGGCATGATGCAGGCAGCCTGTTTCACTCACAACTTGCTCTTCCTGTCGGCAGTGGTTCTGTCCTCACCTCATGTTTTTTTCTTGCACTTTTTACTCATCTGATTCCTCAGTGAAATTATTCACCTCACCAACTCACTCACTGATTTCCTGCTAACCTGGTAGGAAGCCAATATAACCAAAGGAAAGTGAACTTCCGAAGCTTTTTGAATGGGTTTGGTTTATGGGTGGGTCAGAGAAACATCAGAAGAAGATCGAAGAAGGTTGGAGTGGTGCAGCCAGGTAAGGGATTGCATGGGCCAATCACAGGGCTCAGTGGCGCTGAGCGTCTGTGGAGCTGCACCTGTACATTTGAACTTCTTTAGGCTTTGCTACTTTTTAAATACTGTGCTGTGATACTCTGTCTTTCTCTCTTCAGAACAATACTTTTTTTTCTTTTTAATTTTCTTGAGTATGTGAGACATGATGACGTTGAATTCTCTGGAGTACAATTCAAATTGTTGTTAATAAGCCTGATGAACAAATGGGCCTTGTGTGATTATCTCCTTTCATATAAGTAAAATTATCTTCTGTTCTTACGTGCTTACTAAGAATCCCTGGACCTTCGTGTTTGAAAATTGGTTACTCTGTTGTTGCAAGGGAGGACATTTAGATTTTTTCAGTGAAGGCTGTTTCCATAAGCTACAATTGTAAATTATATATGAATATAAAATTTATAGAATGTTGATATTTTTAAATTTTTTTTTTTAGTTCTCCTTAACAGAAGCAGATCCTCCAAAATTTGCTGTCTGACCATTTCTGATATACAGCTCTGAAGTAATCCCTTGCTACAGTCTTTGAATTTTTGTGTTATGTTACCTTTGATAAGCACAACAGAAAAGCCCTCTGGTAGTGTGTAGGTGATTCTCACTGGTGTTAAGACTAACGCTGTTGGTGTGTATAATGCTGTTAATGAACATATTAGACAAAAAGTGCCATGAAAGTATGAAGTCCACTTTCAGTTAGTCCTAACTGTGTGTTTTACAGTCTAAAGAAGAGAACAAGGTCTTGCAAAACTCTTACAAGAAGGAAGAACATAATGTGACTGTTTAAGCATTTTAATGGCAGAGATAATATCAGTAGAATAAACTCATGCTGTGCTTCTACATATCTTGATTTTCCTAAAGCCTTTTTCTCTTTACTGCACTATTAGTTCTTTTGCAAGTAGCGTAACTGTAGCAGTGTCATGTATGATATGCAAAATACAGTGGGTTAGAGAAACCAAATGCTTGTTCAGAAATACACGTGAAGTATTATAGAACAGTTTAATATTTAAAATTCAATATTCTGGTAATGTTTTCAGAATAAACATTTTTAGTATTTCATACAAGCTGGTGATAGAGACTTCCCTTTTACTAAGCTCAAGTTTCCTCCTCTTCTGTTTGGTTACATAAAAATGAGGCAATTAAGTATGGCCTGATGTTCTTTACTTTCCAGAAAGATGAAGGTAGTGATGCTAGCTTGAGTGATAGCCACGTATCTCCTCCCGCCAAACGTACCTCAAAACATGCTGATCCTGTGTGCAAAGACAAATCGAAATCACGCAGTACTGGGCAGCGAGAGGAATGGAGCATCTCAACTGGACAGTCCAGGTAACTTGGAGCCAAGAGAAAAATGAAATCTTACCCATTTTTCCTGTATTGTTAACCTGCGTATACTATTTCTGCACTGAGCTGCAGCTCATGCTCTTGAGTGTACTTTTAAAGTGTGTTATTTTCATACAGTTTTCTTTTACTGGAAAAAGACTCTGGAATGTGGGTTACATCAGTCCTCTTGTCTTTGTGTTTTCTTTCTATGCGTATTTGTGCAAAAGTGGAAAGTAATTTTGAGATGCAGTCTGAATTCTAGTTTCTTCATACATCCAAATTTAGTGACTTAATTGGTATTTTTATATACTCAAGCTATAAAAGACATATTTTAATTAGGAAATCAGTATTCCATCTATGGAATAGATAATGGTCAAGTTTCTTTCCATTGTTGTTTTCAGCCTCTCTTTGGTTATAAGGACTCAAGTAAATTACTGTATTTTAGTGAATATAGCCTCAATCCTACCACATTTTTATAACTTGAAAGAGAAGCAATTTGTTGCATTTTTTATCTCTGATTAATAGTATTTTACAAAACATTCTAGTGCTCAAAAGGTTCTTCACATGAGTACAAGTGATTATGAGACAGTATGTTCCTGGGCCATGACCTTTCAGTTAATACTGGTTCTTTTGTAGCTATGTGTTTCATATTTATGTACAAATCAAAATCATTCTTGCAATGCTTTGTATGTAAGAATGACTCTGATTCTCTACTGGACATCTGCAGGGATGAAGTATACTTTTAAACCATGTAAATCTTTAAATAGATCTCTTTTCTTGCTTGTTTTTTCTTTTTAACACAGAATAAATTAAATATAGCATATTATGTGCCATGGTCATCTGTGAATGTATTGAAACTCATGCACCTTCTGTTTGTTTTAAGTGTAGACTTGTACCTGTTAAAAATTCTAAGAATTAAAAAAATACTGTGGCTAGGAGAATTTAGATCACTATGTCAAATGAAAATTTGGCTAGCATACTGAAGCTCATATTGTTACTCATGTAGAGCCCACTGCGACATGTCTTTGCATCCAAAGCTCTGGGTCTAGTAGTGATCTTGAATTGCAGAGCCTTTTCCCCAAAGTTTTGTTGCTTCTACTGGTTTATCCGAAGTGTTTAAATTGTAATTGCCTTTGAAGAGCTATATTAGGTTTCTGTTCTGAAACTTAAGGGGAGAGTTAATAGTAGGACATGGCATGAGGGAACACTGGAAGGATTAATAAAAGAGATGTTTAGTTAATTGGGGGGGATTCATATAATTGGTATTTGGCAGTTTTGTCCCCATGCCAATGTTGTTCATGAAGCAGACTTTTCAGAGGCTATGTGTCACAAACATTTTGAAGTCATAGTATATCGTGTAACATTCTATGTTTGAAGTTTATTTTCGCAGTATAACTTTTGCTTGGTGAAAGAGTGTTAACGTTATTTGTGTGTCTAATGCAATTGTTTCCTAGGTTAACTTCTCAACCTGGTGCTACACTACCAAATGGACGTAGCTTATGTAAGTGTATTACAGTGGACATCTTCTGTCTATTTTTACATTTAACAATTTTATGTCAATGATTTTAAGTTGCATATATTTTTGATAACCTCACTGATTACTCTGAGCATTTTGACTAGAAAAGTTACTGTTTTGGCTCAGTTTTCTTCTGTCAACATCTTGGATGCTCTCTGTGGACATGGGGAACATTCTTAGATGAAATTCCATTTCTCTTCTCAATTCAGACCTCTTGGCCGCGATCTTGATGTTTTCCTTAATTCCCAAATTTACTGTTATGAACTAATTTTGGCCATCCTCTCCCAGCTGGTCTCTTTAATTTACTTACTCTCTTTGCTCATTTAAAATTTGGCCTTCTGTGGTTCTTTACATAACCCTGCTATTGTTTTAGAGAGACCTGCCTTGTCTGCAGCTCCTGCTACCTTAAGCAATTTTCCTATATGCTTGTACCTTACAAACTTGCCACCTCACTGCATATCTTAGCTAAAGCCACTTCGTCTTTCGTGTCCCTTTTTCATCAATTTTGTCTTGTTTAGTTCGGTGTTGACTCTATATGTTAAACCATAAGCATATTTGGTATTTTTATTATTTATTGTTGTGCCTAAGGAACAATCAGGAGTGGGATCTCTTTTTGTATGGCACTGTACAGAGTAGCTGGTATAGATTTGCTTGTGAAATCAATATATTGTATCTGACCTTTTGATACTGTACTTGAAAGACTAAGAATTGAAACTGAGGCCAAGTGTGCATTTTAGTGTTGATTTTAACTTAAAAATATCAAATGGATATTTGAATGCCAAATTTTTATAATAAAATGAGATTATTGTATAAGGAACAAGCTTGAGTCTTAAGAAATAGATTGTAAAATAACTGATAGCAATTTAAAAAAAATATATTTCTTTAGTGAATATAAAGGGTGCTTATACTGTGCTCCATAACTTGTTTTATTGTCCTTGCAAAATATTCTCTTATTAATTCTTATTTGTGAAAATGTTGTTTCCTGCATTTTGAAGTAGTAATACAAATTTCTCTTAGCTCTCAAAAGCCACCCCCTTCGAGGGGAAAAAAAGGGAGATGGGGACCATGCTTGCATAAACGGAGATATAGAAGTCAGAAAAAGTTGTCGGTCCAGGAAAAACAGATTTGAAACTTTGAATCAGAGTTTATTGTTTGATCAGCTAGTAAACAGGTATGTGGGGATACTTCAGTTGTATTCACAAAGCATCTTAATGATTGTTTTAAAAGTTAGAAAACCTTGTCTTCCAGTGCCATCTATGTGTTTTACTGTGGGAATGTATTAGCATTGAGGTAAGCTAGATTGTGGTTTGAGTTGCAGGCTTGGTCCTGTGCTGTAACTGCCTGTGTTATCCACGCTCTAAACGCAAAACAATTTACCAGGCTTCCACTGAGGAGTAAGCTACTCTGTGTTTACACCTGGATAAAACTGTGTATGTTGGCAGTTATTGCAGAGTGGCTGACGTGCTGTAAATCCACATTGTAGTTTGTTTCTTAGTAACCTGTTTATGTAGTGATACCCTAAATGTGATGTAAATTGGTGATCAGCAGCAGTGCTTGGAAGCATTCTAGATTTTGCTTGTATGATTTTTATCATAAAATACCAAAAGTTTGTAGCTTGTTTTTGTTTTTGTTTTTACCATTCGTTAGTAATTCACACAGGGTGGGTGTCGCTTTTTGACATTTACTGTGCAGACAAAGTAGGTCAGAGAGGGAGGCACGGTCTGGTCTGAGCATAGGAATGGGAGCCAGAAATACTTTTCTTGAAACATTATTTCTCTGTGGCCCTGGGCAGGTCACTTAATATGTCACCATTTTCCCACCTGTAAAATGGATTTTAATAATCACATCTTTGAGAGAGTGCTTGCTCTTGGAAAATGATTTAAACAAGCATTTACTTGCCAAGTATGATCTTTATTGTTAAATGCATTCTGTTGAACCTTTATTAATTCAATTTTCTTTTTCAATTTGCTCAGTAAGTACTTGGTATCAATTTACAAATTTATATTGAGTTACATTTATTTTTTCTAGCTGCAGTTGAATCTTCCTCTCCCCATCAACAGTAGGAAAAAGTCTACCATGAAGTTTGTAATTTGATATGATCATGGTACTGAAGTCTGTATATGAACTTGTACTGTTCACACTGATAAGAGTGTGTCCTGTAATCATTGGAGAATTTTAAGAACAGGTTAGACAAATGTCTGTCAGGAATTATTTAGGTATTGTGTAGTTTGTTCTTGCCTGGCAGAGCAGGTGGACTTTTCCAGGTCCCTCCAACCCTATTTTCTTTGATAGCGAACTGCCATATCATTTTACTTGAAGTAGTTATGTCACATGACAGATATTTTAGAAGAATTGTTTAAAATTACGAGTGGTGCTCCATAATGAAATCTTGACTTTACTGACTTCTATAACCAGAACTTCACAGACTTCTTTCTTGGCAGGCTTCACCCTTCAGATTTCCTTTTAAACAGCTTGAAAGAAAGGAAGGGAAAGTTTCTGCCTTCTTAGAATTATTATACAATTACAGTAGAATTCCAGTGGAAATCTGCTATAATATCTGTGGGAAGCAGTAACTTGGTGTTCAGGACAGGTGGCCAAATAGTTGACTTGGCCTGGGTAATACTCTGTAGTTTTCTTCCTTAGGAGTGAAGCATCTTGGCCAAGGTTATTATTTATACACCTCCATTGTTTTGGCAGCTGTTTACAAATACTTCAGATAATGAAAATTTAGACTAATTAAATAGTAGAAGAGAAGTGGTAGTGAGGTCAAATGCCGAATGATGAAATTCTAGGTGTTACTGATTTAACATTTAAAAAAACCCCAAACCTTTATGTATTAGTGACTTCCTGAGGCCAGGGTAAGATGCTGTAAAGCTTATGGGGTGAAGGCATTAATTGCTTTCCCAATATCGTAATTATGTAGGTGAAAAGCTTTAGTTTCTTATTTGACACCTAATCTAACATCTAAGCAGTTACAAATTTATATGCTACAATTTACTCTGAGCAAAATTTTTTTTTTAAATGTTTAAGAGGCTGCGGTCGGATTTGAACCTTGAATTTTAATAGCATCAGCATTTCTTCTTTGCATGTGGCTTAGCTTATATTCTGTAGGTTAGTCTTTCAGTTTTCTTTATTATGGTTGGTTTTGTCATTAGTTGATAAATTCAAGTAGATATCCTAAAATTTTCAGATTTTAGTTCATTTGTTTTTTTAGTTGACTTGTAGGCCTTGGAATAGCCAAGGTCTGTATGTTAAGTTGATGGATGTTATGTAAAAAGTTGTGTGTGTCTGCTATTTTAAGTCTAAATTTTTTGTGTTAACTGTTGCATATATTTTAGTACTGCTGAAGCTGTCCTACAGGAAATGGATAATATTAACATCAGGAGAAATAGGCGGTCTGGGGAAGTAGAACGGCTACGGATGTGGACAGATACAGAATTTGTAAGTGCAGAGTGTCTCAGATTTAGGATAAAAGTAGTATCAAGGGGAAGTGCATTTGTTTTTGCAGTCTCTGCATTTGTCTGTAGCTCTGTCAAAAGGTTGCAGATTCTCTTCAGTGGATAACATCAAAAAACTTGATAAATTCAGAACAGTATTAATAGTGTATTTATTGCTGAACTGACTACCGTGCTCTCATGATGTACTGTGGTGGTTCTCAGTTGGTTTGAAGCACACTCTGGTAGTCTGAAAACAGGACCAGGGACTTACATGTGCTTTGTTAACTCAAACGGCTTGATACTGATGTTAACTATGTATTAGATGGACTTAAGTACTGAGAGACTTATTTTACCACTTACGAAATGAGGCTGCTTTTGTAGTCTACCCGTGGAGGGCTTTGTTGGAAAAACACTTACGGGGTAGGGATTGTGTAGAGTGTTACTGACTGCAAGCTGCCATTATGAGTGACATGGGACAGTACTGATGGGAGTATATGTTAATTTTATTCCAGGAAAACATGGATATGTATTCTCGAGTGAAAAGAAGGAGGAAATCACTGAGGAGAAATAGCTATGGGATTCAGAACCACCATGAAGTGTCCACAGAAGGGGAAGAAGAAGGTATGGATTGTAAAGAATTCTAAGGGTTTGTCTGAGAACCCTTAGAATTACTTATTATAATTACTTATTATTGCTTTGTACTTAAAACCCAAAGCTCTTCTCAATGCAAGATAGCACTATATTGCACTACAGAAAGTAATTTGGTTTTGGATATGGATTTGGAGTTACTAAATAGAACAATTAATGTGTACACTTCAGTGTGTACTTATTTGCAGTAAGTACTGTACAAGAAGTTTTGGAGATCTCTGGATGGTTTTCTTTAAACAAAAGCAAGTTTATCTCAAAGTAGCAGAAGAAAGCCTGTTTTCTACATTTTTATATACTATGTTTCCATACTCTTTTTTGTAACAGTAAGTAATGGAACTTTCCTTCTAATCCCTCTAGCAATCCTCTGGTGGAAGCCAGGATGTGATGCCTGTAGTCTTACAACTATGCTTGTTCTAACTGGCTTGCTGTTTCTCATATGTTGAATGACCATTACCAGAAGGAATGTGTAATAGTTCTGCATCCTTCGTTTGGGGAATGCATTAATCAAAGTCTCTGTTTTCTGTCCATCCACTGAATTTTAGAAGGCTTGTAGACATACAGCTGGATTTGAAATTCTACTTTCCTTTAGAATTTTGGATTAAACTGGCTAGTGGGTTCAAAAAGTATTAAGAAAGAAGGGATTATGGCTAACTTTGATGGCATGGTCAACAGCATACTTGGCTTCCTTAAGAAATCAGACTCAGACTTCAGGGATCCATACAAGGTTCAGCATAGTGTACCTTGGTTTTGAAGTGAAACTGCTGGAAGAGGTAAGGGTTGTTGCAGTTAATAAGAATGCAGTCTTAATTCTGAGATCCATGGATGGAAAGTCTGGTCCTGTTAATAGATGGACCTAGGTGGTACCGTTATACAGTGAATTATTTGCTTTGTGCAAAAATGATATTGTGCATGATAAAGTTGTACTTATTTTCATGCTGTGTCAAATACTAGATTTTCTGAGGCTCCTATGGGAAAAGAGACAAAAGACACTATTCTTAATTTGAAGGATAATTCCTAAAGAAAAGTAGTAGAAGTGATACTCAAAGTACTTCATAACTAAAGCTAATTTGACTGCATTTTTTTTTTTCTGTTGTTTTTCCAGAACTTTCTGTGGGAAACTAGAAGGAAGTTTGACAATTTGCTGTAGATTTATCTTCAGATTTCCTGTGATTTACCAAGTAGTGTTAATAATCCGAGGGGAACAATTATTCTCAGTGACCATTATAATGTTAATGTTTAGGATGAAGATAGCTCTGGCATCAAGTAGAAGTGTTCTGAAAATATTTTTTGCCCCAACAGAGTCCCAGGAAGAAGATGGAGATATAGAAGTAGAAGAAGCTGAGGGAGAAGAAAATGATCGGCCATATAATCTCAGACAGAGAAAAACTGTTGAAAGATACCAGGCCCCTCCAATAGGTGAGTAACTAGGCAGTGATGATGGGGTCCTGTTCTGTTGACCTCTGAGAATACCATGTGTGTGGGAAGGGAAAAGCTGGATGAGTTGCCTTCATCCCTGACAGAGAGTACCCATGCAACTCAGGGCTGACTAAAGGTTACAGGAATGTTGTTAAGGTCATTGTCCAAATGCGTTTTCAACACTGACAGGATTGGGCATTGACCACCTATCTAGGAAGCCTTCTCCAGTGTCTGACATCCTTCTCAGCAAAGAAGCATTTCCTAATGTGAAGTCTGAATTTGCCCTGATGCAGTTTTGAACCATTCCCCCATGTTTTGTCACCATATCTCAGGGAGAAGAGATCAGCAGGAGCTCCCTTTCCACTTCGTCTCCTTAGGCAGCTGTTGTCCCTCAGCCTCTTGTCTCCAAACTAGACAAACCAGACTAGACAAACCCTGTGGCCTTAGCCATTCCTCACAGGACATACCATTAAGGATCCATCAGGATTCAGTGTAGTGTCTCTTGATTTTGAACATTTTAATACTTCTGCTTAAAATAATGTATTCTATGCATATTTGGTTTAGATTAGCGTTGTATGCAGTGTCCTGTATCTTAAGGCAACTTGGAAATTGAGTCTGTAATAGAGAAATGCTGTGCTTCATTTGTTAAAGAGAAATTTCAAGACACGCATTATGACCAGCTGTGAAGAGGTTTCTGTATGTGGTTTCATGTCCTGCAAATAAAGTAAAAATGCTAGTGCCCTGAATGAATTACGTTCTGTGAAACAAAGCATAAGAGTTTTGATTTCCCTCCTCCTCCCTTCCAATAACATGATTGGTAAAGCAGTAATTTACAACTTCTGTGCTGTGTTTAGATTAGATCCTTATTCAGATTATTCTTTTGTAATTGATATTACAAACATGCAACTTCTCTTATTCAGTGCCAGCTCATCAAAAAAAGAGGGAAAATACACTGTTTGATATTCACAGATCTCCTGCAAGAAGAAGCCATATCAGGTAAGTGTCAGTCTTTTGATATGTAGTTGTTTGCTTCCCCTCAGTGCATTCCTGTTAGCTTTTGATTTTCAAAATGTTCTTGAGTGATTGTACAGTACATTCACATATGTGAGTGGGTGTTGAATTGTATCTTGGGTTCAGATCCTGATCAGCACACAAAAATGAATTTTATAGCACTTCATTATACCAGTAGAAGCTTTGTGATAAACAGAATGGAAACAGGTGTGCTGCAAATACAGAAGAGAGTTGCTGACTGTTTTCAAACTGGTATCAAACTGAACACCTTTTTGTACAGAAGATGTAATGTACATTCTTTAATATATCTGATTCAGTTTTCTGAAATACTGTTGTAGTAAAATAAGAGATTGTTTATGCAGCCTTTGAATAACTTTACTTAGGTCCAGAGCAGAAGTTAAACTATAATACAGGTATTTTGTAAAACTGTTCTGTTGTTCAGAATTAATTAAGAAGAGACCATGTGCTTTAGGAAATACAGAGATTTTTCAAAGACTACTTGGAGGGAAGCACCAAACTGAGTAAGGCCATCCTGATGTGGTTGGAAGCTTTCCTAAGTACAGTTGCTGCCTGATGAACTTGGGCAGCTTATTGACTGAATACCCAGTCACACTTGCTGAGATAGCGTGGAATGGACCACATATCTTATGGGGATCTGCTGTTTTAGTAATGTTCATGTTGAAATCAGATGTTATTGCCCACTGAGATTATTTTGATACGTAATAAAAATCTGCATGCATTCTAAGCCTGAACTGTACTGTACTTGCTGTTTCAATTTTCTTTTTTATAAAAGAATCAAAACGTTCCATTCTACTGCAAAAATGACTGAGTTTATGTTTATTTTGCCACTTCAATAGGAGAAAGAAGCATGCCATTCACAGCAGTGATACAACCTCTTCAGATGAAGAACGTTTTGAAAGAAGAAAATCCAAAAGCATGGCCAGAGCAAGAAATAGGTATCAAAACATCCTTGGTCTTTAGGAGGGTTTGATTTTTATTGTTCGTAAGAAAGCAAGTGGAACTACTCTATAATGTTCATCAGTTCTGCAGACTTTTTTTGATTCTGCCTGTAATTGCCTGCAGATACAGTTTAGGAGGATTCCTGGTTATATATTAAAATAGATTTGAAGTCTTATGAATAGGTAATTAACAATAGTGATTAAAAGATGGAAAGATAAGAATATCTGTTTGATTCAATTGGATTATAATACAAACAACTTCTGTCAGTTAAAATAGGTTTTTGTTCTCGGTGGTGTTTGGTCTGATTTAGTTCAGTACTCTCAATACTAGCTCTTACTCTTCTCTCTGCCTGTTGTTTAACAATACATATTGATACTCAGTGCATATTGTTTTGACCTTATATTTATTCACCAGTTATCTAAAAGCAGAGGATCCATAAGGTATATCAGTAAATTTACTTACTGCCACAGATATAATAGTTGGAGAATGGAACAGGGGAAAAAAAGCTTTTACTCATCTTTTTCCCATCTTTGCTCTCTGCCGCACTGGTCCCTTTTCCATCCTGAGCAATTCCAGCAGTGTACAACTAAATGTAGTTCCAAGTATAACCTGTGTCTTCTTGGTAACTCCCTTTATCTGTGTATTTCGCCTGATGCAATATCTGTTTTGGGGGCTTAAAGCTTCTTCGTGTACAGTAAGAGGCTGGTACAGGTGGATGTGAGTTGTGATTGGTCTGCCAGAAATATTTCTTTCCTGTGGACTCTGGTAAGCTATATTTTGAAATATCTGTTTTCCTTCTACTATTAATCCTTTTCTTACCATGCTGAACATATGCAGTTCCTCACTGTCCGTGGACAGTGTCCTATTCTTTCGGTCAGCATTGTTTCTTCTATGTTTAATCAAAGTAGTCTGTCCAGGCTAGTTCTTCAGGTTGAAATACCTGTATGGAAGCATAAAACTAACTTTTTATTTAAGGAACTTCCAGATGTACAAGAATAATTGCCACAATAAAAAGGTTAATTTTGATTACCTTATCAATCCAGGATGGTTGTATCTTTAGGTACGAAGGCATTTAATCTCTTGGTTCTTCCAGTTGCAGCAAAATGATCAAAACAGCACAATATTTATTTGGTGGATGTTTTGTTGAACAGGTGCCTGCCTTTAAACTTTAGAGCAGAAGACTTAGCTAGTGGAATCCTGCGAGAACGTGTGAAAGTTGGGGCAAGTTTGGCTGATGTTGACCCTATGATTGTTGACAAATCGGTAGGTTTTGTTAGAACTTTGTATTATCCTTCCCTCAATTATACATAACCATAATTCACCACAGCCTCTCATTAGAGCTGAAGTAAATTCATAATAACCATACTGATCTCTGACTTCTTCCAGAGCTGTTCTCAGCCTTAGGCTGGGTCTCTGTAAGTGTCCATGTATCCTTGGCACAGTTACCTTGCAAACCGAATAAACCTCATGTGGGCAACTAGGAGTTGGCTTTTAGAACTTCTTTTACACTTTCAGAATTCATGGAACTCCTCTTGATCAGTACAGTGTTGTTTGTAATTTATTTTCAAAGTTCTGGTGTCCTCAACATAAGAAGGACATGGAACTGTGGGAGCAAGTCCAGAGGAGGGCCATGAGGATGATCAGGGACTGGAGCACCTCCTGTATGAAGACAGGCTGAGAAAGTTGGGGCTGTTTAGCCTGGAGAAGAGAAGGCTGCATGGAGACCTCATAGCAGCCTTCCAGTATCTGAAAGGGGCCTACAAGGATTCTGAAGAAGGACTCTTCATTAGGGACTGTAGTGATAGGACAAGGGGTAATGGGTTTAAACTTAAACAGGGGAAGTTTAGGTTAGATATAAGGAAGAAGTTCTTTACTGTAAGGGTGGTGAGGCACTGAATGGGTTGCCCAGGGAGGTTGTGAATGCTCCATCCCTGGCAGTGTTCAAGGCCAGTTTGGACAGGGCCTTGGGTGGCATGGCTTAGTGTGAGGTGTCCCTGCCCATGGCAGGGGGGTTGGAACTAGGTGATCTTAAGGTCCTTTCCAACCCTAACGATTCTATGATTCTATAATTCTGTAAGTAAAGGTACTTTTGTGGAAAGGTGTTTCAATACATGCTTTGTGTGCTTTGTTTTTTTTCCCAAGGTACGTTTTGATAGTATAGGGGGATTGAGCCATCATATCCTTGCACTTAAGGAAATGGTAGTGTTTCCTCTTCTGTATCCAGAAATATTTGAAAAATTCAAAATTCAGCCACCAAGGTAGGTCTCTTTACTTTTATTGTTGTATTTCATTTTATTAAGTTCTGAAGAATGCTTCTCTTGAAAACCCATAGGAGATTGATTATTTCCCTGAAGTGTTTTCAGTTCAAATAGACTTACATGTTTGCTACCCCACTTGTCTATCAATGTAATAAGTGGGATGAAGTGTTAAAAAATTCTGGTTGATTTTTCTTGTGGTAGGAAGTTAAACTTTGTGATTTGGTCAAAATAAGACTTCCGAAGTGTTCTGTTTAGTAGTACCTTGCCTTTCTTCCATTATGTCAGTAAATATTTTACTAAATCAAGCTAAATGCTGGTGTTTCTTCTATAGAAGTAATCTCAATAATGTTATAGTGTGGTTTTAATATATATCAGGTGTCTTGGTGTGTGATTTAGGTGGGTACACATAATCTAAGTAAATTAAAAATTTTGGGATATTTTTGTCATTTGAAGGACTTGAGTCTCTCCAAAGAAGTAACAGACACTGATTCAAGTATTACCTAAGATTTAATTCTTGAGGAAGTATTTGGCTTGTGTAAAACAATCCTTTGGAAATTTAACGTGCTTTTGATTAATGTTCTCTACAAAGCAAGGATTTACTGATTTGAAGCATAAAACAAACTTAGATCTTATGAATTATGTTGAACACACTAAGTAATGATAGTAGAACTTCAGTCTTTCTTCTCCAGGCTCCCTGTCTTCATTATAAAATTTGACTTGGAGTTTTTCAGGAGACATAAAATGAGTTTGTGACTGTGTTGATCCATTTATCTTCAGGGGCTGTTTATTCTATGGTCCTCCTGGAACAGGTAAAACTTTGGTAGCTAGAGCTCTAGCTAATGAATGCAGTCAAGGAGACAAAAAGGTGGCTTTCTTTATGAGGAAAGGAGCAGACTGTCTCAGTAAGTGGGTTGGTGAATCTGAACGTCAGCTTCGACTCCTTTTTGATCAGGTTAGAAGAAAATACATACTTTTCATAATTTCTCTCTATGTTGTTTGTTTTTGGTTTTGGTTTTTGTTTTGTTTTAGACAGCCAAAGTTATTTGCAGTTGAAACTAAATAACTAAATCTTCATAAATAGGACAGGATTTGTCCAAATTATGTATTTAGATGAAAAAATAGAGGAATGCTGGCAGCAGTTTTTCTTGCTCTGAAACGTAAAGAAGAAGGCTCTTGGTTTGTCCATTAAGGAAGCAGACAAAGTAGTTTGGGTAAAAATTGGGGAGAAAAAAAAAATTGGTGAGTTTGAGTTTGACTAGCATGTTCAAGATAAATGCTACATAGAGGAGGATGGAGGATTGCATCAGTTGTGTGCATTTTAGTGTCCTTATTTGGCTTGGAAGGTGATGGACAGAAGAGAGAGACACATAAAACAGTGAAATGCAGTTTTCATACACAGGTGTCTAAACAAACAGGTTAGAAGCAGATAAGATACTGTTCTCTGTAAGTTTAAGGCATCTGCGTTTGTCTCTAATCTCTCCAAAACACAGTAAAACTGATACACTGGTGCCATCTTGCTTATTCAAAGGAGAATGCAGTCTTTTTTGCTTTGAAAGGGTGCAAGGGGTGCTGGGGTTGAAAATTCAGTTTTATTTTCAGACTGGATACTTGTAAACAAATGTGTCTCAGTATGTATGTTAGTTTAGCATGTCTTTATAATAAAATGTTTGTTCAATGTTGATGGATGAATTACGAATTAACAGTGAATTTTGGTTTTTTTCTTTTGCATACCAGGCATACTTGATGAGACCCTCTATAATCTTTTTTGATGAAATAGATGGCTTGGCTCCAGTCCGTTCTAGTAGACAAGATCAGATTCACAGGTAATATTTCTTGTATGCTACCATTATCTTGGTACATCCTACATTATCTTGGTAAACTCGTAAGTGTAATTTTACTCAGTTCCCAAGAAAGGTTTTTACTTTTGCTTAAGCCCACTTACACTAGAAAGGACAGATTGTTGATTTGTTCTGGCATCAAAAGTCATCTTTGCAGTTCTTCAGGCAAACTGTAGTTTGCTGGGAATGGAATTGTAGTGGAGATTACCCTTCTGCCACATTATTAACTTCAGGATTTCCACAACCTTTCTTCTGGTTGCTGGTTTTGTCCTGAAACAGATTGTCTGTTACCAATCCAACATAAAAAAAGAGTTTGAAAAATCTGACTCTAAAATAATGAACTGTAATACTCTGTAAATGAACTGTCATTTTCTGGGTGTGCAGATTTATCTTGAGTTGCTATTGTGTCATTTTTTTTTTTTATGTTTTTTACATCAGTTTTCTGCTCTCTGAAATTTTTCCTGTCTACCTTCAGTCTCTGTGTTACTGTGCTTTTTAGAGCAATGCACTTGTATCTTTCATCCTATACATGGCATTTGTCTGTATGTCTTCTTCCATTCAAATGAGGGCATCAGGAAGGAAATTTTTAAGCCAGCAGGTTATGGCAACCTCTGTCTCAATGCATCTTTCTTCTTGATGCATTTTTCTTCTGCTACAGTTGCTCTAAACAGGACAATGCATACTCTGTTCATTAGATTCCTGAACCCACATTTCCCACAGCATTTAAAGGAGGAAGTTTAAATATGGTGTAATCCCTACGGGAGTCATAATACTAAGTATAATACAGATGATATTAAAAGTTTCCTTCGTATTTTGAGACTTGAAACAGTTGTGCAACTGGGTTTTTTTTAAACTTTTTTTCCCTTTGAAACTCTGAATGTTGCAGTTGAAAAAGTAAAAATTCTGGCAGTGTTCCCTCCACATTCTTTTTTTGAAAACTCTCTTTTAGCTCTATAGTGTCTACTCTTCTTGCCCTAATGGATGGACTGGATAATAGAGGTGAAATAGTTGTAATTGGTGCTACAAACAGACTGGATTCTATAGATCCTGCACTCAGGAGACCTGGTCGCTTTGACAGGGAATTTCTTTTCAACTTGCCTGATCAAAAGGTAAAACTTTATAAAGGAGATGTATACTAGAAATGTTTCTTAATAATAAACATCTGGATGCCTGACAACCAAGCTTATGAAATAATAAAATGCATTCTTACTTGTAAGAATGTTTACTTTTAGGAAGACACTTTTAGTAAAAACACATTCTATATGTAAAGTTGTACTGAACTTCAAATCTTCAGAATATAGTTCCAACTAAATGGAGAGCTAAATTGTTTGCATTAACTTGAATTGCTGATCTAAAACCTATGGTTTTATATGGATTTGTATAATGACACCTAACTATTGAAGTTTTGGAAGTTACGGTAAGAGAAAATAGCTTTATTGACATGTTGACTGCTAAGCACACAACAGTTGTACACAAAAAGCCAGACAACAGGAACATTTCCTTTTTCTAGGCTTCTGTAATCTCAGCCATAATTTATACTTTAAATTTACTTTGCATATTGATGGGTGTATTTCGATTCTGTAGAATTTTAGAATTAAATAGATTTGGAATTCATGTTTATGTACAGTGCTACTCTGCAGTAAATTTGTTGGTGAGGCATTTGTCAGTACAATCTGTTAATCATAGGTGCAGCAATTAAAAATTAAATTTGAAAATTATAATTCCTCATAGAACATGAGGTTTGATCTTTTCATGTATAATAGTGTTGATTAAATAGCAATTAAAGTGTGCAACTGGTATACTGGAAATATTACTGTATGTATATGAAATTAAAAAAGAAGGGAAGACTTGCTCTTGACTTTTGAGTGCTAAGTTCTGTTTTATGCATCTCGGCAACATGTCAAAATCAGGTAAAATAATTCTACATTCACCTGAATAAATAACATTTTTGTCTAAAAGTATTATGACATGGAATTTTCTTGGTAATTCTGGGGATTTTTCTCTCTCTCTCTCTTTTTTTTTTTCTTTTTTTAATGAGGCACGGAAGCACATTTTACAAATTCATACCAGGGATTGGAACCCCAAATTGTCAGATCCTTTCTTAGGAGAACTGGCTGAAAAATGTGTTGGTGAGTGTTATAATGTTAGTACTTTTACTATAGATGCTTTCTCTTCTGTGTAAAACCTCGAAGGTATGTTAAATATATTGGGATATTTTATTATTTCTACCTTTCTAAACTTCTGTACTTTCAGCAACACACTTTTTTTTGTTGTAACAGAAATGCTTCTGTCTTGCTAAAACAAACTGAGTAGCTAGTAGTCGTTTGAAAATACAGTTAATGTTTCCTTTTTGTAACATCACTGTCCTCATATAGGATACATACCCTCAAAATTAAGTGGGAATCAGAATCTTTAGGTAGACTGCACGTTATAGTAATGTATTACAGGAGAGATAGGGACACTTGGTTTTGTTGTACCCTCTTGTGGAAGGGAAAACAAAATCAATACTTGTGTGGGTTTTTTGTTTTTTTTTTTAATTTTTTTTTACTGACTCGCATGCTCTCCTCTGACATAAATTCACCAAACTAACGAGCCTTTCTGAGGATGAATTTTTTTTTCCAGATTGCTAGCACAGAACAACCTCAAAGGTAGATATAGGCGGGGGGGGGGGGGAAAGCACCACACCATGAGTACATTAAATAAACCTTTGGAGCGCCCAAAGACCTGCTGTACTGAATGGAGGATGGTTGTTCAAGATAAACCTGCTGCTTAAAAGTTCATCAGAAATAAACCCATATATTTTTATAGTGAATTTAACAGAGGAAATGACCCTAAAACACAAATCACAATCTCTTCTCAACAATTTGTCATGCAAAGATCCATTCTCTGTCAGTCATCTGCTTGGACAAGCACTGAAGTTCTTAGAAACAGGATGGTCTCAAATACCTGTGCATTGGAATCCATCATCAGAGAAATAAGAACTTTAAATAGAACATCAGCCCATTCAGTCATCTACAGTACATCCGAATTATCCTCTTCATCTACAGGGACATCTATGATCGAAGCAACATCCCTCCGCTTTTGATGCACAAAGACCTCCACAACTTCTGGTGAGGAGAAAGCATAACTGTCCAGCAAACACCAGTTTAAGCTTTGCCGGGTATAAGAGAGCATGTGCCAAACCCATTTTGTGTAAATTCTGCTTGATTTGTACAAGGACTTGGTGCTGCTTAGTGGGAGAGAGGGGAATAGGTGGGATAAAACCCAGTTGTCTTAGAAAATTCACTGTATTTCTGCATTGAGAACAGAAGTTTGTATTTTAACATTTCAGACCATCGGGAAAGCTGTTTGTAGGTTTGATTGGAAGCCATTCTGTGTGCTCAGTAAAGCCTGTTCTGTGGAAAAGTCAGCTTACAAAAAGAAATACCATTTTCTGTTTCCTTTGTTTTTTCTACTGTCCCAACTACTGTGCACTTGATTGTCTCCATTCGGTATCTTGGAATTTAGCTGTTTCCATACATCCGAGATTAAAACCTTCTGACTATTGCAAGGACTTTTTAAACCAGCTAAAGTAAGACTGGTTTATCTTCTTCATTGTGAGATTGCCTCATCATTTCTATAAGTGAAATCTGCAGGAACTAATTATTTAAACAGACTTTTCCAGATTCTTTGCAGCCATTGCAAATCAGGCTCATTGGCACACTTGTCGTATATGATACAGTATATACTGGTCTGCGATTTCCTCTTGTTGTGCAGGTTTTCTTTAAAAACCAGCAAACGTTCCTCCCTGCAAAAAAAACACCCAGCACTCTGCCTTCCCCAGGTAAAAGCTGTCTAGACTCAGCAGGCTTTTTGCACAGCATGGTTTATACCTCTCTCCGATTCAGCAAACTTGGCAACACTTAACTACAAGAATATGGATCCTGATGAAGAAAGCTGCTGGAATACTCCCAAAGTAAATGACTTTGGGGAAGCAGGTGTATGTGCGACTCAGAACTTTTTAACATCCAGGGGTGTTATTATAAATAAATTAGAAGGGAAAAGCCCCAAGACTTGTAAAAAATAGGTTATTTCCTGAGGGTTGATTTTTGTCCCAGGTGTTATGGATCACATACCTTTTTGGAGATTTCTATGTGTGTGAGGATTAAAGAACCCACTTCAGTGAATGGCTGCATGACTGCAGTGTGTGCGAGACAAAGTGAAGCAGCTTGGGGAGAGTACAGAATTGCTCAGAAGACCTCCCACTGATGTCTTATTAGTACCTTCAATGAACACAAGTAATTACTGTTTTTTCTCCTTACTGGAGAGGGGCTCCAGATACCCTGAACTTTTAAAATCCTTCCTTCTCTCTTGTGCTTACTTCATTGTTCTGAATGATAACTTCCTGTAGGTAGAGAGACTGCTACCTGTTAACTCAGTCTTATAGGAAACAAAACGAACTAGCAACCAAAAAAAATGCATCTGTCATCTTGCAGCTAAATCTTTTTGTGGTATAGTAAGTTATTTAAATATTGCTAAATAGAATTGTAAAGAAGCAAACCATCACACTCAAGATGTTAAAATATGGTGTTAAAAATACTCTATCCTGTCCTTATTACTGCAGGAGTATTTTGTAGCAAAATGACACCTTATTTCTCTCCTAACCTATTGTAATGATGTAGGGATTAGTGTTTGTTTTTCACAATCTTTTGGAAAAAAAAAAAAAAGAAAAAGAGAAAAAAGCAGTTATTTCTCATTTCTATCATCGTGCTGAGTTGTTGGCTAACTCTTTTCCCCTGCAGTCCATTTTAGGAGTTGCAGGGAGTTGTATGACAAATTGAAGAATTGGTCAAATTTATTCACCTAAACATCACCCAGTTCCATAGCAGTTTGTTGCAGGTTTTTGGGCGGATATTAGGCAGAGTTTTAAAGAAGACATAGTTTCTGCACTGTAGGGGTGGAAGAGCATGGCTTTAAAATTGCCGTGGTCAAAGTGCAGTCCTTGGAAACCTATACAGGAATCCACTTGTTTGCCATCCTACTCTTTGAAAGTTGTACTTCAAAAATATTAAGCATAGTGTGGTGGTGATGGGTAGAGCAAAATGGGTACTTGACAAGAATACTTGTTTTGTGCTAAGTTAAGGCGTGCCAGTACATTTTGCCTGCCAAATTGAACATCCTTTGTGAGCTGCTTCAAAAAATGGAAGGAAAAACACTGAACCTTGGTGTTTATATTAGTGTCAATTTGGGCAAAAATAGGTTCAGGTTATTTACAGTTGGCATGATAGATTTTATTTTGCTTTGACAATACTTTACTACATTTTTCTTCCTCTTCATCAGTGTGCATTTACTATTTAGAACTAAAAATGCTTTTTAATGTTCTGTGGGATTTTCCAGTTTTCCTGTCACTGAAATGGATATACAATATGCACAAGAGAGTCCCTCAAAAAGAGAGACCAATTATTAGTCTTCAAATGTAATTGCACCTGAGAAATGAAAAGTAGAAATGGAGACTAATTGTGTATCTGATCACGTGAGAATTTAATTTTTAAAATAGGCTACAGGCTATTATTTCCCAATTTTGCAATTCTTTGGAGATGTAGGAGCGGTGATTTAAATGACTGTTAGAAAGTGATATTACAACGTTTATTAATAGAAAAATTGGAAAGGATGTAGCTCCTGAGCTGCTGAATCTTTTGTCATGAAGATACTAAACTAGTTTTTAAGGTGACAGGCATTCAGGGTGTTAACATCTCTAGCACATCTTTGATTTAAATTTTGATTTAGTGTCCCCAGCATTTTTTGTTTAATCCACTGTGCTTGTTAGATGAAAAGTGGACCTGTTTAAATGGGAATGTGAACAAAGCAGAATTTAGAGAAAAAACCTTGGTTTTGATTTTCTGGTGCACCTGTAGTTACTGTCTTAATGGGTTCACATGGTTGATGGAGTTTGCCTTCATGGTTTTGATTATTCATGGTAGAGGTTAGCTAAATACAACCTTAGTGCTGAAAATAATTAGTTTCCTGTTGATTAGTATAGTGGATGTAACACATTTCAAATGTCACATGTATTTATTTAAGGGTAACTTGTGAATTGCTAAATATATATAACAGTCACAGTGAGTGCTCAGCAAGTTTATACCATTATTGCTACTAATCTTACTATAAAATTGGAAAGCTTAGTTTAGAAGTTGCAGAAGGAGTCTGATATTTATGGTGATCTTCTGTTTGGTGGGGTTGTTTTTTGTGTTTTTTTTTTATTCAATTTTTTTTCTTTTTAAAAAGTTATTTTTCAAGTATACGTGAGAAACTCGTCTGGAATTTGAAGTCTCACCTGATTTAAGCCACCTTTGTAGCTGAAAAAGTTGGTATCTTTTATTATTATCTACCAAATTTTTATGTCTGAAAGATGGGGATGGAAGATTGTCTTACGCATTGCTTCCTTTTTTATTTTTCAACACTGTGTATGAAATCAGCCTTGTTTGCTGTTGCCGTATGGATCTTGTAAAAGTGTGCATACCAGCAGCACATCAGAGGGTAGAGAGAGAAACAAGTCAGGGTTCAGTTTTGGGATTCTGTGCTTCCAGAAGACCAGTGCAATAATAGAGAAAGAAAATGATTAAAAAAGAAAATACAGAGAAGAAAAAAAGACAAAAGCTGTAGGACTGGTAGGAGGATAAAAAAAAGTTAAAAAAAGAAAGTTGACTGAGAATAATTTCACCAAATAATTGATTAATTAGTTTCTATAAGCACTTTGCAAACCCATGAACTTTTATGTGGCAGGCCCTCACTGTAGCATGTTTTCCTATAGCGACTATAGTTCTCTAAAAGACTTTTCCCACTGGAATGGTGTTTCATGTTTTTTGAAAGGTGGAACTATGGTGCTACAAAATAACGTGGCATATTATTGTCTCTTGCTGAGAGATACGGAAAAATTCAGAACAATTTTCAACAAGAGGTTTCATCTCTTCCATATTCTATTCACGAAACACTTCTCTTTATACTGCTCATTTTCTCAGTCTGTAAAAGTTTAAAGTTGGTAATGTTCATCCAGTAGAACAAAATTACTATTAAAGATTATATTTATGTAGAGACACTAAAATAAAAAAGGAGGAGGGGGACTGCCTTGTTAAAATTGCACACATACTTTAGACAATATTAAGAAAAAGAAAGCCATGACAGAGCAATAACCCTGGGATGAAAATACATTATATATTGTGCTATATAGTGAAAACGTACGTCAGTGTGGAATTAATTTCTTACTGTGTTTCAGTATTCCTGGACATAATTTCTTGGTACACAACACAGTCACTGGATTATGACCTGATGCCTTTTGGCAGATGCTTTGTGGACGTTAACAATTAAGTATTACTGATTGTTTTTAGCTTTAGGCATGTATGTAGCACAGCAGTGCTATTTCATGGACGATATTTTTGGTTTTGTGTGCACTAGGGTACTGTGGAGCTGACATAAAAGCACTTTGCACTGAGGCTGCCTTGATTGCCCTGAGACGACGTTATCCCCAGATTTATGTGAGCAGTCAGAAACTGCAGCTTGATGTTTCTTCAGTAGTTCTCAGCGCGCAAGATTTTTATCATGCAATGCAGAATATTGTGCCTGCTTCCCAACGTGCCGTGACATCTTCAGGACATGCGTTATCTCCTGTGATCAGACCACTGTTGGAACGTACCTTCACTAACCTTCTTGAGGTTTTACACAAAGTGTTCCCTCATGCTGAATTCAGCCAGGGTGACAAAAGTGAAGGTATGTGGTTTGGTTTGGGCTTTCTTTTTGCAACTGCTGTTAGAATTTGGAAACATTTCAGCTGGCTTTCTTGTATTGCTAGTCCTAAACCTGGTGTGTATTTGATTCAGAGTGTTAATATGTTAATACAGTCCACTTGGATGTTCAGAATTATTTTTGCTGATTACAAGCTGTGGAATTTAGTAAACTGACCTGTATAGACCAAAATCCCATAGGAACAAGTGCCACCTGAAAAAAGGAGAACCCCCAAGTAATTTGCAAATTAGGTACAAGAAATAATGGAGATACTCAGGCAAAACAAAACTAAGTAGTAAGATAATGCTGTGTTGGTAGTAGGACCTGGAATTGGTGCTCCTGTGTTAGTATGTTAGGACCTGGAATGGGTGTTCCTGTCTTGAGTGTCCATTATCTGTGCCCTGTCCTTTGTTGATGGGGCAGAAGCAGGCTGCAGAGGAGTGATGTGGGGAGCTTGCAGCACAGTTGATGAGACTGCAGTTAGCTGAGATACCTAAGCCTATGCAATGGTCATTGACTGGTTAGGGAGAAAGTCCTGAGGCTTCCCTCCCCTTGAACTGGCCTGATTCACTCCTCATCCTCTGAGGTGCTTCTGCTGGCTTCGCAAGCGGAGAACTATTTGCTGTTTTGTCAAGTTAGCTTTTTGACAAATTAATGGCTAAACTCAACTCACTAAGGGGTCAGATGTATGCCAGAACACTGCTGCAATGGGAGCAATGTGAGTGCAGTGAGAAAGCAGGGAATAAGAAGGAATGCAACTGACTGTTTTGACTGCAGTGAGTCAATAGGTTCTGTTTGTTTTTTTTTGCCTAGTTCTTTGAGACACACTTTAATAGTTACCCTGGTCATTTCTTGGAAGTTTAATTTGAACAAGGTATCTTAGTTTTGATACCTCCTTTTTCTGACATACGATTTTCTACTGTTCTTATTTGGGATTGCACTCATTCCCCCAACTGTGTAAACAGTACTTGTGGTCGTGTGTGATTAATTTGAAAATAGTCCAAATCTATGACAGCCATGACTTCCTTTACATTTTTACTCCAGGGCATGCTTTCAGACTGCAGTCCAGGCAGCTAAAGATGATCCTTGTGCTGGCAGCTGTTCCTCCAGCCCAGCTGTCCACTTTTGCTCTGTCCCTTCCAGTTACTCTAGTACTTCAGGCCCTTTGTTAAACCATTTTAGCCAGCAAACCCATCCAAAAATGATATATTTTTGTCGGGTTGGTTTTCTGCTGACTGTGGAATAGTTGGAGGTTTTAGTAAGTGTTGAAGTTGGCATGAGATAGGCCTGGGAGCGTGTAGTGGTTGATAGGGGGAAATGATCTGATTACATCTGCAGTTGGGTTGTATTAGGCTCCCTTGACCAGATCAGGTTCTCATAACGAAAGTTGTTTAAGGTGTTAAAATCTCCATATACTGTTAACTTGCTGGTAATGCCCAACATAGAGATAGTCATTATTGTTGAAGGAATGAATTAGGAGCCCCTGGCTTTCTTGTAAAGTTCTAGTTCAGAATATTTTCCTCAGTTACATTCTTTACAATCCTATTTATTACTACTTATTGCTTACAAAGTGAGTTTGGAAGCATTTATTGATTTAAATAGTAGTTTTACTAGATAATTCTGCTGCTATGGCTACTTTAAAATATTTGTAGATAGTCAGTTTTGAAGATACATGGACTAAGGTTTCTTTTAACATTTCTGTTGTACCTTGATTGTTATTCTTAACCCCTTAAACACCCCAAAATATTGAATAATAAGCTTAATCTGTGTTAGAAGCAGCAAAATCCACTTTCATGTACGATGATTATAAATGTAAATGTAGATTACACACTAGGGCTTCAGTTTTTCTTAAATTTGGAGCCAAGTATATAGCAGATGCTTACTCATGTGCTTACAGCCTGCAAGTTTGGTTTTCTACATGCTTTGAGTTCATTAATGATACCTGTTTCTCATAATTCAGTGAGTCAGGCGCACAAGCAAAGAATGTCACAGAGGCTTGATGCTTGGGATTAAAAGATGGGCTGCCATTTAAAATAATTATGTATTTTAGGAAATGAAAGGCGTGTCCAGTGCATGACCATAGGTTTTACCCTATGGTCTAACCTATGGTCTGCCTTTGATATAGCAGAAAAATTCTGCCTATTTAGAGACTGGAGGGAGCCAAGAATTAGGAGGCCGAGTCCATTTGATTTGAAGGCCTGTGCTCTTGCCGGAGCTAAGTGTCGAGCAGCTTCTGAACTGCTCTTTCTTCCTATGGACTAGCTTTCATTGTCTCTTAACAATTTCTCCTTGGACTGTATGTCTGGATGCATAGCCCTTAGATGGCATCTCTGTCCAGCAATTAATGTTGCTTTGAAGTTAATTCCTTTGTCCTGTGGTGGTGGTTTGATCAGTCTAGCGGGACCTGTGCCATGGCTTCATGTAAATCAGGCAAATTATGCAGTGGGTCATATATCTGAGAGTAGCACGTCTCTCTCTATTTCACCCTTCCATTTCACAGCAGTCCATTTTCTAAGCAGTGGTGGCCAACTTGAGCTACTGTTAGGTTGTCCAGTGGTTGCCCTGAGCACAGTGTGCTGCAGTGAGTCTGGGATGTTCTCAGAAATGCTGCTCATTTCATTGCAGAGCATTTGCTTTCTCAGGAGACCTGGCCTCTGCGCTGCTCTTACTGTTCAGCTGAGTGGCTTGTATAGGGTAACATCAACTGAACTCTTTTCCTGGGGCAATTAAAGATGTTGCAACAGTATTTTCCCATTATCAAATCACAGCAGTCCACTTTTAATCCCCCTGTGGCTTTGGTGACTAATTTAGCTGTACCTGATTTTCAGCTGTCAATTGATTATTTTGTTTTAGTGCCATATTTGTAATTTTAATAGTTGTTTGTCCCTGCAGCCTGCCTTTTGAATGTAATCAGTCTTTTAGATTTTAGTTTCTGAAAGTTTATAATGTACTTCAGTTCATTATACTAATCTACTAGCAAAGGGATTAAAATAGGTTAAGGTGTAGTAAATGAACTTGGAATGAATTGAAGTGACTGTGATAAACAGTAATTTGATACTCTTTGGCAGATGATCAGAGGGTGGAAAGCAGCTCTTCATAAACATATTATCTCAGTAGATGTGCTGAGAATAATTTTGGAAGAAGTGTGCCTGTAAAAATTTGGGCGCTTAGAGCAAGTAAATAAGTACAAAGTTCTGCGTAGTTTGAGGAATTGCAGATTTTGTAACTTTATCCTTGAAAAGCCTCTAGCTGTGAAATAAAACCAAAGGAAGCATTTCATAACAAATTAAACGTTTGTATTCAGGAAGTTGTTCTGCTTGATGGTTTAAAAATATAAATTGTAATTATGATTAGACTTCTACAATATTTAATTTTTGTTTTTTGAAGTAATAAGTACTTATTATTCTGTGTTCTGATAGTTAAACACATTTTTTTCTATGTTTGAAAATGTGTTATAATTTACATGAACAAAATTGTAATGTCTTTTCTTGCTTGTTGTGCCTATATTGAGAAGTGACAAGATTCTAATTAATATATTTCTTGGAACAGATGTACCAAGTTTAATATTAGATGATAGTGAAGATGAGAATGCTTCTTCAATTTTTGAGACAAGCTGTCACTCAGGATCACCAAAGAAACAGTCATCAGCTGCTATACATAAACCCTACCTTCATTTTACAATGTGAGTGTTTCTATAAATACATGTAATCAGATATGTAAAACTATTTGTCTTTGTCGCTGACATGGACAGTGGGATTGAGTGTGCCCTCAGGACGTTTGCCGATGACACCAAGCTGTGTGGTTCGGTTGATACGCTGGAGGGAAGGAATGCCATCCAGAGGGACCTCGACACACTTGTGAGGTGGGCTGATGCCAACCTTATGAAGTTTAACCATGCCAAGTGCAAGGTCCTACACCTGGGTTGAAGCAGTCCCAGGCACAGCTACAGGTTGGGCAGAGAAGAGATTCAGAGCAGCCCTGCGGAGAAGGACTTGGGGGCATTGGTTGATGAGAAAATGAACATGAGCCGGCTTCACTGTGCGCTCACAGCCCAGAAAGCCAACTGTATCCTGGGCTACATCAAAAGGAGTGTGACCATCAGGTCAAAGGAGGTGATCCTGCCCCTCTACTCTGCTCTCGTGAGACCTCACCTGGAGTATTGTGTGCAGTTCTGGTGTCCTCAACACAAAAAGGACATGGAACTGTTGGAACCAAGTCCAGAGGAGGGCCATGAGGATGATCAGGGGACTGGAGCACCTCCTGTATGAAGTTAGGCTGAGAAAGTTGGGGCTGTTCATCCTGGAGAAGAGAAGGCTGCATGGAGACCTCATAGCAGCCTTCCAGTATCTGAAGGGGGCCTACAAGGATTCTGAGGAAGGACTCTTCATTAGGGACTGTAGTGATAGGACAAGGGGTAACAGGTTAAAACTTCAACAGGGGAAGTTTAGATTGGATATAAGGAAGAAGTTCTTTACTGTTAGGTTGGTGAGGCACTGGAATAGGTTGCCCAGGGAGGTTGTGAATGCTCCATCCCTGGCAGTGTTCAATGCCAGTTTGGACAGAGCCCTGGGTGACAGGGTTTAGTGTGAGGTTTCCCTGCCCATGGCGAGGGGGCTGGAACTTGATGATCTTAAGGTCCTTTCCAACCCTAACTGTTCCATGATTTTATGAAAACTGTGTAATTCTACATGAGGAGAGGTATCAAAGAAGATCTTTTTGTTTGTGGTGGCAGTGCTGTTCTGTAATAAAAACACTACTGTAGGGACAAGAGTTTTAGATATGTGAATGATCTTGGGAAGGGCCACATCCTAGACACAATACTCAGAAGTAGTTTGCGACAGGCAGGTGGAGCGTAGAAGTAAGGATGTCAACAGCAGTTCTTAATTATAACAGATTATTTTGATTTAAAAGATGAAGAACTGGGAAGAGAGGTATGTAAGAATATTTTGGAGGGATTGTTTGTTTTTCCTGGGTCTGAAGTATTGTTGAGCTTCTGCAGCTGTTTGGACGCATTATATGACTAATGCATTCAGCATTTCTAACATCTTTTCTGTATTGTTTTTTCATGGAATGTTTTTTGGAAAATGGAAATTTAGAAAGCATGTGTGAAATTTGGATGAGTCTTCCCTGTATAGATTGGACTGGCTACAGTAATTAACAATGATAAACTAACATTTATTTTCTTGTATTAAGAATAGTTTTAGACTACTTTTTGAGGGGTTCTGCAGGGAGTTTGCTAAATAAAGAAAATGAGGTTAGGGAAAGCATACAGTAGTAATACTGTTTAGTAGAGCCATCTTGTGGAAAACTGCAAAAATTTTTGTGTAATGCGCATAGTACATACTCAAGTATTTTAATGCCAAATTTAAGCTTTTTATTGGGAGGTTGCGAGGGGGGAACCCAAAAGCAAAACAACAGTATATGTTTGGGTGGATATGTGTTTAAATAAAATAATGTTGATTAGTATATTTATTTTTGTAAACTATGTAAGCCTCTCTTAAGCTATCTTTCTGAGCATTTTTGATCACTATCTATGTGTGTAACCACTGCCAGTACTGAAAAGCCAAAAGTCAACAATGTTGACAGCTGTTACAAAAGATTTAACCTGAAATAAAACCAGCCAGGTTTGTTGCACTGCCCGAGATGATTGATGTGCAGATAAAAAATGCTTTAATGAGGTCAGAGGCAAATTAATTAAAAAAGAACCCTCTTGTTTCATAACCAATTTTCTATACATGGGAAAGATTTATAGTGGAAAAAACAAATGCTTCTCTCTTCATGTCTCACTTGTCCCCCCAGGGTAACCCCCACCCAAAACAAACAAACAAAACCCCCCAAATCCTTGAATGCACTCCTTACAATTTCTTCTCAACAGCAAAAGAAAAAAATAAGTTTACCTTTGCAGTTTTTCCTTCAAAATCTTTTGTCTGTCTGAAAATCTACTGAATAGAAGTGTGTGATTATGCTAGAATAGAAGAAGAATAGTGATTTATTCAATTGTATTTTTTAATTAAAGAAATCTTAGGTGGATTTTGGAAGTTCGGGTAGTACTTAAAAAGATGAATGGATTGACCTGGGATTCCTGATGCTGCTAAACAGATGCTGTAGTAGTTAGGACTGAAGTAGACATGATTAAATGAATATCTTCACTGGAGGTCCATGAGGTCTTCTTATATGCTCAATAAATTAATTTTAAATAAACCGGGTAGTCAGAATTTTCATGAATTTGGTATACGCATGATTTTGCATAGATGGGTTTGAATTGTTGTGAAATCAAAGAATAGACAAAGCTTGAGCTTTGGAGACTTCGGAGTAGTGTTAAGGTATAGTAGTTTTAGTTGAATCTTTTTTCACTGTCATAGGAACCTTACCCATTACTGAAAATCTTCTGGATTCTAAAATACCTTACTACATATATTGTTCCATTAATAACATTGGCAAGTTCATTTTACTTTGCAACTTTTGCTCTGTTGTAGGTCAGCTTATCACCAGCCAACCTCTTACAGACCAAGGTTACTGCTATCTGGAGAGAGAGGTTCGGGTCAGACTTCGCACCTTGCTCCAGCACTGTTGCACACTCTTGAAAAATTCTCTGTACACAGGCTAGATCTGCCAGCACTTTATTCAGTCAGTGCCAAAACGCCTGAAGAATCATGTGCACAGGTGACATTACAGATTCTTTTGTAATGAGTAAATTATGTAATTCTGGAACAGATTAGTTGAATCAATATAAAGGCAGCTAACTGGAATGTAACTTTAAATCTAGGTTTTCATAGGCTCCTTCTATTTTCATGTTTAAAAGAAAGGGATCTCTAGAGGGTGATTGAGATCTCTCTGCTGACTAGTGAGAGTAATTACGCTTTTAACTTGCCCCCTTAGTCACATACCTAATACCCAGTAAGTTTAATCTGGGTATTCAGTTCCTGAATTTCGTTTTATTAGCTTGTGTATGTATTGGTGTGCTGTGGTTCTGGGTTCATATACTCAGTTTTAAATGTTTCAGGTTTCAAAACAGTTTGTGGTGGATTTTGCATGGATTGCAGTCTAGTTTAATTTTCATCCTGACTGTTCAGTTTTAGCAAGTTTTTAAAGCATATATGACAAGTAGTTGTTCTGTAGTCTCCCTAGCACATAGACTTCCTAGCTAACAGTCACGAACACATGTTTAGAAAACCTTTCTGTTTAGATAATTACATTTTACTGGAACATTTGTATATAAAATATCACGAACATGAGTAACTTACTAGTCCACAAGAATTTTATTACTCACAAGTGATAATAACAATTCATTTCTTAGTCTAAGTACCACTGTTTCTTCTAATTAGATCTTTCGTGAAGCTCGAAGAACAGTACCAAGTATTGTTTACATGCCTCATATTGGTGATTGGTGGGAAGCTGTCAGTGAAACTGTGAGAGCTACTTTTCTGACTTTGCTGCAAGACATACCATCTTTCTCCCCTATATTTCTACTGTCTACCTCTGAGTCCATGTATAGTGATTTGCCTGAAGAGGTAAGTTTATACTGGAAGCAGGCATTGTTAAGGGAGGTATGTGCTCTTCAGAATGTTTTGATCATGTAAAACCATTCTGTTTTGCAGTGGTTTTCTAATGTAATTTAAAATATGTAAAACTGGAAATGTAATATTAATTAAATGTTTGTAATCCTCTTTAATGAGGACTGTATGCCCATATTACTGATTTTCATAATCTCCATGCTACTTTGAGAAGACAAAATTGTTCATTTTGACAAATTACTCCACTGTAATTAAATGCAGATTTAGTCTAAAGGCCTAACCTTTAGCTTTACATATTCTGAGGCTCAGGATGGGGGGGGCTGTTCCTTTTTTTTTTTTCAACAACCCTTTTACTGTTGTGTTGTTTTTTTTTCTCCCTCCTGCCCTTTCCCTTTTTTTTCACTGCAGAGGTGGCTGTTGTTGGTATCATGGGGTACTGCAAGTTTGGTTACTGCAGAAAATTCAGTGAGAATTACAAGGATTTGTTTTCCCTAAGCTGTATGTGCAGCTTTCAGTAGAGTTTACTATCTTCTTTCCTGTAGCTAATTTTGATAAGTTTATTCATGTATTTTTGAGTGGCAGCTCATTTTTTTTTTTCCTAGGTGAAATGTATTTTCAGAATCCAGTATGAAGAGGTTTTCTATATTCAGAAACCAAGTGAAGAAGACAGATTGCGATTTTTCAAAGGGTTAATTCTTGATGAGGCAGCAATGCCCCCACCAAGAAGGAAACAGGCTGGTAAACTAAGTTACAGTAAAAACAATTATAATGTGGTCTGAATGTTTTGTGATGTTTTCCTTTTTCAAAAGGTATGGGTAAATGACAGTGTAATTCACATTTGACAGTGTTAATCAGTGCCCAGAATAAATTTTGTGCATTACATTTATCAGGTTTGGAAATGGGAGAGTTATGGGGCTAAACATGCAGTCATAGTCAGATTGATGAGGCAGATTAAGTATATAATCAAATCTGGATTGGCGTAATCCCAAGAATCATTGTCGTGTTACTATTTCCATTGTCTGACTTCTTGTTATTTTCCCTAGCTCTTCGTGCTCTGGAAGTTCTTCCGCTTGCACTGCCATGCCCTGCCCGCGAGCTGTCAGAAGCAGAGAAGCAGCGAATGGAGGACCAGGAAGAGAACACATTGAGAGAGCTGCGGTTGTTTCTCAGGGATGTTACCAAGAGGCTGGCCACAGACAAACGCTTTAATATCTTCAGCAAACCGGTGGATATTGAAGAGGTCTTGTTTCAGTAATGTGCAAACAATGAAGTTGAAACAGTTAGAAAAAAGAATATGAATTGAAAAAAGGAAATTGATGCCAGTAAAATAAATGCTTGATCCATGATTTTTCCAGGCTAAAATGCTGTTTTGTAGCTGGTGAGGTAGCCACAGCCTTGTCATGTGTGGTGGAAGGAGTTGGAGCATGTTCTTTGGCTATACCTTGTGCATTCTTGTCAATTTTATAACTGAAATCAGCATTTAGAAATGCAATTGCTCCTACTGCTACCAGTGCTCCTGAAGTATTTGAAACCATAAATATAATTCTTTAATAAAAGCTTTTACAGCATTGTAATCATAGGCATGATAATATTGGGAAAGTGATCTGTGTTCTGTAATGTATTCAGCATTAATAGTATTGTTGAATAATTTCAGCAGTAATGCTTGTGGATGCCATTAATCACAGATGGTAGCACATTATGAGGCATTAACTGGTTGATTATGGTGTGTGCACACCTAACTGAGACAGTTTGATCTGCAAATCTATTTTCAGGTGCTGCTGTATGAATAGGATTGTGTTCAGTCTGAATTTGAGATCAGATGCTGGTGCTTTGCAAGCTTGGTAATTAAAAAAAATGTTTAATTGCTTCTGAAGAGAAGCATCTTTTGAAAGATACTAAGATACGAAAATGGGATATTGAAAGTACAGCTTTGTAAAAAGTGGATTTGCAGCTTTAATTCCTTGCAGGATGAACAGGCATCTTTTATGGGCTTATATTTGAGGTTTCCATAGTGGCTAGTAGCTGTTTTTAATAGGTTGACAAGAGCTCTTCAATGTGTGAGCATGGTCTGAGCAGTAACTGATTCTTATTATGAATCTGCTTGGGAGGTCCATTATTGTAGGAAACTCTTCATACTTGCAGTAAAGGCAGTCCCTTTCCCCTAAGAACTTGTGGTCTAAACTTAGGTGAATAAGGAAACAAATTACCATGCTTGTTCTGTAGATGGAGAGAATCAGAATGTGAATTTGTTATTTAAAGACTTGCCAAAACCCTTGCTAGTTTATCAAAGCACTAGAAATTAGTGTAATCCTTTTTGTCCCACTTGGTGCTTTTAAGCGCAGGATTATCCTTTCCTACACCAGGCTGTCTGCTTGACTTTCTTTGAAAATCGAAGCTTGTTTCACTCCTACCTGTGTTGCAGAGAATGCTGCTATGTGATAAGTCAAGGATTTTCCTGGCTAATTCATCAGGAATGTTTACAGTTTCCAGCGAAGATCCTTTCTGATGTGTTAACAAGAAAAGGAAGCCCGTGGCTTGGCTTTCCAATCACTGAACCCATTAGCATCATGTTTCCATAGAGGGAGACAAAAGAGAATTTTTGCAATTTTAATTTTTCACCAAAAATTTCAATGTCTATATTTAAGGCATTAGGTTATAGACTAATAAAAGTAATGAAAAAGTAATGCATTAATCATAAAATCAGAATGGTTTGGGTTGGCAGGTACCTGAAAGATCATCTAGTTTTAACTCCCTTGCAAACCTTCCACTAGACCAGGTTGCTCAGTGTTAGTTTATAATTTTTTTAATGACTGTCTACAGATATATTATTTAAAAAAAACCCTAAAACTTATGGAGCTGTTACAGCTTTATTTGAATATGTATTTAACTCTTCAGTATTTGGTAGCCACCATCATATGTGAGTAATTTCAAAAGAAAAACGCAGTACTGTTTCTGGGGCTGCCAGTATTTCTAATTGATTGTAAACTTCATCGCACTGAATCTGTCAAGCATAGGGTTTTTTTCCTTGAATTAAATAACAAATCCATAGATTTTTTTTTTGTGAATTTTGTTAACAGCAGCTGTGCTGGTGCATTTGACTATCAAGCTTGAGACCCTGATGGTATCGTTAATTACATTAAATACTTTTTAGCGTACCCAAGTGGTTGCTGAATCTCCAGTTATGAGCTAAGCTCCTAGTAAGCTGCGAGCAATGGTACAAGGCTTTCTCTTCAGACTGTTCTGTACCATCAGTCTAACATCTTCAATCAAGAAAACCGGACTTTTTTTGTTGAATGAGTGATTGAGGGAAGTGTTTAATAGAAGATATTTAAAAGCTGATAATTTGACTGTTCAGTTTAATGGGAACTTTTCCTACAATGTGAACTTCCCTAGTTCATCCCAAGGTTTTGAGTTAGGCTGATTGCCAAGACAGTGTTATAACACAAAAAAAAAAATAAAAAATCAGTCTAAATAAAATTAAAAATACATGTACGTTTAAATATGTTGTCTCAAAAATACCATTAAGTTAATTTTGAAAGATATGTTGGTGAGCTACAGCTTTGCAAGTCTTGTGTTTTTAGTCTGATTAAACCTCTGTTTTTAACGTTTGTTCAGAAATTAAAATCTTTGGTTAATACGTTAGAGCTAAACATATGGAATGAATATATGAGCATAAAGATATGAAATTGGCAATGTTCAAATGTAATGCATATTGTTCTGTGTCATTTCTGCATGCTGTCTGCTTATAGGTTTCAGATTACCTTGAAGTTATCAAAGAGCCAATGGACCTATCAACAGTAATAACTAAAATTGATAAACACAACTACTTAACAGCGAAGGATTTCCTAACAGACATTGACCTGATCTGCAGCAATGCATTGGAGTACAATCCAGACAAAGATCCTGGAGGTAAGGATCTACCTCGTTTTGGCCTACCCAAACCCAAAAGCGTGGTGTTTAATCATGTAGTTGGTTAGTATTCAAGCATATAAATAAACTACATGCTGTGTGACAGTTAGGATAAGCAAGTGCTAAGGCTCTGTGCTTTTAGTATTCTGAGGCATGTGGGGTACTGGGGAATATTGTAAGAAGAGAAGAACTACAGCATTCAGAGTTGTTTTCTAATAAATAAGGTTTTGTAGTTAATTTTCAAATTTACGGCTCCTTTTCAGTGAATAGACTTTGTATATGCAACAAAACCCCAATGTGATTTGGAGAGCTCTGTAGAGAATCCTACACGCAATCTGGCAGTGGCCTGCTTTATTTCCATATTGGCTTAGAACATGAAATCCTCACACGGAAATTAAGATCTGTGTATTTGGGGATAGAAATAAACCAGGATAAATCATCAGGCAAGAAAGTCAGTTGCAGCTGATTAGGAGAGATTAAAAGGTATTGTCTTGACAAAGTGTGATGGGACACTTTCAATTAAAATGGAATTTGTGGATTGAAATGTGTGTAAAAGCTGTTAATGCTCAAAACTAAGGAAAGAACATCTTAATGTTCTCTTTGCTAGTGCCCCCTTATAGTGTACATTGCCAAAAGAAAGCCTTCAATTGGCAGCTTCAAGAGTCATTAATAAAACAAAAACAACAAAGTACCCTTTTAATGTAGTTGTATTTAATATAGGTGATACTTGGAAATCTGGGTCCATCTACAGATGTACTCCAATGTGCTAAATATTTTTAATTTAAATCTTGTGCAGTAATTTTACCAGGTTAAAGCCTGTTTTTTTTTTTTGTTGATTCTCAAATTTTTGATTTTCTGAGGCATTTGTGAAACTAAATACAAAATAGTCACGTCAAATAGTTGCACATTGCCTTTTGAACACAGTGCTAGTTTATCACTGTAAAAGATAAACTTTATGTCTTCAATTTATAATGCATTTTGTTTTAAAATTAAAAAAGAACATTGATTACATACAGCAGAAGGTTTTCTGCCATCTTTATAACACTTCTGAGGACTTCTGATGTGTAATTGATATGAACTAATCAAAGCCTTTGATTGACACTTGGGATTCTGGGTGTCTGAAGAGTGTCTGTGCAGAAGATGAGGGTGAGACATACTTCCTGCATGTGACTGATGTACCCTTGTGACTAAGTGATGGGCTTTGGGGAAAATTGGCATCAATATATACCCTTTGTTCTCATTTCTAGGCCATTTGGATCTGTGAGCTTGGTTTTTTAATTCTAGGAAATACAGTCTGAAGAGGTTTTTTTAAGTTTTACAGCAGGTATTATGTGACTGCAGTTCCAAGGTCAGATCTGCTCAGGATCAATAAACAACACAAGGCTCAGGTTCAGTGTGTCAGAAACATAAAATAACAAAGACAGCTTGGGGAGCATTAGTGGCAGAAGTTTTCATGTAGGGATATTTTGGTTTTCCTTGCTGTCGTAACTTAGCTGGGAAAAATTGATCTGGCTATTTCTAGGTTAAGTTCTGGAGTTTCTCATCATTGAGTAGGTAATGAAAGATAGTTCTGTCCTCTGTGTTGTCACCAGTTGATGATGTATTGCTCTTCTGGCATGCAAGATTTTTGTGAATATACTGCTGAAGCAGCGCATCATGTCTATTCAGAGTAAGCAATATATGTGTTCAGATGCATTAACTTAATATTAACTTATAAATGTTCACTTTCTTTAAAGCTGGGCTTATATGCTTGCCTCTGCTTCATGCTTGAATTTACAGAAGAATCATACTGTACCTACTTCTGTCATTAAGTTGGAAAAGCAATTGGACTACCAGAGTAGCTGGTTTTATATACCGTACAGATATTGAAAACTGGCTTCTTTGAGGTTTTTCTCCTGGTACTTTGCTAAAAAATTTCAGATAGGTTATATAATAAGGTAGGGTTTTTTTTTTTCTTCCATTGTTTGACCAGGAAATATTCTTAAATGCATGGAAACATAACCATTGTGTGTTAGACATAATAGCATTTGCCTCTTTGAAGCACGGTCTGTGGAAAAGTCTTGCCCATCACACAATTAGAAGAAAGTCGTAGTTCAATCAAATACTCCTGATTTGATTTCTTTTTTCTTTCTATTTTTTTTCTTTCCTTTCTTCCTTTCTTTTGCAAGGTCATCTTAAACTGTGTTATCTGACCAGCTTTTTAAAGTCTTAACACTGCAAAATTACATCTGCAGAGAATGCATTATAATTTCTTTTTGTGGTCATAAACCATAATGCTTCACAAATACGTGGTTAAAAAATTCTGGCTTCCAGTTGATTTAAGTGGTGATAGATTTTCCCAGAAAACTTATGTAAGGTTCATTGGAGTGGGATACTGGATGTTCTTTTTCACTTAGCGGTTTTTCCAGCTGTAAAATTTGCTGCTTCTAGAATTATAAACCTTGTTTGGTAAATGTTCACTGATATTCTTAATTGTTGTCTTTAGTGATTATTAAAACAGATTAAATCTGCTAATTGTATAATATGTTGTAGACATTAATGTTGATGTTTGCTGTTGAAGTACCTCCATCAGCTGGAAAAATAATTCAGTATGGATGAATTGACAAATTAAATATGTTTGTACTAATGGCAAACAACGAGTGCTTTAGCTTTCATTGAAAAGAAGCATTCTAGATGTCAATTTTCTCCACACATGGGCTTACTTAATAAGTTACCATTATTTTCAAATTTCAACAGTGTTGGAATAATTTCTTTTGTGTGTTTCAAAGGTATGGGAATTGGTCTTTGAGAACATGTTTTTTTATGAGTCATGTTTAGGCTTCCAGTGTGGGCAATATTTTTTTTGTCCTGTTCCCCAGATAGACATGAAAATGTAGCAAACCTGAGGCTTATTTCTTGCCAGGTTTTCTCAATGGATTAAAATAAGAAATAGCTATTCAGTATTAGCAATAAAGTAATCTGGTTTAGCACAGTTTTGAATTTTCTAGTAGTTGGTTAAATAACAAGCAATAACTTCAGGTTTCAAAAAAACAACAGGGGAGGAATGTGAGCAAGCCAGGTCTACCTTGCAGTTGAAGGAGATATCCAGAATGATTTTGCAGTATAATTGTACAAATGCTTGTAGACTCCAGTGGGTAAATTCATCCCTGGACAAGTCTCTCTGTTACTTTTGGGACTCTGCACGGTACTGCATGACACTGTGTAGATCTGCCTGTGAGAACTGGCCACACCTGCTGCTTCTAGCAAGTTTCTAAAGATGGCAAGTTGATTTAGGTGTATTCATCATTCGCTGTTTGCCACTCTTGATTAAAGTAATAACTGGCAGTTCTGAAAACTCCTGTATCTCTTAGATAGCTGGGTTGTCATTCTTCAGCATGCTAGGGTATTGATCTATTTACATTTTCATACATTTGTAGTATTTCCCAACTACTTGTCTCTGTATCAGTGTTGTAATATGCAGTACAGAACAACATTAAAATGGTAAAAAATTCATGTAATTGTGGTAAAACTAACAAGTGTGCTGTCCTGTTCTCTAGATAAAATAATTAGGCATAGAGCATGTACTTTGAAGGACACTGCTCATGCTATCATTGCTGCTGAACTGGATCCAGAATTTAATAAGATGTGTGAAGAAATCAAGGAAGCAAGAAGAAAAAGAGGTATGTTTAGCTTCATTTATCATAGCATAACATATATGGGATAGAAAACAGAATTCACAAATGTCCATATAAAAAATTAGTTAAGGTGAAGTACTGAATACATGTCAGAGTCGGGCAGTGCATGTTAAAGGATAACTGAGCTCAAAACTTGTCTTTTTCCATGTGTGTGAGCTGGTCTGACAAAGCACCATCCTTCTTTACAAAGAAGGATGTATTGCCTGCTGGCACAAACAGTATCACAGAACATGGTGAACAGATAAATGTTGGGATTGCTGTACTAACTGAAGGTATGGTGAAACCAGAGCTGCATTCTGCAAATTCCATGTCATGCAGCGTAATAACAATTATGATAAGGGAGAGAAAGCATTTAAACCAGTGGATTTTCAGTTTACCCTGTCATGTGCATATGTGTAGGTTTGGTGATAATCTGTTGACTTTCCTCTTTTTTTGATTAAGAAACAGCTGTTACATCCACATTGAGGGGAGCATGAGGCTGGCAGTGTAATAGCCCAGAGTCAGAAAATACAGCCCCCTATAGTGAAGGACATCGCTAACTTCTGTTTTGTTTGAATTGGTGCAGTTATTTTCAATTCGTAGTCGATACAACTCCAAGTCTGTGGACAGCTTCTAAAGTGACTGAGAAAGGTAATCAAAAGCCCAAATGTATTCCCAGTATGGGAACAGGGCTCTGTTTACATGAAGGATTCTGTACGTCCATGGAAAATTTTTACAGTTTTGAAAGTTGAAAAAGGTTGAAAATCACTGAACTCTAACATTCAAACAAAATTTCATGCTGATTTAAGGGCTACTGATTTCAATAATTCCAACTTTATCTTGGCAGGCTGTTTCCTGCTTTTCCTCCTGCTTTGGTAAAAAACTTGCATTATTTGATTTCTAAGTTGAATTTGGCTGGTCTTAACTTACCGCTGCTGGTTCTTGAAGTGCTTCTGTCAGTAGACTGAAGACCTTTTATTAGTAAATTTCTTTGAACTGTGCAAGTATCTGTAGGCTTTCTCTTCTTCAGGTTAAAACAGATACAGTTCCTTTTATTTTCCCATTCAGTCACACATTTATTTTTTTTTTTTGTGTCTAATTCTGTACAGGCTTGAATTATGTGTCTTGAATTGTGGATAAATGAACCAATTGTAATTCACTGTGGTTGTAAAATAGAGCTAATATAATGCCTTCATTTCTCCTCTGTACTTTTCTATTACGAGTATAAGAATATTCACAATTCTGGCCTTAGTGTCACGCTGTGAGCTGTGCTCAGTTAATTATCCATTACGAGTCCCCCATGATTGTTAAAGGTTATTGCGTCTGAGGTTAAAGTAACCGTTTGTAAGAGCTCTTCGTTACACAGAGTGACTGTATAGCTCATAGCCCCTCCTTGCAAGTCTTGCAAGAGCTAACTGGAACACTGCCCTGCTTTTCTGTGGCGATGACCAAGCAATATATGTTCTGGTGGCAAAACCTGCAGGCCCCCTTGAAGAAAAAGTGTGTTTTCAGAAGTCATAATTAAAGCTGGTGGTTTCATGCAATCAACTTGTTGAATCATAAAAAAGAAGGTACTGTTGGTATCAGATGCTGGTTAGTGGACATTCAGATGTAGGTCGGTGACTAACAGCACCAGTGTGACTGACAACAGCTCACATACAGCAATGGCTGGGTTTCAGAGTGCTCTCTGTGCCGCGGCATGGAAACTGTAACAGTGTCACAGATACCTGCAAATCACATTTCAAAGATACTCATGCTTCTGGACCCCACATTGTGGTGGTTTCAGGAACAAATGAGCTCTGTAGTTGGTCCAGCTGCAGAGTGTGGAAGGCTAGGATCACTTACTGGGTTAGCAAGGACAGAATATTTGGAACACACGTAAGAAGCTTTGTTAGATTAACTGCTTATGAATGAAGAAAAGTGTATGAAGCTTTTGAGGCCCGAGGAAACCTCATGCTGTAAGGCAAGCACAAGAGGTTTTCCTGTGCCTGGATCAAGCGTTGTGTCAAAGATTGTGGTGTAGAACGTCAAGAAGATGGCACTTTGGGCATGTAGTCTTGGTCATTGTAATGGATAGAAGGCATGTGAATGCTGATCAATGCTGCTGTTACTCCCATTTTGCTCTACAGAATATGCTCAGCAAGCTGGCAAATCAGCAAAATCACAGTGTATCTGCTGGTCTAGACTTTGACACATACCTTGTTTCAGAACATTTTGGACAAGGGGTAACAAAGGCATAACTTGCATTTTCTTCTTTTGACTGGATGTCCGCAAGCTTATTAAGGGATTTCTGGTTTCTTCCATGTATTGATTACCAGATGGTCAAGTATAGAAGCGATCCCTAGGTCCTTCTTCTTCCCCTCTGCTTCATAGTAAGAGTATATTTTGAAATAGTGGAATGTTTCAATGAGGAAATACTTGAGAAAAACTGTGTAAGTGTAAACTGCCTTTTACTGTCCAAAAGCTTTGTGCCACTGCTCACCTAAATGCAACAATGGTAGCTCATGCCAGGCCATTTGCCTGAGTGGAGCTACCCGATGAAATCATGTTGAATTGGGCAGCCAGCCTTGTTGCCTGACCAGTGTATGAGACAAAGTGGTGGGGAATTGAACCCTGAAGCAAAGCCTTAAATGAATATTTAGACTGAAGTCACAGTGAGTGTTCTTCATTGTTAAGATGCACAGCAGGCTTTTTTTCAGCTCAGAATACCTTGAGCTTCTCTTCTCATGTTCCTTTAAAAGTGCCATACTAGCATGTATGTAGTCTGATGGGGGAAAAAAACCAAAAACATGTAGTGTCCACACTTCTC
Organism: Pezoporus occidentalis; assembly: GCF_034315485.1. Classification (NCBI taxonomy): domain Eukaryota; kingdom Metazoa; phylum Chordata; class Aves; order Psittaciformes; family Psittacidae; genus Pezoporus; species Pezoporus occidentalis. Next base: position 1,322,250 of record NW_026915910.1, on the reverse strand, counting down.
CACATCCGCATGTGTGTGTGGAATCAGGTTGGTAAAGGATTCAAGACTTAGCAGAGTAAATTTCTTAGCTTGCTAACAGCACTGTAGTGACAAAAAGGGTGATAATGCGAACTGTGGGACTATGAAAAAGAAGTCCAGGTTTATCATGTGGATCTACTAGCAGTTTTTGAACTGACTAAAACTTGTATTAATGATGTTCTTGGAAGAGGTCAAGGTAGTGTTGCAGTCACAGATTGAGTCAGAGTGGGTGGCTGTGGCCATCAAAAAGGAAATCTGCCTTCTGACAAAAAAGAATGTACCCTGTACTTGGTTAGATCTGGCCAACATTTTCTTGGCTGTATTTGGAAAGAATTCAACATTCAAGATGAGATTTGGATGGAATTGAGCAAGCTGATCTACATGAGGCTTCTCATACGTTCTCTGGAAATGTTATGAAGTGTTTCTGTCTGGAATCACAGAGGAGTTTGGAAGGCAAGTGACATATACTGTAGGCATTTTAATCTTTACCCAGTTGAAAAGCCGTCGATTTTCTGAATTGTGCCACATATGAGCTCTTAATTTCTTTCTGGGATACTGAAGGATGAGGGTTAAGGCTAAAAGGCTCCATGTCAGTTTTGTTTCACAATTCTCTTGGCAAGTTATTTAGCAGTCTTAATAGTTTTGAAATTGAAGGTATTTTCTACATTGCTTTTTTTTTCCACAACTTCTCTAAATTTTTGACAGAACTGCCATTTTTGCTTAGTACCAGGACTGGTGACCAGTGTCAAAAAGAAGTACTGCAGTGTAACAGAATGATAAACTTTATAATAGAATTAGAATATAGAAGTTAAACTAGAATTTCTTCTTGCATTACTGAAATGAGGTGCTGTTGTAGAAAGATGATGAATGTAATGATAGCAAATTCTAAGTTGCTAAATTAAGAGTGATGTATACTAGATGATTGGAATTGCAGCTTCTTGTTGAAACCAGCAGATGACAAGGTAGATAAATGCTGGATGTTTTGAGTAGTGAAATGACTTCTGATACACAGGTTAAGATATTTGTAATGGTATCTAGAAACTTACGATGTAACCAATAACTGCTAGGTGAGAGTTCCCGAGTGAATCTTTTCATTTCTGCATCCATCATTTTTAGAGCTTCTTGTCAGCTCTCAAGCACTTGATTCTGGTTAGTATTGGAGACATGGTGTGACACTTTGAAGACTCTTTTAGTGGATGGATAGGAAATTCTAGTTCAAAAATGCGTCTTTAAAATGTGCTTAACCAATATGAAAGTTTGTATTTTTAGAATTTAATTAAAAAACCCCTGTGAAATAGTAGAAGCTATGAGATCAACTTAGATTGCAGAAAGCAAAACAAACTTTTTCTTAAAAGCAGAATTGCATTTTCTCAACCTAGAAGCTCATACTGAATCTGAAATGGATACACTGTACGTAACATAGATCATGGTGACAACACAAGGTTTTTATTCAGATGCTCTTTTTGATGTGGCATACAATGCCATTATGAATTGCCAGTCATTTTAAATCACCTGTTTAAAATCAGGAAAAAATTTAAACTGCCAATAAGAATTTGCTTTGTAGAGGAAATACAGATAGAAGAGTGCAATCTTTGGGGACCCAAGTGCGAGATATTTTTCTAATCCTTCAGTGTTGACAGTTTTAAGACCATGAAACCAGTAAGTTATTTTGTCAGTAGAAAACAAATATCTTTGATTGTCCAGCTAAATATTAACTGATGTGTTCTCATTGCAGCATGGTATCCCAAGTTTCTTTTAAAATTCAGTCATTTTATGCAGGTTGGTTTATTTAAATAGGTATGGTTATCTTCTGTATGCAGGCTTATCGGTAACAGCAGAACAAATAAATCCTCATGGATCCACTGTACGGAAGACAGAAGCTAGAGCTGAAGAGGCATTTCGGAACAAACAAAAACCCACAATGGCCGTGTGGCCCAACTCTGTGAATAAATGTGCATGTGAGTACCTTGGGTGATAATTGTGCAAAATTAGAGGTGCTTTCAATGGCAAACATCTCAAATGTGTCTTTGCTACTGTTTCCTGGTTATTTCCAGAAGTAATTTGAGGCATGAAACACATGTAACTTTAGGAAATACTCGTTTTTTTCTGACTACATAAAATCTCTGCACAAGAAGTTGTAAAGAAACAAGATTTCTGTTTTTGTGATGATGATTTTTTTTCTCATGTAATATGAGTATTACTTTTTTCTTTGTAGAAGACAGTTTTCAGTATAAGACATCTTTAATCCAATGAGAAGATCTCTTTTATCTGTTTAAGATTTGTTTACACTGCGTGTGTATTCACAGGTACATACCCACATGCTGCTTAATAGTCTCCCATGCACTATAATTACTTCCTATCTTCAGTACATACAGTATCATGCTAAAAGTTAGTAAAGAAATTACAGATTGAACTGTTTTCCTTTATGGCACTTGGTTTTCAATGTAACGATCCATTACTGGATACTCTGGCTGTAACCTACTGGGTAAGTCCAATGAAGTGAAGAAAATTTCTAGAATTGTGAGGAATGACTGTGGTGTAGGTAAGCAGAGGAACTGTTAATTATTTTCAAGAGGTAAATTGATTAGAACAGGTAAATACACAACAGATATTTTGTCATAAACAAAATAAAGACTATAATAGAAGGTGAGTATGAGAGATACAGATAGTTGTGCATGGCTTTCCAGCTGAAGAGGTGGAATCCATCATTAATATGTTATTAACAGCATTATCGATTGCTTAATAGGCAAACTGATAGATTGAAGCTGAAAAATTTTCATTGGTCTTTGTGCTTTCTTTCATGGTACTTTTCCTTGATGAGAAAGGGTTTTCTGGGCATGGTGGTAAGTGTTCAGAGATAAACATTGTTTACATATGAATGATAGTGTTGATGTCAAATACTTTAATTAATTAGAGGTGTATGGTTTTATTTCCTGAAGGAATTAAAGTCACTGGTACAGAATTATGGCTTGAATAACTTGTTATAGAGTTAATTGATAATGTGGATCCAAGCTGTTCTTTACTCATTTGGCAGCTTGTGCAGAAACGGAGAGGAGGGAAGGGAGTCTCAGTTTTTTTGTTTAGTTTCCTATGAAATCTGAGATGGAGATACTCACTCTGGCTGATCTACAGAGCACTTTCCTGGCTGTGCGTGCTGTGCAGCAGGCGGTAGGGTTTATAGACCTCCAAGCCAGACATCTCCTGGGAAGAGAAATAGCGGCTATTACTGGTGACTTGTATGAAAAGAAGCTCTGGTAACTCTGCTCCCTTTTCCACCTTACATTAAGGAGGTAGTGGCAATTGTTTGAAGACTAGAGACATCAACTGAAGGAAATTGCCAGCATTTCTGTGTGTAAACAAACAAACAAAAAAAAAGAAGTTAGTATTAAGGCACTGTTTCTGCTACTATTCTGGTGATTTAGGTTTGGAAGGAAAGTAAATTTGAGCCTTAGTGGTGTTTGGGACTACGATCAAATGAAAATCTGCCTTTTAAGGCAGAGTCTGGGAAAAGCAACTAGTCCGGGAGTGATGTGATGGATCTGGTAATCAAGAGGGAGAACCAGGAATTGATAAGCAATCAGCAGTCTGCAGAAGAGATTCAGGTGGTACATGGCCACACTTAAAGATTGATGTAGTAAGTTCAGTAGAGACTAGAAATTAGGAAGAGAGTCTTAAAAGGGGGAAGAAGGGTGCTAGAGTAATGCAGGAACAGAACTGAGCAGATTGCAGAGAGCTCAAATAGCAGCAAATTATATGGTGGATTGCAGTTGTGTAAGTGGAAGAAACAGGTTTCGAGAATGGATTTCTGAACAGAGGTGATTTTAGAGGTAGAGTGGCAGTTATTTTTTTGGTCAAGAACTAAGTTTGATTTTTTTAAAGACTAAAATGTATTACATGAGCAGAGTAATAAAGACAATGATTCATGTATTTTAATTACACAGGATAGAACCTGTACTTTGCAATTAATAATTCTGAAAATCTTCCATTTTTTTCCTGCTATTTAAATTTGAATTACTTTTTTATGTAGATAAATCTAAGGAAAAAAATCACCAATCACACCACTGTTTTCCTGATATTTTTTTGGGGGGGGGAGCTTTGTTTACAGTATTTTAGAAAATAGCTGCAAAAAGGTCAGTTCAGATGAAACACTTGAGAACCCTAAAGGAAATTAATGTCAAGCATCTTCTCTGAAAACAGAGTGGACTACAAACAGTGCAGCAGCCTTGTTCGATTTAAAGACCCCTTTATCGTTCAGGGCTGGTACAATAGAGAATAAGAAATAGTTTATCAGGTGTTGGTTTGTTTTCTGAGGTTATGTATTTTGTGTGAAACTTTTTTTTAGTTACCTATTATTTTGTGATTAAATTTTCAAGTATATTTTTTTTTTTTTTTAAATTATTCAATTAGAGCCAGTGGACTCTCAGAAATGTGGCACAAAATAGTTGTTTTGTTTGAAAGCATGGTGATATACGTTCCTGAGTTAGGTTTAATCTGCAATCTTCCATTTCCCTGGTTGAAGATACACCTGTGGTGGACTGTGTGTCACAGTATAGATGAGTTTTGAAAGTGTTGCATTACTAGAAGTTGCTGAAAATCCATTTGGGAGAGTTCTGCAATGGATAAAATATTTTAATTTTCATACTGACTGTGTATTTTGAGAAGAGTGAAAATGGTGAGAACTTAGAATGGGACATGGGTCAAAAGGCTGATGTAAGTAGTTGTTTGATCATAGAATCACAAAATTACTGTGGTTGGAAGGAACCTCTGGAGATAATCTAGTCTAACTCCCTGCTCTGAGCTGGTTGCACATGGCTGTCTCCAGTTGTGTTTTGAATATCTCCAGGAAAGGAGGCTCCGTGACATGCCTGGGAAACCTCCATTAGTGCTTGGCCACTCTCACAAGAATATTTTTTTTCCTTAATTTTGAATTGAATGTCTTGTGTTTTGGTCTGGCCCATTACCTCTTATTACTGGGTACTGATAAGAAGGTATGTATGCGTGTGGAAAAGGAAGCTACCAGCATTGTGCAGTTTGGTGTGTCTGGTAAATTAATCATTGTAATTGGTTTAGATACACGTTAGCACATAAAACATTAGCATCTCTTTATTAGGATGCTGTATAATAAAGCTTGTTCTGCTGCTCTGTTTTGCCAGTAGATGGGGTATGTTGCATATTATTTTGCTGTCTTGCAGTTGCTTTCTTTAATGTTACACATAAATAAACTGTATGGGGAAGATCTGGTTTTACATTCTTATCTTTTTTTTTGCAGTATTTAACAATAATATATTGTAGTGATAGACTGCAGATTTTATGTCTTCTTCATGGAGAAGATGTCTTTTATGCTGTATATGAACATGATAGCTGTGAAAATGGCATTTGGAGGAAATAAAAAAAATAAAATATTTTCTGTTATGTGAAGTATTATATAAAAGTCATAAAAGTCATTTTATGAAATACGAAGTAAACACACTGATAAATTTTCCCAATAACTGAAGTGATTAGTGGTCTCTGTAGAACTATAGGGAGATAAAGCAAGGATATAAAAAACTGCTGCAGAAAATCTAGTTTCTCAATAATATTTTGTGCACCTCTGTTTTTTTGGTGGTGGTGGGTTTTTTGCCTTTTTTTTTTTTTTTTTTTTCTGAATGGCTGTCTTTGCTCCCGTGAAGTTGTTGCTGCTTTATAATGGAAAGGAGACTGTGTTTTGGCAGGAATGTTTAGAAAAATTAGAAATAAAGGTCTTTTGTTTATATTCTTTCACAAAAGCTGTTTTACTTTCAGTCTTTGATTTTCATCTGTTTTGTCTCTGACCTCTGTGCTGCCGTGGTGTCAGTGTTTGCTGTACCTTAGGCATTGATATGACTGCAGTAATGCCTTATCAGAGGACATGTCAGACCAGATGCTATATCGTTTTTATTATTTTAACTCTTTTCAGCCTTTTGCACTAGTTCTGAATTTGGATACTGGCATACAGTATCCAGCCTGACAACAGTCATCCAGATGCTAACACTAAAATCCTAGCAGCTGCTGCTGTTTTGTCACAAATCTTATGAGTTCTACTGTTTTCTTCTCCTGCTCTCCAGATTTGACTTGGATTAATTCTCACTTGAGATAGAGACAAGTACTGTAATTTGACAAACACCATTAAAAATGATTTTCTGGAATTTGAGGACATCTTTACTCAGAGCTGAGACAACTGTCCCTTTTTGTTACTTTATCATTCTGTTCTGGGTAGTGTAGGAGTTGGCATTCTGGATGACAGTAGTTTGATGTCCTGCATCTGATGCTGGCTTCAACCAGATGCTTTAAAAGGAAGTTTTAACATTTGAGAAATAAAAATTTTTCTTTTTTCATGCCTGATTTTGAAGGAAATGCAAACTTTGCTGGTGTTGAGTTGGTTAACAAATCTTTTAATATCCATAGGCTTTGTAATTCTTCTAATTTAAAATGCTAATTAGTGAATTTGAAGGAGTTCTAATGTATGCTGAATGACTGATCATTTTTGGGATCCAGGCTTTTGGAGTTGGTGATATGTAGTGGCAAAGAAATTTTCTTACATTGTTATTAAATACCTGACTCTTGAAGTAATCAAATGTTATTTTATTTTATTTTAATTTAATTTTATTTTAATTTTATTTCCTTCTCTGACAGAGGGCAAAATAGGATCCTAAGATTTACCTGATCAGTGACTTTTTCATTTTATACTCTTGTTATTCATCTTCTTTCTAGCTCAGTGATGCAAGATTGCTCAGCCTTGCTTAAGAAGGCAGTTTTCCTAAAAGCTTTATCATCACCTTTCTTACAAACATGGTTGAAAATGAGAATTTTTAGATTTGTTTTTAATGAGTTCTTCTGAAATAAATTTTTTACTCTTAAGTGTTACACTATCTTATATATCTTACTCCTTACTCTCTTTTGAAAACTGTGGCAATGTTGGCTTTAAATAGTTTAAAGACTTGGTGTAAAGTTTCTGCCTTCAGAAGTAGTTGATTTTCATGTGATTATTACCCATTCCTTAACTTCAATTTTCTCTTTAATTTTTTTATTTTGCCTCTTTGACAGAGAAACCAAGCAGCAGCCATGAGCTTTTCACGTATGTGGTATAAATGAATGCTGTAAATGCTACAGAATGTAATTTTGAGTGGGAGACTCTACTTTTTGTTCATGGCTGGCTGTGTCATTCTACAGTCCTTAAGAGCCAACTGAATGTGCCAAAAGTGTATATAGCTGTAATGGCTGCTTTGTGCATACCTGCTCAGCAGTGGGAAAATAAGCAAATCTAGAGGTGGAAAGTAAAAAAATTATCTCCACCAGTGATATTAATCTGATTGTTGCTTTTGACTTCATTTTTCTCCTCAGTTTTCCTGTGTGACTGTTTTAGAATGGGTTGAGTTGGAAGAGACCTTAAAGATCTTCTAATTCCAACCCCCCTGCCATAGGCAGGGACTCCTTTCACTAGACCAAGTTGCTCCAAGGTCCACCCAGTGTGGCCTTGAACGCTGCCAAGGATGGGGCAACCACAGCTTCTCTTGTCCATGTTTTTCTCAGGTTGGGAGCCTCAGAGTTGAGCACAGTACTGCAGGTGGGATCTCATGAGAGTGGAGTAGAGAAGGAGAAGCATCTCCCTCAACCTGCTGGTCACACTTCCTTTTATGCAGCCCAGGATACAGTTGGCTTTCTGGGCTGCAAGCACACATTGCTGGGTCATGTTGCGCTTCTCATCAACAGACACCCCCAAGTCCTTCTCCTCAGGCCTGCTCTCAAAATAGTCTCCTCCCACCCTGTATTTCTGCTTGGGACTGTCCTCACCCAGGTGCAGAACCTTGCACTTGGCCTTGTTGAACTTCATGAGGTTTTCACTGGCCCATCTCTCAGCCTGTCCAGGTCCCTCTGGGTGGCATCTCCCAGAGGTCCCTCCAGTGTGTCAACCGTACCGCACAGCTTGATGTCATCAGCAAACTTGCTGAGGGTGCACTCGATCCCACTGTTCATGTCACCAACAGTGATGTTAAACAACACTGGGCCCAATGCTGACCTCTGAGGAATGCCACATGCAAAGGAAATCCTTTGATCTGACAGGAGGTGAGAGCTGAAAGATTTGATTCCTGCCGGTTTTGTAAAAATTGGTAGTTGTCTAAATCTACACATCTACTGGAGGAAAAGGCTATAGATTGAAAATGGCTGTTAACCTGTTCTGGCTGGATTTGTTAGCTGATCAGGTAAAACATTGTATGGCCAGGCATAGCATGAACACTTCAGCTGCAGTATATCTTGTGTCAGCTTTAGCTGGGGTGGGGTGGAACAGGAGATACTGGGAGAGTTTTGTGGGAAATACTGGGAAGAGCTGAGAGCATTCTAAGGTGTAATAGGTGGAAGTTGAGTAAGAGGAGAATGTGCTGGGGATACTGCAGCCAAGATATTTCTATTTTTTTATTTTTTTAAATATGCTTTATATCTGTCTTATGTAACTTGACTGCTTCTTCTTGAGGTAGCGTGCCTAGGTGATTTTTTAGATCTATTTGTCAGGTCTGTGCCTTTAGTGCCTTCCATCTGGGTAAAGAAAAAATGAAGTATTTTATGGGTTAGTTCCACAGTCACTTCAAGCTGGTCAAACTGCAGGTTACTGCGAAAGGTGCTGTCTTGACTTTACACTGGTTGCATCTTCCCATCGTCTCCCCTGTGCCAGCACCATCATTCATGAGTTGGCAAGCTCACCTGAAGATTTTGAAAACTAACCCAGAAAAAATTGTGTTATGTTTCAAATGGATTTAGTTCCCTTATCTGTTTTACTGCAAGAACAGCACTGCCGGCACAAATGAGGTAGTGGAAATGCTATAGCTGGCTTTGGAGGGAGAAATGGCTTTGTCTGTTAGTAGAAGCTGGCACCTCATTTTGCTTTTTAAGCCATTGTGGAACTCTCCTCTGTTCTTTCTTGCTGCTTATCTCTGACTGCAGTTTGGGACTTTGACTAAAAACTCCAGAGACTTTCAAGTGGACTATTCAGTGTCCCTTGGTAAGGAAAGTGGAGCTACTGGAAGCAGCTAAATTACTGTGGCAGATATACTGATATCCTGGATGCTGCATAAGAGAGCCTAAATTGCTGGTATTAAGTGCTTTCTCAAGGCTTTGAGTTACTTTACACACAAGACATCAGAAAGAAGTTTAGGGTTTTGATGATGGAAGAAAAACTTGAAACACGTGCGTTGCTTCAAGTGGTTCTTGATGATACTGCAGACACACAATCTAGATCCATGGTGATCTTGCTTGCCATGAGAATCTCCTTTGGATTTTAATCCCCAGGAATTCTTTATGAAATAAAGGTAACAATAGAGAATCTACTGTTTGATGGATGTCAGTTTTGTCATTTAATGACAGAGGATTCACATTCTCTGGTGGACTTTTAAGCAGTGCAGAGGCATAGAAGGGTCTTTTCTACAGCATGAAATGAACTTGTTAGCCTCCACTAATACTGTACTGCACTTAATATACTGTATTAGTCAAACTACAAAAATTTCAAAAGAAACATATCTGCTTTGACTGCTGCATCTTCTCATTAGAATTCACCCACATTAATGCAAGCAGACTTGCTTGTTAACGATTGACAGTCTTCGAATCTTCTAATTATATCTACTTCCTTTTCCAACTGTTAACTTTATTTCTATGTAGTCTGCAGTTATGTCATTGTATGGCTAGATTTGGGGCATAGCAACAGTGTATACCTCAACTCTGAAGCTTCTGTACCACTCACTCATGTTTTTGAGATGTTTTCCTGAGACAGTACTAAACAGAAAGGTCACAGTTACAAGGTTGAAGTGCCCCCCTAAAAAAAGGATGCTTGTTTGATGTGAAGAGGTTATCCTTACTTGGTGTGTCTGGCTTGAGACTCTCCAAGCAGAACCTGTTGGTGGGCAAGAATTGAGAATTTCTGAAAGTCTGCTGCAGGTTTCATTTTACTCAAGTTGTTCTAGAAGACTAGTCCTTCTGCAATTAAGTATAGAATTTAGTTTTTATAACCATGGGGGGCCAGTTCTGGGGAAAAGGTTGTCTGCCTTGAGTTCAGGGCCTTTCAGCTGACTCTTACAAAGTTTCTCAAGATAGGAATGGAAGAATTGAGAAACCTCACTTACCACTTAAGGAGATGTAGAGTAAATTTGTATTCAGTGATTAATTACATTGTATTATGTTGAACTTCTAGAAAATGTTGTCTTCATAGGCTGTGCAGCTTAGGAAAAGAAAAAAGTGAGGAAGGTTTGCTTTTGATACGAACTTCATGCGAACCCAGGTGAAAAGTTATGTGTGACTGCTGGTCAAACAGGTATTTATTGTCTTTAAAGATTCTGAATACTGATTAACAAAAAAGCAAACTAGGAAAGCTAGAACTGCACTGAGGATCCCCTTGGCAAATCTGTAGCGGTTATGTGAAGATTATAGAGAGTTCAGCAATTCAGAAAGCAAGTGACTGTATTCATGTGTGAATAATTGGTATTATAATAATTTGAGTTATAGAAACTCAGTTCTGTAAAGCAGGATTCCTCTGACAATAGTATTTTTACTGCCTCTGGCACAAATACTGCCAAAAGACTGAGTATCAATGGGTAGATTTCAGACAAGTAGTTTCAAAAAGAATAATTGAAAAGGTGTTAAGGTGCTCACTTGCAATTGTATATACTCTGTTAATTTTTTTAACAAAGTTAGCTCAAAGTTTTTCTTCTATAAAAAGCTATCCCATTCTGTTAGTTACTGAAAACTTCAATATGTCATAAATCATACTGACTATAAAACAAAAAGTGTGGGATTCTGCTCTTGATAGTTTACAGTCTTACATCAACATTAAGATAGAGAAGAGGGGACTCCAGGTCAAGCTTATTTTTTAGCAGCAGTCCATTACCCTGTTAGTTCCTGCCCGTTAGGTCTTTAGTTTTGCATCAGTTTTTACCTTGTGGTAGCTCCTTCTTCCTTTTTGAGTCCTATTTTTGAACTGTCTTGCAGAACTCAGAGATAAATTTTACAAGTAGTAATAGGACAAGGGGGAATGGCTTTAAACTGAAAGAGGGTAGATTTAGATTAGGTATGAGGAAGAAATTGTTTACAGTGGGGCTGGTGAGATGCTGGTGCAGGTTGCCCAGAGAAGCTGTGGCTGCCCCATCCCTGGCAGTGTTCAAGGCCAGGTTGAGCAGAGCTTTGAGCAACCTGGTCTAGTGGAAGGTGTCCCTGCTTATGGCAGGGGGTTGGAACTGGGTGATCTTGAAGGTCCTTTCCAACCCAAGCTGTTCTGTGATTCTAGGTGACATCTTACCAAGTCTGTGTTATTCTCACAGTAGTACCTTTTTCTTTCCGTCAAATACAAAGAAAATCAGTCTAGGTGATGAAATCTGTTGTCAACATCTACATTTGGTCACATGGTTGCCTTCTACATTAACCATTCCTCCTACTTGTGCCACTCCCTTAGCTTTACTGAGGGAAGTGGGCAGGACAGAAAGACAGACTGGTGGTGGAGTTTGGTTTTGAATGTTGTATTCCTTGGTCAGTTTTTCACTTTTCCTTGAGGCTTGGCTGTCTGTATGAAAGGAAAATCCATGTAACATTGTTATGTGTGCTAAGGATGTGAACCCAAAATTTCTTCTCCCAGCAGACTTCTTTTTGCACAGAGAAGTGCAGCCTAGATGAGAACAAAAAGGCATCATTTGAATGGGGCACTTTAAATGTGAGAACTAGAATTCTACTTTTGATATTATCAGGAGGGTAAACACTGGTGCATGGGCTCAAATATATGTTATTAGGTGAGAGACTGGGAGTCTCACTGAGTTCATGGACATGATGCAGGTAGTTCTGTGTTAAATAAATTTAAAAGAGATTTAGGTGGGTTTATGAAAGCCTGAAGAGAGAAAGCTTCAGTGCTTGGGATGGAAAGGCTTGAAAGCAGGAAGGCTTTTACTCAAATGAGTTTATCATCAATAAATCATGTATACTGACGCTAGCTGTTAGAGGCCTCTGTCAAATCTACAGAACAGCCGGAGAAAAGGGATTTTTCTCCTCAAATTTTACAGCTCTCCATAAGGTCTGTTTGTAACAATGAATACACATTCCAAGTGAGACTGTGTTTTTATTGCAGTGGGATTGTATCTTTAGATAGCTTTAAAGCTAAAAGGTTAAGATTTATTCCTAGTGTAGTGGTTAAACAACCTGCTTGCACACACCACTCATGGGGAGCAAATTCTGAAGTACAGCTGTGCTTCTCTTATCTTCTGTGAATTAATTCTCAACGCTTGTACCTGCATAGTGCTTGTATCTTCAAAGCAAGATCTTTGTAACTCAGTGTGAGTCTGGCAGACATAGATCTGGGACTTTATACCCCATAAATCAAAGCAACTTACAAATACCAAGAACAGTATGGAGGTGCTCAACATAAGGGTTCATTTTCAAATGGAAGAAGATTTGTTAATCTCTGGTTACTGTTGGCTGGATTTTCAATTATATTTGCTTGGTCACAACTTGAGCAATTTTGCAAATATATGAACAGTCTGTATCATTATTTGAATTTGAATGTAGAAGTTTCAGTTTTTCCATGTCTCTTCTGGAGTCTTTTGAGCTTTGTTTCGTTAGTGCTCTTGAAAAGGAGCAGTAGTATCATGTTTGAATGGTCTTCCTTCTGTATTTGCTGGTCGCATTGCAAATGTGCACCAAATTCTTTTAGATTGGTGGTTTAGCAAATAGATTAGTAAAAAAAATCCTTTCTAAAAAAAAGACAACTTATTATGTGGTTTTTTCAACGGCACAGGAAGTTCAAATGAGAAATAGAAGAAATGGAAAAGTAAGGATACAGAGGTGATGAAGAAAGGATCACGTGTCCATGTTGCTTCACATTGAGTTTCATGATATGGAGGGAATGCATTGGTTATGAGCCTATTTAAGGACCTAGGCTTTCCCTTCTGCTTACAGACTCATTGCAGAAATGCAAATGTTTGTGAGGTCTCTCTGTAGAAGGGGTTGCCAAGTGGTGTGGGTCTAAACCAAAGTTCCTCAGTTTTTAAAACTACATTTTGTCAATTTGAGTAAAGAAGTGGGAATGGAAGGAAGGTTGAGGAGATCTAGCCAACTTAGAGTGAAGATGTCTTTGACTTGACAGTGGACATAAATTGAAAGGAGAGGTGCTGATCTGATATAGGGCAGAAAGCCTTTTCACTGGTATGAGTATGTGAGTATGCATTGATACAGAGTGCCCATGAAGGTCATTTCATCTGCATCTGTGGAGCTTTTCAATACAGGGCTGGATAAAGCCTTGAGCAACCTCTCTGCCCTTGTAGCTGACTCTGTTTTGGGTAGTAGGTTGGACTGGAGACTTCCTGATGTCTGTTCTGAATTATTCCACGAATGCCTGGATTTCACTTCCATTTGTTTCATTGTATAATGATTTCCAATCACTGAGGTTCTAAAAGAGGAAAATGAGGAAAAACTGACATTAGAGTTTGCATTAACCAAATGAGAGTGAGAGAGTTCTACATCATTGGTTAGCTTTTTGCTTTTATTAATTTACCTACAAATGGATATATCTAAAATATATATTTCCTTCAAATGTGAACACATTTGATTGCCTCAAAAGCCACAGCATATTCTGTTATCCTAGTATGTTTGTTGAGGGGTACCTGTGCATCTAAAGGTTTCTTTTTTTCATTACAATTCAGTTCGAATAAGGAGAAAATCAAGACGGCGCTCACAGTGGGGCAAAGGCATTATTAAGAAGAGGAAAGTCAATAATTTAAAGAAGGATGAAGATGATGCTAAGTTTGCTGATGATGAAAATCATGGAGAGGATAGTAAATTGCTGGAAAATGGAGAGCTAGAGATCAGCGCTGACTGCATTGAGGAGAATGGGGAAGAAATAGGAGATCTCTCTATAACAAATGATGAATCTTCTTGTGATATTATGGATATTGATGCAGAGCAGAGGCTTAACAATGGGACATCAGGAAAGGAAAACAATTTTGCATCCACAGAAGAAGAGAGCTCAAATGAATCTCTTTTAATAACTGACAGTGTTACCCTGAGTGCTGAAAAGGAATTAAGGAAGGACTCTACATTGAAAGGGGACTGTGTGAATGGGGAGACATCTGTACAGAGATCAGAAGGTGTACCTCTTCCCGCATGTCACAACGGTAGAATGGATTCAGTTGATACTGTTTCACCCTGTGACAACAATGATGGGTCTATTAACAAACAAAAATCTTTGTCTGAAGATCAGCCAAAGGAGCAAACAGAAGTTTCCAGTGAAAATCAAGGACCTGATCTAGTGAAAGCTGAATTACCACATTGCAGCAATAATGACAGAACACTACAGAGCACAGACACTGAAACTAAGGATGCTGAAACAGATAAAGAAGGTATAGCTTGTTTTCAATGCTTCTGTTCTTATCTTAGTGTCCAAGTTAATATGTATATATTTTTAATTGTAGTATTTTATGTTATTATTGTATGATAACATTTTATGAACTGCTTTCTGTTTATTTGAAACTTTTGGTGTGCTTACAACATTTAATTCCACATCGTAAGTCCACACTTTACTTGCTATAATGTTATCTTTCACAAGTAGGTATATCTCCATACTTAGACTGTTCTGTTTGTTTTTGTAGTCTTTATGGGAAATATTGTAAATAATGAGATACTATTTAAACAATAATTAAAGATTTAAAAGCTATTACCAATGCACATAAATATATATGTTTTGGCCTATGTTTGTTCTATATTTTTATCTATATATGTTTTGACTTGTTTTATTAGATTTATAATAAAAGTATCTTTGACATTTGTTGAAAAAACACAGGAATACAGAATGTGTTCCTTTAAAAACTATTGCTCATAGCAAAAGTTAAAGCAGTTTAACTCATGGCAAAAGCCAGATAAACTGTTATTTATCTATTGGAGAAGGTACCTGGTTTTGGAGTTACAGTCAACACAGTAACAGTGCAGCAAAAAGATAAGAAAAGGAGAAGGGAAATCCTGGTGGTGCATAAAAGAAGGGGCTACATCCTTTGAAGACCAGAGACATCATTTCCTCAGGGAAGAGAAATAAAAGCCTTATGCATGACTGCCTTTTTAATTAGCTTTTCAGAATTGTCTGAAACGATGAAATCTTTACTTCAAAAGTTAGTGCTGAGGTTTACAAAGTAAATGAGCTTTAATGAGAGATCTGAACTATGAGAATATCACTACATACATGTTGGCTGTGTTTGTATTTGTACATACACATTTTCTCGAAGTGTAAGGAGAATAGTAGAGGAAAGTTCCTAAGAATAGCAGGAGTATGATGTACAGTAAAAGCCTTTATATTTCTGAATTTAGTAGTTGAATTTTATTTACATTACAGATGGTTATAATAACAGGGAGGTCCTAAAAATAGTTTTAAATAGTTGAGGAGAAAAACAATGGATGAGTGTAGGGAGAGAATCAGGAGATAAAAAAATACTTTGTTTTCCACAACAGGATGGGACAACAGCTTTAATGCAGAGGTGGAAGAAGTTTGTCACGAAAGCATGAAGTTTCAGGAGCAGAGCTGATGTTAGAATTAGTGTGGTGATGAAGACATAGGATGCTTTGGAGAGAAAAACAAGGATTTGATTTACTTAAGCTAATGCTCAAAATCTTTCTGCTTAGTATCTGAACTTCCCTTAAAAGCTGTGTAATTTGATGTTGCTAAGTAGAAATAATACAATGGGAAAACTCTTTCAGTGACATTCACTTTTCTGTTGGGACCAGTTTCATGTGTGTTTTCTGAACTGTGGTTTTGTGCAACTGTAAACATTCAGAATTCTGCAAAGCTGATGAATAATGCGCACTGTCACAATTACTCTTGCTTGGTTAAAAAAAACCTCAACAAACCAAACAGGCAAAATCAAACCACAGTGAAGAAACAAGTTGTTCATTTTGAGAGACTGACAGTGCTGATTAATTGTTTTTCAAATCACAGGTGTATACAAAAGCAAGAAAACACGAAAAGTTGCTCTGGAACAGTCAAAGCCCACAAGTTTGGAGCAGGTCCCTGAGGAACCATTGGATCCCTTACCCTCTGTAGTTGTTGACCATGTCAGACTAAAGGTAATGGAACCAAAAAATCAATTGAACTGTTAACAGACTCCATGCAAAATGCTTTCTCTCTCTCTTCTGAAGCAACATTCCCTTTATTTTTGGCTGCAAATGAGTATTATGACAGCAGTAACTTCTGAAAATGGTATGTTGGTCAGTGGGTTGGTTTTTTGTTTTGTTTTGGTTTTTTTTTGGATGAAAAGTTAATAAAACTACTGAATCCTTACTGTCCCATCATTCCTGCCATTGCAAATCCAGTAATAGCCCAGCAGTCCACTGTTTTAATTGCCATTTTTGCAGGTACTCATATGTTAATTGGACATGCCAGTTACTGAGGAACTGCTGGATACCTAGTAATTAGGGGTTAACATCATCTTTTCCCTTCCCATGTATGTATACTTAGTGGAAAGAACTGTTAGTGGATTGGAAAGCAAATTGGAATTTGTGCTGATGTTTTGGCATCAGACTGAACCCCTGCTGGTTAATTTTCTTTCAGTTTTGTCTCTTTTTAAGCAAAGCTACAACAAAATTTGCTGTCTTCTGTTGTAGAAACTAGATTGACCTACTGTGAAATTTAGATCCCATTTGTAGTGGAGTACAGATGATAATCTCTTTGGAAACAATTATACAGGAAACACAAAAGTGTTATGAAAGGGACAGTTCTTAAATTTTACTCTGGTACTATGTAAAATATACGCTTTCACCTTCTGTTTGTGAGCACTTCTCCGTGTGTCATGCCCCTCTCCCGCCCCCCTTCTTTTATTGTACTGTTTTTCAACATTTGTGGAATTCCAAATGTCTTTCCATCTGGTACTACTTACAATTTAATGCCAATGCAAGTTCTCACAAATGTCTCCTTTAGCTATCAAAGCAGATTTTATAGTTTGCTGTGTCATACTTATTGACCAAGATGAAATAGGATAAATTATCGTTCAAATAGAACAAGCATTGCCCGAGATACACTGATTATAAAATGGAAGACAAGAAAAAGAAGTGTGGGTATAAGCAGAGAAGTCGAAAGAGACATTAAGTCCTTTTGCATTTGCATGGAAGCAGTGGCCTTACTGGTATCCAGGTGTGGTCCATTTTATTTTTATGTATCCCACCAAGACAGGGCTTCAGAAGGAGATTTAATTTCTGATTTGTCCTTAAAAAGAATGAAGTGATTATAAAACCCCTTGTAACGTCACCTTTTGTTGTTCCAACAGAAACTTCTTGATTTGGTGGTTAAGAAAAGTGACAACCTGACTGTTGACCAGCTTGAGAGATTGTATTCACTCCTCAGTCAGTGCATCTACAGACACCGTAGAGACTATGACAAATCACAACTTATAGAGGTGATGTTGTACCATTTCTTTTATTCTTTATCTGAATTTTGTGAGGCTGTTTTTTTAAGAACTAAGTTCATCTCTCAGTTTACTGTTGTACTAGCAGGCAGAAGCCTTAAATAAACTTTGAGGAAAGTATCTAAAACTGAAATAAACTTTAGTGTAGAAATTACTTAAAAAACAGAGGCTGTTTCTAGTAATACTTTTCTCAGAAAAGGATTAAGAATTTAACCTATAAGAAGGAAAAAGAGGAGAGAATACAGCATCATGGAGAAGCACATGTTAGCAGAGTAAAAGTGGAGTAGAAGCAGTTACCACATTTGTGATATGAATAGCAGTGGATGTAAAGTGAGTACTTACAGGCACACTGAGCCAGCGTTGCTGCAGTTGCTTTTACTTGCAGTTGTGTAACTAGGACCCCAAAAATGACATACGTCTTCTTCATTCAGTTAGCTGACTGTAACTTTCATACAAGATCTTAAAAGTTTGCAAAATTTCTCTAACTTGGTAAGTCCAGCACAGTGTAATTTAAGCCAGTTGTAGGCTTTGCTGTCATCCTTTTCCTCTAGGATGCCCAGGCCTCCTGTCTGCATCACCAGTAAGTTGATCATTTCACCACTGGCATAGGCTGATCATAACTCTGGACGTGCATTCCTTCCAACATCATTGTTCTAGCTGTAGAGAGGTTTGGATCAGCTTGCTGATTCAACTAATAACCAACCCTGTTGAGAAAAGGACAACAATTGCTAGTTTCCAGTTGGATTACTGAACACTAAATATTTTTCTCCATGAATATTTTACAGCAAAACCTGGAAAAGCTTTAGCATGGGATATCACAGAATTACTCAAAATGCTTTTCAAGCCATTTTCGTGCTATTCCTCTCACCATCTTGCCACCTAAAAATATGTTGAAAGTCTGTGCCAAATGTTAGGTAGATTAAAAAGACATTTATCCAGCAGGAATATGCAGAGACTGATCTCTACTTTGATTTTCCAAACTGTGCAGATACGTGTGTACAGCAGAGTCACCAATAGCATAAGTGTGCAGGAAGACTTGGATTCATGCAGTGCGCTATTGCAGTGCTTGCTTAATACATATTGAGTATGCTAATTATATAAATGACCCTAATACACTTCGATTTTCTCATGGACTGTCATAGTGGCGTGCTTTTCTGCATTAGTACTTCTTTAATTAGTTTCCTCTTTTAGCATATTTTGCTAGCAGACAGCAGCTAATAAACAGAAATTTCTATTTTCCTATTAATTATTTTTTCAGATATTTTAAAAAATAGTCAAGTAAATATGATTATGCAATGTAACTTTATTTCCTTCTCTGTATATTTATGTATAATTGGTGCCCTGTGTCTCTTGCAGGAGATGGAAAGAACAGTTCATGTGTTTGAAACATTCCTGTGAACTCAACAAGATGGGTGGGTTTATCCTCTCAAACTGCTCATGGGAGAGCAGTCCTCTGAGCCATTCAGTTTCCATTTGCACCAAGTACGTGCAGAGCCTTGGTCTTAAGTGCTCTCTCTTTTTCTTTTTGTTGAATTTGGTGCTATTGTCTCAGGTACCTGAAACCAACCAGCCTACAAGAACCAAACGGAACTTCATATAATTGTATCTGATATAAATAAAGAATACAATGCCACAGCTTGGAGATTTTTGGTGCTACAGAAACTGTTTTCATTTCTGCTCTTGTTCATGCATTATCTTTGGGGAAACTTCAGGCAAAGTGGAGACCAACACATAACAAGAGGAGTGGAAAGAGCAGATCTAAGTTGAATATTTTTAAACAGGCAACCTTTCTTATTTTCTTTTTTTTTCCAGTTTTTCTCTTCTCTGGGGAATGGACAAAAATATCTGTTCTAAAGAAGGCAATGATGTATTGTGGTAGGAATCTTGAGTAACTGGATGTACAGTAATTTGAAGATGAGGCTCTCTAGAACTGCCTTTAATGTGCCTTTTAGTCAGTTGAGAAAGATAAGGCTGATCAATTAGTTTGGATTATAGCAAGTGGCAATGTTAGAAAGCTGTCTTCAGAATGAAGATCTCCAAAAGGATGATTTGTGTTCTCTTCATTCAATGGCAACCAGTATTATGGTTCTATAATACCTGTCTTGCTCTACAGAACTAAACTAAGACACACTGAAAAAGCCACATACTTTACCAAAACAGTGAAATTCCTTTTTTCCTTGGTATGTATTTGTTTTAGAAACAAGTTACACAGTGAAATCTTTCTCTGTTGCTAAAAATTAAGCATTTTCCCACCATCCCCCTGTTTTCCATTTTGAGTTCTTTTAAGAAAAACAAGTGTAATACTGGTAGGTTTATTTTTGAAGTTCTGTGTTTGTAATATAGCTTGGACTGAAGTGCAGGTAAGAAGACACTGTAGTTGGTCAACGTCCTGGAGCCCAAGCTCACGTGAAAATAAAGCTTAAACTAGGCTTCACAACTTGGTCCATAAAAAGCATTGTTAATGTTGGAGGTTTGGAGGACAGCCTTTTGAATCGATCTTTGGACCAAAGTTCTCTGAATTGTCTGGGTCTGAATTGTGTCATTCAAAACCCTTCTCTTCTAGCAACTGGAGAGAACAGTCTAGGCAGTTTCAAGAAAAACATATTTTATCACAAGCTCAGTATTAAAACATTACCTGGGCTGATTTATTTCAAACCTGTGTGGAAAGTGTTTTAGAGAAGTTGGCTGGTGTTGCCATTGTTAACCATTCATTGTGACTGTCCCTTACTTAGCTGCGGAATTTCTTTCTGGAAATATGCAACACAGTGTGATTAGTTTGTAATTAGACAAAACAGACTACTGCAGAGATACTGAGCTACCTCAGCTTTTTGTATTTTAGTTACCAACAGTGTTTATGGAGGACTCCCATTTGCAAGCTGAAGCTAAGGTATTTGTCTCCACCTCTACGGCTAATATTAGTATAGCACTGCAGAGAAACAAAACATGGGCCTTGGGCTACTGCAGTAGTCCAGAGTGCTTTGTCCATTCTGGTTAAACATAGTTCTTAGATCTTTTTCTCTCCAGAATGCCATTGTTTGTCTTTCTAGCTAATGGCAGAGAAAGGTTTTAAGCATTCATGTACATCTAGTTACACCTTCTAAATGCAACCCATGCAGAAACACTGTATTTTTTAGGTGGGAAAGTGCGATTAAAAACAACAAAAACAAGCAGAAAACACATTTTAAATGAGATTCTTTGATCTCAGATTTGATTATGGGATTTTTTTCCACGTTTCATTTAGTATTTATTAGCATCATACCTGTTTGAAATATTTTTGTGTCTGGTACATTAACAGCATTTTGTATTTTGATGGGAATTGTTACAAACTTTAAGATTTGATTAAATGAAAATGTAGCAGATTTTTTGTAGCAAGTTTCTGATAAAAGGGGTTTTTGCAAGTCTCAGGTTCTTGCTGCAGAATTTTTTAAAAGTATTTATTCCAGTTTCACTTACTCAGAGAAGTTTTTGTTCAAGTAACAGCAGCACTTGTGGAAGATAAAACCGCACACGTTTTTAAGATGATAAATTTATATGAATTTAAAAAGAAATTTTTTGTCACCAGTGGGTGTGAAAAGCAAGTTTAAGGCTAGTGCCTGACATTACAATGGTTCTAAAAGGTCAGGTTTCTAAAGGAAAATTTTTACTGTCAGTTGTTGATTGGGAAAAAATTGTAAAGAGGCAACTTTACTAATGGAAGAGCTGCCATGTTGTTTTAGAGAAAAGTAGCTGATATCAGATGTTCTAGTGGACAGCTTACCTAAAATGATATGCTCGCCTTCTTAGCCCAAATAACCACAATTCAGTTCTTGTTTTCCTTTACAGATGTCTGGTGGTTATAGAGTTAAAACAGCTGTTAATCTATCCATGTGGTCTAAACTTGTTTACTCTTTGTATGTTTTTAATTTTTGTTGCCACATAGCACTGGCAAGAGTTTGTACAAATTGACCTCTCTTCCTTGTTTCTTGTTGTGAAAATTGCAAATAAACTCCTGTGTGAGTCCTTGTACTGGGGTCAGTGAAATGTGGCCAGCCAGAAGGAAGGAGGCTTCTCTGGAGGGCTGACTGGGCTGTCTTGGAGATAATAGAGTTGCTCTTGGGTGAAGTTGATGGCTATGGAGTTAATTGTATTTGCAAGCTTGAATCTCACCTGTGATTAATTTGTTTTGTTTTGTGTCCTCTGTATTGTTACTTGATTTTCTCATATGCCAATGTATTTATAGGATTACTGTTTTTTGTAATATCTTGTCTTCCTTTTTTTTGGTTTGTTGGTTTTATTTTTCCATTACTTTGATGGGTCAGCTCTGGTTTTACCTTTACCTGAAGGCATGTCCTGCAGCTGATAGTCATTTATTTTGTTTTTATTTTATTTTGTAATCACAGCATAAGCTTGAATTTGGGCTTGTACTTGCATCTGTTGTAACTTGTACATTGGGTTATTTAGACATTGGGGACTCCTGTTTGGTTTCATTAACGTGTGTCTACTTCGTGGATTAAGTAGACTTCCTTCATCAGCTATGGTATATTTTGGATTCTATAGTTTATTCAGAACTGTGTTTAAATTGATGTTTTGCATTTTGACTTCATTTTATGTTAGTTTGAAGTAAGTTATTTAATTTTTTTGAACTTCTGGAAATTTTGAACATTTTACTGTAATTTGTAATATAACTGCTGTGAAATACTTGAATAAAGATGACAAGAAAACACAGCTTCAGAAATGTTTAAAAGAAAACCTGCCTCCTAGCTAGTATCAGTCTTTCTCTTACCAGGCCTTCATGATTTCAAGGTCCAGATGTGCCCCACGTTGGGCACCAAAAAGAACTGTTGTGGTTTAAACCCAACCAGCTAGCTCATTCACTCACTCCCCCCTTTCCTCCCTCTTTTTTTCCTCCCCCTTCCCTGCTTCTGGAGGGATGGGGAGGAGAATCAAAAGAATGTAACTCCCGTGGATGAAGATAAGAACAGTCCAGTAACTAAGGTATAACACAAATCACTGCTGCTACCACCAATGATAATAATGATAAGAGAAATAACAAGGGAAGAGAATACGATACCACCGCTGAAAATGAGTCCAACCCAGAAGACCCCATGTCCTTCCAGGTAACTCCCAGTTACCCCCCCCCAGGAGTGACATGCTGTGGTATGGAATACCTCTTTGGCTAGCCTGGGTCAGGCGTCCTGTCTCTGCTTCCTCCTGGCTTCCCCTCCTCCCTGGCAGAGCATGAGCCTCACAAAGTCCTTGGTCAGGGTAAACATCACTTAGCAACAACCGAAAACATCGGTATCACCAGCACTGTTCCAGGCTGAAAGTGAAAACACAGCGCTGCACCAGCTACCAAGAAAGAGAAAAATTGACTGCTACTGCTGAACCTAGGACACACCCAGGACTGCTTATAGTACATCAGCATCCAACTAATAGTAGAGTTTCCCATTAAAGGTGTTTTAAGGAAACATTCTCTTTCCTTGCTGTTTATCAGAGTGGTTCTACTTTCTGACAGGTTTTGATTTTCTTTTTTTTAAAGATGAGCTCCTAATATTTCTAGAAATTCCTTTAGTTCTCCTCCCTCCCCCAAATAGGAGGGTGCATAGGAGAGTAAGAAGTTGCTAGAGATTATGGAAGTGAAGAATCAACTCACATCTTACTCATTAGCAATTTATCCAGAGCTAACTGCATGTGATTTATATATAATGTGGAACAGAGTACGAGAAGCTGTACTAAAGATCTGTTACAGCCTGTCTTGAGGTATAGAACATAAAACAGGCCTGCTCATTTTCCTCTTTTTCTTTCTGTGTACTGTCGGGCTCCTGGACAAAAGGCTATTTGAGGAAGAGAGTGGTAGTAACTTAATTCATGACTCTGATTCCACTTTTATATGCAGAATTGAAAGCACAATTAGGTATTAAATACACTATTATGTAAATTACTATATAAATATAAAAGCAAAGTTGATCCATGACAGCTGGGACTAATTTGTATCAGTATGGTTAGATATGGTGTTTGTATCCGAATGGCCTTGCAGATACCAGCACCATGGTTTGACACTGTCCAAGGAGTCTGCACTATGTGAATGAGGAACATAGTGTATGTTCCAGGTCTGATTTCTGACAGTGACTGTAAAAATAATCAGTCATAAGGGACAAAACTGTGCTTTATTTGTGTAAAGTACTCAGTGAACTTTGAGTGGTGCTTCAAAAGCAGAAATTAATGAGGAATAGTTGGGTGCCATTGCGTGTTCCTAATAAAGCCTTAGTATAAGCTTGTGTTACACTCATATTTGTCAAGTGTTCAGTGATTAACACTGCTTCCTTCTGCTGTTGGTTTCTGCTTTGAATATAGCTCTGAAATGCTATTTCCCATATTTCCTTAAACTTGCAGTGCTGCAGATCCTGTGTTTCCTCCTTTAAGCTCCTCAGATAATTTATTTAAATAAATTAAAAATGAGATCCCATTGTTGTGTAACTTGGGTAGGATTTGGACTTGTAATATATGGGATTTTAAGCTAGCACTGCATGTGAATAAATTCTGCAAGCTAAATCAGTGAACTTAGGAACTGATTAATGAAGCCAAACACTTCATTTTTTTTTTCTCTCCCTTTTATGCATCACTTGTGGTCATGTAACTATTATGTAAAAATGAGTGATTATAAATTTTAACATAATTAATTCAGCCTCATCCCATTTCTAGGTATGTAGTTTTTTTTACAGTGTGAACATTTGCACAGGGAGTCTCTTTCAGCTGAGCCGACTGCCAGAAAATGGCTGTGACTACTACTTAATTAGATTTATTTCAGGAATGCGTCTGACTTACACTATGTTGAGCCTTACTTTAATAGTAGGGAAAATCCTTTTTCCTTCAAAAATATTGCAAGCTAAAATTTAAAATGGTTTTACCACTTCTAGTGGAATGTTAGTGTAAACCCAGGCCACTAAGGTTTACTGATATGTGGATGCTGATCTGGAATAAAGCTGCTTTTAGGTGCATAAGGTAGTCTGGAGTTAAGCTGTGTTAGAAGGCTCCTCACATTCAACTGCAAGAGTGGGGCAGGTTGAGAGCAGAGGAAGTTGTTCAGCCTCTGTATTTGGGTTATCAGCGCTGGGACATCAGTTGGGATTTGTTGATGTACTGCAGAAGTCAAGTTGGTTCTGCTGTGGTGGACTTCTCACCATATCTTGTTCTACTTGTGTCTTTCAGCAGTCAGGAATTTGGCAGAGTACATGTGAGAAATGTGCAGCTCCCTGAGATTGGATGGCTGCTGGAATGCTCGCATTGCTTGTTGTCCTGAGATGAATGACATCGTGATGAAAACCCATCAATGTAAAGTTTGAATTGTTCTGTGAAGCAGAGATGTTTGACTGTTTCTAAATGGAAATAGGAGTCTGTAGAAGTAACCTATTAGCCTTGGGACTTTAGATTGGGAGGAAGGAATGACTTCTTGGGGAAGTTTCAAAATGGCTTCCTCTGAAGTTATTTATTCAGCAAAGGTAGTATAGATGAGACCAAAATATAGAAGATGAACTAATCCTAGAAAATACGTTAAATTTGGACTACATTAATTTGCTGAGAAATTGAGTCTGCTGTAGAAGGAAAAGAAATTAATGTTTTAGCTAAGGCACTATTTGTCATCTCCAGAATCCCAGGTCTAGTTCTGTTGTAAACATTGAATTCTCTCGCAGACTTCAATACACCTTATAGAATCCCCTCTGTCTGTGGGAGCTACCTGGAAGAACAGTGATCCCTGAGTTTGGAGACGTAGAAGGAGAAATTGTTGTTCTGTTTTAGGTTCCTAATGAATGTAATTCTGAAATGAGTTTTGTAGCTATGCCCGCTGCATTCTCTGTGACATTACAGGAGGTTTAGTGACATAAAGGAAATGTAATGTGAATCATCACATGTATGTGGCTGTTAACATCAGGCCAGGTTGGACAGGGCTTTGAGCAACCTGGTCTAGTGGAAGGTTTCCCTGCCCACAGCAGGAGGGTTGGAACTGGGTGAGCTTTAAGGTCCCTTCCAACCCAAACCATTCTGTGAGTCTATGAAATGACTGTTTTGCGTAGACATTTGAAGTATTGGAAATACAGGCATGTAAGACTACATTTTCATGAAGCATGGAGATGTAACTGGTTTAAAATTAACATCTAGCCCTTCTAATGGGGTCAGAGTGCTTAGGAGTCTAGCTCTAAAATGTAAAGCATGGCCAGAAGGCAGAAAGGTTGTTTTTTAATAAAAAGCTTCATTTTCACAAGATGCAGAGCACAGGCACAGAAGCACAAGCTGAACATAAATTTTACAGTGCTAATCTTTTCAATACATGAGAATAAATTTTGGAAATGGAAATGAGCTGACACCTAATGATGATTTAAATGTGTAGCAATTTGTCACAAAAATTCGGGTTTTATTCACTGAGAATAATGTCAGCAGAAACCACTGGCTTGCTGAATCTGATGGTGTGGCATGTATGACTTAGATGACCCTGCACATGTGAGATTAGCTTCTGTATGGCTCAACAGTCTTTTCAATAAAGGCATCTTGACTTGATCTGCAGAGTTTGTACATCTGCCTTCCTCTCTGAGCTTTTCCTCTCTGAGCTTTTCCTCAAGTGGTTAAGCTCATGAGTAGAAACACATACCTTATTCCTCATTTGTTTTGGTCTGGCTTCTACTCCAGGCACCGCTTCTTGTCTTCTATGTTCAAGACTCTTCATACATAGATTTTTTTTTTCCTTCCCACAAAGTTACTAATGGACTGTGATAAAGTAGCCTCTCAGTCATCTTTTCCTGAGCAGAATGAACTTTTTATGGCTTTCACTGCATTTTTTCCTCCAGCCTTTAAGTCAGTTTTGTGGCTCCTTTCTGCAGTAGGTCAATTTTTCAACATCTTCTAAAACATTTGTTCACAGAGGAAATTGATGGGACATTTCAGCATTGGTCCCGCCAGTGCCATATACAGAGCTAAAAATCACTGATTCCTACTCACTCTTCCCATTTTTACACATTCAAAGATCAATTTAGTCCTTTTATGCCAAGAAATTGGGCTGGGAGAGCTTGTTGCTTGACTCTTCTCAGACTTACAGCTTTTCATGGTGCTATTCTCCATCCTGAATGTTGGCCTTCTGCATTCCCAGCTCTCTGAGGTCCCACTTAGCCTTATGGAAGAAGTTTTGTTTAGTCGTCCAAGCCAGCACGATACATATGACTTATGTGGTCCTCCTTGTGTTTTGCTCTGCTACTCTGTGTTTCCACCAGTCTGTAACTAGTGAGTAATGTCAACATTTTCCTTCAGGAACTTTGGAAGAAGAGGATTTCTCCATTAGAAGTATCCTGATAATACCAAATTGAGAATTACTCAGATTAGATAGTCCTCAATTAATCTTCCTATTCGTAGCGTTTAATATTTGCTGTCTGAATACTGTAGAGTGAGAAAGTTGAAGTATTTTGTCACATGCTGTTGAAAATCTATTACTTTATCAATCAAACGTGTAATCCTGTCAGAGAATGAGATCAGCTTTGTGTGATACAGATGATTTTCTAGCAAATCATTGTATTTATTCTTATCTCTTTGATTCATGATCAGTTTAGTTAGATATCATCTTTCCATTTTCATTTGGGATTGATGTCAGGTGAATGCCCTGTAATTACCCAGTCATTTCACTTGCCCTTTTGATAACTGTCACATTATCAGCATTCTCTCGGAAATACCCCCGTGTTATTAAAAATGAGTGTCAGGAAGGCAGAGACTTCTGGGCTTTCTGGAGGTGTTGATGTTAGGTTACCTCCTGAATTTCAAACCCTTATTCACTAGGGAAAGTCTACTATCATCTCCAGGTACTATGTCCTCTGGCTGTCTTAATCCCCATAGGGAATGTATACTTCTTGCCGAATAGGAAATAGAAACGTGAGCCATTCCCAAGCACTCCCTGCTGCATTCCCACTCTTCATTTCCCCTGGAAACTGTTTGTGGAATTTATATGTTCCAGTACATGAACAGGCAGCTTGCAGAAAAGCTGAGCATAATGAAGCAGGTAAAATTGAACTTGATATCAACAAGTAATGGAGCACTGCATTCACTGGACATGAAAGTAAAGGACTTACTAAAAGATACTTGCTTTTAATGGAAATGGAGTGGCTACAGAAATTCCAGCGGGCTTGGAAGTTTATGCTTGCTTTGCAAGATTTAATTATTTTTACCTGAATGGAGGGACAGTGCTTCTGGTAGAGCATAATGCTCATTATACTCTTAACGCGTTTGGTGCGTCACCTTCGCTGTTCAGCTCACTGATCCTTATTCTGATGCTGTCCACCAGCACAAGGACATTGCATTACAAATTAGGGACTGCTTTAAGTTCCTGGTATGTGGGCAGAAACTGGTTCCTTTCTGCCTCTAGGAGTGATTATTGTAATCAATGCATTTTTCTTTAATGAGGTGGGAAGCTGAAGCTCATGTAGGAAAGTCACTGGTGACCTCTGTTAGGTGCCTGCTCTTTAGCCACAAAAACGTGAGAAATGGTCACCGATAGTCACGATGCTGGAGGAAGTGTGTGCATTGCCTGTGGTGCTAGGCATGACTTGTAGCAATCTTCAGCTCAGCCCCAGCTGTCATCACAATTCCTACTTCTGTATTAATTTGCTTACAAGCCACATGCTGATGTTGCCTGTCAAGCTATTAAAAACCCCTGGGTTAACAGTGCTGTTCTCTGGACAGGTCGTGAAAGGCTTGGATACTGGTGCCAGAATGAATCTTAGGAGATGAGCTCCAAAAGAAAATAGAATGCTGGTCAAAATAACAGATTATGAAATTAAACCCAGCAGGCAGCCCTTCAAACCTTCATTGTCTACACCACCACTAATAAATAACTGAGAGTCGCATTGGGCTTGATGACAGCACTGGAGCTTCCTTCCCCCAGGTAGTAATAGAGCCAAAACATGTAATTGTGTGCAAAGCTCTTACCAGATGAAGCAGAATTTGTTCAGATAAAGTGGAATTTGTTACTTTTAAAGAAATCTGCTAGCTAAACAGGAATTATGAACAGCAGTGTGTTACCAAAAGGAAAACCACCAGTGACTAGCAAAGGGAGAGTTGTTTTTTAAGGTAGTTTGCCACCTTCCTTTTTGTTTCAGTCTCCAGCAGCTGGAGATGGTGCTGCTGTGCCTGTCAGGCTTGCACAGTTCAGCTAAGGAGCCTGTGATGGCAGCTCCTGAATGAATTCTAATCTCAGCGAGTGTTTAATCATGCCTCAAACAGATGGGCTTTTCGGAGGAAAAGCAGTGTTTCTGTTTTGGTATTGCTGTCCAGCTTAATGTAACAAGTGATGGGAACACTGTGCCTGAGATATGTCCATCTGCTTCCCTCCAGCACATTTTCTTTCTGGACTTTTCTGCAGTCTAAAGTTATCGACCCAGAATACTCATGATGGGAACCTACTGCTGCCTTCCTGTAGGTGCTGGTGCCTCAACCTCAGCCAAAACCATGTTTCAGCTCCTCTGTTTAGCTGACTTGAAATGGGAAAGAAAGCATTAAGGGGTGAGCTTCAGGGCCTCATCCAAATTATTAGCACGCCAAGTTGTAAGAACGTCAATGGATACAGTCACTGTCTTCCTAGAGACCTGGCACTGGCTGCAGCCTGCCAGGACTTGACTGCATGTGCTGTTTTGTAGGTTTATCCCCCATTATATATAGTAAGTTACCTCTTTTGGTTGGTGATGGGGAGGCAGGATGGTTCTGAGGCCTTGCCCTTGCATGTGAGACAGCAGAGGAAAGCTTTGGAATTAGTTCCAGTTCTCTCAGAGAAGTTCCTCGTGAGAAGCCAGGTGGGAGGGTAAGTACCGGAAGCAAGTCTGGGCCTTTACTGTCTCTGCCCGTTAAACACAATGGTGCTTGTGAAGTCACGCAGAAGTTCAGGCTGCAGCTCCTCTTGCAGCTAATCCCTGTATCCCTGCAGCTGCAGAAGGTGGGTGCTCCTGCTTGCGTTCAGTTTGTCCAGACTCCACCAAGGGCAAGCCGAAGTGTAATGAATACTCTAATTTGCTTGCTCCAATTGCACTGCGCTAAGCTCAGGCTTAACACCGAGCTGCAGCTCATTAAAAGACGGGGCTGCTGAGGCTTTATTAGAACAGTGTGTTTGCCACTAGATGAAACAAGAGGAGAAAGGTGGATAATTGTGTAAGTTGACAGGGGTGGCCGATTACCTGAATGCAGCCAACAGCCCCATTTGGAGATCGACCTCCTTCCCAGGTAAGCCAGGGCAGGGTGAAGCCAGTGAACAAAGAGTGTTTATCATAGCCAGGCTGAGCCAGCCCGTCCCTGAATTTCTTAAAGCTTTCAGAGGTGCACACGATTCATTTGGCAAAAGTGCTCAGCAGCTTCCCAGAGGGGAACTAAAATGATTTCCACAGACAAGTAAAGCAAATAGCCTGCATCTTATTTGTCCTACCAAGTATTAGTGACTAGTGCTGAGTAAGGATCTTTGCAGAGTGTTGATAAAAAGGCTGGCAACTCATACCACCCAGTGTGCATTGTTGCAGCAGGTTTGTGTGACAGTGAATCGCAAGGCTTCTGGTAACCTTCATAGGCTGTGCAACCTGAGCCATGAAGCTGGTTAAAGACTGCACTTCATGCTCTTAAATACTTGCACAGATGTACTCTGTAAGAGCATCAGACAATTTCAATAGATGTTAGATTCTTCCTGTTAATGTGCAGAGCAGATACTGCCTCCTAAGATCCAGCTGATATGTTCCACTGCGGTGGTATTTGAGACTAGTTATATTTGGCACATCTTTGTTCCGTATCCAGTTTTACAACTACCAGATGGCACCCTAATGAAACATCAAAGAAACCATGAACGGCTGCACTTAAGCGCTCTCTGAAAGATGTATCCAGTGAGATACAGAACTCCCACTCCAGATATGAAGGAATTCTGACCATAGGGCAGAAGCAGCTTTTATCTTTCAGACATTGCAGCAGCAGCGCAGTACAAATCCTAACCTTCATGTAAAACAGAAACATCATCAACAACAAAGCTGTTTATCAGTGCTTTTTTTTTCAGGTTACTTTCCTAAAGTACCTTGAGCCCGTTTTCCTTAATAGTAAGTTTGGGAAAATGGATGAAGAAGAAACAGTTTTGCTGAATAAAACACAGACTCACTTCCAAGAACTTCTTCTGGAACAGGAATGGAAGTTCTTTGGAAGCTACTTAAGTTTCAGCAATGGAAGTTCTTTGGAGCATTTAAGTATCAGCAATCAATTTTGGGATTTGCGAGGGAAGCTAGCTGGGTGGAATGGATACACTTTCATCCATGGCTGGGATGAAACCTGAAGTCACTGTTCATGCAGTGTTGCTTCTTGGTCGGTCGTGACAGAATTAATCCAATCTGGATGCTGAATCTAGATCTATAAATATATTTATTATAATATAACAAGAACTTAACAGTAAACATAAACTATATACAATACCATTACAGATAACCCTGTTTTTAATATTATTCACAGAAATAGCCAGTTTTGTTCCAGTGTGAGAAATGAAGAAATAAGCTAAATTGGAAATGTTGAATGTGTTTAGGTCTTGTTGACAGGTAGCACCTCCTTTGGAGGTAGACACACACCAACACTAAAATTAGTCCTGCCCCAGGCAGTTAGAAACTTGTGCTCCAATCTTTAGGTTCACACTTGCACCCTGTTCGACATAAATACTTTAAATGACATACTAGTATATAATTTTGTTGTGCTTATTATTACTTTTTTTTTCTTTAAAGAATAAATAAAACAACTGCATAACAAAGGCTGGAACCTCACTGTCAAAATGAGAGACTTGAGTCACCCTATAGCTTGACTCAGATGACTTGAGCACTTTAAATACTGCAAGATACAAATGTCTTTTTTTATTTTCTTTTATTTTATAAACGATTATTAATAAAATAAGATGATTAGCGAACCATCTGCATTGAATTTCCCAAAGCTGTAGGCAGACCTCCCTCCCTATAAAAAGGCTAGTGTTATTTGGTATGAAATTCAACTAGATATTGACTGTAAGATCTCACCCACACCCTGTACAGGACTCTCCTTGAATAACTGGCATGGCATTTGGGATTTGAGTCTGCAAAGGCAAGTATGGCAACTTTTTTCCCTCGACTTGGAAACAAATTGGACAATCCTTAGCTAGGGGTTACTTCCTCTTTGTGAATTTTAAGCTTCTTTCCCCTGCCCCCTCTATGTTACCCAGTCCATCTCCTGTTTGATCCTTTCATGTATAAATTTATAAAGAATTTCCACATCACAATGCTCTCTGGATAGACAATATTTTAATATATATAAAAATATAACCCCTGTGCTGTGCATATACTTACAACTCTACACTGTAATCATTTTAAGTCTCTTACACTGGGCTTAAGTCTATGCATTTTTCTACCATGGGATTTAAACTCGTGTGTTTTAATATGTAAATAAGAGAAGCAAAAGGTTTCCACCCCTATGGGGAAACTCGAAGAGTAAAATAAAATACTTCTCAGACTTTACATAAAAGATAGTGACGTATATCCCAACATAAGGAATTGTTGTTGAGAGTCAAAACTGAGTGCGCAGCTGCAACAGGAGGCACCTTCTCCGTGTGATGAAAATGTTGACGTCCCACACTGTGCTCTGTGTTTTAGCGGGTTCCCAATCAAACCTCCAGATGGGATCCCAAATCTGCGGTTTATCAGGAGAGTGCCTCTGGAATCAAAACAATTTTCGTTTTGCATTACAGGAATCGAGGACTGCCAAGTTAGCTCAGAAGCTGAAAGCGGGCAGACGTGGTTTAGAAGACCCCCCCCCCGACCCGTGGGCATGGCCACATGTGCCCACACAAGCATCGCCCAGAGCAGAAACTCATCCAGCCCAACAGGCCTGTTTTGTTTTTAATCTTTTAGAACAGAATTTATTACCAATTCTTGTCCCCGGTCCCACCTCTCCTCCCTCCGGGCTGTAGAGAACTGAAAGATTTGTTTGATCTGATGGAAGACTGACATCAACGTAAGCCATCTGTCACACAAGATTCCTCTCAGTCATTGGTATTGAAAAGCATATATTTGTTAAAAACAAATGTAGGAATCAAAGTGATAAGGACACTTTGACCTTTCAAATAGATTGATGCCTAAAGTGTAATAGTAAAACTAATCTGCACGGTTATTTTAAGAATCAAGCTTGAACTCTAAAGTAAAATGCAGATTTTCTTTTTTCTTCTCTTCCCCAGCTTAAAAAATATGTGAAATTCTATTGCACCTGGGTTGACCAAAAGCCGATGTCCAGAACAAGTGCCACTATAACATCTAGCGACACCCTTGTATTATTAAGTTACAATTATCTTACATAGCACGGAGCTCTCTGCTCCTTGTTCACCAAAAGGTGAGGATGATTTTTCTACATTCAATGTAGACACTATTCAAGACTTTAGAGCAATATGTTCACTGGCTGGCTTTGCTGCTTTTGTTTCTTAAGTAGTAGTATCCTTCTTGCCTGCTTTCAACAGGTACAAACAGTTCTCCATCCAACTCCTGCGTAACATCAGCCGCTCTGGATGTACTTCTTGATTGCTACGCAGCCGTGTCGAAAAACAGGGCAGGGCATATTTGGCAGAAGTGTCCACGTGTTTGTTTTAGGGTCATAGGCTTCCATGTTTCCCAGGGCAGGTCCTTCACTGCTAACGATCCCACCAGTGGCATAAATTTTTCCATCCAGAACCACAGCGCTTCATTCATGAAAAACAAATAAAGTTTGAGTTAGTTCTCTTACCCAACAATTCTCTTTTCAGGCTTAAAACAAACCCAAGCTTGCATTACAAGGGGTAAACGATGAACACACTTTTTATTCTTATCTATGTGAAACTGTGTGAGTGCTTCTCTTACCTCTCCCTTGCTCTCCTCCAGAATTAATGCTTTTTGTGCCCCTGCCAGGTAGGTAAATGTTGTCACTAATTTAAACAACAGAGGCCAATTAGCCCAAGTAAGATGCTCCAGCCCACATACCGATATGCAGCAAATGCAGCAGGACAATGCATCCCTGTAACAACATCCCATGCAAAAGCAATCCAAGCAGTTCAGGGTCCTTGATGCCTTGGTTGAAATAAACCCTGTAATTACTCCTCTAATTATCAATGAATGCTGAAAAGTAGGGGAAAAAAACCCTGTAAGAAATGCCCTGTTGGTTCAGCCACTGCCATAGCCATACTGTGCTGTGGGAGCCTGGGGTTCCTGCTGACTTTGTCATCATGTGCAGGAAGGGTGGTGTCAAGTGGAAAGCCAGCCTGGGGGAGATGGATCTGATGGCTGGGGACATGCGGCTGAGGGACTGCAGAGGAGCTGGATGTTGGTGACTAAAGACAAAAACCCTACTGCTTTTTTCAAATGAAAGTGACTTCAGACATCTCTTGCAAATCAAGGATAATGAGGCTGGGCTAATCCCATGGGCTGTAGGCTCCTGATAGGAGGGAAGGTGCGGAGTTGTGGAAGGTATTTGGAAGAAAAATTGCCCTTCAGCCTCATCTCTTCTTCCTTCTTCCACTTTACACCTTTACATCTTCAGCAATCGTGTGCAGGGCATGACACTCACTTTGGGCTAATGGAGATGGACAACGAGGGGCTCAGATCCTTCCCCCTGCACAGCGGGAACCCAAAAGTGAGGCAGCTGTGTTTTCCATCTGCTGATAAACCTGAGTTTGCCCTCCAATATTTAAAGATGTTGTTAAGCTGGATGGGGTTGTCGGTGGGTTTTCTGGTGGTTGAGTCACTTCCAACAGGAGCCAGTGGATGGTTGTGTTGGGAATGAAAATGGAAACTTGGAAAGTGTATACACACCAGGGGAGAAAAATAAGGAAAGGAAGACAAGAAATTAATTGCAGTAAAGAAGGTGACCTACATCTAAGAAGGTGGAAGGGCTTTAACACTGTCATTTCTTCTGGCTAATTTTGGAGCAGTGGGAAGAAGAATAAGAAGTGATAAAGGCAAAAGACGGAGAGCGCTGAAAGACCCAGGATGAACTGAGACTGAAGTGGAGCTGACAAAGCCATGAGTTTCTGCAGAACACAAAACTCTGTTGCCCTTGTGGAGAAGCTGAGCCTGAGGTTAAAAATAAACCCACAATGACAACAGTGAGGACTCAAATAAGCCCGGTCCCTGGGTACCGTCAGGAAATAGGAAATAATGAGAATCTTGTCAAAATAACTGTTAATCTGAAAGGAGGAGGAAGGAGAGAGAGACTTGAAACACTTGATTAGAGCCTATCCACAAATCAGCAGGGCTGGATGATACATAGCCAGGGTCCTAAGGGAGTTTGCTAATGAACTTACTGAACCACTGGTAATTATTTTTGAAACGTCAGGGAGAAATGGGAAGAATGAAGACTTGAGTAAAGAGAGCGTCATCCTGAAAGAGGGCTCTGAGGCTGAACAAGCCCATGTCTGAAGAGACAGAGCTAGGGGCAGAGAGGCACTGCCCTGCCAGGACTCCTGCCAGGGCTCAGGTCCCTTATGGCCCGGAGGGAGCAGAGGTGGCAGGACCAGCCAACCCAGTATATCAGACAAATGTGCACATTAAGCCACAGTTTAGGATTTAAGATATTTGTTGGGGGGTGGGAAGCCCAGATGTACACTGAAACAAGTTATTGTTTAAAAGCAAGACAGGCTGGGAAAGACAGCTTGCAAAATACAGCACAAGGAGGGGGAAAGGACAATCTCACCATGCGCTGAAACATCCCCGATGTGGTTGAGGGGCTGCTGAAAACCTAGAAATGAGGCCATGGGGTAGCAGTTGATGTTTGTGTTTCACTTGTTTTTCTTATTAGTGAAGTTGAAGGAGACGGAAGCTTATGTGAGTTGGGGTGTTGTCTGGGATGTGCTGGGTGAAGACAATCCAGTGTCAGAGATGGACTGCTGTATAGAGCAGTTTTGCTGCCTTGGTTCTCTAATGAAATGCTGATCAGTCATTCAAACAGTACCCATACACCAGTTAATTTAGCAATTTTGTTGGGTGAAGTGGGAAAACCCAAGCAAACTCCCTATCACAGAAAAGATCCCTAAGAAAGGTCTGACCGCAGAACTGTCAATAATGGGCAATTAAAAGAAATATTAATGTGGAGCTTGGAGCCTGAGGCTGGTTCTATTAGTGTTCATGATCACGGACCAGGGCCCATGAATGGCCTCTAAAAAGCTTTAATTTACTGGTGTGAACATGCTAGTGTAGATGACAGCACCTCACACCAGCACAGGAGAGGACCTTAGTGGTGTTACCACTTACACATGGGGCCTGTCTGATACTTCCTGCTCATTACCTGGTGAGCCTGTTCTGCATGGAGCTTTTGACCTGGATGGCATGAATGGGAAGAACAGAGGGAGGATGCTGTGCAAAGACTTCTGTGTAGGTGACCCTGGGAACAGGCACTGAGCAACCACCAGTTCCTAGTTGAAGTCTGGCCTTAAGTGCCTGGTGTCCACTTGGGCATCTTGTGTTAGGTCTCTAAATAGGGACCTGGGTGCTTTACAAGTTCCTGTGTGGTATCTTAGCTGCCCACATTTCTTCTAGTAAGGTCTCTTCTATCCCATGTTTAGTAGCAGCTACTCTGAGCCAGAGCTGCTGCCACCATAGGGCAGCTCAGCAGCCAAGCACAGCTTCCCAAAGTGCTGTGGGTCTGGGTTCGTCTCCATCCCATGCTCTGGATTAGGGGTTACAGCAGGTGGGCAAAGGCTGCTCTTGTTCTCCATCACCTGGGCTACACCACAGAAAGAAATTCCTGCCCGGTAGCTGGGACCACTCTCCCATCATGGTGTTAATGCTCTGGGGAAGAAATGGAAGCTGAATCTCATCCTCTGAAAGACCATGTGAATTGTAAATGGTGATTACAGCAGCTTCTCCCCCTCCATATGCGATTCCCACAGACAAGACTGGTAAAACAGTTTGTAAGTCACGCCTGAGGTTAAGCAAAACAGTGAGCTTCTGCTATCAAGAAATAGGCACTTCTTAGTACGCAGTGGGTACTTACGTGTGCAGGGGACTTTGGAGACACTCAGACACCTCTGGGGCTATGCTGGCAGGTAGGTGCTTAAGTTCAATTAAAAATTTAGTCCTAGATTGCTGATACTTTGCAGTATTAGGGCAATCACTGCTAATTTCTGGGACCTTAGAGAATAGGAAACTCAAGTGGGCTTTAAAACCTTGAGGAAAGTGAATGGAAAGGAGTATGCTCATTGCTCTTTCTTCATTACTGTGACAATATTTCTTTACTCCCCTCCCTTCCATCCCATCAGCTGTAAAAACATCGTTACCAAGGCTGACGTACAAAGAAAGAAATAATTACAATAATTAGGATGCAAGTTTATTGCTTGCTGCCATTAATGCTGACAGATAAAATGATTACAGGCTGTCAGAGCCTGGGAAGGAAGGAAGGGAGCTCCAGGCCACAAAGGCTTGCTGTGGGGATGCAAACCCTCCAGCAGCTTTGGGAGCAGCAACCTTCCCAGCTAAGGAGGACCTCCATCTCCCCAGCAGCATGCCTGGGGTGAAGATAACTGGCATCAGGAGGGAGGTCACTCCATCCACGCCTTCCAGGGAAACATGGTTCAGCATCTTCCCATGATTACCTAGCCTGCTAGCAACACTGGTTCCTGCTCTACATCCCTTACTAGAGATGCTTCACCTACAGCACTGTGTCCAATTCACCAGAGGTGCCGGGGGCATCCTTCACTGCTCAAGCCATGAGCAGTGTCAGAGCATCACACTGTGATATTCCCCAGCACTGCCACTGCTAATACAGCCCATCTGCTGACCTCCGTGAAGCTATGAATCACACTCCTAAGGAAATCCCAACGAGGCTGAGATGTACCAAGGGCTGGTGGGGACCCGGCTGTCCATGGTTGCAGTGGCTGTGTAACCTAAACACCCTTTAAATCTCTTCTCTGCCTATCCACTTTGCAGTCCTTCCCCAGCCTGAGCAAACAGGTGGCAGAGCAAACAGGTGACAGCTGGCCATTAGAGGACTTGAAGAACAAAGTGTATCATTGAATCATAAAATCATAGAACACCCCAGGTTGGAAGAACCTTGAGAGATTGTCTGGTCCAACCTTCCATGGGAAAGGGACACTAGATGAGATTATTTAGCACCTTGTCCAATTGCATCTTGAAAACTTCTCATGATGGGGACTCTAGAACCTCCCTCAGGAGCTTGTTCTAGTGAATGATTGATATCACTGTAAAAAATTCTTATATTGAGATAAAACTTCCCCTGGTGCAGCCTGTACCCCTTGTCTTCATTGTGTGGCTCCTTGCGAAGAGAAAGTCTCCATCCTCCCAGTAGCGGCCCTTTAAGTGCTGGAATAGTGTGTGAGGTCCCCTCTCAGCCTTTTCTTCTCCAGGGCGAAGAGACCCAATGTCTTCAGTCTTTCCTCAGAAGGCAGGTTCTCCAGCCTGTTGATCTTCTCTGTTGGCCCCTCTCTGGACCCTCTCCAGTCTGTCCGTGTCATTTTTGAATGGTGGTGACCAGAAGTGGACACAGTACTGGTGCTGCCATCAAGTGCTGAGTAGAGTGGGATGACCACATCTTTCTCTGCAAGTAATGCCCATGCAGGTACAGGCCAGGATCTGATTTGCCTTTGTTGCTGCATTTGACTTTGCACTGCTTTTTTAGTTAACATTTTTAATCACATGTGAGCAAGGCCGCCCACGCTCCAGCACAGACGTGGAGCACCTGGGCTCAGCACATAGGAGCTGGTGGTGCTCTCAACTGGGGCCCTGCCACGCAGCTCAGCTGCCATTTGCTTGGTGGCTGCTTTCCCATCAAGACCCTCCACTAAGTCTCCTGATGGGTGATAATTTGGAAGCAACCCGAAGTGGAGGATGTCAGCACCTTTCTTCTGTAGTGTCTGAGAGACAAGTGCCTGGGAGC
Source organism: Pezoporus occidentalis (assembly GCF_034315485.1). Lineage (NCBI taxonomy): Eukaryota > Metazoa > Chordata > Aves > Psittaciformes > Psittacidae > Pezoporus > Pezoporus occidentalis. The sequence continues at coordinate 1,283,914 of NW_026915910.1, read as the reverse complement.
TCCTGCTGCAGCCCTTCCCAATCCCAGTCATGATGGCTAGCCATAGCCCAAGTAGCGGCACTACCAGCAAAGTTTGTTAATTTTTCCTTATTTTTATTCTTATTATTAATTTTCCTGCTTAGTCTTAAAGAACACGTCAGCCTCATCAGGAAATGTTAAAACCAATTTAAAAATAAATCCTGTCTTGTCATGTCTGGGCTTGTAAAAGACTTGAAATGGCTGGATCAATGTGGTGTTTTGACTCCACAAAACTTATTATCATCTGAGGCCACAACCAAAGCTCCTCTCCCTCCTCACTATTGGCTATGCATGCACATATCTGGAGCAGTTCCATAAACATTATTTAAAAACACCAGTTAGACAGACACAGAATCTGCTTAACAGAAAAAAATCCTCATGTTTATTACTGGATGGATTTCCTCCCTGCCCTAAGAGTTCAGGAAGGCTTTATTAGAGATGGAACCAAATCATGCTCATCAACTGGTTGGCATTAAGTGTGAGGCAAGAAAAGCGAGCAGCATAACAGCTACTGGGGCAGGTGGCTGTATGCAGTGCTGGGCAGAGCTGAAACCATCTCTTAAGCCTTTGCTTAAACTGGAGAACTTTTCTTTAAACCCGCACGGTGGTTTGCACGGCTGAAGAGAAAGGCATTGCTGTGGGTAGTGGTGGTCAGGGGGCCCAAGCGTCATCCTGAATTTGGGAGCTGTGCTGACAACCTCCGTGGATGTCTGCAGCCAGGTTATGTTTGAGAGGGCTTGCTCTTGGGTGGCAGTGTTGTGCTGCCACAGGTTTCATCTTTGTAATGAGATGGATAAATGAGGGTCCACATTAGTTCTCGTCAGTTAGGAGGGTATCATGCCACTTCATGAAACAGGATTATTAGCGTGGGTGTTTCGGCCAACCTCCAGGTAGATTCTTCTCTGCTCTGTGAGCACTTTTCCTTGCTAATGACCCAAAACCATGATGTGGCATCATTACTTGGTGATGAAAAACAGCAGTGTTTTATTCCAAAGTCCGCTGCACATCAGTAACAGCCTGAATGCTCTGCCTGTACCAGCTATGCTTTAACACATGCCAAAATCCTTCATGTTGCCAGGTGCGACAGAAATCATTGCTATTAGTTTGGTGGTGGCATTTCTCATCCACCGTACATGCAGCATAGTCCCAGACACATATCTCCTTCCAGTTATGCTGGAAGATTTTGGTTTTCCCTTCTGGACCACAAACATTTCCAGCAGCAAATGCTGCCTGCTGAGCAGAGCAGCCTTTATGTCTGTGGGCTTGAGAAGTACAAGGCTATTAAGGATTCATGCTCTGTAATAGCTTCACCTGGGAATATCCATCCAAACAAGCTGTGCTCTAACCCCTTCCACTGCCTGCAGTTACCACAAACTTTGCAACAAGGAAAGGAATCAGCTGGGGGAGTCTGCAGTTGGTGCAGTACATTAGCAATGTCTTGTAGTTAAGCACAGGAGTCACCATGCTTCGCTGTTCAAGAACAAGGGCTTAGTTAAAAAGAAGGTGGGGGAAAGGGGGAATCCACAGACCAACCCTGGTCTTGTGCTGTTCAGCTTGAGTCGAACTTTTATTAAAGATTTCCATTCGGGAGAACCATCTAATAAATCTTACTGGTTAACAGTCAGAGAAGGAGGAAGAAAATGCTTTTCTGGTGTCTGTTGGGAATTGCTGGTACTAAATTAGCTTCTCTGGAATTAATGCTGGCACCATCACACTGCTGCTGTTGCCCCGTGGAGGCTCTCTGTAGCACACGCCTGTTTGCATGCTGCCTGCATCCTAAGCAAGCAGAATATGGAATTATTAATCATGCACAGAAACACATTTGGTATTCCTTTTGCTTGAGGAAAAATAAACCCTTGAAGGGCATTGCAGGAAGGGAGAATGCTTGCCTGCAAAGGGAGGAATTGCCACTGTTGGAGGGGAGGGATGACTGTGCAAGTCTTTCTGGAGGGAGGTATCCAGCAGAGGAAGGTGTGATTGTCCCAGCTCTTCAGCCCTGTGGGCTGCTGTCTGCTGCCTCCGCCTCCGAAGATCACACAAAGGAACAGGGGGATCTGTTCATTTCTGCCAAACCGAGATGGGGCCCATGTGGCAAACAGGACACGCTTACCTGATGTGTGGGAAATGTCAAATATCTCCCTCACACACTGTGTAGATGTTGAGATCTCTGTGTGAGTTCTCATTGAATTTTAAAACGCTTCAGGCCTATTACAGCTCTTTGCCCATTTGGCACAACCCCTCAAAGGGTTAATTCTAGTCAACACGAATTTCTTATTGACTTCCATCAGGCTGGGCTTAATCTGAAAACGATGCTCACTTTGCTCTGCTGCTGATTGTGAGCTGGAGACCCGAACCATTTATTTTTTGTTTTTCATTAAAAGTCATTTAACTTGATATTAAACCCATTTGAATGGACCTTTTAATTCTGCCATGCTAGGGAATGCCATGCACATCTCTCTTCCCTGTGCTCAAAGCCATCATGCTCCCTAGACACTAACATGCAGAAATAGTGCAGATAAAAATGAAAGTGATGCAGTCAGATTTTCCCCAGAAATTTAGTATCGAGTAATTCCTGGTGAGAGGAGATCAATAGCATGCAGTTAATTTTTAAGTTGTTTATGTTGCTGCTTTTAAAACACGTTTTTTGTGATCCATGCTAATGAGTGGAATGGGGAATTTATAGATTCATAGACTAAGGTCAGAAGGGATCTCTGTGCTTAGTTAATCTGAGCTCGTGTATATGCAGGCTATGGACTTTCCCCCAGGCAGCACCCCTGTTGGAAAAGTATCTAATCTCCTCTTAGAAACACTGAGTGTTGATGAGTTCACCCCCTCCCTTGCTGGTTCTCTGTTTAATTATCCTGGCTGTTGGGAAAGTGCCTCACTTAAAGGTTGAGATGTGTAACTTGACTTTCTAGCCCCTGTAACTTGTTACGCCTTTGTCTGTGAGCCTGAAAGCTTTTCCACTTGCTCCCAGTGATCAAGTCACCTCTCAGCCTTTCTTTGATAAACTCCTTAGATTTCACGTCAAAGATTTGATTTCCAACCCGGGGTCACTTTTGCGGCTTCCCTTTGAACTTCTGCTGATATTTCCACATGTTCATGCACAGACCCAAGACCTGCATTCCTCTCGCCACGTTGTACTGCAGCAGTGTTCTCTCTTCCCAGCTTCAGCTTCTTTTCCTTGCCGTGTTAGGGCTTGTATTATATATCCAATATTGCACTGACCTTTTATCCACTGCCTTGCAAGGAGAGCTCATGTTGTGTAGCTCTGAGTGGCCTCCTTTGTGTCCTCCGAGTGCCTGACTTTCTAAGGGGAGCAGGGCTCCTATGATTGTGCTTCCTCCATGTATTACTTTGCATTTAAAATACCACTGCTAGCTTGAGACCGACTGAGACATGCAGATAACTGACTAAAATAGCTCCTTCTGTAATATTTTTACCCACCGTTACACCACCTGCAGCCTTTACCAGGGGAGATTTTTCTATTACTTGGATGGTTGGTAGATCTATTAAACAGCATTGAAGAAGAATCAATGCTTGCTACCAGTGGCCTTGCTCAATGATATCTTCTCATTAACAACTACATTTTGAGATCTGTCAGTGAAGCACATTTAATCTCTCTAATGTGTGCCTTGTTAATTCCATATAATACCAGACAAATACCTTGGAGAAACTGCAGCATATTATAGCATCAGTTGTCTCTAGCAGCCAGGCACATTTTATTAAAAACCAAAACAAAGAACGCAATTTCCCCCTGCACCCCCCCCCAAAACCAAAAGTCAACAGGTTGGTTTAACAAGACCCATTTTCCAGGAAAGCTCATTGTTTGCTATTCATCATAGTATTAGCATCTAGTTATTTGATGATGAAATCCCAAATTAACCACTCTGGTATTTTGCAGAGGACTAACATGAGGCTAAGTGAGACCACTTAGCCTGATGCTGGTACTTCGCAAAATTAATTGCTGCACTAAAATTCTCCCTTTCACCTTTTAAAATATGGAAACACTTTGGCAGTGCCCTGATCCATCCTGAGCTGTAAGAGTTATTAAAAATCAACATTAGTGCTTCAATCAGCTCCTCAGTGAAGTCTCTAAAGGCACTTGCGTCTAAGAGAGCCGGGCTGCCTGATCTGAGAACTTCACTTCTGAGTTCACACCTATCCTTGTTGCTAACAGTGACTGCTTTTGGACTCTCACAGCAGAACATGGAACAAAACCACCTTCCTCCCTTCCAAATACAGATCAGAAGTAGCCAGTGGACTAGGCTGTGTTACACTTTGCTGCCTCATCAGCAGTGGTTTTATAACTGATTAAGATCACAAATTTAATCCCCAAAGGTAGAAAGTGCCTTTCTTTTTACTCCTATGAGCCCTTAATACTTCACTGGTTCCCCCAGGCTCCTGTAGCAGTAGCCAGTTTCTAACCTATTTGTTACTGCTAAGCTCCCATCCTTCCTATTTCCATTCAAATTGATTTATATTTTGTCATAGGTATTACATCTCTTTTGGGCTGAAATATTTTTTCCTGTTTCCCAGCACATTTAACAATTTTTGAAATTGTGCCTTTTTGGGCATCCAATTCGGATGTACGAACTATTCCTTTTTTCAGTAGTTACCCCACTATCAGTGTAAGTTTCCACTCTATTGCTTTAGGCTTCAGAAAAAAACGTCATTGGAAAGTTTAGTGACAGGTGTCATACTCTACTTAAGCAAACCCAGTTTATTATGGCGCCACAGCAACAGCTAGTATTTAGATCACTGGTTAGTCTCCTTGGTCCATCACAAGGTCTCCCACTGGTTCTCTTCTGCAGGGTGAAGAGCAAAGTATCCCTTCACATTAGGAACCCTGGGGAGCTTTCATGTGAGATGCTCAGCCAACAGCTCCTGCTTGAAATCACCCTTGCAATTTCTTTTACAGTGCATTCCAGATACTTCATTAGCAGATTTTTGTTACATTTTACAAAACAGAGATGTTCTAAGAGCTGCTCAACCCTCTCCTTGGGAAGGCACAGCAATGTATCAAAAGTACAAGTCCCTCACATTCCATTTTACTGCTTAGGTAAACTGAACTGCATTGTACCCTTTATTTCTGGTTTTCAGGAGAAAAATGCCATTAGCACCTCACTGAGCACTGCAGGCTTCACCTCCTGCTACAGCAGAGGGACAAGGAAGACTTATCCTTAGTGCAGCATCTAAGCACATGAAGCCGGCTGCCTGGACCACTCTGCTTTACAATAAAATATGCTCCAGCAGCCAAGAGAGGGCGCTCCTTAAACTAACAAAAGAAACGGAGGAAAAAAAAAAAGAACAAACAGGGAAAAAACTCAACCCAGGAAGAAGACAAAAACGGAGCATGCTTTCTTAAAAGGAATTTTCTCATTGCACCAAAATGAATAGTTAAATGCCACAAGGTAAAACATGGAGGTGCATTTCAACCATGGGATGGGGGCTAGGGACACCGCTGGGGAAGTAGCATTGCTGTGGGCTGAATGACTGGGAGATGTGGGTATGCTGTGGGCCCAGCTGCTGCCCCATCTGCTGTTCCTCCCAATGCTATCAGTGTTTTACCTGGGCACATGCCTGGCACAACCCCTCTGTCCTGGTTTTGCTCCGTGCCCTGAGCCTCGTTGCATCAGGTATTAGTAACAAACCCTCACCCAGCGCCTCCAGCAGTTTGTGGACCAGCAATGGCTTTTCCCTGAGGAACAGATAGCTCAGCTAGCCCTCAGTATGGGATCTGCTCCGAGAGGGGCTGGTGCTGTATAAAGCCTGAAACAAGCCTGTCTGATTGCCAGTTAACAGCCATGAGTACTTTTTAAAAGGCCTTTAAGTTCTGCCAGTACTTGCAGTGGGGGCTAGGTTTTATTTTTGTCAGCCAATTTGGGCAGTTTCTTAAACCTGTGACCGGGATTGGGGAAGCAAGTCCCAAAAGCTTCTGAAAGAATGTAATGAATAAGAATAACTAATATCACTGTGTGGTGCTTACTCAGTGTTTTTTTTCTTTCATGGATCGTTTAGGTGATTTTTAGCAAAACCATGTTCCACATTATAATGGTCTCTCCTACAGCAGGTATTTATCATCCTCTGGTTACAAAGGCAAACGAGGAAGACAGTGTTCCTGTAGTTACTGAAGGAGCCCAACACACGTCCCTCCCTGCGATCCATCACTCCTGAACTTGAAGAGACACATGAACCATAGTAGGGTCCTGGATGTGCACTCTGGGAAATGCTGTCTCCCTGAACATGTACAAAAAAGAGATGAGGAAAGCCCCCAGATAATCCACACCTCCCTTCCCCTCTCCCCTTCACTATTAGGTTGTATTACCTTATTTATGGGCAGAAAATGTTAAAGGCACCGGTAATTCAGTTTTAATGGTTTTTCTCACCTGCAGAACTGCCTGGAGTGGTTCATGTTGGGACCTGCTTTAATATTGCCTTTCTCTGGGTCATAGATGGTGGTTGCTCGTGCATACGCTCCTCCAAGAATAAAGATGAACCCATTGAGAGTGACTGCAGGAGCATATTTGTTATCTGTCAATGGAAAGCAACACTCAGATCAGTTTTAGGCTCAGTTTTGGAGCTTGTTTCTTTTTATACATTCCCCTTATTTATAGATAAGTCACGTTTCTCTAAACCTCCAAGGCTAAGGAAAGAAAAATGAGGAAACCTTTCCTGGTTTTGTTCTCCTCTCTCCAAGTTCTCAAAGGCACTTTTAAAGTTCATCAGTCCTTCATCCCCCCAGTATGCACCTCCCTCTGAACTGGGAAAGCACAATTATCCTCTCCTGAAGCCTAACGTAGTTACTGTGAAAGCTCCACTCTTACATACAAAATTAAGATGTCAAGTTGCTTCAGAATTTAGAACTGCTGCAAATTTTAACTCAGATGTTTCCCATGCCTATGCAGCAGCTAAGTACAGTAGAAACCCACAATGCAGAGGTCCGCTTAATAACACCCAATAGTTGGTTCTCTTTAGTAGTCTGCTTTTGCTTGTGGGAAGATCACCCACATAATCCAGAAGATTTTCTGAGACCCAATTCTTTTTGCCTTCATCTGTCTCGTAAATTCATCTGCACTTTTATTTTCAGATGTGTGCGTACCTTCAAGCAGCCCTGTATTTTAGCAATAAACTCTGCGATGCTGGAGTTTGAAATTACAGAAGTCCCTTATCTTAAATCAAGTTCAGTCAGAGGTTCCAAGGACGCTTGAAAACTCTTGTGTTAGCTGTGGCATTATTAGAAATATTGGTAAAACTTAACCATAAATTATTGAGTAAAATAAGTCTAATTTAATTAGTTGACTTGTCCCGTATGCCATTAGCATGCCATATGCACATGATTAAATATGAGCCAGTTGGGCTGAAATTTCTCATGATGGTGTCTGTCTTGATGCGATACAGGTTTTTTAATCAACACTTCAGTGAAACCAATCAGCAGTGTCTGGAACAAAAGACGGCAAAATACATTTCTTTATTGGAGTTAAAATAAGCCTCGCACCAGTTCTCTAAGAAGCAAGAGCCTAAGCCCTCTGGTGTGAAGATGATGTTTCCTGGGAGGCTATCCTGGTGTCAGGGGGCACAGAAAAATTTTTCATACATAGATATAAGGTAAAGCCTTTCCAAAATCTGCATTTTTATATGCTCAGAAAAGGTTGGGTTTGCATCTCCAGTGTAGAACCATCCTGGACACAGTGCTGATGGCCTCAGCCACTGCAGCCTTCCTCCTATGTGCAGGGAGCTGGGCAGCAAGCTTGAGAGGAGGTGCAATACCAGCTTTATTATGCTCTTACATCTCCGATAAGGGCCTCTACCTGATGTCAAAGGGGTCTGTATGTTCCTCCCAGATCTGTAACACTATGACTGTGTCCTTTTATGAACACAGAAAGAGAAGGGTTTAAACCAGCCCCTGCAGCTTCACTTTTGGCATTTGCTTACTTCTTGCATCACTGGTCTTGTAACCCGGAGGTTCTTGTAAAACCACCTTATTCCATTAAATATTTTATGAGGGATTTAATTTGTCAGAAGTCAAGCAAAAGCTGATGAATGTCTCCAGAAGAGAGGTAATTTCCTTAACTGAGGTTTGAAGTGATTAAACTAGAAGGGAAATTACGGTTTTGTGGTGTTTGCTTCTGTTCCAGCACAGCCATGGGGTGGTCTGGTCCAGTTCATCTCACCCCATGTCAGTGTGTACACAGGGGGACATAACAGGGGTGCAGCAGCTGGCATGAAACCAGACAAAACATGTTATGGGTTAAAGTTGGCCTCCTATTGAGCTGAGTATCTACAGGCATATGTCAAAAAACCACGGATGTATTAGGAAAATGTCACTGATCCCTGGGAACAGATGGGAAGAAACTAATTCATCCAGAAAATAGAACAAGGAGTATTCAGTTTCTTCTCAGTGCCACTAAGCCACTATAATTCATCAGAAAGACTTATCTGTCCTAACAACCCGGCTCACATCCTTTCCAAATCAGACTTGCATATGTGACATTTTTTCCAGTTAAGACGCTCATCAGAAATTTTCCATATTTAATTATCATATCTTCCTGGGTTTTTTCCTTCGACTTGCAGTGTTTTGCAGGAGAATGAAACTCTTGTATAAAAAAATCAGAACTCGGCTCCCTGATCCCACCAGGAAATTATTTGGGGCTCCCTCAAGGCAGAAACAGCGACTTCTCAGGAGACTGAATCACTGACTACACATTCCTTTTTGTTAGAGAGGGAAACCCCTTGGTTATTTTTATAGTGACTTTTTTTTTTTTTCTTTCTTTTCAAATAGGCAGACACTCTAATATTCTTTTGCTTATTTTTTAAGAGTCAAACATTTTTGGTTATCATCAATTTTTCAATACATCACCTATCTGTTGTCTTTTTACTCCTTTTGTCTTTAGCTACCATTTCATAAATTGGTATAAAATAAGCCTGTGATAGAGAAACAGAGAAATCCCTGCCACTTGTTTCAGGAAGGGAGACACTCACAGCAGTCTCCTGATCCTGATGAAGATATGGCAGAAGGACACAAGGGACACCCTCAAGAGACAGGTAGAGAGAAGACAGTGGGTTTTATTTTGTTTTGTTACCATGGAGGCAGGAACTGTTCATGGATACAAGGAGTGTGGAAAACTCAAGCCATCATCCCTTCTACCCAGGTGTGGATGACCACCTTCAGTCTTTAACCTCACTTCATTTTAGGTGCTACCCACACTCTTCCCTTGCTGTTGTCCATCCCAGGGCTTGGAAGCCTCCTGCAAATGCTCAGGAGACTGCAACTTCTGTTGCTGCTCTAAGTCCTCACCATGCTCACAGCATAAAGCGGGTGGCTGGGGAGCCTAATTTTACAAAAGCATGTTCTGGCTGGGTTTTTTGGTCAATGCTACTGGGTGTACATGTGAGCATCTATGGGTCAGCGGCTTATGGTGGGATATACCAGGGACACTGGTTATTTCAAATGACTACTTCCCTGCCAGAGGGAAGGAAAAGAGGGGAGAAGCAGCATAGAAACAGAGAAGCAGCCTCCTTTCCCCTCCAAAATCCAAGTGTCGGGGCTGTCAGATACAGTAATCCATTTTAAGCTGGAAAATCTTAAATGGGATTTGTCCAGGACAGCAAGCACACTTGAGATTAAAAGGCAGAATAAATGTAAAGGAAATAATAGATAAAAGGTACTCTTCTCTCTAAGTGGATAACATAATAAAATCACTCTTCTTTCCTGTTGCTAGTGGAAAATATGCAAGTATTTCTACTCCAGTGACAAGTCATTGCAGGAAGGGGTATGCACTCAATGACAATCCTTGAGCCAGAGGTGTACTTCACATGGGGTTGATAATTTAACCTACCAGTGTGCTCCTCACTTAGTAATGACAGTGTACTGTCTGTGATGTGTTTCGTGGCTCTCCTATCTCTCAGTACATTATATGGTCAAGTAGCACAGTCCTGCTTTCCCTCCCATGATTGCTTAAAGATCTTATGTTGCCTCCCAGTGAAGCACTCGGTCAGAGACTGAAGTGGCATTACACTGAATGGCAGCAGCACTTCATATGGGAAAAGGTTATTAAAACCAAGCTAGTCTTTTACCATTTTTATCATGAGGAAAAAATGCAGGCATGCCACCAGTCCAGACATAACTCCAACTGAAGGGTCTCTCTGTAAGCGCAGGTGGCCAGTGGGGAGGTTGATGCAAATGATGAAGCAGATTGGAGAACAGAGGCTAGTTAATATAAAACAAATCTGCTTTTAATAGTAAGTGCCTCTTCTCCTCTCTGAATACTATGCAGATAAGCTCAAGAATGGCATAGCAATGGATAAGATAACGTCTGGTGGCAGTCAGAAGATCGTGGTCTGATCCTTAACATAGCTCATGAGGCTAAAGTGCAGCTACTGCAGTTAACAGGAGGGTCTCGGATGTCAGCCCTCTGGCACGGTGTCTCCTCTTGGCTGATTTCTTGTAATTATACAACAGGTTGCAGGGCCCTGTGGTTTCCTCAATGACCCTTGAGCAAACTTTCCTCCTGGACCCTGAAGTTGAGTATCCTCACTTACAAATGCTGCATTTCATGTATGTGTGGTGGGATCACCAGTACCAAAACAGAAAGCTCCACCTGCCACTGTGGGGCAGTTTCAGCATCAAATTATGAGACAAATGTTGATGAACTGAAGAGAGCTGGACAAAGCACGGCCACACAGATGAAGGGGAGGTAGCAAGGCAGAGAAAGTATGTGCAGTGGGAACACATCAAGGAGTGGAAAAAAACATTCTGAACGGTGCATATGGCATATACAGAGGAGAAATGGGTGAGACAAAGGAAAGTAATATTTAAGCTTACTAGTGGGATAAACACCAAGAACTAGTCATGGCAAGAAAAATACACTGTAGGATGAGATGAAACCTTCATTGCTTTGAGAGTTAATAAGTGAGAGGTGGCCAAACCCACACACAGGTACAAAACTACTGGCCTTGGGGAAAAGGGCAGGACATGTGTCTGATTTTTCTTGTAAATTCCAAAAATAAGTTAATGGGAATGATTATGCATTTTAACCAAACTAAGCTACAGGACAGTGCAGTAAAAATGCACGGATGCTACTAATGCTGTTTTCCAGATATTTCTTACATTCTCAGCTCTGTGATTGTCCCACATATTACTGCAGAAATAAATGGCATGGTGAGGAACTAGATACTTGATTGGAAATCTAAAATGCTCATAGATCTTTGACCTCTGTGTTCCCATAGTTCTCACCAGATTTTAAAATTTAATAGTGGTGATGACAAAACACTGTTTTTTGCGCAATCCAGAAACATTAATAAAAACTTGTAATTCCACCAGTACAGACACTGACTGTACAGAGTGTCAAAAAAAGGTATATTTTAGTGTCCTGGCATGAAGGCACAAAGTGAACTAAAAGGCAGTGACTAGATAATTAGGCTTAGTAACAACCACTGACTTCAGCATGTCTATAGCCATCTTGTTAAATAAGACAAGCCTCAGGAAGCTGGGCATGGAATATTTTTAGCAGAGTGATACAGGGCAGCCTGGCAAGATATGGAAAGGCAGGAGCTGCAAGTAGGTAGCCTGGGTTCATTTACTATTGCAGGACTTTGGCTTCACAGCAGCAAACTTCTTAGAGCTCAAAACACGAAAGTGATGTGTGATGTGATTTACCAAGAATATGCAGTGTGGAAGCCCTGGGAAGCTACATTACTCCAGTAACATCAATCTGTGGGCTGCACTGATGCACCAACATCTATCCCTCCACAGCTGGGGAGGACAGATGTGGGGCAAAGGGTGGGACACTGAGAAAGACCCTCTCCTCTTCAAATTATAATTAACACCTACCCAAAGGCTACCACAACATCCACGTGCAGCAAATTGGTGCGCCTAGTGTCATACCTACTGTATGCAAGCATCCATGTCCCAACACTTCCTGGCCGTTAAGGGCTAAAGAATAAATGGAGTGAATTCACTGCTTATTCCTAGAAGAAATCCAGGCAGACGAGAGCAGAGGCTGAGCTGCATGGACTTGCTATTGGTCCCTACTTCGTATCTTCTCTGCACAGGTAGGATATCAGTATCCAGCATGCTTCATCTCCATTGAGATTAGCCAAAAAAATTACCTTCCCCCTTGCCATGGTTGATGCCAGTGTTGCCTTGGGCAAGTTTGGCACACAACGCTTTGGAAGAGATGGGCCTGTTAGGTTCAAATGTGTGCTATACTGTGTTGAACTTGCTATCATAAAATACCAGTGACTTGAGACTGGTACTGTTGGTCTAAAAACCTCCAGAGACCTTGGTTACTTTCAATATCTGCTCTTACTGTTGCACATCTGAACGTGCTTGCAGTGTTCTCAAATAACCTGTTGTCCTATCTGAGGTCAAACAGATTTCACTGATATCTGGGGTGACCTTAAACAACACAACTCACCGTAGGATAGCTCAGTTGCCTTAGCTCAGAGAGATACCTCAAGAATTCACAAATCAACACAAAAAAGTTCTGAGGATGTCAAAGGCACCCCAGCAGTGATCATCCCACAATTCATCTCAGCTCCATTTTGCAAAAAGCACTCCAAGGGTCCTTCTACTCCCTTGTTGGGTTTAGACTGTACCATACTTGGTGTAGCATCCACTTCTAGGGTATACTTTACAAATGCAGGTGACAATATGGTTCTTGTGGAGATGAAGAAATCAAAGTATATCATCTCAATATTCCCACTGCCTTTTAGTGAAGATCATGCATCACATCAGTGCAGTTTCCCAGACATTCTCCATGGGGTGCCATTTTTCAGGGTCTGTGTTATTTCACTTTATTTGCAAATAAACTGACATTGTACATTTCCCGGCAAAGACACAGCAACTCCTCATTTTATCATGTATTTTATGCCTTCAGCTTAACTAATTAACTTTGATTACACCAAGAAAACATGAATACCATCCTTTAACTTCACCGGTGTCATGTATTTTTGTTAGGAAATAATAGCACCCCTTTATTAAAACGGGTGATGAACCCAACTCTGAATGGTTTGGATCATTTCTTCCAAGCATGCTTGGTGTTGATGCCTGCTAGGCAGAATAACAAGCCCAGGGAATGATTTCTTAGCTCCTGTGGCACTTGCAGTATTTTCGTGAGGAAAAGGAATACCTCTTTGCATAATGCATTCATTTTTGCAATAAGCTGTGAGTCCAGAAAACCTCATACTGTCCGTCAGTGGATTAAATGAGCAGCAGCAGCTGTAGCCACGTGATAGAAAAAGCCAGGCAATAAGGTTGTTTGCATTGCTGTACTACATAAACATAACTTTTGCTGGTTAACGCCCTCCTGCTGGGTGCTTCATGCTGCATCATATGCATGTCATGTTATGTTAGGCTGGACACAAACAGCAGCAAGGGAGCTGAAAAACAGCAGCACCCTCTGCATAGGGGAGGATACACCATGACTGTGCCAGCTCCTCATGACCTGATCTACTAGGGAACCCCAAGAAGAGAGTCAAAATAATTTTAACAAGCTACAGTAAAAAGAACAGCTTGGTTTAGCTTTCTGAATATTCTCAGACCTTACCTGAATACCTCATAACTGTGCTTCTATAACTTCTTACTTGCCACTCCTACGGCTCTACCAGGCTCAATAATGAGACCATGATTTTTTAAAAACCTCATGTCACAGTTTCAATGTGACTAACAGATTTAGGGTGGTGAAACAAGCATGAGGCATCTACACCCTCTCCAGAACAGGTTGCCCAGACAGGTTGTAGATGCTTCATGCCTGGAAATGTCCAAGTTCAGGCTGGATGAGGCTTTGAGCAACCCGGTCTAGTTGAAGATGTCCCTGCTCACTGCAGGGGCATTGGACAGATGAACTTTAATGGTCCTGAACTATTCTATGAATCTAGGACGCCAAAGCAAGCCACCCCAAAACAGCTTCTCTTTGACTGTATGAGTGCTGTTTCTTTGGCAGCCAAGTATAGTCAGACCGAAGGCTGCCGATAGCCACCCAGCGCAGAGCGGGTGGCCCAGGTTGGCTGTTACTCTGCAGTGATGTCCTTGTGATGCTGAACACTAAACCACATTTCCAAAAGCAACCTAAATGCTCACGGTGCAAATCGTAACAGAAAGCAAGTAAGATACAAACTTATGAGCCATATCCTCATTTTGGAAGGAAGTCTGCACCACTGACACTGGCTGGTACATTGGAAAATTTGGCCTCTTGTCTTGCTCTTTGTTCAGTAAAATTTTCAGTGACCTTGGGGGCATCATAATCTACAAACACAGTTCTAATAATTTATGTATCTTGGAGATTTCAGCCTATGAAGCTTGTATTCCTGTGGACACCACTGATAAATCCCAGTTAAGAATGACTGCTACTTCCCACAGGGCAGGCGGCATCTTAACAAACCATGAGTAATAACCCATTAACTGATGGTGCTGTTAAACTGCATGGAGCAACACATGACACCAGAATGAAGTTTCACTGCACTTCGCATTTTTTTTTGATCTAAAATTACTAATTGTCCATACCCAATAACTGCATTCCTTTTTCCTCTAATTTGAACTCATCACTTCTAGCTGATAACTAGCTGTATTAATGAGTGACAGTTGCCTTCAGTAAAGATTCAGATAATTGCCTCTCTGGTATAATATACCATGCATTCCTGCCAATAAACGTATCCTGTCATAAACGTATCTTCCCCTACCCCCCAACTCATTTGCTTTCTGCAAAGGCATTAAAATGCCTGTAGCACAGAGATCTCTGTTGTACTACAGGTTTACTCTGACACCACGCATCCCTTACCGATCATGGGAGACTCTATGAAACTCCATGAATTAGTCTGAGGGATGTAGGACTGCAAGACCCCTGCAGCTCGGCTGGCTTCATTCACCCCACCGAAGACGTAGATCTTCCCACCACAGACAGTCGCGGCAGCTGAATGGACGGCCTTTGGCAGGGGAGCGATGGTCTCCCACTGGTTGGTTATTGTATCGTACCTAGGAGAACAGCAGTTGGAATGAGCTGAGATGACACAATGCTGGGCAAGATAGACAGGCAAAGAAAGCAGGCTGGTATACAACAGAAAGGCAGCTTGACAAGCAGAAGAAAAGCAGAGGTGGAAATGTATTTTTTAACATCCTACAAATTCAAGCACTCAGTAAACAGTGTAATTAACGCTTTTTCTAACCTTTTAAAACATTGAGAAAAGCCCAGAAAAAGCTGCTTCTGTTTTCTCTATATGCCTCTCAAATCTCATTATAGGCCAAGCCAAAGAAACTCAGGACATCTTTGTTAAGATGTCTTCCACTAATTATTTCTTTTAATGAGTATACAATGAGATTATTCTTGCAAATCAGTACAGTGATATCCAATAGAGACTGCAGGCAGGCAAATGTTAATGTTCTTCAGTTGTTCAGCTTGTGGAACACATCTCACCTGCACATAATGCAACGCAATAGCTCTTTTTCCTCTGGTTAACTGGCCAGTGATGTACATTTTGCGCCAGAATGAGCTGCTTCCATTTAATTTTCATTGTGCAAATCAAACTACTGTGCTTCATTGCAGGATGCTGCAAACATTAATGCTGGAATAAGATTTCACCATTGCATCCATATTTGACATAAAGCAAACAGAAAAGAGTAGGCATGAAAGTGCTAAATTAGTTTTAAGGTCATCAGTATCTGATTTAATTAAGCCATTGACCATAAGGGATGTGCAGTTAATAATCCACGGATGAAGATTCATTTTAGACAATGTCACAAGCACAGACGTCAATTTTTTTTCTTTAAAGATAATGTGGCAGGGATCCAAATAGCTGCTCTAAAATGAGTCTGGGAGACAGCACAAAATAACATGATTTTTAGGCTTCTATATTTCCATGTAATGGCACATTCAGTCAAATAGGAGTTTCCTGCATAGTGATTATTCAGAATTGTTGACTGCAAGAACAGAAGCCCTCGTCACCCATTCAGGCTTTTTGATCTTAATATTAGTGATATGCAATATGCAAACATGAAATGAATCCATGGCCATGAACCCAGCTGTAAAAAATGATTTAGCAACAAGGGATTTTTCCCTTTATAACACGTCCTTCAAGTTTTCACTGCCCAAACCTGGGGACAATATAAATGGTGGAAACAGCACAAGAATAATGTTCTTAATGAAGACACATTAATGAGTTTCCAAGTAATAGAACTGAAAGTAATTAACACACTCATAAAACTGAGGCAAAAGCAAGAGGGAGGCAAACTTTAACTGAAAAAAAATAAAATTAGGCAAGTCCCTTCTAATGAGCATGGAGAACTGCCTTGTACAATGCTCTGAATTAGTTACCTAGAAATTAAATTCATCTACAACAACTGATCAAAGGGGAGAAATATAACAAGATTAAACAACACGGTGCTGGGAGCAATCAACACGACACACCTATATTGGGCTGATTCTTAACACTTAGTACCAAACCTGAGCCTGCAGATGCATTCTGAATGCACAAGCGCCTCCTCCAAGGAAGGCAGCATATGCTGCATCTCCTGCATTTGCCCACAGCACTTAGGGCAGCACTTGGTCTATACTAGCAGATATGCAAAAATCTTGCATAATACAGTTTTGTACACTGCTTTTGGGTCACATTTTGCTAACTCATCTACAGCAATAATTTGGGGCTTGATTATTTAATTCTTGATGTCTTATTAAAAGCTGGTTAAGAAATTGGTTATAACTGGTTAGAAAAGGGAAAGCAATAATGCTGAGAACTGACCTAATGTTCCTTTCTAGCACCTTGGCTTCTAAGATACAAATTGTCACTCAATATGTATTGTCTCACACCATCCCATCTGACTTAGCACCAGGAACATTTGTGGACAGTTGAAGTGGCTCAAGATGGACGGTGAGTGGCTACGCTGCCTTCCCTGGCACTGGCAGAAGTACCTGGCAGACCACAGTTCCCAAAACAGATGTGCTCCTCCCAGTGACTTTCTGATCATTCCAATACATTTTTGGAAAGGAGGGGTCACATCCTTCACATATCCTGCAAGCTGGTGTGGCTGAGGACCAATGTCTATAGGAACACTGGAGAAAGCGTCCAATTACAGAAACAATCATCCTTTTTCTGGATGAATATCACTATTGGGACCTCAGGTCCCCCAGACCCTGTTTTTTCACCCACTTTCATTGTTCTCCAGTTATGCTTTATGATGACAGAACTGATCTTTCTTTCTCCCACCCTGCATCTGTCACTGGGAAACCATGAATGGCCAGTTTCACTTCATCTGCTGAAAGCCAAAGGCTGCAAATCTACTGGATATAGGTGCAAGTGGAGCTTAAAAAAAACCCACTCTTGTCTTGAGGGTCATTTGGTTTAAAAAA
The DNA here is from genome assembly GCF_034315485.1 of Pezoporus occidentalis. Lineage (NCBI taxonomy): Eukaryota > Metazoa > Chordata > Aves > Psittaciformes > Psittacidae > Pezoporus > Pezoporus occidentalis. The sequence continues at coordinate 1,266,554 of NW_026915910.1, read as the reverse complement.
TCAATGAACCATAAAGTAGGTGGAAGCAAGTCTCTGTCCACCTAACACAGACATCTAATGTGGGTTTTACATGGGCTGTACAGTGGAGCAACCCTCTTACAAGCCTAACTTACCCCTGGGGCTGAAGAAAAGATGATGATGCCTTCAAGGCTTCCTGATATGTGTCCATCAAGTCCCTCCATCCCTCTGGGAAATTTATTCCTCTGGTTCATTCCCTCACTGCAATACTGTAGACCTGATTTCTAGTCTCTGTTTTGCTTCAGCTCCCACCCATGAGAAAGTAAGTAGTTTTTTTTCCTGTTGGGATTATAAAGATGTCTGCTACCAAATCTCTCTCTTTCACGTATGGACTTGCAGAAAATAATAGTCACCTCTTCACCTTGTACGTGATAAACTAAGTAGTCTAAGCTCCTTAAGTCTCTGCAAGGCAGGTTTCCATCATTTTGTTCTATTGCAAGTCAGCTCCTAATATGTTCACACAAGGATTTGCACCAGATTAACGAAATTGGTTTAAAAATGAATAAAGTTGAATCTTCGTAACCTTCCAGGACAGGAAATAATGACACCTGCTTTACCTCTCTGCCCCAGGGCCTTTCCATGTGTTGTATCATCTCTGGTGTTGCTGTCACTCCACTGCCACTAGTGCTACTGGGGCTCCTCAGCTGCCTGTAACGCTGGCTCTGCTCAGGGGCCAGCGGGGAGAGAACTGATTTAAAGAATAATCACATTGATCTCTTTCCATTAGGCAAGCTTTGCATTTGATTCCCCTGTTTGAAGCTGTAGGTGGAGACTTAATGGGAGCTGGCTTCATGCCAAGCAAAGGTTTTCCTTCCCTCTCCTCCACTGCTCCCTCTAGTCCTGGTGTTTCCATGCTTGTCTTGGCTATGGGCCTACCAAGCCCATCCAATCTCCTGAACTTGAAACTTCAAGGGCATCGCCTTTCTCATGACTGACTCCTGGTTTTGCAGTCCTTGTACGCTACAGACTCACGTGTGGTTTTACACACATCCCCTCGCATACCTTCCTCTGCCTTCAGAGCAGTCCCTGCAACCCTGCTGTCTATGGCCCTGCCAGGCTGCAGACATCAGACTTTCCATGCATGCAGGACATGTGTCCCCGGTCTGTTGCTTCATGTGCACCAAGAACCGCCGTCTCACCTGACCCTTGTGCAGTCACTATCCCCTGGTTTATGTGTTATTTATGTACTCATGGTATGACAAATCATCCGATTCAGCAGAGAATACAGCCGAGGACTGAAAAGAGCACATGCAGAAATTACCTTGCTGGCTTCCACAATTCTCCACTCTTAGGATTCCATCAGTAGGCCTGATCTTCCTACTGCTTTACTCATCTCATTCAATGCCTCCCTTCTTGCTCTTTCCGTACCACCTCAGTATTAACAGCAGAAAACCATTCATTTCAAGCTGTGCCATTTGCTTCTCTGCCTTCTTCATTTTTAATCTCTTCAGTACCTGAAAACACTATTTTTTTCTCTCCTCAGTCTCTTAATTTTTCTCCTTCTAGGTTAAACAGCTATATGAGTATCTTCATTTATTCACATTATAAAATCCTTACACCACAGTTAGTTGCTTACAGACATGCACCCTCCAGTTTCTTATACATTATTTAAATCTATTTGTAGGAAAGCCGTTATTTAAAATAAAGCTGTACAGTGTCATACTGATCTGCTCACCAGATAATTCACATGTTGTTTAAAATCACATTAATGGATTGCTGTTTTTTGCCTTTTTTGTTTTCTTCTTGAATGTTCTGAGGGGCTTAAGAAATTAGGCTTGGAAAAAGCTATTTAATTAATTTTCTTAAGACATCATAAAGATATAGAATCATATAGTTTGGAAAAGATCTTTAAGATCATCAAGTCCAACCACTAAACCATGTCGCCAAGTACCACACAGAATCATAGAATAGTTAGGGTTGGAAAGGACCTTAAGATCACCTAGTTCCAACCCCCCTGCCATGGGCAGGGACACCTCACACTAAACCATGTCACCCAAGGCTCTGTCCAACCTGGCCTTGAACATTGCCAGGGATGGAGCATTCACAGCTTTCCTGGGCAACCCATTCCAGTGCCTTACCACCCTTACAGTAAAGAACTTCCTCCTTATATCCAGTCTAAACTTTCCCTGTTGAACTTTGAACGCATTAACCCTTGTACTATCTTTACAGTCCCTAATGAAGAGTCCCTCCCCAGCATCCCTATAGGCCCCCCTCAGATACTGGAAGGCTGCTAGGAGGTCTCCATGCAGCCTTCTCCAGGCTGAACAGCCCCTACTTCCTCAGCCTGTCTTCATACGGGAGGTGCTCCAGTCCCCTGATCATCCTCATGCCCCTCCTCTGGACTTGTTCCAACAGTTCCATGTCCTTTTTATGTTGAGGACACCAGAACTGCACACAATACTCCAGGGGAGGTCTCATGAGAGCAGAGTAGAGGGGCACGTTCCTTTTGATGCAGCCCAGGATACGGTTGGCTTTCTGGGCTGCAAGTGCACACTGAAGCTGGCTCATGCTCATTTTCTCATCAACCAACACCCCCAAGTCCTTCTCTGCAGGGCTGCTCTGAATCTCTTCTCTGCCCAACCTGTAGCTGTGCCTGGCATTGCTCCGACCCAGGTGTAGGACCTTGCACTTGGCATGGTTAAACTTCATGAGGTTGGCATCAGCCCACCTCACAAGTGTGTCAAGGTCCCTCTGGATGGCATTCCTTCCCTCCAGCGTATCAACTGAACCACACAGCTTGGTGTCATCGGCAAACCTGAAGAGGGCGCACTCAATCCCACTGTCCGTGTCAGCGACAAAGACGTTGAACAAGACCGGTCCCAACACAGATCCCTGAGGGACACCACTCGTTACTGGTCTCCAGCTGGACATCGAGCCATTGACCACAACTCTTTGTGTGCGGCCATCCGGCCAGTTCTTTATCCACCAAGTGGTCCATCCATCAAATGGATGTCTCTTCAATTTAGAGACAAGGATGTCGTGTGGGACAGTGTTGAACGCTTTGCACAAGTCCAGGTAGATGACATCAACTGCTCTACCCCTGTAGCCCCATCATAGAAGGTCACCACATTGGTCAGGCAGGATTTCCCCTTAGTGAAGCCATGCTGGCTGTCACCAAGCACCTTGTTGTTTTTCATGTGCCTTAGCATGCCTTCCAGGAGAATCTGCTCCAAGATTTGCCAGGCACAGAGGTGAGACTGACTGGTCTGTAATTTCCCGTGTCATCCATTTTCCCCTTCTTGAAAATGGGGGTTATATTTCCCTTTTTCCAGTCATTGGGAACTTCACCTGACTGCCATGATTTTTCAAATATGATGGACAGTGGCTCAGCAACTTCTTTCGCCAGCTCCTTCAGTACCTGCAGATGGATTTCATCAGGTCCCATGGACTTGTGTACGTTCCGGTTCTTAAGATGGTCTTGAACCAGATCCTCTCCTACAGTGGGTCCAAGGTCTTTATTCTCACAGTCCCTGTGTCTGCCTTCCAAGACTTGGGTGGTGTCATCAGAGCATTCTACACCTCTTTTAAACACCTCCAGGGATATGACTCAAACACTTCCCTGGGCAGCCAGTTCCAATATTTGACAACTCTTTCAGTGAAGAATTTTTTCCTAATATCCAATCAAAACCTCCCCTGAAGCAACCTGAAACCATTTTCTCTTGTCCTATCACTTGTTACTTGGGAGAAGAGACCAACCCCCACTACACTACAACCTCCATTCAGGTAGTCGGAGAGTGATAAGGTCTTCTCTGAGCCTCCTTTTCTCCAGGCTAAACAACCCCAGTTCCCTCAGCTGCTCCCTATAAGACTTGAGCTCCAGGCCCTTCATGAGCTTCATTGTCCTTTGGACCCACTCCAGCACTTCAATGTCTTTCTTGTAGTGAGTGTCCAGAACTGAACACAATATTCAGCCTCACCAGTGTCCAGTACAGGGGGATGATCACTGCCCTGGCTCTGCTGGCCACACTATTTCTGATACAGGCCAGGATGCCAACTGGCCTTCTTGGATGCCTGGGCACATGCTGGCTCATGTTCAGCTGGCTGTCAACAAACATACCCAGGTCCTTTTCCACCAGGCAGCTTTTTCCCCTGAGCACCACTCTGCCCCAAGCCTGTAGCGTTGCATGGGGTTGTTGTGACCCAGGTGCAGGACGTGGCACTGAGCCTTATAGAACCTCATACAACTGGCCTCGGACCACCGATCCAGATCACCCTGTAAAGCCTTCCTACCTCAAACATATTAATCAGAATATACCCTTCAAGATAATAAACAGAACTAGCCCCAGTACCAAGCCCTGGGGAACACCACTTGAGACTGTCCTCCAATGGGATTTAACTCCACACTCTACCATTCTTTGGGCCCAGCTGTCCACCCAGTTTTTTTTTACCCAACAAAGAGTGCACCCATCCAACCCATGAGCAGCCAGTTTCTCTAGGACATTGCTGTGGGAAACAGTGTCAAAAGCTTTACTAAAGTCTAGGGAGACAACACCCACAGTCTTTCCCTCAGCCAGTAACCTGCCACCTTGTCACAGAAGAAGATCAGGTTAGTCAAGCAGGACCTGCCTTCGCAGAGACACGCTGACTGGTCCAGATCACTTGGTTGTCCTGAACGTGTCGCGTGATGGCACTCAAGATGATCTGCTCCATAACCTTCCCTGGCACTGATGCCAGGCTGGCAGGTCTGTAGTTCCCCAGACCCTCCTTCTGGCCCTTCTTTTAGGTGAATGACCCATTTCCTAATCTCCAGTCAACTGGGACCTCCCTGGTTAGCCAGGACTGCTGATAAATGATGGGAAGTGGCTCGGTGATCAGCAGACCCAGTAATCTTGGGGGGATCCCATCTGGTTGCACAGCCGTGTGTGTCTAAGTGGGTAGCAGGTCACTGACCATTTACCCTTGGACTATGGGGACTTTTTTGCTCCCCATCCTGACTTATAGATCAGGGGCTGGGTATCCTGAGAATGACTGGTCTTACTAGTAAAGACTGAGGCAAAGAAGGCAGTAAATACCTCAGCCTTTTCCTCAGCCTTTGCCACTGTGTATCCTCCCACATCCAACAAAGAATAGAGGTTCTCCTTAGCCCTCCTTTTGTTGCTAATGTATTTACAGAAACATTTGTTTATTGTTTTTTTTACAGCAGTAGCCAGGTTAAGTTCTAATTGGGCTTTGGCCCTTCTAATTTGCTCCCTGCATAACCTCACAGCATCCTTGTAGACCTTCTGAGTTACCTGCACCTAGGGACAGAAGTCCCTAACATACAGGGCTACCCCAATGCCTTGCCTTCCTTGCCTATCCCTTCTGAAGAGTTTATAGCCATCTGTTTCAGCAATCTAGCTGAGTTATCCCACCATGTTTCAGTGATGGAACTATGTTGTTAGTTTTCCTGCTGCACAATGGCTTCCAGCTCTTCCTGTTACTCATGCTGTACGCTCCTGTAGATGCACTCCAGTTGGGCTATTGATTCCACCACCTTTTCCTGGGGAGAAGCCGTAATTCCTGTGTGACCACACCTCAGTAAAACAGCAGGTTCTGAAGCGGTTTCTAAAGCTTACAAAGCTTATTTGTTACACTGAATATTTAGACAGTCATCCAGGTACAGACTGCCAGCCAAAGTAATCTTCCAATTTTAGACAACCCTATTGTAGAAGTGCTGTCAGGTCAAGGGGATTCATCTTCCCTGTCCTTCAAACAGATAATAACCACAAAGCACCCACATTTCCACACTTTTAGTCACATACATTGTCTTGTCAGCATACGCAGTCTTCTCAGCTCTCAAATTGCATATATTACAGGGCCCATCCATTATCTAAAAACCTAGTTCGTGGATCCACTTCATTTCGCTGCCTCCCAACTCAACTCATATTTCAGAAAAAGACAGAAAGTGTAATACCCTCTCGCCTAACACCTAATGACTTGCTCCCTGTCACACAGAAACTTGCCAGAGGGGCTTGATGGAGAACTGCAGCCATGCTGTTATTTCCCTAAACACTCATTCCAAAAACATAACTCTCCCTGAACATATACCCATGTATAGCAACAAAAATGGACATATAACTCAGCCCCTCTGGCACATGCATATTGTTTTAAGATGAGTAATGAATGACTCCTACTCATCTGTTTGTGACTGATAGTCCTGTAATATTATCCATTGAGCCAGAATTTTTACTGCCTCTTTACAGACAAATGGCAGAGAAAAGGTAAAAAATCTCGGCCCTATTGAAGCTGATGGGTAAACACCCACTGATTTAAGTGGCATCAGAATTTCTGGTTGAGGCTGCACCTTTCAGCATCAATGACACAACCAGAAGCACAGAGACAGGAGCTCAGGAGCTGATGCCATAAATCATTAGGAGTCCAGTGGCCCCTCCTTGCTTTAATGCTTTCTAATGGTGCAGAAGATGAATTAGGTGGCAGCATGTATAGCTAAGATGGTCTGACATTTGTTTTTAAAAAACGGAATAGAGTAAAAACATCTTTGTGAGAGTTTAACCATTTAGGATGAAATATTAAAAGAATTCCAGAAAAAAAACAGGTGGAAAACAAGAAGGAAACTGGGAGAAAATGTTATTTTCTCTGTCTTCAAAGACCCACTGTGGTGAAACACCCTGTAGGCTCCTTGCTCTGGGGCTGCTAACTGAGGTGAGGTCAGGATAAGTTGCTTTGGACTGGAGACATGCCCTCCACCATGCCAGTGAATATGCATCAAAATCTGGCCAAAACTGGCCATGGACACACTTGAGCTAACTGAGCAAGCAGAAAGCAAAATGTGGTTGGGAAAGACAAGCTGCATGTGGACAATGAAAAGTGGTAGGTGGCCCAGTGGGTGAGGGTGACCAGTGCCTTGCCCTTCACACTGGTGGCACAGCCCAGGACCACACTGTGTATTAGGCCTGGATAAGCCCCCATACCTCCATCTGGATGGACAGCAGGGCTATCATGTCAGATGCCACCTTTGAGGTGAAAAACGAACCGAAACCCAAGAGTGTGCGACCCTGAAATCCAACACTGAGGGGAACAACGTTAACCTCAAAAGTAAATGTAATTTTTGGCATCATGTGATTTGGAGCATATGATCATGTCACAATATTTTAATATATTGTTTTTGTAAGATCTGCTGGAATGACAGAGAGGTGTCCCCCTCCTAAGAGGTGGTATCTCAGTGTCCCATTGAAAGCAAAACAATACTTGAAGAGCAATGTGCAGCCCACACAGAAATATGGTGGGAGAACCTCAGTTGCCTGTAGCTCTTGAGGTTAGGAGAGGAAGTAAGAGTCAAGAAGTGGGCATTAACTGAGCATAAAACAGCAGACAACTGAGTAATTAAAGTGACTTTAGTTTGTATTTTCATGTGTTTTTTTTAGAGTTGCCATCCAAATTCAGGAAGAGTTACTGCTTGCAAAAAGGGGCACAGTGCTTAAAATTCCTGATCTTGTACAAACTAGCTGCCTCATCCAAATGGCAAATGCTTTTGTCTTAAAAGGCCTAACTTTGCTCAGCACAGCTACAAGGTCAGGTTTTTCTCACCTTCGTTTCTAATAGCAGATCCTGAAATTCCCTTTCCAAACCACACAGTTTCAACCATGTCATGCTTTGCTTCTGTCATCCCCCTCTTTAATTTCTTGGCATAACCCAAAGGAGGCCATGTTGCACTTTTTCCATGGCTTTGTCTCACAACTCACTTTATAGACAATAGCAGATTAATTATAACCACGGGTTTAGCAAATCCCCATGACAAGACATCCTTATTGTGGTTGCGACAGCATGCACTGAAATGATAGGGAGGAAATCTGCTCCTTTCCCACATCCAAGTCTCTCGGTGGGCTCGTTACAATTGCAAACCAGCACGGCTGCTCTCCCTGAGCTGAGGGCCTGCGTGTGACTTTGCAGGCTGCAAAGTCATTTGTGGCAAGGGCTTGGGTGACTGAGATGAGAAGGAAGGAGAGGAGGTGACTTTGCTTGATTTGGAGTTCATTCAAGTGATTGACATTTGGGATGCTTTGTTAAAGAGAGGCCACGAGAATCAGAGCAGGAACAGAAATGAGACCCTTGCACCCACAGCACTATTTCGATGTTCATCTTTATCGAGAGATGGGCTGAAACACTGGGCTCTCTCCTTCCTATGTTCACAAAACCACTTCTGCTAGTTAAAAATTTACTGACTTAAATTACAGGACAAACACCCTCAGAAATCGTACATAAATCTGCATAAAACATGATTTCTTTCAAAGCAAGTCCTGAGGGCACTGTCCTCTTACGCTCAAGGTTAAGGAGGGAGGCAATGCTCACACACTGCATTCACTGCCATGATTTATCATTCATTCTTCGCTGTCTGCATTTCCCTGACTTGTTGAGAGCATTGTCACCAGCGTCAGTTGTTCAGTCTGTGCTTGGGGTGGGAAGGAAGGCTGCCTACAGACCTTGTCCCACGGCACACGTCTTTTCCAGGGGCTATTTGTCACACCTGTGTCTCCTAGGTCAAATAGTGACAAATTTGTGAAGACAGAGGAACACAAAACTAGAGCCATATGTGAATGGTGGCCACTCAGCACCAGATAAGATCTCCCTGGATGTACATACAGACAACTGGTCTGTTCCATGCACTGAACTAGGCAGAAATCCTCCAGGGAAAGAGAAGTCATCATATGATTAAAGATGGTGCCAAAAAGTAGATCAGCAGAAGAAAGCTTTATTTTTGGCATTTCCTGATTTCCTGTGTGTTTGACTTTGAAACATTAATAAACTTTTAATACAGGTTTTGGCATTCAGTATTTGCCCTATTTGCCTAAATATAAAAAACAACCAACCCCTGCACAAATGGAACACAAATGTTGCAGCGCCAAAATCCCAAAATAATAGATGGAAAGCACCTTTAATCCTCACCTTTTGAAAAATGTTCTTTTTTTTTTAATAAAAATCTTTCTTAGGCCTATCCCTTTCTCGCTTGGCCTGCTTCGAAATGGTGCTGAAGTACCAAAATTCAGCAGTTAAAACTGAGAAAGAGGGAAAAATAAATCCCTCATATTTTTGGTTGCCAGATTCACGAAGGAAAAACATTTCACAAAAATGTATCATTTGAAATACAAAATACATTTGCATACAAAGATGTATGCACTTTGAAGTGTTTGGGTAGGGCTAGGGCTGTATTGGTCATTTTGGAATGGAATCTTCTCACAGACCATGTTTCAAGGCAGTTTCTATTTTTTACTGAAAACATTGGTACGTACATAAAATTTGTGGTTTTACTGAATGTTACAGTTGACACGAAATTAGTTGGTTTTGGAATTCTACCCTGTGAAATATTTTTTTTTATGCTTTTGTTCTTTCCTTGTTTTTTAAGTTCCATGTGAGAAAAGCACAATTCTTATATCTGGAGTCTTTTTGAAAAGAGTAATTTCCATTCTCTCCCATCTCCAGTCAGCTCCTCCCTCTCAGCCAAGAATTCAAAACTGCTTCCATAGCCGTTGTTCTACTTGGAGCTTGGCAGGTCCCAGCTCCAGGCCAAGACCACCAAAGGCAGGATCTTCCTTCTAGCCAGGTCAGTCAGGGCTGAGGTCCTCTACCAGGAGAGCATGCGAGATAAACTTACTTTGCTGTTGCTTTTTGGGGGTTTAAAAAAAAAAAAACACAACAAAAAGGATTATTGTGGTTGTAAAGACTTTCATCAGGACTAAATTCAAAGGAAGTTTATTAGTTCACTGTATAATCTGTGTAAAGTGGCCAAAGAAGCTTAATTCCTCTCTTTGCTCCCCCAGGCAAACCGGCGAAACAAACTGGCAGCTTTCACCTTTGGTTTTGAAACAATGCTTTCCACTGAAGCTTTAAAAATAAGCTTTAAAAAGAAATCTAATCCTACATAGTTTCCTCCTTTCTTAGCTGTTAGAAAAGCTTATTTTAACACATACAGCCTATTTGACGTGTCCTTTAAAAGGGTACTGTTCCTTTAGCATAGCATGAAGAAAAAGCTCCAGCAAGCAGCATGCTTTTGTGTTTTCTTTTTTTACCTTTCCACATGGTCAACGTTGCCTGCCACACCGACCCCTCCAATGGTATAAATTTTCCCATCGTACACCAGACTGTTATGTCGACACCTTGGGACTGTCATGCGGGACACGAGGTTCCAGTTATCGAGCAAGGACATGTAACACCAGACATCAGCGAGCGTGACACCCGACTCCATGCCGCCTGGCACCGATGTGCGGGTGAGGGAAAGAAAAGGGGAGAATTATGTGAGATCCTGGAATGGCAGCAGCTTTGCACACAGCAATCAAAGCCAGTCACAAAGTAAAAAATCTTCAAATGACATTTGACTAATTAAAATAAATCACCCTCAATGGTGAGCATCTGTTCCGATGATGCATATCTGTGTCATTTATTCATGTGCCCCAAAGGCTGGGTTTAGTTGTGTTTTTTTTTAATAAGATGACATGAAGAAATCAAGATGTCAGACTGAGAGGGACATGTGCATAAGGGGATAGACCCTTTTCAGTGTTCATAAGTAACTTCCAGTCTATTCAATTACTGCAACACTTGCAGGAAGGTGCTCAGGAGGCACAGCCTATCTTGGCTTGCGAGACATGGGCCAGTCTGAAATCTAAAATACTTAATACAGTGATAGATTGAAGGCACACATATATGGGCAGAATAAAGTCAGTGCTTGCACTGCAGGCTTAATGTCTAATTTTCAGAGACAATTTTTTAATTTAGTTTCATTAAGTGATAAAGGAAAGAATCAGATGTACCATTCTGGTGAAATAGTTCAGGATGCTCCAGTGAAATACTCATATTGGTCATTTTTAACTTCTGATTGAAGCTTCCAAGGTAACCACTTAGTGGGTGTCTTACTATTCCCATTTTGAAGCACAAAGAGGTGAAATGATTCATTTCAGACCACACTAGGAGTCAGTGGTCAAGCCAGGAAAAGAAACTACACTCAGTTTGTGGTTTAATGAGAAAACCAGGCTTCCTCACTCTCCAAACCTATGATATGCAGTGTGGGAACCAGTACTTGGAGCTGGCAGGGGTTCATTCCCATTTCTGTTGGTTCCCCTTCCCTTTTTCCGGTATCTTGTAAATTTGAGCACAGCAAAGTAGCAACCGACACTCAGCCATGCGGGACTTCCAGCTCTCCTACTGTAGCCAGCAAGTACGATCAGGTTGCTCATCCAGATTCAGGGGAAAGAGCTAAAATAAGCTTTGAATTTAAGATTCAACAGCTTTTTTAGCAGGTATGGCACAGCCTAAAATGGCTCTACATATTGAAAAGTACCTCAGCTAAGAATAACTAAACCTCTTACAAAAGCTTCCATAGAAGGCTTTCACTCAAGTGGCAAAACAAGCACGGGCAAAAAACCCCATCAAGAAATAAGTCCCAATACATCCTTAGGGCCTCTATGTAGTATTGATGGAATTTAACACCACAGGAAGCAATTTACTGAAGAAAATGCAGTGAGGGAACTCGGCAAGGGAAAGACAACAGCTGTAACTGGTACTGCCTCCTGCATCTGTGCTCCCAACTACATCCTTGGATCACATACATCTGCACCTCCCTGCCCAGCTTCCTCTTTTATCATCAGACCATGATGCTACGGGCACAGCATAGACAGCTACTTGGGGAGTTCAAGCCTTTTATGAAGTATGGTTTCAGTTTCATGGAAACTAAGAAGATTACAGGGCTAGTGACTACTGTCAAAAGAGAGGTCTCAACAACAAGTGCAAAATGTGAATGCTTCTTTAAGCAAATACTGTTAAGTGTAGGTCATGTTCAGCAGTTCAGCCTGTCTGTCTCAAATTCCATAACCCACCATTTAGACTCAACTACAGACAGTATTTTAAATTGTGTTTCTATGGCAGTGAAACCTCTTTCCATGCCTGATGGTTGTCAGACCTATTTTCTTCATGTTGCAACTGCAAAATATTGCTGTTGACTGCTTTGAGACAACATTAATGTCATAGTGGAATGGAAAATGATAAAAGCAGGGAAATTCTTCTCTTCCAACCTCCCTTCCACTTGTTTTCCTCCCCAACACCTCCCAGCCCCATGAGCAGCTGGGTGCAACTCTGGCGTGTCCTTCTTTGTCTGTGCTGCTTATGTTATAAGGAGGGAACTTTTTTCCCAGCCTAGTAAATTTGGGGATGAAGGGACTGAGAGCAGTCCTGCAGAGAAGGACTGGGGGATACTTGTGGATTGGAAATGAGCTGGCAATGTGCATTTGCAACCCAGAAAGCCAGCTCTGCCCTGGGCTGCATTAAAAGGAGCATGGCCAGCAGGTTAAGGGAGGTGATTCTAAACCTCTACTCTGCTCTTGTGAGACCCCAGCTGGAGTGCTGCATCAATCTCTGGGATCCCAACATAAGGACAGGGAGCTGTTGGTGGAAGTCCAGAGGAGGCCACAGAGATGCTCAGAGGGCTGCAGCACCTCTGCTATGGTGTCAGGCTGAGAGAGTTGGGCTTGTTCAGCCTGGAGAAGAGTACGTTCCAGGGAAACCTTACTGTGGCCTGTCAGTACGTAAAGTGGGCCTATAAGGCCTGTAATGAAAGGACCAGAGATAACAGTTTTAAACTGAAAGAGGGCAGATTTAGATTGGACATAAGGAAGAAATTTATTACAATGAGGGTGCTGAGGCACTGGCACAGGTTGCCCAGAGAAGCTGTGGCTGCTCCATCTCTGGCAGTGTTCAAGGCCAGGCTGGACGGGACAGGCCTTGGAGCAACCTGGTCTAGTGGAAGGTGTCCCTGCCTATGGCACGGGGTTGGAACGGGATGAGTTTTAAGGTCCCTTCCAAACCAAACCATTCTATGATTAAGTTTCTATGAAATCTGCTTCTTACCTGAGAGATAGATGTTGTCCCCAGCACTGACCACACTGAAAAACTCTCGATCGTAGAAGGGCAGGCTGGCCAACGGGTACCACTTGTTGTTTTGAGGATTTAAGCAAGTGACCGCTGTTAAAGCACGCTGATTCATGCCAATCATCTGACGACCCCCAACTAAGACTATTACCTCAGCTACACCTAGGATTCAAGTAAGAAAGAAAATAAAACAAAGTGTCATCTCTCAGGGAGGCAGGAGTTTATAAAAAACACTTGTCAGTCAGGGTAATTTTAATGTTTTGTATATAAGTCTGTATTAGACCATGCAATGAAATAAAGAAGGGTGAGAGAAAAGGGAGTGTGTGTGTGTGGCATAGCAAGTCTAATTCTCTGGACAAAACTTCTGCAATCCACATCTCAGAGTTTTTATTCCCACATCACAGCCAGAGCTTAGTCAAATCTCATCTGAGTGTTACTCCAGATTCATCCCCACGGTGATGGCCACAGTTTAACTCTGGGACATTTTGTGGCTCCAACCCAACAGTGCAGTTCTGTGGCTAGTTTGGATTTAACATGTAGCAGAAGTGTTAAAAATCGTTCTGCAGTGATTGTAAAGCCCCAGTGCAATTTGTTGCCAGGAGAGGTAGGCTCAGAAGCAGGACCACGGGGCCAGGAGCTGGAAGGAATCACCATTTTGGGAGCTGTGCTCATGGCTGTCCCCATTGCTGTGGTACGTTACGGTGCCCAGCCTAGAAACACGTGTGCACAGGCCAGGGGGGGTCAGAAGCATGGAAGTGAGATTGTCAGCAAGAGACATGAGGAGCTGCAGCAGAAAGAAATGCGTCTGCAGAGTAATGGATAGTCGTCATTCTTCATTAGTGTTTCCACAAAATATATGTGTGTCATTCAAGCAAGGTTACTCTCTTAAAAGTTATTAAGTTAAAGTGCTGTACAGTTTTAAATATTTCTCAGTAACAAGAGATCATTATTTTTGAGCCACACCAGAAAATCTAATCACCTGTGCAAGACATAACTTGATTATAATCAATGACCTCGAGAAGGCATGTGACATGCTGCAGTGAGTCAACAAAGGGTGTTCAGAGATCCTTTGTGCCTACATGAATGCCGCTGATATGCAAAATAACATGATTCTATATAATTACTCTGACCTAAAAAACTATAATCACCCCCTCTTACCCCAAGAGAATCACTTTTCCCTCATCAAGCTTCTGGAAAGGGATCGTATTACACCTTCAATTTTATATACATAAAATAAGCACTTTTCAAAATCCCGTCAAACATCACACCATTAGTCATTGTCTTCAGTGAAAGACTTTTTAGGGTAGATTGTTATTGAAAGTCCTCTACACTTCATCCTTCTGAAAGGTGCCTTGATGAGGCAGTCTCCAGAAGCTGCAGATGCCATGGTTTGATATGCCATCTCTGTGCCACATTAGCATTGGTGGCAGTGACAGTAAGTTTTGCCTGGTTTTGTGATTGTACTTATGGGAGGCAGAAGTACTGGCAGAATGTTAAAAACAATTCACCTGTTCCATCTGACTCCTTCAATGTAGTTTTCCTACATGATATTTGCACCACTCTCCGTTCAGCAAATAGCTAGGACATTTCTTAAGGCCAGCTTGGACAGAAGCTTGGGCAACATGGTCTAGTGTGAGGCGTCCCCGCACATGACAGGGGGTTGGAACTAGATGGTCTTAATGTCCTTCCCAACCCTAACTATTCTACAATTCTTACATTACTGTGATATGGGCTCTGCTGGCTAGTTGGAAGCACTTGGGGTTTTTACATGTATTTTTCCAAAAAGGAAAACGCATGTGTTCCTCAGGTGAGAAATATCTTGAAGAGGCAAGGCTCTCCGTCGCTGTTGGGCCTTTAAAAGGGAATAAATCATGTGTGATCCATTTGTTTTGGAGGCAGCAAATAGCCCTGACTGGTACTGTAAGACTCACCATATGAGAACACTATATTTCCATAGGGCTATGAAAGTGAAGCTGTTTTATGAATATTAGTCAGATCCCCCCAACAAGAGGCTGAATATCAAGGAAGCAAATTGTACACTTATTTTTGCAGCTAGAGAAACTGAGGCATGGAGGGGAAGGGGCTCCCTTTCAGGACAACAGTGGAATGTCATGGTCTCTACCAAAGATAAGAAGTAATTCCTAGAAATTAGGCTCCTTTTAAATCTTGTTTAAGGACTGTACATCTAAACTACTGTGAAAGGCTCCTAAATGCTCCATCGTTAGTGGAAATGGAAAATTGAACTAGAAATATCCCCAGGCTCTGAGTAGGAGCCAAGGGAAGGAGCCATGCTCCGTACTCTCTCCCAGAGTGTGTCCTAGCCAGGGAGGTGGTGTCATTGAGGAAGTTCTGCTTTACCTGCAGAGAGCCTGGGCCGGGTCCTTGGTGTCTGCATCTCTTGTCGGGCATGTGGCAGCATGTGGTAACGTTTGGCTTCATTCACTAGATCTCGGCAAGCCTCTGAAGACTTTATCAACTCCTCGTTGTCAACAACATTTAGCAGATAGCTGGGATGGATGAAGGGGAGGCGCACCACTGCCAGCAACTCTGCAGCATACTGTGAGGGGGGAAAATAATAACACACTACAGCTTTTGTGCCACAGTTCAGCCGCTCAGCATCTCCGCCTCCTTCCCTTGCAAACTGGCCCCTGTCACCCAGCCTGGAAAAACACTTATCATGGATGCTGCATACAAACCCTGCCTAGAGATCGGGTGGGACAGAGACATGAAGCACTCAGTGCTCCCTCACCCAGGCTGGTTTTGGTCCCAGGAGACTGAAAATAACCTTCAAAAGGTGGCAACTCTTGTTACATGGCACCGTATGGAGGGATTTTTGAAATAAAAGCCCATTCTGGACTCAGGTGGAATGTAACACCTTGTGCACTGGAGACACGGACAGCTTCCGAGTTTTCCGAATTAACCTTGAAATGCGAGTGTGGTTGTTGCGCACTGTAAAAAAAACCCCAAACAAGTCTTTTCTGGCATTATAAATGTGAAACAAATGCTGGTAAACAGCATGGATTTCAACAACTGCTATGTCAGAGAGTTAACAGTCACCAGCCAATCTGCTGAAAATCTTTTAATTAATATGGTTTATTTGTTGGTGAAACAAATCATGTCGTTCTAGCTTTTGGGGTAGTCAGACTCCAGAGGGTGCTATACAAATACTGACAGTATGTTTCATCTTCTAAATAAATACATTAAACCTCAGAGGGCAAAGGACACCCAAGCAAATGAAGTTGTCTGTCACTGAACATGGCTTAAAGGAGAACAAAACCCCAAGAGAGAAAACTGCAATCAAAAAACCAAGAGCCCATCCCCAGATTCTTCTTTTTATATGTAATTGGTTATATCACAACACAGCACAAGATCACAGTAACAGGAAAACATGGTTCTTGAAAACCAATGCACACAAACAGGATGCAAACTAAGGGTGCGCAGCAAGAAAAGATAATCAGCTGTTGTAACAAACATTCATGTAGAGGCAGCATCCAAATATCCCAGCTGGGATTGAGGCCAGGATGCAAATAAATATTCCTGAGGTCCATGTGACTGGTCCTGAGGAATGCTGGGCGCAAGCAGCATCTGCTAGCCTGCAGATGCCTCCGGTCTTCCAGAAGCTACTTGGCGCTCGCTTTCTTTTTCAGCAGTTGTGCCTGTCCCTGCCGTGTGTGAGAGCCAAGTCACAGCAGGAGCAGGAATGGGAATGGGGCAGGGGCACAGCAAGATGGGAGGGCAGGGATGCAGCCTGAGCCAGATAATGGGTTGGTCAGGCAGGTGAGGATGCAGTGACACCTGGGACTGCTTCCAGGGCTTCCTCCTTCCCCACCCCAACTGAAGAAGCAGGCGTCATTTAGGAGGAAAACAGAGAATTCCTCCGAACAGCAATTCTCATTCCTTTCCTGCTGGAGAGCCATGTCAGCCTCATGTGAGCTCAGTCAAAGTGAGGATGTAGCTATGTGCAGGGAGCTGAAATCCATGCGTGCCTGCAGGGTCATGGCAGCAGGGAGATGACTAGGGTCTCCTGCTTTCTAGCCCTCCTGACACCGGGACTGGCAATTTTAGATACAGTCTGTAGAGTTGAGGCCTGGCCACCCTGCAGTTGTTTGGGGACAAAAATGTTGTTTGGGGGATGCAAAAGGGATGGGAAAATGTCAGCGCTCCTCTTCTGAAAAAAAAGCAACTAACCCATGTGAGCAGTGAGTCTGTGGCTCCTCACTATTACCTTTGGCATTGCACAGGAACAACTAGGCTTGAGATCACTTCGTCAGCCTCCAATCCTGAAAAGACACTCCTCTCTTTTCACTTGCTGAAATCTGTTCATAAGGTGCTTTCTAGGAGGTAAAATGGATGCTTCCCTTCCCCAGAGTCACAAACGTCAGGCACTTGGCTGCAGATATCTTAATGTCATTAAATGGTACCTTGTAAGGAGAGGGAGCAGCGGACATATGGCAGTGGGTGGCAAAGCTTTGATTTCAGGAAGTGCTTTTTTAAAGAAGGCTGGAGGCGTTTAACCTTACATGGGAGCCAAGACAAAAAGTGGCATCGGAACATGGGAATAATACGGATAGTGGGTGTACAGGGGAAAAGCCAGACAACCCCCATGGGGGAGGTTAATCCCCATTACAGGCTGCTAGGGAAGCAGTACGAGTTGCTAAAGGGCCATTTAAATAAAGTTGTAAAATATATGGAAGTATATACAGTTGTCAGTACTTCCCCTCCGTGCAGCAGGACACACCAGAGCTGCTCCTGATGCTCCCGAGGCAGGTCTGCACTTGAAGCAGCCATAATACAAAGCAGTGCAATACACAGGCACAAACAGTTGTGCCACTGAATTACGGGCTTGACAGGCACCACAATGTCCCAAATTCAGGTGAGCTCCCCTTCAGCAGGGACACACCACAATTCCCACAGGTCCAGTGGAGCAACTGCCTCCATCTCCCACCTTTCAAAGGATAAATGGGGCAGCACCACTGCCTGAGCACAGCAAGCTCTCCCTCTCACTCGCCCACCTTGCTTTAATTAGATAAGTGAGAAAATGTGATTCTGTTTCTCTCCTGCATCTCCCCCCCCCCACCCCGCTTCCGCCTTTGTCTCCTCTTTTGTCTG
The DNA here is from genome assembly GCF_034315485.1 of Pezoporus occidentalis. Taxonomy (NCBI): domain Eukaryota; kingdom Metazoa; phylum Chordata; class Aves; order Psittaciformes; family Psittacidae; genus Pezoporus; species Pezoporus occidentalis. Next base: position 1,248,575 of record NW_026915910.1, on the reverse strand, counting down.
AGCTCATGGCTTATTTTGAAGGGGAATAATAATTAGAACATGTTGCTCCCTTTCATCAGCTTGAATGTTAATGTCACATATCAAAACCAATGTCACTTTTCACTCTTATTCTTCCCTTTGCTCAAACAGCTCAGAAAAGCTGGCTCTGTGTGTGTGTATCTGTGTGCGTGTGTGCACAACCACACACAGTTGCAACTTGGGCTCACTAATGATGACATTAATGGTACATATAATCGCAGTGTTTTTCACCAAGCGATTTGGAGAGTGCATACCATTGCAGTGTCTCTAGAAGACAGGAGAGGCTTTTATAAACCAACAGCTTTTTGCATCACCTTTTTTAAGCACTATAGTCAAGGGTGAATTTCATTTAGTCTCACTGATTTAAGAATATTCAAGTGATTTAGGCAATCAGCAGCCTTCTTCTTTTGGATTCTCCCTTACGAAGGCTCCCTAGCACCGTTAGCTATGATTGTACTGAATATCCTGTTACTATTATCCTTTTCATTTAAGACTGAAATAAGCACTGCAAAGCATTTCAACCTCCTTACCATCTGCTATTTGCTTTCCATTCTCCTGTGTCTTTCTGTTGTTCCTCATACAGCTATGAAATATCTACTACACCTATGGATGTTACTGTTTTTTTTATTAAAACAGCACAATGCCAAATTCAGCAGACAATAACCTTGGGTTCCTAGAGCTTCAGTTTGCTCCTGTAACCCTGGGAATGTCTTCTTCTTGCTACTCAGCTACAGACGCTGGCCGGACAAGTAGAAGTATTTCTCAGGTCTTTGCTGGGAATCATTTATGACTGGTCTACAACCTGCCTCACATGCCAGGGTGAAGCAGAGAATATTAACACCCCTTCTGGCCTAAAATTAGGAGTGGTTAACTGAAAAACATGGGAAACCATGCCTCAGCTCCTTGAAAATGGACAACATCATGAAAAAATCTGACAAAGTTATTTTTATGTAAGGGAAGTTTTTGAACACCATCAGGACTGTTTTTTCAGGTTACCTGAACCTCAGCATAGCTCCTGTTGGACGAAGGGAGCTGTTCATGTTTTGCACCAGTAGAAGATCTAGTCCATATACTCCCTGCTGAGCAGTGACACTGCCAGATATCCCCACAGTACTGTGCAGCAAAAGCTATTTGTACAGTCACTGGGAACACAGAAGAGTAGCAACCTTTGAGAGATGCTATCTGGCTGGCTTTAAGGCACTTAATTCAGTGATACCAACTTGAGTGCTGAGCTAAAATCAAGGTTTCCAATAAGCTTGCAATCACAAGTGTGGTTCATAAAGAAACAGAAAGAAACATCTTGGGAGATCTTATCTTTTCTTAATTACCTCAACATTTCGAGGAGAGATCCAGCTCTGGATTCGGACACCTAAATAGGTACATACAAGCAAGTATTTACTTGTCAGCCAGACATGTGTAAACTCATGTTATAATTAATAGAGATTTAGTCAACACACTTAACACAGTCCTCAGAGCAATCTGAGTTGAGAGGATGCATCATGCACCAGGGGAAGAAGAGAATATCAGTGTCCTCTTCTGGCCTAAAACTGTGAGTCATCAGATCCAGAAAAAGGGAGTGTGTTCCTCAGAACATGCCTAAGACCATGCCATGATGAGATGTCTACAACCAGATGTCAACTTAAACTGGAGTGAGGGTGATTAATTGTCCCCTCTGATGGGAATTTTTGCATCCATTAGCCCTGGATGCTGTGCTTGGAAAGTCACGATCATGCTACAAGGAAGCCTAAATGTTAGCACTGGGTCAGTGCTGACTTAGAGGAATGTGTAATCAACATGTACTTGAAGTTGACCCTTTCAAGCCTTTCCCTAATCATCTGTTCATACATAAGTTACTCCAATCTTGTTCTGAAAGGCAGAGCTTGAGCAAACTAGATTGCAAAGCAGTTCAGTATAGGTTTTTTTTTGTTCCTGGCTCGTAGTTGGAGTGAAGACATTTACTTTGCTAAACTTTTTGTGACATTTTGTCTCCTATTAATTATATCCGTATTATGAACTCTTGCTTGCAAGTGGGCTTTGTTCTGGTATCTTTTAAGTCTCAGTTACAAAACCCTCTACAGTATCACATTAAAAATAATCTTTTTATTCTCAAATCTCTAATCCAGTAAAATCCTCACAGGTATTCTCCAAAAGGACTCTCAGTGTGCTCCTGCATAGACTTGGGCTACAACTGTATATAGTTAGTTTTAAAGGAAGTATGTTTATTGCTACAGAGTCAAATTTCCTGCTCCTTAAATGCTACACTTGAAAGCTCTGAAGATTCTTAACATTTTTGAAGTAATGCCCAGGGAGGTTAAAATAATGTTTCCCTTATGCTTTATAACTTATCTGTCTCTCCATTTTACTGTTCTTCCTACAAAGGACCCTTTGTACTATCTGCCTAAAGAAACAGGATTCAGCTAGAAATACAAATACAGACATTAGGTTACCCATATTACAATTGGGTTTTGGCCCAATAAACTGCTGTTGCAGCTCTTTATGCATAATGCCAATAGAGTTTTAAAAACATTATGAAGTAGGAATATATTCAATTCATCTGAGAGTTACAAAGGAGATTTATGTCATCTCACATCAATCTTGGGTTCAGACTTGCCCCACATCATGCACTGGCCCAATGCGAGAGCTGCAGCAAGAACCTCCTTGGATACAGGAAGCAATCAGGGAGAGATCTGAAGTAGAATCAGTTCTCCATTGCATAAAACTCCTTCAAATGAGAAGAGGGCACTCTAGTTAAAAAAACATCACCCAAAGTACCTAAATGGCAGATTCTAGCCTTTGATGTCTATCCTGTAACCCAGGGGGCTGTGCCAGTGGTAACGGCTGGGGATGTGGCATGGCAGCCATGCAGGAAGATGCACTGGAGTAGTGACATGAATGCTATCTCCCTGCAACCATCTCCAGCTCAGCCCAGGCTTCCCCAGCAGGTTACCCAACCTGATACTCAAAATACTGCTGGCTCCAAGTTTCCAAGTGCAAGCCCAGCACGAAGTGGCTGTCTGGGGAAGCCAATGCTGTTTGCCGTTCTCAGAAATACACCTTTTTTTGGCTAGATTTTCATGGCACTGCCCTGCTATTTGGTAATGAAGGTACTTGCTTTAATACATCTAACTCCTGGGTATTACAAAGACATACTGTATTTCCAGTAACCTCCTGCACATTCCTACACCCAAGGTCACACCTGAGCTCCCTGGTGTGCTTGGCATGTTTATTAATTGCCTGTATTGGCTTCTGGGAATTGCACTGCTGCCTTCAGATTAAACCCAATGGCTTTGTAGCATGTCAGCCAGCAGCCTGAAAATATCAGGAGATAAATGTGTGGCAGAAGATTCAGTTTGCAGATACAGGGTTCAGCTGGTGGATCGGTTGTGACATGCCATGTGTGTAAGTCTCGTGCCTAGCAAGAAGGAAAGAGGAGACCCTCTGTCTTCCTGAAATAAGGTTTCATATGTGACATCTTTATGGCATCACAGCTGACTAAACACTGTAATGTCATCAGTGCCACATAAAGCAAACTGCTGTCCTCATCTCCAACTTGTTTGCAAAGTAGCATGTGGGTAGGTATTTCTACCAGTAATATGATGAGAGTTTTTTAAATATGAGGAAAAATAAATCATTGATCCATCATACTTGGAATTTACCTGATACTAAGGCTTAAAGGAGAACCTTTACTCTTGCCATGCGATGTCTGGCTTGCTGACTAAATTATCAAATAAACCCCTTAAGTTCCCCCCAAAGGTTACTACAGAGGTGAGTGGCATTTCTCATGTTTATAGGCAATCACCTACTCAAACACCTGTAATCACACAGATGTACCACAAAAGCACGCTGCCAACAACGAAATGGCTGAAGCTCCTCACACATCCACCCCTACAACACACTGAAACATAATCCATGTGCAATAATTCTCCAAAATCTTCCTGCCCACTGTGTAAACCGATTTTGGTTCTGGAAGTTGGTCCTCATCCCTGGGGCCACATGCAGCACAAAGCAACACAAGTGAACGCGTATGAGAAGCTGCTTGTGGGTGTGTGTCTTTGTAATGTCATTGCTTCGGCAACAGCAGAGACATATTTTGTAAAAAATAGGAAAATGTGTGGAAATGTGGGAAAGCCACCAATGAAGAGACTGAGAAGACTGGGACATGAGGGAGCTCCTCAAACCAATTTAAACTTCAGCGAAAAAATCAGTAGATTTCCAGTCAAGGGTATCCCTTTAAAAAACTTAAAAATTTTTGTATGGGGGGAATTTAAGGAACTGTGAATGTCACCTGCATCCTCTGTTTAATGCGGTTTCTTCCTTCAATATATAGCTAAGGGAATGTTCCTGCACTGATTCTGCTCCTGCTGCTCCTTTTTCTTTTCTCTCTGTAAGCCTGTACAGGCTCTGAGTGTGTCTGCAATAGCTTTTTTTAAATCTGAGCTTTTTGAGCAGCCCATCCCTGGGAAATCATAGGGGTTACTGCTCATCCCTTGCATTTTTCACTTTCAGAGCAATTGGAGCTTCTTGCACTTTCATTATGGCATCTTTTTGAATTTGTCTGCTCTTCCCGCAAATGGATTTCAAAGCATCAGGATAGTGTGGGCTTTTCAAAGAAGCCTAATTGAACTGAAATAGAGTGTTAGTGCCTAATTCACTTAGGCTCCCTTGGAAGCTTCCTTTTCGTACTTATTTGAACACTGCTTCCCTGATGCTTAATGCCCTTAAGTACATTGATTGATCAATTAATTTCCTATTATGATGAACTTAAATAATTTGTACATGCTGGTATCGGGTATCAGCTTCTAAATATATCATTACCTCCTTGTCACCGCAGAGCAGCACTGGGATTTTGCTTGTTTCCTGTCAGATACTCTGTTTTCTTGGAGCAAGCTGCTCATCTGCATAACTTTGGAGACTCTTTAAAATGTGCCTGAGAAATTATGCTACCATCTCAACAGCCTAACTGCAGACCAGGGATCTCCCATCTGCTCTCATGGTTACCAACCCCTTTTCCTCTGTTGGACCTTGCCTTTGAGTTGCCATTCTCTGTCACTGCCAAAATATTGCTCATGGGCATTTATAGCATTTTTTACATAAATCCTCTTCTCGTTCTCTCTACCACCTTTTCTTGCCCTCACTGACAGATACATGGCTTTCAGGTGGGCTTTGTGTTTGCTTAGACTAATTTGTCAAGTCTCAAATTTGTCCCTGTGTCCCTTTCTGTTGTTACGCCCCTTGCATCCTTCCAGTCAACTCTCCTTTGGGCTTCAAACACTTGCAGACATTTATCCCTTTACAGCTGTCATTAGGCCAAGTCATGCATATTCACATCTTTTAATCTTTTCTTCCTCACATCAGTTCCTTCAGTCTTTTAATCATTTGTGTTGCTCTTCAAATTACCTCAAATTTGTCTACGTATATCTGTTTCTTGGACACCACGAAGATGCCGTTCAGACAAATCTGCCTCCAAGGATACAAGTCCATAGAAGGTCTTTTAATGCCTTAATGGTGGAGAAATCTAATTTTACTACTGGACAGCATGATTTTAAACAGGTTTTAAAAAAAGGGCACACAATTATATCCTTCAGCATGCAACAAAAGGTGACTGCCATTCAGCTGAGCCTCTTGTCTGTCACCCATCTCTGCAAGTACCTGCCCCTCTTCCAGCACTATTCTGGGCAACTCTGTTGAAATGTTTGTCCTCTCCACACTTCTCGTTTGTTCTCAGGGTGAGAGAGAAGATTCATGCAAGTGGTAGTCTAGGTTTCGCAGCCTTTGTTATTAATAAATATGCTACTATACTTTTTATGTCAGAGAAAACACATACAACTTTGGACTTGGAGCAGAAGATGGGAAAGTTTCCAATGAGCTTTGGTAAGTCTGTTCCCTGTGCAGGCAGCAAATTGCTGCCCATCCAACAACCTCACACCTCCGCCAACCTCACCAGTGCTGATGCTGGGCATGACTACAGCTCTGTGCAGCACTGGCAGACCTTAGTACTGGCAGACAACAGCTTGTTATCTGCCGGATCCTCCCAACATCCCACATGAGAGGCACCACTTCCCTCCAGCTTAGAGTGTAAGAAATGGGGGTAGTAAGGTGAAACAATCTGCCCAAGGCCATGCAGAGAGCTAGGGGATGAGCTCAGATGAAGACTGCTTGGGGCTGGCAGAAATCTTTCCTTGTTCAGATGGCTCAGACTGTGCTGGTTTCCAGGCAGTAAAGCCTCCATTATACAATATATTTTTTGCATGAGTTCCCCGGAGTTGTAATAAGCTTATCAAGGGGATAACTGTTAGGATAAACCCTACAATCTTGTCCATCAGTCAGGAAGAGAAATAAACAGAGAAAAACCCAGTAGATTCAGCTTTTCCAGATGTGTCAGTCGGCTGCAGGCTTTCCACTCAGTGACAAGCAATCAAAGGGACTCCTACAACCAGCACTCCGTGTCTGCTGGTACAGGAAATTACCTAACTAGTCCAGACCTCACATCACAGGCTGCTTCTTTTGGTTAGACTGATTTCGTGTGACTGCACCTCCAGCAGCACTGAAATAGCTCCATAAACGTTACCATATGAGCTGGCATGCTGTTCCAACGCACTGGATACGATTATTTACCAAATCCTAGCTTAACACAGATGTCATTCTCTGACTGCCTCTTTGTCTTACGTAGATGGATAAGTAACCTTTCAAGGACTGTTATTCCCTGTAACAAGGCTCAGGTGATGCTGCCTTTTGTAATGCCACAGAGCACTTTTATAAGCACCATAAGACTTCATTTGAGCACAATTTACAAAACCATAAGTCAGTCAGAGTGCAGCTTTTCAATTTGCCTTGCAAGCAAATCCTGGCTCCTTTCCTGCCACTGCTCTCCAGAATGGTGGGGAATGAATGAGGAAAAGCAGAAATAATTAGATACCCGAAGAAGAGCTTTTAGAAAGGCAGAGAAGAGCATGAAGACAGCAAACTCAGTGCCCTTCCAGGCGAATAGGAGGCTCTGCTGAAAATCTCCTTCCCAGAGGCTCTTAGAAAGGGGTCTGGGCAGGAGGGGAGGCAGTGATGGATAAGTTGTTATAAGAGTACAGCACAAGGAGCTGCAGTGCGGGGAACACTATCTGTGAGATTTACTGTCCCCAGGTGTTAGCTTGCACCCAGAGTGACACAAAGCCGTTAAAGCACAAGGAGTTTTGGAGGGCGGCAGCTGCCCCGGGGGCAGCTGGTGCTGATTTAGAGAGAAAGCTCCTTCTCTAAGCTCCTCTGTGGGGATGTCTTCTCTGCTGAGCAAGCCCCTGCCAAGCTTTGCTAGGGAAGATGGACATGGAGGTGAGACAAACAGTACAGACCTTACCCTGTTTGTGCCAGACATCCACCTTTGGGAGAATCAAAAATGCAGTTCTTAGAAGAAGCTGCCAAAGAGGCTTTTAATCACCTGTTGGAACTATTGAAAATAAAAACATGACAAAAAAAGCCTGTTCTCTCAGGCAAAGGGAGATGGGGAGAGGGGAGATACAAAGAAAACGTGGGTCATGAAAATCCAGGTCCTGAAAGATTTAGCTGCCAGGACTGCCTTTGGGAGAGGGAAATAAAACCAGACCAATCCCCTGAGGAGTGCAATAGAGCAGGGATGATGTCTAGGGTCTACTGCAATTCATGGCTGAAACCTCTCCAGCAACATTCCCAAGAGATCCCCCGGGTGCAGGGGCAGCAAGCCTGTTGCTGCACTGTTGATCTCCACATGCTGCTTCCTCACTGAGAGCTGAGAGAACACATCTCACCAAACTGTGAATGAAGTCCAAATATCCATGCACAGCTCCTGCAAGAAGGCCCATCCCACCTTTGGTATTGCCATGGTCACCCAGTTTGGCAAAACTCTGTGCATCTCGTGAGAGCTTGGGCATTTCCTGGTATGGTGTGCCTTGCTGCACACCAAGCACAGATTTCCACTCATCATCTTTATCAGAAATAAGATTATTTAGGTCTATCTTCCTTCCTATCCACTGTCAGAGCTATTTGTTCCTGGGCTCTGAAAATGCAGGAGTCATTATTGTAAAGACGGTGCTTTTCATGGTGAGTTCCTACTTATAGAAAATAAGTACCTATTTAACTAAGAGCTTTATAATAGATCAAGCCATGCAGAGTACCAAAAAAGTGAGAGCTACAATCCAAAGAAGCTAGTTTAGTGGTAGGATTGGGCATGAAAATAGTTATCTGCTTGGTATCTTTAATATTAATTTATTCAAGACCCTCATCTCTGGATGAATACAAATTAAAAATTAAAAGCCCTTGTAAACTAATGCATGAAACCAAAGCACCACAGAGAAATTTGGAGAAGCAAATAAAACTGCCCCAAGCAAACTACAAAGGCACTGCAGAACCAGGCCAGAGGGGAAGAAATCTGGACATAAAAAAAAAACCAGTAAAACCAACCCAAACAACTGCAACACGAAAGGAGAGGAGGAGAAGGTGGTGATGGAGGTAGCAGCAAGAGCACTTAAAAACCCCAATTCATGACACTGCCATCTGCAGGACACAGAAGGAAGTACTAAAACCAGCAATTCTGAAAATGTGACTGGGACCACCTGGTGAATGCCGCCTTTTGCTTGCACCAGGCAAACAGGCTCCAGCCACAGGGCTGCTGTGCTCTGGTGCCTGGGAGTAATCCCTGAGGTTGCATTGGGTTCAGAGATCAGCTGCACAGAGCTGAACGCTGCCATCAAACTTTAAGCAAGCAGGGAAATACTGAGTAAAAACGTGTTTTTTGAGGCCAGCGAGAGCCCAAAAAATAAATCAGTGATACCCTGTAAATATTTTAGGCAACAATAATATTGGGCAATACCAAACAGTGTCCCCAGCACACACTGGAGATGGTCAAAGGGAGCGGCAGTTCCCCAGCACAAGATTTCCCTGCTGAGCTAGATCACCTGCTCACACAGGGCAGGACAAGTTTCAAGAAAGGCCCTGGGGGCTGCAGGCTGCTGTCAGGGGCCAGAGGCTGAGCTGGTGGTGGCAGGACAGGCAAGCAATGCTTGGCCTGGCATGGAGTACTCTACTGTCCTTAATGCTCTTATCCTCATTCAGCAGTTTGGTGAGGTTAGGAATTGCTATTTCTTCCACCTTTCAGGTGAGGGGTAGAGGTGCAGCTGCTCTGGATCCCATCCAATGGCACATTTAATATCCCACTGCACACCTAGGTGCTTGAATTCCCATTTAAATCAAGAAGGTACAGCTTTTCATGATGCGGATGTGTAGCCAAGTATTTTCCTGAGTACCAGTCTGATCCATGAGCAACTGGACTGTCCTTCTTAAACCAGCCAAAACTGACTGAGGATCAACAAATCCAGAATAGACCAGCAACTTTGGTCTCCAAAGGCAGGGAAAGGGTGAAAACAACCTTCTCCTTCTGGGGTCTGTGGGGAGAACTGGCCTCCAAATGGAGAGTTTTGGCATTCAGACCATCACAATTTATTACCCACAAAAGCCGACTTGCAAGAGCTTCATTGAAGGCAAGTGGCAGGTTTTTAAATACCACCAGGGATGCCGTCTGGTCCCAAGGACAATCACCAGCCTCGAAACAGTCATTGCTTCCAGCTTTTATCTGGAGACAGTGCTGGGTAAAGTAATACACTCACTTTCTTTACTCAAGAGCAAACTGCATAGCTCAGATGGCTGAGGAAAGGCTAACTCTAATAAATATATAATACCCAGGGGCTTATCTAAGCAGCCAATAAAGATACAGAACCTTTTTTTCATGTACTGAAGTTATACTCATTCAGTACGTGGCATCAAAAGAAATACAGATTTTTCTGACAGATTTTATTTCCCACTGTTACTAAAATGCATCCCCTTCTTAAAACAGCATCTCACATAATTCTAATCCTTCCTGATTTATCTCTGACCAACCCTGCAGCCAAGAACTCGAGGCCCTAGTTTTGTACCATGCATGTCACAAACTAGATTTTGATTCTAAATAATCAGATATGGGGATCAGATTGGAAACTACATACATTTTGTGCATAGCCTGCATTCCTGTCCCTTTTTTATCTAAACTGCCCATCCCACCTCCTATGCATCCTCATGTTTAAAATTTAATGGCAATGGTGTCTATTTTGAAAGAGGCATTCATGGGAAGGGAGCAGAGTGAGGCTGCTGAGATTATTTTTACCTGAGCTCTGATTGCAGCGTCCTTCTTAATCCACTTTATCACTGTTTCATACACCAGTTCCTCCGCTTTGGTGTTCAGGCTGTCATTAGACATGTAGGAAATAAAGTCATCTTTTGAGATATTAAGGATCTCTTCTTGGTTTGCCACCTCTGGGAAAATTTGCAGGGCGTATGCTTTGGCCATGTTGTATAGTTCAGTGCACTGCATAGCTTCAGCCATGGCTAATATTCCTAAGCAGTTGCTAGCAGTCAGCTGTTTTTCTAAAAGGAGCAAAACAAACAAACAAACAAAACCAAGTGAGAATTATTAAAAGCAAGGTTTAAATTTTTAATGAGATCATGAAAAAAGTAAGCACCGTGGACAGACTTTCAACCCTAATTAATTTCAGGTAGGTAGTTAGTAGTAGCATCTTGGGTTACTTTAGGATTGGGGTTTAAAGTACAAAAATCAAAGTCTGTCTTAACAATTGAGCTGGGGATGGGGAGAGAAATGCACTGAGTTTGCTTCTCGTGTAAGTCTTCACAAGGCACTGGGGAAACATACTGATATAACAGTAGTTGGGGCTTCCCAAGGGACAGGAGCCCAGCCAAGAGACTGCTGCTATTTCTACTGCCTATAATGCTGCTTTAAGAAACAGCAAAGACATAAATGCCAGTGCAGACACTTAAGAATAAATGCAAACAGTACTAAGGACATTTCTAAGGATGCTGCAGTTGCTTTATGATAATTTTTGCCCTGTTCAGCTACTAAGCTACTTCAAATAAAAGAAAAAAATCCTCCCCCCCTTTTTTTTTCAAAGGAACTTTGTTGCTCCTCAATGTGATGACATCCCTTATGCAAAACACAGATTATACTAACGCCTTCTGTTAAATGTTGTGTAGTGGTTTTCAAAGAAAATCATGCACAGAGAAGACAGCATTATCTCCTACCCAGCAAACAGAAGTAATAGCACAGTGTGTAGCTTTGCGTTAAAAGTGTGCTACACCATACGTTCCACTGTACTTTTTTTCTTTTCAGCTATTCTGAAGAAAAAAACACCAATTTCAGATATTTATAAGAGGAACTCACAGATTCTTGTCATCTTTTGTTAACTAAGCCACTACTAATAGTCAGAATATATTCTTTTAAGATATAGGACTGAGAAAAACAAAATATGAGAGAGACAGGCTGCAATAGATCACAAAAGCATCAGTACCATTGGCAGGTTTCTGGGCTGTCAGAAGAGAAATATATCACATTTGGGCAGTGTCATATCCTAGTGCACTATTTCAGAGTGCTGGCCAGGATGTGTGATAGTCCCACATCCCTTCAAAGAAAACCCTCCTCAGATTGCTTCTGCTGGCAATGCTACACCCAGCTTTTACCTTCATCAGATTTACAACCTGCACACTATCTATATGTGGCTTTTATTGAAATGGGATTATGAACTCCTCTCTTTTTGCCTGGCATGAGATTAGTTTAGTGTTTTGTTTTTCCCTAACTCTTTTTATTTTCTTTTACTGATCCAGCAGTCTTGAAACTAGGTTATCTCATTTTGCATCAATTGATTGCACTGACTTCAAGAAGCCCATTTCCTCAAGCAGACTCGAGCAGCAGCACTGTTTGCTGTCAGTAGATTTTGTCACTCAAAGACTAACAAAAGACAGGCTGCAAACTGATAGCTATAAAACACAAAGCTCCCAAAATTTCTTCCTTTTTCCAGGAAAAAAGAAAAAAAAAAAAAGAACCAAAAACCTCTTCCAGGTTTCTTGGTTCTGTCTGTTGGCACAGCTTCATGTATACACATGGCTGGGGGTAAAAAAATCATCTAATACAACCCAAAACTCTCATCATCACTTGGCAAACTCCCAAGTCAAAGACAAATCTGACATTGCTCCATTTTATAAGAGAGGTAATAATCAAGTTTGATTCATGAAGCTGCCATTTACTAGTACACGATGGAAAAGACTTGCAAGAAGGAGTCTGCCTCCAAGGACTAGGTTTGCCTCTATCAAGAGAGATCCCTGTAGGACCCCCAGCTGAGCCTGCGGCACAGGTCAGAGAAGTCACAACTGGTTTCTTCTGAAATGGACAGGCTTTTCTACCTTCTAACAATGCTGAGTTAGTTACTAATGCATCCTGTACACTGGTGTCCAAGCAGCTCCACGTTGTCCTTTTGAGTGTCACTCCTTCCTCTTCCCCAAGAAACTGCTTGCTGGCAGACCCAAATGACCTTATCCCTGTCTGATTCAGCAAGAATTATAAGGCCATTTAGAGAGGGGTCCCATGGAGATACAGACTAGAGTACATTCAGGAGGCTGGTGACATGCTTCTTTCCACTACATTCCCTGTGATGTGATGAGCACCACAGGAAGGTGGGCACAGTGGTGTCTTCTTAGGATGAGGGCTGGCATGTGAACTAGAGGGGTTCACTGAAGGTGAGCAAGGCAGAGGTTGGGGCAACAGCTATAAACGGTATGGAAAATCTCTACCCTGTGAACAAAAAACCCTCCATTTTTTGCCTCTGACTCAAAATGTGGAGATTAGACTGATGTCTTTTGACCCCAGCTGTCTATGGTGCAACTGGGCAATCACATTAGTATCCCTCTACACTCATAAGCAAACAATTCCAAGAAGCAATCTGGCAATATTTTGGATTAATCTGATAATATTTTGGGAACTGACTTCAGGATGAGCAGAGCCATGCCTTACCAATGCCTGTTACTCTTCACTAACTGCAAAGAAAACCTCCATGACTACTTCCACTACTATAGACTTCTGGTCTATAATACAGCCCATCCCAAGTGACTGCATTTCAGGGGCACTTCTGAATGTTGACATGACAAAGGCAGCTAAGGACCAGTTCTGCTCCATCTGCTCCTGAACCATTTTCCTCCAGATGCTGACATGTTTACAATAATTGATGGTTTTGCTACAGTGGCACTGGACTTCTAACAACACATTTTTTGTGGAGTTTCACCTTGAGTCCATTCAGAACATGACTGCTGACTACTAAGCTATTCCTGATGCTTAAGGACAGTTCATAACTGATTTACAAGTGGACTTTAAGGATATCAGATGTAATCTAGCAGGCTCTCACTGGTTTGAGTCAGTGCCAGATAGCATATTTGTTTCTATGTCACAATATTGCAGATCAGCAGCTGTTATTCTCCACTTGTGTTAGACGTGATTTTGGAGTAGGATCCTGTGCAGAGTCATCAGAAGATAATCAGCCAGTGAGACTACTAAGACTGCACTTCTGGGAATGGGACAACTTGAGGTGAAGTCAGAGATAAATGGTACGTAGGAAGGATTACTCAGCGAGATTGTGGTAACAGTATGATGAAAGCTCAGCGATGGATGTAATCCCTTCTCTGTGCATTAAGTATTGTATTTTCACTTAGAGATGCTTTCTAGATGATGACTTAGATATAACTAAAATTAACATAAACCATGCACTTCCTCATGATATGCTGTGCACATTCTGATGGGGATCTTATTCCTCAGGTATTCCTACTAGCATCAAAAGCATGTGAGGATGGGAGATAGGTGTAAGACTTCTTGATACATTCTTCAAAAAAATTCACTTCCCCTGTGAGATTTCTTCTGTCTTCAGATATGGTTGATAACTCAGTTTCTTCAGTGCTGGGCAGTGTGGTTCTCCAGCTGAATCAAAATTCTCCACCTCGCATAAGCAAAACATTCTACTTTCTCTCAAATTTATAAGGACCATAAATCATCTTCTTCCCTCAGGGAAGGGTTTCATGCAGGTCTCATCACTGGTCCATCATTCAGTTTTTCTCATAGCTCCCTCTCACACTCTGCAAACTTTGTGCCCTTTGCCCAGGAGACCAAGAAAATTCCTGTTCTGTTCATGAATCTAACAGGTTCCACCAACTTCTTTAGACTTAAGCAAGACCACTTTTATGTCATCAGCAGCAGCCTGAAATACAAGCTCAGAATTTGTTCACTCCTGTGATGGGGTTCCCTGTGTCACAGACCCAAAGTGTGACAAATCGCCCGAAATCCAATTTAAGCCATGACACGATGATAGCATAAAACAATTCTGAGAAAAAAAGGAAAAGGAAAAAACTCTCAAGTCTTCAGCCACATGGATGGAGGAAATACCTATGGTGTCATGACCAGTTTGCCGACATTTGCCCAGTTATCATATGGCACCTGCACGAACTTGCCATCATTGCTGCATCAGTTGGCATAAAACTGTTGCCATTTTTCATGGTCTAGACAAAAGCAGAGGAGACAGCATGTGGGGGAGAGAACGTGGTTAAAATTAGCACAGTGAAGCTGATTAAGAAATCTCCCATTGAAATGAAACAATGTTCTGGGCACATTTTGCAGCATTTGCAAGTAGATTTGGGGTGCCTTTGCCCAACACTGCTGAGAGGCCCAGGACAGAGACACAAGAGCTGCTTGGATATCAATCAGTTAGGATCCTGCTGGAGCATCCTGGCTAAAAATGATGACTGGAATTTCCTCTGTGATGGTGCTGTTCTATGCTGAACAGACCTATTAATTTTGGGCTTCTAGTTTTTTGGGCCTCTTTGGTCTTTCCTTCACTTCTCTCACTTTTGAGATATGGCCACTTGAAAGAATAAAGGTTTATACTGGTGAATCCTCCAGAAACCCTGGAAAAACTCCTGCTTTTACCAGATTTTTGCTTTCTGGCGAGCAGAGGTGGCTGGATGAAAATTAAAAACACAGCCACAGAGAAGACAAAAAAATGCCTTTCCCTAAACTTTTTAGATGGCAAATGCTCTACTATCTTTGTAGAGCAATCCAGACACAGCTATAAATAAAAATAAGCAATTACACTTCATGAATTCTCCAAATGAGAATACAAAATTCCAGTGACTCCCCATATATCATTGAACTTATAACCAACTCTACTATTTCATACCATAACACAATTCACTGAATTGAAATATTAACTATTGATAAAGAGAAATCTCACATTGATTTAGTGAAATAAAAATGTTTTGTGGCTGAATGTTTAAAGATGATGTAACTTAAACACATCTTTCATGCCTGGAAAGGAAGTAAGATCTAATTGCTTTTAAAAGGTGGTGAAGGGAAGATGAGGGAAAGCAATGCCAGAGCCCGAACCTCCATTCAAGTTGCACAGCCAACATGATGGGTTGCAAAGCATAAATTTCATTTCACCATGACCCACCCATTTGAGAACAGACTTTTAAACTAGTGACATATGATAAATTCAAAAGAAGAGGTGAGTAAGATACTATGTATTCTTTACTGACGCTTTCATTGTGCCACCTTAGTCAACAGGCTAGCTCAACAGTGAAAATTAACACAGTTGTAAACTGAATCATAGAATCCCATGTTGGAAGGGACCTTAACGATCATCTGGTCCAACCTTTCTTGGCAAATCGTGACCTAGACTGGATGTCCTAGCACCCTGTCCCAATGAATCTTAAAATTTTCCAGTGTTGGGGAGTCCATCACTTCCCTGAGGAGATTATTCCCAGTGTCTGGTTGTTCTCATTGTGAACAATTTTCCTCTTGCACACAATTGGAATCTCTCCAGAAGTAACTTGTGCCCATTATTTAACCCCCATATTTTCCATGTGAAAATGGGACTCATTTGATTTTTTTTTTTTTTTTTTTTTAAATGAGTTCCAGTTCAGACCAGTAAAGCTTAGCAAACTGAGCTGGAAACCTTGGAAATAGCCTATGCTGGAAAATACATGGCAAGAGAAAGGAGCAGGATGACATGGTGCTCTGGACAAGAATGGGCTTCTCGTGGCCATGAGAGGATGGACAGATGCACTGGCAACAATGCTGGTCTGTACACCCTCACTGGGGCAAATGCTTCCCATGACAGCAAGGCACATCAGTTACCAGAGCTGGGTGCAGCAATGTTTCTTTCACACCCACCTTTTTAATGACACCTATATATCAAACCATAACTCTGTATGAAATAACAAGCCCTGTGAACATTCATCTGGGAGCAGTGTAACCAGATCTGGTTTACAAGAACATGGGACATGTGAAGGAGTTTCTCATGGAAAATTGCAAATCCTGGCTCTGTGGGAGCCCACCTCCAACACTTTCAGTGCTTGACCATGCTGGCCTGGTGTAGCTCCCAACATTTGCTGTCATGGTTATAACCAGCCTGTGTGTTGCAGCCTGTGTGTTACAGCCTGGTATCTGTGCAGAGATTAACCTTTGGGAAATAAAATGTCATCATGATACCAAGTATGAAACAAGACTCAACAAAATGATCTCTCCAAGATATGAAGGCAGGTGCCACTCAAACAGGAAGCTATACTTCTCTAGATCATTTTCCACTGGCCGCTGTGTCAGCATTTTAAATTCAAGTCTCAAACCAAATAAGTAATTTTAAATTTTCTTTCATTGTATTTAATCTTGGTGTTTCTAACTATCTTTTAAAAGTTATTAAAATAAAGGTTTACAAACCTTAAAATGAGATCTTAAAACCTCCCTAGATGGAGTGGTTCTTACCTAGAAATGAAACGCAGACTTTACAGAAAGTATGAAACTGGAACTTGCTGGCAGCTTCCAGGAGGGTTTTTGCATTGGCTGAATCTATGATCAAAGAACCTGTATAAACAAACTCCAGGAGTAATTCCAGGACGTCTGCAGTGAGGTTAGACATGGCCAATTCCAGCTTCTCCCCGCTTCTGCTACTGTCTCGTGGTGACCTGGTAACAGCAGACAATTAAATTATGGACATTACACCAATCCCATTTTGTTGGCATTTATTGATTAGTGAGGGCTAGAAAATCGCTTTGCACCTCATTACATTTCTCCATTATTTTTGTTTACGGAACTGAAGAATATGAATTTTAAAATAACTGAACTTAAAACTTTAACTGGATCTGAAAGAGAAGAGTCTTAAAGCAAGCCTTACGAAAAATCTGTTTATTGCTACTCTGCATTTTCATGCAAAAACAGTTGCAAAAGAAAAGGAAAAGAAATAAAAGTAAAGAAAGAAAAAGAAAAAATGAATGAGCCAACATTAATGAAAATGAGGAACAGGGTTAGCTTTCAAAGGGAAACAATACATTTTAACATCTTGGTTAACATCTCATCTTCTGTGCATAATATAACTGTTAAGGAGAAAACACTCTCCAATTTCAAGAGAAAAGGTCATCTATTTTTCAGGAATCCAGCAGTAGAATAATTTAAATGTCATGTGCATTTAAGGATACATTTAAAGACCTTTTCATAAAAAATAACAATAAAAAAATTAATTTCTGTTTAGATTGAACTTCTCAGCATGTTCTATTAAAGTATAGCTATGATTGATGTGATATACATATACAGACGGTTATAGAAAATATATATGCTTATTTAAAAAATCTATTGTTCCCTTTTAGGCACTAAAAAAAGAAAGCCCTTCATGGCAATTGCTTTGAAAACTGAATACAAGACAAGCTAGACAGACAAAATGGTTAGAGCAAAGAAGGGAGAGGGGGGAAAACAACAACCAGCTCTGCCACAGGAAGCCAGCAGCCATCCTCTAGGAGTTTCATGACTGTGGCCTACGGTTTTTCCCGCATGAAGTGCTGAACAATTTGGGGATCAAAGTATCTCCTGCATTTGAAGTGTGCATTAGTGCTTGTGAAATTATTGGACAAAAAGAAAATTATACTGAATTAAAGTAAGGGCCCAGTTCTTAATGCATGGTTGGCTGATGTGTCTGCAACACTAAAGGCAGGTTACACCTGAAAGACAAAAGTGATAATAAATTTGGTAACATCAAGGAGGGGAGGGGAAATCTGTTGGAGCAAGAAAATAAACTCTTTTAATAGTTAGGACCATCCAACACCTTCTCAAAGAAACATGAACTTCTCCTAGTCACTGGACAGTCAACGTCTGCTCGCTCCAATTCTGCTAGAGTACTTGCAAAAGCCATTGCACGATTGACACAAAACGGGCATACGATGCTGCGTGACTGGCCAAAGCATCACTGTTCACAGGCAATGCCAGCTTTAAGCATGAGCAAGAGCACGACTGACCTCTTGGATTCACAAAGCTGCCTAGAAAGGTGATGTTCAAACCTCTGCTACCATAATGGAGGAAAAATAACATACGAGGTTCAGTTTTCTTCCCGTATGACACCCCCACCCCTTCCATCCCCAAATAATCCCTAAAATAATTTTTGGGGAATGCTTTGCAGTGGATGCTTTGTCACTGGTCTTCCATTGGCTAGCCCTGCTTAAGTCAAGGGCACAGCTTTAATTAATATGAATCTTTGCAAGATCAAAGCTTTAAAAGGCTTCAATTTTCCACTAACAGTATTTAGGTAGTGTTCATTACCACAATGGAGGAGCAGCTAGTAGTCCTCAATTTCATATGCTTCTCTAAGGTAGTTACTGAGGAAACTAAGGCACAAGAAGACAAAATCATGCGCCTATGATCACAGAGAAAGACAGAGGCAAACCAAGGAACTAAACCCCTTTTATTTATTCTAAATATTGGACTATCCTTCTGCATGGGAATACTGGGTGGAGTGTAAATCCTATTCCACAAGCAGATGAGCAAGAATACATACTGATCATGACACCTGTGGTACCCCTACGTGCACAGATGTGTACACTACCCTGAATCCTTATGCTTTATCACACCACAATATTCTTTCTGAACTCTTGCATATGGATTCAATTTCGCACTCAAGGCAGAAAACCTCAGGTGTCAAAACAGAAGAGCTGTTTTTTTCCCAGATCCTCAAGAGGATGTCACAAAATGTTATTTTTTTTCCTTTTGTACACTCACATACCAATAACATTCCCCATATCTGATTTATCTCCAGTTGTGCATGCATCCAGTGCTGCACCCTGGGCTATCAAAATGCCTCCTGGTACGTGTGTAATTCTTGCTGAATTGCTTCCAGAAGCAGTTTGTACCTGACAGTGATTTCATATTCATGTGGGCTGGTTAATAAGGACATTGCCTAATATTTAAGTGAGATTTGAGGTACCCAGTAAGTGACAGAATCGGGCTCTTTGCACTGTGGGAAACCCCACCATAAGCAATTATTATTTTATTTAATGGCACTTATTGTGCTGCGCTGGCAATGGCTGTGGGAATAGCTGCACGTGATCCATTTGGAATCGCACACTTTCAGCCAGTGCACTGACCAGGAGGCACAAAGGAAAGGATAATGTGACACAAATGTCAGCATAGACACATACTCATGTTAGGAACAACTGCAAGCTGCTATTTTTCAGAATAATTAAGTAATAATCTCTCTTACTTTGTAATACACTAAGCAATAAACTGCTGCTGCAATTGATTAAACACCAAAGAAAAGCTAAGGTGTTTAATCAATCACTAGAGCCACTTACAGAAAGTATAACACAAAGCTACAGAGATTATTGATATTACACAATGAGCCAGAAATGGGAATGAAAATTATCCCTGTTTCTTCCTCCGTGATGCCTTGCATGCATTGTGCTGTTTTGCCTGTGCTTTCTGAGCAGTGAACCCTTTGGCTCCACATTTAGCTGAATCAAATATTGAGTGCAGGCTTGGTTCAGCTTGCACAGGGAAACCACAGCTATCCTGGTTTCCATGCTGGGGACCTGGTTTGGGATGGGCTGGAGAATGGACAGGGAATTGGCTGAAGCAGGTCCTAATAGATCAAAAATGAGCGTTTGAAAGAAGAGAAGAAAATAATGTGGGGAAGTGGACTGATGTAGTGGGAAATTCTATAGATTTCTGGAAACATAAATCAGACTGTGGCACCCCCTCCAAGCCCAACTAAAGCTTTCTGTGTTCCTTGTTTTCACACACATTAGAATATCAGTATGCTCTGTGCAGTTATACTTCATCTATTTATTTGGGATGGAGCTTTTTCTTATCAATGAAGTGGCTAAAGCTGTATTGTAAGAATAAAATTTAGTCCTGTAAATACATATGCAATGGATTGAGGAAAATCTGTACAAATGTATACAGCTGTGCCCCAAATAGCTCATCCTGCATCACATCAGGAGGAGTTTTGTCAGTGGCATTGGTAGATGAAAACATTTAGAAAAGCCTGCTATGAGAAAAGCACTCATTTCTTGCCTTAATTGCTGGGAAAAGACATCTCTACCTGGTGCATACCCTTCTGCTCCCCGCTCCTGACACAAGCACGGGGTATTTGGGGGATGGAGAGCCTGCCTGCCTCTTGTTTCAGTCTCACCTAAAGCCAGGCAACGTGCACTTATCGTCTGTGGACATCATTAAATGTGGCACATTCTGCTTTTTGCCCTGCGAACTCTGAAGTTTAAACAGAATGATGTCATTTTATTGGCCTTGTAATCATTGTTCATATTATAAAGGTCACACATTTCACATTGTGGCAGAAAATCAATAGCTCTCCCAACAGCCTCTGGGGGAAAAAGTTTTGCTTCTGAAGAATAATATATAATAAACAATTTTAGTCCTTACTTTATCATGGCTGTAATCTTGGAGAATAGCTACAGTAAAAATCTGGCAAAGGCTGATATATAAACTCATTAAAATTGGGAAGTGATTTAGAACAGGACTTTTAAAAAGATTTATCTTGAGCTAAACAGAAAAGAGGTTTGTTTAGGTTTACATTTAAACAAACTCCAAGAGCTCTTTAACAGCTCAATTTTATGGTAGCTGTTGGAGGATTCTTTCAGATTTACAAATCATGTATTTCTCCAGCAAGGTGATAGACCTGAGCAATGCGCAAGCAGAACTGAACCTGCAGATAAGCAGGAAGCACAGATACACTCTGAATGGGTAAGGGGGGTGTGACTGAAAAATATTTTGTATTGTCTGGGATAATTAGGTCTAACAAAATAAAGCAAAGGCCTTTTGAATATACTCTGGCTACTTATCCTTCAACTTAATCACTTAGGAAGACAAAGGCACAGGGAGCTTTTTAAAGTAGAAGATGGTTCGACTACACTCTCAAATAACAAATCAAAATTGGTGTCCTTTTCTGTTAACACATATATAAAAAGAGATAAAACATTTAAATACTGATAGCAGGAAAAATATTCCTAAAACCTCATCTGCAAGACTTAGGAGTGGAGCCGACAAAAGAAAAAGTAGAGAACTTTACATTTTTGGTATTCATTTGTCCTTGAAAATCATTTTCATGCATGTAATACACACTGACAAGAATCAGCACAGTGTTTTCATGCTTAATAGCAGTACAACTGAGTTTTCTGCATCTTGAGTCATAAATATATGTATATCCATGCATTTTCTCTGCATTATTCGTATCAACACGTCCACGTAACAGAATTTCCATGTGATTCAGTTCAAAACATTTAATGGTGAGATGCCTTGATTTGCAAAGGCGCCTTTAGAGCCTGGCTAAAGTAGCTGTGTAAGTGAAACACCGCTAGTGCATCAATTTGTCAATTTATGGACAGTGCTACCGCCTCTAATTCAGGCTTCCCTTACGGTTTGGATATGCTGCCTTTAACCTGCTTGCAACATTATTTTGACTGACTAATGGTTTGGCTACAGCCTCACTCAATTTTAGATCAAATACGAAAAGCTACCTATACCCGGTACAGATGCCAGCCAACTCTCTGTTTACAAGCTATAGTCACAAAGTCAAAACAAATTCTGGATGTTCAAAACGGAGCCATCTGCACGGAATAAACATGAAAAATGTGAAACATTTTATGTACATGTACATTACTGCCTAGGAACAGTTGGTTCAGCTTCCTCCCAGGCTGCCTGGTTGGGAACAGGAGGACTGACAGTTTGTGACACCTATTTACATTCAAAGCCATATGACTCACTGTGCCACAGACTGACGTATATTTAAGCTTTGTGCTCCAAAAGGGCACTGAAATAGATTATTATCTTTTAAAATAAAGACACATTCGGAATTATCATTTGTGATCTGTCCTTGGACACGTGGGACTTGGTGTCTTTTTTTCTCTGCCTCTCCAGGGTCCAACCCTTCTGCTTGCGAACAGAGAGTCTACCACCATTACGTGCTTCCCCCAAGAGCAGATAGGGCAAAGACCTACTTCCATAACTTATTCACGACATTGTTCATATTTCACTCAGGATTTTTAAGAAATAGGAAAACACACTGATCTGGTAGTGTAATATAAATAACTAAAATTGCTGTGTTTGACTATCTGTTGCTCAGGATCTCTTACAACTCCAGAATCTGAGTATCCTCCAGTAAAAGCACATTTGAGCTGAGGGGAGGTTATGGGACTGCCAGCATGCAGGCAGGAGCTCCAGCTCCACCTGGACTGACGCATCTGAAGCTTGTATTTTGGAGTTGGTCCCACCCTGCATGGACCAAAGCAGTGGCCTGTCCCACCAGCCAGCTGCTGCAGGCCTCTTCACTTTATGCCCTTGCAGGATCTGCCCCTCTGCTTAACATGCTGGCTTGGTTTCATAATTAGGAAAATGAATGTTTAACCTACAGTAATTGTGTTCCCATTCTACAAGGGCAAAATATTTGCCACCAAGAAATACAGAACAACAAAAAACCCTCAGATTCAATTGCTTTGTTCCTTGGGCAGTGTTTCAGCCTCCAGAAAACAGGAAATCCAAGATTTTTATGTAAGATGAAGCACTTAAATGAGGAGAAGCTACTTCTTTTTATCTCTGTCAAATTATTTTGATTACCACGGGATGGACTCCAGATTGGGACAGGCAGCTTCTCATGAGGTTTAGGAGTCTGTTAGCTATGTGCTCATTAGAAACTCCTGCTCAAGTCTAGACAATTTAGACTGAACATCTTGTTTACCGTGGAACATAATCCTTAAAACACTGAAACTCCAGGCAAAGAACAGAATGCAATGTTCCTGCATCTTAACTGTCTGCTATTTGATTTTTCATCATCTTCAGAGTTATTAATGCTTCAAAACCCCCACATCTATTTATCTTGGAAGAAGCAACAAAGAAACTTTGTTATATTTTAGCCAACCCTCAGCTGTGAACAGAACAGGCACAGCACTCTGCACAGCACAGTAAGTTGTATTTTGTACCGAAGAGCTTGATTTATTATAATTACATGCTCATGAGATATAAAAGCATAGATGCCCAAACATACCAACATACATTTTCACAACACGCACATCAAGATGCATGTGCATAGTGAGGTAACAGGTTATTTACTGAGTTATTCAAGTTTATGCAGCTGCAAGGTAATCAGTCATGCTAATGATGACAGGAAGGGACATTTATAGAGCAACATCATTGCAATATGTATGTCATAAGGCACTGAATGTTCTATTAAATAGGATTTAAAAAAATAAACTACATCCTAGCATTGCTTCTCCTTTGGAATTATTTTATCAGCTCAAAATGTATTAACTTGCAAATCTCTGCCTTCATTATACTATCTTATAGACAAATATTATCTTTGAGCTTCAGCCACTATCCATTTGTCTCATGAGAGAAGAAAACATATACTATAATGGTACTATTGTGTGATTATGATAAAGAACTAGTAAAATCACAAGATTAAATAAATTACATTGTTTAAACACAGGCTTGCAAATTTGTCATGAAAATTTGGACCAACAAATCCATTTGCTCACTTTTTACCAGGACGTTGATACAAACAATGATTCTTGTTTCAGGCAAACAAAATTGGCAAGACTAGTGTAACTTATTAGGGTCAAATGCTGCCAGTTTGCACCTGCTCTATCAGAAGAAAATCAGGAAAATTAATGGCTGTGAGCTCAGGCATGCACTAGCAGCTTCTGCTAATTCACCATCACAGAAATGATCATTACAAACAAAGACGAGCAATAGGATTAACAGCAAATGCTTTTATTCATGGACAACATGGCCAGAATAAAATCAAACAAGGAGCCAGGTCCCCTATTTATCCTTAATGCTATTCACTGACAAAACACAATCTAATGGCTCAGTCAAGACTATTTCTAAAGGCGTAGGATAAGCGGCAGCCTGTAATGCTATAGTGTCGGAGATCACAGTCGGAGGCACAAATCTGCCTCCCTGCTGAGATTTAAGAAAGAAGATGACGAGTTTGAAGATGCTGGCTTAAATGACTAGCAAGTGAATGAAGAAGTGCATAGTGAGTGCCCTTGGAAGAACAGCATTTCATGACCTAGACTTTTGCTAGGGATTGAGAATAAACTCATTCTCACAGGGCGCTAGCGGAGAAGTAGAAAAAAACTGGGCCAATTTATTAATAGCATGGGATCTAACTTGTTTGCAAGTATCTTTGGCCATCTAATTCAGCAAATATGTGGCAAAGTATCCTGGGGTGAGAGATACTATTTGTTAAAGCTATATAAAAGATGCAAGCAGGTTTTGGTGGCTTATATGGGAAGGAAGAGTAAGAGTAAAATAACAGAGTAAAGAATTTGTTCTCAGAAAACTAAAAGCTCACCCCCTTAACCAAAACTCCTGTCTGATTTGTTTTAATGATATTTATTACATCATCAAAAAACAGCTTAGCAGAGAGCTGGCATTATGTAGCTAATAAATCTGTTTCTTAGGTATGTGGTGAAATTTATACAAGTAATTATCTAGGTAAGTCTATCCAAGGTTCTTTCTCATCACTGCAATGTCTAGAGGGAAAACAATAATAAAGTAATGATAACCACAATTATTATTTATTACTACTACTATGATTATGGTAGTGCCCAAAGATCCCAATCAGCATTTCAGTAATTAGAATTAATTCTGTCAGGCACTGGTTTTTTCTCATTCAGCTACAGGGTGTTTCTACTGCTCCTCGGAGTATATGTACAGCCAGCCTGTGCTCTGGACATCAATGAAAGGTAATATATTGCATCACCTATGGCCACAGTATGTGCAGGAAAGGGCATGGAGCCCTTCTCACCCCATCAATTTCTGCACACACCACCTCACAGAACTACTCAGAGTATTTCAGTCACAGAAGGTCTGTGCTATGCAAGCAAAAAAAGGGGGATTGTGATCTGATATGATCATAACCCGGCCCTATTAATTCAAACTCATTATTCCAATCCAGCAGTGGCTAATTCTTGATGATTTAAATGAAAGGAAGTGAACTGCTGATCCCTGGAGCTACCTGAGAGCATGCTGGAGTCAGAGATTTGATTACCCTTGTTTTAGGGCAAGACTGGCTTTAGGTAGTGGACCAAAAATGACAGCTTTCAAGAACACAGCTCGTTTCTGTGCTGTGTAATTTTTTTTCATTGTCCTTGATCCATTTAGCTTGAACAGCACCTCATTAGACAACTGTTCCCTTTCACTCCTAAATTTCAGCACAGTCAAGCCTAGACAGGGCTGTGAGATATTAAGTAAATACAGGTAGGTCACACACACCAGCAACTTATGAGTGGTTGCATGACAGCTGCATGGCTTGCAGATAGGTCTAGCCAGAGCAAGAAAGGTGATTAGTCTGTCATTCCTCGATAAGATTTGCAGGATTTGTAGTTGTGTCAAGAAATTATGTGAGCAAAAAGCCCAAACTACAGTAAACAGAGATGCTGTCAATGAAGGAGAGGAGTGAGAGGTTAAGTGATTCTGCTCGGTGCCTCTGCAAGCTGCAGCCATTATGAGGGAGAAGTTTAATTTCTGTATTGCACCTCAAGGCCTGAAGAGGAGCCTTTCTGTCCTCCTTGACGCATTTTCTCTTCAGAGCAGGGCATGTTGACCTGTTTCTCCTTTCAGAGGAGCATTCACCCCCAGCCACTCGCCTTCCTAATCCACGGCTATGCTCGCCAGCCTGGAAATAGCTGGGCTGCAACGCCAGCTATAGGTTTTGTGGCAGGTCCTCAGCCTGACAGCCCAGCAACACCTCTGAATATTTGTAAGCTGCAATTCATTTATGTAGAAGACAATGCATTTTTGCTTGATGAAAACATGTTTTCCAGGGCCCGGCAGCTGCAACATTTGAAACCCAGTAGGCAGCTCTGACAGGCGAGCGGCTGCTCGGGCAGGCAGAGCAAGCGAAACGCGCTCACAGAAAGGGGCCACCCAAGGCAGAAACCTGCTTCTCCTGCCAGGATTTTGCACCCAACACACAGCAATTAAGTCCCTCATTTAAAAGAAAAGTGTCACCCACAGAAAAATTTACACCTGCGCACTGGCAGTGAAGGGCGAGGAGTATTTTACACTCCAATGCAACCTCCCATTCTCACAGACTCCTTTAAATGGTTTAACAGAAACTTGCACCTGAAACAAACACCATATTTTTAACTTCCTATTTCTCTGTTTTCAAAGACATGTTATGATCTGTTTCCACATTCTACAACGGAGCTGAAGCATGCAGATGTAGAAATGCTGCCTGCTCCTCTGAGTTAAAAGCAAGGTTCTTAATAAGAAGGAAAACAAGAAGGGGTCACCAAGAGTAGATTTTTCTTTCATCTGCTATTTCTCATTTTGAGCTTTTTACAATGTAAACACAAACCAGACAGTCTGTTTTCCAGACACTTAAATGCTTGTGCAGTTTTGTCAGACTGTTTCAGATGGATAGCGGCAGGTTTCTCTGTCTTGCATCCAAATGCTGCTTTTCCACACAATAGTGTAAAATGCAGAATGACATCTCTGTCTTCAGTGTAGGTGTAAAGCAAGAGGAATTTGGTCCTTTCACCCTGAATGGTTTACTTCTCCTGCCCTGCCTTTAAGCCCTCAGAGAGTACATACAACCCTGTTTTAGAAAAATAAATGAATAAATAAATCTGAACACTTGCAAAAAGAGGCAAGATACCATGGAAAAGCAATTTGGCCATAAAGTCACTGGCTGTCCTCCTTAGGAAAATAAGGAGGAACACAGTGTTGCCAGATTACACAGCATCAAAAATGCTTGCTTTTTGTGACAAAATCTCTTTGTGTTTGTGACTTACTACTATGTGCTAGTGCAATCAGGCAGCCAGGATGACTTCAAGATGAGAAAGGATCACTAAAATCACATCTTAATAAGATAAAACTTGTAGACAGATCTGTGTATCTTTAGTAACTGACCACAGAGAAATAAAATTAAAGTCTGCTTATAAGAGCCAACATTTTGTCCAAGAAGAGACTTTCATGTCAAGTGCTTCCTATGATTAATGTCATATTTGGTAGAGATTCCAGCACTTCGGGTTCGGTTAAGACAAAGAAAGTAGCAAATTAAAATGTTCCGGTGAAACTCTTAGTTATGGAAATTTCAGACATTCCATTTATCCAGTGGCTGTGCTTGTCTATCCCAAATGCAGCTGGAAAAAATCATGCCTCTTCATGGAATTTTCTGTTCCTTCTTTCCTTCCTTCCAGAACACACTCACATTCCACCATTTCTTCTGGACAAAGACACAGAGCTCATTTCTCCTCTTCCTCAAAACAATAATGTTTTAAATAAGAAATATGTGCTCTGTGAGAAGGGTGTTTTGAAGACTTATTTTTTTTTTTGTTTATTCTGATCAATTTCTTTCTTTCTGTATACATATATAAGCATATGTATGTGACATTCAGAAAAATTCTGAAAAAATATTCTGGAGGGAATACCCTGGAGGGAAGGAATGCCATCCAGAGAGACCTCGACACACTTGTGACGTGGGCTGATGCCAACCTCACGAAGTTTAACCATGCCAAGTGCAAGGTCCTACACCTGGGTCGGAGCAATGCCAGGCACAGCTACAGGCTGGGCAGTGGAGAGATTCAGAGCAGCCCTGTGGAGAAGGACTCAGGGGTGTTGGTTGATGAGAAAATGAGCATGAGCCAGCTTCAGTGTCCGCTTGCACCCCAGAAAGCCAACCATATCCTGGGCTGCATCAAAAGGAGCGTGACCAGCAGGTCGAAGGAGGCGATCCTGCCCCTCTACTCTGCTCTCGTGAGACCTCACCTGGAGTATTGTGTGCAGTTCTGGTGTCCTCAACACAAAAAGGACATGGAACTGTTGGAACAAGTCCAGAGAAGGGCCACGAGGATGATCAGGGGACTGGAGCACCTCCTGTGTGAAGATAGGCTGAGAAAGTTGGGGCTGTTCAGCCTGGAGAAGAGAAGGCTGCGTGGAGACCTCATAGCAGCCTTCCAGTATCTGAAGGGGGCCTATAGGGGCCATGGCAGGGGGGTTGGAACTAGATGATCTTAAGGTCCTTTCCAACCCTAACTATTCTATGATTCTATGTACTTTTAGCCAACAGTGAGTCAGGCTGGGTGACTGGCCTTTCTCTCTGGGCAATGAAAAATGAGTACTTCCTGAAGGCAGTTTAGGCTATTTATCATAAGGTGGGATGAACTGCCCTACAGTCATTCCCATCTTCCCTCATGACCACACAGGAAGCCTAGATAACCGGCTCAGGCTGGAGCCCTGAAGGAAGCAAAGTTATACCCATCTTAAATTCATAGCCCAAGCAAATCACCTCATCTCTCTGTAATCATAAACAGGGATGGCCTCGTCCTTTACCTCATATCTTAGGCACCCACTAAAATGGTGAGAGGACTTGTCTCCTGGAAAGTTCTGCCTTACTGTCTGCAGACTATAGCAGTAGACCAGAAGGCGAGGTTACACTAAATCCACCTTAGACGCCATCCTTGGGTCTAAATGTTGGTTGACTAACAGGAAGAGGCAAGCACCCCTCATTGCTCCAGAGGTATCTCCTACCTCCCTGCACATAGGTACATGAATTAGGAGAAAACGCTCCCTCTGGAAGCCTTCCAGGTGCTTCTCTTCATTTCCTGTACCATAAATTAAGCCCTTGCATTGGGAAGACTGATTTCTTGAGTACCTAAAATACAGGTGCAAATTAGAGGCCAAAGTCAGGCAGACTGGAAGTGTGCACTCAGAATACAAGATGACATTTAGGCGACAGAACCCTACTCCAGCTGCTATTTATCATCCATTTTCTTCTGAAGTCCTACACTGCAGCAATCTTGTATGGGTCACAGTTTGAAGAAGCTGACTAACCACATGATTTCCCTAAGTGCAGATAAAGTGTATCAACTCCTCTATATGCTCTGTGCCTGATTGAGCAAGCAGTAAAGCCAACTACTCAACTCCACACCTGTCATAAAGTAGGCTCAAATAATCACCCAAAAAGGAATATACTTTAAAGAGGATTTTATGAAGGGAACTTAAGGAAGCCTAGCACTCCCCAAATGTTTAATGTCGCATAAATCATTCCTTAGGCTGTTAGTGATAGCCCCACAGCCCTGAGGTTACTGCAATATGTTCTACTGAGGGACCAGCCTTGGGCATGCTCCCATCTTCACATCCCATTCCTCCCTTCCACCTCATTTCCCTGCCTTGGTGGGCATAGAATCATAGACTAGTTAGGGTTGGAAAGGACCTTAAGATCGTCTAGTTCCAACCCCCCTGCCATGGGCAGGGACACCTTAAGCTAATGAAATGGAACAGATGTCAGGAACATTTCACACCTGCTGTTCCTAATACACCTAATCCTTTCCAGATGATCTTGCACTGAAAAGGACTAAGATTGTTTTTTATGGTCAGCTGCTGTTGGGAGGGAGATGAACACTGAGTCCTGGTTTAGGCTTGAGTGATGCACAGCTCCTGATGGGACTGGCTAATCTGTTTCCAAAAGCACAGTGCTTGGTGTGGTGCTGAACTTCAGTTCAGGACTGGACTAGACTAACCCAACCCCAAAGGGCCATGCTCGTCTGTTCAGGATAAACCACATGGAACAAGAACTTTCCTGGATGAGGACTGGAATGTTCGGCATACTGCAGGATTTACTATTTTCTGAAAAATGAAGGTTTTTCAAAGTGCACTCTCATTACCAAATTTATTTCATAAATATCTTCAGAATTATTTTGGTCAATCAAACCTGGTTATCATCTTTTCATTACAGTGCAATAAAAATAATATATTTTCTTCCCTGCTCTGACTAATTCTCATTAAATAGCCTTTCTCAAGATGGGTAACACCTTTAGTTCTATTATGCTTTTTGTCTATTTTTCTGTTTTTTTCTTCTTTTTTAAGGAGAAGGCAATTGATCTTATTGTTTTTGAACATTTCCCTTTTATTTTTTTGAGACAGTACTTGCTACTCTACCATCAGATACCAACTTGAACACACAGAACATAAGGTTAACAATAGCTAGGCTGTGGCAAAGAACAGCCAAAGTAAATACTGTGAAAGATATTATTTTTCTACATGTTTATATGGATGCACATAGCACCCTCATGAATAGATCATCTTCTCTTTGACGTTTCTGGTGACCCATTGGTGCCTTCATTGGAATGGCATAGGAATTTAACTCTAGCATGGAATGATTGAAATAGCCTTTATATTATGTTTAATATAAAGAGATCTCTTATTTTTTAAGAAAAGCTGTTTCTTGTTTTGATTTCTATAATAACAAAAAGTGCAATATTGATCCCATAAAGCTTTAAGTACTATGTCAAATGAGATGCTAACAAATATCAGGAGGAAATTCTAGATGTATTGTATTTATAAACTTAATGATTCTGTATTATTAAGGGCAGGATACTTCAAAATACTCAGTGTCTCTTCCAACTTGAGTTCTTTCATTGACTTCACGAGGTTTCTAAAAGGATCAGGCTTTACACTGCAAGTATCTTCTAACCCAGAAAATCTTTAGGAATTCCACCCCATAGCCCTGAGTTTATTGTCTCACAGAGATACACTTGCTCAGTTTACAGGTGAATATTTGTTTTTCTCACCAGTTTTGCAAACTCAACCAGACATCAAGCTGAATTTTTTCCTTATTCAAGCATCATCATCAGTAATAAAGGTATTTTTGCCATGGATACACCTGTGCAACTCCATTAGCTTTCATCAAGGTTACATGTGTGCAACTGAGGTTATATAGGGAAGACAACTGGGATGGAGAGACCTGACTGTGGACAGAAATCGACCTCTGGATTATTTATTGCTGATGATGATGTGAAAGAAGGCAAAAAGTGGTGAGGTTGGCAAATGGGCTAAATCTTGCATTATTTTTTTCCTGTAATGCTTATGAGCTCTCATAGCCTCTTTTCAGAGCATTTTAAAAGGTTTGGGCTTTTTTGTTTGTTTCAAATGAGTTCCTATCAGAGCAGTGTTGAATATAAAGTATATCTCAATTTGTTAACTAAATAATAAAGCAGAAAGGTTCCTCAGTGTGCTTCTAGAAATAGATGCTGTTTGGTGACCTCTGCACAGAAGCAAATGTATTCAGAGGAAAATCCAAATGACAGTCTTTGGCCAGTTAGTTACTGGATTTCTCTAAGTTGATTCTAAGATTTTTCCTTCCCTATAGACTCTACTCCTTATCACCCTGAAAAGAATATACTGTAGCCTTAACAATTAAATGATAATGAGCAGACAGAAAAGAAAGGATAGGAGAGATCTGGCATAGCTACAGCTAGCAATCATTAGATTTACAGAGGGGAAAAGACATGCTTCCTAGGCCAACATATTTTTTATGAATAATTGATAAGGCAGTCAGCACAGTTATATCATAGAAATGTAATATATATCCATAATTATAAAACCAGCTTTGTGCAAAAGGACATAATACACTGAAAGGAGATACCAGCCAATATGCCATCCTGAAATAAAATACAGTCACTATTGTGTTAGTTGGCAAAATTTAAATACAAGATTTGAAGCAAGCAAAATGTTCTTTAATCCCATTTTTTAGCACAGTCCAGGTTCAGTCTGCTCAGGAAAATACTGCAAGGCAAAATCAGCAGCTGCATTAATTTGCTGATGATTGAGAGAAAAATGAAAGTTATCCTTATGTTTTTTTCCCTCCCTACTTGCTACTCTAACTTACTAATAATACAAGAGTACCAATTTATTCCTATACAAGTATATAAAGCATACAAATTGAAAAATCAATGTAATGTAAAGAAAAAAGATTATCATGCACTGTTTAGAATCAACCAGCTAGAAACAGAGGGGGGGAAAATGCATATGTGGAGACACAATGTTTAGAAAATGTACGTATTGTACCTACCCTAAGCTAGAGTGTTTGCAGGAAAAAGCTCCCCCTAGTTTAACATGCAGACTGAGCTATATTTTGACCAGAAAACAGTCTTATTTCCAGTCTTTTCTAAAGAAATTCATCAGTTGTCTTTTCATCTTTCAAATGCCCACAAATAATAAAAATATCAATCCCTTTGCCCATAAAAGCCACACAAAAGCATGTAACAAAGATTTCAGGGGTGAAGGGATTATGATACTCAAAATGCTTTATTAGCATGACGTCTCAGCATCGTTCACCAGAATGCTGATGGCTTATTGTAGCCTGAAGGACAGACTTTTGTCGCATGTGACAGTCCCTTGAAAACACTGACAGCAATAGCTCTTAGTTGTAGTCTGAATCGCCATTAGCGGTTGGGTTTAAATCTTTGATCTCTCAGTGGTGGAATGCTTTCTTCGGCCAAAACTGGCCTCTACTTATTAGAAATAATCACACTGTACAAGTCAGATGTGTAACAAATGGGTCTGAGTCTTCAGTTTGGAAATACATTCAGAGAAGGTGGAAAGAATGGCTACTGGCTCTGTGACAGGAGATTCAATCTTCATAAACCTGCAAGAGAGGGGAGGAAAAAAAAGCGACACAAATGCGCCCTACAAAAGAACAGAGCAGATCACAGCTGGAAGGAAGGCAAACCTTTTAATCAGGTCCTTGAAATACAAGCTGCAGGAAGCTAGAACATTTTGGTGGACTTCAAACTCTTTGCCTTCAACAATAATTTTCAGGTCTGTAAACTCTTTCGCTCTGCGTTGCTGGTTCAACTCCTTCAACATTTCTGCAGAACAGAGAAGACAGACAGTGCCAGGGTTCCCATTAAGAGTTTTTATTTTTACTTTTTACTTTTCTTTTTTTTTTTTTGTAAAGAAGTAGAGAAACAGGAAACAACTGATATTTTTGTTGGTAAGATTGGCTCAACACACACAGAGGATATAAACATAACATACTGAAAAAAAAAAAAAGAAAAAGAAAAAAGCAGGAACCAGTAGGTCTAAACAACTGAAATATATACACAGAAAAAAAACAAAAATAATCCTAAATTTGGAAGGGTTAAAACCAAAAAGAAAATATTTCAGCATCAGCAAATCAGAAACACAGAGAACGCATTATCATAGAAAAGTCAAAATAATTTGTCATAATAAAAATCAAGAGCTAATGAATTTCTATCGAAATGCAAATAAGTTTTGAACATACCAGAAAAATATTAGCAAAAATATGGTACTATGATGCAGTATGAACTGGATATGGGTCAAAATAATAAAACCACAAGACCTGCAAAAATAGCTTATCCTTTAACATAGTAAAAATGTGTTAAGCCTCTCAGTTAATAGAATAAAATAGTGCTTCTAAATAATATATAAATTACCATCCATAGAAAATTGGCCAAAATATCAATGCATTGTGCAATATACCTCAGCTATATGGACTACAATTGTATATGTTTCAGAATTAGCTTAAAAGCATCCTTATGATAAAAAATAATCTCACACAGAGAATAAATTACTGCCATTTACAGCAATTACCATTTTTTGCACTCCAAGGATTTTTACCATCACAGCATTTTTATTTTTTAGCCTTCAATGGCTTCATTTACAGCAACAATCAACTTTCACACATCATGAAAGAATCATAATGATTAAAATAACCTATGAAAGTGTTTCCATCCTGCAATAAATCACCTACCTTGTGTGATACCTCCTTTTATAAAGCCTATTGGTACTAACAGAATGAAATAATAGCATGCCATGACTTCATGTGTGGATGTAAGAATTCCCTCCAACTTTGCAGACCAAAATGGCTATCAAGATGAATAATATACTTTTCACCTGGGCAACAGTCTGGTAGATCAGAAGCCAGTGATCAAGATGATAAAAGAGCTGATTTTAAATACTAAAGAATTTTGGTTTTATTTTATGTTTGCAATAGGTCAAGGTTCTCATTTTCTCAGTGTAACACCCTGAACACATTCCTCTTCAGACAGTTCTGTAAATCAACAGCAATCCTTTATGTGGAATCACCTCCTTACACACAGTTAAAAGGGACCTGAAAACTGTGTAACTAAAGACACATTTAAAGCCACTGTCAGGTTTGGGCACTGGGCTGCCAAAGTATTTCCAAAGGGCCTTACAGTGAAATGAAGACCCAAATAATCTTTGTGCTCTCCTGTTTCCTCAGCAAAACTCAGCAAGAGCTCAAGCACTAAGCAGATAAACATGAAAGCATGCAAATATACAACTGTTGAATGAAAAGAAACTGAAGTTCTCCCAAGCCCCAACATCTGTAGTGCACATTTTTCAGGCCTTAGTAAATAAATAAATGTCACCTTGCACATTTATGTCTATTTAATGGAAACACAGTAGTGTCTGAAAGGCTAATTATTCTGAGCTGAAAAGGGTCAGTGCTCTCCAGAGAGCAAGCAGATCATTAGAGAGGGCACAGAAATAACAGCAGGCTTGTGTCAGATCTATAATAGGGGAAAATAAACCACTCTGTCCTGTGGGTGCCATACCAGGGACTATTTTTAACAAATTTATCTCAACTAAAGTACAGTGATACATTTTCAGCAGAACTTATAACAGGCTCTGGATGTTCACTTTTTCTGTAGGAAAGTTTCCGGGTTTTGCTGGAGGTGTGATGCCTAAAGTATGATTTGACTGCTAATGCTTCACGCCTCGGTTAAAGACCAAGGATGCTTTGGACAAAGGGATGTTCTACATGATTTAGGGTAAAACGGACTAAGGTCTCTAGTTTCACAGGAACAGCACCAGGTGCTGTCTTAGTTGCATATTTCTGGAGGAGACTGTGGAGGAAGTATTTTTGTGTCCTTCGTCATATACAAATGACTTTTTTTTTTATCTTGGTCCATTTTCCTACTTTCACTTACAGCAACTACATTTTCTTCATAACCAATTTCTATCATTTTATGTCTTAAACACTGTTACTTTTCCCTCTACACTTTCTGAAACTCTCTCATTGACTACTTAATTTCAGTTTCGTTTTCTGTCATTCCCCTTTTCAAATTTGCCCAACTACTGTCCTCCATCTCCTTTTGCACTTTTCCTAAATTCCTATTCAAAATCTGTTTCTCTACTATCTGTGACTTTACAGCTTTCCTTGCAGAAGCCTTTCAGGACAAGGGCTCCAACCAAGACTAAGTCATACAAGTTTAAGGTTACACTTACACAAAGGGTCAATCTCCATCTCACCTCATTCAATTTTTTTCCTTTTAAAGCTCATGATCAATTATTGTAGTGTTTAAAGAGCACAGCTGTTAAACAACAACTACATGGATGGATGCTCTGCTTGAGAAGAGGAGAGGAGAGGTGAGGAAGAGAAGAAACAGAGTTTATCTGCACTCTGAAGGGGCTGTGGGTTTTTGGAGGTGAGCTCAGGGTAAGCGGGAAACTAGAGACCATCCTTAACTCATGACTGTGGCCAAGATTGGGGAATAACAAGACACAAAGTTCAGCTGCTGCACCTATAGATGTTGCACTCTCTGTGCTATCTCCACTATTGTGAGAGCTGGTTTGAGCATCCAAGTCCCCAGATGACTTCCCCAGGTAATCGGCTGATTCCTTGGACTTTACTGAGCACCATTTAATGACGTCCAGTCCTGGGGTTCCTGGGCTCAGTTTCTATCCATGCTCTTTACACACTTCAGTGCGCTTTATACTGGATGCATTAAGGAATGCAAACCAGGAAATGCACAGCTCAGGAGCAGTGGTGCAATTTTGCTCATAAAACCCCAGAAATCACAAAAAAAGCCCTGATCAGAAACAGAAGCTCTTCTTTTTCTATAGACATTCAGAGGCAGTAAGTCCCTCCTTGTCCCCCTGACTTGCGCTCTCCTCAGACAGATGGCTATGAACAGCCCTGTACTGTTTGTAGCTCAGTTTCTGAACTAGAAATAGGCAAGGCAGGTGGAGAGGAGAAGGAAGTCAGGAGACTTCACTGACTCATCAATCTTCCTCACTGAGGCTCCTTTGTATTACTAAATAACTACCAGGCATTAGTATTGGACACAAGGTTATATCAGAACGGGCCCTCATTCTCAGAGTATTTGTGATGCTCACGCTGTGCTTAGCCAGGCATTAATGATTTATGAGGACTCGGGATGAGTTGCAAAACAAATTTTTTCACCAGGTAATAATGCCTGCCGATGAGTTGTAAAAGGAGAAACAACATAGTGCAGTCCTGGCAGTGAAAAATTATCTCAGCTGTCTCCTTCTAGTCCCTCTTTTGGGCTCCTCCTAATTTTCAGTGTTTCCTTCAACAAATGGAATTTCCTAAAACCTTCAGAAAGGGATGTGCTGGGAATTTCCTACTGGTTATTTATTCCTCTGGTTTCTTTGTTCTTACAGAAAGTTTTTATTTTTTTATTTATTTTTTTTTTTAAGTGATGCAGATAAAAATGAAGTACAAGGACAGCTAAGGAGCAAGGTTTCAGTAGGGTGGGCACTGATGTTCCCTTTCCTCAGTGAATCACAGCAGATGCTCTTGCATCCAGAGGGCAAGGGATTTTCCTTCCTGCCCCAGGTGCACACACATGCTGGGATCACAGTGAGGACTGGCTTGGTTTCTGTCTTCTTCATCACTATCAATGATGAATCATTCTCAGTCAAACACTGGTTGAATGTTTTCCTCTTAAAGAACTACACAATGGACACTCCAATGTTCTTCCACCATTACATGAGCCACATAGTGGTTGAACCTAAAGGGCACTTGACCTGAAATCTGAAACTGAACATCTCTATGGAGCTCGTGAAAGGAAGCACTTTCTATCTTGACATTATCAGCCTTTGTATCATTGCTTGGGGGCATTTAAGCATAATTATATTGAAAGTCCCAGAGACAATATGGGCCAGAAGGCATAAGTGATTTTCCTCAGGTCAGGAACAGAGCCAGGAAGAACTCAGAAGCCTTGACTTCTGGTCCCCAGCTCCACCCATTGCACTATATTTTATCCCTCTTAATTAACAGACAAATTACAAATTAAAATAAAGAGACCACAAACCTTAGATCAAATGTACAACTGTGTAATAGTGTAGACTAAGTAAAGGGAACAGAAATTATGCAGTGAAACTTTTTTTTTTTATAAATTACATATGATCAGAAATAAAAATTAACAAGGAACTTATTCCCCAAGTTTATTTATTCTGTACTTCAAGCACAGTGGAGACTGAATACCCAGTTAAAGAGCCTCTCTAATGCACATTCCTGTGACACAATGGAAGCTCTCAGGTTTCTTTTAACTTCTAATAAAAAACTCTTTACTTATATTCCTGTATATAAGGCTTTAAAATGGGGCATCAAGAGCTAAAATATAATGAACCATGAAATATGGAAGAACACATTACAAACAGTGTTTTTTAAAACTTGCTTAGAATAACTAACCTATTATAAAACTGCAAAGGGTAATTGATGAAACATCATTAATTATTCTTGTGAAGAACATGCAGAAGACCAGTGCCTGTCCAGATAGCCTCATGCTTTTATGACTGGGACAGAAAATGTGGGAAGCAAAGAAAAGTTACCAGAAGGAAAATCCAATTACCTTCTTGCCTTAACAACTAAGAAGATTAATTCCCAAGGTTATGCTCTAGTTATGTAAAACAATAACTTTAACCATTAAGTGCCAGTACTGTTCCTACCTGCTCATTTTGATAGACAGTGAATGGCAGAATGTGTGTTGCTAGGAGAAATAAAATACAAAGCAAAAGATTTAGCAGTTGAATAGGAGTTGTGAATGGTAGGAAAGTGTGTACCATGGTGAACCTGTCCTATTGAACCACACAGCAACTCATGACTTTTCACCTGTTTTGACATGTCTCTCTTCTCACCAGAATGCCCACAGATACACAGAGAACCCCAAAGCCTGGAAAGTACTACAATAAACTGCTCCATCAACCCCCATGCTGTTGACACACAGCTTGAAGCAGCTGCATGGAGAGATAACTGTCTAGCTGCCTCATTAGGCCAGTCTGATGAAGTTAAGCAGACAGACCTGGTGTTGCAGTGGCTGATGCTGCTCTCCACCCTTCAGGCATCTTGACACTGCAAACCAGCCACCACTGAACATCATTCTTTAGTGTTTCCCATGACTTTTAGGCCAGGAAAAAGTTATTTCCCAGTTGGCAAGTACACTTTAAGCTTCAGCAGTTTCCATGTGATGTGAAGACAAGTACACACCTCTAAGGAACAAATTCCTACTTGTAACTGAGGACAAGAAATAGGTCCCTTATTCTCTTTTGGCTTGGAATGAAATAGTCATAGAGAAAAAAGGGAATGAGCAAAGCCTGGTGGGAATCATTAACAGACGAGGGTGTTTCAGATACTACATGTGACCTTCACTTTTCTTCCAGGACCCTGAAAATCACATGTCCAGTTACTTGGACTGCCTCTGCAGTCAAATAGAGGCAGAAGCAGGTCTTATCCACAGCCCAGCCTGTTCTGCTGTAACGGTACAGTAACACAGGTGTGTCTCCCCAGAGATTACTGAGGGAGATTAGATAGTTGAGGCTAGACACACATTTTCAAACACTTCCACCTCTTTTTCCTGTTGGATCACAGAATCACAGAATAGTTAGGGTTGGAAAGGACCTTAAGATCACCAAGTTCCAAGCCCCTGCCATGGGCAGGGAAACCTCACACTAAACCATATCACTCAAGGCTTTTTCCAACCTGGTCTTGAACACTGCCAGGGATGGAGCATTCACAACTTTCTTGGGCAACCCATTCCAGTGCCTCACCACCCTAACAAGAAATAATTTTCTCCTTATATGCAATCTAAACTTCCCCTGTTTAAGTTTGAACCCATTACCCCTTGTCCTATTGCTATAATCCCTAATGAACAGTCCCTCCCCAGCATCCTTATAGGCCCCCTTCAGATACTGGAAGGCTGCTATGTGGTCTCCACGCAGCCTTCTCTTCTCCAGGCTGAACAGCCCCAACTTTCTCAGCCTGTCTTCATACGGGAGGTGCTCCAGTCCCCTGATCATCCTCATGGCCCTTCTCTGGACTTGTTCCAACAGTTCCATGTCCTTTTTGTGTTGAGGACACCAGAACTGCACACAATACTCCAGGTGAGGTCTCACAAGAGCAGAGTAGAGGGGCAGGATCACCTCCTTCGACCTGCTGGTCACACTCCTTTTGATGCAGCCCAGGATACAGTTGGCTTTCTGGGGTGCAAGTGCACACTGAAGCCAGCTCATGTTCATTTTCTCATCAACCAACACCCCTGAGTCCTTCTCCGCAGGGCTGCTCTGAATCTCTCCACTGCCCAACCTGTAGCTGTGCCTGGCATTGCTCCGACCCAGGTGTAGGACCTTGCAGTCGGCATGGTTAAACTTCATAAGGTTGGCATCAGCCCACCTCACAAGAGTGTCAAGGTCCCTCTGGATGGCATTCCTTCCCTCCAGCGTATCAACCGAACCACACAGCTTGGTGTCATCGGCAAACTTGCTGAGGGCGCACTCGATCCCACTGTCCGTGTCAGCGACAAAGATGTTGAACAAGACTGGTCCCAACACTGATCCCTGAGGGACACCACTCGTTACTGGTCTCCAGCCGGACATTGAGCCATTGACCACACCTCTGTTTGTGTGACCATCCAGCCAGTTCTTTGTTGACCAAGTGGTCCACCTATCAAATTGATGTCTCTCCAATTTAGAGACAAGGATGTCATGAGGAACAGCGTTGAACGCTTTGCACAAGTTCAGGTAGATGACGTCAACTGCTCTACTCCTGTCCATCAGTTCTGTAGCCCCATCATAGAAGGCCATACAAATTGGTCAGTTCCACTTCTTTGTCAAGAGCAGAAGGAGAAGGAGGAGTAACAAAGCTGGGACTCCCCAGTACAAGGATCCTTTATTGGTGAGATGGGGAAGTCAGACAAATGTTGAAACACTGTACTGTGAAGTGTCAAGGCTGCTAATGGCCTGGGGTGGAGCTGCAAAATACTGTCTGTATGATATTGGTGAGTCCAGTCCCCCTCTCCCAGTCTGTATTTATAACAGCGTTTCCACAGGATGCCATCCTGCTCTGAAGGCATCTGAAAATCCTTGGCTGTTTCTGGCCCTCTCCTGAATATTTTACTTCCATAAGCCCTTAGTCCAGATAAAATTTTTGGGTTAGAAGAGACCTTAAAGATCATTTATTTCCAACCCCCCTGCCATGGGCAGAGACACCTTCCACTAGACCAGGTTGCTCAAAGCACCATTCAACCTTGAACACTGCCAGGAATGCAGCAGCCACAGCTTCTCTGGTCAACCTGTGCCAGTGCCTCAGCACCCTCACAGGAAAGAACTTTTTAATATCCAATCTAAATCACTCCTCTTTCAGGTTAAAGCCATTCACACTTGTCCTATCACTACATGCCCTTGTAAGAAGTTCCTCTACAGCTTTCAAGCTTAATACTGACTACAGGAGCACTACAAGGCTGCACCTTACAGAGTCTGTGCTACCCAGCTACACACCTAAATGAAGCATATGCTAATAGAGAGGTATCACTGCTGGCACAGCTATACCAGCCTCTGAACAAAAGGCAATGAGAGTCATCTCCTGCTAGGTTTTGTCAGCACAGCAATGTGAAATGCAAGGTGTGAAGTTGTCATACTCTTAAGTTGATACAGCTACAGTTTAGGACTTTGTAGTGCAGACCAACCTGTCTAGATCTTGGTCTTGTTGACCCTGTTATACACCTGTGCTGCTAGAGAATACAGTAACAGGTGCTGGAGAGTGGGAAAATACTTTAATATTCCATCTTGAACAACACATGTGTGGCTGTGTATGTTAATTCTACTCATAGGATTACTGACAATGAGATGCCCCATTGTGCTAAATAATTTTTTGTTGTTCACATAGACAAATTCTTCTCACCTTATTATGATGAGAAAACGTCAAGTCAGCTGCGGTGATTACTCACTCGAGGAGGACAACTACAACTCTACGTGCAAATAAAGCCTTTCTAAACATATTAAAAACTCAGGGTTGTCACCATATCATGCTTTGAAAACAATTTCCAGGCTATTATTATCACTAGAACTGACATTAGGAGATACCTCAAGGATGCTTTCACACACTTCACAGTTGATAGCTCCCTATATTAGGCTATAGAACTATTTCAACATTTTTTTTTGGCTATATTCAGAGATGAACTACACATCTTATTTCTAGAAAATCTACTTTAAATACAACTTCTGGAGAGATTTTGGTATCAAAGTTATGCATAAAAATAGTAAGAAAGGG
Organism: Pezoporus occidentalis; assembly: GCF_034315485.1. Lineage (NCBI taxonomy): Eukaryota > Metazoa > Chordata > Aves > Psittaciformes > Psittacidae > Pezoporus > Pezoporus occidentalis. The sequence goes on along the minus strand of NW_026915910.1, from coordinate 1,207,281 downwards.
AGTTTTGGGGCTAGAATGCCTTTGCTGCTTTGATTTATAAAATAAAAGTCTTCTATGGTTTCCATGCCTGCTAATTTATAGTCATACAGGGTTATAAATTCACAGTGAGTGTATGTGACTGGCTTTGAAAATGGACTGCATTTACGTTACATATATGGATGCAAAGAATAAGGAAAAATAAGGGAGACAACCTGATCTCTTTCATTTTCCAACACAGACTGAGACCCATATAAAGACAAGCAGCAAGACCAAAGAATCCAGCATAAAAATGCCCACTGAGATGTTGAGATAAAGATGCAGCTTCCTGTAGCAGGATCTGATTTTTTTTTGTTTTTAGGATTCACCCCTGGTTAAATATAAAGTTGGCTGCAGTCTGTTCTATATTGGCCAAAGCAAATAAACCCCAGGGGATCCCAGCAAACTGCCAGCGTGCCCCCTCTTCCATATATAATATGTCACTATTTCAGTTAGCATTGTAACTTGATTTCCAGGCAGACAATAATTTTATCTGGAGACAAAATGAGAGAGAGAGAGAGACACACACAGAAAGAGAAGGAAAAAAATAAACTGTGAGTGCTGGAAACACAATAGTCCAGATTCAAAGAGAAATTTAGTTCTGATTGTTTTATTTACCAGCAGGCAGCCCTGAATATAAATACACACTTAAGGGAAGACTAAAATATTTATCACTACGTGATCTGGGATGGATTCAGTATTATCTTAATTGCTTGTAAGTGAAGACTAGCAGATAGCTTTTAGACCTTTTTGATCTCTTTATGTAGTGCAAAGCATTAGCTAAACATTCCCTACTTTTGAAGGCTTTGAACAAGAAGCACCCATCTGTGAAACCAATAGTGTAATCAACAGGCTCCCTGACATGTCAGCAATGGTGAAATGCTGACCAGTTCTGGTGGCGTATGAACAAAAGCTGCAAATTATGGATTAACAGCAATCAGTCACACGCATGTGCGCATGACAAACCAAATGCTTGTTCTCCAAAATAAGAAAATAAGAAAATAAGACAGGTTTCTGAAAATAAAGCAGTGAGGCATCCAGGACAAACTGCACCTATTAGAGTAAAATAAATTACTAAACAATACTACTGTAAGGTAAAACACCTGACAGTCAAAGACTTCAATGCCCTTAACACACATTAGTTAGCAAAGGGGGGTGTTACTCTGTAGACAAAGACAGCACTGCCCAGTTTCAACAGGGGCAGGACTTAGTTTTTCCCTAGAATGTATAGAGTATAAGCTACACAGTTCTTTGAAATAAATCCATCTTCACTTACAAGTGGTAACACACCTATTGTCTAGCATTCATATCCTGCTATGTTTTATTAGGCAGTATATGGTGCCTAATAAAAGCAAATAAACCCAACCCAAACCTTTGGCACTGAAATCTCACCCTTTCAGAAGATGTTATACATCATCTATAATTAAAAAAGTACTAAATCTAAGTATTTAGCAGATGGCTTAGTACTGGATATATGTTACGCACTGGGTTAAATGCACATGACAGCACCTCTTGGTTCAGTGGACATCTGATATGACAGAGAACTGTTCCTTTGGTACAGACTGTGTCCCCACAAAGAGTCTCAGTGATTCATTGCACTATCAGAACAGACAAGTGCAATCAAATACTGCAAAATTTAAAAAAATGAGAACGCTGACAGTCAACTCTAGGACCTCTCTTGGGGGAGTCTGAAACCCAACAACTCTGCTTCAGTGGCTGGTTCCCTGGTCTACATAACCATAGAATGTTTTGGGTTGGAAGGGTTCTCAAAGATCACCTAGTTCCAGCACCCCTGCTACGGACAGGGACATATTCCACTAGACCAGGTTGCTCAAAGCCCCATCCAACTTTGAACGCTTCCAGGGACGGGGCAGCCACAGAGCAAGCTGTTCCAGTGCTTCACTCACCTCAGTAAAAAATTTCTTCCTAATATCTAAACTAAATTTTCCCTTTTTCAGCCTAAAGCTGTTCCTCCTTGTCCTGTCACTACATGCCCTTGTTAAAAGTCCTTCTCCAGTTTTATGGTAGGCACCTTTTAGGTACTGGAAGCTGCTCTAAGGTCTCTGAGGAGCCTTCTCTTCTCCAGGCTGAACAAGCCCAGCTCTCTTAGCCTGTCTTCATAGCAGGGGTGCTTCAGCCCTCTGAGCATCTCTGTGGTCTCCTTTGGACTTGCTCAAGCAGGTCTACATCCTTCTTGTGTTGGGTGTCCCAGAGCTGAACGTAGTACTGCAAGTGGGATCTTCAGCAAGTGTTGGTGGCTGCACTCCTGTTTATTCATACTTGCAGAAGTAACTAAAACAGTTAAATCCAAAGCTGTTAAACCTAAGAATCATAAATGACTACAGGTTCAGAAAAAAAAAGATAAATAAGCTATTTTTTTGTGCCCCATGGGCTTTAGGAACATGGTATCATAACTTAAAGCTGTAATTTGTGTCAGATTTCCTTTGTACATCTCCCTACCTACAACATTTGCAAATCTCTAGGTTCTACCTGTCCTAGTGATGTAAAAGACTTGCTAATTGATTTTTTCCTTCTTTTATAAACACTGTAAAGTTTTCAAAGTCTAACAGTGTTGTAACTGTTTAAAAAACATTTTATAAAATGTCCTCTTTGCTTCTGCCAAACTCATGTTTCCCCTTAATACTGTAACCTGGATTTTTAAATCTTTACTTTAAAGCAAACTTTTTGGAAGGTATTTTTTGTTAATATTAAGTATTTTTGTATAAATACTAGCAAAGTCACTCCCTAGTATCTGTGTTGCCTGGATAGTGAGCTTGTACAGTATGGCAAGAGAACATGAGCTGTGACTGGCTGATAATGTAAGAAACCATTTAACTGCGAATGTTTATATTCATAGAGGAACAATTTATCAGTAAGTGTTTAAGTAGCTGCCTTACCAAACTCAGAATAATAATAAAAAAAAAGACACTTTTGAGAAGTCTGTTGAGATTAGAGGACAAAGATTTATTTAACGAATAAGGACAAAGATTTATTTAACAAGTATTAAAATTTATGGGCTAAGAATTAAGCAAGCTTATAATGACTATTTTGAGAGCTGAATGGCTTTCACATAATAAAGATGGTTGATAAGACTTGGCTAAAACATTTCAAATACAAACGAAAACAAAGGAACACCTCAGAAAACACGGTGATTAAGTCAAAATTTCAACTGTGAAGGCAATATACAAATTTCACAATCATTTCATGATCCGAAAATGCTACTAAGACCAACCCGCAAAGGTGCTGAACCTATGAAAGGATGACAACAGGCAATTTTGAATCTAGACAAGCATGAAAGAAGCATGTTTTTCTCCTTCTGTGTAGTTATGGAAACAGAGAGATATAAAGCCCCTCCTAACCGAACAAGGGCTTTTTTCCTCTGTCTGCCCCTATCCACAACTTTACAGCTGTCACCACAAGTCATCCTGCTCGCTCCTGCAAGCCAGCAGGCAGCAAGCAGGCATCTAAGGAGAGGAGAGAACAAAAGAGGCTGCAATACAGCGTCAGTTCAAATGACAGCCTCACCAGGGCTCCAGCTTGCATTGCGAAGAGGAAGTTGTAAGTTTTATGAGAGAATTGAAGTAAATTTCTTTTCTAGAGGTCTTAGCGGAAAGCAAAGATCTATTCTAATTTAAGATACCAGCAGCTTCTCTTGCTAATGACCAAAATATCTAGACCGATACCTCACCAGCAGCAGTTTGCAGGATGACAGGGATCTATAAAACTACTTGCACTGTTCTGAAAAGCCATATGCAGAGTAAAATATTAACTGCTTCCAGTTTTGACTCTCAGTGTTAAAGATAGTGAAATGTAAGAAGTATCATGGGCTGACAGGGATCTTAAAGACGCTGAAACCGTGCAGATCTGAAGAGAGGACATGAGACATTTTTAGGTGAACTGAGAATAACGGGATCTAATTTAGAAGATTCATGATGGGAATTGATTTGTCTGTCTCACAATGACAATCAGAAATGTGCAGAGGCAGGTGATGTACAAACCTCCTCTGGTACACTGTGTTTAGGGAAAGTCACATTGGTAATCCCGTCAATCCGTTTCTTCGGCTTAAACTAGAATATAAGCTAGGGTGCCAAATTTAAAATGGAAATAGATGTCCATCTCTAAGTAAAAGGTACTGTACTGATCTGTAACCACTAGAACAGGGCTTACTCCTAATTTGGAGAAGAGGGCTGCCTTTGATGTCCTCTCAAAGGGCAGATGCTTTCTTGCAGCGTTAAATTCAGTGATGGGATTTCCAAAAGGAACGTACAGAACTGGAAATGCAATAACCACCATTTATTGTCTGTGGACTTTGTAATTTTTATTTTGCATTCTTTGAGAACAAACCAGTTCATGATTATTTACTTCATTTTCAATGATACTTTCCCCTGTGACACAGAGTAGAACCTGGTGCCTCTAACTAATGTGAGCTATGTGTCTGAACTGATTTCAGGAGAGATAATTATTATAATTTCGTTTATTATTTCTTATTTCTCAAAACCATTAATTTTCATATATCATATACATATTTATGAAAACAGTGGTAGTTTTAATTAACGCCACGGTATTAACAGTTTATATGTACAAACGAACAACCCTGGGAACAAACTCATTAAAAATCTATGGCTAAACTTCAAAGGCTTCAGGATTTTACCTCTCATGTACTTGCCCTCTCCCCACTCTGGCTGCAGAAGGCTAACATGTATTTAAAAAGAACAAATATCTACCTGTGCAAAAGCTGCCCTTTACATTTCACAGGAAATGTCAATATTTCAGAAGTTTGTTTTGTCCTCCCAAGTATCTGTGACTCTTTCTGTGGACTGATGATTTCATATACAGGGTTTTAAATATAAAAATGGTTCTTAATTTTATTTTTTTCCCATATTTATATACGTTTTTCTATTGCTTACTAAAATATGACAATATGGCACAACTGTCATGTTTCACTGCACTGATGTCTTTAGGTTAGCTTGGAAGCATTTTTCTAGGTCATTATTTTTAATTAATACAATTAATTAGTATATTTTTATTCAAAATGTCAAACTTTTAATCATAATACAAATATGAAACATTGACCTAGAAAACAGGATGCTTCTCTGGTACTAAATAGCAACAACATAATTAAAAGCATGACATTCTAAAATGAAAATAGAGTATTTGACCATTTTACATCTTAATGAACAATCATATCTACTTGCTATTTAAAGTTTATTAAATTGGATTAAAAATATAAAATACATTTTGAAACCACATCATCTCTTGTAACAAATTCTGGAAATATGTACCTTGCTAATGATGGTTAAATGGCTTCTAATTAGTGTGATTGGGAAAAAATGCTGATTGAAATGGTGTCTTATAGCACAAAATAGTTTCAAGGACAATTTATTTCAGTGAAGACACTGTCAATACTACAGCAGTCAGAAGCTATTTATCTATAATCAGTACTCCCTTTAGCTCAGTTATGGCTCTGCTGTAAGTAGGAAAGTTAAACTGATACAAAGCCATTTTAAATGACACAAAGTGTTTACCAGTTCTAACCAACACACCGTCTTAACTGAGAACAGACTTTGGTTCCTACTACTATACTGTAAAATAAATATAGTTATACAGACACATATTTGCAATACCATCAAAGGAAAATTGCTTTTTGATTTCCTGACACTTGTTACCGTTAATTTTCTAGTCAGCTTAAATTACACCTTGGGTTTTGTTTAGTTTTCCTTTTTTTTCCTTTAGCTGTTACACCTTTACTTTTCAACTCCCCCTTTAACACTCACAATTTTCTCCTAGCAGTATTTTTTTAAAGGTAGTAATGTATCACTGAAGAATGTGATTAAGATAATTCAGTGCATTCCTAAGGACATTAAACTGCTAGACTGAAGTGAAATTTGGGTAGGCTGCCACATTTTTTAAAAATACATAACGATGTAAGTGCAAAATAAAACTGAAGATGAAACAGCAGCTCTGGGGTCCTTGTCTATAAGAAATCTAAGAAATGAAGAAAAAATCCCAACCCCAAAACACACCACCAACAAAAAATGACAGAAAAAAATAGCTTAAACTTTTCAAAATGCCCAAGTAACTTTTGAGCCTGGGACTTAACAGCTCTTGAAAATTTAACCTAAAATTATAGAATTTGTCACGGGGAAATAACATGATTTCTCCTGAAATAATAGGGTCAAACTGCTTTTAACTAATCTAAGTAATGTCAAAGGTTAAAAAGATAAAGCTGGGAGGAAAATACCTACTCTGTAAAACAGGCATTCATCGGAGCTTTAAATCTCTGCTTGTTCTGCAGGGAATAGTCTGCAAGGACAACTTCACATAAAAGTAAGACATCTCCTTTTGTAGAGGACTATAAAATTATTGTGTTAATCACATTAATTTTACACCATTTTAACAATAATCCTTCATACTGGTTTAAGAAGTTGGAGATCAGAACTGGAAGTGTGATCTCTAACTATTACTATGTTTTTTTAACTTCATATATGTTGGAGACAAAAAGTAGTCCAAACCAGTTCTTTCATGGTCTTTAGTATTCAATCTATAAATGAGGAAAATGAATATAACTCTTTAAAACTAACTGTGGAGTATCGAATAGAGCTTCTAGAAGGGAAAAAGACATTCAATACATGACTCGGTTTGACTCCACTTGAAGAACAATCTTTTTCAAGTCTTTTCTGAAAGCAAAAAACAGAATATGGTTGCTGTATATTCACATATTTGGTGGTGCACTGAAACAATGTGTTCCCTATGCCACAAAATAGAAAACCACAAAGATTTCCAGTATGTCAAACTTAAATGTATTTATTTATTTATTTTAATATATAACAAGCCAGCTGCTGCAGATTTGTACGGAATCTACTAACAAACAAGATTATATTTTGGGGCATTTGACTTCTTTCCTTGAGAGAAGAAAGCCAAGTAGACTTACAGGCAAAATTCAGAGGGAAGCTAGGAGTAAACCTAGTGAAAAGACATCCTGGAGCAGGACAACCATAACATGAGATTGTAAAGCAAGAAAACAGATTAAAGGAAAAGAGAAAATGAGAACAAAAACGAAAAGAGAAAAAGAGAAAAAAAAAGAGGAAAGGAGAAAGAGAGAAAGGAAAAGAAAAAGAGAAAGAAAGAAAAAATAAAAGAAAAAATAAAAAAAAAAAGGAAAAGAAAAAGAAAATGAAAAAGAAAAAAAGAAAAAGAACCTGGCGCTTTGAGGTACTGTGCCAATGGAAAATGGAAGGCATGTTCTTAAGTGCCAAAGGTAGAGGTCAAGACTGTAATGAAAATCTGATACTGTTAACTGTGCAAAGCAGATTTGTTTCAGGACTGTGCCAGTGGCAGACATCAGCCTGCAAATTATCAAAGACATTGTTTTATGTTATGAAAAACATGTACCACCTCACATATACATACTAATAGGGATCCAGAAACTTTTAATAGTTGTTATGCTTGAGTTAAATCCTCACAGACCAGGCTAACTCTAAAATAATGCAAGCATAAAAGATTTTTTAAAGTTACACAACTTCCTAAGTGACAGATATGAAGAAAGAAACCCTCTGCTACACTGGATCTTCCTCAAAGAGACTTTTGTCCTCCCATGAAAATAGAATTATAACTATGCATCTGTAGCAGATGTTAGTATATGAATATTTATATATCCAGAGGATATATAAATATTCACTCTACCTCACCAGGCATGTTAATATTTGAATAGATTAATCAAAGCACTGAGTGCATAAAGCAAACTGCCCCTCACCTTCTCACAGACGGATGTGGCTCATATCCTGAATGATGTGATGGTCCCAATGTACTCAGCCCCAAAACTCATGCCTGCATCATCTCACCAGGTACCTTCAGGCCACAGAAGGGAGTGCAGGGTAGCAGCACTGGGTTTCGGAAGGACCCAGGGCATGATGGAAAACCAGGACAACACAGCATGGTGATGTGTGTGATTGCTAGCTCAGGATGAAATGTAGGCTGGTGCTGTGCTTAAGCTAATGGCTCATCCCTCTAGGAAGAACTTGCAGCTAGTTCACAGGTATAACTAGCCTGCACTTGGACCTGTGAAAACACAGCCCTCCTGGCACTGCATGGTTTGCTCCATCCGCTTAGATCTCCTTTAACTCAAATTGCTCTAAATCACCCCTCCGGAATCTAAAGCAAAGCACCACATATGTCCCAAAGCATTGGCCATAACAGGGTGCTGGAAGCTTCAGCAATAAACCTTCAATGCATATTTTTCATGGAGCTGTAGAAAATTCAGGGTTTGCATGAATAGAGGCAACACAACAGAACTTTTAAAATCAGAACTGAACTAAGCTTCTTTTTTAGAAACATGTTATGTAGGCACTCACACACACATGAAAGGCGCTGACATTACTGTGGGAGGAATCTAAATGGCATTAAAGCAAGACTACACTTCAAATTGCTTTTCATGCCTTAAAAACCAGCAAAGGGGAACAACGTACTGTACATGTCTATTCGTTTCTGCTAGACTGGAAAGTAACACAACTCTTGCCCTTTTAGCAATTTCAAGTTGAAGTATTTATTTCGTATACCCATTTTCAGGTTTATAACATCACGTATACGATATACATGCAGTGGCAATATGTATTGTTAACTCAGTCTTATTTCTCAGTACTAACAGTATCCTATACGGATCAATGTTTTTAACAAGAAAAACACTTTGAGTGATGGAAAATAACTAAGCTATCTTTATTTACATCTTTATTTATTTTTTTTTTTTACATAAGAAGTGGGCATTGTTGGAAAACCTACACAATATTTAAGGAAAACATCTGAGCAGGTTTTTTTTCCTCAAGACTGGGAAATGCTAGAAGCTTCTTTGATGTGTCAGCTTTGACAGTTGTTACAGTCCACCTCTGTTAGCACTGCAGCAGACAGCTGAGGATGCAACTGCTTTCCTTGTGCTCACTGGTCCCTCAGGTAGAGCACAGGAAAGCACTCCGCAACATCCTTCTTATTAAGGTTGAATTGTGATAAACACACTTGCATACTGCTACAGAGAGTATATATTTTGGGCTGAAAATGGATCAAATCTACATTTAGCTGTGTAAAAGGCATTCAGCCTTAAATTTCTTATCCAGGCTCCTTCCACAGATACAGGCACCTCGAGAGGCAGAGTAGTCTTGCTTTCTTGGACATATGTTTCAGCAAAGCTGAGTTTCCCCCAGGATTGTCCACCTCTCTCTATTAAGTACAAAGCAAGGCTAGCTGATTAGCTTTGATTAGGTGTCTGCATTTTTCAACTCCTTTGATCCACCTAGGTTGACCCTCATCTACTGAAAGGCAGAAATTGCTGAGGGCTGCTTGCATGGCTCCCAGTGGGCAAGGAGCACCAGCGACAGGAGCCACTGGCATGAAGGACACCAGATAGGTATGCTGGCAAATGATTAGGACAAAAAGAGGTGTCCTAGTCTGGGGAAAATCAGCACGTGACTTTTTTCACTATTTGGGAAGATAGGGGGAAGAACTGAAGAGGCTTCTGAAGCCATAAAAGCTCTGAAAACTCTGAAAGCAAAAGCATGTGAACTGAATGCAAAGAGGGAAATGGGAATTCAAAGAGAAAGAGAAGGAATTTTAGGGTTTACTTTTGACAACCAAACTGTTGGTCTGGGCATAACTGAGATGGAAAACTGTTACAACCCAAAGGCTGGGTGACTGCTTTTGAATAGTAGCTGCATAAAGAAAACCTTAATTGGTACTGTTTTGTTCCTGGCCTATTCTATTGCAACTTTCATTACAAAATTGCCATCCAGAGCCTGGGAATATTTGCCATACAAAATCAAGTTGAAGAAATAGAGTAATAATTCTTATATCCACAGAGACTGAGGAACCACAGTAGCATATCAAAGAGAGGAGAGAGCAAGCTAGATATGCATAGGAGGCAATTTATTTCTTTAAAAGCGTTCAGAAAAGGTTGTCTTTAATCTGAGCTACTTTTGCCAAAAATAATGATTTGAATGAGCATCGAATGAAGGGCAACTTAGGGCTTTGTTTTTGTTATGTGTTTACACCACCCCACTTCTTGATGGCTTCACCATCCCCTGCCACACACTGCTAGCTGATTCCTTTAGGAGTTGCTGCTCATCCCTGGTTGCATCCTCCACTGCTGCTGGACTGTGATCCCCAGTGTGCTGCTCTCCCAGAGCCCCCAGCACTGCTGTCACAGCAGCCCTTCCTGTGACATTCTGAGGACAGGCACAGGGCAACCTCCATTGCCTCATTTGATGGTGAACCTGACAAACAACATGCTTATTCCGGCTCTGGAAGTCCAAGCGCACCCTTCATGATTATGATCAGAGAAGCAGTGCGGCTCTGTTTGCCTCATAAACCATGCATGCATCATTTGAAACATTTAGAGCCATAGCCCAGCTGGGACTAAGCACTCCAGCTTTATTCTGCAACCTGAATCTCCTGGCTGCAAATGAAATGCCTCGTTGTTGCTCTGCCAGGACATAATTTTCTTTCCACCCAGCAACAAGCACGAAAGCATTTGAAATCACACTGTAACCCTGACAAGTGCTCCAAAGCTTTTCAAGGCCAGCAGAAAGAAAAGACAGAGAGGGAGTGAAGGAAAGACAGAAAGAGTATGCAAGGATGGGGAAACTACACTGAATTAGAGTTAATTAAACCCAAGCTTTGACAATGTTTAAATAACAGGATTCTACACCTAGCCCTGGGACGCCTGTATGAGCTGTCATTTAATTTAAAAGAGCACAATAGCTAAATGTCAGTCTCCAGGCAGATCTTTTGCATCTTTCTGATACTGTATTAAAAAGTTATTACAAAGCAGAAGTTTAGATTTTTTTTTCAGAGTTTGATAATAGCCTTCTGAAACTTCACACTGCAAACACTTGATATGGCACTTGTTCTTGCGAGACTGGGAGGACAGTCACCCTGGATAGTGCTAAGTAACTAAAAAACTCCAAATCTCCAAATCCCCTAAACTAAGCCTCAGTCTAAACTGAAGATGAAAAACAGGAGAGTATTTTCCTAGCAAGACCAATCACCTAATAGTGAAAGGCCCCTATAATAAAATCATTTTTTAAAAAAGATATAAATCCTCCCCATTTGTGAAACATTTGATCAAAACTTAGTGAATAATTGCATTGCATGCTTTTAAAGAACACTGCTAATACTTGGCAGCTCTATGTTCAGCTTTTCATTTTTGACATGCTTTAAGAAGGGTCTCATTAATTCTCCCATATCCTATTCTGTGATGGTTGCGGATCTCTTTTCAACTGCAAGTTTTCAAAAATGTTTTCTCAGCTTGAATTTACTTGAATTAGCATTTCTAATCGAAATCAAAACAATCAGAAATTAAGTGCCATATTTTAATATAAATGTTCATAAAGAAATCTTTCCTATCTAAGCTACTTTCTTGAAAACTGTGTATCTTCAATGAAATTTGAGTACTATTTCTTCAGCTATTCAACATTTAAAATTTTAATCTCTTACTAGTCACAGAACACTAAAAAGCAGAAACATGCAAAATGACCAAAATTGTCAAATCAGTGCACAGGTGTTAGATGAAATAAAAATATAGCAAGCTAATATGTAGTCTCTCAATAATGGTCTTAGCGTATTAACAATAGTATTAAGGGCTCCTGGTGACAAACTTGACATCCATTTGAATATATTTTTGACACAAGTATTAAAATAAAGTAAGGTCATAGAGGAAATCCACAGCAGAGGTAGCAATTTAGAAAAGATGTTAATTTAGAAGATGCTCACACTCAAAAAGCAGGAAACAACTTTATTTTGCACTAGTTAGATGAAAATACCGCACTAGTTAGAGGGTGCACCTGCAGACGAGAGATTGGAGGATGGCTGCTGAGCTTCAAGTCATCTTGGTGCAGATAACAGAGGATATTTGAGTTCAGCCAAAAGTACAAGTAGAAAGGTAATCACCAAGGACAAGAGTCAAGCTGCCTGAGGACACAAGCTTTAGGGTAACCTAGAAAGCCTGTGCACCAGCACTGCCTGACAGCGGAGCACCCAAAAATCCACTGAGCATCTCATTTGCAAGGCTGCAGTTCCCTGGACACCAATCTTTCAGCTCTCAGTCCCAAGTCCCAGCCCACAGCAAATTCCATTGTAGTCCAGAGAATGGCATCAACCCATGGAAATCACATGGAAAAGATGGGAAGTGATGGGCACAAGTTACTCCTGGGAACGTTCTGACTGGACACAAGAGGAAAATATTTCACAATGAGAACAATCAGCCATTGGAATAATCTCCCAAGGGAAGTGGTGGATTCCCCAACACTGGCCACTTTCAAGATTCAGCTAGACAGGATGCTGGGACATCTAGTCCAGGTCATGTTTTATTAAGAAAGGTTGGACCAGATCATTGGTGAGGTCTCTTCCAACCTGTCTATGATTGATTCTACGAACCCTGCCTTGGGTCCAGAGGAACAAAGTCTGGAGGATACCTTCTCTAAAGAAAGTGAATAATTGATTTCTGTCTGAATGCTGGAGCCTAAAAACTACATTCAAAGGTAGGACAGACTGAAAGTAGGACTTCTATAAGGGTTGCTTTTGAAATTGTTTAAATACTAACAGAAATCAGCCAAATGAGGTGGACGTGAAGACTGCTTGAATGTAAGCCAGGCTGAATCTCACCCTTCCAGAATGCATTTCAGTGTACGCATAACCCTCCTTTCATTTTGGAAGCTGTCAAAAGTTAAATAAATGATCGGCTGAAATACAGAGTGCTCTTTGTGGTAGAATGCATCAAACTCTTTTAGCAGCTCTCCTTCTCATGCGTACCTGAAAGAACCGTTGTACTACAATATGATGGGGTCTCTGAGACACAACATTATCCACACTGTGAGCCATGGAGCCGAGCAAAAGGTGCCAGGCAATCAAATACTGTGATACAGGACAAATGACATTTCTAAAGACAACAAGTAACTCTTTATTTCAGTCTGGTGGAAGCAAAAGCAGAATGAGACAACACACTGTGAAAAATTCAGGAAATGAGAAAAGCCTGAGCTATTAATAGTTTCAGTACAAATTAAAATAGCACAGAGAGAAATATTCCTTTCTCCCCCTTTTTGTTGGGTTCTTCTGCCCTACCAAAAATCTTCTCTCGCTAAGCAGTAACCTTCACTGATCCTAACAAGGGTCTAGATTTGCTTGCATGCCTCTCTCTTGCTGAGAAATGTGTCCTTCCTAATTACTTCTAGAGCAGTGACAAAAACCTTGTTGATCAGACCAGGCAAATTCTGGCAAGTAAAACATTCAGAACCGTAACTGTGAACATGCCGACTGCTGAGAGATGGGGACAATAACAGCACTGTTCATAACAATAAAAGGGACATAGGGAAGGATGAGAACTTAATTTTTGGCCATGTTGCATTTAAAGCAACTACAAAAAACATTTAAAAGATATTTCAGAAGCAGAGACTCTGAAAAGACATCTAAGAGAAGATGTCAAAGAGGCAAGGGGATGCTTATAGAGATTTCACTACCTGGCTGAAGTGATACAATCTTCCTTGTGGACTGTTTCCCCAGAGACTGAATACAGACATAATGATAAGTGATTTTTTTATTTTTACTTTTTTAAATTAAAGAAGAGAAGGCAAGACAGTCTTAAAGGATCTCGATATGAAATATATTTTTGTTGCTAAACCTCATGTTAGGAGTGTGTTGCCATCAGAAGTAAGCGCTCTCTTCTTCATGGAAAACATGCAGCAGTTCCATGGTTTACAGATAACGTGAGTGGAAATATTTCAGTCCTTTACTATTTATGCTTTAAAGAAAAAAGATAATTTTCCATCTCTTTGCATCTTTGAACAGGGGTCACTTGTGCTTGCTCTTTCCTCTGCAGTCTGTTGTAGTGCTGTACAATACATGCCCAAATACAGGTCCTTCTCTAATAGCCAGATTTCCTTCCTTCTTTCTTATTTCCACTGCCTTATTTCCATGAGGCATCATGGCTGTTGTCACTTGACTATCGACAGCATTTTAGATGACTCGTCATTCTGATTGATTTATATAATGTCTCTTATATCTAAAAACAAATGCATGAATACCACCACCCTGCTAGAATGAACCTGCTGTTCTTCCATGTCACTATATGGCTATCCATTTTTTAATTTCTCCTCTGCTCTCTATAAGTCATGACCAGTCTGGAATAATTCTTAAAAGATCTTAATCTTTACTGAAGAGGAGAATGAGACCAGGGCATGGACATGAGGGAAATGGATAGGAAAGGTCATTTGTGAACCTCACTGTATTCCAAGAAGCCCTCATCAACAAGAGACTCAGGAAGGGCTTGACTCTAATGGAGACTAAGTCACAGGACTATCAGTGAATTCTAGTTTTGCTTCTCGGTCAGATACTTTGTAGTGTCTGGTGCCTTTCTGTATGTTTGACCAATACTTGTTTAGAAGCTTTTGAATATTTCTTTCCTCCCTTTGGTCTGGAATCAGGTTTGTCTGTTCCTAGGATTAAGCTGATGCCTTCAAAAAGCGCAGGTTAAGCACTTTCGGCACAGGACATGCTACTATAACCTCACATCAGCATCTGTGTGCAGACTAGACCGATAAACATCAGTATCAGAAACAGCGTCAATGACAAGAGAAGCAAATGTACCTTCTGAAGGATGAGCAGTTACTGATATAGAGCTACATCTTCTACATGGCTATATTGAGGGGAAACTCTTTTGCAATACAGAGCCTTTGTGTGTCCTTCATACACCTAAAGGGAGAATGTACTTTTCCTATGCTACTATCTTGGTCCTTCACCTAAGTCCTTCCAGACAAAATCTTGATGACTACTCTACTCTTCTGAAATGACAATTTTGCCAGGAAGAACAAATTTCTTAGAAAAGCCAAGCATTGCGCTCCTACTTCCTCTTGTCCAATTGCTAGAGATCTGCCAGCTGAGGAAACCTTGTGATTCCCATTCAACTCACTCTAACAGAGTTCTCCATATAGCATGATGTGCAGCACATATTTTTTTTTTTATCATAAAACTACCTTTGTATTCAAATGCTATCCAGAAGTTAAAAATATGCACCTATAAATCAGAGATTCTGTTACCACTCATATGTATGTGCAGCACATTGGGGAGCATCATTTCACAAAGAATGTTTTTTGTTCTTTCTGAAATTTCAGTAATTTCAATCAAGCTCCAGTTTTTAATTTCAATAATGCTCCAGTTGAAATACAGAAGTCAGTATTTCAGAAAATGCAAATACCGAATTAGTGGTTCTGTGGCACTTAAACTCCCCTGAGCAACAAACTGAGAGAATCCCCCCTGGATTTTCAGTGACTATGTTTTACAGTAAATGAGTGATAAAAGATGCACTGCTTGGATTCTTGTCTTTGCTAATAATTTCCAATATATATGAAGAGAATGAAACATTTAAACTCAGGGATGGGGGATTAAAGGATATCCATGATGAATGAGCTGTAGAGCTGAAGAGAATTTGTTGTATATCCTGACCAATATAGCAGTGAAAGTAATCAATCCATTACCACTCCACTGAAAGAAATGGCAGAGAGATAAGAGGATAATGAATGCCAGGCACAATACTGATAAGGAAGACACTTAAAATGACCAGCCAGAATATATTCCGTAGTTAACAGTTAACAGTGCTGACAAAAACAGTGACCTGTGAAAATCAAGGTAGCATTTTAAATTAAGGCAACTATTGAAATCAGAGTAGCCTTATTAACCAACAGCCACAAATGAAGTATTGTAAAAAAGAATACTTTTAAGGGCTCATTTTGCCATTAACATATGGGCTAAACTGCAAAATCCTGTTACTTAAAAATGCAAATACTTCTTTTTTTCTCCACCAAACCCTTCTGGCTTTTTCCTTAACCCTTTTCTTTAAAGCAATAAAAATTCATATGAAGCTCTGCATATTCACACCCAGTATAATGCTTTTGCCCAGTGCTGACATGCCCCCTACTCCACAATATTTTAAGAGGCTGACCTAGATTTCAAGTCCAGTAATAACAATGAGCACTGCCAAGACCGAAATTTAAATATATCTGATGATTCAAAATGCAACACTTAATTAAGAAACCACACCTATCTAAGAACTGTTAGTTTTTCTCTCTCTCTGCCTGAAGATTGGGCTGCATGAACATACTGTGCAACATGAAGTGCTGGAGATATATAAGGAACAGCAGCGACTGTGTTGAGTGAAATAAAATCTGCATTTGCTCCAAATGGCTAAGGTTATGACTAAAAACCAGGCTGCTCCATCCTGGCTTTCTTTTCAGATTTCATGATACCATTTCTTCAATGTTGATACTATTTCTAAGAATGTTTAGGGTCATTATCTGCTTGGAAACTGAACCTGTGGTCAAGTTGACTGGTTTTCTAGGGACACAAACAAGCTATCTAGTCACATAACCTTTTGACCTAAAAGTCTAGTATTAAAACTTTAAAAACTTTATTTTCAACAAAAATATCTTCCAATTATTTGAAGAATCTCTTTCTCGTATTTCAGTCCTGGTGCCAGACAGAGATGGGTTTAAAGGGTTTATCACTTCTCACATGCCATGATTTTCTCCCTGTGTCCATGACAGAGACAGAGCTGTACTGGCAGACTTGTTGTCTCATCTTAGACAAAATTAACACATAACTTTCAGAGACTTAATGATATTTTGAGAGTTCTAATTTTATACAAATGCAATTTTATGTATCCATTACAGTTAGGAAATTACCTACACTATTAAATGTGCCCACCACAAACCCTAACCGTGCAATTACATCTTTCCTCCTTGTTTCTAATACGGATGGTGACAGATTTTCCGAAGTTTACAAGTATTGGTTACTTTGTCCCTTGACTAGGAAGTGTCTGAGGGAGAAAACAGTCACTAAATTAGGTAAAGGTTTCTTGGTGGGCAGCACAGAAGTGTTTAGGGGACATGGAAAAGAGGTCTGTAATGTACATATATAGTATCTTCTGTTGCAATTGAACTCACAGAACAGACGGCTGCAGGATGGAAGAAACAGGCTACAGATCCGCCAGCTGCCTGTATTAACCCACAGTCACTGAAAGCAAAAAGAGGGCTTGCTCGGTATTCTGAGCACAAAACAGACTTTTATTCAATTCCATCTGAGCTCACGCAGAGATAGTGACAGTTTTCTCAAAAGGGAACACAAGTCTCCTGCTCGGCTCCTGAGCGTCGGTAACGAGCCACTCTAATCGCCTTAGAGTGGCTCAAAATAACTGGGCAAAGGAAATACAGCTAAAAAATTACTGGAGTAACCCGTTTTATGCTGAAGGTGTGCTGTTTTGTCCTGTTCTGTTCTAGGTTTTCTGGGTGCAATTCTGACACAGTTCCATGAGTACACTAAGAATTCCCAGAGACCTGGTAATTCTTTTAGGCTCCCCATACCCTGACTAATCACTGGCCCCTATGGCTCCAGAGCCTTCAAAACCCTTGACTAAAGTATCGGTCCAATTGAATCATATATGGAGTCATATACTGGACCAAATATTTCATCCAAGTGCATCCTCAATACTCGGTATTGAGAAAGCAGATGATACACCCTTTCCACCTTCCCCCCCTACACCCTTCTCTCCCTCCTTCCACTGATCTTCTTTCCTTCCTGCCTGCCTTTTCCTATTTTTCTCAAGAATCCTGTATCACTTGTGGAGGTCTTGTCCTTTCTTTCAATGCCTGGAATTGGCAGTAGTGAATTCTGTGGATTCCCAAGGAATCTCCCTCAGGTTTCCCTGCATTGTGGGAATACTCCCCATCAGTTTTGAGGAAGCTGCGACCCAACATGATGATGACCACAGTAAGGAGATTCTATCAGGACTCCACTATAACCATTCTTCCAATGTAGAGATTTTGACTAAATTGTCTCTTTGAGCATTATTTCAATACATGAGAAATGAAATTACTTCTCTGAGTGAATGTGGCCATTTCTGGTTTACTTTGAACATAAGGTTTGATATGACTGGGAAGAATGAAGTTTAAAAGACTCAGTGCTCATCAACACCAATCCAACTGACAATGGTTTCCAGCTTACAAAGCAAGACGAGGAATATGAGGAATAAATTAAATGAATAAAATTAAAATGTCAGCAGAGAAAGCAACTAATCTCCATCAAGTCTCTTATGCAATCCAGACCCTTTTGCTGCTGTTATTATTCAAAACCCTTAGGGAACCAAGGATCTAGGTCATCTGCAGGATAAAGAGTGAACTATCCAGGAATCAATATTCACAGTAGTAAATTAAATTACAGTCCTCTCCATGGAAAGAGTTTTATTATTACAAGGAGTGCTGACAATTTAAACTCCACAGGAAAAAATAAATCTAAGTTATCAGATAACTTTTTTCACTATGGCATCTCCCTATATACCATGCTGTCACTTAAACTGTCAATAATTCTTTAACTTTCTGTGAAATAAGATACTGCACTTTCCCAGTAAGCATATGGCTACTATAATGATAGGCTTAGATAAGCCTTTGCATCTGTTGGAAGGACCATTTCAATTAATACCGACAAAGTTATATTGCTATTAACACTAAAGAGACATCAGCATTACTGATGAGGCATTTGAGACATCCTGCAACACTGAATTGCCATTTGCAATGGGATTTTTAACCACAGCCACATGATAACAAAATTTCTAATGCTTAAATATGATTGAGAAGTTGATTTACAGGAATACTGGTAAACCAGCCTTGCAGCTTTAACAGTTGCCATTAGCTGCAATGTCTTTCTATGGTCTCCCGTTGTTTCTTCCACATAATTTGGTGGTCAGATTGCATTTACCTTTGGCCAACACTCCAACTTAAGACACTGCCCAGATGCAAAAGTCAAATCTTATGACAATTTTCAATCTAACTGAAGTTGACGGCATATGTTCGGGAACTGAAAGCAAGTGTATAGCGTTTATCTAAGCAGTCACATTTCTGTTTTTAAACCCCCACAGAAAAGCTTCTCATTTCATGGCACGTTATGAATCTCATTCATTGCATTAACTGATGAGGAAGGCAGACTGGTTTGATTGCTTAAACTGGCAGAGCTCAACTCATCTTAACCGTACACTCTAGGGCATTCGTGTGTTGCTCTGCAGAGCACTGTGCCACTGTGCTGGCACAACCCCTGCGTCCTCCCTTGATCGAAAGCAAAGGGAAGGGGCTCAAGTGGAAGACACAGAGCTTTTACTTCCCATCTCTAACAACACACAGTTTCGTTGTCTAGCATCAGCTATGACTTCTTAGACTCAATTTCTCTTTGTAATCTAGTGAAAAAAAAATGAAACGTGTAGATCAAGGAGAAATGTTGCTAAAGAAATGCAGCACTATTCATGTAGGAGAATCAGCTGATCCCTTTTCTCAGATGTATACAATCCCACACAAAAGACTCTATAATGCCTCATAACAATGCTACTTTGGGTTACTTCAGAGACCTGAAATTCAGAAAACTGTACAAGTGTCAAGATCAGAATTAAGGAACGAGACTAAGAATTGCTTCATTTTTAGCTCAACAGTCATGCAAGGTTCAAATACATCCAAATGCTGAAGTCACAGTTTGCTAGTTTATTACAGAACACCCGAGGCTCAGCTTGCACAGAAAATTAGGAAGGTTTTCCCTAATTGTTTCCCGAGTGTACAGATGACAACACATAACTACAATTAATATATTCTTCTTCTTAACTTGGGAGGTGGAAGGCATTACTGTGAACCAGTGCTTCTCTTGCCAAATGAACCAGCAGATGTGGCAGGCCCAAGAGATGCTGAACCTTCTGATCCCAAAGACAGCCAAGTTGTCATGATGCTTCAGCAGCATCAGATGCTTTTGAGAAACATGAAAACAGCAGGCACTGCATACTGACACGTGAAACTGGTTTTCACGTGTCACTCCAGCTGAAAGCGTTTTGGGGAAAAATGCATGCCTCTCCTTCCAGGTGTGTGTGACATCTAGGTGAGGGGAAAGGACCTCCTGAGATTATAACCTTCCTCTTGTTTCTGTAGTGCTCCTCTGCCACTCACAGCCAGAGGAGGGCCAACAGTACAGGACCCACCACGCCTTTCAGAACAAAGAGCTTAAGTCAAGTGCCTCTGCTGATCATAATTAAAGTGACACAAAACAAATATTCAGAAAAACGGAGAAAGGAGGGAGCAGATGGGTGGAAGTAGGAACTGATGGTTCACTTCTAGCTGCTTCTTCTCAGCAGTCAGATTGCAACAATAGCAATGGGCTTTCTTTCATGTCCTACCCAAGCCAGATGATTAAGTACCCCTTTTTTTTACTACAGTCTCCTGGTGACTGAGATCTGCTCTGATTATCGATGAGCTAGTCCTTCATCATAGTGAAAAAAAATAACCAAAGCTGCTGCATTCTTTAGCACTCTGTATTCACTTATTTGCTGAGAGCAATGCAAAAAAATAGTAAAAATAAAAACCTATTGCACATTAACCCACCTGAGCCAGGAAAGACATGTTCAAAAGACCATTATAAAGGACCATTACTACGTTTGAGCATGTAGTACAATGTATTGCTAGAAGACAACTGACTGACAAAGCTGAAGAGCAGCCAGAGTGGACCAGAATCTAAATCCTACCCATGTTTTAGTGTCTTCTTATTAAGCCCAAATCACACTCCCCCCATCTCCTCTCCCTCCCTGTCTCTACACACACTGAGTTAACAAAAAATTTCTTGTAGCTGTTAATGAAAGCTTATAGCTTGCAATATACCGTTGAGCTGCCCTGATTCTATCTAATACGCATTTTATTATTGCAGGATTAATAACAAGAACAGCCGACAACAGTACAATATACTTACATGGCACCTTAATTTGAAGATTGCAAAGGATATTACAAAAGACTGAATGAGTATTAATACGTCTTTGTCCCTGGCTAGCAGAAAACACTGATACAAACACAAACAAAATTCATTTGGGATCTGAACAAAGAGTCTTCAGCTCGGAGTAAGGAGGGTGTCCATAAACCTTTTCGTACGTGTAACTTTAATTAGATATTAAAATGCACTGCTGTCCCATGATGGAGGTCAGCATGCCAAGCAGAAGCGCAGCAAGCTTCAAGTCAGCCTCAGATTGTGGATTGTGCCCATAGCGTAGTGCAATACTCTGTCCTACGGTACCATGAGTGACTGTCAGGCTCACATTTACTGCAGTCACTCTGGTTTACATGTTTTTCGTATGTTTTATGGATTACACAGTTGAAACCAACCCTGCGTGATGGCATTGCAGTTAAGAGTTAACTGCATGGCATTCGTTTATTCTTCTATGCTTTGGATTTTATCAGAAAGGTCTGATTACTTATCAGTGCTGATGCCATATGAATTACATCAAGATGAAGAATTTACATGAAAATAAGTCATCAGCACTGTGCTGAGTTCCATATGACTTCAGAGAAAATCATAACCTTTCTATAGAATTTAAAATTCCTACTTTAAAGTCTCTTTACAGTATTCTATAGGAGGGATGAAAATCTTCCCCCTTTCTCTTCCCTCTCCCTCACCACAAAAATCCAGACAAGGATGCTATTGTCTATCAAATTAGGTATCCAGATTAGTTTAAAAATAATCTCATAATTCATATAATTCAATTGGACTGCAATAATTTATAGTTTTATAGACTTTATCTGTATAATCTCAGGCATAATTTTAAAAGCAAAAATACTTGCAAGCTGAAATGACCATTTTGAGTATACAGCTTGCAATCTATTAGCATATCCTTAGATCATAACATGGCTGAACTGTAGTTTTTGTTCACTGGGTGGAAAAGAGAAATGTAACTTATGTTCAGAATAGGAGTACAATGCTGAAATGACCCGATACCAAATTGTACAAACGCATACAAATGTACAGCTTCCTTATTTTTACATTGAAATTCTTCAGCTCTAAGAGCATCTATATGAGGTTTAAGCCCAGGTAATTTCTGAGTATTTGTAAACAGTCTCCCAGTATGATGAGACTGAAACCTGTGTTTAATTGTGTGCTTTGCAGCCCACTTTAAGTGAGCATTTATTGTTAATTGTGGGCACTCTTTGCTAAAGATTCCCACCAGCAAATCTCTCTGCAATTTCCAGAGGAAGGTAGTATCATAAAGCACAGCCTCCAGGCCCATTGGCTGCTCTACAGGACATATTAAATATGTGCATAAATCATTGCAGAGTTAAGGTCCAAGTCAGTTTGGAGCTATCAATTGAAAGCTTTCCTTTCTGCAATAAAATAACACTCAGCTCATTGAAAATGAACCCCAAACCACACAAACCACATTTGGAACAAAATTCAGTTGGTGTAAACCAGTTGTACTACGGCATGGTAACTCTAAAATGGCCATGGAGAACATGGCCAATTTTAAAATGCACTGCCATAAAGAAAACAAGCACCCGCTCTTCCAGTTCAAAGCCCTGAAGGGATGTATTTTATTTTTCTGAAACAATTATAAATAACTAAAAAAATAAAAAATAAAAAAGGATTTGGTATGAAAATGCCTCCCACACAGCCATCTCCACAGCACTGCTAATGTGTTGCTGTAATGCTTTCTGTGAGTGATTATATATTTCAGCTTTCGCATACCCGCTGAGTTCAGTCATTTACTTAGATTAATTTAAACATAGTTACAAATAAACACTTAAAAATACAGGTAAAACATGATTTTATTTTATTTTTATTTTTTTTGTACTTTAACTTTGCCTTTATTCATGTCTTCCTGTTCCTCCCCTAGAGAGTCACATCTCCCTCTCCACAGTTTTCAAAGATGAGTCTTGTCACTCTATTACTCTTAGTCTAAACCTGGGAGATAATAAGGCAAATTTGACAAAACCTGTGGAGGAAATGAGCTCTCATTCATTTATTAGTGACTCTCAGTGGGCACTATTAAGCTTGTAATAAAAAAGTTATCGAAAGGAAGAAAACCAACCTGCTGAATAAGAAACCCAGACGTTGATGATGTCTTCAGCTTTCTCACAAATCCCCAACAGGTTGTTAATGGACAGTATAGCTTGCAGCTACGGGAAGTTAAGGAGTTAACACTTAAGGCTGACAGGGAGAACAAATGATGATCCCAGTGTACAACATTACTTGCTCAGTCTTGCTGCCAAGGGGCAGCAAAGGTTGGGGACTGGTGCACTCAAGTTATTCCATAATCATATTACCTTTCAACCCATTTCTGGGAAATCCTGAAGCTCTGTAGAAAGTGTAGGTGACTACAGCAGTCCAGAGATAAGCAACACTGACTTTGGGAGTCTCATTTCCCTAGCCTCGAAGTGATTACAAGATAATTGGAAATGGTTAGTGGAAGTGTATGTATCTCTGGTAAATTCTTGATATGGTACTTTCCATCCCACACTTTATGCAGGATGGCACTTATGGGATAACTATGTGAAATACTGAGACTGGGCATCTTGGAAGACTTTATGCATATAAGTAAACAAAATGTACTTTGGAAAGCAAGTTTGATAATAGTTTTCATACTCAATAATAAATTACTTTTTAAATGTTCATGCATTTATGATTAATGCTATTAGTTGTTAATTAGCTAAATAAATATGATTAACT
This sequence comes from Pezoporus occidentalis, assembly GCF_034315485.1. Taxonomy (NCBI): domain Eukaryota; kingdom Metazoa; phylum Chordata; class Aves; order Psittaciformes; family Psittacidae; genus Pezoporus; species Pezoporus occidentalis. Next base: position 1,183,728 of record NW_026915910.1, on the reverse strand, counting down.
GTGTGAATTTTTCAACCTTCCTATCTGTTGCTTAGATAAACAGTTACATAGTGTATGTTTTATTACTTACATAAAAATGTCTCATGTTATAATGCATAAGTACATATTGATGTTACATTTCCTTGCTGTGATATATGCATTAAGTCCCAGGCCGCTTTGAAAAGAAACTACAGCTCTTAATAATTTATGTTCCAAGTTTTACCCAGGATTACCAATGGTTGCTTTTGAGCTTTTTCTTTTAGTAACATAATATATCATAGTAAAAATGCACAGACAAGCGATGTGTCAGTTTGATTTTTTCCACCTGATTCAGCAACCCAAAATTCAGACACAGCAGTTTAAGCAGAGTTGCACACTGAAGAATTTAAGTCTAAGCATTTAATCTGTTCTTTCCATAAATTTCTGCTGCTTGTGCTATTATAATGATGTTACCAGAGGAAGTTTATTTATATCACAGATTTTCAGCATCAGCACATCCAGAATACAACAGCAATCATTCATTCAATAGCTAACAGCAATGTAATAATATCATTACTAACACCCTAAATATCAAAAGAACATTTGGAGAAAAGACAACAGAAAAGAAAGTTACTTTGAACAGTCAGTAACACAGAATGCACTAAACCCAAAATGTATCTTTTAAATACATATACACTCAAGCCAGTGCAGAAATAAAACACAATTATGCACAGCTATTTTGAAGCAACAGGTTGCATATAATTAAACAATAATAAATAAGAAGATCTTTATGGGCCCATTAATAGGAACATACACTCTAGAGAGCAGCATTTTCAGATCTTAAGCCTTGTGCATCCCAAAACACCTAAAGAGATTTTGTTCATGAGCAAAAACTATAGCCAGTTATGACTGTAAAGCAGCGGGAGCAAACCTGACACTGTTCTGTCTAGACTGTGCACAACAGGATCGCTGTATGCAAACATGAAATGCAAAGACTGATGGTGACAGATATGAACCAGCACCTTTTTTCTGTGTGACTATGCACCATAACTTCTTTTTCAACAGGCTCAGATCTACCACGAAAGCTGTTCTCCCTGCTGTTCCTAATGTATATTATAAAGAGCTACTGAGAACAGCATTTTAAGGAATCACTTGTCATTCTCTCTTGACTCCCCTGCCTGCTTCCCCCGGTATTTAGATAATAATGGATCTGGTTAAAATCATAAAGTCCAAGAGCGTACTGCAGAAGGTTAAAAAGGCCAGATCTGTAAAAGCACAGATAAAGACATCTATTGAAAATGATATTAACAAAGTGATACTCTGAAAAGGTGGAGAAGTGGTCTATCCTCTGTGTACCCATGGTTTAAAAGAAAGAGTAAATTATTTCTGCTTACTTCTGCACTGTGTGTGTGGGTTATTGGGTGGTGGAGGGAAAAGTGCAGCTTCAGAAAGTGAATGGGTGAGCACTGGGGAGGGAAAAGGCAATGCAAGTCAGAGTAAAGTTTGTTTAAGCAACATGAAAGGTGAACATCAAGCCTGGAATAGAGTCCAACAGGGTTTCTGTCAAATGGAAGTGTAGATGAGGACCACTGCATATGGCCAAAAGACTGCCTGTCTGAAGGGGAGAAATAATGATGATGTTACCCTTCCAAAGGGCCACGCAGTTCAAAGGTACCGACATGTGTGTTAGCCAGGGACATGGAGCTGCTCCAACGGGGATGCGGCTCGTGTCTAATACAGACCTCCTAGAGCTACCTGTGAGCCCCTACTAAACATGATGGAGGACAGTATTCCAGATAGACTGGAAGGAGAATTATGTGGTGCTCCTATTGATGCTTTCAGGCATACTCTCCAAGTGTAAGGAGCAGCATGGGGAAAGAAAGTGCTGGGTTAAAAAGGAAAGAGATGGTCTCCCAAGCAGATATGGTGTCTCAGATATGACATCTGAACACAGCAACTAACAGCAGTTAACAGTAGTGACTAAAAACTGGTAGACAGGAAAGGCATAGACTTTTAAGGACCTTTACTGTGAATGCAGGTTATACATTTGATGAAGCAGAATAAATGAGGCCAACCAAGAGATTCATAAAGTTGGGCAACCTGAAGACAGTCTATAGTCTTTTCAATGGTTTCTTTGAAAGCTCTGAAGAGAACTGGTGATGTTACCGAAGAAAATGAAGCTCTAGTGGCTCAGATATGAGATGAAGAGAGATGGAAGAAAAGCTTAGGCTATGAGAATGACCTGGGAAGCCTGTATCATGGAAAGGCACAAAAAGCTGCAAGATTTGTGCATTCAACCTGGCTGTGAGGAAGGAGACATACATGTTGAACATGGTATCTGGAGAGAGCAGGTGAGATGATACTGCTGTTCACAGCAACTGTGTAAAGGAGGTAGTAGATCATTAGTTGTGATTAAAAGGATCTTGAGCTGATGGTAAAACATCTGCAGACTTACAGGCTGAATTTTTAGTAGGACGTAACGGCTGGGATCCATCTGACTTGGTGTAAATGTCTCTACATGTGCCAGTTGTTCATGGCTGTCTTAATAGACAGTGGAGGTGTAGTCAACAGAGCCAATGGAGTCACATGCACAATTCACATCTGACTCCCTTAATGTTCTTGTCCTGATCTCCACTGACTAGAAAAAGAGCCCATGACAACTACCTCAAATGTCAGCATCTACACTATAGATTTCCTGAAGGAAGGAGAGGTGAATCTTACCCCAGGAAGCGGGTCTGGAGCCCAGGGGACATCCAAAAATCATTAGACCAGATACATCTCTCAACAGAGTTTTCCAGTCGTGCTGCAAAGTGCAACTCTTTCCTTGGGAATCCTGGGAGTAAGTGGATGTAAGTTACACATGTGGGAGTAAGTTATACATGGGTCATTATTGTAGAGGGCAAATATGATCATATGTTAGAAAGTGTGGTTCAATACATTACTTGTTGTGTTAAATAATATGAATAAATCAGCCTATCATAACCTAGGTATTTAAAACTATAGAACAAAATAAATAAATACAATTGTGAACAGAGAAAGCAAACTGCCTGGAAGGTACAGGCACAGTCACATTGAAAAATGCCGCCTCATAAAGGCAGTAATCTCTCTCAGACAGATCTTCATTATAGCTAATCACTATTTTGCCAAAGGCACTTGCGGCAACATATTTCTAGTGGAAGGAACAGGAAGGCAGCAGGGAAAAGGAAGAAATTTCTCAAGCCCCTGCCCTCTCACCCCAAAATTGCAGCCCAATGCAAAAGTCAAATATTTCACTTCAGCTGGAAAATTCTAAGAAAGAATTCAAATGGAATATTGTAGCAGGTGAAATTGAAAATGGGGCAGAGAGGTGGTTGCAAGGCATATACTCCCCTCTAGCACTTTTTAATCAGGAATACAGGACTCTTAGGTGGAGGCAATATCACATACTTACACTGAGTTATATGGTCCAAGTAATAACCTCGCATTAGTAATAAATTAATTTTTTTCCCATAAAAGTTGGTTTCATTTTAACACAGATATCTCCGCTGAGGGGTATGGTTGGGTATTTCCACATCAGCACACATGTTTAATGCAAAACGAACAACTGTGCTCTCCCCCTCCCTCCTGATGAAGCATAGATAGTCCAAGACAAAGCCTGGTTAATAAACCTGTTGTAAACAATCAGAGGAGACAGGCAATGCACTGAGCTGTGAATTGCCTTCATATAAACTGGGGGATTGCAAGGTAGATACAACGTGAAAGCCATCTTAGAACCAAGATAAAAGAGACAATAAAAAGAAAAAGATAGAGGACAGCAGACAGACAGCAGCAGGAATATAATTTCCTTTAAAAATAATTGCATTCAACTTATGCTCTTACCTTACACTCCCAGTACTAAATCATCTAACCAGATGCATACCATTTTATTCTCCAAGGTACACATAAAACATGCAATAAAACCCCCATAAAACATGACCTGTGGTGACTCACTGCAGATCCAAGAGGCTGTATCTACTTTTTTCTCTTCTTGCTCCTCTTAGCAAAGGTCTTTTGTAACCTTGTGGTCTCCTTACACACCCCACCTCCTATGTAAATCTCTCCCCTTGGTTTTAAATGTATTTTGCATACTTGCTTTTGTCTTCTTTTTGATTTAGGGGCACTTTAGGTGAATCTTGCTCTTTTCTTCTGGCAAGAAGGTCTACCTGGAGAACCTCTGCTCACTGCTGTAAAGCAGCCAGCCTTTCTGAATCTTAATTCCAATGACCAGCTATTTATGACACTTAAAATTCCCTTTGATTTTCTTCTAATTCACTCTTAATGTGGGAGAACACATAGACATTCATAAGGGTCTAGCAGTATCTGTAAAACTTCATTCCCCCTTGCTTTCACAGTGTGAGCAGGACAGCTTCTTCAGTAGCATCAATAAAATCCCAAGTTAATGTTTTCCAGCAAGAAAGCTGGACAGATATTTCATGAATTTGATTTAGAAACAGAGCTTGAAAGTAACTGGGGTAAGACTGACTAGGAATAAAGCCAGTGATATTGTGGATTTACTCCATTTACAGATCTAGGTTGTGCATTATGTATCATTAACAGATTTTGAGCTTTAAAAAAAAGAGAAATATAAAAGATAGTTTAGCAGAAACTATGCAGATAAGGCTGTATTTCACAAACTGATTTATAGTTGTTCTCTGATTGCCATGCAGTTGTTCAACAAGCATTGTACCAGACCCATTTTAACAGCTAGCACCTGAAATCAGCACAAGTACAACCCCATCATGCAGAGACATGACACTTTGATCTCATTTCCAGCTGATATATTCCAGAAGGCAACGGTTGAGGCAACCTCCAGCCTGCAAGTTTTCCACCTCTGAAATCTTCACTCCAGATGTTTCCTCTAATTTCAGCTGTTATGCCCACACATAAAAGAAAAGTCTCCTTTAGACCTGCAGAACACAAATCATGTAGGGCATCACAGATCACTATGAATGTCTTTGCTGACCCCTACGACCAAATGGAAAGCCAGGGCATTTTTCAGGGAACTCATAAAATCAGATTCTTCCAACTGCATGTGCAGAAAGCTGCAGCTCTCACCTTGTGTTGCTTTGCAGTTCTCTTTATGAGTAGCCCCATGCGCTTGTTTTATTTATTAATTTAGGTTATTTTTTAACTTCTACAAGGCTCCAGACACCCTGTCATTGTTCATTATATACACATATCTCATGTTACATTAATTATACAATATATGTAATTAAAGTAAATTTTGGCAGCCTCAAAAATGTCAGTCCTAGAGGATCTCAGCCAGTCACCAAGGAGCCTGTCATCTTCAAGGAATGATAGCCCCAGCCTTTCCATCAAATTTTTCTTGAACACATACCGAGAATATCACCAAGAAGTTCATATAAAAGAGCAGGAGAGTGATTTCGAGACTCCTCACAGACTGTCCTGCCAGCCTGATTTATGACAACGTGATGTAACTAAATGCACATCCAGCACACAGCATAGCATGCCACACCGGGGTGGACCATTAGTGAAATTAAAAGGTGAAATGACACCCCATTCACAGCCATTAATGGTAACCAGCAGAATTAGGATGCCTAGATGTACACAGCACTGTTAGGTCCCTGGATGGCCACTGGAAAGGCTCACTGGCTGGAGTGACCACTGCTTCCCAACAGCCACGTACTGTAACACTGTACTGAGGTGAGATTTTAGGTTTATTTTTTTTTTCTTCTCTCCTGTGACCCGTCCAATGTGTGATGCCCTGCTGTGCCAGATGCCTCTATCGACCTCTGCTCTTAAAACCCAGCTCAGAACTGCTAAGTCCAGCCTGGAGCCCAGAGCCTGCTCTGATGCATTGGCATGCTAAAGCCTAAGCTCCTCTGGGAACATGGGACAGACAATGGTCTGCGCAAAAGAAAAGAAAAGCAAGCAGAGTGGATTGCAGTGCCAGAGCAGCAATGAGCCAGACTGAGGCTGGTAGGAAGCCACAGCAGCTCAAAGAGATTGAGAGGTGTCCTGGTGAAAGGGAGCAGGGGGAGGCTTTAGGGATTCAGGGAACAAAGGAACAGGCAGAAGGGCCTGCTTCAATATTTAGAGCATGCACAGGTACTAAAATGTTCTTTTGATTTTATTTTTTTTTTGTTTGCTGTTGTGTACTCAGTGGCTTTCTCAAGTTGCGCATTTTCATTCCAAGTTGCCTGATAAAGACCATTTCAGAGGTGAAGATTTTTTTTTCTCGGAGTAAAAATGTACTTTATAGAAAAAGACACCATTCAGATGCCTTTGTAAGGATTTTAATCCCTTTTCTGTAATGAGAAAATGTGGGAGAAATACAGTGATACTCTTATTTTAAATTTACTGTTATTTAAAAATACTATTATTTTAAATTTACTGTTATTTGAAAACACTATTATTTTAAATTTAACAAGTGAATTTTGTTTTTAATATGCAGAATTTCCAAGTTTTTTCTTCTACACTGTTATACCCATACACAATTAAAACGATTGCGCTTTCTCAACAGCAAAAGTTTGAGGAACCAGAGAAAAGCGTTTGCTTGGACACAGCTCTCTAGGTTTGTGAGTGTGTCTATCACAATATTCAACTGCTGGAAAATAAAGAACAGCAAATGTCTCATTTCTAGCTGCACTTCAAGGGGTAGGAGAAAGGCAATACACTATATACCGGAAAAAGAGCACTCTGCCAAACAGACTATGGGAATGGGTCTGGAATTCCTGAGCAGTTCATAATTCAGTTCTTACATTAAACAAAAGAAGACAGCCAAGAGATAATGAAAGGGAAACCCCATGGGGAGAGCAGACATGCCATAGACATGACTGGCCACTTTGTATTCCTGTTGCCTTCCAGTAAGAGGGCTGAATGCATTGTTTTAAATTTCTGAGTAAATATTGGTACTTGTAGAGGTTAAACAAGATGCTGTACTAGAATCTGCCAAGCCTTTAATTATTCCTAGCCAGGGGACAGGATGAGCATACGCTGACAACCTCTTTTAATGTAGTCACAGAGAAACCACCACAGGAATGCGAAGTAATTTAGCAGGCAGGTTTGTGTGACTTGCCCTCATTCTCTACACTGAAGATTTTGTATTTATTGTGGTTTTAGGATAAGTATATAAGCACATGATAACAATACAATACACTAATATCACAGACCAGCAGAAACTGTAATATCAAACCACAGAGAAAACAGTTTCAGAGTCAGGATAACAAGAACTTATTCCACATTCAAGACCGTTCAAACTAATGCAACCACCACAAAAATGCAGTATGATCCCAATTGGTGATCTGCAAAGGCAGTTTGAATCATCTGGCTAATGAAATCGTGAAGTGCCACCTATTGCAAGTCCCTAATCCTGTATATACAAGTCCCTAATATACAAGTCTATATATAAGTCCCTAATCCTCTATATACTCGAGGCAAGCTTAATGCATGCAGAGCTATTCAGGGTTTGATGCAGGACTGTGATGGTGCATGACTTTGTCCTGTATGGGGGTGGGGAGAAAGAAGCATGTGTAGGAATAATGGGAGGAGAAATTGAAAGCCTGTTGGTAAATCAACATTAGGGACTGAGATCTAAATGAGTATGTATGTTAGCATGTGTTACTGTCATTTCAGAAGAGAGGAACAGATTGCTGAGACCAAGTGCTGTGATTAAAAGCTGTGTGACAGATATGCTCTGTGAACCTTAGCAAGTCACCACAACTTTGTGTCCTGGCCTCTTTGGATAAGGAGTGGCTGAATAAGTAGGAAGGGACTTGTTCCAGGCCACTCACATGTTGGGGCCATGCTCAGTGCCAGCCCTGTCAAGCCATTTGCCACCTAAGAATCTGAAGGCCCTACAACAGTAAAACATTTCCTCTTCAGATACTTAACTTTAAGTAGCTGCATTGCTCTTCACTGAGATTTCTCTGACAACTTGCAATTAATTGTATTCTAGGGTTATGAGCCAACAAGGCAAATGTCTCAGTTATATCAGCATAATGCACGGGATAGCAACATTTGACCATTGGACACTCAAGCAAGACAAACAAGGAAGTCTGTGAGCATGCAAGAGTAGTGTCCTAGGGAGGGAGCCTTGTGGTTCCATCTTCTGGTTTTCAGGAAGACTCCCTGATAGAAGTGAGATCTTCCTAATGTGTCTGAGACATTCCATGTTTCTTCCGTGGAGGCAATGTACAAGCCTCTCTACTCACTAGGTATTTAATGGAATTAGGAGAAAAATGGCAGTCTTTGACAACAAGAACCCTTCGTGAAATTTGTCTTATTTGGGCTAACCGAATTAAAAAATAATGGAACAACAGCGAGACCCACTGATACCAAAGTACTGTGATCATATAAGCCTCAGACCTTACAGAACTCTGGAAATCTCTTTCAGCTCTCAGTACAAGCTGAACTGATTTTGAATGAAAGTGAACATGCTGAAGTGACAAAACCATAAAAAACCTTTGCAAAAAAATCAGCCAAATCCTCCCTACTCCCAAAGAAACCCTACTTACCTTTCCAGCTAGCTTGTATAAAAGGTAAACAAAGAGAAAATCCTGTTATTCTCATCCTTCTGCCATATGGATTTCTCACTACTTTGAAATGACAGATTATTAATAGAAGGAGATTTCAAATGAAAACTATGAGCTATATAAGCTTAGGAGAGGTCCTACACGTGCCTCCTACAGCATTTCTTCCACTTTTTTCTAAAAGTCAGATTTAACTCCTGTATGAGACCTGATGGAAATGCAGGCAGCTCAGAGCACTGTTTCAATTGAGCTATTTTTACTCTCCTTTACGTTGTTATGTGTAACACAGGTTGATGAAAAAGACTGCTTGTTTAAAGAAATGGGAGGAAAACTCTACAGTATCTTTTAAGGATCTCAATGCCACAGGGGTTGGAGTTAATCTGGTCACATCATAGTGTGAAAAGGGTCCAAAGAATTAGTGGATAATTTTGCATATGCAAAAGACCCCTCAGGTCTTCAGTCATCTGCCACATGCATTACTATCAAGTTTACATACATAATTGCTGTAAATCATGCATAAATTTGTGTGCACATCTGTTTCTGAGACTCATACCCACACGTCTTGCTTCCTTCAGCTAAACAAAAATAAAACGTTTGTGTATGTAGTTTTTCTCTCTGCCTCATAGTCATAAATGATATCACCTGAACAATTAGGTATGACTATGAGAGTTCTAAGCTTTATAATGTAATTTATCCATTACAATGCTCCCTTTGTTTCAACAACCATAAATAATTTGGCAGAAAGACAGTATATTTATTCACTCAGCTGAATGTCCAGTGTTATATGATGAGTTCCTATCATTTCTTTGTGATCTGCTTATATCCCAGTGGCATTCCTGAGCCTCTGGTATCCCGACAGACTGGGGCCTTTCAGAAACCTGCCCCCATTAGTCTATTTCTGGTGAATTTTATTGCATCCTTTGATGAACAATGACATGGAAACTGTAATCTGAGAACCAGCTCTTCCAAATATCTCTGTAGGAGGTTGCATGGTGGGTCCCACCAAGGTAAGAATGATGGAATGGAAGAAGAAGGAGATGGAGAAGGAGAATGAGGTGAAGGTAGAAAAAAGAGGTAGAGGAGAAGGAGGAGGAATCCACTATCAGAACCCTCCAAATTAATTTAGGAAACATCTTGGCACCCCTCTGCTGCTGCAGGAACCTTCGCCAGTTTGGGGAATTTTCTTACCCTAGGCCCTACAACAGGCAGCCAGGACTGGTAACATTTGGGAAACCTGCCTATAGAAGTTTTTCATCCACAGTAATGAGGCAGACTCATTATGGCAGCAGCAGAACAGTCTCTCAGTCTCTCCACATCAGTGTATTTGGATTTCTAAGCATGTGATGGGCTAAAATGGATGGCAGATGTATCACATTTCACCATTTACCTGTACTTTTCCAGTCACTGCATTACTACAATAAACACTAATGCAACTGCTGATACAAATTCATTTTCTCTTAAGTCCTTTCCATGTTGACCCATCAGAGTAAACCTCTGAGTTTTAAATGCTTTTAGGTTTGCCTTCTTGTACTGGAGCATCCTCAAATGGCCCAGCCTTCCAGGAAGATTTTTCATTTTCCCAGTTGGAAAAGGCTGTTTGTTTTAGACTAATAGCTGTCTTGAAAGCTTAGTGGATGGGGCAAGAAAGCTGTCTGGGCATATGCACATATTACAATTAGTTATTCACAGAGTATATTTTGCTTGCAGAGCATTTTATACTTTATGTTCATTAAAGAAGAAGTTTTGCTTATGTTTTTCCCATGCACCCATAGACAAATCCATTAAAAATGAAGTTGTTTTCTAATACTATCTAATTGCTACAGAAGTGCCAATGGATTTGCTTCTAAAAAAGTAGTCTTGATCCATAGCCACAGAATATTCTTAATATTAACAAGGAAAAACTGTTCTTGTGAAAGCTTTCATTTGCCTGATATGAGGTGGAAGACTATCATACTGACACTAAAGAAAATTGAAGACATTCTTCAGGGAAATTTTTAGAATTAAGATAAAGCAATGATAAGAATTACTTTTTGGTTCAAGTGGAAAGTCAAGTTAACCACAGGAAGGTAAATAGCAGGAGCTGTCAGAAACAGCTAATATTCTGAATTTTAGGGATAATCCTCTAATGACCCTTGTAAGTATAAAGGTAATAAAAAAAAGAAACTTTAATACAAAACAAAAATGAGAGTTAACCCAGAGACTCGAAGGAATAGTCACTAAAGGTGCTCTGAATCTATACTGAGAATTTCCATGAGATGCCGGATCTTTCTTTCAGATGTAGAAAGATCTAAAGGTCTTTAAGGCTGTATGATAAAACCTTTTTGTGAAGATGAAAGAAGTGTACTTTATATTACATTTTGGTTTGTACATGCATCATCATGGGCCATGCTGTGAAGCTGAGAGCCCTCTGAAACCCCACCACACTTTCAAATGACTGCTTCAAGTTTTAATGAACTGGGTGGACTTTCAAAATTTGTTTATTATCCATTTGCCTCAAATAACTTGGGACTAACAAATCACAACCCAAGCTTGCAGACTTTTTATCTATCACCAGCACTAGCCCAGGGGAAGCAAGAGAATGTCTTTGAACAAGGATTGATAAGATGTCTATTGACTGAGGATAAAGCAGAGCCATGCAGAGAAAGCAAAGCAGTTCATGGTAATTTTGTACAGCGAGTGTCTGATTGGTGAAAAGGCACTTCTGAAACATTCTAAAATTAAGTCTGTCTCAGTGGCATAGATGGATGCAAAGTACCATTAAACACAAGATCCACGCAAAGCAGAGTACTCCCATAATAGTTTCTATAAAGGAAAGGACAGAGTGTAAATACACGAATGCGTCATCTTAGGTTGAAATTATTCTAACTCCAAGCACTGGATTTTGATGATAAGTAATGTAACAAGATTGGACTGGGATCACCAAGTTGTTTTCACTCAACATTTTTGCTCTTGAGTACCCATGTACTCTACTGCTACAAAGCTCTGGCAACTTGAGTATTTACTTTACTGAATTCAAAACTTTTCAAAGACGTAGCCTTGCCATCTACATACTTGGATTTTTTTTTTACTGGTGCTGGCAAAGAGAAAGAGGCCAAGTGTTATTTTTACTTTTAGGATATGTCAGGCAGTAGAAGACAAAAGATAAATTGAAAAAATGTGGCATTCAGGACATACTCTGTAGCTAGAACACATGTGAAATCCTGACTTCAGGCTGTCAGTAACCCATTAACTAAGAGAAGACTGAGCCTGACATAGACATGAGACAGACTGAACTTCAGGGACTGTCACATTTAAAATTGTAACTTATTTAATTAAGGGAACAAAGAAAGCCTGAAGGAACAAAGCCCTGAGAGTGGTCACCAATGTACACATGCTAATATAGGTGTTGAGGACTAGAAGAGGCATTTTAACATATTTTCAAAGAAAAAAATATGCATTAAAGACTTTTAAAAAAGTCTAATAAAGTATGCTGGAAAAAATATCAAACGAGATGTTAAGATGTATGCGTTTTTTCTCCTGGAAAAATCCCTCCAATCTATTTTCTCTAATGACTTTGTCCCACTTCCTCAAAGTTGGTGTGACAGTACTGTCAGCAACCCCAACACTGGGGAAGGAAAGGAAGATTAAACACAGGCTGTACCTCCTTTTTTCCTGACATGAGCACTGCAGAATATGCTGCACTGGACAAGGCTACCTGCAACTCCTGTCCTCTCAACGCCAGGGCAAGTCTTGCTGTGTACTTGACACTGGCTCCCATGTCCAGCTTGGATTTCACTAAAGGGATTGTGGGAAGGAGAATGAAAACCAGCTTCAGCCATTTGCCAGTTTTAAAAATAAAAAACTAAACCAAATGAGACAGGTAGGAGTAAGCAAGTCAAGTCAGTCCTCATTGTGGCCTTTTATTGCCAGGTTTATTGCCTTGGTATTTCATGAAATGCTTCTGAAACTGGTGTACTTTAAAGTATAGCAAAATAAAAATGCTAATCAATAGTATCTCTATAACAGCAACTACCTTATGCCAATTAAAGTGCCTTAGAGAAAAAGAGACTTCTAAAAAGCAATTTTATATCTTACAGTGGGTTTTGAGGTGGGAGAGGGGCTGAAATCCAATTTCCCCTAAGGGAAGATTAGCCAAACACGATTTAACAGCAAGGTCTGCATGTAAAAGGATGCAGCTAATATGCCTGTCTAGCTACCATGTTGTAAGCCAAGCTAACGGCACTATAGAATCTATTAGGGCGTCACACACAAATGTTTCAGTCTGATCAATTCCCAGTACTGGCTGTGGTTTTTTAGTTTTGAAAGCAGAAAAAAAAAAAAAGAATAAAAATCCTCACACGAAATAACATGCTGTTGCAATGTTTGACTGCCTGCTTCTGTGCGCTTCAAACTACTGAAGAGGAATGCCTGGAGAATTCTGGCTGCTAAATGAACTACAAAGCCCACTATTTCATACTATGTGAAAATGCAATGCATTTTGCAAGAATAGTGACATTTTACTAGTTCACTCATAAAAAACACCACCACGAGATGTCTGTGATGAGCAAGCTGTAACTAATATGCCAATAAGGACGCAACAAGTGAGGGCTATATAAAAACTGGCTTTAGTTTATGGAAAAGGACTAGTAAAACTGGATGTGTGAAGTCTATAAAATTGTGTAGGATACAAAGTCTGTAAAGATAAAATAAGCTAAGTCTGCCAGGTCTCCCTCTAGCGTTAATTCACAGGAACGATGGCGGTCAGTCTACACTCATTTACTGCATCTGGGCAAAGAGCCAGGATTTGAAGCTAAAGGTTCAGCTTCTCTACTGGCAGATGATATTACAGAAGATGTTGTCCATCTGATGCTGTCTGTATGTGTGCTGAAGGAACAGCATGCTGTCGCTTCTAGTCCTAATGAATCAGGAAGATTTGATGGAAAGCATCATAGAGACCCTATGAAGTAAAAGTAATAAGCAGAATTTGCAATAAAATAAAAAATAAACCATTTTAAGAGTATAGAAGAAACACAAAAAACAAAACAAAACAACCCAACGAACCCAAATCCCAAACCCAATGAAACAACTCACAAAAGCATGTACTGAGTGGAAGGAAGACTCTTCATTTACTTAGAAACCATAAATAGGAATTTGTAAGCATGGGCTCCCTGAGGATGTATTTGTACTAGTCATTTCAGCTTTGCCACAGAATACTCTTCCGCACTAAAATTCGTTTGCATCTTCCACTCACATGGTTTTGGTCTGGGCCAAATAACATTCACCCAACAGGACAGGGACCATTTCCGAAAGATTATTTATACACAGGCACCTTCCCTTGATGAGTATGTGAGTTTCAGAAGGATGCAGGCTGTTCTGTGCCAGCTGGATCTCTTACTAGGGACCCATCTCATATGTACTTAATTTATTAGTGCTGATCCAAATGGTACTGACTTCATCATTGAACATACCAGCTTTTCATATGGGAATGTATAACATGTTTAAAGGGCTTGCAGCGTCTATTAAATTTGTGTTCTGGACAGGAGACCCAAGAAAAAAATTATTCCCAGCATTTTTTTTATCTCTCTAAGAACTTGATTTGCCAACAGAGAGTAAATGGGTCCTGGAGGGCAAACTGTGCACAATTCAGACAGCAGCCGAAGGGAATCTTTCAAAGAAGAGATTTAAAGTAGCTCTGTGACTAGTTGAAAGTTATGTTTTTCCCCACCTAATTTTAATTTTAAGGAACTGTTCAAAAATTGAGGCTCATAGAACCACAGAATAATTTAGGTTTGAAGGGATCTCTGAATTTTCAAATAACTTCTAAGGGAAATACAGAAGCCCAAGCCTTGCATTTTGAAATAAGAACTTTAAATCTGAAATAACCATAAACCACCTCTTCCCCTTAACTATGGATAAGATGAATGAGGAGACTGAGATCTGCAAGGCAGTCTGCAAGAAGTACCAGGCTGTCGTCATTTAAGCCCAGCTAGCAACTCAGAAACACGCAGCCACTTGCTCACTACCCCCCTTCTTCCTCCCCCTGCTCCTGGAGGGATGGGGAGGAGAATCAAAAGAATGTAACTCCCACGGGTTGAGATACGAACAGTCCAGTAACTAAGGTATAACACAAATCACTACTGATACCACCAATAATAATAATGATAAGGGAAATAACAAGGGGAGAGAATACAACCACTCACCACCCACTGACCGATACCCAGCCTGACCCGAGCAGTGATCTAGCCCTTCCGGGTAACTGCTCCCAGTTTATATACTAGGCATGACGTGTTGTGGTATGGAATACCTCTTTGGCTGGTTTGGGTCAGGTGTCCTGTCTCTGCTTCCTCCTGGCTTCCCCTCCTTTCTGGCAGAGCGTGAGACTCAGAAAGTCCTTGGTCAGAGTAAACATTACTGAGCAGCAACTAAAAACATCGGTGCTATCAGTGCTGTTCCCACGCTGAAAGTCAAAAACACAGCACTGCACCAGCTACTAAGAAGGAGGAAAATGACTGCTACTGCTGAACCCAGGACACAGGCTTATAACATCACATCCCTATGCCAAGCCAGCTGCTAAAGTTTGCTCCACAAAAAACAGAAAAGATGGCCAGTCCTCCAGCAATACCTCTTTCTCCACTGATGACAGATGAAGACCGGTTGGTGGTGTATACAAGAGCTAACAGTATATGCAGAAAAGCTAGGACCAGCAGTTACAACCAGATTCAAGGACCTAATCACAATTTTCCCTGCTGTAGATGAAATAGCTGAAGTCTCATCTAAGTGTGAGTCCTGGCTGTGCAAATGCTTCTGACCTGGGAGGGCTATTTAGGAAGGATGTAGTCCCACCAACTTCAGTGGAAAGCGCTATTCTGGGATGCAAGGCCAGAGAGGCACCATCAATTCACAGACTGCTTGGTGCAGTGACCTTTTACTTTTCCTTTTCTTGTTATGAGTGTTTATAGAATCACATAATCACAGTATTGTTTGGGTTGGAAGAGACCTTAAATATCATCTAGTTCCAAACCCCCCCAGCCATGGGCAGAGACACCTTCCACTAGACCAGGCTGCTCAAAGCCCTGTCCAACCTGGCCTTGAACACTGCCAGGAATGGGGCAGCCACAGCTTCTCTGGGTAGCCACAGCTTCTCTGGACAACCTGTGGCAGTGTCTCATCATCCACATAGTAAAGAATTTCTTTCTAATATCCAATTTAAATCTATCTTCTTTCAGTTTAAAGACATTCCCCCTGGTCCTGTCACTCCATGCTCTTGTAAAAGGTCCCTCTTCAGATTTCCTGTAGGCCCCCTTAAGGTACTGGAAGACTGTTAAAAGGTCTCACCTGAAGCAACCTTCATCTCCAGGTTGAACAACCCCAACAGTCTGTCTCCACAGGAGAGGTGCTCCAGCCCTCTGAACATATTCATGGCCTCCTCTGGACATGCTTGAGCCAGGTCCATGTCACTCTGGTGCTGGGGTCCACAGAGTTGCATGCAGTACTGCAGGTGGTGTCTCACAAGAGCAGAGGGGAGAATCACCTCCCTTGACCTGCTGGTCATGTTCCTTTTGATGCAGCCCAGGATACAGTTGGTTTCTGGGCTGTGAGCCCACACTGCTGGCTCATGTTGAGCTTCTCGTCAATCAACCCCAAATCCTTCTTAAACGTTATTTGTAAAGTGTTTGTATGTAAACAAAAATAATGTAGCAACAATATAAAGAGCAGCTGTGCAAAATAAACCAAGGTAACTTGCAGGCAAGGTTTAAAAGTTGGTAGAGGTTGTAATTCTGATGGCCCTGCTAGGGATCATTATACTGAAGCTTGTCTGAGTGGCTTCTTAAAGACGCTCCTAAAATGCCCTAGTTTATTGAGTTCCTTGTTCCCTTCCTTATACCTGGCTTGATAAATAAAGTTGTAACTTAACTCTTTAATGTTGTTGATGTGGTCTCTGAGTCAACTATACTGGAGAAAATGGAAGACATTACAAATATCGGAGTTAGAAGTCAACTGTTTTACAGTTTTGGAGGCTGGCATCCAAGATATCAGAAGATTAAAAACTAGATGTTTTTTAAAAGTCTTCACTAAGACAAACTTGGAAGAAAGACAGCAAAAAGCCATTCTGACCAACTGGGAAGTATTTTACACATTCTAGAAACCAAGCTGATGAATCAGGCTTGCAAAAGCAAACAATCCTCAACTGAGTTTATTGAAGCTTCCAAGCAGACAGACACATGCAGGTGCATCCGACCTTGGAGGAACAACAAACCAGAGATTACTACTATTTGCATATGGCAGTGCCTCGAGGTTCAGGCAAGGATCAGCCTCCCACTGTGGGAACTGCTGTCAGGACACGCGGCAGGAGGATGGTCCTTTCCTCCCAACATTTGTGATTTATTGGCCCAAACTTGCAGCAGCTGCTGAGGTTGTAAAGGGGGAACACAATGCCTGCTCAGCACTGCCTGTTCCTGGGTCTGGATTACACTCAACATCAAGGTCAAGACACTGGGAATGAGGTAAAGTGAGATGTTTGCTGTATATTAAGCTGTGGAATCTTTATGTCCATCTAAGTGTTGTCCTTGAAATGGAAAGGAACATGCTCCTCTTGAGCTCTGGATGCTATCTTGACTGTGTAGCCAAGAGGCACTTAGTGAAACCCTGCATGGATAGTTGGAGGCAGAAGGGATCTGTGCAGTGTCATATGCTCATGTCACCTGCAGATCCTGTGTTAAACCAAACCCCAAGCCACCTTTTAGATTATGCCCACTATTTCCTCTTTTTGCATGCTGTTTTACACATGGTCTGTTTTTCTCTTTCCCAGCTTCCTTTTTTGTCTCCTGTCTAATTGATTCCAAGCTTGACCAGCTTTGGAATTAATTTAACTGCATGATATTATCCCAAAGACAGGCTCAGCCAGCTTGAGTTGCCGCAGCCCAGTGTGAAGGAGAAGGGCTGGGAGGAGAGGAGAAAGTGCTGGCCAGATGTCCTCCCAGAATGGAGAGGTAAGCCAGGGCCAGAGGCTGTGGCATACCTGTGTGCCACCAGCCTCTCTCTTGCAGACATGTGCAGCATGCAAATAAAGCAAAATAGGAGTCTCTCTGTTCCTCCTCATTCTTTCCTCTTGCTTTCTTTTGTTGCATTTTTCTGAAGAATAGGAATAATCTTCCAATCTGTAGCTGAGCTTCCTCAACTTCACATTGTTCTCTTTCTCTGTGAGGATGTCTGGCACCACCTGAAAGGTGGCTAAGCAAAGGGGTTTGGTTTTTTGCTCCTTTTTAAAAGTCCTCCAGCTAACGCAAAAGGAACGCTCTTCAATAAAGGGGCCATGTAAATGCCTGGGTGAAATTAAAGTACTGCACATTATCAGAATGAAAAATATTATCTTTCAGGTTGTTCTTCCTTTTGCTTTACTTGCTGATTACAGTAGAAGATTAGAGAAGGTTGAATGCCCTTTTCAAACTCCATCTGTGCTAAAGCTGCACTGCTTCATGTTTAAGCTTTTCACAGCATTTTTGCTATTAAAGGTGCTGCAAAGAATCCAATCAAATTAAGGACAACACATCTCAGCAAGTATACATGGCTCACAGTGAGAGGCAGGGCCCTCACATGCTACTTCAAAACATTCCAGAACTAACACTCATTAATACAGCCACTGCCAACCCAGCGTCCAGCATTATCTGAGGGTGATGTATGTGCAACTGTAGGTGTGGTCATGGACAAGAGAGAAAACAGGGGGTGTAAAAGCCTCTAATTCCTGATCACCCCAGGGCCCCTTTCACCAAGAAGAATTTTTATTGCAGCTGGATGCCTGTCTGCCTCTTTTCTTTCCCAGTTGGATGTGGCACCCTCCATTTCCTATATTTAACCACTGCTGCCCGGCAGCTGCTGCCTTTACCCTAGGAGCCAGTCAGCTGCGTGAATTCTAAGAAAAGTGTTTAAAGCCCAACAGGTGCTGGATCTCACGACTTGCATCCCTTCATGCCAAGTGGCTGCAGGCTGCTACCCTGCTCTCCAGCACAGCTGCTCACAGAGCTTCTCTGATTCACAACTGACTAGAGTGGCCTCGGTTTAGGGAGGCAGCTCAACAAAACTCATCCCAGGTACACACAGAGAAAATGCCGAGGACCTCAGCTCCTGGTGATGCTCTTGAGTTTTCTTCTTGTCTTTCTCTGGCACAGTACAGCTATGACTGTCCATCTTTCACTATAGGTCATAAATTTTGGAGAGGAAGTACTCTGTGGTTCCTGGTATGTATTGCATAGTGATCCTTGGACTCTCCTAAACTATGTTTTGCACACAGTTACCTGTATTTGCAGAAGACTGGACACAATGACCCAGGAGGCCCCTTCTAGCCTTGTGTATGTAAAACTCCTTGCAACCCAAACAAGTAAGTACAAATAATAACTTAGTTTCCTCCAAAAGAAAAACAACTCTTTCTTGTGTCTCCCTACTCCTT
This sequence comes from Pezoporus occidentalis, assembly GCF_034315485.1. Classification (NCBI taxonomy): domain Eukaryota; kingdom Metazoa; phylum Chordata; class Aves; order Psittaciformes; family Psittacidae; genus Pezoporus; species Pezoporus occidentalis. The sequence goes on along the minus strand of NW_026915910.1, from coordinate 1,164,837 downwards.
TCTATTTTGACTGGATCCCTGGTTAGACACCAACAGATTTTAATATACATATGGTCTTTTAATGAAGACTTCTGTCCTTCAGCCCATTTCTGGCACCTGCATGATGTTTCCCACAGTGCCACCAGCTGCTTCTCCAGCTGCTGAAAAGTATATGTGTTTGGGGCCACCATAGCTAAGATTCTCCTGGCCATTTCCAGGATCCACCACAGGAAGGCAGTGGCTCTGAGTGTCTTTGGTTTCTGAGATGCTACATAAGGATGAAAAGAAACTGTGTTTGTATATAAGGGTCATTTGTATGAAGGTAAGGGAATTAGCATGTGTGGTTCAAAAGAAACAGGCCACAGAGAAGCAATTTCACTAGGGATTCCTCGAAGGCAAGCTAGAGAAAAGGAATTTCAAGTAAGATGAAATATTTTTTCAATATTAAACAAGTTAACAATAAAGCATAGCCTTAGGAAGGCTTATGTTTGAACAATTTGGAGCAGGCAAGATTCTCAGTGCAAATCAGTGAAGGTTCATTGCTTTCATTACATTGCTGATGGTTTACACCAACTGAAGAGCTGCCCACTGTGCATAATTTCTCTGGACCAGAGTGGAAAAAACATTAGGTTACATGCTCTTCTAATTGCTAATGAAACTGCAATCGAGACTACTTCCAGTCAGATTTAAAAATTATCTGTTTCCTTTTTAAAATCAGCAAGGAGCTAGGCTCTTCTAACATCAATGAGGAAAGTTTTTGTAGCACCAGTAGGTTAATCGCAACAGATATTCTATTGCCATCCACAGCAAAGATTTAACATAGCAGAAATGCTAATAGGTCTATAATTCTTTGAGGTACCCATCATTTAATAAGATGGTGATGCTATTGTACATACTGACTGCAGCTCTGTCTGCATTGCTATACATAGCTACTGTACTTAAAGTGGACATTAATGCTGATTTACAATGAAACCCTCACTGAATTACGTATCACATCCCCATGAGACTTTAATGAACTCCCCATAATTAATATTATTAATCATGGGCCTAGCACAGGGGGCACATATCATGCATTTCATGTCAAAGTTTCTTATTAATAAACATTTCAATTTTCCCACCTGATGAGAGCTAACAGCCTGCCAGAACTCCTATCATTCAAACCTGTCCCAGCTTTATAACACATAATAGAGCTCAGCTCCGCGCAGGTATCTCTTCTCTCAGACTTGGGGTGGTCAGCACTTTGCAGGGGTCACTAGGCAACCTGTATGACGTATCAAAGCTCTATTTCCACTGAAACAAGTCTACAATGAATCTGCATGGGGGCAGCAGGGCCCAAGAAGTGACCTCTACAACCCTACATGGTGAGATGTGAAACACTGAAGATCTGACTCAAATACTGTAGAAAATGGAAGTTCAAAACTGAGGCTCTACTTTGATTTTAACTCTTGCTGATATGCGTGGGCCTGTACAGTAAGTCAGCAGCCCAAAACTAATGTCATCATAGCTATACTCATTTTTGAGATCCAGTTTTGCTGCAAGATAACTTTTTAAACTTCTAGTATCAAAATCTTTCAATGCCAAGAACTGAAGAAACTCCAGATCCTTTTTTCCCAGCTGCCTAGTTTCCATCAGAGGTGAACAGTATTTTTCATATAAAGCTTTTTATTCTTTATCCTTCCTCTGGCTTCCACTTTTTTCTTTTTAATGGTGATGTGACGTTAAATAATGAAAATGTCACTAAATTCCTTGTTCTTTTATATACAATCATAGTAATCTTTGCTGAAGACAACTCTACACTCTATACTGTTGACATGATAATGGTTTTGTTAATGTGTAGTTTGGGACCCTACACTTAAGTATCTGTGGCATGGCTCCTCTGGAGCTGCTAAGGTCTGTGTCAATGCCTGCTTGAGGAGCTGGGAATCTGTGGAATCTAGAACAGCTCTGCCCATCAGTATTTCTCCTTATCTAAATATTTTGTTTACAAGACTATGTTTTTTCCCCCAAAGTTATTATTCCAACTCAACTCCTAATCTGGACACAATTATACCAGGTTACAGGTTTGATCAGATCAGATCACTCTCAATTTTTCTTCTCTACTCCATCTAGAATTAAGTTATTCTAAGTGTGCAATTGCATCTTAAAGTGCAATTGCATCTACACTGAGGAGCTGTGCTCTTCTTAGTACACAAATATAATTAATCCAAAAATTCTAGAAGACAAATCCTAACAGCCCTTCTCAGCACCTGAATGCCAGGGATTGACGGAGTGTATTTTTTTCAATGCACAGACTGGGAAAGATCATCCAAGCTCTTACCTGAGCTGCAATAAGCAAACAAACAATTTCATTTCTGAGCCCTTTTTGTGTCTGCTATCCACCTTTTAGATGCTATTTTTCAGCAGCTGAGAAAGGCTGTCTGGCTCTGCTTCCCAATCCTGGTTTTAAATGAACAGGGACCTGGTGCCGAGAAACAGGAGAGCTCTGATCTCATGCCTGCTCTATCTGAGGAATCTGCGACGGCTGCTTAACTTCTGGGACTCTGGCATCGGTGCTGAATATGATCTGGCAGGATAAAAAAGCAGCACTATAGTGCAGTCCGGACAAAGAAAGTACAGACAGTTAGGCTCAGACTCCGTCTCACGTGTGCACCCTCTGACAGTATTAAAAACGGCAGCAACACACAATAATGCATGGCGATCTATACCGTCTCCATAAGGACCTACTGCTGACAACTGCTGTCACCCCCAATAGCAAAAAAACCTCCTGGCCAGTGCTTGCTTGCCTTTTGCTGCTGACCAACAAAGTTCGCTTGAGAGCTTTTGGGGCTATTTGCAGCATTTCAGGTGTTCAAACTGACCATTTTCTCTACTCTCCCATATCACTCCAAAAAGCCAAACTGGAGAATAAGCTAAAATCTGCCAGAATACACACAGAATTTTCTAATCTGTCTTACATCTCCCAAAATGCCTCACTAGAATGAAAATCTGCTTAGAAGAAGAAGAAAAAAGAAAATACAAATATTGGCAAAGGAAAGTGTGAGAAAAGGGAGGGAGAGAGGAAAGTGGGTGAAGACAAGTTATCTCTTAAAAAAGTACAACTGTTATTCCCTTTTCCTTCCTTCCTTTATCCTGTCCTATGGGCATGTGGGCTAATTAGCATGACTTGAACATGCCTGCTTTCGAATTATATCGGATTTATTGCACACAACTCTTTGTTGAGAATCCTGCCTATGTGGGAAGTAGCTGAATAAAAAACGGTAATGATGAAAGTTGCAACTTGCAAACTCTTAACTTTTCCTGCTTCACTAGAAGCTTGCACCAGCTGTACAAGTCAATGAAGATTAACCTTCCCCCTACCCCTTGGATAGCCAGTAAACTCAGATTTGATCCGGATGTTCTGATTTCCACACAGCTAAAATGCAATCAAATGCTTGATTTTGGGGGGAATAGATTTACTTAAATTGTATTAATTCACAAGGATAAACACAATTAGTAGAGCTCATTAGCTTGCAAAATGTAATTTATTTTCTTGAATATACCCATTTCCTTGGATGAAGAGCTCCATTAGCTTTATTATATTTGCAAAGCTTATATAAAAATCCAAACCATGGCAACAAAGAGAAAATTGTTACTACACAGTCACAGCAGCCACTTTTCCATGTTAAATAAATTTGGCATTTATTTATATTTAAATGAGAATATCTACCACTATCAAGACCAGGATATGGGGCAAGTACTTATACAGAATATAATTAAAACTAATTGAAGCAACAAATGTGGCCTGAAATTAAAATACCCCCCAACTTCTTTAACTGAAAAACGATTCAATGTTCTCCCTCAAAACCCCTGTTTATAATTGCTTAATTATCATAACCAGCAATAGCAAAGGGACTCTGGCCGTTTACAGTCTCATAAGATGGGTCTGCATTCAGGCACGTCTGGTTTGCTTAGTGCCATGCTTTAATTTCACTGCAATATAAAGGCTAGAGAGTGAAGAAAATGAATACATGGCAAAGTACCTGTCATTACTTGTATCATATCACCGAGGTATTTATTCTACATGCACAATATGAAAGTGGCCAGTGCAATTTTCATACTGTTACCATTTTTGATATTATACTGTCTAAAAGCAGTGACACACAAAAGAAATGCTTTTATCATTTTCAATGTGGGGATGATACTAATTACATCATCTGTCATCATTATATAGCTAAACAAAACTTTTCTTTCACAGAAAACCGCCATTTAGCAAATTAATGGGTAATGACCCATAATATACAGAAGATTGAAATTTGGGAATTACATTCACATTAGTTTGTTTCCTGCTTTCCCCTCAATTTTATTCCCTGATACATCACAAAAAAGGAAGAGAGATGGAGAATTTCTCCAACTATCTAATTTGCCATTAGCCCTACCATGCTTTCAGAAATTGGTGCAGGATCATCTCTGTCCAGATCAATGCATAGTTTGGTGCTACTTAATGATACAGACTGTCTGCCAAGCCAGTAAAAGCCAGATGTTAGCATACTGATGCACAAAAAACCTGCCACTGGGGCCAGATTTTCAATATTAGTCATGAAACAATGAGCCTACATTTGCCTGCAAATAACAGATGGATGCTTGGAAACCAAGTACTGGAACATGTGCTGCCTCCTAAAGCCTAACCAGGTCACATAAAATGGTGTCATGCAGGAGGTACCTGAGTTGTTCCAACAAGGAACTTAGCAGTAAGGCCAGGTAGAGTGAACACCTGAACACCCTTCCAAGTGCCCTCCTATCTCCTGGATGTTACCTCCTGTCTGTTGTAATGCTGCAATGAGCGGCATTGTGGGAAACATTCAAGTGCCGTTACTGAAAAAGAGATCTGTAGGGATTACAAGAGGCATAATCCATTGTGGATGAGCCCTTCACTCAAATTCCCATGCTTTTGAGAAAGAAGAATGAAAAGACTTAATTTTTCATTGTATCTGCTATGTTCCTCAACATATAAACAGAAAAAAAAAAAAGAAAAGAAAGTGGACAGAATCATAGAATGGTTTGGATTGAGAGATTATCTAGTTCCAGGCCCCTGCCATGGGCAGGGACACCTTCCACTAGACCAGGCTGCTCAAAGCCTTGTCCAACCTGGCCTCGAACACAGCCACGGCTTCTCTAGGGAGCCTGTGCCAGTGTCTCACCACCCTCATAGTAACGAATTTCTTCCTAGTATCTAATTTAAATCTACCTTCTTTCAGTTTAAAGCACCTTTCCCTTGTTCTTGTAGGCCTCCTTTAGGCACTGGAAGGATACTGGAAGGTATAGTAATACAGATTTTAGCTGTGATGTACTTAGTAGCAAGGCAACGTAGCAAATCCATCTAAATCCAGAAAAGTATATTTTAGCCACATCTTTGCTCAATCTGAACTTCTGTGGCCCAGGTCATCTACCTTTTTTTTCATCATGAGCAAATAACAGTGTGAGGAAAATTAAAGGGGAAATTCCAGGCAGAGTGAAGAGCAAAGACCAGTGAATTTGCTATGAAGCAGCCATGTCAGTGGAAGTTTCAGTCATCAGTATCCAGTATGAGCAACTGAGCATTTGGCCTTTAATTCCCATTGTCCACATCAGGATGTTTAGGACTTTTCTCTTTCCCCTAAGATGATTTCCTGACTTAAGTGAAACACTGAACTGAATGTATCCGTAAAGTAAGGAGGAGTTCTCAGTTCTAATTTATCATTGTTGAAGTGGATTAAAGGATTTTTTATTAGTAACACTTTGAGATCGCTTGTTCATGTACTTGGAGACTTTTACCAGAGGAAACTTTCCCCCACAGACAGCCTGGCCAAATCAAAAGCTTGAAATGAGTGTGTGATGAGCACATTACAGAGGCTGATGAGGACCATGATGAGCTGGGAATTAGCGAGCAAACCTTTGAGAAAAGACCAAATGCTGGTGGAAACAGCATACAAGGCATTCTTTTTTTCTGAGTCACTGCTGAACCAAAATGCTCAAGTACCCCATGGGACCCCCACTAGTAAATGTGGTCTGCTGATTGAAGTATGTAAGCCTCTCTCAGCCTTAACCCTCTTCGTAGGCCTTAACATAGGAAACAATATAATACATCACTGGAAATTACATGAGATAACAGTGCTCAGTAGCAGTTTAAAAAACCATGAATCAAAACTGTTGATAATATATGCTCAAATTAGCTTTAGTTATGCTACTGAAAATGATGCCTGGTAAAACACTGGATGTATGACATTCAGAAGCAGCTTTCCATGGACAGATGAGGAAAGCCAGCTTAATTGCAAACAAGGACTAGATGCATTTGCTTACCCCGCTTAGATCAACATGTTTCAGGGTTAATAGGCAAATATTAATTTTAGGTAATTTAAAAGCAATAATATCAAAATACCCTCTTAACACAATGACAATAAAATAATACAAGGGTTGTACTTTGTTATAATTTACTTCTGACAGTGAAGCTGTGTTTATGCTGAGGTGTCCGTCTGCTGAGACTCTTGACCTTATTTCTGACACACGGATTCAGTTTATGATAAGATATTTAAATTCAAGTGTATTTAAGTGGGTTAGGTGTATAAGCTCCTACAAAATCTACAGAAACCTGATTAGTGCAGTCAACGGAGACAAGAGTGATTCATTCAACTGGGCAACTGCAGGAACTTAGTGCAGTTGCTGACACACTGAAGCCTGGTGCCCTTTGACACGTCCTGGGGTAGCCAAGAACCCTCAAATAGCCAGCACCTGTGGGAGAGCTGTGCCCTGCCAGTTCTCAGAGACCACACAGGATGTACTACAGCCCTAGGATAAACTTTCTAAATTTAGTTAAGTCAGGGGAGAAATCTTACCTAACAGTCTTGATGGCTGAATAGGGTTCTTTTGAATATAAATGATTCTTCTTTCTCATTTACTAACCACATAATAATATTCAAGGATGTCATCATGTCTTTTCCTTATAATGATGTCTTTTTTTACTTATTCTATTCTGCGTTTAAGCTTTTCTATAAAAGCCTCTTCATCTGATTTTGGAAGGAAGGTTCCTTGAACTCTCCTGGTTCTGAGTTCATGGCTGACAGACAATCAATCAATCATAGAATCACAGAACACCAAGTTGGAAGGGTCCTCCAGGATCATCTGGTCCAACCTTTCTTGGCAAAGCAGCCAACTACCAACCCAGCCAAACACTATCTCATTTTTCTTCTCTCCAAACTTGAAATATTAATTTCAGTGTCTTGGCATAATTCCAGACTATGTAATTATAATCTAGATCCAGGCTGGGTAATTATAAATTATATCCTTAAAGCCATGTCTCTTATTTCATTTGAATGCAATATGGCTACTCTTTTTTCTGTTATAAACACACCTTGTGGTCCTACTCTACTCCAGGGCTGGTTACCTCCCACTGCAGTGTGAGGCTGTCTTAAAAACCCAACACTGCTTTCAGTGCATTCAAAGTGGGAGGAACCAGCCGATGTTACTAACTCAATAAATGCAAAAGGACTTTGTATTTTAGAAATATGCTCCTTCTCCTGTCTACTACAACATATTTTGATACTTAGAATTTGTTTTCTAAATATGTTAACACATTATTTCCAGACACTTATATAGGTCTTCAGTATATACATAGCCTACTCTACTACTTTCTTTAAAATGCATAAAGAAATAACAAATCTTACCGAAATACTGAATCTAGCACTCCAAAATCCAAGAATTTGGACAAAAGTACATGCTAAAATAATTTCCTGGCTTTAGAAAAAACTCTTGATTGAGTTCATCCTTAAAGTCAAGAGGTGTTCTCAGCACTTCTTTATCTCTGTGAAAGGGCATTAAAGCATCCCTGACTGATAACACCTAGATTCACTGCACATGATTTGCCTATATGGCAGTTTTGAGAGAAAGAAAAGAAAAAAGTGAAGTAATGATGGCTTATACAAAGGCATAAAGGGCACTTCCAGGGAAAGGCTATGGAACTCATTTAAGTTTTCACAGAAGCAAATCTTATTGGCGTGGAGTTTTAACAGATTGCCTGCTCTTGTCATGTATTAATTTATACTCATGAGCAGATATGACTGTCCTTGAATAGCTAATTCTTAGACAGGATGTCAAATTTGCTTTTACCATTCCAGCAAGTAAAATACACGAAAAAACGAGTTTTTCTGTAGGTGAACAAACATAAGCCCCTGTTCTTGCTACACTTAAACCAATTAAAGAATGATTCCCAAATTTCTGCAGAGTGCAAGGATTCTCCACATACTGATGATTAAGTATCTGTATTTGCAAAAACCTGAAATCACTTGACTGATTCCTGCTGGACATACTTGCTGTCCATCTAGCAAAAGTTCTTCTGAAATGTTCCTGAAAAGTATTTTTCTATTTTGATGCTCAACATGGCTTCCAAATCAGAGCTCTAACCATCCTAGAGAAGTATAAAAAGCCCCTCGAAGAAAAGCACTGCTCATAGAACAGCACAGTTTGGCCATGATAGGAATATATCTAGCAGAAAAACATCTAAACCCCAGCAAACTCACCCACCTAGAAAATTCACATCTGTAACAAAGTCTGCTCAGCATGCAGGAAAAGGCGAAGAGCAGAATCTCCTAAGTTACAGGCAATAGAAACCTACTAGCACTACTGCTCCATCTGTTTTCCATAGGATGGTAGTATTTTGTGTAAGACGATCCTTGTTTTAAAGAACAGCCACAGCTTGGGGGTGCAAGGAACATTTTCCTCTTCATTCACAAAGAAAAAGTCATACAGAGGAGCTGGGCTTGATGTTGTATTTGGATCCTCTATAAATCAGTCAGACTGAAGAGAAGTGTCAGCCCACATTTCTCTGAAGAATTCTTCCATTTTATCCAATTTTGTCATTTTCATACCATCTTCCTCATCCTCACCCCAAACACTTCAGTGTGCAAACTGCTGGACAAAACACATTTACTCTTCCTTTGCAAAGTCAGAAGAATTATGAATGAAAACATAACATTCTCCTTGATCCTACATTCTTGTGGGGTTTTTGGGGTTTGGGGTTGTTTTTGGTTTTGTTTTCTGTTTTTTTTTTTTGTTTTTTTTTATGTTCCAATGCCAGTGAGCATTGTACAAAAGATAATGTACAAAGTCTTTACGCAAACCCTCCAGTCTATTTTAGCTCCTTGGAAAGTATTACATAGTCATAGTGTGCAAACGAACTACATACCTTGGCACTTCGTCTAGTCAAATGTTTCTAACTTAATTGTCAATACACACTGACACATGTATATCTTACTTTCTATATTCCTGGTCAAATACTTTGTCAGCAGTCCAAGCATTTTTCCACTACAGAAGTAAGCATGTTCAACACTATATCCTACAATTTTCTGAATTTAATACTACAAAACTTCATGCCATTTCTACTTACACATCTCTATGATGGAAGTTTTTCCTATGAGTGATCATTCCTGCATGATTTAGTACCTCTTTCCTAGTGATGATTTCATCACCTTAGATACTTTCCAGAATATCTAGTCTGGAAATCTAATGCAATGATTTGTAACTATTAGGATGGAACTATATACAAATACCTTGTTACCCTAACTTGCTACAACTAGAATCCTGAATATACACAGAACACAAACCAGACTGGATGTAAGATGCTTAACTGTCCTGCTATGTGGAAAGAACTTAGTAGCATACCTTTGTGACAATGTACAGGAATACAATATACAGACAATATACAGAAACAAGTATGCCCGTCGCTGGGAAGAATTTTCTTGCATGAATCGCACCACTCACATTGCTGCCCAAAGTCCTAGTAACGTTTAGTCTTACTAAAGTTATTTAAAAGCAAACAATTAATTATTTTCTTTTTTTTTCTTTTTAATTTATGTCCATAAAGACACTTTGAAGCTGCAAGGTGTTGTTTAATCCCATGCTATTATTGACTGCAGCTCAAAGCTTAGCCCAGCCTCACTGTAGGATAGCAGAGCTTATCATCAGCAATCTCAAGGCAAAGAAGGGTAAGAAAAGGTGCTATTCGGAAATATTTTCATTTCACAAATCTCCTTTAAACCTAACATGGGACAGAATCGCTCTCATTCTGAATGAAATAAGAAAGATGTGAATCTTCTTCATTCTGAGTTAAGGCACTGCTCCATGGAGGACCTCTGCTTACAAAAAAACAAACAAACAAAAACCCAAAAAAACCCCCACAGTATTTCCACTTTCTTGTAGGAAAACCAACAACCATTTGTAATTTAATAAATCCACTTGTCTTGAAATCTCTGGATATCACAGAATGGCCCATTTTGAGAATGTTTAAGTATATACACAAATGCATAGTCTGGCTCCTGATAGACCCAGCTTGTTCAGTTTGGACTGAGCATGAAATCTGCATTCTCTGTTGACTCTCCATATAACTTGACTGTCCATTTTTAAGTCATGACAGCAAAAGAAGTGGAATTACTCTGATGTGAAGCGGAAGAAATCCTAGTGGGAAATTCAAGAAAAGGCCAAACTGGAGAGGATTCAACATTCTTGTGGAGAGAATTGAACATTCAGGAAAGGTAGCTCTAAGGTGGCTGGAGGTATTATAAGGATCCTGCTCCGTCCAGAAAGTTCGATGCAGACAAGGGTTGCATCCAAATATGTGCCAGGAGTTGAACAATGCAGAGGACCAGGGGAAGAAAAGGTCAGAGAAATCAGAAATTAAACATAAGGAATTCTGAAATGAGAACAAAGACTCTGCAAGTGTTTTGGACGATGAGTAACTTTCAGAACATCCAAATGCAGCTCCAGATCTCTGCAAGGGAGCTTTGGGATAATATCTGGATGGATGGATAGGCAGCCTGCCTGGAAATTTGGGCCACTACTGTATTCTGTGCCAAAAGGGAGTCTAGATCTTGGTTATCATCCAGTCCCCAAGAAATTTTGCACTTCGTGAATATAGTCTTGTGTGGACAGGATTAAAAACAGTAATTCAACAGAACTGTTCCGCCTCTCAGATTTATCTTGAATTCATTTGTGGCCACTGTGAAACAAACTATGTCTTAGACTTCAGGGTGGGAAGAAACTCAAGACATCTTCACATATACCATTGCCTAATTACCTAAGCAGATCTGCATGCGATAACATAACACCACATAACAAATTAAAATCTAAGATCTTCAGCTTTGCCTTTCAAGAACAGATGAACCAGTTACAAATCCAGTGCTTTTTGCAAAAAAAAAAGCACAAACCAACAGCCTCCCCTCCCCCCCCCCCCCCCCCCCAACAGGTATAAAAAAAGGCAGCATGGAGCAGATGACATTTAAGATCAGTTCAGGGAATTTTAACACACTTTAGCAACCCCAACCTTTTTGTTTTTACAATAACCTTCATAAAATATTGGTAGTGGTGAGAGGCTCCTGCTTCAGTTGAAACTTGGAAATCTCCAGTCACTCACATACTGAACGTTGCCAATCAAAATAGAATTCAATGACCTTCTTTATGCTGTATGTTTAGCTAGACAATGTTCTAGGGCTGTTACAAATCCTTTTTGACTCTTCAGTGCACTAAATCACTGTCCGTTATGACCTGACCGATAGTGGCATTTAAAGACAGGGCAGGAATTACTGAAAATATTCCACCTGGAACACAAAAAGGTGAAATGTACTTCAATTTCATGCAATGGCTTAGATACCCTCATCAACTTTGCAATTCTGTTAAGATTATTCTAATGACAGAAGACTGTAATTAATCTTGAAAAAGATTACACTTTAGAGGACCTGTTCAAGCAGTTTGCTTTGAGTTCATTACTGTGTGTGAACATGGTAAAACATGAGCCAGCAGTGTGTCACTGCAGCAGAAAGCTAATGGTATCCTGGGCAGCATCAGGCAAAGTATTGCCAGCAGATGGAGGGAGGGGATCCTTTCCCTCTAACCAGCACTGTTGAGGCCTCTCCCAGAGTGCTGGGCCCAGTTCTGGGCTCCTCAGCACAAGAGAGACATGGAGCTCCTGGACAGTCCAGCAAAGGACCACAGAGACGATGAAGGGACTGGAACACGCCTCCTATGAGGAAAGGCCGATAGAGCTGGGAATGTTCAGCTTCGAGAAGTAGGCCTAGAGGGATCTCATCAGTGTACACAAATACCTGAAGGGCGGGTGCCAAGATGTAGCCAGTCTCTTTCAGTGGTTCCCAGTGACAAGACCAGAGGCAATGGGCACAAACTGAAATACAGGAGGTCCCCTCTGAACAGCAGGAAACACATTCTTAATGTGAGAGTGATGAAGCACATGCCCAGAGAGGTTGTAGAGTCTCCATCCTTGGGGATATTCAGAGCTCATCTGGACATGGTCCTGGGAAAAAAGCTCTAGGTGGCCCTGGCTGAGAGAGGGGCTGGACCAGATAACCAAAACCATTCTGTGATTCTGTGAACTCTTATGCGTCATTACCAAGTTGAGCTTACAAATGATCACTAGTCATCTGTATCTTGGTACCACTTAGGCTGCCTGAGAAAATCAAGACTATGTTAAAGAAAACACAGTAAGAAGCATGTACAGTGCTAACAGATTTCCATGCCAACCTAACTCTCCTACAAGAAACAGAAGATGGAATGTGTTGTGGTTTCTATTGTAGACTTTCCCACAACTGGACGCATACATATTAATATATTTATGTACACACACACATACTAAAATATCACACATAATTTTGTAACTATCATTTTTATAATTATCTATTTTTATTTGTAATTATCTATATGTATGGATACAAAAATAAGGCAATTTTCCTAAGGTTATATAGGCCATGTAATCTGGTGCAAGAAAGAGAACTGACTCTAGACTCTAGGCTGTCTAGAGTCTTCCACACACAATATCCTTTAATTAATGTTATTAGAATTTCAAATGCGAGGTTTCACTTTGAATTTAAACACCCCTCCACCCCCCAGCATTCATGTCTAGAACTAGGAACATTCAAAGAATTGCAGGTCAAGACGAAATGCCTTTGAAAATTTGGCCTTTTGTGAAGAAAAAGTTGATGGTTATTGACAAAATGTTGTAGGCTGCCTTGTTACTATTCATGATTAAGGAAAGTAAATATTGTCCAAGGTCTAATGAGAATTCCAATGCAATAAAGTCAAGTGTGAAAGGTGCAATCAATACACGATGATGCAACAGTATTTGTTTGTAGTTTTGTTACTGTTCAGTTCATGGAATTTGGTGATGCCTGAAAATGAAGTGTTAAGAAATTAATGCTACAAGGATTAACACTCCAATTTTACTTCTGATATTGTTATGTTTCTACAGTTATTGCATTCTGAATGCTAATTAGCATCTGATTTTTTTCCCCACTAGTTAAGGACTGCAAACCAAAGAACTATAGAACAAAAATACTATGGAAACAAACATCAATATTACCCATGAACATCCACAAATTTAAACCCACGATGTCTATGGCTAATTTTACACTGCAGGAGAAAGTACTGCAATGATGAACTGTATTTTTCTCATTTTTTGTGTTAGCAACTGTGCTTCAAAAGTGTATCAAGTTTATGAAGAAAGTGTCTTCAAATGGTAACAGATCTCAAGAGACCACACTGAAACGTATATGTCCTACATACAGCAGGGCTATCCAACAAGGGTGCAGTTTTGGATTTACTACATGTCTCAGACAGAAAGAAGCACACTGCCCTATGAAAAAATCAAGGACTAAATCTTAGTTGCTCAGTTATTTCTCTAAGGAAACCAATCTCTTCTAGTCCTTCATCAAAGTGATTAATTTCTCTCCATTTGGACTTAACTAGATTGGCAGGCACATACACATTGGTCTCTGTCATTGTGCCATGGCATGAGATACTGGTACCTTGTGTGAGAAACCAAAGGGATGATTTCCAACCCTATCTCTTCTCTGCAGGCATGTTGTACAAGCTACAACTTTTGCTGGCACATCATGCAGCCTGAAGATACTTAAATTATGTTTGAATAGTATTTGTAACTCTGTATTTTCTGAAGAAGCCACATAAAAATTTGTCTATGCAAAATTCTAGGTATCTTCCCTGAGTATGTTCACAATGAACACCTTAATGGTTCTGAATATTCTGCTTTATTCATTGCCCTGGCACTTAATCTTTAGATTAGAGAGCGAGACGTAGGATGTGGATAAACAAGGGCTGATTCTGTTCTAAAATATTAGGTTACGTGTCTGTGTTAAGGTGATATGGCTTTTGAAGTCAGCTAGGAGTATTTGGCATAAGTCCTATCCAAAGAGTAACTACAGGCCAAACCAGACACCTCTCAAAACTGCTGTTGATTGGTGAAAGATCCCATGCATTTCATATGGCAGCCCTACAGTTCTTCACACATTGCTAAAAGCAGTAACTACTTTGAAACATTATTTATGCCTCTCATGACTGCTTTATAAATTCACTAAGTAAATGGATCACGTAGCTAAACTTAACATTCGTATTTAACATATTACAGAAGCAATAAAAAAATCCCGTCACAGAATATACCCCATCCAGACCAAGAAGATTCTCTAGTCCATGCAAAAATTATTTTCTTACAAGATGTTTCAATGGAATTAGGTAGGAATTAGCTGTGACACTGTAAAGAGAATGACATATCTGGTTTATATCACAATTCTTGTTACCAAAATGTGGTTTTTGCAAAGCCATGGAAATGACTTGCCTCTTTCAGTTCCGTAAGCGAGATCTCTTGACCTATTGCAAATGAGATGGCAAACTAGCAGTGCCTTTAACTTTTGGCAATGTATTTGTTTACTCTGGTTTAGAAACAGCCAACTGAGAAACCTTGTTCTGCATGAATACAGTGTAATAGGGCCCAAACATGTACACAGCCAAATGAAAGATAATTACAGGAAATAAAACATGACATTCCAAGCAGCTCCCTAATAAAGTCTAAAAATATAAGAAACCTTATCATATCAACCAGCAAGAACTGCTCTTTCACTTAAGGGATAGTTGGGCAATTATCCAAACCTGTACAAGACTGGATTGTCAAGTGAAACAATAATAGAGTATCTCAGGATAATGAGATAGATCTTAGGACCATTACCAGTGGCTCTTATTATAATACTGTCCAAGGTTCCCCAAGGGAGAGAGAGAATACTTAAATGAAACTTGTAGAGAACTAGTTTGAACTTATCTGGTTGAACATCTTAGTACTGTCTCACAGTTTCAATTCCTTCCTGGAGAGCAAGGTGGCAATCACGTAAGACTGAAATCAGTCAGGCTTTAGCAACTTGACAAATATACAGTTTATATTATGAATGTTATCCTAGTAAGCTTTTAAGGTCTGGTTCGACACCCAGTTGCCTTTCTTTCCTGATTCTTTCTCTTTCATTCAAAACAATGAAACCCAACCTGTATCTTCTCTGACTTGAGTTTTGACAAAAGGAATTATAGCTTTAGACATAAGGGCTTTTAAGACTGGAAATGGAGGATGAGATTACTTTTTCCCTACAAAACAGGTCCTGCTTATGAGAAATTTGTATATGCATTCTCTGTTACCTTATGTCTGTTTGCTTTTAACCACTACAGGAAGGGGAATAACTCAATAGCTGATGATCATAGAGAAGCTAACTGATCCCTGGGAAAACAGTTGTCTAGCTTGCAGTTTATATGGCTAATGTGTCAGCAGTTGTCATGGATTGGAAATACTGCTTGTTTTAATATTCTCCTTATTAACTTCTCCAAGGTACACTGGTTTCCAACCACCAGACCAGAGGTCTGGCATGCCTAGCATACTCCAGTAAGGAACTGCTCTCCTCACCCTAATGAATGCTTCCTTGGCTGCCAGTGACACTTCGACAATTATACTAGACTGGGGTTTACAGCAGGTTAAACAAGAATGCTGACTAAGACTTACTTTGCAAATTAAATATTAAAAGAGTGATTAAATATTTTACAATCTTTTTACTTAGGCTCTGATTTGAAGTTTACGTCATCTGTGAGCCAGAGATATGCTGAAGGTTAATTGATGGAGGAAGAGTAAATAATGGCTGATGCTGCTGGCCCTATGTATACAAGGCATTATAAGAGTATTCCTAACCTCAAGTGTGCAGTTACTGACATGCTCATTTGTCTCACTAGGTTAGTGTCACTAGGGCTCAGATATGTGATCAAATTACCACAGTGAAAGTGGTTTAAGCTTATGTGTTTTCCCTTGTATTGTATATCTGCATGTCTCCAATGACACCAAGTAACCCTTTAAATTGTGTTAATTTGATCATGTATCTGAGTATCCAGTGCAGTAAATTGGGATAGGTGGCTATGAAAAGTGGAGATGATGCTTTTCAGAAGACAAATAGCTTCCATGGAGAAGAGAGACATCCAGCAGAACCACTACAGCTCAGTCTACCAGGATTAGGATATAAATCTCTCCCCTCCCTCCTTCTCCAAAATCAAGGACTTGTAACCTATAAACCTCACTTGATGAATTGCTTTTGTGGATTTTGATTTTTTTTTAAAGGGAAAAAAAATAACAAAACCTCTTATATAGCAATTGTTGGTCAATTTTTGGCTACCTGACTGGGTCAGTATCACTTAAAGCCCATCTATACCTTAGAGAAAAATTCAGAAGCTCACCATCCAGCAAGCATTCTCATCATTATTGGGGCTTGGAGCTGAAAATTTAAAAGCAGTAAAATATTTAGCTTTAGAGAAGTATTGCTGAGCTTGTGCCTGAACTCCTTTTCAAGAGATGTTTGGTAAGGATTTGCACATACCAAAGTACAATCTAATGTAATGAGCAGGAAGAGTTGTTGGACTAATCATTTTTAATAAAGATTCCTTGTCTTTAATACAGAGCTACACAATAGGATTTAATAGCTTGTGGCAAGTAAATAATTTACACATGGATTGTGTTTGAATACAAATGTATACATAAAATATCACAGTCTTAATGAAGGTGGTGTTTTTTTAAAAATCAATTTCATTGATTTTGCCAATAGGTCTGCATTCATATTTTCGTAAGCTTCATTTCGCTTTACCTGTACATGAGGCAGAGTCATGATATTAAAGGGAGGCAGGGAAAACTCTGCAAATGAAATTAAAAACCAAATACACAGAGTGTAGCTGTTTTTGAAGTGTCTAGGGTAAGATACTCGGAAATAACACTCCAACGTGACCCAGCGGTGTGGCTCATTTACAAAAGTACTTATCAGAAAGGTCAGCCTCTCAGAATGCTCATTCAGGCTGTTCTGCAGCATTTCAGCCCAATGAAGCTAGTAATGAAGAGTTTTCCCCTTAATGCTGAATGGTTTGGCTTGTTCAGCTTCAGTCAGCAGGGCTACTTGCACTTGGCCTGGGGGACAGGACAATGGTTGAAGAAGAAGGTTAGTGTTGTGGCTAATGCACAACTGAAGCCAGAAGGAAAGTGGTCAGATGGAAACACGGGTGTGTGTTTCAAAGGGAGAGGTGCAGGATGATGGCTGCTTTACCACTGGGACATGAGTTTATCTGATGGGCCTGGAAGCTGTTTTTCACTACAAAATACACCTACAGCTTGTCCTCCCTCATTCTAACTTGCTGGTTTTTGTCATAATCTCATAAACTCATAAAAGCTATGTATTGAAAAAAGGGTGCAGACAGATGCCGGAGCTGGGCTGGTGGGCCCAAAGACAGTAGCAGGATTCCCAGTGCTCTGCCGCCATCCCCATCCCCACCACCCCTCCACACCCACACCCCGCAAGACCGAGCCATCGCGCCTTACCTTTGGGGTGCCAGGGGTCTGTGAACTCGTACTTCCCCACGCCGATCGTCCGCAGCATCTGCACCCCATTGGTGTTGTCCGGGCCCCCTGCCGTGTTGGGGGGCAGTGGGGTTGCTGCCTGCCCATTGGTGGCAGGTGCACTGCTGGGCAGGGCGGCTGAGGGCAGGGCCGGTGGCGGTGGTGGCAGCATGGGGCAGGCCAGGTGGCCATTGCCCACCGGCCCGGGGCCCGCGTGAGCCACCGGACCCATGCTGCTCATGGAGGACATGCTGAGGGGCTGGCTGTTGGTGTACAAGGGCTGGCTCTGGAGGTTGACCACCATGTTGCTGAGGGGCTGGGAGGGCTGCGGCTGGAGCTGGTAGTGTGCCGGCATCAGTGGGAGCTGGGGGGTGACGTGCGGAGGGAGGGAAGGCGTGACACCGATGACGGGTGCCTGGACGCTGGCAGCCGGGCTGAAGGTGGGAGGCTGTGTCATCCCGTAGGAGTGCGTGATCAGGGCGGGCTGGCTGCCTGCTGCCACTGTGGTGACCCAGGGAGCTGCACCTGCGGCACAAAGGAAGGCCGGCAATGGCGGCGGGCTTGGCACCGGGGAGAATAAAACAATAAACACCCATAGCCTTCCCCTTCCGCACCCGCGCCTGCTTCCTAAGCACACCCATGCGCCCTTCTCCTTCATGGTGCCTACCTCAGTCCAGGGTCTGGAGCCGCTGCAAGCCAGTAAGTGCATAAAATTACTATGGTGATGTGAGCGCAATTGTTAAAACACTCATCAGGTGACATGTGGCATGTTTGTGGTTTTACATATTTTGTGCTTTACGCTGCCTAAGCACATGATTCCAAGAAAATTAACCTCTTTCCCCACCATGCCTTCATGGCTCTCTGACAAACATTCTGTGTGTATAATAATGGTGCTCCAGTCACTACAAAGAGATTGTAATTAGGCGTCTGGCATAGTAGCACAATGTATGATATGTGTCTGGAAGCCGGAAATCATTTCAGGTAGTTCTAGACATAAAAGAGGTCTTAAAGTATCACAGAGTGCCTTTTCCTCTAGTGAAGGCAGAGGAGAAAAAAAAACCCACAACCCACTCTAATGAACTTGCAGGCATCTTAATGCGTTCACATTAGCTCCAACACAGAAGAAACTTGAGGGGTCTTTACAATGAGAGAAAAAAAATGCTAAAGAATAATGAAAGGCTCACAATGAAGTCTAATTTATGGAGATAAATGGACATAGTGCATTGAATTTGCTTGAACGATTTTCCCTTGTAGAATTACAAATAAGATAAGAACCATACCTGGGTTTTCATTCTCCCTCATCTGTTTAGATGGAGGCTCATCAGTGTCCCAGGGCGTGGACTGATTGATGGGTGTCTGTCCCCACCTGACACTTGTTGCAAGTCCTTGAGGCTGATTTTCTGTCTTGGAAATGCAAGGTGTCTGCCAGAGAGAGAGAGATACACAGAGTAAAAATGTTTAGGCTATTGGGAATAATTATGGTTCCTCATAGCTAGTAGCTTGCTTGTTTGTTACAGTCCAAGAGGATATCCTAAGATCTTTAAATATCATTCTGGTCCAGCCTTGCATAACATGTCTGTATGGAAAATACAATATTTGGAAAAAAAACCCAACCCCCTACCGAAAATTTAATAGATACATCTTTAAAAAAAAAAAAAAAAGAAATAAAAATCCACAGCAAACTAGCCTTTTCAGAACTAAGTTACTTCTTTTGCCTTGAAAAAAACCAACCTCAACAAATATGGTAATATCCATTCACGCATAGCTTACATAAAATGGGACATTCTTCTATTTGCTCTTCCAAAAATAGTGAGTTTTGTTTAGCAGAAGGCAGAACAAGAGAGACTTATTTACAATCATAGGACAAATTACTGTAGAACAGTAAAGAGAAATCTTAGTATTTATTGTCTGTCAACACTGAAAACTGAATGCCAATAAAAAAAAGCAGCATAACAGTCACTGGCCACTAAAGTGGGTATGTTGGCAGTTCTTCAGAGATGTTAATAACTGTAAAGCAGGGGAAGGATCAGGGCTGAATAACCATCAAAGGGGATATAATCTGAAAGAGATTTCTTGATAAAGAAACTATCACACGAATTTAAATGCTAAGGCAGACCCCCTCTCCCCCCTGCAGTTTTAGGGGATCTTACTAAACAACCATGGCTTTTCTGAGAAAAGGCCTGTAGAGAACAAGGGTGCTACAACAGGTCTTGTTTATTTAACTCTGCAGCAGTATTTCATTGGTGGAAGTTTAAAAGTTTTTTGTTTTGTTTTTACTGGTGTCAGAAACTCTAAACCAAGAAAATGGAACCAGCTGCCTATTGCTGAAAGAGTATTGAGGACTGAAGCCATAAAGAACAGGAGACCAGTCTGAGTGATCACTTGTTTGCCTTACATCTGGGAAGTAATTTAGCTCTGAGATGTGGGAATAGTGGCTCCATAAATGCCCTGGGTCACCAGTAATACCAATGAAATCCCTGTCAACACCAGCAGCTTTTTTCCCTATCATCAGTGCCTCAATCACCCCATGAAAAGAAGTCATTAGCAGGCCCATTTATGCCTTCTGCAAACAGATGTACACCTTTCCCAAGCCCATCAGTCATTCCTTGTCTCTTTAAAGCCACTGAGGTGCCTGCTTCCTCCTGCCCTCCCTTCTCCCCTACCAACATGCCTGCTAGCCCTTCTGCCCTATTCCAGCACTGCCTCCATCCAAGTGCCTCTGACATCTGCTATCACCAACTCTGTTTTCCACCTGAGCTTTATCCGACTTGGGCTCTGGGAGTGAGCAGTCCTAGCTGCAGACCTTGATGGAGAACAGGGTTTTTGATGTGCTGCTCTTTGCTCCCAGATGCCACAGCTGGAATTTTTTCCTCACTAGAAATGGTATACTTCATTAAATACAGATGTTTACAAGGAAATGTCATTCTTAATGTCTTCTTTTGTATGGAATTGTGAAGTTAGAATTTTCAGCTTGTGCACAAATTATTATTTCTTTTCAAAATGCATCAATTTATACTTTTCCATGGTTTTGTAAATCTATTTTTTTTTTTGTTGTTTTGTTAGGCAGGAGGGGAAGAAATAAATCTCAGTTTTGAAATGCTTTCTATTTATAAATTTTCCCAAGAAGAGGCTTAATCTGAAAACCTTTAGCTTTCACATTGTACAAGGTCTTTGACACAGGAAGATATAATGTCGTTGGTGGTTTACTGGTTCATGTTACTGGCTCATATAACCCTTTGGAACTAGCTAAACTGTTTAACTGTGGTCAAAGCAGTCTGCAGTAGAAAAAGAAGAAAAAAAAAGCAATATCAGCATTCTCTGCCTATGTATCAGCTAAGATACTTCCCTCAGAAACGCTATTATTTATCCCAAAGCAAAGCTTTTAAAAACAGTAAATGCAGTATAGAGAACTGGGCATTTTTATAAATCATCGTAACAGACAGGAGGATTCACAATTTCTATCATGCCTCACATGTTCCACCTGTGTCATCTGTGGTTGGATTTCTTTGTTGTCTGAACTGTGTCTTACAAGTGGGTTTAAATACATACTTCTCATTATTGTGTGGCATTGTCAAGATGTGCAGCATCTTGTGTAACTTTGTTACATCCCCAAGCTACTTTAAAACAGTGTCAATATAAAGAAAAAGAAAAAAAATATTCCTGTACCTTAAATAATATAGAACCACACACATGATATAATTTTAAAAGAACCCATGTGTTCTACATAAAATGGGTAGGAAAGAGATTATGTGACACAGCTCTCCTAAATCCTACAGAAACATGGTTGCCTGTTTTGCAACTGAAAGCTTGCTCTCCACAAAACTAGAGCACTGGACACTCACGTTTGAAACTGGTTGAGTTAGCACCCAAATCTAGATCTAAATTTCATACTTTGAGCATTAACGAGGAGGAAGAAAGTTTGTAGGTCTTCTATCAATTAATATTTCTCCTCCTTTTCTATAAAATGCTATTTTCTTCCAAAATATTTTTTCACTAAATACACTCACAAACCTTGCTTCTTAGAGTCTTAGTGGATGCAAATGCACAAGTCTAGGATATTGCTTCCCAGATGTGCTCTTCAGCTTCTATTTATTTGCTCAGAAAGAGCTAGAGAGGAGTTGATACGAAATCACAACACACCATATACATCTTGTCTCTGATCTAATTTCTGCATTATTTTTCTAAACACATGAAGGGTTACATTACAAGTGTTACATGTCTCTGATCTGATTGCAGCAATTACTGATTTGCGTATCTGGAAAGCAAAATTATTTCCAACATTATCGAACAAAGGAACTTTGTGTCCATGCACTCAGGCACATGACAGCTCTCTATTTGATGTTTTTAATGTACAACACAAATGACCAAAAAATAGTCTGTATTATGATAGTTGTGCAGGGGGAAGAGATGTGTTCCATTAGTGATCTACAGACTTCACAGAAACTAATTGTACTATGTTACACTTTCATCTTTAGCTTTCATGTCAGATGCTTGTTTGAATTAAGCACAAAACACATGAAAAAAGGAAATGCATTATAAAATCTACTGGGTATACATTTTAAAATACTGCCAAGTGTCTATATGAAAAGACAAGAAGGTTTCTAAAGGTCTGTTGAATCTTGGCTAGTCAACAGCAGTACTGGCTATTTAACTGCCTGAAATTCATGGCAGACTACAAAGGTTACTAAAGCAATCTTTGTAGCACCCCTAAAATGTTCAGACTTTGCTATTTGGGAGTACCCCAAATCCAAATCTGAGGATCTTTTCCCCTCTTTTGTTTGAAATAATCACGAAGAACAAGTAAAATTTTCACTGAAGCTTGCATTTCACCTCACGCCTGCCACTTTGAACTCCAGCAGTGAGCAATCTCCCAGTTTTACAGAAATTAACTGCAATACAGATGTACAGGCAGAACGGAACAAGATGGAACAGTTTCAAAATCACATGAGACTAACACAGACAAGTTGCCAGGTTGTCGTTTTTTTGTAGCTCAGTCATAAACCATGGCCCATAGGCAACAGTAATTGGTGTACAGCTGGTCCACTGAACCTTATTATATTAAAGCATTAAAAACCTTCAGCTTCATGGGGCTTTTGGAATATCCATGAGAAAGTTCATGAGTTCACAGAAATCAGCTGGTGCTAAAGATTGGGAATTAGCGATTTGGTAAACACTGCATCAATTAACATGGTTCCCATCAGGTGTTCAGGAGGTATAGCTACAACTAAGTCTGACTTTAAGTCCAAAGTTCTACAAACCTTAGAAGAAATAAGACCTAAACTTTTAGTAAGACCTTTTTGAGATCAATGGAAACACAAAATCTACTGCAGTACAGGCAGCATTACAAAGTATGTTAGTGGAATTAAAAAAACCCAACCCAACAACAACAAAAATTCAACAACAAAAATTCCAATAAATTTTTTCCCAGGCTCAACACAACCAAACACTTCCTGGGAGGTCCTTATAAATGCATTTTAGCAATTTCTCCAAAGGCTTGTAAAACTCCTGACATACATCCTGCTATGGCTCAGCGTGCTAAGACCTATTCAAAAAGTTTCACGGGCAAAAAAGACCCAATCTGGATAAAGGGATCTTATTTGTGGTTCCCAGTGACCAAAATAATTTTACTAAAGCCTTCATTTAAAGTGATGGATGAGAAGTAGTGATCCTCTGTTCCAATTATCCAAAAGAGATTGGGAATGGCAACTTAATACTAAGACAACACATCCAATATGCAACCCACGCTATTTTCTCTCCCCATTGAAAAGAAAAAGGCTAAGACACATGCATGCATAGAGGCAAACATTCCCTCCTATGGATTCAGGTTTTATGGCCTGTCATGGGTAAAAGCAACTTCAATTTAATGAGGGCATTCCTTTTAAAGCTGTTAGCTGTGCCTCGCTCTAACAAGTAATGACTAGTGGCCCTGGCTGGGTTTTAAGCCTGAACATTCCTGGTACTCTAAAAAGCTTAGTGGTCTCTGCACCAAAGAGTTTATGGTCTAATTTGTCGTTCATGCTACTAAATATTGCATGAAACACGTATTATTTGTGTGCACGGGGCATGCATGTAAAATCTGAACCACACAGGGATAGAGCTTCAGCTGGGGTAAATTCCTATACCATGTTGGACTGGGTCCCAATCATATTTCTGAGTCTAGTCCATGGCCAAAGAAGTTCTTAAAGATGGACATAGAGTCTTTAAAGACTGCTGACAGCAATATATCCCTAGCACTGGCTGTTGGGCTGGGCTACAGAAATGAGACGGATGTATTGCAATCTATTAAAAACCTGAGAAATATGGACATGCCAGCAAGCAAAAGGAACAGAGCAACTTGTCCTGCAGTTAAACCTCATTCAAGAACCTGCTCATGGGTGAAGAGAACTCATCTACCTTACAGTTCCCATCACTAGGCAATTCTGCAATGACACAGTATCGTTTTTCTCTTTCCAAAGCTAATGTGGGAGAAATGGGAAAGAGGATAATATGGTTAACTCATAGAAGAAATGTTGCTACCCTGCATAAAAGACAAAAGAAGTCTTAATTCCCTCTCAAGAGGAGAGAATAATTGAATACTGGCATCTTAAACACCATTCAGCAACAAGCCACCAGCCAGTGTGAGCTCTGGAGCACTAAGGTAGAGCCTTCAGGCAAGACACATGGCTTAGCAGAGGGATACAGTCTGCACCCATCCCCATTTTTCAGGACTTAAAGACCTAAGGAGGTCTTTAAAGAAGGTAAAGGCCTGAGCTGTAGCTGGGCCAAGAACTGCTGACTGACAGTCAGACAAATTCCCAAGCTTTGACAATGCACAGGAAGATAACTCCATACTGTGAATGGGTCAACTGCTGCTATACCCTCAGTAGCATGTCTCATTAACCCTTTCTAAGGCTCATTATCCAAACTGGCTGCAGGTCTGGGGAGTCAAGAAGAGGAATGAGATTATGGAAAAGGAAGGAGAAAGATGGGATAAAAGAAGGTTGTGAACTGACCACACGTGGTATCTGTTTCTGGTGGATCACCGCCCAGGATAACCACTGCTCTTAACACCAGCGCTACCAGTTAGTTGCTCGGCATTAGCTGGGAATGAAAGCAGGACCACAAAATGACAAAAAGCGCTTCATAAATGCCACTTTGTATTCTGCCCTGGCAAGTTTTACCAGCAGAGGCTCAGGTACTCACCCAGCTGCCTTCGTTTCTCAGCGAGAACATCAGGGAACGAAGCTGAGGTATCGAACCAAGGTCCCGGCTGCGACACTTGCTGCTCCAGGACACCAGGGACATCAGCGCACGACACTGGGTTCGAGCACAGAAGCCCCACTTTAGCCTGAGCAGAACCTCCTCTGCTAACACGGTTGGCATGCAGATCAACCCCAAATCAGAGCAAAGCCACGAATGCAAAATCGTCTCACAACGGAGGAGAAAACTCGCAACATCAGGAACAACGCGGCAGCACGTACAGCAGAGAACATGCACTTTGCAAGGCAAGAGGGCTCTCAGATATCCTGCAGGCATCCCGTAGTAGAGGCAAATAAATTCAGTTCATCATAAGTGCTTTTTGTCAGAGGGCAAAAGGAAATATGGGTAATAATGGAAATGCTTGTCAGACCAGAATCCCAAGGGTGTACAAAGGATGTAACCCTTGTGTACTGGCAAAGCTACTGAAGAATGACCTAACAACAGACTGCTTGAAAAGTAAACATTTATCTTAAATGCAAATGCTGGCCATTGAGAGGTTCAGAAGCCACTCCATATTGAATTTTTGCCTCAAATTTCCCATGTATTTCTTATCCAAACAGGACCATGAATTTAATGCTGGCTCAGGGCCTATAGCCTTAGAAATATAAAGAGGAATACTTATAGATACTCATAGATTAAAAGCTATGTCACTTTAGGCTCCTATCCTAGGATTAAGCTACTTCTATAAAAAAATCCCTTTTGATGTATTGGATGCCGACATTTTCCATGCAAGGCCTCTGAATTCAGTGTTTCAATTGTACTACACGCTCTGTGGCAGGAAAGTGCATGTTCTCTGCCTACACAGAAAGCACATTAAAAAAAAAAAAAAAAAAAAGAAAAGTAAAGAAAAGAAAAGAAAAGAAAAAAAAAAAAAGAAAACCAAGATCAGCCTGGGAGTGTTGAACAGTGCTACATGATACTACTGATTTATTAACCTGGCTTGATCAATAAGGCTATCATCAAGGGCACATTTAGTTTGCACATAAATTTCACTTTCTAACAAGCACTTTTGTGTGCTCACTTTAGTCTCCTTAATTTGATCCAGGTCTCAGGAAGCTTTCTTTAAAGGAGAACAGAGAATTCTTTTTCTAAAAAAGGATCAAAGTATACTCGGTCAACTCTCAAACAAAGGATAGTCAGTACTGCAGAAACAGCGTGCTTACCTTTCACAGCAAAAAGAAAAATAAGCCCATAGGTCCAGTTTTATCACTTCCTTAAGTTCATCAACATCAATAGAACTATTAAGTAGTGGCTGAATTTGGCTAATAGCAATTTAAAAATTCCAACATTCTTTGAGTGTCTTCCATCAGTAAGATACTAATTTAATGCATAATTCAAACTCCACTGTCCTTTAATTCAGCATTTGTAAATAATTAAAAAAGAACAAAAAATCCTTTTACATTTATAAAGCTGCCCCCCCTCCCTTTTCTACTGCAAAACACAAAGACTTTTCAATCAATAATTTATTTATTTTTTAAATCTGAAAGTAAAATCCATAAAAAAGATGAGGAGAAATTGATTTACAGGATAAAAAAATTAGCTCTGGGTTACGTACGTTAAGACTAATAAATTTCACATCATATTTTAAAAGAGTGGAGGAGGAATCCCAGATATATTAGACTTTATTCCAATTCTACTGAAATGTTCAATTAAGAGCATCTTATGAAGGTAAGTTATGCAGTCACTAAAATTAAGATGTGAAAAACAGGATTAGAGCACTGCATCTCTCAAGGAAGCTAAACACTTTAATAACCCATCCCTTTTCCTTCACACAAGATAACATCTAAAATCTGGCTATTTCTGTAATTGCTCTGCTCTTGTTAAAAAGCTGGGTTGTGCAGGAGAAATATAAATGTATTCCACAGTAAAAAATACTAAAATAATATACTGCATTCCCTTTTAATCCAAAATTATGTATCTCAATAATTCTCACTGAAAACTTTTTTTATTTTTTTATTTTCTGTGCAGACAGATGAAAATGCATTTTAAGACTCAAACAAGTCTGTGCAAAACCAGCTTAAAACTCATCAGTCTCCCAGTCGGTTCTTAAAAGAAGCTAAACATTCACCAAGCTGTTCCGATCAAACGTGACTAGCAGATCCCTTTTGGGAATGTGGTCTCAAGATGCATCCCTGCTTCCATTCAGATTCAGAGCAAGAAGTTCAGTGCAGGATCAGGCAGTTAGGGGGTCATTTAATTTGATTTAGAATACGGTGCTAATATATGTTTTTTTTTCTGGAAACAGTCTCTGTTTTCTCCAATTTTTCTGCTTTGCAGGTTTTACATCGAGGCTTTCCTGCTCATTTTGTTTTTGTATCTCCATGCTACCAGTAGGAGGCTGCCCAGTTCTCACATTTCCTTTGGCAGAAGTGATTCGTGGACTAGCATGAACACTTCAGCTGCCTCAACCACCATTCTTCTAGAAGATTTATGGCAAACACATTGCATACCGAGCTATAAATCTAGGAAATGGATATCAGACATACTTTGCTGTCCACAGCCACACAATTTAAAGTAAAACAGATAATGGTGTAGCTGCGGCTAGTGTTACTAGTAGCCAAAATTGGGCTACACTGCAGCCATTTTTTTTCCAGGCACCTCACTCTCATTTTTGGGGTGAGAATCAGATGATCTTTCCATTTTACTCTGTTCCTGGCAACTTTTGGTGTTAAATAGTCCTTCATCATCCAAGGATAAATGGGTACTGTCAAGATTAAGCTCTACTTACACTTCCTTCAACAACAAATTACTTTCCATTCCTTTACTTTTTATTCCTTTAAGATGAAATTCCTCTATGGGTCCAGTTTGGACCATTGGACTCATTAAGAGGAGGAAACCCAGCAAGGGTGGGGACTTTGTGCTTCTGAAAATCCTCTGTTATGTAGCATTTAAAGAAAATTTATATGACTAAAAACATAAAAATTCCCACTCTCTTTGCTCCCGGGAAGTTAACACAAAGTAAACCACTTCTAAAAATAACCTCCCACTCAAGAAACTTCAGGGTGACAGGGAGCCAGAGAGGGGTTATTGTAAGCTCTAATTAGCACAGGTTGGGTCTGTAAGCCATGTAGGGAAGGACAAGCTAAAATTAAATGACCTTTGGAAGGGATACCTCACCTACAACAGCCAGTCGTGATCTGATCTTACTAATTCTCCTCCTCTGCTGTTGCAGGTCAGGGTTCATCAGAAGCTACTATTTCTGCTAGCATAGGTGCAGGGCAGACAGTGTCCTCGTAACCCCCAGGATGAACTGCCAGGGACACCAGCTTGGGGTCTTTGCAGGTAATACCCCTGAAGAGGCAGTGTGTCCCCTGCTGAACTTGCCATGCCTTTCAGGAGAGGCAAACGGAGTTTTAGCTGTTCCTTGTACAACCATCACCTCCAGAAGACAAACACAGCCATGGTTTGCTGTAATAATGCTTCAACTGGAACACAAACTTATAAAAATCTAATAGTGCAGATCAAAATGACCAACTTTGGTCACAAGCATCGATCAAAGTGAGAGAAGAGTAAGAACAGGAGCAAACACCTACTTCAGAAAAATTAAAAATGGGATACCTCCCTTTCCACACAACAGCTGGAGATCAAAATAATCTTTGTTAAATCTCCTTTCCCACTCATAGCACAGGTTTGGAGAAATTGTTAGCTTCAGGCAAGCACTGACTATACCCAGTTCTATCCAGACCTTATTAGAACAGTTCACAGAGCCTGATTTGTTTTTTTACATTGAAGACTCTGTGCCAAAGTCAAATATAAATCACATGCTGATTCCCTGAAAATCACTGAGTCATTAAGCAAGACCCTCTACTCAACACCCCTGCCTCAGAAAGGGTCAGTTATGTGAAATTAAGATGCTTTGACAGGTGATAATAAATTGGACTAGATGATCACTGTAAGTCCCTTCCAACGGAAGCATTTGTATTCTAGACCATTTTATTATCCTCTATTCTAAATAAACAATTAAATAGACATATATATATATATACTACTGAAATGTGGACACTATTAAAATGTTAATCTCTACTTTTTTCTTAAGGAAGCCCAAACTCCTCAAACTGAGGAAGAAAAACAAGAGGGAAAAGCTAACAGACTAGCTGAGGATCTGCTTTTCTAATGTTGCATTTGATTAGTTACGTGATTTATTTTCAGTGACTGGTTCAATCAATCCTGATCAAATTAACAAAGACAATGATCAGAAATACCAGACTAAAACAAAATACAAATGATTTGGTTCCAGGGGATCCAATCAAATGAAACAGGATTAAATTAACCAGTGATCGGATTAAGCACAAGTTGCTATATAAAGTCAGAAATGTATCAGTACTTCAGGCCATTTGCTCTGTCTGTAAGTTGCCATTTGCAGCTCTTCCTAGACCTCTCAATAAACTCTAAAAAAAATTGTTTCTCCTAGGTAT
Source organism: Pezoporus occidentalis (assembly GCF_034315485.1). Taxonomy (NCBI): domain Eukaryota; kingdom Metazoa; phylum Chordata; class Aves; order Psittaciformes; family Psittacidae; genus Pezoporus; species Pezoporus occidentalis. The sequence goes on along the minus strand of NW_026915910.1, from coordinate 1,135,500 downwards.
CACAAGGGTAATGTGAAAATTATTATTATTATTATTACTACTAATACTACTACTACTATTATTTCATAGTATCATAGTATCTGGGGCTCTGCCATATTAGGCACCGTCTAAAGAAAAAATACAGCCCCATACACCACCCTGCCAACAGTCTGTACCTGAAGAAATTTGCAATCTATGTGCACTACACAGAGATCAAAAGGTGACAGAATATCAGGATACAATCAAAAAGACAGAAATCCCCATTTAAATCGACAATGTTAGCGAAGCACAAAGATGAAAAAGCTACTGCTCAACAAGGAGCGTTAATGAAAGCTGCCAATGATACAGCTGGAAAGGTAGCTCTTACCTAAAAATCAAAGTACAAGTAGTACAGGAAAAGTACTTCCATTTGCTGTGTATTGAGCTAAACCCTGAGCAGCCAACAATGTCCTATGGCACTGAACAAAGATGTACCTTCAAATGCCTTGAGCTCATGCCGGTTCAGCTGAAACCATTAGTAACCAGCTGCAAAGGGTCCCTGTGTCCAAAGCTAGGTGGAAGAAAGGCTGGGGACATCAGAAGCCAGCCCATTTGGAAGTAAACAGGAAAACGTAAATGCTGAGAGTTAGAGAGTGAAACCTGCCCTTTTTTTTCCACTAAGTGAGAGTGAAACCTGCCCTTTTTTTCCACTAAGTGAATTGCTTAATAGATAAACTTGAGGGATGTGGAGAGGTACTCCCTATGGACTTTTAGTAAAGCTGCTTTAGGATGCTGGCAGGCAGTCCTGCTTGGGAATCCTGGCTCCACATGCCACAGGGGGATGAGGAAGGACAGTGGACTGGCAGACATGCCACTCACATGGCAGCAGTCCATAGTAAGTAACACAAGAGAGAGGAAAGCTACAGAGCCGCCAATCACACTGTGCACATCAGGGGCTAAAGCAGAAGGGTTTTCCCAGCTTTCCAGAAAAAAAAAAGAAAAAAGAGTATGCCTCCCATCTGATAGAAACCTTCAACAGTCATACGACCCATTTTGTATGGCCATGGCCATGTGTCCTATCCTTGCAGCTTGCCGTTTGTACCACAAATGTAACAGAATCATATTGATAGTGAAAGACTAACATTGTAAGACTGAATGTTTGATGAGGTGCTTTACTCACTGAGCCTGAGAAAGTATTTAGAGAAACATTCCTCCCTCCCTCCCCACAACATAAAGACTTAATATTTTATCTATGTTTTCAGCTACCCCAGTGAGTATATTTTAAAGTATCATATCTTTCCAGACAAAAGACGTTTGGCATTATGATTCAGAATACACAATTTTTTTTTCTTCTGTCCCCTTAAAGAGTATCTTATTTCTATGTGTAGGCTGCTTCTTATACTCTGCCTTGCTACATTTTTTTTAGTCTCACTTCAATTTTTTTCATGAGTATTCTCAGTTTCATTTTCTTACTTTAGTTTCCCCATATCTCTGTCTCTTTTCTCACCCTTTCTATCACACTCCCTCCCAAGTGAAATGAGAACCCAATTATACTCTTGTTAGAACTGAACTTTCAAATCCATCATGTGCTAGTGGGCTCAAAATTAGGCAAATAAATTCCCTCAACCCTACAAATTAAATTGAGTCTTCGCATATGTTCTTTTAAGAGCACAAAGATGTCAAGTATTCACCCAGCTGTCACAAAATATGATGAGCAGGCACTTTGTATTCGTGCGGGTTTTCTAAATCGTTTTGTCAGATTCAACAGAAATGCTAATGGATCCAAAAGTAAATTCTAATCTATCCTAAATATGTGGTTATTATTTGTATTGTGGTAGGACTTAAAATTGTCAGTTGAGGATCAGGGCACAATCTCAATACATTTCACATACAAAGATCATTTGAATGATGTGCAGGTATTATTTTGCACTTTCTCAGATTTTATCTCATTATTTCAACCAACACCCTCCTCACAGGTATACTCAACTTCATCTAAGAATAAACGTACCACCAGTTTGTAAGCATCATTATCTGATGTGTCTGCTATTGAAACCCAGGTCTTAAATTTGCTAAAGCCAGCAAACGTCTCCCAGGTCTAGATTTTGAAGTAAAAAATACCTCATGAAGGTCACATTTTGCTTGTGCTTTGTTTCGGTCAAAGCATATGATGGAAGTGGGGCTGAGCAAGATCAGCCTCAGCATGTGGATGGGAACTTGCACGAAGCTGCTGACACTGGCAGGTTGGACATTATACCATGGACCTGTAACACGTCTGGGTATGTCCACCATAGCCCAAACATGTAGTATTTGCTACCCCAGTGCTAAACACCTATACAATACTTCTCATGTGGTCAATCCAACACTTTCAGGGAACCTGTGATGGGATGAACATATCATGGAGAGTTGTTCTCTATGTAGTAGCTTGGCTATTTGTCTAAAAACCTATTAGGGCACTGCTTAAAGCAGGAGGGCAGCAGATCCTTGCTGTCAGTGATAATCCACTGCCAAAATCAATATCATTGGCAAGCTTGCTTCATGGATATTTATGATCAAAGAGCACATTTTCCAAGAATGCACTGTCTAACCCATTGTCTTGGCCCAATTTCAACTCCAGTAATTACATTTCTGCCTGCCTAATATTCCCCTGCTGCTTCAAGGAGGTGCAGGAGCCCTCTCATCAAGTCCCACGTTGCTTCACTGCCTCACGGCCATGTTCAGCACCTTTAGCAGTGTATTGTACAGAACAGTTACTACCTAAACAGCTTTGTGATTCTTGAAGAGGTGAACAGTGTAAGATATGTTGTTGCTGCTATTTAAAAATGGATTTACCTCCCTCTGGAACTAGTCATCTTGAGACATCATTTAATTTCCTTCTTTTCAATAGTAAACTTGTACATTTAAAATTATTTACAAAAGGCTGAGTTAGGTAGGTCTCAGTTTGTACTTTTTTAAATTTTATTTCATTCATAAAAGTAAATTTCTATAAAATGTAACTGTCTCCACCTTTTAAATACCCAGTTTTAGGGAGTTCAAGCCCTTTCAGATCTAGCCAGGAGAGCTAACTCCACCGGCAAACTACAAACCTGTCTTTCTCAGTGGAATAAACCTCTCGTTTAAAGCTGTGTAGGGCATAAAATGGGAGGTTTTAAACTTGTGACATTTCCATGTCTGGAAAAGCTGTCACACGCCTAGCACAGCATCTTATCTTGAGGTGTAAGCCCAGGGGCATTAGTAGCATTAGCCCAACTGTAACAGTACCAGAGGGAGAGTGGTGTAACTAAAAGACTTTAAAAACCTCTCCAAATCTTTCCAATATTCTGAAAACAGAATTTTCCCCAGTGGGAAGGAACATCTATTTCTAGCTGTACGTGCTTGCAATCTTGCTTCTCAAACTTCTTGGTAGTGCTCAACTGACCAACTCCTTCCTGTCAGAAATCTCTGAATGCACAAAGAGAGAAAGCACTGTTGTTCTCTTTATTTTTATTACTATTATTTTAGTTTTAAAGATTTAGTTTAAAGATTAAGCAACTGTTCGAAGCTGCTCTGAGCAGCTCTAAACATGGGTTTGTATGCTAAGGACGATGTGCTAAATACAAGTCATCTACAGACGCTTGCATCCACATTCACTGCACTCCTCCCACTTCCCAAAGGGACCATTTGGGGTGTTTCAACAACTGCAACTTTAAGTAGACACTGTTAAGCATACTTTGTATTAAAATGTAAAAAGAATGCCAAACAACAGAAGCCCAGCAAAAAAAAAAAAAAAAAAGAACCAGAAAATTACGCATCTGAGAAAGACAAAGTATGATTGCATGAATGTATTCTGGAGCACTTGCATGTGTCAGAGGGAGTAGAAGGCTGGTGAGCAGAAGATTAGAAAATGCGAGATGAGACACAAAATGACAGAAAAAAACATGAGTTCAGGAAGAAAGAAGCAGGCAGGGAAAAGCCTGTCTTGGAGGTAAGCACGACTCTGTGTAGAACATGGGGGGAAATTTTTAAACACAGAGATTTTACCTACTAACATCCATACGGTTATTATAACTAACTTGCTAAGATCATGGGGCAACAGTTAAATGATGTAATACAGGTACCTAATTTAGGTGTCATGACTACTTTTCTCCATCGGCTCTGTTGGAAGCTGGAGTCTGGCAGCCCTGGATAACAAGTGGTCTAAATTACTCATCACTCTCTGGAAGGCAGGAGCCATTGTAAACTCTCTGACTATGCCCCCGTGTGCACTGCAGCAGAACCAGAGTGAAAAAGGGAGGAAAAAATAAATGACAAAGAACATCATCCAGCTATATTACAAGCAGAAGAAAGAAATTCAGGAACTCTACAATGAGAATGATGACCTAAACCAAAGAAGATAGGATATACTGGAAGTTAAATTATCTGTGCAGAAAATTTAATGTAAAAAGATTCAAAAGAAAATATATAGTCTGTGCAGCTGCAGTCTCGTGCATCTAAAGGGAAAAAAGACAAAAAAAACAACCCAGCCTCCCCCAAACTCCAAACTAAACTGAAGAAAAGGGAGTGCGTAGGAAGGAGAGATAGCTTTTGTTTTGGAGCACCTAGTTCCTAATTTAATCTTAATCCAGTCTGACATTCATCCTCATGGATAATTCAGTATACAAATTCAGGGCAGAAAAAGAACCCATCAAAATAATAAACTAAGAGCTACTTGCAAGGGCAGTATCAGTAAAAGTTGTCCTTGTGTAAACATAGTTCCTACTCAGCTTCAGGTGATGTTACCAAGATCCCAGGAACTACTTTTTTCCCCTTGTGCAATAATTTGTGGCTCTCATCCAGCCTCTGATTATGCTAATTGTATTTGACGGAATTTGTAAGTACTCTCCTTCGCTCTTGTCTCAACTGAACATACACAAGGTGCATTTTTAATTTTTAACTCTTCAAAAATAAATAAATAACACAACTTTCTCCCCAAGGTTGTGTAAAAGTCAACCTTATTACTAGGTCTAAACAGCAAATATACAGCCTTTATTACTAGCAAAACAAATAACCCCTTCTGTATTAATATGTTGCAACAAAGCTTTTAGTTAGTGTGAGAGGAATGTCATAATGTAGGAGTTGGCATAACATAGTCAGATCATGTCACCTAGACACAATTTCATTTGTAGTAAATTAAATCCACCATCCTAGGAAGTGCAACTTTAATAAAAAGATACAGGCAACTTGGCTAGATCAAGAGTCTGCATCATTTTGAGACAGACACTCAGAACAAGAGAGATGGTGAGTTGTAAAACCATTCCCAGGGGTTAGCAATAAAAAACAGGAGTTAAATTCCTGAATAAATGGCTTTTTTCTTTTTTTTCCCTTTAGAAAGTGTTTTTTACCAAGTACCTAGACATCAGAACCCACTTGATTTTGGTGAGACAAAACCAGATGACCTTTATAGCCTCAATCCATGTTCTTTGACTGTCTCTGAGGTCCCCAAACGCAGTGGTGACTGGGTTATTTCATACTTCGTGGAGATCCTCTGAACCTCTAAATTATTCTTTAATTTTTACTAACTGGCAGCTAAAGAGAAATGTAATTGCAAAACTAAAGGACTTACCTCCCCTTCTAAATTAAAACAAGACAGCTTTCCTTTCTTTATGTAAGTGAGTTTTAGTGAAAAATGCCAAACAGGCAGCCCCGTGCACCACAGTTCTGCTAAAGCTCATGTTCCTCCCCAGCATGATCACCTCCTAGAGCACCTCACTGGATGGACTATCCATGCTGAACACCAGAGGTGGTGATACATTCTAGGGCCAAAATTCAAAGGGTATTCATATAATCATACAATCACAGGATGATTTGGGTTGGAAGGAGCCTTTAAGATCATTTAGTTCCAACCCCCTTGCCATGGGCAGGGACACCTTCCACTAGACTAGGTTACTCAAAGTCTCATCCAACCTGGCCTTCAACACTTTGTGTCTTAATAGTCAGGTGTCTTAGTAACACAGGCAGGCATCAAAGGGATTTCCCAAAGTGCTGAGGCAGACAGGGCACTTCGTTTCTCTTGAAGTCCCGAGAGATAAAGCTAGGCTGACCAAACCTGCAAGCCTGAAAACCCAGAAGCACCTAAAGGCATTTGAAAGACAGACTTCAGGGGCCTCCAGACCTCCGAAAAAGAGACATGGACACATTTGGAAATGCGAGCTGCTATCTGCATTGGAGAGTGTCAACAGAAATGAGGCATGGGATTCAGGCTGCACACTCAAACTCCCTCACGTGGGGCTCTGGCTCCCAGGCCACAGGCTATACCCATCCTGCAGAGATGTTACACATGGTACAAGGCCATGCAGCACCAGCAGCACCAGACTGACCAGACCCTCCTACCTGAAATGAAACCACACTCTTGCAAATGCAACAGTGCCAACTGAAAGGGCTTAGGAAGGTGCTAGGTGCATGTGGGAGGGAGAGGACACTGTCCTTTTGTGCAAGGGACTGAAATCCCCTTCTTTGGTCACAAAGATCCTGTCTGGATTCACATCAGACTCTTATGAAAGGTGAGAGCTTCTTAGCAAAGAGCTGAAGAGGAAAAGCAGACCAGGCTGCCTAGTCTACCATTATAGCCAGAGGGGGTTTCTACACCCTTTTGCCTCCCAGTCCCAACATACATGTATACACATGTGTTTAGGTGGTCACATCTGAAGGAGGCAGTGGTGAGTCAGTACCCCTGTACTCACTGCTAATCCTACTAGAGCTTTTTCCAAATGTGTTCTGATTTTTCCCTGGCATATGAACTGCCTGCACAAATTACTGGTGTAAATATTAGCTACGGAAGCTGGGTCCCCCACCACCCACAATTCTGGACACTGTCAGAAGCAGTCAGCCCTTCTGAGATAGGCTTCTTGAGCTGTTTGCTGGCAGTGAAAGCTCTCTGTTTGTCAGTGCAGATGAGAAGATGCTGCCTGCCATGTGAATCTACTTGCAGGGAAATTGGCTCTTTTCCTCAGCCTCTGTTTCTTCATCCTCCACCCTTGTACAATGACCTGACTGCAAAACACTTCTGCAAGGGTGGCTGCACGTCACTGGTAAAATCTGTATCATTTATTTGCAGATCAGCCTAAAAGTAACTCTATTGAAAAAAAAAAAGAAAGAAAAGAAAGATTCTTCAAAGCTCTTGGCACCCCTGACACATTCTTAAAACACAATGGCACTGGAGTTACAAAACATAAATCATCCACAATAACAGAAACACTTCTCTCCACCTTGTGTCTGCTGCTACCTAAATTCTTTGTGATTCTTCAGGCACAGTTGTTATAAACATGCAAATTTTAATTAAAGGAAAGCTTGGCTGAATAGTAGATAAAATTATTTGTTGCATAGTATATTTGAAAAGCAATGCATCATTCTAACAGATTATTCAATGGATATTTGCAACCTTCTATAGAAGTGTTTAGCTAATGCAAAAAAAAAAAAAAGATTAATTGAATAATTTATTTGACGGACAACAGCATTATTCATCAAATACATTATTCAACTAATAGTATTCAACCGGTACTAATTAAAAGCAGAGAAGCAACTGCTTTCAAGTACAGCTCATTCAGATCCTGGTTTTGGCTCCATTAAGAAAACTGACTTTGCAGGGGAATGTCTCAACACAAGTGTAGATGGTACAGATATTCTTTGTGCTAAAGGAGCCATGTCCTGCAGCACACTGTCCTTGCCCAAACGTATCTGCAAGACTGCAGCAGGATGCAACTTTTAATGAATTGCTTGACTGTACTAGGGCTGTATTTTAGCATCTTCAAATGTGGAGGTATTTTAGGACATGGAATAGATTAAATGAATATATTTAATGTGTAACCTGAAGGGCGGCTCCAACTTGCTAACCGCTCCAACAGCACTCTTACTTGCGAGCTTCCAGATATGAGAAAGAAATAATCTTCTCTGCTACTTGGTTATGCAAGTGTTTTGCAAACCCTCTTTCATTCCATGCCTACACCCATCATTACCTGATAAAAGTACAACTGTTTCCTTACCCAGCCTGATGACCCCCTACCTATGTCCCATCTTGTTTCAGGACCAAAGAACATCCTAAGCATTATTTATACAACCTGTTGAGCCATCAGGCCTGCACCCAGCAGAGGCTACACAGCTCTGCCCTGCGAATGGGACAAGCCAGGGAAACCACCTGTGCTGCAGACACATCAGCTTCTTATGCTACATTAGCAGGAACATCTTAGTGTTTTTTATTTAACAAGGAACAGTGAGCAGAAGTCTGACAACAGATGAGGCCAATCCGTTGAGGGAAAAGGCAAAGACCATATCTCAAGTACCAAGCAATGACCTCCTAGCAGCACACAGGAGTGGACAAATGCTTCTTATCAGACAGTGTCATACTGCTCCCCCAGTCACCCTCCCCACAGACAGGAAAACCACCATTGGAATAAAACCAGCTTCAGGATCCTGGCAGAAGGCACTTTTAGCAAAGCCTGCACATGGCAAGAATAAGTATCATGCTAGGACTTTATAGACATAATAAACCCTTGTTAAGTTGCACCAAATATACCATGGAGAAGGCAGCCATAAGGGTTAGTAAATAAAGACCTTTTCAAAGTTCAGTAAGATTTTAAAAATATTTTGCTATTTAACAAAAAATAATGTTTCCCCTATTTTGAGGGGGTTTTAGTATAATGTTCAAAGAAGAAAGCTCAAAACTGTGAAAGAGTTTGGCTCACACTAAGTATTAACTGAAACAATTTTGCTAGCTTAATTTACATTACTATTTTAAGCGGAGTTTCTTTTAATGATTCAGGACACATTTCCACTCTAATCCCCACTGCTGTTTGGAAGGAAACAGATGAATGTGATGAAATGCAGTGAAGATGATAAATTCATGCCACTCGAAAAGTAGCAAATGACATTTACGGGTCTCTCAGTTCCCATTTCATGATTGATATAGAACTATAAACAAGAAAATAAGTACTGTTAAAAATCTTTCTATACAGTTGCAAGTAGGTTTTTAATGGTGGTTTGCCTGTGCTTATTAACAAGCCATGGCAGTTGCTGCACACTGATCAGTAACAGCGTAAGAGCTCAGCCTGCTGTAGAAGTCCTGAGTCTACGTACTTTCAATTTTAGAGCATAACCATCATACGCTCCACAAACCAATGAAATTTCTAATAATACAAACCAATGATGTGTTAAATTGAGACACTTCTAGCTTGAATGCCAAAAACTTCACTATGATTTAAAGGATCTGTGCTTACCTTTCTCTATCAATTTACTGTTAATTTGCTACTATTGGAGCAATTTACAAAAAGGGAAAAAACCAAAAAAAGGCAATATTTTATTTAATTTCTAATACCAATCCTGGTCATTTCAAATATACACTCAACTGCCATTTATTGTGCAAAATGCTGTAAGTAATTCAAGAGGAGTAAGAGATGTCATAGGGGTGTTGGGGGAGTAGGCAAAAAAAAAAAAAGAATTACTGAACAATACCTGCATTTAGAAATAGGTGGCAACCCTCACTACTCCCCTTAGAAGGGGCAGATGCTTTAACAAAACTTTAGATCATAAATGTTTGACTATTTCAACAGTACCAAGCATTGCAGATTTTGTTTATTTTTTATTACATGCTTTTGCTACTCTTCTGGTTATCATCATACTTTAGCTTTATAGATAATCTGTATCAAACAACAGGAGACTGTCCTACAAATGTGGGTTTTCCTAAATGTGCCTTCCACCTTATTTCACCTCAACTCCTTAAGACAGCACCTAAGCATTTATTTATGACTTTGGTTTGCACTTTAAATCAAAATTGGACATACGGAGTTTTCTTTTCCTCTGTAACCTTTCCCCACTTTCTATTCAGGCGTAAGTTGTAATGAGCTTGCATGAATCATACTGATGTCATGCAGTTTAGTTCATGGAATGACAAGGAACACAGTGTTTGATCTCTGTCTCCAGGGCCTCTCTACCAATCCCTGACAATCTTTTCCACACCTTTCCATTCTCCAACAGGCTTCTGGGTCAAATAAAAGATCACAGCTTGAAGGAGAATGGAAACTGGTAATGGTGAATTCAGGCACCTGTGATAAAGGACATTTAAAATTGGCTTTGTGGTTAAACTATTGCTTACCCAGGTTAGATGTGGCCTTCAGCAAACCAGGATACACTGAAAACACTGTAATTCTTTTTGCAGCAGTTACACTGCTAAGCAATTTGAGAAATTTCAAGCTTTGCTACTAGACTTATGCTACTGGCATAGCTCAGGTCAAACTGACCCCTAGTAGAAACTTAGTGAAATGCAGCAGCTCTACCGAGTATAGATCTGATTCTCAGAGTTCAGATAGAAGGTTAGAAATTGCTAAGTTAATTGTCCACCATGAGGACCTGCAGCAAAAGTAGGTGCAACGAGTATGTGTTAACTTTATCAAAGGAAAGCAGGGAGGATACCTCACCCATAACTATCTCCTGCTGACCTTCAGTTGTCTGGATATCAACACACTCAGACTACCTTGTTCCATGCCAAATTCAGTGCACAGTGGTAAGAAAGGTTAACTAAACAAGAGCCCGGACCTCATTTGTGAGTAGAAAGTGTGAATCACGCAGTTCACCTTATGGACATGGTATTTAACCACCTGCCCTGGAACACTGCTCCATACACCCATGGTCCAACACTCATTTCCCATAAAGCAGCACAGTTTAGTGCAAGAAGGTATCTGAAGGCACTGTAGCTCCAGACACAAAAGAAGCACAAGAAGAGACTTTAAAATAGCTCCTGCATTGTCAGAAAGACAGTGTTAAGAATGTTACACTGAAGTGACAATCTGGACTACTAGAGATGTTTATAAATATTTGATTGACCTGTGGTTTATATAATCACTGCATAATTTAAGTTATGGGCCATTTAGAGGCCATCTGGTCCAAGCCCCTGATCAAAGTAGGGCCAACTTCAAAGTCAGGTGAGGTTGCTTCAGCTTTACTACGAGGAGCCTGGAGTACCTTCAAGGATGGAGATGACACACCTCTAGGCAACCTCCTCCAATGTTTGATCACCTCATTTTGTTCTTACTATCAAATTGGAATTTCCCTTGCTGCAGCTTGTCTGTATCCTCTTCTCTTTCTGCTGTGCTCCTCTGATTCTGTCTCTTCCTGCCCTTTCCCCTCCCACAGGTAGCTGTACACAGCAAGAAAAGCTTTCTCTTACTAAAGCTGAACAAAACCTAGCTCTGAGCTTTTCCTCCTATGCCATGTGCTCTACCTCCCTAAACAATTTAGTGACCCTTCACTCGACTCACTCTGCTATGTCCATGTGGACTATTCAAAACTAGACACGAGTGCTGAACAGAGAGGAAGCAACACTTAGCTGGATCTGCTGGCAACATTCCCCCTAATGGATACAACCGGTACGCAGTTCGCTCCCATTTACATAGGAGTCACACTGATGGCTTGACATTCAATTTGTCCTCTGGTCCTTTTCTGCAGAGCTGACCCCTGAGGAACCCCCAGGAACCAGTCACTGGCTTCATGCCATGATCACACTAGTGATCGTGAGCAACACTAGCAGGCCAGTCCATTTTCCACCCACTTTACAGTACACCTATCCAAAATATATCTCCAATTTGGAAGCAACAGCTCTAGTCTGCATGCAAGGTTATTATGGAAGGCTGTCACAAGCTTTGCTTAGGTCTAAGTGACTGAATTCCACTGCTCTCTCCTTGTCTGGTGCCATAGACTTGTAAATGTCCAGGTGACTAAGTGGCCCCTAGGCCAATCTTCTACCATGGATAGTACTTTAGCCCTCCAAACTGTCACTAGGAAGGGAGCTGGGGAGACTAGAGAGCACACTGTCCTTGGATGATAATGCTAGCTGCTTTGCTACCCACACTCCAAGAGTATGTCCTTGTGTGAGAGTTCCTTGGGGAAAACCCTAGATTAGGTAGGGCCTGATGAGCTCGCTAATTTCTAAGAACATAACAACTGTCTATAAAGACAGAAAATATTAGTGTTTATCTGTAAAGAAAGGCACTACCATCTGCTGTCTGATAAACAGAAATGCACTATGGGCCACACACAACTTCAATTCTTTCAGCGAACCACTTGAATATGAGGTAAATTGGTGAAAGCTCTTTACCACTTTGTAATATCTATGCCATGGGACATGTGGCCCCTGAGGCATAAAGATCCCACATGCTTTTCATCCATACTGCGCCATTCCTTTGGCAACAGTAAGGTCCATCAACCCTATGGGACACTTGGGGAAAGCAGGTTCAGGACTGAGAGGATGCAGTGGGGGAAATCTGAGCAAGAAAAAATGCGTAACGGGCTCTTGAAACTGAGATAATTTGTGGCTGTGACTGTTACGGATGAGTTGTGTTTTGGTGACTTTGCCTGTCTTTCATCAGTTTTAGATGCTCCACATTTCATTAAATGCTCCCCATCTCCTTGCAAGAGGAGACATAATTTACTTCCTTGTGCTGTTTGCCACTGTATTTATGCACACACACCTGTATTTTTTTCATGCAAATAAAAATGTTTAATAAACTACACTTTTCTACAGCACATATTCCTTCCTTCTCAATGACAATCTGGCACCTACCAACACATTAATTCCTGACTAGTATTTCAGTATTAAACACAATGGTTGTGCTGCCTGCATTGCATTTGACAACTGCCAAATTTTTCTTTGGAAATACAAAGATAAGAAGGAGATGCCAAAACCAGTCACTGGCTGTAAAGTCTTATTGTATCTAATACCTTCTTATTTGTCCTTTTTTCTTTCTTTATTCAACAGCAACAAATAACTTTAGAATTCTGACAGGCAGGGAGGTGGTGGTGATTGTCTATTGTAAACTATGATGCAACAGGCTTAACTGCATACTCCAGCTAAATGCTGAGATTCTTCACAAGCTTCAGCTTTTCAGGTGTCAATGTTTGCACTTTGACATATATTCCTATAGATGAAAGTTCAGTCACAGAAGTATGAACTTCTAAATGGTTTTAGCTATGTTATAAACTACAAAATTTGCTGCTACAAAAGCTTCTCTATTATAAAAGTAGTATCAATGAAAATGCTGAGAAACAAACTTTTGGTTGCAATGGAATTCAACATTCTTTTCTATTAAAAAAAAACTTAAAACTTCTTTTTATTCCCAAGCAACTTTTCATGCATCATCCCCCTGAAATTTCAAAGTGACTCTGAAATAAGATCAGCCACACAAATTAGAAAAATTAAATCTTAAAGCTCTTTGAAAGAGGAAAGAAAAGTCCTTATTTCAAATGTCTTTTTGTGTAGTACCTTTTTTTTTCCACCCTCCCTGAAGAAAGCTACCAAGGATCATGGGTGTCTTGGCCAGTAGTGACGCTTGTGATGTAGAAAGATAGAAAACATCCAGCACTTAAGAAAAAATACCCTGAGATATTTCTGTGAATGCTTTTCATATAATTTCCATCAAATGCATTTCCACCATTCGAAACAGCAAGCTGCTTTATAGGTCTTGCTCCCTGCACACATGCAACCAGTTGCCCTGATATCCCTCTGCTCTTTCCATCTCACTTTGGCAACAGGCTGTGCAAATGAGACCAGGGAGATTTGAATGTATGTGGAGGGGTCAGTTTGCTGTTCTAATGTATTTCAAAAAGGTTCCAAGAGACATCTTCTTTGATTAAACCATTTTGGGAGCCCTTCCAAATTGTGGCTGCCCCTGGTGATGTGGACTCTTGAGCACTTGGATGCAGGGCAAAGCTCAGGCTCAGAGCAGGGAGCTGGTGGCAACACAGTACTTCAGGCTGCTTCGCTGTGGTGTGTTTGGAGATGCTGAGCCTTCCTCCAGCTCATCATACTTCTGTCCTTGGTTGGCCTGCCTGGGAACTGTATCAGAAAATGACCTGGAGCTACAACTTCTCTTGATTTTTCATGGAGGTGAGAAAACTTCAGATACAGAACAAGTTCATAAATACCTTTAAGCTACCTTTGATGTAACCAGTCTTTATTAAACATGTCTGGTCTAAAAGGTAAAAGAGGAAGCTAACACCAGCTCTGCATTACTGAGCTATGTTAATTGTTTTTTATCTTAATGAATGTAAACACAAACTACTTTCTGATCCACTCAGTCCCTCTACACTGTCCTGTCCTCCTCTCCATCACCAGTTTTACCTCTCTGGATACTCTTCCTGCCTTGATAAGCATTTCCTGAGCTCTGCTTCTTCTATATCTTTAATATCAGTGCCCACTGATTGCCGAATCTGGTCAATATGTTTATGGAAAATTTCAGAAGAATAGATGCGAATCTATTTTTGGACACTTTGATTACTTTCCCTCCACTCACTGACTTTTGCTTTGCCACACACACGAAGTTATCATTCTATTAGTGCATAAATCAGGTTCAACACCTGCAGTGTAAATTTCTCTGCATCACAACAGCACTGAGCTCAACAGCACTTTCAGCTTCATAGCATTATTTGGTGACTCCATGTCATCATCCATCACCAGAATGCAGGCCAAGATTAGGATCAGTGGCACAGTTCATCTCTACCAAACATGGCTTGGATGGAAGTTACTATTCCTGTACTTATCACAGAGCCAAGCAGTATTTACACATGGCAGACTCCACCTGGATGAAGCTCATTAAACTACATTTCCTTTGCCCCCATGGACATTAAGGCTATATCCATATCAGTTAACCAAGTAGTGCCAACTTTCGCAATGCTTCTGGGAACTATTTGGGAGATTTTCAGTTGGGTTAAGACAAAATCGTACCAAGAACCATTTACACAACTGAGCACTACTGGCTGCCACAGGTCCAGGTTGTGTCTGTTCACTGACACTGCTTAACTCCATGGTAATCACACAGCCTGCACTTCCTAAAGGAGCATCATTGAAATGGGGCAGCTTTGAGACTGCTTTTACCATGAGACTGTTTTTTCCTACCACAGATACTCCACTGCAGCCTCACTGGCATTTTCCAAAACATCAGCTCTCAAAATGTTAGCTGCTGTTAAATTCTAACAAAAAATGCTTTAAATAATATTGGTATAATGTTGTGGGAGTTCAGCTTCATTTATGGACTCTGAAGAAATGATGTGTGGAGAGCTGTCTGAAGTAACAAAGTGTAAATCCTTGAAACAAACACACCCATGGATTCTCATTAAAGCCCTAACAAGTAAAAAGACTGTAGTGCTGGCATGCATGAGGTCAGTGGAGACACAAAAGGAATACCCCGTGAGCACAAGCCCATTCAGACTCCCCAGAACAACCACCGTGCTGAAGAAGCTAGAAGAGTTTTATTATAAGCAGCTAAAGACCTATTGCACTGAGCTCGACAAAGTCTTCCTAAGCTGAAGCAACAGAAGGGCAGATAGTTTTTGCAGTGCGCAACCAAAGCGTAATTCAATGCCTCAAATTCTTCCCCATAGCCATTTCAACGGCTTCAAGGGAGCTATTTTGCCCAAAGTATTATAAGAATATTTTTATTTCAATAAAATGGCTACCTTGCCAGAATTAATTCTGACAGATGTTTTAGCAATTACAAAATCACTTAACTAATTATCTCAAATACCTTTTTGGCCATCTCCACTATGACAAACACACTGAGTAAACTGCAGTGGGATTGTACAAAACCTTGGCTTTGGGAGAGACAGGACTGAAGTTAGTGCTTGGCACTTAATGTCATCAGTATTATAACAATTCAGCTAGAGTACATATAATTTTGTTGCTGACCTTACATTATTATATAATTAAGGTAATTTAAGTAATTACTTGCTAAAAAGACTAATTTTTTTCAGCAACATAAAGCACAGCAATATGAGGGAATTAGATTCCAATGCAGCAATTTGGGGAGAATTAGAACCTCCAGTGAAAAAAGTGAAACAGGAGTAAGCAGCAAGAAAGGACAATAAAAGTTCATGAAACCTGGTTGCTACTCTCTGTTCTGTCACAGACATCCCCTGACACTCCCCAGTACTCTAAACACAGTAAGGATATTCTTGTTGCATGTGAAATGTCCACTGCAAGACTTCTAAAGAAGCTAAAGCTCTTTCCAGAGCCAGACAAGCAAAAATCTTTCTGTAGAGGTGTCTGTAATCAGAGTGACTCTTCTGAAGACAATTTTCTCTCCCCTTCAAAATAAGATTAACCTAGAAGATCTTAACAAATTAACTCTTTAATTGAGTCCTCCGAATATGCAGCAATCTCAGTTATTTCCAGCCATAAGCTCATCCATAAAAATAGCCACCTCATTCCTGCACAATAATGTAATTTCAAACCACAGAGTTTTTCCTCTGGAGACGTGTCTTACTATAAATGATCACATTAAACACTGGCATCGTTTGCAAACATACCAAGAATTAAAGGAAGACTTTGATGTCAAAACAATGTTACATTTGAGAAACTTTCAAGGAAAGTTTGTTGGCTTACTGTCAATTCAGTATTTCTTTTAGAGGTGACAATCTGCCTGTTTATCAAGTGTTCAAAAAAAAACCCCCACCTTTCTCTGCCTTTAAACTGTAAAAAAATTTCCTGTAACAGAAATAAAATTATGCGGCTTTAAACCTTGTTTGTGGTTGTTCCCGATGCTACTTTGAATTGGATGATGACATATACCTGTTTTTATGACAAAAGAAAGATTCTCTTACAAGTAACCAGTATTTTGCTTGCTTAATAACTAAGGAATTGCTTGACTATATATAACTGAGGAGTTAATTATTAGGCAGGCCTATGAAATGTGCTAATTAAAATTTTAAGTTACAAGAAGCCTACAGAAGTATTTAATAGAAGATGCACTTGAAGAGACTATTCTAGTACTTGCAGCGAGTGTGCCATATAAATAATACAAACTTTCAAAGTACCTTATCTATAAAGCCAGGAGACTTTGATATATACAATCTATATTTTTAATGCAAGTGAAAGAACTTTCAAGCACCCTTAAGAATGTCAAGCTTAAGAATTTATGGGACTGCAGCGGTACTGTGAAGAATACAGGTTTTCAAAATAAAATTTCAAAGGCATTGCAGAACCTGATGCATTAAGAATGGAAACTACAGCCCAATTCAAAAACATCACTGCCAGCAGAGAAACTCACCACTGATCATACATAAGAAGAAAAGGAGGGTCCCCAAAGAATCTGACAGCATTTTGAAAACCAGCTGCCACCGAGACTCAAACATGAAGAAATTATGGCACTTGCAGAGCTTTACTTGTTACTCACGTTGCTTTTATTTGAACACTGAAATGTTGTTGTAACTTGAGTTTTATTAAAAGCTCATTGCATTAAACCCTAAACAGCTACACAACGTAAGCCGACTAAGGTTAGACACAGTCTGTGAGGGATTTAACTTGAATTTAAGATGCTTAATTTTCCTTTAACTTTCTTTCTCAAATTAGTCTTTAAACAAACTGGAGGTTAAATGACATTGAGATTTTGTGTAAATGGTTTCAGAGCTGCTTCATCAAGTAATCAAATTAAAGCTTTTCTCCGGTTACAAAGCTTCCTGAGATTTACTTTGTCTTTTTGTAAACATTTTTGGTTTTGCTGGGTCAAAAAAAACCCCACATCTTTCAAACCAGACTTGTCATTAGAACTAGCTGGATTATCTCTGATAATTATCCGTGCTGCATTTTAGGACTGAATACCACTTGCCTCCTTTCTAAAAGTAGGTATGATCGCTGTGGATGATGCAGTTTGCACCTTTCTCAGGGAATAAATGGAACTAATGTGGAGTTTTATTGCTTACTGTTTGACACCATTTTTATATGAAGAAAGAAAAAAACCAACATATTTGTGATTAATAACTTCACTTTCTTTGTTTGCTTACTTTTGTCATGTTTTCTTCCAGGGCATGGTAAGAATCTTTACAGTATGACACTAATAGGACCGTCATGATCCTGAAATTGCATTGTATAAACAATTACATGTAATTTAGCTCATGGCTTCCTCAGAGACTTCCTCAAAGGCCACATTATTTGGCTCCTGACTCTAATATATTTCCTTCTTCTTATCCTACAACACTAAAAGGGTAAAAGAAGACTTCATCAAAGCCTAGTGCTTCCCCACAATGGGAAAAAACATCTAATTCTTTAACATAATGGGCAAAGACTAAAGGGATCCAGTTGCTGGGAGCTGCAAAAGAGTCCATTCAAATAGGAAATAATGTGAAGGTTTTGGTATTAGTAAACCATTGGAACATACTCTCAAGAAATGAGAACTGCCTATCATGAATCAAACTAAGGATGAAGGGGATTTTCAAGCCATATTCATGCTCCATCATAAAGTATAGGATATGTTCCAGAATCACTGAGTGGAGCTGTATGGCCTTGCGGAAAGTAATCACAAGCACCATCTGTGACCTTGAACTCTACAAATATATCATAGAATCATAGAATGCTTTGGGTTGGAAGGCACCTTAAAGATCATCTAGCTCCAACCCCCATGTTGGCCAAACTGGTTAAGAAGAAATGAAATGTGGCGCATAAAAAGAAGAGCGGCAGAGATATTAAACTCTAACAAAAAAGCAACAAAGTAGCAAAGTGTTGACTGGCTTGAAGAGAATCATAGAATCATAGAATAGTTAGGGTTGGAAAGGACCTTAAGATCATCCAGTTCCAACCCCCCTGCCATGGGCAGGGACACCTCACACTAAATCATACCACCCAAGGCCTCGTCCAGACTGGTCTTGAACACTGCCAGGGATGGAGCATTCACAACCTCCCTGGGCAACCCATTCCAGTGCCTCACCACCCTCACAGGGAAGAATTTTCTCCTTATATCCAACCTAAACTTCCCCTGTTTAAGTTTTAACCCGTTACCCCTTGTCCTATCACTACAGTCTCTAATGAAGAGTCCCTCTCCAGCATCCCTATAGGCCCCCTTCAGATAATGGAAGGCTGCTAGGAGGTCTCCATGCAGCCTTCTCTTCTCCAGGCTGAACAGCCCCAACTTTCTCAGCCTGTCTTCATACAGGAGGTGCTCCAGTCCCTTGATAATTCTCGTGGCCCTTCTCTGGACTTGTTCCAACAGTTCCATGTCCTTTTCATGTTGAGGACACCAGAACTGCACACAATACTCCAAGTGAGGTCTCACAAGAGCAGAGTAGAGGCGCAGGATCACCTCCTTCGACCTGCTGGTCACGCTCCTTTTGATGCAGCCCAGGATACGGTTGGCTTTCTGGGCTGCGAGTGCACACTGAAGCCGGCTCATGTTCATTTTCTCATCAACCAACATCCCGAAGTCCTTCTCTGCAGGGCTGCTCTGAATCTCTTCTCTGCCCAACCTATAGCTGTGTCTGGCATTGCTCCGACCCAGGTGTAGGACCTTGCACTTGGCATGGTTAAACTTCATGAGGTTGGCATCAGCCCACCTCACAAGTGTGTCAAGGTCCCTCTGGATGGCATTCCTTCCCTCCAGCATATCAACCGAACCACACAGCTTGGTGTCATCGGCAAACTTGCTGAGGGCGCACTCAATCCCACTGTCCATGTCAGCAACGAAGATGTTAAACAAGACCGGTCCCAACACCAATCCCTGAGGGACACCACTCGTTACTGGTCTCCAGCCGGACATTGAGCCATTGACCACAGCTCTTTGCGTGCGGCCATCCAGTTAGTTCTTTATCCACCAAGCGGTCCATCCATCAAATTGACGTCTCTTCAACTTAGAGACAAGGATGTCGTATGGGACAGTGTCGAACGCTTTGCACAAGTCCAGGTAGATGACATCAACTGTTCTACCCCTGTCCATCAGTTCTGTAGCCCCATCAATGCTTTTAATTGGAAGAAACTGGTGGATAAGGTTGGCTTTGGTCAAATAAAGTATAGTGGTAAAATTGTGATAGGTCCGAGGAGTAAAAAGTTTGGAGAGCTATAATTTAGCAATGGAATACTGAGGGTGCAACTTCTGCTGTGGAAATAGGACCCTTTCCTTTCACCCCCCAAAATTTTTAGCAATTTTAGCATGTGTGTGAAATCAAGCTTATTTTATTTTCCATAGCTAGAGACGAAAATGTATTTGGTTTTATTGTCTGCATTACTCATGTATTTCCTTGCGTATTGGTGTCATCATCTAATGAACATGCTAATCTCCCAGAACCTGTCTGAAAGGTCCAGCCCTTTAACACATGAATAAAGAACTCAAGTGGTTCGAGAAGCACAGCTAGGTCTTATATCTGTGACTTTCATGTCAGCCATCTACAAATACTTTCATATGAGTAAACAACAGACAGCATTAAAGAGAACAATGAAAAAAAACTGTAAACCTACATGCAGTCTAGGTTTTCAATGTGAGAGTATTAATGTGCTCATCATTCTTCAGAATTGAGCTACTTCTAGAGGAAGTTCAAAAATAAAATGCAGTAAGCGGGATGAAATATTTTCAGTCATGAAATATTTCCATTGCACCTTAGAACTTGGGAATCCGCTGGATGAAAAATGTCATTTCCAGGGGTGAAATAAAATAATATGACAACATGAGAAAATGATTGTTGTAAAGTATTTACTCTCATCCCTGAGCATGTAAGTTCTTGCTGTCCTTGGTGGGGATAAATGTGATAACCACTCTAACGGGTAATACTAACAAAAGGTTTATCACACACATCAGTGGGAAGAAGCGATCTTGTCACACATAGTAGCACGTCTGCTGATGTTGATTCTTTCAGCTAATTCTGTATTCTCCAATTGACCTGCAGCTTCCTTATTTCTGGAGCTATTAACATTCTCTCTGTGGCTTCAAGGTTATTTCCTGAAATTGTCCTTTTTATAATATTAGTCTAGTAAGACTGGCATGAAATAAAACCCTGACAAGCAATCAAAGGAGAAGTTACTTTCTAAAGGAGTTTCTCTAGAGAATCGGGTCAAAAGTCTACTTCTAGTAGCCTTGAACACTCGGAAGACATGAAAGAGAGCTTTGTTTTAGAAGCTTAGATGTCTACACACAAAGTTGATAATTGTTTTCTCTTTTTTTCTGTTATTGCTTTTGAAGAAATTCAGTCCGAGACCTGGGATGCATCAAAGAAGATGCGTATTTGGATGAGCTTTGTTTGATGGCAGGAGCTTTTCCTTATTGTTGTGGTTTAAACCCAGTCAGGTAATTCGTTCGCTCACTTCCCCCCCTTTTCTTGCCCTCCCCCTGCTCTCGGAGGGACGGAGAGGAGAATCGAAAAGAATGCAACTCCCACGGGTTGAGATAAGAACAGTTTAGTAACTAAGGTATAACACAGATCACTACTGCTACCACCAATGATAATAATGATAAAGGAAATAACAAGGGAAGAGAATACATCATCTCAGCACCAGCCGACCAATAACTCGCCCCCCCCCCAGCCCGACCAAGCTCCGACCGATACCTCCTCCAACCCTGCAGTCCCCCAGCCCTTCCGGCTAACTCCCCGTTACATCCTGGGCATGACGTGCTGTGGTATGGAATACCTCTTTGGTCCGTTTGGGTCAGGTGTCCTGTCTCTACTTCCTCCTGGCTTCCCCTCCTCCCTGGCAGAGCATGAGGCTCACAAAGTCCTTGGCCAAACCTAAACATCACTATCAGCTCTGTTCCCAAGCTGAAAGTCAAAACACTGCACTGCACCAGCTACCAAGAAGGGGGAAAAAATGACTGCTACTGCTGAACCCAGGACATTATCCACCCCTTATTCCATACCATTCACGTCATGCTCAGATCCCACATTTTCAATACACCCATCACTCCACTCTTATCTAAGTGCATGGACTATAAAGCTATATCCCTATAAAGCTGCTGAGTCCATCTGGTCCATGATGTCAGGCTCCATCTCTTGTAACAGTCTTCCAGAGCAGGACAGACAGTGTGCAGTGTTCACACTCGTGAATAACCTGGGCAATAGTGTCCATTGCTAAATCCACCCCTCGATCATGAGTCCATCTCTATGTGGCATCTCTGCTCTGATGGCCTGAAGTGCCATGGGCCCACCAGGCTCAAAATAATTCACTGTCCCCTTCAGCAGTTTCTGCAGCTTGTTGCTGGGGACTCCATACAGCTGCCTTCCATCTCCGATGCTTCCAAAGCACTGGAGGGGCCCAGCGGACTAGATACTTGCCCATACTGTCCCCCACACCCTGCCACTCATGACTGTCCAGCCTTGGGGAAAATCTCTTGGTCCCCCTGCATCGTCGTCTAATCCCAGACAAGACCCAAACCTGACTCTGCTTAACTTTTGAGATCAGACAGAATGGTGGTGGGTAGAACACAGCCTGTGTGTGTGCCAACATGCTGATCCCCATCACAATCAGCAGGCAGGTCCCAAGGATACCCAAAGGCCATTCAAAACCTTCAGAACTCTCAAACGATGCTGCTGTACTTGTCACTGGGGCTGGTGTAGCCGCTGTGCTTGCCGGCTCTCCCACCGCCAGCTTCTCATTTCCCGAGTCCAGCTCTTCCTCCTCTGCCTTGCTGGGAAATGCTGCGTGGTCTCCTGCATCCTCCTGGGGCTCGGCGGGCGGCTTCCGGGAAATGCTCTCGGCCGTCGCGGGGCTGGGCTCGGCCGCGGGGCTCGGGTCGGCCGCGGGGCTCGGCTCTTCCGCGGGGCTCGGCTCCTCCGCCGCCTTCTCCCGCTGCTCGGCAGCCGCCTCCTTCCTCTCCTCGACCGCCCCGACCTCCTCCACCGGCAGCCGTCCCCTCGCCGCCTCCGGCCCCGCTCCCGCCGCCGCTTGGTCGCCGGGGCCGCTCTCCCGGGCCGCTTCAGCAGCCGCCGGCTCCCGGGGCCGCTCCCCCTCGGCTCCCCGCAGCCTCACGAAGATGGAGAGTAGGGTGAGGGCCAGGACGGTGAAGAGCAGCCGGACGGCCAGGTACAAGTCCACGGCCACGTCCGTCCCGCCCTGCTGCTGGAGCCCGTCCGTATTACAAGCCATTGCCATAAAGCACAGTGAGACAAGAACCTTAGCCCAGGCCCCATACTTGATAAACACTATCACAGCAAATACCGGCTCTAAGTAAGTTACAACATTCTGAAGCTGTGAGATCAAGCGAAACAACTCTGAGAGCCAATAAATCAGCATTGTGACGAGTGACTATTAATCCAGTCAAATCTGTCGTTATCTCAACCCTTCGTGCCCCACGTTGGGCGCCAAAAAGAACTGTTGTGGTTTAAACCCAGTCAGGTAATTCGTTCGCTCACTTCCCCCCCTTTTCTTGCCCTCCCCCTGCTCTCGGAGGGACGGAGAGGAGAATCGAAAAGAATGCAACTCCCACGGGTTGAGATAAGAACAGTTTAGTAACTAAGGTATAACACAGATCACTACTGCTACCACCAATGATAATAATGATAAAGGAAATAACAAGGGAAGAGAATACATCATCTCAGCACCAGCCGACCAATAACTCGCCCCCCCCCCAGCCCGACCAAGCTCCGACCGATACCTCCTCCAACCCTGCAGTCCCCCAGCCCTTCCGGCTAACTCCCCGTTACATCCTGGGCATGACGTGCTGTGGTATGGAATACCTCTTTGGTCCGTTTGGGTCAGGTGTCCTGTCTCTACTTCCTCCTGGCTTCCCCTCCTCCCTGGCAGAGCATGAGGCTCACAAAGTCCTTGGCCAAACCTAAACATCACTATCAGCTCTGTTCCCAAGCTGAAAGTCAAAACACTGCACTGCACCAGCTACCAAGAAGGGGGAAAAAATGACTGCTACTGCTGAACCCAGGACACTTATTAAGTCATCAAAACAGCCTGGAGTGAGAAGGTAGCAGAAGCCTTCTGGAAAAAGAGTACGAAGCATCACTGAGGACAATCACAGGGCACAGAAACTTGACAGCTTTTATGTTCTCTCTTTTTATGTGCACACAATTAGAGAGCTATATGTCACATGTGTGAAGAGCCAAGGTGTCTGATTCAAAACTCATCAAGTCAATATAAATATGCCCTTTGACTTCAGATGAGCTTGGGATAAGCCCTCAAAGATTTTAGCATTAATGAATTTGAGCTTTTCCGACATCACTTGGATAATTTTCCAGGTGGGGATGGTGGAGGACGGTTTCAAAAGCAGGTCTGAGCCCTGTGTATTGGTTGTGATCCATCAGAGAAGACATTTTCTTGGGTCAGACAAGGACTGTTTTTCTTGTATTCTCTATCATGGTGCAAAGTGTTTTGCAGGAATACCAGCACCTATTTACCTACCAAACTTTTTGCGGCTGTAACAATCAAGGACGCTGTTGATGTGCTTCTGTGTTACAAATCAGTTTATGGCTTTTGGTCCATTGGAGAAAAGGCCTTAATTTGTACAGAGCTCTAGACATTTCTTATACCCTGTGGATATTGCCTATTGAGTAAACATGGACATTCTGCCTATGACTTCATTGCCAGTGTACAGAACGACTGGGCTATTCTGCTGATTCTCTTATGTGCCTTCTCTATTTAAAAAAAGGAACTGGGTGCCCCAAACCACTAACTTTCACAGTTGCATGAGAACATTTTTGTTGCATTAAAACACGAGCCAGCTCAGCTTGTATCACAGGTTCCAAACCCAGTCTATTTTAGGGGCAAGTAATGAAAATGCTATGAGGTCCCATGAGACTGCCTTTGCCCTGCTGTTACCCTTGGCCCTGGCTCTCACTCAGTTGCAAAGAAACCGGTGCTACTGCTCTCTGACAGTAAAGACTGGTATAAAGATCCTGGAGCACATTCACTGTGGAAACTACACGAACAGAAGGAAGAAGGGCAGGAGTGTAGAAGATGAGCTATAAAATTAGAGAACAACTCAGGTGCCATGTGAGCCATCCCTCTGTCACTCCCCTTGTTTCCTTTTCTTCCATGCTTTTGCTTTGTTATGTCTAAAACAGACCCCTTTTGATACTGATTTTCAATCTGTAACACCATGAATTCCAGATATCGCCTTCTCCAAGTTATTTGGGCTTTTATACTATTGCATTGATTAGAAGGCCAGAGATATCACTAAATTATCTGCTCTGATCTCCTACATAATAGAATTAAAAGGCCTTTTCTAAAGTGTTTGAACAACAGCACCCTTTTGAATGACAGCTCTTACTACTTTTTTTTTTTATTTCTAAGATGCCATGAATAGAAGTTTCCCACAATTCTTGGTAAACCTTCCCCAAAATTATGATGTCCACTATGGAAACAATGTATTTTCTGGACAAATCCAGGTCAGATTTAGCTTTCATCCCCCAGTATCTAAGAAATCATTGTTTGATTGACTGTTGAAGCCCCCTTTCTCTTGCAAGAGTTTCAGAGCTTGTACTCAGCTCAGGCCCTGGCAAGAGAAGGAGGCAGGAGGCTCAGGCGACAGGCGTGCTTTCCCTGTGATGCTGTTGTAGGCAGGGTGTCACACAGCTTTGTTCTTCACTTGAAAGTCTTATTTTTATTTTCTGATTTTGTTTTTGCTTTTGAGAGATAATCTCCGTTATCACGTTCTTTCCTGTTCAATGCTTTTTAATGCATGTATCTTAGGAAGGTCCCTTATGCTCTTGTGTGAATTCCAATTGCTATGGCTCATTTTAATTTCCTTTAAGACCCTTGGCCATTTTTCTGTTGGGAGTATAGCTGGCTCCCCTTAATAGAAGTTTTGCTATGCAGAGACATGAAGCTTCTGTGCCCCAGTTTTGAATCTCTGAATAAACAAGACCACTCTATCTCATATATTCTATGCAGTCAAATAAAAAAGAGATGACAGAGCCTAAAGCATGGGCAAAGTTGTGCTTAACTCCAATATGTAAAACAAACAAAAGAATTTGGGATATGTGTCTACAGAATATCAAATAATTCAATTTTCAATTTATTTTACTTTTTCTTAGTTTGGATGCTTCTCTGTATTGGTGGTGAGGCACATGTAAGCATCATGCAGCCATATATTTAGTCCAGATAAATCTTGTTATACCTGGAAATTTTCATCAGAGGCACAATTAGAAGTAACGGAATTAGATAGCAAAGAATGATGCTGCTCAAACTAATCTCAAGTCAACCTCAGAGGATTTGATCTCAACGCTGCTTCTGAAGAATACTGTTGCCTGAGCATTAGATATTTTTCAAGCAAATGGTACTGTCTGACAATACCAATAGCTATTTCGAGTGTTTTCTCATGTGTAATTTCTTTTTTTGCAGTTTATCATATCAAAACAGTTTGAATAGAGAGAATAGCCATGACTTTTCCATTTAACCAAAACCTTGTTTTCTCTCATTTGTTGCCTCTAATCATGACACAATAAAGTCAAGTATTTTGGAAAAGGCCCTTCCTTTCATTGCGTGTAACATCATTAGGGACTGTGTGACTAGGATATCCATGTCTGAATAGAAATAATTAAAAAATACAATTCAAGTATTTTATGCCTGGGAAAAATCCTGGGATAAATTTTGCCTTTCTCTGTGTGAGGAGAGGAAAATTAAATTGGGCAAAGGGTTCAATAGCAATTTAGAAAACTGTATCCAATCTAGTGCATGGGACAAGAAAATGGAAGTTTCCAGAAGAAAATGGAGGTTTCCAGGGTACTCTGGAAGACGAATCAAGACAAGGTCCCCCCCCGATGTGCTGAGAGGTACATCTGCCCTTGCTGCTGTATGCCCTGCAACAACTGCAGTGGGTACTTGCAGATGGCTACCAGGTCTTCAAGAGTCTCTCTGAGGTCTACAAGGGACAAGCCATGGTACATATGGTACTCATCCAGCTAATGCCATCAAGCCTACCCAGCGGTGTAGGCAGTTCAGAAAGAAAAAGGATTCATTTTGGCTTCCATGGGTGCTGCAAGTCTTAATAGCAGGGAGCTAAGTGACGCATGCCTATTTTTAATAGCACACACAGGGCTGTGGGTTGTGTATTGCCAATAGTGAAGCTATTTCCTATGGACAGCAGTGCACTAGAATAATTAGGGTCACGTTTGCTCAGTTCTTGGGGTAAAAGTTATGTGATTTGAGACCTCATCTTTTTACAGCCATATGCCTGCCTGTGCATGATGAACGAGTCAGAAGGCAGATGTATTGCTCTGAAGCACCTATTCCTTATCTACAGGGGTGCAAGATTGGAGTCTATGTTTATATTCTCCAAATCCACATCTAAAATATTGTTATAGGTGCCCCAAACCAGAAAACTGAATATACATCCTTTGTTCACCAACAGAGGCCGCATTCACTTCAGTGTGTTATTTATGATCTTTGACTTCCATAGTTGTCTTGCACCAGAGCAGAAGAGAAAAAAGTGTAGCATACCCCAAATCCCTGAGATCTCATCAGGAAGGAAAAGATCACAGTGCTACTGAGAGCAACTTAAATGGGTCAAAGTTAGGTAGAAAAGATATCTCTTTGGGAGCCTTCAAAGCAACTGTTTCTCCCCAGTGATTTTATAAGGAATTTATGCACTTATTTACTTTATGGGGGCATCTTCACCAGCCATCTAAAATTTAGGTGCAAATTAAGCACCTACATTCCTACATACTATATGCAGTGGTGACTGGCTTGGAATAAAGAGACTTGCAAGCGATTGAATAAAACAGCCTGAAGGATGTACAAAAGACATGCATATAAAAAAATACAGATAGTGGATGTTACAGTTATATACAGAGATTCCTAAGGCAAAACCAGCTGCAGCATAAATGCTCACAGCAGCCAGGAATATGAACACTCAGATTTGGAGTCAGGTTGGACATATATTTCTGCATCCTGCCCACGGGGACGGGCAACACCAAAGTTCTTCGCAATGCTATCTGATATTTGTTAAGTCCAGATAAAAGGGAGGGGTTTGAAGTTGGGGATTCTACCCTGCTCTCTCATGCTCAACCCCAGTGCTGCTGATTTCATAAGATATCCAAAGACAGATACTGGAGTAGGAAGGGAAGAACATGCCTCAAGGCTACCGAAATGTTCTCAGTAATAGGTTAAAAATGTGAAGCATTTAAAGTGTCTGATGTTCCCTTTGATATTCTCCAGGCGATTTCCTTAAATCAGCTTCAAATTTTCCTCATTTTCAGCTTTAAAACAAGCAGCACCACAAATGATTAAAAGAAACAACAACAAAAAATAAACACACACCCAGATGGTAACTATTATCTGAGCCAGAAAATAGAGACAAATACATCCACTTAGGGCAAACTAACATATTGTACTATATCACTATGATGTACTGTAATGGGATATGATTTACATTAAAACTTGTTGTGAATTAGAGATTTAACTTATGGCCTTTCTCCACAAATTACAACAACAAACAAGAGCACAAAAATAAGCTCTAATAACACAATGCATCCCATCACCATTTGCTGGATTATTTCTAGACCAAAGCCATGGATAAAATATTCAAAAGTGCAGGGTTGTAACAGTATTCTAGGAATGTGATTTACGTGAAAATCTTTAATCCCTGTGGTCAGCAAAGATTTTATGTCAATCTTCCCAAGAACTGGGGCCTTTTAGGTGAGATTTTGACAACAAAACACTCCAGAGCAGTCAGGCGTATGGTATGACCAGGGCTTATTACATTAAATATAATGGTCTCACTTGCCCTCCCTCCATCTTTTTGCTCTATCCACCTCTTGCCTTATATAATAACCTCACAAGGTACCTATTTTAGGGACACTGTTTAGCCATGTATGTTGAAGCACCCAGCACAAAAGGAGCCAGTGAGTTGGGCTTTCCTTTGTAAATGCGACTAACATAAACAGATAACAACTTTCAGGAGTTTGCTACATTTATTCTCTGTACCAAATTGTACTTCTAATTGTATAAGATTCTCTTCCTTGCGTACTGTCATCTGGTTTGCAATGTGGTACACCTTTCAAGCACTGCAGCATCTCCTGCTGAGACAGATGCATTTTGTGAGGGATACTACACAAACATTCACATAAAGGCAACACATTTCAGTTCCCTCGTTTATATAACTGCTTCCTACAAAGATCCTAGGACTGAAAGCTGCTCTGAGAGGGAGAATGACACGGTAAGAGGATTCCAAAGATTTGAGGTTTCTTCTCCCCAAGTGACTTACCAGAGCCAAGCTCATCTGTATGCGCCAATGTTCTCCAAAGACTAAAAGAGGATGTTTCGCCTCTTGACGAATGTGCATTCAACTTTATCCACACGCTGCTTTAGCAGCTTTGCAGGAATGTAAAAAAGCTATCTAATTTCCTGTTTAACTTTGTCTAGAAACAATCACTGAGCTCATGCAAAGGCAACTTCTCCCTGCTGAATGTGTGCCTTCCTGAAAGCTCAAGACTGCGGGGGGGGGGGGGGGGAATAATGAATACCCAGCCCTGAAGTTAAAACAGTCCTGTTCCTTCCAGCTCTGCTGTGAAAAGTTAAAAAGAAAAACTCAAAAAGAGATAGTTGAGCCAGTAATTGCTAAGTAATTATGAATGCAGCACCTCCAGCAGTACTTCATGCTAATCTAGCTGCCTCGGGTACCAGCATGAAGGTTGGATCCTTACCCACATGGTGAACTAGAGATGACATTTATTTTGCTGCACCTCCTCTTTTTTTTTTGTTACGAGCTATTGCAGTTAAGGCTGGGATGGAGTCCTGACTTGTACCACGGTCACAGCCCTGTTTACAGCACAGACTGACTTAAAGTCATGTTAATATCTAGCCGTTAACAACAGGAAATAAGGAGCTGAAAAAGTAAGACCAAATTTAACTACTCATTGTCTCCTTGGCTTTGGGAAAGATCTGCACATAAGTGAGTCATGGACTTGACAGTCCTGGGGAATGGTTGGACTTGATGATCTCGAAGGTCTTTTCCAACCTAGCTGATTCTACGATTCTATTTCTGAAATGAAGATGGTAATACGAAAGTGATGTGCAGAGAAGGGAGAACAAAATCCCATTCAGGAAGAGTGTCTCAGATACCCAGGCTGGTGTGAATGCTCTGCTTGGGAAAACAGCTGAGATAGCTTCAACTTTTTTGAAACATCTGGAATTTGTGCTCACTGCCAAAGGAAAGTAAGGGAAACTATAATGAAACAGAGATAACAGTGTTATGAGAACTATGGCAGCAATGAAATGTCAGAGAAAACAGTTAACGGGAAGTAGAATACGTCAAGGAGAGATAGCATATCATGTCACCATGGCTTATTCTGCTGCAAAAGAGAGATCAAGTTTTGCAATGCTCAGGGTCAGGCAGTAATGAGGTAGGAAGGAAAGCCACAGAAGTGACTCACAAGCAGGAGGTTACAATCTTATAAGAAAACTGGAACTTCTCATGAATTTCATAGTGCCAAACAGGTTTTTAGCAATTACCCTGCAGGCTCATTTCTCCCTCATTTGCAACTGCCTAATATGCTTTTAGTAACTGCAGCTGTCCCTGAGTTAAAATAGTAAAATAAAGAAGGCAGAGATTTTTCTTGCTACCATTTTTAGCATTTGTCGTTTTTGCATGAAATGAATCATACTGTTTACTATGGTCTTTCATTTTCATCCTCTTGTCTTATACTCCAGCTGGAAGAGGGTGGGATAACCAGCACCTCCCAGCTGGTGTTAAGACAGTAAGTAACACCTGAAATGAGATGGAAAACATATGTAGGAAGTCATAAAGACATGCCATGGAGATTGGTCCTTCGCTGTTGTGCTCTGAGGGACAAATTACTGTTCAGCAGAGCAGTGGAGACCCACCAACTCTGCCAGCACAGCACCTGCTAGCCCTAGGTC
Source organism: Pezoporus occidentalis (assembly GCF_034315485.1). Lineage (NCBI taxonomy): Eukaryota > Metazoa > Chordata > Aves > Psittaciformes > Psittacidae > Pezoporus > Pezoporus occidentalis. The sequence goes on along the minus strand of NW_026915910.1, from coordinate 1,104,989 downwards.
TGAATGTAGACACTTCTGACTGCCCCGTGGCAACAACCTTGCACCTGCTGCAAGAAATTAAAAAGACAAAACCCACATAAAATCCAGCTCTCACACAGCTTCAACCATAAGCTCTTGCTTTCCCCACACAATCTATGCAAGATGTTTCTGAAGGGTTAGGAGTGATGTGCCATGACAAAGCTTCAGTACAGAAATGAACCCGCCAGGTACATGTATGCTAGGAAGTACCAGTGCCAAAGAGATAAAGAAAAGCAAAGAGAAAACAAAAAGATCTGTAAAAGAAACAGTAATGGTAACCTGATATAAAAATATCTGATGTAACTGAGGAGAGCAAGCAGGATTTAATGCATGCTACCCTTGTTGGTGCCATATAAATGTCTTGTTCTGTTCCATTCTGGTGTTATTCCAGGGTCAAGCATATTCAGTGTCCTTTATAATCAAGCTGTCAATATACAGTCTTGACACTCTACATTGATTTTCTGCCACAAGAAAGAGGAAGTTATCCCTTTGTGTTCAGCAACATTGCAGTGACTTAACATTTCTTAGATCACAGTATGCAGCACCACCAAAAAGACCAGGGCATCTTTCTGGCCCCACACATTTTATCTGCACTTTTATACATGTAAGTTCTTTAGAAACACGCTGAAATGTAATGTAGCAGTTTATTTAGTAGCAATGGGAAACTTGTGAAGCTTCAGTTTGTACCAGTAAGCTAGTTATACAAACTGTGAACTAGAGGGAAAAGGGGAAAAAGTGCCCCATAAATCCTCTTAAGAAAGATGCAAAAATGCAGGATTTCAATCAAAAAGTGTCCACAGAATAAATGACAGTAACAATAATATTTAGAACTTACATAGTCCTGCTTTCTAAATTACTCCAAGACTTTACAAATGACATCAGACTGAGCCTCAAAGTAGCTATGCAAAGTGAAGAGGAGAGTTACATGACTTGCCAAAACCAGCATAGAACACAGCTACAAAAATGTGCACTGTCTTGGTATCAAGCAGATTCTTGCCTCGTCAATTTCCCCATGAATTTTTAGCTATGAGCAGGGATGATACAAGGGCTCTCTTACCTGAACTCCTTGATACTTAAACTGAAAACAAAAGCCAATGATGCTTTTTCTCAGGAAATCTAAATCTTAGAAAAAGTGGATGTTGTCACAGCAGTTCTACAAGCATAAAAATTCCATTATCATAATTGTCACGTATATTTCTTTAGTCTGTGTTCAGACAGTATTTGGCAAGACATGTTACGAATTATGGGGAACATGTATTCAGCAGGAAAAGGAGGTGGAGGGCTGAGCTCGCACAATGCCAATGTTCTTCCATTACAGCATATTGGTTTGGGTAAAGTATGAGCCCAGCCTACAAGGAATTACCTAAAACTGGAGTAAGCAGAAGTGTGGAAGGAGCTCTGCCAGCCACCTCAAAGGTGGTACCCACAAACACAGCCTGCCCTGGTGTACACATCTCATTAGTTTTTAAATATCACCCAAGAAAATGATTCAAAGCCCTGGCAAAGAGCACAATCCAATGCTTAACTGTACATGTCACCAGAAAGATTTTCCTACCAGCTGACTGAAAGCTCCTCTTTCAGTATCATTTTCCAGCCAGAGAGATCCCTCTTCATATTTGTGTGTTTGGGTGTTTTCTTTCCTTCCTACTTCCACTTACAGAACTGCACCACACTGATTAACTGAGAGCAGCCTTGGTTTTCTCCAGCCCCTTCATCTCCTCCCCATGTACTGCCATCACATGTGCCAGCACTAGGTACATGCCAGGAAGGTAAGCAGGGTCTCCTGGCACAGGAGACAGGCCTTGCAAAGCACTGTCTTGGGCTGCCCTCTCAGTTTATGTAAGAAAATGTTACATGTGACCGTATCAAAAACCATACTCGTTCCTAATATACCTTCACCATTTCCTTCTTACTTGTCAGACAGTTTCTGACACCCTGCTACATGCAAGTGAAATGAATTGGTCTGTTACTTTGGACAATAAATCCCAAGGAAGCACCTTTAAATTACTTTCAATGAAAAGTTTATTACCATGCTAAATATTTGCTTTTTTTCAACTTTATTTGCTAGCCTGAAAGCTTATTACTTGCTAATACCACCTCTTTAGGGAGCTGGCTGGCTCACAGTCTTCTTCTAACAGGATCCCATAAGTCTCTGGATAGTTGTCATAGGTGGTTACTGTGTCCAAAACAGACAGGGGAAGTCTTTGAGTAAGATACACACAAGAGTAAGATCCATCTGTCTGAACAAGATCCAGTCGAGCTGTTTCAAGTGATTACAAGGTATTTCAGAGATATTTAGCAGCCAATTTTACTTGGCTTGTGGCTAAACTTTGAGATCTTCTTCTTAAATAGGAAGATTTCAGATCACAGAGTTTTAGAGTTTTGCTAAACTATGAAAATGATGGAAAAAAATTGTAAATGTATATATTGAATAAAATAGGAGCACACACTAGTAGCACGGGATACATGACTTTTTGAACTGCTAACATAAAAGACGTGCGGCTTCCCCTAAGGCTCTTCTGTTTGGATCAGGAGGATGCTGGCCCCAGGTGCGAAGTTACCCATCCTGTCCTCCCTGAGCTCATTTCTCATTCAGTTTTTTGGCCTAAGCTGCAGTTTTGATCACATTTCCATTAGGCATCACCGATTGTGAGCACCCATACATGCTGAGCAGCACATTAAAACTACTTCTTAATGTCTCACTATAAAACTTGCTTTCAATATCAAACAAAACATTAAAGATCCATTATTTCTCCATACCAGCTAAAGACTTTTTAATGAGATTAATTACAAGAAAAGAAGAACGTATTTTTCAGAAGATCAGTTGAATAACATAACGCCTAATGTTTAAGAACTTAAAATAGCATCTATTAGACCTGATGTTACTTGAAAAATGTCTCCAAATACTTACAGTATTTCACATTATTAAACTGGACACATTCTAAAACTGCCAGAAATAAAACTTCCCATTTTTCTGTTACGTGTCTGTTAGAGCTCACTACGTTTTTCAGAGCTCTAGAGCTTTTGCATGTCTCTAAGAAGCCTATATGCACCCTGAATGGAAATTACTTGATTCTGCAGAAATGCGTAAATAAAGTGTCCACCATGATCTATACATAAAATCTGAGATAAAGCAGAAGTTATCAGCATTAACCTCTCTTGTTCTGCTCGCAGGAGTCAGCAAATGAGTGTTTTAAAATGGCCGATGGCAACAATTTTCCTGTATAAAAGACCAAATAGCTGATGGGGGGAAGTGAAGAAAGAAATTATTACATAATGAAATCAAAAATACTATATGCAGGCAGCAAGGAAAGAATACTTGTGAATTTATTTTTAAATCTCATTTCAGGTAGGGAGAAAAGAGACCAAGGAGAGTAAGCACAGGGGAGATGATGCCTCACATGCCCACTGGATCTCTTTGACGATATTACATCCTTGTTTGACAAGGAAAGAACAGCAAAGATTAGCTATCTGGATTTCTAACCCCCCCGACCTTGTTTCTCACTAAAGGTTAATGTCTAGGAGAGGAAGAAAATTGACATAGTTCTATAAAAGCCTAAAGGTAAAAGACAAAGGGCAGTCTCAAGTGGATACTTTTCCAGCTATAAAAAGCTGTTGCAGATCAGTGGAGGCAGCAAGACTTACTTTTTTCTGCTACTTTAATTATTAATAGAAGCAATCTTTATTTGCATGAGGAGTTCTAATTTTTCCAGAAATGCTAAGTGAGAGGCAAAGGAAATTATTAACGCTGAAGGACTGTGATAAATCAAACACCTGAGCATAGGGAGCTTCAGGCAAAGCAGCAGGAGTCTCTGCGACAACTGCTGGTAAAAAAAGATCGAAAGAAAGTAGCCTACATCCTGCATGCCCAACTAACCAGAAGAGGTGGCTAACTTGGCTGCTCTTGTCAAGATACAAAGCTGAAACCAGGTTATATGAGGAAGACAAATGCTGAAAGGAACTAAGAAGATATGAAGCATCAGCTTGGATTCATCTAAGCAATGAAATGTGTACCTGTCCTCAAATATGAAAGAACAGCACATCTCTAAAGCCAAGTAGGAGGTTTGGCTTCAGATCTCGTGACATAGTCACAAATGATGGGCCCACTGGGCTCCCTGGTACCAATCCTGAGCCATGGAAATGCAATTCTCAGCATATGCAACTGCTTCTCCTAAGTACTCCCCCCAAAAAAGAATACATTCAAGACACTTTTAATAGATCTTCAGTATCAGCCAAGGAAAAAACCCTGAAATATTCCCTCGTCACTTCCCAATTCCACAGCCAAAGTTTTCTTCAAGGCAAATGAAAAAAAAGCCACCACAACAACAACCATTCTCTCTTATTCTTTCCAAATCAGACAGTGCTGCAAAACCTGCAATCAAATCACAAGAACTGGCAAACCTGAAGATATTTACAACATTGTGAATTACATTATGTCTCAGAGATTTAAATCCCCTGGAGAAGCATGTACTCCACAGGCGAAGTATGTCACGGTGACCTTACTTATAGAGAAAAGACAGTGCCAAGGTTGACAGGCCCCCAAATTAGAATCTAGTCCAGAAAATACATTTTTCAAATGTCCTCCTGGTTCTGATAAAAACTATCAGTCTGCCAAAGCAAGGGCTGCAAGATTATTAAAGTGCCAGCTACAATTTAGGCCCAAGATACCTAGCTGGCCATCTCTCATGTTAAATACTGCCAAGGCTCAGGGTCATCCATCCTTTGGGGCCCCCCATTTTATTCTGATTGAGGTCAGGTCTTCTCACTCCAACGACTCTGACAGCAGAGCCCCATCCCTCACTATGCTTCCCAGCTTCTTGTTGCTTTCTTATCCAAAAATGCAGTGTAAGATGGGGCCAGGTGGGCTATCCCTGCCTATTTTAATTTTCTCTCTTTATTAATGTCCCACCACTCTGTTCTGGGGAGCTGCAAGAACATCTGCTACAGGAGCAATCTTGTAGTAATTTCTACTTACTATATATGTACAGCATGCTTTATGTATTTGGTGCACAGCAGAGTTGATATGAATTGGGTCAGATTAAGGGAAACTAACCTCAATATAGTCCTCTTGAGAGGTGGGAAACAAGCTCAAGCCTTGCTGCAGTCTGGCTCAGGGGCAGACACAAATTAAGCCCTCTGCTTTTCAGGAGAAAAACTGAACTTCCGAGTGGCTGCAATTCACCTGCAGTAGTCTGATGGGATGGAAATATTTTAACTATTCCTCAGGAAAGAGAATGCGAAAGTGTGAGTAATACCACAGTGAGGACATCCCCCTTGCTGCTGTGAGCCCTGGGACCCGAGCCAAGGATGATCCACCCAGGACGAGCAGACCAAGAGCATGAGGCTGGCTGCTCACAGGGAGATGGATCCAGCCTGTCCCAGGCAGGAAAGGGGTGTCAGCCCTGGCCAGAGCCACCCTGGATACAGACCTGAATTGCTGAGCTGTCTATCATCATGTGAAAGGGGAGCCATGCACTTTGCCCCCTCCACCAACTCTGCCTTCCCCTCCACCCACTTTGCTTCAAAGCACTAATGCTTCATTTTGAGTGCACTGGACTCCTTTGTTTGACATTAAAGACTCATTCTCCCTGTACTTTCTTTTTTCTCTCCATTTTGCTTCTGTCATGTCCATTGGAAGAAATAAATCCAGTGCTATTTAGTCCTCTATATGCATTTAAAATGACATCGGAGATGATTTTTTCCAATTTGCCAGTCTAACGGATCAATTATTCACTGAGCAGTAATTTTAAAGCCATCCACTGTATAAACCGCATGTCAGGGCAGCAAGGGTTTGTTTTTCAATCAGCTTCTGTGCAAGAGCAGGATTCCTCTGTATTACAGTACTCTGGTGGCTCTTAAGCAGAGAAGGTTTGTGACGTGCAGGACACTCATGAGCACAAACAAACCCAGAGCCCTTGGGTAGTAGTGTTGGTTGGTCACCTCACAGATTAGTTGCTGTTTTAACTATGCAATGTCCATTGGAGAGAGGAGTTTTTTCACATACAGAAATATCCTGCTTGTTCAAGAAGAGCAGGAACAACAGGCAGAAAAGGAAGATGGTGAAATGGGCACAAAGGCACCTTCAGCAAGACAGTGCTGCTACTGCAGGTTTGTAACACTTCTCCTTCCAAGTCCCCTTGGAGGCCCATTTGCTTCCACACATACCTCCCCCGAAAATACAGACAATTATATATTAAAATCAGCAGATTCATGGATAAATGGACTAGAAGGCCGCCTGGTTTCATTGCAGTTTATGCTCTTCTGATAACACTATGGTGTTGCTTTGCTGATTTCCACAATACTGCTCATTTCATAGCAATAGCTGCCTAAAATCCCCCATTTCACTTTCTTTTACCCCCATTGAGCAAAACCCCCAGGATGCCTCAGGCAACTCAATCAGTGGAAAAGGGAGACAGCAGGGAGCCAGGCTGGAGGGGAGGAGGAAGCAGCCAGTGTGAGGCTGATGTGTCCTACTACTGCAAGGAGTCTGGGCACAGCAGCAATGAACATGGCTTGGAAACTGGAGGGAAACAGCTATGTCCTGCTCACTTAGTTTAGCCTCGCTTAGCCCAGTTCTACATCAGAGCACAGGTTCTTCCTTTCCTTGTGGAGATGGTGTTAGATCCTCCATGTCCATGGTGGGTTCAGCTCATAAAAGGTGAATCAGCCTTCTGCTCCTCACCTCACCTTCTATTACACAGTCTTCAGACTTAGGGAAAAAAGTGGCAGTAGAGACCATAGTGTCATCTCCATCAGACGAAATTCCACCCTTCCCAGAAAGATTCCCCGTAAGGAACCTGTAGCTGATTTTTAGCCCAAGTTTGTGGAAGAGGGAGCTCTCACACACTGGAGAAGGCAATCACAAAGCTTAACAGAAGCGGAGCAAAACCATAATTTAAGATGCAGTGAAGAAAGAGAGGAGACAGTCCCCAACTGTGAACAGTTTGGGTACTTTTTTCCAATTTTACTATAGGATGCAGCAGATGACTCCAGTGCTATTATTTATTGAGAAGTGTCCCATGTGCATGGCAGGGCTTTGCAAACAAATGAGACAGTGTCTGCTCCAAGCCAAGACACAAACAGTTTGACATCTGAATACACTAGAGACAAGCTCTCCGCGAAGTGGTGTGGATATTTTCAGAGATCATTGCTGGAATTCTTAAGGGAAACTGGGTGTTTGCAGGCAGAAGGTGTTTCATAGAGAGAGGCATTTCTTCCTGAATACGTAATGCAAAGGAGTTGCAGCAGCAAACAGGACACAAAATGGGTAGGCAGAGGACACATTTGAAGAAAATGTAAAATATGAGTATGAAGTTGTTAACAAAGGGAAGTTAAGAAATAAACTACTAAAAGGAACTCTGAACAGAAGGCAGAATTGGAAGACAGGTTGGAGAAGTCGGTATGACAAGACTGAAGTGGTGGCTGATGCTGGCCATGGAGCTCAGTTCAGATCTGATGTGACATACAAGCCAATTGTGTGATGGGTGAACACCCCCTAAGACCACCATGATGATGGGCTGGTAGGCTTTGCTATTCATAAATCTGTAACTGCTTTGGACAGGGTAATACATGGGAACATAAATGCCACCAAAAGCCACATTACAGTTTAAGAACCCTCTGGAGACCAGGATGTCATTAATTTAATCTGTATTTAAACAAGGACTATGCGGAGAATGGCTCGAGAGCCCTGCATCTCACCACTTGACCCACAAGAATTTGCGCATCTTGAAGCAGTCAGGCAGCAACCTCCAGCAGTTAGGGAGGAGGAGTTAGGTATTGACAGCCCCTCTCTTGAGTCTGAGTCTGGCTTCTTTAAACTTCAATTGAAGATGGTGATAGCAAAGGCATCCCTGATGCCTCTCCACACACAACAGTTCTGTGCCAAGTGCTGTCCATCCCATGTCCCGGGAGTGATGTGGTAGCATCAGCCTGAGCTTGTCTCCATGCCCAGACCCTTTGGGCAGAGGAACCGCAATGACAAGGACTCCAGGGAAGGCATTCAGGCTCTTTCCTCAGAGGAAAGAAGATGCAAGTCTGAACAGTGGTTTGTATGAGGTCTCCATAGTCCTGTTCCGCAGAAACCAGTGCTGTTTTTGTGTCACACAGTACACCTTCACCAAACCTGGAGTAGTTAGCTGGGCAGAGCAGCAAGTACCACTTGCAAACTGCACAAGCAGGAACAAAGAACTGTATGGCAGAGCGCTGATGGGTCAGTATCACCCATGTGAGACAAACAAGAGGACAACATGATACTTCCTGGAGCTCTGCCGTTGCAAAAGAAGAAATCTGGGATAGCCAAAAATTAGTATGCTTCAAAAGGTGTGTGTAAAAGGATACACACTGTCCTGGCCAGACCCCAAGTGCTGCAAAACACTCCCTCCCCAAACAATAACCTATAAAAGTGAGGAGCCTCAGCACAAACCCACTGATCCAGATCCCCTCCGACTGCCCATGGACAAATCAGCACAGCCAGTGTGACCATCAGCCTCAACCCAGCAACGTTACAGAGCTATTGAGACATGATTCCTGATGTCTATACCAGCATCAGTTTGTTTATACAACCCCCTTGCTATTATGCAAAACCCTTTCCATTTTGGAATGACCGGGTACTCGCAGAGGGGGGAATCACTGTGCACAGTTAAGTTCTTTCCACAAGGTCACAGAGGACAGAGGCGTGATGAGCTAGCAAGTGTCAGAAACTGCTTGGCAACTCCTCGGCCTCCAAGTCAGACCACCCACTTCTTTCTGAAAGAAGCTACTTTTGCAATTACTTCTTTCCAGCAAACTGCCAACCCTCTGAGAAGTAACTCTCAGAGTTAGTTGTATTTGACAGGCCCTGACGTGGTGTCGATGTGTGGGGAAGTGCAGGCAGGCCCCTGCCAGCATCTACCATCCACGAAGGACCCACTGTTCACAGGATGCATTATCAACAGCACAACCTCTTTAACCCCATAAAACTGAAACTAAAGTACAGGAAAAGAGCATTCTCTCAGCAATGAACTCTTCTGAAAATGCATGTAGCCTTAGCTCTCATCTGAATTTGGCTGGTGTGTTTATTAGCCATAATGCATACAAATGCATTTGGCTGGAGAAATACAGCATAAACCATTAGCTCATCAGGCTGTAGTGGAATGGGCTACGCTATTAAGTTATCTCAATTAGCAGTTCTGCTCTGCCTGTGTAGTGTGCTCAGGCTACCACAGCTCACCTCATCATCTCCAGGGCTCTGAGGGTTTCAATCATGGGTATGGGGCTTCAACTTGAAAGAGCTTCTTCCTTGCTACTCTTAGCGATCTATGAAACCAAGGGTAGAAAAGCTCACAAACTGACCTCCAGCTACCAGCCCATCTGATGAGCTGTGTACTACAAACTTTGCAAGGAACTGTTCTTTAGGGTAAAAAACAAAGTGCACGCTCTTTCCTGTCTATGTATCAGCAAAAAAAGCTGCATGTCACAGAGGGAAATCTGTTTATTTGGCTGGGCTTTTCCTTCCTTTGCGATAAGAATCTTTGATTGACACAGGGAATTCCTAAATGTCAATACATGCTTTCAAATGCATGGTCCACTTCAGTGTCAATACAGGGAATTGACAGGATATCCGGTATTAATGAGTACTGACGTGTGAACACGTGTACACACACAGAGTGATGGTGGAAACCTGATGGCGTGAAGCTTTGAATAAATGTGCCATGGAAAAGAAAAAAATGGTATTTAACACAGAGAGAAATTATTATGTGTCTTGTATCTTGCTACATCAGGAAGACGTAAAATGCATTGCAACCCAACAGTGACTTTCCTCCTCCACATTTAAATGACCTCAGGGGCTAAGCCCCCACCAATCTAGAGTTAAATATAGCTTAAATAGACAAATGAAATGCAAAGTAGGCTAGTTATGTACAAAAGTGTTGAAGCTGCCCAAAGGAAGCATGAACCAAAACCTGTATGTGTGCTCAGCTCCTACCATTCTGACTGAGGCCAATGCCAAAGCTCCCTGACTTCAGCTAGGCAAATCCTACCCTTGTTTTTTATTTAAGCAGCAAGATTTCTGTACTTGCTGGGGACAGAAAGAAACAAAACAGAGAATAAGAGCTCCCCTAATATACACACAGTACAGCTTGTTCCTCATTTTATGGCGGTATATCTGGAAGCAGGGAGAGTTCTTCTGATGGCCAAAAAATATCTTCCATTCCCTCTCATTTTGGGGCTTATTTTGGGCTGGGGAAAACATGGCCAAGGAGCTTGGCTGAGCAAACACCTTCAAGCACTTTCTGATTCAGTCATGGTGCTGCCTTCCCAGACCTCCAAATCCTTTCATGCGTCATTTATAAATAATCCTATCCATTGCAAAAGGCAGCAAGCATCGTCTCAGTTTTGTGCTGGGAGAACTGACCAGCTCCTGGCCTTCCGCATTGACCTGGCAGTTAACTCGAAGCTGGTGCTTGCCTGGAGCACTCTCCTCTATGCTCCATTTCATGCAGAGAGTAGAGACAGCCGACAGTTTTCGCTTGGGTTGGCTCTTTCCTTTTTTTCATTTCTAGCACTGAGGGTGGGAAGAAAGACAACTGGGATTCGGGTTCACAAGCCAGGCCATAAGTAAGTGTACTCCCACAACACCACAGGAGCATATGCAAGTGAAAATGAGATGGTGAGCGATGTGACAAGGCACATCCCAGAGCAGCTCCTTCCAAGTACATCCACGTGCCCACTACATGGTTTTGCTTCTGCTTCTCTGAGCTAGCCATACTACAGCTGTGCTAGCTCGTTTGCATTTGTATTTACAAAGCAAACTTAGTATGACATTAAAAGTCAGCACTGAAGGAGACAGAACAGGAGAGGACATGCTGCCCGGTTGTCAGCCTGCTCCTGGGTAATTTTAGTACTTTCCTTGAGCACCTAGGTGGCATGACGACGTCAAACTGTGCCCACCGCTGTTAGCACAAAGAATTAAGTACATAAACAACATTAGCTGTAATAGTGTTATAATGTACGTAACCTCTTACTAGGGAATTGGAAATTTAAGCTGATGCTTTCTTTCGCAGCAGAGGTAGGAAGCCAAGACAACATGTTGGGTGGTGAAAGTTAGGAGCGAAAACGAACAATTTTTTTCAGATGCTTACTGCAGAGTGCCTACAATATTGTACAATAATAAGCTGAAAATACAGACTTTATTTCCCTTTGGAATTCAAATGCTTGTACATCAACAGGGCACCTCTAATATCTAAGTAATAAGCATAGCTGCTCTGTAAGGACACTCTTGAAACTCAAATTCCCTCAATACAATTTCAGATTGAGAGTGTGAGCTCAGGGAAGGAGAACTTTATTACATTTCATAAGGTTCTCTTAAGCATTTTCTGAATTTAAAGCTAAATCCACAACCACCAGTGGGAGAAAGTACTGCACTCTTCTTTAAATCTGCATTCATTTATTTGATACACTGGACAAAGTAAAATTGCTTTTATTATTTCTGCAGACCTTGAATGTTACGTTGAAGAGTTCATGGAGGCTGAGAACAATGACTGTGCAATATATATTTGTAATCCAACTGTTGAGATGTTCTGATTTGCTTGCTTTACTTTGGTACATATAATACACTGGCAAAGCTGATAAAAATGGTATGTTTTCCCTTTCTTCTTGATAGCTGAATATACCAGGCGTGCCTGGGCAAAAAGCATTTGCTACACTGGTCGAAGGATCCAGGTACAGTACAGTTTGCTGGCCACTGGGTTATGAGATACGCAAGGCAAGCTGCCCTGGTGAAATGCGTGCCCACGCAGTAGTAATTGAAGAGTTAATGTCTTTTAGTCATCCCTGGATGAGTGCAATAATTCTGTATCTTCTCAAATTTTAAGATTAAACAAGTTAGGAGCTAAAAGCAAACAAAATGCCTACTCAAACAGCAGAGGCCCCTCAGGATTCCCTAAATAAATACTACTGTATTTCATACCACCACCTCCAATTGCACTGAACCTCTTATTTGTTTATGGTATCCCTGGTTCAAATGGCAGAACCTCCAGATCCCATTTAAAATGCTGAAGAGGTCACTTAGAACTATTGACTGAACACAGATCAAACCATAAAAGAGACTTTGTAATGAAATAAATATTTACTAATCAGATTATCTACCCAGAGCAACAATCTTTGTTGGTAGGCTGCCATTTATTACGCTTTCAATCAACCCCGTGGCTTCTAATAAGCTGCGTTTTCATGTTTTTCTTAATATAGAACTGCTTGTCATTCAGCATTGTACAATGCGCTCTGCTGTGCTCCGGGAGAGATGCGATGCCCGGGGCAAGGCAAAGGCTGTCAGTGACGCCGCGGAGCCGCTTGGCTCTCTCTTCTTGCTGGCTTGCCAGGGGGAGCGGGCAGAAGCCAGCAGCACCGCGGCTCCACGCCAGGACCACCAGCGCCCTGCAGAGTGTCTCAGCAGAGGCCAGGGTTCCATACAAAAAACCATCTCTAACAAATGTGTTAGGTCGGTTTAGAGATGCAAAGGGGAAAAAATGACTGCTGCTGAGAGACTCCTTTTACCTGTGCAAGGATGCAAGTGCTGTTATCCACACGTGGCAGGCACAGGCTGTTAATTAGGAAAATGAATAAGAAGAAAGGTTTCATGAGGTGCACGCATAACCATCCAGGTGCTGCTCTGTGTAAAGCATGCTGAGAAAAATGAGCCCTTGCAGAGTTTGAGGAGATGGATTATCAAAACCACACAGTCGCACTAACAAGATATACACATCTGCTCTGCCAGTACACTTAGGATGCCTGTACTGGTGAAACAGGGAGTGAGGAAAGTAAGCGCTTGACTGCGTACATTTCTGAGGTAAGAAAATTTATTAGGTAAGAAAATACCTGAGATTTAGTATTGGTGCCACATCCACAGTAAATGCACCCATCCATTACCCATCTGCTTGCTTGAGTTGGAAGATGCAAAACAGGCCACCTGAAAATGTCTAAAGACACAGACCTGCTAAAAAAATATTTCCTATCAAGATATAGCAGTGCCTACACAGATAACTTACTATTTTATGCACCCACAATTAGCAGTTTCACAGAAATTCCCTGCATTTCTAAATCTTAAACCTCTGCATATTAATACTGCAGATTACAGAATGTGATTATGCATTTTCATTTGCATTTTATACTGCATTTTAATACTGCAGTAAGCCAGTGCAGATTGAGAAGCACAGGCTGAAGGCTATAACTATGTCCTTAACTCACCGCTATGTGCGCAAAAAATCCTACAAGCTCATCAATAGTTAATCCATCCTATGAAAAGTGCCACAGTACATTGACAAAATTAGAAATACAAGTTTGTTATTTTAATGAGTCACTGACATCTGCAGCTTATTCTTAGTTTTCAGCCGAACTCCCCTCCTCTGACATCATGACACATGTGATTTTCATTTGATTACTGCTCTTAAGCATTGGCTCAGTCCTGTATATTACTCTGACAGCATTTCTCCTCATTCATTATTTAACAATAACTTTTGCTTACCAAGCACATTTCAACACAGCTAACTAAACTAAAAGCATGTCCTAATCCTTAATGAAGTCCAAATGCTTCTCCTGGGAGGCAGGTAAGTATCATCATCATTTTCTAGACAGGAAAGCAGATATTAAGTAATTTGCCAAGGTCATGCAGCCTGTCTGTGACACAGGTTGGGGAAAAAAAAACCTCTCGGGAGCTCTGACTATCTGTCATCAGGTGTAAGTAACAAACTTAACCAGCTCAGGCTACTCCAGACGCAGAGCAAATGCATGGGGAGAGAACATGAGGGCATGAGCAGGCATGAAGAACAAGGTCCTGCTGTGGGGTCATCTCATCACTGGAAGGCTGTGAGCCTCCTCAGTTGGCCGACAACAACTTTAGATATCAGATAATGCTGAAACAAGGCAGTCCAGTGCTCTGCTGGGGAGCCCAAAGGTCTTGAGATATTAACAGTGGATTATTTTAAATCCTGCATTTCTCAGTCTCTTTTCAACTCCATGTTTTTAACAATGATGTTATTTAACACATGCCAGTATGAATAAGTTTATTCTTCGTTCTAAGCTGCTCCTATAAAAGAAGCTTGTGTTACACAGACTGCCTATAATTCATTAAGCCAAATTCCCTTCCATCTGGAGGCTTATACAGTTGTTGAAAAGCTGTCACTATAACCTATTGTCACTGCAACTTTTTTATGAACCAACCTACATTTTTATGTCAAAATTTATCTCAACAACTTTGCAGTACTTACTTTCAATTATTCCTATATCATGAGCCTTTAGGTAATGCAGCATTCAAGATCCCAGGATAAACTAACTCTGGCTCTGTTTATACTGAAAATAAATATGGTCTTGTATTTTAAGAAGAGCTACACAGAAGGAGACACAGCTTCATGTGCACATCCCAGTGGATGCACGAACCAATGGCATTTATTGATTTCATTCACCCCCAAATGAAACAATCATAAATAAATGTAATACTCTACTTTAGAAAGAACAAATGGCTATGAAAAGGGAATTCTTCTCAATGAAAAAAATGAAATTAGGCTGTTCTCATTTCGTTTTACAAGAAAAAGGTACATACACAGGTAAATTCTGCACATTCCAAAGGGCAGATACATAAAATGATGCACAGAGGTAACAACGCAAAACACCAACAGCAGCTGCTTTGTCTCAAGACACAATTTATTGTAAGACATGCTTTCCTCCTAGCATCCCATCCTCTGCCAAAGCCACCTGATACGGAAATCGAGATTAAAAATCCAGCATGCAAGGAATCAAAACTTCCTCTGTTCTGGCCAACTTGGGAAGGGAGCCTTATTGACTGAGACTCCAGCAGCCAGGATGTGGCCCTAGTCCTATAACTCCACAGTAAAACCCTTCGGAGCACCTTTTCCTGACCTTTCACAATGGCTTTACAATGGATTATGGCACTGGCTATACTAGAGGGTTGTACTGGCATAAGCTGTACCGGTATGACCAGGACTAATTCTGCAGCAAAGAGAAAGCCAGAATGCTAACACACAAATTAGAAACAACACAGAACTATATAGCTCACAGGTTTTGGCATGCTACTCTATCACAAAATTAGCCTAGGGTGTATCTGTATTTGTAATATGGCTTCATACCAGCATCACTGTTTTCTAGTAAAATAAAAATTGCAACCTGAACTGGCACGGTTGAATCAGTAACATTTAAGTCTTGACTAAGCTCTTGAATTAAAATACTGTTTCAAAAGACAGTGAAATACCAGCATTTTTTGGAAGCTCAATGTTGTCCAACTGTTGTCCAAGCTTAAAAAGCAGGACTGGAAAAGGAAGTGTCAGTTTTGGAAGCAACAAAGATCAATGCATCTTCAATATGGTATATCTGGCAAACTGCTGTGCAGCAAAATAAAGCATGATACAGAACTGCTGCAGCAGTCTTGGACCAAACCTCATGATTCTTACTCATCTCATACTAAAGCAAAACTCTATCTGATTGAAATGATGGAGAGAAGCTGAGCTGAGTAGGAACGGTAGGGTTTGGCTCATGCAATACATATACGTATGTTCTGTTGGTAGCTCAACTGCAGACCATACGAGTAATTTAAGATTTTATTTCTTTGGTAGAAGTATGCATGTTTGGGTGGAGAACAGAAACAGATGGAATGAAAGCAATCGCTGTCAGGTCTTATGGTCAGAATCCTTCTGAATACAGACACAGACACCCTCACCATGTACTATATTTTCTTCTTGCAGCACCTATCGCCCTATGTGCCGAGTACCAAGGCAGTATTTTGTAAAGCCCTACACAGATAAACAGCAGCAGGATGGCCTTGTATCCCTGCACCTTAACTGAAAGGAGAGAGGACTGTTTAATCAAATTTTATTGACTGGACACTATTAAATGGTCGAATAGTCTACAAGGAAAAAGCAAAAGCTCAGTGGCTTAAATCTTATTAAACTAGGCTGGACTAACACTGCAGGCCCTCATTTTATCAGAAATAGGAACAGAAATTCCTTAAGTCTATGGATCAGTGATATCTGCTTGCCATGGCATTGGCCATGAGTTCAAAGGCCTTTCGCCTTGTGTTGACTTGGGCTTAATTGAGATGTTTTTGGATCCACTTTAAATGCTGAACCTATAGTAGTCATTTCAAGGCCTGATTCAGCTACAGAAAAAACAAGCAGGACTGTATTTGTGATCATGTGGGTACCGGCAGCATGCACACACACCCCTTTTGGCCTTGTGATAGTTCTATAGCCATGCAGACTCTTCGTTTCTGTTCTAGACCCTGGCACCGGACATGTCAAGGGTCTGCTTGGTTTCTGCATTGAAAGGAGTAGGAATAAGGGAGGGAAAAATATCTCAGTGATCTCAAAAGTGCATCCTCCTTGTTTCTGTTTTTGGGACTGAAGCGCCCTCAGTTTCAGTCCTAAGGAGTTATGCTTCTTTCCCTTTTAGCCACGTACTAATACAAAGATGAGCACAAAGTGCCACAAGCAGTTTTTCTCTTTCTTTCCTCATCCAGAGGATCTCTAGCCAGCATAATCCGAGCAGTTTTCTTACCTTCATCTTGACATGCTGTAGCTTGCATGCTGCGGTCTCCTTTCAGGTCCAATTTTCATAACTCCAACTAACAACAAAACTGAGAGGATGCCAACAGGAGGAAGAGAAACAAACAGATTAAATCATCTATTTAATATGCTCCTAGTGAGCTCACCACGTCTGAAATAGCAGTGTTTTATAACAGGTATAATCTTGATTTAAAAGCTGCAAACTGTGTTCTCCATCAGAAGAAAGTTCATGGTTCAGTCTGGCACCACAGAAGGTGTATTCGCAGGGAGCACATGGCCAGGAAGCCGAAAGGAGAGAGGTAACAGCATGATGATGTGTAATTGCTCTCTGTTAATAAAGGAGGTAAACACAAAATGAAGTTTGCTCAATAGCAAATGGCCATGACCTTTCAGTGAATACATGGGCAGAAAAATGAAATTCTGAAAGGGCTTCCTTAGGCAGTGATGTGGATCAAAATTCCAACCAGTTTTTAGGTAGCGCTTCATTCATTTAAGAATCTACTTCAAATAATGTGCTTCCATTGCAATGTCCAGAGTTTAGATTCAAGGAGCAGAAAGTCTACATCCTAATGGGAGGAAAAAATCTTGTCCTTTAAAACACTTCGAGGCCAGTTTTTTTATAAATAAATGCAGGTCCATGAGCCATCAAGCATCTCCCTTTAAATGGCTTAATACTCCTAAATGCCACAGGAACCTCAGCTTGGATGTAACATGCTACAGGCTGGCAGTATAGGCATATTTAGGATTATTCCTCAAGCCTTTTCCTGCTAGCTCAACTCACCACCCAAATTTTTGCATAATTTAAAATAAAAAGACATTACAAAAATCTTCTAATTAGGCTAACTGATGTTCTGTGACCACAAAACCCACAGGTTTCTAAAGGATACACAGACCTTTTTGGAAGTACAAGGGAAAAAATCCAGCAGAGGAGTTTTATGTGTGCCCTCCAGGGAAGGCCTTTACTGGCAATTTAATATCGAAAAAAACAAGATCAAGACCTTAAAGGAGCATGGGAAAGTCATCACCCATAGCCTTCTCAGTGGAACAACCTTATCTCCAAAACCATATGGCTGTTCTGTGATGTATGAAGGGGATATTCAAAGGAAATAAGATTTAAAAATTATTTTCTTTTGCTTTAATAATGATGGGAAGAAACAGTGAGGGTCTCTGGGATGATCCATGAAAGCTGGGAACTGCAGTGGGAGTTTGTTCTATCATGAGAGAATCCCGCTCCTCTGACAGTTCAGACAATCCAGAAAATGAAAGGTCCATTATGAAATGGATGTATGCCTTTGGCATCAGACCAAGTGGCTCCTCCGTGTGTCCTCTACAACTGCCAAGTGGAGCACAGTCCTCACAGGAATGCTGGATCTTGGGAGGAGAAACAACTGATGAAATGAGGGAGATGATTTAGAGTAGCACTGATTTCCTGTTATGCTTGACAGCCACACATCAGGATCTGGATGTTCTGAGAGAATACTGAGCACAGATTTTTTATCCTTTGCATGTTGTCTTCAGTGACTGTTGAAGGGTGAAGTCCAGAGTCCTCTGTCAGTGGGCTCTGTTAACATCTCTGATCTTTGGTGGGACCAAGGTCTCCAGGAAGCTGCAGTTCAGCCTTTGCTCCAATAAACCAAAACCTAATCTTGCCTTTTGTTTTTGGCTAAGACTATGAGATAGGCTACAGTGAAACTGTTTTGGCTTCACCAGCATTCCCTGTCCTTTGCTGCCCAACTTCATTCCATGCCAATCATTACAATCCCCACTGCAATCAGAGAGCTAAAATAAGTGCCACCAGACAAACAGATCATGAAGCACTGATGGCAGAAATAGCCCAGAAGGCAAACCTTCTGCTTAAAACTCTCCCATGATTAGGCATAACCCCACTTCATTCACACACAAGGGAAAATGCTGTGAGATTTAATTAGGAGATGGAAATGGGTAAATTCAGGAGGCTGGCAACAGATAGGTTTGTATTTCACGTGGTTCAAAGGGACTGTTCCTTGTGATGTGCCTCCACTGACTACCTGCTGGAGGAAGGCTGAGTTGGAGGAGGTGGTATTTCCCTATAAATACTCAAATATCCCAGAATGAATGAACTTGCAGGGTGGGTCACGATTTCTGCAACTGGTTTCCAAGAGGAAAAACTCCCCAGTAGAAACTGCCTGAAATGGGAGCACACCCTGCATTTTCAGAGGAGACGGCCCTCCCTTCTTCCCCCTCTCACAATAAATTTTCCAGGAGAAATGTGCAATAAACATGATTAATTCTAATTTTTATTACTAATGAGGATGTTATAAAAAGAAATGCCTTCCATATAGGTTTATGAGCTAAACGCTCTCGCTCTCATTTGCAACTGAATCAGCTCAGATCTTCAGGGCATACCATAAGCCTCATCAATTTGCCAGGTAGTTTCCACAAGCATTTCAAGTATGTTGAAACTAGCTGCTGAACAACTCTCCTCTCTGTTGCTTGGATGGTATTTGTCATTGTTTTTGCTTTATTATTGTTTTCTCTGCTAGTATTTGCTTGCGATGCCTGCTGGGGTGCTTCAAACATTGAAGACAATTTTTTAAATGCTGAAAAGAAACTAATAATCATAAATAAATAATTCTTTAATTTCTCTGAGGAGTTGTCCAGCAAAAAGAAAGGAATTGCTGAAGTAGTTCAAATGTACAAAATAAGACAGGAGGAAGAAAAATGCTTTCCAGAATCTCCCTTCAGGCTTTCTTTCAATGACTTTCAATGACCCATTGCAAGAAAACCAGAGAAACAAAAAGGGGAAGCCAAATCTGATTGTTCATTTATACTGTGAAGGTGATCTACCCAAGTCAAAATGCAGGCTTGCTGTGTAAGATGGAAAGCAAACCAAACCAAACCCCAAGATCCCTTCTGGCTTATGCTTTTACAGACTAGGTTTGCAGCCAAGCCACCAACAGGACAAAGGCACTGAGGATTTGAGGGGAAAATAAAGCAATTAAATACAGAGATGCCGCCTTCAAAAACCCTCTGATATAAAGGTGATAGGACATATGCATTATTCATATTATTTTCTTTCACATAGTTATTCAACACAGATTTTTTGTTTTCTAAATTCTGCATCTATCACTTTAAACTTACAAAACCACCCCAGACAACAAGCTCACATCAGAAGTAAAAATAGTGCCTTGCTTGGAGACTTCTAGTACTGCCCATCATTCAGGGGGACATCTGTTTACTTCCCTGCTCGAGGATAAGCAAGGATAGGACACGGGTTAAGATGAAGAGGCATTAAAGAGTCAGCTACATGAAATGAAAGCATACTTCTCTCTGACAGCTGCAGGCTGGTATGATTTTTTTTAAATCGTACATTAACATTTTGTTTAACATATCTTACATTCCATGTAATGTAGATTTTACGGCACTCAGCTCCCAGTAACAAGGATTTTTTTTACCTGTATAACAATTTGAATTATGGTTGATACACATTAACCACAACTCATCATTCGAGTTTCATTTTTCCACATCAATTCTCTGGTTTCTTACCCAACTGACAGCACAGGCATACAGTAAAGTTGAAAGGGGAAGACCTTTGCACTAACACAAAATACAAGCAAAAGAGAAACATACCCAGATCTACAAAGGCTGAACCGGAATGAGAATTTAATGGAATTTTTTTGGAATTACATTAAATTCTTCTGCACAGGACTAAGCTTATATACACAGATGACTGTGCACAAACAATTGAGTTACTGTAAAATAACAAGTAATAACCAAGCTGCAGTAACGTATCATGTGTTTTCTCTTAGTGTGCCCCTCTGGAGAAGCAAAATGAGCTTAAGCCACATGTGTACATTTGAGACTTAAGCTAACATGTTTTTCTTTAGAAGTGAGGCAGGTTATAAGAAGGCACACAGCCCATTACTGCAGCTGAGCTGATGAAAAAACCTCAAATTATGGTCCAGAGCACTGCTCAGACTCAAACTGGCTTTAAATTCCTGAGGGAGCTAAACCAACCTTGACAGAAAGCCAGAAGAACACTGAATTAGGAAGGTTTGGTATCGTCTAACTTCTTCATGTAAAAAAATCCTTCATTTAAATAAGTTTGCCTACCTGCAGTCTCTGTATTTGCAAGCTCTTCAGCTTAGATGACTCTTGATTTTTTATTTAGACATGTGCCCCCAACTTGAAAAACTGTGAAGAACATCACTAACAAAGGATCTTCTTGTCACTGAAGGGACTGTCTTTCCCTTTGGAGAATGATGGCTTACAAAAATCAGTCCAAAGTAAAAAACAAAACAAAAAACAAAACCAAAAAAAAACCCAACCAAACAACAAATAACCCAAATAATTAAAATATGTCTTTCCTAACACAGGAGCTACTTTTTCATTTTGCTCAAGTTCTCCCAGCTCCACATTGCTCTGGTGACTTTTTCCATCTATTTGGGGGCCAGATCTCATTACCGAATTTCAACAAGGGTAGCAAAGATGCCTTAAGGGCTTTGGAGAGCACATTTAATTTTCCACATCTCTCATTGAGATGGCTGTTTACAGTTGGTGTTGAACAATTTTTCATTTCTTTACCAGGCAATGTACACAGAAGAAATTTCAGAAGAGTAAGTAGACCAGGGCCAGCCAAAACCTGAAATTTTATACCCTGCTTAAGGTAATTACGTTAAAAGTTCCTGAAAACACTCAATCCATTGACCCGAATGTGCAGTCTTTAAACATACATAGGGCTCTCTTATTGCTATGAACATCAGCTTCTATAAAAATGTAAATTAATATTTCAAGCTTCCAGAAGGTTTGTCAAAATATACACTAAAGTTGTTTACTATAAATTTGCAATAGTTATCTACAGCTTACATTATGTTTATACAATGTTTTTTAAATGATATTATTTAAAAATGATTGTGTTTAATTGCTACATCTTAAAAACACTGTAATCAAATTAACTCCAGTTTTATTCTTTAAGTGCCACTGAGAGTTTTCTACGCAGGTGCAATAAAACAAAGCATGTATGAGGACACTGATCAAGAAGCAGGATTATCTGGGTAAGAACAATAACAAACAAGAAAGAAAGAAAGACAGGTGAAGCAGACAATAGCAGCTGACTTACTACTTTTTGCACTTCCTGAAAAGTGAATCACCCAAAGCTGATGGTATAAAAAAGAACATTTCTGCCATTGTTTGAAGTCATTTTGCTGCAGCTTACAGAATTTATGTGAAAGAATTCTTTGTTGCTTAAAGTTGGAAGGAAAATGTTCCCATTCAAAAAATTTGCTGAATTACTAGGTTTTGCCCAACATAATCTGTTTTCATTCACTACAGTGGATGATAGTGTTGTTACTGTAAAAATACTCTTCTGGCATCCTTTTCAAGATCATGTAAGTTTTTCATAAATGTACCTCTAATAACACTGTGAGCAGATGTATTTTTATGTAGTTAAGAAGCAGAGGCATTCTTCTTACCCTGCCACAGTAACTCAAACTTTCAGGGGTCTCTGTGCTTACCCAAAAATGTGGAATGAAATCTCACTTCTAGTAAGTCACTAATACTGGGTTTTGTCTTAGTCTTAACAAACCACAATGAGAACGACAATGTAAAGCTTTAAGAGTTTCCTACCTATCCTAAAACATCCCAAATATTGAGTAAACAGTCTTATATACTGTACCTATATGAGCAGCTCCCAGTGGAGCATTGAGCAGTGACTCATATTTGGCACATCTCAGGTACATGATGTGTGTACACTGGTACATCTTCTTTCACTGTGACTGGGGGAGGTGGTTTGAGGAGTTTATTTGGTTTGCTACATTACTTTTTTCTTGGATTTCTTGTGATTATATTTGTTGCTACCTGTTTACGTTACAAATTGCAAGCCAAAAATGCACCTTGCACTGCAAGTAGAATAGTGAAGATCACCTGGCATATGGCAGGTATCATCTTCTAGCTACTGCCAGCAAATTGAGCCTTAGTGATGAATTAGAAGAAATATCCTTTGGGGCTACCTCAAATTTTTAACTCCACAGATATACGGAGGTCTTGTGGTTCTGAGAAGACTCCCAGATGGGTAAGGACTACAAATGTGTATTCAAATCTCACTCCCGCAGCACTAAATCCACACACAATGACCTTTAACTTTTCAGTAGCACTGAATGGAAGGCATATTATTACTAAATAAATATGCAGGGCAAAAGTTCTCTGTGCATTTGCAGTAAACACTGCCTGCCCAATACTGCTCTTGCAAACACAGGGTATCTCCTTTATCTTCTTGTTTGTTTTGCATTATATAAGAAGAAGCCAAACAAGCGTATACCCTTCCCAGAGGTTCACTAGATGCTATCTTACCTATGCAAATGCTTTTGCAAAAAGGCCAGGCAAATTCCAGCAGAGCCATGCTAATCACTGAGATTTTGGCACAAACCTGAAGCTTGAGGGGTATTTTTGTTTCTAACACTTATGTGCACACTGCATTTTTGCAAAGTAAAACACAGTGGAGGGTGTAAGGACAGAAAGGTGTTTGTTTAGGTGCTGCCACTTTTGTAAGCAAAACCCTAAATACTGAAAGGAAAAGGAAAAAACCTACAGTGAACTTGCATTACACTCTTCCACCCTGGAGCTGGTGGAAATGTGTGGAGCAGGAACAAATGGATTTGTTAATACAATTATTTCAAATTATTCTTATCTTGCTAGGAAATTAACACTGTGTTAGCACTACTTCCTGCTTAGCTGGGCTCATGCGGACTGGGTTTGAGTTTGAGTCACAGAACATGTCTAAGCTATGAGGATCTCTTTTCACCAAATTGAGGTTAACCACAAATGCTGAAGACCATAGTTATCTCCTCAGCCATGAAGACAGGTTGCTTACTACAGTATGAGATTACAGAGGATCCCAAATGCAATTTTGGAATTAACATTCAATATTCTGTATCTTTTTATACCTGAACTTAAAATACTTACATGCCTTTCGGTTACCATGGTGCCTTATGTAGATTACTTCACATGAAGCACCCTTAATTACAAATCATACTATGTAGCAGGTTGGGAATCCAGAAATCATGTTGCCAATAAGCAAGTAAACCTACAAAGTCATCTTAGTAGAAAAAACCCACACAGCCCTCATGTACAACATACTAGTTTGGTGGAAATTATCATAAGAACTTTGTAAAATGGCTGTATCTTTGGAAAGTGTCTGGTGATAAGAATTTTTAGGACCTTGTTTACACAAAACTATTGAAAAAGGGGGGTAATGCACATACTGTTAGAATTATAAATTGCCTCTTCATTTTGCCTCTTTTTGTTCAGCAAGGGAAAAAATTCCCCAAGATCTAACTTAAACCTCCACAAAAAAACAACCAAAGTATCCATACAGAAGAACTTTGTGTTTCTACAAGTTCTATCTGGGAAAGGGAAAACACTTCCAGGTGTAAAACTCAGTGGATACCAACTACCTGCACAGTGTTCGCAGTGGTTAGGATTATACAAGATCATAGATGCATATTTGCAAACATTACATTAGACTATATTATAACTGCTTGATTACAATTACATGAATGCCAAGATGCTTTATGTGGTTTTTATCTGATGCTATAACCAATTTGTAATATGCGGCACCATCTGAGCATAAAATGTTGTGTTAACTGCAAAACTGAGACCAAAGTTAGTTCTACAAGGACCAGCAATGGTAAAGGATACCAGTTCATTGAAATCTGGAAAATTTAGAAATCATATTTTCAGAGATGCGTGCTTTAATTCTAGGGAATAGGAGTGGTTTTGATTTCATGTACCACTGACAGAACTAAAAGAATAGCTCTGAAAATGACTATCAAAGAAAAGATTAAGAGTTTTCCACTATGACAACAAAAGCAATCCCAACCCTGCTGCCGACCTGCTCTCCAAAGTTATTTTCAGGAGCAGAAGAAGCTATCAAAACCAAACTAGAGAGTGAGAGAAAGGCGGCACTGGCTGGCATCTGAATTCAACCACCACCTTGACAGTGGACTTTACAGAAGAAGCTCTCTCTGAACTAGGACAGTGAACAGCAGCCACCTCATCAAGGCTTTTGCAGCTTGGCTCACTCCAAGCAAATCTGCAGCAACAAACTGTCAGGAACAGAAGACCCAATGGCACTACCAAGAAACAGCAAGTCTAGCTTTTCTGCAAACCCGAAAAAACATTTAGGCTTCAGCATCACTGGTTAGAAGGCACGGCACTTGCCAAAGTACTTCTGCTTAGTTTGTTTTTTTTTTTTACTTCCTCTTCCTCTCTCGCCTTTATTTTTACCACTTTATAAGCTTCAATAAACTATCCAATTCTAATTTCTTTTGATGCTTTTATAATGGCATATTGAAATATCTTTGCAATTTAACAGAGTAACATTTTTTGTTATCCTCTGCCAAATCCCAGGTTGCATAGACTATTATTTCTCAGAAAGAAAGAACAAGATCTATTGAAAAAATAAGATTATTAGTGTATTGACTACCTCAAAGGCTTCTCTCAGTGCTTCTCCTGAAAATTTCTTTCAGTTTCCTTAAATTATCTTTACATATTTATAACCTGTTGAAAAGACAAAAAAAAAAAAAAAATAAAATTCTGCAATGAATTCTAATCTGGATTAAAACAAAGTTGATTTAGAAAATATTGACCCAAGGGAAAAATAAAGTGAAATTCCATTGTCATTCTAAAGACTACATTAATAACTGTGAGAATTATGAGGTGGCATTAACAGCTGATTTTGGAAATAAGATACTTTGATCTAATATAAGTTGATTTAGACTCTGCTTAAGGTATAATCTGTATTGGAGAATTTTTAATAAAGAGGCATACAGTGTCTCCAGTGAAGAAATGGCAATGCAACAACCTTCTGATCTCCCGCTTCACATTTCTTTTTCTTCCTTTTTTAATAATAAAAAGCCACAGTGCAAGCTGTAATCACTCTGCTGTCCCTCTGCCAGGGAGGGGTCAGAAGGATGAAGAGAAATGTGAGTGACAAATCATATCAATCACATCTTTGAACTATTACTGGTAGAAATAATTATTGACATTTAGTTGACCATGCCTCTTACCTCTGGACCACAAGTGTAGAGACCAGTAGTCTGAGGGGTACAGTTATGGCACACTCAACAACAGAGAAGCTTCTAGCATCTCACACCACCTTCCTTAGCTGGAGTTTTAATAATGAAAACACAAGAGAAAATCCTGTTTACACATCAGCTCTTCCATGACCACTCATGACATGGAGTAATGCACCCCCTCAAGCACTCCTGCATACACTCTCTAGCTGCAAGAGCTCCTCCTTGGTGCAAGCGATGGAGTTGATACATCCTGATAAAATGTGTATTTGTAAAGATGCAGAGCACCATGCTATCTCTTGGGGTTGTGGAGACATGAAAGGACTGAATGTTAGATCAAAAGGCAGCAAACGCTTATGTTAAAGGATGTAGATTCTTCTGGCAACCTGAATTAAAAGAAAAGTGGATGCTGTCAAGACTATTAATGTTTAGGCAATGGAAACATTTTTGTAATCCAACCTCCTGACGTACCTAAGCAGGTAACTTTGATCTGATAGAAGTGGGTGGTTTAGGTAGAGAACAAGCGTATTACCTGGAATAAACG
Organism: Pezoporus occidentalis; assembly: GCF_034315485.1. Classification (NCBI taxonomy): domain Eukaryota; kingdom Metazoa; phylum Chordata; class Aves; order Psittaciformes; family Psittacidae; genus Pezoporus; species Pezoporus occidentalis. The sequence continues at coordinate 1,078,833 of NW_026915910.1, read as the reverse complement.
TGAAACGGACTCTCCTGGAGTATGACTGAAAGCTTTGCATCTGCTGGAAATTACTGTTTTAATTTACACAGAAGAGCAGCAGTAAATCTTCATAAAATTATAAACAATACTTCATTAATAACACCAACTCAAATGTAAAAGTTCAGTTGCTAGCAGCTATCCAGAATCACATGAGTAGCACAAAAATAATTAAAACTACTCGTGTTTCAAAAAGAATAAATACATGTCATGACCCTAAGCAGCAAAACAACATTAAAATCCATTTGGTATGTAAATTCACTCGCACGATAACAACTCACATACCTCAAAAAGAAAAGAAAAGAAAAGAACAAAAAGGGAAAAAGAAGAAAATATTTACTACATAAATTATGAAAGGAAATTCAAAGAATGCAAAAAACTCAGTTGTGTCTCTACTCATTATTTTGCTTTAATTTCATCTAACTTTGTGAAATGCCCTATGGGCGAGGGACATTAATTTCTTGCTTTTGCTGTTTTACTAATTCCTAATGGAGAATTACAAAAGAATTTCAATCACATGAATTGGAATCATGGGAAGGAATGGGAGAGAAAATTGAAGGAAACTGCAGGACACACAGAAAGCTGTAAGTAAATTAGTATACTCTAAACACCTTTCAAAAAAGAGGAAAAATGCCCATGTCACAACCACAATCTGAGCTGATTTCAGCAAGACAGAAAGAAAATAATCTGGAGGAATTTAAAAGTAACAAATCTCTAGGACCAGATGGATGTTATCCCTGGGTATTAGAGAAGATCAAGAAAGAAACTTTCGGGCTACTGGCAGACATCATGGAAAGCCTGATAAGTTCCAGATGGAATACAGAAATCAGTAAATATGGCACCAGATTATGAAGTGATATGAAATAACATTTTAGCGTGAAATTAGCAATAAATACGCTTTGTAACACAGCAGCATATCGCTATTTTGACATAATTTGACAAGTCGCAATATAAGACACAGTGTCAGAAGCTATCAAAGCAAAACAAAACAAATCTCCCAGGTGGTTTGCTGAGAGAAAAGCATTTCTTTTGCTTGGAGTTTTCACACAGAGGTTCCCAACTTCCGCCTGCCCAGGCTGGCAATGTATTAAAGTACCACTGTTTTTAATATGGCTAGGAGTCCAAACAGGAGTGCAGCCGTGCTAGGCACTCGCCCAGTGCTACAGAAGGCTATTTTTAGAAGGTCACAGAGCTGCTTTGCGGAAAAGAACTTGTATTTTCCCAGTCCAGGCCCTAGTGATTAGATTACTCTACCCAAGTGTCACTGCCTATCTGTGCAGTCAATGATGGTCCTTCAATTCTTCCTTTTTCATAACTGTAATCAGATCTCAGCTCTCTCTCCACTGTTTCCACCTTAGCAATTTCTACTTCTGAATTAGATCACTTGGAAGAAAGATGGTATACTAAATGATATTGCCAATCTTCTTTTGTTTTTCTTTGCAAACCAAGCCATTCCCAGAAATCCCCCTATTTCCTTTTTTCCTGCTGGCTTCCTCATCTCTTCACCTGCCATGGTCCCTGGTACCATGAGAATGTCACTGGTTCCATTCCTCCTTCCAGCATGGCCAAACTCTTAAACAATGTAGAGTGACCACTGTTCTCAAAAGCTCATTTGCTTAATTCATTGAAGACTGTAATAAAATTCATGTGAATTTAAGCTGAGTGACATTTATTTAAAAGGAATGCAAGCACTGAGGTCAAAGATCAAGACCTACAGCAATTTCATGTATTTCAGTGTTTGGAACTAGGAAACTTTGGCTTGCATTCATTTTCTAAGCAACTGAAAGAGGTGTTTCAGGCATGTTGTTCCCAAAGCTCCCGCTGTGGTCAGTGATGAACTGAGTCAGACCTTCACTGGGTACCCATGTCTGATTATATGGACACTATTCCAACTTTGGTGTCTCATTTAAGCGTCCAAAATTAGACGGGATGCATACGTAAAATTTGCATTTTAAAATGAGTCACAGAAAAAGACATAAAAAATAAACTTGAAGCAATTATAACAGTGGGTATAGGTGTTTCATCCTAACCCTCTACCCTAGTCTGTGATTGCTGTCATATGTGTAAAAACAATACTCAGGGATCGTGGTATTTGGCAGCAGGAAGTGGGACTATGAAGAGTCATAAAGTTACAGGGAAACAAAGTTTGACGGAAATGTAATGCGATGCACTGTGGTCTCTGAAGTAGGAAACACGTGTCAAAAATAAAATGGAATTGAACTTGACCACAAGAAGGACTTTGAAAACACCCTGGAGTAATAGCAGAATTCACTCTTGAAAACGCATGGCAATGTTAGGGAAGAGTCAAACAGCGGAATGACTGGGAGGCAGAGGGATTGGGCACCAATGTCAGACACAAAGTAAAAGCCAAAAACCAGTCCATCACAAAAAAGCACACTCAGAGTAATGTAAGAGACTACATTTAAAATGCAAGAAGAAGTTAAACAGTTAAGGTTGATATTCTTGCTCTCAAATCAGCTGGGAGTCATGGTTTTCAGCTTAATTTTGGGACAGAAGAAGGTAAGATAGGTATCCCAATGAAGTGAGTTGTGTGGCAGTAGCACTGATGGACACATGACCTAGCAGGTCACCCCGCCATTCTTCTTTTAATGTGAGCAGCTGTATCATACAATGCTACAGTATCAGGACAAAACCTACTGATGAAACATTATCCTTTCCACGCAACCTGCTAAGTCCTAGCCTTGCTTTCAGTCTGACACTTTCCTCTTTCCCCTCCCAACAAATACTTTTTCTGAAGTGAAGGTACCAGAGAGAAAAAAAACTGCTTTCAGAATTAAAGAATAATATCTATGAAAACCACTCCAAGAAGTGGAATTCACGTCGCTGAGGAAAGAAATGGAAAAAAAAAAAATCTACTTAATTAAAAAAGTCTTCAGTTCCAATCCTGACCCACTGGAAGGCACTGGCAGACAACATAATAAGGAATACATAAGGGTCAGTCAAGCTGATGATAAGCAGAACTGTGATCTGCATAAAATACCTTTTTCAGTGATGACAAAGTAAAGAAAATGTGACTGATTGAAAGAAAATGAAGAGGTTAGGTTTTACCAACCTTCTTTTCTCTCTTTCCATAGGAAATCTAGGGAAAGTTACAACTTAGATGCTCACCTACAGCAAGAAATCTGTGTTTGATGGAGAAGAAGAAAAAACTCCACAGCCATCAGGAGGTTCTGAAAATGTGAAATGCCCATGCTGGAAATAACAGTTACAGCTTCAAGACCTACCACAGGTACTTACAAGGCTTTTTTAGCTGCATTGATAAAAAAATCACACACAGCCATCCCATACTGAGCTGCTAAAATGTTTTAAGTTTGTGAGTCCATTAGAAACACTGCAAGTACTATGTAATGACTAATGTATTACGTCCTGATAATATATTCAGTGCATTGTGTCAGAGCATCACAAATCTCAGCTACAACAGTCATTCTGAGCTTGGTTACACTATGCAATATAAACTTCTCCTTTTATCAATGAAATGTTTATTCTCAGGGTACATACACGTTAACCTTTCAGATTTTCTCTACATTTCCCAATTAAAATATTTTATTAATTGTAGCTTTCTCAGGAGCCTGTAAATCTGGCAGCTGAGCATCCTTATTTATTTTCTTTCAATGACCTCTGTGTAAGACTTGCTTAGTTTTTCTCTCTGTCAGGCACCTTGGGATCCATATTTCAAGCTGGATTTTTTTTTTCTTATCTCTAGTTATTATTATTTGTTTGTTTCTATTACAGCAGCATCTTACAATCCCAGCTGGGGCTAGACACACCAGGAATACATGAGTACCTACCTCAGGAGAGTGTCTAGCTCAAAAAAATTACAGAAAAACTAAGAGACAGGAAGAGAATGGCAGAGAAAGAGATGCAAAGAGGTGTTGTGACTTGCCTGATGTGATACATCGGTAAGAGCTGCCTGGACCCAATCCTATACACTGCATGACAAAGCATATAGCAGTAAGTCCTGCAAAATCAGCACAAGAGGCTTGGTATAAGACTGGACTCATGCACAAGCAGGAATAATCACGGTGTCTTCACTTTACTGGTGGTAATAGTCCTTAGTATTATATATCCCTGTTACTATGCCAGTGCTAGGTCTTCTGTCTCCAAGAAGTATGACTCGTATCATGAGCTTTAGCCTACATTACTCTCAGATTTGAGGTGAGGTTTCCGCATTGTCTTCTTAAGCATCACAACATTGTCTCCAGAAAATACGTGAGGGAGCACAAGAACAAAAGGACAACTGGAATGAAAAGAAAAATAATGCTGGGTTGCCTAACCTATGAGGTGACTGCTATATGGTTATATAGGGAGAAGAATGAAAAAGAACTTAAGATTAGTGCATCAGCACCTTAACTCTGGAACAGATATTAAACAAAATAATTCAGAGATGCTGGGGCTGTAACATGTATCCTGTTCTTTTCCATGCTGTACTTTGCTTTAGCTTCATTGCCTTCCAGTGTAGAGTGACACTACAACCACAGAGAATTCTGCCAAAACTGCTGTTCTCCACCCCGCTGTTCACCTTGAGTTGAACATGGAGGCCATGCCACAGGGCAGTAAGGACCAGAGCAGGCCCTTTCACAGTTACTACACAACTTGAGTGATCTGCAGCAACACAAAATACTGCCTGCTGGAGACCAGCAGACTCAGCACTCTTGGGACATGGTACAGTACGTATGGCTACAGCAAGTTATGACTCAAGTTGTGCATATCCCCAGCAACATCAACCACCCATCACAAGGATGGCCCAACATACCTTCTCTGTGTCTCCTGTTCTAGAAAACTGGACTTTTAATGCAAAGTTTTGGCCTCTGACTAAGCTGTTCCAGAGCCTTGGTCCTGAATAGTTGACAGATTGTGCCAAGGTGTTGAATGAAGATGGCAGTCAACAGCTTAGCTCTTCAGGTGAAGGCAACATATCATGACCAGGAAGCTGCTGAGGGGAATCCTACCCCACTCCAGGACAGTAAAAAGCATCACTACTCACCCCTCAGCATGCTCCATGTGGAGGGCAAATTTCTTTGACCTTGTCACCATCAACAAAGATGATACCAAAGTAAACCAAGCAAAAGCAAACAAACAGACCCCAGAGTACTACACTGTATGTGCTTCCAACATAGTGATTTGCAGCACGCAGTATTTTGAGCTTCACTCTACTGTCCAGTGTGATCTGGACAGTAGAGGGAAGGGTACTTCACGCATGGACTAAGCGACATAGGACTTTGAATCTCTAATCTAAAACTGTCCTCAAAGACATGGTTAGGGAAATAAATTAAAACCACATGGGTTATGAATACATATTTATCCTACTAGAAACAATTTTTATTTGCTTATCCTCAAAATACAGTGTATTCCTGTCTCCATTGCAGCTGCAATTTCTTAATAGTGTTCTGAACAATCTGCCAGATTTCTTCAAACATGCTTTCATAACTCATTTAACATCAGAAAAGAGGAGAACTGTATTTTATATAAACTGTGATTTTTTTTCAATGGTCTTTTTTTCATACAGAAGTCCAGAATGACCTTTCAAATTATCCAACCTGACCTCTTGCATAACAGAAGCCACAAACCTTCCCTGAATTGATTATTGTTTGATCTATAGCACATCTTGTAAAGAAGCATCTAATCTTCATATAAAAATCAACAGTGATGGAGATTTAGTGAAAAAATCTTTTGGTATATTGACCTCTTGGTCAATTGCCCTCACTGTTGAAAACTGAGGCCTAATTTCTGAATTTATCTGCATTTGTCAAGCTTCAATTTCTCAACACTTTGTTTGGCAAACATATTACTTTTGTTTCACAAGGATAACATGTGCATTGTTTATAATAAACAAGGCAGGCAGAAAAACGCATCTTCTTTCCAAAAGCAACGATTAAAACTGAATACATGCCAAACATCTGACTCATTCGCACACTTCAGTCAGAGCTGGTGCTTCCAATTGCCTCCCCGAGATCTACTGTCAAATGATGTGCTGTATCAGACTGAAGACATGCTTCTACCACAGTCACAGTGTCTTTAAATGAGCTAACTTGGTCTAGGTAGCAGCCTGGTCATTGCAAATTCGGATGATGGAGAAGGGAGGAGGGGTTCAGTTGTCTCAGACCATATAGAGGGTATTCAGTGCCCTCATGGTTGCAGGGCATTGCACAGCACGCACGCATATCCCAGGAGGCTTTCTAAAACCCAGCTCACACAGGGCTACAAAACCCATCTGAGAAGGTGTCAAATGCTCAAGAACTTGTCAGCGGTTACAGTACAGACATCCCCATAAACAGAGGGGAAACCTCTCTCCCTGCTCTTGGCACCTATGGAAGACAAAGGTCCTTGGGTCACAGGATGCAAGACTCAACTCTCCTCACCATGGAGATTTCCATTTGCATGAATACAGCAACAGTGAGGGGAATTGCTCTGGCAAGGCACACTGGGTGCATTTTCATTATCCCTGGAAGAATTCTTAATAGTTACCAAACTGGTACCTAAATAGCAACATCTAGTACAACAATTAACAAGCCACAGCGGAGAACAGACCTTTGACCTAGGCCAAATAACTCCTTTGTCCACTGACCTAAAAAGCTTCAACATTAAATCTGCCTTTACCCAGTGTTTATCTTCAAGTGACAACTGCTCTCCTCTGCCCAATCCTCCCTCTACTGCATACAACATTTTTTTGTTTTTGTTTTTTTTTTTTTTTTTTAGTTGGAAACCTGTTTTATTTTCCAGGATTAAAAGGCAAACCAGGAGGCTGGTTTTACCTGCCCTGACCAGAGTTCAAGTTTATTTCCCCAGGAACTACTGATGAATCACAAATACCTAAAAACAAAGCCTGACCCAGATTCTCTGCACAGCCTCAGGTACGGGTGATTCATCGACCCTTGCACAAGTCACAATACAACTTTGAAGTCAGTACTTTACAAACACAGGAAACGCTGTTTAAATATTTTGCTTTAAAACACACTTGAAAGTTCAATGCCACACAAATATGTTGCTAACAATCTGGAATGCTGAAGTATTATTTATAAAGAAAAAAAAGGAAGTTATTTATTGAAGTGATTTCAGCACATTGCTAAGGTGCTGGCTGACTGGTTTCAGTGAAGCTGTTTCTCTTTGTGGATGTGCTGGTTTATAAATCGCTCACTCATCGTGAATCCTGCTGGATACCAGAGGAATCCTGTTTAAGCTTCTGGTAAGCAATTTGCTTGGTTTACTAAATTTTCCAGTCACGCGTCCCTGCAAAAGCTGCTTGCGCTTCCCACTCAAATTCTCCTTTCTGCCCGCTATTTGTCTTTGCCACATCTGTGTTTATTGTGCGGCCGAAGGCGATGGCATGCCTTTGCAACTAGGATCTGCCTGATAACCACTGTAGGACTTGGCTGCCTCTTAAAGGTGACCTGCCAACAAAGTTGCCAATTTTTTTCATTCTTTTTAGGCCACATGCGCAGCCAAATGCCCCAGCAGAGAAACAAGCGGGAGGAAGGGAGTGCCTTGTTTCAGATCTTCTCTGTTGGCACTGACTTTGCCCAGCCACGGCTGGCTGGCTCCCGCTGAGGCATGTCCCACAGAGTGCATGAGGAGAAGGCTTGGAAGTACGCTGTGGCAGAACTTTAAGTTTTCTACTTAAGTTTTCTCCTCATGCTGTGTGATTCAGTGTTGACAGTTAACTCGCATTTAAAACAACCCTCTGCAACAGAGCTGTCAGCTGGAGATGTATCTGAGCCACACAGACCCTTTAAAATTCTTCCCTGGCTGAAGGGACATCAGTCAGCCAGGAGAGACCCTTACCTCTGGGTTAGGAGTCTGAGGGATATGCACAGAATAACCTTGTTTGTTTGTTTGTTTGTTTCCAGTGTCAGTAGGCAGAAAAAAATAAATGCAAGGAAAATCAGGCCATGGCATGCAAAGGGAAGGGAAAATATTAACCATATTCCTGGAGGAAGGCTCTGCACTGAGCCCACCACCTTCACCTAGATGCTAATGACCACTGCAAGCCTGCTGATGGTGCTTGAAGCAGCTGGGGTCTTTTCAAGGGTCATATTTTTCTGATCTGGGACATTTTCAATCCTGCTAATGCAGTCTACCTCTGCAGCTAGCCTTCAGCTGTGGTTCAGACACACAGCCCAGAAGTAAGAGACTCACAAAAGGGACCTATTCTGAGAAAGCAGCTAAGAAACTGAGTCAAAAGTGTTCAAGAGAGTTTTTCTTCAGTATAGTGGGAAGCACATCAACAACATCTACCACAAATCACACTGGACACATTAATAATTAAATATAGGCTTTTCCCTCTCCAATTTTACCTAGCTGTTGTGAAAACAGTTTGATAAAGTAACTCTTTATGAATCATAAACAGCAACAACATTAACCAACAAGCTATAAATAAAAGAAGGAAGTGAAGACTGCAGGGCTTCCTCTGACAGACACTCACTCAAGCCACTTGGGAAAGACAAACTCAGACTAAACCAGAATATATATCTTTCTCTGTAAGAATGTAACTGCATGAAAAAATCCCAACAAAACAGAAAATAAAATCCAGGGAACCAACAGGAATATTTCTAGCTATCCTTCATGCCTGATCTTATCTTGTCCATATACATCAGTTGGCTTCATGCATATCACCGAGCGTCCTGTAACCTTCTCTGACGTCCCATCCTAGCCACATCAGCCAGCAGTTTAATACAAAACAGTACTGACAGATATTGTAGGCCTTTGCTGAATGCAATGAGAGGCTCTTTGGAGCGTCTGATCTACTTAGATCAGGGTTCTATGCTCTGATTATTACTTTGTGTTGCCTCATCTATACTTTCTGAAGATTAAGGAATAAAACCAAACAAACACCCATGCACCCTCAGGAAAACAAATTCTTGCATCATTGTTAGGCTTGAAAAGAGAAAACTCCCATAGCAAATTGTTGAGGGTGTTTTTGCCTATTTGTTTCTGAAGAGTCTTTTCTTCAGCAAAAAGCAGGGTGATAATAACTGGGTCTGATTTTTAATATTTCTGACTCTTTGATTTATTTTAGATGTGTATTTGATAGTTCAATGTGGAGTTGACCTATTCTCATATCAAACCCCAATTGACGCCCTGTGAGTCTAACCTGACTGAAATAAATTCCCCTGGATTTTTCTGCCAACACTACATTAATTTACTAAGCTTATTTCTAAGAATAATAGAAAATTTCCAAATATGAAACACAATTTTATTCCCTGTTCACCAATTATATTCCAGAGCACTGCTGCTGTACACAGTACAGACTGTACAGCACAACAGGAGCTCTGCTGGTGAACTAAAATATTCATGAGACATAGGGTTGTGTGAGACTGTTAACATGACTTGCCTCTCATTTAGCACTCCATTGGGCTGTACTGATGGCAATGTCACCATTTCCAGACAACTCTTCTAGGCACCAGCGAGCAAGGCAAGAAGGCTAGAAACCCGCCTTGCAAGCGCAAGGGCGCACGGAGCAGACTGAAGGCAGATGAGCATGCAAGAATATTTAATGGATGTCTCCTCTTGGTGCAGACAGACTCGCAGCCACAGATCACCTTAAACAGTGATACCCCGAAGAATAACCAATTCCCTACCTAAAACCCAACAAAGATGATTAGAGGTGACAAACACAAGATGAGGACATGGTATCAGCATGTTGAAGACTGCAGAGGCACAAATACATCAGCAAGAAATGCTGGGGGAAAAGCAAACCTCTATAAAGCCACATTCTGCTGCAGATGTAATGGAGGAAAAATAAAACAACTGAAGTGCTGGCTTTCCCAGTTGGCAGGTATTTTAGAATTTAAATGGCCCTGAAAACTTACTAGAGTATAAAATTGCTGTAATTTAAAAGACTTCTAATTAAAAAGCTATAACATTAACTTTTGGTCCTCTCCCAACCCCCCACTTCTTTTCCTTAAATATTTGCCTCAACTGTACAATAAAAATGAAATAAAAAAGTGGATCTAAGCACCGAAGGAACTACATTAGGCTGAAGATTTAGAAAGAGAAAAGTAAAAAATGACAGAAAGTACACACAGGTTTAAATTTACCCAAGACTACTGATATGCATAGCAACCCAAAGCCTTAATTTTCCATGAAATCAACTATGTAATTTCTTTTCTGCTTATTCCAGCTAGATTGCCATTCTGATTTGATCATAGGCACTGCATAGGAAAAACAGCCATTAGCTCATCCAGTTCATGTTGATAGTGCAGGACTGTCCCCTAATATAGTTTCTGCAGCAATATCCCACCCAATTATGCAGTCAAGAGTAATAGGGTTTCCTCCACATCACTTAGCAATAGCAGCTGTCCCCCTGGTTTAGTTTGAAGTCTTTTCCTTTTTAAGTCCTCAAAACCCCATCACTCATTGGGCAGAACCTCTGCTGCCCTTCCCTGAAGGACAGTCATGGCCATAGTCAATGGCTGGAAGACAGGACACACAGGTACCTCACTGCTGCATGGCTCTCTAATTCCAGCAACGTGCTGACTTCCTGCATTTCTGCTGCCTTTGCAAAAGGTTTCACCATTTAGTGCAAAATAAATTAATGGTGGTAGAGCTTCAGCTCTCTACACTTTGGTGTCTGGTGTTGATTTAAATGCCTGAGGTGATTCAGGCATCTGCACCAGTCTGCGTGACACAAGACAGGTCCTAAAGGAGATCTGCACCTTCATGAAGCTGTAGAGCTGGTGAGGTGCCCCACTGTGCCCGTAATGTCTGTAGGAACTTATTTTTAAGGAAACTGAGTCTCATCCTTTCTATCTGAGGCCCAAATGCTTATTTTCAGTGAAAACCTCAACAGACTGTTGAATGCAGGCTATACTAATACAGTCCTTCACTGAGCCCACAACTAAGACAAGCTACATTTACTGAGGTTGAATAATCATCACAGTTATACACTCCATCCTTTCAAATGATTTGTAGGGTTATTCTTCCGTTGACACTTACTCAAAGATACTTGTGTTGCAATGTACTTTCTGACCTGTCCAGGCACATTTCCATTTATTAACACAACTGTGTTACCAGATCTTCAGTGTCACCACTCTAAACACACTGTCAGTTCTGTTGCTTGGGAAAAATACATTACCAGCTTCTGCACAAATAATGATGAAAGATGCCAATTTACTTTCCTTACTGCTTTGTTCACCTCTGTACCAAACTTTTTATGTAGTCTCTTGCCTTTTCAGTATGAAAACCCATAGGAAATTGCATGGGATGATGCACAAACTTCTAAGTGTTTTCATTTAATGTTGCATTAAGATGGGAGGTTCTGGAGGTTAGACACTAAAGCCTGGATCCAGGATAAGTGCAATAATCGATTGAGGTACCTAAATAAATAGCATTCTCAGCATGCACCCACCTCAGTGTCCTAAGGTAACAGGCATCTAGAGCGGGATGCAATGAATTGTACATTTCTACAGTGCACAGATTTCTCTGCATCTAATCCTGGCTTCCTTTGAGCTCCCCACAACCTTGTCTATACAATGTATTTATTTCAGTTACTTTCAGCTGTAGGAAAACACTTTTGTTGAGCCAGAGACTATAGCCACTTGTTTGGAGAATTTTTGCATTTATGGAATATTGTCCATGTCCCCAAACCATTTTAGCTGCCCTCTGTGCTCCAGACAGGAACACTGAGGAGTTTCTATTAAGTGATTCTGCTACAAGTTTGTTTTTTTTCCTACTGCACTGGAATTTTATTACCTGATAGTCTGCTGTATATGGTCTGCTTTGCCAAGCTGCATGTTCACTTCCTTCTCCAACAGGACTGCCAGTTGCCTTCATTGACAGAGACGGAATTATTAAGTATTCTAAGGACACAGTAACAAACCCCAACAGACAGGACTTCACTTTTACACTGTTCTTTAAAATGCAAGTAGAAAGTCAATGAGAAATTACAGTCCAGTTAATTTCTTACAATCAAAATGTAAACAACTGATACTGATTAATTTACTCATATTGTGAAACTGGTGACTATGGTTGGATAGAGGGCTGAATAATTCAGCTGGACCTGCAAGGCAACTTTAAAAACATGACATTGTGGGGCTTTAAAAAAAGACTTGAAGAGTTACTTCCTGTGACCAGAAATACAGACCAAGAAATGGATCTTCTTAACATCCAATCAAAAATACCTTCAAAAATATCCTCTACGTGCAAATAAATCCAAGACAGATCCAAATGGAAACATTAAAAATGGGTTAAAAAGTCAAAGCTCACAGCTCTCCACCCTAAATAAGCAGAAATTTAAGGCCAAAAATATTCTTAACCTATGGCTTCAAAGCAGCAGCACCATCAATCCCTGTCTGTTCAATCCCTCTGCATCCGACGCCCAGCGGCCCAGCACCACAACCCGCTGCCCCGTGGTAGTGCACCCACTGAGCTGTCAGCAGGGCTGTGCTGGGAGCCACAGACCTGCCTTAAAAAATATTCTGATGTTTGTTTCCAGCCCCCTTCAGGCATCATTGATACTGCTGCAGACTTTGACACTTGAAGACACGGCTTTAAAATCGCGCTGCCGTACATGTGCAGGCCTGGGAATTGCAGAAGTCTATTTCTATAGCTTCATCTTCTAGGTGGGGGAGCAGGATATTTTTTGACCATTTTTGATCTCCCCACAGTTTCTGGTCCAAGAGGAACCCAGAACTCTGTCAGGCATTTGGATCTGACATACCATGTACCATGCATACATACCCTATGTCTCATACTAAATTCAGCAGAAAACGCCCAGAAGACAAAAACCTCATTAAGTATCTGCAACCCAGGAGGAAAGCTGAGGGAAGGAGCAAGTCTCAAATCCTCCTCCACTTCACTCAGGGCTGTCGGGTCTGCAGCCCCATGGTGGGATGGCCAGGTGAGAGGTAGGTTTGTATCCCTGCTCTTAGAATCCAGAGTATTATTCAGACATGTTAATAGTCCTGTAGACTTCAGAAGTGTAAGTCTGAATCTCCTCAAACTGAGGAGGCAGCTGAAGTGGGTCTTCTATTTCATAGGGCAGTGGTCTGATATTGTGGTTATTTTACAAAATTAAAGTTTTTTTTTTTTCATACTGCTTCAGATGTGTGACAACCTGGGGCTTGACTGATGCACTGAGAACCTCTGCCTATTACAAGAGCAGCCTGGCTTATATCTACAGGGAAATGCTTCTCTCCAGAGCCCAGCAACTTGTGATGCCGGCTCTCTCACAAACCCTCGTTATTCAGATTGAGATAAACCCACCTCCCAGGCTTGAAGGTTCCCTGACGCATGCTGCTGTAATTGGATTTTTCACCTCCAAAGGACACATGCATCCTGGATTTGTAAGCTTTAGAAAGGCTGACTTTTAATAACACACTGACTTGAGAGTGAAATCATCACAAGCGTATTCCTGCAAGACCGAAAGAGTCATTCTATTATTTGCAAAGTTAGAATCATGTTTACAAAAAACCCCACCCCAACCTACTGAAATTGAATGTGAAACTACAGCAAGAGCCCTTCTTAACCATAACGTCATAAAGTTACATGTTTTATCAGTTTGACTGAGAAACAACTTAAGTCTCCAACACTTTTACCTTCATTTCACTATCCATAGGATCTGAACCCAAAAATTGCCCTGTAGCTCTGAAGCTTTACCCCAGGACTGTGTGTTTGGACACTGCTTTTTTGTCCTTCTTGTGTTTTAATGAAAATATATTTTTCCTTTTTTTTTTTGTTGCTTTTTTTGTTGTTGTTCTTTTAAACAGCAGGATCACACTCGCTGGGCTTGCATTCCTTTGCTGAATACAGGACATATCCTTTCCTTCTTCTTTGGACCCTGGCTTTTTCTTTTCCCTCTTAAATATGAGCAGAGCATCCACTGCCAGGTCTTGAAGGAAAGAAGTTACTCCAGAGAGCACACACCTGACCCCAGAGCAGAGACGATGAACCTGCTGCTTGGAATGCTCTATCCAAAAATCCTCATTCCCTACAGTTTTTGACAGTTTTCAGATCTCTTGGTGCTTCACTGTTTAACAAAAAAGAAAGCTGCTGCTGACCTCCTGTCTTGTATTCATATTTCATTAAATCCTCTCTTTGTTCATAGGGCATACTCTGAGAAATACTGCCCAGTGGATTTTGGTAAAGGGATATTGGTTTCCAAGTCCCATACAGGTTTAACTGTAAGCCAGAGCCAGTCCTGGCACGTACAGATACACAACTGAAGATGCCAGGGGTGTTCTGAACTGTCAAAAAGCACTTATGGAGCTTGTAGGTACCCCCACGGTTAGGCATCAGTGATCTTTAGCTTTACAACTCCAGATTTTGGTGTTTGACTTTTGCTCCCCTCTCTCTCCCTTTGGGAGCACCCTGTTTTATGGCTGACCTAAAGTGATATGGCTCCAAATAATTCATGGAAGCCAGCTCTGCTTTTATTTAAAAAAAGATAAACATTTTCTAACCATGATTGTTTTGGGGAATAATGTGAAATTCAACCTGACCGTACTCTAAAACTTCAGAAATCACAAAAGAAACCAAAGCAACCCCAAATTTATTATGTTGTAAAAATCTTATGATTTTGAGGACTGCACCACAAACTGGAACATCTGGAGTTGGCAACACTAATGCCAACAGGATGAAAAATGTAATAAGAAAGATAAGCAGCGTGTACCATGACAGGGCAGATGCTTGAGTGTTTTATAACTATATAAACATTTCACTGCTACAAGACTCAGTGGGATTTGCCATGACTTTGAAGCCTGGATTTCTAACACTATCATGATACACCTACGTAGAAGGTTCTCAGAAGTTTGGACACGAGAAATGGCAAGCCAAATATAGAGAAATAACAAGGCAAAATGCAAAAGCTGAATGAAGCGTTGTGAGCCCTAAGCTGCGCTACCTTGTATGGACTCCTACGTCCCATTCACCAGCAGCATCACTGACTGCCTTTTACTGCAGTCTTCCATGATGTGACAGTGACTAACATCCGTCATGCAGTTTGTTTTCACATCCCTCTCTTTCCATGCTCAAGTCTTGCAGAGAGACCTGCATGGGTTTACATATTGCTAGACACAAGGAATGGTCTCCCTGGTGCCCTATTGTTGCATGATCCTTAAATACTCACTGCAATCTGATTAATTGCTACATTGTGTTAACAACTGAGTGTAATCCTAGCTACCATGCCATAGCTATTTTGATAAAATGAGCAATATGACTAAAGGAAATATTTAAGAACTACAAAGGCAGGAAAAAACCTAGGCAGAAAGCAGTATTATAAAAATAAAAATGGTGGAACAAAGAAAACAAATGTGGACATTTAGCCACACAGTCCAGCTGAGGACCTGACATTTGCAATAAACCTGATAAAAACCATGGTAAAGTTCTAAGCAGGATTAACTCAGCAAGTATCTTTCTTTAACTACAGTTTTAGATCCCAAACAGTGCTGTAGCTATAGGAGTTTCATTCTCATTTTCCCCACAAAGACTTCCAAGTCACATCATCCAATAATTCTGTATTAGATAAACTGTGCCCTAATGCATGCAGTGAGATCTCTAGAAGGAATAGTAAGAGGTTTAAAATCAGGAGTCTTCATGGAAAAAAAACCCAAACAACTATATATATAACTTGTTTTCCTCTTATTTCTACAACTAAGAGAATGTACTCCAAATAAATCAGCCAAATATTTTATGGTAATTGCAATATAGATCTTTGGAGTGAAGACCTACTCAAATCAAAACCTTTCAAGAGGATACTGAAAGACACCACAGTACCTAAGTGGAAGATTGCAGCCCTTTAGTCATTTAAAAGTTCAGTTTTTTTAAGTGTTCCAGTGCTTCTAGATGCACCACCTAAGGTTGGAGGAACTCATAGGATCATTTGGAATGACGTGATTTCCTGATCCCATCTAACTGCTCTTTTCTCAGGAGAGATAAAAAGTTCACAAGATTTACATGTTCTCCACTTCAGCTATTTTTCCATTTGTCAGCACTTAAGCAATCATCTTCCAACCTTCCTTCAGCGAACTGAACGGATTGAAGCACATTTTATGACTTATTCTCCAGGCCTGGATAATTTTTATTGTTCTCTTTCAGACTTGCTTTATTATTTTTTCATCTTCTTCAATCATGGACATTAGAACTAGGCAGAGTATTTAAGCACCAAGCTTACTAACAGAACAGACTTTAATCAAAATACTGCCTCTATTTTTTTTTTTAAATGTCTTTGCTGTCTCTCTTAATTACACTATTAGAGTGACAGCTAATTTTGAGGTCATTATCTAGGAAACTCTGATGCCTTTTCCTGAGGGCTTTAAGCCGTGAGGCCTAAGATGCTGCTGGCTCCAGAAGACCATCTCATGTGACAGTAGAACAGAAGCTGCACCTAAGCCTCACCTACAGCAGTTGAGCTGATCAGCTTTACTCAGAATGATGGGTTTCAATACATAAACCAAACCAACAGCATAGGCCACCAGGCTGCAGCTGTGCATCCTCATCCTGCAGTCCTTGCTATAAATGAAACTGTGGCAAAGGGGTAGACAGCTGAGGCAGTTATCTTCAAAAGGGTGCCATTGTATCACCTAGAGTTTACTTTTAGAAACTCTTTCTGAAGTCTCTAAAGCCTAGAATCATGTTCTTGCAAACACAATCATCCTATAGGCATGTCACAGTGTCTTGGTTTCTTGCTGTTCTATTTTGTCTTTTCCTGGACTATGGAGTATTCCAGATCACCTGTCTTTATTCTCCCCGGCTCCCTTCAGCCAGCTATAAGTTCTTCTAGCAATGGTGATATACTATAAGGTAACAACATTTGGTAGAATTTAAATCAATTTACATCCAAGCTGCTTAGTGCAACTTGTTCTTGCATTGTTCTAGGAATCTGAAAACACTGGGCTCATGCCCTGGCTGTTCAGGGTACAAATATGGATGTAACCTTGGAGTACCTCATAATCTTCAATGTGTTTATCTGCAAAAATACCTCCTTGATGTGGGTGCTTTTGCCTCTTTTACAGTTATTGAAACACAACACTGGAGTTCAAATCCACAGCTGTCCACAGCTAAATGCTACCGAAATCAGGAGGCAACTGAAATTCAAACAGCTGGATGATTTATTCAAGACCAAGACCCCTGTGAAGAACAAAGGCAAGAGCTAAACCCAGCCCCCTCAGATCTCCACCTAGTTCCCTCACCACTCCATTACAGCACTATTCAGGGTCCCCCACTAACAGGTAACAGAGATGGAAAATGTCTACCTGCCTTTATAATCACAGAGATTAGACATCTACAACAGGGAGAGCGCCTTCTGCAAGCATTATTCAGCATGATGCAGCCATCAGAGTACACACACTCTGGAAAGAAGTACAAGCTGAGGCTTGTTGCAGCTGAGCTCCCTCTCTTACTGTTTTAAAGCCAGACCAAGGGTCTTGCTTGTTTTTGTTGTTTCTTGGTTTGAAAACAGTGCCCCATCTCCTCGACAGCCTGAAAACTTTGTTCTTTGTATTCATTTTCCAGCTCCCCGTGGCCTCTCCAAATACTCCATTATATAGAATCATAGAATAGTTAGGGTTGGAAAGAACCTTAAGATCATCTAGTTCCAATCCCCCTGCCATGGGCAGGGACACCTCACACTAAACCATCTCACCCAAGGCTTTGTCCAGCCTGGCCTTGAACACTGCCAGGGATGGAGCATTCACAGCCTCCCTGGGCAACCCATTCCAGTGCCTCACCACCCTAACAGGAAAGAATTTCCTCCTCATATCCAATCTAAACTTCCCCTAAGTTTTAACCCATTTCCCCTTGTCCTGTCACTACAGTCCCTAATGAAGAATCCCTTCCCAGCATCCCTATATTCTCTTATAGTCTTCCCACATAACTGAAAACAAGCAATTTGACTAGAGATGGTAAACTGCTTTATTTGTGTGGATCTTCCTCAAAATCTTGAAGTTGAGTCTTGTCTCTACAGAGAAAATAATTTTCAGTAACAGCAAACTCCAGTGTGATAATGTCACTGACAATCCTGAATGATTTTTTTTGACACTTTTCTGGTCATGAGAAAGAGCAAATACCTTGTTTATGACTAAGCTATGTGTAATGGGCCAAGTGCTTCCTACTGGTGCCACAAATGAGAAAAATTTGCATTAGTGAAGAACAGCAAAAGGAAAAACAAAATAAAAGGGAAATAAACGTATGCTGTGAAACACTGAGCAAAGTTCCTGCCACTCGAATGGTTCAGTATAAGCAAGACATGACTTTTTTCCCTCAGCAGGTGGATAGTAATGATACTTACAGTATCAATAACCATTTACAGAACATGCATTCTTTTTCACATTTAGATCTTTAAGTACTTATGCAGCTTTGGCTAACACAGATATAACGTTAAAGAATGTGAGGATGGGCTTTGTTTCAATATCAGATATCCAGAAGCGATCTAAAGGGTCCCTCTTGTAGCCAATGGGAACAGAAAAGCACACCAGAGGAGAGCTTCAACCTGCCTACTTTAGGATGGGAAAATATACCTTTTGGAGAGCGCTGCTCCTCTCTGTTGAGTGCAAAGAGAGGCTACCAGTTAACTTTAAATAGATGCCCAACATTTGGATAGATAGAGATGCAAAGTCCAACAAAGCTTCAATGATTCATCAGAAACTATCAAGTGAAATAGTATTAGGCTCCAGGTTTCCCTAAACTTTTCCTTATGCCTCATCTGCTAGACACCCTGTTTCCAGGAGTGCAACAGAGAGCTTCTAGGTACCCAACACTGTTGGAGGTAAAGATAAATGGAAAGGCATGAAAATGTATGAGAAGGAAAAAAAAAAAAAAGCATTATATATGACAAACCTGCATAGTAGTCACAAAAACCAAAGCCTTCCAAGAACAGCAGGAAAGAAACAAAAGGTAAGTCAGTTCATCTATGTCTCATCTATTTCAATTTTAGTATTTAAGTAATAAAATAAAAAAGATCAATGAAACAATTTGAGGTTTTCTGGTTTCATATAAGAAATTTCATTAAAAAGAAACAGCTTCTTCTAGTTTCTTTTTTCATTAGGAAGAGCACAGATACAGTTGAAAGACTTGATGAGTCAGGAGAAAATTCAACAGACATAAGGAATGTTTTGTCAGGATCAAGAGAGAGGACACAGATGTGCAGAATGGCCTAATGAGCAGCAGAAAGATTGCTGTCTTCAGGAAGATCACTTCTGCAAGGGAGATGTTGACAAGTCTCTTCTTTCATCCCTACCATGAGACACAGTCCAGGAGCTCAGTCTTTCAGATGAGTGACGCAGCCTCTTGGCCAGACCTTCAGGGCTTGGTCTTGATGACACTGTCAACTCCTCAGTTTGGTCAAGGGCTGACAAGCTCAACTGCAGTAGCAGTGAACATCACAGAGTGCTGCTTCTTTGCCACTGGCCCGACATCATTCTTTTTCTCCACACAAGGACAAGTCAAAGAATTGCTGCAAACTTACACTTTTCTTGAAGCATCTCTGTTTAGTTTTAGACAAGACTTTTCCAAAGCTAGGCTCCAAAATCTGAAACAGTACCTAAATATGCAGATAGCTTAATATTTAAAATAATGTGGCCATGGTCCTGCCCTACATCCAGCAGAAGCTTGCTTCTTCCGCAAGTCATTTTTTCAAAAACACTCATGCTTGTACTAACTTTCTTCTCGGGCTCTGCCAAAAGACCTTTCAGAATGGAAACACCCCAAAATGGTCTGAATATCAGCAAAAACTGGATCTGTGCCTAGGCAGGAACTGAAAAGGGATCCATGTTCAAATAGCTCATAAGAGCTGTTCAAGGAATCCAACAGAGACAGAAAAAAAGTAAATAATATTAGTCCTGTATCTGTAGGAGGTGGAAGGGAAAGGAAAAAACATATTAATGGGAGTCCTCAAGACCACTCACTAGCTAGTTTCCCTGCCTCCTGCTGCTCCAATATTCTGTTGCGTTGCAAATGCTATTGATTTTTCATTTCCTTCCTCTGAAACCCCAAACCTGTAATATCAAATAAGATTGAGGAATTTCATTTTGTAACCAGAATACACTAAGCAGACAGCAACCCACTATTGTCTGTCCTAGCCCATTAACTTTATTAAAAAATGCAACAGAGCTGATTTCTGAAAAAGCAATTTATCAGTCTGCAGTAAAAATATGGTAGCAGTTGAAAGTCATTTTATTTGAATTTAGGTATTCCTTGGCCAGGATGTACCATCATACTTTCTAAGCTTGTCAAGACTGATAAAAACACAGGTCAAAAGTGTATGATAGGTATAATTGCCTTACTATTCCTTATCTCCCCTTTAACCAAAATGTATAAGCTTGTATTGCATTTCTTTACAGAAGAAGATAATTATTACTGTCACTGTCAAATTTGTTTCTCAGTCTTGATAACAAAAGAATTAAACCTGGCATCTGACCAAAGATCCTTCAGTTACCTTGTCAATGCTAATTCATGATATAATACATTCTGCATAGAGTGGTGTGGGAAAGAAGGATAGATCTATACTGTAAGAAGTTCAGAATTTGTTTGACGTGGAAGGCTTAGGTCCCTGGTTACACTATGTACTCCAACACAGTAGGCATATCTCCAAATGGAAAGAATTCAGATCACAAGATTCACTGGATATTAATGGATACTATATTACCAAATCCTGACACTCGGTAGAATTTGCCATCACACTGTTAGCCAGTTGAAGTCCAACAGGTAGGTTTTAGATTAGCAAAAGCAGCCAGATTTCAAGAGCAGCTTGAACCGTTTTATGATTTACTGCGGTTACAACCGCTAAAATAGTCTACAGACAGAAATAATCACACCTCACGCTTGAGAGTACACATTAATTTGAAAAGGCATTCTCCCTTTACTCAGCTTGCTGCAAATTTATTGAAAACACTATGAGTTTTTCCCCCAAAATGTGCAGCCTCACATACTAAGTATGGAGACAAGATAGGACGCCCAGTGTATCAATATTCTGTCCAGTATACGTCCTAGCTTACTGAACAATTACATCTCAGCTTTTGGCAGTGGTAAATTTTGTAAGCAGCTGTAAACTTTATTGACAATGAAGAACCAAAAGAAGGTTTGCCTAAGCACTCCAATTCATAGCTTGATGCCAAATTAGCATAAGTGAAATATGAGTTTTTAATCTAATAAAACATGAGCCTCAAGCATCTAGCCCATCCCAGGAAAAATGTGAAACCAGAAGGTATTTTAATGAAAAACTGGAAGCAAATATCACAATCCAATGTTTAAAAGCCATAAGAGTTAATTTTAGTTTGAAAGGAAATCATTTTTCAAAGTTCTGTACTCTGTTTAAAAACAGATTGAGCAAGTTTATTAAATTAGCAGACCACTGCATTTATGAAATCCATAAGTCAGATCAATGATGCACAGTCAGCTCTAGAAAGTAATTGCTGGCTTCTCTCAAAATGGACAGCCCAAAAACTTCCAAGGACTAGTTTTTCCCTCCATTATTTATAACAAGCAAAACATGGTGCAATAGATCGCAATTCATAATGTCTTTTTAATGTTTTTATAGCACAACATTTGGATTCATTTCTAATTTCTATGGATGACAGGTTCCCATTATTGAATTTCCATTAATATGAATTATGGGTACAATATATTTCACCTAATACTTTCTACCCCAGGACTAACATGATTCTACAGTAAAAAAATTACATGGTCAGCAATTTTTTTTCAGACACAGAAGGGACTAACAGCCATCAGAGATTAGTCTTGCTACAACACTATGCATCTTACCTTGATCTTGCATCCATCTGACTCTATACACCAGCCATAATTTACATGCACATTCAGGGTTGATAAAATCTCAATATTTAGGTAAGTGTCTAAGTACAGCTTCCAAGCAGCAAGTCAGGGCTTGCTCAGTGGGCTTCCCCTCCTAGGCCCAGCTGCAAAGTACCTGGTCATTTGGGCCAGGTAATGCAAGATGAATGGACATGAGCTGACTCCTGTCCCTCTTGAGCATGCCTCCACCAATGTGTGTCTGATGAACGCATTCTCCCACATGAAAACCACTCTTAAGGACCAGGCAGACTTAAGCTCCTTTAGTTGTGCTCACCAGCAGCTACTTGCCATGGATATCTTTTCGCAGGAAAGTCTTCATCCATCTAAACAATTAAAAACATTCTAAACAGCAGACAGGAGCACAGCCATCCTGAGGTCAGCAGGGCTACTTGCATGCTTGAAGGCAGAAAATACTTCATATTTTACCATATGGTTGAAAGACAAAGACATGTGGTTAAGGAAATCCTCAAGCTGCACGCTGAGGGAAGTACAAACTGGGGAAGTACACATACACTGTGCCTGCAACTTGAATCTCCCACTGGAAGTAGAACATTGAGTTGTATGAGTGCACTGTCTTGCCCACAATGACGGTTCTTATCTTTTATGGACTGAACTGGAATTAGCTGCATAAAACATGCTTTAACATTATCACTAATACCAGTTAAGTATGGCAACTGCTTTGGAAGAAGCTAATGAACTTTGCACAGACCTTGCTGTACCAGGGCAGAAAGGCAATATAGCATTTTTTTCATTTTCAAGAGACATATTATCTATTAAATCTATTAAATGGACCAAAGAACTTCCCAAATGCCAAGAATAGCACGGTCCATGCGCTGTCGAGCTGACATCCAAAAATGCCAAGAAAATGACGTGTGAAGAAAATAACACAAGCAGCAAGTAAGTACATGACAGGTAACAAAGCTGAATAATACCATATATGTTTCTGTATATACACTCCAAAGAGGTATTTGGCAAAGTCAGCTCCTAAATACAGATGCATTCACAAATACTCGCATCCTTGCCACAATCAGAGGATCAGATGTTGCCAGCATCGTTCCTTAGGAGAAATCCACGTACAAAGAGGGCAAGGGGCTTGCAAACAATCTCTGGAAGCACATGAGAGACACAGAGGATGAGCATTTATCAGAAAAGCAAACACAAAGGTAATCAAAACTTGAGTCCTTGGGATAACAGATGGCAGGACTGGGGACAGAGAAAGACACATGGGTGGAAGCTGAGCATGGGGTTGTTTGAATGCTTCTGACATTTCTTTAAATGTCAGCTCATAATTATGACATCTTCACCAACACCTTGTAGGTATATAGCCACTTCTAGCAGAGGCCTTGCAGCTCACCGAGAGCCGCACTTCAGCATTTTGAGCTCTCATGTTCCCACCTTTTATTCTGGTGAGAATGAACAAGCAAACACCAAACTCCCACTGAACACCTACTACCTCAGTTCTAATTTCAAGGTTTCCTTGCTGCTCAGTTAAATCTCTGGGTATATTACACAGATTTACATGGAGTGCTATACACTGAGAAGCACTGTGAGCTAAGTGGGAGAAAGGGCAATATTTAAAGAAGTTTGGAGAACCCTGCGCGTACAACGTATCTACAAACAGAGAAGGAAAACTGTGCTATAATCTTTTGCATAAGTTTACATGTGTAAAACCTATGTTAATAAAAATCAATCCTTGTTCACTATTTGAACACAAATCCCATTAATAATTCCATTAAGCTATCACTTCAGTTCATTATTTTACCTGTTTGCACTTCACTATATTCACTGTCAACATCTGCTGCTTTCCCAGAGAAAGAGGGCAAACAAGGCCACGCAATCACATTTCTGTTCAGCACTAAACCCTTGGCTTGTTGGCGAGCAGTGCTGATATAAAGGGCATTCCTGCCTGAGACAGAATACATTGCCTTCACCACAACCAGCCTCCATCCTATGACTTAACATCTAACATCCACCCCCGAATTCAAATTACCTAATTATTAGAGCTACGTAGCATGCTTGTTCAATACTATACTGTGTAAAGAAGAAGAGGAGGACTGACACACAGAGAGTAATAGGTAACATGCAACGTAAGTTTGCATTTTAAAAAGCCAAGCTTGGGGAGGGAGCAGGGGGAACAGACCTAGACAAAAAGAAAAAATTCCTGCAAGTCAAGCCCCACAACACACCACTTTGATCATGTTAAACATTCAGGGAGGCAACAGATAACATAATCACAATGCACAGCAGGGTCCTCAGTGAAGAATGGGTACATGACTCTTAAAAGGTTATTACAGCACATTTAAGCAAACCAATTGCACAGAGACCAGAGAGCAGCTAAACAGAGTTTTCAGGACTTGTGTTCTGATCACCAAGGCTCATTCCAACTGGCTCAGTTTGATTTAACAATCAGAAAGTCAAATGATATGAAGAAAGATATTTCCTCCAGTAAATTGAAAAAGGTGGAGTGGGAGCTTATTTAGATTCACTTCCTGCAACTGCATTTCTTTCTTTCCTTCTTTCTTTCTCCAAGCAGCCTAGCTTTTGTAAAAGGGTTTCAGCAGCAGTATGCATATTTGCACATTGTTCCATCTATGTACTTTTATTCTGTTCAGGAACACTCACCTCCAAAGGAAAAGCAAACAGGCAGGGTACTAAACACAATGAAGCAGAAACACAAAGAGAAAAGGGCTGAGAAACAGAAGCTCATTTCCAACAGCACTGAACAACTACCTGGTGCTAACAGCATTACATTTGACTGAACCTAACTGGCATAACACCCCACTATTAACCCCTAAGTTGTTCATCATCAGACTTATAAACTGTGCCTCTGCAAAGCTATGGCAGATTTGGCAGATTTTATGATTGACAGAATGAAGAAAGTGAGTCATCAGAGATCTTCAAGATGTAACACCACAGGTGAGATTCACCAAGCTCTGTTTCTATAGCCTCTTCAGAAGGGAAGTATCCCAAATATAACATATGCTCATGGATTTCTGCCCACGTGCCATCATAAACGAACCAGTGGACATATCCTGTGATAAATAATTCAGATAAAATATATAAAATATCTGGCACTGGAAAGTCTCTAGATTTGTTAGCATTGACTAAAAATTAAGGCCAAATCCACCTGAAATGGAGACACATACATTAACCATTCTACTTCAATTCTGTTTGCATAGGCTCTGGTATGTGCAGTCTGTGAGAGACACTTGTGGGAACACTAATTTTAGTTCATATGATGACTAAAACGCTGAAAGTATCTCTCTTCTTGCAGCACTAGAAGGATGCACCAACAAGGCAGTTTGGAGCACTCCTCATGGAATCAGGCAACTTCTGTTAATAAAAGGAATTCAAAATGTGTACATAATTGTACCTCAGGCAGCTAGAAATGGAAGCATGCAGATGAAAATGGGACAGGACAAAAGGATATAACCATACTCTTGGAATTTCCCCAGTCTTGGCAACTATCACAGGTTTATTGGGCCTTCATTGGCAGAAAGCTGTATTATTTTCTATGCAATGCTGTGGTGAGAAAGGACGAGAACAGACAGTCTGCTAAGTGAAAAACCAATTGTGCAAGTAGTGAGAGGTGGTTCTACTTCAGTACTTAATGGTTAACATAATCTTTCATACCACCTGTATGCCAACATCCATCCAGTATCTAACACACCCTTTTATTTCCAGATCCAACAGAAAAGATAAAAAACATTCCCTGGCACCAGGAACACCTGCAGAACATATTCTTCATTCTGATACAGGAACTGAATTCACCAGTAATTGGTGGCCCATATGCAAAACTCTGACAAAGGTCTCTGAAAAATAGCTGAAAAAATTTCCTAGAAGATACACTTCCAGACTCCCTCAGACTATAGATTTCTACTTGTAATGGGAATGTGGGTTCACAAGCTATTTTAGTTGCTACAACAATTTACAAAAGGGATCAACCACACCATCTTAGTGTACAGGTACACCATCTGAAAGAATAGACAACGTGGAGATGTGCTCACGCTACTTATTGTTCAGATACAACTTGGTCAAGTAAGGAACTGTAAAGTCAAGTAAAACCAATTACTCTTGCCTCAAACACAAAGCCATCCCAGTAAGTAGAAAACTAAGCAGGGCCAGGACCTATTTTATGGCTCTGAGGCCAAATGATATGGCCTGGTCTCATTCACAGGATTATATACTTTTAATCTCCAAAACAAGGTGGCTACATCCAAAATGCCGACTGGGAATGGCTGCTGGCCCATGCTAATCCCCAAGCCATGCCTGGGGATTGTTTATTACAGCGCTAGCTAGTCAAGGGTGAACACAAGGCAGAGCCTGTGCTAACAATTTAATGGTATAGATGGTCAAGTTCCAGCTCTTGGGCTTGTGCCCTGGCACTGCTTAATCTACTAGCAGAGACCTAGCCAAATGCAGTTGTACTGCGAGCAGAGCTGGCTGGAACACAGACAGGAAAAAAAAAAAAAAAGAGAAGCAAGAGGATCTGAGCAAAAATATCTGACCAAATTTAAAATGTCTATGCATTTTCATGATGCCTTCCCTTGTTCTTCTGGATTTATTCTTGTTTTCCAGACCATCTTCTTTCCACAGACGTGTCCTACTTTCCGAAACAACAGAAGGTCAAAATAGTTGTGGTTAGTGCTAAGTGCACATTTCTTACCCATGATTCAGTGGTAGCTGCCAGCAAGCTATGGCACTTCCAGGACAGTTAGATATGCTGTAGGATGCATCAGAAAAATTTAAATCAAGTGTCTGATGGAAAATGGGGAGAAGGACAAAGATGTCAAGAGTGAAGTAGAAAGGTCGAAAGATACAGGGATGAAAGCTTGGACTGGTCCACAGACTTTGCAGCATTGCTTAAGTTTTGTTTAATCTCTTAGTTCAAAGTGTCGATGCAAAAAGGCATGCTGCCCAACAAGCGCTGTAATTGCCTTATTTCTCTCTGATTTTGAACCACCTTCTTTGTAACGTATCAGAAGAATGACCCAGAAGGTCTCTGATGCAAAGCAAATCTGCTTCCTTGCCAACAGGTCACAAGGCTAGGTAAGCAAGATTGGCTTTGCAGACTTCTTGGCAAGGTCAGCATAACTTCCATAACTACCTCTGCATGGCAGGTGCCACCTGTCTGTTCTCTGATGGAAGCCTTTTAAGTCTAGACTGACTTGTCAAAGACTCCTCTCCACAGCTGTTTTCAGGCTTTCACTACCAGAAAATAACCAGACTTGATTTGTTGGAAGGGGCTCTTGAAAGCCACTAGGTACATCCTCTGCACAGAGCAGGCCAATTCTACACAGGGTCGGTTGGGGCATGATCCACTGAAGTTTTTGGATAACTTCAGGGTATGCAACAATAGCTCTGAACACCTGAGAAGGCTCTGGCAGTGTCTTCTCCATAAGCACCTACTGGAAAGCTGAAGAGAGCAATCACAGGCTCTCTTCACCAGGCTGAGCAAACCCTGCCTCTCCACCCAGCACAACCTGAGGAGCAATGTGGTCCATAGGGAACACAAGAGGAACTTATAGTGAAGTGAAGCTTGGGTCTGCCTGAGTTTATAGGTGTCATGCTCTACTCTGGTTATATTGAAAGGGTCACTCCACTCAGTGCATTGCATCAAAGAGCATGCTCCAGTCTTTACAGAGCACTGACACTGAACTTTCTGCTGCTCTCTCCCTTCACAAAGCAACCAGTGGTGGAAACAATGGTAACTTACAGAAAAACTTGGGAATTATCTATATTACATGAAGATGGATCTACAGAAAGACTCAAAATGGCTGTCAAATCCTTAAGTTAGATGACATCTAAAAAAACCCTGAAACAGCATTACCCTGAACTGCCTCAGAGCTGAATGTTACTGTAAAGCAGCTCATACTTCTAAGCAGGCAGAGAAAACAAGGTGAATGGCAGCTCTGTATGTGGCAAACAGGTTATCTGTGATCCATATTTTCAAAAACCATATACATGTGTATGCCTTAATCAAAGCACCGCATCTGAAATAATTATGCATCTGCATGATGACCTTAAAAGCCATCAATTCTACATATTTAGGAGGTGATCCTGCCCCTCTACTCTGCTCTCGTGAGACCTCACTTGGAGTATTGTGTGCAGTTCTGGTGTCCTCAACATAAAAAGGACACAGAACTGTTGGAACAAGTCCAGAGGAGGGCATGAGGATGATCAGGGGACTGGAGCACCTCCCCTATGAAGACAGGCTGAGAAAGTTGGGGTTGTTCAGCCTGGAGAAGAGAAGGCTGCGTGGAGACCTCATAGCAGCCTTCCAGTATCTGAAGGGGGCCTACAGGGATGCTGGGGAGGGACTCTTCATTAGGGACTGTAGTGATAAGACAAGGGGTAACGGGTTAAAACTTAAACAGGGGAAGTTTAGATTGGATATAAGGAGGAAATTCTTTACTCTAAGGATGGTGAGGCACTGGAATGGGTTGCCCAGGGAAGCTGTGAATGCTCCATCCCTGGCAGTGTTCAAGGCCAGGTTGGACAGAGCCTTGGGTGAGATGGTTTAGTGTGAGGTGTCCCTGCCCATGGCAGGGAGGCTGGAACTTGATGATCTTAAGGTCCTTTCCAACCCTAACTATTCTGTGATTCTATGATTCTGTCAGACACTTTGGTCTTTGGTCACAGGAAAACTACCAGAAGAATTATTGCAAGCAGTGGAAAAAATGTTTATGAAATGGAGTTTAAAACTGCATGAGCAAGAATGGAATTAATACACTCAAATTTTCCTCTATAATCCAGCTTGGAGAACCTTGCAAAGATAAATGCTAGACCTTTAAAAGCAGGGATGATAAAGATAATTAATGGAAGCTTAGAAAGATAATAATGTCTCAAATCCATGTGGGGTGTAAGCATTGCTCAGCTTTTGAGGAAAAGGAAAATAAATTATTCAGTCTTACTCCATCCCAGCATGAGGCAGAAATTCTAAAGGAAACAAGCTGTTCAAAAACAAAACTGTGACGACTATGCCAAGATAGGAGCTAGGCTCACAAGACCTAAATTAAATCCAAAGTTTTAGTATTTACGGGCAGATGAGGATTCTGGGTATTGTTTTAAAGCAAACTGGCCATACCTTTGACTTGTGAAGTATATTTCAGTGGTGATTCAATTCTAGGATGATGTCAGGACAGTTATCATAGAATGCTTTTGGTTGGAAGGGACCTCTGCAGATCACCTGGTCCACTCCTGCTCAGAACAAGGAGAAGTTTGATGGCAGATTGCTCCAAGTCATGGTCAGCTGAGCTTTCAGTGTTTCTGACAGAGATTCTGCAGCTGTTCTGGGCCTTTGCTACAGCTCTGGACCCTGACTTGAGAATTATTTCTTTATTTCCTTATACGTAATAATTATTTCTCTTGCTACAAGTCGTACTCTTTGCTGCCTCTTTTCATAATACACTTCTGAGAAGAATCTTCCCCTTTTCTTTATACTGTCTCAATTAGACAACCGTAAAGAGGAATCTCCATTCCCCACACTCAACAGTCCCAGCTCTCAGCTTCTCATTGTATACCTTGTGCTCTAGTCCCCGAATCACTTTGGTGGCTCTCTACTGCACTTACTCCCATAGGTCAGTGTCTGTTTTATGCCTGCGAGCCCCAAACTGGACGTGATACTTGAGATGTAGTCATGGAAGTGACAGACAGAGCACTTAGCTTGAACTGCTGGCTACTCTTCTGCTAACACTTCCCAGTATTTGGTTGACCTTCTTTGTCACTGCTACTCATACTTAACTTGGTCTCCACCAGCACAGCAAGCAGGTCCTGTTCTGTAAAGCTGCCTTCTATCCATTTGCTGCTCAGCTTGGACAGGCTTATTTCATTCCAGGTGCAAGGCTTTGCATTTGCCTTTAATAAGCTTCATCAGGTTACTAGCAGGCAATTTTCCAGCTCATTTTGGTCCTTTTGAATAGGAGTGCTGCCCTCTAATATATTTATTGTTCCTCTCAATTTGTTATTTGTCTATTTATTTCAATGCCTATCTTATTAATAAAGATATTCAATGTTATCAGCCCCAATATTGACCACTCATCCCAACTGCCAGTGGGTATTTGAACTATTGCCATCTGTTCTCCCCAAGCCTGGTACTACATATCCCTCCACATTAGTTAAAAGGATACCATGGGAGACTGTCAAAACCTTGCCATAGTTAAGTAAATAAAAACGCTATGTCCCCCCTTGTCAGCCAACCCAGTCATCTCCTTATAGAAGATCATCAGGCTGGTCAGGCAGAGTTTATGTTTGTCTACTCCAGTCACCTCCTGGTCCTTTGTGTACCTGGAAATACCTTCAAGAAAGATTTGCAGCAGGAAATCTACGATACAGTTGACATCACAGAAACATGGTGGGATGACTCACAACTGGAGTACTGCAATGGATGGCTATGAACACTTCAGATAAGGAAGGAGAGGCAGTGGGGTATCCCTGTATGTCAGAGACAGTTTTGACTATCTGGAATTTAATGATGGTGGTGACAATAAGGGCTCAGTGTTTATGGGTAAGAATTAGGGGGAAGACCCACAAGGCCGACGACATGGTAGGAGTCTGTTACAGATCACCCAACCAGGATGAAGAGGCAGACAAAATACTCTGTAAGCAGCTAAGAGAAATCTCACAATTGCTAACCCTTGCTCTCGATGGGAACTTTAATCCTGAAGGGAAGAAGACTGGCCTGGCTGAACAGGGAGCTTTGACTGGAACCCAGGGAAAAAAAAAGGAGAGTTTATGACCCTTGGAAGAAGGGTCAGGCAATGCAGAAGGACTACAAGGATGTCATGAGATTATGCAGGAAGCAAATTACAAGGGCCAAAGCCCAACTAGACCTTAATCTGGCTAATGCCATAAAAGACAATAAAAGTATGTTCAAGTTGTGCCACGGGAGGTTTAGACTGGATATTAGGAAAAATTTCTCTATCAAAAGGATTCTCAAGTATTGAAACAGGCGGTCCAGGGAAGTGGCTGAATCACCATCCCTGGAGGTACATAAAAGACCTGTAGATGTGCTTAGGGACACGGTTTAGTGGTGGACTTGGCAGTGTTAGATTAATGGTTGGAGGCAATGATCTTAAAGGTCTTTTCCAACCTAAACGGTTCTATGATTCTATGAACATAACGAAACACCATTTTACTGTGAGGGTAACTGAGCACTGGCACTGGTTGCCCAGAAAGGTTGTGGAGTCTTCATCCTTGGAGATACCCAAAGCTGCTGGGATGTGGTCTTGGGCAACTGGCTCTAGGTGGGCCTGCTGGAGCAAGGACATTGCACCAGATGACCTCCAGAGGTCCCTTTCAAACTCAAACATTCTGTGATTCTCCCTGTTTCCATAAAACTCTTTTGTGCAGGATTTCCATTTTCAGGCAGGATGGCCTTCAGCCATGTCTGCTTGGCTCTTGTAATCTGAGCAATCCTTGTGCCACCTCTGTCACTGATGAAATATTGGATCCTTCTGCAGGGTGCTGTGTGTACAACACAGCTCCTCTTACAAAGACTGGCACTTCTATAAAAGAATATGGATTTGCAGGGGAACGTGGTCAGATTATACCCAGCATAGTCTTTGGGAGTGTTACACTTGCTACCTGACAAATGTACCTTGATGCATTACTTCAGTGATTTTGAATGCACAGACTTTGAATAACACTTTGTGTTCCTTTGGGATAAAAGGATAACTTTAATTATATATAATATTATAATATAAACAATATATAATCTTAAACATTCAAATTACACAGCCAAAAAAAGCTTCCTTTTCTTGACATGTTTATGCAACAACTTAGCAGGAGTAAATATTATTCACATACTTCTCAGTGCTTTGTTTCAGGATTACCATAAAAGACCTGGGATCATAAACAGTAAGAAGTAATGCTATGATATGAAGAATTTATTACTAGTTATTATTCATTATTTATACAATGGGTGCATATTGCTTTACACACAAACATCATTGTACAGACAGAATATATTTCTCTGCAGTATTTCCACAAGCTTTGTTTTCCAAAGTGAACCAGTTTGGTGATGCTAAATTGTAGTGGGTAACAATCACATACATTTCAGCTTGACAAGAGCAGAGAACAACCGAAAACAGAAGGGGCAAAATGAGTTCTGGGAGAATTCAGAATAGTCAGTTCCTCCAAAATAAAGTGAAATGTGCATTTTGCTTGCTTAGAAGCACCCTTTTCATCCAAGAACAGAGTGTTACATCAGTTAACCAGCATTTTGACATTTAGTAATGCTTTAAATTCTGTGAGAAAATCCAACAAAATAACTTGGGTACCCACAAGTTTATCCTTTTCTACATACTACTTTGGAAAGTAATGTTCGATTACAGATCTTTGTCCAAGTTGCTTCTAGAGTGTGAAACTGGAGAAAAGCGTGAGGAATTCCTTTCGTAGTCTCCTCTATGGTACCCTTGCAAGCACTGGCAAAAAGCCTGCATTTTGCCCACTCACAAGATAGTGAGTCAGTATAATTCCACTTATGCAGAAGACATCTGCACCTTGTTCAGCATCGTTGATACAACGTGACTCCTGGCATTCCTCCTGTGGCATCAACAGAGCAACGCTCTGTCGAAGCAGCACAGGCTGCCTCTGTTTCATGCCATCATGTCACAAGATCCCCATGCTCCTCTTAAAGGTCTGGGCACTTTTTTTCAGAGGACTTTCAGGATGGCAGGCAGGGCGGCAGTGATGTTTTAATGTTAGTTTGAAGTGTCAGCTTTGGTTGATCAGAGCTTCCCAGTACACCCAGAGCGCATCACCCTGTGTCCAGCGTTAGCAGGTGCAGTGCTTAGCAGTACAAGGAGCCAGACAGCACAGTTTACTGTTCCTCACTCCCACATTTATCTTTATGTCTATCATGCTTCACAGACAACTATCCTATCAAGCAGGAACTCAAGGCCCATAGAAATCACAGGGAGAGGTGAAGCTTGGCTCACTTCTATTTCTGCCTTACTTTTTATTCCTCTGGTTAATTTGTTTGGAAAGCAAGTTCTAAATGGAAAACTGCAAATCAATCAGCAATATGAGGAAACCAATGCCATTGAGAAATGGTTATGTTTGCCAAACCATTTATTTTCCTCTGATACACATTAAACTAGTTTTTTTTTTTTTTTTTTTAATTACCATTGTTTTCCTGTTACTTACTAAAAAAAAAAAAGTGGTATGGAGACATCTCACCCAACCACTTGTACAGACTTCTACAAACTTTTTGTATTGGGCTCCTCTGTATTCAACATTTACCTTAACCCATCCCCTCCCCCAATGATTTCTCTGACATACACCCTCTCCATGCAACACCAAAATCTGAAATTATCTAGCTGAGAAAGGATCAGCTTTCTTCAAGATGATTTCCAGGGCCTACCTGACAAAGTTAAGCATTGACAGCAAAAATAATAGGAAAACAACAAGTGATTTTTTTGTAAAATTCTTTTTGTAGCTGTGTTTGATGGTGACAATACCAATCTGTTTCTCAATGACAGCAATCAACCTTAGGCTTTTATGCATCTATAACTCAGGTTATCTACCTTTAGAAACACTGCTCCTTGCTCTCAGCTGGGCTCTTTTAGCCTGTCCGGAGGCTGGGACAGATTTTCTCACACCTCCTGAATGGCAGAAGTATATATTCTGCTGCATTTTTAATGAATAATCTACAACTGAAACACATGAAAACAAAGTAATGATGAGAAAGAAAGACGAAAATAAGAACCTTAAATCATTTCACATAATCAAGCACTTAAATCCTGTCCAGTACATTTTATTTGGGTTACACTTATTACTGATATTTAGACCTTTTGGAAGTCAAGATACTTTTTAATCAAAGTGATAGGAAGCCTGCTTTTTCTTTAGCCAAAGCTGTCATGTTTGCGACCTTGTAAGTATTTGGCTATGTCAATTAGTGCTTCAAAAAGGCTGCCTTTCATCTTCAAATGGAACTGGGCCTAGAAACTGGCCAGACCTCTTAGCTCTTTCAACAGATGATAAATGCACTGCAAGTCAAAAAACCCAAGCAGCTTTTTATGACTTTACAGATTAATTAGCCTGCCAGGGCTTCCAGACCAATTTCAGTCCAATAACGTATCTGCAAAAGTTGACAAACTAAAACCACATTTCGTGCGTTCCAATTTCTACACTATTAAAAATATGTAAAAATACATCTGAGAAAAAATACTAAAATAAATCGGTATGAGGAAGTGACAAATCATCAGCACAATTTAAGCCCTCTCGATGGCCAATGGATAATTAAGAATAGCCTTCTACAGAGGAGCCTGAAAAATGCCCCAGGCGTCTCTCCAGTTTGTTCAAAGGGAAGAACTGGTTCCTCTACTTCAAGGCCTTCAATACATCAGTTTTGGAACCCATCACTGATCTCACGTCGCTTTCTTGTCCCTTGGTGGCACAATTACCTCCCAGGAGTTGTAACTTTTTCACAGTAACTTAATATAGTGACGTCAGCAGAAGTCATTGATGAGCCCAATTTACTGAGATTTTTGGTCCATTTCTAATTAGCAAAAAGAAAAAAAAGTATCCTGGGAGTCAATGACTGAATGTCTCTGTTTCCTCCACTCATTCCTGGTACAAGCTTTGTCCATTCCTCAAAAGCAACTCTCAGAATTATTTGAGGATTCCAGGAGGATACTACAATTATGTTTTTGTGGTGATCTCTGCTGATTTCTCCCTACCTGGGCTGGTGTGATGACACACCATCACCAATGTCACTCTTGGCTGACTTTCCTTGCTTGCAGACTCCTCACAAAAGGCACAGACTGGAAGCTGAACTCTAATTAAATGGTGTTGTCCTGGGTTCAGCAGTAGCAGTCATTTTTCTCCTTCTTGGTAGCTGGTGCAGTGCAGTGTTTTGACTTTCGGCCTGGGAACAGAGCTGATAACAAGGATGTTTTGGTTTGGCCAAGGACTTTGTGAGCCTCATGCTCTGCCAGGGAGGAGGGGAAGCCGGGAGGAAGCAGAGACAGGACACCTGACCCAAACTGACCAAAGAGGTATTCCATACCACAGCACGTCATGTCCAGGAGGTAACTGGGAGTTACCCAGAAGGGCTGGGAATGCAGGGTTGGAGGAGGTATGAGTTGGAGCTTGGTCGGGCTGGGGGGGCGAGTTATCGGTCGGCTGATGGTGAGATGTTGTATTCTCTTCCCTTGTTATTTCCTTTATCATTGTTATTATTGGTGGTAGCAGTAGTGATTTGTGTTATACCTTAGTTATTAAGCTGTTCTTATCTCAACCCGTGGGAGTTGCATTCTTTTCGATTCTCCTCTCCGTCCCTTTGGGAGTAGGGGGAGGGCAAGAAGAGGGGGGGACAGTGAGTGAAGGAGCTCTGCCTGGTTTTAAACCACAACAGGTGTGCAACCCCAAAAGGTAAATTGTGCAAAGCTCATTGAACTTTCAAACCTGGAGAACCAGGAGAATGCAATCGAGGTGCAAGTGAAAACCTGTCCTTGTTTGTGAAAACCTGTCTGTTACGACCCATTGCATGTTACGTACTCCCGGCATTGCTGATTTCCTATACATTCAGACTATAGTCTGCCATAATTACAGCTTCATATGCACCAGGAGTCTCTGCATAGGTGGGAATGGGCTTGCATCTCATTTACCAATGAAACTAGTCTTTACTCCATTTTAAAAATTTATCCATAAGTAAAAATATGGGAACTGGGAAAAAAAACAGTTGCACTATTTGACATCCCACAACAGAAGCCTCACTCATCGTCACAGTAATTTGCCAAAAGAATCAGGAGGATTTTATCAGAGCTTTTGCTACTACAGCATTTGGGCTGGACTGCTACACTGTGTCGAGGTCAACGAATGAATAGGCTACTATCTGAAATGGTGAAAAAACTATGCCAGCTATCAATACAAACCCTCAAGGGAGCGGAAGAGTAGCTTTGCACACAGAAGCTGGAACAGCAAATACTATATACTTCATCACTGCATGTTTTGACTGTTTTCTAGCAACTGTTGTATTCCAATATTAATAATCTCTCTTTATGCAAGCGTCTTATGTTTTATAATAAAAAAAGTACATAAATTTCAGTTACCGCTGCAGAACAAATTGTTGCGTGTAATTAGTCATGTACAACATAAGGCGCAACTTGAAAAACAATTCGTGTTTATTTTTCCTCTGCTTAATCAATATTTTAAATATTTGTGGAAGCCATACACCAGCTTAGCAAATCATCACCTCCAAAGTGAGAGAAAGAGAACAGACAACACAAATTCTGCAGTGTACAGCAAATCATCTGCATACGACAGACTGCTGTTGAGGGAACTGCATTTTTTTGCACTGTAAAGGAAAAAAGCATATAACATTTTATTTCTGTGCTGTTCCACTTTATTCCTTTCTGCCGTGCATTCTCAGACACACTGACTTGTTTTTCCTTTAGCATGAGGATTCTTCCATCCCCACACATTTTTTAACACTATTTAGTTGCAGTAATGCAGAGAGACAAAGACAATGGGGGCAATTTTTCCCCCTGAAATCCTTGTCTGACTTTCCAGAGAGGTTAACAAATGCTTTACCATCTCTGTCTTCTCTCCCACATAACTGTGGCTAACCACAGTAGGATAAAAACTGCAGTACCAACAACACATAAGTCTTAAATGCTATGGGAGTACTGTTAAGTACAGGAGGCCAGGATCACATCTCAGTTATGCTATTTAGAGACATAATACCATGAAGATACCCCTGAGTTCAACTACAGAACATCTTACCAAAACTAAAGACTGCCATTTTTATAAAACTTGTCATAGGTTTAACCTTGAGAATAACAAGTCATTAATATGTGGGGGCTTAAGAATCAATTTATGTTCCAAGCAAAGGGTTTTTAAAATTACAGTTGGGAAAAAAAAAAAATTATATCTCGCCTGGTGTTGCACAGATTCTGGTGATATATCAATCTTTGCAGGCATTTAAAAATAATATAGAGATGATAAAAGTAAATGTTCTATAACCAAAAAATCTCTTGGCAAGAAAACTCCAAATTACCGTCCATGACAACCCTTCTAAACTGAAGCTGTGATACAGGAGCTTTGACGGAGAAAATTGTACAAGTAACTCGCAGAATAATTTGGGAAAGAAACAAAGAATGAAGGTGCTGCTGAGATGAACAGAAAACAGCTGGAATGGTGTGCAGCATCCTTAAATGAATGTTAAACTGTTTTGTTGCCAATACCTTAAGCAGTCTTGCTGGGTTTCTTCGATAGCTTCCTTCTACCAACAAATAACCTCACTGCTGGAAAAAAACCAACAGCCCCACTGCACACAGACAAACCCAAACCAAAGCTCAATCATCATACATGGCTGGGCCCAGAGGGCAACAAATTGATCTGAACCTGACAGTTTAATGGCAGGAATTGCACTCTCCTATCGACTACTTCAGGCACTCAAGGGGTTGAGAACGTATCTCCATCAAAGAACTCATCCCTTCAAACTGCGCTGACTCTGGTTGCTGGTTTGTGGCCCAACACTTTGGATACAGCAGCTGGGTAGAAAAGCCAAATGGAGTAAAAAAGCTGGAACTTTGCTCACAGTGGCACAGAAAACCCAATAATCACTACCTCCAAGTACCTCAGTTTCCATGTTGGTATACTGGGAGCTCAATCTTAAACTATTTCTTAGAGGTTATTGAGGTTTAAACAGTTTTTCTGATGTGTTCTGGCAGCCTCTGATGAAATGGGTTACAGCAGTGCAAAGTATCACTGTCATTCTGTTCAGCAAAAATAAAGCTGAGGAAAATACAGCTATTTTTATTTAAATAACTCAGACCAAACATCCATAACTACTTAAATGTGGCAGATCCACTAAGTGTGATTTGTACCAAAGCATCTGTGCTAAGAAGGTTACAGGTATGCTTTGAGAATAAATTTCAAAGGTCTTCAAAATATAATTAGTTCTTCTACACATTAATAATTAGTAATAAAACCCTTCTAAAGCCCTCCACAGAAAGACGTAAAAAGCTCTTCCAGAAGCATAAAAAACATAGACCAAACCCAACCCCCTCATAGTTATATA
This sequence comes from Pezoporus occidentalis, assembly GCF_034315485.1. Taxonomy (NCBI): domain Eukaryota; kingdom Metazoa; phylum Chordata; class Aves; order Psittaciformes; family Psittacidae; genus Pezoporus; species Pezoporus occidentalis. Next base: position 1,041,026 of record NW_026915910.1, on the reverse strand, counting down.
GCTTAAGCTTCCCTCTGAAGATGGTTTCACCTCTCTCCAACATTTAATTTGATCAATTTTTTCTCTCCCTTCCAGAGCTTTTTCTGTTCATATTACATAACTTTGGATGAAGTCTTTAATCTTACAGACATTTACATAATAATGTATATACCAAATGGTTCATCCAGATTAGATAGTCTAGTGGTCCTTAGAACCACTTACCTATGAATTTCATCACCAATGCAGTAAGTTTCACAACCCAGTTACATGACAGAGAAAAGCTTTTCCTCCATTTTGAATTTGTTACTTTAGGATTCAGTTAAGCAGGAGCTGAAGGACAGGAATATGACCAATGCCTACAAATACAGGTATCCAGAAGACAGACCTTGTTGAACAGACTTCATTCATTTCAGTCTTTAACAAGATTATGACTCTGTTTGATAACATGTAATAGAGGATGATAACATTTATATATATTTTTAATAACTATTGACTTAGCTCTTTGGCAAAAATCCTGGAGCAATTACTAACTGTGCAGATATAGGAACAAAGGAAGGGAGCACATTTTATCGCCATGCTAGAGAATCATAGAATCATAGAATAGTCAGGGTTGGAAAGGACCTTAAGATCATCTAGTTCCAACTCACCTGCCATGGGCAGGGACACCTCACACTAAACCATCTCACCCAAGGTTCTGTCCAACCTGGCCTTGAACACTGCCAGGGACAGAGCATTCACAACTTCCTTGGGCAACCCATTCAGTGCCTCACCACCCTCACAGTAAAGAACTTCTTCCTTATATCTAATCTAAACGTCCCCTGTTTAAGTTTTAACCCATTACCCTTGTCTTATCACTACAGTCCCTAATGAAGAGTCCCTCTCCAGAATCCTCATAGGCCCCCTTCAGATACTGGAAGGCTGCCATGAGGTCTCCACACAGCCTTCTCTTCTCCAGGCTGAACAGCCCCAACTTTCTCAGCCTGCTTTCATACTGGAGGTGCTCCAGTCCCCTGACCATCCTCGTGGCCCTCCTCTGGACTTGTTTCAACAGTTCCGTGCCCTTTTTATGTTGAGGAAACATTAAAAAAAAAAAAAATACAAGGGAAAAGAAGGGCAAGCCTGATGCTGAAAAGATGCATATGGTTTTGGTACCCATATTTTCAAAGGCAAAAGAATGGACGTGATACAAAAGATAAGATATATAGTTATTTGGACACTACTAAAACTGGCAAACACCAGGAAACTAGAGGAACCAAGGACCACAAGTGTGAAGACAGACTAAATGGTTTATAAAAAACCCCAAAACAAATTGAAAACCCCAAACTTGGATGATAATTAATCTGTAGGAACACAGAACAAAGAGAGATGGACGTTGGCCTCTACAATTGAGATCTTCAAACCACATCAGGAAGATATGCTAAAGTCAAAACTGGTAATTGGATGAAACAGGAAGTCCTTTCTGTCCTCAGTTTGGAGTGCTGGCTGTACCCATATCCTTGGACAATAAGCCAAGGAGAACAAGGTTCTCCATCTTCTTGCTCTGTAACACCATGATACTTTACTCAACATGCTGCCTCTTGTGTGGGGCACTCCCTTGCCAGTGACTTAATGACATCTGCCAGAATGCTGGGGAAGGTTCAGACTGCAGAAGTGCAGGTAAGCCATCAAATATCCCGCTCCTGACCACAAAACAGAACTAAGAAATTCAGCTTAAAATGATACCTGCCCCATGAGCTTGTACGCCATAAAGGTGCTCACAAAAAGGCTGCATGCAGAGCAAAGACTCTGAACTCTGCAGCTCATGGCAACTTGGCACATTCCTGTTTTGTTTGTTTGTTGTTTTTTTTTTTTTAATAAACCAAGCTACCACATCATTCTTCTCACTTGTGATTTCCTATTTATATGCATTTAATTTTTTATGCCTAACCATTAGCTGGATTCTACAAGGGAAAGGCACTGGCTGGTTACACTGCTAACTGCACGTGTAAATCTGCTCTGTGTGAAGGAGAGACACAGTCAGGCAGGGTGAACACAAGTATGTAGGAGCACCTGATGTTTTCTCTAACACTGTTCCACATCATGAATTGAAGCTTGCTAGGCACCATTATCTGCAGCTCTGTCCATCCTAACTCACTTTGTTTTCAAAGTTTTTTCCCCTTCCATACAAGCAACTTTGAATTTTTAGAGTTGTTCAGCTGATACTTAGCAGAAGAGGCTAGGACAAAGACTGTATGTATTTCTAAACATTTATTTTATGAGAGATTACACAGCTGATTAACAGTTCTCAGAATAAAAAGCGTCTCATGTTACCTCCATTCTAGCCTATTTATTGCTTTTGATCTGTTCATGCCAAAAACATTCTTACTAATGAAAGTCATCAGAAAATTGTCTAATAAGGCAATTTAGAGGACAGTTCACATTGAGCATATGATCAAAAGGCATTTAACTTGCTGTTCCTGCCTCCTCTCCCCCAGTAAACACATGGTTTAATGGCACTGCTACGCTTCAAAATGGTTTTGAACATCTGGGAGAAGGGCTGATCAGCTCCAGACAATCACTGGACTCTAAGCAGACCCAGGAAAACAGGTCATGATAAATGAAATGACTCCTCTGGCTCCAAAATTGCCTCAACCATCTCCAGACAAAGCATGATTGAAATGCATCTATCTGTGGATAGCATCTGGAGAACTCTAAATATGTTTTGATCAGAATCTGGATGGCTTCTTTCAAATGAAAATAATTTTAAGATGCTGTGCAAAATTTTTAAAACCAATCACACTGTAAACTTAGCCCTAATGTTTCCTCCTGCAGCACTGACCTTGTTTTTCTACAGTGTGAAAAAAAAAAAAAAAATCAATATAATAATGGCACTGCAGTAAAATTCCAGCTTGCTCTTGGCTTACTTTAAATAACTTTATTGTCTCCTTTCCCTCTGTCTGCATCTGCTGTATTTGGCACTTGCAGTTATTAAAATGAAACAAAGTTGAAAGAAAATGTTAAATATCATAAAAAGAAAATCAGCAGTGCTTCTGGCTCACTTTGCTATTGCTGTGGTCACCTTTACAGTTTGCCAGGGTTTTGTATTCCCCAGCTGTTCTACCTGAATTTGCATGCAGAAAGAAACCCCAACTTTCTCCTGGAATAACAACTTATACTTTGCAGATTTAAAACCGCTAAATGGTTTAAAAAAATGGAAAAGTTGCCCTCTTCCCTCCAATTATATATTAGAACAAAAAAAGTCCAATGATTTACTAGTGATTTCAATTCTTTGCTGCTTAACATTTTGTTACTCCTTAGTGTGCACTCCTGCACAAATGAGAGAGCCTGGTTATAGCAGTCCTACTGTTAACACTCCAATCTGCACTCAGAACAAGGCTTTGAGAACCTTACAGGAAAGTACCAACTAAAGAGAAGAAAAAATGCTGTTCAACCAAAATGATGCCCTTTAATCACTTTCCACTCCCTCTGGATGAAAACCGCATCCACTTGTTGTCAACCACAGCTCTGCCTTGGTCAACAGACAAGAACATCATCCCCAAAGGCAAAATGGGAACCACACGTTCCAGGGAAAGCAACAGAAAGTCCAAATGTAGGCAGTGCTGAAAGGAAAGGAACATTTGCACTGCTTAGGACTCTCAGGAGCATGGGAACCCTCAGTCCTAGAGCAACAAAAACCTACTCTAGTGTATGCACAGCACACAAAAGAATAAAAAAGACATTGCCCACAGAATATTTTTTCCTCCTTTTGGCTATACCACAAACACGCAGTTTTCAAAGGAACAGATGAAGCTCCATCTCTAACATCCCTCAAGACACCAACCCCAGAATAAAACAGAAAGAGCTATATTCTTACTTTGGTATTTGAAGCTGGAGATGAGTTGGCCACCAAGCTCGTGATCACATCGCTGTTGACAGTGGTGCAGGCAGCGGTGGCCGGGGTGGGGAGCCGGGAGGGGACAATGGGCAGGGGCAGCAGCCCAGGGCGGTTGTTGCTGTTGGTGTTCACAGCGCTGCTGCAGTTGGTGCTGCTGACATGAGTGCCGTTGGAGCTCCAATCCCGGCGATCCCACCCAGCCCGGTAATCTCTTTCAAACCGGCTATGGTGCCGTGACATCTCGATGGAGGGCAGCTTCTTCTCAAAGGGAACACGAGAGCTTGCCTGAAAGGTTAAAACCAAAGGCGTGTTAGGAATAAAGTCCCAGCACAGCAAATGTACTCTATAAGCACCAGGGCAAGAGCCTGCCATGCCTCCTCTGCTTAGGAGAGCAGTTTCTCCCCTTCTCCCAGCTAACTGTCAGGAGGAAGAGAGCAATGTTGTAGTACATGGTAATTCAGGACACAAACGAGAGTTTGGACAACTACAAGCATGTGGTAGAGAGACCAGTCCATCAGACCTGAGGAAAGACAATCTGCTCAAATTCTCCACCAGTATAACAAGCAATAGCACACAAAACATGAAAAGCCAAGTTAGATGAAAATCATCATTCAATCTTCTGATAGCAGGAAATGGTTCCAAGAGCTCTGTCTTGGAGTTTTCTTAGCAATCATCAGTTCTGCAGCTCTTTTCTGCACCTGAAGTGTGACCAAATATTTAACCTAAACATCACAGGAAGAAAAATCTACCTCTCAAATCTAGCCATTGTTTCTCCATTTTCAAAGCCAAGTATCATTTTACACAGCCCCTTCTCCTCCTTTTTGCTAGACCTCCACACTTGAAGCTCCTACAGAATGCTTTACCCTGTGACACCCATGCTCTCCACAGTGTGGCTGCTCCCCAGGGCAGGCCAACATGTCCCGTCTCTTCTTGTGCTTTTGGCTAGGCTTAAAACACTTAATATACCTAATATGATCAAATGACCAACTTGGTTTGTGTGATCATCCTGTTCTTATCATTACTTAACTCCACAGTCTTTGTTATCCATTGATTTTATCTGGCAGGAGCAAGATGCCTGAACACAGTGCTGGGAACTGAGACTCCCAACATCTAATCCTAGCTCTCATATGTTATGTAGCCTAGAGCAGCTACATCAGCCTTCCTACCAAGGTCTCCTAACCTGTAGAATGGTGGCAACAACGCTCTTTTCCCAGCTGAGATCAGAGTAAGTGAAAGTTTACAGCATCTGGAATTGAAGAACAGTATAAATAAATGCTAAATATATTTATTCCCATAAATAAATAATATCTAGGTTACTGCAGCATCTGATTTATTTTATTTGCACCATATGATCCAGTAAGTTCTTTGTAATAGTACCATCAGGTCAGTTGAAGCCAATCTTGCTTCAAAAATTCTTAGATAGAAAAATGGACAGATAATTCTTAGATATAAATTCTTAGACACAAAACCCTCATTTGCTTATAATGTCTGAGGAGGGAGCTGGAACCAAGCTCACCTAGAAGCTTCAATATAAGAAACTACTTAAAAGAGACATAATTTAGAAGTGGCATAAAACAGTGCACCTATCAACAATGTTAGATATTCGTCTGGTAGAAATAAAACCAAAAAGGCAAACAAACCTGACTATTATGACTAAATAATTAAATGCTCACCTGGTCCACCAGAGATCTACCAGCCTCAGACACAGAAAACTCTTCCTCAGGTAAAAATTCAGTAATACAGATATGTATTAAAAAAAACCAAATTCCCTCCACAATCTTCAACAAAAGGCTGAACCAAATCTCCCAAGAAGCTGCCTCTGTGCTGGTTATGTTGCCCCTCTGCAGGAGTAACACCTCCAGCAAGAGCGTATATTGGGACCACACAGCAGTGTTGTAGTAGTTGACCACAAAATTATCATTCCTGTTAATCCAACAGAGTCAGATATATTTGTTCTGGTAGAATTTCATGTAAGATTTGACTTGATGACTTGAGGGTTGATGATTCACTAATATTTACTTAGGTTCTTCATTTTTGTATTTTTGTGGCCATCTGATGTGTTAATTCAGAAATCTCACTTCATATTTTCCAGAGGACCATGTAGACATGACAGCTATATACTGAATGTGGCAAAAACCAGAGACACAAGTGCTGTGAAAGATGCTATAGAGAAAACACAAACTTCTGGTTTAGTAGAGTGAAGACAGCAAGTTTTTGCTGTAGTGGCAACCATCTCAGAATAAAATCAGTACCTAAAGATAGTGTCTTTAAAAGGTTAGAAATTCCACAGGTATAATTTCCCTTCCTTTAGTTTTATGAACCTTTTGAAAAGCCAGGCAAAAAGGGAGACGATGAACTGCAAGCTGTAATTTCAAAAATATCCGTTATTATTCCTTGCCTTTGGAAAAAATTCTTTTTAAATCCGCATGGTCTCCACCACTGAATGAAGCTATCTTTTTTGACTGTTTGGATGGGGGCTGTCAATGGAATGCTCTTCTCCTCCCAAGCTCAAGGATCTCCATTAGCTGTATTAGCGTACTTCTTGACAAGTCAACCAGAGAGAACCAAATCACATATCCCCCTCCCACCCACACGCTCAAGTATATCTGACATTTAATTCAGCGGAGAGCAGAAGCACACATGCACATAAGTCAATAGCTAGCAGTTTTTGCCACATGATCCAAGACACCATGCCCCCAGCAGTTCTACTATCAGATGAGACTGACAGGCAATTACGTCAATAACAAGCAGGAAAAAAGCCTGTGACTAAACCACGCATTAAGAAGTTTACTTAAAACTCAACCCCCTCTTCACAAGCAAATTCACTTATTTGTCCAGCTACTGTATTTCATGTTATTTCCAATAAAAAACAAAAGGCAGGGCTGAATGTCACAGATTTTTCTACGCAATGCATTAAATATACCCTGCTTGCTTCAACATGTCATTTTTGGCTGGGTACAAAGATATCTGACAGCCACAAGATGTGCAGAAAAAACAGAAGCGATAACTATCTAATAAATGAGTATTCAGCTGCTAGTGCTTGCTATTAATTGTATAAAATTAGAACCAATATAAAATGTTCTCATAAATAGCTGCTTGGTGAGGTAAGAAATGGTTTGTGAACAGGCTAACTAATTTTTAAATGTATTTTTGGATCCAGAGTTTATGCTTTGTCTAGACTATTTTTGTCAACGATCATCATAATAATAATGCTTTAAACATATTTTGTACTCATAAAGAAAAACTTCTCCAACAAAGTGTGTCCTGAGCCAAGCATAATCACCACATTCCTCTGCACAGAACTTGACACAGGGCAGCATAAACCATCTTGAGAAATGGCAGTTACAGAGGCAAGTGGAAACCACACACGAACAGCACAGAGGACAGCAGTCACTGCAATCAAAGATGCATGAGTGTTTTCATCCTAACACAGCTGACACCAGTTCCACAATACATGATTTTAGGCTAAAATTATCTAGACATGGATGGAGTCTTTTGGATTTATTTTTTTTTTTAAGAATAAACAACAACAAAAACCCCTTCTGTTGGGGAGACAGAGTGAAGAGGGTTCTCTTTAGGTCCACCTAAACAGCACTGAGGAAGAGAAAGGTTTTTACCTTGTTTTTCAGACTTGGGGAACTGCCAGTACTGTCTGCACCAAAGTTACAGCCCCAGCAAACCTTGGCTAATTACAGATCTACCAACCTCTGTTTTGGGGCCAATTTTTCAGCTAACATGAAGCTACCAACTGCCACGTTCAGAAGACAGTTCTTGATCAGATAAGCTTAAAGCTGTATTAGATACATCTACCATACATCAGAGCTATAAACACACAACACAGACGTAACCAGCAACAAGAAGAACGTATGATTTGTGTGTCTCAGAACAGAAATCCAGGAGGAGGCATACTGCATGCTGTTAGTCCTGAAAATCACTGCACAGCTAATTCAGCTGACATACTATCTCGTGAAGGTGGTACCAATGAGACAGGCCTTCCCTCACTCTCTACTCAAGACATAATCACTGGAGTAGCTGGGCAATTTTAATCTCAACCAGAAAGGAAACGTGTGCTCCTGTTTGTCACATGGAATCAAAAGGAAGTTATTGTGCAGCCAAAAGGAACAAAACCCCTTTTGGACTGAAACCTCCCGCACCCTGCTAAAAAGAAGAGAAGAGAAACCCATAGTTGTTACTGGATGAACTGATAAATTCAAAGCAAAAAGAAGATCAAACTGGTATTAAGGTAGGGCTGTGGATAACGTTAAAAAGCCACAGAAGAGAGATCAAGCAACCAGAGGAAAATAAAAATCCCATGACAAATCTGAGATGAGATTTAGTGATATGGCAAAGCCAACAAAATGCCTATCTCAGTCCTCAGAGACTGAATCCTGTCTGTGAGTTGCAAAAATCATACCAAAACACAGACAGGTTTCAGAAAAGGGTCATGCAAAGTGCTCTGGAGCCAGGCACGAGGATTATACATGGACAGGACCCTTTCCACCATAATTTATTTTACAGCAAGATGGGCCTGTTAGGGTAGAACAGGGAAAAGTAACAGACTAATGAAACAATACTGAAAGCCCTTCTGAGGAATATGACAGGCATCTTCCCCAGTCCTTCAAGGCCAAAATATGCAATGTAGCAGGTGAGAAAGACCGTAAAAAGAAATTACTTTAAATCTATCACTCCTGAGGGAAAGTAATATGTGAGAATACCCCTGCTAGAGAAAATAATTTTATGTATGACCAAGAGTTTTAGAAATGTCTCAAACAAACAGCTTGCTCAACAACAAAATTTGAGCAAGTTTTTCCACAGAACATGAGCATCTTCAGGACTAAAATGTCAGGAACCTACAGAGGTGCCTACAGCCAGCCTCCAAAGTTACCCTGAACACTTTGGCCATTTGGAAATATTCCTACCTTCTTAGTTGAAAAGCCACCTTCCTCCTGGTACTCATTTTTCACCGTATCTCTTATGCAAGCTCCTTTGTTCCTTGCTTCCACACACATACACAGAGGCAAGAAAACCACCAGAGGCATTTGAGATAGCATCATGCTAACTACGGGCCTCTTACCAAGTTCAAACAGATTATTGCTGCAGATTTATTAAACTTAAGTGGTTAACATTCTATTTTATGCTTGATACATTTAAACACAGCCCTCCTTCCCCCAAGCCCAAAGCACTCACTGTTCTGCAGAAAAAATGCTTCCTATTCATGCTGTTCTAAATGACAGTCCGGCTCGAGCCTTAGAGCAGCCTTTTCCCTGCTCTCCATGCTTATCTAGTCAAGGTCTCCTTAAAATGCTTGTCCTCACAGATATAAATATAAAGAAAACCAGGCTTTCAGCCAGTCTGAAGATAGAGAATCAGATTTCTTAAACTATTAGTCAACTTCATTAAGTGAATTCAAAAATAAAGGTCAACCTTTTAATTTAAATTTTTCCTGGGTAAGCATTTGTTTCTAAATTTACCTTTTAAATAATAACATTAGAGAAATACGATCAGCGAGAGAAGCTGGGAGACAGAGCAGCGGAAGTAGATAGATGGCCATTAGGGAAATGGAAGAAAATAAGAAAGTCTGTAACATTAAAATAAGCAGTTAAATAGCCCTATGTGTTTTCAGACTGGATGAATGGCAGCACAGATAAAACAGTCTATTACAGAGCTTCAAATGCAGTTAAGTGCATATAAAGCCTAAGTATTTTATGAAATCCACACCAAAAAAAAAAAAAAAAAAAGAAAAGACAAGGAAGAAAAGAAAGATTTGCTGTAATCAGATCTAGCATGAAGAACTGTAACTGATAAAGAAGATGTCTAAGTACCTAAACTTGAATGATTTCAGATATACGCTGCAGGGAAAACATCACTGGATGCAGTTTTATCAGAGCATACTGACACAATCACCTCGTCCTGAGCATAGGACTGAAGACATAATTTATGCACAAGGCACCAAAATCACACTGAAATACATCAGTGTCACAATAAATTCTGGATATAACACAGTAGTAAGGTCATACATGCACCCATAATACACACATGTAAATAAGTCTTTAAGAAAAAATAAAGTAGGGTACCAGTAGACCTTGCAGCTTCAGGAGCTGCTCTTCACTTTGGAAATGTGAAAACCAAAACGTTTTATTAGAGCTCAACATTATTTATAACCTACAAAGACCTTCTTCAACCCATATGGAATCACTGTTATAAGCCTACATAGATCTGACTAATCCATTTGCACAATTTTTACTGAACTTCTTTTTTTTCCATTTGGGTGACTTCATTGAAAGGCTCCTTTGTTAGACAAAAGGCAGCAGGAATCCAATCAAGAGATTCTGTAAAGCTGAACTACAAGCAGCTGTGTAGAAAGATAAGACCCAAAAATATTTGAGGGACAAGGAAACAACTTTATTATCAAGCAAGGTCTACTTTCGTAAACCCTTTAGTCCTGCAAACGGTTATAAAGCTCTTGTAAAACCCAAGACAAGGCAGAGACTTGAGCTGCTTTGCTACAATCAGCTCCACCCCCCAAAAAAAACCAGAAAAAAACACAGAAAAAAAAAAGCCCAAATCCTACCCCTGCAAGTGATAAAGCAGCAGTAGATTTAAGAGATTATATAGGATTTAATTTTCCAAATATATGCTGGAAGAGGTAATGCTTTGAGATGTACTAAAAAAAAGGCAACACAACAGTGTCTCCTCAGGACAGTGTTCACTATGCAGGGCGCATAAATGAGACTTTCAGTTCCATGTCTTAAAATATTCTTTTGGTTCTCTGTCTTAAAATACTGTAGAAAAGTCTGTACACTTATTATTTCTGAGTACTTAAAATAGATATGGAAATCTCTTTGGATAAGTGAATAGGTAAACCAGACCTATCCAACTGAACAACAATAATAAAAAATAGCCACAGTGAGAGTGACACCTTACCTTACCAGTCTGGTTTCCTTCTCTCCAAGTTGTGAGAATATGATCCTCCTAAAGAAGGAATTGGTGAAGTATCTGTATGTGTATTTTTTGTTATTAAGCTTCTTGGAAATTTATCTTCAATGTGATCATTTCCTATATTTCGTCATTTGCTTTCAAATGCTAATCCCTTAACAACCTGAGTGGAATAGATAACATATCCTGCAATTCACTGATCCTAAGCATTGCTAGGGTGAGAAAAATCCACTGAGGACCAGAGGTGTCGTGGTCCTGATGCTGACACTTTTTGAACAGATGAAGACCAGTCCCATCTTGAACCCTGCTGCATGCGAAATTCGGACATACACGAAATCATGGGTTTACATCAGGTGCAGGAGTTTCCTTCTGGGGAAGTCCCCATCACAAAATCATAGAGTAGTTTGTGTTGGAAGGGACCTTAAAGCTTATCCAGCTCCAACCCCCTGCCATAGGCAGGTACACCTTCCACTAGACCAGGTTGCTCAAAGACCTGTCCAACCTGGCCTTGAACACTGCCAGAGATGGGGCAGCCACAGCTTCTCTGGGCAACCTGTGCCAGTGCCTCAGCACCCTCAGAGGAAAGAACGTCCTTCTAGTGCCTAATCTAAATTATCCCTCTTTCAGTTTAAAGCCATTCCCCCTTGTCTTGTCACTAGAGGCCCTGGTAGAAAGTCCCTCTCTAGATTTCTTGTCAGCCCCTCTTAGACACTGGAAGCTGATCTAAGGTCTCCCTGAAGCCTTCTCTGCTCCCGGCTGAACAACCGCAGCTCTCTAAGTCCAAGAATCCTGGACTATTTTGAAATGGTCTTTATCCACATCCTTCAGTGCACTTACTGTCAATTATAAATTGATAGAAAATATGTCAAAATAGACTGTTTCAGGATATGTATCTGTAGAAAATTCCTAATTCCATTCCTCTCCCTTCAGGCATTTACTGGTAAGATCTCCCACTTTATCTGGTTCTCCCCATCGGCTTGCTTCAAACCACCTTCCCCCTAAAAAGCCCAGAGCGGAACTCAACCCTCACCACCCTCTGTTCCCAAAAATCAATTCTAGCTGCAGTTTGCTGCAGGTTCTTGGGCTTTCCAGGCCCCTTCTGCAGCAACGCAACTGGAATGTTGCACAGCGGTTTTATAAATGAAAATCCACCAGAACTTTACACAAAGGCATAATAACTTCCTCAGATATCTCTACAGAGTCCCAGGTGGCCGGCACTGTCTGGAACCCAGCCTTGTAAAAAATGGGGAGAAAGAAACACATAATGTTCCTCTGCAACACTCCTGCTTGCAAAACACTGCCCAAAACATTGACTTTCCTAATTAAATTATCTCATTAGCATGAAAAGCAAACAAAAGAAAAATAATGCCAATAGCTGCTATGCTAAAGGCTGGTTTGTGGAGGGTTTGTGCAGACTCACACAGCAGGACCAGTGGCCAGCACACCCACTCTCAGCACTGGGGCTGGCTACATGTCAGCCAGTGGCCAGGGTCCAAAGGTGCTGGTTGGGGAGAGGTGGAGAAGGGGAGACAGGGACACAAACAGATTTCTTCTGGGAAAACGAGCCATCTTCTCAGAATCCATTAAGTGGTTGCCAGGACCTGACATACCTAATCTTGCCTAAGACTTCATAGTTAATAAAGCAGAAATGTAGAATAAGCCACCGTCAGTGTTGCCAAATGTCACAAATTAGATCTCACAAAATTTAATTAACAGGATCTTCACTCTTTTGGGGCTGGTTTCTTGTGGAAGGGAGGAGGAGGGGACTAGGTCTTCAAATTACATTTGGGCAAGGCAGGAGAAATTTCCTTTGATTTACTGCCCTTCTCAGTTTTTCAGCCCTTGGGGAAGACCAATCAATCAGTCAAAACTATTAGAGGAGAAAGCTCTTTGACAATGAAAGGGTTAAATGCAGTATATTTTCCAGCATAAGCTCTCTGGATCACAGATTCCACTGCAAAACTGTATAATAAAGAAATTGTACTTCAAAATTCCTTCTTGGGGATATTTTTGGGTTATCCTACCTCTACTACTCTTCACATTTAAAAAGCTTCAACTAGAACCAGGGAAGTAGTAAAATTTCTCTTCCAGGACCAATGACCTCTGAGCATACAGTTTTCTGACACATATGTTGTTAAAAGAAGACATCTGTATCTCCCCAAAATCATGACCACACATACAATTACAGCAAGAAACAGTCACTAAGCATCTGGTATATAAAAAGTGATTATTAAATGCAAAATGCTTCAGAAGAAAAAAACAAAAAACATTAAATCTACTGCACATTAGACTAGCACAATCCATATCAACAGGGATCCATGAACCTCTGAGGCTTTCACATGATTCACTTCACGCTGAGGAGGGACAGTGCGGTTTATCCCAATCCTGCAATAAGAAACTGAATTTCCAGAGACTATGCAATTTCCCTATATCAAGAGGAATAACTACAGGTTTTCCAGTTTCTGGCACCTGTAGCATTAGTACCAGATGCCCCTTTTCCTGGCTGGAAATATTGGACTTCTGGTCACCTGGCAGACACTTGAGACTTTCAAATCTAAATTCCCTTCCTGGTGCAGTGTATGTCATTGAAGTTGGCCAGAGCCCACATTATCTGTCCATCTGCAGCCACAGCTCATCACCTCTTGTGGCCTAACCACATTTCATAAAATGGATTGATTTTATTTTCAGTTGGTTCAATGGAGTAAGTATCATTTACATCCCCTTGCTATTTTTGCTTTGTTTTGAAAGGCAATGCTTCAAGAATTAGAGGGACAGTCCCACCATCCTAATGAATTAATACCAGTCCCAGTATCAAACTTAACTGCTTCTCAGCTTGCTCCTCTGCCTCTTAAAAGCTATCCCTGTTATCACTTCTTCTTTCACCCTTTCTTGCTTCTCACTTCAAATTGCCACCAGTGACTCGTGGTTTACCTTTTCAACTGCTGGATGAAGACTGCTTGCTGAATGCAGTAAATCAGCAACCTACCTTCTCTAAGCCAGAGGTCTGAAGCTTTTAATTAGCTGCTTTAGAAATAACACAATCAAATGAGAATCAGCTCATTTCTCAGAAGCATGAACCACTCACCATATCTCTCTTAAGATATGTTAGGTGATTTAGAACCTTTAAAAATTACAGAGAGAAATCAAATCATGTTTGGAAAGCACTTGCTCAATATGGATTAAGAATACCAAGAATCTAGTTAAGAATACAACTTTAAATCCCCTAGATTCGCAAGCACTGGCCAAAATGTTTGCATTTTATCCCAAGTAGCAATCATCCATTTTCATCCAACCACAGCTGTCAAAAACTCTATATGCAGTCTTGTAGTGAGATTCTTATATGCCAAATGCCTGTATAGCAAACATCTGGCCTCACTTCTGTTCCATGGATTAGCCAAAGCACAAGCCCATCAGTTGTTTTTTTCCTGCAACTTCTGTTTTTTTTCTCTCTCTGCTGTGCCTCAGGTCGTTTTTCTTAAAATGAAATCATTCAACTAGGCAGAAAGAACAGAGGAAGGAGGAGTAAGAAGAGCTGTAGCATCTGAGTAATCTTCCAGTGGGACTAATTTTACTAAGTATTTGTGCTACTGCTACCAGTCAATCACTACAAGTATTATTGGGAAGCTAAAAAAGAAAAAAAAATAAACTGAATTTAGCAAAGAATATTGGCATAGAAAGAAGGAAAAATACATATGTTGTTCTATAAATTAGAAGCTGAGTTTACTCAAATGTCCTCAATATCAATACAAAATGTATTAACATTAAAAAAAAAATAAAATAACTTGCTGTTCCCTTATTTTGCATTCCTTTTACATCTGTACTTCTCCGAGGCAACAGATCAGAATGGTGCATTGCTTTCCCCTTAGGCCAAGTGTAATAAACAGGCAGGTGTAATATAAGGCTGCAGTGCCTCAGCTCTCCTCCCAAATAATTGATCTTCCAGGCCTACAGTGCAATTCAGTCTTGGAAGCTCCCTTCACATGCCTTATTCCTGATCGGTCAATTATTTCAAATCAAGCAGAATTAAAGTGTTATTTTAGTGAGGGGGGGAAGATATTCACCAGTGACCAAAGTGAAACTAATAAACTAATTTCCCTTTACTGCCTTGGGCAAAACAGAAAAATTCAGCTCTATGAAAGCAAGACTACAGCTGTTTCATCAGCCTGTTGCCCAAACGTGCTTGCAATTTACTATCTTTAAATTCAATTTTTGTTCACACAACTGTTTTGGAAACAGGAGACAACAAAAAGAAAACAGCAAAAAAGGAAGCAGTAAGGGTATATGACTCTGCAAGACATAGCTGTGCAGTGCAAGCTTCCCAAGAGAAAGGCAACAGCACTCTCTTGTTCTTTGAAACAGAGTGTATTCCTCCTGCCAGTAGCGAATTTATCCAGTAGATGTCAATACCAGCAAAATATATGTGTAAAGCCAAACTTAACAGCAACAGTCGTCACTTCAATTTACAGGAATGCAGCAGAAGATAGTTCAATATTTGGATACATCACATACTTATTTGTTACTGTCCCACCCTTGCATCTTTCAGAATGGATCCTGCCTGGCCTATCAATAAACATGTGGAGCAAAACAATCTGCATTTTGCTTTTATAACAATTTTGTCTGGTTTGCTGAAAAATGAAGAAAGTTGCTCATGAGCATGCAATTACCTTCAGATTAGATCAGAGGAAGTTTTTCAGAGGAGGAGCAGGGAGGACGGTGGGCAAAATGCTGTGTGTTGCAAAGCAACTACTATAAGCAAGATCTTCATGGTTACTAAATACAATCTGAAGAGGCCTGTTCTCTTCTGACTTTTTGCTGCATGGTTAAGCAATGCAATGATTTCATGGATTTTGCTCTTTCTTCAGTAAGCTTCTCAGCGTGCAACAGGTGACCCGAGATTCCACGCTGACCCCCAGGTCAACAGATACTTGTTGTTCCTGTAAGTTTTCCCTTTTCTGCAACACGCCAAGGACAGTATGTTGTAAGCCTTTTAGTGTTATTATCACTCAAAAGACTGAATTTGCTGACAAGTTTTAACCATGCAAAAAACCAAGGCCATTGCTGTTGACATATTTAAATCTACTACTAAGATCTGGCTGTTTGAACAGCTTGTGTGTAGAATCTGAAGTACAGATTTCTGTTTCCTTTTTTGTTTATTTTTAGATAAACCTTGTGTTTCTACTCTGCAATGTTTGCATTTGGCTTCTGAGCATGCAGTAACTGCATACATTATATGCATTGCTTAGAGACACTTTGCATCACAGCCCATCAGGTTTTTTTGGACAGACGAAAAGAGAAGGGAAATAACAGATCATTTGCCTGATTGACTAATCTTTCCTCACATTGCCATCTCCCCATAAACATGAGGAGGAAAAACAAAAGTGTGTTGTGACATCTAATAGAGAGACATTGAGGCAAATTATTTTATTACTGCTACAAAACTTCCTAAGGAGTTTGTTTTCACAGAGATCTAAAACATGGCAAGGAGAGAAAAAGGAATATATTACAGAGACATCACTTTGCGTAGTTACTGCTCACGTGTAAACCCAACAGCTCTTAAGAGAATCATACGTCCTAGGTAACTGCAGCTGCAGCTTATCTAATCAGTTTGGCCAGAAATTCAGGCACTTTGAGAAAGCAAAAACAGTGGCCAAAAGCAGAGACTGTGATTTACCATCATTTAATCAATTCTTAGGCATCAACAGAAGTGGGTAAAGAAGATCAGGCACAGGTACTGCACTCCCAGTAAGTAATCCCAGCAGATGATTCCCTGTGAGAGAATAAAGTCACAGCTCTGAACACTAGGGAAAGAGACTGAATGCCAAATCTAGCCCTGTGCAGTGCCTTCAAACCCTTTTCTGGGAAGCCGCATCCTGCTCCACTGCTCTGGGCGCAGGCATGTACTATCCAAGATGGAGCCATAAACAGTTTGGAGAAAAGACACACCTTATGAGGCACACCAGAGTTTCACAGCCTTCTATGAGCAATTCTTTAATTACCATCAACATTTTCTCTGAAACCCCATCTCAAAGAAGCAGTGGAAACTTTTGATTTGCTGTTGACACCTTGATTGCTGTGGGGATGAGTCACTGCACCATTCCTGTTAGGCTTATGAATTTATAGATTTTTAAGGCCAAAAAGCACAGGAGGCCATTGCGATCGCTCTGCTTTGACTCTGTGAACAGCACAGTCCTCCTGCCTCATCCAGCAACCTGCGTGCATGACAGAAATAGAGGCTAGGGAAGTCACACATAAAATTATAATATATAAAGGGATGCTAAAACAAATCTGGAGAGGGACTTCTCGCAAGGGCATGTAGGGACAGGACAAGGGGAATGGCTTTAAACTGAAAGAGGGAAGATTTAGATTAGATACTAGAAAGAAGTTCTTTACTGTGAGGATGCTGAGGCACTGGCACAGGTTGCCCATAGAAGCTGTGGCTGTCCCATCTCTGGCAGTGTTCAAGGCCAGGGACTTGGAGCAACCTGGTCTTGTAGAGGGTGTCCCTGCCTGTGACATGGAGGTTGGAACCAGATGATCCTATAGGTCCCTTCTAACCCAAACCATTCTACGATATGTCTAAGCTTGCCCATAAACAACTGAACAGCTCCCTCTCCAAAAGTAAAAATAAATAACAGAAAAGTAAAATTACCAGTTATTGCAATGAGCCAACATACCTTTCTCATCAACATCTTCTTCCCCAGTACTTTCTCTGAACTGGGAAGATGTGGAAGTGGTGTCTGCAGGAGGTGGCTGGGGCTGCTTGTACTGCTCACAGCTGGTTCCATGATGGCTATGAAGCACGGCACAGGTCAGCTCACCAGCCAAACTGGCGGTGCCTCCCTGAGATTCTTCTAAGGGCAAAAACATTGCATGGACAATGAGGAGTGAGGAAAAAAGTGTGAGGGACAGCCCTGCCAATACAGAGGTCAGAGAGGGAGGAGGGGGAGAAGGTGCTCCCCAGGGCGCCAGAGCAGAGATTACCCTGCAGCCCATGGAGGACCACGGTACAAGCACATACCCATGTTGCAGTCCATGGAGAACCTCATGGTCCATTCCTCATGGGACGGAGCTCATGCTGGAGCAGGCTCTGGCAGGAGCAGCAGTCTGTGGAGGACCCACAATGGTACAGGTTTATCCTAAAGGACTGCAGCCCCTGGGAAGTACCCTCAGAGCATTTCGTGAAGGACTGTATCCCATGGGAGGGATGCATGCTGGAGCAGGGAAGAAGCAGGAGGAGCTGTTATGGACTGATCACAACCTTCATTCTCCAACCTCCTATACGGGATGGAGACAGTGGAAGAGTTGGGAATGAAGGAGCCTGGGAAGGGGACTGCTGAGGAAGCTGTTCTAACTTTTTGCTGTGTTTCTCACCAACCAACTCTATTTTAATTGGTAACAAACTTATCTTCCCCAAGTTGAATGTGTTTTGCCCATGGTAAGAGTACTGTCTTTGTCTTGACCCATGAGCTTTTCCATCCTATTTTCTCCATCCTGTTGAGGAGGGGGATAGAGAGTGGCTGGGTAGGGGGTTGGATGCTGGCCATGTCCAACCCACCACAGTGAGCAAAGTCCTGCAGCAAAAAAGAACTAATTCTTTTTCCTCTTCCAGAATCTCTAAAGGCAGTTCGTGCACTCATTTGCTGTAGTAGTAGGGAGGAGGGACAGAAAGGCCTGAATATTTCTGTATCTGCAATATTTCGTTTTATGAAGGACACCATGGGGAAGACCTCCTGCATTATTACAAAGGCTGAGGTTTTCCCTTATTACACGCTTTGAAGACATGTGCTTTATTCCCAGTTTCTTACAAAATTTTGTTCCATACATTGTATGTATATTTTTGCCTATCCACTTGCAAATTCTAAGCTGACATAAGTGTATGAGCTGCTTGAATGATCTTCACAGATGGAGCGCTCTACCAATTGCTTTCCTGAATAAGGTACATATCCATTCTATTTCCTTGATCTTCTAGGTAAATAATCACATACACTGAGGATGGATTAGACAAACACCTCAAAATAATGCCTGTCTATAACTAGATGTCTTACTTCCCAGCATTCACATAATGGCCCCATTATGTGGTTGATTACTGTGGCCAAGCTAAACACAGGAATTTGTTCAGAATTTCTTTTTTTTCATTATTAGCAGAAAATCCAATTTTGTCTATTTACTGAATCCTATGATTTTCTGAAGGTTATTTTCAGTGGCCCCGAAGACTGCCTCTGCTAATTCTTTAGAGACAGACTCTCCAGTGCATTTCATTCAAAATTCTTAATACACAATTTTACAAGATGCCCTTTCTTCTCCTGCTTTAGTCTTCGCTCCCAAAGTTACAGTTTCTAGCAAAATTCTCCTTCCTACACAAGGTTATCCAGTTCCTCGCATTGTAATACAATAATAAGCATTTATGTGGCACTCTCTGTCTTCAAAGCACTTTATAAACATTAAATATTTAATGCTCATGGCATCCCTCTTACTCTCAACCCCACTTTACAGGTAGGGAAACAGACTCACAGGTTAAGTGATTTTGTTTCAAGTCACATCACAAGTTACTGACTGAGACTAGAATATATGAGCTCAGATTTTCAGTTATGTACTTAAAACTAGACCAGCCCTGTTCTTCCACTTAAATAATAAAAACTAATAATGAAAACCTTGTTCAGGGAGAATTTATCTGTCTCTCTGGAGGTTCTAAATGCAACCAAAAAAAAAAGCACTGTAAAAGCATCCCAAAATGATGCAGGAGGGCAGCTACCAGCTTTGTAATCTGTTATCCTTATCCTCCCTTTCCAATGCTTTAGAGGGAAACCCACTGATGTACATTATCAGAAAAGGGGACAGTATGTTTCCAAGGATTTATATACAGCCACACACACATATATATACACAAATATTCTCAATCACTACCTAAACCAAGAACAGAGACCTTCCAGCCAGAGAAGAATTTGCAATTTAAAAACTGAAGTACGTTTCAAAATGGCATCACTAAAGAGCTTTAATATTTGATAAGAAGATTACGGTATGTTCAATTGCACAAAGCAAAAGCCATTTAAAATAAAGTACAGGAATAGTGAAGTCAGGCATTTGCAACAAGATAACAAGAAGCTAATCGGCCAGTGGAAAAGGTGAGCCCTGCTGCCGATAGTGTTCAGGAGCCAGTCAGGTTTCGAAACTCAGATAATGAGTGGGGGTTTTCTTAACTTTAACATTTCTCATAACCCAAGCAGGAGGTCCAAACAGAGGCTGTACACAACATTAACTGGTTTTCTCTTTAACAGGCTCCTGTGGGAACAAATGCTCAGTGTCAGGCTGGTACTATGAGTCCATTTAATTGAGCTGAGAGAACTCTCCTGCTCCCAAAGAAAGCTCTCTCTTCTCTCCATGGATGTGACTATAGAGCTAGCATATAATATCTCACTCATTATTTATACAACCATGTAATTATCTCCGAGAGACTCCCCATTTTGTAGAAGTTTCTTTTTGGAAATGTCATCTGTTGGCTGAATGGAAAGCCCAATCCAGCCCTGGACACCATGACAGTGAGTGCTGTATCCACTGACAGTCAACACAAGAGCATCCCTTGCTATGACACGGGAGCCTGCAGTACCACTCACAAGAGACGTGCTCCTGTTACACGTGGGTCTGTTTAAAATTCCTCTTGGTAAATGCACACACCCATGCAGGTTACCAGCTGGTGAACTGAGGATGGAGAGAATACGGATCAAAGCTAGAAGAAGGCCTCAGACAGAGAGAGAAGAGCTTCAACGCTGTTTCCAATTTAAAAATGTTCAAAACCCCTCAATGCTTGCACACCTCAGAGTCTGCAGGAAATCAGGTTATTGCTAATAAAGCTATTTAGGTGCCCAACATCCTGCTGTTGTATAAGTCAAAGGGAACATCATTTGGGCATTTATCACTGCAGGAACACTGGAAATTCCCAAATGAGGCAACCACTGCCCGAATCCCATGGTGTCATGTCACAAGTCCCTCCAAAACACACAGATACTCTCAGTTGAGCACTGAAGGGAGGCAATACAGTGTGACTCGTTCTGCCAAGGGATCTGGTTTCCAGCTTTCGCTCCCTATCTAATTCAAGCATGCGGCATTAAAGGAATCTTCTAGGCTGACAGGTTTCCATGCCAGCAGCTGGATGCTAATATACTTAATCACTATCATGGCTACGTTCAGCACAGCATTTGGGCTAGAGCTCTCTTTTAGGTGGTACTGTCTGGTACTGAAGGCAAGGAACAGGTATAACCCTCTGATCTCGAGATGTCCTGCGTGACTCTCAAGAGATCAGCTCAACAGAGCTCCAGAGCTCACTGGAGAGAGATAAGAAAGCCAACAGAGGACATGCCAAATTAGCACCAAGCCCCTACCACTCTGCTAATATGGCTTTTGGGCAGGCTTAGCCAAAGACCGCAGCTCAGCCAAAGCCCATGAGGGAGGACACTGGGATTTCTGCTGCCACTACTCTTTGGGACTGAAGCCACTACAATTTAGTCAGCATGCCATTATCTTCCTCAGACTTTCACATGTTCAGCTACTGCTCGAAGTACACACTTGTGCCTTCTTGGTCCGATGGAGACCTTTTTTTTTGCCATTTTATTTTTTAAATTATAGGATTTACCAAGACACTGGTAAAATATTTTCTAGTACTGCCATAAAACAGCAGAGTGGAGGCAACACACATGTATTATGAAAGCCATGTCATTATAATACATAGCTTTTCTGTTATAAATTACATTGACCAGCTAAAGTACAGGTTACAGTGAAGTCTATACAAGTCATGTTGTGTCAGTAATGTGCATACAGAAGTAAAAAGAAACAATTTCCCTGTGGATTTTAATACACTTAGTAAAATGGCCGATTAAATTCCTTGGGGAGGGGGAGCCAAACCACAAGTTTGTGTTTTTTTTTTAAATGAGAAATGAAACAATTGTCACAACTACAGAAATACCTAATAACACTGAATTCAAGTCCTTTTTAGGACTGCCTGTTTTTTACTCTGGAACCACGGGCTCTCTGAAGCAGACAAGAAAACTTCACTACCTTATCTGCTTGCCATACAAGCCATTTAAAAGGTATGGTGCCCACCCTTCACGCTTCTGATATCATGACTTGCGGGCAGCTCAGGGCCCCTTGCCCTGGCATCAGTGGGGTCTTGGGGTGATGGGAAAGGCTTGAGGAAAGCTCAGTGAAGGAGGTCCTGAGTAAGCTTGGAGGAAGGTGGGGAGGGAGAATAGGCAATAACAAACTACCTACCTTACTAGCCTAGAGCTGGGACTCTGCGGCATGGAGGAAGTCCCCTGACAGCTTTTCCCAGTTTTCTCCCCCAGCGTTGATCATTCTTTCAACAAACATTTTTCCTCTATCCTTACTACATCTCCATTCTGTCTCATATTTCTACTCACCATCTCCCCTTCTACCATGTCCTCCTATCCAGGTCCCTTTCCCTCTCTATTTCATGTCTAAGTAAGAATTCATCCAAGACCTTCCCCTACCCTGAAACAGGACAGATCCATACAGGTGGTTTGCAAAACTCTGTTTTCTTTACGTGGCTACTCTTATCTCTTAGACCTTCCTTTTTCTATCTTAAAACCCCTACATGAAATCATTAGGTGAGCAAGAGCGACCTGATGTACCAGAGTTTTGGCACGCCAACACCATTAAAAAGAACAAAGGACTCCTATCCTGTTCTCAGATTTAGAGGAGAAGAAGCAGGTGGGAATTGAGTGCTGATGAAATGGAAGTGACAAGCTCATAATTTATTAAGCTTCTAAGAACAGTTTCATCCAAAAAACAGGGGGAAAAAAGGTTCCCTCCTAAATAAGTTATTTAGCAGAAACCTTCAGAAGAACCAACAACCCTCCTCTCTCCCATTTCAGCTCTTTACTGCTAACCCCTTGCAGGAGACTTTAGCTTTGGACAATTAATTTTATTAGCTTAGAAGAGAAAATTTCAGTGGCAGGAAAACCTGCCAATCAAACAACCACTGCTATTTGCAATGGAATTCATGGACTTAAACACTGCAGTGTGGCTTGTTCCAGGAGCATCCCTGCCACATCCCAGTGACTGGGTGCAAATGTTGGGCCAAACCCAGTGATTACCATTTTGTAAGTAAAAACAAAGTACTGGCTCTCAATACAGCAATTTTAAGGATTGCGTACATTAATTTCTTCTTTTCTGCCATTGCCTCTGCATACCTGCTGCTGGCAATGTGACAACATATAAGCACTGAATGTTGTGCTTAGAAGCTTAAGAGCTCCAAGACAAATTGTCATTTTGCTCATTCTTCCTGGGCCAAAATGTGTTTTGCCAGAAAATAAATAAATAAATCCCCTCTTCACAAAACAAACACGCTCCCTTTCCCCCCTGCAGTTGTCTTCAAATTTCGAGAACTAGAGTGGCAGCACCCTTTGGAGGAGGCAAAGGAGGGAACGCACCCTCGGGAGGATTTTATTCTAGATAGAGAGGGTCTCCCCGAAACAGCTTTTTGCCAGCTCATGGAGAGTTTGGAAAATTAAAGCAAAAGCCTCCCATTCGGCTGAATTCAATGGGAAGACAGCGCGGAGCATGGAGCACTGGGGCAATTTGCTTTTGGCAGCCAATTTTGCTAAGTAGGTGGGCTGCATTCAGAGCCAATTAGAGGTTGACGTTTTCTGCCTTAGGTACAATGGGCTGCGGCACAGCTCGGACTATTCTTCCCTCCCTGCATCTGTGTTTACTATGGCTGTTCACTTTTACTGTTGGCAAGGGGGATGTTTAATAAAGCAGGCCATTCCCTAGTTACAAGCACAGTATATCATCCTTTGGTGTATGTACACATATGGTATGAAATAGAACGCTGTTAAAAGTCAAAGCAACTCCTGCCAGAAATTTTTGATGGCAGCATAGTAAAAAGAGCATTGGGGCGTGATGCAGTTCTCTGTTTTCCAATTCTGGGGTGAAAAGGGGAGAGGCAGCATGGTGGGTTTAGATCTGAAGTTAAAAAGGGATCGTAACAGTGAAAAAAAAGGAGCAATACCCAGATTTCAAAATTCTCCATTCCCAGTTCAAGGTCTAAGCTTTGTTTTAGCTTGTGCTGCTCAACAAATGGAGCCAGAGGTTCTTGATCCAGCTTTTTATTTCCTGCATTGCTAAGCTACAGGAATGTTCACATCTAGGGGCTCCTTTACTCTCGTCTCCAATTAAGGTAGCTTATTTTTTCAAACACGCTACCTGAGACCCGCTGATGTTTCTTCAGGTCATGCAGCCACACTTCAAACTGCTTTCTAATATACCTAATAGTGCCACAGTGATACGTTCAGCTTATTCCTGCTACAGAAGCAGTAGGGTCATGGTATTCTCTGCAAAATACTTTTGTAATGGAGTGGATTAATATAATGAATGCCATTTACTGCAGCAGAAGTGACAATGATTTGATGTTTTGTTACAATTAAGACTCATTAGCCAGTGACTTTTTTTCTTAGTTGTCTGACACCATAATAGATGTAACACATATCTAACACAAAAGTTCTGAACTTCTTTCTAGTCATTTTTAATAAAGTGAGAACAAAAGCCTCAGCATTCAGCTTCTTAAAAGTGGCCTGCTCGAGGGATGGCACATACACACCTTCCTGCACAACTACAGAGAGAATGCAAAACTCCATGCAGCTTCCAGGAAATCACCAGAAAAAGCATTTAAGCTTTCAACCAAATAACTAAAAGGTTAACTTAAGACATTAACTGGCTAAGGCATAAAAAGGCTTTTGAGAAAGCAGGCAGAGCCAGGTCTTGATGCTTTGCTTTTATGAAGATCCCCAAGCTCTGCCAAGACAGGAATCCCTGCATCTGAGAACCTGCTGATGGAAGGACCAGTGTACCCTACCAGGTGACTGATGGAGAGCTCAAACTCTTTTAGTAACAGGGTTACTAAAAAGAGATCTTTTAGTAACAGGGTTACTAAAAGATCTCTTCTTTCCCAGCCGGCTTTTGAATGCTGAGGAATGAGCATCACCCTCCTCTAACAATTCAAAATCTTTTGCTCCTTGCGAACACAAAAAACTCATTTGCTTTCCATAAATCTTAAACAGCAGTATGCTGATCAGCCAGAAACACCCCCTCCTCCCTTCCCCAAAGAAAATCCCCTATTAGATAAAAAAGGCATTACCAAGTAAAAGCAGTATTGGTCAAACCAATGTCAGTAGACTCCAGGTTAAGTTTCTGGACTGAAAGTCAAAAGCCAAAATAGTATTTTTGTAAATGCAGTGTTCTCTAGCATTGCTGGGGACACAAGATCACACTCAGCTGTACAACCTGCAAACATATCTTACTGAGCAAAGAAAATAAGCTACCAAGCTAATTTAATTGTCTAAGCCAACAACATTTAAAATCTGGATTGCACAAATGGTATATATATATAAAAAATTCCAACACCCCACAAATATCCCCCAAATCCTCAAAGACACACACATTTAAATGATTTCATTTAAAACTTTAACTTGGGTATTATATGAAGAGAAAGATTTCTTAAACAGACAAATTATAAACCATTCCTTGAATATTCAGCAATGATAATTTAAAAAAAAATGTTTTCTGAGTCACTGGTGCCTTTTTTTTAATCAAAAAAAGAAACTTAAAATTTTTAGCTTTTAGTTAAAACTTAAGTCACAATCTGGTCACATTTGGTGCTACATAGAAAATGGTTTCAGAATGCAAGGTTGTGAGTGAAAATAATTCAGCAACAGGGAAATGAACATCCTCGAAAACAAATTTTATGTGCAAAAGAAACATGAAAAGTTACTTGTTTGCCTTTGAAACCTAGAATAAGAAACCCCACCAAAAAAAAAAAAAGAAAAAAAAAAGATGGAAATTGAAAAAAAAAATCAATACCCTATCTTACTGTTCTGGAAATTCAGCATTATTCACTTCCCTTCTGCCTGAGATGGACACCTATACACTTGCCAAGACAGACATAAAACCACACTACATTGTCAAAAGTTCTAGCTGATGCTGCTGCTAATTTCCAGATCAACAGATCAAGTCATGGCACTCTTAAGATGCAAGAACAGAGCAAAAAGTAGGAGAGGGAGGTGACTCAGCAGGCAGGACTGGAAGCCTGAGATCCAAATATTTGACTGCAAAAAGCATCATTGGGGGAGTTCTTTGATACTTCCCTCACCCTTAGGCTTCTCCAGCTCTTCTGAGAATATCGCTGGTAGGAAAGATTCCCTAAAACTACTTGTAGAATGTGGTATTGAGGCGCCAGTGACTGCAACCTGAAAATGAGCCATCCATGCAAATTCCCAATTCACTCCCACCAACATGCAACCTCTGTTAACTCTCCCATGCAGATGCAAACCTGAGCAGTAATGTGCTAATGAATGGAATACAAAACCCGTTTTTCTTTTCTACTGTAGAGTGAGGATAAAAATCACAGTCCTGCTCCCTTATCCCATGCCAGAAGAGTTACAACCCCATGAAAATCACTGGAGCTAAAGATAAGCAGGGAGCTTCAACTTTATATTCATTTTTATCAAATCCTTGAAACTGCTTCATGGGGTTTATTTTAATAGACATTTCTACTAACAATAATAACCCCCCTTATCTGTACTAAAGACAAGGGGAAAAAACAGATTGCATCATAAATCTTAGTCATACCAGCTAATAATCTTCAAAAATCATCCTTTTAACATCGATGGCACCTGTTAAGCCAAAGCACTTTCCTACTGGTTTAGGAATGCAGTCTCATCCCAGCTCCCATTATGAAAATGGAAGGTTTTCAACCAAATGCACTGGCAGCTGCAGGATCATAAAATCCTTCAAGGGTGTCTGAAGCCGAGCTGTAAGCATGGCTCTCCTTATCTATAATTAGGGAAAGGAGAATAAAATCTCTAAAATGCTATGTTTAATCCCCCAGCCCTCAATGCAGGGCTTTGTCCCCGAGTGTTTCTAATAAAAGAGTTTCAAGTGTCAGCTGCAATGTAATTTTGTTTACTAAAAGCAGAAGAGATATGGCAATGATTATGTCACACCTGAACTACAAAAAGGACCATGTATTTGCAATCTTTTTACATAAGGCGCATTGATAAACATCATTTATTTCTATGTCTATGATATGCCATACAATGTACCTTTATGTACGCTTAAAGCAATTTTATTCCAAGAGATGCACATCTGATTTCAGTGGAGGGTATGTTTTCCAAGATGCATTAAGGTCTAACTAAATCTATTTTTTAAAAGAAGAAGAAGTGTAACTTATTACAACAATGCAAACTATTATTGTCATAACAATGTAAAGTACCCATGGATTTAAAACTACAAATGCTCTATTCATCACAATCTCATTTGGCAAGAGTGTCATTTCACAGTATTGTATTATACAAACATTTCTCAGAAAGCGATGCTATCTCACAGAAGAGGTGCAAAACACAGGGCACTTTCACTCCAAAGTATCTGAACTGCAGTTCTTTATCAAATTCTTTGAAAATAAATACCATCAGCATTTCATTCCTTTTATTTTGTAAAGATGCAAAACTTTCAGTTCTAGAGCATGGAGTATGGCATAAAAGTAGAGGAAATTATAATCTAGGCTAGATGGAGAAACTGAGGCAGGGAGTGACCTCCTCAAAGACACAAACAGTGTCATGAACAGTGACAGGAAAACTCTGAGATGCCGATGCAGGCCTGTGGTCAAGCTTCTTGGCTACACTGCTTCTCCAATCCCTTGATGATGCTTAGATGGTACCAGCTTTATTTCCATTAACAATTTCTCATTCATGCCTTAGCACAACAGACCAACATCAAAATTTTAGCTGAAATAGGGTAAGCGCATATATGCAGGTTAACAGGCGATATGTCACATTATTATCAAAACTTTCAGTGTCTTGAAGGTTCTCTGTAAACTGACTTTCTCCCATGCCACAGGGTGAGGGATTCAGAGCATGGAGTACAGATTACACATGACACCCACCCAACCCCTTGGGAACTACCACTGATGCTCAGCTCCTGCTACTCTCTAACTACAGATCATCTCAGCCAATACAGGTGCCTAAGCAGAAGCAGGGGGGTGGCAACTTTTCATCGCCTATCTAACTTTCTGATTCAAGTCCAGCATTGCTCAGGCATAAATCAAACCCTACTGTATGTTGTAAGACTTCAAATCTTTCAAAAGCACCTTCCACCATCAGGTAGAAAAATCGGATCAAGACATATTGATAGCAATGTGAATGGCAATACCTAAGTCTGAAAGCATAAACTCCTGGATATCTTCCACATGCACTTTTTCAAAATCATGAGGTTTTAATAGTTTAGGCACCATGCACTACAGTGCCTAAACTATTGAACTATATGTTCTTACCACCTTTCCTCCAGCCTCACAGACCCCACTGATATACATACGATATACCTTGTAGCTCGGACCATGCCACCCTCTCCAGCAAAACCCTCCCCAAGGTTGTTGCTCTCCAGTCTCACCTTTGGGGTCCTGCACCCTTCACCACCACCTAAGACTCCACTTCCTTCCCTTTTCGCTGGCTGTTGTCATCTTTGCTGCTCTCCTGCACCGCCCTTCCCCACGTTTCCCCCTTTCAAATGTCGCTGCGATCATGGAGCCTAGCAACGTTAATCTGCCACTCATTTATCGTATTTCAAGCTCAGATACACAAATCCCCTTCCCTTTGTCCCTTTGGATCATTGTGATTCTGCTTTATGGTCTTGATTTCCTCTTTTCTGGTCCTCTGCTTATGGGCTGTTGTTTATTATTATTTGCCTATCAGGAAGTTAATCTCTCTGAAGCCAGAGTCCTTGCCACTGCCTTCCTCCGTTCAGCATGAAGCTGGGTGCTGTCACTGCTTGATAAACCATTTGTCATTCAGGCAGCAGATAATGTGGCTGTACACATGTCCATTTTAAGCAGCATATACTAAAGTACTGAGAATAAAAGTGTTAAAATAGCACTAAGGATTTATAATATGTATATGTGGTAGGTTGTTTGTTTTGTTTTTTTTTTCTCCCATGAAAAACAAGAAGACAGGAGTTGCATTGCTGGGCCAGGCTTGAGCAGGTATTTACAACTTGCAGAGCCTTCCTATTTCAACAAGGGCTTCAATTCTGGTCTTTTGCAGAAACTTTTGATTTCTCCAGCAATAAAATTAAAAAGACACATTAAAAGCCAGGATCTTCAATTCTCTTTCTCAGCTTTCTTTTCCTGCTATAAAGCTAATGCTTTTCTTTGTTGTCCAACCCCTGCTGGAGGTCAAGTAAGCATTAAGGACTAAGAAGAACTGCAACAACTTCTCCCCCTACGTCCTGCAAGCAGCAAGGATGACAGTGACAGCTCCCTTCAGGTTAAATAGAAACTTCCCTTTCGTACAAATAATTCAGTTGTTAGCTATATTCTTTGGACTTCACACAGTGTGTTATGTCACTGTCTGAGGAATTACTCTTACTTTCACACCATCTTATCTGTTATTTGAGGCGGTCAATATGTATATGTTAGAATCTCGCAACAAGAGAGACTTCACAGAGAAGGAGAGCTTTAATTCAGGCTGTGCAGGAGAATTACAGTTCTGTTTAGAGATTTCTGAGGTGCCAAAAGAAAAAGAACTTTCTAAAACACTCGTTGAGGACTTTCCCAGCAGCTCGGCCTGTGAGGACCTGGAGCTGAAGCAACCTCCCGCCTGGGCTGTTCCCAGCAGTCAGTCCAGCTCATGGGTGTTCCAGACACTTCTAAGAACAAAACCAAACAAACAAACCCAAACCCCCAAAACAGGGGTTCCTAAAGGAAATTGTGTATGTTAAACCAGAGTTTTAGCTTGAGTCGCCTGCTCACTCTTTCACCAGCATGTTGGGATGGCTACGGGTAAATCTGCTATAAATCAGACACAGCCAGTAAAAATAAGTACCTTCACATATTTCCAGAGGTTTGTGGGAAGCAGAGGCTGCTCAAGATCTCCAGGGAGAAAAAACTTATTGAACCAACTGTGTTCATCTGTTATGAAGTTTTCCATAACGTTATCACCTACGGGCAGAAACCTTCCTAAACCAGAGGCTGTGGGGTCTGGAAAAAAGGGAGACTAGCACAAGTGCAGCGTAAACAGACATTTTATACTGGCTGCTTTAATTTCACAGAATCATAGAACAGTTTGGGTTGGAAGGGATCTTCAAAGGTCATCTAGTCCAACCCCCTGCAGTAAGCACAGGTATCTACAACTAGGTCAGGTTGCGCAGAACCATATTCAGCCTGTTCTCGAATGTCTCCATGGGTGGCTCATCTACCACCTCTCTGGGCAGTCTGTTCACTAAGAAAGTCTTTGGGACTTCGTCAAAACAAGATATGCAATACATTCGAGTATTTTTTTTTTTTTTTAAATTTTAGTAATTTCTTGCCTTCTTTTCTCACTTTTTCTGTGACCATCTAAGAAAAATGACAAGGAGGTCCAAGAGTGTTTCTGTGTTCTTCTAACGATTTACCAGAGGGAGTGAAACTGCATATCTTTGAGACGGGTTTTTCAGTTAATGCATTAGAACTAGCATAGAAAAAGAAAATAATTTGAAAATAAGCAACCTCCCACTCTGATTACTGCCTTAAAAATTTATTTGGACGTCCAAATTCCAAAACAGAAGTGGCGTTTTATTTGTTTGGAAACTGGATTTTTGCTACCACAATATAGGTTATATTTATTCTGAAATTCAGGCCGTCTGTACACAAACTTGCATAACAATAATAAAACCCATTTTTTTGAAGTCCAGTTTAATTACTTTTGTGACAATACTTCCATATCAGCTTTTAGTTTTATAACTAATTAAAATGAAAAAAGTACCTTTTAAAAAGTAATTTGCATTTACAATAGGCATCCAGTTACAGTTTCTCATATGGGTTAGCTATCCACTTCTGCCACAGAAAGACACTAAAAATATCTGCTTTAAACAAAAATACAACCTTCCCTCCAACCATTCTTACATGCCTTTCACCGGATTTTTAAATTATCCGGTTTTACTTTGTATCTGTGACATTCGCATATATTACAACATACATCAGGGGCACCCAGAGCTTTGGATGGCCACTCTTGTTGACATTTATATGAGACTGAAAGCTAAACAGTAAAGCAAATTAAGAAGCAAAAATACAGTGTATAGCCCCTGTATCCTCCTTGCAGATTTCACGGGACAACTGGAGTATAAAACCCAATTTGATAAATTTTCTTTGAAATCTGAAGACAAATTCTAGTAATTTTTCAAAGCGAGCCTGGCAGTTTTCACCACTGTAGTTTTTCTTCCTAGTGAAAGCTACAGGAAGTTGTGGCAGATGAGGGTTAGATTTGGTCTGTAGAACCTGGATGCAGCTTTGGCTATAACAAATCTACTTCTCTCTCCGTATTGTACCAGTGTATCTCATGGCTCCTTCTCTAAGTGCATTAAAAATGAGTCCTCATGCTAGCTACCACTGTGCTGTGTCAATTACATGTATTTTGTCCAAATGTTGCAAGTGATACTGCTATTTCTGATCTCCTAGAAGTGTTTTTTTTAGTTTCTTCTCTTCAAAGTAATTTTACACTGATTTCTAAGGTAGTACTGTGAAACCTAGGGTAGGAGAGAATGGCTGGGGAGCAGGTCTAATGCATGCACATCAATTTTTAAATAGCTTTTTTATGTTCCCTGGGATGAAAATGCATGCCGTTTGGCTCATTTAGGAAAGTCACAACAACCCACAAAGCCTTCTTCCCCATAACAGACACAGCAGTGCCCCTTAGGCTGTCTTACTGGAAATTTCGAACCCTATCAAGGTCAACTACTACAAGGAAGGAGCCCAGTGACCTCTTCAAATGGCTGCTACAGGGATTATTTTCCCGGACCTCTCCCTTCTCCATTGCATCAGTGTGTGCATCTTTGCTCTCCATACCTTTTTGGACTGTCACCCCTTCTGCGCTCCTGGTATGCCAACTCTCACCTTTGATCAGCAATGTCAGCCCTCACCATCTCAGCACAATGCTCCAACTCCACTCATCTGTAGCCAACACTCCCTGTGAAGATTCACAGAGCAGCTTGTAAGAGGGCAGAACAAAGCAAATCTGTCCCTTCTTTCAAAATATATGGTGCTACACACATAAAATGTGACCATTTGACAGGGTGTGCTTTGACTCCTTATCCCTCTGACTGTGCTGTTTCATCTCATGCACCACCCTTTCCCATGGTCCAGCCCATCTTTCCGGCATTAGACTTTGGAGTGAATCCGAATGCTGGTTTTATTTTGTGTGCATACACCATCTAACATAAGGAGATCTTAGTCCATGACCCCACCTTGGGGGATTTTATGCAGGATTAAATGAAATAAAAATACAGACAATTATTCAATCCTTTACTACTAATAAAATAATGTTAGACAAGATTGACACCTTTCTCTGACCCTTTTGCACAACATCATTACCTTTTTCTCTGGACTCAGCATCCGTTCTGACAGTTGGAGTTTTGGCTACTCCAATTCCATCAGCGGCTAACTGAATACAGTGCTCTCTCTCACATAAATATAACTGCATACTGCTCCATTGCATTAAACAACTGTCCTATTCTGCCTCAGGAGAGGCAGTGTATCTGCTATGGATGGAGAGAGTCATTGACAGAGTTTCCAAAATGTGCTAGGATCTCCCTCAAAAACTGAAAGCAGAGCGGAGCCAGGTAACTGGTGGACCGCACTGCCTCCCACTGCAGCTCTCCTTGGTGTTACATGGGAAGGTAAGATTTGGGGTATGATAGCATGGAGCTCAGAGGGATAAGCTCAGCTTTGGGCAAGAAGATGAAGAGTTGGTGTGATACTGTGTATGGATATGTAAGAAGTCAATCCCAGTGCCAGCAGCTCTTACCAGAATCAAAACGCAAAGGCAATAACAAACAGGCTTCTTTGATAAAAGCTGACTTTTATCCTGTTGTGAAAATATGCATGTGTATTCACCTCTGTCCTGCCAACAAATCCACCTACACCACAGTTTATTCAACCAACACTGAGGTCTTCATTTTTTTTTTCCACTTTAAACAGCCATTTCCAAATGAAGAATAGCTGCCAGCCAACATATACCACAGCACTAAGCAGGCATTAGGCCAGCATCATCCTACCTCCAGATTGCCAGGTAAAAATAAGGTTTAAACCTATAAAACATTCCAAACTACAATAACTATCTGCTATGTGTTAAATTTGGTTCTGTCATACTTGGTTTTCTCCTGTATGAAAACAACCCCTCAGCAATATGCTCCAAAGCAGAACAAAACTCCCATCACTTCTGAGGCTTCCTACAGCTGATTTGGTGTCCTGCTTCAAGGTGAATAATTGCAAATCAGAAATAACTTACCGCACTGCTAAGTGCTGAAAGCATCTAAGTGTTATACAGTTCTCATCAAAGCAAGGTAGTAGAGATCCTGTCTTCAAAAAAAAATCTCACATGAAGCAAATGGAAGCTTGTCTGTCTCAGCATTATACTGCGGAATCCAAAACAAAGTCAGATTTACTAAATACATATAATATTAAGCTCTTCTCTTTAAATACTTTGGGATGTGTACACACAGATTATTAAAACTAAGAATGATTCTAGGATAACTGCTGATTACATGCTTTATTTCTGCATTACACTTTGCTTGGAATGTGCACTAGTCTGCTCCAATTCTATTCATAAGTGGTTTCAGTTTCTGTCTTCTCTGCAATGGCACAGCTCTGCAGTCATTAATTATTTTTTTTTTAATATTTAATGTAGCTGAAGTGCCATAATATGGAAGAGGTTTCCAAACTAAAACAACAATTGAAAATATTTTCCTAAAGGAAACCGCAGGAGAGATCTCCCTCAATCAGAGAAGGCATTTCCTCATGATGTGGAAAAATTGCTGAAGTCCAAACAAAATATCTTCTATTGGCTCAATTTTTCCATTTTTCTAAAAACTTGGTTTTAAAGCATCAGTGGGAAGAGCTTGCAATAATTAAACCTAAATCTCCAGGCCAGAATACTGAACAACACTGTTTCAACACTCCAGCATAGATGTTCATTTGCCTCCCCTGCTAAACAAAAGAAGCCTCTGCTGGATTACATGTGAAGGCATTGCTACGGAGTGAGAAAAGTGAAGTTTCTCTAAGCACAGCTTACACTACTTGTGAAGAAGAGGAGGATCACGGCAATTCCTGATGTATTCAGCAGATGCTGGGAGGGAATTACACCAAAAATCACAGCACCTTTTACAGGAACAGAACTCCATGTATCTGGACGTAGAAAAGCTGAATTGCTGCCACATCACTGGAACAACCTTTGACACATGCAGCAGCTGTTAAACTCCAAATCTTTTATTTGATTAAGCCTTACGAGTCACAGAATCACACACAACACAGAACTGCTGAGGCTAGAAGGCATCTCTGGAGATAGTTTAGTCCAACCCTGCTGCTCAGAGCCAGGTCACCTACAGCAGGCTGTCAAAGACCATGTCCAGTCAGGTTTTGAGTATCTCCAAGGATGGAGACTCTACAACCTGTTCCAGCATTTGACCCTCTTTACAGTAAAAAAGTTTTCTTCTGTGTTTAAACGGAATGTCTCACATTTCAGCTTCTGCCCATTGTCTCTTGCCCTGCCACATGAACATCACAGAGGAGTTTGATTCCGTTCTCCATACTCCCCCCATCAGATATTTAACTACCTTGCTAAGGTCCCTCCTGACACTTTTCTTCTCCAGGCTGAACAGTCCCAACTCCTTCAGGCTCTCCTCATAAAAGAGATAGCCCGGCCCCTTAACGATTTCTGTTGGAAATGTCCCTTGCCCTGGGGAGCTGACAACTGGACCCAGCACCTCAGCTGGGTCTCAACAGGGCTGAGTAGAGAGGAAGGACCTGCCAGGAAGGCTCTTCCTAATGCTGGGCAGAGTTCAGGAGGCAGCTGGCCACCTTTGCCGCAAAGGCACGCACTTGCTGACATGTGGTCAGCTTGTTGTTCATCAGGACCCTCCCCTCAGGACTTTCTCTGCAGAGCTGTCTTCCAGATGGTTGGCCCCATCCAGTATGGGGGTGTGGAGTTACTCCTCCCAGGGCACACTAGTAGGAAATGTTCTGGTTTTCAGTTCACCCCACTGCCCATTTATGTAGCCATTTACCATCAGCTGGTCTTTGATGTCAAAACCATGCCCAGAACCGAAATATTTGGGTGGTTGAGGATAATGCTTAAGCTGGGTCCTGGCATTATTCCTTTTACTGTACGGATATAGTCCCTGATGGGCAGGCATGGCTCTGCTGTACCTCCCAGTGGAAATAATCCAAAATTAAAATTTCACTGACCAAAAGAAAGCTGCCAGCAACGTCGACCTTAAATTAGAATTAGAAAGCTTCCTTTATGTTGATTATATATGAACAGCTGAGATTGGCTGCACTGCTCTCCAACATGAAGGGCTGATTCAGTTGCCTAAACAAGCATTTAGCACCACCTCAGATGCCTCAGGGTATAAGAAATAACTTCACAGTGTCGGCAAGGCAAATAAGACAACAGACCTACAGGAAACCCATACCCATCTGCCGTGGCAGGCTGGAGGCACAACAGGAGACCCTGAGGCATCTTAAATAGTGCTGGATGCCTATGTTGAGCCAACTGAATTGAGACCCAAGCATCCAGATTCAGAAACTTTATGTATTTATTTGTATCAAATGCTCATATGCTTATAATATTTATGGGGTGACATTTCCAAGTTCCACTACATGACCACGTGGCTACAGAACAACAATCCGAGCTTTCATCAATGTGTTCCAAGTCACAGGAATCCAGAAGAACAAACGACAGCATCAACAAATACACCAAATATTAAGACTCAGTTAGGCATCCTGAGGTGGGTGCTCAAACACATTCTGCTTAAATACGTTGACTTAAGTTTATTACTGCTATATTTCCCTTCAATCAGCTTTCCGCAGACTGCCTTTTGAGCAAGCTTAGTGGGCTACTGGCAGGCCCAGCAGCATACACTGCAAGCATCTATGACTTGTGGTTTTTCCACTCATTCCCTTCAGGAGCAAACAGCATGGAAAACTGTAATACAATTAGTGTGCTATGCACTGGCAAGTGATATTTATAAGCTTCATAACCTCTCCTTCAAGGTAATACACATCTTTACATTTAGAAACTATGGCTCTACCTTTCTTTTTGGTTTCTGCATTTTTAAGTTAAAACAATTTCTCTGATCTAAAGGATAATATGGTTGTGTGAAAAAGTTGCACAGGAGAGGTGAGAGGACAGAGGAGGAAGGTGGACAGACTGTAAACTGCAACACAGGAGCTCCAGGAATCTCTGAAACTCGCACTGACCTTGAGAAAATGCAATGCAGAATTACACCTTAAATAATACTGTAGGGCTTAGTTAAAAACATAGCTTATATGTGTTTGATTTAGAAAGCAGGCTTCTTACAGA
This sequence comes from Pezoporus occidentalis, assembly GCF_034315485.1. Classification (NCBI taxonomy): domain Eukaryota; kingdom Metazoa; phylum Chordata; class Aves; order Psittaciformes; family Psittacidae; genus Pezoporus; species Pezoporus occidentalis. The sequence continues at coordinate 1,004,843 of NW_026915910.1, read as the reverse complement.
AGGGCTATGCCTTCCTCTTTAAAACACACGCTAATGCGTTCATCTCTAATTATAGTATTTGCTTCTCAGTTGCATGAAAAGACTTTTTACTATGCTCCTGCCTGGAGATATTTCCCCCAAAACTCCTCCTACTTTCTTTTTAACATAAACATTACTTGAAATTATTGCAGTACAGATGAACAACTATTAATTGAAAGTGAGGAAGATTTATTGCATTAGACAGCACCGCTGTAACAGATCAAATAGCTAGAAAGATACAGAGCACAATGTGCTGCCATTAGCTGCTTAATGCTTCTCAGATCACAACCCTACATGTCTCACAGGTGTCATGGTGGGTTTGCACGCCACCATGATTTGATTGCTTGCCTGCATTTCAGCTACACCTGGAACACAAGATCAGAATTTGTGAAGAGGAGACAGATAAAATCACATTCTTACAAGGAGGCTGACACTGGTACTGGAGGGTTTTTGTGTCCTTACATTAACTCTTAGACTTTGTCTTAGAAGGCTTTAGCAGTAGGGCCCATGATTTCATTACCTGGGGCTTCTCAGCACTATCCACCCTGTGCTGTGGAAAGCTAAGAAAGATTAGCTTTGAGCTCAAGTGACAGATGCTTCCAGTCCAAAAGGCTTTGGAGTTGCAGCCCTACTGCTGCTGTGAACTTGCAAATAGCTCTGTGCTCAGGTAATGAGAACTTGGATGGCACAGGCTGGTGAGATTTTTTTACTATGCTGTTTCTGCAAAACTACTGCAAGACGCATCAAGAGGTTTTAAGCAGTTCCAATGCCTACAAACATACAGGAGTGCTGGCATATGGAAACAGTCCTCTCCTAGCAAAAGGCAGAAAGTGCCTCACCGTGATGAAAGCTGTATCACTCATTGAGATCTGTGCACAAAACCTGAAGAACAATCATCAAACTCCATCTATGCAGAACATCTATGCAGGACAAAACAACAATCAACCAAACAGTAATTTAGATGATGCAAGATTTCTGATTACATCTCCTGTACAGAAGCAGTAAGCCACATGGAAAAAAAAAAAAAAAATCAATTTCTGAGATTAATAAAATGATCAATTCAGGTCGTTAGGGTTATTAGCAGCAGTTACTTCTTTAAGACAGATACTAGGAACTGAACTGAGACCAAACTCATTACCCAAACGGTTGCCTATCTACCATGAAATGGGAACAGCCTATTGTTGATTCAATTCAAATCTGGGGCTAATGATTTGGGGGTGGGCAAAGAGTTATCAATCTCAGAATGAGTTCATTGAGCCATTCTCTGACAGTCACGTATGAGCAAAAAAAGCTCACGACGATTTCTGTTTCTAATAAAAGACAATGGGAGACATTTTCTACAGCTGATTTGTTATTTGCCCCCTTTTTTCCCTGACTAACACCAGGACCCGTTTCCAACCTGTGTGCTCACATACTTACTGGGGTTACAACTCTGAAGCTCCTTTTCCAAGTGTCAGAAAATGTCTGCACATATGAAAGGCAGAGAGTTATTAATTCTTCACAGCTTCAGCTTCGCTATTTTAAAGCTCACACCAGCTTCAAGCTTGGGCTTGCTGATGGCAAATGAGAGTTACATTTCTAATTATCTTCTTCCTTACCAAAAAAAATAAAATGCATAGATTCAGGGCTATGTATGCACAAAAAAGATACTGCTATTAAGAGACAGGAAAACTGTGCTAGAACACCCTTAGGCAAACAAAACAATTCCTTTCTTATCCCCCTCTCCTTCCAAAGACCTTCCCATTTATAGCCTGTCACTTACAAACTCACTTCCAGCATTTAAAAATACTCCCCGTGTTTGTGGAACCATTTTCCAGAACAAAACGTTATCATTCATCAGGAGCAGAGCTGTTTGCAGTGTGAACAATTCGCTTTCGTTAAGTACCATATGGCTGCCCGTAGGAAAATGCCAACATGTTTCAACTCTACAGCTGGGCCACGGTTCCTTTATTCATCGTGCAGATGGTTGTAATTGACACCACTACTAAAACAGGTCTCGAGCACTTCTGTAGGATCATTAGAGTAATTAGTTATTAAATACAGTTACCATTTTTAGAAAAAAGGTTTTAAGGCTTGGCATGTAAAATGCAATATTTTGCTATAATGAAATAGACAGGCTAAATGTTATGGGGAGGGGTAAAACTCCTGTGATCCTTTTTAGTATTTTATCGGAGAGGCTATGGAAATTGCTAGAGCAGAGTGAAGCACACAAAATTATTTGCTAAGGAAATCAGTTGAAACCAGGAGTATTCTTAAATAACCTCCTAGCACAACTGAATACTAAAACTGAAGAACACAAATCCAAAATTACAGGGTGAAGGAAGTGAAACTTCACTCACCACCAAATCTCAAGAGCATTTCCAACCTTAATTGTGGGATGTTAACATTTGTTAGGTTCTGGAAAGATGATCATTGATTCCATATCCTTGGTACTCTGATGCACGTATTTTCAGGATTAAATTCCAAATGTGTGATTTATTTTAATCACAAAATCAACTAGATTGGAAAACACCTTTAAGATCATCAAGTCCAACTTTCAGCCCAGAACTGCCAAGTCCACCACTAAAACATGTCACTAAGGGCATCTACATGTTTTTTGAATGCTTCCAGGGACAGTGATTCCACCACTTCCCTGGAAAACCTGCTCCAATACTTGATCACTCTTTCAGTGAAGAAGCTTCCCCTAATATCCAGTCTAAACCTTCCCTGGGCAGCTTGAGGCCACTTTCTCTTGTCCTATTGTTAATGGAATTGCAGGGTCAAATTAATATGTACACTGCAGGGGTCCTGCTCCGCTCTGTGAATTTCAGGCAATATTAGTAAGACTATAACCTGGGCTGTGTACCAAGACAAGACTGGCTAAAGCACCTTTTACTCAAGGACCAGCAAAGAAAACTCCTTGTAATAAACCCAAGGTTTGCTTTTGAATAAAATGTTTGGGTAAAGGTGTGTGAAAAAGCTCGGTGGGAAAAGCCCCCGTCAGAGACACATCCAAAAACTCAGAACTCCTGCAAGAAAAAAGTCAGCCTCAAACAGCACAATTACCCATGGCTTCTGAGTGCTGGTCTTCAGAGATAAGAGGAGTCAGAACGAGCATGCTAGTAGAGCAAAACTATTACTGGAAATTGTAATAGCTTCCATCCAACAAAAACTTAAGTTTTTCATTACAGAGTACTTGGTGTTCCAGACTCTATTTTAAACATTCATTGCAGGCGTAAATCTGGTAAGGACTATCAGACATACAACAGTATTTTCTTTCATGACTTAGGAAAATGATCTAGAATTGAGGAGCCAACTGTGGTCTTCAAGAGACACTGAAAAATAACATTGACAAATCATGGTATAAACCTACTCTGAGTATGTTGTCGTTTAACCCCAGCTAGCAACTGAGCCTCACGCAGCTGCTCCCTCGCTGCCCCTGCCTGCAGAGGGATGGGGGAGAAAATTAGAGGGGTAGAGTGAAAAAACTCATGGGTTGAGATAAAGACAGTTTAAATAGGTAAAGCAAAAGCTGTGCATGCAAGTAAAGCAAAACACCACTTCCCAACGGCAGGCAGGTGTACAGCCACCTCCAGGAAGGCAGGGCTCCATCACACATAATGCTTACTTTGGAAGACAAATACCATCACTCTGAAAGCCCCACTCCCTTCTTCTTCCTCCAGGTTTATACGCTGAGTGTGATATCATACACTATGGGATATCCCTTGGGTCAGCTGGGGTCACCTGTGTCCTCTCCCAAATCCTTCTGCACCCCAAGCCTGCTCGCTGGTGTGGTGAGGTGAGGAGCAGAAAAGGCCTTGACTCTGTGTAAGCGCTGCTCAGCAGTAACTAAAACAACCCTGTGTTAGCAATACTGTTCCCAGCACAAATCCAAAACACAGGCCTATAGTAGGTACTATGGAGAAAACTCTTGCAGCCAAAACCAGCACAGAATAGAACTGAGTCAGAAATCAGAAGACTCTTCTAAACACAAGACATCAGAAGAGAGGAAGAACTTTCCAACAACAGTTTTAAGCTAAAGAGTTTCACAAGGGAGCATGGCAGGTTTACAACATGGCTCTCTTTCTTAGGCAGGATTTGGAGACTTAGGAGCTCTCCTTAGGTAGCATATTCCCATGCATTTCACTTCTCAAATTAGATTTGGTTAAAATACATTACATACAACTTTAATAATGAATATCAGAAAGCCTTTACATAGCACAGCAGACATTAAAGCCATTTACAAAGAAAAATAGATGCCATTAAAGTGAAGTTATTTATCTCAGGTGGCTGCTGTTGTGTGCTTACAGCTGAATCGGTTTTGACTCTTTTTTCAGATGAGCTGTGGAGCAGAGATCCTGAACACTACGGTCAGGCTGATGGCAATTATCCCTGGAGCAGCAGCACTCACCCCAGCTATCCTGGCCAAATTTCACTTCCAATGATAACCTTCTGCCCACCCTCATTCCTTGCAGAGTTTTCATTAAAGGTGATACTTCTGCGGTGCCTGCCCTACACTTGCGCATGATGGTTGTGTGCTGCTCGACAATGGCAGCTCCACGTCTGCCAAGCTATGGTGCTGGCATAGATTGCCACCTATGCAATTTACACAGTTTGTGCACATTTTTCTTGAAGTTAGTCATTTGCTTATTGGAACTTGCTAATTTTTGTGTCTTTGCATAAAAAGGACTTTTAAATGTAGATTTTTGAGCTTTGCATATTAAACTTTGTTAGCAAGTCTCAATTCCCCAAGCAGAAAATTACGGCAGGATTTTTAACATAAACATATTTCTCACACGCAGGAGTTGAACTGCCTAATGTAAGAAGTACCAGTTGCAAGTGTGCTATTATTTACTTGGAAGCTATTATGTATTTTTCAAAGTTTCTACCAACTTGCCATCAAACAGATCTCAAGAGTTTATATGGTTATTATAATCAATATTAAACAGAGTTATTGTGGTAGGAGAATTCTAATACTCAAGCCACCCTTTCTTCTCTCAGAAGAGGCTAGGGAAATCAATACACCATTGCTAAGAAGGAGTTACCATAAATTATCAACTGAGCATTAGTTTTCTATGCAATGTCGCAGTCATGAGGTTGAATAAAATCATTCAGTATACAAAGAAAAGCATAGAGAATTAGCTACTAGAATTAGTACTACTGTCTCTGTTTTAAAACAGAGACATTATATCAAAAACTATTCACTAAAACTGCAAATGCACGGAAAACTTGCCTTAGAAAAAACAGACATGAGAAATGCAAGCTATCTTCTCAAGAAGGACGTTAACAGGGGAGTCAATCACTGTCTCTAAAGACAGGTCTTTAATTTATTGGAAGAAGATACAACAGCAAGATGAAACCAAAATGAAAGCCAAGACAGAAAGAGTTAATGTGCATTAAACACCATTTGGCTTCGTGTAGTAATTAATCACAAAAAAAAACCAAGCCAAACCAAAAAACAAAAACCAAGCATGGTGTGGATTTTTTGATCACTTGGAATTTGTAAACAAGACAACTTAATGCCCTACAAGATCTGCTATAGCTCAGACAGAAATTAAGGGTCTGAGGCAGAGATTACCAGGAAAGTACATTAGGCTTTCTAATCATTACGCAGTTGATTAGGTTTGTGCTTTGGGATTTGGATCAGGCCCTCAAAAATAGCTTGTGAGGCATTTTGTTGTTACTGGGGTTTTGGGGTTGATTTTTCCTTTTTGGCCTTTATTATTCCTATTGGCAAGTTAACGCAAAAACTTTCTAAAATGCTGCTTTCAAATCCTATTTCCCATTTCAAGGCTGAACTTTACTCGTAATACATTTATACTCATTTGCGTACAGCTAACGCAAATGCAATTCACACAATGTAATAATAAAGAGACAAAGCAAGCCAGGCGGTAAGCTGGATTTGAATGGTTTATTAAAAGATGGAGATCCACCAGCATTAACCAGACATAGCAACCAGAGTGCCCTTCCCAGCCCAGCATGTCCAGGCATTACAGCCTGAAAACTCCATAGAAAAATTCAGCATCTCTCTGCTCTCTTAAATTTATGTCTACTCTGTCAGACACAAAGCAGTGAGGCGTATTCACCTCTGCATCTTCAGGTTGTTGAGGTATAATTGTCAATTAGACTACCTGCAGAATGGCACTCAGACAATGGAGGAGGAAATTAGAAGGGGAAGGGAAAAGAGTTTCAAGAGAGCAAGTTAGTACAGGAAATAATAGGGAAGGAACCCAAGTTTAGACCCTCGTTACCTGAAAATCCAGGCTTAGTATTCTGACATTATTAATTTCAAATTCAAGGTCTAATTGACTCCCTGGCAATGCAACATTCCTATTGATGGATGGAATGAACAAAGCTTGAAATCAGCAATGAAATGAAAGCGTTAACACAAAAAAAGCCAACTAAAAAACCCCCAACATAGTACCATTACGGCCCCTTTATAATGTCAGAAGGAAGTTGTTAAGCTGTCATTCCACAGATGTTCATCCACACATATACAAGAACACAAACAAATCTCACGGGATCCCTAACTTCATGTGTGGCATACATAAACGTTAAAATTCTTCCATCATCACACATTTCCCCTTCTTCCTGCTGCGATAACAATACAGGGAATAAAAGCACGCCACTTCCAAAAAAAAGGATTAATTGAGCTCAGGAAACAAGGGCTAGCCTACAAAAAAGCACAGCCCTCCTGGAAATGCACAAAAAAAACCCTGTGCTGAAATTACAGAGAGAAAAAAAGTACTGTCTTATATTGGGAACAGAAATTATTCTTAAATACTGCAGGTCTGCAGATTCACATCTGTTCTGCTGGATTTATTTTCTTTTTTTTGTTGTCTTTAAAAGAAGAGAATAGCAACAATTTTGCTATATAATTATCTTCCTTCTCTTCAACAAATGTTGATTTTTTTTTTTTAATTGCAGGTAAAAAGACAAAGCTCAGTCATTTAAGCAAAATAGCTTAGAATTAATTTCCTATTTTACAACACTAGCAAACAAGAATAGGTTTCCCTGCAAAAGTTTCCAGAGACTAACATCTCTTTGTCCTCACTGCGATAACACAAAGATCATCAGAGAGAAAAAATGCTTCTCACTGTACTTAGGACACGAATGGTAGAATTAAGGGAAATTTCTCATGTGGAAAAGTTTGGAAGCAGTTTTTGAACTTCTTAGGATAGTAAATTAGGGAGGATAGGTATAAATCATACCTTGATATTCAGCCATTTTGTCAAGTTGTGTGGTTGCTCAGTGGTTGTAGACTGAAAGAGTGACTCTCAAATGACTTCAGCTATCCTGTTGTAAAAAACACTATTTCTAGATAGCAAAATATGCTCTCTTCAGTGAAAGAAAAACTGCAGCTGGAAAAATTTCCCAGTAGGATGGTTCAAAGGAAAGACTGTCACAACAGTTGACTGGAAAATGAGAAATGTTATTTTGGTGAAGAAAAATCTCCATTGCCTGGGATCAAAAAGCAGCTGACCCCCAAACCTGGTTGCTTCTTTGCTTTACATATTCCCAGTGTGTTGCTGCATGTCATTTTGATCCAGTACAAATTTTGCAGTGCCTGTCCTTATGAGTTTATTAACTTCAAAAGCCCTGCAGGAGTTGGGGCTGTGTGAATAAGTGGGTTTAGAAACAAAACAGGTGGCTGAGCAAAATAAAACATAAAATACAAAGAAAAAAATTGCTACTTTTTTATAAGGAAATCACAGAATTGCAGAATATCTCAAGTTGGAAGGGACTCAGAAGGATCATTTGAGTCCAACTCCCTGCTCCTTTGGGCTCATTTTTGTAAAAATAGAGATGTTCCTAGGTAACTCCCACCCTTTCTCTGGTGGGTCATTCCCAGTTTTTGGGTTTGGAAGCATCTCTGCTGTGTACAAAGTGGGAGGAACAGCCAGTGGCACCACTGACAGCACTAATCCTGAGGCAGTGATTCTCTCAGTCGCTCCAACCTAAATGCAGAAACACCTTCTGGAAAGTGGAACAGCTTTAGCAGCAGAGATTGACAGAAGCTGTCTGGTGCTTGCAATGCTCTGCCGAGAGGTGCGAGATCTCCCTTCACATCCCATCACACACCCACATGGAGCAACCACCTCCATCTGGCTGTTAGGGGTTTTTTATGAATGGCACCAACAACCCTTTTGTCAGAGATTTTGCTTAATCCAGTGGTGTTGACAGCATCCACACCAACTTCTAGAGGTGTAAGGGCAGGCAAGGAGGCATCTGCTTGCTCTGCAGCATGAAAGTTAAATGTGTAACCTCCGTCTTTGCAGCAAGAGCGCAGAGACGTGAGAGCTCAGCATACCCTCACAGGAGGTGGAAAAGCTGAACATCCAACCAACCCAAAATCTCTAACAAAAGCTAGTAAGGCCTGGAGAACCTCTGATGTGGGGCTGGTGATGTTGTCCAAGTTGGTGTCTAAGGGGAAGTAGCAGCTCTATAGGCAGAGATGCTCAGCATCATGGAAGGAGCAGGTTTACCTGGCAAGAGGTTGAACTACTGAGAAGCACATCTTTTCATAGCAGGTCATAATCTGGGCTAAGCTTGAGCGAAACCAGCATTTGTTTTTATTCCCTGTGATAAAATAAAAGACCTACTGGTCCATGTCAAACCTCCAAAGTTAGTCAAAAGGAAAGAAAAATGAAAAATAACAAAGAAAGAAAAAGGGGATTAGAAACTGCAGTCCTTCTGCAGTATTGCCGAAAGCTATGAGGAAGTTACAACTGTAGGTAATCAATGACCGCAAACAACTTTCTCCTCAATAAGAATGATGAGCTCAGGAGAGCTAAAAATAATGCTCAGATATTTTAAATCTGAATTTTCACTTTAAAAGGCCATTACCAAAAGTCAGAACCATGTGGACCAGAGAAAAATCTCCAAACGGTCTAACAACTTGATGTGTCTTTTAATGAATGACCAAGTTTGCCAGAAATTAAATCTCCCTCTTAATGTTTGGCTTTTCTTGAAGCAGTAGAGACAAGACTGAAAATAACAATAAAAGGGGAGGAGGGAAGCAGAGAGAAAAAAAATACTGGGAAACATGAGTAAGAGAAATAGTACTGGATAGTTCACTGCTTTTAATTCACAGTGAAGTATTTATAGATGCTAAGGGTCACTGGTAGTTTCACTAGTAAACAACAGCAGCTGGTTGAAATTGTACCTCTAGAATTTCATTCATTTTACTGCTGACAAATAAACTCGGTGAATCAATGCCAATGTAATATAGTGTCTGCACAGAAACATTAAAAAAATAAAAGTTTTAAAATCCCAACTCTTAAGAATTACAAAGAGAAAATGCCCATAAGAGCAGATCTGACCCTATCCACATCACCCTGATTTAACTCCCCTTGTATTTAAAGGTTTTCTGGTAGGATGTTTCTGCCTTATGGTTGTTTTGTTTTCTTAAAGAGGTCATAAAAATATATATTTCTGCCTGTAATTTTTGCACATAAATTAATTCCTCAATGTTGCTGACTGTTCCCTCCCTGCTTACTCACCAGTATCTCCTAACAACCGGTTTGCATGACATCTCCCTCACACCCAAATTAGCAGCACAACGTTACCTGATAGGGAATCTCATGTTTCATTATTTAATAAGTCTGTGTTCATCATCAACTACAGTCACATGCAGTAAGGCCCCAACAGCAGTGACACAGTCCCTTCTGGAAGCCCTCAGCCTCTCAACAGTGAAAAAAAATCACCCTGTAATGTACATCTGAAGTACAAATATGTAAGGAAGTAGCGAGACTGGAGGCTGCCATCGCTGCCAGGCACAGAGCTAAAGCACATGAAGATGTTGGCTAAATAAACATGGGATGCCTTACTCTGCCACTGATGCTCATGAGGTTTTCTACGAATGACGTGTAGCTTAAACCACTTGTTTTCAGATGCAGGAGAAAAATAACCACTGGAGAGTCCCTCTCCAATATAAATTTCTTAGGAGAGTTGTTTTTCTCATATGTATTGCACAAGTACAACTAAACCCAAATAAAAATGGTTATTTATACAGCTTGAGCCAGTTACTAAAACACACAAACCTCCTTTGTGTGGCTGCATCACCACCTCCATGAAAAGCAGCGGTCTCAGTCTGACCACCACTTAGATCCTCATTCGGCTCAGTGAAATCTGATCCAGCAATTGGCATTGCCTGAGCTTGTCACAGAAGGTTTTCCTCTGGAAGCAGCTTCTCTGTATCAAATCACAGCGCTTCATGGCAGGACAGCATCTATCTGTAAAATGTTGAGCAAACGGATGCTTTTCTTTCACAAGAAAGAAAGATGCTTCTGTGTATGTGAATAAACGGAACGTGAAAAACGCCAGATTACCGACATGGTTTGCAGTCTTCAGGCTGCGAAGCCTCACAGAGAACTGAAAAGGTTTCCTGGGATGCCCAGACAAACCCATTCCATGGTTACCCGATCCCACTAGTTTGAGGCTGCCACACATATGGTTTGGCAGGAGGCAGAGCACTCCTGGAAAGCTCAGCACCAGGAAAACCTCATGAGAAAGTGGCACAACAGGACAGTGCCACACGTGCCCTCTCTGCATTGCTCATCAGTGGTGCCAGCAGCAACAATGCCCTTTTGCTTTTCCAGACATGAGCTGCTGGAAAAGTCTGGCATTGCGTTTCCATGCTCTCACACAAACCGCTTCTTAGTTTTCCTTGCCCATTTTTTACCCTTCCTTTCCCAGAGCTTATATCTAGAGATAGGAACTCAAGGTTTGACTGCACATAAACTCACACTGTGCTCTGCCCAAGCAAGTGGGCACAAGTAAACTGGTTTTACAGGAGCACAGCCAGGGTGGTGCAGGGGGATAGAACTGTGGGCTCTGCAGAATTTGGGCCACCCCTCAAACTTTTCTTTTGTATAATCTGGCAGAGTGAGAGCAGGCAGGGAACGACAACGGCTCTTCGGGGCTCCCTGTGGCTGTGGCACAGCAATCCTACACACACACCAGGTAAATGACAGTGGGAAAAGCAACGGGTCACTCCAATCCAAATAGGCATCAACTGCCCAACAGCACCCACATCTCTTTTGCAACCCTAAACCCACTGCATCAACACTATTCACTCTGCCAAGAGTGAGAAACGGTCCAGCCCTGGGGTTTCCATTTCCACACAGCAAGAGCCCTGTAAAATCCGTCCTTGGGCACAGGCAAACAGCAGCGAGGTTAAAGGTTGTGTAGCTGTACTACAGCCATACGGCGACTGGTCCCAACCGCAGAAGAGGCAGCAGGACCTGATGGGCACAGGGAGGATCAGTGTCACACTGCAGATTATTTATTGCCTGGCTCACAGGATTTCATGCCACTAGACCCTGCTGTGCTTGGTACTAGTAAGTTGCTCCTGAGCTGGCTCAAGGTCAGAGAGCATACCAGCTTCTCAGATGTCCTGGTGGCAGGCAGTAACCAGCACAGAGCAAGCAGCAGCTCTGCACCATACCCAGTGCAGGGTCTTCCCAAGGCATCATCTGAATCAAGAGACAAAGGGCAGAACCTGAAAAACCACTCCTGAATAGCTGGGAGCAAGTACCAAAACAGAGCTGGTGCTGAGCAATCTTTACCTGGCCCAAACACTGCACCAGCTACTTTTTGAAAGCACACATAAAATAAATAAATTAGCAGGATTCTCATTCCTTCCTTTTTCCCTTCCTCCAGTACTAAAAGAAGCACCAGGTCAGGGACCAGCACTCCCCACACAGCAGCCTGAAATGGAGGACATTAGGCTGCTCATGGAAAATGTGGTATAGATGTATTTTTAAGGTGATTTAATCACACAGACATCATGAAGACACAGATTTGCTGCACAGTAACTCAAATGCACTTTATGGAATTCTAGGGTAAACTAGAATTTCTAGTATAGAATATACTAGTCAGAGTTTCACTGCTTGTGCATGGGCTGTTGAGCTTGACTCTATAGCATTACTTTAATAGCTTTATTGAGGCACAAGAAGAAAACCTGGGACCTTCTTTGCAACCCTCTCACTTTGATGCAAGCAAAACCAACATTAGCATAATTGCTGTTATGAATCAGCCCGTCTTAAAATACAGCTGACTTGGCATGATGATTTTCATAGAGTCACAGAATGGTTTGGGTTGAAAGATCATCACGTTCCAACCCCCCTGCCATGGGCAAGAGACATCTCATACTATACCATGTCACCCCAGGCTCCCCCCAACCTGGCCTTGAACACTGCCAGCATTCACCACTTCCCTGGGTAACCTGTTCCAGTGCCTCACCACCCTTACAGTAAAGAGCTTCTTCCTTATATCTAAACTGAACTTCCCCTGTTTTAGTTTGAACCCATCACCACTGTTCTAGCATTACAGTCCCAGATGAAGAGTCCCTCTCCAGCATCCTCATAGGCCCCCTTCAGGTACTGGAAGGCTGCTACCAAGTCTCCAAGAAGCTTCTCTTCTCCAGGCTGAACAGCCCCAACTTTCTCACATCCACCATTAGGGTCCCTGTTCCTTCACAGGGAAAACATGGCACATTAGGAGGGATGGTAAACATGGTGCCAAGCCACTTCCAAGACACACTCTTTACGTGAGAGTTAGAAAATGCCACTAAATCCTACAAAATAATGCCCAGGACAGCTCACCACCCATCAAAGCCACGTGTGCGTTGGTCACAGACTGGGGACTGTCACTCAGAGGACCAACTGTGACAGTGGTACTGTTCACCTAGAATCCAATGCTTCTGGTAAAAAGCAGTGATTTATAATTGGATTGTACCTTGGACACCATAACCATTTGCAGAAAAAAAATAAGGTATTTTTTTATTCTGCAGTTCTGCTATATTCACCATATTTCTGCCATATTCTGCATATTACTTATTTATTTATTTACAAGGTATAGTGTATGCTGGACTCTCTTTGGTCTACATTCTCCCCTGGGAGACACAGCCATCAGTCTACAGTGTGATTTTCCTGGCTACAGCTGAAGGGTGTAATTCATCCCTACTTTTGTTGACCTTTCTACCACTTTACTGCCTTTGATATTTTGATATTTTTCTCTCCCTTGTCTTGTTTCCCCACCTAGGGCTGTTTTTTCAGTGTCTTTGCAAAGAGAGAAGCTAAGCAGGGGAGGCTCTTCAGAGACAGAATCCCAGGGGACCAGAATGGACCAAAAGCAGATCACAGGCAGCCACCACTGCCCAAGCATAGTGGGGATTAGGGATGTAGCCAGAGTGATGGGATATGGGATGGCTCATGAGTATCCATCTCCCATTTGGTGTGCACAGCAGCCAGGTGGTGTTCAGCTTATGCTAAGGATGGCTTGAGCTCAAGGACTCTCATTTTTTATTTCCCACTGCACCTAACCCCAGAAAGGCGAATGCCGACTCTCATGTTTACAAGGAGAAGGGACAATAGAAATACAAATGGCCACTTGTGAAATGCCTCAAAGCTACCAGACACTGCTTTTATATGGAAAATACATAGGACAGGTTGAAAGAGGATGAGAAGTAGAAGGTAGCAAAATCAGGAGCAGGGAAAGAAAAGGGAAAAACACACGAAGTTGGAAGGAGGCAGTGAGCAGACCCTGAACTACAGCTGGGTAAAATACCCTTTGCCAATGTAGTGAACAGGACTGCATGCAACGAGAAAGTAAATTTGTTGTTAAAAGTAGCTGCCAAGAATGTGAAAAGCAGGAAACCAGCAGGGGATCTGCAGTTTGTGCCTCATGGCTTCACAGGAACAGGTAACAGGAGAGGAAAAAAGGGAAAATCCCCGTTAACAATGACTGCGAAGTGGAAGTTTTGCTCAGAAAAAAAAAACAAAACAAACAAAACCAAAACCCAAGAAAAGTAGACCAGGATGTTTAAATCACAGAATATGCAGGAAAGAAAGCTACAGTATGGAATAAAACAGTGGTCAGAGAAGGCAATCAGAAAAGAAAGAGTGCTAGAACACCCAGGTCCAAGAAGCAGCCTTTTTCAAAGCAGAGAAAACTCATTCAACTTTGAAGGTCAAGTCAAGGCCAAGGAATAAAACCAGAAGACAACAGGGCAGAAATGGCATAGCAAAAATCAGCAGAAAGACAGGAAGGGAAGTGGCACCAATGGATGAGCTTACAAGAAAATGAGAGGGAAGAGGAACCAGGCATGGTGCTGAGAAGGAAGAGAAATCGGATGCTGAAAGCAAGCAGCGGTAAGAGCTTCCGAACAGAGCAAGAGCTGGAGAGAGGCAGATGCTCACCGGCATCTGCACACAGTACAAACCTCAGCCTCTGCTAAAGGAATATTTCATTGTTCCAGAAGAGAGAATTTCTCCTGTTACTTTATTTCCTTCACTTTTGAATACAGAATAGAAGCACTTTTAAACAGGATTTAAACCGAGCAGTAGAAAAATGTTAATATTTATATAACTAAGTGGCCTTAAGCCAATGGAGAAACTATACACTGAAAAATGCATGATTATCTGGTATTTGATAAAGATATTAGAGGTTACAAGCTTTTAGAATTAATTTATGTCGTTAAGTAATGATTCTTTCAAAATCAATGAAGAGCAGACACTAGCTGAGGGCATTCATTAGCATGGCCTTCTCTGAAGCATAAAAAAACCCCACGGTCCACCTTCCAAAATTGGCTGTGGGTACTTACAGACTAACCTGCACACACGCAGCAGCTCCAGTGGCAACTGGCAAGCACGCAGCAAAACCCAGCCAGGCTCATTGGAAACTGGACAAGCAGCAGCCCTACTTCTAGTCGTTGTACTAGATTGCATTTCCCAAAATGCCTACATCGTCCAAGAACCTCGAAGAGGATATCAGGACCTAGAGCAAATTGCTACAGCAGCAACATGAGCTTGTAAGCTTATGCGAAGAAGAGGAAAAAATATCTATCTTCCTTAGCTTATGGGAAAATTAACTAAATACAATAACAGAAAAGAAAGAATGAGGATGTAGATACAAGAAAAGGTCAGAAAAATCTTGCTGTCATTTTTTTTTTCTTTTTGTTTTGTTACTAAAGGTTTGGGGTTTTTCTTAGTAATAGGTATGATTCAAATGAGAAGGCTCTCAACCTGCCCCTGGGTATCCCTCTTTGTCTATTGAGTAAACCCAAGGCCCTCCACGCATACGCTCCACAAAATGTTCCACAGGAGAAGCACAACGTGCTTTGCCCAGAGGAACCGGGGCTACAGCTCCAACTCTGAACCCTTGGCTCCAGCATTGTGTTTCCTTGTCACAGCGCTCTGCTCTGCTAGCAGCCAAGTATAATGCACTAAAATCCTAATCTCTAAAGCACTATGTGCCAGTGCTTTGGAGATCAGCATTTCAGCTGATTTTTACTTTGCTGCTGCCATTATACACAAGAGAGCGGCCCAGCAGGGGAAAAGCAACACAACGTGCAGAGATGGAGCAGCACACACAGCCGGGGAGAGTGGGGAGCAAGAGCATGGTAATGCAATAGAAAGGGGTGGGGAAAATGAAAGAAATGAGGAAAAACAGTATTATTGTGCATGAATAGGAGCCTTCGGCCCTCTCCTTCCGAGCAACTCTAACAGCAGGGTGCCTTCAGCCTCAATAAATCCAATGATTTTTTGAACAAGGATTGGAGTGACCTGCAGAATTCTTTTCTATTTCTTTCCCTGAAAAGAGAAAGGTTAGGAAATCTTTGCTACAGCAAGATGTAGCACTCCTAAGTGCATCTGACTATCTGTGAATATTTTAAGATGACTTTGCTCCTGTCTCTACCCGTGCTTTAAAATTAAAAAAAATATAATACCTCAGAGATGAAATCTGACCCCGTACTATCCGAGAACAGGCTATCACACCCCCTAGACCCTGTCTAGCCTGGCACACACAAAAACACGAGCACTTGGCTGACCAAGCAGAGCACTTCCAAGTTCAAGGCACAATGGTCACAGCTAATGGAAGAAAAAAATCCTTTAAAAAAATAAAACATCTACAACCAAACATTAGAACAGTCAAAAGTATCAAAAATAATTAGTAACTTTAATACTACAGAGTTCACGGCATGTTAACCATTGATAACCACTCATGGCAAAGACTCATTGCCATCAATCAGAAGAACAGTGCAATTTAAGAAGGAATTTTGGCCTGTTGACTTTGACAGCATCTTAGTGTCTTTGCTAAACCAGTAAGGGCAATCTACATCACCAAAATCTACTTCACAGTACCCATATCAGCCTAGAGCACCGTTACATAGGATTAGTGTTATACACTGATAATGCTCTTTGGAGTGAAAGCTGATTGAACTTTACCCCTTAAGAGTGTTTAGATAGTCTAATGGTCTGTTAACCCACATGAGTTTGCTCATGGTTCTTCCATTATGAACAAGCAGACAGCAGCTCAGTCTCTTGAGACTTCTGTAAACTCCTCATCATTCTCACGTATCTGTCACGTTGGGAGGGAAATACTCATCATCCTCACCCCAGAAGCCGTTTAGTCACTGACTTGGAAGTCACTGTGTAAATTTTGTATCAGCCACTGTCCCTTTTGAGTAATGCTGCAGAAGGGGAAGCTTGCATTACCTGTTCTATTTGGGTGTGCTGACAGATGTGCTCTCATAGATTTAGTGGTTGTGCTTCAATATGTTATTGCTCTGGCCTTCTGCAAAGGTTACTGTTTTCAGATCTACAGTGGCCAAATGGGATGTGTGCCTGCCTCAGCAACCACAGCAACTGCTAGCAAAGGTGGACTTACATCAACATATTGACTACAGAGATATCAATATGGTAGCTGCTTCAAGAACAGAAATTAGAGAGATGCATGATAAAAACATCTGAAAAACTTTGCAGCAAGATACATCAAAACCCAGCTGTCAGGTGGGAAGCCAAAATTTCTGCTTGAAAGTCAGTTTAGTGAGTTACTACCCCTCCCCAACCTTAGTGTCTTGTTCCCATCTTGCTTGACTGTGTTGTCCCTCTGTTTGAGCTGCTGCAACCATCTGTGGGGTTATCCTGCAAAGTGGTGAACTGAAGCAGGTAGGAAAAAACCCACCATTCCTTCCTATGATGGAGGATTATTTTTATCCCAAACCAGCTGATAATCTGGTTCGCGGCATGTCTCTCAAACCACAGCATCAGCACAACTGAACAGGCAGCCTGAAAAGGTTGCAGGGAGAACAAATACACAGAAAAAGGGTGAAGTCTTAAGCCACTGCTGCTGCCAAGGCCTTTGGACTGCAAAAACATAGCTTGACTGCTACCCCTAAACTGCCAAATAATCCATTATTCAATTCAGAATTCCAGGATTCCCTCTACTCCCCGTGTAGATGTTTTTGACATGAAGACTACAGACAGTGCTGGAGACAGAAAGAACAAACCAAGGTGTCCATTCAGGAAAAGAATTAGCCAGCAGTGTAATACTGAAGGAGATGGATTCACATTTGAAGGCATCTCACACACAGTATAAACGTCACTCCCTCCTCGTGGGCCCCTCCCCCCCTTCCTTCCAAAGTCATTGGAAAACAAAACACAACACACAAAAAAATTGAAGAAGTTGAAAGTGGAACTGAACCAAGCCAAAAGTAAATAAAAATGTTTTACCTGATTCCCCTGGGCACGCAATGGCAGGCCTCGCAATAATGAGAGTGAGGAAAGAAATTTTAAAATGAATGCAAGTGGGAGAAACTGCAGAGAAAATTGAGACAGAGTTTCACTGTTATTTATCCCAGACAAAGCATACACACTCGGCTCTGATCAACCCATGGCATGGGAACAGCACCAGGATGGAGCTCTGACACAAGTAATCTTCTATTCCCTTCTGTGCTTTTGAGGAGGAAAGAGGAGAGAAAGCAATTTAGTGTGGGGATGCAACTTGTTTACTTCTCTGTACCTGCCCGGATATGTTGGCTGAAATATATTTTGGGAGGTGCAAGAGGGAAGGAAACAGAGAGGAGGAAGAAGAGAGGGAATTACAGCAGTAGAAAGACAAAATTGTAAGTCAGGCTTCCAAATTTTGCCACTGTCCAGTGGTTCACACAAGCGGCATCCATATGGCCAACAACATGCCAGCAAAATTACATGGTTTATCCAAGACTTACTGAGCTTCAACCATTAAAGCTTTTCTCATTTTAAAGCTGTAGAAATGCTCAAATGAGCAGCTTAGATGACAGATCTAATGGGGCACCATGAAAAGCCAACCCACTCCACCGCCAGGGCCCTAACTCCTCCTGCTGGGACAGGATGCACTCGAGCAGTTCTGTATTTCATTTTACAGCACTCCTGTGCATGCAGGGATCCTCAGCTGGGGATGTGGAGGAGGCTTCAAGTCACCCTCCACTCCTAGCTCAGATCCCTGTGACTGCAAAGGGAAGAAGGGGATGAAGAAGATGGAGGAGGGGAACGTGCATTAGCAAATACCAGATCATTTCTCCTGTCATTCTCTAAAGCTTTTTCCTTATCCCCAGTGAAACCCATATGGTATTACAAAGGCAGAGGTGTTTTCTTAGGTTAAGAAAACAACAAAACCTAACAAGTCACCAACTTCTGACTGCTTTGTAACCCCCTCAACTATAGCTGATAGATCATTTATATAGAATCATGGAATGGTTTGGGTTGGAAGGGACCTTAAAGATCATTTAGTTCCAACCACCCTGCCATGGACAGGGACACCTTCCACTAGACCAGGCTGCCCAAAGCCCTGTCCAACCTGGTGTTGAACTACATGACAGGGGCCTTTTTATTAGAAGCAAACCATTCTTAAAATACTTTAACAACCATTACCTACATACTCAGCAGCTCTTTGTAGTTTGCCTAACACTTCAGAACGTGTTAAAATCACACATAAAAGTTATAGCAGTCTATATTCAGGAAATAAGAGTCTTTTAAAGGTTTAATTCAACCACTAATGGATTTTCTCCCAAGTTAAGAAACATTTATATATCACTGATTTACTGCAGGTGTGGTAACTGAATTTGGACTTACACATACCAGCTGCAAGCAAATCAAGGAAAAGGCTTCATAAATCAGTTTAAAGCACTGTAGGCTTCATGGTGCTTGGACTGAGACAGAATTTTCCCACACAAGCACAGAAAACAAATGGGAGTTTATAATTTTCTCTGTCACAGCTCATAACTTTTAAAGGTTAGAAATCAAAGCACCACTGCAGAGGAATTTCATACATCTGAATGGGATGGACATAAGGCATTCCAGAAAATGATTTATATCATCCCCTTTTCACACAACGAAAGAATGAAGAATGCAACGGTTGTGACAAAGGCATTGACTAATTGCATTATTTGGTATTGAAATATCTTTGTATAGATCTAGATTTTTAACTTTATTTTACAGAGACTGTTCTCCAGCAACTATTCCACCTCTTTAAATGAATCTTCCAACCCACACTGTGTTTTCCAGGGTATTTTTTTTTCCCAACAAGTCGCATTGGCTTGGAGTCAGACATTGTAAGGCAAGAAGCCACAGTGACTTTATCCAAGAAATATGAGGTGGCAGAGATCCAGTACACCCAGCACTCAAGGTGAAAGAACAGCATGGAAAAAGATTCACAAATTAATTGTCAATTATAGAAGACTGCCAGAGTGAATATTAGATGCATGCATAGGATAATCTACCCAGGCACCCGCAAGACTGAGCTGTGGGTACTGCTGAAGCCAATACTCTATTTTTAATAAGAATGAAATATGATTGTCAGAAAAGGACATATTAAAAAAAAAAAAAAAAAAGAAAAGAAGAGGAGCAAGTTTAAATGTTTTCATACATACAAATTCAGCAGAGTTAAGCACCAAAGACCCAAACAGACAACGGTCCTCTGGAAAAAGGGGATGTCAGAGTACCTGACTGAAGGAAGCTGCCTGTAAGGAAGGCAAGGAAGGGAAATTAATTGCTTGTACAGTGTTTCTACTGTACAACTGCTTGTACAGTTTTTCTACAACCAGAAAGATGCTGTTGTACCCATATGTACAATACAGGCATCCTGTGGCAGGAGGTGGAATGTACTCAGAACTCATTTCCCACACCATGTCGCAGGAATGTCACTGGGTATCGAGGACTTCTGTTGAGGACTCAGGTCATTTTGACAAAGAGCCTGGGAGTGCTCCATATCCAGTGATCAGCAGTTCCTTGAACGTGCTGCACAAACTCTGGATCCCTCCTGAACAAACATCAGAGTACTTCTTGGCTTGTAAGACTCAAGGATGACACAGCAAATTCACTTCTGCATCTGTGTCCTCCCCACACCTCCTCAGTCCTAGCTCCCCTTGGCTTGCCAGAGGAGTGCAGGAAGAACTAGAGATTAGAGTCAGCACAGCAGCTGCTCCTCCTGGCTCTTTGAATAGAGAAAAAACAGCTTTTGCCCAATGCATGGGGAGTGATATCATCAAGTTAGCAAGCCAAGAACAGAAGGGATATATCAGAAAGGCAACAGGAACAAGAGCTTCCCCTTACAAAGCAAACAGTCGCGCTTTTTTAGAGCAAAATCTTTGCCTAAAAAGCTCTCAGAAAGTACCTCATGGGAGGTTCAGACCATTTTCAAGTGCTGGAAGAAAAACAGTCCTGGGGTTAGAGTGGTAACCTGGATCTGGGGAGGCCCACTTCAGCTCTTTGCTCTGCCAAGAGTTCTTGCATGACCTTAGGCAAAAACACTGAAGCTGTAGATAGCGGATACCTTGGCTTCAAAAGGAAAGCCAGCCTAAGAAGTTCTTCCCTTCCCCCTGCCTGCCATTTGCTGCCTCCACACTTGTGCTGCCCTGAGAGCCCACAGGCACTACCCTGTAGACTGAATTACTGAACAGAAAGATGCTAAAAGCAAGTTTTGTTTTTATTTTGGAGGAAAAAGTGTAATTTTGCATTGCAGTCATTAAAAGATCCACAATCAGTCAGTTACAGCAGCCAAAATGAGGGCAGGCTGGGAAAGCCTGTGGTGGCACAGAGGCTGGAACAAGCAACCAGAAGGAAGGCTGCAAAGCCAACATGCTGTCCAAACCAGGTGGAAGAACCTCCTCAATGGTGCCAGATACACTCAGGCAGCGCTAGCTGCTGCTGTTCAAGATGGATGAAGCTCCCCCTCCCCAGCTGCCTCTCCAGCCCCTTTGCAGGGATGGTTGCCCTCATAGCTGGGGCTGTAGAAGGAAACATATGTCGGCTCTTCATGTACTGTTTGGAGGAGGAAACAGCCAAGAATCTGCTTAAGCCAGCTCCACCACCGAATGCAGCACACTATTCAACCTCCTGCCTAAACCTTGGACTCCCAGGCATTATCTCCTAGCTGGGGGTGGCAGCACCACTCACATTCTAGGCTGCTGCAAGGATAAACAGAGTAAAGGTGCTGAGACACCCCAGGTAAAGGGGACCACGGGAAGACCAACAAAGAAAGCAGCAGCCAGTCTCATTTTGGTAAGCTCCAATATTAAAAGCTGACATGCAAATCTCTACTTACCCTACATAATATGAACATTCTTCTACAAACCCCAGCTCCTGTTTAACTCAGTACATCACTTGCCAGCACTATTTGAATGAGCCTGTGAGCCCAATTAGCAGCAGATGCAGCACTAACACTCCTCACCTGCTGTGCTTACCAGTCTTCAGATCAGGAAGGGAAGGGAATATATCAAAGACTTGCAGAGGGAAGGAAGCTTAGAAAAGGGCTCAGAAAGGATGAGGGAAATAGATGTCTGCAACTGTTCCTCAGGCAAGGAAGCAGGGTGCTATCCAAACAGGAAAACATATGGGCCTAGGGAAAACATTGCTACAGATGACAAAAAACCTCCAAAGGGCTGCTCTTGTGCCCTGGGAGTGAGGTGCAGGGTGCAGCCCAAAGTGCTGCCAAGGCTGTGGATCTCCTGGCCTTGCCTGGACCCCAAGGAGCTCTGCCACATGCAAAGCTTCTCTCCATGTGCTTTGCTACATCAGCAAGGGCACCTAGAGTCATCCCACATTTTCCATAAGTTCTCCTTGACCTGTCAGTGTTTCTTCAGAGACCCAAACAATAAGCAAAGAGCCTCCCAAGCCTACACAACTGCAATACTAACAGAGACCAGACAGGAGCGACTTAACTTTTCTGAACTCCCAACTCCATAGCTGCTTCCAGGTTTTACCTCTGAACCTCTATCCCAAAGAACTGACTGCTCTTTCCCATCAAACCACCTGTCACCTTCAACTGTTGGCACTGGTTTTTAACAATATGAAATAAGAACATCACATGCCAGTTCAGATTTTTGCTCAGAGGAGCAGAGAACCTGGAAGAAGGTCCTAAAATAAGGGTCAAGGGTAGGTAGACATGAATGCCTGAAGCTTTGAGATATTTGGAAAAGAGGAAGGGAGAGTCTGGGTATGCCACATGAACCGGTTGCCAATTTAGCAGTAACTTCTGCATGCCCATCCTTTCTAAACTTCAGCTGTCCCAGCAGTAAAAGGATAATGGATTGATTTTTTTATGCCCACCTATGGCAGGGGGGTTGGAACTATATGATCCTAAGGTCCTTTCCAACCCAAACTATTCTATGACTCATCCAGTCTGACCCAACTATATTGCGCAACACAGAAAACCTTTTTACAGTTACTGACAGTAGTTTTGTTATTTCTTCACTGACAAAAACACAATTAAAGCAGGGGTTTTTTTTTGTCTTTGGATGCATTCACTTATCTTTGAAATGGGGCGACGATGCATTTTCAGAAAGAGGAAATTAATGTTTCTTTCACTGGGTTTTACAGCTGTATTTGCTTTTCAGACATCTACTCCTCATCTACACCATAAGAAACTACTGCTACAGGTTGACAAGAGTGAGCTGTCAGCAGTGACCATGCCATCATGGTGACACACTCAAAACCATGTCTGAATTCTACCCTTGCAGAACACAGGCAGAAACACAGACACAAAAGACCAGAAGCAAGCAAACAAACAGTAGAAGAGACTTTTAACCAATACAACAAAGAAGTTTTAAAATTACTTTTCTAATCTAGGCTTTTAAAGCAGAAGGGAGACTGAAGTCATGCAAGAATTCTAGTTTAAACTGAGAAGTGAAGGAAAAAAAAATTCTGTCCTTAATATTGAAAATATAGAAGAGCTGAGATCACAGCCTGCTCTTTAGCTCTCTAGAGGACAAATAATAAAGCAGCGTACAGCAGGTCCAGTCATAGGGCTATCATGGGACCTCTAGTTAGCTCCCAGCTATTACAGGAGCCTCTACACCTGCCAATGCCGATAATGAGTCCTCTCCTCTCCCAATGGCATGCTGTATTTTGGCTTTTAGTCTTCAAGTTCTTCCAGCTTATTGTGATAAATTTAGTAGCTAGGAACAGAGACTGGACAGTTACAGACATGTAACAGTTACAGAGCATCTCTGGACTGCATGTGTGAGACAGTGGCTGCCTGACCCTGCAGAGTACTCAACCTACAGGATGCCTTGTGATCTTACATTTCCTGGCATACCTATTATGTACCTGAGGAGTCTGTCATTTTTCAAATCCCATCCACCAAGTACCACTTCATTTTTACAGCATGACAGGATGCATAAGCATCTGTGAAGTGAATTCCCTCCAGTTGAGAAGGTACCATCATTGTGCAGTGCATCCATCCTAGACCATTAGCTTTAGCTGGAAGAGGAGAAGCTGCAATTTTAAAAGACCAGTTGTCCTTGGTTAAGAGTCCAAACCAACCTGCTCCTTATGCTCATTGGACATCCTGGTGTATTTTTCTTGACCCAGCACCACAATCACAATTATTCAACATCATTTGTGTTACTACAAGGCATGCATAGAGCTGAGGAACAAATACTGGAAAAAGAGATTTCACAAATCTGGCATTCAAATATGCTCCTACATACACATTCTATGAAACAGTGAACATTCAGATTAAGATCCATGAAAATATCGCTTTTTAAGACAAACAATCACAATGATCCAAAGCTCACAGAATGATGAGGTATTCTAGGTTAAAAGGAATTTAGGTCATGAAACTCTGAGGAGGCAAATTTTCCTTTCACAGTACCTACCCTCTGCTGCTTTTGATTCAAAACCAGAGAAGTGCTTTTGGTGTGTTCTCAAAATGGTCTTTTCAAAACCAATCCTCCTCTTCCCTCCCCTGCTTTTGCAGAGGGTAAAGGTGTTGCCCTCCTGACTGGCCAGCATGTATCTGCACCAAGGTTAGTTCCTACCTAGTCAAACACACATATCCTGACTTCCTCAGCACCAGCATGGCTTTAACAGCTAAAAATGACAGACCAAAGCTCCTCTTCTGGTGAATAATCTCATTCCTTATATTACAGGGATTGCAACACGCAGGTGTTACTGGTAACTAAAACCATTTCTCCTGGCCAAAAGCAGACAGCTCTCATTGAGTCAGCATCTCAAGCTCATATCGTTTCACTTCCTTGGGTCTAGATGGTACGCACATGGATGACTGAGGCAGTCAGCAGAAATACCACAGCCACCTAGCCTTGGCCAGCACCACCACTACACAAAATCAGAACAGGGCAGCAGGGAGGCTCACTTAATATCAAATTAAAGCCTGAGTGTGGTGGAATGCATTTGCCTGTTCTTGACTGTTGCGACTGTTGGGACTGGGCTGTTGAGTGCTCTGAAAGCATGAAGTGTGACATTATTTGTCAAAATCAAAAGTTGTAAACAATATATGCATATTCTTCTATCTCTAGAGAAAAAGTTAGTTATAAACTGAAAATAAATAATGAAGACACAATACCAAGAGCACCCAAAAAAATACAGATATATCTATCTGAGCTGTGACTTTACAGCTGTAACTTGGGATTTTATACGTTTTGGGGTTTTCTGTTCTTCATTACTCATGGGGCAGGAAAAAAAGTAAAGGAATGAGCTCTAAAAAGAACTGACAGAACACAGGGCAAAAAGTGAACTGTAAGATCCATTTGCACTTGGCTTGTTGTTTGTTGGGTTTTTTTTTTTTAATTAGAGGGGGAAAAAAGCAGCAAGCACTGTGCCAAAATGAAATATTTACTCCAGACAGTCATTGACACTTGTCAGACTAGACTTTCTACCTTTCCTTCATGACCACCAGTACAATAAACACCCAGTGTTTGACTTGCAGTGCAAGCATTTCAGAATATCGAGTACATGAAAACAGAAATATTGAGTACATGGAAACCGTCTGCACAGAGTATCTTCATTATAGTTCCTAAATGTGCTCCAATGTTATTCAAAGAATGAGAAAAATGTTTGTTCCAAGACATGTAAAAAAGTGAAAAATTTGATGTGATGCTACTTCAGATTAAAACCAGGCAATTTCATTTTATGCTTTATACACTTTCCAATCCCACTAAGTATAATTATAGGCGTCTGTCTACTTACAAATCTCTGTACAATGGAAAAAGGAACACAATTTTTAGTTGTCCAAATTACAAGAGACTGTAATACAGAAAAGCAATAAACACAGGTTCTGCCAGCAATCAGATAACGCTTATCATAAACAATAGCTTTTGCAATTTATCTGAAACAGGTTCAGCTGCTACAATTTAAGATTTGGTTATTCTTGTTTTTGTGTTGGATTTCCAGCAGATGGTGAGGACATGATAGAAGTGTTTAACCACAAGAGATTTTCAAAAGTGTTGCACTGCATATGAAATACAACAGAGATTTATTTTGAAAAATCAGTTTTCCATCTCACAGTGGCCTCTGCTTAGTTTGTACAGGCTACTTTTGAAACTTTCTTTTTTCTTGGCTGGGTGAGTATTGTATCAGAACAGTGATCTCAGCATGTGTTCAGTCAACAAGATGGGGATGTACCTGCAATGAGGATGCAGACTTAGAAAGAGCATTAAAGGCTGAGTAGGACAGGGTGGTCCCTTCCACGGGTCCTCTTGAGAGATGCAATACTTCCACCCTGCTCCACACAGCTAGGTTCTCTGCATCCCCAAAGGCTCAGCTCACTCATGTGACACAGAAAAATTCTTTACAGACGATGAGTTAACTGTTTTCTGTTCTATTTTCCCAGGTCTCATGGAGACAAGATCCAACAGGTCCACCGATAGCTTCCATGAAGACAAGGAATGTTTCAACATTAACATCAGTGACCAAGGAAATGAAAACAGAAAAACTTACTGCAATCTAACGTTCTCTCTCTCTCTCTCCAGGTATACATCACTTTGAGCTTCAAGATACTTAAGGCTTGTACTTTGTTTATTTTCCTAAAGCAGATTAGCAAGAAAACGGAAGGTAAGCAGCACATTAAGGTTGAGAATTTAAATGAACTAGTTAGGAAAAACAAGCCTGTAATTCTCATAACTACTCTACATCAACCATCTTGCACATATTAGAATTCAATACTGTTGTAGAGGCTGGGAAATTTATGTTGCAGTATACCTGTAATATGACAGTCACATTTATTGCAGGAACTTTTAATTTCCTAACTTGTATATTAAATTCCCAATATAGTTTTGAGCTAACTCTTGGTGGTGGGGTTTTTTAAACACTCATTTCCCATGCCTTAAAAACAAAAGCATGAAACAGTGCTTGAACATCAAAATAAATGCAAATGACTTTTGCCAATTTCTACATACAATTTACAGACTAAATATATCAATCCACCCCACACTTATACCTTTAGAATCAACTACTGAAATAATCATATTAAGCATGCAGAATCCAACAGTACATGTAATTGGAACTTCACACATTAAAAGTTTAGAGAAACCTTATGGATATGTGACTATAACTTCAATAACCTGCAAAATTACTGTGCTCAAAAAGGTGCAATATAGTTAAGGTTCAGGGTGGGAGAAGAGGACTTGGAAGTCTTAAATCTCCTCCCAGAGGGAACTGGTGTATGTTGTGTTAGCCTTCCTCTACACTCTTCCAAATACCCTTCTTCAAAACCATGACAAATACAACTCCATTTGACAAGGCTTTTCTTTAACTTTTAACTTTTCTGTAACTATTAACTTTTTCTGAGTTAATAAAAGTCTGTGGTCCAAGAACACTGTGAGAGCTGTCCCAGTCAAGATGCCACCTATACTCGAGAGGCATGTGGTGCCTTTAGCAGCCATAGCTCTGACTTGAGTTTTTCCCATTCAACTTCTCTGTATGATGCACTTAGCGAGGAATTTCTACCCTGATTAAAACTTCTTAACCTTCCCTGCAAATGGCCAGCAAAATGCAGTTAAAAATATTCCTTTTTCTACCAACTCAGTAAGACTTTCTTCAGTAAGACATCAAACGTACTTATTTAGCACGAACTATTACTACTCTGACTTGCATGAGCAAAGGGAGAGAAAGCACTGGTGTTCCCCCACCCAGTCGCAGCTGCATTTGGGATAGCAATGATTATTTTTATTTACTTATTTTCAACAGGGTGGGCTTCTCCTCTCGCCCTCTTTTATGCTTATTTATTTAGCATTTATTTAGCTTTAAGCTACCTCTGGCCCCAATTATTTCATCTATTCAGTATATTACAGCCCAGCATACTGCAGGGCAGACTGAATTACTGCCAGAGTACTGTGTAAATCAAAACGCCATGTTAAGTAAAACAGTAATTCAAAGCAATGAGTGCCTGTCCATAATCATTTGGCTATAGGTGTCACTCTCATGTTTACCATATGAATAGATGAAGATTCCCTCAAAACAACAATCTTATTTCTCCCCCCAGATTCAGAAGCATGCCTTAAGGAAACACTTCAAACATCAGTATCTCTTTCTCCTAAGGCACACTTCTTGTCTGTAATTAGTTTCCACTGGTCAAGTGGTTTTGCTTTTATATATCAGGCTGCAATAATGTTTTAAGTGATGCTCTATGATTCATCCTACACTGTCTAATATGATTCCCCCTGCCTTAATCCAGAATAAGAAGGGATGGTGAGAAAAAGGAGAAAAGAGTGAAAAAAGATTGCCTGCAATCATATTTTTACACTGTGCACAGTTTATGGCTGGCACACATCCAGTTTGCAGTTCTGATAAGAAATGTGTAATCCTATTATACGGAGAGGAGTCAGAATGTACAAATAGGTCCTGGAAATAGGAACTTCCTGTACGATTATTCTTTTCACCAGAACAGTTCTGCAAGTAGGTCTAGACAGTAGCTCTTCGCTATTCTGCCTCCCCCTGCTAATGGAAAGAGAACTGTCAAAACAATTTGCCACACATGAGCTGGGATTTTTGCAGAAGACAAAGAGAAGCAGGGCTGTATGTTTGTATACAACAGTAACGTTAGTGAGAACAAAGGCTATAAGCCCTCGCAACCTGGCATACAAAGAGTGCATCGCACTCATAAAGAAAGCCTGGCTTGTCCCAGTGCTGCCATGTCCTGCGAGGTTGTCAAATCCTGCACACTAAGCAGTTTTTAAGAAACATTAACTGCTCACTGGCAACAAAAGCTGGTTCTAATGTCATTCTGTGTCACTTTTTACTTAGTAAGACCGCACAGAAAGCATTTCCCAAGTACGGGGTTATTGGGCTGCTAAAAGCACATTCTTCCACTGAAAGTAGAAAAAACAAATACTACCTACCATGTAAGTCATCATGCCTGTGGAGTTAAATTCCTGGATAATTCCAACCCAATTATCTATTTTTCTCATTTCCTTCACATGACAATACCACATTGCTGTGGTTATCATTCAAAAAAGTGGCTATGCTGACCTTCCTCATGTGCATAAGTGCTTTTGACTTAAGTGAGATAAGTTAAAATACAAGACAGTGCCCTCTTGAAAGACAGTAATTTTCTGCGTAAGGACCCTTGCAGCTGGGACGTGATGAGACCAATGCCAGAAGCGGCTGTGCTCCCCAGTGAACCAGGGTGCTGCGTGACCTTACTGCTCCTGCCTGACCAAAAAGTAAGCTCCTCAGAGGGAAGGGATTTTGCAGTGCAAAATATTAAGAAAGAAGGGTTTTTTCCTAGGAAAAAATAGAAATACAACAACCCACCTACAAGCATGTCATGCAGGAGTAAAGGACACGGTCATATGGTGGCAAAAGTAAATATAAGCACCATAAATTAGCTCAAGCAGCAGCAGGGTACACTAGCTCATTATGACCCCCCTCAGTCTGTAGAATATTATCAGCTTGTGAACAACCTGGTTTCGTATATACCAAACTAGACTGGGTATATTTGCATGACACTGCAATTATTTCTGTGACTGTAACATAGACTAAGTAAGTATCAACAAACGCCTTTAGCATCCTGCTTTCCAACTTGCTGCAGCAGCAGAGCTCACAGGTAGAAAATGTTATTCTCTTCAGGGTAGAAAAAGGAATCAGCAATGGGAAAGGAAAAAAGCCTGTAAAATAAACAGTTCTATTAAAATCAAGATACTCTACATTTATAGGCGAACAGAGACTGTGACTAAATGGTGTCCTAGTCAGAGGAGTACACACACAATTCCATTAAGCTCAGCAGGAGGATACATGTGTGTAAACTAGAATTTACACATACTAAATAACTATGCTGTGTTGGGGTTTTTTAACCTTAAGTAGTATTCGCCTGTTAAGATCACTGAATTCTGGATTTTCCCAAATACTCTACGTTCTGAGCATCATGCTATGCGGAGACTGAGGGCAGCCTCAGGTCGGACTGGATGAGGTGCCTGCCAACCTCAGCGGTTCTGCAAGTCTCATAATTAAATAATATTTATTTCTTGCAAAAAAGGTTGAATGTCACAAATTTTAAGTGTAAAATAACAGTGAGGGAATCAGATTAAAATGATTCTGTTGAGTTAAAGTGGGCAATAACACATGTATTGCAATCCAATTAGCAAAGAAGCTTTTCCACGTTAAAGTGCCTTTTGCACTGACCTACCTTCACCTGACCTGAAAAGCAGCGAATTATCTGTTGTAGCTGGACTCTGTTGCAGATTAATTAAAAGAAAACAGCAGAAAAAAAGGATGGAAGAGAACTGTACGAAACCTGCATAATTCTCCTATTAATATGAACCTTGTGTGTTAATACGAACCTAGCAGTCTGAAGAATCCTCCAATACACAGAAGTGGTGAGCAATTCAAAGGAGTGAAAGACAATGAAAACAATCAGAAAACAGCCCCTTAGAAGAATAATCACAAGACTTGTTAAAAATATGGATTCTCTATTTCTTTTGTGAGTTTTAGTGATTTGTTCTTTGGTTATTTTCCCCAGCTTATTCTCACTATAGCTACTGTTGTCATTACAGAAAGCAGAAGACACTGTTGTATGCGCATGCAGACACGAATCCCCAGTGATTATTCTGTGAACAAAAGCAACGACATCGCTGCACTGTCTGTGGCAGGGCAGGCCATTTAATCAAAATAGCCATTCAAAACCAAATCATTACAATCTTCTGAGGGTCACTCAAGGTTTCCTGCAAGAAACATATGACTATTTGTTAACCCAAGCACTCCTTTGGAGTCAGTTCAGGAAGACCAAGAGGGCAATTGGCAGATATGGGAAGGACTGACCAGCTGACTCATGTGGTCGAGGTCCAATATGACAGCAGCATGGTGATGCTGCCTTTCTTGCTAGACAGTCCTGTGGTGTGAGTGACCCACACACACAACAGGTATCACTCACACACACATTCTCCCACTTCACTTGGGAGGAAAACCAAGAGCATTGCAGCCTGAAAAATGTCTTCACCACCACCCCAAAATGTCAGGTTTTAGGCTCAAGCTGTCCTCTCCATATTCACACACTACCATCTCCAATGCACAACCCTGGCACTTCCATGTAGCTAGCACAGAAATAAAGCTGTTTTGTTTCCAACTAAGCTGGATCCCCTAGGTCCCTTGTACTTTCTCCTTTCCACGAATGACCTCCTGGAGACCATTTTGTAGCTAAAAGAGGCACTGTCATCATGACAGGGAACAAGCTGTCACCTGGGAGGTATGTACTGAAGTATTTTTGGATGGAAACTACTGCACTTTGCTGACATTTTCCATAAAAAACTTCTATCCTGTGCTGCGCTTGGGACATCCAAATATGATTAAGAAGCATCCTGACTTCTGCTTGCTTCTGCACTGAAATTACACTGCTGGCTTTTTTTTATATCTGGCTGAAGTGTAACTGATGTCGTTATCAACTCAAAGCTATAGGAAAAATGGAATCTGCTCTTTTGCAAAATCCTTCAGCTAGGACAAATCATACTGCCTCTATATTTTACATATCAAAATGCATGTGGACAAAAATAAATCAGCAGCTGGGGCTTCAGCATAGCCTGCTCATGAGGGAAAATCCTTCCACATCTTCTCCATCACCTCCTGACAAACAGGTAGGCAGATTACTGGAAAATTCTGTCTGCAAATTTCCCGGTGACTTAGAAGGGGTTCCTGGTACTTGCAACACTGCTTAAACTATGCAGGAACAAATATTCCCCTAGTACAAGTGTGGCTGATAACATCACAATATGCCTTTTCCACATATGTTTTAGGGAAGACCATTTACTTAACTTTTAGTCCATACAGAAGGCTAGAAAAAAATAAAGATGTTTGTGTAACCACATGACACTCAACATGTTATATTATGAAATCCTGAAGAAAGGCAAAAAGGAATTACGTACTTTGGCAGTACATCTGACTTTTCCCTCTTTTTCAATTTGTTCTCCATTTTATCTCATACTCCGCAAGCATTTATTTTGATCTTTGTTTTAACTGTACAGAAAGAAAAAAGAAGGGAGGAAAAAAATGTGAAATAAGAGTTCTATACGAAATGCAAAGCTAAGCAGGTAGGTACTGGTGGAGGGAAAAGACTGATCTACTAAAAAAAAATAAACCCAACAAAACCAAGAAAAACAAACATGACCTAAGAAAAATTAAAGATGACCATGAAGTAGTCAGTAATTAAAGCAGATTTCCCACTGACCAGTTACAATCTCAGCAACTACTGTAGTAACAATCAACTTCATTTATTCATTTAATATATAGAAGCACAGGAAAAATCTTCAGATGACAGCCTTTATTTTCAGGTTCTATTTCCTCTGAGAAACAATAAAAACAGAGGTAGCCTATTAAAAAGCCTACCCCTGCTCAAATTTCCAATTTAAAGATTTTGGTCAAAGAAAACTGAAATCTGAAAAATGCCTCCCTCCCTGCAAGCCCAATAACTCCCCTTTCCCATCAGTCTCTAAACTAAGCACAATACCATATGAACCTACCCAAAGGAATGCATCGGTTGCATTAAAGTCCCAATGCAGTTTTCATATGGTTCATTGTTTGAGCTAATTTAATTAAAAGAGGGTCCAGCTGATTATTATCCTGGCAAAAGAAAACTGTATGGAAAATGCAATGGCAGATTGCCATGATCTTTGTTATCTTATCTCTAAACCGAAAACACAGCTAAAGGAAGAGGAGAGAACAAGCCCACTTTGCTAACCATCAAAAAAGGTGACGTCTTCCAACCATTTCCACAGGCTGGTACAAGACTCTGGTGTTGTCCAGTCTGCCAACTTTTGGCAGTCAGTAACATGCTGTGAACATGACCATGATCAGCTCAAGCCGGAAAAATTACCATCACAGTATGCTACAAGGACAATTTAGTCATCCCTCTAGGCAATGAAGAAGTAATTATTTATGGTCCAAACACCAGTCTGAGACCCCAGTGGTCCAGGCTCCACTCCGAACACCCTCACAAAATTTCCTAGGCAAATGTAGTGCTTGCCTCCATCTATAAGGCCAAGGTCACATCAAGTTGATAAGGACTGTATAAATATTTAAGTAGAATAAAAATACACATTTTAAGGAATATATAATCAGCTCAGGGCTTGAAGATCAGCTGTCTACAGAACTCAAATCAGAAGTAGATGGCCTTCTATGGAAAACTTTCTGAAAACCACTTTTGCATTAGGAATATTCCTTAAAACTCTGTAGAGACATAAATCAGTACTGCTGCTGCTGGTCTGCACACTCTTATAGTCTGAAGACTAGTAATGCTAAACTGAATTTCATTAGATGAGAATAAATATTTCCATGAGCAGACATTTCTGAATTAGGGACTCTTTTGGTGTGGGTTTTTTTTTAATGACTGGAAGATATTTTTGCAAGCAATTTTGATTCTGATCTACACATTTCCAACTGAAAGCTTTTCTGTTAGTATTGTGAAAGAATATAAAAAGAAAAGGAACAAACAACTTCATTCTCTGCCCAGCAGATTAATGTTTTTAATAGAAAAGCTAAAACATAAGACAAAAATAAAGGTAAAATGATTTGGCTGAGGTCACAAAAGCAAGCCAGTGGAACCGCTAGGAGTAAAGTCAAGTACAAGATTTCACCTGTGGATTTTGCGCTTGAAGCCAGCAGCTTACATGATAGACTTCCACTTGTCTCTTGGGTATCTTTGTATCTAAATGCATGCTCCAAACTTAAAAATAAATAGATCTTCCTAAACTGGAATGAAGACACTTTGGTTTAATGTCTGAGAGGAAAGATGTTTCAGTGAGACTAGGAGACTAGCTGTTACAAGTGAGATGATACTCAAACTTATTCCTTCTCCAACAGCCTTTGAGACACCACACAAATGATGGAATTTATGTAGCCGGATTGCAGTCTAATCAGTCTTTGTCTCAGTTACACCTCTGAAACAGAGAAAATAGTTTGCTATCCCTGGATTAGGTTTTACAGAAGGTACATTGAGCATGATCGTTTTGGAGGACAGCTACTCTAAATGCTGACAGAGATTAAATTGTGGCCAAATAAGGTAGAAGAAATACATTTTAAAGCTATTTTAGAAATACAGTTGTTTCAGATGAGTGTACTCATCCTCTCTGCTCAATTCCAGTTTAGAAGAACAAAGCAAGTGGAAGAGAGACTGTAAAGCAACAGGAGTAGCCATCGGTCATCTTCACTTCCAGATACTCATCCCCTCCTAGTTTAAAGTCCTTTCTGCATTAATGCACACACCTCGGGCAGCTGCTACACCACTATTAAGTGATTACGGGCGATGGAGAAAGAGCCTTCTGCAAACCTGCTCTCTCCTGAACACACCTTTCATACCAAAAGAAGTCTGAGAGTTTCCTAGATCAGACAACTCTTCCACACGGCATAATAAACCCATCCACACAGCCAACGATCTGTCCTCAGCCAGCAGTAATTAAAATTAATCATTCACAATTATTTTCATGGGCATGTTCAAAAAAAAGACACCGCCAGCTCACCGAATCCTCAAAGTTGACAGACCTTGAAATAGGCTGTGGTCAGGTACAGCGTGTTCCTGGGTTTCAAGCAGTTAAAAACATGCTTTGCATATCGATTCACTACCCTCCTCACAGGGCCTGAGGTGCTGATGGTCAGAGGCACCTCGGCCCTGCAGTCACAAACCTGAGTTGCCACCAATGAAGGGAATGGGTAAGGAAAGACATTTTTCAGAGAAATGTTGCTATGTCTATAATTACTGCTGTCCTGGTGGGATTC
This sequence comes from Pezoporus occidentalis, assembly GCF_034315485.1. Classification (NCBI taxonomy): domain Eukaryota; kingdom Metazoa; phylum Chordata; class Aves; order Psittaciformes; family Psittacidae; genus Pezoporus; species Pezoporus occidentalis. Next base: position 970,584 of record NW_026915910.1, on the reverse strand, counting down.
GGAGCCATATTGGTGTTAAAATTTCCTATTCATAGAATCTTAGTGTCTTCTGAACTTGAGATTCTTTCCCTGTTTTCCAGCCATTCATATTAAGCTTTTAATCACTATCTTCTTCTCTTTCAGCTTCAGTGGTCACTGCTTATGCTATTTTGAGGGAGGTGAAGAGGTTTCTAAGCTACAGAGTAGCCTGGAGGTTACCAGTTTCCAAGCTTCAAAAACTACTGAAAAATTACATTTACAGAGCTTAAAACAAAACCCCACAAAAACCAACTTCGATGTAAGGGATTAGTACACTCACTTTATGGAACACTATTTACTTATACAAGCAATTTTCACAGGAGTGAACATCTACAATTCATGTCAGCAACCTTGATCAATTCTGTCCCTTTGAAACTTACCATAAAACACAATAGCAGGTCTTACGTATATAAACCCAAAATTTGTAGGCATTATGTAAGAGTGAGACTGTAACCGCTGCAGAGAGAAAGCAATCTCACACCTAACAGAGTGCAGATCCCTAGGTATCAACCCGCATACTACTCCTTCCTTCCCATCAACTGGAATATTGATTTTTACAATACATACCGGAAAAAAAAGTTTCACCAGATATACTGGAAGGAGGAGCAGGGTAATAAGATCACCTACTTCCCACCATGTGCATTCCATAGTTGGAACTCAAAACTGGAACTAAAAGCAAGACAGGGAGATCTAACTTCTTACATTAATAACTCTTCAATGGCTTCTGGTCCGAAGACTTCAAGGAATAGATATTCTCTCTTTGCTGAAGGAGAGAAATGACTGATGAATATGTTTTCCTTTCTGTCTTTGCAATCTAAAGGGATTTTTCTACACCATACGAATGTAGGTATGATGCTGTGCAGGAAATGGGAGCACTGAATGAAGAGGGAACACAGGTAGGGCTCAGGAAATCTCTGTCTTCAGGAAATTCAGCCAGAGAAAAAGGAGGTAGGCAGTGTGAAACAACTGCAGAACCCTGGCTTAAAAGCCTCCATGGCTGCCAGCGACCTGCAGCAAGTGAGATAATGTCATCCCAGACTCCTTTACGTTTTATGCAGAGTACCAACTTTTTTTCCTACACTGTGTAATTACCTCATATATCTCTCATATTGTTCACTCCAACTTTTCATTATCACAGTTTCCGAATTTGTAATATATCCCCAGTAAGCCAGTTTCCCACTGAAGATGGTAGTAAAGGCATTAATACCCTAAAATTCAGGGCTCCCCACCATCCCATCTCTCCTTTATGCACCACAAGCCCTGCACTTGCATCAAGGCATCCAAAGTTGTAACTTCAGACCCAGGATGAATATTGCCAGCTGCCAAGTCAGCTCTCACTTTCCACAGCTGCAGGTCAGAAGACCAGTAGGGACTGGTGTCTCCCACTAGGCTGCCAGGGAGAGCCAAGCCAGCATCCCAGCTTCTCCCCAGCAGCCATTTGACTACAAAGCCTAACTCTGACTTGTGCACTTACCATGATTTTTTCCCAGCCCTCAAAGTTTTAAAGCTATCTGGAAGAAGGATCTCAAAGGTGTGAAGCAGAGAAATCGTTAAAAAGGGTAGCAAACCTATTTCATCATGAATTATGGCCCCTTATGCCTTTTGAAAGTCAAGACTAAATTAATCACAGCTAAAACATTTTAGAAGCTTGTACAAACTCATCAGGGACCTTGGATGAACTCTAGCACAGAGGAAGTGGTAGGGCGAACTGTTAGAAGAGATACAATCAGCCCCCAAACCACCTTGGGAAACCAGAAATAGCCAGAACAGGCAGGGATAGTGTGGGTACGCACACATGTGTGCGTGGGGAGGATGCAACTCCCTGGAATTTCCTGGCTGTTCAACATAAAATGAAGGAAGCCCAAGTGCCTGGGCATTGACATGTTCTCCCCTGAGCAGGGAAGTGAAGAAGCTCTGTCTGAGCGGAGAAGAAAACGCAGTTTCTTCTTCCAACCATGAGACAATCTTCCTAGTAATGGATTAAAGTGGTTTAAGTAACTATGCATTTAATGACATCAGAAGGGCAAGGACACAGTCACATTTCGATTGTTTTGAATGAGATACTGCTTTGCATTTTTGCTCCTGTTTTAAATACAAAAGTAGCATTCTTTTTGCCAGAGCTGACATGGTCTAAGGATATAAGCAAGACAAAGAGCACAGACAGAAATATCATCTTTCATTAGTCCACTGACAGAGAAAACAGATGAGCTTTCAGACACCAAAATCTGCAGACATGAGGTCTTAACAATGTGAAGACCATTGCTCTTCAAATACATAAATGACTAAATACACATTTATATATACAAACATATACAAAATCTTCCTACCTTCCTTTAAAATCTGAAAGACTGTTATTGGCTTGCACTGCCAGTAACAAAACCAGCTCATCTTTCCTTTGGCTGGGTAAAGAAAAGCAGACCATGGAAAGACCCCCAGAAGCAGAAGATACAGTTGGCTCCTGCAAAGTGCTGTTTCTTATTCTGTGACTTGCTTCACTTTGCCATTCTGTTCATCCACCTAAAAGGTTATTTTAGGATTTAAGCAAATAGGGTCGTTTGGGGGACTGTATGCTCCTGGCTAAAGCTTTCCCTACCCCTCTCATGGGGAAAAAATAAATATCAAGCAGCAAAGAGAAGAAAGTTTGCTGCTCTTTAGCATACCCTTTCCCCCTTTCCTAATGCAAATTTAGAACAGTTCCTGTAGAGATTGTAAACACCCACACAACTTTCCAGGTGCCAGGAAAAAAAAAACCCAACCCACAGCAGTAAATATATAACAGCAATTTATTTACCCTTTCTTTGCTAAGTGACTGATATAAAATCTGTTGCTGCCTCATGGACAAACACATACAGAGCCTTTGGCAGAATGGAAAGATGTTTTTGGGGCGCTGCGAGGATTTGATGGCTGTCTTATCTTTCCCTGTACATGGAACAGTCTGCATAACCTAATAGCATTAGCTTACTAACAGATACATTAATAGGTATGGGGGGAGGGAAAGGAAGAGGGGGGAAAAAAGACACTAAAACATATTCCACCTACACATCTTGCTACTAATCATAAACTCAGGTAGAAAGCAAATTGCTTCTTCTGGTCCAGAAGAAGAAAATAAAAAGAAAGTAGAGAGAGACTGGAAGAGAAAAAGGAGGGAGGGGCAAGAAGCAGATATTTTCATCTTTTTCTGGAAATCATCACATATATATAAGAAATAACCTTGTACTAATCGCTGCATTTATCAATCCATGACAAGGAAAGAGAAAGTGAGAAAAAACAACTCCAGAACTGCCACAACGTCTTACAGTTAGTAATTTCAGAGTGATAAATATAATGCTGGCCTTAGTCTGCTAGAAGGATTAGATTTAGCTGTAAAACAAGAAGTGCAGTTAACAGTTGCTGTTGAGTCTGGTGTTAAGATTAGAAAGCACTGCTAATCACAAGAAATGTAAAAAGATTAAGAGGTGATGGTTGCCAGGAAGGTTTTTAAAAGCATGTAAATGCTGGAATTCATTCAGGGATTAAAATTCCTCAAGGAGAAAAAAAAAAAAATTAAAAAAAATAAGGATAGATGATAAACACAGCATTCAGTTTCCCTAACACTGTCCACACCCATTTCCCAAGCATAAGGAGAGTTAAAAGGAGTGGAAAAGTGACTATATGCCAAGGATTAGGCTGAAGGGTCCTAGGAGGACTTTAGTGAAGAGAAGCAAACATTTGTAATCTAGTACCGACCAATTAAATACTACAACGTAAAAGCATTAGTACAGTGGGTCCGGGTAAGGAGACTTTGCTTACAAAAAAACTACCCAAACACAGTGGAGTTTTTAAAGGCACTATAACAGAAATTACAAGGGCATCAATCATCTTCATCTTTTCAATAAGAAGAGTAAGACAACACCTTGATTTCCTGGTTAGTTTTCAGCTGCTTTAGAATCACCTATATGATCTACTTATCAAGGACTAAGTAGAGCACCCCATAAAAAAAAATTAAAATAAAAAATACTCAAACTGGTGTGTAAAACTCCCTGTGGGTGGGAAATAAAAGAAAGAAAATCAGCTTCCAAAACCTCAAAATAAATACTACCTTTTGAAAAACACCTCACAGCAATGTTATCCATCAGCAACAAAGTTTCATCGCTGTCACCCTCGGCCACCACCATCCCAAGCTGCACAGTCCATAGCACAACATCAAGGATAACAGAGACCTCCGCAGAGCCCATTGGTTTTCCCCGCAGGCCTGGCGGACAGTCAACAGTCGTTTAGTGGTAAGGGCACCCAAACCTTGCCTCTCTCCCACCGTGACCCAAATCTACCCAATGATTCAGAGTAAAATTCCAGTGCCACCACAGAATTTCATGAGCATTTGCTCATGGGCCTCCAAGGAGCTTGAATGTTGATTCAGACCAACCTCTTTTAACTCATTAATTTACCTTCTGTAAACCTGCACCCTGCAAGATTTCAAAGGGTTGGGGAGTGAAATAAAATAAGTTCATAATCTTCTAGCATGCCTCTCAAGTCAAGTGCTCCTGGTGCAGCTGTCTGGCTCTGTAAGAATACTCTTCCATTTTGTTCCCCTAAAATGAACATTTTTTTCCCAGGTGCCCGTAGCAAAAGCAGAAATAACCATCTTCCAAGAGTTATAAAACAGTCATATTTAATAGAGGTGAAAGCTGTGTATATGATTTCTGCAGAAGTCTTTTCAGTAGAACAGATATATTTATTCACTGCATTACGGAACAGTTTGAGAAAACAAGATCATACAATGTACACTGCCTCTATTTAAATTGTTTCATTTCTATTCATGAGTGTCTGATTAGATACACTGAAAATATCATCAGTAAGAAATAAATAATTCTGCCAAATTAATAGCTGTTGATTTCTTTTACCTGAAAATGTAAGTAGCATCTCATTCACACTAGGTAAAGCTGCTATAATTTGGATGCATCGATCTTGCTGGTTCAAGTCTACCCAGCACACTGAGACAGATATTAACCTATGTTTTCTTAATACTAAACACCTTCTTTCAAAACAGTAAGTTTTTCAGCAAGTTGAGATGGGCTACTATGCGCTTTGCTTGCAGAGGCTCAGAAGTTACCTACGGGGTTTTTTTGCTGTAGTCTTTTTTCCCCAGATAGTGGGTTGAGAGAAATAAATTGCTTAAAATGCAAAAAATGTTTTAGAAATGGTATTTTAAGGGAGTGCAGGTAAAGTTTCTGTATCGGACAAAATCCATCTCAACCTCAGCAAATGCTCTTTAATTAATAACATCTTGCTGCCTCAGAAACAAAGTGGCCGGAAGAAACCATCACTAACAACATTAGATGGGAGGACCTACTAACCAGCCGTAAACCAAGGGCTCTCCAGTACCTCCCTCCCTGTGAAGTATTTTGCTGGAGAAACCTGGGAAGAGACAGATTTGTGCAAATGGAGCAGAATATATTATTTAGCAGGAAGATCGGACTAATATTCTGTTTGGTGAAAAAAGAGAGACTAAAACCATCAAGCTAGTATATGTTTTAGACATTACAGAGTGATGAATGCAGTATGCCTGCTCATCTTACGAACGTCTGAGAAAAAGCCCTCTGCATCTTAAAAAATTCATCCAGTTTGACTCGACAATGAATTCTTCTTCTGAAAATCAAATATAATTGCTGTAGCATTTCAAAGAGTCTAAATGCACAGCTGAGTATCTTAAGAGCACCCTGTTTGCAAAGCAGCCAAGTGATACACCTCAGAGAGCTACTGTTAGCTACTGCAGGCAAGATAAATCAAGAAAATGCTGAGTTGAGGTGCAATTTGACAGTTATTAGCAGAACAGGAGTAATCTGGTGAAGAAAAAAAATCTGACAAAATCTCAGTTCACAGCAATGGATTTTGGAAGCCTATTTGCACATAAATTGGAAAAAACAATTCTTGCATTAGGAACTGATGAAGATGAAACAATATACCCTAAATCCTAACATATTTGAAATTATTTTCTTTGATTCAAAGCTGATAATCCTTTAACAGGCAGTAACTAAACAGGGGCTTACTAGACTTGCTCTGCATGTTGAAGAGACTGCACAGTCAGATCCTGATCTAGGGCCATTCAACTATCAGAATAACCGGATTTACTGCTATATGCACCTTTGTTTTTGCCATTTGAAAGCATCTACAGCGCACAGAACATTCAGCTGTGTTTTAAGCATTAGCACCATAAATATCCCCTCGTGTACCGTATACTTCACCACTTCTGGCTTCCCATAAATCAAGCCTACAACCAATCATCTTTATGTTGGACATTAACAGCAACTCTATTATTCAAATCCAGTCTGTGCAGAGTTGCCTTTCACATGGATGTAAAGCAGCTCACGAGCAGGCTTACGACTGAGCAGAGGAAGATTCAAATCTGGCTGTGATCTTCTCACCACCAGAGATACAATATTCTGCTTCTTTCAATCTAACTTATCTGTGCAAAAAGCTTTAAAAAAAAACAAACTCCTATAAGCAGAAAAAAAATCCTAAGTCTTTTGCTCTCTTCAAGAACTGCCTCTTTGTGTCTCCATAAACACTTAGCATAATTTTTTTTGCTCCCATTCTCGTAAGCAGAAATGCTGTTCTTTACTGCATTTCAATTAGGCGCATAGATTAAGAGATATCTTTTGTGTCATTATATCAAACTGTTCCCCAAACATATAGGAGGATTTTATAGATTGTCATCTTTTGCACTTACCACTGGATTTTCACACTCGGTGCAAAATGCAGTAAAACAGAAAGATACCTTCCCTGTCTTTACAGTGCCCACCAAGAATCATTTCAAAACCGAACACCTTAGCTGAGATTTAAGCAGCACAAGCTGTTCACCCACGGGTCTTCTTTTTTTTCTCTTCCCTTCCCCTCATCTTTCAGTTCATGAGGATAGGGAACATGAAAACTAAATGGATTTATGTTTAAATAATTCATCTTTTCAGGCACGTCAAACCAAGTACCTGAGTTCATCCACAGGGCTGACCAGATTTAGCTGATTCCAGTGGTATTTTAAACAGCATTCTGGAGAGCTAGTCACAAAAGGTTGCAAGGAAATGCTGAACAGCTGTGTTAATAGAGTTGTTTTGTAATGACATGTGTTGAAACTCTACCTATTCTTACTGAACACAGCTGAAAAGGAGACATTACCAGCCATCCCAAACTGCCACAGCATTTTGGAGACTCATGCCTGCACAAGAGATGCTTTGTGAGCAGGGTGAGCTCTGGCACATCCTGGGAAGATGGAAGAGAATTACAAAGGCCGAGCATCATTTTCCTGCCAAGTGGTAGGAAAACATGCGGCAACATAAAGCATCTTTAGGCGCACAAGTCCCACAGGGTAAGACATCTGCACTTGCTGAGTTGATTCTACAAGCCAAGTTGTCTTAAACCAAGATCCCATGGGGAATGGAAATGATGGCAGTAACTCTCCTCCTCTTCAAGCAATGGAGGAAAATAACAGAGGGATTTTTGTATTTTTAAACATCCTAAGAAGTACAAACAATGGATTTACTCTTGCAGGAAATGTAACAATATTCCTCTGTAACCTTTACTACACTTGAACTTCAAGTCTTGTTTATTGTGCTAAATAAACCATACTGAATTCTTGCAGCTGAAGGGAGGAAGATGACCTAGGGACCTGTTTTTTTTTTTTTGTTGTTGTGCTCTCTTAATAAGAAAGCCATAATTTAAACCTTTCAATCCTTAATGCTTACTTTAATAACAGAAGCAGGGTCTCTCCTGCACCTGGCTATCTGCATGTTAGAAGAGTCTGCAAAAGGGGAGCATGGAAATAGGTTTTTCATGCAACTAAGATCTGTTCCCCTAAATTACACCAACTTGTCCAAACCAAATTAGAAAAAGCAGTAAAAGAAATATAATTAAATTTCAGGCTATAACAACAATCCACCAGAATTTTAGCAACACTGCTTTGACTGTGTAGGAAATGGTTGGTTGTAGTAAAAAAATCATTTTGCCATGTGGAAACCTTGAGCAGGTTAGTAACCCACTACCATACCAGAGATGAATTTTTGCAGTCAGGTTTATATCTTCAGATTCACTGAAGTGGAGATTGATTGCAACAAAACCAGAGAAAACCACTGGAGAGATGTGTTGGAAACAGAGCAGGACAAAAGGAAAACAAACACAAAAAATACAATATTCTTGGATTTGCAGTGCAACCCTCACTGATTTATTCCAAATGAGTTTGTGTTTCCAGTCTCAATTAACATAACTCATAATACTATAACCTAAATCAAACATAGAAAAAAAATTGTTAAAGAGTTAAGTTTTGCAGAATGTGTTTTGGATGAGTTTCATTAGAAATACCACTAAATACTTTTAAGAAGTATCATCTTAATGACATGCTTATTCTTGAGGGGAAGTTTTGAGCCCTTCACTGCAAGCAGGACCTTAATGGCTTTGAGCTACTGTTTATGCAGCGGGAGACCTCTTTAAATCAAAGATTTTAAAAGCGTCCTTGTTCTAGGCTCTCTGTGCTGGGCATCCCATCCCAAATTTATGTCCTCATGCTTTGCAGGGTAATAATATCCATATACCCACATAACCTGTCTGTGAGCAACACAGACTCTTCCAGTTGGCAAATCTTCCCACATTAGATGGGAAAATTAAGTGCCTGATAGTCCTTGCGTGTGGAAGCCACTCTAAAACAAAATGCGTAACATTTTCTGTCTATAACATACGCATAAAATACATGTATGTTGAGAAAATGTACATTAATTGATTCTGACAAAGAGCCATCACAATACAGTCCATCACCATAACAAAATGCCTACAGTAATGCCTATTGAATTACAAGTTCTGACCTTTGGTGATGTGGAAAACAGCATTCATTTCTTTCTTTCATAATACAAAAGCCTTGCTGTAACCTTTTTTAAGTTTAAAACTGAAATTGTTCTTGCTTTATCCCAGCTGACAATATTAGCTGTGGAGAAGCTTGCTTCCAGAGGAAGTGGAATGTAAAAACAAAGTTGCTGTGACCTTAACAATAATCCTGTTTGCATATTACAGTACATTTTCCTACTATAACAAGGCAAAGTCCCTTGTGTTCCGGTCAGAAAAAGTCATCTTCCAGTAAAAGCATACTGTGATCAATAACATTTTCTTAGTATATTATATTATCTCTCACTGAAACACTTTTTCACTTGGCATTTCAGGCTGCCAAGTAGGGGAAATTCATGACAAAACTAAGATGGCAAATGAGATACTGCAAATTAATTCCATCCAAGAGCAATCGTTTCTTTGTGAACAATTTGACAAGCCTTTGTCGTCTGAATTCAGCAGAAGCTTTCTCAGCTTTCAAATATATGTGAAACAGAAGACTGCTGCACTACTGTACCAATCTTCACTTTAGGCTGCACAATTTTGTGTTGAAATATATTATAGTTTGAACAACCAACTTTGAGAACAGATCTGGTGGGCATACTTTAAATATTAGTTGAGAAAATAGACTCAGAAGTCTGCAATATCAGTTGTGAAATCCTGTTTTCAAGTCACAGCCCAGAGCATGGCAGAGTACAGGAATCCTGCACTTCTGAAGCTGTTTTGCTACAGAATCACCTGTAATGTGATCTTGAAAAGGCCCAAATGATGAAAATGCCAGTTGAAGGATCTCAATTGGGTACCGGCAAAGCTCAAAGAGAACTTCGTCACAATGGGAATTACAGTAATGTACTTCTCTATCCACATGTCTGAACTTCTGCTACGAGTAGTAGCTTTATACCTCCCTTAGAGCTAATGTCCTTCTGCAGGCTGAAGCGGTGACCCAGTGGCACACAGCCGTGAGCAGAGCCAATGCTCCTCGCCTTCCATGGGAAAGCACATCATTTTAGCAACAGCAGCTGTAGATCCAGCTGCATTACTGAGAGTAATTGGTGTTCAGCACGGTCCAGAAAGGTGTGATCCTGCAAAAAGGCTTGGGTCCAGGCAAGATATTGTCAGTAGGATTACTTACATGCACCTTATCTCAGGAAGATTAGGTGCAGAATCACTGCTGTATTAATATTTCAGCATAAGGAATAAGGGGCAGGCAGCAGTTATTGAATATTCATGCTGTAGCAATGCTCTCTCTGTGAATTCTCTAGCAGAACATGTAAAGGCTGTAGCCATACCCGGAAGAGTTTACTATCCAACACCCCAATTAAAGAGATACTAAAGTATCTACTCTGTTTTAAGCTCACAGGGAAAGCTCATTGACTAATTGTATTCCTATTGTGAAGCATGTGCTCAATTTCTTCACTTAATGAAGACTCACTTTGAAAACAACATAAAAGAAGTGGGGGAAAAATGGATAAAAAATTAATTTACATCAGCAAATCCCAACACCTCAGGAGATCAGAAACATGTAAAGGGCCACACAACTCATCTACCTAAGAAGTCATTCATAAAAGATAAACATCCTTTTTAATTGTGGAGGAAATGCATGCAGGGGAGATGCACAGTAATCAGCTGATGGAATAAATCCAAAAAGCAGCAGATAAATTTTTGAGAGAGGAGAGGCAAAAATAGGATTTGTCCCAAAATAAGATTTGTTCCATGGATAAGCAGGAGCACAGATGACATTATAAGCAAACTGTATGTGAAGCACAAAGTAGTCAAGGTTTTGAAGAACAGGACAAAGTTTGTGGGGGGATTTGGTGGTTTTTTTGTGGGTTGTTTTTTGTTGGTTTTTAACAAAATAAATTAGGCAGCAAGTCTTCATGTAAATGAACACATATAGAACAGCCTTTCTAGGTGAATAATTTCTTTTACAATTAATAAAATCTGCAACCTGAGTAACAACATCTGATGACTTTTTGCCATTTGCAATTATCGTTCGTCCCAGCACCAAAGCCTCATTATTATTATAGCTGACAAAAAGAATACTTAACTGCTTCTATGAAAGGACTTGATTTTAAAAGAATCCCAAGTTTCTAAGCTTCGTTTCTACTTTCAAAATTTGAATGTGAAAAATGAGGCCATTCCTTGTGTATGTCTCCTTCAATTCCAACAAGTAATTTGGATAAAATTTGTACAGTAACACAACACATTAGAAAAGCATACTACTTTGGTTTAAAAGCAACCTACAAAGAGTACAGAGTTAACATAACCCTATAACTACAAGCACATATTTTATACTATAAACATACCTCCTTTTTTTTTTCCTTTTTATAGCAGTTTTCTCCCAAGTGACTAAAAGCATTTAGCAGTTACCATAGGACTTGCAGCACTCTTGTGAATAAGAGTATATAATCTCCATTTTAATGACATGGAAGCTAAGGCAAAACTACTGCAAATGTAGTTGTAGCAGAGATGGGAACAGGAACCACATCTAATCCCAAGATCTGCAAGTAAATCTAGGCCTAACAAGTATATGTACGGACAGAAAGGAACATAGGTATTTTTGTGTTAGCACCTTTAGAGATGTTACTATGGATGTTACCTGTTCCTCAATCCATCCTTGCCCCCTTACATAACAGCACAACGAAATCAGAGACCTGTTTACAAAAAAAGCAAACAACCCAGATGCTGTTAAATAGACTCAAACACGCACAGGAAAAAATACTGCCTGATGTGTAGATGCTCGACAAACATTGATCCAAGCTCTTTACAAACACAGGTCTCCAGTTTGTCATGATTTAGTGGATGGTTAAAGGTCTGGAGAACACAGTGAGACAGTCTTTCTGCGGCATGTAGTAAAGCAGGCAACAGCACAAGATGCACAAAGGGAAACACTGGTGAAACAGAAGGAAGAAAAATTCAGAGCAGGTGCTTAACCAGCAGAGTGGCTGCCTGGGAAGGCTGCAGAGCCCTGTCCAGGGAGGGTATCACCTGGCCACAGACACAGACCTGAACAACCTGCTCTGCCTCAAGTAGAAGGCTGGACAAGATAACCTCCCAAGGTCTCTCCCAAACTGAATTAGTCTATGAACGTCATACCAAAGAAACGTGAAGTCATTCCTTGGTTTTTCTGCTGCATCCCAAAGCTTATTGCAAATTCATACAAAAAGTGTGACCTCGGACTTCTGTGACTAACTGTTTCTGCTTCGTTCGGCTTGCTCCTTCTCCTGTAAAGGATGAAATGGAAGAAACCCAAATCTTTGCTTTCACACACCTATAAACTACAAAAATGAAAAGCAAAACACATTAATTAGGAGTTCAAGGTCCTAAATGCACATGGTCATTTGAGGTCTCTCTTTGAGTTTATACACCTTCCTGACCCTCTCTCTTCCTAAAAAATACTCCAAAAAAGCAATCAGTGCTGTGCAGAGAGACCCATGGTTATTAAAATAACTGCATCACAGAAGCAGCTCTCAACATTTTCAGTTCAAATCCCCCCCTTTCTCTTCCATAAGAGGTGCTGCATATGGTGAAAACTAATTCAGTTTGAACCAGAAAAAAATGGGGTTAAGTACTCCCTCAGTTGGAATATAAAAATTGCAACTGCACGTGATTGTCAGGATATAAAGGGCTACAGGCAACATGCAGAAATACATTTATATCCTGCAGAAAAACTAAGCAAGTTGAAAGGCCTTTTAAGGGGAACAGCTGAACTAGAAATATCCAGAAATGAGTAAGACAGACAAGTGTGCAAGTCCTACATGCAGCCCATTCCCAGAAGGAGACAAAGTCCATCCAGGAATTCAAGCCCCTTTCAAACAACTTCTCACACTTATCACAAGGCTTCAGCAGGAACCACAGACACAACTGGCTTCTCCTTTCCAAATTAATTTCCTTTTTTTTTCTTTTTGTTACAACCAGATCACAGCTATGGTGACAGAAACACCCACAGGCATACCATAACCTAACAGAATAACTTCAAATAATTTGATATTCAGCCTAAAACTATCCTCAGCATTTCATGTTGATGTGACTAGGTGATGCTGCAACTTATCACAAGCCAGATCTGCTAGACATTCCCCACCGCAGAAAGTGAATTAAACTGTCACTCACCATTCTATGAGTTGCTCTAGTGTAACTACTTCTTCATGAGTCGGATAACATTTCTCTGAATTAAAACCGAAACACTCTGTTGCAAGTTAAAGTCTACATCCTCATTCCTGTATATTTTCTCTTCCTTTCCAGTTTTCTTACTTTCTGCTCAACTATTTTTTTCCCTGACTCAGCACATTTAATCCCCTCTGCTCCACTTGCCCCCTTCATGGCTTTCTTTTGCTCCCCTTCTTGGCAGATATAAACTGAGTAACTGGCACTTGAGCTCCAGCTACCCTGGCTAAACTATTAAGTATGATCTGAGTACTGAACTACTGATGCCCTCTCGGTCCTTCCCCTAAGGCCACTTACAAGGGAACTAGTGAGCAAAGCCTGCAGGAGCATGTCTCCCTCCCAAGGACCACCTGATCAGTGTGTCAAGCTAAGGCTGAGGCTATCCCTGAGTGTCCATTCTCTGGCATATCTCCCAACATACAGGAAAAACAAGATACATTATTCACTGTGACGGCTACAAAAAAAAAAAAAAATTTGAAGAACATTTGATTTAACTACAATTACAGTTGTTGGTATCTGCAATTTGCAGCATTACGCACACACAGAGACAAACATAAAGGCGGCATATAAAATAAAAGCCTTATTCATAATTCAGACTCAATTTCCAGCAACAGTTTTGTATATATATTATTATATACACTATTTATGACTGTGTACTGGCAGCACAGAAAAGGATTAAATACACTCTCCCATACACACCTGGACACACCTTAAGCATACACACAATTTCCTATTTTACCATGAACATACTAATGATAGGAATTGAAAAAGATTTTTATCTTATCGAAGCTACACTGAAAGCTTTAAGCTAGTTGCTCAGGGAAATAGGCCCATTTCCAAGAGGGAAAGACTTGGAAATGGGCTTTCACTGTTTGCAAAATGTAGCTCACACTCATTAATGGGAAGAGGCTTTCAGAAACATCACGTTCAAGATGCGCTGGGGATACTGAAGTGTTCAATAAGGAAACCTGTGGAGGAACAGCAAACACTGGAAGAAAGGATTGCACAACAGTGTGTGAGAAAGATTAAACATTAAAAATAGGAAAAAAAATATATAGGACTTAGTGGTTTTGGTAGACAAGAAGTAGAACCTGACCCAGTAATATGCCCTTGCAACAAAGGCAAAGTGCTTCCATCCTGGGCTACATTAGCAGGAGCAGAGCCAGCAGGTCCAGAGGTTGACCCTTCCCCCCATGAAGGATTTGTGAGCCCTCCAGAACAAGAAAAGGCTTTGACATACTAGAGCAAGTCCAGGGGAAGGTACTGGTGGCTGGAACACAGGCTGAGCACCTACAGACCTCACTATGTTTTCTAATTCCCCAAAGGAAAGGTGCAGAGAAGATAAGCTGAGCCTATTCCTGGAAGGGTACAGAGATATGACAAGAAAAAGAAGCTGCAACAATGGAAATTCAGATATCCATCATAAGGTGGCAAAACATGGCAACAGGGGCCCAGCGAAGTTTTGGAGTCTGCATCCTTGGAGATATTCAAAACCCAACTGGATATGTCCCTATGCAACCTGGTGTAGGTAACCTTGATCTAAGCAGGAGGCTGGACTAGATCATCTCCACAGGTGCCTTCCAGACTGAATTACCCCACAAATCCACATATCCGGTTGTGAAAAGCCAGAAGCCTGGTCAAAGGAGGCCAAGAGGATAAGAAAGATAAATAGCAGTGAGGGTCAGGATTAGCTCCATGAAGTAAAGACAGGACTGGAGAAAGAAGCTAGGAAAGGGGTGAGGCAAGAAAAATAGCAGGTTGAAGGCAACAGTGGAAGAAAAGAATCAAAGACTGAGGAAGAGGCAAAAGAACACTAAATCACACTTTCCTCCAGTAGCTGGGAAGTGAAAATTCCACAAGAGTCATTCCATAATGAAGTCAAGTATTTCAGTTTCTGCTCTGATGTGTGAACTAGAATTGGATAAGAGAGGGAATCAGTTCTTTCTTTCCCCTTCTCATGTCTCCAAGAAACTAAGTAACCTTTAATCTCCCTTTTCCAAATATTTAAACTTGATCTTGCAAACTTCACAGATATTTATAACTATGTACATTAGGAAAATGTTTAATTTATAATATAAAACACATGCATATTTGTCAGCTTAGAACTCAAAATGTTCACTACACTCAAATGAGTGCCTTAGAGCTTTTTACAGTTCTGTAAGATACAGGCCTACAAATCTGTACACACAGACAACTGCTCCCTCTTGGAGCTACCACCAAATTCAAATACTCTTAGTCAGGTTTACAGCATTAGTATTCATCCTACCACATTATTTTTCTATTGTTACACAGATGCTCAGTTGCACATTCTCCGATAGGGACTTGCTGCAGTCACTGGAAGGAAAAGCACAGTCCAAACTGCATTCGTGTAAGCAAATAAGAGACCATGAAAGAAAAACCAACCTACAACAAGAACAGGTATCTGCACACTTACCCTGCAATATCCCGAATCTCTATCAAAATCAGCCTCAGGTGTAACAGTCAGTACACAGGACAGCAAACCCTTGCATTTAACAGGAGGTTTCTGGGAAGCCAGGTTATCTAAAAAGAGTTGAAAAGAGTAATTTTAATACAGGAAGTCACCTATGCTTAATATGAATAGGTTTCACATGAGCTACAGCACAAAAAAAAAGAAAAAAAACACAGAAAACAAAAAAAAACAGTTGCACAATGGGAGACCACCATGATCAGCATGAATAATTTAATCCCCTGAAGGTGACAAATTTGTTACGAAGCACAGAGAGTTAGATGCGAGTAGTAGATACTTAGGGTTTAACAAAGAATTTCTAATACCCAAGATAACCCTCTAATCAAGGATGTGGAGGAGACCAGAAGGAGCACAATCTTTTGCTTAATTAGTTGCTATCAAAGAGAAGATGAGTTCAAGCACTTGCAGAAACAAGTCAATCTAAGATTATTTGAAAGTTTAATAGTGTTCTAGAGTCTCTGGTAACACAGGGATTGCCCGTGAAATCAAAACAATCCCTAGAGATAAATTTAAAGAAATATATCTCATTTTAATGCCCAGAGTAAAATGACTATTCATTAAAGCAAAGCAGTTTTATACCAATATTCTCCATCTCAGATGTAATATATACTGAGGTAATCTTTACGACAGGAAGTGGCATGTAATCCTGCAAGAACAAACTGCTGCCATTATCTGCAAATCAATACAATTTTTTTTTAAGTGGATGTAACAGTACCTATTGATTTTACGTTTTAGCACCAGAGTTTCAGTTTCTACTAAGAAGATTCTTAGAATGACAAGAGAGCTGCAAACAAGTAATTCAGTTATACAAACTAATTTGAAGTTTACAAGTGCATTTCCCTTGAACAGTGCAATCAGGCCTTCCCTCCCATTACCTCAACTTAAACCTTTTTCATTCTATATATAATTTATGTTTTATCTAATTATAATAATTGTGAGGTGGTAAAGTAACACTTACTAAACCTACCTGTAAACTATAGAAGGGTTACCATGCAAAACACCTCCTTGAAAGCTATCTCCCTATGCTGCTAGCGTAGCTACTACAGAATATTTGTATGACTTTCGCTATGTTTAAATAGCTCAACCAAATAATTTACCTTGTGAAATGACCTTACAATCCAAAGAGGTGATGGTAAAGGAACAGGAAATAGAAGCACATGGAAGAACTAAATGACTTATCCAAGGTCACTTCATGGATCAGTCGAGCAATGAGATCCATTTGGTCATGCTTTGTTCCTTTAAGAGAGTTTAATAAAACTGGTAGAATCTTACTGCATTTCTGCAAATGAAGCACACCACAACTTAAGCTTGACTAGCTGACCAAATGGATGCAATGAATGATCTGTAATGAATGATCTGCAATAAGAGCTGGCTGCAAGGCAAGATGTACCATCACACAGAAGGAGGAAAAAAAAAAAAATCAGACCATTATAAAAAAGGTTCAAAGGGATAGGATTAGGGCCAGCTGGCATCCCAAAATTAATCTCATAAAACAAACAAGGCAGCAAGGACAGGTAGCCTGGGAAGAATACAGAGAGACTGTCTGAGCAGCCAGGGACCAGATTAGGAAAGTTCTAGTGGCTCCAACATAAGAAGGGCTGACCTGCTGGAGTGAGTTCACAGGAGGCTACGAAGATGCTCAGAGCGCTGCAGCACCTCTGTTACGGAGACAAACAGGGAGAGCTGGGCTTGCTCAGACTAGAGGAGAGAAGGCTCTGGGGACACCGTAGAGCAGCCTTCCAATACCTAAAGGGACTGACAAGACACCTGAAGAAGCTGTGGCTGCTCCATCCCTGGCAGTGCTCAAGACCAGGTTGGACGGGGCTTGGAGCAACCTTGTCTTGTGGAACCTGCCCTGCCTGTTGCAGGAGGGTTGAAACTATGATCTCTGAGGTCGCTTCCAACCCAAAACATTCAGCAATCCTACTAAACAGACAAAGTATCTACAATTTTTAGTCCTTCATGAAGAAAAAACAGAGCCTGTTGTAGCCACTAGCCAGCTGAAGGTTAGTTTTTTTAAAACCTAAACAAGATAATACAAAGGAGCAGCACATGAAAGGTCTGAGGAAGGTACAGATATGCAAACATCTTATCCACATTATCCTCCACCATACAATTCTATGATTCTCATCTTCTCTGCCATACAGAGTTCCTTCCTTTCTCCTCATCCTGCTTTGTTTACAGGGTTAGACTCATTTGGGAGTTAAGGCTGTTCAAATAGCTGGTCTACTGATTTATTTAACACTTCTTGAATGCTTTGTAGAGACATTTCAACTGAGTATTTCTAGCTTTTACAACATGACTAAAGAATTTAGCATGGACTGCCTGAAAAAGCTCAAACAAAAATAGAATCTTTTTTTTTGTTTTGCTTTTTGTTTGTGGAAAAAGCACTGTTTTCATGAAGCAGTTTATGGAAAGGAAAGAAAAAATCTCAAGGGAGTAATTCTTCCTTTGCATAGTGACTCATCATGTCACAGTTACCCCATCATCTCCAAGGGCAACACTAGGCCAGAGATGCTCTGGGAGATCTCATTAGGGAAACATCCACTTTTCAAAGCCATCTCAGGGCTCTTGTTCCAAACTTCACAGAACAGAGAAAGAGCCTTTGACAGTAAGAAAAAATGCAATTGGTTTCTGATAGGGAAGAAGCCTTGTGACAGTTTTACACGAAGGAAACCTTTTTATTTCCCACCTCAATAATGAAAGACATGAAGAATATTTAAAAAACATATTGCAGACTCTAGATGGCAGTGCCACAGGGAAAGGCAAAACAGCCCTCACAGCTGGATACAGGACATCTGAAGAAAGAAGGATCAGGAAGAAAAAGAAGCAAGAAAAGCAATAGTCCATCACCATGAAAATGATACACAAAGATGGGCTTAAGTTCAAAATCTGAACGTGCAGGCCCAAAGAAGAGGAAAAATTATTTCTTGTGGCAACACAAAGACAGGATTAATGGCCTTTACTGTTTAATATACTGCAATTTACATTATTTACTAGCATTTGGATGGGATTCTCTTCCCCAAATTTAGAAAATCTTGACTGCTTATCAGGAAGGATTTTAATCTTACCAAAATTTTACTGCAGTTGCTATTGAGGGCGAATGAGCACAGCAACACCAGCCAGGAAGTTCTGAACCACTGGAATGAGATACTGTATCTGGAAGAGGCAGAAGCACAGCAAGGAGGTTTGAACACCAAAACCAAGAGTGGCCATTTCTCATCATAGTGCACTATTTGCAAAGGTAAAGCCTCAATTCCCAGTATTGATACTTATGAAGTTGAAGGTACCTTACAGAAGCCTGTAGCAGCACCCTCATCTCTCCTTTGGGAGTCTAACCACTTCAATACAGACAGGTCATATATTCTGTACTGTACCTAAGCTTCTAAATTAAATTACTTGAAGCAACCTGATGGAAACCGAGCATATGGTTTAGATATTGCATCCTTATAGTGGCAAGCTTCATGAAGCTCATTCTTCCAGGGTTAAACTAGCAGGAGACCAGACAAAACATCATATAGTCAGTGTCAGCTCACCTACCTCATCAACATAGGCATCTTCATGAAGGGATGGAATAGTTAGAAGTGTCTTAGGCTCAAAAGACCTGATCAGTGAGAATCAGGTCTGGATGTTTTGGAGAAAGCAGCTAGATCAGAATCATCTGAACTTCAACAGTTCTGGGTTGTAAAAAGTAGAATTACTCTGCAAACAGATACAGTGACAGCACAAGCAACTAACAGAAAGCTCACTAGGCTTTACCTGAATTCAAAAAGAGGTTACCAAAAGGCAAAAAAAGATTGAGGCAGAGTATGATTTCATATGATGTCAAGTCAGAACCACAATTTTCTTATGCAGCAGGACATCACTTCAGAGTTTCTCTGTTACAGATGAAGTGTCCAAGGGCAATACAGCAGATCAGCTCATCCACCAAGAGCTGCGTAAGGTGAGAGGAGCATATGCAGATTTAAACAGCATCCTCCTGATCTAAAGTAAGGTGAGGAGCAGGCAGCAACATTTGGCAACAACAATGGACTGCTTCAGAGGTCGCCCAACAGCTCTGAAGCAGAGGCCGCCCAAGAGCCTGCAGCAGAGGCACACAACATGGACCTCAGAGGGGATGTGATACACCATGTGGCACCTGCCCACGCTGTCTCACTTGTAGTTGAAAAAAAGAAAGGATTAGGCAAGGAAGAAGGATGAAGTCAAGGACATGAGAGAGTTATTGTAGTTTAATTAATCAGGAAAAGTTTAACACAAAAAATATTCTATGAATGCCTGCCTATGCAGACGAGCCATAAATCAACTGTGAAGCACAAAGTGCTTTAAAAATGCCCTTTATAAGCAGCTCTACACTGCAAACATAACCTCCTCCCCATGTCAGGTACCGCAGCTTGGGACAGGGGCTGGAGAAAGCAAATAAAATGCTCAGAGGCACAGCTGGAGCCTTCTCTCTGCAAATCAACAAGGCAAAGGAAAGCAAATCAGAATGGGGAAGTGGAGGGGGGAGAACCGACTGCAATATAAGGTAGAAACACTCACTAGGCAGACCAAGTAGCTGTTTCATAAGCAGTAAAAGAAGGGTGCTTACAGGCAGTGTGCCTGGCAAATCAAAATGAGTCACTGCAAACAGCCAAGCTTAGCACAACGGGGAAGTTGTACAGACACAGGATTTAAGTACAGACCAAAGCACCCAAAGCTTTCAGGGCTGCACAGGTTAGGGACTACTGTTGTGCAGTCCCAGTTATCTTTAGTGCATTTGGATTGGGACTATTCCAGCTCCACAAGGAAAATCTCTATAATGACTGGTGTGACCTGTTGTCCTATCATTGCCAGAAACTGAGCAAGTGGTCTGAGAAGGGAATAATTACAGATCCCATGAGAAGCTATGTAGTCTCTGAAGCTGGGCGAAGCTGCAGCCAATATTTGCAGGCTGGGATAGAAAAAATAAAACACAGAGCTGGAACAGGAGGGATGCATCCATTTTCACAGTTCCACTTGACTTTATGGGAAGGAATGACTGCTCTGTACCATGATACATGCAGAATGCTATTGTGTATGTTAACCCTAATCTATTATTTATTACAGAATTTACAGATCTCTCTTTTCCCCAACTGACAACCAGCCAGCTACTAATTTGCAGGCTAGAACACTGCAAGGTCTGCAGACCCCAGAGCATTTACAAGCCAAAAGGATTCTGATATGCTTGGAAAAAGCCCAGCAATGCTGCCAGTCCTCATCATGCTCCATAAGCAAGTATTTATGCTGCAGTCACCAGGATTAAGGAATCACCTGAGAAAAATTACCAAAGAGGATGTCTGCACATGCCTAAAGGGCAAGTTGCTTATATAAATCTTTTAACAGCGACAAATGACAGCAACACTGGATGTAGTAACAGCTCCAGGTTTGAAATGGTACTGCTGTACTCCTAAGACTACTCGGTATGTTTTACTCAACATTTCTCACAATCACACTAATCTCTCTGAAAACAGGAAACTATTAACACTCTTCATCAAAGACTTAAGCAGACTGACAGTAACCCTACCCTAAGAATATTCTGTATAATACTTTCTCAGAAGTCCCCCAAACTTGAATGCTGGGCTGTGCTTCAGAGTTAAGCTGGACAAAGGAAAGGGGAGAATCATTTTAGCGCAGGAGCCCCCTGTTCCATCACATCAACACATTAACTCCTCCTACAACATCATATAACTTTTGAGAAAAAAAGTGGGGTTTTGAACTGACTGTGCAGTTTGTATCCCACATGGATAATCACTTCTTTAAAAGGAAGTATACATCAATAATATTCATCAGGAGCTTTATGAGAGCTTGGCAAACATTTCTGACAAAACAAAAAAACTCAAACAGAAGGATTATTCATAAAAAACTACATCAACAACTCTTTTGACAGACATCTGGATTATACTGCTCTTTAAAAGGGAAAAGCAAAGATGTCATTTCAAAGTTTAAATGGAAACAGTGAAATATGCCATTAAAAGTATCAGATCATAAAGCTATTTTTGTGAGCTCCAATGCAAATGGCAATTATGACAATGTTTGCCAAGATAACTTACAATCACTTTTTTCCCCAAAAATACTTTTTAAATGATGCAAGATATACAGAGGTTAGTAATGAATTTATAGACCTAGAAGATCAGACAGCCAGTATTAGTAGCTCATCGAGTTTAATTTTTTTCTTCAGATGATGGCCTTTAGTTGATGTTCTAAACGAAGTTAAAGCACACACACCTGCCCAACCAGACAAAACTACATTGGAAAATAGGCACTTTAGGGGTCCATCCTCAAATAATGTATCCACTGTTCTACTCCTAAACCATGTTAAACATTGAATTGCATTCTTCAGACATTCATTTCTGTGGCGTTCTATAGCAAGACTCACAACCAGATGACTGATGATGCAAACAGGAATTTCTTACTCATTCTAGATTTGTTTAATTTTTATTTTCCTGTAAAAGTTTAAGGAAAGATACTGAGATGCGTGATGTTCAGAAGAGATATGTAAAATATTCTCATGCAAAAAAGAGACTGCTGAAAAGACTGCTTATTCAAATGAATGCAGAGTTCTAATGGATCTGCAATGTTCAGTTCAAAAATGTTCACCTGAATAGTGAGGTTTCTTTGAAGACAAATACATACAGTCTAATAAAAGGGGTAGATTTCCTTAAAGTGGAGTCAGCTTCTTCACAATTCACTGAAGTCCACTGGCTTTGCTGGAGATGCAATGAAGGTAATAGGCAAGCGCATGTGTTGAAAGATCTTTTATTTTTTTATTGAAGCAAAGACTAGCAAAGATACCTTCCTAAATTATTTGAAGGCATTGGGATTAAAAGGCTAGAAAGTTTTAGGACAGCTTGACTAACAGATCTTCTCAAATCTATTGCTTCACTGAAGCAGCTGGAGAGACTAGCACTCAAAGCACTGAAGCATTTGAGACTGAAAGGACCTCAGCTTCTTTGAAATCATGAACCAACTTTCTGCAGTTCAAGGTCTTTTCCAGATTTTTTTCAAAAAAAGTCAATAGAAAAAGCAGAACAGAACAAAACCTGTTGGTTTGCCATTTGCAGATGGTTTTTAATAGGAAGTCCTACTCTTCCAGTAAAGACTCACGGACTACCAGGAAGTCAGGTAACATAACCAGCTGCAGGTGATGTGAAGACAGACCATCATGCCCTTTGTAGTGTGGGAGGAGTGCTATTAGGCAGCTGAAGAGCAGAAGGATAGGAACAGGCTGCTGAAGAAGCAAGGCAGTGGCAAAGTACCTGGCTCTTAGACGAGGTCCATGTCCCTTGTCTTATCTGAAGTCTTGCACAACACAAACCAACAGAGCACAGAACACGAACTGCACTTGGCTCATGATGTACCAGAGACAGCAGGGGTGAGGGGTAAAACCTAAAAGCTGCCATTTGGGTCTGATGCTGCAAAACGGGAAGGGAGAGGACAATATCATCTGCTTGGAAAGAACTGCCTGTGCTCAAAAGGGTAAAAGCGCCCATTTTTCCTATGATCTGAACAAACACTGCCATATAGCAAGAGAACGTAACATCCTTATGCAATATTAAGATACAAAGTAGTATGAAAGTTAAAAACACAGCCAAGGTGATGACACCCACGTAGCGTGGCATGGCTACCAGCATACTGTATCCCAGAAAGTTTGTCAAAGCTACGTCTCTACCTAGAAGAGTTACTCTTTGGGTACAGTGGGATTGAGAGAAGGCACCAATGAGCCCACAAATATCACCTTCATTTTCTCTGACTCATTTTGGACTGACAAGCTGCCCATAGGAGGAGAAGCCCTATTCACTTTACAGTGTTATTTACTGACTAGATAATCCTAGCAGTCCCTTTTTGACCTTACTCTGATTCCCTTGCATATTATAAAGACACAGGACTCAATTTCTTGCCATGTTCAGGAAGAAAAAATAAAAACCCTGTCATGATTACTGAATTTCTAAGTGATGCCTTCTGGGTGCTGGTGAAAGGTTTTAGTGATTAATTATTCCTGCTGTCAAGATCTATTTGTTTCTATTATGAATTTTCTTGGCTTTCATTTCTAGACAACACATCTTGCTGTATTTTTGTTCAACAGACTGAAGACACTTCCTTTCTTAATTTCCCACTTAGAAAAGCTAATCAATCCTTTCTTTCTCTTGGATTAGGGTAACGAATGTTTGCAAGAAATCCCGGTGGCCTAAAGGCACATCTTTCCACTCCATAGTCACCATCGCTACTCTTCTACCATCTCTCCCTAACTCATCAACCTCCTTGAGGTGCAGTCAGACCTGAACACAATATTCTGGGAGTGTCTGCCGTATGGTCAGACTCAGATCTAGCACATAGAAGTTCTTCTATGGATGTGCACAAAGATCACCAACACAGGCAAAAACAGCTTTGTCCTTTCTATAAGCACACACTTTATGCTAACACAGGGGAGGAGCAATAACCCTCTCTCCTCCTCTGCACCAACTTCAGAGGGAGCCTAGGACAACTAGTTTAGAGTAGGACAGCAAATTGTAAATGGCTGAAGTTGGGCAAGCTCAATTCCCAATCGTCACACATTGAACTATTTTGTTCTAGTTTTTAACCAAAATGGTGTCACCAAGTCAAATGCCTTGTAGAAGCCATAAATATCAAACTTGCCATCACACTAAAAACACTTAACAGAGACCAGATTAGCTTGACAGCATTCATTTTCTGTAAGATCATGTTGCTTGGCATTAATTATACTTCTCAACCCTGTATCAGCTGTCCCACTTATTATAGCTCAAATCAATATTAGAATAACAGGACTCAAAACTTCACACCTTCGAGGTGCAGATCTTGGACACTTTTCCTAAGCAATGAACCAAATTTCCAAAGCTGACTGCCAGCAGCACACTGGCCTAATGGAGCTCTTACTCTCCTCTCTACATTTCCCAATTACAACACTAAAAAAAGATATTCAGCTTAATTTGTCAACCCCAAAGAAACAGCAGAATAAACAGAGAAGTTACAAAAGATCGCCTTTAGTGGGAAGAGAAGAAAACAAGTGAAGACAGAAGAGGAAGTGTGGGAGATTAGCAGGTTACAGTCAATCAAACTTCTGAATCCATGAGAATAATTAGAAAAAGCAGCAATTCTCTCACAGCAAGATTTTTTTCTCCTAGTGTAAATTGTTGATTCTAGCCCATCTGACCATCACAGATTTCATTCAATTGTGTGATGAGATCATGCTGTTAAAATTGAGATGCTAGATTTAATTTAAGAATTAGGTTATATAAAAACATAGGGTTTAGGCTCTTTACATACAGTGCTAAGAAACTTTTCTCAGTGGGTAGCCTGAGAGCTAACCTTCCCCAAGAGGTGTCAGCACTGCCTGCAACCATCCAAATGCCTGCATATGAGGAGGGAAAGCATCTTCCTAGAGGATTCCTATTTTCCTGGAAATGACTTATTTCCAGTTGCATGGTTGGTGGGTGGCACATCAGTGCTACCTCCAGCACTTCCCAACTAGCAAGCTTTCTCAATAAGCTTGGTGGACAGCCCCCACACAACTACTCTGAATGAGGAACTACAGCAAGTCATTTCACATCCTAAGTTACTACCATCTTTCTGATGCTTTGGCCATATTTGAAGAGACATGAACATTCCAGGTGAAGAACTTCCCTTCATTGCTTCCCTTGACACACTTGTTTACAGTTCTGACTGAAACACGTGTAACTTCAGCAGTTGCAGAGAACTTGCTTGTGTCTTCACAAACCAGCACTGGTGTGTTCAGGAAGGTATTATTTCTTTAAAAGTCAAATAGCACCCATGGAGAAGACTGCTGTTATTTGCCTTACAGCCCCAGGCAGTGTCCTGCAGCCTGTCATCAAAGGCTTTGAGTAAGACTATCATACACCCATTTATTGACAGGGAACATGCTGATGACAGAAAGTACGTACAATGATCATGCTCCAGCAGCAGGGATGCTGATGTTTACTTCCTCAGTTTTCTCCTCATGGCCTATGAGTGATGTCAGGATTAGTACAAAAGCCCTCTTCACAGTTCCAGCTCTCTGGTGATGTACTTTTCTGGTGCAAACTCTCCATCTCATCTAACAGCTCCATTCAAATTCTCCTCACTCATTGCCTTCTCTTATGGTCCTCATTTGTCATATGCATAATTCAAAGACTCTTAAATAGACTGACTGCCTTCATGTGATTAGTCCAGACAACTGTCTATTTCTAGACCACTTCCACAAGTTGCACAACCTGAATGCCATGCTACAGGCATGCACTGTTGAGGAAAAGGTCTATCAAAATCATTTTGCTGTGCTGTATGGCTTCTGCAATGACTCAGATCCAGAGATGCGCAAGGCCTGAGCAAAATAATGAAATTTTGTAGCAGTCCAGGACAAATCAATTGAAAATGTCCATGCTCCAAAGAACTTCAAATATGTTGGTCTCTCATGACCCATCAAATAGGGAAATCAAGTTACCAGTATGAAAGGAAATGCTGACTGTCTCATGTTTAACGAACTCTTCCCTCTTCTGCACCAAATCCCACTGGGTGCATCATCAAATTAGTTATTAACTTCTGACTCCATTACTGCAATTCTCACAGAAACACGGATATGACCTAACCCCCAACAGGAAAATGTCAATTTATCTTTGGTATCTCGTGCATGGAGGATACAGTTTGGCACTGGGCCCTCACTCAGCTGTAGGTAGTGTGTGCACACCTCTCCTTCAAAGAAAGGCAATACTGTTTCAATTTCTAGAACTGTGGTTGAAAAAAATTGGCCATTTTAATCAAAATGTCAGGAATAGCACAGGACCTTAATCTATAGCTCAGTCTATACAGGTCTCTGTTCAGCACGATACACACAGCTCACCTGTTTCTTTGGACTCTTTCTCCCAAACTACAATAGACAGCCCAAGAATTAATCTTTGTGACTGCAAAGGTAACTTCTCACCATGAGAACAGTCTGGCCATGGGTTACTAATGAGAGTCCTGATCAAGTGCACATTCAGTCCAAATAATTTGCTAAAAAGTTATCCTCCTATAGGCCATATAAATACATAATACATCTACATTAACCTGTGTGACACTGAGGCAGCCTTTCCAGCAATCTGGCCTACTTTATCTCCAATACCTCTTATACCTCATTTGAGTGAGTGAGCACACATTTTAAATAATGATGAGAGACTCCAATTTTCACATTTTCATGGATGCAGTGTCAAATCTATTTGTAATAGGATCATCTATTATCTGTCAGTACTGAGCAAACTAGGTGAGAAAATAATGGTTAGTAGTATATTATCTGGAATCCTGATGAAAATTAGCACAAGGCAAGTGGAGTTGTTGACAACAAAAATGTTAACTGTTGATTGCTTAATGCAGCCTGCCTTTACTTATTTCTAATGTGAGATCAGAAGTTGTTGTTATGTTGGTGGGCTTTTTTTGTTGTTCCTGTTGTCCAAAAAAAGTTAATTTCCTCCACCCATTCAATTTTAAACATGGAATATTTAATCCACTGAAGCTGGGAGTTTCACCGATTTTACCCTGATTTTATGGCTTCCATGTAAATAGATATGCTACCCTTTATCTGAACACTATACAGGTTACAGGAGGAACTGGAAGGCTGGCAAATCTCCTTGTTTTCCACCACAGGGTTTTCCCACCTTCCAAAGAAAGAAGCTTTTCCTTCTTGGAGAATAAGAATCTGCATATACGTATGTGTATATACACTGGGGATTAGTAATACAACCACAGTCTGAAATTAGATGAAGGAAATACTTGATGGTAAGGATGCCACCTCTCCATAATTTTCTTGGTCTCTTATCCCTTTTTCACTTCCCAAACTGTGAGTTTCAGATCACTGCTGTAGCAAGAGGATGCCTTATCTATTAACCACTGTCACATCTTGCCAAACCTGTCCTGATACAATGAACAGCACAAGGCTTTGGCAGTAGAAGCCTTCAGCGCCACTGCTGAAAGCAATACTGGAAAAGCTGCTGTGTGCCAACACAGACTGAGGAACTAAGATTTGTTTCACCAGATCCACCCAAAACCTGTGATGGCCAAGGGAAAGAGGATGAGGAATCAACACTGAGGGGGAGGACAGATCTGCTGACGTTACACATTATGACAGTGGAAACAGCATCTGAATACACCCCCACAGGCTTTTATTTGGCTTGCTCACATCATTTTCATGGGTGGGGAATGGGGGAAGTAACTAAAAATAACTAGATATGAAATGGAAACATACTTTGGAACTGATACGGAATTTTAATGGAATATTGTTTGTCAGGCTCACTAAAATGATCCTTTGATTTATGGAAGAAATACTTTTATTCTTAGTTGCTATAAATTAAATAATTTTAGATGTCCACTAAATGGAAATACTCTTACAAGAGAGTAAAATGTTACTTTCCCTTAAGAAAGAATAATGAAATTTATGGTAAATTGTATTAAAATGAGTACTCCTCAGTTATATAGGATTAAAATGTAGTAATTTTAAATTTAACTTAAAAACCAGAGTATTAAAACTTAGGTTTAATGTAAGGGTTTAAACAGTCTAAGGTTTAAAGAAAATGTTAAATGACACGAGCAAATTCTCTTCATGATATGCGTAAGAAGATAATAGCTTGAAATTATACAAGAAACATCCATGGAAGATCTTCTTTCCATGCAAGATCAAGTCAAACATGTTTGTGTATTTAAACAGTATAATTGCTTAATAATTGCTTAAGTGTTAACTATTTTTATCTTTTCCTTCTGTTACCTTTTCCAAGAAGTCAGATTTTTCAGCCGTTTCTGTCTAGAATTACATTTTTTAGTTTGTTTCAACATAGCCAGAAGTTACTCAGAAAATTATTTTCTTTACTGGGACCAAGTCACTGCAAATAAGACCAAGAAAAGTTAATTTCTCAGTCACAGGCTGGAAGGAGAGAATCAAGTGGGAGAGAAAGGTATTATAGATTAATATTATAGCCTTACAGGCATGGGGCCATGTAACAACCAGTTTAGGTCCTAGAAGTTCATGCACATGTTTTTTAAAAATCTCATTACAACATTTAAGTACATGGACCACTGAAGTTTGCATACGTGTAATTCTCTTTGAAATCAATCTGACAAACTCTAAAGCCTAGATTACCTAGGTAATGGTGTAGATCATAACTAAAGCAGGACTTTAGTATCCAACGCAGTTTTGGCAAGCCCTACGAGCTTACATTCATGGTATTAACAATTTAAAGGCCACTTTTGCAGGGGTTTTTCCTCTACTTGGCCTGAAAGCTTTCAAGACTGTTGTGTTTCCATACACACCAGAACTGTGCTAGTCAGAGTAGTGAGGCTGCAATATGGCTCTGCAATCTAGAAACTAAATGAAGCAGCACCCAAACACTGCCAAGGATCCACTTTATTTTGCTCTGAGTAAGACATCAAAAACATAAAAAAAGGCCGTGTAAGATACTGCCTATAGGTAGGAGACACGTGAGAAACCAGGGAGCACTACAGTTCTCATCCCTCTCAGAGATATCCCTGAAGCAGGGCCCAGACCCTGGCCTGTAGTCTGGTGCCATAACCGTCAAGTCCTATGAGTCATAGCCACCAGTTCTGGCTCACTCTGCATCTCTCCCATCTCTACCCAAAACAAGGAGCTTCACTGATTATAGGTGTTCAGAGAAACAGACAAATAGCAAAGTATGGCTTGCCATGAATTAATCAATATGTTAAGAAATTAATAAAGCTACAATATTTATTAAAGAATATAAAGCTTTAAAACCTAACAGTGTGCACAGATGAGCATATTATTTTGATTAGCAAAGAGTGGTATAAATTTAACGTATTTAGTTGCAAGTTGTAAAATTTCAATTATTACTAACTGGCTAATATTACAGAAATAAGTGGTATGCAATACAGAACAAAATAAATCAATTACTTAAATGAGTATTCCTTGGTTTAAACTCTAAATAATTTAAATCCTAACTGCAGTCACTTTGATTTAGAGCATTTCACCCTAACATATACTTGGAGTAAAAACAGAAACATGGAGTAAATTACCTCTAAAATAACTGGGTATATCAGGACAGAGTCAGAATGGAGCTACACTAGAGAAGAGAAACACTTTAAGAAACCATCAAGGCAAAGGAGAAAATGTTGGACAGCATGTCAGTGAGAAGCAGCTTCATACAAAGAGGCACAGGAGCACCTTAATCAGAGGAGCAAGGGAGGGAGGGAGAGATGCCTCTAGATGAGTTGGCACCGGAGCGCAAGTGGCCTGTGTCAAATTCTTGGGGTTCATCACCCTCCTAAGGACCTGCCTGAAAGGAACCAAATGTGCTTTTGCTCAACGCACACCACAACTGACAGGTAAAAGTAAGTATGCAGCTTTATTTTGAAGGTTTACATGAATGCTTAATGGGCCAGAAAAACCACCATTACTGGAGTTTTGCATTATTCAGTAATTTCTCTAATTATAAAGTGGCTTCAAGCACTGCTATTGTTGCAGCCAGTCCTTTCCTATTAGGGCCCATTGTTTAAGAAGCTTTGTGTGAGCACTGAGAACCCCTGCACACCAAAGTGAGCATCTCCAAAGTGTCACTTCTATCCAACCATCATTCCTCCACCAGGTAAATCGTGCATTATCTAGCTGACCTCTCCTTAATTTATAATACCTCTATGTCATAAACCAATTATCAGCATTTGACACAAGCAGCACTCGCTAGTTTGAAAGGCAATTAAAATTTAGGAGCTGTCTCTTGCAACAAAAAACACATTCACAGAAGTAGCGCCATAGAAAAGCTGCGGCATGTAAACCATCAGTCTAATTCTGCCTCTATCAATCATGGTAGGTCTCACTGAATAGGCATGCGCAGGCGAGCAAACACCAACGTTTATGAGGTGCAGCTGGTGGTACTTACGTTAACAGCAAAAGCAGCATCAGTTAAATTAATGTTCTTCTTTCTTTCATTGCTCATTATGGTTTGACAGACATACCCGCAGTCCACATAAATGACTTAGAACAAGAGAGCTGTCTAGCATCCTGCCATGAAACAAGACCACCTAATGGGAGCAGCCACTGTAATTAAAACTCTAGAAACCAAGATTTATACCATTTTAAGGATGCTGTGGTGGGTATTATGACCTACTTTAAGTTTATTAAAGGAATCGTGAAAGCCCGAGCTGTTACTCAAGTGAACATTAAGAGCCTACCGTTCATGATATTTGTCCGATAAAAGGGACTCAAGCGTTCTTTTGATCTAGGAATCATTTGTGTTGTTTCAGGTTTGGAGATGCAGGGGGAGAGGAAAGAAAAAGATATTACTTAAGTATTAACTAATCAGCTTCCTCGGGAGAACACTCTCCCTAAGTCTTACTCATTCAAGTCCACATGATCCTCTTTGATGGGGAATTGCAGCAACTGGTTCTGCTTAAAAATTTACAGCCATGTTTAATCTCTTGGATCAAGAAAAGTTAATTTCATCAATTTCATGGAACTGTGTCAGAAATGAATACAGTACCAAAAAGGGGGTGAAACCCCACCAGTATTTTATAAAAGCACCTCCAAAGCCTCTGAATTAGACCTGACCAAGTAACAGAATCATCTCAGGTTTATTAAGGAGGAATTAACATTAACAGCAGAAAAATTATGTTTGAAATAATAAAAATCACATGGGCCTGTATTTATACAATACCTTTGAAACACTGTGCAAATGAGTCTTAATACTCTTAGTTATTAAGCACAGATCAGATCATGAAAGATGATTCAGCGTTTGCAGAAGGTGGGAACACGTGCCAGGGAACACGGCCCATGGCAGTGCAGTTCCCCTGCTCCCAGCTGGCACACAGCACCTCAAAGCATCCCAGAAGGCGGGATGCTGGGCAGGCAGGAGTCCCGCTTCAGCCTGGGAACTGCTGCAGAAAGGAACCAATCCTAAAATGTGGCTCTCTGTGGGGAGGTAAAACAATCATGCCAGCTTCCCAGGCGTGCTCTCCCTACCAGTTTTTTCGTTTCATCTCCCTTCCCCTCTGCCAAGAGCAATAAAAAAGGGGGAGCTGCTTTTACCTCTTCCCCTTAAGCAGTTCAAAAGCATCATTCCCCTTCTGCTCAATGGTTCAGTGGATAAAGCACCTGCCTTAAACACAGACATCTGTGGTTCAACCCCATCCCCTGTCTGAGACCTGAAATCCCACCTTCAGTCCCCATGAGGCAGCTATAAGCACCAAGCTAGCAAGACATAGTTTTGGACGGGAGCCTGCATGCACGACCCTTTCCACCTCTCCCAGTGGGGTAGCTCTTTACTCCCCGCTGTGACACAAAAGGAAGGCAGGCCTGATCCTCACCACTGCACTTCCTTACGAAGCAGAAAACAGCTCTGCCATCTCGTATCATATATTTGTATGTACATACACATGCTTGTAAGCTCCAGGCGTCCAAAAAACCAAACCAAAACATCAAGAAGGCTCTTCACCTTAATACATATATTATACCAGTCAACAGAATTTAGGAAGTCCCAACTCTCTGCTACAGTGTAGTTCCCACCTACATACCCAAATTCTTTTCCCAAGAGAAGTGTTCCAGGCCAGGCTGAATGGGGCTTTGAGCAACCTAGTCTAGTGGAAGGCATTCCT
This sequence comes from Pezoporus occidentalis, assembly GCF_034315485.1. Lineage (NCBI taxonomy): Eukaryota > Metazoa > Chordata > Aves > Psittaciformes > Psittacidae > Pezoporus > Pezoporus occidentalis. Next base: position 938,462 of record NW_026915910.1, on the reverse strand, counting down.
GACCATGTCTGGGGATTGGAACTGGATGATCTTTAAGGTCCCTTCCAACTCTAATAATTTTGTTATTCTATAATTGTATGATTTCTGTCCATCCTGCCTCCAGATGGACACATGCCTCCACACCAAGGAAAACCCTCTGCTCAAACCCTGCCCAGGAGCATGCAATGATCACACAAATGACAATTACACTCGAGCCTGAGCCCTGGCCCTATTTGTTTACCAGTATAGATGTATCCACACAGATTGAGGTAAAATTAAAATCACAGCATTTAAAGCAATGTCAGATATACAGAGCCTAAAGTGGAAAACACCTGGATGTCCTAACCCACATCTGGGACTTCAGCCTATGCTTTAACTGGCAACTTAATGGAGCCAGTACTGAGGGAGAATCAAAAACCCTGTTGTGACGAGTTGCTCTGTTTCATGTGATGTATCCCCACTTTTTGCCAGCTGTACAAGCTAGAGAAGTGAGTTAGAAGACCCCATTGTTCCTGCCCACTCCCTGCAAGCCTGGGCTTGCTGCTCATCACCCATTAAGACTGTTTGACAACAACCAGCTTCTGACACAGAGGGCTGAGCAAAACTCCCCTCAGGAACTAGTTAGCACAGATCTTGTTTTCTTCCTTGGTATCTCTAAACAGCTGGGCAAAGGGTCTGGTTGCCCCAGGGAGACACAGGCAGCATCTCCCCAGCACCTTCATCCAAGAACCACACTTGCATCCTGCCGGGTGGCAGCCTTTTACATCCACATGGGACTCCTGGACAATCTCCACCTGAGAAATATACAAGCTAATTCACCAATAAAAGGGCTTCCCAAGAAGTTTAGCAGGTGCTAGGAAGTTTCTTGCAATATTCACCACCTGAGGGCTGCAAACAAAACAGATCCAGAGCTATTCGCTCCCACTTGTTACACTGAAATCCCAGCACTACCGGGGTGCTCTCCACCTGTTTCATGCTGTGGTTTTGTTTTTCTCTTGTCTTCCCACCCCCCCCCCTTAAGAGAGAGTTAAGAACTACTTAAGCTGAACAACTGACAACTGCACTCCTATCTCCTTCAGCCAGAACAGATACACTCTGCTTCCAAAAAGCACATTTACTTGGAACACTGCTGAGACATGTGGGTGCATTTTACTGTCGGTCAGAAGACTGAGCACAGGGGCAGATATGCAAACTCTGGATATTCAAGTTTTCTGCAGACAACACATGGAAATTTCAGGGGTCATGTATGTCCTGGGTTCCAAGAAAAAAAAAAACAACAAACCAATTATTTTCTTTTTCTCCCTACCTCCTCTAACACTCTGCCTTGTTGGCATCTTAGAAGCTCATGGAGATAATACCACAGACAAGAAACTCATATTAAGTCAATTCAGTTCTATTAGTAAAATTAAGATAGTCCAAACTGAGTGGTGGGGTGGGTGGTAGGGAACAAACAGAACACATACTGATTTGTTAAATCACTTCATTGTTTCTGGTGCCATAGGTCCTGAACTGAAGTTCACAAACATAAAACATGCTTTTCACTGATTGTAAGGAATGTCAGATTCAGCTTTTTCAGTCATTTGCTGCTTCCGGAAGAGCTGATGGGAAGAACCTCAGTACCCACTTCACAGATATTTACATAGCTGATTTAATAACTCAAGTTCTAATCAAGCCATCAACTGATTAAGGCTACAAAGACCCTACATCAAGCAAGCTTTATTTCTTATAAAAAAATCTTACCTGCAGTGTCAACTCAGCTTGTGCCTTCCTTTCGTTACAACTGTAGATCACTGCTGTTTAACAGGGCTGAAAGCCTCTGCATTTAAGTTTTCCAGGTTACTTAATTTAGGGAAATTTACGCCCAACAAAACACGTTACAGCTTCTCACAGAGCCGAAGTACTTGATACCTACACACAGAACATGAATCAGCTATTCAATCTGAACCCTTGTAAACTAAGAGGCAAAGCTTATGTGCAAAGCAGCACACACACTTTTTTTTATAAACCAGGTGCAAGCTTGTGAAAATGTGTTATCTTGTTGCTAATAGCGATCACCAACTGGGATTTGATAAAAGGACAACTAGGCTTAGCCTACTTCAGAAAGGGACTCATTAAAAAAAAAAAACAGAAGAAAAGAAAAAGCACTCAGTGTAACAAACAACAAGAGATTATCCCCTGCAGCACAGTCTCCATCTGTGATTACAGGCATTACAAGTAATACGTAACACTGTCCAAGATCCCAAGGAAAGGTGGAGGGACATGCTTACGTGTGTTTTTTATCACTGCAATCCCACGCCACATGAATAAAAAATGTCCAAATAACACTCATGTTGCATTCAGAAGACATACTTTTTTTATATATACATATATTACATATATATAGTTAAATGTATAGTTACAGACATAGGAGGAAAGCCAAGAAACCTACACATGGTAAGAGGCTAAAGATTACAGATCAACATGCCACACTACATAATAAGTCAAGTACCATTCTGGCCTTCTTATACAGACAAATTTGACAACTGCAATAGGAAAAATTACTTCCATGTAGCACACAAAACTGGATCTAAAAAAAGTTAAGAACAATTTTGTAATAATTGCAACTCTCAGAAGTACATTTTGTGTATTAAAAAATGGGAAAACACCCATGGGAAAGTAGAGAAAGCTACCATTTGAAGTTTAATATCTTCTGGGACAGTGGTCTCTTCCTTAGGGTCTGCATGTAGACATGGCAGAAGAGACTTGAGAGCATCACAGGAACCCTGTGAGCAAGAGTTGCAACTTTTTCCAACACAGGTTAAGCCAAGACAAGCAGGATGAAAAGAGCAAGGATCACACGAAAAGCAAGTCAATCTCTGTGCTACAGACCCACTGACTTCCCAGTTACCCTCAGCAATGAACTGCAGACTTAACAAGCAGAGGTACCCAAGCAGGGCAGTTAATACACCAAACAAGGTTGTCACTACAACTATACAGGAAAAGTATGTCTCAAAAACTGATCTCTAGCACAGCTCTTACAAGCCAGCTCTGCCCACGGACATTCAGGAGCAGCTGGAGATGGCTACTATGTTCTGCCATGTGTAATAGTTACTTGCCAAATAATGGTTTAATCTCCACTGCACTTCGCAAGCCTCTCCTTGCCTAGGCCAGTCAAATCCCCTTTGATGACCTCTCAGACTAGGCTGGCTGGACTGACTGACAAAATTGGGTACTGGAGTGCTCCTATCTTCCCTGTTACCAGCAGCACAGCACCACACAGCTAGGGAAAGCATAGAGGAGTGGCAGTAACATATTCCAAATGCAACAGCAATTTCTAAAATGAATGATCTCCACCAGCTACAATTATAGCTCTCTGGGATACTAGAAATGAGCAAGGTCAAAAGCTATACAAGTAACAGAGAAAACAGATGAACATGTTCTCAAAATCCACAGCTTATGTTGATGTTGAGGAGTGGATTAAAAGATATAACTAAATATAAGAATTTGTCATAGACATGATGAACCAAGATGGGAAAATGGTTCTTCCTCCATGCAGAAATACAGCATTAAATTAGTATTTCTAATGCTGAAAAAGTGCTGAAGGACTGGAAGCCAATTAACAGCCAACTTCTGCAAGCTGCATTTCAAATGTGATATAGGAAAATGACAATCATGGGATACTGCACACCAGCAGGCAACTGCGCTGCTGAACTCCCAGCTTGCTACAAACTGTGACAGTGTCCTCAGCCATGACATCTGTTTGCATTGGAGAGCCCCAACAACAATCAAAAAGAAGAATAAAATTGCTAAGTGGGCTTGGAAGCAAATAAATAAATAAGAATAATAAAGAGTCAGGTGGCAAAAGACTGACAGAATCACTCTGGGGTTTCTTGTTGGTAGAATATTCATTCCACTAGTAAGATATCTACCCAAGGATCAGATTAAAAACCTGTCTACTGGAATGAAAACGCAGCTCAACTTATTCAGGATATTAAAGCGTGTAGTGCGGCTGACATCTGATCCAATCATTTTTCATGCAAAGCAAGAACAAAACCCAAACTTCAAAAAGGCGAAACAAAAGTGCTGAGAAAAATCCATGTTGGAGGACTAAACTCTGGCAATTTCAGATCAGTATCAATAAAAGATTTTACGGACTGTAAGATGCTCATCCAACACAATTCAAAATTGACATGTTATAGGCTATACACCAACCGCTTCCCACAATGGAGGGTGATTTTGGAGATGCAGAAATCAGAGACGGGATATTCTCTGTAGGAAAGCGATACAACAGATTAAACTTCGCACACACACTTCAGAGAAATAAACAGCTGACTTTAGGAATAAAATGAAAAGGAAAAAGCAATCTGAAAATAAGAATTATGTAGTTAACAATACTAAAGTGGTATTTTTTGCAAGAAGCTAAAATAAAACACCTTCTAAGTTCAGAGGCCTGACCAAGAAAGCTGCTATCACCTACAGACAAAGTACAAACCTGCACCAAAAGAGTGTACCAGGAGGACACCTACAAACTCTGGAGAGGTGCTAAGCAGCCTAACTATTAAAAAACACCAGCTTTAACAGAGAAATTGAGCAGTCATGGCTAAGCTACTTAATTCACACCACAGACAATGGCATGAAAGATAATCTAACAGCAGCTTAGGGGAAACCTGCCAGTGAAAACCAGCCATGAGAGTGTTGAAATTCTAGGATAAGCAGATGACTGATAAAAAAAAAAATTCCCCAAATTCTTCCGGACTTGGAAAAATCACACAGCAGAAAACCATAAAAATTCAGTTATACTCAAAATATCAGATGAACATTACTTCAAGAGACATCATGCTCCTTCCAACAAGGAAGTTTGCTCCAGCATTTTCTTTACCATGGGAAAAGGAAGCAGCCAACCCGTAGTTAACCCACAGTCTTTCAGCTCAAAATCTACCAATAGCATGTCACTAAGAAAATGCCATCCCAGTCTCTTTTCCTCAACCATAGGGGGAAGATAAAACCCCTCCATGCTACCCTCACAGAAACCTTCCGTGTTGCCACATGGAACAGAAGTAAACCATCACCATTTACATGTATCCTTCACGGTGAAACTAAACTCAAATTTGAACAGTTTCAGAACAGCTCCCAACACCAAAGACCATCATCCAAGAAACCCCAACAGCCCCTCCTCCCACTAGAAAGGCACTATTACCACAGACCTCACTCCAAAATGCATAAGTTACCCACTACTTTTCATGTACTAACACACTGAGTGAGACACTGGCACAGGTTGCCCAGAGAAGCTGTGGCTGCCCAATACCTGGCAGTGTTCAAGATCAGGCTGGACATGGCTTGGAGCAACCTGGTCTAGTGGAAGGTGTCCCTGCCCACGGCAGGGGGTTTGAACTGGATGATCTTTAAGGTCCCTTCCAACCCAAACTACTGTGTGATTCTGATCAGAAGAATATAATTTGCTGATGAACATTTCTTCTCAAATTAGTAGTAACTCAGTTAACTCAGTACAAGCAAAGACTGAAGTGTGCAGGGGAGGGGATCCCATCCAGCGTTCAGTATTAACATGATTTTTGGGTTTTGTTGTTTTTTTTTTTAATATTAACTGGCTGTAAAACCCAAGACTCAACAGTCCCAAGTTGTAAGAAGGGAGAAGAATATACAGACATGAACAATTCTCTCAACTAAACAAGAAAAAACAAACCCTTGGAGCACTGACAGGATACATGCTGGCATGACCTGGTCCCTGGAGGAGGGGTAAGGGAGATGACTTGAAAGTTATTTACAACCTACTGTCTGCCAATGAAAACAAAATCTGAAATGGCAGCTGGACACTGGAATACCTTCAAAACAAATCCTCTGGGAAGGACCAAGTATTTAAATAAGTTAAGTCAAAGAATAAACAGTCATCAAAATTAAGGTTTCCCAAGAAAACATGAAAATATTTCAAATCTGTCATACTTATGAGGCCAAAACATAGACTCACAGAATGCTCTGCCAACATCTACATGGATAGTTAAGCCACTGGAGAAAAATGTAGAAAAGACTGAAAAAAACAATAATCCTGGGGAATCTGAGAGGTGGCCATTAGTTGATAAATAAGTGATACTAGATCACATCAAAGACTGCTGGCCCTGACAGCATAGGAAAGAAACATGCTTAGATAACCTGGAAAGTATGACACTAGATTCAGATCAGAAAGAGGCTTCTAGAGCTTCAGGTATGTGGTAGGTTTCTGGTTCCTTTCTCCATGCATTTGATGTGTTCATCCAGGGGAACAATGGCTTTTGGGACCTTGAGCAGTGCCTAGGACAGCTGGACCGACAGTGTTGGTTGCTGTTCCTAACTGCCCTTCTGATATACATCAAAATACCATCCCTTTGAGAAAAATAAGAGCAGTAGAATCGAGTATCTACAGGTCATGCTCACGCTGGAGGAGAAACTAAGAGTGAATACTTTTTAAACTAACTTATTTTGAGCTGTCAACAACAGGGAAAACAAAGTGCATTCCTTTGCTTCCAGAAACTTCATTTCATAATTAGTGAGCACACACCAGATCAAATTACACAACTTTATTTTAAGAACTAATGAAACTCCTGATGTTTCCAAGGGCCATTCTACTTCTCACCAGCACAGTCTTTGCCAAAACATAATTTTGTTTTCATATTAATATAAGAATATCTTTCATTTTGAAAACATCCTGGGCCATTTCCTTACTAAATAGAAGATGCTGTGATCAGATAACACCTCTCATCACTGAGCTATACCAAGTGGTGAACGAGAAGGGCAGATTGCTCAGTGAAATTACAGAGTGCTATGTCAGAGACAGTCAGTTGTAAGAAAGTGTGAGCTCTCATACCTTTCAGATATTGGTTACACTATTTTTTTGGGATAACAGACCAACAGCAAAACATTTTCTTTTCTGCTTTAACCCACATCACACCTTTCCCCTTTTTTCCCCTCCATTCTTCCTGTGCCATAGCCAAACTGGAAGGCTGGGGCTGAAGTGCGGGAAGGTGCATCCTGCACCTGCACAGAGCCCAGCAGCTCACGTATTGCACAGTGTTCATCAGTTATTATTCCAAAGCATCAGTGACAGGACTCCACTTCCAGCCTATGATTGTTACTGTTGAAAATTATCTTCAGAAAGGACAAGTAAAGAGTAGACACAAGTGCTGTCTGATAAAATGATTACTTATAGAAATGGATCAAAAGTTGAAAAAATAGTTATCTGTGACAACACAGTGGCCCATTTCTACAGCTTATATAAGCCCGTCCAAAGATTTCCCTCTGAGCATCTCATTAAATCTCAGCTCCAAAGCTAGAATTGAGTGCATTTATATATTTCAGCTGCTGAATGCTGTCAGGATTTGAAGATAAACTACTTCGTCCAGACAATTTAGATTTTATAATATTTGTTGGCTTCACCAAAGATGAAAGATTGTTGTTGTTTTAAATCATTGCTTAGAACAATCTGGTTTGCATACATTTGAGAGAGCCACTTACAATCCCACCAGCATTCGGAGGGTAGTAACAGAAAGGTAAGCCACAACTGGGTACTTACCCTGTGACACCAGACCTTGATTTTCTCACAGTCTTTTGTTTTTCCTTCATTCCTTTCCCAATTAGACCATCTGGGGCCAGATAGGATTTTGTTTTCAAGCTCCCCACCAACTTGCTGTACTGAGGGTATGCTTCAAACCATTCGTTTTTCAGCCCCATAAGCTCTTACTTTATAGCCCTATTCTTTTACCAGGTACCAAAAAAAAAAACCTCAACCAAAACAACAACAAGAAAACACATAGAAAAAAAAAAACAAAACCAACAATCAAAACACACAGCTCAGCATCTTCTACAAAACAGCACTTCAGTCCAAAATCAACCCATCAACATACCACTTGGGACACAGTTGAACAGCAAGTGACAGGCAAATTTAATTGCTTTTCAAAGGACTTCAAAGTCTGCTTCATCTACCCTATGTGCCCAATCCGCCTCTCAGCTGCAGAGGTTGACTAGGCAGCTTCATGCTGAACCACAGCTGCCTGAAGACAGGCAAGATAAAAACAAACCATAGGGTACCAAACCTTTTTCCTTCTGCCCCTCCAAAGGAAAGAGTAGTATGTGTGCAGACTTAATACTGCCTCAATGACCCCTCTGTAATGACACCAGTGTGCAATGATGATAATATGAAAAGAAAGGGGAAGAAACCGCCTCTCTTCCCACCTCTCACATTTCTCTAAATAGTGATCATCCACAGGGAAACATCACAACCACTCCATCCTTGCTTGTATCTGTTGCTTACAATTGCCAGAGACAAAGCATCAAAACACTGGACACTGAAGAGTACATCTTCATTCTATTTACAAGTGGCCTGAAAGCTGGGCTGGTGGCCAAATTCCCTGCAACTATCCACTTTTCATCAGGAGCATACTTAGGGCTGCATTCGGGCAAAATTGCTCAGGTAAAAACTCTTATGTACCCATCCTTTCATGTATGAATGCACTACCTTCTCTGCAGCGCACTGCCTGGGTCCCCTCCACCCTAGTGGCCTCAAGAGACAGCTCACGTATCCCAGAGCTCACGAACCCCCCCTTGTCTGGGGACAACGGGCCAATACAGCCATGCCAGCACCTCTTCTGGCCTGACTTAACCTAGCCCAAACTGGCATAGCCATGACACCTGGGAGAAGCTCTCTCCAGGCCCTTGAAAAGTGATACTCGCAGCTCCCGGCCACTAATGAGCACTCACCCAGGAGCCAAAGTGTAATGTTTGATAGTTTGTGACAGAGATTAGTTTCTCAATTTGACCAGGTGCCACTGTGGGACTCTCTGTGCTCAACCAAACCCTATCTAGGCCAGTTCGTAATGTTCTCTTCTGACAGTGCATGACTTTGGTGTAAACAATAATACGTAATTATAGAATAATAAATTATATTACTTATTAATAGTATTTATATATATACACACACATGCACACTTATTAATTGGCTTGACCAATTTCTGTCAAGCCATTCCCAGGTTTTCAGGAAACTCTTTTCAACTCTAAGAAAAAAACATAACATTTAGGAAGGTTTTTATGTCCACAGCCCTTGAACTTTTATTCATCCTTGCACATCTCTCAGCATTATGATGTGGTTATGCCTGGATGGCATATGCAGGTCTTGAGTACCAAAGATTTTGGCTGTCCACTGAAAAGCCTCTTCTGATGGAGAATGGAATTATTATTTTTCCCCTCCAGTTTATTCCATTTTAAAAATATATTCCAGCTTTCATCTTCCCACATGTATTTTTCTTGGATGGTTACTTCTCCTCTGATAGAAAATCTTACCAGTTCATTCACACAGCCTAATGTGGCACTACAGTGCATTTCATATAGTTTTAATTAATAGCTTAGCTGAGCTACTTGATGTTTAATACTGTGAGGTGACTATATTCCTTTTTTCATAACTGTTGCTATGATATTTACAATATATTTGAAGTAAGCCTCCAACAGCCTACTTCATCTGACCTAAATGTTACCGTTTCTCAATAAAATTCTAGGAACTGGCTCACCGAAAATAGCTGGAGGAAAGAAGAGTTTTCCCATTTCTAAAAAGGAAATAAAACACCCCAGACATTAAATCAGTCTGTTTCTGAAAGAGTTATCTCAAAATATCTTAAGAAAAAATTAGCCAAATTCTCTTCTGTGTAATGTGTTCATTTCAACTTGTGCTTCTGGTGAGAAGTTGGTCCCTCCCCATCATATAGGTCAACATCAATATATTTAATTAACATTATTTGAATCATAAACATCAGCTGAAAGTTACTAGCCCTAAAATAACATTCACCTCAAATACTGTCAAATAATCATAGAATAGTTAGGGCTGGAAAGGACCTTAAGATCAACAAGTTCCAGCCCCCCTGCCATGGGCAGGGACACCTCACACTAAACCATCTCACCCAAGGCTCTGTCCAACCTGGCCTTGAACACTGCCAGGGATGGCGCATTCACAACTTCCGTGGGCAACCCATTCCAGTGCCTCACCACCCTTACAGTAAAGAACTTCTTCCTTACAACCAATCTAAACTTCCCCTGTTTAAGTTCTAACCCATTACTCCTTGTCCTATTGCTACAGTTCCTAGCGAAGAGCCCCTCTCCAGCATCCTTGTAGGCCCATACTTACGCAAAAAAACCCAAAACAATCCTAGAGGAAAAAAACAACAACACAGCAACCAGTCAGGTTCACGGTACATTTACCACCTATGTTGCCACGTCAGGCAGATGCAGTGTCCACAGACCCAACAGCATCACTTTCAACAGCCACAACAAGAAACCTAAGACACAAACATCTGGAAAAAAGGTAAATTATCAAATTAAAGCCAGGATTTGCAGGACCTCCCCGATGACCTCGCACATGAGCAGGAGAGGTTGATCAGGAAGTACCAAACAACACCCAAGAGGAACAGCCTCCTGCTCTTCCACGGGTTTTTAGACTTTAATAGCACTCAGTGCTTATTATATTCATGTTAAAATGATTTGGAACTAACCACTGTTAAAGCTCTATCCACCATGCACAACTGGCACTGCCTGCTCTAAAAATCCAGCAAAAATAGCAGAGATGGAAGCAGGAAAACAATAAGAGGTAGACCCTGCAAAAAGAAGGGGCAGTAAGCACTATGTGGGTGTCATCTCATTTCATAATTCCTGTTTAATTTTGTCTTGCTGTTTCTGAGGCAAAGAAAAAAAGGAAAAAAAACAGGAAGGATGAGGGAAAGTCTGAAATCTGCAGTAACAAATGAGAGCCAGCAAAAGACACTGTGAGGAGAAGACAAGATGAATGGACTCCAGAGCAGCACCCTATTCCCTGCACACAGCCTCCAGGCAACGCATCCATCTGTTCCATCAGACGTTGCCGGGATAGCTCCCCCCAAAGATATTTCGCCTTTCACAACCTATACCCTTTTCTAGTGGACAGTCAAGCTCATGTAGCTCCTGGTCCTCACTTCTAAGACACAGTACTTCTACACACTTTGGGGCGGGGAGAAGAAGGGACATTGCTGCAGCATCCTTGCAACAAGTGCTTCCCCTGGGACCTTCCTAAGAGAGGATGTAATGCCATGCAACCCTTCCCACAGTCTCCTCTGGAAAAGATTATGAATTTACCCATTTCACAGCTTCAAAGGCAGATCAGACAGACTGGACAGTTAAATGAATTATCAGAGGCAACAGTGGATTATAAACTAATGTCTCAGCTGTGTGCTCATTCCATTAAAATGCAGAGTCCTATTTAATATTAAAACCAGCCTCGGCCAGAGAATTTATGGTCAGTTATCACCAGAGGTGGATTACAGAGCAAGACCATGCAGTTATTCCTATTTAATCCCATTATTCCCTTCCATAGACATTACAGCTGGGGCTACTGTTTGTTGAAATAACATTGTAGGTCTATAGGAATGGCAGCATATGTTACTCTAGTTCTGTAAGGAGAGTTGAGTATCACTGAACTCATTACTAAGACTGTCCCACCCCGAACACCCAAAAGCTAGGTTTGGTTGCAGCACCTGTACAGAGCAAGTCAAGAACCCTGCTGTATCACTCTGGAGACAGACAGCACCTCCTCCATATACTTCCCAACAAGCAAACCCATCATTTTATAAGTGGGTCTTGCAGAGTCAGTTTTGCAAGGACTCTTGCCAAACAGTCCCATTAAATTCATGTCAACACACCACAACCCTGCAGTAGCTTTGCTCTACATGAGCTTCATCACCACTCAAACAGCATTTTTCTACACAGAATTACTATAGAGTCTACTTCTCACACTTCTGAAAATTATTGAGAGTCCCCAGATGGTGGTATAATCAACAGTTTTTAAAAATCCTTTAACAAAACGGGATGATGGTTAGAAACCCCATGTTCACAGCAATGCAGTAAAGTTTTATTGTTTGAGGCCTGCATGGCTTCTAACTCTTCCCTAGCTGAAGTTTTAATTAGAAATATTCCCTATAACATCTTTGGGTGCTCTTCTGCAACTTGTAGAATACCATTAGTGTAGGGTGAAGTTAAAAAATAAAACCAAGCATAACTGCTACAACTGAATTTGAGTTGACAGGAACTGTATGTGAGACGACAGAATCTAGCAAACAGTGTCTTAAAAAAAAAAAACCAAACAAAACCCACTAATTATTAAAAACCCTGATTTGGGCTTGCATTTATTGTCAAAACACTGTGAACATCTATGAACCACCACAGTTTGAGAAGGTGCTTTATTTTCCAGTTGAAATGTGGGCTTTCAAAGCCTGCTTATCCTTCCATTTCAACAGGTTCTCCAGGACTATTTTATTTTCACAGCTACCGGAGCAGTGAAATTATTCCAAGTAAAAAATTCCTATGTTTTCACTGAAGAGAATGTCCTTTAATCTTCCCATGACATTTTAATGGAAGAACGGCAGACTTTCTAAATAACTACTTCAAAATGGGATGCTATAAACTAAATCCCATGTATCAAGGGGGAGACGGGGTGAGAAAGGGGCATTGAGAACAGAGCTAAATGCAACAATAAATACCTGTTTAAGGCTGTGGTCCCTGCTGTCTGCAGACCTTTAAAATGACAACCTAAGGGCTCAAATTCTTTAGTTACCTTGAAAATCTCAGCTCAGCTTGATGGTATCCTTTTCTTGTCCTAAAGTTCTGTCCTACTTAAAAAATACTTCGTTTTGCCCCAGAGACATCTGTATTTCAGTTTTCTGTCTAATGACCACAGGGACTGGGTTGTGTAGTACGACCTCCATTTGTAGCTTGCAAAGTGCTTTGGGCTTGTTTAGAAGAGTTGGAAAAAATAAAAGGAGGAAGGGGATCTGTTTAATTGCTATGCCTAAATTTTCAAAATTCCAATATTAGTTGGATGGCTGGATTTATTTTTATTCTTATTTTCTTTGCTTCTTGAGGAAGAAGCCTTTAAGAAACAAAATAGCCTGAATTCTCAGTGAACTTGCTCACAGCCTCATCGGTTTAAGGTAATTTTCACAAGACAGAATATTTCTTATAGCCAGCTCTTTTCTGTTTTCCTTCCCCATACTCCAAGCAAGCAGCTTTCTTCTAAGCATACTGAAAACAAAATTTCCTTTGAGTGGATATGGAGGGGAAGAAGATGTAAAAAAAAAAAAACGAAAGAGGCTCTGTGATAGTCCAGATTTACTGTGCTTCCGTGCTGTTGTCTCAAGTCTCAGTTTACAAATAAAAGATGTTCTCTCAACATTCCAGCCTGCCAGCCCTGCACTACACTCCTGAATCATCCTGGACTCTTTTCTCATTGCCCATCACTAGCAGTAATACTGGGACCACAGGCCAAGCCCATGTACAGGGACACCTGCAAAATTCCAGTGTGCCCAATGGGCTCGCACAGCTGTCAGTGACACTGAATTTGGCAAAGCAGTTGGTAATTCTGATTGCTGCATCTGCCAGCCCCCCTCCATAAACACTCTGCTAGCTCTGCAAAACCAACAAGAGCAAAAGGATTCATCAGGGGAAACGAAGAAAAGAAAATGAGGAAAATAGACCCTGAAATGCCAGCTAGATACAGACCTGCTGAGCAAGACATCACCTTTTTACAGTCACTTTTTTCTGACAGCAGACATAGGGTAATACTTGTTTTCCACTCTGCAGAAACTACAGCTAACATTTTTTTACTTCTAAGCAACTCAAGCATCTGGTTTCTGAGTTATAGGCTAAGCAATTTTACCAAGGGCTTTTGATTTTTATTTTGCAACTTAAACATGTGCTTCATGCTACATTTCCTGCACATCAGTTGGACTTCACAACAGCTTCATTCTGTTCAGACTTATCTAAGTTTAGCAGCATTTCATGTACTGCAAAACTAACTTTATCTTAAGAGCCCTTCATAGGTCAGCAGGTAAAATTCTGCTTTGAAAGAAGTAAACAACAGTATACTTAAAGCTCTTTCTGCCTTTAAGGCAGTAACTGAATTATGTATCAGGAAAGAGATAACTTAAAATTACAGACCAAGAACATATTTCTGTGTCAACTAAATAAATACCATTCATTTTGCACAACTGCTCAAACCAAAATACCCAGAAAGGAATAAAAACCCTCAACCACCAGCAGTTCCACACTGCTTATAAAAATACTATCAGCACTGCAGTATAAACAACTTAATTTTGCCAATCATTCAGTTTCTTGATCAAGGCATCACACCATAACGAGTCACCGTGTGTCAGCAAGGCAAGTACCTAGCTGTATCCTCTTAGGTTGCAGGGAATAAGGTAAGTCTTTATGTGCTTTCTTTCCAAGCTTAATTCCCTTGAATGTATGGCAAGTGAGTTGCACAGTGAATGACCACAGGCAAGATGACACCACTACCTGGCTGTGGGAACAGACAGGCTCACTCAGACTTCAAGATCAACAAATGCCCGCTGTGTCTCAAAGCCATGCTCCTCTGCATGCTCAAGAAGTTGTGTGCTGTGTTTCCAAACAGTTCGGTAGGGATCAGGACTAAGATTCAGCAGGACTGGGCTCTTGTTGCCTCTTTTACCAAGGTCTGCCGGATTTTGAGCCAATCAGTCTCCCTGATGGCCCCAAATTCAGTTAGGGACAAATATACTTCCTTAACTCATCAAATCAAAGGATGAGCTGATGTGTTCATACAGTAAGCACATCAGCTCATCCTTTTTAGCTTGGTGATGCCAAGCTATAAATATAAGCACAATACATGTTCCTATCATCCATACGTCTTCTAGCATTTCCTTCCCAGCAAATGCACATTTTAAAGGCAAATCAGATCAAATATTTCTCCAGGCTTTACGTTCTATGCTTGCATTTTAAAAGATACTGCTCTTTAGACTATGTGGTAAGGATATGAAATGTAAATAACTAGTGTATCATCTGCTGAAACCAAAGCACTAGAGGAGACAGGCCCATATATTGTAAAGACACCAGCCTGCCACAATACAGGTGCTTGCAAGTTACTGTATTTGGCTTCCTCATTAACTAAATTGATAAGAGTTCCCGCAGTAAGTAGAGGGAGAAGGGAAAAGTTGGATGCAGTGGTCCTATTAGGTTGTCATACTGGCATGTAACAACATAATGCAGTAACATTTTGTTTTAAGACAAAACACGTTAATTCACACTGGAGAGGCACAAGCCATTTTACGCACACACTCTCTCCTATTGCATTGAAAACAGAAGGGCAAGAAATCAGTGTTTTTGTTTAAAATGAAGTGTCAAGCTTTTACCCAGAGGAATCAAGCAGCAGCACAGATGCAGCAAGAGCCAAAACTTGAAGGCTGAATCTGTAACGAATGCAGCAGTCATGCTACCTCCACTGCAAACACAAACCTGCAACAAAGTGGTTTTCTCTGAACGACCTTTTTTTCCCTTTCTTAACTGTTAAAATTCTTTTCCTTATGTCTAATCTCAATCTGCCCTCTTTACATTTGAAAACATTACACCTTGTCCTGTTCTTACATGCCTTTGTAAGAAATCCCTCTCAAGATTTCTTGTAGCCCTTTGTAGCATCAAAAGGCTGCTCTAAGGTCTCCCCAGAGCCTTCTCTAGACTGAAGAATGCCAACTCTCCCATCCTGTCTCCACAGAAATATTGCTCCAGCCCTCTGAGCATCTTCATGGCTTCATCTGGGCTCATTCCAACAGTTCCACATCTTTATGGTGAGAGCCCCAGAGCTGAACACAGTACTGCAGGTGGGGTCTCATGTGAGTAGTGGGTCAGAATAACTTGCTGACCACACTCCTTTTGATGCAACCCAGGATACAGATGGTTTCTGAGCTGCAAGGGCACATTGCGGCATCACATCCAAATTTTCATCTACAATATCTACCACCTAGTCTGTACTGGGAGTGGTGACTGCCCTTATCCAAACGCAGGACTTTTCACTTGGCCTGGCTGAACTTCATGACATTAATAATAAGTGAACAGGTCATAAGCACAAACCAGCCAAGAGAAGTCAACCTCAGCTTAAGTTCAGCACATACAATATTCAGGACAGGCACATTCAGAGGGCAATCTATTTCTTTCTCCTGATTGTGCAGGCACCCTGGGGCAAGGAGCTTAAAGCTAGATGCTTGAGGTAAGGGGAGATGAATCCCACCCTCACTGCCATGAATGCAAGCAGCTTTTATTTTAAGAAAGGTGATCAGTGCTAGAATGTGCTTGAGTCAGTCTCACAATCCACCATGGCCACCTCTCAAATTCTCTTCTGGACCTCCACTGTTGCTACAGACCTCCTGCAGCCTGTCGGTGCTTCCTATCATGACACAGTTACCACCCTCTGCACTGCTGTGACCATCGCCTGCTTTAGCAGGACAAACCACCCACAGCTGATGCCAAATGCCAGGGAAAAACAAAACTTATTTTGGTTTTAAGGATTTGAGGATATGTCAGCTACAAAACTGTAAGTACCATTTATGTATAGTGTTTACCTGAGGCATCAGAATAAGGGGGTAGAAGCACCTGATACACAATTTTGAAGCAAACTACTTACCACTACTGATACTTTCATAGCTTCATTTCTAGTAGATGTTTAATTTCTTTGCCAATTACAGAGAAAGTACATGCTTTCCCCAGGCAGGTCCCTATAATCTGGGCTGTGCCTTGCACAACCAGCAATGTAAAAGACTGCTCCAGAACAGTATTAGTGAGATCAATCACGATGATTTAGTGTATCTGCGAGTCTTCATGCAGAAATCAACTACTGAGAAATACATTCCATGCACCTTTATTTCTCCAGAATAGTATACTAGCAAACTGGGTTGCTCTCAAAAGCCGAGGAGGACATAGAGGCTTGCTCCTACCGCTGTGCAGGTTTTGGTCTGAGCACAAGCCAAACAGGAGCTTAGCAGGGGGAGGCATCAGGATGCAGATGTTAAGTTCTGATTTACGTACTGAGAAACATGCAGAAAAAAAAAACCAGAAACTAGCAAGAGTTCTCGTTGAGACTTACTACAGAACTAGCCTCAAAAATGGCTAAAATCTAGTCAGAGCAGCCTGGGTAGCCAGTGGGACTGCCTGCCTGGGCATGGTGAGCGCACCTGAACTAATTCTGCATAGCATCTTGCACTAGCAGTACCTATTTTGAGTGTAGCACAGCACACCCATATTTATATATCCTATCTACCCACAACAAACCCCACCAATAGGTCTGTGGAGGTATACACCGCTCTGTGCCACTATTTCAACACACCAGCCAGCAATTCCCTGTGACAATCCCAAATCTTTACAGGTATTTCTGATCATTTATTCCCACTTCAAACTCTTCTACAGGAGGGGGGGAGGCAGAGCAGGCATGAGGGAATAAATCTGCAACCTAAATTGCAACTGAGTGAAGAGGACACTCGAGTTTGGATTGCTGTTACCACTTAGGAAGCTCCATGGCAGGTGGAGCTGTCATTAATCACACACAGTGACAAGCTGCTACTCTCAATCATGCTTTCTGACCAAATTCTGCACTAATCAGGAGCTTCAGAACAGGCTGGTTGTTCACCAAGGTTAAAAATGCAGATGATATTTTCCTTAAGCTTCCTAACATTTAGTAACAGAAACAGAGTCACACAAAAAAATGCCCAAACTATCCCCACCACACTGATAAACATCTTACATATGAAAAGGAGCCACCACACTGCATGCTCTCAGCTGGACTGCTTTGTATCATGGACATGAATATCCTAAATGGACTAAAATCTTGTCATTTTAAGGGTCTACTAATCAACACTCCCCTTTCAAAACTGTATTTATGCACTTACAGAACATGTTTGTTTAAAAACAACTGAAAAAAAGCCACATTCTTATAAATCAAAGTAGCAAGAAAAATATTTTTGGTCCAGTCCATATAAAGAGATGTTTATCTGTTATTGCAAGGTAATGACCTACGTCAGGAATCACGCTTAACACAATGCGCAAATACACAGTTAGCAAGTTAACTGTCAAAAAGTATGTATTTGCCTCGGGGGAGGGAGAACATGTTAGTCTTTGCAGCTCTCAACAGAGGACCACATTTTAGTTGACAAGATACATATACCGGCAGGAGAGGCCCTGTTCAGCTTTCCCATCAAAGGTGATTTACAGAAACTCTGAGCATACAAGTTTCAGCAGATCAGTACTAAAGTTTCAAAGAACAGCTACAATATAACACAGAAAGGAAAACCAGTAAGATAGCTTGTGCTAATGCAACACATCCTCTCACAAAGGGGCTCAGAAGGTGCTTGCTTCTGTGGCAACCAACTGCCTCCATGTTCCTAAAAACTGATGTAAACTGAGCCTTCAGAGAAAACAAAACTTCATTAACTAAATACACTGAACAAGGAATCAGAAAGACAACGTGGACATGAACTCCATGATGCCGCTGCTGTCAAAGTCCTCTTATAGGTAGGAATAACACCTAAGGTGTAATTCCCTCTTTTGCTCTTCTCTGCTGCTGATTTTGGGCCCATCACTAATGCAAACCAGGAGCCCATTTCAGAAATGCTGTTCTCTCTGCCCATCCACTTAAAGGACATCATGCCACCATCTAGCCTCTGACACCCACACAAGCAGAAAGGACAGAAAACTTGCAGCTTAAATAATTTTTCTGCTCATTAATTCTCTGAGGAAACACAGCTCAGCCAGAACCAAGTTTTAGAACAGATACTGCCAAGGTTTTGGCTATTTATTATCTCTAATTTAACTGAAAAGGCAGAAATTGAGTGACTTGAGATTCATTAACAGCTTCCTTATAAAATTTAATTTTGGCTACTTACTTCTGTATAGGGAACATTGTAACATAATTAAGGCAGATGACTGCACTGATTGTAAAAGGCTGCCTGCTCGGGGTTTTTTTAGCAAGCTATGCTAACAAGTTGTAGGTTAAAACCCTCTGCAAGATCTTGAGTGACCACTCACCGACTCTTCTTTCCAAGTAATTAAATTAAAGCCCTCCTCTGGTGTATTATGTCTTGAGGGGGAAAAAGCAAAACAAAAATACCACAGTCAGCCATGACATGAGGACAAGACTTAAGATCATTTTCCTGATAAGCCAGCTACTGTCAGTTAACACAGCATACAGAGAACTATGGGGAAAATAAAACCCTCCAGTACTGAGAGTGCCAGAATTTTAAGACAAGAAAAAAAATAACAGAGAAAGGACTGTGACTTTGTTTAACACAACACTCGCCCATTTGGTTTGCAAAGCAGTTTTTGGTCACGTCCTGCCAGCTTTGCTCCTTATTTCAAGCTACCAAATTCCATTTAAACACTTACAAAGCACACTTGCTGTTTACGCATCCTCAGTAAATACAGACACATTAATGGACAGAAGGTGAACAGAACAGGACTGCAAAAGCGAGGACACTACACTACACACTAGTGTGGAAATAAGAACCGCTGAAACACAGGGGAGGAAGACATTGAAGGAAAGAAGCAAGTGTACAGCAACACACAAAACCAGACAGCAAGAGATGTGAGGGAATGAACACCTTTGGAAATCTAATTCAGCTGTGATGAGTTGACTTTTATTATACCTTTTAAGCAGCTGAACACTGTCTCTGGCACCATGAACAGAAACTACTTAATTCCTGAGACCTAAACAGCTTTTTATTCATGCAAGTCTTACTCCTACAAGACTTGGTAGGTCTGCATTCCCTGAACTGAAGGAGCTTAAGAGACCTGCTGGGGAAGGAAGTGCCAGCAAACCAGGGCAGGACGCAAGAGCCAGGCTGGATGCGGCCTCTGGATGTGGCCTCTTGGAGAGGTCAGCAGATCATTTGCACACACTGCATACAAGGGATTTACATCGCATCTCCTAAGTGCATTCTGCTGACTTGTATTTTCAGAAAAAACCTCAATTCTACTTCAGACATTTGGATTTTCCTTCTATTATGGGAAAAAATTTGCTACAGATTGTTTTTTAAGACATGGAAGAGGTACAGACATCAACAGAATCTACATTACTACAGGAAAGATAGTAACAGTGACGTTGCTGAAATGTCCGAGGGAGTTCCCAAGTCAATGGGATACCAAGAGGTGCCATAACAGATAAGAGTTAAGACATTTTGGTCCTCTATCTGGCACAAAGTTTCCTTAGCCTCCTGTAAGTTCCTACCTCGGGATCATCTGCAGAACTGCAAAAGGGAGCAGAGTCTACACCATCACTAGCATGGAAAGAAAAAACACACAAATGCAAGGTAGGGAAGAAGACACTGAAAGAACGAATCAGACACACATACAAGTTGATATCGATGTCTCCAACATAAAATTAGTGCAGGTTTCTACGTGAAGTCCCTTCCACTTCGCAGAACTCCAATTAGTTTCTAATCAATAAGCTTATTTGCCTGCCTAAAAGTATGATCCAACTTCTGGTTTACATGGGAAGCATTTTTAATCAGGCAGGCTGAAGCAGGTACTCTTTCTGGATGGCAAAATTGGTCTTGGAAGCTCTCCATTAAGAGACAGGGGAAACTCCACCACCAACTCTTAATTAAGTGCTCTATTGCTTTAGGTTTGTTTTTAATTATTTTCCTTTGTAGATAAGTCATTAATAATTGAGTATCTGCTTGCCTGAGTCATGACACTGTGAACGCACTAAAAAGAAAACCACTGGCAGTTGTCTATCCCAGCAACAATCAGTAGAGCTATTAAAGTGGTCTAGAAGGCATCTTTTCTTCCAAACTAATTTTATTAAGTACCCCACTCCCCCCCAACCCCCAATAAGCAGCATATTCAGGCTTGAGCTCTGAAAACAAACTCATCTTGTCCAGAAATGCACACTGCCACAGTTGTATATTTATTTTTGCCTCTATACAACAGCAGGCATCCACAATGTGCCAAGATACCGACATGCTCTGAAGATGGGGATGTCACTTTGTTTGCACACTTATGTCAGCCACCTGAGAAAGACACAGCCCCAGGAGCTACACAAACAGAAGTGCACCTTTCTCATATCGCACCATCTCCCTTTGGTGTCTGAGGCAAAAAAGTAATCTCCAATTAGGACCTAAGCATCTATAAAAAACAAAAAAAACAAAAAAACCACCACATTTATTCTCTTTAATAACCTACTTCCAGATTTTAGTCTATGCAGGACTGTACACCCAGGGCTTGATCACTGAATTGCTGTGCAAGAGAAGAAACAGTGCTGTGCTCACTTTGTAAGAGACAAAGTGAATTTTGGGTACCACAACGTCTTAAAATTAATATTCTTCTCTAAGTAAAACAGTCTCTTTCTCCATCAGACAAAAAAGTATTTTCAGATCACTGTTTTGGTCAGTTGTACCAAGCTGTCGACTCTAATGAGTTTAAAAAGCCTCCTGGAGACAGGCCTGCAGGTTTGGGTAAGACAGAGGGAAGAGAGTGGAAGATGCTGCTTTACTCACTTTACACTGGCTGTATCATTTGACACATTGCTACTGAAAATGCTATCTACTCAACACAGTATGCAGCTAATCTAATCTAAAGCAGCACCATGAGAACTGCTGTGCTATGGAAATGTTCAACAATGCAAACATGATTAGCCGCATAGGTGGAGCTTTACATGCAATTGTTTTGGGAGAGAGATTTAACAGTGCCACAGTGACAACATGGCCTCCCTCTTCAAATCTGTTTTATCAACACTCACTTCAGACTAGTCTTTAATCTTGCCAGCTGCAATTTTCTTCCCCCTTTTGCTAAGGTGTAGGCTCATCTTGCACCAATTATAATTTAATGAAGGGGGGAAAATAATAAAAGCATTTGCTGTTTGTTATGGTTTTGGCCATACAAATTACACTAAGCAATGTTTAGACAACATTATGAAGTACACACATGCTAAGAACAAAAATATTTTTGCCACATAACAGACACGAATTGAAAAAACAAATAGTAACCCACAACTCAAAAATGTCAATCAGACCTAGAAATTAAGCAAGTATTTTGAACAAAGCAGTCAATGCCCTGATTCAGGGATATCCCAGAAATACAGGAGGAGAAGTGAAAAACTTCCTTCTAAAAAGTTTCTTAAGTCAGAAATGAGAAAGCATTAGTGTCCCTCTGCAGCCATGCTGACCTGCCACCATTTTGAGATGTGCCCATCACCTGTTAGCTCTCCAAGTTTTCTGAAACTACTTTTGTAAATAGTGCCAGAAGGGCTGGGTGGCATTTAGTTTAGTCACTTCAGACCAGCTAAGGCAATAATGTCAGTCAACCCAATACTATATAATGCCAGCATTAAGCCTTTTGGCATACCTACTGAGAGCGAGGTATTTCCAGAAGTATGAACAGCTTTACAGAAGGTGAATGCATGTGTATTTAAGGGCTGCTCCTAAGGTCCAGCCAACCTCTCTCCTGAGGGATTACTAAATATGCCAGCATACAGATCTCAATCATCATGAAACAGGTTATGCTCGCTTTCCTAAAAGACAAGTGTCTCTGCAGCTGTAAGGAGCGTTGTGCTCCAAATGGACTTGAAAATATTAAATAAAAAAAGATTAAAAGTTCTCAAAGAGGATTTAAATACAGGCAGCAAGTCAGCACTTCACTTCCTACAATCCCTTCCAAGAGAGATTAGGGCACAAGGGCTCAATACCTTGAAAGTAAAATACCTACAAAGATTGTTGATTTTCTTTCTTAGCAACAGTGGCTGCAGAAGATAAGAGGCACAAGTACTTATGTTTTAAAACCAAATATGGGAAGTATTTAAGAGATACTGTCAGTGCAAGCATTGAAGTGATACTGTAAAGTTCACGCCTAGATTCTTAGGATAAACCTGAAAAATTTCAAACTACAGTTTGGGTCTTTAATTATGGGTTTTGTGGACTTTCAATAAACACATATACCAATGTACACTCATAAATACATGTATATATAAGCATGTAAATATGTATGAATATGATGCCAGCTTGTATATGTGTATAATGCTATTTGCAATATAAAACCAAGTCTTGAAGCAGACTTTCACTGCTGTGGTTTGAGTCTAATTCAAGTAAGTGTCTCCTGAATTTCCATAAAAATAAGTATCAAAAATATCAATACCTACTGCTTTATATTTGTTGCTTATAAAAAAAAAACATGGGCATAAATAAAAAGTAGCCTAATCTCTTGGAGGTTAAACGGGACATTTGTCTAAGATAGGAGGCAACATTAGTCCCAGAATATGCAGTGAAAATACTTAAAAGATATTTGTAGAGTTCTGCCAACCCGGCATTAACACTGAAGTGGTGTGCATGAGCAGCGTATGCTTTTATTACTTCAAATCCCCCCTTGAGACCTTTGTCATTCGAATGCCCCCATTCGCTATCCTTTTACGCCAAACAGGAGACAGCTTTAGGAAAAAGGTGACTTAAAACACGGTTCTGTTTCTTTCGTCACGCTTCCACGACAGCCTGGTGCCAGCTCTGTTGCCCCCATCCCACAGACAGCAGCAGCAAACTCCAACCCCTTCCCTCACTCGCACCACAAATAAAATAAATAAAGCAGGAATTACATGTTCCCTCTGCCACCAGACTAAGCCTGCGGCAAAGAAGTTTTAAGATACCTTAATCCTTCTGGCTGCCTTCCGTCATGCTGTGCCTCCTCGATGCTCACAGCTCTCCCGTATTACTCTATAATAATGCCAGCTGGCCTTTCTGAGCCAGCCTTTAAAAAAAAAAAAAAAGATAAAATAAAACCCCCTCACAAGCACAAAAAAAAAAAAAAGGGGGAGAAAAGCATATCCTTACTTCATTCATGGGTTGGGTCTTACCAAGTTGTGAATTGCATAATTAATCATAATTCAAGAAGGCACAGAATGCAAACAATTATTTAAACATTTAAAAACAAAGTGGGTTGCTGGCTCTTTACAATGCTGACATATTTAACACCCAAAACAAATCCTTTTACTGCTGTCTTTAAAACAAAGGCACACATTTTTCTGTGAACGAGATGTCATATTGCAGCACTCTCCATCCTTTTGCAGGAAGAGGGCTGTTTCCAGTACTAGAAAGTGACAGGACAGACAATTATACAAGGGGTTTTACTGAGAGGAAAAATACTTTTAGTTGCATACCCGGTTGATGACAATTCCCTTAAACCATTCAATAAGAATTTTCAAATCAAAAAACGGGGGGGGGGGAGTAGAAAATTGATAAATATTTCTCTTCTACCCAGATGTAACAGTAGGAAGGGGCAGACATTTTTAGCTGATTCTCTTCTAATACTGATAACTCTTTGAATATATTTCCTAGTGGTTAAACTACTATTACTCCAGCTTACTTGCTCACACTGGCAACTATTTATTTAGGCATTCTGTTACCATGGGAAGGGCAGATCTCTACTCTTCTTTGCATTGCAGAGCCTTCTGGAGAAAGTACGATTATTTTACATCCAATAGGGCACAAACATGTAGAAAATAAAAGAGTTCAGGGTTGGAGTGGGGGGGTGGGTAGAAGGTAGAAAGGGAAGAACACACCACACACTCATGCAGATAAAGCACACAGCAAGATTTAGCTTAGTGTGTAACAATCCCAACTTTATATTCCTTACATAGAGGTTGAAAGCACAATTTTAGAAGGCCAGCAGCATTCTGCTCAATTCTATGGGATCCAATAACTTCCTCAAAATCAGTTTGGTTCTCAATTTTGTTTTTCATATACACAGAATAAAGTCAGTTTAAAAAAAAAAACCTAGAGACTAGATCAACATATGAACTGATGTTTCCCTAGTAAATCTAGTTTAGCAATCCAAACTCCAATGACATTTATTAGAATAATCCCAATTTAATATTCTTGCAAGTATGTCCTTTTTCAATTATTAAATTTTCAATGATAGGCACAAAAATAAGAGCCCTGTTGAGTCCAAGTGTTGCCAAAGGGCTGACACTACAGTGCAACTACAGTGCATGCCCTAGAAGAGTCTCAACTCTACCTTTCCAGCTATTGACCAGACCAAGACAGGTAGCTTCAGTGTTTTCACTGAAAATATGAAGTTGAGAACTTCATATTTAACCGTTCCTCTGCCTAATTCATCTCAGGCACCTGAGCTCAGGACTTCTTATGAATTGTATTCTCTTTGAGGGTATCCAATTTGAATCTTTGTATTTTAGTGGTTGGCAGTGCACCTGACAGCTCACCATTCAAACATTCAGCACTGCATAATACTTCACAAGCCTAAGCTTAGCCAACCTGGCAATTAGACACACAGTTAAGTGCTGGCCATCAATCACAGAAGAATAAAAATAAGCACATGGAACTAACACAAGAAACCTTCTCTTATGCAGAAATACTGACCTTACTACAGCACTTGGCTTGGCTTTGCTGATAAGCCTTGCTACATGAGCTGTATTTCCAGCATGCCTGAAAAAAATTCTCAGCCAGAGACCAAAAGGGCCAAGCAAGTTCCAGTCTGGAGTTGACTCAGATGTTTCCCCATAACAACAAAGGGAAAATCCATCTTTGTAGCTTTCAGTGATCACAGAGTGGCTTAAGATATGACATCATCTTGAGTTCAGCTAGATAGAGATGACTCTTCCAGATAGTTATGACACCCCATCACTCTTTGTGTTCTATCTATCCCAAGTTACTAATCAATCTGCTTTTACCACAAATTCTAAAATTAACTTGTGTCTCTTCTAAAATCACTGGAAGTACTTCAGCATTTTAGAGTGAGGTTGTAATACCCTGGAAATAAGAAGTTCAGCATGAACAGTAGCTATTTGCAACCCTCCAAACTTGCCAGCAGTACGTAACTAATGGAGGGCTGGAGACCAAGCATAACAAACTCTTTCAATCTGGCTTTGCTTATCATATTTCTCTGAATAAAGAAGCTTCCTAAAAAAAAAAAAAATATACCTCTGACTACAGATGCTACAAACACCTACACTAAGGACAGGGGAACACCAATCAATAAATGCTTCACAAAGAGAAGAGCAAGCTCTTTACCTCCACCAAAGATGAAAAAATAACATTCAGTTATGAGGAAAAAATGGCTTCTTCCTTGGCATTCTGGATGCTAGAAACACTAAGGAGCTTCATCACCTCAGTGTGTCTGCCACTGTGGTCTTTTCTTGGATGAAAATCTCTTGAGGCTCTTTGGCTCAGTATCAGTGTAACTGACCTCCTCATTTGAGTCCTGCTTGGTGAAGCAAGAAAAGATAAGAGTGACATGACTCGTGTTTTACTGTTATCCAAAAAAACTTGCTGAGATAGCTAGAGAACACAAATGTGGAACTGTGATCTGATTAAAACACAGATAAACAAATTATGCAGTTTCTTTCCTGTGTCTCTTACTCATGTCACACTCACCAGTCAAATAGAGAAACCTGCTTGATGCAGACAGGGAAAAACCCTGTCCCACATAATCATTCTCTAAGAATTAATGCATATGCTAAAACATCTCCTCTGCCACCTTCACAGACATGCAGAAGTCTCCTTTGTTGCACAGACTGAATTTGTGACTGTGACAGAAACCAGTGCTTCATTCCCAATGTCGGTAGCATGGAAATGCTTCAGACACAGCCATTAGCTCGCTCAGGAGCAACATGAGAACTTCTTCTACAGTCAGTTTTCACTATATGGCATTCACAGCCTCACAGGCAGCAAAGAAGGTGGCAAGACTCACCCCAATTTCATCTTCTATCTTCTGGGAAAGCTATGAGTAACAGCAGAGGCACTGCAGCTCCAACGGGTGGAACACTAAAATGGCTGAGCTGCACCACTCACCTCCCAGCATGACAGGGAGAAGCAAAGGGTCAGAGTGTGGCCCCGGTCTGGCAGCACAAGAGGGTCTGCAATACCCCTTACATTTCCAAAAAAAAAAAAAAAACAACCCAAAATACTGACCTAACCTGAATCACAGAGCAACTGGGTTATGGCAGGGAACAACAGCAAGTTTCCTGTCATCCTGGAGGGCTGCAGGCAGCTGGTGTGCCCCTGTCAGGTAGAAAAGCTGAAATTATGCCTTTAAATTCAGATCAAGCCAATGAGTGCTTAACAGTGTATTGGTCATGGTCCCAACAATTCTTGTTTCCTTCTCTTTCCCTGGTCTCAATTTTGCCAGTACATACCACAATAGAATCTAATTAATGCTCACTAATGAGCAGGAGACCAATTGTTAATCCAAAAGAATCTGGTTATGTGCAAGTAAGCAAAGAAGTTAATGTACCATAAACTGTGTTTTGTTCATTTATTTTGACAATTGTAGTTTGGTTTTAATTATGATACTTCCTAGCAGACTAGTTTGCCTGTCTATTTTGCAAGACTGAACTCACTCTCATGCTACTGTTTTCACCCAGTGCTACTTTTTTGTTGGAAAACATAAATCAGCCCAAAACCAAATGATGTAGCAAATGCTGCCTGCCCTCTGTCACTAGAAGTGATGAAAAAATAGTAAAAGGCGTCAAGAAACTTGCCTGATTGATGAGCCACATTTCCTGCTCCTGAACCTCCTTGTGGGGAAGGACCTATCAGCGGTACTGCATGGAGCTGGAGAAGTTTTCATTTCAGGCAGTCAGACTGACATCTTTTTACAGAACAGATCTGGCATCTACCTGTGTTGCTGATATTCTTTTCAAGCTGAAAATGTCCAGCTGGATTCAAAAGGACATCCCTTTCTGTGAACTAACACATTTCAACATTCTCCTCTGACTTAAGGTAGAGATTTTACCCGTTTAAGTTTTTATATACTTTAAGCTCACTCTCCATCAGTTTGAGTTTTCCTGTTATTGCCTGCGTTGCACCACTACTTAACTGTTGAACTGTCCAGAAGTGGCATAAGCCAGTAACACACACAACCATTTGTAAAAACACACAGGACTTTCCTTTGTAAGTGCAAAACAGGCTTCTTTCAACTGTCAAACATGTTTTTAGAGGATACTTAGTTTTGTCTTTTCTAACAACCAGTTAACTCTGTAATCATAAGCTTTTACAGGACAGTGTAAACCCAGACCCTTCTTGAATTCAAAGCACAAACCTTTGCTTCTTAGGTGAGATGTAGGTGGAAGCTTGCAGAGACCAATTAATAATGACAGATGTTATGTGCACTTTGCCAGGATTAGTTGCCAGGCAGCGGGTAACTATAGGGAAAACCCCAACTCCAGGACTTGGTTCCCATGCTAAGAAAAGATTGTGGTCCAGACACCGAAGCTACCAAACCAGCACATAATTTGGCACACGCAGCTTTGTTGGTTGGGTGAGATGTCAGTGCCAGATGAAAGAAGTCACTTCTAGAAAGCTGCCCTGTGACAGCCTCTCAGTCCAGTTCCTATGTGGCAGTCAAATACCAAAGCCAGCAGAAACTTCTCATTCCTAAAACAATGCCTATGAACAGCCAAAAAAGGGAAATGGGAATTCATGACCTCTGGATCCTCAGGTCAGAGCAAGCCCCACTAGCCCACAGTACAGTTGGCTTGCTTGTAGAAAGAAAAATATAAGGTGGCCCATCCAGTTTGTTAGGAAGCAACACATTCCCCCAAAGGGTTAAATACTTCCAACTGTTTTCTGCCACAGCCACCATTCAAATCTTGAAGACTTACACTATACCTGCATAAGGAGGTACATGACTGATGGAGAGAAACCCCGTCAGTGCAAGAGCTAAGAGATAAGGCAATTAAATCAAGTAGTAACTAGAAAAAGGGAGGTAGTTGGTAACACTCTCAGGCTGAAAGCAAGGTCAACTTCTATGAGCATTCAACTGGAAGACAGAAGAATGCAACTGGAAAATAGCTGGACAGTATTTTGCTTCTCAGATAGTTTTCAAATACAGAAATACAACAATTCGAACAAGTACTTAACAGCTCTCAGTAGTAAGATTAGTACAAACAACCTTCTCAGTTGCTACTTCCGGCTATCATGAAAGTTTTCAGAATTGCAGAAGAAACACTGCAGCCTGTATTGACTGGAAATCACAGAATCATAAAACGGCTTGAGTCAGAAGGAGCCTTAAAGCTCATCCAGTTCCAACCCCCTGACACAGGAAGGGACACCTTCCACTAAACCAGGTTGCTCAAAGCACCGTCCAACCTGGTTCATTAGGGTTTTAACATCATCGCCTATTCCAAGCAGAAAGGAAGTATTTGCTCTGTGTAACTGCTCTCCTTTTCTCCATAGGCCAAGTTCTTCCCTCTTCCAAATGGAGGGACTGTTTCCACTTGGCCCATCCATGGCTACATCCTTCTATCAGCAGCTGCCAGCTGCGTGTGCTAGGAAAGGACTGGTGCATCACTAACGCAGCAGTATGCTAGCTACCTGGCAGCTGTCACAGCAGATTATCCTCTTAATTCTCCTTTAAGCTCAAACAAGAAAAGCTCTATGATTTCCTTCCTGTACACTCCACTTTCCTTCCATGGATGTTTCCCTTCTGGACAGGGCTTCAGATTTCCAACACTCTGCTTGCTCTGATACCTGCTGCTTATACTACTCATTTCTGCAGCAGCATTTCCCAATGCTGTTCTGATCCTGGCCTGAGCCCCAGCTTTATGCTCTAAGGATACCCTCCTGCTGAAGAGTGCCAGTCCCACACGACAGCCCTGGCTTTCTTGTGCTACTGAGAAGGAGATACCTGACAGCTATTGCTGGTGTCTGGGCACCAGATTCCCAGAACCGCATAAAAGGCTCTTCCTACCTCAGGACTCACTGGTTTTTCAAGCAAAAAACCTACCTGCAGGCAATACAGAGTAATCCCCCCAGCCATACAGCAGCAATAAGATGAAGACTACCCATTAAGATAGCCTTCTGACAGACGTGTGTAGGGCAGTGGTCAGTAAGTTCCATTTGTCACTGTGACAGTGCAAAGGTGCACTGCACAGCCCTGGTGCCAGAAGTATCACTTTGCATTGTATGGCAGATCAGAATTACCCACATTCTTGTAGGTAACCAGAATATTGCTGCCTCCTGCTACCCAACCTTACACACATAACCCAACCATTTAAGAACCTGCAGCTCTAATCTACACTAGCATCCTACAACCACCAAACCAAAGATACATGCATTTCTCTTTAGCATGACAGCTTCATCACCCTTCCTAAGTCACTCATCTACAGAACCTCAACCTCTGCCTCCATGGAACCTGGCACAAAGCATAGACAACTTTTGTTTGTTTTCTTTTTTTCCTTCCAGTTTTGCTTACATAAACTCTCCTGTATTAAATAGGTCCAAGGCAACCCTCATCATAGTCTCCTTAGCCAAACTCAGAAAACCTTGCCTTAGTCGCAGTTTTGAAATCATGTCTTTGCTAGAGCTCCAGTCTCTTTTTTCCTGCCCCTGTGTATACCACATTCACCAGCTCTGATACAGTTTCTGGGGGTGTCAGTCATCACACAGGCACACTGGAGCAGGCTGAGGGTCTCACTAAGAAGCCTGCAGTGTCCTATAGCCCAGTATACAACTGAAATTTCACAAAATGAAGTGGCAAAATTCAAGTGCTGAAAGCCACAGGCACTGCTGTGGCAGCATATGACAAAGAATATTCCTCAGTCTTTGGAGGTGAAGGAGGGAGGCAAAATTTATACAATATCACTCTCTTCTCTCCATCCATTCTGTGAGGACTAGAATGGGCACTCATATTAGAAGTAAATTTTACTTTAAGACTGTCCTTAGCAGTTAATAAAACTACATCTGCCTGTCATCCCTACAGCCTGCCAGAAACACAAGCAAAGCTTCACCTCCACACTGCAACTGAGACACATGAACCCACCCCTGAGGGCAGGTCACCTTCCAGACTGCCTAGGCACAAATAAATACTTCTGGCCTCCAGAACAACAGATTACTTGAGCCTAGAGAGAAACGTGCTATTCACAATTTTTGTCACCAGAACTGGGAATACATTTGATCTGAGAGCCTCAGGCAAAGCCCTTCTCCTCTCTGCATCTCAGCTTCTCCACCCGTACAGCTTTGCAAAGTCTGACACACATGAGCAAAAGGCACTGCAGAAATGCAAAAAGTCACAGAATCATAGAATAGTTAGGGTTGGAAAGGACCTTAAGATCATCAAATTCCAAACCCCCTGCCATGGGCAGGGACACCTCACACTAAACCATGTCATCAGAGGCTCTGTCCAACCCAGCCTTGAACACTGCCAGGGATGGAGCATTCACAGCTTCCCTGGGCAACCCATTCCAGGGCCTCACCACTCTTACAGTAAAGAATTTCTTCCTTATACCCAATCTAAACTTCCCCTGTTTAAGTTTTAACCCATTACCCCTTGTCCTATCACTACAGTCCCTAATGAAGAGTCCCTCCCCAGCATCCTTATAGGCCCCATTCAGATACTGGAAGGCTGCTATGAGATCTCCACACAGCCACAGAGCTGAATGGCAAGACAGGGGCCAAACAGTCACTTCACTATCGCCTTAGATTTTCCAAATATGGTTATTTATTCATTCTCACAGTGTTTCAGGAGCACTGAGAAGCCTTAACTGTGATAAAGGTCCAATGGTTGCCAACTGAGTATTTTCTTTAATCGTATTTGATGTTGTTGTTAAAACAGTCTGCCAGCTTCTGGAGTCATTTGATTATATGAGTCTTACTTCAAAGCAAACAAGCAAGGGATACATTTTTATTTGTTTGTTTCAGTGTTTATAAGTGATATTTTCTTAGAATTTGCAGCGTGAAAGAAATTCACGGTACTTATGTCTGGATCTAATTCTCATGAAAATTGAACAAAACCAGGAAAACACCAGACACCCAAATCCTTCCCACCCCCAGTAATTAAGTTCCCATGAAGTGGAAAAAAAAAAAAACACACCACCTTCCTAGTCAGCCAACTTTGTTTAGGGTATATTTTATAAATCAGCTGCGTTCAGCTTAAATCAGCACAAGCAAACAGAGAAGTAGAAGCCTTTGACAACTATTCCAACACCTGAGAAATGACAGCCAGAAGCTAAAGCTGTATTTGTTGAGGGGGAAGTTGGGTTTGGGGTATTTTTTGATCAAGTTTTTGAAAGAAATTCAACCTGACTCATTATAAAGGCCACATGGAAGAATGGATGGGATGGGGATGAGACACACAAGCAGAGAAGGGCATTGCTCAGCTGAGGAAATCCAACACACACCAGTGTGCTGCAGTATAGACCCGAGGCTCCCAAACACAGGTAGATGCTAGTGCTCCAGCTTAAGCCAACAGAAACCTCAGGGGCTGTATAGCTTGTCAAACAGAGAGGGTACTATGTACACTGAGTCATACTGGTCATTCTTCCCCTCCTCTTCATGTATTCATGAGAGTAAAAGAAGAAAGAGACAAAAGTTAGCATCTAATCCTCAGAACAGTAAGGGAACAGCCAAATTTTAGCAAATTGCTATGTCCTACTGATGTCAGCTTTGGTAAAGAATGGAAGCATACATAACTGCAGAATCCTTGATAGGTGTGAGAAATCAGAATCCATCCACAAATTTATTGACATTAGCATAGTTCCAAAGATAGAACAAGATCCAGTTCAGATTCCTAAAAAT
The DNA here is from genome assembly GCF_034315485.1 of Pezoporus occidentalis. NCBI lineage: Eukaryota > Metazoa > Chordata > Aves > Psittaciformes > Psittacidae > Pezoporus > Pezoporus occidentalis. The sequence continues at coordinate 906,135 of NW_026915910.1, read as the reverse complement.
GTCTTAAGCTGCAGGACCACTCAGAAGTGCCACTGAGCTAAGTAAAAGGGAAACTCTGGTCCTCAAAACCACAAATGATAACCTGTACTAAAATAAGTAGAATAAATTGAGTCATTTCATCTTGGGGAGGGCAAGCTAGACTTAAGTATTTCAGTGAAATTCATATGGGTCCATTCTAAAGAGGTCATGGAAAGTCCTGAAACTACTGCCCGACAGACAGGGAAAGCAATACCAAAAAACCTCCAGTGTGCTAGCTTGAACAATAATGCAGTTTTCAAGTGCTACTATCAAATCAACAGTATTGCTTCCTTGCTCTCTGTGCTAGACACCCAAATCCAAGGGAAATACTGCAGACTCAAAAGAGGGCTCAGAGGACCGTAACAACAATATTTTGGATGTGGAGATGCTTATTTGAAGGCAGACTGAAGACTGAATAGCAGACTTATAGATGAAATAAAAATGTAAAATCATGACTAGCAGAGAGAAGTCATAACTTCAGTTTCTCTCCTCTCGGTCTCATAACAAAGGGGAATTCAATAAAAGCTACAAGTTACAGAACAGATAGAAATAAGATAGTCTCAAAACGTCTAACGAGACTGCAGAGCTTGAAGCAGGAAGCAGCTGACAAGGCCAAAAATACAAGAATCCCCCCCAAAGCAATCAGACACATTTACATGATTAAGAACATCAAGAGATTTAAGAGTCCATGATAAAAAAAAAAAAAGACTCTTAGTACAAGGTACTTAACTTCTGGAATAATCCTTGAAAGGTAGTGAGGGACAAAGATAATTACAACTGCTCAAATCAAAGCATCAATTCTCTTATTATAAATGACTGGCCACGGGAACTGCTGGAAGGAGGTACATGATTAGATGGACCAAACCTCTGGCAGCTCTGTGGTCAGCCTGTTTTTAGGCTGACATTCATCTGGATACAATACAATTAGCCCTTGAAAAAAAAAAGATGATTTATTTTTTTTCCCTGAAAAACACCAAATAAAATGAACATTCTTTAAAAAAAACAAAAAAAAAAAAAACAAAAAAAGCCATGGAGAGCACATGAACTTCAGACAAAGAAAACATTATCATATTGGCTACCACAAGATGAACCAGCTCTTCCTTCCCTAACATGTATCAGTTAACCACCTCAGCTTCTTGAGGGCACAAAAAATTGCAACACTAAAAAGCATCTTCAAAATACAACATCCAGTTCTCCAGAAGTAAAATTTGCTTGCCATTTCCTAAAATTACATTTTCTTTTAGCAGTCAAACCCTACCAAATTCCTACAATACTTATAATAACAATTAGTTAGTTACTAATAGTTAGTTAGTTACTAATAGTTAGTTAGTTACTTACTACTAGTTAGTTACTACCAGTACAGGAGAAGCTACTAACCAACCTGTGTAAAATGTCCTTGGGTAGGGCTTTTGTTGGTTTTTATTTACTTTATTTTAGGGGTTTTCTTATTAACTACACCAAATATCCAACCATGCAATCTGTTTCTATTTGTAATTGATAAAAAAGAAGTTAAGATGGGACATTAGGTAAAGGTTATTCACTGAGAGGGTGACTGGTCATTGGAACAGGCTCCCCAGGGAAGTCACAGCACCAAGCCTGTCAGAGTTCATGGAGCAAGTGGACATATGTCATATGGTTTATTTCAGGTAGCCCTGCAAGAAGCAGCGAGATGGACTTGGTGATCCTCATGGGTCCCTTCCAACGTGAGATACTCTATGACTCTAAATATGTTGATCATGTTTTTAACTTGCCTACTAGCAAAAGCCTCAGGTGCAGTAAACCCCAGGAGTACAACAGATGCACTGAAGTAACAATTCTTTCTAAGAGTTTTTTTTGTTGATTTTTAAAATACTAAGGACAGATTCAAAAAACAACCAGGCCATTTCCTAAAATCCTGACTGGATAAAGCCAACAGCCATATTGAGGCTTTCAGCAGCTGGGAAGGAGCTCTGAGTCTTCAAGGCAGGGGAGAGATTTGGCACCTTCCCACCAACCCATGCTGCCTCTGTTACGGCAGGACGTGGGTTGCAGACAAGCACTGATGGCCAACAACTCTGCCATTTATTTTTAGTCATCAATATTAAAAAGAACCAAAATGCCACCCATCCTGGACCAAGACAGGCCCCAGGACCTGCACTCTCATCATGAGAGGCCCCAGCTAGGGCCCCAGACTGCTTGAATCAGCTTCTTGGGAGTACGAGAGGATCACTCTCATTCAGGTCCCAGGGCTTGGGTTGATGGGGAGGTTGAACATGAGGCTGCAGTGCCCATCAAGCATTCCTTAGGTAGTCAGCCAAATGAGGCGACTGTCCGACCCTACACCGCATTGGTGCGCCCTCACCTCAAATACTGTGTGCAGTTTTAGGCACCTCAACATAAGGACATCAGACTATTGCAGTGCATCCAGAGGGGGACCTCGGAGCAGTGGCTGAGGTCACTTTGTTCAGCTTAGAGAATAAAAGGCTGAGAGGTGTCCTCATGGCAGTCTACAGATTCCTCAAAGGGAGCAGCATGGGTAGTTGCTGATTTCTTCTCTCCAGTGACCAGCAACAGCATGTGAGGAATTGGAATGAAGCTGCATCAGTTAAGATGGCACATTAGGAAAAGGTTCTTTACTGAGAGGGTTGTCAGTCTTCAGAACAGGCTCCCCAAGGAAGTGGTCACAGCCCCAAGCCCATTGGAGTTTAAGGAACATTTGGACAACCGTCTCAGTCATATGGTTTAGTTTTAGGTAGTCCTGTGAGAAACAGGGAGTTGGACTTGATGATCATTACAGCTCTCTTCCAACTGGAGTTTTCATATGGTTCTATCAATCTCCACATTACATCCTCCAGCAGTATAAAACACCTTCCAAGAGGAGACTTAAAGCCCACAGTTACAAGCAAGTGGAACACATTCTCTGTGAAGGAAGCACTGCAGCCCTGGTCCCAGCTGATTCAGCTAGGCTCTGCAAGCCTTTATTTCCATGAAACACTTAAATCCTATAAATCAACCTTCGTTCCCAGCAGGTGACACCAGTTAGCCCATTTCTGCTCCCTGTCGGTTTGCATCCCCTACAACGCCCTTCTCCAAGCACCCTCTGCTCTGGGGGAAGCTCACATTCTGCACCATCAGCAGCCTCTCCTGCTCCCAAGGAAAGCACTGGTCAGACAAAAATTTGGAAACAGCTGTTTTTGTGCTTACATCAAATTAAAACCACACGGATTTTTCTCCAGTCTGTTTCCTGAAAGTATCCAAGTTTCTCCCCTTTCCCAGGCACATACTGCCAACTCTGGTGGGCAGACTGCCCCAAGGTGCAAGAAGAGTAACAAAATAATGATTATTTTTTTTCCCCTTTATTATGGAATTCAGAAAGTGAAAGACAGCCTTTCTGTGATCAAAAGTATTTTTCAAGCAGGGTGGTCACCTGGCTCCAATGCAACTATTTCCCTTCCCGCCGCCCCCAGGGCCTTCTTGCTCCAGAGGTGCCTTAAATCAGTGTTCCAACACCAGACTGATCAAAGCAGCCAAGTTAACCAAAGGTGACAAGTAGCTGTTTTCAATATGAAAGGCTTCTGCTGAAGCACGTCAAAATACCAATTCAAAGACTGAATAATCAACATGTTTATAAGATTTCAATTTGGTACACGCTACTTCTGTCAAACAACACGGCTGGATACATGGTCCTCCTAACTGAGCAAATAAACCCCAGAACTTCGCCACAGACCTAAATGCCAAAATTAAAATATACTGAAATTAAGTATGTTTTTGCATATACTTTGGAAGACAATGAATTGTTTCTGATACAATAACTATAGTGCTAATAAGTTAGCACCAAGATACAAACAGCAGCCAGGTCAAATCCTTAAGTCACTCTGTAGGAAACCTAGATATGAGCTTGTTTTAGCTCAGAATTACACTGAGACCTCATATGGTCCTTGCTAATGAAATGAGAGGAAGCAGTAGTATCTATTCCCAGTGTAACAGCAGGGAAACCAGATTGCGAGGTTCTTCTGCTAATATGAGTTACTATAGTGTTGCGGGAGCTTTGCACTGCTGCAATAATTGCAGATTTAACAGGCTTTTTCATCCTTCTCACCTTCAAATCCTGTCTCCCTCAAAACAGCTTAGTGCTGCCATCTATTTTTTTTTTTTTTATCCTGACAGAGGAGTGCCTTTGGTTTTTTTTTTTCATCCTAACAAAGTTCTTAGCGGACAAACTCATCCACTACAACACTGGCTCACTTGAGCCTTTACAGTTTAGTCTCCACATTTATACTTAGTCTAGCTCATCACCACAGGCAAAATTAAAAGCAAAGGAAATAACTACAGGATCAGATCCAAAGCCCTTTTAATGTTAATTTATACTTGAGCCCTTAAGTATTAATTAAAAGGAAAAAAAACAAACAAAAAACCCAAAAAAACAACTCCCTCCACTCTTACCCATAACTTATATTTACAACCCCTGCAAGTATTAAGCTAGTAAACTCACAGAAGACAAGGTGGCAAAGACAAAGACAGAGGTCTTACCGAATCACCAGGTCAGTTCCGGAAAGCAAATCTATCTAGCTAGAAATGCTTTTCAAAGTTTCAGTCCTACAGGATTTATAAAGTTCTTTTACAAGTTGTTTATTTGCACAGACACTAACACTGCTGGGGGAAAAAGAAGTATTTCCTGGCTAAAGGATCTATCTGAATAAAGAGGGTGAAAATATTCAGGCATTTTACTAGGAGACTGCCTGCTGCTGATCAGACAGGAGCTAGCCTTGATAAATTCTCCATCTCATTTTCATTGCAAACATTGTTTTTAAGGTCTGAACAATTGTTTCCACACAGTTCCCCAACCACCATTTGTTGAGTGCACTTCATTCAGCGTGGAGTGGTGGAAGGTCTGTGCTTGCTCCACCCTAACAAGGTGCTGCCTTTTGACCCGAACAGTTTGGAGAACAAGAAAAAAAAATTCTACATTTCATCGTTACCATCCTCACGGCATCAGTTACTCTTAGCAAGCAACAGACATGCTCTGAATAATTTCCATCTTTATCCATATGGCCACAAATACAACATGGGGTTCTAACCACATGTCCCAGAACCTTACTTATGATGGGTATCCAAGTCTCTACTCAGATCATTCCCATTGTGTCCCATACACATGCACAGAGGGTCCTGCACAGAGAGAAAGGCTTTTACCACTGCTCTGTGTACATGTCACAACACTAGCTGTTCAGATCCCTGCCCAGGTCTGTAGTTTAGTCTCAGATGACCCCAGGCCTCTGCTGAGGCTGCAAAACAAGTCGTGGGGGCTCTGGTGAAGTGAATATTTGTCCACAGGGAACCAAAGGGAATTAATCACATTATGTGTGCTGTACCAGGCTGAGGAAGGTCACACATCTAAACTGGGGCAGCCCAACCTTCAGCCAAGATGTCAGCTTTACAAGGAAGCATTCTGAAAAGGGACAAGAGAAGGTATTTTGAGAAGTGTGTTGGGTTTTTTCCTTCCTGCAGAGGCTTTATTTCGTAACGGAAGACAGATGAAAGAAAAGACAAAACAAAACCAAAATACAGTTTTAAAAATAAAAATTCATTTCCTAGCTGTCACTCTTGGATTTTGCATATCACGCCTCAGCATTAACTGCTGCCAAACGCAAGACGTCAGGTCCATCTGGCAGATGTATGCTTCCCTGGCTGCCAAGTGTTTCCTTAAGATCCAGGGGCTTCAATATTAAGTATATTTGCAAATTCCTGCCTCCTAAATGAGCAAGGCTCCTGAACATCAGCCTCTGCTTTTGAGTGCCCGAGAAAGGGGGGGAACAGAAGTACACTGTAGTCATGCAGAGTATCTGCTGCACTTGCTTTGTAGGGAGACCAGTTTCCTGGTAACTGATGGCTATACCAGCTGTGGGAGAGCTTTAAAGAATTCCTTTTCCTCAGATTATCCCTGAGTAAAAATAGAAAGTATTTAGAAAGCAGAGGGGAAACCCAACCATTCAAGCTGACATCATTACTTATTTACATATAAATACAGCCAGGAAATAAGCATATGTATTTATACATAAACAAAAAAGCTATCTGCACAATGTTTCATATACTGCTTTACCATCCAATATTTACTACTTTATTCATGACTTAAGAAAAAACTTTCTCCCCAAGAAATTGGTGATAAAATGCCCTCTGGTGGGCGTGACTGTGGACCTCTACAGCAACAGCCACCTCCTAAATAGTTCAGAGCCTTCAATATATTCTTGGGATTACTATTTTTTATGGAGTGAGACAAAGAACATACTTGCTTTCCAGAAGAAAGAGATATACCCTGACTAGCAAGCCTATGCTTGCTGCTAAGTCTCTCTGCATTACAACATGAGCTAGAAGCTAAAAACAAAACTATTAAAGCATTCTGTGATTCCTAAAATTATTTTAATGTTAATTTTACCTCTTCAGGATGCTTTTTCCTCATGAAAAAAAAAAAAGGCAATTAAGAGAAACAGAAAAGGGCAGTGATATTACATGCTGCTCAGCATAACAGAAACTTTGTAGACTAAAACAGAGAAAGGGGTGAACAGCAGCAGCATTTTCAGAGGTTATGAATAATTTCTGTAGTGAAATTAGAGCACAAAGCACACCTAGGAAGGATGCCCTAACTGTACAGTCAAAAAACAGCCCTTGTCTGGTGAGTGTTTATCGCCTAAGCAGAAAAAGCAAGGATGAAAGAAACCCCTCCAAAATAAACTGAAGTTAACACTGCATGTTCCATTCCTATGATGCTCAAAAATTGTGGGTGGTGCTTTACCATTAATCTGAAATGAGATAAAAGTAAAAATAAAGAGAACTGAAGGCTTAAGATACAGTAAGAAAAAAGGTAATTCAGCAACTTGGGGGCAGAGTGCATGTGCATTTACTTTGAGAAAATATATATTATATATGTATGTAGGCAAAACAGACGGATTTGACAACACAAACTGGAAGAGTAGGGCCACTGGCAGATCAGACAATGCAAACCCACCCCTAACGCAGCCAAAAGCAGTTGCAGTTACACATGGAGCTGAAGTTGGCCCCACAATTTCTAGGTTTTTTTTTCTTTTTTTTTTGGTGGGAAGAGGAAGGGGGAGAAAGAAGGGGTGGTGGTGAAGCAGAACTTCAGAGTCACACCTAAATAAAGCTAAGCAGAATAAAAACACATCACAGAAAGGAAAAATGTAAAAACTACACTGCTTTTCCAAGTTCTTTTGGAAGCCTCTGTGCTTCCATTTTATACAGGATATGGCACTTTCCCTGTTTATCCAGCTTGGTTAGAAATTTGTTTTCAGCTTCCACAGTACAGTTTGCAGTTAATTGTTAATTTATGGTAAGAATATTTGCAAGTTTGATCTCTATATGGAATATGAAGCCTTCCGTCTTCTTAAAGATGTTTCTGGGCAGCAAAACTTTGCTTATGAAGTTGTTCTTGGGTATAAACACTCATCCTCTCCTTTTGTACCCTCAAATAAAACCAAAGCTGTAAAACAAAAAAAAAAACAAAACAAAACAACAACAAAAAAATCTTTTATTTGAAATCTGCACTTTATATAAAGTAAAGCACCCCTGCTCTTTATAGAGCTCCGTCCCTCTCTAGTGGCAGCCAGGTCACATACCAATTGGTAAGCCAGCTGCAGGCTTGGCTAGCACGTTTTTTAGCTCAAAGATCAGAAACTCTTAGTTTCTGATTCAAAGATCCCCTGTTTATTCCCCTCTGCCAACAGCCCACCCAGAGATTCAGAGTTACATTTACCATTTCATCTGAGGACAGAGGTGAAGGGTTTTACAGAGCAATGTCGTCACTTGGTATTGTATTGTATAAACTCTACCACCCCTTCACAATCATCACTCTTGCACACACTTCTGGTGTGTTGATTGCAGCTACAGGGAAATACACTTCGGTTATCAGACACAGCAAGCCAAGACTAAGCAGTTTATTTGTGCATGTAACAGTTACAACATAATGCCCATGCTCTGAAGTTTTTGCCTAAGAGTAACAGATTAACCACGTGAAACCAGTGCTGACATTTCTTGGATACTATCCTGAAGGCTAGTCTTTTCTCAAAAGCAGCTTTGCAGTTAGAATCACGATTACAAGTATAAGTTACACTCCTGTTTCTGACACCTTAAATACATAAAATATTTCTAACAAAAATAAAATTCATGCTACTATGCCTGGCAAGCATGGAGGAAAAAAACAAAAAACAAAGCACTTGGGTTTTACTGTTTGGTTTTTGGTGGTTATTTTGGGATTTGGTGGTTTTTTTTTCTTTTTTTTTTTTTGTGTGTGTTTTTGTGTGCTTTTTGGTTGGAGGGGGAGTAAAGGTGGGGTACAGGAGCACGTGCATCTTTCAGTTTTCCAATCAAGAAAATAGCCCAAGGCTGTACAGTTTTGATTGTTAAAAAATGATCTTCATATATAAAAATAAGGGGGTGGTATTATATGGTTTTAGACAAAAGATACCTTGTTAGCAAACATGGAAGTAGCTAGGAAGCTGCTGAATGTCCAGCTGGAGACCAGTAACGAGTGGTGTCCCTCGGGGATCAGTGCTGGGACCGGTCTTGCTCAACATCTCTGTTGGTGACACAGACAGTGGGATTGAGTGCGCCCTCAGCAAGTTTGCCGATGACACAAAGCTGTGTGGTTCGGTTGATACGCTGGAGGGAAGGAATGCCATCCAGAGGGACCTTGACACACTTGTGAGGTGGGCTGATGCCAACCTCATGAAGTTTAACCATGCCAAGTGCAAGGTCCTACACCTGGGTCGGAGCAATCCCAGGCACAGCTACAGGATGGGGAGAGAAGAGATTCAGAGCAGCCCTGTGGAGAAGGACTTGGGGGTGTCGGTCAATGAGAAATGAACATGAGCCAGCTTCAGTGTGCGCTCACAGCCCAGAAAGCCAACCGTACCCTTGTCTGTATCAAAAGGAGCGTGACCAGCAGGTCGAAGGAGATGATCCAGCCCCTCTACTCTGCTCTCATGAGACCTCACCTGGAGTATTGTGTGCAGTTCTGGTGTCCTCAACATACAAAGGACATGGAACTGTTGGAACAAGTCCAGAGAAGGGCCACGAGGATGATAAGGGAGCTGGAGCACTTCCTGTATGAAGACAGGCTGAGGAAGTTGGGGCTGTTCAGCCTGGAGAAGAGAAGGCTGCGTGGAGACCTTATAGCAGCCTTCCAGTATCTGAAGGGGGCTACAGGGATGCTGGAGAGGGACTCTTCATTAGAGACTGTAGCGATAGGACAAGGGGTAATGGGTTAAAACTTCAACAGGGGAAGTTTAGATTGGATATAAGGAGAAAGTTCTTTACTGCAAGGGTGGTGAGGCACTGGAATGGGTTGCCCAGGGAAGTTGCGAATACTCCATCCCTGGCAGTGCTCAACATCAGGTTGGACAGAACCTTGGCTGACATGGCTTAGTGTGAGTTGTCTCTGCCCATGGCAAAGGGGCTGGAACTAGATGATCTCAAGATCCTTTCCAACCCTATCTATTCTATGATTCTATAGTATAATTCAAGAGGTAACAGGACTACTCAAAACTGAGAACTGGTATGTTCTAATTTTATAAGATAAAATGTAGACAGGGGAAGACTTACAATCTGTCTTATGCAATATCATTTCAGTAAGTACCTTGAGGGAATCTGAGCCTGTTCATGTTTTCCTAAAGATGAATAACTGCATGATTAACAGTACAGCCTGGATATAGAAGGAAGGAAATGGTTAACCAGGACTTCCACTCAGATGACATGCAGCAAAAGTTCTACCAGCCCACTGGCTTCTCCAGATGAAAAGTACAGAGGTACCTACTGCCCTGATTAACCGTCACCTCAAGCAATAGATGCCTGGGCTCAAGTTGCACCTGTATCATTGCCATAATTTGAGTTCAAGCCTCTCAACCTGACCCAGGTGGGTGTCACTCTTGATCTCCACCCCAGACCACCTTAACTCTGCCACCAGAGCATTGCAGCTGCATGAATTCCTTCGAATAAAGAAGGCAGCAGAGGGCTTGGGGTTTTGTTTTGTTTTACTTGCATTATTCTTGAAATACAATACTTCAGTAACTTAGCTGTTGCAACCACAAGATTTGTCTAAAAACAGTTTTTAAGAAGGTTTGAAGGATGCTGCTGTGAACTGCTCAAGTGTGATACTGAAACAGTGAGTTTAAGAAAAACTCATTGCAATTTCATCCCCTCCATGCACACACAACTGGGCTTTCAAAATTTCTATCCAAGACGGAGGAAAACCAAACAAAACATAAGGAGTACTGCGGCAGCAAGTGAAACACAATTCTCCTCTCCATCTGCAGCTGCATTTGTGTATCTGAGTACCACTTTTAAAGTCAGTCCTGTATTTTAGAGACTTCAGGCAAGCCTTCTTGTTTCCTTAATTCCTATACCATTTCTATACTCTATTTTTTCCTCCTATAAATAACAACTCAAATATCAGCCACAACTTCCCATTGCCATTTAGTTCACAGAGAAATAAGGTTGTGACGTTGCAGAACTATAACTGCCCAAGAGTTTAATCATAAAATTACACAGTTCTTGTCCAAAAAGAAAAATGTGCTAGAAAATAGGCTTTACTTTGGGGATTTTTATAATCTTAAAGAACAGGCAGAACATTTATCTAGTGTTTTCAGGGTACCAAATGTTGCTTCATTTAACTCCACAGATCTGGGCCAAGGACAAATTTGGCCCATTTTATACAATATAAAACTGTGAGAGAAAAGAAGGAAAAAAACAAAAAAGGGATTGAAGCACCTGGACCACACAAACTAGAGAGTGCAAAATATGTCCACTCCTCAACCCCTTCTTTGCAGCTGCTGTCATCTACTGAGATTTGCAGACTCTTTCTTTGACCTCAAGACCTTCACAGTTGAATTTCACAAGTGATTCATTCCTCAGGGTACAGAAGCACTGTGCAACATCAGATTCATACTGGAATATATCTGCTCCACAGATGGTGTTAACTAGATCAGGATTTGGTCCACAGTTCAGCTGCTCGTGACAATTCACACATCCAAGATCAACTGAGAGGTTCCCCAGAGGATCCCACAGAACCACATCCCTCACATTCCTTGCTCATATATGCTATAGGCAGCTTTTAATCAAATCTCATTACATTTGCTTGCAGTTTCAAGGCTCAGACTTCAAAAAACAAGAGGATGGGTTTTACTTTCAGACTTGTACAAACACCATAGGAAATGAAGGGTTGGCACAGCCAGCCAAAAATCTCAACTTCCAAATTTGAGATTGGGCATTCAATCCAGCCCACAGAAAATCCAGACTAGCATAAGTGTAAATGAGGCAAGACTTAACTCAAAGATCAAATCCAACTTTCATCTCTGTCTATGCAACATTGATTTCTGATAACTACACATGTGTAACCAAGAGCAACATTTGATCTGAAGCCTCATACCTTGATGTCCAGCTATTATAAAACAGAAGCAAAAACGTAGCTACAAGCATTTGACCGATGTTGCCTGCAAGCAGATCATTGCAGCAGGCTGTACCAGCAATTCACATTCACAAAACTAAGATAGGGCATGGCAAACCTTGCTCCTAGAAGTAATTGCCCAAATATTTGGGGTGTTCTTATGAATAAAAAAAAGAAAAGAATGTATATATGACATGGTGGAAAGGCAACACAAAACCATGGACCAAGAAACAAGCTACTACATGTAAATACATGCAAGCTTCTCCCAGGTTAATTCACTTCTTAATGGCATATTGATTGGTATGCTCAATGTTTAGAAATGTGAAACAATGTGGGGAGAGAAGGAAGCGAAGACACACTCAGAGTGCATTTTGTTTAAATAGTATCTATTTTCCTTATAGGATCAGCCAAAAATAGCACAACAAAGAGGGCAATGCAGTATATTTAACATTTTGCCTTGTTTTTTTATTAAAAAAAAATAAAAAAATATTCAGATGACCTGGAAGTGTTAACCACACACTTCTTTCCACCGTTCTTATAAGAAACTGAAGTACAACATTTTTTCATAGCCCCTCACCACACTACATCCTTAGTATACCTGTTATTTCTCTGCTCCAAATAGGATAAACTACAGAGCATCTGTAGTAGTAGCCAGGCTTTTCAGATGTAATCTATTGAGCTGTTTGTGAAACCCACTGTCCAGGGGGAAAGCAGAGCAGTCCAGTCATGATGGAGAACATCTGGACAAGCTTTGTTGCATCTACTCCTCTCCCCAAGGGAGAGGGAATAACAAGGAAAGAAGTTGTATCCGTGAAGCAGCTACTTATACAAACCTCCTATCTCTTAGTGAGAACCCTTACAGTTTAACCAGTGTCATATTATCAAGCAGCCCATTATTCCTACCTATTCCAGGGACTACAATTTTGGAGAAAAGAGGTTATTCTTTTTATTTCTGTCATTCACAGAGTTCTTCTGAGATACATCTTACAGCCTTCAACACATTTTACTAGAACAAGACATTCAAAATGGCAGAAAGGAAAAAAACCCAAACCAGAAGAACCAGCTTCCATTGTCATCAGAGCTCCTAGCAACAACAGCATCATGCACAACAGCTCCACTGACCCACCCTGCTACCAATATATTGAGGATACACTTAACACAAGCACCATCAAGGAGCTGTTTCATAGCATACAAGTTGATACAGTTCGTAACTGATACAGTTGAATCAGTTTATACATTTTACATACATATGTCTTTTTATGCTCTACCTCTCCTTCCAAACCAAAAAAAATTTCATACAGAATTAGCAACTGTATTGCCCCCCTGCCCCTTCCCATAGTTTATGGATGGCGTAAACTAGTAAGCTCAAATTACTAGCTCAAAAAAGATACTGCCTAAATTTAGTTATTCTGCAGCACTTCGTATGTTTTCAAAAGCATTTTCTAGACTTTTATAAGCCCAAAAACATTTTGCAATATGAAGTGTTCCAATTTGGCATTGTTCCACTCTTGGCAAGCAAGAGACAATAAAAATCAAGAGAAAGTTAAAAACTAAGTTTTTGAAGTATACAATATGTTAGGAATCATTGAATGAATTCAGGTGTCGAACAAGCTACAAGTCAATCAAAATTCATAGTACATATGTATTTCAAAGTACAGATAAACACAGCTGCATCCACTTTAAAGTTGCTCCCCATTATGTTATTATTACAATGGACTTCCTGAACTCTTCTACCTCCCTTTTTTAATCCAGAGTTTACCTGTGGCTGAAAAAGCTAACAGCATTTAAATTCTTCTCCCTCTAATTAAGGGAAACAGCATCTTTAAGCCTCAGTCTGAGGAGATAAACTTTCTTTGCATGGTTACAGCATGCTACGATCTGTGCTAGCATTGCTTCTGCAGACCAAAAAAACTCAAAAATCCTACAACAAGGTCTGATAAAGCACCTCTCAGAGTAGAATTATCTGATTTAATTATTAATTACTCATCAGCATGTACTTTAAGAAGTGTCTAAAGCAAAAGCTCTTAAATAACACTTTAAAATCCAGTATTTCTACTGTCTGTACCATCACACAGATCAGTTTTGGGGTTGATTTTTTGTTGGTTTTGCTTGTGGTTTTTTGTTTTGCTGGTTTGGTTGTGTTTTTTTTTTTTTAAAAAGTGAAGACTGACCATAAGTCTCTCTCAAGAATATCAAGAGATTGAATAAAGTCCAGCTTAACAAATGAGGTATGCCTTGAGTTTGAGACATATACAAGACACCATTTTTACCTCAAATACCTCTGTATGAACTTCAAGGATTCTTCACAGCATCTCTTAACTACACTGACAGCCCAAAATCCATTCCTACTGCATAAGCGTCTAACAGGTTTCTGTTAACAGCAATGGTGCAGAGGAATTGCATCAGTGGCAGATTTTCTTGCCAACTGCTGCACTGAAAGTGTTCCAAAATATACCCCTAGAAATAATCTGGTTTTCTCAAATTGCATACTACCTGTATTTATGTAGAGTTTAGTCCTACAACTGGAAGCAAACCCAAGAACTGTACATTCATATCTTCCAGTAAGCTATACCAAACCTGAACCAGAGTCTTAGCACTTAATATCACATGTCATACAGCATATTGTAATGGATGGCAGGGAATTAAAAACAAAAGAACGAACCACAAAACACTAGAAAAGAAATGCTGAATTAATTTTAAATTAAGTCTGTCTTTCTGTAGTTCAAGCAGACCGCTTCAGTGCAAATCAGCACTACAAGTTACCTGAAGATTAAGACCACCAAAAACCTGTGTGTTCTTCTAATGTTAATGCCAATTATGGCAAAAACCCAGGTTGAGGATATTTGAAAACATATGTCTAGGCAGCACAGACAAAAAAAAAAATGCAGCACAAAAATTAAAGAGAATTGTTCCATGCTCCGTTATTCTAATCCTCGACATAATATTATTTATTGAAGAGTGTGACTACGAACTCAAGTTACTGTCATTTATCAGATGGTCAAGACAGCACAAAGGTAACCAGCCACATACAACAGGGCCAGGAAGGCTTCTCGGGGCATCTCTTGTACCACGTCTGCTCAGTTCTGGTTTAACCACAACAGGTAAACAGCACGTTCACAACCTGTGAAGTGCATTGACTTTTAAGAATCTGACAGAAAGGCGTTCCCATAAGAGATTTCTAATCTATTTCCTTTTAATCTCTTTCTTTATAGCTGAGGAACAATTCTTTGTACTTCTGGTAACAAAGGAAAACCAGAAGTGACAGAAGGATGTCAAAGCTGTTTACGTTTCATATGGCCTCGCGCGCAGAGTTGCTGTCGGCAGCTAATTTCTTGAGAAGACAGTCTTCAACCTTTGCACAGGAGCTCCATCCACGTATGAGTAACTTCAGAAAGAGTTAGCTGCATAGTAGAAGGATGCTAAAACCCCTCCCCATACTGAGTAACCTGACAAAAACCCAAAGTCAAATTAAAAAAAAAAAGTGACAAAGGGTTAATACAATAATTAAAGTACCTGCAAGTATATTTAAGGCAATGTTACCCGATTTGTATGTTTATGGTCTTAAAGACATAGGTATTTATACAGTATTTATTCTGTAGAGAGACAAGTATATTAATAAGGTGAATACATACACAAATAAATCACAGACTTTAATGATACTGTGTTATATTTAAGGCTACTGAATCAGCACACTCTGAGGCCAAATACTGAAAAATGGAAGAGACAGAGAGAAAAAAAGCTGAAGGACCAAGTCAGCCACTAATTCATGCTGAGATTTTTAGCTGGCTAAAAGCCCTCATTACGGCACAAAGAATTAATGATCTGAAAACGATCTAGACCTCCATGGTGCACTATGAAGTTGACGCTCTACAAACAGAGCAGCTGCAAGATAAGGCCCGCAGGTATTTGTGCTCCCTAGGTCTGTGGTTTATGGCAGCAAGTCCAACAGCATCAGTGTAGGCAGTGGACAAGCCACTGCAAGAACCTGAGTAATGCTATACTCAACCTAAAGAAGGGATGCTAAAAAATTATTAAACAGACCCCAACATATCAGTTTTAAGATTAAAAAACTAAATCCCACAACAAGGATATAATGGAAGGGACTGGGGTTGACCAAGAAAGGACAGACTGGAATTTCTTTCTCCATTTTCAGATTCAGGAGTACCTCCTTCCCCATAAAGCTGTGCAGCAGTGGAAACTCACACATAGAGGCTGTACACAGAGAAGAAAGGAAAAAACATTAGTAACTTCCTATCCCGCTTTATTTTTTTTGTTGTTGCTGTTCTTCAGAAGATCTGGGTCCATTGGTTCTCTGAACTAAATTCAAAGGCCAGTAAAACAAGCCTGAATTGCAGATGGGCATGCAGAAACAGAACAGCATTCGGATAAGCATCAACAACTACAAATACTTAAGGCCTAATGCAGAGCTGGTGGCCACTAGTGTAGTGCTGAACTGGAGCCACTCCAAAGAAAACACTGGATCGGAACCTGGGATAGGGACACATGGGAGTGAAGCAATATCGCTAGCGAGATGAGCACAGCAAACCTGGGGACAATGAATTCTCCTCACAAACAAGAACTCAAAGTGATAGCACCAGATACAGTGCACAGTAAACCCAAAAATCATGTTTAATTTCCAGATGCATGTCTTCCTCTCCCTTCATTAAGAGGATTTCTAGTCAACATGATATACTTTTTATTATTGTTCGAAGAAAAGGAACAGCAGCCCTGGCAGCACGCTAATCTAGAAGAGGAGGCAAAACAGAGGTGGTTACTGTTTCCCTCAAGATTTCTGCTTTGGAAAAAACAAATGAACAAGAAAGGGATTGCTCCTACACACTACCACTTTTTGTTTCATTTCAGCAAGACTTCGACAAAAATCTAATTCACTGCGCCTTGTATCCAATATATTGGGTACCTTAAGTATGAACGCCACTCATTAGAAATGTAATTAAAAAGTGACAAAACTAGATTCCCCCTCCCCAGCATGCAGATGAAAACCAGTAACCCTGCCTCTATTTGTAACCATGACAACTATAGAATATTTTATTTCAGTAATATAATTCACACTGAACATTTGCTCATAGGTTTTGTTGTTAAGGGAAAGGTTGACACACTATGCATGCATTTCATAAGCTACCGGAGACAACAAATACAGGAAAGTCAGGCAGTTTTCCAGACCAAGAACCCAGTATGTATTTCAGAGTTCATTTAAGAACTCTACAGGACACTAAACAAACATGAACAAAAAAAAATCATCCAAATTAAGTGCTACTGGTCCTTACCTGCGAGACAATTACATGGTACGACTGGATGTTTTTTAACTTTTCAATAAAATCACAGTGATAATTCTGTATTTTAGGAGGTATTAACTCAAACCCCAAACTTTAATTTTCAATTAAAATATGATAGGCGATACTCAGTTTATATTAGGAAATATCAAAATGGATGTAACAGAAAAAGATATCTATATGATACAGGGCAATGAAAGACACAGTTTACATATGCTGGCTGAGTCTTACCCTGGATGGGTCACTAAATTATTTGCATAGCTCCCATATTTCATCTTAAATTGAAGACAACTTCCATAAATACACACAATGAGGACAGGTTATAAGAACACACACAATACCCAACAACCACCCTGCACATTATTCAGAAAAGATTAAACAACCTCCTAAAACTAAAGTTTGACGCAGACAAATGTCAGTGTAAAATATGGCTGTACTTTATTTTTCTCCACATTGAAAAAGAAAGAAGAAAATAAAGCCATTAACAGTTTAAACCAAAATACAACAATAATATAAAGAAGCGACTCACTGCTGCTTTGTTTCGGATTAAAAAAAAACCAAAAAAAACACACACGCTAGAAAGAAGAGCTTGCTGCAATACTATTCCTTCTCTCACACAGATCATCTCACCTATCAAGGAAGATTTAAAGTTTCAGCAGATTGCTAATTATAAGAGACAGGAATACTGTTATCTGCAGTCACCTTAAAGCTACAGTAGTTTGGTTTTTAAGTACCTCAAAATTGCCCTCAAAAGGATAGCCTGACAAATGTGCTTAAATCAGTGCCAGAGACTCACACATGCCTACACGTACACACATACACACTTGCTCAGTTGTTTTAAAGGATACCAGGATAAAGAAAGTTTCTTCATTTATCAGAAATGTGCTCTAAAACCTTCCGTTCAACAAAAAACCTGCAGCAACCATGCGCGGCTTTTTCCTTCACTGATGGAAAAGTGATTAAATCCCCCTTAATCTAGTTATCAGAACACTATTTTTTTCCTAAACAGTTTTCACATAAAATAAACAAAAGCTAAGCAACCTACTTTGTGACCAGGGCTCTGTAATTTTTGGCGGCGGGAGGAGATAAATCCATCTCCAGTGCTCTAGGAACATTTTTAGTTAAGAAAATGAAACCAGAGGAGTAAAAATTAAAATAATCCCAGAGACTATGAGCACACACTATTTACGAAGTGCATGAAAAACACCACCATCCATCCCCATAACTCCCTTCCTCCAGAGCTTTCTTCACCCTCCAGGGAGGCAAAGGAACATGAACCCAAAATCCCAGGGAGCACAAGCCTGTATCCTCTCACGACAAGAACAGCTAGTCACATCCACGCAATGTCAAAATAAAAACAAAGTAGCTTTTCCCTCCCATCTTAAGCAAGACCTACTGAAAACAGGTACCCAGGGGATGCGCCTCTGTGCGCCAGACAGCACTTCGGCTCAAACGTAAGTTAAAAGCAAACAACCCCCAAATATAAAAAAAAAGCATCAATAGGAAAGCCGAACAGCAGCCAAACAAAACCTCTCACCAGCGACGAAATGTCACACGGCGTGGCGAGACACTCCGTGGGCAACGCGTACAAAGTGATTAAAAAATGCCCACAACAGATACATTTAAGCAGCATTGTGCTGAGAAGTTCCTCGTACACATCACGCGTGGGAAGGAGGGAAAACGACGGGGGAATGGAAACGTACTGCGGGACCCGACGGAAGGATTTGGGAAAGGAGGGAAGGAGGGAGACAGGCAGGCTGTCTGCCGGGGTGCGCCCGAGCCATTCCCAGGCAGTTTCGGGGACGGCTGCGGGTACGGGCCAGCGGGTGGGAAGGGGCGATCCGCCGGAACAGCGGCCCCAAGGAGGGGTGGGGAGTCCAGGGGGACACAGCCGTCCGCCGGGGCTCGGGAAGGCGAGCGGGGGAAGGTGGCGAGGTGCGCGGCCGACCCCGCTCCCCGCCGCAGCTCGGGCGAGCGACTGAAGTTGGGGGTGAGCGACGGGGTTGAGGACCCCCACGCCAAGGTGGAAAAAAATCCTGGCAAAAGGATAAAATCACCGCAACAACATTACGATCCCCCGCGGGCTCCCCGCGCAGCAGCCCCCCGGCGGCGGGAGGCACGCAGGAAGTTTTTAATGCGGGCAGCGAGCGCAGGCGCAGGGCAGCCGCCAGCCCGGCGATGCCCGGCACGGCACGGCACGGCACCGCACAGCACTGCTGCCGGCGGCGCGGAGCTCCGCGGGCGCGCAATCGCCGCGCCGCTTACCTCCCTCCGCGGGGGCGCAGGCGGCCCTGGGCCAGCAGCGCGGGTACGCGGCCGCGTCCTCAGGCTGCAGGAGGATGCGCGGCGGCGGCGGGAGGCGGCGGCTTGTGCATTGCAGCCTCCGCCGCTAACGCAGAGCCCCCCGCGACTGCGGGCGCCGGGAGCCGTGCTGGAGGCCGGGCAGGGAGGCACGGCGCGGCGGCGAGGGCTGCTGCGGAGCCGTGACCATGCTCCCGTCTGGCCGCCTTCCCCTCACCTACTGCCCGCTTTAGCCGGGGAGGGAGGCGGCCTGGATGCCGGGGCGAGGGGCGGGCCGGGCCAATCACCGTGGCGGCGGGAGGCGGTGGAGCCCGGCCCGGCCCGCCCCGCACGCCGCACTGCCCCGCCCCGCGGGAGGCTGCCCCGGCTCTGGCCCCGCTGACGGCCGGGCCCTGGAGGGTTTCACCCCGCGCGGTGCAGGTGCGGTGCGGTGCGGAGCTCCCGCCTCGCGGCCCGCAACGTAGAGCTGTGCACCGAGCGCTCCCCCGCGGTACGCGGCGGGGACGTGCCGGGGCAGAACGCGGCTGCGGAAAGGTCACCGGTCTCCCGACTGCCTTCAAAAGTAGCGGGTAGTTGGAAAGAAGTATTACCCCGTTTTATTAAATCATCCCTCTCCCGGGGCGTGATCTAAAGCCTCCTGAAGTCGGCAAGAGTGTTTGAATAGGTCGGTGCGGTTCTCTCCTGGCACTGCTCTGATTTTGTTCTTATTTTTTTTTTTTTTTAATATCCGTCGTGCTTGGAGTCACCACAGATTTTACGCGTGGAAATCTGCATCTGTCTCTTTACCCTGTGTAATCTTGTATCCTCATGTGCTGCTTTGTAGAGATCCTTCTGATGTGCACACAAAGCTGCATATGCCATAGTTTTAAACATAGAACACTGTGTCTTTTGTATTTCCTGTAAGCATAAAAATAAGCTTAATCACATTCTTTTCTCCTTACTTTGCCAGTTAAAAATGCATCGTGGAGGAATATACGCTGTAACGTGTGCAAGTGAGGCAGTTGTGCCAAACGACAGCTGAGCAAAGCGAAGGGAGAGAGGGGAGTGCACAACCCGCAGGAACAGGCAAATCCATGTTTTCATTGAAAAAGGGACACACGCTGCCCAATGCCTGCAAGGAAGCATGGTGCAGTGTTAAAAGGGCAATTTCATTTTTTTTTTCCCTTCCCAACCTCACTAAAAATGAAAATACATTATTGCAGTGGACTAAAACATTTCTAAACCCAGCCATCATCATTAATATTAGAACGCTTTTAGCAGAATATGGCCTCACTCTGCAAGGGGAAGGCTCCATACAGTTTTGCCATTAATATATCGTGGATTAACACTGGAAACCTCCAGTCCTGCACATTGCAGTGGAGTGTGAGGGTCAGAAGTTCAGAACAGTTTAAATATGAATTATTTAGCAAGCGAGCACACGACACACTCTTCCCATTTCCACCCAGCTTTTGTTTTGGGGTTTCTTTTGGTTTTTTTTTTTTTCCCTTGAGTTTTCTCCCTTTTTAAACATGAGAGCCCTGTTCAGTGTTATTTGCCCTGGTGCGGTGTTATTTGCCCAGCATATATAGTTGACCCAGAATCCGACGA
Source organism: Pezoporus occidentalis (assembly GCF_034315485.1). Classification (NCBI taxonomy): domain Eukaryota; kingdom Metazoa; phylum Chordata; class Aves; order Psittaciformes; family Psittacidae; genus Pezoporus; species Pezoporus occidentalis. The sequence goes on along the minus strand of NW_026915910.1, from coordinate 885,507 downwards.
AGCCGATGAGAAGAAGTCTCAATGGGACTGTTGACCTAACAAGTAGCATGTCAGTCTCCCGGTGGCATTTGAATGTTCTCGCAGCGAATGCTCCGAGACAGGAGAGAGCATAAAGCGGAGATTCTTTGGAATCCTTAATTAGACACAGTGATTTTGGAGTACTGGCTTCTGCCGCCATCCTCTAGTGCCTAGTACTTTGTTTTGTGACCTTGAGGTTAAGGATACCTACCAGTCCTGTTTATTTTTAATAAAATCTTACAGTTATGTCAGACAGTTCTAGGTTTTATTTATTTTTAGCATAAGTGCTTCCATCTTATCTGCCTCACAGGTTTATAGTAAGGATTTAGCTAATATTTGGACAGCACTTTTAAGCGATGAAGCTCTATAGGTCTATTATACTGACTATTTTCTGCGTTTTTCATTTTAGCTGTACTTTCACAAAAATAAAAAAAGTACACAAAACAACTGTACTTTTGTAGTCTTTCACTTCAGGACGGTAGAACTCAACTCAAATCTTAACATTCGTTTTCCCTTCAAATTTTGTTAAATAACTGATTTACAAATGCTGACATGGGGTCAGATTCACTTACAATTTAAAAGAATTTTTGGATTCTTAGTGACTTTATTCTAGATCTGAACCAGTTTAACTCAGAATTAGAGCCCAATTTCATACTCATGAAGAAAAAGCATAAGATTACATTAAATTTAGCATTCTACATTAATTTTCTTGCTTCTATTTTCTTATTTTAGCACCTTCAGTAATTTGAGAAGAAACTGCTTCCAATTATTATGATTATTTTTAATGCCTTTTTTTCTCTGTTCTGTTTCTGAGAGAAAGGCATCTACAGGTGGGGTTGAAGAGATGGGCAGGTGGCTGAAGAACAATTTGGGGGCATCCTGAAGTCACAGTGTTCAAGGTTATTTTTGAATTAATGTTAATACCTGGATCTGAGGAAATTCCTCTGTGCTCGGCACGCTATTCCTGTCGCTGGGAATGATGCACTGCCACTCACATCCCCTCTCAGCATTTGGGAAGTCCTGTCTTTTCATTTAGTGCATATTTTATAGGAGGAAAACCTGTGTCCAAGTAACAGCACCAAAAATAAGGATCCTTAAAACACTAGTGAAACAAAAGGTCTATTTACAGAAAAACAAGTATACTGTGCTGAAGGTTTTATTTGGATTGGGGGTGTGGGGGAGTGGGGGGCTTAATAGAATCTGTTACAGGGTCGGACTTGACAGGCTGAGGATTGTTTGTAAGAATCCCGATTTTGGATTAGGCAGCTGATAGCCTGCAAGACTTTGATGGCTGGTAAAGCTTGCTCCAGTGAAAGAAGAGATTTCCACTTTTAGCAATAGATCATTATGTTACAAGGCATGTATTAGAATGAGAATAATGAAACTTTCCCTGTCTTTGCTGATCATATCAAAACTAATGGCATCTTGAATTGTCAGAGCATCAAGTCCATCTTCTGATAAAATATTAGAGGACACACAGATCTATTCAACTTTTGGAGGTTTCATTTTAGTCTGCAAAATATTTAATGGCAACACTATTAGATTACCTGTGGGCATATTGTAGGGACCAGTGGGTGCTAGGATTTTGCAAAAGGATTCGCATAAATATTTCCCACTTTATGGTAAACCTTATCTCCTAGATTTCAGCATGGTTAGGGGAGTGAAATTCTTATTTACTTTAAGGGACTTAAAATGTAATTCTCTAGATAGTTCTAAAAAAATCATACTTTGTGATGCATATTGAGCCATTTCAAAGGTAATGACATTTGATTTCCAGAATTATTTCTAAGCCATAGCCAAAGAGGAGTGTTTGCTACTCAAACTTTTAACTGCAAGGTTTGACTCCTGCTTTCAGCTAATGAAGATATCCTTAATTACAGGTTTACGACTTGTATACTAATGTCAATGCTTTAATTTTATGCTGTCTGTAAAGGGTAATAGATATGGCAGAATATCTAGAAAATATGGTTATAGAGATTTTATATACATCCAGGTTTTAAGGGTTCTGAAAAAAGTCAGTAGAAATCAGGAAAATACCTTAGGTTTTTTTCAGTCATGTACTTTTATTTATTTGAAGTATAAAGACTGTTTGCTGGTCCTTTTAGCATTCATCTGTACATATCTGTTACAATTATCCTTAGCATTCAGCAGAAAGATAATCCCCAAAGGAAGCAAGAAACAACTTTTAAAGTAATTTTTAGCTGTTCAGCTTGAGTTAATTGCCAAAATATAAATTTAAGATGGATTAAAACTGCTAACCTGTGGAATTTGGTGAAAAACGTTGATTTCTGCAGGCACACCACGTTTAATGCAAACCTCCTCCCCTGAGGAAACCTTCTCTCTTCTTCTGAGTAACTAAATCTGATACCAGTGGTGGGAAGGCAGAGCTAGCAGATACTTTGTCCTGTCATTGGCAGCTGGTTAGAAAGGGATCCTCTACTTCATACATCCCAAACCATGCACCCCTCTGAGTTGTTTGTAGGCTAATCGTCAAGGCAGGCAACCATTCTTGTTAGACAAGTCAATCTTCAGACCTGAAGAGTGTCAGACAGTGACCTCGGTTGACAACCTACAGAGGGACTAAAATTATTTTGTCAAGAGATGAGGAAGTTATGTAATCACCTCCTTAACATCGCACCATTCTCCCTATATTTTTTCACAAGAGGATTATAATCTAATTCCCCAGCTTTACACCTCCCTGATTTTCTCAGGCATTTTCCTTTTTAATCTGGCTGCAAACTGGCTCTGTGGGCAAAGGTTATGAAGTCATTTGCTCAGAAGTGGCAAAATAACAATTTGTGTGATTTTAGGTGTGTGAGCCAAAAATTCCTTTTCCCTGACTTGTCAAGGGAACAAGAAGAGTCTCTAAGGTCTCTCTAAGAGCAAGCAGTATATTGAGTTGATTTCTCTTAGCTATGACAGAATCATTTGCTAAAACTTCCCCCAGAAGAGGGAAGGAGGCTCTGCTGGAGTCATGATTTTGATTTCTGATGAGCAGTAGTAAACGTAAGATCTATTTCACTGTATTGGCAGAGTCTAGAGCTCTGTCTTGAATTATTTGGAAATCTCTAATGGTTGGATATAGATGACAAGTCAAAGGTTTGTCGGGACTTTTTGAAAGTTTATGAAGATTTTGTTTAACAACTTTATTTCAAGGCACCTCTAATCCCACTCAGTCACACAAAGGGGCATTTTCATTGCCATTGAACTCATTGTATCAGTTGCTTGAGTTTTGTCAAAATAACTCCACTATACTGGTTTATGAGGGGGGAAGTAGGAGGAATGAGAGTTCAAGGATGATTTTGTAGGAGTTACATTATTTCATTTGTTTGTCTAAAACAGTAACAATATGTTTCCACCTATTCCTCATAATTACACAAGGAAAACTAAAATACATGACATTTTGAACTGAATGTCTGTATTAAATTGGTTTGACTACTATTTTCTGCCATCTGTGGCATAACTAGAACAGAGAGTGAGAACAAAAAATATAAATGAGTCAGTCACATTTCCTTTAGAAGACACATCATGCCCCCCATTCTTGTCAAATAATCCATTTCAGCTCTGAGTGGAACAGTGTTGAGATATCCTGGCCATGGAGAAGAGCTGCTGCCATTCTGTCGTTTAATAGAGGGACCCAAATTTATGCTATAATATTTTGGTTATGCAGCTACACATAATTTTTCTGTATATTTAGATGGCCTCCAAAACAATCTCAGCACAATGCTGGGATGTAATTCAGCTTAATTAAATACTGAATTTTCCTGTAAATGTTAAGTATGTCATAAACCAGACTGTGGAAAGAACCAGAAGTAGGTTTACAGAGAGGAAACTGAGACAAGTAGGTGCTGCTGAAGCCACCCAGAAGACTTAGTTGTCACCTGCGTTAGTTGCCATTGACTACAGGGAATTATTTCTAGGCTCTGGAGTGAGACGGAGGCAGTGCTACACCCCAGCTTCAATTCAGACTGACCAGAGCAGGTCCCTTCAGGCCCATAGAACACTGGATAGAGGGAAGATGATGGTACCTGGGGCTTCCCTAGGGATGGATCTGAGGTACAGCCAGGCAGTATATCAGCATACCTTGCAGCCTTGAGGCACTTGAAAGTCTCACATACAGACACCCATTTCAGGAATGCTGATTTACCCCAATGTTTACATATGAGGTAGCTGTTTGAGGCAAACAGGTTGTCCCTGTGGTATCTTACAGGTGTTGGGGGGTTCATTTTCACAACATTCTGGAAGGGGGTGACATTATTGCTCTAACTAGAACTAGAAGTTTTCCTCCTTTATACTTAATCCCTGGTAAAAGTCAGATTTAAAATGGTGGTGGTGATCCCAGTTTTGATTTGATTAATGCTTTGCACAGACTTAGGATGTTATATGAAACTCTTTTTTTAATGGATTCCTTTAGAAATCAAGTTTTGAGTAAAGGCCAAATGTTTTTATCACTGATCAAAGAAATGATAAAGAATCAGGTTTACACATGGCACAGGTTAACAATGAAGAAATGGAGTAATAAGTGATAAAGGGGCAAATTATTGCTGCTGAGTGACCTGAAGTGTTTGATGAGGAGGTGAAAAAAAAAAAAGAAATAAAAGAAAGTTTGAATATTACCTAGGTACAAGGCAATGTAATAAAGAATGAAGACGAGAGGCTAAGCAGGGCAGGAGGCTCTCTTTTGGAAAGCAAGGACTTTGAAAAAGAGTTAGGATTCTTTTTTGGATAAGTACCTCAAAATGAAATCTCACTGTAATTCCTTGCCTGAAAGGCCAATGCAATCCTGAGATGTACAAAAGAATAGTATCATGCTGATAAGAGGATTTGATGTTGCCCACATGCACAACAATGGTAAGGCTACTGTTAGGAACTGTGTCCAGTTTTGGTGTTCACAGTTCAAAAGCAATGTGGAAATAGTAAGGTAAGTTCAAAGGAAAGGTATGAAAAAGGATTCAGAAAACAACCGTGACAACACGAGGCATAAGCAGCTCAACTTATTTAGCTCATCAGGGAAGAAGCTGAGAAGTGACTTGGTCACCGCAGGTAGGTACTGACCCATGGAAAAGATATCCAAGAGGGAGCAACCACTTTATCTACCTGACAAAGGCATTACAGGGCCCAGTGGCTGCAAGCTTAAGTTAGACAAATCCATCCTTGAAAGAAGACATGATTTCCTATCACACAGAGCCCTAAATGATAAAACTGGTTGTCCTGTAAGAGCTGTCACAGGTAGAGATATTTAAGAGGATGTTAAAAAAGTATTTTTAAATACATGCTTTCATCCAATTTGTGGAAAAATCTGTACATCTTTCTGTGCATGTGTGAGTGGGAGCTTTGTCAGGAGATTGGTGGCAGTTCCTCGTCTCACAGTCTGAGAACCTGTTATTCTCCTGTTATTCAGTCCCTTGTGAGGCTCTGGGGACCAGCACTGCTGGTGTTGCTCTCAGCATCCTCATAACACTTCCAGTTTCATAAGAGAGTAATTATTACCAAATAATTATTCTCTTGTTTTGTGGCTTTGGGGAGGTCTTGCAGACTGTCAGAAAGGATTTATCTTTTCTCTTGAATGAAATTGGCCACATATTATCTTGGTTATTTGGGAGTAATTTAATTTTTCTGCATTCTCCTGAAGCACCAGAGCCTTGGGTGGCTTTTTGCCAGTGTTCTGCACCGGAGCAAACCTACAACCCACTCTTCCCTGGTCATAGGTGCCTCATTGCTGTATTTTTCTTTCATACTTATGGTCAAACTAGTTCCAGTAGTTAAATTGATTAGAATTTTTGCTTTGTGTGAGGTTGGCAGTGTTCTTGAAGGTTACATAGCTTCTCCAGTACATCAGGCACACTGGGATGATCTAGAGGTTTCTCATTGAGTCCATTTGTTCTTTTGCAGAACTCTTGAGATTAGTGATGGGTTCTTTTCCTTTTATACATAAATCTACTCTACCAGGGACTAAACTGCTGTGATTTAATTTTCGTGTTTTAAAATAGGGATAAAACATATTGTTTTGAGATATATAGGAGCTCAGACTCTCAGCTCTGTTTTTAAAATCTGTGAAACTTTCTATAAATGGTTTGTATAGTCAATAAGGATATGATTAACAATATTGTGATGAATATTCTGCACAAAATTTTGGCATTTGAAGATTCAGAGGTTTTTGTATCCAAAAGGAGTGATGCGATAATCTATGTGCCTTCCTTCATTGAACAGCCTGTAGAATTTCCCCTGGTAGTTCTTGCATGGAGCGTAAATCTTATGGATGAGGTAATGAGAACATTTACAAACAAACAAATGCAAACACCTAAATCTCGATTCTCTTATAGCATTTCCTGGAGTATCTATTGCATTCTTTTCTCAGTTACTTGGAGTAATAATTAGCAAGGTTCATTTTCATAATGTTCTCTAGGACTAATCACAGCCCCATGAGCATAGACTAAAATACTGGCATGGGCTGAGCTGTATGAGGGTTTGATTATGAATAACCCTATTCAGTTATATCCCTTGTGCAGACCACGGGTTAGTAAACTGGGGTATGTACACAGCTACATTCATGTAAATAGTGAGAACACTGCCAGGGAAGTAGAATTCCTCACTATTTAGGAGAGAAAAATATTAGTGAGAGGAATTTTTTCCCCTGCCTATCCCTTTTGAAGCTTTGTTTCACGGTAGCCAGAGGGAGAAAAAAACACATTACATGAGTAAATTGGCTGGAGAATGTAACCAGGGCCCCAGTAAACACTAAGAATGAAAACCCATAAGAGTGTGTATTCAAGCAAGTATGTGCAAAGATGGTGTTATCTGCAAGCACTCTCTTGGAGGAAAATACTATTCTGTAACTAAATAACTGGGAAGAAGTCAGCTTTTGGCTGAAATGCCTTGTGTTTAAATTTGTACTGAGGTTCCTCATTTTATCTCTTTCTTTCCCCTTCTCCTCTGCCCCAGCATAATTTGTATGGTTGTGCCTGATACTCTGGATAATTCAGCTGAAATCTGAGAACCCTGACGACCAACACCAATTTTCAAATGATCAGACTCAAACTGTATGATCTTGATAGATCTGATAGAACTGTATGATAGAGATGGGATATTTTAAATTCTATTCTGTCGAGGAATGATTAGGACATTAATTTGGGCCATATTAGTACATCTCCCCTGTACTAATGGGAGGATAGACCCCCTTTCATGTTTAATCTAAAGAGGGATTGGCGAGGTTGTCTCACATAGGGATGTCATGTCTGCCACCGAAATAAAGAAGTAAGTGGAAATGTTTTGGCTGCACTCTCTAAATGTGGATTCCTTATGTGCCGAAGGCAATGAAAGCCCTTAGGTGGCAGCTCTGTAGATTTTTCTCATTGTGAGCAAAAATGAGGATTTTCTTTTTTTTATTATTGTTTGTTAGCCCAAGGCTTCTTTCTTGAAGTTGCTACCGATTGTTGATGCTGATTTCACATTTCGGAAACGAGAAGTCATGTTCAAGAAGCAGAAAACTGACCTCAGAGATGACATAACCACTGGAGGCGGAGAGGAGCAGCAGCATTGCTGCTGCCTAATGGTGAAAGAAAAAGGCAACTTTCCTTGGAGTTTGCCAGCAAGTTTTACTTGATGTGTGAGGTTAGTACTTCTGTGTTAGAACTGTGAAGTACCTTTGAATTAGAACAGGCTAGAAAAGTTGCTTAATGTGCTTTTTTTACTTTTAACCCACCACTGCAAAATTCCTCCTACCTGTAACGAGTAATTTAATTTGGAAAGGCAAATAAGAGCTCATTAGCTGATACACTGCTACAAAGTAAGTGAGCAGATTTTGTGCCTAGGGACAGACTTTTACAACCATTTTGAAATGCCACAATACAATGCAATAAATCCCGTAGCCTTTTCAGAGAGGAAGAGGAGAATACCTTCCTTCCGTTGCTTGGATGCAAGTTTTCTTTATCTTAAAACCCTTTGTGTTTGAATACTGGGAAAATGGATGTATTCCAGGGTATCGCACACAAGTAGGTTAAGCACAGGAGTGTTCCCAGCAGCTGGTCCTATCTATTGTGTTTTCCATTACATTCCCTGTGCATTGTGGCTGACACAATAGCTGTATCTGAGAGTTCTTCATCATACTCCTCAAAGAAGAGCCAATAGTGTTTCTGAAGAGCAGGTTTTCTTGTACCTCGTGGTATCCCTGGGTATTTTGATACCTTTTCCCATAGACAGGACAAGGGGTGATGGTTTTAAATTAGAAGAGGGGAGATTCAGGCTAGATATGAGGAAGAATTTTTTTCCAATGAGGGTGGTAAAATCCTGTCACAGGTTGCCCAGAGAGGTGGTAGATGTGCCATCTCTGGAGATATCCAAGGCCAGTCTGGATGTGCTTCTGAGCAACCTGATCAAGTTTGCTGATGACGCCAAGCTGTGTGGTTTGGTTGATAGGCTGGAGGGAAGGAATGCCATCCAGAGGGACCTTGACACACTTGTGAGGTGGGCTGATGCCAACCTTATGAAGCTCAACCAAGTGCAAGGTCCTGCACCTGGGTTGGGGAAGTCCCAGACACAGCTACAGGTTGGGCAGAGAAGAGATTCAGAGCAACCCTGCAGAGAAGGACTTGGGGGTATTGGTCGATGAGAAAATGAACATGAGCCGGCTTCAGTGTATGCTCACAGCCCAGAAAGCCAACCGTATCCTGGGCTGCATCAAAAGGAGTTTGACCAGCAGGTCGAAGGAGGTGATCCTGCCCCTCTACTCTACTCTCGTGAGACCTCACCTGGAGTATTGTGTGCATTTCTGGTGTCCTCAACATAAAAAGGACATGGAACTGTTGGAACAAGTCCAGAGGAGGGGCACGAGGATGATCAGGGGGCTGGAGCACCTCCCATATGAAGATAGGCTGAGAAAGTTGGGGCTGTTCCACCTGGAGAAGAGAAGGCTGTGTGGAGACCTCATAGCAGCCTTCCAGCATCTGATGGGGGCCTATAGGGATGCTGGGGATGGACTCTTCATTAGTGGCTGTTGTGATAGGACAAGGGGTAACGGGTTCAAACTTAAACAGGGGAAGTTTAGGTTGGATATAAGGAAGAAATTCTTTACTGTTAGGGTGGTGAGGCACTGGAATGGGTTGCCCAGGGAAGTTGTGAATGCTCCATCCTTGGTGGTGTTCAAGGCTGGGTTGGACAGAGCCTTGGGTGATATGGTTTAGTGTGAGGTGTCCCTGCCCATGGCAGGGGGGCTGGAGCTTGAGGATCTTAAGGTCCTTTCCAACCCTATCTGTTCTATGGTTCTATTATTCTTTGTCCCTGCTCGTTGCAGGGGGATTGGACTAGATGACCTTTGAAGGTTCCTTCCAACCCAAACTCCTCCATGATTCTGTGATTCTATGATTTTGGACAGTGTTTCCTTCTGTCTCAAAAAAAAAGTTTTGTTATTACTCTCACAGTATTAGGGAGAATGTTTACTATAGAAGAGTCTTTTTACTTCTCTAATAACATGATTTTCTACAAGGACTTTGCCTTTTATGTTACTTACCTTAATGACTTTCAGAAAGTATCTTAATAATTTTTTTGGAACACTCACCTTATTTTCTGCCAATGAGTGCATGTAGTTGTAAAGCCCAGGAAGAGAACTGTCCACATCAATTGGTAACCACAGTTCAGGGCTTTTAGTATTTTACAGCATCAGGCCTGCATGTATTATGTCTAAAAATTTTCAGTGCTGAAGGGATAGATCTGGAAGGTATTCAGAGGCTCAGAAATCATATAAGTATCTTTTAAAAGTTGTCTTTAATTTAAGTTTTGATTTAGTAATGCATGTGTTACTCGAAGTGCAGTGAGTTATCACTCTTTGGCGGTGCTTGAAATTCTTAGTTTCCACCTTCAGTGGTTGTTTTATGGTTACCCCAGAACCACGTAAGCGAAGCAGATTTATGACTTGTGAAACAAATATTAGCAAGGAGCCCATCAATCACTCAGAGCAGCTTGGAACATGTTTTCTCCCAGCTGGGAAACCAGACAGGTATCATCATGGGGGTGACTGCCCACAGGTGTTGTCCTTTTGGCTTAAATGGAGAGTTTTGTGTGTAAGCAGGTGTTTGTTGGCTGGAGCTCAAGGAGGAACCTCTGGGGATCCTTTATTTCACATAGTACAGGGACTATAGGCTTGCAAACCCTCACTCAGCATTGAGAAATAACCTTAATAACATCTCATATTTCTGTAAATGGAGTGTCTTTGCCTGCCCAGTCAGGCGTCATGATTGGCAAGGTTTCCAGGTATGTGACAGCATCACCTTTGGACTTAGAGCCAGTGCAGGCAAATACCAGGCACTGGCTTCAAAGGAGCCCGAGGGAGTTGTTCTGCTCATGATTTCTACTAGCCAACTTCTTCATACACGACATTCATAAGCATGAGTGGTCTGAACGCCAAAAGTTTATATGGGTTCAGAAAGGGCTTGGATGAATTCCCATAGGAAAAACGTCTATGGAGAGCTGGAGAACACAGAGGCAGTAGTGCTAGCTTAAGAAATCTGCAGCAATTAGCTGTAGTCAGGGAACAAGTGCTAGGAAGTTATCACCATACATACTCCATGGCTTAGGTTCTTTCCTAGACATCCTCCCTTGGACGCTGCCAGGCAAGGTACAGATGGACTTCTGTTTTTAGATGGTAGATGGTAATCATAGACCTGGTGGTCGGATTCTTCTGGGGAAAACGTAACTCTTCAACTAAGTTGTGAATAACTCCTTCCTGCAAATGTTCAAAACCAGATTGGACAGGGCTTTGAACAACCTGGTCTACTGTAAGGTGGCAGGGGTTTGGAACTAGATGACCTTTAGGGTCAAACCCAAACCATTCTATGATTCTATAACCTTTCCACCAGCACTCCAGAAGGATATTGCAGACTGTCTGGAGATGTGAGTGAGGGAGCAGGTCTGCACTGCAGGTCTGTGGGATGCAGACACGGCAGCAAGGACATCTGAGTGTGAGGGCTGTTCCTATCGGGGATGTTTGGCAGCTCTAGAATGATCAGTTTCTTGGAGCCAACTCATTCTTCTGGGCAAAGACTACCACCACCACTGAACAGATTAATTCTCAGTAGGAGGGATAGGCCCTCCAGAAAGAGATGCTGAATTGATTTTCCAGATCCTCTCTTGCACAAGATGCGACTTTTCCAGAGGTTTTGAAGCATAAAAACCTGAAGCTTAATTCCACCTACATAAGGCTTTCAAGCCTTATTCCAGAAAATTCAATGGGGAACAGGCTCAGTCTTACCCTTACTTTGGGGTCAAACCTATGTTTTTCATTGTTTTAACTATGGAAAGCAATTCCTCTAGTTTATTTCCCTTTCTGTTAGAAAACCATGACAATGAATAACATATCCAAAATACTGTGGAAATGCAGCTAGAGACATACTAGAATAACTGCTTTGAATGTGATTTGATTGGAGATATACTGTGATTCCAGTTTAAAAAGACAACTTTAACACTGCTGGTTAAGAAAAAAAAGATCACCTACTTTCATATTTGTCCTATGTCAATGTCTTATTTCCATTCTTTTCTGCCCCTCCATGGCTTCTTCCCTTGAACTTTGGCATCACATGATTCCCAAATAACCTCCACTGCTTTCAAAAACTGTTTAAAAATGGGAATGTGCAACTAACTGTTGAATTGTGGACTCACAATTTTGAGGCCAAATCTTCAGGCCTTAACAGAGATAAGATTCGCATTGACCCGAGGCTCTTTAATGGCATATGGCAAATGTCACCTGAGTTACTAACAGCCAAATAGAATAATGGGCTCCATTCTGTATTTGAGGAAACCTTTGCCAATGAATTGGAGGAGATTTCTTCCTAATCCATGATGCTGATTAATTTATATTCCGATCCACAAGGTTTGCTAACCTTCATGATTTTTATACTAGCAGGAATGAGTGCAGAAGCTGTTATTCATCCTGTAAATGGCTAATCATTTTAGAAATTTAAGATTAGAAATGTACATTAAGAATGTTGAATTTCAGTGTAATCCTCTGCTCACTCATCAGTGCAGACTGTTTCAGGATATTTGTTATTACGCTGAAAACATTTTCTTCTCTCTTGGAAATGGCATTTCTATTTCCTATTCCTGTGCACCAATGACTGTTTTAAAGAGCAATATCTTGTTAGGCACTAGGGATAAAAAACTAATCCTTGCATCCTGGGGAGCTGGGATTCCTTCATGTCAGGAGCCAAACACATGCATGTGCTTCACTTGACTTCCAGGAGTAATCCCTTCATCTTCAGCTGCTCATGTGGAGTTAGGCACACAGGTTAGCAAGTCTGAGGCTGGAGTCCCAAATCGAATTGCTTACAGCATCTGCGTTTCTCAACATTGAGGTGCGGATAAAGGCAAGGTAGTAACAGCAAGACTCTCAGACATGAAGCAGATGGAAGAAGAAACATGTTAACATTAGGGTCAATGAAAACTACTGTGTTATCTTGTCCTTTCATTATTTATCACGATTCCAAATCAAAGTCTCATCATTGTTCTTTCTTTTAACACAGCCCTTCCCTCCCTGCCCAGTCTCAGGGGTTGCTGTCCTGTGAACCACATGGGCTGTGACCCCAAGCTCTTCAGTCATTCACCCAAACCTTCATTTCTTTTTCTGGCTGGTGTCAAGCTGTATACATTTCCATAAAATGGGGGGTGTTGCTCTCTAGGAAAAGAAGAAAAAAAAATACATTAAATGATGCCAAATCCTAAATGTCCAGCGTGCTTTCTGCCAGCTCTTAGTAATATTTTGGTAGATACCAATAAAAATGTTGTACAAACCAGTGCCTCTCAGTGCAGAACATTCTGATGGTGATTTCACTTGAGCTGTGCCCACACGAGGAGGTAGGCTGTGAAATGCATGACTGATTTGATCATTTGACAGTGAGTCTTACAGACCTCTATTGGGTCTCTGAACTCTAAGTGGTGTTCTGAGCACAGATGGTGGGATGGTGGTTGCAAGGGAGGAGCTGCATATGCATTCCAGGTGTGTGTGTTGTCCTCCTGGCAGCATCCCATGTGCCAGCATATCAGGATTTTTAGCAGAAGCCCACAGCACTTGTGTAGGGGTGCCTTGTAAGGATGCTGCCTGCCTGTGTTTCCCAGAGTCTGTGAGGGCTTAACCCCAGAGGACAGACCCAGTGTGTTGCCTGCGTCTTTCATCTGCAGAACTCTTCGCTGGATGGGAATTCTCAGGTGGAGCAGTTCCATGGACAGGTCAGCAGGGATCCCTTCGCTAAGTTTTTAGCAGTCGGTTATACATAGGTATATATAGTTGCAACCTATATGCAGAGTATTTTCCCCATCATTTTTCTTTGAACCCACCATGCATGCAACCCCATCATGTGAGGTAGAAACAGACTTGTTCTCATTCTGAACAGCAGGATTTGAAAAGCTTTTGTGATCTCCTTTCCATAATGGACAAATGCCCTGTTTAGAGTTTCAGCAGCCTGTGATTCCTTCAAAGTAGTCTACTAGGGGGAAAAAAGAGAAACACTTGCTAAAGATACTGAATTATAAAATATTTTAAACCCATGGAATTAATTGAGTGTTTAAAAAAAAGTTAGAGATGTCTAGATACTTTCAAGATGTTTTCTGTTGGATTCCAAGAATCCAGAGGTAATAATTTGATAGAAAATCATATTCACTAAACTATAACCAAGTATTGGGTCACTACATTCAAGGAAAGTCAGATGCAATCTGAACCAAAGTGTAGCCTGATGTGAATTACCTGAATAACCCAGCCCACCTCAGTTGTACTACTGCTTTCAATAAAAGTTTGGACTGCTGGGAAATTCTCTTAAGTGCAAGTATTTTTTTCAAATAAGAATAATAGCGGAAGGGTTTCAAAGTTAAGCAGGTATTGAAATTTCTAATTAAATAATTCATATCTAAGTCAAAGATGAAAAATCCAATAACTCTAATGGTATATAAAGCTGCTGAAAGGTGTTTTAAATATACGCATCTATAAAGCTTCATAGCTGGATTTCTAGCCCAGCCTTCTTCTGTACTCTAATAAATCCTTTTTCTTATATGTGTTATCCCATCTTATGTCTGTCACAGAGTGCTGGACTGAGAAGCAGCTGCTGGGATCCTCCCTATAGACACAAGCAATAAAAGCACTAATATCTGACTCTTTTTTTTAAGGCTCCAAAGTCACAGAAAGGTGGAGCTGCAAGTCTGGTGACTGATGAGTAAGTGGGCAGACAGAATATGTATGCCTCTAAAGATTATCTGTTTTAAAATACCTTCCTGGCTCTATTGGTAGTTTAGAATTCAAACTAATCAGTTACTTGCTATTGAAAGCAATTTTTGACAAAAAAAAAAAAAAAGCCCATGTGTCTGATTTTGTAAAAAACTTTTTTCTTTTTCTGGTTTTCAGCATTGGCAGACTTGGAAAATCTTCCAGTCCTTTCCCTTTAGAACATTTTTATGATGAAGACTATAAAAATCTAAAGTATATACTACAAGACAGAGGTTTTCTTTTCCTTTGGTATTTTTTATCTACTGCAATATATGGTATATCTCGATTCCTTTGAAGTCAACGGGTACCTTTTCATTGATTTTAATGGCAGCTGGATAGACCTTTAGTGAAAAGCAGTGTACAAAGGCACTGTGCTAACTTCAAACTAGAAACAAATCCTTTTAGGTGAGTAGCACCTAATGGCAGCCTAGGCTTTGCTGGGGGAGGATGATGCCTCATGCGGGACTATTTGTTTCCCCTTTCAGTTCTGGGCTATATGCAACCAAGCTTTTGCTGCCTAGACCCTGCTTATTTGGGATAGAAAATAGAAAAGGCTATTTTTCAGAGCAACTTGAGAGTGAGTCTTGAAATAAATGAAATAAAGTAGATGCAGGAGACTAGCAGGGTTACAGTGAGGGTGGCTGTATGGGGACAGGCTGCCTATAATTGAGAAAGCTTTACCACATTTGATTCTGGGAAGGGTGTTCTTTCAATGTGGTGTGTTTTGATAAGCGGTTTGAGAATTTTTAAAGTCAATAACTTGGTTTATAAACTTCAGCTCAGCTGGACTTAATCCTGCAGCTCGCAAATCCACACACCAAGTAGCCCAGCTGTGTCCTCATTTGTTAAGATCTTAAACCCAAGAAGATGTCTGGGATGCTGAATTTTATTTATTTTTTTCTCATACATTTCTAAAAAGCCTAATAAAGGCAGATAGGAATAAGATGTGCAGCAAACCCAGCTCCTTCAGTAGTGAAAAGAGGGAGAGGAAAGAGATGCATTTAAATTATCTTTGGTCTGGCCCAAATTTGGGACCTGTATCTGTAAACCTTATCTCTGCCTCAGGGACAATATAGCAATCAGGCTGATTCAAGGAAGCACATAAGCACATGCCTAAGGCTTCTTTTCTTAGTTATATTTTCCTAAACAGGGGTACTTTGCTGGTTTTAAAGCCTGTGCCACACCATCATATTTGTAGAAAGAGAGCCTTGCCCTGTTATTCCTGAGAAAAATCTCTGGGGGTAAATCCCAGGGCTTGTGTGGTTCTCTGCTAAATGAAACTGTGCAAATCTAGGCATACATGTAGCCTATAACAGGGCTGGGGTTGCAACGAAGAAGTCTTTGTCCTTGCAGGACTGAAAAATTATCAATAATTTAAAATATTTTATATTGCTGTCTATACTATTAATGAGTATTATAGATTATTTTATGCATGATATTAATAAAGGCAATACTAAAGAAAGAGCCACACCACAGACCTGTTTAAGAAAGTCATATATAGAGCAGCTGTAACTTTTTTTAAAAAGCCATCCATTATTTGTAACACCTTTTAAAACTGTTTATTGCTTTATATTTAGCAATTGCTGGTATTTCCTTCTCTCCTTCTGTTTCCAGCTGGGCTTGATTTTAATATGTTTTGGTTTTTTGTTTTTGTTTTTTGTTTTTGTTTACTTCAGCACAGATGGCAAAAATGTATAAGGAGAGCTTATATAAAAAGCCTACTCTTGTTCCCTGTGAAATCCATATGAATTTTGGCCACTGACTACAATGAGTGCAGAAGTGGGCCTGGCATATGAGAGATTCAGTGTTGGATTGTTTTGCTTGTAAGAGGGAGACTGAATGGAGATATTTATGATTACAGAGAGCATAAATAAAACTGGAACAGCCATTTCTTCCCCCCCCCCGTTTTCCCAACAGAAAGAGAAAAATAAGTGTGCTTCATTGAAGTAGGTTGCATATAAATTTTGAGTCAATAGAAAGAAATATTTCTACTTGTGGCACTGTGGACAGGTTGTTAAGATAACCGCTGCTGTGGATCACAGACCTAGAATATTTTTCAAAAATATTCAGTAATTTTGGGGCTCATGGTCAAAAGCAGTTAGATCTCAGACTAAAGATCACTATATTTCCTGTAGCAGAGGTACAGTGTTTCATCACTTTCAGGAGGGACATCACAACATGGGATGAAACCCGGCTCCCAGACTGGTCACAAATTCCCTTCCACCATGGGAAAACACTTTCATTCCCAGAAGTTGCCAGTGCAGGTTAGAGCAATACTAGCATAGGACTAGCCTGATTTGCTTTGAAGGAAGCAGGAAACACCATGAACCAGGCAGCTGTGGAAGCACTGCTCTGATGACTCAAGCAATTTGTCTATGGTTGATTTAGGATTTCTAACTGAAGCTGTAAAGGTGACCCCATGAAGTTCTCCAGTAGACAAGTATTTGCTGACTAAACATACCTCCACCAGACTAGGGACAATAATTAAGCATTGTTTGTTAGGTAGGTGCAGAAAGGAGTTTGGTGAGCTGAAGGCAGGACAAAACCTACAATCCTGACTGAGTTCTTGGAGTTTACTACGGGACAAGAAAAGCTGTGCAGAGCCTTGGTGGAAAGCTGTTTTGTCCAACTTGGCCCATGACCTCATCTAGCCAACTTCACCAAGAATCTCTTTTGGCCAAATTGGCCAACTTGACCCAAGGTTGTCTTAAACAGCTTAAGTAGGCAGTCATTGCTCATGCAAAGTGCTGTAGGTTAGGGCATATTCACATGAGGTATGAGCAGGCAGAGCTGCCCAGACAAGGCTGATGGAGAGTGATAGAGCAAGCTGGAGATAACAGCTCCTTCAGCAGGGACCATTGTGCTTATAAGAGGACACTTGGATCTTGTTGGAGGATCCTATACAAATCACTGTACTCATTACATGCCCCATGGCCCTCAAACACCAGGCTTTGAACCCAGAGCATTGACATGGCTGGCATTTGTTAGAAACTGTGCTTTTCACTGTCTGCATGTGGAGAATTCCTGGTGTCAAAATTATGTGGGGTAAGAGTTGGGGCCAACAGTTTTATTCACTTCTTGTACAGGGAGAAAGAGAGATGAGCAGTGTCAGTGCACTTACTCTATGAGCTGTTATCTGTGCAGCTGGCCATTTTGCATATCCCAAAAGAAAGGCAATGGGTTTATAAAAAAGAAGAGAAATGGAGATTATAGCACACTCTTGGTCAGATTATAGATATTTATTCAAGTAGGTCAGATTTTGTGACTTATCTACTTATCAGTGTCACACATAGCTTTGAAAGTTACAGTGTTTACACTAATGTAGAAGTCACTGGAAGATTACTGGCTTTTATTTCACCACTTCACAGAAATGACAATGGGCACAAAACCTTACTGTTTCAACAGGTCCTTCCAGTATCTTGTTCCCCTGTTCTTGGTACTGCCACAAGTGATGCTCAGATAGCTCTCCCAGGAGGCCTTGCTGAAATCCATGTTTGCACAGGAGTCTGCACACAGGGAGCTCATTGTGGGGCTGGGGTCTGAAGCCTCATTATATTTAAAAAAAATCCAAGGTGTTACACCGTCAAATACCACCAGAACGAAACTCAGCTACATTTCCCAGGATAAATGAGGACATTTGCTTTAATACTGTGGTGTTCACAGATTTTCTTTCTGCAGTTTATTCACTTATTTTCTAATTCAGAAAATGCACTAATTTGCAGGTTTGGCCATTACTGGTATGAATTAGGGTGCTTTTACTGTGTAGTAAAATTAAAAACCACAGACTAGCAATAATATCTGTACTGCAAAACACCCTCCTTAATTAAGCAACAGGACATGAAAGGCTGTATATTTCTGAGTCATTATAGCACACCTCATGTTGTTTTATAAGGCATGAAATCTAATGCAGAGTGACCACCCAAGAACTGTAGTAATTGCCCTAAAAACACTGCCTGGAGTGCCTGGTTGCTATTGTGAAATGCAATCAAGATGTAAAAATAGAGATTGGAGCGAAATCTGTGCATGGAAAAAGCCCCTCTCAAGTATGGCTGTTGCCCTCCATCATCACCTCTCATTCCAGACGTGTCTTGTGCAAAGTTTTAAAGAAAGTAACTGAATGGTGCAAGTGCAATTAAAAAGTTGTAAACTCACTACAAATGAGTTTACAGCAAGGTGTTCTTGACATAAAATTGTTTAAGGGAATTAAACCCCCTTATAGCAAGGATCTCACATGCTCGCCTGAATTCTTTAGGTTTATGTTTAGCTTTTTACAGACCCTTTTTGTTTGCAAGTTTTAGCCAGGATTTTTTTGGCATTTAGCTAATCACTTCTACATAAACAATAATTAAGTAGCCATCACCTTGGAAACTGGTTGCAACATTAATCTTGAACTCAAATATAGAGTCTGTTACAGCCAACACAACAACCCAATTTGTCCAGACCATTAATACAAAACATAAACCATTAAAAAATCAAACTGTAGTAGAGGCAAACATAGGCCACATTTTGTAAGCAGTTGTGTTCTCTGCTAACCCAGGGAGCTTTCTGGTGTCTTATGTTGATGTACAGAAAGTGATTTGGTAAAAACCCATTCTGCTGGGCTGCTCTGTTTAGATAAGGATATATGGAGTCCTGCTTGGTTGTTGTGAGTACCACAGGGTGTTTGAACCAGACTAGGAGTTAGGAAAAATACTGATTACAGCCTGCTACGGACTGAATAACTACTTTCAAATGTCCTAGTAGTCCCCTGCAGTGATGCAGCCAAGGGTGAGTACAGGTAAATGTAGTTTACTCCCTTTGAACTCGGGCAATATTGAGTTTATACCAAACGGGTAAGGATATCTATTTTTCATTTATTACTACACCACCGGAACGATGGCATTTTTGTTCCTCCCAAGAACTCTGCAAAACAAATTAGTTTAAATGGATGTTTTAGACTTGCCTTCTGGAAAGAGGGGGAAAGAGGAGACAGTTGCAAACAGCCTTCGCTGGAAACTTTCAACCCAACCATTTTCCTTCTTTCTTTCTTTTTCTTTTTTTTTCTTTTTTCTCCATTTTCATTTTGAATTTTCTTTAATTGAAACCTCTGTGGCAATTCTAGTCTTCATCGAACATTGAAATGCCAATAGAGCTGCTCTATAATGGAGGGCTGTGTAGCAAGACTGTACAATAATATCCTGGTACAATATAACAGTAGGTAGCTGGGGAATGTAATCGATTTCCAGAAGAACTGGAATGACCCTCCTTATAGACATGCAGCGCTCCAAAATTCCATTGACTCCAGCTCCAATCAGTTCTGGTTCACTTCCTTCCTTAGGAGGAGGAGGATGTTTAACCTTGCCAAGAGCTGGTATGAAGCTTTTTTTCTTCCCTCTTTGATTTAAATGGTATGTGCACCACTAGTATTGTCACCTTTATTTTTACCCATATACCTTTTTCAGGGTATATTTATGTAAAGCTGTAAATATCAATATTGGAATTATTTCTTTGCAGGACAGGGATTGCAGTCCAACAACAGATGCCATCAGCTGAAAATGGGGAGGATGGAGCAAGTACTGAAAAAAGGAATGATTCAATCTAAGAGAATCTAGGATTTTTACCAGAGATGCGCTGCGTTTCTGTACTAAGGAGCTCTGATCAGGAGAGCTGTGCTTCCACTGGAAAAAACCCTTAATTGTGCATTAACATATAACCTTACTACCTATATACAGTAGCTATGAAATAGTTCTGCTTGGTTTTTGGTATGTCTTTCAATTTTTAAGAACTTTCTTTCTGAGATGCACTTGCTGCGGGAGACACATGAATATTTACAGTTCTAAAATGAAATTCTTCTACGTACGTATTCATATGTAGAATCAGGATCTAAGTTAAGTTAAGGGAGTATGCTTTTGTTGTTTTTTGATTTCTTGATCTTTCCATATCCTATCAAGGTCTTCTAAGGGATAGCACAAAATTGGGTGAAAAATTGGCAGAACTTACTATGTATTTTGAAATGTTCCTTATTTGCATTATTGGAAGTAATGTAAAATATCATGACACAGCGACATTCTTGCCTTGTAAATACTCGTTGTTTTATAGCAGGTGTAGCACCATCTCTTTAAATGAGAGGCTTCCTTAGCAAGCAGTGTTCCTGATTTAGCAAAGATTTTACACTCACCTTTCTATTTCATAAATATGATCATCAGGTTTCAAAAATTTCCATTTTAGGGGCAGAAGCACTGCCAGTTCCCTTTTATGAACAGCTCAGTATATTTGCATTTCAGATGAAACTGTCAGGCAACCCAGGCTGTCCCCTTTAGATCCCTTTCTCTGCTTGCCTGTACGGAGCACAGTGTCGATGACTTCACTGCCCCTTTTCATTTTCCTCTTTCCACGTCACAGTCCCCCCTGCCCATGCCCTGATTCCTCTCATTATGCCCCGAAAGCATTCCGTGGTATTACAAAACCCGATTCAGGCAAAGACTTTGGATTCAAACGCATAAGCATCAAGTAATCAAAAGGAACACCATTTGCCTTAATTTAGCTGCGCAAGAGAAGGGAAACCGAAGGGTTAGTCTCTTCTACAGTTTTTAACGGCATTTCAGAGTGTGCGCAAAGCCCATGTTTTAAGTCAAAAAGGGCACGTCAGGTCTTAGGAACATCGCTCGCTTTTCCGTCTCTGAGCTGCGGTGCACAGGATTTGCGGGTCGCGGGTAGCCGGCGGAGGAGGGAAGAGGTGGTTTCAGCTCGGGGCTTTGGCCGCCAGGGGGCGCTGGGCGTGCTCCCGCCCGGCCTCCGGCCGGCTGTTGGCCCCCCAATGCCTTCCACTGTCCCCCTCAGTGCCCCTCCATGTCCTCCATGGTGTATGGGGAGGGATGTGTGCTGGTTTCAATCCATCCCTTTCCAGATATAGTGTTCCAGGTGCGATGTGATTCCTCAAACCAGAGCACAAGAAGCTGAACAACCAGGAGCCACTTCCCGTCTATTAATCAGGCGTTAATGATTTGGCCCTGTGTTTTCCTCGCACTAAATAAAGAAGCTGAGGCACTAAGGATGATTGCAAACCTGATGGCCAGCCACTCTCTGGGATGCCTGCTTCTTTCACCTCCCTTCTGCAGAATAAGAATGGACACTTAAATTAATCTCCTGCTTTCTCCCCCTGAAAGCCCCAAGTCCTTTTAAAACAAAATGTTATGCTGCATACACAGTTCACCTTAATAACAAGGAGAAGACAAATGATACCTGTGAGGTATTTATCATGTCACTGATAGTGCTGCTGGTGAGCAAGGTGGGCTAAAACACTACCTGGACTAGAACAGAATTAAAACGTGCACATTTAGCAGTGTTTAGGCGAGCACAGGGGAGCTGCTGGGGAATGTTTTAAGAATCTGGTTGCAAACAACTGTTAGAATTGCAGGCACATATTTAATAGCTTTAATTCAGTCTTTGAATCTCGCAGGACTCATGGGTCAGTTAATAAAGTACTGTGCATTTATCTTCAGAATTAAACCTGAATCCTGAGCTTTGGCCACTTCTGTATTGAAAGGTCACAGTCGTTCACAACCCCAGTGTAGCTGGACACCCAGGGCTACATGGGCTGTGATGGATGCTGCTCTTCAGTACTTTGCCAACTGCCTTTGTGTTATAAACCCAGGGTTTCAGTCCCAAACGTCGGTATTGTGAGTCTTCCTTTCTTTCTGCAGGTGGCCAACAGTCTGTTTTCTTGTTTTCTGTCTTCTCCATCCAGAGATGGTCTTGTGGGTATAAAGCCTGTGAAGTGTTTTGCTAATGAATACTGGTATGCAAATTGTTGCTAGAAACAGAGTACAGACCTATGCATTGTAGATTGAGACTGCACTCCCTCTGAGATATACTGTAATGCTTGTCTAAATAACAGTCTGATTTGCAGAATAGGCCGGGCATGCTGCATTTATTTATATACGCTGTTGGAGACCAAGAGGTGAATTTTGGTGTGCCAAACTGAGAACAATGGCAGCTGAACCGTATGCTGTCTGTCGCAAAGTCATGTTGGATTTAAGTGATTTTAGCATGCTCAAGTCCTTCCTCAACCTGCTGAACCTCTGTTTTAGTCAACCACTAGCATGTGAAAAATTACCTCTGTTAGGTAAGAGCACCCCAAGCCTCAGGAAAAAAGTGTTTGACATTATTAAACTAAGCAGCCTTAGCCATCATGTGGCAACATAGCACCTGGAGGAATTAAGCTGTGAAACAAAATGAGGTTAATACAAAAAAAGTTAGATGTAGGGCATACTAAAGGGTAGAGGTTATACTAGTTAGAGGTGCCTGTAATCTTGTATCAGTGCACTCAGAAGAAAGGACTAGCTTTTGTATTTCTTCAGCTGAAGTAATCCAAAAAGCAGAGCATCAGTCAGTCTTGTATCCACCCCTAAAACAGGTTGGCCAAGGGCAGTTCGTGAATATCACCTGGAGCAGGTAGCTCAGCAAAAAGATTCAAGTTGTTTTTAGGACATAGTGGTTGCATGTAGGAAACCTCGTGTGACAGTGGAGTAGGTCTGTGTTTAGGAGACTTGTTGGGTATATTGCCATTTACAGTAGTTGATACAGCTGATTACCATGGTTACCACACAGAAGCATTATCCACCTTGTTTGTGATTTTGGTTGCATGCTTAGGAAAGAGAAAAGGAGGTATAAAAAGCATGTTTGAGAAGTGTAGCCTGTACTTAACTCATAGGGGTCTTGTAAGGTTGAATTAGCTAATATTTTCTGCTTTGCTTTAGAGATGTAAAAAACTTTATGTTTTATTACTGTTTCTTTTTATTTTTTTCTGCTTTTTCCTTTTTTTTTTTTTTTGACAAATCTTGCCAGTATAAGAAGTCACATTTCTTAAATAGTGTAACCTTTTAGACCTGTAGGAAGAATTTTATATGATGGGAAAGCCTTTTCTCCTAAGAAGATAGATGATCCAGTAATGAAGGTGCTGATCTGTACTGTAAAAGATCTCAGTTTAATTCCTGGCTGTGAGAAATCCTTCCTGTCAATAAGTCAGTTCATCTAACTACAACTTGGTTTACCTTCAGAGGAAGGTAATATCTTCCTTTCTCATCTGGTCTACTTAGATTATAAACTCAGAGACTAGGTACTATCCTTGACTACCTGTTTGCACCTAGCATGGCTGTAATATGAAGCCGGTCCTAACTGTGGCTGTGTTCCTTGAACAACCAATTCAACCACAAACAATTTAAGGATGGCATAACTATTTTGCTTGAGTTGTTTAGGTGCCTTCAGTGGGCAGTCAGAAAGGCAAGGGAGATACCATTGTAAATTAGCTACTTTTTCTGACTTCAGCTGTACAAATGTTCATAATCAATGGACTACAGTTTTATTAGAGAGGCATGGGAGTTATTTTACCTTGGAATCTTTAAATTGACCAAGATGTTAACTAGGGTAGTAAAGATAATGGCTCTGTTAGACTTACTGGAGCTCTGTTAAACTTAAGGGGAGTGGAGAGTCAGATCCTTTGCTTGCAAATCACGTGTAGCAACAGTGTCATCACTTTATGTCAACTGCATAGCTGGATCAGTATTCTGACATTAAAGGGTAGATTCTCACTTTAAAACCTTAGGCAGAGTGGAGAAGTGATGTCTCAATTACTCTGATTCTCAATCTTGAAATTGAGAATCAGGAGATTAATGAAAGCTTTAGTAGATGTGAATGGGAAGATAGGTTTAGAAATAAGCTTTTTCTCAATCCCTTTTGTGACAGGGTTTTGTTAGAGGTCCACAATCCATTATCCTATCTTGGGACTGCTGGGCGGGATTGATATGAAACATCAGGATTATAGTCTGTCCAGATTCCAGAGGGCTTGCTTATGCTGAGCTCTGAAAAAAGTAAAATAGAGGCAGAATATGAGCCAGCAGCTCAGGGTACAAATTTTAGGCTCATGGAATAAACTGGAAAGCATGTGAACTCCCTCTGCCATGCAGACTGGAAAAAAATATTGCATAAATCCAAGGTGGATGCTGGAGACCTTTTCTTCTGTTTCTTCCTAAGCAGATGTGTGGTAAAAATAATTTCTGTGCCACCAGAGAGCTCCTGTAAGAATGTACTCTGAAGGCTGATGGGATGGGCTATTTGGAACATTTTTACAAATACATTTTTATTTGGTTTTGTTAACATAATGTGAAAGTAGTAAGTGCTTTGTATCTCTTGTATGTTACCTTGCATCCAGAGTGTGCTGACCAGGTCTCCAAAACAAAGAAAATCAATACATTCATGTGATCCCTGCAAAAAGTACAAATATGCTATCCCTGATGCAAATTATTTTTCTCATGTTGGTAGGTATTATATATGGCACTCCTAGTAAGAGTTTCTAAAAGAGCAGTGCTTCATAAAAAGGTGAGAAGGATGAATAATAAGGCCTAGGCAAAGAAGTATTTAAAAACATTTGTCTCAGAGCTGCATCACAAGAGACATGTTATCCCAGGTTTAATTTGTCAGTAAACTGGGCAACTGGATGCAAAGGGGTCAGTCAGAGCGCAGATCATCTGGCTGCCTTTCCTTGCACACATGCAATGAAATTTCTTCACTCTGCTACAGATGCATTTGAGTCTTTGTTTCAATTACATTATTTAAAATTAATTGCACTTTTGAAGTTCTGTAGACAAGAAGCAGAGGATATTCTGCAAACCCATGAATGAAGCTATTAATAAAATATTCTGCATGAATATGCCAGATGTATACTGAGGAGAAAAAGATATCTGATCATAGGGTTTTCTTGGACTGGCAGAAGTACTCCAGGCCTCTCAGCAGTGGAGTGGTGACTGAACGCTTGGCTTCCATGTCTTTAGTTGTACCTCAAGAAAGAGGTGATAAAAGGTGCTGTATATTTGATAGCAGAAAGAGGCTGTTTCAGGTCACATCAGCTCTTGTTTTAGCTGGAAACTAGTTCTTCTCATTTGCCATTCAAAACTGTGGTTTTATAATAAATGTCAGGACCCGTGGGTCAGAAGAGCAGTGAAAAGGCTGACTGTCCCAGCTTGGTACAGCTGCAGCGAAGTCACTGCTCTTCCTCTCTGGCAGCCCAGCTCACCTTGGCCATCAGCTCTTCAGCTAGCTGTGCAGGTGGGGCCTCAGGCAGCAGAGGTGTGGAGGCAATTCCAGCTAGAGCCTGTGGTATATTGCCTGTGTTTTAATCCAAACTATTTCACTCTAAGGGCCCTCTTCTAAACACTGAATTAGGTGGACTCTTTCGAAACTTCATGGGTGATAGCCCTGGAAGTAGAAAGTCTTCATGACTCACTGAGTATTGTCTGTGAGGAATGATTGAAGCCATCTACTCACAATCCCACTAATCCCCTGCCATGTCTCTGAGACGGGACATCAGAATTCCTCTGACAACTGTATCAAATGCCATGCTCAAGTCCTGCACAAGGTGTTATTTTTTAGAGTTCCGATAAAGGGAAATGTAGGTTATTATGGGTATAAATTTAATAACAAGGTCTGATATAAGAAGGGAGGGTTTTTACATTGTCTGTTCTACTAAGATTACAGACAGCCTCTATAATGTGATGTGCCAGAAAAGCAGAAAAATGTTTTCTGCTATTACAGCTTGGTGTTGGGAGTCTGGATCTTCACTTTTCAGTGATTCAAGTGTAGTGGAAAGAGATTTGTGTGCAAATAGCAGAAACAAGCAAACAAACATAAATTCAATAGCTGAGAAAATTTTTGGATGCAATGACTGTTTTCCCAGAAAAGCTAGTAAAGTGTGTCAAAGCGAATGCTCCAAAAATCTAACTGTCCTCTTAGAGTTAATTTAGGAATTTCACTGATTTAAGTAGAAAGCTTTATAGGTGGAACATGGGCTTTTATATAGGGCTTCTGCAGGTTGTTACCTGATGCTCTGCAAGCATTTGCAGCCTTAATGAAGTTATTCACAGCAAGAGGAACAGATCCTGTTGGAGGGTTTGTACAATTGGGTATTTTGAGGAAGAACTGCTGTTGAAGTAAGAAGCAAGAGCACCCTTTATGTGAAAAGGCTGATTTACATTTAAGTCAGTAACTATTGCATTGATGATTGCTACAGAACATAGATGTAGCAGTTCTGCTGAGTGTAGAATTAATTAGCAAAAGCTTTCAAGGTTATGAGGTATCAGGCCACTGCTTCTCTTTTGAATTCAATGGATTCTACAGCAGAACGCAGCTGGGTTAAATACAGGAATGAATCAACCTCAGGAACATCACAAAAAATGATGACCAGGTTTCAAGCAATGAGATCAGCTGGGAGGCACTTGATAAATGTGTACAGAGCCTTACCGTTCTGTTATACAGTGAATTGGGTTTTGTTACTGCCTGAATGAAACAATGGCAGAACATTACACGCTTTCAGAGAGGAGGAACATGCTGGAAGTATCTCAAAGGAACATGAAGACAGCAAGGTGAGGTATCCATCGCTCAAAGCTGATAGTGCTGTTTTGTCGATTGATTATGTCATGTTTTCTTTCAGCAGGACCCATTTTTTGGAGTACACAAGAAGGGGCTTGGGTCACTGAATCAGGGAGTCTGGTCCGTACGTTTATCCTCAGGGCTCAGGGTGACGTCCTCATTTACTGAACAATAGTCGAGTCTTGTTTCAAGCAGAATGTTTTCCTTGTGTAGAGGGATGCTTGTCACCATGGTGTCTGAGTACCTGATGTATGTTGACAATTTTACCCTTTCCATGTCCCAGTGAGTGAAGGATGTGGTATTAAGAGTATTTCATATATGAAGGACACAGACATAGAGAAGGGACGTGATTTACGTGAGTCCATACAGGAAGTCTGTAGCACCAGGACTCTGCTTATATTAGCAAGTAGTGCAGCACTCTAGAGGGTGGCTGTAACACTGAGAAGAGTGTTAAAGACCTGACATCCACACTAAAATTGTTTTGGAGGTTTTACTTTGGACTGGGTCTACTCTCATCCAGGGAAATGAGCTCCTATTGGCAGCTGGAATGCACCTGGAGGACATCCTTTGGTTTAATTTAGCCCTCAGAAGAGTCCAGTTTGCCTACTCTGAGACCACTTGTGTTATAAGCCTACAGATTTATTTCTAGCACACAGTCCTGACCAGAGCTGAAGTACTGCTATAGAAACACCCTCTGTCTTCTTCCAAGCTTAATTCCTCTATACTATTTAAGGTGAATCCCAAGAGGCACTTCCTGCAGTGTCTCTGCCATCACGTGTAAAACCAGGCAATTACTTGCAGATTATTGATACTGTCCTTGGCTCACTTTTCTCATTTAAAGTCTTCGTCTCAGCGAGATCACTGCCTCACATGGCTTCAGCTATCTGCTTTGCATCAATGACTTACAAATCTACCTGTTCCCTCCTGACCTCTCTGCCTCCATCAAGTCCAGCAGCTTGTCTTGTTTCTCTTTGAAATTTCCCTCTGAATGTCTTGCCCTCCATTTAAACTTCGCATGGCAAAGCCATCATAGCTCAGTGAGCTGCTTGAAATCGTTACAGCAGGAGCCCAGACAGCCATTAAACATAATAAAGTTTTACATATGTCTTAGGTTAGTGGTAGAAAGAAAAATGTTTCAGTTAATTGAGCTAATTTTTATTAGGTATTTTATTTCAATATTTTATTAAATAAGTGTATTTCAGTAACTGTACTTCAGGTATTTTATAAATGGTAGAACACTATCTGATATAATGTCTAATTCAGCTTTTGAAATAGATTTTTTGGGCATCATGGAAGGCAAACATCTGTTCTTATACTTGTGGATCCCTCTGTCACATTTGACTTTGTTGGCCACATGCTACATTTGCTTGTCTCAGGGAGGCTGTGAGCCCCAGGGTAATGAGCTTAAGTGGTGTGATACCAGCTTCAAGGCACAGTTGCACCAGGCATTGATAGGAAACAGCACTGCTGTCAGGAGACCTCTTACTGATACAATCCCACATGGATTCCCCCTCTCTCTATACGTTATTCAGTACATGAGTCACTAGGGTGTAGTTACCTCTGATCCTGGGAGCTGGGATGGCTGAATTCTCATCCCTGAAGTGCTGACCAAGGTTGTGTTGCCATAAAAAGGCAGTTCATACCTTTTCACCAGAAGGCAAGGCCATTAAATGACTCAAGTAGAGTTACATATCTATTATGTCAATTATAAGAGGCATGTCTGGGTCAACAACAGCTGTTCTCTGACTCAAGATGAGCCTGGAATAAAGCTCAGAAACAAGGAGAGGACCTAGGAAAGGCAGTACTATGTCCTGGAGCATTAGCTATACACAACCACCGAACTTTCCTGCTTCCTTGGAGACACATGCCAGAACCTCCCTCAACCACCTCTTTCACTGCTTGTACTGGGAGCCATGCAGAAGATGTCTTTGAGAACTTAGTGATCCTGAACAGGCTTCACCTGATCCATTGGATATTTTATTTAGGGCTTGAGAAGCTCTTATATTATTAATATAATCTCTAATTTTATTTGGGAAATATAGTTCTATGTGGATTGAGGGGTTGAATGTATTGATCTTGACCAGGAGATGGTTGCAGGTTGCAGAGTTGGTGATGCTCATAGCAGTTAACTGAATAGCCTGTGCTTTGCTGCACTGTGCTGCATGTCCAGCATGGCCTTCAGGCTCTGTTGTGCTGGACAAATGCCCTGGCCACAAGACAACCTCAACCAGCTCATCCTAAGAGTGGTCCTGCTCCCACCTGGTACCAGTGATTACACTGGCTGCCTGGCCTTGCTTTTGTCTAACAGTGCAGTGAGAAGTTGTCATGCAAAAGTCTTTTGTGAATAGAGTTGTTTTTCTTGCAAGAAAAGAATACATTAGCTTGAATGACCAAAAAGGAGATATTTCTATCCATGGACAGGATCTACTCTGTTCAGTGTGCCATGGGAAAATCCATCAGGGCTCTGTGTGATGCTGCACAAACGTGGGGTGCCATTGTCTGAAGGGATGTAAGATTTACTTGCTATGTATATGCCTCTTCTTACCCTGTCTTATTAAAACAATTGTCAATCTGCTTTGCCCAGCAGCCTGATCATCACAAAAAAGCTGGCCATAGTAAAATGAACTCTCATCCACATCACACAGTGGCAGGATTCAGTTTGGATGACTTCTGGAATGAAATATTTCAGGCAATCTTCCCCAGTTCCTGAATAAAATGTCCCCAGACCCTCACAACATGGTCAGCTAAAATGGAAGTTGAGGTTTAAATTCACCTCATGAGGCAGCACAGGGTGTTGCTCTCCACTAGTCCCCAGGAGACTTACTTTGCCCAACCATCCCAGGCAATGTGTATCTCTGGGTACTTCGGTTTGTCAATCCCACAATTTACTGGCCTTCACCTCAGCAAGAGAATGTCTGCTGTGATTAGTAAGGAGAAGAGTGGAAAAATCTCTGATTTGGCAGAAGTCCCTCTTGATTGATTTTCAGATCACAAAAGATAAGCAGCTGCCAAGCCTCGGAAACACTCCAAGTAAGCATTCACATAAGCAGACACCACATATTTGACAGATGTTAGTCACATTGCTTAATGCTCCACTGGATGCTACAGATGTGAACGTGGTGTAAGAACCTACAGAGGAAAAAAGGATAGAAAGAAATACCAAATGACAATTTCCCTTAAGAAATTGTTTCCACACTTCCTTGTCCAGATTCTCAATGCAGGTTCTGTTGTATAATTAATAGCATATCACCTTTATTCCCATACCAGTCTTATGCCTTACAGGCTGTCATCTGAAAACACAGGCATAGATTTTGTGCTGTGCCAGATTTCAGCTAGCAAAATGTTATGGGAGAATGTTAGAGTCAGCTCTAGAATTTTAATGCTAGATTATTAACCTATATAAATTTATATATATATATCTATATATAGACACAGGGTAAGTTGACCCCTGATGCTCTCTAACCTTTGCCTGCTAGAGACATGCAAAGTGCTTTCTTTAAGCTGCAGGTACGAAGGTGGAGGAAGGCAGGAGCAGCATGTGTCTACTTTTATTAGCAGAGTTATATGGCAAGAAGGCTCAGCCACAGGAAGCCAGTCTTTACTCGTGTGGTGGGTTCACCCTGTCTGGACACCAGCTGCCCACCAAAGCCACTCTATCACTCCCCTCCTCAGCTGGGCAAACGAGCAAAAATACAGGAAAAAGCTCATGGGTTGAGATAAGGACAGGGAGAAATCACTCATCATTAACAACATGGGCAAAACAGACTTTGCTTAGGGAAATTCATTTATTGCCAATCAAATCAGAGTAGAGTAATGAGAAATAAAACCAAATATTAAAATACCTTACACACACACACGCACACACACCCGCCCTTCCTCTGGACTCGACATCACTGCTGAATTCTCTACCTCCTGCCCCTGGGAATGGGGTATGTATTCAGTTCATCACTGCCAGTTCTTTCTCTGCAGGGGAGGACTCCTCACACTCTTCCCCTGCTTCAGCATGGGGTTCCTGCCACAGGAGACAGTCCTTCATGAACTTCTTCAAGGTGAGTCCTTCCCATGGGCTGTAGTTCTTTACATACTGCTCCAGCATGGGTCCCTTCCATGGGGTGCAGTTCTTCAGGAACGGACTGCTCCAGCATGGACCTCCATGGGCTGCAGGTGGAGATCTGCTCTACCGTGGACCTCCATGGGCTGCAGGGGCACAGCCTGCCTCACCATGGGCTGCACAATGGGCTGCAGGGGAATCTCTTCTCCTGCGCCTGGAGCACCTCCTCCTTCACTGACCTTGGTGTTGCAGAGCTGGTGCTCTCGCATATTCTCACTCCTCTCTCCAGCTGCAGTTGTTCCTGAGCAGTAACTTTTCCCCCTTATTAAATGCATTATCCCAGAGGCACTGCCCCTGTCTCTGATAGATTCAGTCTTGGCCAGCAGCAGGTCCACCTTGTAGCTGGCTGGCATTGACTTCATTGGACATAGGGGAAGCTTCTGGCAGCTTCTTATAGAAGCCACCCCTGTAACCCCCTCTGATACCAAAACCTTGCCATGAAAAAACAATATGACCAGTATCCTGTCCTGGGATTTCTTTAAAGATCCACACCACAATTTATATCTCTGAAATGATGAGAAATAACATCTTCCCTGAAACCGCCTCTTTACTTTTTCTAGTCATATTTGCCATACTTCAAGATGTGCATGATGTGAATCTTGCATGACAGAGCTTTCAGCTGTTGGTATCCAGCCGCCTCCTGCATCCCTGTCTTCATGAAACGAAACAAGGGCTGTAGCAATGTAGCCCAAGATATCTGGAAGAAAGGATGGCTGGTGTTGCATTCTGAGAAGATTAACACAGTTGAGAACAAAAGTCCAGTGATACAGGTATTCCTCGGGGCTGAACACATCCCTGATTTTTTTACCTTGTAGCATCATCACAACCCACTGTGAAATCTCACTGTTAAATATTTTGTTCTGCTATCTGTGTTACCTAAAGCTCTGGAATAAAATCTTGAACCATTTAGCTTGCTTGTGTGTACAGAGCAGTAAACATACAAATTCAAAAGGAAAAGGGGAAAAAAATGCCCTCGAGAAAAGTATGAATGAGCTTGAAAAGGGCAAATAAAACAGCAGAGACATTTATATTGGTCTCTCCTACAGCTCTGAACAAAACAATTATGAGATAAGAGAGGCAAGAATGGGAGGAAATTCTTTCATTTTTCACGTTGGAAGTACGAAGGATCCAATAGCCTGTTTATGAAGGGCAATAAAGAAGATACATGAACTCGGTAAAGATGTTGTTACAAATATATTGTCCTGCTTGGAAAGGCCAGTAGTTTGTGGGTTTTGGGGGTTTTTTTTGTGCCGTGTTTTTTTTTTTTTTTGGTAGAGTTGCTGCTTTTTACATAGAGTTTTTAAGGGTGGAAGATTTTTCTTTTGTCAAGAGATGAATAACTGACAGGAATGGCTTGTTACAACCAGCAGAGAGGACTAATGCTTTTACTTAGGATGTGAAAATGGTATGAAAGAGAGGCAGATGGGAATATGAATTTAATGAAGCTTAAATAAGCAAATATAACATTGGCCAGCTTTTAAACAAAATTAAAGCCAGCTATTCCTTGTTCCTGATTTGAAGCTTTAAAAATCAGAATGCTTTTGCCTGATGCAACGATGCTCAGAATGGTGGCTGATGTTGGAAAGGGAGATTTATCACTTTTTTTGATTTCTAGTCTGAAATGTGTGTTCTTTTGAAATGGTTCAGGGCAGCCCACCTTTCTGCCAGTTAAGGGATGATGTTCACAGCATTACGGCACTTAAAAAGCAATCAAATCAATGTGCATATATTTTTTTCCTGAATTTTCCCTCTCTTACGTAAGGTAGCAAAATAATGCATTCCAGTACAGAAATGTGAATTTGTTACCAGTGACTGTATTATCCTGTGAAGAAAATCCAGGCTTAGGAAGAACAGTAAGATCTCTGCAACTCTTCCACTGTCCCCCCTACCAAGAAACTTCTTTTCTTGGCAAAATCTAGCAGTCTGAGTGGTGTGCTGCAATAACTTTTACTAGTGCTGCATTCCCCGATCATAATTAGACATCAAAAGTGTTTAGACCAGAAATCTCTCCAAGTCAAGAAATAAAAAATAAAGTAATTCTATAATCTTTTAAAATTATTATTGGTGTAATAACCCCCTCTGAGGATTAACTACAGTAGCAAAGCCTGTGATTAAGGTTGCTCAGCCTTTATCATGGTTGAATTCTGTTTTCAGTGGTTTATAACTTTGCCAGACTGTAATAATTTGGATTAAAACTTTCCCCAAATGTGAAAAGCATCTCTGTTTAGCTGAATATTTTAGGAAGCTTTAAAGAAAAGTGAATCGGCACTTTTAAAAACTGGGTCAGGGAAAATATGTTTTTCTGCTAATATTAAAACAAAAATCTTACAGTCGTTTTATTAACAAGTTTTTTCCTCTTCTGCTTTTAACAGTTATTTCAGGCAAGGACTTGAATTTGGCTGTTAGATTGCCTGTGTGTCAGGAAAGTGCTGTCCTTGCACACAGCTACCTCCATTTAGACAACCTGTTAGTCTCTGAAACATCTTTATGTGCCTTTTTTTTTTTTTTTTTTGTCACTGGAGGGTTATTTTAGCTCCTAAGGTTTTCAAATCCAGTGGGCGCCCTGAAAAGATGAGGCAAGCTGGGGACTGCTGCATTGAGAATGGCTGGGACATGAAGCACAGCAGGAGGAGGAAGATGGATGTGGCCATAGCAGCTGGGATCAGGAGCTCGAAGGCTTGGAAGTAGAGGTGAAAAGAAGAAAAATCCTGGTAAAGAACTGGGGGAAGATGTCTGTATAGTACTGATGTGGTTTTGGTCCTCATAAACCATCACACTCCCAAATGATGCTCAGGCATGGTCCTAGGATTAACATGTGTCACAGACTATTTGCAAGACTTTTTGGGTGTAGGACCCTGTTCTAAGGTAATGGGGAAGGCTAATTGGTTTGAAATGAACCATCCCATTCCATCTGGCTTTAGTTGTAAACCACATTGGAAAAATACCCATTTATTCCCCTCATCTTCATCCAGATGATGAGAAGCAGCGGCTACTGTCAGCTACACTCTTACCTCTGCTGGCAGGCTCTATAGAGCAGATCCACAGGTTTCTGTTAAGCTGGAAAGAGGACAGGGGAGGCAATGTGATGTTGTGTTATTTTACAGTTCACTAAAGGCTTAAGTTCATGAATGCTTTGGAAGTTACATATGGAAAAAAAACCCACAGCAAAAGAGTATTTGGCTACAAAAGGGAGGTGATGTGCCATGAGAGAATGGAAGAGGCTGTTCCATGCCAGACTGTTTGGTATGGCTCCGACTCTCTTCCCTCTGAAGTTAAGTCAGAGTTGCACTACAACAGAGTTAGGCCAACACTTGTGTTTTTCAAGCTTCAGGCCTCAGGAGACATCCCATTAAGGAGTGTTGGCCACTAGCTCTTCATTCCGAGAGCAGACCTGGGCCCATGCAACCCCCCATGGCTGCATGCTTTTTGTTGGGATTACTCATGTGGGCTCACAGCCTCCCAGTATGGCTTAGTTCAGGATCTGAGTGAATGGACGACAAAATGGGAGGCCAATAAATAAAAGACTGGGTTGGTACTTGGTTGCTAAGTGGCTTAGCATATTCTGCACAGCCCTTCCCCAGGCTTGATATAGATCTACGACTGATCGTGTATGTATACGTAAACAACATGTTTGGGAAGTGATTCAAAGAATTGCTATACTAGGAATCCTCAGCTCCTTATATTATCAAAATGCCAGCTCAAATGAGTGTTGTTATATTTGAAATTCTTTGAGCAGTCCAAACGGATGTTCATCTAGTTTAAGGAGAACTAGTTTTGAGTTCCAAGGAGGTTGCGGCCTAGGATGGACTGGGTGGTATAAATCAGTACTTTGTAAACTTTTTTAACTATAAGGTGTTTGCACATAGAAGCTTATGGAACCAGAGATGGACTTTAGCTTTGCCTAAGGACAAGTTAGTGTAATTTTTCCTTTACAAAAGTCCCAGCAGATATTCCAGTCAAATTCCAGGCTAATCTGTTCCATGTATGACGAAAGGCAGAACCTTTTCTGCTTTGTTTTGTGAATCTGTCTTGTGGTTGATTTGTAACAAAAATTTGTTGTGGTTCCCAAGAACAGCATACAATCAATTTTCAGCTGACACAGGAGCTGAAACAAGGAGGCAGTAGCAGAAAGAGTCGATCTTGTTGCTTTCAGTGATGTGTGGAACTGAAAGAGTTTGGACTGCAGATCTGCCCTCCAAGAGAAAAGACCTTACTTTTCCTTAGGTGTTTGTGAGCAAGATAATGTTGTAGATAAGGCTAAAATATAAGCAAAACAAATAAAACCTTTTTATTTCCTATGATGATTATACGGGTCTTATTTCCAGCAAAGTGGAAAAACATCAACATAGTTGCAAATATGCATATTGCCTTGGGTAGATTATAGCTGGAATTTACCTCTCCTCTGACAAAACAGGGACACCAGTGTCATTCCCATGTTTTGTTTTATCTATTTGGATTTTTAATTATAAATTATTAACTCAGATATTGGCTGCTTGATGTGTGTGCGTGTGCGCCTGCATGGGTGAACATATCTGACCATTTTTTACATCAAATCAGAAACCAGAAAACTTCTGTATTATTTATGACTAAAGCACAGTAGCAATATTTTTAAAAGTGTAGTTGTGCATAGAAAGGCCCACAGTGCCAAAAGTGACAGCAGAAGAATTAATGGTTTCTCCAGGCCCTTTTTATCTTGGAAATGATTGACAAAGTAATTTTCTTCTTGTACTTTAATAAAAGTATATACATTATACACATCAATAAATCCTTACCTGGCCAATTACACATCATATGACTTATCTTGTCACAGCACCTAATATCTAAACAATAAATTGAAAGGTATGCTTTATATGTAGATTTGCATGTGAGGGCGTTTTCCAGTTCTCAGACTCAGTTGTCTTAAAAATACTACAACATACAAGAAAAAGAAAAAAGATGGCTAGGATTTGGGACTAATAAATCCTCCCTGGTGGAACAAACTACATCTGTATGACTTACAAGAATGTGCTGTATAAGTAACATTTGTTTTACATACTGAAATTATATTGGGAGATAAAATACTGAACAAATATTGTAGTGCTTCCTTTCACACAAGATACTCTGCACACATGCAAAGATGTATTAGCTGTATATATGCAACACAATATATTTGATTCTTATTCATACATTTCTGCAATGTAAAAGGACCTTTCTATAAGTGAAAATCTCACTTGTTTTTCATTTCCAAGTGAGAAATTTAATGGGCAGTGGAAATTCCAAAATTTGCTTGCATCCTGCTGGTACCTGCTGGGCTTTTGAAATTTTTTGATTGCATCTGAAGCATGGTTTCTGAGAATGTTTCTGGTATAAAGGCACAGACATGGCTGTGGATTTTCCTCAGTGTGGGCTATCAGCATCGTTTGCCCTAACCTGAACTATTCAATAGTATGGAGGCAAAAAGGGGGGCACTCATCTTTTTCTCCTCTGTCCACATTAATTCATGGAATCTAGTGCAACATGTGCAGTGTTCCTCCCATTTTCTGGTGTGGGTTGACCATCATCTCATAGATCTCAAAGCAACTTTCCAGTATCTGAAGGGGCCTATAAGGATGCTGTGGAGGAACTCTTCATTAGGGACTGGAGTGATAGAACAAGGGGTAACGGGTTAAATGGGTTAAACGGGGGAAGTTCAGATTGGATAATAAGGAAGAAGTTCTTTACTGTAAGGGTGGTGAGGCACTGGAATGGGCTGCCCAAAGAAGCTGTGAATGCTCCACCCCTGTCGGTG
Organism: Pezoporus occidentalis; assembly: GCF_034315485.1. Classification (NCBI taxonomy): domain Eukaryota; kingdom Metazoa; phylum Chordata; class Aves; order Psittaciformes; family Psittacidae; genus Pezoporus; species Pezoporus occidentalis. The sequence goes on along the minus strand of NW_026915910.1, from coordinate 848,970 downwards.
TACAAGGCCAGGTTGGATAGAGCCTTGGATGACATGGTTTAGTATGAGGTGACCCTGCCCATGGCAGGGGGGGTTAGAACTAGATGATCTTCACTGGCAAAGGCTCTGACCAAACCACCCAAGTCTTGGAAGGCAGATACAGGGACTGTGAGAATGAAGACCTTAGGCCCACTGTAGGAGAGGATCTGGTTCGAGACCATCTTAAAAATCTGAACGTGCACAAGTCCATGGGACCTGATGAAATCCATCCATGGGTCCTGAAGGAGCTGGCAAATGAAGTTGCTGAGCCACTGTCCATCATATTTGAAAAATCATGGCAGTCAGGTGAAGTTCCTGACGACAGGAAATGGGAAATATAATCCCCACTTTCAAGAAGGGAAAAATGGATGACACGGGAATTACAGACCAGTCAGTCTCACCTCTGTGCCTGGCAAATCTTGGAGCAGATTCTCCTGGAAGGCATGCTAAGGCACATGAAAAACAACAAGGTTGGTGACAGCCAGCATGGCTTCACTAAGGGGAAATCCTGCCTGACCAATTTGGTGGCCTCCTATGATGGGGCTACAGAACTGAGGGACAGGGGTAGAGCAGTTGATGTCATCTACCTGGACTTGTGTAAAGCGTTCGACACTGTCCCACACGACATCCTTGTCTCTAAATTGGAGAGACATCAATTTGATGGATGGACCACTCGGTGGATAAAGAACTGGCTGGATGGCTGCACAGAAAGAGTTGTGGTCAATGGCTCAATGTCCGGCTGGAGACCAGTAACGAGTGGTGTCCCTCAGGCATCGGTGTTGGGACCGGTCTTGTTTAACATCTTCGTTGCTGACACGGACAGTGGGATTGAGCGTGCCCTCAGCAAGTTTGCTGATGACACCAAGCTGTGTGGTTCGGTTGATATGCTGGAGGGAAGGAATGCCATCCAGAGGGACCTTGACACACTTGTGAGGTGGGCTGATGCCAACCTCATGAAGTTTAACCATGCCAAGTGCAAGGTCCCACACCTGGGTCAGAGCAATCCCAGGCACAGCTACAGGATGGGGAGAGAAGAGATTCAGAGCAGCCCTGCGGAGAAGGACTTGGGGGTGTTGGTTGATGAGAAAATGAACATGAGCCGTCTTCAGTGTGCACTCGCAGGCCAGAAAGCCAACCATACCCTGGGCTGCATCAAAAGGAGTTTGACCAGCAGGTCGAAGGAGGTGATCCTGCTCCTCTGCTCTGGACATGGAACTGTTGGAACAAGTCCAGAGGAGGGGCATGAGGATGATCAGGGGACTGGAGCACCTCCCCTATGAAGACAGGCTGAGAAAGTTGGGGCTGTTCAGCCTGGAGAAGAGAAGGCTGCGTGGAGACCTCATAGCAGCCTTCCAGCGTCTGAAGGGGGCCTATAGGGATGCTGGGGAGGGACTCTTCATTAGTGACTGTTGTGATAGGACAAGGGAGAATGGGTTAAAACTCTGTCGTGGTTTAAACCCAGTCAGGCAACTTGTTCACTCACTCCCAGTGAGTGATGCCGAGCTGACAACAATCGAGGGCCATTCCCCCCCCCCCCCCCCCCCAGGGCTATCCCCTTCCCCACTCCTGGAGGAACGGGGAGGAGGATCGAAAGAGTGCAACTCCTACGGGTTGAGACAAGAACAGTCCAGCAACCAATGTACAACACAAATCACCACCGCTACTATCAACTACAACAATGATAAGGGAAAATAACAAGGGAAGAGAATACAATACCACCGGCCAAGAAACGAGTCCCACCCGGAACCCGTGTCCTTCCGGGTAACTCCCAGTTACCCCCCACCCCTGGGCATGACGTGCTGTGGTATGGAATACCTCTTTGGCTAGCCTGGGTCAGGTGCCCCATCTCTGCTTCCTCACAGCTTCCCCTCCTCCCTGGCAGAGCATGAGCCTCACAAAGTCCTTGGTCAGGGTAAACATCACTTAGCAACAACCGAAAACATCGGCTTCACCAACATTGTTCCCAGGCTGGAAGTCAAAACACAGCACTGCACCAGCTACCACAAAGGAAAAACATGACTGCTACTGCTGAACCCAGGACGAACTTCAACAGGGGAAGTTTAAATTGGATATAAGGAGGAAATTCTTTCCTGTTAGGGTGGTGAGGCACTGGAATAGGTTGCTCAGGGAGGTTGTGAATGCTCCATCCCCAGCAGTGTTCAGGACCAGGTTGGAAGAGGCCTTGGGTGATATGGTTTAGTACGAGGTGTCCCTGCCCATGGCATGGGGGTTGGAACTTGATGACCTTAAGGTCCTTTCCAAGCCTAACTATTCTATGATTCTATGATCTTAAGGTCCTTTCCAACCCTAGCCATGCTATGATTCTGATTCTGTGCATTGTAGAGAACAACTTCATTGAAGGAGTGACTTCCCTGTGGACACGCAGAGGTGAACGGATTAGGTCACGGTTCTGCACCTCCTGCAGACTTGAGTATTGCAAGTGCCTGTGGGCAAGCAAGCTGCTCAAAATAATGTAGCTGAAATGGTTGTGCTGGAGGGAAATGGGGAAAAGATTGTGGCCTCTGAAACATAGCCCATTTCCCATTCTCCTCCTTGGCAGTGAATCATCCCGCTTTCCTTCCTCCAGTTTAGGCCTCTGTGAGTCTATGAATATAATTACCCACTTTGTTGAACCCTTGTTGGTACAGGATAGCTTGCCTGAAAATCAATACATTGTTGACCAGGTTTTAAGCATATGCATGATACCATTTTGAAAGTATGCACACGTTGGTATTGGACAGTGTCTATGCTTTGCTGAGGGAACTGAAATTGCATAACTCCTAGAAGCCCATCTAGCTCTCCCCCTCCATATACATCAATAATTACCCTACAAGACAGGCTACAACAGATTGGTCTTATTATTCCTGCCCTTTAATTGATACAGTCTCCTACTTCAGACTCAAAATGTTTTTAAATGACTGTGCCTTTCAATTACTTTAGAGTGCTAAGATACACTCTTCTGGGTCTAAATACTTTGTTTATACTACCACTTTCACAGAAACCACATTAGGCCCTAAACTTTTCAGTGCAGAAAGACATAGAAACAATTAGTTAAAATTAACTGCTCTTGCCCTGGCTCTTAGTTGCCCAACATTTAGTTGTTTCATCAAAACTGCAACAAATACAGGCTGAGCCTGAGACAGACCTCACCTTTCATGAATCATGGATCAGCATTGCTTGAGCTCTATTTTCTCAGAGCCAGCAGAAGGGAACTGTGACCTATTAATATACCTGTTCCATAGACCACTGCAAGGGAATGTATGATGCTGGTGTTCAAAGAGAAAATAAACAAATTAAGAGCTTTTGCTTTGCTGTTCAAGAGAAGAAGAAATGAAAAGCAAAAAAGTTAACAAAAAAAATCAGTCTTTCTGCAAGCATTTTAAAGGGTGGTGGTGTTTCTATGTAACTATAGACATCAATTTTTGCAGTTTAAGTTAGGAGATGAGTGTTGTAAGCCTCTTTTGCTGGTCAATAGAGAGTTAGAAAATCCTTCAGAGGTCAAATCAGCACAGCAGCTGATTTGAGATGCTCTTCAGAAAATCCAGTCTTTCTCCAGCACCTCTAATGAGAGGCTAGGATGACCAGCCTTCTATCTTGGGCACCTCCAGGAAGGTGTCTGAGTTCATACCAGGTGAACATCACCAAGGACTTCAATCGTTTAAGGTCAAGGTTAAAGAGTAGTTATAAACCAGCATTTCCTACCTGTAATGGGAGACACTGGATAACAGAACAATAATCCCTGCAAGATCAGGCAGACACTGATTTATGACATGTTAGCTTCCAACATCTAATTGAGAGCAGTGACTAGTTAGTTAAGTGTGTTGTTAATTCTGCAATGTGTCAGATTCTCATTGCACCATTGACTTCAACAAGCAGTCAGCGCTTCACAGTCTGTTACATGTTGGTGAAATCTCATTCCATTGTACTTGGCAAGAATAACGTCCTTTTGTTTATCATGGGAGCACTGTAGAATTTATGATGTTTTTTGCTCTTCATTTCCTTACTTTTAAGGTTTGATATTTTTAGCCAGGTTTCCTAAGGAAACAATGCTTATGCCGTCGTACTGTCTGTCAGTTCCTTCCTTATAGCTTCTGAACCTGGGGGCCAATTTCAGCTCTATTTGACAGAGGAGTAAAGGTTTCAAAGATATTGCATTCTCACAAGTTTTGTGAAAGTCAGCGGCTCAGTAGATGAGACTTATTCCAGCTGGAGTCATGTCAAGGACAGTTCAATCCTTATTTATTCTGTTTGGCAATGGCCAACTGACCATTCCCTGTGCTGTGGTTGGTCAGCACTAAGTAGTGCTGAGCTAACTGCAGCTCAAATCATCTTTCACCACCTTAGCAGGCAATCAAAGTGGAGAAAAAAGGTCCAGAGCCGTCTTTGAGAAACTGATAGGGATTTTATGTCATAAGGAATGGTGGGGCGTTGTAGCAATGTTATGTTTCAGAAGAGAAGGAGGAACTACAAATAGTCTGATGGGAGGGATTTTGCCATTGAGACACAATTAAATTCTTTATTCACCAAACAACTTCTCCTCATCCTTCTATGTTTTGTCATGTATAATTAACTGAACATACAATAACTATCTGGATGGCTTAAAAATGGGTGTAGGTAGGACACTACTGAAATAGAATGAGATGCAAAATTCTAGCACCTGCATGTCTGTGAAAAGAAAAAGAAAGGTCTTTAAGAGTGCATTGTAAATAAATTCATACAATGATCCAACGATGTACTGTTCTGTCATCTATTCATTAGCTGTAGATTTTCCATATGAAAAATATTTGCTACTAGGTTTTGCTTATTCTTTAGCCTCCAGTAATGATCTTCAATAAGTTTTCTAGCAATGACATGTTAGGATCAGAGGAACAGCAGCACAGAACCCATTAAATTATTAGTCTGTTCGTGTATTCAGCCTCAAAAAGTCATTGTAATGAGGTATGTCTAGGGAGGGTGCAACTAATCTCCTAATGAATAACTGTATCACCAGACCTTTGGGGAGATTTCTTCTTAACCCCAAACAGCCAGTGATATGCTTGTGCCCTGCAGCAAGAGGACTTATGTACATAATGAATCTGTACTTCAGTCATTTAGCTATGGACAGTCTTATTAATAATATAAATGCAATAACTCAACTTTGGGGTTGAAAAAAAAAAAGACAGGGAGAAGAAAATGTAGAACAGGAACTGTGACTGCTCAGTGAGCACCAGGGTGGAAAAATTAGTTTGCAGATGTGACAAAAACACTAGTGTTTAATAAAACTGCTTTTATTAGCTTAATTTGCCGCATATAGTGCAAATATTTAACTTGAATGAGGCATGAATTGTAAAAAAATATGTGCTGTACCATTTAAAGTGGTATACTTGAATAAAATAATGTATGTGTTTTCATATGCAGTCCTTGAAGTCACACTACATACATCTTTAATTTCTTCAATTAAGAAAAAAAGACCAAATGGAGTTACATTTTAATTATTCATAGTTCATTTGAGAAAAATCTTTGTAAATGAGAGGAAGGAGAGTTGTGCTATCTATCACGAGAAAAAGAATAGATAGAAAATCCACTCTGTGAACTATTTGACAATACATAAGCTTCTGCCTTCGTTAGGTACTGCAGCCTGATGTGTAAAGAAAGAAGCATTACAGGAAAATCTGTTTTGAAGGCCATGCCATGGAAACTGCTCCCCAGAATACTGGCCTGCTAGTTAACAAGTAACCACAGTGCACATTTGATAGATTCCTACAGAGGCATGTATATGTAGGCATGTCCTTGAAGCTTATTTATGGAAAGATGGGAATATAAGGAACTTTCATACTGGATCAGAATTATGGTCCATTCAGGCCATTTTTGTCTTTGGCAGGAGCCAGCAAGCATGTGGGAATGTTGTAGGTGATGTGTCCAAGGAAGTCCACAATCACCAGAATTTGATTTAAACCTTGTAATGTTTATTCCTTCCAGCATATTGTTTTTCGTTGCTGTTAAAAGGGTTGATATTTTTGTTGTCAATAAGAAAGAAAGCTCCTCTTTGGGTTTTACTAAACTATTGATCGCAAGACTTCTTTGTGAGTTCCACAGTCTTATCATGTGCTGGATGCAAAATGATTACTTTTTATCAGCTTTGAATTGATTATCTTTCATTTTCTTTGAATGTCTCCTTGGCAAAGGAGAACAGAGCCAGCAATCTGCCTTTTTGAGCAATTCATTATTTTATATGCTTTTATGTAGGCTTCCTAGGTCTTCTAATTTGCAAAGTCAACAATTCCAGTCTTTTCATTCTGATTTTACATATGTGACCTCTGTGCTCTTAATGATTTTCAACCTGCCTCTGAACATGTAATTTTTAATAACTTTTTTGGGACTACAGGATCTGATTTGGATACAGCATTATAATGGCATATCATTATTTCATATACTGATATTATGATTTTTCTTGTTATTATATTGTATTTGCTTGTTTAGTTGCAACTGTAGTTCTTGTTACATGGCAGCAATTGTAACTGATCTCTTCCCTAACATAGCTTAAAACACTGTGCTCTGATCTCCTCTTCAGATTATATTTCTTAATCTGTTTGGCCTTCTACTTTGGTCTTTGTCCTGGAGAGGACAAAAAGCTATATTTGTAGTTGCTGTGAAGGGTGCTTTTGAGGAATGTTTTAGGATGACCTACTGGACTCATATGTTTGGTCTAATAATATAAAAAAATGTCAAATTGCTATTTAATCTTTCTTTCTATACTTTAATTAATGTATATGGTGCTTAGAGCAAAAGAGACCAGTCCTTTCCAATTAAACTGAAATTAATAGTAATAAAAAAAGAATACAGAAGAAGACAGGAAATATATCAGAAGCATAAGGATCGAAATATATCATATTCTTGGCTTTCTCTTACCATAAGTAGGAGTGTTAAGTCCATGACCAATTTAAAATATATTCTGGATCTCTGTCAATTTTCTATTAACAGAAAACTGCAGAACACCCCAACTCACCAGTGTTCTTATGGTGACATTAAACTAGTTAATTACAACTCACCCAGCTGAGATAGCTACTAAAAGGAAAATAGAGCTGTGTTTTGAATTTGCCACATCATGTTTATTTTCTTGTAGTTTTGTTTTGTTTCCCTGATGACTTTTTGACACAAATTTTGCTGTTTTCAATCCAAAGGCCACTCTCATGTGTCTGGGAAGAGGCTCTTGGACATGAGTGAATCATCTTGTATGAGTAAGGATATTTATTACAAACACTTATTTGTCATATTGGATCCTAAATGCTATCAAAGCAGCAGTGGTTCCTATGTGGAACAGAGGAGACTTGAAGTAAAGTAGTGGGACAAAAGACTATATAAAAATAGAAAACCTTCTGTACAAAGTGTGTGTGCCAGGGGATTATTGCTCCCTTTGATCTTGACTTGCACAGATGTGCAAACACACAAATGATCACTCACAGTGTCATAGGCTACCAGTAATGGGATGCTGAAAAAGACACAAAGGAAAATTAGTAACATCACAAAAAACAACATAAGGTTTTCAGAGCAGTATTGTGAAAACTGTTAAAATAACATAAATTGTGAGTCTCCATTCCCAAAAGTAAATGTTCATTTTTAAATCAGCACAGTAGAAGTTTTGAAGATATTTGTGTCCTGGAAGACTATGTTCTTTGGTGAAGAACATAAATCTCAAATTACTACCTTTCAAACCAATGTTGCTCCAGATTGTGACACTGAGCCCTGCATGTACTGCAGCCTGAGAGCCTGAAGATGGGGAATGCATGGAGTAGGGGCAGATGGATTAGAAGCTGCTTGCAGGTTCTCCATACTCTTAGTAGTACTGCAGCTCTTGGTATTATATTTATGTAACTCCACTGCAGCCTGAGAAAGTATAATACAAAAATAATTAAGAAAATTTTGGTCTTTTTTTTATACATTGTTGATACACATGCCTCTGAATTTCTTCTGCCTTACTTGCATCCTCTTTCTTTCTTCACAGGCTTCTTAAATTCCTTTTATGCTGTCTTAGCAATACAAACATGAGAATTTCTGTCTCTGTAGCTCTTGTCATTTGAAGCATTCTTCCTATACCTCTTTGTCTTCTTGTTGCTTCATCTAATTGGAAAAACATGTATTTTCTCCAGGCTCAGAAAAGCCTATTGTTCAGCCACCCAGGACAACTTAACAACCAGCCTGGACAAATGTAATTTAATTACTTCTTCCTCACTGGCTAAGGTTCTGACCTGCATTTAAAGATCTTGTGTGTTCTCCAACCTCATGCTGAAAAGAAAACTAGCTTACACCTCGGTTTCTTTTAAGTGCTGCCTAGCAGAGGGAAAAGAAAGGATGGCTTTGTTCAACCAACCATTTCCTCAGCTTCTACCTTTGTCTTGTTCGCCAAGTGTGTCTCCTTAGCAAAATAATGATAGTGCTGACATATGTTGCAGAAGAACCAGGAAGGCCGCTGTTCTTTGCCAGGAAGCAAACACACAGATTTTTTCTTTAGGAAAAACACCTGAAAAGAACATACTTAGCATTTAATTGATCTTTAATTCTCTTTCAAAATGCAGATTTTTTTTTGCAGCTTCATATAACTCCAAAATACATTTTAAAACATCAGGTCTTTCTGTCCCTTCTCCACCACAGGTGATGGCTCAAGGATCTTGCCTAGAGTTCCAAGGTCTAGTGAGAAGAAATCAGTGACCACATTTACTTGTGCCTGTCAGACCCACTAAGGATCCAGAGGTAGTCCCATTCCAATTCCTGGCATCTCTACAACCAAGACAAAAGTTACAGGATGCTTATTCCTAAAATATGGACTCAGTTTGACAGTTTCTTGAGTAAAATCTATTTGATTGATGAGAAACTACTTAATCTGTGGTAACCACTTTATTTCCAGAAGTCGCAAGACAACTTGTCCAGTCAATTATCATCAAGATGTGAAAAGGGTATTTTGAAAACAAAATTCTGACTCCCAGATACTCCCACCCAAGATAGAAATTATATCTAAAAGGTAAAATAGCTTAGAGGTTGCAGAATCTGCCTCGGACTTTGTGGAGAAGAAATGCCTTTTCTTGTCAGTAGTGTCCTCTGTAGCCTTGGTCAGTCCCATAGCTTATGCAGGCCATTGTACTCAAACTGGCTCAATTTGTAGAAATCATGCATAAGCTATTTTACATTATGATCAGATCTGGCTGCAATTTAAGAGCACAGATTTGTCTTTCAGCATGAGTTCATAGGTACTGTTAAAATCAACCTTATTGAAATCAGCAGCATTTGGACTTCCAAATGATTTAGTCTTGCTGGCTAGCTCCAGGCAGCTGAAGAAATGTGTTCTGTATTGCACCTTGAGATCTTGGTCCTTCATCCCTCCATATTTGGGGTCTGGATAGGGTATGTTATAGCCCTTTCCAGCCTCCAGGCTGGGATTTCCTTTATGGTGAGGACATAGCAGGGAAAGGGTAGTGGCACTGGGACCACGTATTATATTTCCCAAACTGCCAGCTTCTTCTAGTTCTGATACAGGTCTCACTGACTGCTGTAAAATGGGGATGCTAACACTACCTTCTCAGCCTCACAGCTGTATGGAAAGGAAAAATCAGTTGCAGTCTGTGATATGCAGGTATACTATGGTTCTGAGAGCCACAAAAGTACCTAAGATGGACAGATAATTGTTGCAATTTTGGCAGTACATCCCATGATGAGGCACACAGAGAGTTCTGTGAAAATTGTTTTTTTTTTTTTTTTTTTAATAGATGATTTACTATGCTATTCAAAATATACAACTTTATTGTCTGGTGCATTCCAGAAGCCTGGAGGCCCAAACTGAGAGTGAGAGCCCATTGAGCTTCATGTTGTCCAAAATGATACTAAGAGATGTACACACACTGCCCTGATGAGCTTGGTATATTAGCCGAGAACTGAGATGTTTTGTCATTGCAGTTTTATTGATGAGCTGAGACTCAGGAGTATGAAGTCTAACTCCCAGGGTTACACAGCAAGACTGAGCACAACTAGGACCTGAATCTACTGCCAAGCCAGATCTGTGGTCAGGCCCAAGACTATCCTCCTAGTCTTCTCTTGTTTTTAAATTCAAATAAGTAACTGCTCCTAATTATTGTCAAAAGTATGCATAATTGATCACTGGTTTTTGTTGCATTTTACTGGTTCTTTTGCTTGGAGTAGCTGTAGTCTGTGATGCATTAAAAAACATTAGCGGAGCCTGTAGTCATGCCATGGTGACTTGATGAAGTGGTTACGTCTATATGGCAAACTAGATGGTGCTAAAGCTTTTGGTTATGGACATGGCATGATAATACCAGTTCTTTAATACAGGATAGCTGCATCTGACATGCCTACTGGGAATGGACAGCAGCCCATACTAACTCCTAAACTGTGTCTGCAATTTTCTGGGGGAGAAAACTAGTCAGCTTTGGGAAAAGCATGCCACAGACTGTTCAACCCGTTTAACAGGACAGACAATTGGGCTCCAGGGCCTGTGCCCTGCCACTGTTTAATTTAGCAGTGCACATACAGCCCGTAGAGCCAGTTTTGGTATCTTGAATTAGATTCTTTTTGTATTACGCACATACCATTCTGAGACAGTTCCTGTTGTGTCTCTGTACTTTACATCAAGGTTATGGCTGAAGGAGCGAATGGTGAGATTCATCCATATTCTCCAGGTGGCTTCAAAAAGCCAACCTATTTCTTAGGACAGGAAAAACAATCTAAAGAGAAAGAATATAAGATAATTTGAAGCAGTGCAAAGTTGTAATGAAAAACTATGTTCTCTTGCACTTGCACACAGGCACAGATGCATGCAGAGAAAGTATGTAACAGCTATAGCAAGAAGCCTAGTGCTAGTTGGTGAAAAATATCACATTCCATAGCTTTCACATAATTGCCATCTTTTTTGAAACTGAAATACAACGTCCAAATGTCAGCCTACTCTGGGTATCTTTAAATCTCTTTCTGATTTTTGTTACATGTTATTGTTCTGTATATTGCATTTTTCATTTCCACTTGCTGTAATATCATGGCATTTGATTTTGTTCTGACAAAGAGGCCAAGAAGCTCAGTTCAGTGTCAGGTGTCTCACTGGTCTGTAGCTTGCACTGAGACACTGTGGATGATTGATGTAGCAAGTGTCCCACCTTGCATGCAATAGGAACCCATAACCCCCACTAGGAACTCGTTCTCCACCTCGTTTGGGGCCAGGAGCACAAATCTGTTCTCATGCTGATGTCTCCTTGCTCTCTGACCCAAAGCCTTAGTACATCTTTGTCTAAGGTTTCTTAGGTTGGTTGGTTGGGTGTTTGTTTTTTTTGTTTTTTTTTTTTTTTTCTCTTAAAGTTTTAATGTCATGGGATTTTTCTTTAATGTATTTCTTTCACAGATGAAAGAAATGAGCTCCTTATTTATTCTTATGAGAATGTGTATAACTTTGTCATCTTCAGTTTTTCAGCACTGACTAGTACCTTTATATATAAAGCAGCACAGCACTCCCCTTCTTCTACCCTTCTTAATGGAAAAGTAAATGCTTAGTCTTGCCTTCCACCTGATGCATGCTTTCAAAATACTATAAAGATATGAACCCGATGGAGTTTCTAAATTATAAAGCAGTAGTTCTTTTATATTACCGTGAATAACAACTGGAAATCTAGTTCTTTATAATAAGTTATTTATTCTCCATTTTGAGGTTTTATCCACACCCCAGGAGGTGGCCATGTATATTTCAACAGGTGCTGCATCAAGATTGCAATGATACTCTCAAACCATATTAGATTGTATCCAGTGGAAAGAAATGAATTTGAGAGCAAGACTTACAGGCTGATGAAAAACGAAAATCTTTTCTCTTGTTGAATGCAAAATTTTCTATTAGGTTCATAGCTGTTATCAGCATCAGCCTCATGTAAATACATATTTATGATCTAATACACAGCACTCCCAGTATGTCTGGGAGAACAAGTATCTATGTAGTGTACTCTAGCCAGAAAATTTACAGCAGCTTTCTAAATCTTCTAAAAAAATGTAACAATAGAGTTCAAAAGGGACTACGGTGGTGGGCAGGAGAAGGCATTTTGGTAGAATCACCGCATGCCATGGTTATTAGCTTGCTTTTAAAAAACAGTAAGTACAGCTGTTTGTGATTCATAACAAGAAGTTAGGAGGGACAGAAGCATGGAAAAGAAATAGTATATGATCTTAAAAGGAGAGAGGGCATATGATGTTGGAGGACAGGTTTTTTCTAGATTGAGTGGTCTCCTCCATTTCCAGCAAAGCATCCTAAAGCATGACAATGTGTTAAGAAAGAGGAAACGTTATTTTGAAACAACCTCTAAATGGATGTGTGTTAAAGTTTCTGTGTATGGCTTACATAGCCTGCCTTAACCAAAGTATACCAACAATTCATATTCCTCAATGCTCTTTTTCTTTCAAGAAAACCTTGGGGAAAGGATTTCTCCTCATCATTGCTGATGAAGCACACAGACGTAAGTTACTATTTCCACACAATGACTTCAGATGGAGTGTCTGATGCTTTTTACCCTGTGTCACTCATCCATGCATCTCTCACGTTCCCAGTTCTCTTCTTCTCATGGAGTTGTTCCTTTCTCACATAGCCCTAACATGACCTGTAGAAGAAAAGAAATGTCTTAGAAGACTAAAGCTAGATTTAGCCAAGCATCTTTAAACTTCTATACAGAAAGAACATAGCAAAGTTTACTTCTCAGCCTTCTGAGTCTGGATGTATGCACAAAGAAATTTGTTGCAGTGGACATGTGGAAAGGACTATTGCAAAATGAGATTGCTGAGACTTTTAAATACTTCCACCAATGCAGTAAGATTTTCTGGTCTTCTTTCATAGTTAGGTGCTTTTTATGCACACATATATCCAAATACGTATAAAATATATAATCTAATTTTGATTTTAATTTGGTGAGTGCAGATGGCTAACAGCTAAGATCAAAGGAATAACAATAGTAAAAGCCTTATATCTTTGTCTGTTGGATGGAGAAAAGGAACCATTCTAGAGACCATTTTCTCCAAGTGCCTACATCTTTCCTGACAAATTCTTTAAACTGTATTGAAGAGTTGGGGCAGACTTCAAGATTAAGAATCTGAATTTATGCACCTGTAGGCAGATGCCTATAGACACTACGAAAACACTTATAGTCAGAGGAGAGGTAATCAGTGAAGCCTACAGAGCCATTGATATGGTCAGCAGCTAGAATAATGATTCAGTTGTCCATGCAGTCATCCAGTGACATCTGAAATGGCCAGGGTATTGTACCTGCATAGGAAGGCTATAAGACTGCTTTGGCTCCTGTGCCAGCTCAATGAGGACATCTTATATGGCATTAAATGACAATATATATGCCTGTTCAGCTGCCTAAGCATAGGTGTCTGGAGTCATCTCAGGAGTGGTGGGCTACCCTGAACTCCTCTTTCCTGTCAGACCAATGTACGTGAGGTTTCTGGGACTTCAAGGAGCTGTCTGAGAAATCTTTGCTTTAAGGTTCAGCAGCAGGAGCTCCCACTCTTTTCTTGGGAGCTGCATTTAAGCATTATCTATCTACTTGACTGGTATTGACTGCTCCCCTGTCCTGGACCTACCTCATCACTATGGTCTCATCTGGCAGTCTGGGCTCTTGACTCATCCTGGGTACCATCATTGGACCTGCTACCTCTTTGCTGGTGAGGTCTTTGCGCTACCTGTCCTGCTGTCAGCCTTGCACCAGCTCCTCTTCATTTCTGGGACAGCATCATCCCTAGCTGCTCCCTGATGCATATGATGTATTGGATTCCTAGGACATCTCAGATGACACTGTGTTTAGAACCTGAGTTGGACCTCCACCTATTTTAGGGTGTCCTAAGTCACTCTCTAGGTGCCATTGTTCTGACTAAAAAGGAATTTGCATGTCTTTCTGAAGCTGCAGCTGGAGGCTGCAGAGCATCTTAAATGGGTGTAGATATTGGTTACGGGCAATTGAAAGATCCTACAGTTCTGACTGACCAGGAGAGGCTGAAGTTATTTCAGGTTCTCTCTAAAAGTGAGCAGGCAAGATTGAATATGGGGAATGACTGAAAGCTGACAAAAAGCAGAAGCTTAGAAGCTCACTCTCAAGAGTAAACCGAGTGAACATTTTTGAGAGGCCTTTAAAATTAATTACTATCTCCTGTTGCAGAAAATCTAGGAGATATGCAGAAACTTTGCATAAATTATAGACAGAATCAATTTTTTTCTTTGGGTCAAGGAATCTTTTTCCCTACTCATCTGAAATGTGCAAGATAATAAAATATAGGATTAATGTGTCTTAATAAAACTTCAGGCATACATATTTATGCATAGATTTTAGCATAATGATATAGAAAAGAAAATTTCCCATGAAATAATAATAATAAAAAATCAGCTAATCTTTGCATTGTTTTTTTTTTCCATTTCTGCTCTCTTTTCTCTTACTTTTGTTCGGAAACTCAGGGCAGTTATCCAGCAATTATTTAAACCTCATGCCTGTTAATGTCACTGGGACTACTCACATGAATAAAATTAAGTGAATACCTAAGTGCTCTTCAGGACTGAGTCTTCTATAGCCAGGAATCCAATATTCATGAATATTCATTTCAGTTCTGAGCATCTGCTCTGCTTGGCCGCCCATAGTATTTGTGAGAAAGAGATTTCCTTTGCTAAAAGACTTGAAGAAAAGTAATAGTTTTTGAAGGGCTGAGAATCCATTTTTGTTTTGACAGAACAGGCTTCCCTAATATCTTTTAAATGGCCATATATGTGGTTCTTGGCTGGTTAAGAACAGGGGGCTTGGTGCATCTTAAAACTTGGGGCAAGCATGTCTGATGTAGTACTGTACATCTGTCTTACCATGTGTTGTAACCTCCCCAAGCATCACTCCAAAACAGATTGAAGGGAAGGCATAAAATATGCCTGGGCGTTCCTGAATACTAACTCTAGAAAAATGGCAAGGTGATAAGGTGGAATTCCAACTTTCCTTTGTAGGGCTGGAAACCCATCACTACCCTCTTCTTCATTAGTAGAAATTGTGGACATACCCAAAATGGTCTTCTGTTACAGGTCCTAAAGATCCTGTCCTGCTTTGTACTCCTGTACACTGTGTCCTGTTGGGGCCTTTGTGAACCCTCCTTTTTGGATGCTTTTTTCTAGCTTCTTTTTGCCTTTTTGGAGGCTATAAAGGTATGAAGAAGAAGCCACAAAAGGGTTTCACTGTGCAATGTGCAAAACCCCATCAAAATCAAGAGGAAGCACTAAGCGGTATAATACAAGCAGGCTTTCAAGACAGGTCTGTCTTGTAAAACAGCAAAGGGAGACAGAAGAAAGCAAAAGTTATGAACTGGAGGTGGGCATTTGTGATGAACAGTGCAATGGGCAGCATATAATCAAAAGTTGAATTCAATCAGGGCATGGCACTTCCCCATTCCACCTTTAGGTAAATACCCACATCCATATGCAAAGAAAGATGATCATGTATAAGGGTATCTGTTATTCACCAGTGGTTATTTTTTTGTTGGCCTAATTAATATTTTTGTTTTAAAAGTTCAAACCATCCAGCTATGAAACAGTGTCAAGTGACACAAGTGCCCTTCCAATCCTGTGAGAAAAGGATTGCAAATCAGGAAGCAGCTAAATCAGCTTCTCCCATCTTCTTTTTTTTTTTTTTTCTTCACAGAGGTGACTTAACGAATATTTGTCAATAATGGATATGTTTGTAGGAATCAGGGTTTATTTGCCCGCTGTTAGGAATGATGCTTGTGAAACACTAGAGTGACTAGATCATAAGGATCCTGTTCTCAGCTTGGGGGAATAGCTGTCTCCCATGCACTCTGCAAGTGGGACATGATTTACCAGACGAGTCCGAGAGAGAATTCTGGATACAGTGGAAGGTTTTTCCAGAGTGTTGCTTTGCATCTTCTCCAAACCTCTTTTCACAAGGCAGTAAAGTACAGTGATAGACTTAGCTGTGCTGTTACACTAAGGCTGTCAGGCTTTAAGCATCACTATAATGTATCATGAGGAACGTGGTACCACTTGCACTGGAAATGTGTCAAAGCTCTTTCTCTCCCTTATTTTTTTCTTGAGCTCCAGAAGACAGAAGCATTTGTAAGCACAAAAGGCAAAACAAAAGCATTTTATTACTATAATTGAGAATTTGGAAGAGGGGAGTTAAGTGCTTGTACCTAATTGTACTACGATTACCCTGTTTAATCCAGCAACAGGCTTCTTTCAAGCCTCATCACTATACCTGTGTAGAAGCATTTCATTTCAGCACTTACGAAAGACTTGTCACTTTGGATATTAAGAAGAATAAAGCTTCTCATTTACTCTGCCTCAATTTTCCATAGGGATCATTAAAAAGATAAAGACAGACAATGCAGAATGTGGCCTCATTACTGGGATTGTACCAGGAATAAATGGGACTCAATGTCTACAGTATTTACAAACAAGTAAGACACAAGTTATTGGTGTCTGTTTAGCTTACTTTCATTGCTCATGTGTTCTTTGCTACTGTTGTAAGCAAACTCTTCATCATCTTTAATGTATTTTTCTTAAAATCCAGGCAGAGTGAGGTGTTGCTATCCCTGTTTTATAGATGGAGAAATAAAGTTCAGAAAAGATTATGTCTGGTCTTTCAAGGATATTGCCTTCTATTTGAACCACAGGAACAAGGTAGCTATGTGGTTCTAAGGATCTAGGTGACCTGCCAAGGTCATGCGTAAACTGAGCAGGATGGGCCCTGAGTTCAAAGCAAGTCCTTTAGTAACTGGTCTGACTCTCCTAGGTGTTACTTATACAAGCTCTGATTCTGTTTTCCCTCTCTGCCTGAACAATACAGCCCTCCTTATTCCCTTTAGTATTACATCTACTTAGGAGTACCTGATATGATTTGTCCTTTGAACCCTTGTTTCTGCATGAAGAATATAAGCATTCCTGTGTTTCATGGTTCCCCTGATGCCCTTGTCATGTGCTAGCATCCTCTTTCCTTGCAATGTCCTTACTCATCTCCCAACAGCTGCTCTAAAGGACTCTGTAATACTTCGCTATTTGTATTGTGATGCAGGCTGCTATCTGTCTCTTATTTCTAATGGTTCAAATTATTCAGGCTTCTCAAGACCATGGAGTTTTCTTCTACTCCACTTGAGTAGTTTAAACTTTTTGCCTGTGCTCAGTTTTTCTTGTTAGATAATGCCCTGTTTGAGCCTTATGAGATAAACTGTGGTGCTCCTCAGCATGCTACACTTGCTACTACCCTCTTTAGCATTTATTATTCTGGGATCCCACTTCCCTATGTTATAAAAATTTGATATAACCGAAGTGCTCCTCCCAGCTCAGGAGGCAGATAGGTCCTTTTGTTTTTTGCTCTGCCAGCATATCCTGTCAGTGTCATCTTTCCACCTCTTCAATGTTTGCTGGACATTTAAGGCTGCACGTTTAGAAACTGGCTCAAGCACAGCTTCCATAAAATGGGGATTCTACTAATTGACAAACACACTCCCAGCCTGTTGGTTATTTCTGCATCTTAATGGTAACTCATTTGATCACTTTTATGATAATACAGAACCTTGCATTTTTGTAATGTCTTGTTTTCCAAAGGATACTAAAGCACTTTGCAAACAGTCTAATCTAATCTAGCTCTTCCCCCAGTGCTGAACTGCAGATTCTTTTGCAATGGAAAAATACTTTTGGATGGAAACTCCATACAAGCAGAAAGAATTGCCATATACTCATTGTTATCTTTTGATGGGAAGTAGGATGCAAAGCTACCTGGAGAAACAGCTGATACTTGGTTGCTATTGATACTGACAATACAGTTATTGCGGCAAGAGTAAGAAAGAGGGCAGATAGCCTGGGTGGAGAAGAGGTGACAGGGAAGCAAAACTAATGTCCTGAGAGAATGGGAGGTAGAGGCTAATCCTGTGAAGTGCCAAATATTGCCAGTTTTCTAAAGCGGTGCTTGGTTATGGTAAGAAGCACTGGAGTAGAGTAATTTGGAATAATTAATTGGGACATTCATCCTCCAGCTTACAAAGAAAGTTCATTTTTGTTCAAATTGTCTCCAATCCAGTAATTTGCCTCTTTCCTGGGGGAAACGTAAACTGCTGTAATTTTATTTTTGTCTTTGATCTTTTCCACTGCCAGATACTAACCATACTAAGACTGCATGTGCCTAGTCTCACTTTTATCAGTATGCTGTATTTTTGCAAAGAAGACCCGTATTTCAGAATTTGGGTAAGCAATTATCTCATGTCCATGAGTGAGTGATAAAGGCACAGCACAGTTAGATTGAATTTCACTCCGTAGTTTACATACAGTTTATTTCCCACCACTGTTCCTTGGAGCTCATGTAAGTTGATTACTGAACATTAGCTCTTAATATCTGTGGCTTATGCCTGCCATATAAAAGGGGTTAATGCATCAGTGAATGATTATCCAAACATATGTTTAAAATGTCATTTAATGTAGCAATAGTTATCTGCCCCAGAAAGCATCAACAAACAAGACAGGTAATCACTATTCATTTTAATTATTGTAAAAACACATCCAATATTTAAGAATAGCACTGTCCTGTATTCATTTTATTACTGACAGTGACATAGATCTTTAAGTTTTGTGATTAATTAATACATTTACCAATACCTTCACTGTGTCTGCTGCTGGGAAGTTATGACAATGAGTTTTCAACCATAGAATCATAGAATCATAGAATAGTTAGGGTTGGAAAAGACCTTAAGATCATCAAGTCCCAAGCCCCCTGCCATGGGCAAGGACACCTCACACTAAACCATATCACCCAAGGCTTCATCCAACATGACGTTGAACACTGCCAGGGATGGAGCATTCACAATTTCCCTGGGCAACCCATTCCAGTGCCTCACCACCCTAACAGGAAAGAATTTCTTCCTTATATCCAATCTAAACTTCCCCTGTTGAAGTTTTAACCCGTTACCCCTTGTCCTGTCAATACAGTCCCCAATGAAGAGTCCCTCTCCAGCATCCCTATAGGCCCCCTTCAGATACTGGAAGGCTGCTATGAGGTCTTCACGCAGCCTTCTCTTCTCCAGGCTGAACAGCCCCAACTTTCTCAGCCTGTTTTCATACAGGAGGTGCTCCAGTCCCCTGATCATCCTCATGGCCCTCCTCTGGACTTGTTCCAACAGTTCCATGTCCTTTTTATGTTGAGGACACCAGAACTGCACACAATACTCCAGGTGGGGTCTCACGAGAGCAGAGGAGCAGGGTCACCTCCTTCGACCTGCTGGTCACGCTCCTTTTGATGCAGCCCAGGATACGGTTGGCTTTCTGGGCTGCAAGCGCACACTGAAGCCAGCTCATGTTCATTTTCTCATCAACCAACACCCCCAAGTCCTTCTCCGCAGGGCTGCTCTCAATCTCTTCTCTCCCCATCCTGTAGCTGTGCCTGGGATTGTTCTGACCCAGGTGTAGGACCTTGCACTTGGCATGGTTAAACTTCACAAGGTTGGCATCAGCCCACCTCACAAGTGTGTCAAGGTCCCTCTGGACGGCATTCCTTCCCTCCAGCATATCAACCGAACCACACAGCTTGGTGTCATCGGCAAACTTGCTGAGGGCGCACTCAATCCCACTGTCCGTGTCAGCAACGAAGATGTTAAACAAGACCGGTCCCAACACCGATCCCTGAGGGACACCACTCCTTACTGGTCTCCAGCCGGACATTGAGCCATTGACCAGAACTCTTTCTGTGCGGCCATCCAGCCAGTTCTTTATCCACCGAGTGGTTCACCTATCAAATTGATGTCTCTCCAATGTAGAGACAAGGATGTCGTGTGGGACAGTGTCGAACGCTTTACACAAGTCCAGGTAGATGACATCAACTGCTCTACCCCTGTCCCTCAGTTCTGTAGCCCTACCATAGAAGGCCACCAAATTGGTCAGGCAGGATTTCCCCTTAGTGAAGCCATGCTGGCTGTCACCAAGCACCTTGTTGTTTTTCATGTGCCTTAGCATGCCTTCCAGGAGAATCTGCTCCAAGATTTTGCCAGGCACAGAGGTGAGACTGACTGGTCTGTAATTCCCTGGGTCATCCATTTTCCCCTTCTTGAAAATGGGGGTTATATTTCCCTTTTTCCAGTTGTTGGGAACTTCACCTGACTGCCATGATTTCTCAAATATGGTGGACAGTGGCTTAGCAACTTCATTTGCCAGCTCCTTCAGGACCCGTGGATGGATTTCATCAGGTCCCATGGGCTTGTGTACGTTCAGGTTTTTAAGATGGTCTCGAACCAGATCCTCTCCTACAGTGGGCACAAGGTCTTCATTCTCACAGTCCCTGTATCTGCCTTCCAAGACTTGGGTAGTTTGGTCAGAGCCTTTGCCAGTGAAGACTGAGGCAAAGAAGACATTTAGAACCTCAGCCTTCTCCAAATCCTGTGTAGCCAGTTCTCCTGAGAGCTTCCTGCGGGGGCCTACATTCTCCCTAGTCGTTTTTTTTTCTCTACGTGCATATAGAATCCCTTCCTGTTATCCTTAACATCCCTAGCCAAATTTAATTCTAACTGGGCCTTAGCTTTCCTAACTTAGCTTCTGTGATATTCTCACATTATTATTTTTTTCTTTTTTTTTTTTAACATGGAAGATTTTCTTTTATAAAAACTACCTTGTCCATGTTGGCATTGAGGAAGGGTCTTTTGTCTAGGAGCCCCCAGCATCTTTTATTGAGCCACAAAATGGGCAATGATGAATTCTAGCATAGGAGCAGGAGGTGCTGATGCCCCCCCCTCCCATTGGCTGTAAGGTTCAGAGTCTGTGAAGATGTGGGGCTGCTAAGCAGGATACAAGAAGCCCTGGATAGTCCAGGCTGTCATGGGACTATTTTATATATTGCACTTCAAATACTCCACATCCCCATTAATTTTCCTTACTCCAGGTGGTATAAAAATGCCATCTTTGCCCTTTCTGTGTCATCAGGTATCATAGCATATGGGTGTGCAGCCCATCCACAGTGCATTTTAGTGACAATTATATAATTTTACTTTTCCAGACACACTTTCCGTTCCTCATTTGATGCTCTCTTGTCTGTGAATGCTAGTAAATGCACCCAGCATTATTTTGTGGCCTTGCAGCCAGGTAGCACAGAACAGACCATGCTTGCACTATTGAACTTTCTAAACACCCAGAACAAAGTTGCTGTGTCCAAACAGCCTGCTGGGAGTGGTTCCTGGATCATGCTAATGCCTTCACTCTGCCTAGGAGTTATTTGAGCTTGTTAGCCCAAGCCAAAGCCATGCCAGCAACTACTGTAGCAATTTAAAAGTATAGATTTAGTAGCATGGGTAATTACTGTAGACATAGTCATTAAGTACATAGAGACAATGATCAAGATTTATTAATATAAATCACTCCACTGCCTCACATGCAGTTTATAAGGAGGAACTTGGATCAGAATAATTTTTTCTGCATCGCTAAGGAGGTGAAATTTACAGGAAACCAATCTGAATTACTTAAGGATAGTTTTGCTCAAAATATGTTATTAACAAATCAGGAAAAAGCACAGAGGGCAGTGGGAAATGTCAGGGGGCATCCAAGTAAGAGTAAGGTAACATAAATTTTAGTACAGACTGATCCAAATTAAAGGGATTATCAGCAAAATTAGGTTTTTGAAAGGAGGGTTATTTTGTATTAATGTCTTGTTTTATCTGAATGCTGAGCTTTGTGTGATGGCAGAGATAAATGTTTTCAGTCTGGACACGTCCTTCAATGCTGGTTGATAGCCCCACAGGAGGAGAAAGTAAAGTATCAATGCAGAACAGAAAATGGCCCTCATTAGTTTGTAATTAATGACAAGTGAGATAGGATAGCAAATGGAAGTGTGGGAGTGCTCAAGGGAATTCTTCTACAGCTCTTCCAAAAATATCATTTAAGTCTTTATGTTTCTGAATTACAGTGGAGCAAGTGCATTGGTTAAATCACCAGATTTACCATTATGTTTATGATTCATTATTGCCTGTATTGAAAGAATGACCCAAAGCCTTGATTAAAGTTTGTTCCCAATGTGCTTGGTCTTGTTGTAGCAAAAGGCAAAGTCAGAAGAAGGGGAAGAGAAAGCATTTATTTCCCAATTTTATAGTTGTGCAGGGGGACTAATGTAGTTTCTCCAAGGTCAGGCTGGAAGCCTGTAGAAATGTTTGAGAGAGACTTTCTCTCTGGGGACTAATTCAGTCCCTTACCTGTAAGACCATCCTTCTTTGCTACACTAATGGCTGAACACAGTAACCTATGTTTTCAGTGTCACACTAAGAAACACTGACCCAGTTAAGTGAGAAAAAAAACCCAACAGAGGTTCCTTAGGATGATTGAAGTTGAGCATTATCTTTGTCTCAATCAAGGACAAAATGTAAATCTTCACTGAAGGTGTGAATTCATAGCAACAAACACAGTGAGAAAAGCATTCAGGAGATAAATGGAATTTATCTGGCATTGTAACTAAAATCTAAAGTAATGCAGTGAACAGTGTTTAACAAGATTTCAGTGACTCCCAGTGCCTTTATAATCTGCCTAGTCTTTCGGAAATGTTTCCTTTATAAATGTTTATTCCAGCTGTCTAGTGAGATTAAGGGCTTTTCTCCTTGAGTGCCATGTTCGCCAACAGTCCAGGATTTATTTGCATTGGCAGCTCCTCTGGCACCAAAGGTGTGGCTATTGCTTCAAACTGTCATCTTCCAGGGGTCATCCAGCTACTTCCCATAGGAACAGTCATGTGTCGTCTCTTCATTTTGGGAGAGCTAAATCTTAATGCCCATGAAAGCAAGCACTTGGTCAGTCAGGTCTGTTTCCCTTTGCAGTTTATTCACACACTGCACTTGAATCTTGGCCTATAGAGCTCGTTGCCTTGCATGAGGTGCCTCATGCTGTCTGAGATGCCCTACAGCATCCACTTCTACTGAACAGGCTGGCAGATCTAATGTAATATGCAGGAAACACGGGTCCCTCTGGAATGGCAGGTATACCCCTAGTGGGGGGACTTTGATGGTGCCTGAAACAGCATAGGATGTTTATGTTTGAGTGGTCCATGGGATGTGCATTTAAAGGCCTTTTTATACTTCATTGACTGCACTGAGAAGCAGCTTGATTCAGTTATCTAACTAGGACAGATAATAAAATTTTGAGAGACGGTATTATGTCCTGCTTGTTTTCCAGCTACTTCTCCTGAAAAAGTGGCTTTTGTAGGTCCTGTGCAAATTAGAATCAGAATTCTTTTCTAATACTGGACACGAAGATTTAGCTAGAAAATTTGGAAAGCTTTGGCTGGGCCATCTTATCTAGACTGTGCTTTTGCCAGGAAAGGTTGGACTAGACGATCCTTGAGGTCCCTTCCAACCTGGTGATCTATGATTCAGAATCAATTCTGGAATTTTCTTTTTATAACTTACTTTGGTGGAACTCCAGCGTGGGACTTAAACATGGAATTTCTGCACTTGCACAGGACACGAATTCACAGAATCATAGAA
The DNA here is from genome assembly GCF_034315485.1 of Pezoporus occidentalis. Classification (NCBI taxonomy): domain Eukaryota; kingdom Metazoa; phylum Chordata; class Aves; order Psittaciformes; family Psittacidae; genus Pezoporus; species Pezoporus occidentalis. The sequence continues at coordinate 825,456 of NW_026915910.1, read as the reverse complement.
TAGTTTGGATTAGAAGGGAACTTACAAATCATATAGTTCCAACACCTCTGCCACTGGAGTATTGCTTAGACCAGGTTGCTTAAAACAACCACTAGACCAGGTTGCTTCAAGCCCTGTCCAACCTGTGCATTGAATAAGTACCTTCAAAATTCAGGCTCAACTTGTTTTCTGTTGTCTTCCCCTGCTGTGGCTGGACAGCTGTTATTCAAGAATAAAATTTTCTACATCAGGTTTGTGTATAGTCACTGAAAGATCATAGGATGGTGTGGGTGGGAAGAAGGGATCTTTTCAAAATCATATAGTTAACCCTGCCCTGCCTTGGGCAAGGACACTTTCCACTAGACCAGGTTGCTCAAAGCCCCATCCAACCTGGCCTTGAACAATTTCAGGGATGGGTCTTTCATAGCTTCTCTGGGCAACCTGTTCTAGTGTTTCATCACCCTCTGATCAATCTACTGTCTTGATATTGTTGGGGATAAGAAGCTTTCTCATCCATGACATCTGGAAGTTAGGACTGACTCTTGACTGGGTGAATCTCTTCCTGACGTATATCCGTGGTTCAGCCATAAATTGTTGGGTTGGGTTGGACTTGCAAGTTAAAATGCTCAGTTCTTAACTGGAATTTTGGACTAGATTATTGCAATCATCTGCTCTAGCTCTGATAGTTCTTCAGGGGTAGGATTGATGATAATATTGAGTTTTTTACCATTGCAGGTTAAAAGTTATCATGTAAATGCAAAATCAAATCATCAGCATTTCAATCATGTGCTTATGTGAAGACAGGCACTTTTAAATGTCAAAAACTGATGTTACCAAAGTGAACAGGAAGACTACCCATAAATATCATAACAAAACCTGAACTTTAGCTCCAAACAGCACTAGTTAAAAAAAAAAAAAAAGACTTTTAGACAATACCAACAACTTGGTAACTTGGAGCATAAATTCATTTATAACCTATGTATAAGAAGGGAATTCAGTGAGGCAGGTTATCATATCAACAGTATTAAAAGATTTCTTATTCTTCCCTCAAAACAAGTGATGCTGTTTAGTGCCGTTGGGGACCCAGGATTAGATGGACCTCTGACTAGATCAGGAAAGCAATTCTTCTATCAAATATTCAAGATGGAGAGAATTTCCGTAAGCTTTAGACAAAATTCACTCCTGTGTCTGAGCAATGATTAAGTTGAAAATATACTTTTTCTATCTTATGACTTAGAAATCGACTGTTAATAAGCCACTGTTGCATTAATCTGTTTTACCTTGTCAATGGCATTTACAGGGTTAATGTTTTCTGAATACTCCACCTGTTAAATTACTGCTCCTACACTCAGCTCAAACTCAATTTCATTCCTTCAAGGTTTCAGTAATCATATCGCTAGGCAATAGCTGAGCTGAAGTTTCCTTTGAATCTGAAATTGTATAATTGAACTTTTGAACTGAAGTCCACCCATCACTCTCAAGCCGCAGTCCTTGGTGACAGAGATATTTTTCTTTAGTTTGATGAGAACTGATTACTAAATCCTTGGGGGGTTTTCTTTACTTTTAATGCACCACGTTATATATTTGTTTGTGATTTTACCTCAGTCAAAGAAATCTATTATCACTGGTACTACTCCTTGCATTTATAACCCACCTTTCACTGCAGGCTTTCTAAGCACTTCAGAAGCATTAAGCTCCATAAGAGGTCTGTAATGAAGATAAACAATTTTAAGCTCTGGGGCAGAGATTGTAATTTTCCATATCTTACCAAAGCACAATGGGATACTGAGCTGGTTGGCCTCTAGGCGCTACTGCTATATAAAAAACAATAATGTGCCAACATGTTATAGATGGGGCTGCCACAGAAATGTTCAAAACCTTGACATTCACAAATCCTAAAGATTAAAGAAAATATGTATAAGAAGAAGAAACAGTATTTGACAGATACAGGTACACTTTCTCTATCACAGTATAGGGTATATTAAGAAGGGACTCTATTAGCCTAAGACATTATACTACTTTTAAACATCTTTGTAATAGTTTTGTATCTGTTATTTAATTTTTATTTTAATACATCAATGTCCTTTGCTTGTCTTCATTAGGAAGATCAGATACCCTTGGAAATAAAATAATCTATTTGTAATAAGTACATTATATTAAAACCCAGCATTAGGTTTTCGGTTCTGTTACATGCTGTACATAAGAGATTGTTGTTATCCTGATAGGCCATCAAGAGGTCTACTTGCACATGCAAGTTCAGATCACCAGGTATGGAAAAGAGGGAAGGCTACCTGACTCAGAGTCCAGAGCGCAGGCTGTTCTACGCAATTACTCACAGATCAATATCAGAGAAGCTTCCTCATGTTGCTTGGAAAAATGCATTTCATTCTTAAGATAGAAAGAACATACAGATCATTCAGATTTTGGGGTTAGGATCAAGGTGTATTCTCTAGCTGAAGGGTTCAGTGTCAATAAATAGTGTACTTTTTTGTTGGTTACAAAAATCTTTTGACCTTATTTGGTTCAAAGACTTTTCAAAAGAAATCGTCAGCTATCACATGGGTTGTTTGTTTTTTCTCCTGGGTTATACCTGGTATAGCACACTGATCACAGAAGGCAGTTGAAAAATGCTGATGCTTTCAGCTCCTGCTAAGGGTGATTTTCTTAACACAGCCTGAATACCGTACCTTCGAAAAATGGTTCTTTACAACACAGCAATTATTAAAATGCCTCATCAACTAAGGTTTTGCTTCTACACAAGTGAGTATGATCACACTGGCCAGGGCACTTGTGAAATTAAGGAAGCTATTAGTTACAGGGTTTATATTTGTAATTGTATTCACTGAACTCTAGCTACAAATAGGCAGTAATGGAACACCTGTGTGTAGGAAGCCACATGCCTCTTTAAGGGGAAAAAGCATACTCTTTGGTGGGAAATACATTTAAAAACTAACAGCAAAAACATTTTCTTACCAACATGATGCTGCAAATTAAGTTAGCAATTCTTCCCCTAGTTTGTTATATAGATCTACAGCTGTTTTTACTATCTTTAGATGGTCATCCTCGACTAGACACTCAGCATGAAGGGTGAGCTTTAACCAGTCTCCTCTGAGTTAGTCACTGGTTGGATGATGATGGCTCATGGATAAGCATTTTCTTTGGCTTCTTCAAATATACTTGAGCCAGATGGAGACCATGAAATCATCTAAATGAAGAACTCTGTTGATTTCCCAGTGATGTTAGCTTCGAATTTATACATTTTTACCTCACTTCCTGCTGGCTTTGGGGAACAGCAGGTGATTGATGAGTTAAAAAACTACACAAACAGCCCCCACTTGCCAAAACAAACAACAAACCCAAGCTGCTACATAAGGAATGCAACAGGTCACATGTTCTTAGCCTTTTTAGGCTTCTGACTAATTTTCAGATAGGATTTTCAAACATGGTCACTTAAGCACATGGAATGGCCTATAAGGCCCCATTGTAAGGACCTAATTTGCCTGCTCAAGTAATTCAACAAGTTTCCCAGGGCTTTCTTTATGGTCAGTGGAGAGGAACAGACTGCAGAGCATGACTGAACACATTCTCAGTCTCTCATGGGAGAAAGACACTGAATTTTTGTCCTTTGTGCCATTTGTTTGTGTTTAGCACAACAATGAAAGAGCCTTATTTCACTTGAAGTCCTTGCGTACTTATGTAGAAGAAGGAGTAGCTAATCACAAAGATCCAGTGCAAACCAGGTGTGCACTCACATTTAAATATTTTGAGTGTGAAAATAAAGTAAGGTGTCTTACTAAGGTTTCAGAAATAGTCTTGGTTGTCTGTACAGAATGAAGCCTTTGGGAGACATTGCTCCATTGGAGCATCATTCTGACACTCCAACAGCTTTTAAAAAATACTCCTTTCCTTTCTCATTATTACTAAATAGCACACTTTCCTCCCTTGATCAGGGAATAGCTCTCTACATCTGACTTCGTCACCTTTCAGACTTCTGCACTGTTGAAGGGCAAAACGGCAAGTTAACCACCTGTATTGGGAATTTTTCTTGCAATTCATTGTGTCCATATTCTATTCTTTTATGAATATAAATGCCACAGAATATCTGGGTCAATGATGTCTAAAGTTCTTTTTCTGGCATCTTTAATTGACTAAACTTAAAACAAGCCCTCTGTGAACTTCTTTGGGCTGTTTTGACAGTAATTTCTTTTAGAGAAAATGTCAGGAAATCTTTCTTTCAGGAATGAAATCATCCTGTGATATATGTTTCTTAGACCTTTTACTGGAATAGGGCTTGAAGTGCACTTACAGCTCAATGTTTGAATGTTTGGATATGTACTCCACTTGTTCCTCCTTGTCTGTATTTTTAAACTTTTGTAAGAAGAACACTTTTATGCCCTCCCTGTGGTACCATCTTAATTCACTTATAGACTGCTAGGATCTCACAGAGATTTACAATACTAATTAATTAACTTTCACATTTCCCTTGGGTTGTAGGTAAAGATTACTATCCCCATCTTACGGGGGTTACCAGCGCTCTTCCCTTATTCAACCTTGTGTAAATCAGCAGTATCACCACTAAAATCAATAGTGTTATCCTGCTGTGGAATTGATATGAGTCAAAGAGGAATCCAGTCCAGAAAACGCACAGCCTGAGTTTAACTGTGCTTAGATGTGTGTTTCCTTTGTGGGACTTTGAGAGGTCAATGGGAGTGAGAGTTTCATGGGGGATGTCTTGGAGGTGAAGTCTACTGAAGACTGGAAATGCCCATACAACTAGGGCCTGAGCGGCAGCCAGCTCCTGCAGGATTCCTGTTGAATGGAGGTACACCCAGTCACATATAGCAGAGATGCTCCAAACAACCCTCTGCCTACAGACTGGGTACTTGCAAGCCCTCAAAAGGAGCCAGGATCTGGGATAGGAGATCTACAAGGTGAGTGCACAGGGAAAAAAGCGAAGCTGGTGCAAGGATTTTGTGGAAACCTGGTCCCCTTCCAGGAGTTCAGTGCTGTGCGTGCAGATGAGATCTCAGTGTGATCAGCTGGTGCCTACCCACACTGATGGTGCGATTCACAGCCAGTGCAAATACAGCTTTGAGAACAGATGCCATCCTTACAATTCATAACGGAGTACTTTGGCAGTCTCTGTCCTAGGGTGAGAAGCACTTTCTCTGTGCTGCAAGAAACAACAGTGTTGGCAAGGCATGTTTCTAAAGGCTTTGCTAGTTTAGGAGCAGAATGATAAGTACTTTTCAGGTCTAAGCCCAGGATAACTTCTCCAAGGTCAGACAACAAAACAAGAAATAAATACCAGCTCCCATACGTCTGCTCTTTTGGATTCCTTAGTCAACTAAGTCTTTCATTTAATGCACTTGGTCTTGAACTGTGTATGGTGGTGGTTTGTTTTTGATCTCTGTGAAGAAGCTGCATTTATTGTGGTTCCACAGGCACCTCTGGATCTGTCTTTCCCAGTGGAATTGTCTATCAGCACCTTTTATGAGCTATTTGATTTTAAATATGTATTACAGACTTTGGGAACACTCTCTGGACAATGACTTGTTTATGGTGCTCAAGTCATTCTTAGTTTAGAGTATTTATTAGTCCAAGTCTCCATACCACTATATTACTTACGAATAATATAGATCTTTGTTATTTTCCTAGCTATGCAGGAGACACACCAACTCTACAAATTTTAACAATTGTCTCATTAAGATATTTCACACTTTTCTTCACTAAATCTGACAAGTAAGCTGAAGTAATTCCTTCAATTTACATGCTGGACATGCATCTGGACACTTTATCTATTCCTTCCATTAAATTACTGTTGCTTTTGCCAGATTATATTAGTGCTATCTCTGACTGCTTGAAAGATAAGACTGACAAATAAGATTAAAAATAAACACAATTATTTTTTAAAAGCCTTTTGTGCATACATACTTTTTGAAATTTTGGTACAATTAAACCCTCTTTTTCCTCAAAGAATTTAATCTATGGCATATTATCTTTAGTGTTCGAACTTTACTGAGGGCCTTTCTTGAAATTGGTGGTCCCATGATGCGAGGCACTGCATGAAAAAAAGGAGAAAAAACATGCTTTGAATAGACAATGAGTTTTTATCCATATTTTACAAACAGGAAATTGAGTTTGGGATGTGCCCCAAATTGTCAGGAGACCTAATGCAACATAGGGATTAATTGTGGTCTTCTGAGTCCCAGTCTAGTACTTCAGCCATTTGATAAAAGTCCCTCTGAAAAATGGTGTTTATGAAACCCCAACAGCCTTGGACAGTCCAGCAGTCACAGGATGCTGCCTGCAGCCAGGAACAGGAGATAAGGGCTTTTGTGGCCACTGTGCATGCTACATCCTTGCAGTTGGTATAGCATATGCTGCCACTTGTTTTATTGGTGCTGTTGAAGGAATTGGGGGACCTGAACAAGTTCGCTTGTGAAGGAGAAAGGTTGAAAAATGAACTAGCAAGAACAGGAGGCAGTGTAGGTATATTTTGTACTGCTTTCTCCCTACTACTGCAGTTTCCTCACTGCCTCTCCTTTGGTCTCTGTCAGCTGTCACTGTGCCACCTGCATTCCCTGGTGGTTTTCTCCACCTGTAGCGTTGGACTGGAGCTGCCTCAACAATGATCCACTGTGTAGGCAGCTGCCTCCATCTGAGTCTGGTGGGATCTTGCCATGCAAAGACACAGCTGTCCCCATAGCAAATGCTACATCGGACATCTGTGTCAGTTTTGAACATGACAGTTCACAGGCCCTTCAAGGTGAAGGTTGTTCTGGTCTATGATGCCACCACAGACTGCAGGAACAGGATGGCATCAGACACTTGCGCTGCTTTGCTGGTGCAGCTATGGCAGTGCTGGCAAAGGGTGTATGCTCCAACCCCTGCGCTTAACAGTAAGATTTAGCACTGCTTGTTGCCTTAGCCCACAGTCAGGAATCCAAGTGTAGGCTGAGGAGGCAAAGAGAGGCAGGTGAGGGCTGGAGGAGAGGTTACAGATTCCACAGTTCTTTTCAATGCAAGGTTCTCTGATACATTTCTGGTCATACAAATACCACATGACCCCTGGGCTCAATAATAGCGTGTACTAGTCAGACAACAGTTTGGGCAATACCTTTTACCATATGTACATATCAGTCACAGTTTAAACTGTGAATTTTCTTTTTCTATTTTATCCTGTCGTGTTTTTTCTCTTCTACAACAGCTGTACTCCAGCACTGAAATAACTGCTATGCTGCAGTGTCCATATAATGTCATAGAATCACAGAATGGTTTGGGTTGGAAGATCATCTAGTTTCTAAAGATCATCCAGTTTCAAATCCCTGCCATGGGCAGGAACACCTTCCACTAGACCAGGTTGCTCCAAACCCCATCCAACCTGGCCTTGAACACTGCCACAGATGGGTTAACCACAACTTCTCTGGGCAACCTGTGCCACTGCCTCACTACCCTCATAATGAAGACTTTTTTCCTAATAGTGCTCTAACATTACTTCAGAAATCAGTTGCGTGAAATTTCCAATTTCTGCTTTTTTTTTTATTATTGCTCTCCTGATCTCCCCGTAGCCCATTAATTCACCAATGCCTTTCTCACTCCTTGTTCATACACTCCATCTTTCACACACTTGCAATCTTTCCTTCTTGTTTCCTTGTAGAGGGATATGTCTTACAGTCCTCACCCCACTGTTGCTTTGTGGCCCTGTACTTCTGCACTGCTATAAATACCTCTGAAAGAAATCTCACTTCTCTATGATAATTTCCTAATTAACATCCCAAGTCTCTTTGCTGATCACTTATATTTTGATCCTTTTTCAGAAGGCTTCTGTGTCAGTTGCCTTAATCTCTCATTGCTTGTCCCTTCTAGTTTTTTCTGTTCTTGGTATTTCTGCTTACAGTTCACTTTGTGCAAGGAGAAACTTAAAGAGAGATCACTCACTGCTGTGAAGCCTGAGGGAGAAATGGCAGCAGGGCTACAGGAGAGATTGTGCTGAAATGCACCATTCCAGTGGGAAAAGGCTGTTCCCAAGGTAGCAGAAGCAATGCAGTCTTTCTGTGGGTAAATCTGCATCTCTACAACACACTGAGTATTCCGTAGCTTTTCAGGTTAGTTAAACATCGTAGCTTCCCCACTGACCCTCTCTTAATTAATTTTCCAATGTTTGCATCTCCCTTACTGTTCCCACTTATGCATGCCAATAGAACTATGTTCCTGTACAATGAAAACCTCTGGCAAACCAATTCTCCAAAGTTCAGAGGATTAAATGATGACTCTTGTGGGCTGGCCAAAATAGTTTTGGACAGTGTCCAGCACCATAGTATCATAATCTGCTATTTTAGCTCCCACACAGTAGGTCTGTGGCTCATTTAATCTAACTTTTGGGTATTTAAAAACTTGCTAATGGAGTATGACTTAGTCATCCCAAGCTTCCTTTATAGCCAAAAGAGAAAGACAAGGCAAGTCCTCTTATCTGCTTTAGAAACCTGTCTCCTCTTGGTATGAATCATTGTCCAGGTCCTCCCCATTTTTTTCGTATCAGTGGATGTGGCTTTTGTGATTCCTGAGTGATTATCTCAGACATAGACTCTTTAAAGTCTGTAATGTGCAAGATATCAAGGTAGAGTATGATCTAGATGTCAAGGATTTGAATAAATCTTTTGAAACTGGAAAGAACAGGCCCTCAAAAAAAATAATAGGAATCACTTCAAAAACCAAACCAAAACCCAAAATTTGGATCACAATTGGTGGTTAACACTAGTGAGGTTTTTCACTGCACATTTAGGGTAAATGGCTGCTGTTTGATAGTGCTCTGCTCACCAGGATCCCCCTCAAGTGTCAAAAGGTGCTGTTTTGGATAAATCATTCAGCTGATGAGGCTGATAGGTGTATTACTAATGGTGTATCCTGTGTGGTTCATTAAAAGCTAGGCCGATATTATGGACTGGGAGGTAACAGAAGTGTTATGGGATTGAAAATTTTTATGATATTTACAAAAGATGACAAAATTGAGGGAGGGTTTTGCAGTGCATGTTTAATGTCTGGTAAAGAAAAAAGAAAAGGCTCTGCTAAAGCTGTAGTTAAATTAGCTTCTACTTTGAAAAAAAAACAAGGAAGAAGAAGACTGAAGAAGGTCATGTTCCTAACAGGCTGCTCTTGACACCATCCTACCCAAATGCTGGCAACCTTGCTTCCTGAAAGAAACAAAAGGCCCATTTTCAGTAGGAAAGTTCTGGCTATCAGTAGTGCACATTTGTTAGCAAAGGATGCAAACCTTGGAGGCTATATTCTTGTTAGATAGTAACCAAGGAACTTATCTGGAAATAAAGATCAGAAGGAAGAGAGATGAAGCAGCGAATCTTGCAATAAGCTGAAAAATTGAGGAGAGATGTGGACAAGGAGACAGAGTTTAGAAGGATCTTTTTGCATAATCTTGCTTCCAGATTTGCTAAGAGCTTTATAATCTGCTTTCCAAGAATAAATAATAAACTACACCTATATTAGCTATCCCAGAAGTGCCAGAGCCTCAAGGCTAACTGTCCTCTGAGACCTACTGTCAAAGTTTGGCCACATCTATGCTGTTTGTGGTGCCTGGAAACTCTCATCCCTGGAGTAGGAAGCTGACTGCACAGAGCCCGAGCTGTCTGGGGAGCAGTAGCTGAGCATGCCAGGGATCATATCATAAGCTGTCATATGGTCCTAGGCAAATCTCAGGGATTTTTTTTTGTGAAGGGACAAAGGAGAACCCAGACAGCACAATAGGGAAGAGCCAGAGTTACCCTGGGAAATATTCTCAGCAAGGACCAGGAGAAAAAAAAAAAAAAAGACCCCAAAATAGGAAAAAATGGTGTTGTGAACAGATTCTAGAAAAGTGTTTGGAACTGTGCAGCAGAGCTGTTCTGGGAAATGGTAAGCTTTGTGCTGGCTTTGGAAAAAAAAAAAACAACCCAATATGTGAATGCATAAATGGTACATGATTCACAGTAATTTTTCTTCTCAAGGGATCAACCCATGTGCCCTGAAATGTGAACTACTTGGATACAAAATGATATTCCTCTTTCCCTTGACACAAAACCCTGACAGAATGTGATTCCTTCTGTTCCTGGCATGATCAAATGGAGAACTGATTGAAACAGTGAGGCAACAGATAATTAATGATACCCCAGGTCTTGGCAATTTTTTTTTTTTTTTTTTTGCCAGGTTTAGAGAACATATCACTTAAAATTCTTGCATCATCCTCACAGAAAATATGACTCCTTCACTCCCTAAACACTGCCCTGAGTTTTGTCTGGTATGATCACATCCCAATCTCGGCAAAAGCATCTGAGCTTTACCAAGGAGTGGATGCTGGATGTGTATGGAGAAGCAAAAGTTTCTCACCTCACAGCAAACATCCCTGGTGGTCCCAGGTGAGTGTGTTGCAGGCTTTGTCAGTGGAGAGGCAAACAGGAGGAGAAGGGAGGAGAGGAACAATTGCATGTTTGACACATGATACAGGAGCACATACCTGACAGGCTGGGGTTATTTAAAGTTAAATTAATGCTTTTAATTTTGCCTGATGCAAAAGATCTACACCTCTGCAAATGCAGTGGACCAGCCACAAACAGAGCTGTTGAGCTGGTGAGATGAACTTACAGAAACCTCAAGGACTGCTCCCAACTGTACCACTCAATGATCTTGATCTGCTGTGAATATCCCTCTTCCACCAGATTCCCAAGCCTATGAGGATTGAAATCTCAATTCATTACTACATGTTCCATAGTGAGTTCAGTATGCATGAAAAGTGCTACATTTACTCATTTAAAACAAATTTTCACATATGTAAATGAGCACACATGGGAGAAACCTGGATGGTGAGAAACTGAGCCTCTGAGCTGCTTGTTGTAAAGCAGATTTAATAATAACAATAAAAGAAAAAATGATCCACTTGTGTTGCAAGATTTGGTGGTTTATGAATGTGCAGAGATTTAAGGATATAAATGTTGAACATTGTTGTTATTTAACAATGAATTCCAACAGGTTTAATAAAACATTTGCTTGTCAGTTTATGACAAAATTGCTTTTAACAATGTGCAGTGAAAAGCGTTGCATTTCAGGGGTATATAACATTTTAGTGTTGCTATATTTCAATACAAGCATGTCTAAAATCACTACATTTCCAATCTGGCCTCTGTTCTCAGTGAGGACAAATGTCTCTGTCAGGTTTGAAGAAATCATGAGAAAGACACAAGGAGAGGAAGCTCTTAACAAGCTGCATAAGACAAACTGGCTTAGCACATTACTTTGCCTTTGCTTTCTGTGAGCACAGCTATATAACGAAATATGTTATCTTTTAGCTACATTCAATATCTAATAAAAAAGAATTTGTTTTTGAGTTACCTGAATGAAAAATGCATCTCTCACTGTTAAAGGACAAACATATTTTCTTATTGTAGTGTAACTCAAACACAATTCATCTACCTGCCTGCCCCAGTATTTCACCCTTGTGCTTGGTGAGAGCAGTAAGAAAATGGAGCCCTATAGGAATGTTTTTAAAAAGTTATGAAGTATAAAAATAGAGGTCTGCAGAGGATTAGCTTTATGGTGAAGGCACTGGTGTGAGAATTGGGAAATTTGTCTTCAGTTCTGAGCTCTGCCACCTCAGGCAAGTGAATTAGTCTCCCTTTGCCTCAGTTCCCCATCCTCAGGATCTCTGTTCAATCTTTGGATATTGTCTCTATGTAGGCTGAGGTCAGGTTATTTCTTTTTACTGTGCATTTCTATACTCAGGAGTTATAGCTGTCTTTTAGGTGCTACTTTAACATACCTGGGTATTACTTTAATATACCTAGAATTTTTATTAATTGTGATAATAATAAGAAAGAAAGAATTCTATTACAACATTCATTCAGGGCTGCCGTTCATGCTGTTGTGTCCTAGACAGAGGTACCTGTACCTGGAGGTAGCTGTGAATTTGTGATGCCCTTCAGTTTTGTTGATGTGAGGGAAATTTACCTCAAGCTTCTGAAATACAGGGCTTAAAACTTTTAAAACAAGGTACGGCATAAAGCAACAGCAAAGGCAATGGGAAATACAACTTGGTTCTGAACTCCCATGGAGGTCTGAGTAATATCCATGCAATTTTTGCAGACTTGCGCTCTTGCAGGTGTTTCAAGCCTTGCAGCTCTTTACAGACTGCAGAAGGATGCGATGCACTTTGCAATGAGCTCCATACCTGCTTAAAAGGACTAATACACAGAAAGATCTTTCTGACAGTTCTATTCTGGGAACAACTCCAAGAATAGGTAGTATGACTTTAGAGGTATACTCTTCCTCCAACTCCCAAAGTGTATTAAGGAGCAAAGACGACCAAGGAGAAAGGCTGTATTCTATGCATAGAATTCCTGCTAACTTCAGTAAGGGCCACAGATTTTACCTCAAGACCTCAATGTTGAAAAATGATTTGACATTACAATGGAAATAATATTTTTGCAAAAAAAAAAAAAAATCACCAAACTGTCTTTTGATTTATAGTACCTCTCTGTAGTTTTGGGACAAAACCCTAACTTCTTAAATTTCCATGACTCATTGTCCTTTATAATAATTAAATTAATAAAAATCTGAGTAATTTATTGAATAAAAAAAATTATTCGTGTTTTTTTATAAAGCAGAAGTCTAGTCCTGAAATGAATGGAGAGAATTCCCTTGACTTCAGTTATATTACACTTCATAATAAAAATTTTCTTCAAGTGTCTAAAAGGTGAATATATTCACTTTATTGTTAAAAATTACATAGTAGGAAAAAGATCTTATATGAAAGCCAACTTTGTTTACACTAAAAGATGAATGTTCATTTCTGAATTAACATATTAAAGGTGTTCCATCAGGCATAGGCATTTCTAAAACCATTTACAATTGGCCCTTCATGTCGCTCCTCATCCTCTACTTGATGAATTTTCCAGTATACTCATCCTTTTCCCCCATTACCTGGGTCATGATAATGGAAGCTCCACAGAAATTATCCCCAAATTATCGCATCACCTGCTTCCAAACTCCTCTTTAAAAAAGGTCTTTTCTGTGGTGTCTTCAAAAAAGGGGATTATGTTTAGCTATTTGTTCACTAACTCCATTCCCATCCCTAAAGACTGACTTCTGCCTCATTATTTCCCTGTGTACTTCCACCATAATAAACCCATCTGCTGTCTCCTGTTTTATATTCTGATCATAACCACTTTAACATAGGAACTGTGGCTTGCTCACTTTTTTTAAAAATTTATTTATTTATCTTTTGTTCTTGTCTGTCACCAGGACTCAAGTGTTGTGGAAAGAAAATGTAGTTTTTAAGATGGTTTAAACTTAAAAATGAAATCAAGGTTAGGAATTTTTCTCTTTTGAGAGTGTTTCAGCTTTGGCTTGAATATTTGTTATTATATTAAATATAGGTTATTATACATGTGAACTTACTATGAGGACACTGAAAAATTCTCTAAAACCCTTTTCTTTAGAAGACTTATAGTCTGACAGAATTTTACAGTTAATTAAGGTGGCCTTGCACATCCTGGGTTGAGCCATCAACATTCGTAATATAGTTGACATCACTTCTGTCTTTTCTCTCCAGGATTTCTCTAATTCCATTCTATAAGTGTCTATTCAGAGAGGTTTTATTCTTTTATTTTTTTATATTTTTTTTCCACCAGCAGTTTTGTTCACAAGGAAAAAAAACTCCTAAGTATAAATAGCTAATACCACATGAGATGCCCAGAATATCAGTGTTTATCTCCACCTGATGGTCTGGAAGAGTGCAGGTCTTACGCAGGTCTTACACAAGTCTTAGTCTTAACTAACCTGAAGCAACTCCTGAAGCACTGGGTGTCTCAGTAATTGAGCCTTGCCATCAGTGGCCTAGTGGCTCTCCTAATGACTTGTGGTTGCTGTCACGTTCATGTAGTCTTATGAAACATCAGTCTTTGTGTCCTTCTGGCGGAGTCTGCACATGCTGTATAGTAAAGCCATAAAAATCTTCCTTTTAGAAATATCAGCCTTCAAGAAGAGTTCAGACAATATTTTTTTTGACATGTGTTTAACTTCCAGATTACCCTCAAGGAATCAGGACATAGACTTGATGAACCATGTGGGTCCCTTCCAACTCAAGATATTCCATGGCTCTATGATTCTTATTTACTTGATGAGATACGTGCTTCTACCATTTCTCTTCTCTAAGGAGAAAACCTATGGGCCAGGCAGATCCCATCTTGTTTTGCCTGCCCTCTATGCTCTTAATGCCAGCATCCACTACACTGGAGTCTGTAGAAAAGCTTTACATCTCCTGTATTTCTCTATGACCTTAATTAAAAAAAAAAAAATAAATATCCTCCTAACCATGCTGTGTGAGAAGCCTTATGCTGAGCAGCTGTGATGGGACCCTCAGATGGTTGTTATAAGTCAGTTGTTTCCCATCACTTGGGGAAATTGTTGTCATAGTTCTCAGGAAATTTTGCTCATTTTCCACAAAGAATTCTGCCCCCCATCTTGAAAAAAAGTGTGTATGCTTTCACCTCATATCTTCAAAACCAGGTGGGTTATTTTCTTTGAAATCCTTAGTCAAGGGACATTGTTTCCTAAGCACAAGAACTTCAGTATTTTTTTTATAGTCCTTTTCTGTATTAGCCTGGTAGCATCTACTTCGGCAAGCAGACTTTTATGTAAAGTGAGCTGCTTCCTTGCCAGCCTGTCTCATTTCTTAAGGAATGGTGTCCATGGTATTGAAGTGGAAACAAGGACAGGGTAGTATTTTTAATAACTCAGATGGAGGGGTTATTTTCATAAATTCTGGAATTCAACAAATAGTGGAGGTGACATTTTCAGAGCAATCCCAGGCACAGCTATAGGTTGGGCAGAGAAGAGATTCAGAGCAGCCCTGCGGAGAAGGACTTGGGGGTGCTGGTCAATGAGAAAATGAACATGAGCCAGCTTCAGTGTGCACTCGCAGCCCAGAAAGCCAACTGTATCCTGGGCTGCATCAAAAGGAGCGTGACCAGCAGGTTGAAGGAGGTGATCCTGCCCCTCTACTCTGCTCTTGTGAGACCTCATTTGGAGTATTGTGTGCAGTTCTGGTGTCCTCAACATACAAAGGACATGGAACTGTTGGAACAAGTCCAGAGAAGGGCCACGAGGATGATCAAGGGACTGGAGCACCTCCTGTATGAAGATAGGCTGAGAAAGTTGGGGCTGTTCAGCCTGGAGAAGAGAAGGCTGCGTGGAGACCTCATAGCAGCCTTCCAGTATCTGAAGGGGGCTATAGGGATGCTGGGGAGGGACTCTTCATTAGGGACTGTAGTGATAGGACAAGGGGTAATGGGTTAAAACTTCAACAGGGGAAGTTTAGATTGGATATAAGGAAGAAGCTCTTTCCTGTTAGGGTGGTGAGGCACTGGAATGGGTTGCCCAGGAAGTTTGTGAATGCTCCATCCCCGGCAGTGTTCAAGGCCAGGTTGGATGAAGCCTTGGGTGATACGGTTTAGTGTGAGGTGTCCCTGCCTATGGCATGGGGGTTGGAACTTGATGATCTTAAGGTCCTTTCCAACCCTAACTATTCTATGCTTCTATGATTCTATTCTAAATAGAACCTAAATT
The DNA here is from genome assembly GCF_034315485.1 of Pezoporus occidentalis. Classification (NCBI taxonomy): domain Eukaryota; kingdom Metazoa; phylum Chordata; class Aves; order Psittaciformes; family Psittacidae; genus Pezoporus; species Pezoporus occidentalis. The sequence continues at coordinate 809,865 of NW_026915910.1, read as the reverse complement.
TCTTGAAAAGTTGATTTCCTGTTAATTTTTCATGTTACTCATAATAATGACTGGTACTCCTATAAGATCTATGATTGATTGTGCTACTAAGTATTTTATGTACACTAAACCTCTCAGAAACCAGATGGGATTATGTTCTGTTTTATTTATAGGAAACTCGTGGTACAAACATAAGCAACTGAACCAAGACCATGTGGGAAATACGTGACAGAACTAAGACAATTGTTGGAATCCCCTTTTATAATTTCTGGATTAAGTTTTTCTCCCTTCCTTCCTTAGTAGCTCTTTTTTTGATCTCGGTGAGCGGTACTTCAGGATTTGGCCTGATAGGTGTCATTTAATAGAATATTTAAAATTTAACCTTCAACCTAATTTGCTTATTTTCAGTTTCAAATGTATTTTATTCACAATTCTAATGGATGAATGGGCAATTAAACACACTTTGTTTAAGGAAAAAGAGGAGGACACAGTTTGTATGTAGCCTGAATACCTAATACCTTTAAAAAATGAAAGTGATTTTGGGGGGGTACTTGGGATTTTATGCTTCTTGGCATGGAGTGTGTGAACTAAGCAACTGTCTCATGGCATCCCTCTGAGAGAACTAGTGAAGTTCAATTATATATAGTTTGAAATGGAACACACCTTTACTAACTGCCATTTACAGTAAATGGACTTTTATAAGCACAGGGATATGAAAGAAGATCCATTTTGAAGCACTTTTCCTTATTACTTTCAACATAATAAATAACTTTTTAGAGATCTATGTGCATTTCATTTGCATTCTTAACAGGGATAAATCTCAGGGCTAAACTCTGTTCTTGTCTTTTATTCTAAATTTTACAATTATGGGTATGAGCTTTAGTAAGCAACATAAAACAGGCCATGAATGACCCTCAAAACACTACTTTTTTGATTTGTGAATTTATCAAATTCTCCTTTGCTAAGCCAGAACTTGATAAGGCATCTGAGAAACTTGAACAGTGAGTCTTTAATTCTCTGGGCTCAATTCTCCCCTGCTGAGCCCTCTGATAATTTACAGCCTTTTGAAGAGATGTCAAGGTGGGTGTGAAACAATGACATTTGGTTTAATCATCTCTTTGATTCAATTTGGTTCCATTTTATCTGGCTGCAGATGCACAGGCAGGGTACACGACAAAAGAGATTTGGAACCATAATCACTTTTTTTCTTTTAATAAGCAGAGTCACAAAATTATCACATTTGGGAAAAAAAAAGGGGGGGTGGGAGGGACGCTTTACATACCTCAGATTTGGCAACACAATGGTAAGAAAAAATAGTAGAAAAAATGGTAAGTGAACATTAACTTGAAAGATGACCTGTGAATCAGACTGCATTAAAGCCATAAACTGAAGAGATTACCAGGTAGGAAATACAGCTGGGAGCAGTTTGCTTCTGGCTGGGTCCACACTGCAAACACTGGACACTGTGACCTTTTGTTATGGGTCTGCCTGACAATTTACAACACTAAAATCAAAATGAAGTGCAAAAAGAGACAGTAGACCAACTTTTAAACTGGATGGGCTAAAAAAGACGCTTGAACTGCATTGGCACAAAATTCTCTGTATTTGAATAGAAGGAGGTGTCAAGTACAGGAGCCAGTGTAATGCTTGCTGAGGGAGTGTTTGTACGCGTATGTCCATGTCTGGTTTTGAGGTATTATAATTTTGAGGAAACGGGTAATGTTTTAGTAGGCTTTGGTACTTCTGGCACCTAATTCAACCTGAAATTGCCTTTTAGACACACTTTGTGCCTGAGAGTTGAAATTTCCAATATATCTCATTTTGTTTATGTAAATTAAGAACATTACTTTTAAGACACATACATAGATGTTTACAAGAGTGCCAAGGTTTTTCCCTCATAAACTAGCCAAAAATATCTTATATAAATTCTGTGCTGTAGATTGGCTATTACAACTGCAAGATCAAAATTATTCTTGGAGATGTTAGCTAGCACAGCAGCCAGAGACCTTTTTCTGTCCTGTTTTTTTCTTACCAATTATAATACTTACTAGAGGAAGTCAACATGTTCCTACTACTGCAGAAATTGAATTCCTGAAAAAAATCATATTTTTGGTACGTTTAGGGACCTGAGATTAGAAGCATGAGCTCTTTTAGTTTTTTTCAAGATTTTTTTTTTTTTTTAAATTTAAATAAAACTCTTCAAACTCCTACAATACCATGTAATTGTAAAATAGAGTCTGATTCTGCAGAACATTTTGGAGGGAATTCATCTCATCTGAGTTTAGCTGCCCAGTGAGTCATCTCCAGTGAACAGAAATATAGGTGGGTGGTTCATTTGATAAGGTGTCTAGGATAAACAAGCTCTGGGGTGCATCTAGTCTGCAGAGGTTTTTCTCCAGGGAAAGCCAGAGGATGGAGGGGGAAATTCACAAATTTTATTGAGGATAAGGCTGTGGCCAGCACACAGCCCCTGAGACTGTGAAGAACATGTGACTCCTGTAATTTAGGTACAGCTGCTCTGTCTTTGTTATCTGTAGATGGAATATAAATACAGTCTGTTGAAAGACTAAATATCTGACTGCTGAAGCTGGCTGCGATGACCATGTTTTGGTGCAGGATGTAAATGATGATTCCTTCCAGTTCCTTCCCTGCTCTTGTGATTCTTTATCTTGCAGTTTATTGTATGCTTTTAGTCCAACACAAAGAAACTCCGTGTGAAGTTGCATAGGGTCTTCTCAATGAATGACCATGTTTGATTAGCCTCATGCTATATGATGGGAGCATGTATATGTTAATGTCCTCCCATTCTATGTGCTGTATGTCCTGTATTTATGTGTGTGGGTGTGTAGGAGCAAGGAAATGGACCCTTGGCAAACAGAGGACAGAGGTATTGGACAATGATTGGATTTGGCTCCAAACATACATTCAGGGAAAGAATGGGAAAGCCAAAAATATCCTCTTTGAGGGAGCCAAATATGTACAGCTTTGACAGCACGCTTAGGGTAGTCTAAGTAATAGAAACTGAATGGTGAAGAGCTTTGGGTAAGCCTGTAGGGAAATACAAGTTCTGTGGCAGGAATCTAGCCTTTTAGTGTTTCCTCCTCCCATTAATAGCACTTTCCTTCATAGCTGACGCATTGTAATTTGACAGCCCCATTGCATCTGGAGATTAGGCTGGCAGTTGGATTGTGGAGTAGATTGCCAGAGCTCTGGTAATAAAATCGTATTAACCTCCTACCTGTGTGTTGTGCCTGGATTTACTACTACAAGACAATATACCTATTGGACTATTAAGGCCTTCTTTGGTCCTACGTTCATGACAGCACAGACAAAACAAGATTTACCTGTCCGTCAGCCTACTCCATCCTCATTGTTTCTCCTGATGAAAGCAAAAACACTACAGCTTTTTCTTTGCAAAAGAGAGGGTCTCAGCATGCCTTTAGCTGTAGCTCTGAGAGCTCCTTCAAACTGCAGTGAGGCCTTTCACAACATACGTTTGGAAAAAAAATTAAATAATCCCAAGAGATGTTTTTTTCTTTCTCCTTCAAGTAGGCACAGGACTAAGCTTGCTTTGTGTCAATGACATTGGAAAGCGGTTTGTACTTCATAAAACTGATAGTTAATGCAGACGCTGGTAGTAGGAGACTGCTTTTGCAAACACAACTTTTAAACAATGCATCATGCTGAACACAGGCTTTAGTAATAGAGTACTTGGATGGCCAGCTGTCTGTCAAATCTCTCTCTCTGCATGCTGTAATAAACTTATTCTCTTTAGTGACAGGCCAGGGAAGTCAGGGTTGTGCTCTGCATCTGTACCTGGCCTGAGTTGCACTGGGACAATTTCTTCAAGTAAGGACTTTTCTAAGTCTTAAGCTGTGTTAGAAGGAGAGAAGGATTCTTAAAATCCTTATGAAATTGAAAAAGATGCCATACCTTTTTCTTGAGGGATTAGAGCTGTAGCTTTACACAGTCTTCTTGCAATTTTATTTTTAGCTTCAGTCATGGCCCACTGGTCTGATTTCACTTGAATGTCCCAGTCAGTAAACAGGATGCTTGCAAAATTTGGCATCAGAGTGCAAGCTGGAGATTTTTTCCAGGAGTTCTTACTTTCAACATCTTTCCTGGACCACAGTCACATGGATTCTCCCTGTTATTCAGCTCTGGGTAATGTCTGCTTTTATTTCAGAATGCAGAATTTTTTCATGCAGATTTACCAGCTGTCCGAAGTGGCTGCTTTACATAGTGCACAAATAAAACCTACTTTTCTTTTCAGCTTTCTTACAGGCTACTTTAGAAGCCATTAGCAGGTATTTTTAAATGCACACCTGTAGTTATCAAAATGCACCCATAATTGTCAACCAAACTCATCAATGAGTATGGAGAGATAGAAGGGGACTAAGGAAATCCAGCACAAACCCACCAAGATACAGGAACGGTTCCAGGCTCCCAGTTGCTCTCTCTTCTTACAGTGGCAAGTGGGGAGCAGAAGGAGGTAGTAACCCCAGTCTGATATTTCTCAAACAGATGCTCTGCTCTTGGGCTAATACAAAAAGTGCTCTTATTGCCGCCTGGGAGTTCGTTACACCAGTGCACTTGCCAATAAGCTGTCACTGACTCTGTTTTGCACTACTGAAATTGCACAAAGCAGATTTAAGAGCTTGGCCAGCCAAAATCTTCCACCTGTAATGCTGGGGGCCAGCACCCGGTGAATTCATCATGAGCAGGATGCTGCTCTAACAACCTCTGCTTGGTAAAGGTACAGCATAGGAAGAGGTTGCAGCACATATGCTGCCTGAGCATCATGCTCAGCCCTGTCTGGGAGAGGCTGTCTGCATCTGGCAAGGTGCCCCATTGGGGTATTTTATGTTCAGTGTTGTAATGATACATGGTCATTGCATCGATCATATATTTTATATCAATGACCTTAATAAACAACTGCTGTACATATTGTGTCTCCCATAAATACATTTCTCTAATTTTAGTGGAGACCTTCACACTTAAATGGTATAACATTTTTTACAGTTAATCAGAGAGCATAAACAACCAATGTAGTAGTGTGTACGTGTAATGAATACACAGTTCAGTCTCATGTGTGAAAATATCACCCCCCCAATTTAGTAATTCAAAACTCTCCAGATATAATAATCAAAATGCCAGCTCTGTTCCTACCTGCCACATCCTCAAGTGCTTCCCTTGCTACATTTCCTCAGTATGTTGCATACACATGACAGAAAATTGATCTAGGCAACCATTTATTGATTTACCTTCTGGTATGAAAAATTGTGTATTAACCTGAACTGAACTGGTTTATCGTTCCTTTCCTACTTTCTCTGACATTCCAGAGAGAGGAAAGCCCTCTTTTGGGAAAAGAGATGCCTAAATGACCATGATATGTCATTTATTTGTCATTCTTTATCCTGATTTTTTATTGTGTTTGCATAAGACTGCTGACCAGTGTCAAGCCTGATTATGGAGTGGTGGGAATTTTAAAACTGATAAGTCTCAATTAGAGTCTGAATGATGGAAAGGCTCCAGAGTGACTGAAGTCCAGACACAGGAGCATCCACATGGAATAATATCGTCTATTCTCCAAAACAGGACAAAGCTCCTATTGAAACACACAGTTTATTACACATCAGGAGCTACAGCCACAAGACATGATTTCATAAGGAATTAGGCTTTTTTAGTTTTAGCGTTCATAATAACTAACATTAAAGACAATTGTTAATAATTAAATGTGATTACTAAATAATGAATAATCTCATGAAATGGTGTTTCCTGGAAAATGTAGATTCTGTGGCTTGAAGGAACTGAATTCAAAGCCACACATCTGGATAAAAAGGGGGAAAAGCTGAATTAAATCCGGTTTTGACCATTTTTTGAGATGACCTTTTAATTGAAAATAATGTGAGCAATTAACCATAGGAGCACAGAAAATTTAATTGATATGAAATCCACATAACATCAAGGTTTTGGTACATTTTTGGCTGCTTTTTATGCAGTCAGTATCCTAACTACAATCAACCTCTATTAAAGCTGTCTATGACAGACATTAATAGTTCTGAGATTAGTTCAGACCTTGGTCATTTTTAGATGACTCAAAGCAGCCATGGAGGTGTGTTGAGAGGTATGAGGAAGATTCTTACTTGACACAGGACACCCCTCGGGTGGTGCAGGTGAAGTCACCAACTTTAGGCCACCTTGTAACCTCAATGGAGAGACAGGTTGCAAGAAGAGGAGCACATTATTTTGCTGCTTTGGACAGTGTGACCTGAAAGAGCTTTCAGGTTTTTTTTTAAATGTATATCTAGTGCCCTTTCAGTAGGCCTTGGGCTTGGTGCAAAGTAAAAATACATGAGTCATCTTTGCCCTTTTTTCTCCTTAGCTGTGTGGAGCATAGGCAATTGCATCATGCTCAAACCTACCACCTTACCCTTCAGTACTGTGCTGGTTGATGTCCAAGACAGAACTTCTCTCTGTGGTTTCCCCTGAAGAATAATGAGTTTCACAGATATGAAACCAGAATGAATGAGTCTTTCTGCTTTATATCTATGGGTGCTTAAAATAGATCAGTTTCTAAAAGGTAGAGGAAAACAAAATCTTGATTCTCACCTGACGCAAATTGATGCAACCCTATGGAAATAAATGGAGCTCTGCCAAGCTCTACAAAAGGACAACATTGTCTAAGCTCTATGCATATTCCAATCTGCTTGGAAATCTACAAAGAAAAAGAACACTTAAGTGTCCTTTAAAATAATAATAATATTTAAAAATATTAATGGAACCTCATGAAACCCAAGGACTTGTAAATCTAGGTTAATTTATAGCCACAAAATCTTAATTTTCTTAAAGTATTCAGAGTTTCTTACTATGACTATTATTCTCTACATAGCACATAATATAATTATGTATATTACAGTAATTATTATTAGCTATTATGCTGTACACAGTATTATAATAATTTCCAAAAAGAAAAGACTTTCAAGCAATGGATCTGGAAACAGAAGCCCTGAACTGGCATAACCAGCCCAAGGACACAGCCAGACCATCGACAGAACTGGGAGTAAGAATGTGTCCCCTGGCTGTTGGGCCAGTGATACTTCATACAGAAGTGTTACTGTAATAATAATAAATAGAAATGGGATATACGCCTTTGGCTCTGGGAGAGGATTATTTTCCTTGGAAAGGTGAACATCACCTTTAGTACAGTAACTTTTTCAGGAGGCAAATGTATCTAATTTAGTTAAGTGACTGTCAAGTGCATTTTAAGTTTAACAAAGCTCACATCATATTTTATTTCCCTTTTACATTCTGTATAGTAATTGTGTAAAGTGCGTGATTTACTGTGGCAGCATTATTCAAACTTAATTACAGTGTTAAGAAGCAACCATAACTTGAAAGAAAATGGCTACACTGCTGTGGGGATCCACATGGCAGCTCTATTTAAAAAAAAAAAAAAAAATCTTTTGTAAAGAAAATAAATTGTGTAGAAAACTTTTTGGCTCCTGAAATCACATTTAAGATAAACTTTCAGTAGGCTTCTTAAAGGATTGAAACAGCTACTTTGCCCAGGGATTTTAGATCTTTCTTACTTTATATCCATCTTGTGATTCATCCCTATATATACACCAGATGTTGTCTGGTCCTTAGGGGTATATTCTCTTATATGTAGGGCTGAATCCTAAGAAGGAAATAAAAGGATTTAAAATATTACTATGTTGCAATAGCAAGATGTCTCTGGTGGATTAATATGTCTGCTACCTAGCATACATAGTAGAGACCATTCATTCAAAGTACTTTTATAGCAATGAGGGAGTTTTTAGCTACTTTTTTTTTTATTTAATCTTAATAAATGAATTAACTGCATATTTATGGCATTGTAAGACTCCTTCTTAGACCTCTAAAGTATTCACTACCTAGTAAATGATACATCTTGGGCTCCTATTTGTGTTTTGCAGGGTAGACATTAACGAGAAGACCAAGACATGGTTCTTACTTCAGACCCAGAACTGAATTTTCAGTCTTTAACATCTTTGGTACTTAAAAGCATCAGAAAAATGGTGGGTTTGTTTTTTTTTTGTTTTTGTTTTTTTTTTTTCTTTTTTGTAGAAATTAGAGATTCCTTGTAATTTCAAAAGACCAATGTATTTTTCAGGTATACTGAGCAATGCAATGAGATGCTTTAGGCTGAGATAAAGTGTAGGCTGCAGAGCCATCTACAGTTTACAGGCATGGATCTACAAAAGTCAGGACCTTTGTTGTGCCTTTCAGATTGCCATCTGCAGGTGTCATATGTATTAAATCTTTAATGACACGAAGGTGTAGATGACTTCATTAATGAGACCTGTGTTGATAATTAGTGGCAATGAGATCTTGGTAGCAGGATATAGTTACTAATGCTTCCTCTTCATTTCATTTTGTTGGGATCTAAGGTGATGGAAAAGTGTTCTGAAGTGAATATCCTTTTTTGCCCCTTATGATATTAGATAAGGGCAGGAAATGTGTTCAGCTGAACTCAATCTCTGAACAGTGTGCTTTAAATTGGATTGCCGCATTTAAGAAAATGGAAAGTGCTACATTTTAAATTAATGTATATAATATTAAGGCTTAAGTAGATTCATATGATTTCTCATTCCTGAATCAGGTTTCACTTCTGAGCTGTCCCTGTTGCATCTGATAAGAGCTAGCTTTCTGCTTTGGGCTCTGCTTGTAAGTTATAGTTGCTCTCATCTTCTTTGGAGAATGATGACAATGAGGAAATTGATCAAACCCTAGTTTAGGTCAGAGTGATATATCTGCAAAAGGCCATAAAATTCACTTCTTGAGCTGGGCTGTGTTCATCTTCCATATTTTTCTACCTGCCTCTTTCTGTGAACAGACAAAAAAAAATCTATACTAGTGCATATACAGTGCATTACATGCACTTTCTTGATATAATTAGTTGAGTCTCTTTTGGCTTGAGAGAAATTTTTCTCTTGAACAAAATTGATTTTTTAAGTTATCTGATTTGTATTTAATAGTGTATTCAAATCTCTTCCTTCAGAATTCATAGACCATCTTGCCTGACCTACATCAACAATGAATTTCTCAGAATACATTAATCAAGTACAGTTTATTTGAATTTTGTGCATTTTTCTTCTTAATTTCAAAAACGAATAATATTTGGTCTACTTTTCCATTCAGCTGAAAGTCAAGTTCTCAGTTTCGCTGTTAGCTTAAAAGCTGAAAATGCAGCATAATAACATTATATAGGGAACAGTTCAATATGCATACACCAGTGTATATATTTTATGTGTGTGTGCGTCATCACACCTTTAGTCTAATTATGGTAGTAAGACAAACATTAAAGTGAAACCCATAGGTGTTTTCTTGCAGAACTGAAGGTCATTTGTATATTTGGCAAAGACATTTATATTCCAAAATTTACGAGGGAGACTCCACTGCCAGCATTCAGCAACCACGAGCTCCTGCTAACACTTCAGAATATTTCATTAAAAAGAAAGGTTAATGCTTTTTTTACCTTCAAAATAACGCTTTTTTTCCCCCAGTCAGTGCTCATGTAAAATGCATAGGACTCAGATTCTCAGCTGCTGCTGCCTGGAAAAGTGCTACTGGGTTCAGAGAATCTGGGTGTGTACGCATTGTTTGAAAATCAGCCTCCACCTTGGAGACAGTGATGGCAAATGCCACATGAGCAACGTGAAAGGTCTTCCATTCCAGACCTGTTTTTGATGACTCTTTCTTATGGTGTTCCAAAATTTGGTTAGGGTTCCAGTCACTTACCTTTAGCTGTCCAAAACCTAGGAAGAAAGTCTAAAAGTTGGTTCTCTAGCTTACTGGTGGAGTCACTGAGGAGAGGCAGGGACTTTCACTGAGTGAAGGATAAGCAGACGTTCGACAGGAGTGACTCGAACTGCCTTCTGACATTGACATTCCCACTCCTTTGACTATTGAAGAACCAGAGAAGTAGTTTGAACAGGATCTCAAAATCTTTAGGCAATTTTAGTGAGGGAATCCCAGTCTCTGTATCACCCTCACTTATCTTCTAGAATTTACAGATAAAATATTTGCATGTAAAAAGCATTTTCATATAAAGAGGAGTCGGTTAGCATTAAAAAAATCCATTTGTTGTACTCACAGAATAAAGCTCTCTAGCCAAGTATTTTTTTCTGTATATGCTCAAGACTCTTTTTCTGATCCCTGCAGGTTATTTGGCTCAGGAATGCACTGGTTTTAGTTGGGATAGAGTTGAATTTCTTCATACTAACTTTTAAAGTGCTATGATGTTTTTGATTTGTGATAGAAACAGCGTTGATAGAGTGGGGATGTTTTAGTTGTTGCTGAGCAGCGCTTACACAGAGTCAAAGACTTTTCTACTCCTCACCCCACTCCACCAGTGAGCAGGCCTATCAGGTCAAACTACAACAAGCAACAAACTCATCTCCTTCTTCTTTGTATTCCTCCAATGGATCTTACTAAAGCATTTCAAAAATAAGTGTCTGAAAGTATGAGAAACCATTAGTCCCTATGAACACATTCATATACACCTCCACAGAAGTATTCTGAATTTCAGGAGCACTGAGTAATTGATATTGTCATGAACAAGATGTAGTGTGGCTGGCCAAACTGTATTCTTTTCATTGTGGGACATACCAGACGGTGTCCACTGGAGGATGAGATGGGGAAAAAACAAGAAAGACAGAATGAAGGATAGCTCATTATATATAGAATGAACCGTTTGCTTATAACTAAGTGACCTGGACCCCAGGTGACTCTATAACAATGATAAGGGAGAGAAATCTTCAGTTAATGTTAGGGAAACCAGTTAGAACCAACTAAGGGGCTGTCAAACAGACAAGGCTGGCCAACTCCTAAGTTCAGCCAAAGGCTGAAGTGGTGAAAAGGAAGATGCTGAAGAAACTACCACCAGGGGTCCCAAAGACCATTACCGCATTATTGTACACATGCAGGAAGAATTTTCTAGAGATATGATGTAATGTATAAGAAACTTCATGAATATGTGTGTAATGTAATGAATATGTATATTTAATGATTATATAATCACAGCTGGTTTGGTGCTCGGGCAAGCCATGCTTGGAGGAGCTATCCCCCGTGTCTCCCGGCACCACAATAAGGAATACTTGCTTGTCAACTTAAACTTTGTTGGTGAGTTTTTAGAGCTTTTCTACGAATCAAGGAGGTATAGACCTCTGTGAAAGTAGCACTTCAGAGTCAATCCCAAGAGAAGCTGAAGACTGCTTTCCATTAGCTACTGGCACATTCTTTGGAAACAGGAAAGTAAATTCTTAAATGGCTTGGAGGTGCAGAGAGGGAACATTGTTTAAGCTTCTCCAAAGACAGAGACTGCAATGCCTCCTCTTTTCATCCCTGAAGTGCAGAGAAGACACCAATTTCCCTTCATCCACATTGTGCTACTGTAAAAGGGGACACAGAAAATGCCCTAGATCATCTGCAGGGAAAAGCTAAAGGCAAATGAAACTGACAACCTTATTCACTTAATATGCAAAGTAATTCAGCGGGTGTTGAATTCATTTGAATAGATATGACGCAGTGTAGACACCTGCTGCAATTGCACCTTGCATCCTTGTTACATGAGTGATTTCTCCTGGCGAGAGCCAAGAACATGCTTCAAACCCCTCTGCTTTGAAGTACAGTGATACACAGCTCCCATATGCAAGTATTGCTTGTTGAAGAAATATCTTAACATATTTAAATGCTTTGATGAGTAAGAGAAAACCTTAGAATGTTGTCATCTGCAGGGCTGACATTTACACTCAAGGTTTCCATTCCTTGTCATGGGGTGCATGTGTAGGATTCAGGACTAACTCTGTTTACATCTGACTTCTTTGTGTCAGACTAAGTAATGAAGTTGGTTTCTCTTTCTTCTTGGTGATTGTACCTGTTTACTATTAGGTGGCATTGGAGAGGGCAGATACTTTTAGATGCCATTTGTATTGCTTTGTCATTCATTCTTTTTGAGGTGGAGTTATGGCACTTTACAGAGGTTCAGAAGAGAGAACCTGGCCACTTTAGAGCATCCATCATCTATTAGATGAGACAATGCAGTCAGTTAGTGGAGAAGAGCATTATGTGGCACATACTTCCCCTTCATGAATCTTTGAGAAAAGACAAGTGAGCTGCAAAGCAGGATGTGCCAAATATAATTGGCTCACTTTTCTTGGAAATGATAATGACAAAACCACTTCAATTTTTAGAGTTGAAGTTAAGGAATTTGAAAAATTTGGTCATGACTGTAGGCCTTCTCTTTACAAGGAAAATTTTACCTACGTTGTAGCATCTATCAAGTTCTGCTGCCAGAATGAAGTCTATTTATATTTAGATTGTTGAAGAAACCTTTTTCAAAAGAATTTTGGATTAAGTTTTTCAAGAACTCAGTACTTACTCTTTGTCCAGAATTCTGATCTCTAAATAGAGAAACCCCAAAACCCACACTAAAACAGCACACTACTAGCGTTGTCTGAGCTGGTTACAGTGAAGACAGTTGTCTCTTCTCATTGACTGTATAAGAAGGCTGGAATATTAGCTAAATAAGTTGCCTAAATTCAGATATTTAAATTATGATTCAGACGTTGAAATTTGGAAATTTTATTCCCATCTGAAAACCAAGTTCAAATGTTCACACAGTAAACCACGGAAATCTCTTTTATGAAATTCTTCTGCAGTATGAGAATATTGGAGTGGTGCAGATATATTTAATTCCTTTTGTTGCTGTTAAATTAGTTTAGCATTAGAAAAATATTTTTCTTACTAGAACTCATGGAAGAAGCTGTGGGTTTATATCTATTTCAGACATACACTGCATAGAAATATTCCACAATTATCAAATCATTACTAAGCTATCATTTCTCCTATGGTTCACCTGGAAGATATTTCAAGAAATTATGGAGGTGGGGAGAAACACTTATCCATGCAGTTTGTGGCTGTCATATTTATGTGAGAAAGATGCCTTTTATAGTCCCTGATACAGACAGGTAATAACAGGGAAATTTAGGGAGGGATTCAGTTTCAGTTCTTGATCCTTACACAGGGAATTTTTCTGACAAAATAGGAGTGTCAGCTGACAGAGGATTGGGAGGATGAGAAACAAAATAGTAAAGGGCAGTTGAGGATAATGAGAAAACCACTTCTTTCCAGCTGACTTCTGCTCTATCTATCTTCCTTTCTTTCTCAGGTTGGGATGAGATAATGAGAAACCCATCCTTTGAAATCTGAACCCTCTGCTGCATTAAAAGGAAGTGTCATGAGAGGAAATATGACTAACAAAACTACTGAAAGGTGTGGTTTTTTTTGAGTCACTTGGTTCTTGGCACTCTGAAATACATATTTTTTTCTTAAGGGATGGTGTCTCGTAGGATTACTGTGTTCAGCAAAGTGTAACTGAGCCAACCAGTGGGTCTGCAGAAAGACAAAATGGTTTTGTCTTTCATCCAACTTTGCACACCCAGCCTCATCATAACTGAAGTGAGCAGTAGCATAGTCTGAAGGATGAAGCATGCAGCAGCGCTACTGGGATCTAATTGGAGCTGGGGACAGACTGCATCTGGGCAAATGTCACCCCTTTTTCTCTTACATTTTTTGTTCATGGATTTTTCACTGTTTTGATTATTCATAATTTATAATATGGGTGAATCAAAGGTCTTGATCAGAACTGGAGTCCCACTGTGCCTAGTGCTAATTAGATGTGCGTGCATGTGTGCTTGTGTGTATGTGTATGTAGGCACACGCACATACAGAAGCACCCCTGAGTGGAGGAGCCTGGGTGTAAGACACATAGGAATCACTGAACAGTAGGGAAGCAGGGAAATGATGTGGGAATTAATCATCAGGCACTCATTAACACACTTACTTAGCTGTATCATGTTTTGTTGTTTGTATTGGTGTATCGACAACCAGATGGTGATGTTTAAACATTTGTTTGGTATTTAAAAATGTTCCACAATGTTTTGCACAGACAACTGTTGATGCCACTCGTTCTGGGTAAATTCTGTAAACAGGGAGTGAGTGACTTAAACAGAGAAGACAAACTTTCAGTACCTAATCGAGTGAAATGGGTTTTGATGTGGATGTAAAGACCTGCTTCAGTTCCTGGGTTGCCCAGAATTTGCTCTACAGGGATCAGACTCCCACGTGGACCTCTCTGCTGCTACCAAGAGCTGATGTTTTGAAGAGCTGTATTTAGATTAGATATCTAATGTAGGTTGGAGCTTATCCTAGGAGACTTACAAAGATTTCCAGTTGCAAAGATATTCCATATGGAATATCAAGGATTTAAGCACACTCCATTCAAAAGAATCTAAGTTCCTAGCTAGTGCTCTAAGGACTAGAACTGGCTACTTTGTGCATGCAATGGATATGGTCATGTTATCTATTGCACAGACTAAGTCAGACTTCTTTCCTGTGCTGGATTGTGTCTTCTTGGTACCATTTATACTTTGAGGGGCACTTCTAATTCCTGCTTGCCTCAGGGAAGAAGCAGCTGAGAATGTAACCAGTCCTACAGGTTTGAAGTGTCAGCAGAGTGTCTGTGAACTTGAAACTTGGAGTCTTAAAAATGGGGCTTAAAAAATGAATCAACATGTTAAGTGTATTATAAAAGAGTAAAACCTGCTGCAGAAACAAATGCACAGCATCATATATATGCAGAGAAGTACTTAAGAGAAAACAATGTGTTATTGAGACAATATGGCTGGAATAACAACATTCTTCCACCCCCCTTTAGAGTATTAAAGCCCATTTCTGTTTCCCAGGACAGAAGACTACTGGGTCAGCCTGGGATGTGTCAGAGAATTGTTTTGCAGCATCATATTAAGCCATGTATCATTGTTATTCACTAAAACGTCACATGAAGAGTTGAATCTGTGTTAGTTTGTCTTAGATTAAGGACAGTTTCAACTTTGGAGATTTATAGGGCTTTCTGTATATTTATTGCAATTTTTTTCTGCAGTGCTATTGCACTGACATTGTATCACATGGGCACAGTAATCTTTCATCTGCCTGAACAGTTGCAAAGCTGAATATTGAGTTTCCTTCTACTTTTCAACTCTGTTCAGTGCATATGAATAATACTAGCTGCTCCCTCTCCACATACTTCAAGTAATTTTCAAATACTCCACTTTAACTGCAGTATGGCATATGTGCTCATCACTTGATAATTGTGAGATCATGCTCGAACTGTGGTCAGAAGTCAGGCTACTTAAAACAGTGCTTCTGCAGTGAACTTGTGCTGTGGCTGCCTGCTGATGTTCTATATTACTGGGTTTTTGAATACATGGTGGCTACATAAGTCTCTGGTGGCACTATATCCTTATGGGAGGTGAAAGCTTGGAGGCTGTGATCATGACAAAGAGTAGGAACCATGATGTGGGCCAGTGCCATGTTGTGACAGATACTGTGCATGTGGAATAAAGCTATGGCTGCTACTCTGAACCAGGACTAAAACAAATGAATAAATTAATTTGTGTTTTTCAAAAGGGCTGAAAACATTAGGAACAAATGCTGGAAACTGGATCTGGGTTAGTATTTGGAAATTGCCTATATGTTGAAGGATGGTTTAAGCACTTCTATTTTTGCTTTGAAAAGGAGCAGGAGCACTGTCTCAGTCCATTCTCAGCTGACAGGATCACAACTGCTAGGGAGGGCAGTGAATACTAAGCCTTAGTAGCTTATTAAATTGCTCCAGTTATGTCACTGAATATGGCAGAAAGCTGAACTAAAGTCATTTAGATGCCTTTGAAGACTTGTTTTTTTGTTGCTTTAGGTTTTAGCGTACCTTTCTTGGGGTGATTTAGCCTTCAGAGAGGAGAGAGGTATTTCAGATAGATACTGATTTACAGCTTGCCATAGATAGGCTGTTATCTCCTCATGTCATGATACGGTGTTGGGTACAAATTAGGAAGTTTGCCAGTAGTCTGCTACCAACTGTGGATTTCAGCAGCATTAGATCCCAACTAACAATCTTTGCACCTAAGTAAGCTTTGCAGAGTTTACAAAAATGGTGCTGTCAGCAGAACGTGCAGGTAGGACTCTGTCTTTGTGTGTGCTGGGCACTACTTGGCTTTCCTTCCAAAAAATTCAGGCATGAAAAGTGTGTTGAGATTACAGAAACAACTGGGTATCGCAGGTGAGCAGCAAACAGAGCTGCTCTGCTCTCTTTGAGTGAACATCAGAACTAGTGGATCAGCAATGAGTATGAACAGGGACAAGCATGTTCTCCATTCCACTGAGAGACATGAATTTCTTTAATTGAACCCAGTGATTTTTTACAGGCTAATGGCTTTGAAGTCTTATAGTTTTCTTTGAAAATAGTAAATCTGGTGGTAATACAGCTGGTGGGTTTTAATCCTAGTTATATCATAGATGTATTCTCTAATCTTATGTCATGGGTAATATCTTTCAGGTGGCTGGACTTCATGATATAATAAACACTTTTTATAGCTATCCTTGTCTAAATGTTTTCTCTGTAGTGACAGGTGTTAGAAAGCAAGAAACGCACTTTTTTTGTGAGCACTCAATCAAAATGGGAAGAAGAATATCTTTCCAATGAATCAATTTCTTTTGCGTTTGTATTAGGTTCAATCTGTTGACTCTACTTGTTCTCAGCTATAAAGGTAAGGTACTTGAATGGCTCTGTGAAATCTATTTTTAATCATGTGAGCATAAACCACCTGATTTAGGCTCTTGCTGACAGTAGCTTAACCTAAAAGGATCTCTGATAAAGTCATTAAAACCTATGATGATTCAGGTTAAAACCAAAATTAATATGAAACTAGGCTAAAGACAAAATAGAACAGACGTATGTAATTCCAGACATAATTGTTCCACTGACTTTCCTAAATCATGAAATATCTTACTGTCTGAAGTTTTTCTGCAGAAAGGTATCAACATCATATATTATCTGCAACACATTTATTTTTAGGCTATAGCCTTTTTCATTTCTTTGACATAGTGGAAAATCTGGAAGTCTGTATCAATCTGTCTTAAAATCAGGGCACTGAGACCAGTTCTAAACTCTTTTTCCTTTCTTGGGCCAAATAATCCTCCTTCTCTAAGTACAAATTTGCTTATCTGGTTTTACACCCATTCATCCATCCATGTACTAATAAAATCCCCATCAGTGCAGAATTTTAGTGCTCTCTGAACATTTCTACTCTACTAGTCTTTAAATGACAAGAACTTTAGTAACCCAATTTACTGTAATTTCAGTGCTGTAACTGAACTAGATTCAGCTCCACGTTTTCTGCAGAAACCCGATCACATCTGGATAAGGCAATTTAACAGGTACTTTCTCCCCACTTTGCCTCCTGTACTTATCCGATACTGTTGAAACAGCTTTGTTCTCTGTCTCAGTACTTCATGACTTTGTGGCTGTAATGGCAAATCACACTGTATTTCACATTTTTTGGTGTAGCTTGCTGAAAGTTTGCATTCTTCAGAGCTCCCTGTTTTGATTTTTCAAAACGTGACTGAAGGGGAAAATGATAAGCCAAGAGACTCTTTAAACTGTCCCACTGGTGAATTTCTTCTCATCTGCTTGAAATACATACTAGTGATGAATGCCACTTTGCCTAGAACTACTGTACCTAGGCTTTTATTTTTTTGCTAATGTATTATCTGTAGTAAGATAACATTGAAATAAAGATGGAGCAATAGCCGTAGAGATAACATTAATTATTAGTTATTTTTATTCTTATGTAAAGCCACAGAAAGGAAATGCGGTTCTTTCTCACCATATAAATTTTTTTGCTTTCTTTGATTTTTGCTTTCCTTGTAAGAAGTTGCAGACTCTGGCCAACATTTTTGGAGTTGTATGGACATCTAATCGTGCATCTAAGGCTGGTGAGTGCTTTTTCCAGCAATCTTCCCCCGTCTTTTTGAAAATACCAGTGGATTCTTATCTGTAGTTTTAATAGACATTATAGTTTAATAGACATTTAATAGACATTTATACCTACCTCTCCAAACAAAGCCCCAGGCGCCTAATTCAGTACTCACTGAAGAATTAGGTGCAAAGACTGATGAAATGGGATTCACCTGCCTGAACAGAGGAGGACCAAGGATATCTCACCTGGCCTCTAGCTGTCTCTCTGCCAGGTTATTCTGTTCACCTTGAAAGGCTCTTCCTTTGGCCCTGTAACTTTCCTCTTGCTTTTCCAGAATCCCTCAGACACCCTTAGAGCATCTGGGATTAGATACCTGAGTTACTTATAGAGTTTGCTCTCAATAGCCCTGTGGCAATTTCTCAAAGCCACAATCATATTCTAGAGAGTTTGAGAAATTTTTAATGTCAGCTTTCATAGAAGAAGAGATCAAGTTAGGTTGAAAAGCATGACTCTTGATCCTTCAGAATGACAACTCAGGTTAAGTGTGTGGGTATACCTGTGGCTGAACATTTTATGGAAGGAGTTGCTGACATCCCATAAATATGAGATAATGTAAAGGAGACATAAATTCTTCCCTTTGGAATGAAGAAAATAACAGTCTATGAGTATGTAGATGAAAGGGAAATGTTGGCTCTGGTATGCCATCCTCTGTGTCTGAGTAGAAAGTGAAAACAGCCATATGACTCATAATTTCAAGGCATTCGTCTGCTACAAACTAAATCTCCACTCAAACATCACAGTACAGAAGAGCCTTTTAAAAGGAAGGGAAATCCTCCCCTGGCATGAATGGACTCTGCAATTAAGGCCCTGTATGTTACTTGATACACAGGGCATAAAGGTCTTTTTGAAAGCTGTCTACAGTCTGAGGAACCATTTAGGGTTGGAGGGGGGCCTGGAGGCTTTTCTAGACACCAAATCTCTCATAACTTTTCTTCCTGTTCTATGAGAGAAGGTAAACCAATGCTAACACATTACCCTGGTGTGAGAAAGGAAATTCTGGGCGTCTGCCCATTCTCTTGGACAATCCTGTTTTGGATTGCCTGAAACACACACTTGTGAGGGTGAAGCATGCACTGCTATCCGGTGCTGAGGGGGTGTTTTGTTTCACGTGCACAGTGACACTGGTTTGGATGCTGATGATGCTCAAGAACTGTAATCAAGTTCTTCAAATGCAACTGTTCCAGGAAAGCAACTGTTTAGAAATGTCATAGTCCTTAAAGTTTATCCTGCCTGCCTTCCTTTTGCTAGGTACCAGTTCTGCATATTCTGCTTGAGTTTTCACAACAAGGTGATTTCTTTGCTTTTTGAGCATCATCAAAAGCAATAACAGGTCTGGAGGACACATTATGTGATAATAACACAATGTACTTAGCACTGCCTTAAACACTATGCAGACATTTATACCTGTGTGAAAAGTGGCTGCAAACTGCCTGCAAAACTCTCCTCTGACCTATGCATGTCAGTGGGGAATTCTACCTTAGAAGCTTTTTATACATAGTTTTCATGCACTGGAGGGAAAGTGCAAGGTAGCTGGGCATCTGACACTTCCTCCAGAGTGTTAGTTTTGCATTTAATCATGCAACTCTCTTCTGTTAAAAGGAGGAGGAACTCTGAATGAATGTACTGATGAAGCACAGATACTAACAGATTCATTCACATTCTTTTTCCTGTGCTGGCAGTGCAAAGCTAAGAATGAAAAAGCAAGAACTTATTTTTGCCAACAAATAAATGTATAATCCCTGAATGCACTAGGAAAGTTATCCTTTGAGAAAGAAAGCAGCATGCTTGCAGACTCCACTTTTCTGCTTCAGTTTGCTCTTCCTAGCAGGTCACACCCAATTATCAGGTGATTTGTTAAACCTGTCACTGCATACAAATCAGCTGAAATCCTTCTTGAGGATGGGGATTTTTGAAATACTTGATTGGTATGCCAAAAACCAAATGTCCTGGGTTCAGCAGTAGCAGTCATTTTTCTCCTTCTTGGTAGCTGGTGTAGTGCTGTGTTTTGACTTTTGGCCTGGGAACAGAGCTGATAACAAGGATGTTTTGGTTTGGCCAAGGACTTTGTGAGCCTCATGCTCTGCCAGGGAGGAGGGGAAGCCGGGAGGAAGCAGAGACAGGACACCTGACCCAAACTGACCAAAGAGGTATTCCATACCACAGCACGTCATGCCCAGGATGTAACTGGGAGTTAGCCGGAAGGGCTGGGAGACTGCAGGGTTGGAGGAGGTATCGATCAGAGCTTGGTTGGGCTGGGTGGGGCGAGTTATCGGTTGGCTGGTGGTGAGATGATGTATTCTTTTCCCTTGTTATTTCCTTTATCATTATTATTATTGGTGGTAGCAGTAGTGATTTGTGTTATACCTTAGTTACTAAACTGCTCTTATCTCAACCTGTGGGAGTTGCATTCTTTTCGATTCTCCTCTCTGTCCCTTCGGCAGTAGGGGGAGGGCAAGAAGGGGGGGGAAGTGACTGAACAAGCTGTCTGGCTAGGGTTTAAACCAGGACAGTTCTTTTTGGCACCCAACATGGGGCACGAGGGGTTGACATAATGACAGATCTGACTGGATTAATAGTCACTCGTCACAATGCTGATTTATTGGCTCTCAGAGTTGTTCTTGTTGATCTCACAGCTTCAGACCATTGTAACTTACTTAGAGCCGGTATTTGCTGTGTTAGTGTTTATCAAGTGTGGGGCTTGGGCTAAGGTTCTTGTCTCACTGTGCTTTATGTCAATGGCTTGTGATACGGGTGGGCTCCAGCAGCAGGGCGGGACGGACGTGGCCGTGGACTTGTACCTGGCCGTCCGGCTGCTCTTCACCATCCTGGCCCTCGTCCTCGCCTCCGTCTTGGTGAGGCCGCGGGGAGCCGAGGGGGAGCGGCCCCGGGAGCCAGCGGCAGCCGAAGCGGCCCGGGAGAGCGGCCCCGGGGACCAAGCCGCGGCGGGAGCGGGGCCGGAGGCTGCGAGGGGACGGCTGCCGGTGGAGGAGGTCGGGGCGGTCGAGGAGAGGAAGGAGGCGGCTGCAGAGCAGAGGGAGAAGGCGGCGGAGGAGCCGAGCCCCGCGGAAGAGCCGAGCCCAGCCCCGCGGCCGAGAGCATCCCCCGGAAGCCGCCCGCCGAGCCCCAGGAGGATGCAGGAGACCACGCAGCATTTCCCAGCAAGGCAGAGGAGGAAGAGCTGGACTCAGGAAAAGAGAAGCTGGCGGTGGGAGAGCCGGCAAGCACAGCAGCTACACCAGCCCCAGTGACAAGTACAGCAGCATCAACTGAGAGTTCTGAAGGTTTTGAATGGCCTTTGGGTATCCTTGGGACCTGCCTGCTGATTGTGATGGGGATCAGCATGTTGGCACACATACAGGCTGTGTTCTACCCACCACCATTTTGTCTGATCTCAAAAGTTAAGCAGAGTCGGTTTTGGGTCTTGTCTGGGGTTAGATGACGATATAGGGGGACCAGGAGATTTTCCCCAAGGCTGGACAGTCATGAGTGGCAGGGTGTGTGGAACAGTATGGGCAAGTATCTAGTCCACTGGGCCCCTCCAGTGCTTTGGAAGCATCGGAGATGGAAGGCAGCTGTATGGAGTCCCCAGCAACAAGCTGCAGAAACTGCTTAAGGGGACAGTGAATTATTTTAAGCCTGGTGGGCCCATGACACTGCAGGCCATCAGAGCAGAGACACAACACAGAGATGGACTCATGATCGAGGGGTGGACTTATCACACTGCACACAGCCTCTCCTGCTCTGGACGGCTGTTACAAGAGATGGAGCCTGACATCATGAACCAGATGGACGCAGCAGCTTTATAGCTACTGGACCATGCACTTAGATAAGAGTGATGGTATATTGAAAATGTGGGATCCGAGCATGACGTGAATGGTATGGAATAAGGGGTGGATAATGTCCTGGGTTCAGCAGTAGCAGTCATGTTTCTCGGTAGCTGGTGCAGTGCTGTGTTTTGACTTTCGGCCTGGGAACAAGGATGTTTTGGTTTGGCCAAGGACTTTGTGAGCCTCATGCTCTGCCAGGGAGGAGGAGAAGCTGGGAGGAAGCAGAGACAGGACACCTGACCCAAACTGACCAAAGATGTATTCCATACCACAGCACGTCATGCCCAGGATGTAACTGGGGTTAGCCGGAAGGGCTGGGAGATTGCAGGGTTGGAGGAGGTATCGGTCAGAGCTCGGTCGGGCTGGGGGGGGGGGGAGTTATCAGTCGGCTGGTGGTGAGATGATGTATTCTCTTCCCTTGTTATTTCCTTTATCATTATTATTCTTGGTGGTAGCAGTAGTGATTTGTGTTATACCTTAGTTACTAAACTGTTCTTATCTCAACCTGTGGGAGTTGCATTCTTTTCGATTCTCCTCTCTGTCCCTCTGGGAGTAGGGGGAGGGCAAGAAGGGGGAAAAGTGACTGAACAAGCTGTCTGGCTAGGATTTAAACCACGACACCAAAATACAGGGAAGTTAAACTGTGGGAGAAGAAAGCCTTGAGCCTCCATTCCTTTGCTTTCCTGAATAATTTTCTAGTTCATTTTTAGTAACATAACTCTGTTATTGATTGAAGATGACTGTAATATACAGCCCTATAGGGGCTTACAGGACAAAATGTAGATCACTCAACATTTCTTCTGTTAATTCTTGCAGCTGGAATATGGAATTTGTAATGTTATACACAGAAAAAGATTCATCTGTGTACACTGCATTATGTTTTTCAGCATCAGTAACCTCATACAGATAGGTAATCATTTACATATATACTACTTTTCAGCCAGGCTTAAAACAACTCTCTAAATGTAAGTTAAGCTTCACTACTTCAGGGAAAGCTGGCTACCCTGATTCCATGTGTGGGATAACTGAGGAACACAGAAGATGTGAAGCTCACTGAGTTCACAAAGAGAGTCTTGTGGAAATGGGAATGGAATGCATATGGTTGGGCTCCCTGTTCTCTTTGTTAAACATAAAACATTGCTTCTGCTAGGAGGCATGGATGTTAATAGTTACACTGAGGATGGTATTGAAGTGAATATGAATCATAGTTATATTGAGACGAAGGTGTATATAGCTAAAATATTGATCAAGAGTTGTTTTATTTCTCAATAGAGAAAAAAAGACCCCAACAAACTCGACAATGGATTATAGACTTGTGGCTTCTCTGTGTATTTCTGTGACATAGAATCATAGAATAGAATAGTTAGGGTTGGAAAGGACTTTAAAATCAACAAGTGCCAACCCCCCTGCCATGGGCAGGGACACCTCACACCATGTCACCCAAGGCTCTGTCCAACCTGGCCTTGAACACTGCCAGGGATGGAGCATTCACAGCTTTCCTGGGCGACCCATTCCAGTGCCTCACCACCCTTACAGTAAAGAACTTCTTCCTTATATCCAATCTAAACTTCCCCTGTTGAAGTTTGAACACATTATCCGTTGTCCTATCACTACAGTCCCTAATGAAGAGTCCCTCCCCAGCATCCTTATAGGCCCCCTTCAGATACTGGAAGGCTGCTATGAGGTCTCCACGCAGCCTTCTCTTCTCCAGGCTGAACAGCCCCAACTTTCTCAGCCTATCTTCATATGGGAGGTGCTCTAGTTCCCTGATCATCCTTGTGGACCTCCTCTGGACTTGTTCCAACAGTTCCATGTCCTTTTTGTGTTGAGGACACCAGAACTGCACCAAATACTCCAGGTGAGGTCCCAAGAGAGCAGAGTAGAGGGGCAGGATCACCTCCTTCGACCTGCTGGTCACGCTCCTTTTGATGCCGCCCAGGATACAGTTGGCTTTCTGCACTGTGAGCACACACTGAAGCTGTCTCATGTTCATTTTCTCATTGGCCAACACCCCCAAGTCTTTCTCCACAGGGCTGCTCTCAATCTCTTCTCTCCCCAACCTGTAGCTGTGCCTGGTATTGCTCCGACCCAGGTGTAGGACCTTGGACTTGGCATGGATAAACTTCATAAGGCTGGCATCAGCCCACCTCACAAGCGTGTTGAGGTCCCTCTGGATGGCATTCCTTCCCTCCAGGGTATCAACTGAACCACACATCTTGGTGTCATCGGCAAGCTTGAAGAGGGCCCACTCAATCCCACTGTCCATGTCAGCGACAAAGATGTTGAACAAGACCGGTTCCAGCATTGATCTCTGAGGGACACCACTCGTTACTGGTCTCCAGCTGGACATTGAGTCATTGACCACAACTCTTTGCATGCAGCCATCCAGCCAGTTCTTTATCCACCGGGTCGTCCATCTATCAAATTGACATCTCTTCCATTTAGAGACAATGCCATGTGGGACAGTGTTGAATGCTTAACTTAACATGACTTTTGTGGTCATTGTCTTTAGGGTGCTTCTAAGTGCTTTTGACAGCACAGGTTAAGCTCCTTTCTGATCTATGTTGACATGACAAATCTGGGGAGGATTTCCTGTTGGTGTAAGTCTGAATAACTCCAGGCAGAATAGTTTGAATAGAGGGATGTCAGCGTACACAGTATTTGTAGTATATTTTCAGCACATTTTCTCATCCCACATTTTGTTTCCAGGTGCCAGCAATCGATGTTAGATTTCTAACTGTTCTTTTAGAAAGCAGTTTCATTGCTATATTTTCTTTGAGACTATTTTTAAAGAAGGTTGGCAACCTGATTGAAAATTCATTAAAATAGGAGAAAAGAAAAAAGGAATGTATTCTTTTAACAAGTTAGAGGGTTGAGTCTCCAGAATAATACACAACTTATTGGTTTCTCTGATATAATACGTTGGACCACCTGCTGCCTGAGGGCATCTGTTAAGCTATATAGTTGAACTAACTTCGATCATGCAAAAGAGAGATTGGACTGTGCACTTTCCTCCAGTGACTGGAAAATGGTTACCAAGTGGGGGAGAACTGGCATATGTGATCTGTTTCTACTGTGCTGCTTCACTAGGTACTGATAATTCAGCAATCTGACAGGCTATAGCTTGGGAGAACAACACAGTCATCTTAGATTATCTCTTTTTATCTTAAAATGCAACAAGAGGAAAAACAAGAAATTGTGACTGAAGTGAAAATAAAATAAAATAAATAAAAGCATAAATGATATCACTCTCCTAAAATGAAAGACTCTCATCTTTTCATTGTGCTTAATTTGTGAAGCATGAGATGAGAAACCTGGAGCTGCCAAGTTAGTTCAGTAAAGAAGTGGAAAAATTAATTGAGAATTTCAGAAACTTTTTCTCTTGTAATACAAAATGACATTTTAAAAAACAACAACAACCAAAGCATTATTTTATGTGATGTGCAGCCATTGCTGGGACTGGAACTGGAATTTGA
Source organism: Pezoporus occidentalis (assembly GCF_034315485.1). Lineage (NCBI taxonomy): Eukaryota > Metazoa > Chordata > Aves > Psittaciformes > Psittacidae > Pezoporus > Pezoporus occidentalis. The sequence continues at coordinate 784,662 of NW_026915910.1, read as the reverse complement.
GTGCTTTTGATTCATTGTTCTCCAGGTACCAGGGAGCCCTATAGGAACACTGTAGGGGACAGTGTGAAAGCTAAAGTAGTATTATCTTAGCTGACAAACTGAACTTTGAAAAGACAAACTATTTATAGAACAAGGGTCATTTGTTTGTACTGAGTGATTATGGCAGAGGCAGGAGACAGCTGATGGTAGTAGGAAATAACGAATTCCTTTAACAACTGGTTGCTGTGTATTTGGCATGCATATATATATATATACACGTAACTGCACGCTGTATTGCAAAATGTATGTATGTATCTGTGTGTCTGTGCTTATTACTGTCATCTTGTGAAATCCTTTCATGAAATAATTAAAGGTTTCAGGCATTTTTGCCAACTGACTGGTATTACAGGTGTTCTGGGTTATATGCCTGTTCCACTTGATTTTATAAACTGACAGAAGGTTGAATCCTGGAATTATCCATGTGCTTTCACAGTTTGATTATGTGGGAAATAACGTCTCTGGCCACTCCTACTATTCAGGGAATTAATAAACAACAGCAGCGATACAAAGCAAAAGAGCAGTCATGTATTTTTCCTTTGGAAAATTTCCTAGCATTGTCCTTTGGAACACGTCCTTTCCTAGGAAATGTCCATTCCTAGGAGGTGTCCTTTGGAAATTTCCTTGTACTAGGACAACATGCCCTTTTGTTGGCTCTCCTTCTGAGAACTTTCTTACACTCAAAATTTCTCCAAGTAGGTTGTCTTCTTTTAATATCTGTATTCTTCATAGGCTATTTCTTTCAATTTGTTCATTGGAGTGTGAAGGAGAAACTGTTCTTTAGGTGGGAGTCTCTTCTGTTTGGCTTTCACGCAACACCAAAATCGTGCTTATTTCCAGAGATATAAGGTGGTTATTCAGGAGTGAGTTTAGTTGAGTTTCAGATAATCAGACACATTAGGATTCAAAAAAATCCAGGAAGGACTGGCACGTGACTCCAGACTCCTTCTTCTCTGGTATTGGCTGTGGTGGAAAAGGGTGCTAGAAATTGCTTCAATGTGGGAGAGGGTAAGATTGACCCAGAGAAAACCAACTCACTTTGTCCCTTCCAGGCACATGGGAGGGTCTCAGGGCACATCTGAAGCTGCTTCTATGATTTCATCTCTTGCCCATAACCATAAAAAAAACCAAACAAGCAAAGAGAAAGAATCATAAAGACAGAAAGCCTCAGCTATCTCCACTGCTGTTGATGGACCTGTGTTTGAATCTGCACCTGTTTTCCTTCCCTCCTGTCCCAGATAGATCTTTCCTCACTTGGCAGGAAATGGGTACTTTGACATAACAGTGGCACTCTGAACAGCTTTTGCAGCTGGTATTGCTCTCCTGGACCATAGTCTCCACCTGATGATGCTCATTGACGGAGGCCAGCATATCATCAGTTGCTCTTGTGGTTATTCATTCACGTGATGTAGGGTTTTGTTTATCACTTCATTGGAGAAGCTTGTGTTGTCTCATTTGATATAAAAAGCCAAGCAAATCAAAAGAGTAAATGCTGAATTGTTAATAAAGAGATGGAGAAGAAATAAATCATAGAAGAATGTAGTTTTTATTTAGTGTTGTTGGGTTTTATACACATTCAGTTCCCACCCTTCTTCCCCTCTCCCCCCCTCTGAGCCCCTGTTAGGATTTCTTTTGAAAGCATTCATTTTATAGCACAAAACAGCAACAACAAAAATCATTTTCTGAAATAGTTTCAATTTTGAAAATAAATGTTAACTCTGTGATGTGTATTGTTTTTTAGCTTTAGGTAAAAATATGAGTATGAAGTTTTAAAAATAAATGTAATAGAAACATTGTTTTATGTGTTCAGGATCCAAGAGGAATCAGGTTTAGGTGTTTCCCACAGTATGTATGTATGATATCTGGTAATTTTCTGAAATAATTGAAAATTTTAGTCATATCTGGGACTGAAACAGTCATTTTGTGAAATGCCTGAATATTTTGTAAAATGACTAGTATACTGCATGGTTACTACATATGCACATGCAGGTTTATGAGATAAAAAGGGGGATAGATGGTTTCAGTTCTATGATTACTCATTTTCTCCCCGGCTTGCCATTGGTGGCCAGGTATTGGTGGCCAGGACTAATTTTCAGTACTGTGCTTTACAAGGGTTTTCTTTGGCATTTAGAACATAAAGTTGTCACTGTGAGTCTTGGGATAAGTGACTGTGTCGGTTCGTGTCTCCTATGGTATAGGGACTGGGATACATGCATTTTTTTGCGTCTTGCTGTTTGTATAAGGTACAAACATGTACTTCACTTTTACTTTATTTATTTCAGACCTACCTCTGTCTCTTGCCTCTGCACCTATTTTAGCAGAATGTGCTATATAGGTTATTGGTGAGTAAAAGTAAAGATGTTATTATACAGAAACAAATGAAAAGACTGGGGGATTTGGACCTGGTCCAGTAAGAATTGTTTCAAAATACTCTGTTTCAAGGGGTGACATGTCCATAGGTAATCATAAGGGTAGAGAATTCGGGCATATTTCACTGTAAGCCTAATCCATCATAGGCCAGGGAGAGATGCTCATGTCCATGTTTTTATTTATTTTGAGTTTGTAGGTTAGGAAAATTAATATTTTGACGTATCTATCCATGTATCAAAGTTCTCAGATTTTTGTTTACTTCAGATGTTTTCTCATGGATCTTGGGATGTACGGGAAGTTCAGTTAATTTATCAATAATTATTTTCCAGACTGAAATTCTTTTACCTTAGTCTTGTTCTAGTACTGGGTATCTCTCTATGGCAAATTTTAGCCAGAAGATATAAGTTTGAGATACAGACTTAGTAAGTCTTTTGGTTGTATTGATTTTTGCATGAATTTGAAATGCAAGCTCAATGTCTTTCTAGTCCAAATAACAGAAGTCATTATTCTACTTAATGTGCTGCAGAAAGGAAGAAGGAACCACAGTTGGCAGCATCTAGAAAATGTAATGCATTCCAGGTAATCAATTCATGCTTCATTGGCTTTTTCCATCCAGTTAATGAATAAAGGTGCCTGTTTGCAAGCTTTTTTCTGAAGCCGATTAATTATCTCCACAAAATTTGCTTTATTCATGTAGTGATCATCTGAGGTTAAACAGATCCCTAAGCATCTGATGTACTTGTAGTCCATTAAGAGAAGAGTCCATTAAGAGAAGAGATCTAATATCCATCTATCCACTCACCCATCCACCCATTTCTAAAAATTTCTGGTATTATTATTGGCAGTATTTGGACTAAAAGTAATTAATTTTGTATTACGAGGTAAGATGAAACTGAGGAAAAACGAGAAAAAAAATAAAGATCACCAAAATAAGATAAGTTAGGAACTTCTAATCTCTATACATTTTTACATTGGTGTCTGACTCCTGATACAGCACTGAAACTACCTAAGACGGATCTACAAAGTCATGTAGGGTTGTAACTGATATTTATTTCAGTGGAAGTAGAAAAATCCAAACAATATTCTGGGTGGGAACTTTGGACCTTAAATTATTTTAAATTTGGACAATCCTTTCTGTGTTTGATATAAAAATGTTGTCCTTGTGGAAATTCTTGTTTTCCTCTGTTGGCTACGGTACTGCTGTGCTAACACAAACACTTAATGTTAAATTAGGCAAGATGCATCTGTGCTCCTTTTAGAGCCATCCAGTATACAGATATCCAGATTCCTCAAATATAACCTTTGTTGCCTCTTTAGGAGCCCTGCTAGACCACCCTAGGTTTTGGTTATAGACAATAGAAAGACTATAGGGCAGATCTCGCCTGTCAGATATTCACTTTTAAATTGCTGTGGGTTACAGTGGGATCCTGAGGGGAATGCCTCAGCTGAGTGTCAGAAGTTTGGAATCTGGCCTGAATTATGATTTGTATAATCAGCTAATGGCTAACATATCTGTCTAGAGAGGTGGTTAAATCCTACCTAAGCCAAACCAGTGAAAATATAATTAACTTTCCAGAAGAAGGTGGTCTTTACTATAACTTTATGAAATTTTTTTTTTATACCATATTTCTATACTAACTGGATGGCTTACGTATATATGATAGAAAGTATCTGAGAATGTGGGACTCGGCTTGAATATATATATATTTCTATCAAAACACACAGTCTGAACTGTGGTAATGATGAGTTTCTAGGCAGGTTAGGGAATGGATGTGGGTGTAAAATACACACTCTGCACCTTGTACAACAGTACAAAAAAAACAATGAAGTAATCATAATTTTAAATATTCTAAGTTTTGGAATATGTCTTCTAGATACTAATATGTTACTAGGAAGTGCTACTGGGTACTTACCTTTCCTGATAAAATCCAAAGATGACATTCAGGCCTCAAATTACCAATAATATTCTCAGTGAGCTAATATTTTGTACTATGGTATGTCCAGATGCTCAATATCACTCATCTTAATGGCCTTCAGTACTTTGATTGAGCTGCCATTGTACTAGACTCAGGAATACTCATTGTGTCTTTTTTAAGTAAGAGGAGTTTTTAATTTAAAGAAAAATATTTTCCATCAAATTTGAAATAAGGGTCTTTGATTTTTCTTCTGTTAGGATTTGATAAAGAAAAACCTGTAGACAAAGGTTGTGTACTATTAACTACAAGTGAAGGGCTAGTTGACCTCAGCTGAGACTTTGATGAGGGTGAGGCTAATAGGAAAAAAATTGATCTCTTCATAATTTGCCAAGTGAAGTGTGGTTAGCTAAAAAAATCTCATCATCAACCTTGTTCTTGGGAATAATAAAAATATCTGTTAAGTCAATTTTATTAAGCTCTTCCTAGGTGTAGCAGAAGTCTCAGTTGTCAGTCACTTATAAACCAATGTTGCTGTCATGTAGATGTCACACAAAGTCACTGCTGATGCTATTGTGGGGTTTCTAGCAAAGGAATAAGTAAATCCATTTTCTCAAAATAAAGAGATGTAATTTAGTAGAGGGCATTAAGGATTGCTCTTCAAGGGAAACCTATGAATTAATTTGGGAACTAGCATGTTCTTTGTCCTCTTTGGAAAGTACAATGGGATTTTACTTTCTTTTTTGGCCATAAAACATTTATCATAGGACTCATTAAAAAATTCTGTTAAATTATGTTTCTGTGAGTTGTTCCCCTCATGCACGTGGGAAAAGTTTGAAATGTCTTTTCAACTGAAGGTATTTTTCGTTTATATGTGTAATACTTTCTTGCCTGGGGAAACAAATGATGTCTCCATAGGGTGCCTAACTCAGCATGGAAGCATGATCTCTATGTAACCCTGGTATCTGGGTCATCACTGGAGTGTGCACCTTGGATGTCAAATGCAAAAGACAGAACCTATGCTGCTTGAGTGAAAGGTCTGGGCCTCCTGGAGGCAGCTATAGGAAAAATATTCTCTGTGGGTCAAATGGAAGCAAATAAACAATTCTTGGATGGAGCACAACATACAGAAGTAAGGCAGGACAGGATGGTTGGAGGCTGAGATCATGACTGGAACTTATGGTGATGTAGCCTGTCTCTATTGATTATTTTTTTACTAGCTAATTAAACACTGTCAAGCACAAACTGGAGCACTGCACTTGGTTATCCATGCTGTTAAATGTTCCCTATCCACCCACTTTTGGCCTGAACCATCTACTGCTTTTGATAACAATTATATGGTCACAGTTTTTAGAACAGGGGAAACAATATTCCCTTCATGGTATGGGCTATTTTGTCATGTTTTGGAAAGTAAGAGAATTTAATGTCAGAGGGTTGGCCAGACTATATTAGCTGGCCTCCAGGACCTGTTTTAGTTTAGTGTAGTAGTAACATATACAGCCGTTTCAACAAAAATATTGTCCATATCATTTGAGACTAGGACTTCACCTATCAGGTCTGAATTGTCATCCTAACTCAGCTGTTGTTTTTTGGCTTTGGCAAGATCACTTTGAATCTCTTTATTAGTTGACTTTCTCTATGAATTTTGATAACTGAAACGAACGTATTTCATAGGTATATGTGAAATATATATATGCACACACACATGCATTGAGGTATACATGATTAGGTATGATACTTGAAACACACTGTAACTGTACGTACACGCTAAGTGTAATTACTGTTTTCTCCAGTTACTTATTTCAGGCAATAGCTCTCTTTTGTGTTACACACAGATGTGCCCATGGAGCATGATCCGAACTCCATTCATGCTTATCTGTCTTGAACTCTTTTCACAAAATAATTCATTGCACAAGTTTAGTCTCTTAATTGTTATATTTGAAGGGGCCAAAATAATTTTTTTATTAATTGAAAATATTTAGCAAACGTTTCATATGAACATATGTGAACTTCTAGGTTTACTTCTGAACTGCTCAAGGCACAAGTAGCTTTAGATATTTGACTTGTTTAACTTGGAACATCTGGTCAGTTATGTCACATGGCTTTATTTCTTCTTTGTATTTGTGTGAATTAGCTAAAAAGCAATCGGAAGGTGTCATTTGTAGCACACGGAGATTTGCAGTAAATTGTGTTCTATATGTATTTTACAGTTATTCTTTTTGCATTGACCATGCCAATATTATTTTAAATAACATCTGGAAAGTAAATACAGTCATGTTCACTGCTCTAATGAGTGTGGCCAAGTCATAAAAATTCCTGCAGAAAAGATGGTATCACTTCTTGTTCTGTTCAGTGTCCTCCACTCTTCCCTAAGGGGAATGATAAAGTTGCTTAAACTCTCTCAAAGAGCAATAGAGGGGATCACACTTTTAAAACACAGCCTAGGGAAATACAACAGTACATAAATTCCTTTGGAAATTGCTTGTCAGGTTCATTTGGAATAGTAAAAGCCAGAATGTGCTTCCAGCTAATAACTATTTCTGAGTGGGAGGGTTGTGTGAGCTCTGAGGAAAAACAAAAGATTTGAGTACAAGTAGTGAACTTGTTTCTGGAATGCTTTGGAAGCCAGAAAATTTGTGATTTTTTTTACCCCCACTTACATTTTTAAAATCTGCTGCAGCACTGGTTGAACTCACAGGGGACTCTGCTGCTGAATTAGAAGTGTACTGGATCAGGCTCATAGTCTCCTCACAGTCAACAACATTAAAAAGGTTTGATTTTTCTATAAGAAAGGTGTGTGGTGTCTTATAACTACTTGTTTAAGTATTGTATCCATGCAAATCACACTAAGAAGTAATGTTATGTAATTATCAATATGCAAGATCTATTGACCTGGTATTAAAAGCAAAGCAAAATAAATACACTTGTGATTTGTAATAAATACAGTTAAATGATTCCTTAATGGGGAATGATCCTCTTTTGGTGCCAAGTGAATTCAGTAGACATCCACAGTGATTTCACTGAGCTTTGGTGGATGGGATTCATTAGTCTTAATGTAGATGCCTGCATCTGAGCTGTAGTTTACTCTAGTTGTAGAGCCGGAAGGGGTAGAGGGAGGAGAGCTTGTTTTAGGGTGTATTGAGTCTCAACCTAATGTAGATGTTTGAAAGGGATTTTATAAATTCTGTCTTAAAACTACCCATTTGTCTCCATTTGCTATAAATGGAGCCAGAGTGACCAGCTGAGATGGAGATGAATCCCTCTCTAGCTAAGTGAAAAAGTTAGTATTTGCTGTTCATAGAATAGTAGAATAGTTAGGGTTGGAAAGGACCTTAAAATCACCTAGTTCCAGTGCCCCTGCCATACACTAAACCATCTCGCCCAAGGCTCTGTCCAACCTGGCCTTGAACACTGCCAGGGATGGAGCATTCATAACTTCCTTGGGCAACCCATTCCAGTGCCTCATCACCCTTATAGTAAAGAACTTCTTCCTTATATCCAATCTAAACTTCCCCTGTTTAAGTTTTAACCCGTTGCCCCTTGTCCTATTGCTACAGTCCCTAATGAAGAGTCCCTCCCCAGCATCCTTATAGGCCCCCTTCAGACACTGGAAGGCTGCTATGAGGTCTGTTTATACCAAGTGCTGCTTGCTTGAGTTATGATATAATCCCACCAGCTTGAGACTCTTTTCCTCTCTCAGTGTTTGCACAAAGTGCCATTAGTGCCCCTGCAGTGTACATAAGGCAAACTAATGCAAATGGACAATTTTCTTCTGCCAAAAGCATGCCATTCTGTGGTAAATGATGCTTGCATCACAAAGAAGTATATGCTAAAGTTCAGCTGAGAACCCAGAGCAGTTTTTGAAAGAATAAAAATACTTCAAAAGTGAAAAAAGATTGTGATTTTCCATTTCAAAGTGACATTTCAGTTGGAAAAGTAGCAAACTTTGATCATTTGAATTTACTTCAAATCAAAGAGTAAAGCACCGACCCAAACCAAAGAGTATGTGTTATCTGAAATATAATTTTCTGATCTTTTTTAAGCATTATGTTTTTATGACATGACATTTTGTATTTCATGAGGCTTTTTTTCCTACTTTTTTACTCCTAAAACAAAGCAAAACAAAAACCAAAACTCCCAGATCTTCTATTTCCTCATGCACAGTAATATGTGTTAGACTCTAATAGGTTGCTTTTCTAAAGTTCATGTACTTGTAAAGCCTATGATGTGTTTTCTGTATCTCTGTCTTTCAACACTCGTGTAGTCTTTGCCTAGGGGCAGGTTTTCACCATTGTAAGAAGTGACTACAGCCACAAATGGCTTTTAACATTATTGTTCTTAGCAGGCTGGTGTAGAGCTGGGGCAAACCTACATAAGTTGCATTGTCTGAACTTGAACTTGTGTAGCATCTTGGGGTATAAAGTTTGAAGATTTGCAAAAACCTCCTTAGTTCAAGTGGGAACATTAAACAGCAGTATATCTACTGTTAACAATCATATACTGGTAACACTTTAGCTTAGTGACATTACAGTTTAGCCTTTTCCACTACTTATGGCAAGCCCCCCAGTCATGGTCCTGGCAGTCAGGGAAGGCTTCTTATTCTGGAGAGAGGATGAGATCTTGCCTGTTTGCTTTCTGTTCAGTTGTGCTCTGTGGTGCATGCACCGACTCTAATGTATTCATTTATTTAAAGTTCCTAGGGAAGTCCATACATCCTTGAAGACAAGGGCTGTTTTTTGTTGTGCTTGGTTGGTTCTTTTCCCCCCCTCTCACTCTCTTTTTCTCTTCATTCTTTTTCTCTCTTTTTCTTTCTAGAAATAGATCTGTTCTTTGGTGGCCTGAGAACAGCCACTGACTACATTCTTGTGCTGTTGAAAAATGACTGTCAGAAGTGTTTGCTGACATTTAATAAAGGCAAAGATGAGGGATTTCTTAAAAACAGTACTTCTGATGTATGTCAGGTTGCCTTGCTTGGTCAATTGTTGTCACCTCAGCTCTAGAGAATTTTACAAACACATTCCCTTAGGGAAATACCGTTTTCTTTTATTTGAATTAATTTGGGTGCGTGTAGTTTACCATCTTAGAATGGCTTGTCTCATGTTTTGAAATTACATCTCCAAACTTTCTGAATCTGTGAGCAGATGCTACTGGTGAGACTCCCCTGTGTGCCAATCATATTTTCTCCCCAGAATGATGTCTGCACACAGGCAGGTTGTGGGCACAGAGCCATGCATGAGGAGGTTGGATCCAGCATCAGAAGCGGGCAATTGGGTGATTCCAATTCAGCCAAAGGGGAAGAATCTCTTACTCAGTTATCATTATTGCTCTTAGACAAACCTCAGTGACCTCAGGGTGCTTGCTTCATGTCAGAAATTTGTAGTGGAAGTTTCGCTAAAAATACATAAAATGAAATCTCCTGTTTGCCTGAATTCCTACTTAAAAAGGGAATTTCATCTGCAAGTTCTCTTTGGCACTTCTGAACAGTTTTAGAAAGTTACTCCAATCACAGGTACATTTGAAGTAAATCAGAATTGTGTCCCTGGGGGAGTTACATCAAGTTGTACTGGTGGAAAGCTGATAAGGGTGCCTTGATTTAAGCATTTGGATATTTCCCTAATACTTCAAGCCATTTGGCAATAGTGTTTACTTGAATCCAGAGGGAATGAAAACTTGCCTGATACAGAAACATGATTTTTCATTTTAAATGCCTTTCTCTCTTCCACAGCTGTCTCAGAGATGAGTTGTAGATAGCTGCCCTCAAAGGATGCTTTTCCAACCACTTCATGTTCTTTATCTGTAGAAGTTGCAGTAGCTGTCTGCTTATTAAGCCAATGACAGTACGGGACTAATTAATTTCTCTTCTGTCATCCTCTACATTACACCTTTTATAATGTTCCTATTACCATGATCAGTATTTTGATCTCGGGGGACAGATGAATTTCTGATATTTATTACTGTTTACTCTGCATGGCTATTTCTTCAGAGAGCATAGAACTTCATTTCCAGTTTATTCAACTTCTCATACCTTCAAAGCTGTAAGCCATGTTCTATCAACCATAAATGCACATTATTCCTTGGTGTACATGCTCTGCATTTACAACACATTGGTAGAGAAAAGTCTTTTGAGACATTAATTTTGTAATTCAGTTTATTCTACTTGAATTATGAGCCAAGTAAGAAATCTACATTATTTATCTGCACTGGTGATTCCTTGCCAATTGTGTAGGTTATTCTTTGAGGGAGCTGTCTTCAATGCAGTTCCTATTAAAAGACATTGCAAAATTTTTCCATTTCCTCTTTGCAGGGTTTATGTTTTTTGAGAAGTCTTGTCAGCCTTTCAACTGTACAAATTCCAGAAGTGTCTTCAAAGTTGTCTAAGCAACTTTTTCATATGCAAGCAGTGTGTACCTTCTTGAGATGGATTGAAATCTCATTGGAGGTTAGACTTTTCTTGACCTGACCCTCCTGCAGAAGGGAAGAACACCAAATAGGTTGGTTTATCAGTGGATAGATACAGATAATAGCAAATTTTAATATAAAGACTTAGGATTTTGTGCAGTTTTTACATCAGTCTCCATGAAGAAGATTAAACATAATTAAATTTGTAAGCTAATTAATGTAGTAGCTAAGGGGAAGAACTTTTATGGGAATGGAAAAGGAAACTCAAGTTAGATGTTTCTAGATCAGTTGTTCCTGATGAAATCCTTTGCATAAGACCTAATGAAGTGACTGTACTTCTCTGACCTCTGAGAACTACTCAACAATGGATAAATGATAAGCCAGTCAGATGACCATCCATTAACAGAAAGATCCTGCTGCAATTTATAAAACTAGGAATCTGAGATTTAACCATATGATAAGAACCAGGTCAGAAAACCAAAGACAAGACTAATTTCCTCATATAATTAGGAAAAAAGATGTACCAGGAAAGTAGATGTTGTATAACTTAACTCTCATAAAATACCGGTCTTGTCTAATAGGGCACTCTTATTAATAAACTGGGTTTATAAGCCTGTCATAACCTGAGTGCAAAACTACTAGGGAAAAAATTATGAAGGGATTAAAGGTCCATTCTCAAAATGAAAGGAGTGCTTGCTGTAGGGATTCTTCTGGCTTGCAGTGTATAGAATAGTTTCATTACTCACCTTGGAAGGTGGAAGAGGGAATACAGCTGCAATATCTGTATACAATACTAAGCTAGAAGGGAACTGCAAGCTCTCAGGAGGAAAAAACTGAAAGACCAAAAACAAGATTAAAAAAGATTCACAGTTGCCTTGACAAGCTGAAGAAAAGATCTGGGGGAAAACAGGAGACAACTCAGTGAAGAGAGGTGCAGAGGAATAATTAATTGCATACGTATAAGAAAGAGAGAGCTCTTGGCAAAGCAGAAGTTACACAGACGCCACTGAATCACTAACTGAATGTGAGTGAAGAATCCCATGCTGTGAAAAGTAAACCACAGACTAGGGTATATGGCAGATGTGCTGTAAGTTTTGTTCCTTATGCTTTACTCAGCATTCCTAAGACCTTGTCCTGTTCCCAGTTTTGGGCAGTGCAGTGTAACAGATGGACCACTTGTAGGGAGTCCAGCAGAGAGTGCAGATAATCCACAGATGACCTTTAAGGTGAGACTGGAGGAATTTGTTTTGCTTAGCCTAAAGGTGAGAAGGCTGAGGAGGACACTATAGCAGTTCTATAAAGGATTTCCAGCATGAGGAAAGAAATAATCAGTTCCCTCTGTCTACAGACATGACAGGAAGTAACAGCTTAAAATGCAGCATGGGTTATTTAGGTAAGATATTAGGGAGAAGCATGTCACTGTAATAATAGAACAAGTCTCTGTGTGGAAAGATTTAGATATAACAGATCCTGACTTTGGGCAAATGTTGGATAAGGTAAAATTCTCAGCCAGAGATATGTTCCTTTCTGGTGAAAGCATTACTGCAGCAAATGAGGCTTAAAGTAACTTGCTGTCCCAGAAATCACACACTTGAAATGAGATACAAAATAAGATGTGAACTAAAAAAGTTGAAAAGCAGTGGACCAGTTGATGGCAAGGATCCTTTCATGGTTCTCTTTTTCTGACATTCGGGTATGTCTTTGAACGACTTATTTGGGGTTGTCTCAGAAAGTGCCACCTGAAAGACTATGCAGACGTACTTTCTTTTTTGGCTGCGCATTCTTTTTTGTTGAGATGAAGAAGGGCTGGACTAGAATATTCATTGCTTTCCTTACCTTTAGGCTGCATTAATTAGGCTCTTCTTTAATTTTGCTGACCAGATTCAAGCCCCAGTGTTTAGACTCCTATAGTTTTGATGTTTTTCCTTTCAGAGCATGACTATAACTATGTTGTCTCTAAGCCTCATAGATTTTAGAAATCATAGAGTGCCTCCTGCTCAAAACCCTGCCACTTTACACACAACTAAATCCTGACTGTTTGAGCCCAAGGATGAGAAGTGTAGTCCACAGAATTTTGTAAGAAAGGCAATTTAGGTTAGCTGCAATAAAACTTTAGAGAAAATGTTGACTAATATAATATTATTGTTGGGTTATAGCTATTATGATGATATAAAACTTTTGTGCTTAATATAAATTTTGGTAATTTTCTCAGATTTCTTTTAAAGAAAATTAATTTAATTGATCTTATAAATATATTGATATTTGTAGAGTTTTGTTGGAGGAGTACACAAACTGCAGCAAATACTTTAAGTTGCATATAGTGAAGAAACAATTAGCCACATTTTCCTGTTTGCTAAAACATTATTTTATGCTGGACAGCATAGGTGAGCATAATGACTGAAGTATGATTCTTTAATGAAATAAGAATGAATGTTAATAGAATAATTCTTTGAGAATCTTTTTGCAGATAGTACAGGGCAGAATGGTACATGCACGAGCAGAGTGTAATAAAACAGCTCTTGGATACTCATAAAAATCCACAGCTAGTTCTGATAACGAGCAAGAACCTGGCCTAAAAAGAGATCGTGCAACAGTGACTGGCTAGCAAGGCAAATATTTCCTTTAAGTTCATGATTTTTTTCTGCTTTCATGTCTTTCCATGCCCCCATCCCTCTCCTGTTCCCCAGATCTAGCCTAGGTTACTTAAAGTTCATATGAAAAAAATTGATCTTTTATTCATATAAATTAAACTGAGTAGCTTTTATATGCTTTAAATAAGTCACTAGTAATCTGTTTGTAGTCACTTATATTGGTTTAACGTGGGCATGCAACTGTTCAGCTTGTTCCTACATCTGTTTCAGCAATTTAGGGAGAACACCTTTTTGTACTGTATGTGGAAGTCATTTCCTATAAACAGAATGAGCCTTGAGCTTTCTATTAAGGGACATTCATTTGGAGAAGAAAGGAGAAAAGACATAATGACTGTTCACTTGTTTCATGGTGTATTGATGAAGAGTCTTATTTGAAGGTCGTAACTCAGAGAAGCATAAACACAGCTAGGACAACTCAGATTTTGCTCACTAGATTGCTCACTTTCTCCCAGATAAAATCAAATATTTTCTTCCGACAGCCACCAAGGGCAGCATCCATACAATTAAGAGTAGGTTTATCAGAAAATGTCACTGGTCCTAAGCTATGTTTTACCTTCCCAATGGGTTCTCCAAAACATGATGTTCCACATCCTTTCTGAAATCTGAAAGCTGTAACTTCACTATACACTTACTCGCTGCCTAGAAATTGAATTTTTGAGAATGTTCCCACCGTAGTGTAGACTTTCATTAAGCTGAAGAGACAAGTAAAGTTTAGGCTGAATGAACAAGTAAAATGGGCTTGTGCTAATATGGCAGTATGGAATTAGCTTTAATTGAAAAAGCTACTACACTCAGAACAGTTCATGCTATATTTCTGCATGGAAAAAGATTTTTCCATTTTCTCTTACTCAACTTTTATACAGCTATAAGCATGAAAAAAACCCTGTGCAACAAGAGGGTGATTATTAGCTCCAGTTTAAAGAACTTCCCTAATAAAAACTGTATATACAGTTGGTAAATTCTCAACATAAAAAGGACATGGAGCTCCTGGAACAGGTCCAGAAGAGGGCCATGAGGATGATAAAAGGCCGGAGCACCTCTCGTATGAAGACAGGCTGAGAAAGTTGGGGCTGTTCAGCCTGGAGAAGAGAAGGCTGCGTGGAGACCTCATAGCAGCCTTTAAGTATCTGAAGGGGGCCTATAAGGTCTGAAGGGGGCCTATAAGGTCTGAAGGGGGCTGGGGAGGGACTCTTCATTACGGACTGTAGTGATAGGACAAGGGGTAAGGCATTCAAACTTAAACGGGGGGAGTTCAGATTATATATAAGGAAGAAGCTCTTTACTGTGAGGTGGTGAGGCACTGGAACGGGTTGCCCAAGGAAGTTGTGAATGCTTCATCCCTGGCAGTGTTCAAGCCAGGTTGGACAGAGCCTTGGGCGAGATGGTTTAGTGTGAAGTGTCCCTGCCCATGGCAGGGGCACTGGAACTAGGTGATCTTAAGGTCCTTTCCAACCCTAACTATTCTATGATTCTATATTGTCTTTTGAATGCTGTGTGTGGTAGCACAATTTGTAGCCCAGAGAGTCCAGCTTCTGACTGCTTCCATGTGCTCTATCCCTGTTTGTGCAAACACACGGTATCAAATGCGAAACAGTGGAACTTATTTGTCCCAATATCCTGGGTATGCAAACTGAGTAAGGAGAGGTAGCTACTAAAAGTGCTGGCATCTCCTTATAGAGTAGGCCCAAAGTCTGTGTTAGGATACCTGAGCTTTGCTGTGCTGGTAAAAAATCTGGGATGTTTTAAAAGGAACTAAATTTATGATCAAATTGCAGTACCTTATGTAAGAATGAAAATACTTGCAGGCACAATTCTGAATAATACCCTCTGCTTACTTGAAGAACTCTATCTATTTTATGCTCAGCCCATTACCCATTTTTCTCATGCCAAGGATCTAATGCAGACTTCAATAGCTTGATGGCTTTCCCTTAACAGCCATTTCAAGACAGATGATTTTGAGCATATCTGGAATTTTAGCACACAAGCTAGCTGGATTTGTTACCATGTTCAGCAGTAAAATAGTTAACAATGCCTCCATTGAAATGGTGGTAGTTAGGTTTCAGACATAACATTCTTTTGGAAAGTAAGAGAAAAGCCATATCTTCAGAGCTGTAATTTCAGGTGTTTATCTTTGCAATGTCCCCCATTTCACTCTCTCATGTTTTCTCAGTCATGGCGATTACTGGCTTCGAAATAATACAAAAGTAAGCTGAAACTCTTGTATAGCAATGTCTAGCAAAGCATGGCTAATTTTGTGGATAGGGCTTTGCAGAGCACAACTCAGTCTGGGAGCAGATGTGCTTTTCTCATCCCAGCTCCGCTTATGTGGAGATTACTGTGCATCAGTGCTGACTTGCTCTTATTTTCCAGCATAACTGATTGTGCTAGTGCTTCTTTACCCATTTTAATTACACAAAGTCATATTAGCTTAAGTAATGGGAATAGGTCATGACTAAGCCAGTTTATTTTGATCAAAATGGGTTAAGGAATCACACGAACTGACCTGTGGAAACTGACTTTTGATCAGAGAGCAGCTATGGAAGAGAAGCAGAAGGTAACTGGTGAACAAACCTGTTTCCAGGGTGTGCATCTGCATAAACCTTTTGAAAAATTTCACACATGGTAATGAGAGAACATCCTATTTCCCTTTTCTGGGTGAGTAGCATGAAGAAGAAGCAAAGTGGCAGTAAAATGTAGCTCATGCTTGAAGCCTCAGGATAAAGAGCATCAGTCTTTCCAGTCACACACGTTGTGCGTGGGAACAGTGCTGAAGAGAAGTGAACCATTTCATTTTAATATTTGAATACTTCAGGACAAATAATGAGATTACTCAAATTGATAAAATTGGGATAGTGAAAAGCTTTAAGTGAAAAGCTTTAAATGAAAAGAGAAAAGTGCTAACAAATGAAATGAAAAAATATTATTAATATATCTAATGAGACTGTGCTCTAACTATGAACAAAATGGATGGTTACTCAAGCCAGAAAACACATACAGTATTAACACAGAGATTTTCTAGAGTCAGAATCCTAATAGCGCTTGTAAATTATGGTCAATAGTTCCCTGTAGTATAAATATGCAGGATAGTTTGGTTATTTGATCTATCTATTCATTTGGTAAGTGTGATGCAGTGAAATGTGATTAGAGAAAGGGTCCATATCGTAAATTCTTCAAACAAGGATGACAGACAAGTACTTTATTTAAAGCACTAGCTTTCTGACACTTGAGAAAGAGACCAATAGCACATGATCTACTTTACAGGCAGTTTTGGAAAATAAGACAAAGCAAAGTAATTCCAGACCAGAGTTTTTTAATGAGTAGCAAAGCTGCTGAAAAAATGGTATTTGTGAGAGAGACTGAAGTATTCAGATGACCAGATAGAATTTGTTGGCTGCTTCTAGTTGAAAAGAATGGAGAAATTGAACCTTCATTGTTTTAAACATCTCCTTGTGGAGGGACAAAAAACATTTTATCTACATATTTTTAAAGCGTACTATGACAAGAACTGTGGAATTCTGGTTATAAATATGAAGCTCAAGTTCATTGTATAACCCTGATTCAGCTCAGGTCTGTGTAAACCCAGAGCACTTTAGACATGAGTTCCCTGGGTGTCCCAGGAACTTCTCATCCAGCTGTATGGACAAGATAGTAATACTATGATCTGAATCAGTGGAAAGACTTTAGACAAGGTGAACTTAACCCCTAGCCCGCTTCACCACAAAGCTTTGATTAACTGGCACAGAAACTGTCATGGTGGGAATTTCAGCCCGTCTTGAAGCTTTTCCCCAGCAGCTCCAACTGTGCCTAGACCAATCCCTATGCTCAAAGGTGTTGATTAACATCGAGGGTGGAGAATCTGGTCATCCCTGAGGCTTCCCAAAGTGATTCTCCCGTAGAATTTGTAAACTTGGACATAGATAAGACATTTTAAATGTCCTTTAGTGGGTGCAGAAATGATCAGCTAGGACAGTATTTTGTATATGGTTAAGATAGGATATCTGTTCTATGTAGTTTCTATGTAGTAGGACCATAGGTCAGGTGGGTGTAAGAACTGAGTATAAAACAGAGGTTTGGAGAGTCACTCTGAACAGTTGAAGGTGCCATTACAAGGAACCTTGAAAGTCTCTCATCAGCATCCAGGCAATGACCACTATTCTGTTTAGGATGTTTGCTTCCCCAATGAATATGTAACAATCCCAGTGGTTTAAGATTCTTTTTAAGATTGTGACTGTGAGTATTTGATAGTTGGTCATTTACAAAGCAACTAAATAAATAGGGAAAAAATAGGTTAAAAGAGTTAAATAGCTGTAGACAAGGTTTTTAGTGATAGATAAATGCATTTTCTTTCATTAGTGTCAACCCCTTTCCAACAAACAACTGCAGAACCTGAAACAAAACAAAATCCCAACTGAACAGGATCTCAGGATCTTTTTTTTTTTTTAATTAGGTTGTAGTTTCTCACCTCCTGTTCTTGTTGCTGCAGTTTGTGCTGGCAAATTATAAATTCCCCTTTCTTCCTCCCATGCTTTCAGGTCTGTCCATTAAGTATCTGAGTTTAAAACAGAAGAAATTCTATATGCATAGCTGGATGCATTACCATAGGTTTTGTGCTTTTATGTCCAGTGTCATTCTGTTCACTATGAGTAAGTAAGTAGCTACATGCACACTGCTATTTTTAAAAGGTCAAGGGATAAGGTCAAGGCCTTCTTCCAGGGAGCGATCTATTCAGAAGCTGGGTTTTCATAAACATCACTCTCTTCTAGCCCTTGTGCCTCACCATAATGCATCCTAACCATGGTAATTGTAGCACTTGAGAAAATATCCTACAGATGTGACCCATTCCACTGTGAGTTTGTTCTACTCATCTAGCATACTATATTTATTAAAGTTGTATAATATAATATAACCAGCTGTTGATTTTATTATATTTAGCTATATTGAGCACTGGTGAGGCAGAATCCATTCTGTGGGGTGCAGCAGAGGAAATGTGAGAAGGAAGCAGCTGAGTTTTCATAGCTACCTGTGAAAATATTCAACCTAACTTCTCTGTGTTCCAACACTTTGACTTCCCAATGTTAATAATGCTAGGCAAGGTGACTGCTTGGGCTGTGCTGACTGTTGGTTTGTACTGACAACAGAGACAAATCTGTCTTCTCCTGCAGGACTTCTTTTACTAGCCTTTGTTGCCAGGGTCATCTATTTCAGGAGACAGGGAACTGACAGTAGGATACTGGGCAAATGGGGGCTTTAGTCTGACCTAGTTGTGTTAGTCTTAGGGGTTCAGGAATTATTAGGAGAAAAAGCACCTTATCAAATACAGCAAACCTTTCAGTCCCACAGAATCAGCCAACAGATACAAGCCATATAGCCTTTTCAGCCCAAGGAAAAGTCCTCTGGTACTTTTATGAATAAGATTCGGGGGTTTGACACAGCTTAAATTGCTTAAAAACCATGTAAGCACAGGAGAGGAAGACATCATTAAAATAGCAAATATGAAGAGAAAGAAGCCTCTTCAACCTTCAAAATAAGCCTTCCAACTAACATGGTCCTCAGGCAGCAAAAGGACCACAACTTTTCATCCATATTTCACTCTGCTCTTGCCTTAATATAATGTAGCTCACGGTCAAAGTCAGCTCACCTTCTAAGTATTTCTTTTGTCCCTTGCTTGTTTTTAATTTGTTTCTTACTCAGAAAGCTGCTGAGAATAAGTTGAGCAAACAACTTGTGGTTTTACATTGAGTAATTAAAGCTGCTGCCCCACTATTGTTTGCGCACAATATTTCTCATGTCCTGTGTTGTACTATGAGGAAGAATTGCTTTCTTGTTTGCACTTCCTACCCCAGACCTAGCTGCATACCAGTGACTGAAATTATCTGTGCATAGTTTTCTATTTACATTTATGCCCATTAAAACCTATGAAAAGCTTGAACAATACTAAGTGTAGACTATAATCAACATGTAAAGTTTGTCATGTGTCCTGGGATCTTTGGATGAAAGGCTGTCTATATGCCTTATTGTTATTAGTTTTTCCTGCATCATTTGTCAAGATAAATACATGGCTGTTGTTTAGTACAATGTACTGGAAATTCTGACTTGCAAAGTAATCTGAAACATAGAACCATATAAAAACATTTTATGCATCTAGCATTGATGATTTAATTTCTGCTCTTGAGAAAAAGTCGAAAAGGAAAGTTAACAATACATGCACGCAAGTTAAAAGAACACATGCAATGAATTAAAAATCATTGCCTTCAGTTAGACACCGATTGACACTATGGAGTAGTGTCTATACTAGGGAATTAAATTAGAATAACACAGTCAACACAAAAAGCTTCTATTATACTAATAAAAATAAAAGCATAGGAACTTTCAGAATGCAAAGGCAGATTCAGTCATAAAAAATATTGTAGAAATCTAATTCTGGTACTTTCCATAGAGCTGAGCATGTAATATCTGCTCACAGATAAAGATACCCTTGAGGAGGAAAAGCAGGAGGAAGTGCTTTATGTTTATGCATTGGGTTGTCTCTGCAGAAGAAAACTGAAGAAGTTATGAGATTGGTTAAATTTAAGTTGTGGTTGGGAATTATGCACAGATCTGAAATGAAAGTTGATGATTCAGGGACCTTCTGCTAGCAGAGATGATATTGTAAATAATTTTATATATTTCACTTTACTTGGAAAACTCACGTAGTAATAAGTTGCACTCTCTTGTGCAGTGTTAAGCCATTTAGAGGAGGTCCATATGAGATATTGTGGAAGGAAACCTGGAAAACATTATTGTGAGGAATGGGACTTCAGGCTCTATGAAATCAAGTGGTTTCGCTTTCTTGGAATTTCTGTCAACTGTGTGCTGTATTCATCACTCTGTTTCCAGGTGAAAAAAGTATGAAGAAGCTGGGAAACAGCTCTTCCTTCAAGTCTTGCCCCTCTCAACCACCGCAGAGCTTCTCCACTCTTTTGCTAGCCTTCATTCTTGTCACACAAGGTGAGCAGCTTGGGCAGTTCCAGTCCAGTGTGAACTGATCCTGGAGCCTAGTAATAGCTAGTGAAAACAAAGCCCCACAAACAAAAGGTGACCCCTTGTACATTGCCAATCACAACCAATCACTATGGCCAGGTAGCTGGTCTCTTCTTGGCCTGCTCTCCACAATGGATGAATTGGATGAATATCTGCTGTCTCTGTGTCAAGGCATTTGTTCTGAACATAGATCCTATCATGAAGCAGTAAGCACTACTTGGAGAGCTGCCTGTTTGCCCTTGGATAGTGTTTTCTGGTCACACTGTTTGGGGAGAATTCACAGAACATCTGTCAAGTCTTTGCTGGTTTTTGTAAGCCTGGGAACATTTACTGTCAGTGCTCATGACCGAACACTGGAATTAGCACACCAGGCCCACATTAATACTGTACCTGATCTTAGGGTTCACTGCTTAATTTCTGCTGCTCCCCCAACTCTCTCAGTAGTTTAATTTTTCATAAATGTTCTGACTGCTGGGGTCAGCAGATAGACTCACAATTGTGCAGACTCTGTTTCTCTTTTTAAACAAATGTTGGCCCTTAACTCTAAGCAATACCCTTGAGAGCCAGATTTGTCAATATAAATCTTTAGAATGCCATGGGGTTGAAAGTTCAGGAAACTACAAGAAGATCTTTTGTGTGTGTGTTTCTAAGAGAAGGATTTTGCCTGCAAAATTGAACAAGTAAGAGAACATGAAAACTAGAAAAGAGGAAATTTGTCTCTAGTTAAAACTAAAGAAGAGCCTTCCTCCAAGTAGTCTCACAGCAAACGTGTGAAGCCCTATTCCCAAGGACAGAAGCTCACTAGTTAACCTCATCAAGATACTCCAGATCTAACCATCTGCCCCAATGATTCTCATACTCCCATAACTTCAATGTTATCAGAAATATATTACTTCAGTGTAAATCTTGTTATCTGGGTCTTTATAAATCCATGGAATGGACAGTAAATTTTGCCAGTGACTGCTCTGAATTAACTTTAAATATTTGATACCAAAGTGTCTACTGTAACATAGCTGTCTAGGTCACTGCTGAGTCAATAAGGAGAATCGCCTATATAAGAAGACTTGTCTTAAAACAGGTGCCTCAGATCAGGAAGGATGATCCTCAAAGTGCAAGTGTGCCTTCAGTGAGCATACAGGCATCTTGGATGACTAGTTTTAAACAGATCATTTATTTTTAAGGGACTAAAATTAAGAGATATATTTCACACAGCAGTAGTTTCCCATAACTGTCCATTCAAAGCTCTTCATCTTTGACATGAAGGGAACACCAGATGATGATAAGGATGTTTATTCCTCCATTCTTTATCTTTCTAAGGAGTGCTAGTGTGGTAGGGATAACACGAACCAATGGCAGTGGTAGCATTTGAATACAGAGGTTGCTGGAGTGAGATAAGCAAACTCACTTTTCATAGCCAGCCAGATACATCAGCTAGTAGGAACAGAAGCAATTTATTTCCCTTAGATAAAAAATATTCTGTTAAAAACACTTTTGAAAGATATTTATATGAAACTTCTCACTGACAGAATTCTAGTCAAAAGTCTATTCATCTTTTCCTAAGAGAGGTATCTAAGATAGTGCAGATGAATCACCTTCTGAAGGTACCTGTCTCTGAAGACTTCCATTCAGACATTCTTCTTTGTCAGTTTTGGGTGAGGTGAAGCTCTGGCAACTGCTGCTTTTAACCCTAGTAATGAAAGTGGCTGGTGACAAACTGGAGAGAAGAGAAAAAATAAAAGATATTTTGTTACAGGTGATATGGAAACACCAGGATAAACTAAGAAATAATTAACAAATAAACACTACCACCTGGGATAATATTCAAGAAAAGGTCCTAGGTTTTCAGCTTCCTGAAGAGATAAAGCTCACTGTTCTGGGAAATCTAACATTAAAGAGATTTAAATGCCAGAAGTAACGTGTCCTTGAAAAACTCCAGAAAAAAAAAAAAAAAAATCTAGAAATAGAACGCTTCAGATCTGATTCTCATTTACACTAAAAAAATTTTTATCACATTTACAGTGTGACCTGGCCTCATAGTAGGTGTAATTCCACCTACTTCCCACTAATTCCTAAAATGGTGTCAAGTTTTTTGAGGCCGGGATTTCCAACTTCCCAAATAAGAGGCTGGCTTGAAAATATGAATGAGCAAGTAGCTATGAAGAGAATATTAAGGCCCACAAGAGCTCCAATACATTCAGTAAATTGCAGTTGTCTTTTGTTATTACATGCAAACAAAACATTTATCAAACTACAATATTGTATATTCTGTTCAACAGAAGCTGTCATCATGTAAATGTTCCTCATACAGAAACAAATGATTGCAGGTTCCAAATATTTTTATAATTATCTTCAGGTACTGTAACATTCAACAATATCCAGGCTAATGTTTCAGTTCTGTGAATTTCTAGCCCATACAGCCTCAGAGACCATAAACAAACAATGGAACTTAGGAGAAGAAATTAATACTGCTTGGCACTGATTTATTACCTCCTATTTTTTACCTGTTTTCATAAGAAATCAATGTTTATGCAATTACGTTGAGTATGTGTGTAGGTATTAAATTAGTCTTACCAAAACAGTAAGGTTGAGAGTAATCTCATGTAACTTTTGGTTGCTGAAATCGTGGATATAACCATTTGAGCTCAATACCCCAGCTTCACTTCATAGGAAGCAGAGGGTAATGATCACTGTATATTGTGATTTATTCAATCTATTTTAGACTTTTTATGTAAACTATTTTAGACTTTTATTGTAGGAAGAGACAAATCTTCCTATAGAAATATCTATTTCTCTCCATTGACCAGATAGAGAAATGAGATGTATAAGAAGCCCAAGTGTGGACTAAAGCAAAAAATTTGGTTAAAGTGCAATCCTACCAGCTATGCTGACTAGGCTTAACTCATGCTAACTGCTACTTGATGTCACATTTTTTCTCTCACTCCTGTTCTTAACTGACCACCTTGATTTCTTAGAACCCTGATTGCTTATCATCAGGCTTCATTACCCTGGGTGGTCAGTGGATTATTTGTCTAAATAGGCCAGTTTCAAAAGTAAAATCTAACAGTTTTTTAGTAAGAGATTTGAGGGAAGAGAAACTGAGTTTTCCCCTTTATAAATATTTCTTGCAGATATTTATACAAAAAAGCTGGCAACGTAACTCGACAAGAAGATATAGAGGTAGTCCTGATAAAGCTTTCAAATGGTTTTCAGTCATGCCTGAAATACCTCTCTCAAAGGTATTTGACTAAATCTCACTATATTTTGGCTCAAAAGCTTACATTATGTGGTAGTAATAAGGGTGCATAGGAGCTCAGTTAAATTCTGCCTCACTGAAATGTAACAGTGCAGTAGGTCTTAGGAAGATATTCACAACAGGAGTTGTTTGCATTGGAATTGCCCCAGAATACAACCTTTTGCTAAAAGGCTATTTAACATTACTTATTTATTATCTAGCCTATGATATGAAATGTGTGATAGATTGGTAGAATAACAAAATAACAGGGAGGGATCCTTAGGTGTTTCTAAGGCAAAACTAGATGGCTTGCTGAAAAATATGTTTAGCTCTAGCTGTTTGAAGAAGATCTTTGGCCTGAGTGACAGCTGGGAGAAGGATTTGCATTCCCTGATCATGTTTTTTTGTAGGCCTGTGTAGAACTGTATTAAGCCAATGATTACAATCAAAGCTAATGGTTTTTGGACTTTGCATGATTATCTATAAGACTCAAGGAGGAATTTTTATCCTGCTGCCAAGTTTTCATTTTTTTCTTTCCTTTCCCCCCCCTTCAGAAGTTACAGAAATAAGTAGCAGCTGGATATTGGATAGGTCACTGATTTGGTACAGAGAATTCTCACAGGTGTCTGAGTGGTTTATTTTCTTACACACTTAGGTCATATTTGTTTTGAGATATGTATTTGAGAAAGAGTTTTGTCCTAGATTATTCTGAAAGGGCCTTTTGCTTTTCACTTTCTTCTTCAGTAGCAGATACATCTCTTTAGCTGACACATAATCAGTTTTCTTCTTTCATATGGATGTTGGACACCTTGATCTCTCTCTATACTGTCATACTTCTCAGGTTTTTGAGGACTGAAGAATTCATTACAATTAAATATGTAGGTTATTGAGATAAAGTATAATTTTCTGATAGGCTTGAAGTCAGATTAGGTGACCTAATGGTTCCCCTTGCCTTTGTTTCCTGTGAAACCATAGACTATTCAGAATGTCTGCATATTAGGAATGGATGAATTTCATCAATGCTTAAATTTGGTGGGGAACAATGGTTAATCAGATCTACTGATCTGCAGTAAAGCAATCCAGATACTTCAAAATTGTGCTACTAAACCAGACAGGGACTGAATTACACCAAATGTTGTAAATGAAGAAATTTCTTTTGACTTCAGTACATTTTGGACCACCTCCCAGGTCTTAAAACACACAGTGCGATTGCATTATCACAATCTTTCAAATAAGTAAAGTTGTTTAATGATGCCATCTTTGTTCCACATTGCAATTTCTGCTAGTGAACTAGTCGGGAAGAGAAAACCAATTAGAAAAGCTTCTTACTTGATGTCGTCTCAAGGTCTTGTTTATTTCTACTGCAATTTGTTATTTCTAAGTTAGTTAGAGGAGTCAAAAATCTAACCAATAGTGCAGCAGGTTCTTGCATTTGGTGTTCCATTTCATTCAAGATACACTATATTCCTCAGCCTTTTTTTTTTTTTTTTCATTTTATAAAAAAGGTTTTAACTACACATATTCAAAACATTACTGGAGTAATTTTCTAAATTAATAAATTGTCTTTTCTTCCTCATTGACTCTCAAATCTGAATTTATCTGTGCATTTTCCTGTTCTTTGTTTCAGTGACCTCTTTCACCTTATCGTACTCGCCATAATTGTTTGACTTATCTGTCAGTGAGAACTCTTCTTTATCTCAACCATAATTACTTCACTGAGCATTAAAGTGAAAAGACCACTTTCTTCTTGTTGTTTAGCTTTTCCAGATGTCAAGTTATTTACAAAGCCTTTGGATTAGTAATGTTATGACGAGAATTTTGGTAAATTATATGTGAGAGAATTAAGCCCATTATAATCTCTAATTCTCATTTGTCCTGAAACATTGTTTTCTCTTCGCAGTTTCCTAAGCATTGCAGTAGCAGTTTATTACTGTTTCAAAGTGTTCTGCCTATGACATTCTGCTTAATGATAGCAGGATATGTGACCCAACCAATGATACATTTTTTTTCTGACAAGCTACTAGAATTTCAAATGTTTTGATCTCTTTCTTTTTTAAAGGCATGAAACTAATATGAATGTGGCTGTTCATTCTATCACTCTTAACAGGACTTAAGTCTTTGATTCCTTCCAGTAATAAATAAAAATGGTTTCTTTGACAATACTCCTCTGAGAAGTGTCTGAAATTTACTCAGTTGAGTCAGTTTTATGAATTTATCTTTAGTCAGTGAAATAAAATCCTGAACTGTGGTCTCATATGTGTTAATTTTGGATGCTAATTGCTGTCAGTTGCAAAGCTAAAAAGATATTGAAAAATCAGATATAGGTGATTTTAGACACTAGATTTATCCCACTTAATTTTAAGCATCTTCTAGACATGTCTGTCTTATCTGACTTCTGAGGAAGAGTAGCTGACACCTTAAGCAGACTTGAGGTGAGCCAAATTGCTCTCAGGGGAAGTTGCCTTATAGTGACCTTAAACGGAGCCTACAGCAAAAAGTATCCCACCTCCCCAGCTCTGCTGTATGCCTTCATGTAGGTGGGATGAGTTTGGGCCTATGTGTACAGCATAGCAAAGTCCTTACCTAGTGGCTCTCCTTCCTCTATAATTGATTGATTACAAGATTGCTTTCTGTAAAGAGTCTCTTTTGCCCTTCTTCCCCCACATAACTATTTGTGTCTGACATAGCCAAGCAGCTATAGGACCTGAAATAGTAGCATTGCGAAAACAGTTCCTCCAAATTTCTTCTTCCCAGATGGGTACCATTTACATTGTTTTCCTGCTTGAGAAGATACAAATCTATAACTGAGAAAATTTATTTATTATTTACTATTTATCTGGGATTATGAGAAAGATCCTAGGAATTTATTAATCCACTCATGTGAGTACTCATGTCTAGACCACTGAAGTAGGTAAAAATTACAATTTATTTTTTTTTAAATAATTTCATCTTACTTTTATTTGGCTTATTTATATACAATTCAGTTATAAACAGCTAACCCGAATTACATGGTTTTCCACTAATTTCAGTTTTTGTCCCAGTGCCGCAAGAGATTTTTAGTAGAGCCTTTAAACATAACTTGAGCCTTAAATTCTGGCTCTTAGAATGCTAAAAGAATCCTGGTGTACTGTAAACATTAGTTATGCTCACTGAATTTTATGAAACTAAACACTGTAATGTGCTTGTGCATAAGATACATGTCTTTGGCATTTCTTTGATGACCAAAGAAGTCACCACCGTAAGATATTATAACCTGGCAGTGGGTGACTGCCAGATGCAACTCCAGAAAATTTGGTATGTTATTTGCAATAATTAACATGAGTGCCATTGTTTTCTAGTAAAATAGAACCAGAGAATCACAGGATACTTTTGACAGGAACACAAGGACTATCTGTAAATAACTGTGGCTAAAGATCTTGGTAGTCTAGAAGCAGTGCAATAGCTTACACAATCTTGTAAGTATCTCACAGCATTTACTGCTTCCATTCTTCATTTCTACAGGATTAGGAATGCACAGTCCTTTAAAAATGCACAATTCTTTACAAAAGAGGCACCTACTTTCTGTAATGATGCTATAGTGTTTGTTATATTTTCTAATGAACAGCATTTAGCAATTTTAGTCAACAGTATAGAATCAATTAGAATAAGCAAAGAGAAAGATTTTGAAATCTCTAAATAAATCTCTAAAGACAGAAGAGCCTGAACATTAAGGATGAAATCTAGTCAATGGACTGTCTTTACCAAACTGTTCTGTAGTTAACATTTCTCTAGAGTCTGAGTTCTTATACTGCACCTCATGATGTAAGGTCAGACTAAAAGTGTACCCCCAAAAACCACATTCCATGAATTATAATGGAGCACCTGCCCCATTGCTGTCTGATCTTCAGAGGAATGTGCTGAGCCATTGTCACATTTTAAAATTTTCACAATTTTCTCTCCATCTGTTCTCCTGCTGGTTTTTTACTGTGGTATCCACTCTGTGACATTCCTTGGAGCAGTGTTAATCTGAAGTTCCAATTTTCCATCACAGTCACCAGCACACATTAAGATGTGTTGAACCAGCAAAAAACATCAGGCAGCACAGATGCTAAATTTTCCTGATATGGAATTTTTTATTCTGAAGATGGATGTTTTTTTGAGACTGAGGAATGAAACTTATGGAAAGGTTTCCTGTTTCATATGAGAACTACAGTGAATCAAATCAGGGAATGTTTTTTTCATTAAAAATTAAATTTAAAATTTTTGTAACTTAAAATGAAACCGAATGAAATTTTTTCTTTTTTTTTTTTTAAACCAAAAGGTATCCAACAACTTTAGTTAGTTAGAAAAGATAAATGTTTTTAAAGTCCATAGTATTTTCAAGTCTGTTAAGAAAGGTTGTATAATTTTTTCCCTATTGAGATAATAGGAGCTCCTAAAACTGCCCTTACAGTTCTATAAATGCAGAAGAGGGTCACATTGCAAGAGTGCAAGCTCACTGCCCTAGACTTCAAAAGAGCAGACTTTGGCCTCTTCAGGAACATGCTTCGGAAGGTTCCATGGGATACAGCCCTAGAGGGCAGAGGGGCCCAAGACTGTTGGTTGATATTAAAGGATCACCTGCTACAAGCTCAGGAGTGTTGCATCCCAACCAGAAGGAAGTGCAGCAGGAGGGCCAGGAGACCTCCTTGGATGGATAAGGAGCTGCTGAGGAAAATTCAATTGAAAAAAGAGGCTTTTAATAAGTGGAAGCAAAGACAGGTGGCCTGGGAACAGTACAGGGATGTTGTCCGAGAAGCTAGGGACCAGGTTAGGAAAGCTAAGGCCCACTTAGAATTAAACTTAGCTAGAGGTATTAAAGATAACAGGAAGAGAATCTACAGGTACATAGCAAATAAAAAACAGACTAGGGAGAATGTAGGCCCCCTCAGGAAGCTCTCGGGAGAACTGGCTACACAGGATTTGGAGAAGGCTGAGGTTCTGAATGACTTCTTTGCCTCGGTCTTCACTGGCAAAGGCTCTGACTGCACCACCCAAGTCTTGGAAGGCAGATACAGGGACTGTGAGAATGAAGACCTTGCGCCCACTGTAGGAGAGGAACTGGTTTGAGACCATCTTAAAAATCTGAACGTGCACAAATCCATGGGTCCTGATGAGATCCATCCGCGGGTCCTGAAGGAGCTGGTGAATGAATTTGCGAAGCTGCTGGACATCATATTTGAGAAATCATGGCAGTCAGGTGAAGTTCCCGATGACTGGAAATGGGAAATATAACCCCCATTTTCAAGAAGGGAAAAATGGATGACCCGGGGAATTACAGACCAGTCAGTCTCACCTCTGTGCCTGGCAAAATCTTGGACCAGATTCTCCTGGAAGGCCTGCTAAGGCACATGAAAATCAACAAGGTACTTGGTGACAGCCAGCATGGCTTCACTAAGGGGAAAACCTGCCTCACCAATTTGGTGGTCTTCTATGATGGGGTTACAGAACTGATGGACAGGGGTAGAGCAGTTAATGTCATCTACCTGGACTTGTGTAAAGCGTTCGACACTGTCCTACACAACATCCTTGTCTCTAAATTGGAGCGACATCAATTTGATGGATGGACCACTTGGTGGATAAAGAACTGGCTGAGTGGCCACACGCAAAGAGTTGTGGTCAATGGCTCAATGTCCGGCTGGAGACCAGTAATGAGTGGTGTCCCTCAGGGATCGGTGTTGGGACCGGTCTTGTTCAACATCTTCATCGCTGACATGGACAGTGGGATTGAGTGCGCCCTCAGCAAGTTTGCCGATGACACCAAGCTGTGTGGTTCGGTTGATACTCTGGAGGGAAGGAATGCCATCCAGAGGGACCTTGACACTCTTGTGAGGTGGGCTGATGCCAACCTCATGAAGTTTATCCATGACAAGTTCAAGGTCCTACACCTGGGTCGGAGCAATACCAGGCACAGCTACAGGTTGGGCAGAGAAGAGATTCAGAGCAGCCCTGTGGAGAAGGACGTGGGGGTGCTGGTCAATGAGAAACTTAACATGAGCCGGCTTCAGTGTGCATTTGCAGCCCAGAAAGCCAACCGTATCCTGGGCTGCATCAAAAGGAGTTTGACCAGCAGGTTGAAGGAGGTGATCCTGCCCCTCTACTCTGCTCTTGTGAGACCTCACCTGGAGTATTGTGTGCAGTTCTGGTGTCCTCAACATAAAAAGAACATGGAACTGTTGGAACAAGTCCAGAGGAGGGGCACGAGGATGATCAGGGGACTGGAGCACCTCCCGTATGAAGACAGGCTGAGGAAGCTGGGGCTGTTCAGCCTGGAGAAGAGAAGGTTGTGTGGAGACCACGTAGCAGCCTTCCGGCATCTGAAGGGGGCCTATATGGATGCTGGAGAGGGACTCTTCATTAGGGACTGTATTGACAGGACAAGGGGTAATGGGTTAAAACTTCAACAGGGGAAGTTTAGGTTGGATATAAGAAGGAAATTCTTTCCTGTTAGGGAGGTGAGGCACTGGAATAGGTTGCCCAGGGAGGTTGTGAATGCTCCATCCCTGGCAGTGTTCAAGACCAGGTTGGACGAGGCCTTGGGTGATATGATTAAGCATAAGGTGTCCTTGCCCACGGCAGGGGGCTTGGGACTTGATGATCTTAAGGTCCTTTCCAACCCTAACGATTCTGTGATTCTATGATTGCCATGCTGAGCAGGATACAAAGTTCCACACCAGCATTTTTCCCACCTCAACAATGTAATAGTAGACCTCAAATATAGTATTTGAAAATCCAGCCCTAAACTCTTAAAAAAATACTAGGATATATTGCTTTATTTCAATGGCTAACTTTTTGTGTTAAATTAACATAATTTAATCTTAGAAGCATTGTAGTCAAGTGAAAAGATTTAACCCTTACATAGTACTGATTTCTTACCTTGTAATAAAAGTTTAAGAAGAAATAGTAAGCTTTTATGCTCGAAATAGAAAATTAGCAGGTCTGTGGTATTGACTTGGAATCAGCACTGAAGTTTTTTTCATGTACAGCTCACGCCTTGTTTAATTTATTAGCACAATGTTTGAGTGCCTTGCCACCACCAAGGTTTGGTAACATTATACCTATACTCAGAAATGGAAAAAGAAAACATTCTTACACTTACAGATTGATTGCTTTCATTAGGTTTAATTAGTTTCCTTAGCACTTGTAAAGAGACCTGTGGCTGGTATTTAACTGGTTGGGTGTCTTACACCGTTAGTGAAAGAGGACTGTAAACAGAGAAGATTCAGCAGTTGCTTAAAATAAAAATACTTAATTCTCTTGTGAAAGCTCTTGTAAAGCTCAACATGTTATAAATTTTCTGGTAAAAAGCAGAGTATCTTCTTCTGGAATATTTGTGCCATCTGATTGGGAGTCTGTGATGCTTCTAGGCAGTATTCTGAAGAAGAGACAGATTAAGTTGTTGCATGTTTGCAGGGTGAGTTATGGTACAGAAATAATTTTTACCTTTTGAACATGTAAGCTTTTATGACATATATCCATGTCTGCTTATATTATGGTAGTAATGGTATGTTTCCATATTCTCTTGAAATGAGGCTGAAGCCCATATATATATATATATACACACGCATATATATGGAGAATGAGTACAATGAGTATGTATGTATACAGACATATATACACATATATAATGGTATTGCAACTAATAAAATTTCTGTAAGTGTTAAAATCATATAATGCACCATTTAAAATTATTCTTCTTTATATTTCTTTAAATAGTTCAAAGAGTGAAGGCTTCTCTTCCTTATTTTCCCAACGGCAACAGAGTGAAAATCATTTTGAGCAGCCAGTGAGAAAAGATAACTTTCCCAGACATTTGAGATGCTTTCCTTATGTCTCGTTGGCTGAATCTGGGTTATGAAACATAATGGGGCCTTAAGACATGAGAAATGCCAGTCAGCAAATCCTTTACCACAGCTTCCCTTGAATGCAAAGGAATACTGGGTGCAAAGTTTCATTTTAAATCAGGTTACCTAGACTGGTGCTGAAACTTTTGAAGACATAAGCTATTATCTTCATCTAGATGTGGACTCAGCTGCAGCTATTAATTTTCTTCAAGTCAGAAGTAACTTAAGCTTTTTATAATCTGATATTTTCTGAAATGTTTGAAATTAGCCTGATGATGAGCAGAAACGCCTCATTAAAAAAAAAAAAAACAGCGAAAAGAAAAAAGAAGAAAAGAAAAAAAACATAGTTGCAGCTGGTCTGGAGAACATATTATGCCTCTGTCCATGTAAATTGTTCGTTTATGTCAATATTACAGGATTTTGGTGGAGACCTCTGTGGAATCTCACTGCTGCTGCCTCTGATTTACTTTTTTTTTTCATGCATGAAATAGTGTTGTTCAAGGGCAGACAGTTTGGCAATAAACAAGCGTTACAAACACAGGGAAAAGGGATAGGTCATTTTATACCAAATTTAGCGGCTCATTTAGGGAGATAAAAAAAAAGTGAAATAAGTGTTATATCCATTAAAATCCTCCTCTGTTGTGTCAGTCGTTTGGGAGAAAGAATGTACAAGAAAGCTATTGACTTTGCTCTTTCCTTTGGGAGAAACACAGATGTGGAAGAACAATTTTTAACACCTAAGTGAGGCAGCTTATGAACTGTGTCTATGTTTGTTCAAAGCTTTCCAAAAATTGAGTACTTTTCCATTGAATTCACATAATAACTCAGGCTCTGATTCAACACAGCTTTTAAAAATGGAGTAGTTCCTCATCTGTTTAAAATTATAGTTGTACTATGCACTGTATTTCTCTGGGGTCTTATTTAAGATTTTACTATTCTTGTAATTCTTACATATATATTTATACAAACTACCCTCTTTATTTTAGCACTTTACAATTTTCTGTGTGGAAGTCTTGTTTTTGAAAGATGTGATTGCAAAAGGCAATGACAGCATAAGATTTTTCTCACCTTGTTCTACCAGCTGGATTTTTCCTTGTCTTAGAAGAGCTGCCACTCATTGCAACTGACTAATGTGGTCTAATATGGTCTTACAAATTGTTGAATTTTGCCCTGTTTATTGAGGTTGTGGATAATGTTAGCAAACAATGTTATTTTTTTCACGATGATTTTGAGAGCTGCATGTTTCCACTAGGAACAGAACACTGAAATGCAAGACTGTCAGAAAAGCCAACTTGTGCCTGTTCTTGCATGTAGTCTTAACTTCACAGGTAGTCTCAAAGATACTAAATATACGCACTATCCCCAAGCTGTTGATACAATTTCCCCATCCACTTTCAAACACTGTTGATGGCAACAAAAATATGACAAAAACTGCATTACCCCCCGCCCCCCCCCCAAAAAAAAAAAAAAACAAAAAAACTCTGCAAATTTTGGAGTAAAACAAAGGTGGTCTGCCCCAGCCATTGCTAGTACAGGCTGGGCAATCATTATCTTGCTTTAGAACTGCGCCCTTCCCAGTGGTCTGAGAGCCAAGAAAAATGCAAAAGACTCAAACACATAGCCATCATCATTATTTTAATAGTAATGCAGACCAGTCTATCTGCACTTCATCCAAACACAAAGAAGCTGGTAAATCACTGAAGTATATATTTCCTGTAGACGGGGTTGGAGAAGGATGTTTCACAGGGCTGACACTATGGAAATCATCAGAAGCCCAGTGGAACGTGTGTGGAGGCAAAACACTCTGACTTTCACACCAACACAAGCAATCAGGCAACACTGAACTATTTTTGTGGAAATAGAATATTACCCATTTATGAATTCCAGATGGGAAGTGACAGCTGTCTTGTTGATGACATCATTCCCCTTGACACTGGAGGATGAAAAGCAAAAACTGAGAGCACATGTGAAGTATGTCAACAGTGATGACAGTACTGGGCAAAAAAATGTAGACAGGTTGGGCAAAATGATCTCCATAATGACTAACACAAATAAGGTCAAGTATACATTAAAACAAAGGGGTAGCCACAGGATAGTGGTTTAGAAGTTCATCTGCAGGATATTCTCTGTCATCTCTGTCCTACTTTGTGAGCTAAATACAAAACCAACATAACAGGAATCATGTGATTATTAGGAGATTTTATGTAACAAGAAAATTATTTATGATTTCAAGATTTTCAAAAAGCCAAAAATAAGCCACTTTTTCTTTTTCTGTAAATTTTGAGAACCTCATCAAGCCCTCTTTAGATTACTTTGGTTTTGGGGCATGGCAGGGGAGGGAGTTGGTGTTTGTTGTGGTGATTTTGGGTTTGGGGGTTTAGGTTTTTTGTGTTTAGTTTTGAAATAATTTTGAGGGAAAAAAGTCCTACAACTGAAGAAAGGGAAACATTTTCACAGGCAAAAAGGGGTTATGGAAACTTCTTCCCTCTTAATATTAAGAGATAAAAGATTTAGACAAGGAATTTGGTACTGGAATGGCCTACTATACTAAAAATGAAATGGGATTTTTTGTGTCATCTTTATCCAAAGCTAAAATATTCTGAAATCATGGGCTCAGTGGAATTTAGGAAAGATTAATAGTTCTTGCAGTTCAATTATGAAAACCTTAACAATGGTCTGGTTACCAAGGAAATTCTCTGAATAGCAAAGAACTCTTGAATAATGTCATTTTATAGTTGTATTTCAATGTCTAATTCCCAAAGACAAGACTGGTGCAAGTGGTGATTCAAAGAAGACTTGCATTTCTAGTGTATAATAGATGAAAGAAAGATAGGGAGAAGAGAAATCTTGGAGAAGATTGCTTTGCTGAATAAATTTTGACTTTGTCACTAAACTTTTGTGAGTGGCAGACCTTTAGAGATAAAACAGTATGTGAAGGTACCATCTGCAAGAACTGGGCGGTTGGTGGATGTCTCTTGTTGAGCTACAGCCATCAAAAGTGAGGCTGAGGGCCCTAGACACTCAATTCTAAGGAATCTTTTCCTTTGGCAGACACAGACAAATGGTCTCTTGCAAATGCTGTATTGCAGGAAGGAACCTCTGAATTTCAGGCAAATCTGAGTTTCTTTCTTTTCTCCTTTCTCAAATCTTCATTTTAGCCTTTGGTTAACTTTTTTTGCAGCTCACATGCTACTATATTTTAAGCCTGGAATTTGTTGTGATTTCTTATGCTATTATCACTCTATTAGAGAAACAGTCAGAAAGATGCTGTGACTGTTTTGTCTTTCATCTTCAGTTTCTGGTCACTCTAAAGCACAGACAAGAATTTCTGTCTGTTTAACAAACTTTCCAAGGAATAAACAGTGTCTCCATTACATGCAAACCCCTGAATTAAGGGCATGCATTTTCAGACACTTTCAAAGATAGATTACTGAAGAATTTGTTGGAGAACACATCAGTTCTGTAAGAAGTCTACAATATTATTTTAAAACAGTATTAGCTTACGCCCTTACTAATCTGTAAAATTTACCAGGACTTTTTTGTCAAACACTTAATGAGAATTCCCTCAGCTGTAGTATTTCCAGGTGGTAGATCATACAGTTTTGTACAAAGGCCCTCATTTTATCTAGTCATTACCCCCATCTCACAAGCTCTGTAAAACTGCCATTGGCCTATCTGTACTGTTCATAATACTGATCTACTGTGCACCTCTGCACTGAGGTTCTCTCCCACCAGTGCTCCTTGTTTTCTTAAGCCTGCTAACAACTTGATACTGGGTAATGAGATCATCTCAGGGTTGTGATGGATGGCTTTAGGCACAACTGTGCTGAACTGCTTTTAATACGCTGTCATGATGGCTGTACCATTGGCACTGTTGGTGCCCCAGCTTAGCTCACCATATAGATCCTGCCTTCTGGAAGTGAATTATGCCAAGCTCTTATCAAGCTGTAGCACAGGCGGTATGCTAACAAGCCACAACTGTGTCACAAGCTGCTGATGACAAGTCATTGTAACTAGTAGCATGATATGTAAGTATAATGGCTGGTATATCTGTGTTGTTGCCACATGAGGCATTTAGGACAGTACCAGAACATTCAAGATGGAAGATGATTATTATGACCAAAAGGGGAATGATTCCGCCCTTTAGGGATGGTTCATATTGTACCATTATTATGATCACATTACCTCCATGCTTTGTAGTTTTAATATCAAACTCCAAAGACAGGTGTCCCCTCTGTTCCTTCCACGTAAGAACAGGGGTACATGAGGGCACCTATGACTATTTCTGGTGCTGTCCTCTGATTATCCTCTGTTGTCATGATGCCATAGTCCCAGTATGATAACCACGTTTCTCCTACACGTGTGCCTGCAGTTGACTCAAGATCATCTAACCCTTCTTGTTTGTCTGGTTTGACATTGTTATAAAGAGAACTGTTTGCATTCACAATTTATTTGTGGGACAATGAGGGATTCAGAAACCTTTTGTTAAGACCCCTTTCACAACATACTACCCAAGGACACACACCAACCCCTTAGTTATATGCTGGGCCTGTGCTGGTAAGAAAACATCAGATGTAAATGCTAAACATCACACTTTGAAGGTTCATGCTTCAGCTTCTGCTCCTGCCCAAGTACAACGGATACGAGAACAGCTTTCAGTGCCAGTGAGTTCAGACTAAAGGTGAAGTACAAGTGTTCACCAACAGAAGTGTCCTCAACATAAAAAGGACATAGAACTGCTGTCACAACTCCAGAGGAGGGCCATGAGGATGATCATGGGGCTGGAGCACCTCCCATATGAAGACAGGCTGGGTCTGTTCAGCCTGGAGAAGAGAAGGCTGTGTGGAGACCTCATAGCAGCCTTCCAGTATCTGAAGGGGGGCTATAAGGATGCTGGGGAGGGACTCTTCATTAGGGACTGTAGTGATAGGACAAGGGTTAGCGGGTAAAAACTTCAACAGGGGAAGTTTAGATTGGATATAAGGAAGAAGTTCTTTATTGTACGGGTGGTGAGGCACTGGAATGGGCTGCCCAAGGAAGCTGTGAATTCTCCATCCGTGGCGGTGTTCAAGGCCAGGTTGGACAGAGCCCTGGATGACATGGTTTAGTGTGAGGTGTCCCTGCCTGTGGCAGGGGGGTTGTAACTAGATGATGTTAAGGTCCTTTCCAACCCTAACTATTCTATGATTCTATGATTCTAATTCCTACAGTCAATTCCCACTTCGGCATGACTCTTCACATCCCAGAGCCAGATCCCAATGCTCCAGCATGTACTTTCCTTACAATATCTCCCACATATATGACATTTTTCTTTAAAGATGTTTTTCTTAGGATATATAATTTATGTTAATTTGATAATTTTATCCTGCCATGGCTACAGTGAAGGAGAAAAAGTACTGATAGAGTTATAGACACTCCTAGCATGCACTGAGCCCAAACTCAGATGCAAACTACGAAACACATAAATACTTTTCTGTTTCTGAGTGTAAAAACTACTTACTGATAGTGCCTGCAAGCAAAATTTATTGATTATTGAGTCAGGTTATTCCAGTTATAGGTAAGCCCTGGAATCTATGGTATATCCAGGAGCACCCCAGGGACAGTCTGCTACATGAGGGACTAATAATCAAGAGAGAGTTTGAACAGGAAAGGCAGCAGCTTTTAGGAGACCCAGATCACGTTATTTGTAAATCACAGTTAAGAAAATATTTTCATAGATAACCTACTGGGGCCATCTGGAATACTGCAGAACCCGCAGAGATTAAATACATCCCCTCTAGACAGTGGCTTTTGTCAGGTTTCCTGGAGTAATTTACAGATAACATAAATGCAGTTCTGGTTTTGCTGTTAAAAGCATCCTGGTTAAAGCACTACTGTAAGGGTGGGACTGGAGATCTGCCTTTACAGGCATCTGCTCTGCCTAGCCATGTGACGAGTCTAGGCACACTGGGGAAGAGGCATTGCTAATGTTTTCTTGGGCTAGATCCATACCCATGGTCACCTGTAAAGTGTCAATTACCTAGCCTTTGCACTCTGTTGTGATATCCCTAGAGGCATAAGCTACACATTTTTCCTTCCTTCCAGCTCTTTCCTTTTCACCCATCTTCTGAGAGAGAAGGTATTACCATCCCTCAGGTGATGACTTCTGAAACACTTTGTTTTAGAGGCAAGAGTGCTTTACTTCTTCACCTGCCTCGGACTGCCATTGCTGACTTTATAGGCCTCCTTCAGATTTTTTTAACCTTCATCTTGCACAGTTTTCTAGTCTTCCTATAATTTGTCAGGCAGCAATTTACAACTGTAGGTGTAGATTTTGGGAAAAGTTCCAAATATTCCAGTCGTGTGTGATTTCTGTTTACAATAAGTACACAGGTGTCCTCTGGGGATCAGGTCGTTGCTAGAGTGATGCCATCATATTACAAATGTAAAAGGCTTTCAAAGTATAAATTTGAAAGATCTTTGTTCTGTTTGTCTCATGGAAATTCTGATGAAGGGCTCTGTGAATGAGGGAAATTTGACTCATGCTGAGTGGCTGATTCACAGTTCTTCACATAGAGAAGCTTCTGGGTGATATCTTGGCTGAATGAGAGAACACTCTGCAGTGCACTGTGAAGGCTGAGTGCCTCAGAGGTATTGTTTCCTGGTTGGAGAGAGCACTCCCTGTCGTGCCATAGTGACAGGTAGTCCAAGGAAAATACAGTGTGGGCAACACAAAATAAAACAAAGAAATGTAGTTCACATCAATTGGTGATCCTCATAGAATGCTTTTTCTCTGTGACTGGTTTGTGGCTACTATCAGTATCATCAGTAGGAGTTTTCTTGACAGCCACAGGCCTGAAAAGCAAGACCAGCTCTGGGTTTGCAGAAGCCTGATCAGGAGCTACATTATAAGAGTAAAAGTAAAAATTGCCACCAGCTAGTAAAAGTGAATGTATGACCCTGTCTTGACTTTTGATTTTCCTGTTCTTGACTCTGGATTGATATCTATTTAATCCTAAAAGACTTTTCATCTTGTTCTTGGTCTGATGCAGACATTGGTTTCTTCGTCCTGACATTGTATCTGACTCAGACTACATCCTTTGCATTTTTCTCTCTTTAGGCCCATAACCCTTGCTATGACTGAAGAAACAGTAGATAGTGAGAGCAAAGGCCTTCTTATGATTTAGAAAACATTCTTCTATATCAAAGTCATATGGTCATAAAAGGGTTCAATCTTTTGGAATCCAGTGACCCTATAAAACCACCTATTTCCCATGAGTCTTGCAGCTAACTCCCCACCTTTTTAAAATGCATCTGTCAATTAAAATTTCTCATATAACTTTAATTTAAAAAAACAGTAACAATCTGTTGAGCACATCTGATAATGACTGCACCCTATATTTAAGTCTTTATAATTGAGTTGCACTGCACCCTGCAGCTATACATTGGCAGACTATTTTTGTAAAATACATGATTTCCTGCCACTGCATAGCTTCCTCTTTTAGACTGATCAAAGTCAAATGTATCAGTATAGATCCAGGGGTACTACAAATGCAAACAAACCCTGTGAGATTCATGCAAGTAGTTAAATACAAAGGGCAATAAAAGTATAAAAAGGTTCTTACATTAATTTTTTGAAAGACTTGATATTTTCAAGTAGCTCTTTTTCTGTTATTGATTTAAAGAAATTAGACTGTAGAAAGCAATAAAAATAAAGTCATAGTTCTCTAAGTATTCTCCATATTTTGCTTTGGACTCATATCTCACACAGATCTACATCTCTTTGTGCTTAACTTGTTTACTTAAACAATGAATTATCCTTGAGTACAAGATTTGTGTAGCATTTCCATGGTCAGGCACTTTTTGGTATTATTAGAACAAAGATGTCTTAGTGGTGCAGTATGGTGGTAATCACTGAAAAATGCGGTCTTTCCTTGTCATCATGTTTTCCTTGCCATTTTGTTTAG
This sequence comes from Pezoporus occidentalis, assembly GCF_034315485.1. Classification (NCBI taxonomy): domain Eukaryota; kingdom Metazoa; phylum Chordata; class Aves; order Psittaciformes; family Psittacidae; genus Pezoporus; species Pezoporus occidentalis. The sequence goes on along the minus strand of NW_026915910.1, from coordinate 745,233 downwards.
AGCTAAACAGGAAAAAAAGCAGCTATGTTCAGTTCATTCTCTCAGTTTCTCCTCTTTTTGAGAAAGATGAGGAACAAACAAATAAGAAAAAAGAATGGTGAAAGGTGACGTTAAACTGGTGACAGGAAGCATTCGTAACACAGAGACTGTAATACTGTAGGAAATTCATCTTTAGCAGGACAGTGTCCCTCAGAGATTCTGGATAAACTCAGCTGGGAATAAAGATTAGGAGAAGGTGAAGGAAGGATGCTTGCGCTTTAGGTTCTGTCTACAATAGTATTTTATTCTTGTTGCTATGGTCTTTCTGGTAATGTACTCCAAAGTGCTCTGTTTTCTATCAAACGCTGTGTTCTATCACTGTAGTGAGGCTGTGGCTTCACCACCCTGCCTGCATCATCCTGCATCACTTTTATGATGGATGCTATATGCCATATTGCAAAAACTGAAAAACTTTTAAAAATGTGTACTAAGTAGCATGGACTGAGGTGAGTTGGCTGGGGCTAGAATAAAAAGATTTCTTGCCAAAAATATGTGATACAAAGGTGAGGAGTGTGAAAATCTGGAAGTCTTTTAATAAGAAAAAGGGCAGCTGCTCTAGACAAGCCATTGATTCTTCATTTGTTTTGCACTAAATCAAGACTACTGTCGTGGTTTAAACCCAGGCAGAGCTACATCACTCACTCCCCGCCCTCCCTCTTCTTGACCTCCCCCTACTCCCAGAGGGACGGAGAAGAGAATCGAAAAGAATGCAACTCCCACGGGTTGAGATAAGAACAGTTTAGTAACTAAGGTATAACACAAATCACTACTGCTACCACCAAGAATAATAATGATAAAGGAAATAACAAGGGAAGAGAATACATCATCTCACCACCAGCCGACTGATAACTCCCCCCCCCCAGCCCAACCAAGCTCTGACCGATACCTCCTCCAACCCTGCAGTCCACCAGCCCTTCCGGGTAACTCTCCGCTACCTCCTGGGCATGATGTGCTGTGGTATGGAATACCTCTTTGGTCAGTTTGGGTCAGGTGTCCTGTCTCTGCTTCCTCCCGGCTTCCCCTCCTCCCTGGCAGAGCATGAGGCTCACAAAGTCCTTGGCCAAACCAAAACATCCTTGTTATCAGCTCTGTTCCCAGGCCGAAAATCAAAACATTGCACTGCACCAGCTACCAAGAAGGAGAAAAATGACTGCTACTGCTGAACCCAGGACAACTACTTAGACTAGCGTATTAAAAGAGAGAAGTTTATCTATGGTGGGAGTAAGGGTTGCTATAAATGCAGGATTCTGAGATTCTATATTTCAGCTGAGATACTCTAGATCTATTAGTCAGATAATTGTCATTAAGAATAGGGTAAAATTTCTTTTATATATATCTATATACACGTTTTAGCACTTGCAGTATCTTATTTCTGACTTTGATTGCTGCTACCCACAGATATTTACCTTAAACCTAAATACATACATCTTCACCTGTTTCCCTGTGAAGCCTGCCTAGCAGTGAAACACGTCAAGCAGGGTCAAGGTGCATTATTTCCACAGAGGTTTTGGATCAGTATAGGATACATGTATCCTCAAAGTACTGAGCAGGCAGTTTGCAGAATGAGGCTGCTTTCCAAGCCTAAGAAGATAGACTAAGATGAGGTATCAGACTACACTTTTAGCTGGAGGTAGCAAGCATAGGTCTATGAACTAGAGGTGAGATGTTGCCTGTGTGAAGTCCAGATATTCAGAAAGCCAAGTCCAGTGACTGAAGGATGCTGTATTTACACCTTCCACAGGTTTTATATATTTGATCACATGGTATTCCTTTAGTTATCAAACCATCATATGCCTATCCTGCATTCTGTGATTAGTTAATTACTTCATTTAAATGTAGAAGACTTTAGCACTCAAAGCTAATTATTGCTGACTTTCTCGGTTTGGTTTGTGCACCAGCCATATAACTTTGAATTCTGCATTTGGATGTTTCTCAGCTAATACTTTTTTCTCTGTGAAACACATTTTCTCTGGCTGATATAAGCCAGATCCCAATATCCTTTGCTGAGTAGCCTGCTTAGTCATATATGCAACTAAGCAGCTTTTCAGATTGTGTCACCTCACCTACTTATTAGTTTTCGCATATTTGCATCATGGTGAATACAGCTAGACTTCTCTACTTTTCAAAAATGCATAGTATTACCTCTCTGCACACAGGATATAGGCACCCAAATCTATTGAAATGTGATGGGCTTAATAAGCACGACTTTTTAGGCTCTTTTGAAAATCCAGGCAATAACTGAGTCATAAGCTGTGTATAACTGGGAGCATTACTTTCAGATGTAGCAACCTGATTTTTTTTATCTGCACTGATATATAAGCGGACTTATCTTTCAAAGACACTGAGCTCTGATTAGCCACACACAGGAGTTAATGAAATTCTTGACCTATTATTATAAATATTACTATTAGAGTGCTTTTATTCCACTCTGCATTGTCCTAGTATCATATAAACACAGAAAGGACAGATCCCTCCCCAGGCAGTTTATAATGTCAATAGCTTTGCCTGTGCAAGTCTAAAAACATGTTACTTATGTATAAAGTTTACAAATGTAATTTTGTGTATAGAAATCATTAACTATTTCTGTAGGGCTACTGAGAATATGTTTTAAAGCAATATAAAGGTCTCCCTAAGAAAGAAACCTGAACCAAAACAGATTTGTATGCAGAGTTTTGATAGGCCCATTGTTATAAATAATGCAGACTTCTTCAATATGAATATACTGTACATAGAAAGCTCATTTTCCTTGTGCACTGTTCAGGCCAGTTATCACAAATGCATAAAATGTAAATATGATGTATTATAATGTGATTAGGATGAATAGTGAGGATTTTATGTTCTATTAGCTTTTTAATGCAATACTTTTATTGAAGTTGATTTAGCCAGCCTGCTATGATCCTCGTTAGGTGCCTGCAAGACTGAAAATGAGTGGATGTCCAGAGTAACAAGTGTTTGTATGATGCTTATACTGTGCTGTGTTTGAACCACAGAAGGAAACAACTGATTAATTACATCAAAACAACTTCTCAGTCATCAAATTATTAGGCTGGATTGCTTGATCCATATTAGTTAGACCTGGAGCTGGATTTCGAAAGACTCCAATATTTAGAGTCATTTCAGTGCTGGCTTCATCTTCATGTTAATTTCTTAAACCTCAGCTTTTGGTATTGGCCATAATATACACCCAATGCCCTGGTTTTGTGCAGGACTTTCTCCACACTAGTGGAATATGGTTGTATTTTTGTCATCTGCTGAAGTAATACCCTCATTCCAGGTCTGCCAATGGGAGTCAGGAGGGGTTATATGGCTATACCAAGTTCACTAATGCACAATCAGGACAAAGGAAGAGGATGCTTCACTTACTTCTCACTCAGTTCAGGAAATATTCCTGCCTTCTTGAGCACCCCTAAGCATGACACAGTTCTGTACTATCCCAAATGCTTATGCTTGCTTTACAGACTCGTTTATGTCCTCTACTAATTTTTGGAATATCTCATAATTGAAATAGCAGGTTTTGTACTTGCACATCTGTATACCTTCAGCTGAATGGGAGGCAGATCTATAAATTTAAATCCTACTTCAAGGTGATGGCTTTTCATGAAGATGTGAAGAACTGCAGATGCATGCAAATGAATGTACTTATATTATGCGAGTAATGTAAGGAAAGCACTGATGTAGGAAGCTTTACATGGCATAGATGTAGTGTGTGCTCCGAAGGGCAAGGAAACATTTTGGTTTTGGGTAAAAATCTTCGACTTTGTTCCCAATTTGCATCTGTAAAATGTAAATTAAAGATCTGTACTTCAGAGTGGTACTCTAAGAAGAGCTTTAAGATATGCAAACAGTATGCTACACTGGTCAAACAATTAAAGCTGGAGATTGGAATGGGAATGGAAGGCTCCCTATTACTGATGCAGAAGGATGTGACAGCAGGTTTGCATGAGTTGGAGAAGATTTTGTGCCTAAAATGAAGGAAAGCTGTAAGAACTTCATCAGTTTTCAGATGATAATCACTAAATCTGCAGTTGGTTTTTTTTGATGTGATATGCACCATGTAGCTGTTGATTTCTGATGTGAAGGTGCACAACACTCCTATTGCTCTGTGCCATCTTCCTACTTTGATGCCTGGCAAGATGAGATTCCCTCACAAGGACTTTAGATTGGAAACCTACGATTTCTTCCATCTTCCCTTCATTAGTAGGATTTCGCCCTCTAACCAATTTATAGGTACTTATGATATACAGTCCGGACATTATCTTGCTGTCCAGAAAAACTGCAGATATTTGTACATATTATGATATTTCAGGGAGCTGTTCTGTGCAATGTCACTTTTGAAATCTCAGCTATCAGGGAAATTGAGGGGTGAAACTCAGATATGCTCTCAGATATTGTCACTGGTGCAGAATATCCTATCATATTCACCTTATGCCACCAGAGGTCCTATTTAAATCATTGCGTATACTTAGAGAAAAAGCTATTGATATGAGAACTCCGATAAGAACCCAGCTGTTGGGAAAAGTATTAAAATAATCACAAGCTGCACGTTAATAGAGGAGCAGAATAAGTTTTTTTTGTAGCTCTACCTCTATGTATTCACTAGAAGATTAGCTGTTGTTAGTAGAAGAGCAGAATTTAATTGCTCTAATTGTGTAACACAGAATACCAAATCCTCTGTGTGCACTCTGCTGGAATTGAGACTACAGCTGCCATTGACTTGAACTGGGCCACAATTTCAACTGTTGTTTTTAATACTTCTCATTTTTTTTAATGGATATAAATTGGTCACTTCTGACATCAGTTGGCACAGAGGGTCTTTCTTGGTTAAAATGTAAATTTTAGTGAGTGAAATAATAATAGAAATGAGACCTTTGTCTTGAAATTAAAGTGCTTTTAAAGCTGAAGCTGACAGCTTTGTATATTACAGCCTGAGGAGATAATATACTGAATCATTCATTTCCTTTTCTTATTCTTTTTGCTTTCTTCAAAAGCACGCTCTGTTTCAAGTAATTTCAGTCCAATAATGAATACAACACTGACTTACTCACCATCATACAAGATCTGCTTTGGGATATACTTTATCTAGTTTTGTTTCTGTGCTGTCAGAATACTGAGAAAAATGGAAAAAAGGTTACATACCACGTGGTGAGCTTATACTTCTTCTTGATTCTTTTAAACTATTAAACCTTTGTTTCATGAGAAGCAGGTCAGGTAGCCTGGGAGGAATACAGAGAAATTGTCCAAGAAGCCAGGCATCAGGTTAGAAAATCAAAAGCCCTGATAGAGTTAAACCTGGCCAGCGACGTCAGTGGCAATAAGAAAAGCTTCTGTAGGTACCTTGGTGATAAAAGGAATGTGGGCTGTCTTCAGAAGGAAATGGGAGACCCCATTACCCAGGTTAAGGAGAAAGCTGAGGTACTCGATGACTTTTTTTCCTCAGTCTTCACCAGCAGCTGCTCCAGCCACACTGCTGAAGTCACAGAAGACAAAGTCAAGTGCCTCAGAAAATATATGGACTCAGTCAGAGATCGGTATGATTAGGCAAAAGCCATTTATTGCAAAGCCTTAACTCCTTATATACTACTGCTTACAAACACTTATAGTGGTTTGGCATATATGTCTTGGAGACCCTTAGCGACTAACATATAATTGGTTAAGCACAGGTGTGAGAACTTGACCTTGAAAGCTTGCCAACAGTCCACAGTTCTCATAACTCCGTGAATTCCAGCTTCTTCTTACCTTGCTTGCTTAAGCTTCCTTGGGCCTCTCATGGCCTTGCTGTATCTTTCAGGATTATTCAGAGCTCATGTACCAAATATCCATTCTCCTGTGAGAACACTGTCTCCACCGTCAAGGACTGGGAGAATGGAAAAACGCACTGCACACTGCAGAAGATCAGGTTTGAGACCATCTAATGAACCTGAAGGTGCACAGGTGCATGGGCCTTGAGGAGATATATCTGTGGGCCCTGAGCAAACAGGCAGATGAAGTGGTTAATCCACTATCCATTGTATTTGAGAAGCCGTGGCAGTCCAGTGAAATTCCCACTGATTGGAAAATTAATGCCCATTTTAATAAAGGGGAAAAAAAAAGGAAGACCCAAGGAACTACAAGCTGGCCAGTCTCACTTTGGTGCCTGGCAAAACCATGGAGCAGATCCTCCTGGAAACTGTGCAAAAGCACATGGAAAATAAGGAGGTGATTGGTGACAGCCAACATGGCTTTGCTAAAGGCAAATAGTGCCTGACCAATTTTGTGGCCCTGTAGGATGATGCCACTGTGTTGATGTATAAGGGAAGAGTGACTGACATCATCTACCTGGACTTGTGCAAGGCATTTGACACTGTCCCACACAACACCCTTGTCTTTAAATTGGGGAGACATGGATTTGATGGATGGACGATTCAGTGGATAAGGAATTGGCTGAATGTTTGCACTCAAAATGTTGCGGTCAGTGGCTTAATATCCAGGTGGAGAACAGTGACGAGTGACGCTCCTCAGGGGTCAGTATTTGGACCACCCTCAGCCAGTTTGGTGACGACACATAGTTAACATGCTAGAGTTAAAGGCTGTCATCCAGAGGGAGACTGACAGGTTTGACAGGTAGGACAGTGCAAACCTGATGAAGTTCTAAAAGGCTAAGTGCAACGTCCTACACTTGGGTCAGGGTAATCCCAGGTACAAATACAGGCTGGGTGGAGAATGGATTGAGAGCAGCCCTGAGAAGGACTTGGGGCTGTTGATGAGAAGCTCAACATGATCCATCAATGTACACTTGCAGCCCAGAAAGCCAACTGTAGTGTGAGCTACATCAAAAGCATCATGACCAGCTGATTGAGGGAAGGGGATTCTCCCCCTCTACTCTGCTCTCATGAGTCCATACCTGGAGTACTGCATCCAGCTGTGGGACCTCCAATGTAAGTACATGGATCTGTTGGAATGATTCTAGAGGAGGCCATGCAGACGATCAGAGGGCTGAAGCACCTCTCTTAGAAGACAGACTAAGAGCATTGGTGTTTTTCAGTCTGGAGAAGGCTCCAGGAAGACAGAACGGCCTTCCAGTACCTACAGGTGTCTATGAGAACTCTGGAAAAGGACTAGTTGCAAAGGCATGTAGTAACAGGAAAAGGGGAAATGGTTTTAAGCTGAAAGAGGGTAGCTTTAGGTTAGATACTAGGAAGAAATTCTCACTATGAGAGTGGTGAGACATTGGAACAGGTTGCCCAAAGAAGTTGTGGATGTCCATCCCTGGCAGTGTTCAAGGCCAGGTTGTACAGGGCTTTGAGGACACTGGTCTAGTGTAAGGTGTCCCTGCCCATTGCAGAGGTTTGGAACTTGATGATCTTTAAGGTCCCTTCCAATCCAAACCACTCTGTGATTCAATGATTCTAAGCTTCCAGAAGCTTCCCCCATGTCCAATAGAGCCAATGCCAACCAGCTCCAAGATGGACCCGCTATTGGCCAAGTCCAAGCCAAACAGTGAAGGTGGCAGTGCCTCTGTGATAATGTATTTAAGAAGGGTCAAAAGTTACTGCACAGGAGCAACTGCAGCCAGAGAGAGAGGTGTGAATACATGAGAAACTCTGCAGACACCCAGGTCGGTGAAGGAGGGGGTGCTCCAATGGGTAGAGTGGCTTTTGGTGGGCACCTGACAGGCAAACAGGGTCAACCGGCTATTGATGTGTAGAGAAGACCCTAGTAGTAGTCTTCAAATACATAGAGAGATTCTTAACAGTCTACATGTAGTGCCTAGGGAAATATAATGGATTTAAATTTCAGGATGGACAATTGAAATTAGAAAATAGGGCTTCCCAGTAGTAAGGAGAAGTAATAAACAGATTACTGTGTGCCATTTCTAGGATAGAAGAATTTACAAATGTATTAGTTGGGAATGCCACAGTCCTAATTGATCCTGTCTAGGAAATGGAGAGAGTTTACATGATCCATTCAAATTTCCTCTAGTCCCATTAATCTAAGACTTCAGGTTCAGCTATAGACAATAAACTGGGAACAATCTTACTCCATTAAATGAAGCTTTGAAATTTTCTGTTTACAGTAAAATATGACAGCTATGACACTGAATGAGTTTAAGAAGAAAATTTCTTGGAATAGGTTTTCTATCTAAGAAATACAGTTTTATAAAAAGGAAAACATTCTATAACGCTAAATGAAGATTATGGTCTCATATTTAAGATTTGAGCAGATCTCAAATTTACATAGAACATTAGTAATCCAAATTTTATGATGCCTTTGAAACGGAATGATTGCTGTTGAAAATTCCTATAAACTCAGCAAACTTTTTTAAGTAACTGTGACTTCACTCTGTAATAGGCCCAGTGCTTGAGAGAAAATGAGCTTTAGACTGAGAAGTAAATGTTGTGGGGTTTTTGAGACTTAATAGATATTTTATTGAAACTGCCAATAAAAGAATGTAGTTGATACAGAATTATATGAAATGACATAGAGAAGCGCTTTCTGTGAAATTTTTGCAGACTGAAAGTAGTGTATTTTAGTCATTTGAAGCTGATCATAAATTGGATTTCAGCTTATTTGGCACATAAAAACTACATCTTGACCTTGCAGGGGAGATTAAATCTCAGTCTCTTAAAAGGACTGTTTGCTGAATTTTAAAGAAAAGTATGTAAATTCAGTTAATAAATCTTGGTAACTTTCCGATATGAATAGGCTTAAAAAAATTAGGAGTGTACCAAAGAAATGAATATTAAAGTAATTTGAATTAACTATGGATTTTTTAAGACATGAAACATAATGCTGATTTTCAAGCAAATGTACCATCTAGGTGAAATTATATCGTTCTGAATCAAAACACACAGGGGTTTACAATGGAATTTATTTTGTTTTAGGAATTCAGCAGCTTCCTTTGCACATTATGCTTAAACCTTTGCTTGGGGAGAATCTGAACTATACTTGTGCCTATCCAGGACATTTATCAGTTATAGGAGAGCTATAAAAAGCAGTCATATAAAGCATACTGTAATACTTCAGGTTTTGGTTTTTGTTTTTCTTTTTTTTTGTTTTTATTTATTTCGATGGTATTTTGTAAAAGAATCAGTGGAATTCTTAACTCTTGTTAAATCTTTAGGTTTCACAATGTGAAATGTAAAGGAGCTGACGTGGTTATGGGTTTCACAGCAGTACAGATCTCAACATAAAGCCTGAGTTACCTATACAGGGGAATACTAAGTAAATCTATAGATTTTACACTAGATTTGGCCTTCTGGTTTAGGCAAAGACTAGGCATGACTGCAAAGGAAGGTCAGATATTCAGAAGAAAATATGCCACAGTGGTTTACATCTTAAAACAACAGCTGAGAGCTAATACAGATTATGAAGACAAATTCACTGGTGAAGTCAGTGTAATCAGGAGTTTTATTATAGATGGATAAGCACCAGTTTATTGTATAATCTACTTATGTAGAAGATGTAATCCAGGTTGATGGATATTCTGTGTTTGGCCAAGCCAAGGAAAGAGCAATACTGGAAGTCAAGATTAATTTGCATGTATATACCTGATTAGAGATTATCCCTGTGTTTTAAGAAAAACATATGTGCTTTACTGACATGATTACTAAATGGATTTAGGTTGTTCTTAGAAGCTGGCTGGAACTGATGAGGAATATGAAGAAAACAAACTAATGGCTTTCAAATTAAATTCTTATATAATAATCCATATATTCTGACTTAAATAAATGCCTAATACATGCGAAAATCCAGCAGAGGTTGATTAGAGTGTGAGGTTCTACATATATTTTGCACTACTGGTTCTGCACAGAGCAGATGACTGACTTTCAGAGTGAGGAAAATGTATAAGAGGACACAGTTCAGTTATCATAAGTAAGAGCATAAACTGGGAATGATATCTGCGCCGATTTGGAAAAAACCTGACAGGCTGTGGATTAAAACTTTCCCTTGGCTTTAAAATAGATGAATGCTATTGTTTGACTTGTGAGCATTTTTGTTCATTTCAGAGCATCATTGCTTGCAAAAATGCATCCCATTTTGATTCAGACTTGTCACATGATTTGTTCTTATAAAAACATTTCCAATTTACATGCACAACTGATGGGAAATAGCAGCCATGAACAGATTTAGAAAGCAGTCTTTCTCAACTAGATTTGCCCTGGAGTGTTATTGAGAGTAATATGAGAACCCCATGAAAAGTTACAGCCTTATAAAATATAGTGGACTTTACCCTATTCCATATTTATGAGCTATAGTGTCAATACAGGACTGTTATGAAGTAGAAACGGTACAAACATTCTTAGGGTTTGACCCTGCCAACATTAACTCAATGTTGTAGTAGTAATTTTAATCATATACTTGTGTATGTGCAGGACTGGATCTTTAATCCTTATTTTATGTTCTTGTTAGTCCCTAGGTAAAAGCAAAGACACATGCAAAGGGAAGAAGTTTAGGAAGTATAGTGTTAGTTCAAAGGTGTACTGCACTGGAAAGTTTGAAGAAAATTGGTTCAGCTATTTTTGAGTTAGTCAAGTGTTTTTCAGCTGTTAAGAAAATTGTTTCAGCTATTTCATGCTTGGGTAGCTCAGTCTTGTTTAAAAACATCATACCTGATCTGCATGTAGTCGTGAAGTAGAAATGTGTATTCTGCTTTGTGAGAAGGATGATCCTTCGACATATTAGAGGTGATAATCATAAAACACTCAGGGACAGGGTTTAATTCCCTCCTATTTCCCTCTGGAAGAGGACTGCAGAATCGTCTATTCCCTCCAAGCCTTGCCTACATGAAGGTTTCCTACAGCTTTAGAGAAGTCTTCCAATATTTCTAAATGCAGACCAGTGGAGGATGGATTTCAAAGGTGGGGCTGAACTTCTTTTATTTGACCTGATTTAATGTGCTGTGAAAGATAAGTGTTGCTGGACCTGATCTATTTATGAGACTAAGAGCTGAGCTTGATACTGCAATGTGTGTGGAACTACGTTGCCTTTTGGACATTGAGTTCTTAAAGGCCTCAAACAGGCCTCAAACCTTCAATACTGATTAAAGAACCACAGTGCCTTGTAATTGGGTAGAGAAAGATTTTTACAGTGTTAATTTCTTGCTGGAAAGAAAAACTAAAAATGTTTTATCTTTTGTTTTTTTCTTGTGCTTGGATATTTCTGTGACGTGTGTTCACACTGTGTCAATTTTTTTTTCCTTATCCAAATATATTTATATATTAATTTTTTTTTATAGATGGTGTATTTAAGAGTATATATTTTTTAAAAATGTATACAATTCTATTAGAAGCTACAACCTTGGAAAACAATTATGCTATGGGGTAAAAATGTGCATGCTGTGCTAAGCCAGAGGTTCCTTTGCTTAGAATGCATGCAGAAGGTTTGATAGCATTATTTTGCTTTCTCGGGCTATGCATACAAATGAATTTAGGTATTCTAGTAGTGGAAATGTTTGCTGAAATCCTCTTGTTAGAGAGGAAGTTAAAGAGAAACAATACATTTATGCAAAGAGAAGGTCAGTTTTAATCTTCACTACTCAAGAAATACATTTAGAATTATCATAGAAAGTTTTCCACTCAGAAAAGTAAGGTAAGAAGAGGCCAAATCTATTTATTTCCCCTTATTGCTCACCCAGCCTCTAGATATTGAAGTTCATGGAATTTCTTGAGCCTGATATGATCTGTCCATTTAGAAGCTCTTACTGGAGCCTTCTCTTGAGCTCATATCCATACAACTTAAGAGTTTTGGGGCAATTCCAGTAGTATCACCTGCTTTGGGAATAACAGTAGCTATTTGCTGGCTTTGAGCATGTTTCCAGCTGGTTTCATTGAATAATTCCCAGCTCTTCAAACGGCTATTTCTTACTGGTAGATAGGCAGCCTGTGCCAATCTAACCTCCCTGTTATAATCATTATTTATAAACATATTCTTCAAAACTACATTGTAAGTTGAAAATTGGTAAATAATTTGTCTTTACAAAATGGAACATTTTATAGCTGTACATGCACAAACTTAATAGTTTGTATTTTGTGCATATGATGGGTGATACTGTAATGCCATACTCTGCTAAAGGTGTCTGGGCAAAGCAGAAATGCTGTAACAACTGTAGGGAATGAAACTTTAATCTTCCCAGTTTGTTACATAAACCCTCATTTAGGGCCATATCTACAAATTGCACTCAAATTAATAAAGCACTTACTTGTACTACATATAACTTCAGTGAAACTTCGTACACTAATAAATGCCCACCTCCCTGATTCTGTTTTTTTTTCTGTATTACACTGCCCACACTGTTAATCTAATCTTTTTCCTGCATCCCATACTTCCCAACAACATATTGAACAAAACCTGATTTAAGTGACCAATGTCTTTAAGTTTTTGTTCAATGGAAAGAGATTTGCTCCCTTTCCAAGGGTGTGTTGCATAAGCAGCCAAAGTATGTGCTCTAAAATATTACATCGCGAAGTATATAATTTCAGCTGAATATTTTCAGAGGCAAGAGTGGCTCCCAATGTTGAACAAGTAGTATAAAAGCCTTCTATTATTTAATGGAAATGTTGAGGAATATGGCAGATATCTGGCTTGGAGTTAGAGGCCTTGTAATCTACTGTCCTTAACCAAAGATAGATCTACAACCAACACCAGGAGGACATGCCCACGGTTTCATGGATTAGCAACATCTCTTGAATGCTCACAGCTGAGTCAAGGAACTGGCCCTTTACTTGCTCAGAAGAGATGAAATTTTGTGTGGGCTGTCCAAGGGACAAAAAGTTTACTTCTCTGTGCAGGGAATAAATGAAGGGTAACGTAAGTATATATCTGAACAGGTCATTCTCATTCTGCTGCACAGGAAGACACCTGCCTTTTTACTTTTGCTTCTGAATGTCTTAGCGACAACTTGAACTACTTCACTCATCCTGGAGAATATGAGTGTTCTTGAGCAGCCTTGTAATGTAATTGTAATTATAATTAAAAATTATTATAAAAGAAAATCATGAAGGAAGATACTAATCAGCTGGACAAAAAGGTATCAGACTGGCATTAACTGGTATGGTGGGAGCTGGGAAAAGACAAATAGCAGCAAAAGCATTCAGCCTGAGATTATATAATACATAGCTTCTTACAGCATTTTAAAACCAAACATGTGCCCTCTCTAGTGAGAAACCTGTCAAAATGCACTCTCTGTGGTTTTGGCCTTTTTTTTTTTTTTTTTTTTCTCCCCACAGTGTGGTTCATATAACAGCAAATCTGTGTGGTTATGGATAGCTGAGAAAATTTAGTGCAATTTCAGCTTCAATGCTCAAATTGTTTTTCTATAGGCCAGGTAGTTTAAAACAGCTTTACCTCTGGTCCCAGGTGTTGCTGAGGCGGCAAAGTCTCTGTGAGCCCACCACAAATCAGCAGGGAAAACTGCTGAAGCAAGAGAAATCTTTAATTGCACAACCAAAAATACTAAGAAAAAAAATCAAACAGCATTTTCTCTCAATTAAATGTTTCTGTGTTCCCATCAAGGAACACATGTGAGTGTTTTTGAGATTTTTCAGTGCTACCTGGTTCTTAGGATAGTTATCTTGGACCTGTGTTGTGGTGAATCGCTACCTGATGATTGGAATCTGGGACAGTGTATGAAATTCCATGTGAAAGACATTTATGTGCCAATTAAATACTTCAAATTTGTGTGACCATTGAACAGGGCAGTAAACCAAGACCATTTTCTGGCACATGGGTGTCGAGGCTGTAACGTGTTATCACAAGTTGTAACTGGCATCAGTGAAGAGGCCTGAAATGAGTAAGAGACCTACCTATATGATGGTGGCAATTCAATAAAAGTTCCATACAAAGTGGAAACTGAGAGCAAAGGTGAAACAGACAGGAGGATGTGTCACAAGTGCTGCCTTCATTGCTCATTTTAGAAAGAATGAGGAAAGCCCAGTTTCTGTAACTCTTAATATAGCAGTTTATATGAACAATGAACTGACTTCTCCCATGTCCAAGAAAATTTTCACAGGAATGTCTAAGCAATGATGTTGCCTTTTCTTATCCTATCCCCCAGTTTTTCCCTCAAATACTTGATACTGGCATAAGGTAAAGCAGTACCATGTCTTCTATCTTTATGTTTCCAAGGGCAATCCAACCCAAGCTGGCAGTGGAAATGAGGGAGATTTCAACACTGGCCAGCACTGCTGATCCAGTTCCACAAGACTGCACTTTAGACATTGGTGTTTATATTATAATAATTATCAGCAGCATACCATGCTGTTGATGGCCTTTTGCACCAGGGACTCTAAATCAGGACTGAAGACAAAAAATTGGCTAGTAATCCGTTTCTTGGTCCAAAGAACTTGCTTCTTAACTATGCCTCAGGAAAAGAAGCAAACAACCTCCTTCCTTCTAGCTTCCCCTCAATCCCCCAATCCTTCTGCCCAGGTAGAAGCACATGAGAAAACTTTATAAGCTTCACTTTTCCTGGTTTACTTGGGATCATTCTTAATTTCTATAGGCAGTAGTAATGTACAGGTTCAAAGGCCTTAATGAGGACTGTGCCAGTGAGCAGACCTTCAAGAAGATGTAACTCTGGTGTGGAAATGGTACCCATTAAACCGGTTTTGGACAAAATGTAGCAATATAATAAGCAGCAGGGTGAAAAACTAATTGTAGTTAGGTAATACAGATGAATTAGTGCATTTCCTGATGGCACAGAAACTCTTGAAAGTCTACTAAAAGAAAATTAATTAATGAATATTTAATTTATTGAAAGTATTTTTTAATAAGTGCATGTTCCTAAAGATGATGAAAGTGCTTTTAAAATACTCTGATATATTGATTGGTAATTTGTCACCTGCACATTGTTATTTAATGTTGTTGGCTCAGTTAATGTGTTTCCTGAATATAAATATTTAATGGTCTTTTATAAAGATCATTATGTTATTTTAAGATTAATAAATTGTTCAGACCCCTCAAGTCTTTCATAGAGGTGGCTTTGTTATGTAAACATAACAAAAATAAACTACTGTCTAGCTGCTATTCAATCCTGGTATCACTATAAGCAGATTTCTGGCAGGCATTTCAGAAGAATGATTTTTCAGAATGGAAGAGAGCTTCTAGGCAGCTGGAAGGGGAGATCCATCAGTATCAAACAGTGTAGAAAGAGAGAAAGGAACTACCTGGTGATAGGGTGATAACACGTCTCAGCTGTTCCAAGAGGTTACATTTTTTTGTGGTTACATAATTTGTGGTTACATCAGCTGTCTCTCTTTCTGTATATGAGGAGAGAAGTTTTTAAAGATAAAATGAAGTGTTGGCATACAGTCAAATAGTTATAAATGGGCCATGAATATATTTAGATTGGAAATTAGAGAACACTTTTTTGCCATATGAAGTGTGGATGAAGAGTTTTAAGAGGTTTCAAGACAGCTCTTGCTCAGTTTGTTGCCTTGAACAGCAAGCAACCGACTTGATGATCCTGATTGTCTTTTCAATTGCATTGTCTGTATGAGAGATTAACATCTGAAGTATTTTTATGCGGTTTCATGTAAACAACAAACTGTTGAAAAAAATTAAAGAAAGAGCATGAGATCTACAAAGATTAAATTTTGAATCATTTACCAAAATAAAGCACAGAAGATGAGATTAAAGCCCCATAGTTTTGAATGCCGTGTGTCTAAATGTCCACATCTAGGTAGCCTCACAGTGATCCTTGAACAGTCACTGGTGAGAAATAGACAATAAGTGGGTCTTCTTTATCTAACCTACTTTAGATATCCACTTAGTAACAGTAATCATGGTCTAGAAATATTTTCCCCCCTTTGCTATAAAAGTAACAGTGGTTAACTCTGCAAGTTTCATTTTGTAGAAGTCTGCCATCAGGCAGAACTTATCCAGAATAATTTTGCCAATAAGATTTGCTTCTATATTCAGTGTTATGATGGATTTTTCTTATTTCAATTCATTAAACAAGTATTGATAAAGATTAAATTAAAAAAATATATTTGTGACAAAACATATCAACCCACTTCTCATCAAAGGTTCATCTTTGCAAAATAGGCTGATGATTGAACAGGTGGTGATGTGATAATGGATCAGATGAGTCAACATGATGAGGATTTACATGAAAAGCAAAAGCATGAAGAATTGAAGGTCAAAATTGCTTCTTATATGTCTGACAGAAAATCACCTGAGCAATGATCATTCATCTATCAAGCATTTAGCAGCCACTCCACTCAGTAGAAATTCCTCAGGGAATCAGTTGAATTCTGCTGGTTCTCAGGAAGTACTGGAAATGGATTACAGAGATTTCAGAACTATTCCTTGGGGAAGGACTAAAGTTGTCAGCTTCTCAACAGCTTTTCTGGCAGATTGAAGGAGGTCAGTAAGGAAGAAAGCCCCCAAACTTTGGGGACTGCTGCTTGAAATAGCACCAGCAGTAGCTTGTGGGACTCGCTTCCTATCATTCTGCTCATTTTGGAAAGACTCTTGATATCCAGGCCAATGCAGTGAGCAGATCACCTGAGAATTATTTGGTACTGTCCTAAGTGAGATCATAAGGCATGTGTGGGAAAACAGAGACATCAGGCCCAGTCAGCATGAGGTCCTGCTTGACCAACTTGATATCTTTCTATGATAAGGTGACCCACATGGTTAGTGAGGGAAAGGCTGTGGACATTGTCTATTTGGACTTAAGTAAAACATTTGACACTGTCTCCCACAGTGTTCTCCTGGATAAATTGGCTGCTGATGTCCTGAATAGGAGTATCCTTTGCTGGGCTGGAAACCAGCTGGATGGCAGAGCCCAAAGAGTTTTGGTAAATGATATCAAATGTAGTTAGCAACTGGTCACTAGTGGTGTCCCTCAGGTGTTGGTGTTAGGGCCAGTGTTGTTTAGTATCTTCAGTGATGATCTGGATGAGGGGATTGAATGCACCCTCAGCAAATTTGCAGATGATACCAAATTGGCTGTGAGTGTTGATATGCTGAAGGATAGGAAAGCTCTGCAAAGGAATCTGGACAGGCTGGATTGCTGAGCTGTGGAAAGTGGTATGAACCTTAACAAGACAAAATGTCAGGTCCTCCACTTGGGTCACAACAACTACATGCAATACCACAGTCCTGGGGAAGAGTGGCTGGAAAGCTGCCTGTTGGAAAAGGACCAGGGTGTGCTGATTGATGGCCTCTGAACATGAACTAGCATTTGCCCATGTGGCCAAGAAGGCCAACAGTATTTTGGCCTATATCACCAATAGTGTAGCCAGCAGAGCTAGGGAAGTCATTGTCCCCCTGTATTCGGCACTGGTGAAGCTGTATCTCAAATCTAGTTCTGGACCTCTCACTACAAGAAAGACATTGAGGTGTTGGAGTGGGTCCAGAAAAGGGCAACAAAGCTGGTGAAAAGTTGAGCATCTGAGGGAACTGGGGTTGTTTAGTCAGCGAAAAGCAGGCTCAGGGACGGTCAGTCTCCTCTCCCAATTAACAAGTGATAGGACAAGAGGTAACAGCCTCAAGCTGTGCCAGGATATATTTAGATTGGATATTAGAAAAATTTCTTCACAGAGAGGGTGATCAGGTATTGGAACAGGCTGCCCAGAGCAGTGGTGGAATCAACGTGCCTGGAAGTGTTCAAAAACCATGTAGATGAGGCCTTCAGTGATATGGTTTAGTGGTGGTCTTGGCAGTCCTGGACTGAAGGTTGGATTTGGTGATCTAAAAGCTCCAACCTAGCTGATTCTGTGATTCTATGATTCTTGTTGACACAGGTTTTCAAGTCCTCCTTCTCTGATTCCTCACCCCAGTGGTTTCTGACCACTGGCCTCTTTCCTCTGCCTCACCCACCTACCTCCATCCCATCCTTCAGGATTAGTTGCTCCACTGTAACTAAAATCACCGCCTATAACAACCACATCATGGTTCACTCTCTTTGATCTTTGGACCTCCTACAGATCTGGATCCCTACAAACAAAATGTTTCTACAACTGCTCTTTTGCAGGTAACTTCTCTCAGGATTGCTGTTTTGACATGTTTGGGATATACAGGTGCACAGAACTGGAAGTGATCTCTTATCTCTAAGCTGTGTACTTTGCTATCATAGGGAATCATAGCAAATGATCACTTTACAACTGGATTGATTTTACAAGTCATTCAATTATAATCAGAAAACATTAATGGAAATGAGTTGGAGGGTAGCACACTATGGCTTTGACTGCAGGACAGTGTGGTTTCACATTTTTAAGTCTGGTATTTGCATTTAGCATGACTATTCAAAGTGATTTTGAGTTCAATAAATTAAATTTAATTAATAATAAATGAATCAGAATTATTTGTGAGGATCAGAGACCTGGTAAACAAGTAAACTTACTTTACTGAAATCAGAATCTGCTTGTTGTCCCTTACACATCAGAAATATTGAAAGAAATCAGGAAAATCTGTAAGCTGCATGAGGCAAGTACATTATTTTTCCTGTTTTACAGCACTTTGCCCAGAGATGTCCTGGTGTGTGACAGCAACGCTCATAATAAGTGTTAATAATAATTAGCTGCTATTTTTATGGACAGTGAACTTACTTTTTGTGATCTGTTTTTATGATGATTTAAAATTGCAACACTTGATACTGTTGCCAACTCTGTGAAAAATTATTTAACTTGTATTAAGAAATCAGTTGATTAATTTTTCTTTGGAAAAGTGCTGTCAAATATGTTCCATGCATGGACCCTTTGAAAGACAAGTAGCTTCTTGAGAGGAAATTCTGTTGCTGGGGGACCATTAACCATAAAGTTTCAGGATAAAGTATTTTTTATTTTAAATAACAAATGTTGATTAATGAACATGCTAAACGGAGAAAGAACAAAGCTACCACAGTTATCTCCATTATATCCAAGACCAGTTGAAATATTCAACGGATATTTTAAGAAGGAAGTATAAAGAGGAGGTCTTCAAAGGAAACCTAACCAAAGTTAGCGAATCAAGGAGTCCAGAGCATCCTGTTATAACAGAAGTGCGCAAATATCTGCAGGGGATATTAAATCTCATTTGAAGTTTTAAACTTATCTCTGCCAACAATGAAAATTAGGTTTACCTTGGGAAAGAAAGAATCTCCCATCTGTATTTTCCAAACAGAAAGGTTTGAGTGAAATGATCTCTTGTGATTTCTTCTGGTACTGCCCATGTGAGTTTTTGCAGATTTCTGAAACTTCAGGTGTTGTTTATCAGTGAAGTGTAAACATTGAGCTAGAAGGCGTTTGGCTTCAATCCACTCTGGAAATTCCTATGTGTTTCAGCAACAACTACCTATGTACAAACTTAGTAATGTTTAGGATACAGATAAATAATTCTGGTCTCATAAAGTATTAGCTGATGGTAAATCTACTGCAGTATTAAATAATTCTGGTCTCATAAAGTATTAGCTGATGGTAAATCTACTGCAGTATTGACCATCTTAGTCTCACTGAGTAGCACCTTAACCCACAAAACCACTACTGAAGCATAAGAAGGTTTCTTTTGGAAGAAGCGCAAATACAGGCATTAAAATCTGGCCCCTCTGGCTCAATATTTATCTAGTTGTTTAATCCCACAGGTCTTGATCCAGTTTACAACTGCTGAAAATTGACTCAAGAGTAGACTAATTAATAAGTTCATAATAGTATCAAAGAGCAAGAAATCTTTAGACTGGCTATTTCTGCAAGGAAATCAAATTGCTTTCTGAGAACTAGCAACATGAAACAAAATGCAGACCTCTTCAAAGGAAGTTGCATCACTTTCAGCTGTAAAACTTTGTGACTGTGTGTTCTGTCAATATCCACATAGTAAACCTTTAGAAAAAGGTATTCTCAGCTCACAAACTTTGGTTTCTTGAGCTACTCTACTCTCAGAACAGAGGCAGAAGAAGCAAAGAGAAGATAGGTATTATTAGGAATACTATAGATATTGCCACCTGTGCAAAGAGCAAGTCAGTGCAACTCAACTAGGAACATTCTGAAACACCAGAAAATGTTTCAGCTCTCACACATGCTCAATAGCTTTTATTGATAAGGTTTTCTTGGGAGGTATCTTCCTGGCAGTCCACATCTAGTCATCCTTGATCAGCTGAATCAGTCAGGGTGCAAACTTGCAAATGAAGAATGAGAAGGAAACTGTGTGACTTGAATCTCTCCCTGACACAGGCTGAGATGTGCCTGCTGAGAGGGACAGTGCTTGGAAATGCTTCACTAAAAGTAAGGACTGATGACCTGTTAACCACAGACCTGTTCCATATCGCTTGTTTGCAGTTAGGATAGGATCATAAATATTACAGTTCTTCTCTAACTTTACAGGGGACAAGGAAAACATTGCTGCACATTACTTTGGCTCAGAAGGGAATATGTGTGTATTTCAACTGAATCACAGCATATGTGCTGTTTAGAAGGCTTTCATTTGAATATACATAATATCAGTGAGATGTGGAAGCCTGTCATAGATAGCAGATTTACGGTTTGATAGTGGTTTTTTAATATACAGATACTGTTTACTGCATTTCAGACTCCTTACAACGTTTTAGGGATGCCTTAAATATCTGTTTTACTATAGCTAATATGTTCTTTTCTCAGAATATTAACATGTCCTTATCAGAAATTTGCATGAACTAATCCCTTATAATGCTTTGAAAATTCCTGAATATATGAAAGTCTGGCTTGTGATACTACAAAGAGTTAATCTCAAATGCCAGGCTACAGAGAATAAAACAGAATTTATGTATCTCTGCATATGTAATGTCTACATTCTGTTATATTTGTATTTCAAATTTTTGGAGCTTTAGTGTCTGGAAACTAGTGAGAAAATTATGCTGTTCACCAAGCAAAAACAAAAAGAAGATGCAAAATTTTATCTTTGTTCTATGAACAAAAAAATAAAAATAAAAATGGCTCAAGACGTATGAATTTTTCTCTGACAAAGAGGCCTTGGCCAGGATCATGTTGCTCCACAACAGATTTTTCAAAAAGGACAACTATATATCCAAACGCTTATTAGCCTTGCATAAAAGAAGCTTAACAACTTCAACCAGTTGTTTCCAACAAGGTAAAAAACACCCAAACAAGTTGGGAATGAGAGCTAAATCAGATTGCTGACTGATAAGGATTCTTCCTAATGCTAATAACTAAGGCTTACCACAGACAAGTAGCAGATTAAGCGTTTTAAGCCTCTATAGGCTAGTGCCAAGGAATCTGGTTTGGTAATTCTGCAATCTGTAGCTGTTTGGGTAGATATCAAAAACAGTGATGAAGAAAGCACACAGACATGAAAGGAATTTGAATTATTTTCTTCCACATTGTAAGTGAGGTTTGGTCTCTGTACAGAGTGGTTGCTCAGGATGAAGAAGAAATCCACTGGTTAAAGTAGTAGAGCAGAGCATGATGAGCATGAGAGGAGCAGGAGGAAGAGAGGCACAGCCTGAGAGCATTGCTTTGCCAAAGAACTGGGAGAGCTGTTTCCCTTCATGAGTGCTTGGCTGTACCATGTGTTTAGCTCCTGTTTGGGGGTTAATGGGTGCCTACATAAACTACCTTTGAAAATGATCTGCGCTGAGTGTTTGAAAGCTAATCATTTACCTTATAGCTGTGTGTTACCTGCTGCACAGTGGCTGCATTGCTCTGGGCTCTGTCAGGCAGCTTTTTGTGTAGTAAAGCAGAATGTGTACTATAAAGACTTGCGTCTTGCAAGATATTTGAAGGAAATTGAGTTTTCAATGGACTTATGTGATACATCTTCATTTTGGCTTCATTATTTAAGAGACATTTTGCATGACTTGTAGCTTCTATGTGATAGTACTTTTCAAATCCAGTTACGCTGAGTAGAAATAATCTACAATGAAGGTGATATAAAAATGATGGATTGTGACTAGCTTCTCTTTTAAAAGAACCAAGTATTTTGATAGCCAATGAAAGAGGAAAAAAGGCAGTTATTGGCCCTGTACTTTCTGCATGACCTCTGTCTAAAGACCATCACCTTCATTTTAATAGTCTGATTTGTGTTTTGGATAAATTATTCAATAATTTCAAGCAGAGAAAGCTCTCTGTCTCTTTTGGAGTGTGACTTCTTTTTTCCACCCAACTGAGTTGCAACTAAATGCTTTACTGTGCTCTGAACCAACTTTGCAATTTACTCCTGAATCTCTAATGCTCTTACTACACGTAACAGCTTTCAGTGGTAACAGAGGTGGTCCTGCAACTCACAGTCTTTTGCTGCCGTTTTTAAGTCAGTGACAGATAAAAAGGAGAGTAAAAAGTTATTCAGAGGTGAGAGAAGGGCATTGTAGATTAAGAAATAAAATGCTCACAAAGCAAATCCTACAGTACCAGTTAATTGAGTAGTTAAAATATCTCGTCTTCCATTTGTAAGTCCCAAAATATAGACTTTTTTGATGGCCTTTTTTTTTTTCCCTTTTGCTTCTACAGATTTGTGCTAAACTTGCAAGTCTAGCAAGCTCTGAAATTATGTGAGCTCTGTTCGCCCTATGGATTTTTCCAAGATACCACCAACTTGCAGTTTTATTCTGCATATAAACCTTAAGTGTAATGGGGCTGTAACTGGTGTCTTGGACCTTTCAGATTTCCCTGTGTCAAGGAAAAGAATAAAGAAGCTACCTGTCTGTGTTGGTACCAGGTTTGTCTTCTGTCTGTCACTTGTAAAGCAGCAATGGTGGAATAGTGCCTTTCTCTTGAGAAATTCTCTGGGCTCCTTCCTTGTGGGAAATAGTGCAGTATTGTGATGCAGATTTTCTGCCAAATCTCACAAATCCCTCACTGTGGGGATTTCTCTTTTCAGTTGTCTATCCTCCTGTCTGTAGAGCACTCACATTCAATACTGAAAGCTTATCACTTCCTTTTTAGAACTATAAGAACCAACATCACAGCCTGCAAAAACCCACCTGGTGAGCAAGATCTCATTTATTCAATTTTTGCATCTCACTAAGGACTGCTCTAGAGAGGAAGAGCCTCCGATAAGTTATTTGCTGTTTCCTTTAAAATATGCCTGCCTCAACTGAGTTTCAAGAGACTTCTGCTTCTATGCATCAGTAGACAGAGTGTAATTATATTTGTTGTTAAAAGATAACTGCGATGTCCAGTATTCATTTACTACCACCTCTCTAACTGGATATGTGCATGGCTACAACTGTAAATTATGTCAGTGCCTTTCAGACATAAAGAAGGGAAAACCAGGTACTGCTGTTAGGGAGGGAGACAGATTTATGGACTGACTCTGAATTGGGAGGCAGATTCACACTGGTTGTTCAAATTAACACCAGACCGGAGCACATGAAAGTTGCTGTCTATTGGATGCACTAAAGCTTCCCTCCCATCTGTGACTTCTGCTTTTTACTAGGTTTCACCCTTACAGTGATGCTGTCAGGTTATATGCGCAGATTTGGGTGTTCAGAAGTGCTCCTGAATCTATATTTCAGATAGAGGCAAAAGCTATCCTTGAGATGTGCATTGGGTTTGCAATATACAATATGCAATATGCAATATATAAGAAGCCCTGCATCACTCTGCTGATGCAAATAAATAGGCTTACACACGTCCAGGACAGGTTTCATTGTACATTGTTGTGCGCTTATGCAGGATATTCCCTTACAGCATATCAGAATTGAAAGTTAGACTGCTGAATTTGCAACCAGAGGATCGTTTTATTTTTATATTCTAGTCTTTGCCTGCCTGTTTTTCTCAGATTTACAAGAATGAGTCACGTTACAAGAGTTAAAAGACCAGGTTGGATGGGGATTTAAGCAACCTGGCAGGGATCCCTGCCTGTGGCAGGGAGTTGGAACTGGATGATCTTTAAGGTCCCTTCCAACCCAAACCGTTCTATGATTCTGTGTATAAATTTGCATAGCTGTGAATACAAAACTGCAAGAGCCCAGGTGCTGCGAGGCATTGTAATAATATGATAGTGAACACTGTAAGCACTTAAGTTAAATCCATCTAAAAAAAACAATAAATAAATGCATTTATATCCTTTCATATGCAGCAAATAAATGAATACTTTTTGTTAGGATAAGTTCTATTTTTCACTGAGAGAATAAAAGCACAGGCACAAATGCTGAACTGAACGTGAAATGGCTGATAGTTGACAAACTTGGTAAATTATTCTAATAGCCAGTAACAAGGTAGACTTCATAGTGTAATTATCACAGTTGCAGGTTGACCTAGATGCTAAAGAATGTCAATGACTTCTCTGCAGACCCTAAACGACTAAGATTTAGACCTTAAAATTCACCAGGTGAGCAACAATGATATGAAGGTCTAAGAGTATGCCAGAGCCCTGATTCAGCAGAGACTAGGATAAATTAGTGTCATTTGCTAATATCTGTGCAACACCCAGGCAGAGTCTATGGTAGGGGTGCTTTAGCTCCACTTGGTGCGTGCTGCAGTTTCAAAAGAAAAGTGATCTACCAGCAGTAATAACACTGTCATAAATATGGCAGTTCTAAGCCTTGTCTTCTATCTTCTGGTTTCTTAATTTTGCCAAATCACTATTTTAAAGACTTAGAAGAATACTAACATACTATGCTATTATAGGTGGGTCTCTAAACAGCACTAGGTAATATAAGAGCAGTGTTTTAAGTTTTTTTTAATTCTGATTAGAGCTTTTTTCCAATTTACAGGTATTTCAGGCACTTAAGAAAGGTTCCTTATTTCAGAAACTAAATGGGTTTGCTCAACTTTGTTTCCCCTCCCTTTTCTAAACTGGCATTTTAAGGTGGTGGGTTGTTTGATTTTGTTTATTTGGGGTTTTTTTTCCATGATCTCTACAACTGTCTTAAAAACACTTTCAAAGAGGAGGTGACTGAATTTTGGGAAAAGTTGAGGAAGACAATATTGTTTTAATTGTAAAGTCCTCATTCTAGCATTATGGTCTATCTTCACTTTTACATTGAAGACTATTAGAAAACTCCTTTTGACAGTTTATAGTACCTGTTGTGGTCAAGCCTTCTCTAACAGTGAGGGAAGATAACTGTTTAGCTACTTGACCTTCCTGGCAATGGTATGGTAGAAGATTATAATAATCTTTCTGCTTCCAACAGTGATAAGCTAGTATCCAGGCAGTGTTTTGCACTGTAATATTTATGAGTGATCTGTGACTAAAATTTATCTAGGAGAGAGACTAACATATTTCTAGTCTAAAACATGTACTCAGCTGAATAATATAATAATGTAATAATAATTTATTTTCTAAGCAAAAGGGCTTTTTTTTTAATGTGTGTGTGTGTATGTGTTGGGAGCTAAAGTATGTCCACGTACTGCAACTTTGTGATAGAGTGAATGCTATTTTGGAACGAATAAAGAGCTACTTCCACTTAAAAATATTTCCATTTATTCTTAATCCTGCTTAGTTGTAATACTTTTCTAGTGTGCCAACAGGTGCTCCTCTTTTAAAATGTTAATTATGAATTTATTCTGTGAAAATAAGAAACTCAAACTAAGAAAATTATGATGAATTTGAACATGTGCAAGACTCCATCATGAATAGAGCAGCCTTGTGAATAAGACTTTCTCCATGAATGACATGCTGGAATATTTGGCTTTAATTTGCTTGAGTTAAGATATAATTAAGACAGTGCACAAAGTTATGATCTCTGTCTCTTTCATGAACTTAAGCTTTGACTGAATTAATTTTTCCAATCTTATATAAATATATTTATAGATAGGTACATGTAGAGCCTGATTCAAAGCTTTCTGAAATCTGAAGGACTTTGCAGATCACAGCCAGGTCTGGAGGAGTGTAGCTGCCATGATCCTGCAAGACAGGGAACCTCACACTGTTATAAATCCTCATAGACCATTGTCTATACTGACTGTTTGGTTTAGGAAATTTGAATGATTTAGGCAGCCTAAGCATTGTTTAGAAGGCAATCTGCACTTTTCATACACATTCTTTATCTTCTCTTACATTTGTGAGTTTAACAAATCATATTCAACGCCTTAATTCTTGAAATTCTTGGAATCCTGGAAATGTAGAATTGGAAATAGTTTCTTAATCTTCCCATGCAACCCCCTGACATTATGGACATGGTGTCATATACTTACTTACATAATTTATTTTTAATAGTATACATATAGTAATTAGACTTTTTATCTCTAGTGCTCTACCTGGAAGATGGTTTCAGAATTTCCCTTGTTTCATATGTTACAGATTATCAGCAGTTTATAACGCTTCATTACTGTGTAAACACCCTCCTTGAATTTAAATAGCAATTTTCTCTCTCACGTCTGTGCACTAGTTTATGTATAGTCACCAATCACATGTGTTTGGATTACAAGAGGAATTCTTCTCTTGTCTGATAAGCTCTCATTTCCCCTCATTATCATAGCGATCCTTTGCTATGCCTATTCCAATTTCATATCTTCCTTGAAAATAGATGACCTGAACTGTACACACTATTACAAATTAAGTCTCATTAAGGCTCAGGATAGTGGGATTAATGCTTTTCTATCTCAAATGGAAACACCCTGACCAATGTATTGTTGGATGGCATTTGACTTTTTCCATACTTGCCATCCCTCGCTAGCTTATAGTCACCCTGTGATCAGCTTGTACACCTGTGTCTCTCTCTTCCTAATCACTTCTAGCTGACAGGTTCCTAGTCAGTAGCAGGAATGCTCATTCATAGTCCCCAGTGACCTTCCTCTTTTTATTATAAATTTCATTTCATTTAATTATGCTTACTCCCACCCTCAGGGCCATGTAGTTCTTTTTGTGAAATACCCTAATTCTCTACAGTATTGACAATGTCTTTTAGCTTTTTTGTCTTAAGAATACTTCCTTTTTTTTTTTTTTAATCCAAGGCTATTTACACAAAAAAAATAATAAGATTGGTCCAAGGCCAACCATTGGTTACCTCTTGTCAGACTAGGTTTTTCCTGTTCAATACTTCTTTACTCACAGTCACAGTATTATCCCCATTTTCCCAACAACCAGCATTAAGGCTTCTTCATATGACACTACATTTGTTGTATTTGTCACATTTACTTATGACATCGGTATTTTACTGAACTCCAAACGGATGTAAGCTAATGCCTCATCTTTGTTTAGGTTACCTAGACAAAGCAACATAAGTGACCTAGGCTGGCTGGGTTTTTGTTGTACACAGATTATGTATTATTTTGTTTTTTCAACTTTATTATGCTAGCTTTGAAAACATGTATTACATGCTTGCATGGCTTTAAGGTTAAGTTAGATACCCTGTTCTCTAAACTTGGTGGTCCTATATCTAGTGTTGTATATGAATTAAATGTATTACAGACTTAGGTGTCATATCACAGTGCTTTCAGATCTTTTGTGGGTCCAAAGTAGTTCATCACACAAAAACCACAATTAATTCAGCACTCTCTTGAGTGATACTGAAGTAAAAACAAAGGCTTGGAAAGAATCATTAGTATAAGACCTAAAGCATTTCTGAAGTAAAGGACAAAAGTAAACCTTTGAAAAATGTTTTCTATACTACAACAGCAATAGTTAATTTCTCAGAGCATTGGTAATGATGATTGTACATCAATATTTTTCCTTTGGAAGCAATCATAGAATCATAGAATCATAGAATCGTTAGGGTTGGAAAGGACCTTAAGATCATCTAGTTCCAACCCCCCTGCCGTGGGCAGGGACACCTTACACTAAATCATATCACCCAAGGCCTCGTCCAACCTGGCCTTGAACGCTGCCAGGGATGTATGCTTTTTGTGTAGAGCTGGCATTCTTTACTACCAAACATTGGACAGGGTTGGACAAATAGTGAATAAAGTACAATTTCACTAAAAGCTATTGTTTCTGTCAGGCTCCTTAACCATTGCTTAAACTCAACATTTTTCTTGCATGAAAATGGTTTTCATAGTCAAAAATATCTAGAAAGGTTGATATTATAAAGGAAAGCAGTGGACATTGAATCATAAAACTAGGTCAGATATCTGTCTTTAATGTATTTAATTTCAGACAGCTTTCCAAATTAAAGATGATCATGCATTTCCAGAGTGCTATTATTCTTGACTGTCCTGGAATATACAGTGTCTCTTTGACAGCTGTACAGCTGAAAATCATTGTTATTGCTGCTTCTTTTTTTTTTTTTTAATTTGCAAATGCAATTTTAAAACTCTTGAAAAATGGTACAGCAAATTTCAATACCTGAAGAAACAATAGGATGTAGAATGGCAAATACCTTGCAATAAATCAGACTGCAGAGACACAGGAGAATAAACGAGTCTCATTGGCATTAATTTGTCTTTCTTTTTTCTTTCTTTCTTTTTTTTTTTCTTTCCCTTTTTCTAAAAAGTCCTCAATTGCAATATAAACTGAATAAGAAAGTAAAAGGTTGGTTCAGGAGCCAAGTTATCAATATAATACAGAAAGCAATAGTAAAATCTAATAGATGAAGTGTATATGATATTCACATTGGATTAGTGACCAGTGTAGTATATTAACAAAATATTGTGCATTGTACTCAGTAACATATATACATGTACTCAGTAAGATATTTTTCTTATTATAATACAAAAGACATTAATGTAATACAAATGTTCATTCTAGCCAGCCTTATCAGGGATTTCCATGTTGTATTTCTAGCCTGGTCTTCTGCTTATTGTGCTGGTTTACATAATGGTATAAGTGTAAAATGGAGCACGCTTTTGAAATGAGAAGGGCTAAGGTAATGAAGGAGAAATAAGGGAATGAAAACAAAACATAGAGGAAAAGAAAATGGGAGAAAATGAGAGAATGGGAGGAGAAAGTGGGACAGGCTGTGTCAATGTAGGAAAGTAAATAGGAATACCTTTTAAAACTAAGAAACAAAGGAGGAAAATTAATGCCAAGAGGTAAGCTTGTCAGGTCTTATGTCCAAATGTTAAGATCTAATTTTCACTTCTGGCTGAGCTGATTTCTGCTCAGGTATTTATATGTTAAATCTGCATGAAAATGTCCTTTCATCATAGTTTCAACAACTTGCTTCTTGGAAATGTACTTACAGAATGAAATTAAAAGTGGTGTATCATTAAATATCAGAATTCATATTCAAGTGCTGAAAAGTCAGATTTTGTTAACATGAAGTTTAAGACTTAATGGAAAATGCTCAATATCTTGCTTATGCTATGGCCTGTTTGGGTAAGAAAGCATTTATACACTGATATTACTCTTTTATTAATGCAGCCTATTTCAGTGATCATTTGGGATAACTGTATTCTCAAAGTAGTACTTTCAACAGTTTTGCTAACCAGATACTTAAAGGAGATGTCACTACCTCTGAAGATATCATTAGATTGTTCTTAGTATACATGTCTAAAAGAGAGAATTTAATCTTTGATTATTTTTTATCTATGTTTGGATGGAATGAAAAATGCTTCTGACAAGTTATTCTGCTACATTAAGTCCTTATTCTCCTGATAATGATGATCATGGAGGCACTCTTAATTCTCCTGAGGTCTTTAAGTCACAGCATTATTCATAAAATCATAGTATATATTGCTGCATATAAAAATGGCCAAATGAATAAAAAATAAGCCACCAGCAGTATACTAAACTGTCAATATATGCAACCCCAAAAGCCTTCTTATACACATGCATGTCCAAATCTAGACAGCATATTTGGAGGCTTAAACATGTATGCTCTTTCAAAATTTCTGCTATATGCAAGACAGTGATTGATTGGATCATAAATGTGCTTGTGATATGAAAGAAAATAATGCTAGCTAATAAAAAAGAAAACAAAAAGATTGCTGTTGAAGTGTTAAAACTCAGCTGTTTGCTTCTTTTCACAACTACTGCCCCCTACCTTACTTGCAACCTCTCTTCCTTTTATAAATGCCCAGCACAGATCATCACTGGTGTCTAGTATCCAAGACCTATGGAATAAACATCTCATCAAAAGCTCAGTGAGGTTTTCCAATTGTTTCACAGAAAAAAAAAAGCTTACATAAATGCTTGAAAAGCAGCTTTACCAGTAAGTAGAAGTGGCATTTCGCTGCCTGTGGCAACTACAGAAAATGCTAGACAAAACCTTTTTTGAAATTATTTATGTTAAATTGGTCAGGGTTTGGAGTCAGCAATTTTTCTGTTAATTCAGAGAAGTCACTGCTTCACTCCTCTCCAAAAGTAAAAAGTATTCAGTTTAGTATAACAAAGTATGCTTATTGTCTTGTTAGGCTATTTCGGCCCAATACCAACTCATTTGCTCTTTAATCAGCCTTTATGGATGCTTATCTGTTTTATTCCAGTGATGTGAATTGAGGGTTACCTTCTCTAATCTGTTAAATATGTAACTATTGTCTCAGCTAGAGAGTTATTCCTAATATCTCATGCCCATTGCTCCTATTTAAGTCAATTAATTCTTGCCCTGTTTCTAGGGGGCATAGAAATAATCTTATTTGTTTCTTTTTTAAACCATCTGTTTACATAGTCTAAAACTTACCATGTCTACCTTCAGCAGTCTTTGCTTTGTATTAAGGAAGTAAAATAATTTCAGGCTCACTTCAGTAATCGTGCTTCACAGCCTCTTTCATTTTTTTTTTTCTCTCCTATAGACCTTCTCCCTGAAGCTCGGTGCAGGATTGCAGACTTTGTCTATAGCAAGAGAACATAATAGAAGTAGCACATAACATGTCTTATGTCCGATACCACTGGTTTACCCCGTTAAGTTTGATTGCTTTCTTTGGGCAGGATATGTGCCGAAGGAGTAGTTTTGTGTGGAGAATCCAAGTTAGATCTGAATATGCTACTTTGAGCACTGGAGCTGTAAAAAGACATTAATTGCATTTGCACAGTTCTCTGCATGCATTAACTAACTCTGCACTAAAACAACAAAACTGCTGCTGTTTTGTTCACAGTTCACATGAATATCTCCACATGACAGACAGTGCTTGAAATGGGATGGAAACATTTGTTTGTAAAGCCCCTTGCACACCTGGGGAGAGATAGGTAAGGCAAAAAATATCCTGAAAAGTACAGATATTTATTTTTGTAGCTTGAAGAATAAACAAAACTTTATGTATTAAGAACAACAGTCACTTATTATTCATGATACACACTGGCTGTCCTCCCCTACCACTTTCTCAATGAATATATTGCCTGTATTGCCAGAGGGCGTATTAGAAGTCTGAAAAATCCCTATTTGCCTAATGAGTTTCACCAGTTTCACAGTAGTCCCAATATTGGGCAGGCACTGGTTTCAGTTGTTATATTTGTCAATTATCCTGGATAGAGCTCTCAAAATAAACTTAAATGCTATCTTAGGGTCAATAACAAATGCTATTTTAGGGTCAATAACAAATAGATACCTGACTCTTTTAAGAACATTTGACAGTTTAACTCAGATTATAATTTATTCAGAGGCCAGTTACATCAAGGTCTTATTTTTCATTTTTTGCAAATGAGGTACTTTCAGTGAAAAAAAAAAAATCTCCAAATTTTATTCTGTTACTTATCGACCTAGTTTTAGAAATAACATTTTCTCCTGAATAATGAAGTCAGAAGTAGCATACAGACTTGCTGATACTCCTTCACAAAAGTGCGCTTGTCTATTGAATATTTCTTGTGCTCCTACTTTCAAATACTGAGCTTCTGCAGAATATGTTACTTTAATTTTGCCTGCTTACCAATTGCTTATTTAACGAAGGTGTCAATGTTCTGGGCTTCCCTTTTCTGCAGGAAAGCATCTTTGAGGGGAGATAGAACTTGGTGTTTTCTAATGAGGGAAATGTTATTCATTTTGTGTATTTGCACTTCTTCATTTCATCCTGTGATATGCACAAAAGTGGTCATAAAAACTGAACCAGGATCTCCCTGATATGTCTGTGATTTTCAATTTAGGAATTAAAAAAAAAGAAAAAGAAAAAAGAGAGGGAAATTGCTATTTTAAAGGTGACTGTTGTATGTGCGTCCTTTATAGTAATGGCATTTTTTTCCTGTGGTGTTTGACAAAGAATCTGCCAATGCTTAGTGAGGGCTGCAAAAATCATTTCCTGCTGCCAGAAGCAGCCTGTGCTTCTGGTGAGGTGAGAGCACAGTTCAGAGTCATCTGTTACATGAATGAGAAGATGCACGCATTTCAGGAAGAAAGCAGATGAAGAGGGTTTTCTTTCCACTTCAGTAACTCACAGCAGGTATTATAGATTTATTTCCCCTTGTCATGTTGCTTTCATTTTGCTGGATTGTATCAAGGCATTGGGATGTACTATTTAACTTTAGGAGTAGGAAAAAGACCAGCAGTGGTTACTTCATTCAGACTAATATTTTCCATTGCAGTATTTACTTCCCAGTTGGAGGAAACTGTAGAGATACTACATCACTGGATAGCAAGTAATTTAAATGTAACCTCTCAGGTCTGTAAAATCTCTTGCTAGATCTCAAGAAAACCTACAAGGCTCATATGAATCCTTCTGATTGAACATATAAAAATTTTGCCAGGGGTCTTACTCTTGTCCACTACCCTTTTGTCTTCCATTCATTCAATTTCAACTCTGTTCCTTGTCCCTATGTATAAGATCAAGAGCTCCTGACCACATCTGCAAAATCCCCTCATTGCTTACCTTCAGTTGTCTCCTTAAAATTAAAACTGGTCAAAAGATGGGATTTTCCCCTTCTGCTTTCCTTCCAAATCTCCCTCCTTCTGGTCCAGGTCTTGCTGACCCTTCCTCTGACTCCCATCATACCCCAATATCACTTTGTCTCTTGCATCCTCTAGGGAGAGGATTAGAAGGAGCTGAGGAAGGGTGGTACAAAATGGTCTGGAAATTAGGAAAGGAGATAAAACTGGAAAGAAACTTGAAAACAGAGGAGAAAGATACACAGGAAATTTAGAGTAAGTATTCACTGAATCAGTTAGACAAAATTTTCCCATGTAGTGGACTATTGACAAACTCATCAACTCTTCATTGTTTTTTTTTTCACTTTTTTTGTGCTATGAAGACAAAGATTTTCCTGCTCATTGGCTGGATGCCTTATGGTTTTTTTAAGCAAGTATATAAAAAAGAGTAAGTTTCAAGCATCATCCTATGCATTAGAAGGTTTTGAGTTGCCTCCTGCTTTAGCAGCTAGATCAACAGGAAAATCTAGCCAAAGCTGCTTCTATTCCAGCAAGAGCATGTAGGACTGTTCTCTCACTGGATAGCCAGCTGGCTTGCTTCAGCAATGTTTGTGTCATTACATCCTCTTAGCCTCCAAAACAGGGTGGTGACATTCACCTTATCTGTTGGAACTGATCCCCAAACTCAGCTAACTGCCAGACCACATCTGTGAATTTGTTAGGGTTTGGCTAGTTCGTGCAAGCCATGGCTGTCCCAGGGACTGTTCTAGCAGTTTAACAGTCTGTATGATTAAATTCCAGGAAAGCTTCCTGCCACTGATCAATTTAGAAGTGTAGATTTAGTTAAATACTATTTTTTCTCTAGAACAAAGAAGGAATTCTTTGCTGTTAAAGGCCTGGAATTTAAAATGCTACAGACACCACATCGTGCCATAATTTTATGTTAGCATTTTAAAAAGTGAATAATCTATGATCTTTGAGCTAGAATTTGGCATTTTCCAATTGTTACAAGTAACGATGAAACTTAGATATACCTGGAATACTCATGTGGGCTATATTGGCTCCTTTGCCAGCATTCTTGAAAAAATGGAGGAATAGTTTAAGTTTTGTAGGTACAGTATGAGCTACCTGTAACTGGAGCATTTATGTTTAGTTACTTAACAGAGCTGAAACAATAATCCTGAGCAGTGCGCTGCTTAGGAATGGTCTGCATGAACAACCATGGGGACTGGGTGTGCTAAGGCTGAGTTAGCCCACTGCCTTGTTGAGGTGTTTTGGGTTGGTTTTAGCTAACACGTCCAAAGTGTTTCCCACATCTCATCTAATGAATGCAGTTCTATTGCAGGTGTCCCTATACAGGGCACTTGCACTCTGTCTGGAGGTTACACCTTGGAGAAAATACTCTAGTCTCTACACCAGTCCACTAGATTTTTCTGTGCTCCTAAGAGCGACAAGTGTAAATTAAAAAAAAAACAGTTTGAAGAACTTATTACTGGTTATGTTTGGTAAAATCCACCAAGATTTACAATATGGACAAGAATGAGCTTAGCAAGCCATAGAGGAAAAAAAAAAACCACCCACTACCAGGGAATGTGGTGGATTCTACTCCATCCCCTGATTTTGGATGGGAGTTAAATGTTCCTTACATAGAGCTTATTTTGGGACAGTAGAGCTCCAGCTTCTAAGAAACAGGAAACTATGGAACTTCTGGTGGCGGCATGGATGGGGTTTAAAATATATTTTTCTGTTCCATTTTAGTCAGTCTTATAGTTAATAAAAAATTTCTTATTTCAGGGTGGAGGTCCTCATTTCTTGAGGTGCAGGATCCTAAATTGTTTTACCTTGAATATTTAGCTGAATAGCTATGGCAGCTTTCCATATGCATATACAATTTAGTTATGAATCATCTACCTATGGCTGGGTCAGTATTATAGTGGCCTCAGCCCTCATTAGTGTATGACAGCAGATGTGAGATGCTGACACTAGGAAGACAGAGCTATTCTAACCAAAAATATTCTATCTTTCTTTACTGCTTTCCTTGCTCATTGCCAGCTCTATTATTTCTACTCTCTGGTTTTGTGTGCTTAAATTTTACTACTGTGCATTTTTAATTTTTCTTGTATAACATTGTTTTCTATTTGGAAAATGGAAAGTATACTCTGCTTATTTCTTCCACATTGTTTGTATACCTCTGTAATTAATTAAAATAATTGCATTCTAAGTACATGAGAAACAAACCATATGATCCTGGTCATTCTTACCATATGTATTGGAACAACTTGCAGTTACATATTAGCAACCAGACTCCTGTAAAAATTCTGCACAGAAATATGTACAGTGGCCTATTAGACAGTATTTCTTATGTTTCTGCATAGTTTTGGGTAAATTTGTGTAAGCCTACACAGATAATTTGATATGAATGACCTGCTTGTTAGCTTGTTTCTTCAGCTCCACACACAATGTGCACAGTATTCTGCAATAAAATCATGTTTAGACAAGTTTTAGCCTCTTTGTTAAGGACTCCTGTCCAGCCATATGCCAGACTATCAAGACTGCAGCAAACTAGTGAGTGAAGATTCAGACTCCAATGTCTATGAATGCCAAACTGTTTTAAAATATTAACAGAATCTCATTTATCTGAGGGCTGTGGAAAACAAATGGAGAAGTGACGTATTTCTAGGAATCTCAGAAGATGCTTGGTACAAACTCTTTGAAAGCTGAGTGACGGAGATTTCAGTGGTGTGTCCATACAAAAAGGACAAAAAGTGGAGGGAAAACCTGCATCTCATGGGTCATTTGGGACTGAATCAAGGATTCTACATTTGTACATTTAAACAATTCTTTTTATGTGAATATTATTATGAAGAAAAAGTTCATTTACCCCCATTTTCATCTTTTGATCTCAGTCCTTCCTTTTTTCGTTTTTTTTTTTTTTCTGTCTTCTGTTTTCTCTTCCTTTTCCATTACCTCTGTTTCTGTCCTTTTATACCTTTCACTCCTTTGTACTCTCCTCATCCTGAAACACCCCAGTAAGCCTCCAGCTGAGGTACTTCCAATGAATATATCAGCACATCATACTCTGTTCCCAGTTGTGCTTTTACCTTCAACAAGGGAACTCATACAAATGAAGAAGAATGTGTGATGCCTCAAATTCTTGGAAGTTCACTTTTTCCCAGAGAAAACAAAGAGAGTACTTAGTGGCTCTTCTGGGATATCTAGCAGTACTCAGCTGCCATTGGGCTCTGATGTTTCTGGAAGCAAGCTGTGCAACAGAGCAAAACCCAGAGATTGAGCTTTTAACTCATAGACTTGTCCTATGAAGAGTAATTAGTATTGATGGGGTACTTAAATTACCCATGCATCAGTCAATATAGAAACATAAAAGGAGAAACCTTATTCAAATTTGTTGGTGAGAACAAGTGATACTAATAAAAAATGCAGAGAGAGGAAGTCTACTCTTGTAGACTGGATCCTGATTAATGCAAAAAAAAAGTAGTCGGGAAAAGAAAAGTGAAAGGCCACGTGGGTGACCAAAAGCACTAAATACTAAGTTCTTGATTTACAGGAGTAACAAAGATGGAGAGTGATAAAATAAGGTTTTCAGGAAAAAAGTCTTCAATCGACAGTTCAGAATGACCTGCAGGGAAGCAAACATACTAGAAAGTGGTCTGTAAGTATTTTAATGAAATCATTATCTTGTCATGAACTACATCACTGAAGGGTAGCGATAGTGACTTAGCAAAATCGTGATGTCTTTCAAAACATGGCCATTTAGTGGGCATCATACAGAAAACAACCTCAGTAATTAGGAACAAATGCAATAGCACAATGCATGTAGTAAAAAAATCAGAAAGTTTAGAGTCAGGCAGAGGAAAATAACCAAGCACGTTCTCCAAATATGTACATTGAAAATAAAATGATCATGTAAAATAATTCAGTAGGGAAAGTTGAACTTGCTACATACAGTAAAGCAACTGTTACTTTGAGCTCTTTAAATGAGAATGTTGTGTCCAAGCTGTAATCTTCTCCTCCCGGCTGATAAGCTTTCAACAGGACACCACTCTTCAGCCAAGATGTGGATCTCTTAAAGAATATCTAGACGAAAGAAATGAAAATTTTAAAATAAACCTGCAAGCTTGGAAAAATGGGTTTGCCTTATCTTGAGAAGTCTGATAGGGGCTAAAGAGATGATCTGAAAGCAACTTTCCAATACATAAAATGTAGCTGCAAAAATGAAATTAAATGAAATAAACAGTTCTGTGTGTCCGCAGTAGGTAGAATAAGAAATAATGAATCTGAATGGCACCAACAGTCCTTAGAATGATGTGTCTTTTCTTCAAGGAAGATGGTGGATTCTCCACACCAATGGAGGAATCAGGATGAGAGATTCTCATTTTCAGACTCAAGTTTTTTCTTGACAGTTGAAGAAATGAGTAATTAAGAAGCAGACAACTGCAGGTGTTTAGGCAGACCTCCTCTCCGGTGTGAGGCTTGCATATTCACAGAAATTCATTCATTAAAATGTTGAAATAAATTGGAAGCAGATGATTTTTGTACTAACTGCTGTAAAGATGCCAAAAGAAGAATCTTTATTGATATTTAAGTGTTTTGCTTAGTACTCCAGCACTCGGGTGCATAATAATGTCAATATTCACAATGTCTGTGTTTTTTCCTTTAGAATTAGACTGTTATGCTGAACAGTTTATGTGTCTCAATGACTGCAGCTGCACTGCTAAAGAAAACACATCGGAAATTGTGGCTCTCAGACCTACTGGCTTGGTCTAATTCATGTTCACACTGCGAAAAATTTTCACAGAAATATCTAGTTTGGCTATGCCCAATCTGTCATGGCAATGGATACTGCTTCAAATATACACTCCCAAAAGATATCTGTGAACAATGTAGCACACAACACAGACCAAGGCTAATTCTGACAGGTAATTGAACATGATGGCTTTGCATTTTGGGATAAAGAGAAATTTTACTGATGCTTTTTCTTATAGACACAAGAATCAGGAGGTGGTATGAGAGACTCAGATTTAATTTTAAAATACAATATGTTTATAACCCTGCCCCTTGTAAAGGAACTTGAGTGAGAGAAAAGAGAACTATTTACAAAGAGAATCATTTAAAAAGAGAGCTGTTTACTAAGTTGAAAGAAAACAGAACATAATTTTAAAGTCAATTTCATGATTTTCATGGCTTGACTCATGATTTTAGAAAGCTTATGGTTGGAAACATTTCAAGATTTATGAAACATTTTCAGCTAAATATTATTATATCTTTAATATATAAATCCAAATCTTTTCCCAGCAGTCAAATACACTTCCAGCTAAATCTAACAGAAGCTGCAATCCGCTTGAGAATTTGGCTCCAGTTTCTGATAGAAAATATGGACCTTCTCATGATTCAGGAGTTTTAAAAAGCCATTACTGAGTAGGATGCCTGACTGAAATTGAACCACCTTATTTTTCTATGATGATTACTCATTTGACACACCTCACATTCATATTTTACTGTTAGCACTAAAGAAGTTAGGTATGGCAGGGGGTTTAGAACTAGATGATCTTAAGGCCTGTCCTGGGTTTAGCAGTAGCAGTCAATTTTTCTCCTTCTTGGTAGCTGGTGCAGTGCTGTGTTTTGACTTCCAGCCTGGGAACAGTGCTGATAATACCGATGTTTTCAATTGTTGCTAAGTCATTTTTACCCTGACCAAGGACTTTGTGAGCCTCATGCTCTGCCAGGGAGGAGGGGAAGCTGGGAGGAAGCAGAGACAGGACACCTGACTCAAGCTAGCCAAAGAGGTATTCCATACCACAGCACGTCATGTCCAGGGAGGGAACTGGGAGTTACCCAGAAGGACACGGTCTTCTGGGTCAGACTTGTTTTTCAGTGGGTGATATCGTATTCTCTTCCCTTGTTATTTTCTCTTATTGTTGTTGTTGTTAGTGGTGGCAGTGGTGATTTGTGTTGTACATTGGTTGCTGGACTGTTCTTGTCTCAACTTGTAGGAGTTGCACTCTTTCGATCCTCCTCCCCATCCCTTTTGGAGCGGGGAAGGGGAGAGCCCCGGGGGGGGACTCACTGGGAGTGAGTGAACAAGCTGTCTGGCTAGGGTTTAAACCATGACAGTTCTTTTGGGCACCCAACGTGGGGCACGAAGCGTTGAGATAACAACAGATCTGTCCAGATTAATAGTCACTCGTCACAATGCTGATTTAGGCTCTCAAGGTTGTTCCTCTTGATCTCACAGTTTCAGTATATCATATCTTACTTCCATCCGGTATTTGCTGTATTAGTGTTTTTCAAGTGTGGGGCTTGGGCTAAGGTTTTTGTCTCATTGTACTTTATGATAATGACTTGTAATACAATAGAATCATTGATCATGAAACTGATCTGGCTTATGTTCCCAGTGTGGTCACCACCTTTATACTTTGGGAGGTAGATAATAGAAGTGCTTAGCAATTACACATCTTTTTTCTCCTTCTCGGGTGGTCAACATGTGACGGAGACATCCTTTTACCCTCCCAGTCCTCCCCCCAGACCACTTAAAGCATCATTTGAGAGTTTTGAAGTTTTTAGATCGTCTTTTAATGCTGTTGAGACTTGTTTGCTGATCGTGATGGGGAGCACCATGTTGGCACGCATACAGACTGTATTTTGCCCATGACTGATTTCAAGAGTTAAGCGGAGTCAGGTTTGGGTCTTGTCTGGGGTCAAACGACAATATAGGAGGACCAAGAGATTTTCCCTGAGGCTGGACAGTCATGAGTGGCAGGGTGTGTGGGATAGCATGGGCAAGTATCTAGGTCAGTGGGCCCCTCCAGTACTTTGGAATTTCACCACCGAACAAGTGCAAAATCCAGAAGAATTAGTAAAACACTTAAATGAGGTGTGTGGTCATTCTGGCCATACCAGAGATGGACAAATCATGGCAACGTGCTGGGACTTGGCCTATGCTTACAGGGCCTTGTTCAACACTATCCAGCACCTTCAAAAGGAAAAGAATGTTGGTGGATCTGAGGGCAAAGCAACAGTCAGCGCAGTTACTCCAGCTCCAAGCACAGCAGCTTCACCACCCCCAGCGACAAGTACAGTCACTACTCAAACTTTGGCTGCGATGAACAGCGCAGCTACCCCGGTGGCAAGTACAGCAGCTGCTCAAACTTCGACTGCAACAGACATCGCAGCTACCCCAGCTCCAAGCACAGCAGCAACAAGTACAGTCACTACTCAAACCACAGTGATAATCATTGCAGCCAAACCTGAGGACCACTTCGTACCAATATCGGTTGCCCCTGCACAAGAGAAAAAGCAAAAAAGAGGCAAGAAGGGTGAAGCGAGATGAAGAAACAATGTATTCACCACCTGGTCCAGAATCTGATCAGGAGTCATCATCACATGACGAAGAAGAAGAAGAAGAGGTGACTTCTCGACCTCGGACCTCAACCGAGCTATGGAATATGCGAAAAGATTTTACCCGTCAACCAGGGAAGCACATCATCACCTGGCTGCTCTAATGCTGGGACAATGGGGCCAATGGTCACGAACTAGAAGGTACAGAAGCCAAGCAGCTGGGATCACTTGCTAGAGAAGGAGGAGCTGACAAAGCAATTGCAAGAGAGAAAAAGTCCCTCAGTCTTTGGAGGTGGCTTTTGGCAGCTGTGAAAGACAGGTTTCCATACAAGGATGATGTTATGAGTCGTTAGGCCAAGTGGACTACTATAGACAAAGGCATCCAGTCTCTGAGGGAATCAGCCATCGTAGAGATGATCTATCACATCAAGCCGAAGAACGGGGATATACACATAGATCCAGAAGAAGTTGAATGTATACGACCCATATGGCGAAAACTTCCAGGGAATGCACCATCCTCATATGCCCATTCACTGGCAACAGTAACCTGGAATGACATAGTACCACTAACAGTGGATGAAATGGTTCATAAACTCCGAGAGTTCGAAGACAATCTCAGCCCTTCCATCATCTCAGCTGTGGGAAAAGCTGTCCCAGGATCTCAGACAATTGAGGGACGATCTATCTGATTTATCCAGCTCCTCACGTGTACCAACACACGTCTCAGTTATTAACAAAAGGCGTCCTATTCTTCGAGAGAGGAGATATAGCAGGTATACACCACGGAGTACCCTATGGTTTTACCTGCGGGATCACAGAGAAGACATGATAAAATGGGATGGAAAACCTACTTCAGCTTTGGAGGAACGGGCGAGTGAATTGAAGAGGGGAGCAAGGGCCAAGACTGATCGTCCCATGAGAGCTACGGCTTCAGTCTCTGGTGTGAAGTTTCCCAGATGGAGTGGAAGAGCTGATTTTACTCCAGCTCCTGTGATAACGAAGAATAATCCCTTTCACCACGATTTAGGTGTCCAACGCTGTGATGACTATTAGAGGGCCCCTGCCTCCAGCCAGGTGGAGGTAGGGGACAATCGGATTTACTGGACTGTGTGGATCAGATGGCCTGGCACATCAGTCCCACAGAAGTATAAGGCTCTAGTAGATACCGGTGCACAGTGTACCCTGAGGCCATCAAGCTGCCAAGGGGCAGAACCCGTTTATATTTCTGGAGTGACAGGAGGATCCCAAGAGTTGACTGTACTGGAGGCTGAAATCAGCCTGACTGGGAGGAGGAAATGGCAAAAGCACCCCATTGTGACTGATCCAGAGGCTCCATGCATCCTTGTCATAGACTACCTCAAGAGAGGGTACTTCAAAGACCCAAAAGGGTACCGGTGGGCTTTTGATATTGCTGCTTTGGAGACTGAGAAAATTGAGCAGCTGTCCACCTTGTCTGGTCTCTCAGAGGATCCTTCTGTTGTGGGGTTGCTGAAAGTCGAAGAACAACAAGCGCCAGTTGCGACCACAACAGTGCACCGGTGGCAATATCGCACCAATCGAGACTCCCTGATTCCCATCCATCAGCTGATCCGTAGACTGGAGAGCCAAGAAGTGATCAGCAGGACCCACTCACCCTTTAATAGCCCCATATGGCCAGTGCGAAAGTCTAATGGAGAGTGGAGACTAACCGTACACTATCATGGCCTTAATGAAGTCACACCACCATTGAGTTCTGCCGTACCAGACATCCTAGAACTTCAGTATGAACTAGAGTCAAAGGCAGCCAAGTGGTATGCCACGATTGATATTGCCAATGCATTTTTCTCAATTCCTTTGGCAGAAGAGTGCAGGCCACAGTTTGCTTTTACTTGGATGGGTGTCCAGTTCACTTGGAACCGACTGCCCCAGGGGTGGAAACACAGCCCTACCATTTGCCATGGACTGATCCAGACTGCACTGGAACAGGGGCAAGCTCCAGAACACCTGCAATACATTGATGACATTATTGTGTGGGACGATACAGAGGAAGAAGTCTTTGAGAAAGGGAGGAAAATAATCCAAATCCTGCTGAAAGCCAGTTTTGCCATAAAACGGAGTAAGGTCAAGGGACCTGCACAGGAGATTCAATTTTTGGGAATAAAATGGCAAGATGGACGTAGACAGATGCCCACAGATGTGATCAACAAGATAACAGCAATGTCTCCACCAACTAATAAGAAAGAAATGCAAGCTTTCTTGAGTGCTGTGGGGCTCTGGAGAATGCACATCCCAAATTACAGTTTGATTGTAAGCCCTCTCTATCATGTGACCCGGAAGAAGAATGATTTTAAATGGGGCCCTGAGCAACAATAAGCCTTTGAGCAAATTAAATGAGATATAGTTCATGCAGTAGCCCTTGGACCAGTCTGGACCGGACCAGATGTAAAAAATGTACTGTACACTGCAGCTGGGGAGAACGGTCCTACCTGGAGCCTCTGGCAGAAAGCTCCAGGGGAGACTCGAGGTTGACCCCTCAGCTTTTGGAGTCAGGGATGCAAAGGATCTGAGGCCAGCTATACCCCAACTGAGAAAGAGATACTGGCAGCCTATGAAGGGGTTCGAGCTGCTTCGGAAGTGATTGGCACTGAAGCACAGCTCCTCCAGGCACCCCGGTTGCCCGTGCTTGGCTGGATGTTCAAAGGCAGGGTCTCCTCTACACATCACACAACTGATGCTGCATGGAGTAAATGGGCTGCACTAATTACACAACGAGCTCGAATAGGAAATCTCAGTCGTCCAGGCATTCTAGAAGTCATCATGGACTGGCCAGAGGGCAAAGATTTCGGAATGTCACCAGAGGAGGAGGTGATGCGCGCTGAAGAGGCCCCACCATATAATAAACTGTCAGAAAGTGAAAAGCAGTATGCCTTGTTTACTGATGGCTCTTGTCATACTGTGGGAAAGCATCGGAGATGGAAGGCAGCTGTATGGAGTCCTGGACGACAAGTTACAGAAACTGCTGAAGGAGAGGGTGAATCGAGTCAGTTTGCCGAGGTGAAAGCCATCCAGCTGGCCCTGGACATTGCTGAATGAGAAAAGTGGCCAGTACTTTATCTCTATACTGACTCATGGATGGTGGCAAATGCCCTGTGGGGGTGGTTGAAGCAATGGAAGCAGAGCAACTGGCAACCTAGAGGTAAACCCATCTGGGCTGCTGCACTGTGGAAAGATACTGCTGCCCGGACGCAGAAGCTGGTGGTGAAGGTACGTCATGTAGATGCCCATGTACCCAAGAGTCGGGCCACTGAGGAACACCAGGACAACCAACAAGTGGATAAAGCGGCTGATTGAAGTGGCTCAGATGGACTTAGATTGGCAACATAAAGGTGAATTATTTTTGGCCCAGTGGGCCCATGACACTTCAGGCCATCAGGGCAGAGACGCAACATATAGATGGGCCCGTGATCGAGGGGTGGACTTAACAATGGACACTATTGCCCAGGTTATTCATGAGTGTGAAACCGTGCTGCAATTAAGCAAGCCAAACGGTTAAAGCCTCTTTGGTATGGAGGACAATGGTTGAAGTACAAATATGGGGAGGCCTGGCAGACTGACTATATCACACTGCCGACATCCCGCCAAGGCAAACGCCATGTGCTTACCATGGTGGAAGCAGCCACCGATGGCTGGAAACATACGCCGTGCCCCATGCCACTGCCCGGAACACTATTCTGGGCCTTGAGAAACAGATTTTGTGGTGACACGGCACCCCAGAGAGAATTGAGTCAGACAATGGGACTCATTTCCGGAATAACCTTATAGATATTTGGGCCAAAGAGCATGGCATTGAGTGGGTATATCACATCCCCTACCATGCACCAGCCTCTGGGAAAATCGAACGGTACAGTGGGCTGTTAAAAACTACACTGAGAGCAATGGGTGGGGGAACTTTCAAGCATTGGGATACACACTTACTAAAGGCCACCTGGTTGGTCAACACCAGAGGATCTGCCAACAGGGCTGGCCCAGCCCAGTCAGAACTTTTACATGTTGTAGAGGGGGACAAAGTTCCCATGGTGCATATGAAGAATTTGCTGGGGAAGACAGTCTGGGTGATTATATGAATTAATAGTTTCAATAATAGTTTCAATAATAGTTTCAATAATCACAAGATTCCAACATCATCTATGCTGATGAATGGATCAAGACTCTTCAAGTAATATTGAAATTCTAAAATAAATACAACTTCGGGCAAAAATGGAGGTCAAGCAGGAAACCACCTGGCACAACTGGACAGGTGTGCAAAGTCAGATTCTGAACTGAAATTTACATTTTTCTTGTTATAATATATTGCTCTAGAGATTCGATTCATCTGGTGCCTCAGAAGTTTAACAGTGTTGTTTCTGTAACGAAAATCACAGGTCACATATGAAAAGCAGAGTTGGCTCTTTTAGCACATACTTGCAAGCATCTCTAAATTTAATACAATCTCCACTAGCTATTTTTCCACTACTAGACTGTCTCCCTGCCTTCTGCTTTTTAAAGAAACAGTGTATAATCAGCTAGCTTTTTAAGGGGCTTAACAAGGTGAAAAATATTGCAATCACTCTCCTGTTTTATAATGCCTTTGCCGTCCTGTAAAATAACAACATGGTGCCTGTCCACACCTCCTGCACTGACTCAATCTATTAGAGTTTAGTTGAGGCAAATTCTGCTAATAAAATGCTGTTCTGAATTCATTTTTCTGCCCCCAGTCTTCTTTTAAGCAGAGGAGTTTGTGTTTCTACAGTGGGTCCTTCCTGCCTGTGTTTTCTCTTTAGATAGGTAAGATACATTATCACCTTCTCTAATTGGATTATGAGCTGCCTTGTTGATGCTAATTTATTTAATTTATTCATCCTAATGATTTTTCACATGCTTCCTCTTCTGCACTGACAAATGATAAAATGATAAAACAGCATAGTAACCCCTATTTAAACACATGACCAGAACCCCGTGCCCCTTTTGTCTTCAGATGCCTGGTACAATTTTGGGTGTTGTGCAGTCCT
This sequence comes from Pezoporus occidentalis, assembly GCF_034315485.1. NCBI lineage: Eukaryota > Metazoa > Chordata > Aves > Psittaciformes > Psittacidae > Pezoporus > Pezoporus occidentalis. Next base: position 700,305 of record NW_026915910.1, on the reverse strand, counting down.
GACACAAGGTAATGCTATGAAACAAATTCAGGCTAGTCTGACAGCCACCATCTTATCTGACAAAAGCAAAGCTGAAGACTACCAAGCATTGTTTATACTAATAAATTAAACATGCCTGGGACTGTTCTTGAGTGCAGAGGCCAAATGGGTGGACGCACTGTAAAACTCTCTCCAAAACAGGAGGGTTTGCATCTGGACTGCATATCAGAAGTGGTTCCTCCTGTTTCTGACAGACTCAGTTTGAGAGGTTGTTTGTTGGCCTGAGCCAAAACCACCCCAGTCGACCAACCTGGCAATTTCATCATTTGGTCAGTTGGGTTTTGGTATCCCTGGAGAGTCCCTGGTACTTTCAGAGTATCAGGCCAGACAAAACCTTGGAGTACTGCTCTTAGAGAGCTACTTTAAATATAACCCTCTTTCTTGTAAGTCAGAGCAAATTTTCATGTGATTCAGTGCAGCAGTTCTTGCTCAAAATCCACAAATATTAGCAATATTTGCCGACCAGGCTTCTGTAACCACATTTTAATTAGCTTGCATCTTCCTTCGGCATCATTGAATGATTCCGTCAGCAGTGCTGAACCATTAAGCTGACTTGAAAAAAAAAAAAGGCTTTTGTTTATGCTGAAACATGAACATTGCTTTCCTGAGTATATTGTGCCTGAATGTTTTTTTGTTTGTTTGCATTAAAATGTTGAGATAGTATAATATTAGATCAGTAGATGAGAAAGGAGGCCTGATAAGAACACATTATTGTGACGTGTATTAACAGAACAGTAATAGTGACACAGATTTAATGACAGTGTGATAAATAAGATAGAAAGGTGAGTACATACCTGGTGTTTATGCATAATAAAGTAAGAATGCGTTGTCTGCTCTACTTTTTCTGTACCAGTAAATTGTCTTTGGATAAAAACACCATGCTTAGCTGTTCTAGAGAAATACTGATGAAAAACTAATGCTAGTGGAAGAATGCTTGCGTGCAAACAACATCAGTTAGGTTTTTCCAAGTATTTTCTGATCTTTTTGCTTATTATTATCAAAAGTAGCTGAGGAGCAAATGATCGGGAAACGGAGATAAAAATGAAACCAGATTTGTTTTTCTCAATGCCCATTGGCCCATGAGTGAGACTGAAGTGTTTCAGGGCTGGAACAGATTGGGAAATACACTAATTCTTCCGCCATAGTTCAGAACTACTCACTAAAGAGGGAAAATGTGGGGAGGGATGAAGAATTTCTCCTTCCTGGGCTGCATCAGTTTCTTGCTTAAAGATGAAGGCTGGAATAGTGAATCTGGGTCCGTCTTTGATACAAAATTGGGTAAAACCGCCCCAGTGCTCAGTGTTGGTAGATGTTAATGCAACACACATTAACAGGAGATTAGGATTTGTGGGCAGTGTTCTTAATATCCACCGAGAAGGACAAACAGCTGTTTCTGGAAAGGGTTGTTGTGGAGTAACCTGTTTTGTGATCAGCACCTATTAAAAAGATTGAAAAAGCTTCACTTGGATGCGAACCTTGCTGTTGCCTTCTATGCACCTCAAAACTGAGCTGCAGGAAGGAGCCCCCTGGGAATAGAATACAGAAGAACAGGAAAATTTCAGTGGAAGCAGAATACATCAGATGGTATCAATCCACATTTCTCACATTATATGTCACCTCATTTTCTTGCACACTCTGTCTGGTTGTAGTGTGGAATGTAAGTTATGGAAACTCGTCCACGAATAAATCTAAAAAATAACATAGGGCTTGTAACCAGGAAGTGGGTTACAGACCCTATGTTTGTAAGTGGGTAGCAGTCCAGACAGTGTCCCGGTAAGGCTGCTGGCTACAAGAATTGTCAAATAAAACTTACCAAAAGAGATTCATCGGTACAGTGACTTCAGACTTACTGAACCTGGGAGGACCTTTCTGGCCCATGCTGCCAGGCTTTGATTCTGATGTATGCATGCTTTTATAGGATATTCATAGGTGTTTTTTGCTTCTCTTTCATTGTCTTACCACCACAACTTTGATTTGTGTAACTTCTCAAGCACATTTATATTGAAAGCAAAACATATCTAGGAGAGGGAAAGCTCTTCTGGGATGCAGCATATTCCTTTGGCCCTGTTGCAGCTGTGAATCTGACAGGCTCTTCCTGTGCTTAGGATGCTGGAGAGCTAGGAGAAAAAAATATCCTGCCTGACCATGATTTGTTTGGAAAACCCTGAGTATTCCCATAGAGTGGAAATAACATTTTCTTATCCCCATGGACCACTGTGACAGGTAAGTACACAAAAGTCTTTAAGTTACTCAGATAAAGCATAAGGATACACAAGTCTTTGATTTCTGAATGTCTGCGAGTGGGAGAAGACCAGAGAGGGAAACAAGATGGTCAGTGAAAGGCAGGGGCTCTGCTGGTGCTTATTTTTTGTTGTTGCTGTTGAAATCAGTCCGTAGAACAATGCTGCAGCAAGTGGCAATTTTTATTTCTGATTTCCCAAAGATGTTCTTGTACAAGGTAGCTTACCATCCCCACCCTCTCTGGCTACCTCTGGCATTTCCTCCACAGCATCTGAACATCCTCCGCATACACTCAATGACCAGATGTTCTCTGTCACGCTGCTCCTCCAAAACTAAGCTGAAGAGAGAAAAAAAAAAAAATCTGAAAAAAAAAAGGAACTCAAACTAAATCATGCAGGGATTACACTAACAGAAAATGATGCTCTTGCTATGGAAACTATTAAAGAAAACCTGATTTTGTCTTTATATAGTAGGGTTCATTAACTTTCTCTCTGGTACAGCTAATGACCTGAACAGAAGCTGTGGTTCATTAGTGATCTTTCTCTCTCTGCCTGGCAGTTGAACAGAAAAAAGAAAGAGCTGGAAGGAGAGACAGAAGCTCTAAGTGAGACAGAACAGCATTACATGTTTCCAGGTTAGCAGAACAAAATTTTCTTCTGTTCCTGTCCTTGAAATAGGAATATTTACAGCTAAACTCATCCTTTATACCAGAGTGGATTTAGTTATCAAAAGAGCAGGAAAAGCAGTTTGTTTACCCTCTCTTCACTAATTTTTTGTTCAGGAGCTGCCAGGATCTGCTTTGATCTCTGGAGCTTGTAGGATCTTAAGGTTTGCTATGCCTTATGAGCAGCAGCTCCATGGGGTCATTTTGGCAGCAGGAATCAGCTGCAGGGAGGTTCAGGAATATCCTGGTCTGATCTGCTTTGCAGGCATCCAGCTCCTGCAGGAAATGCCTTGCGAGTTTGCATTGGTGCAGCCTTCTTCAAACTGCCTTTGTAATAATGTTCATCCAGCAGGATAAGGAGAGGGTGGATAGTGCTGCGTACCTGGCTCAGGGGTGGTGCTGATGCAAACCAAAGCAAGCTCAGGGAGCTATGAAAAGGTGTTTCTGTTTCCCTGAGTGGAAAGATTTCCACTTTTTTAAGTTACTTGTGAAAACCTTCTTTGTGGGGCTGTGATTATCAAGAAAATCTATTCCTCTTCAGCATGCCATTCTTACAGAACAAGGAAGGGTCTTTAATTAATATTGAGGCAGAAGAGAGGAAATGGGCAAAAAAGAGAAAGAAACATTAAAATATTACATAACTTACAAAATAATACACTAAAATATTCTGCCACTCAAATTTTCATGGCTGTTTATTTTTTCTGAACATCATTGCACTTAGCTTTTAATGTCATAATAAAATTGAATACCTCTCATCACCTCTTGTATTTAAACTCAATTTTGTCAGAAAAAGGTGTGCAGTTTACTGTGACGTTAAAATGAACATTAGCAGCAAGTAACCAGTGAAAATTACCTGCCTGTGAAGGTAATTTTCTCTTTCCCTATTTTTTGATACATGGTGCAACACTAAAATATATATATCTTAAGTGTTTTTAGAAGAATTAGTCTTAATTATAATCAAATGTAAAGAAGCAGTTAGTTAAATAAATAATATTAGATGGCTACTGAAATGTCAGACCTGTAAACATAAACTGCATGCTTGGTTTGGGTAGTTAATGTTTTCAGAAAGCTCTAGGTGAACAGAAGTATGAATGAATGAATGAATGAGTGGACCAAGAGCTGGTGGCATACATTTTTCAACTTGAAAGGGATCCTGAGTCATACACAATACTAACCTATAGTCACCAAAATTAGACATGGAAAAGACATGTCAGACAAAGCAAACTGTTTTATTTTTAGTTCTCTGTGTTACTTTGTCCAATCTAACTTTAAGTATTGGAAGCAGTAGGTCGTCCCTATGGGTTAATATGCCACACTCACTATTGAATTTTCAGTGATATTCAGCCTAATTTTCCCTTTGTTTAATTTCTTGATGTAGCTCCTACTTATATCTATATACTCAAGCCTTTATTTATTTATCTATTATTTTGTTTCCTTTGAACATGCAGAATAACAGCTTTGTTATTATTAATCTTACAAGCATTTTGGGATTCAGAGTGCCTGTGAAGTTGCCCTCAAAGCAAGTGTTGTGCTGCCTAAGGATCTAGCTGCCTGGATGAGTTAGGTCCCTGGCACCCATCTGCACATAAGATATAGATAAGACTTTGAAGTGCCATGCCAAAGTGTATGGAAGATAAGTTACCCCTTACAGCTAACCAAAAGCAGACACTAGCTTGTAAGCAATGTCTGAGCTTATCCACCCCCTGTCTCGTCGTTGTTCAAAACACAGATGACAAAGCTGTCATCTGCTGCTTGTAATTTAGGCAACCCACATGGAAAATAAGATTAAGAATGGTGGCCTTCATACAGTTTGCATTATTTGTCTGTTTTTGATTATTTTTCCTATTAAAGCATCACTCCCTGTTGTAGGCTGCTCCCCTTTTGGCCACAGATTGTAAGAGTAGCTCAGACACCTGCAAATAGCTGATCTTCAATATGTTGAACTGCTTAAAAGCAATGGTGTTATCCCGGCTGGCTGGACTAGGACCTTCCTGGAAATCAAAGACATGAGTCACCTTCTGTGGCTGTACACGTGCACCTGACCTTTTTGAAAGGGGCTCACAGTGGTGGGTCAGGGAGATGCAGGAAAACGTTTCCATGCTAAAATTTTACAAGTGATATTTAGGATTGTAGCATGGTTTAAGTTGGAAGTGACCACTGTAAATCCCATGTCTCTTGCTCCATTGCAAAGCAGGGCCAGCTTAGGTCAGGTTGCTCAGGGCTGTGTCCAGCTCAGTTCTGACTGTCTACAAAGATAAGGATTTGCAGCTTTTCTGGGATACATGTTCTGGTGTTTGACTCTGTCATGGTAAAAAAAAAAAAAAAAAAGTATAATCAGAATTTCCTTTGCTGCACTTGTGGTTTTGCAAATCTTTGTTGTACATCCAAGTACAACAATAAGGTTATTTGTCTGTTTGTCCAAGCCTCATAAAAATAAAGCCTTTTTAAGGTATCAGTTAAGGGGAGTTTTATGTTTACTGTATTGTTTGCTAGAAGTGTGGTCTTAGGTCATACTATCATACTATCATCACCTGATATTCAAGTGGAAATTTGAGGGCCCTGGTATTGAAGTTCTGAAGACCTAATATATCCTTATCATCCTGTTTGCCCTCTGTAGGAATTGCCAGTGATCTCACCAGAGTGCTGACCTGTAATACACATATACACCTTCTTGTTCTCAACATTGATTGCATTATTATAGAAATGCTTCAGGCACTTTGGCTTCTCCATGTGTATGTTGAAAGTGCAGTAGTGGTCTTGTTTGTCATTCACCAAGGACTCAGAAAAGTATAAGGAATAAAAAATCAGCAGGGAGGTCCATAAATGCCTCTACTTTGAACCTCTGTGTGCAGCTTACCGACAGCACAGTGATCCTCATAATTGTCCACAGCTCCTTGAAGGCCCATCAATCTGAGAACAAGGTGCCCTACTTTCATTGACCTTTCTCGTGTATCTTGTGACCTGCACATACTGTGTATACCTGGGTTGCTTCAAAGAGCTGTTGCGCTGCAGCTCTCTTGATGCCTTATAGCAATAAATTCATTATAAGCCTGAATGGCAGTTCTTGGCTCCAGAAGCTAGTTACACAAATGCCTTTCTTATTGGTAAAAGTGACACACATCCATAATTAAAAAGCAGGAACAGTTTGAACATTGTCCTGTATCTCTGCTACAGCAGTACAATTCATAAATAGCAATAATAGGAACTGGGCTGGAGGACTGAAGGTGAGAGGAAGTCTTCTGGAAAGAGCTCTAATAAGAGGGATAAAAATGAAATGTTGTGGTGTTGCATGATGTTATAATTGGCTGGTGCAATTACATTTTGTGTACCTTATGATAATGGAATTTATTTTCATAGATAGATACACTTTGAGGATCATAAGTGTTAGATGTACTGCGGAAGATATCAGTCTACACTGATATATTTGCCTTGGATGTCTGTGGCCTTGGGAAGAACAGGATTACATGCACACAACTCTATGATGGGTTATGCGACATTCATTTGTAAAAGGGGCTGTTCTTTGATTTTCTGAGTATAATTACAGAAACTCACTGTTTTCTTTCTCTGTTATTGATGTCTGAAGGACTTTCATTGCAGTGAATTCCATCCCAGGAGAACTGTGATCTCTACCTTTTTAAATTGCGGTGACATGTTGCTATTGTCATTTGTACTAATGGCTGATATGGGTCGGGGTCGCAAGGAATCACTGAATGAATAAGAAAAGAAATGCATCTTCATTTTATTAATGAAAGCAGAAAAGGAGTTCATCTGGCTCCAGATTTATAAAATCATAGAATCATAGAATCATAGAATAGTTAGGGTTGGAAAGGACCTTAAGGTCATCTAGTTCCAGCCCCCATGCCATGCGCAGGGGCATCTCACACTAAACCATGTCACCCAAGACTCTGTGCAACCTGGCCTTGAACATTGAACAGCTTCCCTGGGCAACCCATTTTAGTGCCTCATCACCCTTACAGTAAAGAACTTCCTCCTTATATCCAATCTAAACTTCCCCTGTTTAAGTTTGAACCCATTCTCCCTTGTCCTATCACAACAGTCACTAATGAAGAGTCCCTCCCCAGCATCCCTATAGGCCCCCTTCAGATACTGGAAGGCTGCTATGAGGTCTCCACGCAGCCTTCTCTTCTCCAGGCTGAACAGCCCCAACTTTCTCAGCCTGTCTTCATAGGGGAGGTGCTCCAGTCCCCTGATCATCCTCGTGCCCCTCCTCTGGACTTGTTCCAACAGTTCCATGTCCTTTTTATGTTGAGGACACCAGAACTGCACACAATACTCCAAGTTAGATCTCACAAGAGCAGAGTAGAGGGGCAGGATCACCTCCTTCGACCAGCTGGTCATGATCCTTTTGATGCAGCCCAGGATATGGTTGGTTTTCTGGGCTGCAAAAAATTTCTGGAAGCTCTGGAAATTGTGGAACTTTGGAGCTGTCTAACTCAAGTGGTGGAAATTAAGGCTACCCTATAGTGTCCTAGGAAACATATTCCCTAGAGGAAGGCTGATGTTAGTTATCACAGTCAATTAATACTGGTATAATGTGGACAATTATCCCTAGCACTGAGCTGTATTTGGTCTGGAAAGCCTGAGTCCAGATTTGGAGGAAGTCAAAAATTGAGGTGCAAATGTGAATTTTTATTACATACTATCTGCAGTTTGAAAAGAACTTTTTTTGTGGATGAGATGGAACAAATTTTTCATCTGGGATTTTCAAAGATTTTCAGATAAGTGCTCTGTTTTCTTGCCAGCAGCATCTGAGCACTCAGGTATTCCTGTTTTATTTTGTAAGTGATGCAATGGATAAGTTACACAACTGCTGGAAGGCAATGCAGCTCCTGAGAATTGAGCAGAATAATAAGTTTTTACAGGCAGTGTATAGCTTTTGCCATCTGTCTTAAATTTCACCACTACTTCAGTCCAAAGACCTCCCAGACTTTGGCAAGGCTGAGTGGCTTGACACTTGAACTTCTTTTCCTGCTAGGCACCTGACTGAAATCCTGCCGGCTGACCCAACAACTGGAGCTAACTATGAGTCGGTGACATGGGCACTCCATGCAAGACCTTTTTGCAAGGTGATAGGAAAGGCTGTTTGACTGATAAAAGCTGCATCCCTTTTCATAGGTGAGCACAGTAAATGTGATAAGATAAATAAAAAAAAATGTATGGTAAGTCAGCACCTTGCCACTGCTGGCCCAGCCCTCCTGCAGAGCTGCAGGAGCCCTTCGCCTACTGATTTGTCTTGTTTGTACTCAGGTCACTTCACACCATAACGTGGTAAAAAGCCATCTGTGTGCCTGGGGTTACAGCTGGCAAGTCCAGCTTGAAGCTGGCTGAACACAAGCGTGAGACTGGGCTGAAGTCAGACTTCTGTTTGGTTGCAATTCAGGAAATGCTCGTGCTGATCCTGGGCTGACACAAATTTCACAATCCCCTTTACACCTCTTCCCTTCTGACCCCTGGTTGAGCTGGGCAAGTGGCTCCCAGCCAGGCTTCAGAGTGAGAAAAAAATAGCAGTATGTTTTCAAGAGCTCTTAAAGAGTTCTATTTTTCACATTCCTTGCAAGCTACTGCTGTGCTTATTTGCCTATCAATTCATTTTCTCTTTGCTGGTACGTTTCCTCTATATTTAGCACATTTCAAAATAGGACTAGATTGTACAGACACAGAATCATACAGTAGGGCTTTATTTACCATACCGCAATAACTGTGTTCATAAATCTAACCTCTCTTTGTCAACCTCATATACCTGTCTTTTCTTTCTTCCTTTTGATTCCTGTCCTTACTTCTCTCTGCTGATAGCAGGCAGTAGGAGCTGCTGTCATTCAGTACCTCCAAGTATTATGGTCCACTTACTTAAACGTGGATGCTGATATTAAACTTAAGGCATCCAAGTTTGACTCTTTTGTCTTACTTACATTTTTGTGGCTGTTTATTGTTTATACTTTTCTAATGATAGACATTTCTGGGTTATTAAGATTTATAGCAGGCAGGAAAGAAAAGAGTGGCTGTTTATCTCAAATGCAGTTTCCTTGGTTATCTGAGTTTTGAAGGGGTCTCTAAATGTTAAAATGAACTTAGACTAGCAGGTAATAGTGTATTGAAAGCCTTTCCTGGAAAATATTTAGACCAATATTTTTAAGGACATACGCTTAATTTTAACCTTCATAATACTGCAGTTGTATAATACTTATAATATAATGTACATGATATAATTAATAATTAAATGTTACAATATAACTATATACAATTTATTCAAATATCTAAAAAAAAATCAAAAATCTAACCCAATACAACCCACACAGATCCCCTGAAATATGGTAAAATTAAAAGCTATGAAAAGCAAATTTTTTTCTTGGACTCAAACTTCCTGTAATTACAGTAAATGATGAGACAGAGGGAACTCAGAATGGGCCAAACTGAAATCAATTAAATCTAGGATTTCCTAGACTTAATTTAGTAAAACATTGTTATTGGTCTTGAACAGCAAATCCTGGACTAGTTTGTGAGCCATACTGGTAGGCTGTGGAGCTGTAGATCCACAGATGCTCAAAAAATTTGTAATTTCTGTTGCATTTTCAGTAAAAAACTTGAACATGGAAGGGTATAGGTATTCATGGTAAATGCTGAACATAGACTCATTTCTTGGGGAAGACCACTCCTACATATGGAACATGAAACTGCTATGGTTCTGCTTTCCATTTGCACAGCTTCATCTTGGTTATCCCATTCATAAAATGAAAAGAATAAAACTAGGGTATATCAGCACAACAATGAGAGGAGAATCTAGTGAAGGAGCTGGGAACTGCTATGTACCATGCTCTGAGAAAGCTGAAGTGTGCGCTTTCGCCATACAGTGCATGACCTGTTGCTGGTTTTGGGTAACTACAGGAGTTACATACCACTCTTCCTGAGACTCAAGAGGGATAAGATACCTAAACCCACTAAACTAATGTGAAAATGCCAGTTTTAAAGATTGCACACTGTTTCACACACATTTTACTGTAGAGAAGCATTTCTTCTAAATCCAAGGTTTTCCTGGAACAGGAAAGACTATTAATGAGCTACTGAATTTTGCATGTGGCAGAGCAGAAGAAACATGTCCTTTCAATAACCTTCTGTGTACATAAATGTGCTCATGGACATGTGAATTTAATGACAATTTTATTAACCAGTCAATAAATACACACAAAAGGGGTGGGGAAGAGAGGTCATAGTTTTTTCTTACCAACTTTTAAGATAATCTGTTTCATAGAGCTATATGCAAAAAAGTAGGCATAACTTTCGGTATCTTTCAGGTACATCACATATTACTTACTTTGGTGGTCTTACCACACTTAGGGAGATAGATGGGTATATCAGAAAATTATCTATACATAATTTGTCATATTTGGGCACCAGTGACAACAGTCTCTCGACTTTGGAAGAAACCAGGGTTAGTATGGTGAGGAAAAGAAATAACTTTTCATCCTGAGGCTTAGTTCTTCCCATGCAGCACAGAGGGCAGCTGGAAGCTCATGTGGAGAAACTAAACTGCTGAAACATTGCGTGTTTAACATGGAATGAGAATACAAATGCGAGAATTTACTGTTCACCAATGCCAACCCTTGAAAATAAACTTGAATGAAAACCTGATGGGATTAGCACAAAAAGTCCTCCTGAATAAAGTGGAGAGGTTTCAGAAACAAAATCTATTATCTGTCATCCCATCATTAACAAAGTGGAATAACTGGCAGAATTGTTGCAGAATTTAAAAAAGACATCAAAATATAGGCAAGAAAAATATACAGGGGAAATATTTCTTGGGAAGAGTCCTGCACTGGCAGGGGGAGGGATTGGATAGTTTTGTTGGCCTTTTTTGTCACTCAGTTTTAGGAGTCTGTTATGTTATTTTGCAGAGTGAAGAGTGGTTAAAATGATTAATGGACCTCAGGGTTGGTGTCCGAGCAGCCAGCCAGACGAATGAATCTGTACAGTGTTCTCAGTGTGGAGCAATGCAAGGGATGCCTGAGAGCTGCTGGGGTGGCATGTAGGGGAGCTGCACCCTGCAATGTGAGGAATTGTAATTGTCAGAAACAAAATGACAACTACACTAGAAAGTCTTTTAACCCAGTTATTGTGCCCACCTGTAATCCCTGCCAGCAGCAATGACATCCGCTCCTAGTCCCATTCCTCCACAGCACCACACTGGAGCCTTTGGCTCTCTCTGCACCATGCAGCTGCAGCGCTGGCACCAGTGACTCCTTCCCTCCCTCCTGATCTATGCTGTCCCTTGCCATGGTTCAGGGTATGTGCTGTCCTCCCCACTCTGGCTCTGCAACTCCTGACTTGCTAGAGAGCCATTATGGTCCACCTCCTGGAAGCTTTGTGAAAAGCTGGAAGGCATATTGCATCAGATACCATGTTAAAACAAAATGGGACCATAGGCTAAAGGGGAAAAACATCCTCAATAAGGAAAATAGGATGGATTATATGGAGAAGATGTCAATTTACGAAGGTGTTCATAATACTTGTTTCAGAAAGTTCTCTGCAGGTATTGGGGCTCTGCTGAGACTACCCTTAGAGAAACCAGCTGGGATAGAAGAACTCTTCCTTCACAGCCATCCCCTCCTACCTACCATGCCAGACCAGATGCCAATTCACCTGCAGACTTGGAGCAGAAAATTAAGAGCAGCAGACGCTGCAGCCTGCAGAAAGCCTGGTGGTAGCTGAGCATTTGAACTCCTAGAGAAGAGTTCTTGTGGAGAAGGCCACTAGCTGACTGCAGGATTGCAGCACACCGTGCTTTTGGAAGATTTCAGAGTTTTACTGTGAAATATTCTCATGGAGGAAAACCCCAGATGTATCAGGATCTTCTTAGTACATTGTGCAACCACTTGTGAGTTTGTCCTGCCAGTCCACTGCCTTGCTGGGGTCTTGTGCTGCAGTGCTGTTGGCAGTGTCCTTGTCCTGGAGTGTTTTGGAAAAGCGATGGGACTTTTTCTCTGCATGGTTACGTTTGAGTCCCTCTGCTCCATAACAAGAAGAAAGAAGAAATTATATTGTGCGGGCATCTCGGGGGGAGGAGGGGGGGAGAACATTTTTTTAGTCCGACAGTGTAAAAGGAATATAGTCTGGCTTTTTCATTCAAGCTTCCTTCCGTCATGGCATAATTATGCCCCATATGCCCTTAGATATTGAATAAAATATATAGTGTTTACTCTCGCTTTAAACCCATGTTTTATCTAAATAAATACTATAGAATGCAAAAACACCAAAATTGCTCCACTGTGTCAGACTGGAGGCTCAGCTGCCTCAGTGCTACCTAGCAATACCCTATTATGGCTGCCTATGGAAAGTTTTATTCTTCACACTGTGGATTTCTACAACAGCATAATGTTGTTTTCCATTTTATCCTCTGCCTTATGATGCCAGCATTTAATGCTCTGTTTATCATTCTGACCACTGCTGAACATCGAGCTGAAGTTTTCAGAAAACTATCCAGTGTGAGGCACTGCTGATGATGTAGAGTTGTTCCTCAGTGTGTTCATTGCTTGGCATTTGTAAAGTCTTAATTTTGTCTGCACTCCCCATTGCTGGTTTTGGTTGATTGTAGGTTCTTTGAGGCATGCACCAAGCAGGGTGCTGGACTTGCCTGTGATGCTCCATGATGACAACTAAATTCTTCAGGTTTTTTCCTCTGTTTGCTGATGAAAGTAATTAACTTCATACAAAACATGATAAAAGAATATATTAATGTCACTTCAAACCTGTCCTATTCTGCTTTTTGTAAAGCTGTGATGTTTGTCTCCTATGTGAATGAATACAGTGTTTTATTTTGCATGGCAAAGGATATGGTGATCGCCAGTGTTATGTAAAAATAATATAAGTAGGGTCAGCAGTACATAGTCTGTTTGATGCTCCTGTTTTCCTTTTCTTTTTTATTTTACCTCCTTAGACCTTGTAGTTACTCAGTGATTTTTTTATTTAATTATTTATTGTAGCTGGATGATTGATGTTGTTTCACTTTGGTTCTTTGCAAATTCTTGATTCTTTAGTTGTCAAAATGACAAGGACTCTGTGATTAATTAAAACCTTTATTTTACTCTGTTATTGTTCATCTTCAGTCAAACCTAAATTTTTACATATTCCAAAATGTAATAAATATTCCCCTAATGTAGGTTGCTAAAATTTAGATCAAGGAATAGCTTAATTTATATTTCATTATTGTTATTTTTTTGTATTAAATTTTTTATGCATGCACACATGTGTAATGTGTAAATTTTTTATACATGAACACATACAATATTTCTTGTGAAAGATGTTAAATTAAAAACTCTATACAAGAAACCTGCCAGTATAGCCTGGTGCTGGATGATCACTGCTGTAAATTTCTTCACAGAACTCTCTTTTTTCCTAAGGAAGAAGAGAATAATTAAGAGTGGCTCCTTGTCAGGACTGGCAAAACTCCCTCTCTCTAGCTGTCATTAATTGCAGTGCTCTTTTTGGTGTTGTGTACATACAGCATGGATTCCTCTCAGCTATCTTTAAGTGTTTGGTGTTGATATGTACATCTGAATTAGTTATCTTAAGGTCTCTGTCCTGGGTTCAGCAGTAGCAGTCATTTTTCTCCTTCTTGGTAGCTGGTGCAGTCCTGTGTTTTGACTTTTGGCCTGGAAACAGAGCTGATAACAAGGATGTTTTGGTTTGGCCAAGGACTTTGTGAGCCTCATGCTCTGCCAGGGAGGAGGAGAAGCTGGGAGGAAGCAGAGACAGGACACCTGACCCAAGCTAGCCAAAGAGGTATTCCATACCGCAGCATGTCATGCCCAGGATGTAACTGGGAGTTAGCCGGAAGGACTGGTAGACTGTGGGGTTGGAGGAGGTACAGGTCGGGGCTTGGTTGGGCTGGGTGGGGCGAGTTATCGGTCGGCTGGTGGTGAGGTGATGTATTCTCTTCCCTTGTTATTTCCTTTATCATTGTTATTCTTGGTGGTAGCAGTAGTGATTTGTGTCATACCTTAGTTACTAAACTGTTCTTATCTCAACCTGTGGGAGTTGCATTCTTTTCGATTCTCCTCTCCGTCCCTCCGAGAGTAGGGGGAGGGAAAGAAGGGGGGGAGTGAGTGAACGAGTTACCTGACTGTGTTTAAACCACGACAGTCTCCTTATAGTTGGTGGAAAGAAATAAGCACTCTCAAAGGTGTAATTAATCTCATATGAAATCAGACATCTAAAATAGGGCTGCTGAACTGCATCCTATTCCCTGATAAGAAAAGGGTGAGCCTGCACATTTGGTCAGATAATTCCTATTCAGACACACTGGGACCTGGACTAAGATCATAGAATCATAGAATTCTTAGATTGGTAAAGACCTTTAAGATTGCTTAGTCCAACCATTAATCTAACACTGCCAAGTCCATTACTAAACCATGTCCCTAAGGGCCTCTGTTTAGTACGGTTTTTGAAAACATCCAGGGACGGTGATTCCACTACTTCTCTAAGCAGTTTTTCAGTGAAGAAATTTTTCCTAATATCCAGTTTAAACCTGCCCTGATGCAGCTTTAAGCTGTTGCCTCTTGTCCTATCCCTTGCTACTTGAGGGAAAAGACCAGCCGCCACCTCCTTGCTCCATCCTCTTTTCAGGTAGCTGTAGAGAGCAATAAGGTCCCCGCGAGCCTCCTCTACTATGATGACTGATTTATTTTGTGTATATGGACATAAAGAAAGCAACATCTCCCAGTTCCTCTGTTGGGCCTGGGCAGAGTGCCATTTCATTCCTAGTTTCTTGTGACATCTTCTTTCTCAGAGAGAAATGCCTCATTCTAAAAAATGGGATTTAACATCCCCTTTCATATGCCTTTGTGTACAAAAACTCAGTTGCAGTGACAACAGCTGTGAATGGCAGGATGCATTCATTTGAATTAATTCATTCCACTGAACCTACAGAAATACGTTAACCCAAGATGGCCCAGCCTTTGCAGTGTTGGGGTGGACCTCTGTGTAGTGGTTTTTGGCGGGTGTGGCAGGGAAGCTATTGCAGTGGTGAAGCGACCACAGGCTGTGGGTGTTCTCCATAGGGGTAGGTGATGGGGAGGCACGGGGCTACATGACCAGTATGCCAATCAGCCTTTACTCTGGAACAGACATTCCTAATTCCTCTCGGGAAGAGCTGATGGGTTGGTTGGAAGTAGTTTAAAGTGTGTTTGGCTTTCTGGAATTGCTTTCACAGACCAATTTATTTTTCCTGGGGTCTCATGTGAGAACAAACTCATTAAATTTTTGATATGATTCCTTGAATGGCTGACTCATGAATTCTAATGTTTCAAATTGTCATGTATATAGCACATCAGATTTTGCTGGCAAACTGGTTTTGGCTTTCCTTTCAGTATTTGTTTAGGATTTTTTTCTAGTTAATTCTGGTGCTTCTCATTTCTTGCTTTCTCTTTTTAATGTTCCCAAAGATGTAATAGACTAGAGCTGAAGTTACAGTTACTTGGTCTGCTAGAAAAATAAATAAATTGGCTCAAGTAAATTATGAAAGTAGAATTCATATAATAATAATACTTTTGCTGATTGATATAGTCTTCCATTGCAGAAAACTCAATAAAATATTAATTAGGAAAAAAACCCAAACAGATAAGCAAAATGCAATTAAACCCATATTTTAAAACATCCTGAAGTTGCAGATTTTTTGTCAGTTCCTTTGATGGCATTGAATAGATACTTACTCTGCTCTGGAACTTTAGAACTATCATTCCTGAGCTGCTGATTCTGCTCAGTAGAAGGGATCGAGGTCAGATATGGAAACACAAGGTACACAAGAGTATATCTGCTGCCAAAGTGAATGCCTGTGCATATTCCACAAAAGATACCCGCCTATGTGATTTTCAGATTTTTGTCAGACACTAGCATGTCTTTCTGATGTATTACTATACCTGGAATGATCTTTTCCTGTAATTTCAGCTTTAGAGTGTAAAGAAACCTCCTCATCATTCTACATCATAAACTTCTGTAACAGAAAGGAGAAAAAAAATTTCTCCGTTATAAAATCTGATTGACCCTATTGAAACAAAAAAATGAGACAGCAACAAAGCAAGTTCCTCCCACATCCTTCTTTTGCTAGATTTACACATTTCCTGTGAAGCAATTGCTTCATAAAAATCTCGCCAAATGTTTAGGGCTGGTATGAAGGGTCACTCAGAGTGACACTCAGAGTGGCAATGTCCCCTTAGGCTATACTAGGAACCAGGGTAGGGTTCGTCCTCTTTCCATGATGCCATGGAACAGATTATTTTGTTCAGATAAACCCAGTTTAACACTCAGTTAAACACGTTCCTTTCTAGTACATAGAACAAAATTTCTACTTTCAAACTTCTTACTGGAACCACCCTTGGGATGAGATATCTCCTGGAAGATGTCCAGGCATTGTCAAGGGCAAAATGAGCTGGCAAAGGCCATACCAGGGACAGCATTGACATTTGAGATACCTGGATGGACACTAGACTGTGCTTGAACCTGTGCCCTAACACTATTGTTTTTTTTTTATCCTTCTCCTTTATTTTACTCCTTTAAGGCAAATATTGCCTCATATGGATTAAATGGGAAAATGCTAGGAAACTAAAATAGGGAGCACTGGGACACCTAAGACAAATAATGAAATCCAGAAAAGGGAGATCAGTGTCAAGAATGAGTATGCTTCACGGTATACAGTCATAAAAATACAGCTGTAAGTCAGGAAGAAGACACCTGAATATCAGATCTACCTTTTCTTAACTAAGTTCTCTCATGCTGGGTTGCCATCAAACTTGCTCTTCCTCTACCACCACTCGTTTTGCCTGCACAAAGCTACAGAGAAATTTGCCTGTGGTAGCAGGGTGAGAGTGTGCACCTGTTTGGAACACCCTGTCATCTCTGGTTAGAGCCTTCTGCGTATGGTGGGAGCAGAGACAGGAATGATCTCAACTCTCCCATTTCTTGGGCAAATATGTTAACTGGCAGGTAATTCTAAACTCCTGCTACAATAGCTGCAAAATACCCGCCCAGCCACAGCACTAACAAAAAAAAATTTTCTAAATGCTTTATGTAACTGATCAAGTTATGAATTTATGAAGTTTTCTCATTGTTTTCCTGAATGTAGGAACCTGAGCAATGTAATTAATATAGTTTAAGTTCTTCAAACATCATCATTTAATTGCTGATGAATCCATGCACACTAAACCCTAAAAATTACGTGTTCAGTTAGATTTTTACTTTATTTTTCAGATCCGTCTCAGACTATTCTTCATAGAACCCACAGTTTATTTGGCTGCATTTCACAAGAATTTTTTTGTAGTTGTAGAATTGCAAGCTGACTTTTTAGGTTGGCTTACCAAGTGGTGTTATCAAGTTCTCAATCCATAGTGATGTAAAGGATTTAAACTCACTCAATTTGCTGTCTTTTCATAACAGTATTGAAGTTTTAAGCTGGATGTAGCTGAAGAACACTTTTCTGTCTTCCCACCTGCTGCCATTATGGCAACAAATGAGATTGCCTTGTCTTTGAAAACATTTGCACTTTACCCTCATTAAAGATAATGGGAATTTTGGCAACATGCCAGTGGAAGGTATCTGTCAGACTTGAATGCAAACAGCATGCAAGTCTTCCATGTAGGTGGGATCAGGATATAGTCATTGTATTTTCAAATATATGTTATGAAATATTTAGATGGAAATAGTTAAGTGCTACAAGATTAAGTGTGACTTTTGGAGGTATTGTTTATCATTTGTCTCTTCTACGAAGAATAAGGCTGAGGTCTTCTGAAAAATGATTGCATGCTAAAAATAATCATCCTTGTGCATAAACAAAAATTACATGGAAAATCACAAATCTAATGGTTCCAGTTTGGAGCATTTTGATTTTTTTAAATGCATTTTAGCTTTAAATTGATCACATTTTATGGGTTGTGGGTTTGTGTTTTTTTTGTTTTTTTTTTTTTATGTTTTCAAAGATAGAAAAATATTGTTACATGGAAACTGAACAGCCTTTTTGAGCTATAAGCCTTCAGCACGGCCTAATTTTTCTACAAGAGCTAACAAGTTAGCTAGGTGCATTTGTTATTTCACATTTGGAGCAGGAGGAAGAGTGCAGAGAAAATATGATTCCAGTTCTGGATATATCTTTGGTGAGTTGAAGATTTTTTTTGGAGTCTGGTTTGGGTCTATCTTGGTGCCTTGGAAATTGAAAGAGCTGAGGCAGAGTTTGTATGAGCTGACTTTAGAAGCTTTGTGAGGAGCCCAGGACAGGGCTCAGGGACTATATCACAGATCTACTGTACTGCGTGTTATATACATAGTCAATTGTCTGCAAACAGCTACCCCATTGAACATAAATGATGAAGAGGAAGGAAAAAAAAAAAAAGACCTGCTTTGAGTATACTTACATATTTCTGATTTTCCAGCTTTCATGAAATCCTTCTCAGGTCTGTGAAAGTCCTGACTGAAGCAATCTCAGCACTCTCTCAGTGTGAGGCAGTGTGAAGGTGGATCAAGTTCTGCAAGACTGGAAAAGAGCAAACATGAGACTTAATTTTTAAAAAAAAAAAAAGGCAAAAGAGTATGTTGTGGAACGATGGTTCTTTTTGTGGGAACATACTAGATAAAAAAATCACGCAGTCTTTTTATAGGGGACACCAGATGAGTAAGTAGTAAATGAGTAGGCAGCAAATGCAGTGAGTTAACTCATTTGTCAGGATTCAATTGTACCATATCAATCCAAAATCTTTTTATGCGAAGTAACATGCCTTAAGGGTATAGACATCATATAGCTAGGCTTTGTTCAGACTTCCTACATTGTCTCACATTACACGAGCAAGTTGGTATTATTGTAAAACAGGGACAAAAGTGTCTGGGGATGTTACATACAGAGCAGTTGCTGGCTCTTCACTGTCGAACTGCTAAAATGAATTAGGAGGGCTCCATGAGGATCTATCCTAGGTTTAGTATGTTCAATGTTTTCACTATAATCCAAAACTAGGTTGTTAGAATATGCTTATTAAGTCTGCAAATGAATCTGAAAGAGGCGGCAAACAGATTGAAAGATAAGAATTAATTCAAAATGATCACAACAATTTAGAGAAATTGTCTTGAAAACAGCATAGAATTTAATTAGAACAAATGCATGGTTCTGCACTTAGGCAAGGATAAACAGCTGAGAAAATACAATGAGAAAAGTTGAGATAAGGTAGGTAATAGTCTTGCAAAGAAGTATTTGGAGGTTACAGTGGGTCATGAACTGAAAGTGGGTTGAGAGTATTATGCTGTTTGTATTACATTTGTGTGGCAAGGTTTCAGTAGCAGGGAGACCACAGGGGTGGCTTTTGTGAGAGGCTGCTAGCAGCTTTTCCCATGTCCAATGGAGTCAATCTCAACTGACTCCAAGACAGATCTACTGCTGGTCAAGGACAAACCCATCAGTGATGTTGGTAACATGTCTGTGACAACGTATTTAAGAGGGGGGGTGGGAAGGGCTGTGAGGAATCCTCCTCTGAGGAGGAAAGAGCAGCAAAAACGTGTGATGAACTGACCACAACCCACATTCCTCATTCTCCTTTAGTACTGCTATGGAGGAGGTAGAAAAAGTGAGAAGTGATGTTAAGATCAGGAAGAAAGGGGATGAAAGAGGAAGACTTTTAAGATTTTATGCTATTTTTCATTGCCCTACTCTGATTTGATTGGTAATAAATGAAACTAATTTCCCTAAGTCCATTTTGCCTGTCATGGCAACTGCTGAGTGACCCTGTCCTTACCTCAACCCACAAGCCTTATGTTACATTTTCTGTCCCCTGTCCAGCTGAGGAGGGGAGTAACAGAGCAGTTTTGGCAGACACCTGATGTCCAGCCAGGGTCAACCCATTGCACTGTTTCACAGAGGTCAAACACTGCACTGGGATTTATAAACAGCAGCATAGCCCATAACATTTGTAATTTAATTCTTCATCACAACATTGTTATGGGTTTGAGATATGAACCAGCTGGAGGGAGTACAGAGGAAGGTTAATGAGGAAAGTCTGGGGA
This sequence comes from Pezoporus occidentalis, assembly GCF_034315485.1. Classification (NCBI taxonomy): domain Eukaryota; kingdom Metazoa; phylum Chordata; class Aves; order Psittaciformes; family Psittacidae; genus Pezoporus; species Pezoporus occidentalis. Next base: position 680,315 of record NW_026915910.1, on the reverse strand, counting down.
TCTACAAAGGATGGCATTTTTGGTCACCGTAGAAGACATAAGATAGAGAGGAGAGGTTATAACAGCACCCGATTATGTAGAACAGCTGCGAAGAGAATGTTTTTCTATGGCCATGAATGTTAAGGGAAGAAATAATAGCTCAAGGTGCAGAAAGAGATATTTACTTTAAGTGTTAGGAATGGTTTTGTAATAGTAGGAATTGGTAGGCATTAGGGTTGCCTAAGAATGTTACACAATGCTTACTGTTAGAGATATTAAAGAACAGGTTAAGGAAACAGTGATAAGATAGTTTGGGAATATGGCAACTATATTATTTCATTGCTACAGCAAAAAGAATGAATTAGATGATCCCTTCAAGTCCCTTCTAACCCTTTTATGTTTGTACAGTTTTGTGGTCTTTCTAGGCCCAGTACAGGGAAAGAAGGTATAATGGGGAGCTGGACATAAGCCAGCGTGTGCCCAATCAGCCAAGAAGGCCAACGGCATTCTGCCCTCTATCAGCAACAGTGTGGCCAGCAGAGCCAGGGCAGTGATCATCCCCCTGTACTCAGCACTGGTGAGGCAGCACGTTGAATCCTGTGTTCAGTTCTGGACCCCTCACTACAAAAAAGACATTGAGGTGCTAGAGGGGAGCCAGAGAAGAGCAACAAAGCTGATAAAGGGTCTGGAGCACAAGTGTGATGAGGAATGGCTGAGGGAACTGGGGTTGTTTGGTCTGGAGAAGAGAAGGCTTGGGGGGACCTTATTGCTGTCTATAGTTACCTGAATGGAGGTTGTAAGTGAGATGGGGATCGGTCTCTTATCCCAAGTAAGAAGTGATAGAACAAGAGGAAATGGCCTCAAGTTGCACCAAGGAAGGTTTACATTGGATATTAAGAAAAATGTCTTCACTGAAATCATTGTCAAGCACTGGAAGAGGCTGCCCAGTGAAGCAGTTGAGTCACCATCCCCGGAGGTATTTAGAAAACATGTAGATGTGGCACGAAATTACACGGTTTAATGGACTTGGCAATGCTAGATTAACGCATAGGCTCAATGATCTTAAAGGTCTTTTCCAACCTAAATGTTTCTATTATTCTGTATTTGTTGTTGGTCAACAGTTAATGAAGCAAAACATTTATTCAGACACCTATACAAATGTTCTGGCTCTCCCAAAGATTGAATGACTGTTTGTTCTACTGAAATTACTGTGAATTTCAAACACTCGGGACTTCCGTAGATTAGTTTCTTCTCCTGAAACATTTAATGGTCTTTAAAAGGAAAATTTATTTTTATTAAAGCCGTTGCTTATGTTCAAATCAGAGCTGATATTTTAAAAAGTCAATGTACAATGAAATGCCAGAAAAATATTTATTCAGCTTCTTTTCATTTTTGATCATGTTGCCCTTCCTTTTTTTGTAAAAACAGGAAGATATTAACCTCACCTGTGACTGCAGTCAATGTAAGAACTCCTGTTCCCAAGTGATCTTCAAAGCAAAAGTATTAGGAATAAACATGAGGGCTGTGCTATATCATAAAAAGTCATGAATCTTCCTTTAGGACCGATTTTAAGACAAACAAGCAAACTGCAAACAAAGACCATGACAGTCTTTCCTCCTGAGGTTTATACAGTGTATTGGTGGATCTTTCTTTTGATGCTGCAATAGTAAATAACAGATTTTGCTGTATGCTTAGAATAGTTCAAAGCTTCCTGATGCTTTCAATTTTATTAAAACATTCTGCAGTCAGGTTTGTTCAATATGCTTTTTTGAATTTCATTGGCAGTAGCACTCACCATCAGTGCTTTGAAATGTTTCATTTTAACATTTGGTTACTTCACCATAGCAGTACCATTAAGACATCCAAATAAACTGTTAGAGAAAACACTATCCCTGCCAGGTGTTGCTATTGTTCTAAAATAAATACTGTAGGTCCAGTGAAGGAGCACTGGTAGCCAAAAGGATCCTCCAAAGGTGAGTGGTTCCAGCTGGATAATAAACTCTGTTCCAAATCAGTCCCTATTTAGAACTGTGAAGAAGGTGGTGAAAAGGGCTTATTTATCTTTGATGGTGTGTATGAGGGCCAGATATAGCTGAGTTCTTTGTAGATAGTAATATACAAATTGCTGCCCAGCTGCATTCTTTAAAAATAAGTGCAATCTGCAGCTACGATCTGGCATTATTTCCCCTAGTAGATTGTGGATTACAGTGAACGTAGATGTCTTTACTGTGTGGAGCCACAAGGAGCTCCCAGCGTTGCCTGGGGAATGAGTGAAAAGATAAGAGGCTCCATGATAGGACTGAGGCTAAAGAAGGTCTCAGGTTTCTCAGAAATCTTCTGCCCTTTCCTTCGCTGTTGATGTCATAGCTTTCTCTGTAATGGAAGAGATCATCTAACATAATTCTTAAGTCTTTCCATAGCTAGCCTTGGCTCCCATATGTTTGTTTGCAAGAATGAATTCTCAGAACTGTTTTACCTACTACACTTTTTTTGTTATTAGTACTAAGTCACAGACCCCTTTACAAGATCTTATGCTTTACATGGAATAGCTTTCCTTTTCTAGCTGTGGCCAAAAGCTTAAAAGTATGTGTAGTGTGTTTATTAGTGCAGGTATAGAACACAAAGATTTGATGTGGGTTTGAACTAGCAGTTTGTAATTTTGGGAAATTATTTTAAGGAGGAGCTAGAGTTCCCAGAGTTATAATCTATTATTTTGATTTGGACCCATTCCTTGAATTTTCTTCCTACTTATATACTATCACAAGAAGACAGAATATCTAAAATAAATGGCAAGTTCAGGCAACAAAATATCACAGGAAAATTAGCCTGCTCTTCCCTTCTTCCAAACTCCTTTTTTATTAGATGTTGTATGTCTCTGAAGGTCTTCAAAGGCTTCTATAATCAGAAGAGCTATTAAGATTCCACTTAAACTGTGGTGATGCCCAGGCTGTCCTTCTGCCATGTCTATCATACATAAGTATCTCAGTCCAGGTGTATTACTACTGGTATACTATCATGATTCTTCAACCTGCTTATTGTTCTCCATATCTCAGGAATAAGTCTGTATTTGTTGAAATGTAAAGGTGATTATTTCAAAATGGGTAATAGAAGGGAAGGGCCAAGCAACCCAACATTTGAGTGTGGAAATCCTGGAATTTTAAAAGGATTGGGCAATTTATCAGATAACAAGGTTATCTAGAATACAAGCTTATACTACCAATATTTCTTGAAGTAAAATAAGAACTCATACTGAAGGATTTAAGGATAACTCTAACTCCAAAAAATTAGGATGAGATCTTTATGGAAAGGGATTATTTTATCTTTTCTTAAAGCTTTCTCTGAAGCACCTTGTGATGGTCATAAATAAAGACAAGACATTGTAATAGATCAAAGTGGGATGAAGTGACTGTTACCGAATGATGCAGTCCTTCCTACCACTATGGCTGATCGTGGACAGAGGAAGTTGAGGGGAGCTGTTTGGTACTTCTACTGTCCCATCCAGTGTACAATTTTGCTGCAAGCTATTTCCACACTGAGCAACAAAATGTTTTGTATTTCTTTCTCTCTCTCTCTGACCACTGCATCTAGACGCTTTCTTCTTCTATCTGAAAGCACCCTAAACTTTCGGTATTTAATATGAAGATGACAAGTAGGCACTGCTCAACAAGTGCAGAAGAAAACTGATTCAGAGTAAAATAGAATTTTTCAGACAATGTCTTTTATGTTTAGCAGGGTGGAGATACGTGAGCACTGATGATTGCCACTGGCAGTCATGTAAGATCACGGAAGACATAGAGCTGTTGCCCTCACTGCTGCTGAGAAGAAAGTACTGGGAAAAGAGCTAGGTCTTTTGGGACATCCATGGGCAAAGAAACAAGAAGTTTTTCATCCCCAAACTCTTAGCTATCTTGTGAATTTTTTGAAAATTCACAGCTTTAAGGAGACTAAAGGAGAGGCACCTACAGACTCACATGGGTGAAACCACTAACCTCTGTGGGTGAAGACTAGCAAGGCAAGCCCCGGTTTTGTGTAAGCCCTTGCCCCACACTTCACTTCTTTGTATATATCAGTGCCAGGTTATCAGCAAAAGCATTGTTCTATCCTCTTCACGAACTGTTTATCATCAAAGGTGTGAGCTGTGCCTGCATTTTCCAGCCCTTCCCCCCAAAGCTACTTGTCATTAAATGTGACAGGCCTCTGAAGAAGTATTGTTACTTGTAAATAAAATATGGTTGCTAAGAAACACTATGATTAACATGCTGACAATACAACCTTCTTTGATTGTTTGGGCACCAATTGTCTGCGTCTGTAATCAGTGAGGAAATAATTTTTTGGAGGAGATTTGTCAGGCTGCAGAAAACTAGAGGGTTTTTTTGAATTAAATTAGAATCTAGTGTTTCCATGCAAAGAAAAGGTCTCCAAGCCATATCTCTTCTTTTTGTTTGTTTGTTTGTTTGTTTTTCCATTGGCACATCATAATTTTTATGTTTCTGTTTATGTTAATTTTTCAGCAAGGAAAATAAGGTTAACATTAATAATGTATCTGCCAAAATATTCAAATAAATGAAGCCGGAAGTTCAGGATTATTAATTTTTTATGTTTAAATTCTATATATTAACTTTCTTTTTGCTGTTTCTAGTCTCATTTTTAATTTCTCCTACTCTCAAATTCTTTCCGTTATTAGGGACCTTTGAAATGAACCTTTCTCGTCTACATATAGAAACCACCTGTGCCATCGTTCCAGTACAGAGCAAGGGATTTGAGTCTCCTTTTCTATTAGGGGGAGACAGAAAAACAGTGACATTTCTTCATTTTTCAGTAGACTGTCTCTGGTGCTAATGGCTCAGGTTTGGTGAAAGGAAATGATCAGACAGGAACCATACTTCTCAGGTAGAAAATCACCCTTCTCACCTCCTATAACTGAATGTGTAACTGCACTTGCATATGTTGTAACAGATGGTGTTTCACTGAAGAATGGCTGAAAATGGCACCTTCCTACCCAATGTCTCTGCCTGCTGTGTGTATTTAGAGTCATGTCTGCTTACTAGAGTGTTTAAAAAGAAGTTGCATTGCCTATTAGTTTTGCAGAGCCAACTGAGAGATGACATGCAGAATATCTTTTCTGCTACTGCAAATGGTATTCCAACCACAAGGCACCTGTGCTAGCACATGGAAAACAATGGTTCTGTGCAGGCATCTGTGTAGGCACAGTGTGCAAACAGTGGAGATGCCTGCTGGAGTCCAGTTCAGCCAGGTTGTCTTCTGTGGTGGTGATGGATACAAAAATAAAATCTCTTCTGAGACCTGACAGTCAATATTCATTTCCACAATTTCAGAAGAATGAACTAACTATATTTTTATATCTCCTTGGAGATGGACTAAACTATGGGTATTACAATGCAACATCTATGTTTTCACTGTTCTTGGGTATGAAAGGCAGATTATTATGCTACAAGTGAGAGAAGGACACTTTGGCATAGTTATACTTGTAAAAAACAAAGGAAACTTAAACACGTACACATTTACCTAATGACTGAAGAGCAGTATGACTTTCAGGAGTAACTGAGTGCCTTAGAACATACACTGAAGAGTAAAGAAAATGATTGACCTGCAGTCTATCAAGATGTACAAAGAAAGGTAACGCTTTTGCTGTTAAACACACAGATGCAAATCCAAACTTCCCCTTCCACCCAGTGCAAACAGATTACACCTCAACAGTGTAGCATTACTTAAATAAATGTTTCTGGATCCCATTGGACAGCTAGCTGAAACCCTTAGGTATGGCTTTTGAGTACAGTCATTGTCTATGTGCACATATGGAACACAAGAGGTTCCACTTGAACTTGAGAAGAAACTTCTTCTCAGTGAGGGTGACAGAACACTGGAACAGGCTGCCCAGGGAGGTTGTGGAGGCTCCTTCCCTGGAGACATTCAAAACCCGCCTGGACACATTCCTGTGTAACATTATCTAGGTGTTCCTGCTCATTAACGTAGGTAATTCTGGTTATCTTATGGCACATAAATATTGAGGTTAGAGAAGATAGTATTTATGGTGTGACCAATTTCAAGGCCAGACTGGTGGCCTATGGCTATCTTACCTAAAGCCTTCCTTACACTGGAGGTGTAATTTCTCTGAAAAGCTGAATCATACCATCTATTTCAAACAGCTATCTAAACCCACCTTAACAAAACAGACTAATGATAAATTGCCACCTCACCTCATGAAATTTCATTTTCTGTGTTGTGTCTTATTTCAAGGTCAAATTTTCTAACTCCAGCTTCTAGTCATTATGTCTAATTATGTCTTTGCCAGCAGGTTTGAAAGCAATCCTACTGGATTCGGTTTCTGTGTGGAATACCTATATGCATGAGTCAGTCAGCTTTCAACCTTCTCTGATAAATTAGTTGAGCTCTAATCCCCACAGCTTTAGATTTGTTTTCCAGTCTTTAGCCTGTGCTGGTTTTGTTTGTTTGTTTCTTTGTCTTTAATTTCTTCTGATTTCCATGTTCTTCTGGAAGAACTGACTCCAGACTAGGTGTCTTATTGTAGCAGTAGTTTTATTAAAGCAAAGTAGAACAGCAGTAGCATTTCCTTACTTCTGTTTTATAATCACTTCTTATGTAGTCAAGGATCATATTAGCCATTTAGCCAAAGCACTACTTTGAGAGCTTATTTTGAGGTGATTATCTACACTGACTCTCAAGTCCTTTTCTGAGCTACTACTTTCCAAGAGTCTCACTTTCTGTACCTATAATTTGCATTCCTGGTCCCCAGACATTATGTTCTGCATTTAGTCATCCTTAAACTTATTTTGTTGGAATTTAACTGTTTTCGCAGACTTTTCAGATATTTCTGCAGCAGAGCCTCATCTTTGCTATTTACTATCCTGCTATGCTTTGTACATATGCTCTTTCATATACGGAGCATTGACTATTTGGGGGAACCTTGTAGAAGCAGCTGTGCTCACTGGTTTCCTAATTACTGGTTTCCGAATGCTTTGGTATTTGTTATTGTATCTAATGTACACTCTGTTAATTCTGCTCAATTCAAGTTTGTTTTTAAACCAAAGTGTTTTGTGGCATTAAGTCAAATGATTTGTTAAAAATGAAGACTGCCGTGCCAGCATGGACACCTTTATCAATATGACCTGTGACACTGTCAAAAAAAAAAAAAAAAAGGTTTGTTTGACAAGATTTATTTTCTACAAAACTGTGTTTACTGGCATTAATTGTATGCTTAGCCACTCTTTGTTGATAGAATCCTGATCTAACTGTTCCATTTTTTTTTCTGGAATACAAATTGGTGCAATTTTTCTGATGGTTCCTAGGTTATATTTTTCACCCTTAATAAACATAGGAATTACTTTGGCAGCTTTCCAAGTCATTTCAATACCCCAGATTTCTAAGATCTGTTTAAAATTAAAAAGTGATTAAAACCATTTTTAACCCCTTCAAAATAATGTTTGGCTCTAAGATGTGAGTTAATCTGAAAGTTTCTATTTTTAGCAGATATTATCTCATGCAATCCTTTTGATAGAGATGGAGTTTAGATGGAAAAGGTGTATAAAAAAACCTTCTTTGTTTCAGATATCAAATGCATTAATAGAAAATATTTCTCTTTTCTATATCACTGTTTAGAATTATTCCATCTACATCTCCTGAAGCAAGACTTACAGCTGACCTAAGATGACCCTTCTTCCTAATACATATGAACATTAATTCCAATTTCCTGAAACCCTACCTATACCTAATAATAAATTGATTCAACTAATTTAACTAATTTAAATCAGAAGTGACCTATATTTTAAATTGTACACCATTCGTTTTCCATTTACCCAAGTTACATATGATTTATCATTAATTCAAATCTAATTATAAAACATAGGCCTTCTTGTAGTAAGAAAGAAACTTTTTTGACCTGAGAAATAATTTTACAGAACCATGAGTGGGGTTCATCTCTACTTCTTTTAGATTTCTCGGAATTAGACAACTAAATTTCAGCTAACCACTCTGACATATTTTGCAGAGAGAAATAAGCAACTTCTAGGGTATGATTCAATTGATTTATCTTAGACATCTATTTTAGGATGGTATGAACTGTCCACTGGAACTGTTTATTTTTCCCCTGAGGTACCCCGGGGAGGTACTGCTACGGAGTTTTAGACATCTGTGTTATGGTGTTAAATTTCCACCTTTATGTTTTTAGTAACAAACTGAGCCACTTGTCCAGCAAATAGCACTTAAAGTCACCCATCACAAAGCAGGCTTTCTTTCTACATCCTTATGAGAGGAGTTTAGGGAGGCTGGGTGCAAATGCATGCCCATCAGTAATTTTTCTTTGTTAATCCATAATCATAGAATCATAGAATGGTTTAAGTTAGAGGGGACATTAGAGATCATCCAGTTCCAAACCCCCTGCTATGGGCAGGAACACCTTCCACTAGAACAATGATTGACAATGACCTCCATCTCTTCTTTAGCTGTCACTGAGCCTTCCAAAACTGGCACAGAAACAGATTTTTTACTATGAAATATTGGTCCTTTATAAGCACAGCTCTATGAGACCAGCTGGAATACATCAGCATTTTTATCATGTTTGCCCTCTTGCAACCTCTTTGTATGGTCCTCCTGGTTTAAGCAGACCAGCAAATGATGCTGAGATGAACCCGTAGAGCTGTAGATCCTTCCAACCTGTTATTTTCAGATCTGTGAGTTTCCAGTCATGGCACTATCTTATATGCAATGGTATAAAAATTGCAGTCTTGCTTTTTTTGTTCCCCTATCATTCCTCCCTGCCTCTCTGTCAGATTTGTACAAGCAATGACCAGCTAGAAAGCATTTATAGATCCTAGTGCTATGCCAGCTGGCCAGACTTTTTCCTTTGGCAATGCTGCTCTAAGGTACCTACTGCTTGCTATCTTTCTGCACATGGGTCTCAGTAGATGCATCCATGAAAATTTTGCAGGAGGACAAGCATGGGCTCTGCTTGTGCTTGGAGGTAGCTGAATGCAGTGATGCAGCGGTGCAGCGTGGTTGAGGTGGGATGTGTTCAAGCTGGAAAGGCCTGCAGGGAAGCAGGGTAAATTATCTCAGGCTCGGCTGGGTGACAAACATGCATACTGGCTCCCAGATTGAAGCTGGCTCTGGAGGTGGGTAGAATGAGATGGCTTCTGCGAGGAAAATGCTGTGTAGACATACCCCACGTCTGGCTAATGAAGGAAACAATGAATTTTTGATATTTTATTCTCTCATAGATCCTGGTAATTTGCTGTTTTTTTTTCTGTTCAAAAGGAGCACAAATTGCTGCCACCCATATTTGGGAAATGGCAATACACCTTTGGCCAAGTCTAGAATTTAGTTACTGAATTTTTGGATTATTTGTTTTCATATTCTTTTCATTTTTTTTTAATTCAGCTTTTCTATGATAAATCACTTTAAGAACAAAAAGTATGTAAGTTTCAGTAAATGCAGCAATAGTCATGACTATGGGAAAGGGGGAAGAACACATGTATCTAACAAGGGTTTAATTTTGAAGTTAACCCAGAATACTGCCACCTCTATACTAGTTATGTCTAGCATAACTAGACAACCTGATCTAGTTGAAGATGTTCCTGCTCATTGCAGGGTGGGGGGTTGAACTGGATGACCTTTGAAGGTCCCTTCCAACTGAAACAATTCTGTGATTCCATGATTCTACACAGCTTCAGTGGTGATAGTTCACAGACTGCAATGCTTATCTCCCAGTGCACTTCTAACTTCCCTGGGTTTTCTTTCCTGTGTTGTCTCTGCAGCCAGCCCTCCTGCAAGTCTTTGTTCTTTTACATATATTATCAGTTCTTTTTCCTGAAGATTTGTTCCCTTGGAAAATATGTTTCTGCTCCTTTGCCATTTTCTACATCATGATGGCTCCCTGATCTCTGTTTTTCTTTTTCACTTTATTTTGCCTATGGTTTGCCCTTAGATAAACTCTGGAAGGAGTATCAGGCTTCTGGTTCATTAGTGAATCCAGCTGTAACTTCTAGCAATGAACATATTCATTCCCAAATAAGCTGGGTTTCATTAGTTAGATAATAATCAGTATTCAGATCTGACATCCAAGACAAACGTAAGTGTTCAATGTGTTGTCTTTCCTGAAAAACAACAGAATGCTTTTCTCTGCCTCTGCATTTCTTTGATGCTGACCTGTAAGTATGTCTTAAGAACACATTCATCACACATGTCAGATTTAGTTTTCTTTTTTTATTTGGGGGTTCCCAACTGTCCTGGTTTCAGCTGGAACAGGGTTAGTTTTCTTCCTAGTAGCTGGTGCAGTCCTGTGTCTTGGCTTTAGCCAGAGAATAATGCTGATAACATGCTGATGTTTTAGTTCCTTCTCAGTAGTGCTTACTTTTCACAAGAACATTGCACAAGAAGCTGTGAGGAAGCAGAAATAGTACACCTGACCCAAACTAACCAAAGGGGTATTCTGTACCACAGCACGTCATGCCTGCTATATAAACTAGGGGGAGTCACCTGGAAGGGAGAGATTGGTGCTCTGGCTGGACTACCTGTCGGTGGGTGGTGAGCAATTGTACTGTGCATCACTTGTGTTTTCTGACTTTAGAATCATAGAATAGTTAGGGTTGGAAAGGACCTTAAGATCATCTAGTTCCAACTCCCATGCCATGGGCAGGGGCACCTCACACTAAACCCTGTCACCCAAGGCTCTGTCACTGCCAGGGATGCAGCATTCACAACCTCCCTGGGCAACCTGTTCCAGTGCCTCACCACCCTTACAGTAAAGAATTTCTTCCTTATATCCAATCTAAACTTCCTCTGTTTAAGTTTGAACCCATTACCCCTTGTCCTGTCACTACAGTCCCTAATGAAGAGTCCCTCCCCAGCATTCTTATAGGCCCCCTTCAGATACTGGAAGGCTGCTATGAGGTCTCCATGCAGCCTTCTCTTCTCCAGGATGAACAGCCCCAAGTTTCTCAGCCTAACTTCATACTGGAGGTGCTCCACAGTAGGTGCTCCAAATAGTAGGAAAGCAGCACCTATTAAACAGAGTTATTAGAAAAATGTGTTGTTCCTTACTGTGATTATCAGTATGGTTTTTATTGTTTTTTTTTTTTTCTATTATCACTGCATTTTACTTTAGTTTGTTTATTAAACTGTTCTTATCTCAGCCCTCAGGATTTACATGATTCCAATTGTCCTTTTCTCATCCCATCCAGGGGAAGGGGAGGGTGAGCAAGCGCCTGTGTGGTACTCAGCAGCTGAGTTTAAACTACAACACTAGCCATCCAAAGACTATTCCTACCTGAAACAGTCTTCCCAAGTATAGTTCCTTAATTACAGGGCAGAAATTAAGGTCTTCCGCTCAATGTGCAGGAGGACATATACTGTTAGAAATGTAAGGAAATTTTATAACTGGAAAATATTATCAAAAGTCCAATGTGTTTCATTCCAATTCTTTGCTTCTGATTCTTCAGAGAGACTGTAATATCCAATGCCGTCTGCAGTTACATATTGCCACAGAAGTCCTGCCTTATGCATTCAACATTATCCTCTAATTTTTAGTAGGCTAGAAGATTTTCCTTTTCTTCAGTCAGAAAGCTGAAACCATAATTCTTCCAAATCCAGTAACTAATCCCTCGAAACGTGTTCTCACAATTGAAAGTTGACTCTAGGCAATATTCAGAATATACACAGTAGAATTCCGCCTCTGCCCCCTCCACACACATACTGGAGGGATTTGTTTTCCGCAAATCACAAGCTACCAAATATCAAATGATTATTTGCTAAATAATGAAAGGAAAGATTAAGACATTTCTTAAGCTCTGGTGAGTCTAGGAGCACAGTCCCTAATTAAATAACGCAGTGTTGGTTTCATAATGCTTAATTCACTTTGTGAATCTGTCCCCAGTGATGGCACTATTGTTGAAGGTCTCTCTGAATACTTATTTGTACTATGCCTCTCCACTGAAGTAGAAATAGAAGCTTCCTGAAAATGGAGTTGTGTGCGTCTAGTAGAAGACTGAAGACCCACTGAAAAGAGTGACTTGGATTTTGGGGCTTATTTCAAGCTGGGATGCTCCCATCATACAGGTGAGGGTGTGAGAGCTCAGAAAGAGCATGTTTTTGCTTTGTTATAGACTGTGACTAAATGGCATGATTTACTCTTAAGACTAAGAGAAAATGTTAATGATGTGAGCCCTCTGAGGGAAAGGAGTCCTTACATCATTGTAGTACCTGCCACTAAAAACAAAATTTTACTGCTTTCCCATGTCTCTGTCATTGGGGCTGGATCTAAGGATGCTGTCACACCTGTAGTCCTCAGGGACCCAGCCCACTTATAGACACATTGGATAACTATTACCATGTGGTATGAGCTTTCCTACTCTGACTGAATACTCTGCAGGGATAAGAACTTGAGTTCTGTGGGGACTAATCATGTCTCGTTTTCCTTTTTCTTGCCATTTTAGCAGGGAGGAAATGAAATTTTTGCCCATGGTTGCTGTACTTGTCTCCATAGGCAGATGTTTATGCAGTAGTTCTTAAGTTGTTCTCTAGTCACTCTTTGATGCTGTGGCTCTGGTATAGCCTGAACCATTCCTTACACCACAATGTCACAAGATAGGCAACTTAGGTCAGATGAGGACTAAGAAATACACACAGTGAATATTAATCCTTCTGGTTGAGAAGTCTGCTTAATGTCTTTGACACTGGATTTCCTTGTCCTGCCTATTATTGCTTCTACCACTGGAGGTCAATGCCATGCACTCCTTTGGATATCTTACTACCTAATAGGGTTTGCGTTCACCTACACAGAATCATCTCTTCTTTTGCTGCAAGTACACCTACAGTGTGACTGGCACCATTCTGTAAATAATTAGTGAAAGTAATGATATAAATCCCAGTGGTAATTTCATCCTGTTTAGGATACAACTACAGTCTGCAATTCAATAACACCTTTGACATAATCAAACATCCCAGAGCCCTTTACAAAGCCATAAATTACTCACCTGTAAAGTAATGACTTCAGGGAATTACAGTAAGCAATGAGTCCATTGATCGGTGCTGGTACAAAATGAGGGAGAAGAAGCACAGCAGAGGCCACTCCAGGACACTTTTTCTTTGGAAATTTCCGTAGTATCTTTAATTTCTGCATGTATCTCTTCCCTTCCTCACAGATGAAACCACTTTGCTCTGACACTCAAGGACACTTTCTTCTGTGCTGGTCTGTCAATGGGTAGAAAGTGATGGGATCTTAGGCAAGATGCAAATGTATGGTTTTATAGCCTGTGGGGAAAACTGCTCTTTAGCCAGTAATGCAAATAAACAGGTAAGTCACTTCCTTAAATTTGCACGTGCCAATTCCAAAAGCAGAGTTTTTTCTTTTGTTTTTAGACACAAAATAGCAGAAATTGCTTTGGATTCCCCACATGCTATGCTGCATGCAGAATCAGGAATGCCTCACCTCCTGTTCTAAAGCACCCTCTCTATGATTCAGACTTGTCTTTTCATTATCAAGTTTCATTATCAAGTTGGAAGGAATTTTCTCCTTTATCAATTCTATCTAAAATGGACCCCAATTCTAAAAGCTTTAAATTAACTAGTCCATATATCCATAAGCACTTACTGAAATTACAGGGACTATTTTGTCAGGCAACTCCTTATGTAAGAAAGGATTGCTACATCAAGAATTCTATTATTTATAAGATAGTAATAAAAAATAAGGATTAAATCACTTTTGCAATTAAAAATACCTCTGTGGTTAGGAAATGTTTTGTATTACATGAAAAATCTCAGTGGTTTTGCTTTTTTTTTTAAACCTGAATGAAGACGATGGGATCAAGCCTTATATTTGTAACATAAATACATATTTCTTAGCACCACCTGGAGCTCTTCTTGGTTTTGTAATGTTCTGGGACTACGTTTATTATAGTCCTATTCTGGATTCCCAGACTATTATTGTACTTGCCGTTGTGGTGCCAGCTTGATACCAGTGGGACTACCTTATAGATGCCATTGAGTGTGGATCTGAAAAATTTTGACTCTGAGATAACAAATATTTTGGCAAGATGGGAAAGTTACAGTAGCAAATATTTTTTGGCTCTCAAAGGTATACTGCAGTTTTATAACTTGTGCCTTAGTTTCAAACTGTTTCAAACTCTTAATTGCTTACCTTGGGTATTGGACATGATGTTGGACTGAAAGTCATGGGGACCTCTCATAGAGAAAGACAGCAATGTTTGGTCCCAAAGGCTTAATTTTGAAATCCAGTGGAATTGTCCTTGCCCTTTGGATATGACTATTGAAAGAGAGATTCGTGCTGAATTTAGCAGGTATCTTTTGGTGGGATAGGGCTTCTTTGGAATTACACATGAATAGAATAATTTAAATTCTCATACTTTAAAATATAGCTTTAGTTGGATTATCTTTTGTGGTCTGATCCAATGAGTACTGAAGCCTGCAGAATGATTTCTACTGAAATCTGTGAGCTGTGTAGCAGGTACGTACCAGATTTTAGAGGATGAGATAAACCTTTCAGGAGCTACCTCTGAGTTGTGTACAGTGTCTCAAAGTAGTCACGAGAAGAGACAACTAAACTTCTATGAGGGGCAGGATGTTTACAGTGTTCTCCTTGAGACAACCTCAGCATTATACTTTGAAACAAATCTGGTCTTGGGAAAAAGCAAATTAACAAAATGAAACAGTCTACCTTCTCATCAACTGTGTTTTTCTTTCTAATTTCCAGACTTTTTATTACCTTATCACAGTATACTCTGTCAGATACATAAAAAATATTGACAAGAGAGGATATGGAATTCCATGGAAGTTCAAGGATTTTTGCTGGTTTTGCTAGCTATGAGTTAGTCCCAGCACTTTGAAATTTACTGATTCAGCAGCGTTGCCAATTTTTTTTAATACTGATAACTTTAATTTTCTCTGCAGTCTAGCACCAACTGAAGGGACCAAAATGTAACAGGGTGAATACTGACTGATAAGCGTAATGAGTCCCTGTCTCTTGAAATCATCCCAATGAAAGCTTTAAGTTCTAGCTCCTGAAATGTGTAATTTTCTTTGAAAGCTGCTTGGTTACATATTGGCTCTGCTTTTGCATTCTGTGAGGAACCATAGTGTCACATTTATTAGCATCTTTCTAATTGTCCTGAGTTAGTATGCATTTGTTATCCTCCATGAGGAGATCTAGCTAATTAGAATAATACCAAAGAGTGATTATTGCTATGTTTCATATTTAAATAAAGGAGCTCAACAGCTTTTTATACTTCAGTGAAAGTGATTTAAAAATTATTAAGTTAAATGAAATAAGATTGATATAAATATTTTTAACTGATGGGAAAAGAGATAGCTATTGAAAACAGAAAATAGTTTGCTTTTGGTACATGGGAAAACAGATTTAAGTTGCTGTGTAGTATAACAGTTACAATTTTGCAAGATGAAAAATAATTGTTTCACTATTGTCTACTTCTGTTTTTTTTCCACCTGTTCTATCCAACTCTATGTTTAGAAAGTAGTCTCTCTGGGGCAGGGAATTATTTTATTTATTGAATATGTGGCAGGCATCCAGCACAGAAGGGCCCCTATTCCTACCCTTAAGGCTATGCATTAACGTAATGCAAGTGATAAATATAGGCCATATCAATCAGCAGTACTGTAAAAATATGGTTTATTGTAAACCCCCATTTTTGCTATGCTTGTAAGGTGCAGGAGGACAATTAAATGCAAAAATATGACCTGGAGAACAACTGTTTAGGGAAAACACTACAGGAAAAATAATTGAATAGTGACAATCTGCTGTGAAAATGCTGTATTGTAAAAATGAATGCATATCTATCTCTATTTCTAAACTTGAGGTAACACTTTCACCATGTACCTAAACTAGTTGTGAGACAGGCAGGTGCCATGTTCATCTGAACAAGCACTTCTGAACATGTGTGGGCCAAAAAAATTCATTACTCAGGGGCCTGCCAAACCAGTAAGGGAGTGCTCTGGTGAATTTCATCACCTATGGGTTAGAAAGTTCAGGAAATGAGTTATACTTGGTAGGTGTCATGCTCTTGGATGAGTTTTAGATAACTTAGGCCTCATTCTTGGAGTATTGACCATAGCTAACCATTGTGTCCTAAAAAAAGAACACTGAAAAGAAAACTAGGGAGCAAACAAATCAACACAAGCACCTAACATTCTCTTGTAAAAAGGAGCAGTATAACACTTTGAGCATAAATAGTGAAACAATGGTTGGGAGTAGGGAGGGGAACTTGACCTGGAAAGGCTTATATTGGAAAACTATGTGCAGCAGACATGTTTCAGGTTTTAAGGTAATTTTGAAAAGCTAAAACAATATAGAATAAAACCAGAAAAATGAGGTGAAAAAGCAGCTGGTCTAGTTTATGAAGTGGCCTGTATTGTCCAAATCCAGAAATGCAAAGAGAATGCTCGATATTACAGGCCAAAAGGTTCTAGAAAAATAAATAAAAAATAATTTTGGCAAGTCTGGGTTTTCTGGATCTCTGATCCATTGAATGTTTTCACATATGTTGCTGAAGCATAAAATTTGATTAAACAAATAGCATTCGTAGTGCAGGGATAAATAGGTAATTTTAATGTAAAGTCAGGATATTTGATCAAAAGGTATTTTTTTGGCCTTGAAAGCTGTGATTCTGATAAACCTTTCAGATTCCACTGAAAGAAACTGGGTTTGAAGCCACAAACTACGGATACAAGGTTTTGTATCCTACTAAACTTCGCCTTGGCTAATCAACTCTTCTCACTCTAATATTTTAAAAAGTGAATTGATGACATTCTGATATTTTTCAAGATAAAGGTATTATTTTATTTTTTTTTCCAGTGGACACATGGTGCATTAAATGCTCAGGAGGAACAAAATGCAATTATGAATGTTTTCATTCCTCCATGTGTGCTAATTAGAACAGATAAACATTTTGCTACAGCATTTACAATATTTGTGGGGATAATGTATCTGGGAGATAAGAAGGGACAGTATTTCACAATAATCTAAATGTGAAATATTTTCCATAAGGCATCTATGGGGAATGATTCAGTTATCAGATGCAGAGGCAGCAATGTATTTATGAAGCATTAGCGTAAAAACACACAGCAGTGGCAGACTGCAAATCACAGAAAGTCACCCAAGTACAGTTATAACTGTTGGTGGAAATCTATTAGTACATTATGGCTCTGAACTGTGACACTACCTGGAGCTGCACAACCAACACCTGGTAGGTCATTACAAAACTTGTCTGGAAATTTTAAGCTAGGAGTAAGAAGAAGGAATTGGAATGAAGTGTCAGAAATTATGATTGCCTTTCATAGTTTTGTCATCTGTGATAAATCTCTATAGTTATAGGATCTTTTTTATTGTAAGGATTAAAAAAGAAGGGGGAGAAATTAAAAAAAAAACGAGAGCTGATGAAGCTTTATAAAACTTAACTTATTCTGTACTGTTTTCTCTTCAAATCTGCTTAACTTCCTGGGATTGCTGTAGTATCTTTTAATTTAGTCTGACTGTGCAGAGATTATATTTTAGTCTGACAGTTTAACTCTTGCATGAAATGAGAGATTTTTCCTTTGGGCATTCAACTCTAAACAAATGAGGCTAGTTGAGCAGGTGTTAGAAAAATGTGAGGGAAGTTGCTTTGCAGTATTTTGCTTTTCTCTATGAAAATAGTAAATGCATATATCCTGAATTAGATCCATTACATTTAACTGATAATTTCTATTTCAAAACAGAGCTCCTCCCCTTTTTGAAATCCAAGGTTGTTCTACTAATAAAATGAGTAAGAAAAATATGAACAATAACAAGGGAATAGTAGAAATGTGAATTAGAAATACAGTGGGAAAAATAACAATAAATGATAACATGGGAGATTCTCCTTACATAGTTTTGAATTGATGACCTGTGGTAATGACAAGCATTTTAAAGTGAAAACAAACAAATCCTAAACAACCACAAAATAATTGTTATACTTTTGAATCACTGAGTACCATTTGTGTCCCACAGTCAAGTATGTGGAGGAGGTTGGTATTTGCTGATTTCAAGTTTCTGGTTCTGTTGTCTTCTAACTGTAAACATGCTTTTACTGTTCCAGTATATAGTCATTCTATGATTCTATGATCTTCAAATACTCAAGAGGAGTGGAACTGGATTCCTGATTCCTTTCCTCCTCCACAACCTGCAATAATACCCACTACTGTAAATTAATGTGTTTAAATATGGTAGTGGTGTCAAGAAATAATTACATTTCTTTCAGACTGTCTTTTTCAGTAAGCATGATGGAAAAATATGTATCCTAAAATAACTTTTGGAGGCAATACAAGGAAGCGGTAGCAGTTTTTAAAGTTCGGGAGAGGTGCTAGGTGGTGACAAGGTAACAAGACTGGATGACACACTGAAGGATTTTAAGGAAAATGCTGTCAAAATAGATGTAATACCTCATTAAATTAATCAACCCCACCTGGGGAGTTTGATGGCAGAAAGTATAATCTCCTTTAAAAAATGTTAGAAATTTTAGATTTCAGATTTGCTTCAGTATGAAAAAAAGATCTGAATTATAAATGAAGGTCTCTTGTTTATAGAACATCTTGATTGGTGTCAAATGGTAAAGCTGAAAAAAACAGCTGCCATAAAATAAAATCACACTTCTCTAACTTCAGAGTATTTGAACTGAATTGTAGGTAGAAGAAGGCAGTTATTGTAACTAATTTGGAATTTCAACAAGCCTTTTATGAAACCCTTGAAGGAGGCTTTCAAGGAAATTAAGTAGCTGTAATACATTAGAAGTGAATTGCGCTTACATACCAGAAACCGCTAAAGAGACAGAAAACAAGGGGCAAATCATCCCATCTTAGATGAGATGGCTCACCTTGTGGAAGTGCTTCATGGTGTCTGGCTTTCTTAAGGTAGCTTTGGTGACTAGTTTGGACTACATATTCTACTTTTAGACAGCAAAAACATTTAATGAAGTAAACTTCATCCTTACTCTTCATCATAGAGGTACCTGATGAAAAGAACCATGTTCTGCATTTGATTTATCAGATATTAATGAGCTGGAGAAGAGATAAACTGTGTAAGATGATAACGAATGTGATGCAATTGTTTCTGCAGAGATGACTGAAGAATTAAATGTTCAGAAGTGTTTGTTTAGGTATAACAAATGTAAATTAAATTTCAATTCCAATTGAAACAAAAGAATAATTTGGAGAAATTGTGGGTTAAAAACAAACTCCCAACCTATCAACCTTACTGTCATTTCTGTAGTTCTGTGATTCTCAACCAGTCCTGAAACAATCTTGTTACAGTGGTTTCTCCTAGTGCCCACCACTCTACCATCACCTCTACTCTCTCCCTCTCCACTTCTCTACACCTCCTACTTCAAAGCCAGATGCTTTTTTACTCCTTCTTTTCCTGCTCAACATATCATTGTTGCCTTGTACCTCTTCTGGTCACTAAAGCTAAGTTACTCCAGTGAGCAGTGGGGCAAACCTAGGGAGAGGTGAGTAGGCTGGACAAGTGCCAAGTACAAGGAGGCAAGAGGTGGTGGGACAGCTGACGCTGGTCTTTTACCCCTTGGTTGTTCTTCTCTCATTGTTCACTGGTGAAGACAAGTAGGTAAGGGGGATATAAGAGCTGCAATTGGCTTAAACTGCTGAAGTGAGAGCAGGAAGGGAAAACTATGCTAGCAAGCTCCAGTATTCTGCAGATGGTGTGGGGAGATCTGTTGAGTGGAGGAGCAGCCAAACCAAAATACCACGTTGTGCTACGGTAAGGATTAGGATACAAACCAATCCTGAAGATAATGTTACGACGTTGTGTACATCATGTTTGCCCTCGTGTACTCTTGATATTTTGTTCTCCTGGTCATATAAGTGAAAATAAACCAAAACACAAAACAGCAGAAATAAATGAAGGCCTGTGACAATATAATTAGAAGGTAACAAAGACTTTGGTGGGGCAAAAGATGAAAAGATTAAGGTTTTTTTTATTTAATCTGGAGAAA
Organism: Pezoporus occidentalis; assembly: GCF_034315485.1. NCBI lineage: Eukaryota > Metazoa > Chordata > Aves > Psittaciformes > Psittacidae > Pezoporus > Pezoporus occidentalis. The sequence continues at coordinate 660,309 of NW_026915910.1, read as the reverse complement.
ACAAGAGTGAAAAAAGTCATGAAAGAAGTATATAAATCAATGAACTGCTTAAGAAAAATAAAGAAGTTCCTCTTCCTTGCCCTTTTTGCATAACAGAACTAGGACAGTCATTTTCTAAAGGCTCACTGTTTTTTCTGTAGCTGACAAGCCTTGTGATAGATTTCTGATGTACTCTGTCTTTATTTTATTAACAGTATGCTTGAATTGTAAAACTGCATTGTAAATCAAGAGAAAAAAAAAAGCAGTGCAGTTAAATAATCACATCTCAGGTTAGTTGTTAGGAGTAGGCGGTACTGATATTAACCTATTTGTATAGGAGCTTGAAATGCTTTTTGCTGATCTCTGTTGTTTATTAGTTCTCCAATCAAACACAAAGAAAATTAGATGTCATGTACGCCAATTTGTACATTTTAAAGGGGAAGGCTTTTCCTGTTCACTAGCAAATGTTTCATATTTGCTGATCTGGTTTTCTGCAACATTTTGTTTATTTTTCAGGTAAGAGGTAATTTTATCTATTCTCAGATATAACCCTGGAAATGGAAAGGTTGGCCAATCACCAGTGAGTCTTTGCAGTAGTTACATTATGTGTGGTAGAATATTTAGACTAAATTATACAGCCTTTGAAGACCGTGATCATTTAATGCTAGTATTTTGATCTGGAGCCAGGGCTGAGTAGCTATTTCAAAAGCACAAAAGAATTAAGCTTTGTGATTTTCATGCAAGCTTCTATACACATGCCACTTCTACCCCAGTTAATGTTTAAGGTGCTTGTATTTTAGTAAGGCAAAGACACAGAGCAGCTCATTAAATAATGTTGGGATGGAAAGCCTCTAGCTACTCATGTTAAAAGAGATATAAACAGCTAAGATTTCTCAGGTCTTAAGTAGTACCATTTATATGAATAAAGGCATCTTTCCTCACAACATACCAGAAATATAAGCTACATCTGAATGAACTTGAAAAACAGTCAGTCCTAGAAGAAAGTTTAAATGTTTTAAGCTTTCCACAGGGTACATGAAGGCATAAAAAAAAAAAAAAATGAAGGAAGAAAAAACTTCAACCTTCCTGCGATATGCCAAACTAGCACAAAGGAAGATTTTTGCATAGCTTGCTTAAAATGTTCCTGAAATAAAGGAAAAGCCAGACCCAGACATTTGAACAGACAAATGGGCAAATACTGAAAAAATGATTAGCAAACATATTGGTGGATTTCAAACAGAATTTTCTTTTGTTGGTAACTTCTGTAGCTAAACTTTTCATTCTTTAACAATTGTATAAAATGAAGCTCACAGATGTTTATGAAAAGCAAATTTTAGATCAAGAATCAAGATTTACTTAGGCTTTGAGACATCAGACTGCTTAAATATATGCTTAACTTGGAGCCTGTGGAAACATTTGCATACTTACAGTTAGATCTATTCTTATGCATTTTGCTGAATTTGGTCTAGATTCAGAAAATCATACTAGGTTTATGATTAAATGAATCACATTGTGGGAAGAAGCAGGTTGTAAGATTTAAGTCAGCAATCTGCATGATAGATAATCAGTTACAGTCCAAATACTGTATAACACAATTATTTCTATATTAAGCAATCCAATGAATTACATCTATTGGCATATGTTGCTTGAGTGGTAAGTAAAATTCTTGAACATAAAATTGCTTAAAACAGTGCATCCCTCATTCCCAAGTGCTTACCCAGGCTTACACACTTTTAAGTAGAAAAATTCTGGGGCAGATATAAGCCTTTGCATTCAAATGTAGACAGACAGTAAAGCTAATATGAGAAAGAATTAGGTTTATTTTGTTGAAGTCTGATGAAAAATCTGCAAGTTGTAAATGATTTAATAAAAACTTTTAGGTGCCAATGACTGCAGTTAAAAAACTGAAATTGTCCTAAGGGTGGAATGAGCTATGGAAAGTTTCTTTATCAAATCAAACTCTGTTTTCCACAGTTTACCTCTTAAGCACAGCAGAAAATGCTTTCTGCATTCAGAACTCCTAACCTTGGATATGGCATTTTTCTATTTCTTTAATGAACTTGAAGCCTGATCAGCCTGAAGACAAACAGAATATTCAGATATTTTCTTTAATATTTTACAGATACAAAATATGTCTTCTGCTAAAACTTTCTAACATACTTGTCCCATTGCTTTGCACCAATTTAATATGGTTGGAATTGGTAGACTTTTGAACTCTGTTAGAGTAGGTCTGAGTAAAATCCTGCGCAGAACGTCCCAAGCATATCATTTTATGCTTCCTAAAGGCCAATGTAACATGTTCATAGGCAGTACAGAGTCAAAAAAAAAAGAAAGAAAAGGAGCCAATGCTTTTCTCACAAACTAACTTCTAAACAAAAAATTCTCCAATGTTAGTGAAATGACATCTCTTAAAACTTCAATATAAAACCTTGAATAACTTCTTATCCCTTGGTGTTTGCTGTCAGAAGTAGGTTTGGCATCTTTCAGAGCTTAATATCAAGGATTCAAATTTCTGTTTCAATCTTATCTTGGAAACTCAACTGAGCTGTTGGTTTCTCTATATTTATCTAAATTCCTTCCCTGAACATTTTAAATTTGATCATGTTAGACAAGATCTGGTTTTCTCATTTTGCATCTCATTTTGGAAAATTACAGAACAAATGATGTCAAAATACCATGGTCACTGAACATCACCCTTCCTGTTAGAACGAATCAGCCTTAGGATTTTGGATCTGTATAAATTCTTCAGATGGTGAGCTAATATTTTGCAAAGACTTCAGATAAGACATTCAGCCTACCTAGCTTTAAACACTGAGAGTGAATTGCCATCCTAGGCTCCCTTTGTAGTCAATCTGTTGACTATGCAACAGTTGTTTTCAGCAGTGGCTGTAAGACTCATTTAATGTGTGGTTCAATGGGATTAAATTTTATGATATTTTAGGAAGGCTAAAAGTAATATTTTAAGATAATGAGTATCTGTACTTCTTCTTTGATAATAAAGGCATCCTGTGCTCACTGGTTCAAGACTAACCCTCTGTGTTGCAATTATCTACCTTGGGTCACATGGATTGCATCTAGTTGTTGAACTTGTAGATGAAGACCCAAAACCCAGAGTATTATGCAATTACACATAGCAAGACATGCAATGGGGTGTGGGAACTACTGCATTGTTGCATTGTTGCAATTTATTTTGTTTCTACTTTTATCAGTGAACTCACATCAGTTAAAAAGCTATCCTAAAAAGAGACTCAAAGCTAAACTTCTTTCCCAAATATGGGTGCCTAGTGTCATTTGCAATGTTTTAGATTGAATAAGGTATCTGCATATCATCAATTAGATGCAAGGCCTAGATAAACACTACTGATCTCTCAGCTGGAGGCCGGGCAGGATACCCTAGAAAATTTCAAATTATCTTAAATGTCCACGTACAGGCAATTGAAGTCAACAATCAAAGTGAGAAAAGTCAGGCTCAGAACATAAGTCTGTCAGGAAGCATTACCTCTAAGGGTGAAAAATAAATAAGACAAGTAATAGTGAGGTGAATTTCAAGTATTTGAATGAAAAAGTAGGCATGGTAATTTAAAACTGTGTCCTTTATTTTGCTTTATGTAGTCTGTCCAAACCATCTACAAAAGAAGGGTTTCTTACTTCAAGGAGTAAACTTTGGCTTTGTCAGGAAGTGCAAATGCAGTCAGGAGTGGTTCACATTGTTTAGCAATGATAAGACCTTAGGCACTAAGATGAATTTGCCAAGAGCAAGCACCCTGAAAAGACTAAGAAATTGTTAAGCTATGCTACCTATTCTCAGGTGTTACAGATCTGCATCTATCCAGCTGCTGACTTTCTCCCCATCCTCAGTGCTTATAAAATATCAAGGCTTTCTCTCCCCCAGCGTTTGGTATTTTTCCTTAAGCGTTTTTCCACAGAGGTGACACAGACTTCACAATGGGCTTAGCTTTGTTCTGCAGTGGGTCTGTAGTTGAGGTGGCTGGATTAAACCATACAGGATGGGGCAGCCCCAATCTTTTCTCACTGAGGCTACTCATCGTAAACTTGAAGGATAAATGCAGCACAACAAAACATTAAATAAGTCCTTCACCTTTGTGGGTCTTAGTTACTTTTGTTGTCCCTGTCCTCCCTTGAATTTTCTGTTAGCCCTCAGGCATTTCCAGTTTCAACATATTTTCTCTTGGAAGTATTCCTCATCATTCCTCACTACATTGGGGCACATGGCAGCCTCTCCCTGCAGCACAGACTCAGACTTTTAGCCATGCCCCATACTGTCTGCTGAAAATAAGCAAATGAAAACAAATGCCATCGTCATACTTATTATGATTTTCCAGGGAAAACATATGTACAGAAAATGGAACCCAACAAATCACAATATTTTATAACTCCTTGAAAAAATGGGTTCTGACTTTTTTTACAGCCTGAATTAGGAAAATTACTTCTTGAACTTCTGGAGTACTAGGATTACCCTACTAAATCCTCCTGGTTCCCTGTGTGTTTTATTTACAGTCAAAATGTTGCCAACACTGTAATGAGAACTTGTGTTGGGCTTCTGCAGCAAGGTTTTGGTAGAGGGGGGGCTGCAGGTGTGGGCTCTGTGAGGAAAGACTAACGGCTGGCCCTGTGCTGGACAAAGCCAGCTCCAGCCAGCTCCAGACCAGACCCACTGCTGGCCAAAGGAGAGCTTCCTAATACCTGCTCATGTAATATGGGCAATTATATGCAATTCATATATTTTCTGCCATCTGCAGTCTAGAAAGCCAACTATATCTTAGGCTGCATCAAAAGGGGCATGACAAGTGGATCAATGGAGGTGATTTTCCCCATCTACTCCACTCTCATGAAACCCCACCCGGAGTACTGTGTCCAGCTCTGGGGCCTCCAATATAAGAAGAACGTGGACCTGTTGGAATGATTCTAGAGGAGGCCATGTAGATGTCAGAGGGCTGAAGCACCTCTCCTATGAAGACAGGCCAAGCGCAAGGGGGTTGTTCATTCTGGAGAAGGCCTGGGAAGACCTTTGAAAAGCCTTCTAGGATCTAAAGCGGCCTATGAGAAAGCTGGAGAAGGACTTTTTACAAAAGCATGTAGTGACAGGACAAGGGGGAATGGCTTTAAGCTGAAAGAATGTAGATTTAAATTAAATATTAGGAAGAAATTCTCACTATGAGAGACATAAGACACTGGCACAGGTTGCCCAGAGAAGCTGTGGCTGCCACATCCTTAGCAGTGTTCAAGGCCAAGTTGAATGGGGCTTTGAGAAACCTGGTCTAGTGTAAGGTGTTCCTGCCCAAGGCAGGGGGATCGGAACCAGATGATCTTTAAGGTCCCTTCCAACCTAGACCATTTTATGACTGTCTGAATACTGGCAGAAGGCCCATTAAATAACTATAAATGGAATCATATATTCAGTTGGAAGGTAGAAGGGATGATTTTGAGCTTTAGGATGATAGATCAGTCAGAGCTGATAGTGCCAGCATCATGAAGGATGCAGAACAAGCTACAAAGAAATATTGAAAGAACATAATGTAGCAAGAAATTACAAAAGTAGATTCAAACAGAGACACAGCTGTGAGTCCTTTTAGGGGATACAATGTAAAACTCAAAATCAAGGAAAAATAAATTAGGCTGGGTGGCAGGGAAGTCTATGTGACAAAGAAAACTATGAAAAGATGGAAGAGTTCCCTACAGGGAGACATAGGCGTTCCTATGCAAGATAGTAGAACAAAGTGGTAATTAATCTGAAATTGGCAAATGACAAGGTTGGATTAATTGATTTCATGTTCAAGCTTACATACCCCCTCTCAGTTAAAGGAACCTCCAAGTTGCCAGGTTTTGGTCCCAACAAGGTGCTGGCTGGATTAGAATTAAAAAAAAAATAACATTATGAAACCCTTAATGAAGAAGAAACCTAGGGAAATTCCAAACACAGGTTCATCCCATTTTTTCTGTTTCCTTTTTCTGTCACGCTTACCGTATGAAACATGAATATAAATCAAATAATAAAATGATATATTAAGTGCAATGGAGTAAAAGCATATCTAAAAGCTATTACAGGTAAACCAAGGACATCCATATCATGTTCTTCATCCAAGTAATAATATAAAGCCTATTTGAGTCCCTTTTGGGATTTCACACTTAGAAAACCAAATATGCAGTTTATTCCTGCTGAAGAGACTTTCTCTCATTATGAGCCCTCAGACTGCTGTGTTAAGCAAAACACTAGAGTTACCACAGGATGAACTCTGAAGCTGCCTTACCCATTTCATTTATTCTGTCATATTTGTTCATTCCATACATTACCAGAGCATCTAAATCCCAGGCTTTCTTCCCCAAATCTCCATTGAAGATTTTCTTTACTGCTTCACTGAGTGTCACAAGGCTCTCTTCTCCACTGGGGCTGGTGTTGACTGTCTTTTTGGCAGTGTCTTTATCTCGTAACATTGCAAGAGAATACAGCAAGACTATCTGTTTATCTTTCATCAGCTTTGAAGTTGTTTCCGTGTATACAGGAGCCTCTATGTCAGAGGACTTCTTCTAAGTACAAAGTCTTTTCTGCAATATCACCCCAACCATGCCACTCTGTCTTGCACAACAGCAGCGGGAGAGCTGTTGATCTAGAAATCTGAAACACTGCCTCTAGATTTTCAGGCATATCCTTCAAATTTTGTTGTCCACATTGAGGAGACCGAGCACTTCTTTCAAATGTAGATGTCAAAAAATATTTGCAAATCAAAACTGGAAATGAAGTAATATACTTGCAGGCATCCTTGGGAGAATGTGAGGTTCTTGCAGGTGTGCGCCTACCACTTGTTTATATGTCACCCTCATCCAGCTGCCTCTATACACTACCAACGTACAGTGTAAGCATGCTCCATTTGCAGTAAAGTAGTTGAGTTCTTGGCCTGCTTTGCCACAGCTGTCAGATTAGTCAGTTGTTTTGGGGTTTGTTTATTTCTGTTTTATCTGAGCTGGCTTTATTCCCAGATTCCAGATAAAAGTGATATCATTTTGCTCGACCATCCCATTCCAAGCATTAAACACCCTGACTTCAGGCTTGGATGCTCTAAAAGCGTGCTAAAACTCTCCAATTTTCACTATCTGCCCTCCCCTCTGCCCACACATGCACACACATAGTAAGCCACAGGAATACAATACTGGGGAGAAGCCGGTGCATAGAGGCTTGAGAGTGTGCTTGGCTGCTAGTGGTTGAAAGCTACAGACTAGTCAGCAGGGCTAAAATAAACACAACGTAGTTTACTAGTATACTAGAAGGCTACTGATATAAGTTGAAAACTAGTGGTATTTTCTTTAAGATTTTCCCTTTGGCATTGGTGGGTACTGACATCTCACATTTTTGTGATGAGAATTTACTGAACAAGTTACTGACACTCAAATGAAACAAAGCCTCCATCTTCTGGAAAGTTTCATCAGCAGGGTGACTTCTGATAAAGTGCTGGCATCATTTGGTATTTTGTTTACCCCATTTAGGTCTCTGTGTAGTACAGTAAATCTGTAGTATAGGACTATCTAGTAAAAACTGGAGATGTGTAGAACACTTCGCAATGCAGCACAGTTCTGTGCCTCCCATGCTGGACTGCAAAACTGCATATCCCTGCATTGCTTTAACTTTTGTTCTGTCCATGCTACCTATGGTCAGCTATCTAAACGGTCCAGTTTAGGCAATATGTAATTGGTATACTAAATTTAGTTGTTAAAACTGAAGTTACTCTGCTGTTATACTCTCCTAGTACACATAAAATTGCAGAAATTTTCAGCATTCATGTCTTCGATATGAACAGCTAAATCTACAAGTTTGGAGAGTTGCTCTCTCCTACCTCAATAACAAGAGCTTATTTGAATGTGATTTTAGCTTTAGCTTTTTCTTGAATCAGGAGCACTACTTCTGTAAAGATCTTTTCTTGAGACAGATGTCAAAGTGCCCAGTATAAGCACCATTATTGGGAAGATATTTCTTCCCTTTCTGTCGTCTTGCCATGTGAAACATGAGAAAGAAGACTGTGACTGCTTTTGGGCCCCCAGTGAAAGAGATATTGACAAAATGGAAAGTATTAAGTGAAAAGGTCATTAAGATGTTTAGGAGGCTGTGGAATATGACAGGTGAAATGAGGCTGAAGAAGTGGGTTTGCTTAACCTGGAGAAGAGTAAACTAAAGGGGACGGTGGGAATCTAATTGCTGTCCTATACAACTTACAGAGAAGATGGTGTCTGCCTCCTTTCAGAGAAGAGCAGTTACAGGAGAAGCAGCAAAGAATGGAAGATGCAACAACAGATATTTTGATTTATGGAGAATAACATTTACACAAGGGCAGGCAAATATTGGAGCAGGATGCCCAGAGATGCTGTGAAATCTCTGTCCTTCAGTCCTCAGCAGGTCAAAGTGCTCTTTTACCTACTCTAATTTTGTCTTGCTTTATACTGGGGATTGGATCAGAAGATCCCCAGACATCCTTTCCAACTCAAGTTATTCTATGAGTCTATAATTCCATTGAAATTATCTACAGTGCAATAACAGTCAAAATATCGGTGGAGGATCCTCTAATCTCGAAAGGCAATGGAGAAGCACATTAGCATTTTATGCTTGTTTTCCTTTTCTTTGGAATTCCCCAGGGTACTATCACTTGCTATTGGTTGCATTAGAACAAAACAGTGCATCTTTTGGCACATGTAGCATTTTATAAACAAAGGAACTAAGTTGTTTGGATTTAGTAGGAAGCCAGAGGGACATTAACAAAACCATGCAACACAGTTAGAAGAATCAAACTGCAGAAAGAGCTTCTTAATTTCAGATCAATCACCTATTTCAGTGGACATCACGAAAACAAATGTTGATTCTAGAAAATCTAAAAGGTAATTGGGAGCTTCTCTTGTAAATTCTGGACACTGCTAATGTGAAAATGTTCCTTGAAGCTGCTGGCATCCATGACAACCTCAGAATCTGCCACTTTCACAGATATCAAATATATACTGGAAATATTTATTTTCTCCTTCAAGCCACGATCTTATTCTTCACCTCTATGCAGCTACTTAGGGATGTAGTATGTATATGTGAAGAGTGAAAAAGAATCACATGATGGACGTAAAACAAAATCCCCTTAGAACATGCCAGATGCATAAATCTAGAGCTTCTTCAAGAACTGGATTCTGGGCTGCAAGACTTCAGTACAAGGTTAGGTTCTTAAATTAGGGATTTTATTCCACTTTAAAAGAAGAATGATATACAGAAAATGACAGAAGACAAATGAAGAGACCACATGCTAGCATATAAATGGACAGAGACAGAAAATTGTTTTTTGTGTTTATTTAACACAGCTTAAAACTAGCAGCAGCTTATTACCCCACATTTGAACCATGCTCCTCTTAATAGATCATGAACTGCTACATCTAATTTCTTTTTCTACTCACTGTTTAAAATTGATGGCAAATGTTGCAGTTTGACCATTATTTTTTATCACCCAGTAAGTAGTGGTCAGGCATCTGAATAATGGTTTCTGCATATGCATTACAATAACGATGAACAAAGCTGTCTTGAAACTGATGAGGCACAAAGTCTCTCCTGATATCAGTAGACCACAACTCCCTCTTTCCTAACTGTCTCATTTAGTCCATTTCTTCACTGTTTAAGGCTTTTACCTAGTCCGCAGGCTTATCCTTAACCTCACTTGCTGGACGACCATTCTTTTTTCCTTTTCTTCTGGATATGAAGGTCATCATTGTGTTCTCCCTTCTGTATTGCTTTTAAAAATACCACTGTTTCTTCCTGCTAACACTACCTGTATCCTTCTTCCCTGGTTTTATTGGGACAGCTAAGTGGGAGAGGTGGGAAGGGATATGGAGATGTGAACTATATATCTCTTTTCTTCTCAGACTGGCTTAAATTAACAGGGTTAGAACTTGAGGTCTTAAAAATATGAGGTTTTAAAAATCCCCTGGGAAATTTAAGAAGACCCACAGAGGTTTAGCTGAATCTTAAGATTAATGGCCTACATATTTTTTTTTAACTAAGCTGTTTATTGTCTGGAACTTGACTTATTTTACTGAAACTAGGGAGAAAAAGGAAGATAAAGACACACACAAAAAAGTATTTTTCTAGGTAGGTGAAAGTAATTTATATGTATGTATGTGTGGCTAAGCAGACAGATACATTGTATCTATAACCTTTCACAGACACAGGTTGGTTTGTATTTAAATGTAACTCAATAAAGGCATTTGGGGAACTAATTTTAGGCTGACAGTTTGCTTGTTTCAGGTCATTATGCTTTCAAAAAGCTAAAATCCTATTCCTGATATCCTGGCCTTGAAGCACAGCAGCCATAATATGCTAGCACAGTATGTAATGCTTGTGCTACTGTATGGCTGCCATAGCAAGAAAGAATTTTTTACAATTAAGTGCATTAAAATAACATTCTCTGGAAGTTCAGATTTTGGGATATTAGACTCCACACCTGAACTGTTCAGTTCAAACCCTTTCTTTTTCTTTTTTCTTTTTTGTATTATGCAAAAAGCAATTTTAATGTTAAATTTGCTTTTGATATGGTCCAATAACAATGCAAAATGGATGGAGTCTAATAAAATAACTCAGAGTTACAGGCAGGTCTGAATTCTTGGCTTCACTATCATTTTACCTGGACTTGATAAATGACATTGCCTGCATAGTAGACAGTATGAGTTGTCATATTTTTCTAAGATCTTGTCTAGTGGAAAAGTTAATGTATTTTTTTTTCTCCTTCTGAATTTCTCAGTGTGGTAATTGCTATGTATTTCTTAATTTAATTTAATTTTATTCTTCTAGATGAGAACCTTTAAGTTGTTCTGTCAGGATGTCCTTTGATGCCAGGTGCATGTCAAATCTGTGGACACACACTTGGGTTAGAGACTCTATTCATACTCTGCACATTAACAAATGAATCACCTAGAAACCATGTTATCAAATTTTCTTTGACAGACCGAAATTCATTTACTTGACATTAGAGGTTGCTTTCTTCTCTAAAAACCTTGCATGATTTTTTCCTTTAATCTACCCATTTGCTATGAAAGAAGAATGTAAAGAATTTGAACTAACTGATTTATTTTTTTTTCCCCCATTTCTGACTTCTTACTAGAGATTTTGCAAAAAGGTTTTTGGGTCTGTATTAACATTTGGATTTGGAGATTTTTTTTTAGTTTTGGATACTCCTAAAGATTAAATATATAAATTCAAGCAGATTTATAGAATCATGCTATATTGTAAGATATTGCTTTTTTTTTTTTTAATAAAATAATCAAAGTTTCAATAAAGGAATAAATTTACCTTGGTTTTGGGGAAATCATGTTGACAAACCCTTTACAAATCCTTGCAAAGAAAATGGGGAAGATGAGCTAAAAGAATTGTGAGTAATAGAAGTTACGGAATGTAGGCGTTTGGAGTGGGATATTAATTTTGTTCACAGTAGCTCTTAAGTTGCTGTATTTTGGATTGGTGACCAGACCCATGCTAGTAACATACCGATGTTTTAGCTTCTGCTGAACAGCACTTACACAACCTGAAAGCCTCTTGTAGTTCTTGTGCTGCCCTGCTCTAAATCAGCTAGTGGTGCACAAGAAGTTGGAAGGGGACACAGTCAGGACAGCTGATCCCAAATGACCAAAGCGGTATTCCATAGCATACAGCATCATGCTCAGGAATAGAAGATGGGGAAATAGGAGAAGGTAGGGCACACACACGCAAGCACATGTTCAGAGTTATGGCATTTTTCTCCCCAGGTAACCGTTCTGTGTGATGAAGCCCTGCTTTCCTGGAGATGGATGGACACTTGCCTGCTAATGGGAGGTGGTGAATGAATTCCTTGTTTTGCTTTGCTTGCAAGCACACCCTTTGCTTTCCCTATGAAGCTGTCTTAACTCATAAGCTGGGATGAATGGTCTTCTTGGTGGAGGTTCACATTCTCAGGGTCCAGCTGATTACTAGACATCTTTTAAGAAAGAATTTTGTCCCACATAAGGCTGAAAACAATAATTTTTTTTTTTAAGCTTTCTTTTCTAGTGTTTCGTGACCTTGAACTTTCAGGAACCACTTTGCCTTAAGGATTTGGACAATGCACTTCATCTCTCCTGTTCTCCCCCTGTGGGTTTGGCAGTTCTCCAGGCTTATGGTCTTTTGTTCTCAAGGTTTTGAATCTGACTTAGGATGCTTTGTAACATGTTTTATAGCAGACATGAATGGATATTCATTTGTGGATACAGATTTTGCTTTCTGTCATGACAGCAACAGTAGAGAGAATGGAGCACCAATGCAGTCAGTGTGATCCCTGTATTCCTCTGGAAAAAAAACAACCAGTTGCTGAGGTCAAACAAAAAGTGCAGAGATAGGAATCAGGTCAGTGATTAAGAAGAGGGCTGTTAAGGAGTGAAAGCAATCAGTGAGCCTAGAACCATTCATTGCATGTAACCTGATTACATTAAGACTCCATTCTTACCAATGCCCTGCAGAAGTACAAATAGCTAAGATAAGACTAATAGTAACCCAGTGAGGGAAAACTGAGTTTAAGATATATGAGATTCCCTTGTTAGCTGCAATTACATCTTCACAATACTTCAGCTCTGGGTAGAGCTGCCTGACACCACTGTTTCTCCAGGGTTTATATCCTTCAATTGCATACATGACTAGAAGTAGGAATTAACCTACGTAAGTGTGAGATAGTTGGAGAGTATAATAGGAAAAATTGCACACATTACACTTTTTTTTTTCTCAGAAACTTGATCCTTTTTCTCTAGCAAACCAAACTACCATATTCATGTGTGACTGCTCTTCTGAGTATGTTGAAGAAACTGTCCTTGTTTAATTGCTGTTTTTTTTCTACCAGCTTCTTTTGCATCAACGTTTCTGTGAAGAAATATTGCCTGCATTTCTTCTTGTGAAAGCTACTTCTCCTGCACGAGTTTAACATAAACTTTAGTATTTTAAAGAAATTAATTACTATTCTAATCAGTTTGCTGGTGTCTATCTGATCCCTTTGGACTCATATATACTTCTAAGATAGATAGCTTTTTTTTCTCTACTATAAGCCAATCTTCCTTCATAACTCATGCACTCAGACCCTTAATCATATTGCGTGGCCTTTGCTGTGCCTTTTCATTATCAGCAATGTCCTTCCTATAATAAGTAGAGTTGATTCAGCTGATACTCATTAGATATGCTGTCTCCTCCAAATACCAAATGTTCCTGCAATATTCGGAGGAATTCCAGTGAATGTGCTATGGGAGATGAAAGTGAGAGAGGCAGCCATCTAATCTTCCAAACTTAAGTGTCATCTGGTTTTCAATGACTTTGAATATCAGTTTAGGTAGTTGTGAATTGGCTGTTGTGCCTGGTTGTACACTGTGCTGACTTCATGCCCCTTTCTAACACTTTCTCCTCAACATAATGTTAGAGAGGGGAGAAAATTCTGCATTTGCCTAAGATACGGTAATGTGAGTTAATGGAGCCCCTTCAGCCCCTTCAAACGGATCCCAGTTCACCATGTTAGGAGACAGATGGGGCACTGATGTCAGCTTCTGAATATGCTGGCTTATTTCTCTGCCCATGGACTTGATCTGTAACTAAATTATATCTTGATTTGCTCTTGAATTTCATTAACAGTATGATCAAAACTAAAAATATGATGTCAAATTATGGCCTCTGTAAATCTGATGGCTTTAAAAGAGCTGCGTGACAGGTAAATTAGTAGGGAATTTGGCTTAAGGAGACCAGAAGTGCACAATATTCCTAATGTAGTCTCATTACTGCCCTATTTAATAGAAAAAGACACCAATTGTATATACAATGTAAATCCTAAGGCCTTTTCTGCTTCTGCCAAACACTGTAGAGAAGGATTTACTGCATTATCCATTATCACGTCCAAGTCTATTCTTGGTTTATATTGTGCTTCATTTTAGGCTATAGTCTCTGTGGATAGTTTTGATCCTCCCTACTCTTATTACTTTATACTTCTCTATGCTGAATTGCATAAGCCAATTATCAGACCATAAACCTCAGCTATCCAAAACATTTTGAATGTGTATGCTCTGTGCCTTTGTGGCTGCTGCCCTCCTCCTATTTTGTGCCATTATCAAACAAAGGCATATTTTAAATATTGTCATACACGCCCCCCCAGCCCATTTCAGAGTCATTCTTAATTAGATAATGATTAATTAGATGTTTGTAAAGTACTTCAAAGAAAACCCAACAAAAACCAAAATGCTATAGAAGTGCAAAATATTAATATGCATCATTGCCAATGTTATTAATAATGAGCTTTGCTGCAACAACCCTGTCATTACTGTTCGTCATCTTGAATTGTCCGCTCCTTTCCAGCACGAACCATTTCCTCTTTACAAGCCAGCCTTTAATCCAATTCAGTGCATTTACTCTTTGTAACATGCTCTCTGACTTAGTAAAAAAGTCTCTCTGTAGTGTCATGTGGCACCAGGAGCAATTGTGAAATGCAGACAGATTATATGACCATCCTTTTTCCCCTGCATTAACAATCCAGCAATGTGTTCAAAGAATTCAAGCCAAATTGGCACACATGCTTTTCTTTTCAAGAATCCATGTAGTATCACCCTTACCAGGGGGTTGCACTATATTGTGAGTACCCCTGTTGTGCAGAAAAAAATGCAGAGAACAAGACTGCTGACCTCGTAAGATGAAACTCGGTAGGAATGCAGATGATTGTCTTGGTTAGTTTCAGGCCGTGAATTAAAAGAGAGAAGAGAGGGAAGGCATGTTTAAATGGGACCATGCTCTTTTCTATGATAATGCCCTGTTCCACTCCAAGACGTCACCTAGCTCTAAGTTTACAGAGGTCCTGAGTTTTAAAAAAAAAATCTGCTAAATGGCAGTAAACCAGTTCTAAGCCTAAAGCTTTCTAAACTGTAAGTAGCCTTTTCAGCTGAAAATTATGCTTTCAGTTAACACAACTGATGCAAATACAGTCACTTGGCAGTCTCTGCTCATCTACATCTGTTAGAACAGTGTGAGATCTGCTTGCCTGTTGGTCAGAGCCTTGCTCCAACATTCAGGTTCCAGGCAATTGTAAGTTTACATGGGCAGACTTGAAAACACTATGGAAAAATTCGCTTTTCTTCAGGAAGTCCCTTCACTGTGCCAACTGAACAACACTGGCAACATATGCCAGCTACAGTCAATTACACTAGCTTATACTAATATGACATGCAGAAATAAAGGCAGGCAAAAGAGTCCATGGCTCTCAGTAGCTGCCAAAAATGAAAATTGCATTGCCCTAGGTGCTGCAAAGACCATAAAGAGCACATCAGGGTATAAGCATTAGAGCCAGATGGAAAGAAGAAATATTGAAATGGTTAATAAAAGAAATGGAAATTTGGAACTCGTCCCAAGAAATAGCTGACAAACTACCAGCCCAGAGCTCTGTGGTAGTCAGCAGCAGCCCTATAGCACAGGGGAGTAGAGAATAAGATCTATAGTCAATAGCCTTTAAGTCTAGGAAAAGATCCTGAATGGGACTATGCATAGCGCAGTTATAGCTTTTCCTAGCAGGATAGCCATCTGACTCCTAGTCCACAGTCAAAGCTGAGACAAAAATCAATAGAAACCCCCCCTATAGCTATGTGATCCAAAGCCAATAAAGTTGGGTACATTTTCTGAAATGAAAGTTGCTTTGCTTTTATGCTGCTGACCTTCCTAAGGCTAAATACATAATCAGTGATTCTACTGTTTTCTATGTTCCTTTTGTTTGTCCTAGTACATGTCAGTGTCTGCAGAACTGAGTCTTAGTTCCCTATATTTAATAGTCACTATTAACAGTAGATGTCCTTTTAAAGACATTTTTGAAGACACACATATGTTTGAGAAAATGGCCTATAGGTGTGCCCTGCTTTGACTGGGATAGAGTTAAATTTCTTCATAGTAGCTAGTGTGAGGCAATGTTTTGGATTTGTGCTGGAAACAAGGTTGATAATACAGGGACATTTTAGTTGCTGCTGAGCAGTGCCTACACAGAGTCAAAGCCTTTTCTGCTCCTCACCCCACCCCACCAGTGGGCAGGCTGAAGGTGCACAAGGAGTTGGGAGGGAGCATAGCCAGGAGAGCTGACTCTAACTGACCCAAGGGGTATCTCATAGCATATGGTATCATGCTCGACATATAAAGCTGAGGAAGAAGCATGAAGAGGGGGACAGTGTCAGTGAAGGCATTTATTTTCCCAAATAACAGTTGTGTGTGATGGAACCCTGCTTTCCTGAGGATAACTGAACACCTGCCTGCTGATGGGAAGTGGTGAATGAATTCCTTGTTTTGCTTTGCTTGTGTTTGCAGCTTTTGTTTTACCTATTAAACTGTTTTTATCTCAACCCATGAATTTTCTCTTTTACTCTTCAAATCCTCTCCCCAGTCCCACTGGTGGGGGGGGAGCGAGAGGCTCTGTGGGCTTTAGTTGCCAGCTGGGGTTAAACCATGACAACATGTTAGAAAAAGCCTTCAAATGAACTTGTAGATATCAACATGTGATGACCATTAAAAAGCATCTAATACAGATGTTCCAGGAGAATGAACATCTGTGGAAAGTAAGCATAGGATACACCTCCAAACCATAGTCATAGTTTCAACTGTTTCACCTTGTAACTTCTAAGGACGGAGTCTGGGCTAGGTTGCTGGTGTTCGTTTGTTTTCTGTTCTCATTACATTTTAAAAAGAAAGCCTCAGTCTCAATTGTAGACCTTCTCAATAAACAGAAAATATTATTTTAAAGACTAACTGGTTATGCAGGGTTTCAGAAAGACACATCTCATGTTTTACTAGAGATGTTTAGTGGTGATGATGAAGCCAGCTGAGCTTTCAACCAGTAAAGGCTACCTGGCCTCTACTCTACTTCATGTCTCCCTTGTTTAAAAATGTGCCATGGAAACAACACTTTGCTGCTGCTGATTGCAGTAGATTCATTGCTTTCTTCTGGGAGCTCCGCAGGAATAAATATCACAGAAGGAGATGTGCTGAGGTCAGCCATTGTATCCAGGATAGTCGCAGCAGCACAATCTAAGTCTCTGCCCTCGGTCTTCCACTATAAAAAATTTATAAAAAGAAAAAAGTTAACTTAATGAAAAAGAATTTCAAGCTGTGGAGATCTTCAGCAAAACCTGGGTTTTGCTGGTCTTCTCTATGCTACCAAAAAGCAACAGATAAAAAGTGTGCAAGTGCGGGTGTGTGCATCAACCTGAGTGGTGCAGCCTAACCAACTTAGAGAGGGCTTGCAACCTGCAGCGGTGAAGAGACCCTTGTGTTTGTCTCAAAATAACTCAAAAGGAGCTGACAGCTCGTTATCTCTCGGGCAGACGGCAGGGGGAGCAGAGCAGGGATTGGCTCCTCCAAAGTAGAAGCGATGCTTCCCTGTGTCGCCTGCTCTGAGGTCCCGAAGATAAACTGCCCGAAGACAGTGGCTCAGAAACTGCGGCGCCTGCAAGGGCACAAAGTAAGCTGGGTCTGGGGCTCATCAGAACCCCTATGGATGAGCCTCACCTGGGGGAACTTTTTGGGAGAGCCTGGCCCTAGAAAAAAGTAAAACCGTCCTTCAGCTGTGTCGTGTGCATCTTGGATAAAAATGGATTCTCTGATTACAAGGACTACAGATGAAAGGGCTTCCAATCGCTGACCAAAATGTGGACTGGATCCATGAGGTGGTGAGCCTATTTTTCTGTTTTCTTTCTTTCTTTTGTTTCTCCTTCTACTTTGGATCTTTTATAATAAGAAGAATTTGCCAAGACTTTTGTTCCTCCTGACACAATTTAGGGAAGTTTATGATAAAATTAATTGTTGTCTTGTTTTTCAGTCTACGGAGGGCCTGGGGTTTCTCCTGTGGGCCATGCAGAGTGGTAAAGGATCTGCTTCGGGTTCCACCAGACGAGAAGGGACACAACCCACTCAAAACCAGCTGTGAGTGACCTGTGTCTGGAGCAAATCTATCAGCCTTTATAAGTCAGACTCTTTATGCCTCAGTTTTATTTTTTGCATTTTATAGGTTCTATTGTGCTCTGTATCTATACAGGTAAAATCTCCTACTACACACTTGTGGCCTCTTCTTATGATCTTTTCACCATTTGCTTAACCAATCATTTTCCAGTTTACTTGCAGTTTCTGCCCAGGTAGCCAATGGCATATTCCGTTTAGTTTTTTGAATGAGGTCAAATTCAGGGTGACTCCAGTTCTAGGGGGAATGGGGGAAGGGAGCCTGTTAATATCACTTGCAGAACTAAGAGTTAAGAGGGTGTTTTACGTACTCCTCAGTTAGTTACCTTGCCCTCTATTTACACCCTACAGCCACTGGGGCACCATAAAGTGGCCAGAAGGCAACAAGGGCCAATTCTGCAGCAGCGTAGTTGGAGTAAATCAGTGCCAATGTACTTCAGAGAAGAGTCCCTGGACCTATTTTGTTCTGTGTTTTAGATACAGCCTAAGAATTCATCACGTGAGCTTCTGCTTTGTGAAAAAAGAACATTCTTCAGGGTCACTTAGAAATGTTGGCATCTATTTACAAAAATACAAAAAAGTTTAAACTAATGGAGTCATAGAGGAGCCCAGAGATGCCTCCTGCGAGTCAGTGGGGTCCATGTCTACCAGAATTTTATATTCCTTAGTAACATTTTCCCAAGGCTCCCTTGCCCCTTTTACTAAGCGTGGGTGGTAAGCATAGCAGCACCAAGGAGTATGAGAGGTATATGCCATACAGCAGACACGCAGTACTTATATAGCAGCTTTCAGAAGGCATTTCCTTGGTTATTCCCTATCATCTTGAAGAAATGGATATGGGGCAACTTGAGCTCTTTAGCAGAATGTTAGGAAGCCCAACAGCCCATATTGTGAGATGTTCAAGATGTGAATGGTGAGATCTCATTATGCAAGTGTGTACTTCAGCCCTACTTTTTATGATGACATTGGGTGAAGCAGATTTATTTATTTTTTATTTAAAAAGAAATAATAAAAAAAATGTTCAGTAAATGTGCTGCAGAGTTCTTGGGCATTTGTGTAGCTCTTGCAGATTTTGCAGGCTATCCCTGAACTTGCAGAGACAAGTACATGACAACCCAGGCTGAGGGTGAAATGTGGTAGGTACGCAGGAGAAACCTTATGAAGCACCTTGAAGCTAATGGACAACTTTTCAGTTTCCAATAACAACTAAAAAGTCTTATCTTGTTAGTATTATGTTGAAGAAGTAATGAATCACATATATTGGTTTTTTATGCATGTTACTTTCCTCTTAACCCCCCCCTTGTGTTTTTTATCCCTCCTTCCCTGCCAAGTTCACTGCAATATTTTCCACTGAGATACAAACAGAAAACATAAAAGTCACAACTGCTTGAAAGTGTCTGAAATAAATATAAAAGCTGTGTTTCAAATCATGAGAGTGATGTTTTCATACCAGGAAAAGAAGTACTGCATGTCCTGGTTTGTAGCATGAAGTCATGTGCAAATATCTGAGGATGCAAAGTCTGCAGGAGACATGTAGCAAACCCTGAAAGAAAAAGGAGCCAAACTTGGTGCAGTTTAGTTCTTATTGCCTGTAAAAAAAATCTCTATCATGTGTTAGCTTCTGATTGATGCCTGTGCTCTACTTGAAAGAATGCTAGCTCACAAAAGCATGATGAGAGTTTAATGCTCTGGACAATCAATTACTAGTGTTTAAGTGTAGACCCTGTTTTTTTGCCTTCAATTATTTCTAATAGCAGGAAAAACAGTAATAGAATCCATTTTAATATTAGGTATAGCAGTGGAAATTATTCTGCTCTTTTGGGATAAATACCTTTGGGATCCTTTTTTCGATAATGACCTTGAATTTAGACCAGCATTTTGAAACTCAAAATCCAAGTTTATCTGCTTAACTAATCAAAACTTGGATCTGTACCATTGAGTTTAGACAAATCTTAAGGTCACTGTAAACTAATTGAACTCTATCTTAAAACGAAAAAAAAAAAAAACAAACCAACACAGGTGATCCCTTTATTTGAATAAAGTGAATTTAAGAAGTGATGATTAGTTCTTAATTTTTTTTTTCTGTCTCATATTCGACAGCTACTCTTCAATTATTTCTTTCAGACATTAAAGAAAACATTTATTCAGAAACCAGAATACAGGGAAAAAAGGGTAAAAAAGCTCTGGGATCACAGCTGATATTTCCAAGTTAGACAATATAACTGGGTTCATTAGATATGAAGTATGTAGAATAGATATGGTACGGGTCTCTTGAAGGAAAAAGGCTCCCTGCTGATTTCTTGCACTTTCGGGCTATGCAAAGTGAAAAAAAAAAATTACCACTGACTAAGAACATGCATATTGATAGCTCTTGTGGCATAGACAGTGCATAATAACTTGATTGTCATAGTAATTTTATTGCTTAAACTTTCAAATGTCCATAATATGTCAAATATTTTTGCTTACATGCAATTTTTATGTTTCTTTGAACAATACATTGCATGTTTTCCTCTAGGTTCTCTTTTGAAAGGTATGAAGGCCCCTTCTCCTTGCTAAATCAGAAATGTTTACAAAGCTATGAATTTAATGACAAAAGTCTCACAAAAGATTTTAGTTGTTCGGCTTAGAAGAAAGTATATTAGATTAATTTTTCTGTCACTTTTGACCTATTCTGATTGTTACCCAAATAATAAACAAAATACACAATATGTATTTGTGTATAAAAATGATTTTGGGTAGCGGCTTCAAACAAAGTCAATATTCCCTAACTTTTTTTTAAAGGAAAATAATGACATTATTGTAATCTATTCAATGGGAAAAAAAAAGTAAATTTGAAGTTATTTTAATAAAAAAAATCTAGTTCCCTAAATTTTTGTTAGTATAATATTGTGAATATTTCCTTTGTTGAGCTACTAATGGTTGGTATTTTACATAGTAATGAATAATCTAGTTTCTATTCCTCATTCCACAGCAAAATTGCTTTCATAAAGAGGTCTTATAGTATGGATGAAGAGAACACGTAAAAGAACATTTAAAACCATGCTGGATGTGGTTCTGGGCAACCTGATCTAGTTGAAGATGTTCCTGCTCATCGCAGGGGGGGTTGAACTAGATGACCTTTGAAGGTCCCTTCTAACCCAAATTATTCTATGATTCTATGATATAAATACAACAAGGATATAATCTGAATGCTCTGTCTGAATGGGATAACACAATTTCAGATAATAGGTTTGCCTTCATCTCACTTAACTTCATCCATACAGAAATTAGCTATCTATTCAGAGGTAATTGTCTAGCTTCTATCTGTTGTCATTGTACCCATAGAGGAAGCAGAAGGAACCTGCAGGCAGTTATTTATTTATTTATTTATTTATTTATTTATTTATTTATTTATAAAAGCACTGCTTGAAAATTATTAGTTAAACTGAAAAAGAGAGATTAGAGCAATTTCTGAGGTATTCAAAGAAAAGGGCATTTGGTTGTGCTGAAGGAGAATGTAATGGTCTCAAGAGAAACTGCTGTTGATGTTTCTTGTGGACTGTTTTTCAGATTCACCTTATTTATTATTTTAACTAATGTCTGTGAAAAAATTTAGAGGTTGCTAAAAATGGGAAGATGACAAAAAATAGGTGTTGTAATACATAGGAAGATAAAAATCTCTCAGAACTAACTGACCTTGAGACCTTTTGTGTAATAGAAATGGTCTGACTATAAGTGTACAATGGAAATACACATTGTAAGTCTACCTGTAGCAAGAGGTTTTTTGTGACAACCAGAGGCACACCAGCAAGAATTAGCAAAGGAAAGGAAGATTCTGGGATTACAAGACTATTTTAGAATGACGGAATGACCATGAATGTATGATGAATCCATGAAAAAGTTAAATGTATTCTTTTTCTGGATCAGTAGAAACACTTCCAAATATTGCAGAGAAGTATATTGACATTGGAAACTACCATATGAAGCTCCATCTGGAATTATGTTCAGTTCTATAGTTGAACATAACAAAGGTTAGATCCACACTCAAAAGAAACTAATACTGATGCCCAAAGTTGCTTAGAAGACAAATAATTTCTCATGGGGCCTAGATAAATTCAATCTAGATAATAGCAGAAATATTTTAACCACCAGAGACATGAAGTTCTCAAGTAGACTTCCCATAGGATCAATAAGAATAAAAATGTGAAATAATTTCATAATGGAATTTATTACATTTTTAATGAGATTATATGACATGGTCACCTGAACAGGAAGATGCTTCAAGACTTTAGAGATCTCTTGCACTTCTGTGTATTGTCCCTAGATGCTTGTAGGGTGGGTTATGCTTCATTAGAAGAAGTGGAAATATTCTAAATTTTGTAGACTACTCCCATGCAGGAAAGATACGCTAGAGACTTCGGGGTTTTTTTGACAAACACACTATGGTCAGCATGGTTAAATATAGGTGTTTTTCAGATAGGTTACCTGCGACTTTTGTGGAAAGAGGTACTCTAAGGAAAAAAGTAATTGGGTAGAAACATTTTGGTTTAGAAAATAACAAAAATACCCAGAGGTGTGGGTTACATAGTGGAATGGATTAAGTTGAATTTCTCCTCTTATACTCAATTCCTTTTTTTTTTTTTTAACATGTTCAGTATAATAGATTTTGAGCTAAATTTTGAACCCAGAGTTTGAAAGGGAAGCTATTTTCCTCCACCTACAATCTCCTATTGGAATGTATGGCAGGAAGGTGAAGGAAACTTAATCTTGCTGCTGGAAGATTAGGAATTTATTCTGCTAAAAATGTTTGATTTTTCATCCAATTTTATAGATGTTATTTAAAATACAGATAAAAAATAATTGTTTGCAATGAAGCTTAAGAAAACCAAGCCTTTACTCTCACGTAAATTAACTGTTGCAAGTTTTCTGCATGTGAAAGGGAGAAAGAGAAAATCAGTATTTCTTGCAAATGTTTTAATCTATGAGAGTTCCAACTAGCCAGAAGTTCCAAAAAGCAATTGCATAAATAAACAATAGGCTTTTAAAATAAGGCATAAGTAATTCAACTGAGCTATGGGAAATCCAATCCAAGTTTTGTGCTAATGAGGAACTATCATAAATATTCACATTTTCTTAGTATTAGCCTTAAAATTTGCTACCTACAGGTGTGGAGACGGATGAAGAATCTTACACTTAAACCTTCACTGCAGAGCAATCAAGAAGGAAAGAAAGAAACTTAGCTCACCCGGGTACATTCTTAGTGAGCAGCCACTAGCAACAATTGTTGCAGGAACCTCATTGATCTTGGGCAGACAGACTGAAAAGTCAGAAATAGACCAATATAAAAAGTAGAGCAGTAGAAATATTCAGTGAATGGCTATGCTGGCAGGATATGCTGTTACTGTGATAGGAGCTCTGAGGGTGCCTATTTATTATTTGTATACGATATCATGAGGACAGAGTTCATAGAAATTAAATTTAGCAAGACCAGAAAAGTATTCTATTTCTGCATCTGTACTGCTGAGGCCAGCAGCTCAAATAATATTTTTTCCTTGACCCTGTACATTCTGCAAAAGGTTTATGAATGGGAATTATAAAGACTCCCTGTTTTGCACGAACATTCACTCCCTTTGTTTGTACACACAAAAAATGGTGATGGACTATCATTATCCAAATTGATAGCAGCTGTGCTTAGTAAAAAACTGTTTCCATCAAATCTGTTGACAAGTCAGTGGTAATAAAAAAATAAAATGTCATATGGTACACTGAAACTCCTGAATTACTTGTCACAGCCCATTTAAATGTGGACTGCATTCAATCCAAGGAATTTTCTGTAAAATTAATACATTTGCTAGGCCCTTTAGTACAGATTCTACTATCCTCAGGGGAGATATTTTGAAGATAACGTTAAAAATCTAAATATTTAACTTCCTTTTACATTTGCATATTTTAATTAGAAACTTCCTTTTACCCTTTTTCTTCTTCTTTTTTTTTTTTTTCTGGTATATTTCAAGGTTTCTACCATTTTATTGTTTGAAACTAATGTACTGCCATATTAACTCACCCATGAACTCTTTTAGTAGTACCAAGTGACTGGAAATTTATTTATATTGTATTTTGCAGGAGGAAACAAACCAGCTCTTGCAGTCAAAACTGACCGGAACTTGTGTTGGGTCAGGTCCTAGCTAATAAGTTTTTCTGAGTAGCTGGGTGCGTTAAGTGCTGCTAGCTTGTGTGTGGTGCCAGGCTAATCACAATCATGGCTTCAGTAGTTGCTATCAGCTCCCTGTCAGAGGCCACCTGCAAAATATCACATCCTAAAAAAAGCACCTAGCACTGCTTGTAAGTATTTGCAATGAGGAGTTGTTTACTAAAGCTTAATATGAATATTTGATCTTATATTTTGAAGTTTGCAGTCGCAGTCACAATCTATTAAATTTCATACCTACCTTTCTTTATGGTCACAAACTTAGGTTTCTGGTGAGATGCAGTCATGGCCAGAAGCAAAAAGCAAATGGGGGAGAGGTTTTTTAGAAGACATGTTGCAGTCTTACAGAAAGTGTAATACTACTTTGCAGTTCAAAAAGTGTGCAATTTCTGAAGAAATCAGTGCCTATGATGTAGGGAAAAGCCCTCCCTGTTTGGATGTCATATGATGGTATGTCAAATTTGATTGCATGGTGCTGACAGACGGCAAGTGTAATTGAGACCTTTTTCTTAATGATGTTATGGACATAGGCAGTGGATGTATGTCCTTGCTTGAGGCAGTTTACAGTCCCAGTTGAACAGACAAGGAGACCTCAGGGAGTTGAAATAACTCACTGTTCAGGGCCTGAGCCAGATTTAATGCAATTTTTCTAAACCTCAGTGCAGTGACTTGTCTAGTACATCACTTTACCTTATGTTCTCAACAGAAAGCAAAATAAACGTACAGAATCAAGTGCTGTAGATAAGAGAGATGCTAAAACGAGGAGATCAGAGACAGGCAAAAGCCACTAGATACCTAAGTTCAAAACAGGGAGCACTGTGGAAATACAGAAGGTCACAAGCAACAACAGAAAGAAAAAGGAAACTTATTGTAAGACAGCAAATAGCGTGTGTGTTTCCTGTTCTGAGAACAAAATACCTGTCTGCTGGCTGTGCTCTCAGAGGTTTAAAACCTCAAGTAACAGAAGGCACCATAAAGCCAATTTCACTGGTCACATCATGACAGACTGGCCAAATCCTCTCTTCACAGGCTTGGAAACTGACTCCCTGCTCCTGGAGCAAAATCAGGGGCTAAGATCACTCATTACCTGATTTCTATGGCAATAAAAGGCACTTCAGCCTCTCATCTGCTCCTCCTGCTTCTCCCTTTTTTCTGGGAAACTGAATTTTCTGGCTGTGGATTTACACTCCAGTTGAGGCTGACATTACTTCTGATGTGTGCTGGTTTTGGATGGGATAGAGTTAATTTCTTGCAGAGTAGCTAGTATGGAGCCATGGAAAATTAAGAGGCTCCTTTAGAAACAGGGATATGAAAAATTCAGGAGAACGGAGTTTTCTTTCATTAAGTATTTGAAAACAGAAAGGAGGTGGTTTTGAAGGAAGCGGGTTGAAGGCAGAGGTTACCTACTTTTGTCATGAGAATGCAAAATGTAAAGATATATGGAGAAAGTGCAATTGTCAGTCACTTTCACATGGCAGATTTTATATGCAGTAATAAGTGAGACAAACAGGCACTGAACAGGGCTTTATGGAAAGCAGTTTTGGCTCAGTTGTACCTCTGCCTCTCAGGGTGTCTCCCATTAGTCACTCAGCTGATGAATTTGCTCAGCAGTGGTGGCAGTTTCTAGAAAAGAAGAAACAGCTCTCCAAAGATTCAGCAGTTTGGTTTAAATACATTTCCTCTCCCATGCCTGCTCCACACTGGGCTCCTGTCTCTCTCTCTGCAGCTGTTGCCTGTTTCACGAATGCCCTCTCCTTCATGTTAATCATCCCCATTCATCCTTGGAGACAGCTGGAGCCAAACAGCACCACATTTTCATAGCTATGTCATGGAAAGATATTGAACTTTCAGAACCTGCAGAATTTAATCTAAATCTAGAAGCCACCAAGATTTTTGTTCAGGATTCAGAAGTATTCAGCAATCTCTTGGGATTCAGAAGTTTTGAGTTCAAGTCTGATGTCTCCCTGGAGGTTACGGTCTGGTGTGGCTGGCATGGTTACCTGGTAGGTGTGGCCTCATCTACATGAACTGGTTCTGCATGAGCTAACCACAGACTGCTAGTGCTAAAAATGGTACAGAAAAGCTCAGGCTGTCTGTGCTAGAGCCTGCTTGCATCTGCAATCTGCATAACTTCATTGCATGGTGTTTTTTCTCAATAAGTTGACCTGGTCATGAATATTTTCTGGCTTGAGTTGGCAGCAGTTTGAGAAGCTCTGCACTGCTTTCTGTGATTTGTTATAAGCACTGTTTTCCCCTATTAAAAGTAGAGGTAATGTTACTTGCAAAACGTGCTGAGATTTGTGCTGAGATGTAGATTCAAGGTAATATCGCAATTCCTTTAATGGCTTCCTTTCAAACTCTGAAACAGGGCCATGTGAATTCTTTCTTCAGCTGAATTGTGAGATTTAAGTCTATTTATGTGACTGACAAACACTAATCCCTCACATTACAATATGATTTTTCCATTTGACCATTACATGACACTTGATGAAGTAAGCTATTATATAATTGTTGTAGTGAAAGGCAGCGTATTTGCCCACTTTTAGACATTTCTGAAATGTTAATATATGGAGCTATTGCTGCAGCTGTCTCAGATGTGCCTGTCCTGTGTATGGCATGTACTGGATGCTCTAATTAAGCCCATTTTCATTTACTCAGTGGAAAAAAAATAATAATCAAAATTGGTTTTTGCACCAGGTTGGCTTTTTAATTGGGATGGGGAAAATGAGGAACAGAGGAAGAACAAGTGAGTTACCTTCGGCAGGAGACTAAGCATTTTTTTTGTTTGGAAAATCATTGATATCAGTCATAGTATTAAAACTAGCCCTTAATGCTATTCACTAGGTTTTTGTCACAAGCTACTAGCGGGATCTGCAGATGTCGTTGGAGTTGCACAGCTGAGGTATGATGAAGTGTTTTCTTCAAAGATAGTGGCTTCCACTGGGATCTGGATAGCTAATGGGTTTGAAGAGTTTTCCCTAGAGGTTGTCAGCTGCAACTGAACACATTAAAATGAGAGAACAGTTCAGTGGCTTATGTAAAATGAGATGGTGGCATAAATCCAACAGTTCAGTACACAGGTATCTCCATCTACATGCTAATACTGGAGATTTAGGTTTTTTGTGCCAGGAAAACAATTCACAATGCAGAGAGACCACCTACTATCAAGGATTGCCAGACTCCAGTTTTCTAATTCTGTCTGCAGAGTGGACCTCATTTTTCTAGGATGTGCTCTAGTTGTATATTTTTATATGTTATTAAAGAAGAGATGGGGAACTATGCATCTCTCACAGAAATTGATTCCCACACTGGGACACAGAGACTTGATGTTGGTCCAGGGTACCCCAAATTCTCCCATACCAGGTAAAACAGTTTCAAGAGATGGGTCTGAGAGACTACTCTGCATCCTGGCCATTATGGTATACAACATGAATACAGAAGCCCCTGAGAACTAGAGTCACAAGCACCATCATAGGTGCTTTCAATCCCAAGTGCAATCTTATTGAAAAGGTCAAACTCCAATATCTTAAGAGGGAAAATCAGGAGGCTTTTATGGGTTGCAATGACAAATATATATTATTACAGCTCTGTCAAGAATTCTATAGGAAGGATATAATTGAAAATATATGCTTCACAATATACCTAAAGTTCTTCGTTAAATTTCTAGGGTTTTCCATAAGGGCTTGGCTGGAGTCTGGAAATGTTAAATCGCCTTACTTGTGAAATGCCTCCTTCATTGCACAGATGCTTGGGGAAGCTTCCTCTCATGCAGATATATGGACCTCACTTTTTTTACTGAGTTAAAAAATAAGTGTCATTATAGGCATGATAACCAAGTAAAGTTTTGTAAGAAAGATAATACTGTTTATTAGCAGGAACCTTCAAGATAAGTACAGGTCCAGGAGCCGCTGTTCTGAATTTAACTTTCTGTTAAATAAAATGTTCAGTAGATATTATGCCTCCTTTTCTGGCTCCACAGGTACCAACTGTTTTTTCTCTCAATTGTTTTAACCAATTAATAAAATCAAGTTGAATTCAAAGCAGTTGTTCTCTACCTGTATTTACCTGGAAAGGTGGTTCAAAACTGGGAAAGCTAAACATGCTTCAAAACTTGACTTTTTTTTCCCCTCAAACTTCTGCAGTTAGTCGATAAATTTAAAATGCAAACAAAAACCCCTGTCCGGGGTGTAGCAGTAGCAATCCTTTTTTCTCCTTGGTAGCTGGTGCAGTGCTGTGTTTTGACTTTCAGTGTGGGAACAGAGCTGATAACACTGATGTTTACTCTGACCAAGAACGTTGTGAGTCTCATGCTCTTCCAGGGAGGAGGGGAAGCTGAGAGGAAGCAGAGACAGGACACCTGACTCAAACTAGCCAAAGAGGTATTCCATACCACAGCACATCATGCCTGGGGAGGTAACTGGAAGGGCATTCTCTGCTCGGTCAGGCTCATTTCGGAGGGTGGTATCGTATTCTCTTCCCTTGTTATTTTCCTTATCATTATTATTATTGGTGGCAGCAGCAGTAGGTTTGTGTTATACCTTAGTTACTGGACTGTTCTTATCTCAACCAGTGGGAGTTACATTCTTTTGATTCTCCTCCCCATACCTCCGGGAGCAGGGGGTGGGAGTAGAAACTGTGCAGCTGACTGGGTTTAAATCACAACAATCCCCTCCTTGCAAACCATACCTAACTTTTTCCCCTTTTTTTCCCAATTTTATTTTTTTCACATGTACCACTTTAAAAAGAAGAATGAAAATGCATTTTACTGCCCTCAGAGTAAGGTCAAAAGCAGCCTCACACTTACTCCATTGACAGAGTCATCTTTCTGACTCTGACCCTATAGAAGCAAACCATTTCTGATATGTATTGCGTTTACAGGGATTTTGGAGAAGGGTTGAGACATATTGTGTAACTGCCATTTCATTGAAACATGCAACTGTCATGTTATGCAGCAAATAATGAAGCGCATTACAGGCATGGCCTTGAGATATGTTTTAATTTTTTTTCCTTGTTTTCTAAGGGAATGTCTTCAAGCTGATTGATAGTGAAGCAAAAGGATTTAGCAAGTTTGGAACTTGCTGGAACTTAATTTTCTATGATCTCAACAGAGACTCAGTCCCTTTCAGGATATGGCTCTAATTTTGAGGGCGATAAATTACTCCTTTAAAGCACAGCTAGTATTCTGCAGAGAAGTGAGAGCTGTATTTTTGTTAAGTGCTTAAAATAAACCAAAACAATAACATTTTAATGTTTGCATTGACGTGAAGGTAAAAATAAATTTTCAATTAATTGAAGCTGTGGGAAGACAAACAGTGAAAAAGGAAGAGTCACGACATACCTTGCTTCATTGAATAAATACTTTACAGTAAAAAGAATCAAAGAAATTGGGAAAATCCCAATCTCAGTTTTGACTTGCATTTAATCACAAAGGTGGTGAACAGGAAAAACCATTGATTCAGGCTGGCAGACAGTTTAAATGAGTGTCTTAATTGTATAATAGAGCATATAAAGACTTTTTATTCAGCCCTTACTGGCCTTGTGAAAGCCATGTAAAGCCTATGGCTAATCTGGCCTGAAAAAGCAAAACATTTAGGGAATATTAAAATAAATCATATTGACATTTTCAGAAAAGCAGTGTCTGTTTATAGCTGAGTTGGGACTATTTGCTAAATTAATGTTTAGTTTCATCCTAGTCCAAACCTGCTTTTTTTTCTTTTGTGATTAAGCCATCCAAACTACTGCCCATTCTTTCAAGCTTAAATCTATCCAGTTCTATTGATTACTTGCCCCATTCACATAACCTTACTCACCAATAATCCAAATCAAGGATTTTGTGCTCTAATTCTAGGTAATGTGCATGTGAAAGGTGACATCTTCCCCAGAAGACATTATGATTTTATCTGGGAGTTGAGGAATAGTTGATAGAACAGACAGATAAGGGAGAAGAAGGAAACAAAATGTGATTAATATTAGTGTAATAAACAGTGATTAAAGCACAGGAAGTTTTTTTCACATGTCAGAACATATCCCAGCAGAGAAGATATTTAAAGACCTCAGCACAACTACCCTATAGATGTCCCATAGTTCTGCTCAAAGACAGGGCTAGGACTAAAACGTCCACGTTCTCTGGGTCTGACTAAGCCAGGTTTGTCATCTCTCCCACTGCAGGGATGAAGAGAGAAGAGACCGCTTTCCAGGGCTATGAGTCCCACGGGCTGTGGGACAGCTGTGGGTGCTACAGGCATTGGGGCTGCCCAGGGTGCTCCCAGGCAGTTCACAGGGCTGCTGAGAGGATGGGGAGCTCCATGCATTTCTCCACGGTCTTTAACAGAATCGAAAATAAACTCTTATGCACTTTTTATTGCAGAATCATCAGTGTTAGATGGGACCTCTGGAGACTGTCTAGTCCAACCCCCCTGCCAAGGCAGGGTCACCTAAAGCAGGTTACACAGGAACATGTCCAGGCAGGTTTTGAATGTCTCTATACAGGGGGACTCCACAACCTCCCTGGACAACCTATCCAGTACTTTGCCAGCTTCAGGGTAAATAATTTCTTTCTTATGGCACCACACAGGTGTAGGATGTGATTATAAAATCACAATGTAAATGCACATTCCCAGTGCATTTTTGCACTGGGATTTTTTTTTTTTTTTTGTATCTATAATTGTGCAAAATTATATTTCCAAACATAAAGGTTTTGTTTTTAAATTACATCGATAGGAAAGAGGCTTATTTCCAGCTTCATGAAGGGTGACGAACAGTATAGGAAATAAAAAACTTGGGTAAAATACTATGATTCTAGTGTGCTTGCTGCTGAACTATTGTTTTGTGATTTTGGCCACTGCAGCATAAAAACTTTGTAATACTTCAAAACAGGGATAAGGAAACCAATTCTATTATTACTGAGAAATGAACTATGATATGAATGTAGGCTTAAAAAAAACCATAAATCTACAGTAGCCTAGAATTAGGGAGAGTGAGGGGGAAGTTTAAAATCTAAATGGTACAGAGTATGTCAAGCCAAGTTATTACTTCCAGCCATGTACAGATAATAAAGGAAATAAGGCATTTGGAGGAGATGTGAGGAAACCCTCTTCTATTCAAAAGAGCATAAATGTGTGAAGTGGCTTACCAGGCAACACTGTTGAACTTAAACACTAGGGCTATTCAAGACACTATAAGGTAGTGTCTCAGAGGGATCATAGTATTGAAAATGTAATGAGGCGTAACTTATCCCCGGAGATCCCTGATCTTATATTATATATGAAAGCTATTCTTGCAAAACAGTAGCTGAGCCTGCATGCAGTCTTGGAGGAGCATGCAAAGGCAAATCCACACTCCATTTTCTTGTTTTTCTGTGGGTTTATTGTGTGATTTTTTGATTGGTTGGTTTTTATTTTTTTTTTTGTTTTTTTTTTGTTTGTTTTACCACTACCTATTTGTATCCTGAGACTGCCAGTGTTGCAGGGAAACTGCATGTGTATTTTGTCTTTGGTGCAGCTTCATGTACAGTTTTGGCAGCAGGTCCAACAGGTTAAGAATAGACAAAATCTTAAAAGGGAAGATTCAGGCAATTCACACCTACATCTTTCTGAACATGCTGCTGCTAGGGAAGGAGGCAGGGTTTTGTGCAAAGAAAAATTCTGATCTGTTGAAATGTAAAGAAGAGTCAGAGATGTGATGTTCTTATTAATGTGGCCTCCTGTGATTTCAATGCTGATTTTCTTTATGCTCAAACATTGTGAAAAAGGTGTAGCCTGTTTAGCTTGCTTTCTTTTTTTTTTCTTTGTTTCATTTTCTTCAAGTTCATTGGTTTTTTTAGCCTCTTGGATCTGGAGTTGGTTCAGCTTGTGTAGGAAGGGACAACTTTCTGTACTTTGAAGAAGCTTAGGTTGGAAGCCTGGGGTCAGATGAGGCTGAGAAAGAAGTGGAAGGGCAGAGAAAGGTTGTAAGGAGGGGTCTGGGAGAACAACATAATTATATCCAGATCCTGGAAAAGCAGAGGAATCTGCATCCCAGCACTCCTCTGCACTGTTATTAAATGCAGCAGGGAGATGCATGTTGTTCTATTAGCTGAGCTACAAGTAGGATAGCAGCCCATTTCTGCTGCCTGTATTAAGCAAAAGAACAACATATATAAAAGGAGGTGTATGTTCTTGTGCGTTTCATTTATCCATGGATTGCAGTGCTGTCCTCAAAAATGAAGGGGAAGATGCAGATAGCCCGCTGATATAGATAGTACTCAAACTCCAGGTAACAATGAGGGCTGCCTTTTCTCCAGCATTTCTACATGTGTAAGACTCAGTGGGTTCCTTGTAAACATCCTTTATGGACAGTGGAGGAAAAGCATCACTTTCCTATCTATGTTTAGTTGTGGACCAGATTTAGGAGGGTCATTAATCTCCACTTCTCCACAAGGGAGGCCAAACAGTGCTTTTGATGTCCTGGTTGGCAGAGGTGAATGTGTTTGGCCCTATACCTGGGGAGCTGCAGTCTGGGCCTTTCTCTCCTTGATGGATTTTCAACCCAAAATTTCTAATTTCTAGCATTGTCTTAACTGCCACATTGCAGACCATCCTTGGGGAAGGTGCTTTCTGTCTCCTCTAATATAAGAGTGTTTCAGACATAGACTGATGGTCCTTTAGGTAATTTTTCTTATTTTTGACATTACTATGTAATGAGTGCTATAGGGATAACCACAGGAATTCAGCACCTGTATGAATCAGTCCATTCCCTAATGTATCACCTGGCTATACAGCAAATGTGTGAGGGGGTTTCTGAAGTGGAGTTTGCTTTCAGACCACCAACTTGTTAATTTTACAGATTTATTAAAACCCAAATTATATTAATTGTTTCTCAACCTCATCTTGTGACAAAGAGGCCAAAGTTTATTTGCATGCCATGTATGAGAAAACAACTCTTTTCACTTAAACTTGTTTCATCATTTCACTGATACCTCTGTCATTTGTATGTAATTTTGTTCACACTCAATAACTGTCCTATTTCTTATCCATGCTTAAGTCAGCTCAGTCTGCTTTCATTGAAGAGACAAGCCATATTTTTAATTGCCTTCTTTGCCTTTTTTTGTATCTTTTCAAGTCCTGCTATAATCTTTTTGAATTGGGGTGGCTGAAACTGTGGACAGCATTCATGACGCAAGTACAGCCTACATTTACATAGTAGCATAAAAATGATTTGTCCTTTGTTCTCTTCCTCTCTCCCTTCCCCCCCCCCCCCCCCATGCCTACAATTCTATTGCCTTTTTGACTGCTGCTGAGCACTGAATTGATGTTTTCAGAGAACTATCCACAGTAACTCTTAAGATCTCTTTCCTGAGTGGTAATAGCTTATTTACAGCTCACCATTGTGTTTGTATAGTTAGGGTTATTTTTTTCCTATGTGCACTTATCAACATTGAATATCATCTTCCATTTTATTCCCTATTCACTCAATGCCATGAGCTCCTTATGCAACTTCTCACAATCAGCTTTAGATTTAAGTAACCTGCATAATTTTGTATCATCCACAGCCTTTTTTACCTCTTTATTTACCTCTTTTTCCAGGCCATTTTTGAATATGCTTCATAGCAAAGGTTCTCTAGTAATCTTTCTCTGCTGTGAAGACTAACCATTTATTCCTACCTTTTGTTTCCTAAGTTATGGTGGGTATTAATTCATAAGAGGACCTTCCCTCTTACCCAGACAGCTCAGCTTCTCCAAGAGGCTTTTGTGAAGGATCATGCTAGTGGCTTTTGGAAGTCGAAAAGTGCTGCACAGATTGGATCACTGTTTTCCACATTCTTTTAGGCATCCACAAAGAACGCCTTCTGAAACAGCTTCTATACACAGAAATTATATTGCTATTTCCCAACCATGACATATCTACTGCTGTCATAGAATCATAGAATCATAGAATAGTTAGGGTTGGAAAGGACCTTAAGATCACCTAGTTCCAGCCCTCCTGCCATGGGCAGGGACACCTCTCACTAAACCGTATCACCCAAGGCCTCGTCCAACCTGGTCTTGAACACTGCCAGGGATGGAGCATTCACAACCTCCCTGGGCAACCCATTCCAGTGCCTCACCACCCTTACAGTAAAGAACTTCTTCTTTATATCCAATCTAAACTTCCCCTGTTGAAGTTTGAACCCGTTACCCCCTGTCCTATCACTACAGTCCCTAACGAAGAGTCCCTCCCCAGCATCCCTATAGGCCCCCTTCAGCTACTGGAAGGCTGCTATGAGGTCTCCACGCAGCCTTCTCTTCTCCAGGCTCAGCAGCCCCAACTTCCTCAGCCTGTCTTCATATGGGAGGTGCTCCAGTCCCCTGATCATCCTCGTGCCCCTCCTCTGAACTTGTTCACCTTCCATTCCAACATTCCAGTCATAGGAGCCATCCCACCATGTTTCTGTGATGCTTATTATATAATATCCACATAGACATGCACACATCTCTAATTCCTCTTGTTTGTTCCCCATGCTACGGGCATTTGTATAGAGGCATCTGAGCCGAGCTCCAAATGAAGCCAGTTCATTGGCTGGAGCAGCTGGGATATCTCTGCATTGCTCCAAGCATTTATTATAGGTGCTGGCAACTGACTGGGTGTGTTGGGATGGAATGATGCCCCCTTCCCCCAACACATCTAGTTTAAAGCCTCCTTGACCAGTCTGGCAAGCCTCCTACCAAAACTGCTCTTTCCCTTCTTTATCAGACCAGCTCCACCAGCCCCCACTAGACCTGGCCTACAAACTTGGGTCCTGTGTTCAAGGCACCCAAACCCCTGACTATGACACCACCCTTTTACCCATTTATTAACAGTGCTAATCCTCCCAGCTTTTTTTAGGTCCTCCCCTGTATCCTGGAGAATTGATGAAAAGACTATCATGATTTTTGTTTTTCTTAATTCATGCAAAAATGATACAAGTTACTGGCCAGTTGTTCACTTGATCTCTCCAAGCCCCTTGCTAGTAGGTTTGGCACGTCCTATTTCTCTGCTATGGAAATGGTTAGGAGATATTATACAACTCTCTTATTAATTGAGCAATCTCACATTGAAGACCCCAGCAAACTGTTAATATTCAATTTACTCTTTTTTTCCGAAACCCCTTTCTTTGTCCAGTCAGTTTGAGATGGTTCTCCAGGGTTATTTTCTATCTGACACTGTGCTTTCTGAATGGTACTTTATGCACATTGATCACCCACTGATGAACACTAGCAAACTTCCGGCTTCTGATGTGTTTCATGATTAGCTTTTATGCCATTAACTAGTTGTTCTTCAAAATGTTTTCTACCTGTCTTTTTACAATTCTATATTCAGCTTCCTCAGCTTCTGTACTTTTCTGTTTTTCTTAAGTAGATACAAATTCAATTTTTCTGAAGGATTTTTGCATCTAATAAGCTCCTTCATCTTTTAACCAGGCTAGTTTTTTTTTTTTAATTCCATCTCTTTGGAGGTGGATTTTTGTTTGTTATTTATCT
Source organism: Pezoporus occidentalis (assembly GCF_034315485.1). Taxonomy (NCBI): domain Eukaryota; kingdom Metazoa; phylum Chordata; class Aves; order Psittaciformes; family Psittacidae; genus Pezoporus; species Pezoporus occidentalis. Next base: position 624,680 of record NW_026915910.1, on the reverse strand, counting down.
GGAGCTTCTAGTACATTGTTTTAAAACACCCTATAGTGCCAATTGCGAACAGTTTATGATGTTACGTATCCCTGATGTTTTTCAACTTTTTCACCTTTTTGTGTAGCTCCTCTCTAAAAGTAAATATGACTGTTACAGATATTTTTGTGGGTTTTGTTTTGTTGTGTTGTTTTTTTTTTTTATTACTGAATATCTTTAATATAGTCTTGTTTTGAAGCACACATACAAGAAAACACATGGGAATGGTTACTGTCACCTGGGTTTCTGGCTTCAGAAAGCTATTTATGATTGCTGCAAATGCAGACTTCCAATTACATGCCTTTTTTTGTTGTTTTGTGGGCTTGTCGTTGTTTGTTTTTTTTTAAATCTTTGCAATATCTTTTGGAATCTATTGGTCACTGCTATCAAACTAACAGTCTTAGTGCTACAGCTCTGGCAATCCTCTTATTTGAGCAGGAAAATGAGTCCTATGGACTCTGGAGTATGATTTTGTCTTGTGAACTTATTTTGCTTTTGATCTTGTTAATTTATCTCAGTTTTTGTATTGTACCCTTCTTCCCTCTGCTACCTGCACATTTCTCAGTACCGTCCTGCAAGCCATGAGCTGTCTTTACCATCAACACACACAACTCATTGCTTGTCTGATACCCACACAAACAACCTTCAGTGTGACCACTTGAGGAAATACCAGTGTTTTGTGGCAGGTTTTAGTTTTACATGATGTAGGCTTTTCTTCTTTCTCTTGTTTGCTATTTGTCTATTCATTTCTTGTACTTTTGTGATTAATATGCAGTCAAACAGTTTCTTTAGTTGACCTCTCCTGAGTATTGAACTCCCAGTGTGTCTGAACTTTCCTAATTTTGATGACTGCCTGAAACTTTGAGCAGTCAAGAATGCAAGAGTCATGAGCTAGAAGGACATCAACTAAAGGAAAAACTTCAAGCTCTGTTCAGTGTTTCTAGAATGCTCACTTCATATTGGATCACTCCCATGAACATTAAACCTCAGACCCCTTCTTCTGAGATTCTAACTCTCCAAATAATATAAGAAGTCTGGGTTACCCTAGTGAGATTAAGCAACAAAAGTTTTAAGTATTGCATTGCCTACTGCCCATGATTTTTCTCTTTCTTTAAAAATTATACATCCAATCTCACAGTCAGAAGCATTTCCCTGAAATTTATTTTGTTTCCCTTTTTTAGCTTTGACCCACTATTTCTGGGAAAATTCTCTGGTAACATAGGAAGTAATTTCTTTCACACCTAAGGGGAGCACAAACATCTTTCAAACATTTGCAGATTGTTTCATGCCCCCTAGTCATCCCTCTGCATGCTACGTATTACTTCCATTAAATCCTAAGGCACAGGTTGTACTATAAAGCTGAAAGCTCACAAGAGCACTAGGGAATATCTCTGTCTCTTCCCCCCGCCCCCCCCCCCTTTTTCTTCTTTTCTGCACAACTTCAGCAGGCCTTGCTGAAAGTGGCATATATGCATCCACAGGCAGAATCTGTCCCTGTGAATATGAAGAAAGCTGTGGGCCAAATGATGTTTTCAGTCACACCAGTGGGACTCTGTTGACTTCAGTTTTACCTTCAGGAGGTAGCCTTTTTGTGTGTGCTAGGTGAAAAGACACAGCTCAGACAGTTCTTAAAAATATTCTGCTCTGTTCAGCGCAAAATGCCACAAAAGCCAAATCCCCAAAAATCCCCTAAATTGTCCATCTGGAACAGGTGTTTACAGTTATATAAACAAAATAAAATTGCTTTTTGCAGACCTAGAGTCAGCCTGCTACTAAAATGTCTGGCATCTATTTGAAAAGCAAGCAAACAAAGACCTGACAACCAACAGAAAAACTGGGGGGGAGCAGAGGGGTGAGGGAAGGGAGTAGTGCTGAGAGATGAACTAAAAAGCCCTTCAAAGATGCAAAGAGGGGGAAAAATATTGCTCAGGCTAATGAGAAAATTCTTGTTAATAACAATGTCATTTATAATTTTCCCACAGGTTTTCACCTCATGGCAAGACTTACAATTGACAATGTGAAATCATCCCACAGAAAAAATCTTATCCTTTTAAAGCCACAGAAGTGGGATATCACTATTTTGGGCAGATAAAAATTTGTTGTGTGGTCAAAGTTGGTTAGAATAAAGAGTGACATCAGAAGAAATCATCTTTGTCCACTTTCACCTGACCTAGCATCTTACCATTACCTGCTAATTTTTCCTGCAATAGGTCAAGCTTGACACTCTCCTCTTTTTCTCTTCCCCCCCGGAGCTTTTTAGGCTAAGTTAAAGACTGTTCTCTTTACCATTCTTGCCAGTTGTTAAAAGACGACATGCTACTTGATGGCACAAAACCCTAGCAAGACAAGAAATAATATGTTATATGTACAGAGGGTTATAACACCCTGTAACAAAGGAATAAGAGATTTGGATGCCCAGGGGTCTGAATTTTTATAATTCATCAATAGTTACAGAGCTCTTTACAGAGCTGGTTACAGATGCAATCAGGGATTAAGTCTAGGTTTTTCAAGCGATTCCTGAAGGGAAAACTGGAAGTGGGTAAGGAGAAGGAAAGGGGTGAGAGACAAATAATGGCGTTAAAGGATGAAGACAAAGAGAAGACAGTTTCCTGAAGAAGTGTGAATACAGTCACAAACTACAGATTATGAAAGACTAGAGCTGGTAGACTCAGGATTCAGAATGCCTTAATGTCTATTTATGTTTTTGGGAATACAGTTCTCATGATTTAAGAATTTACATCTGCAGACATAAAAAGATTTAAATAGGGTTGTTTGGTTGTTTGTTTTTTTTTTTTTCTGGGGTTTGTTTTGTTTTGTTTTAAGCTTCAAAGAAGGATTCACCAAATTGAAAAGACTGAGGACCAGTAGTCTAAGAACATGTCTACAGGCTCACCTCAGCTAGCTTTACACTAGTTAATCCTGGTTGGGATAATGCAGTTGTGATAACAGTTGACTGTGGGCAGGATCATGCTGAAGTATTTACCCAGATGTCACTCAGGCTTTGCAGCTTGGGTTGAGCTTGGTGCTGTCTGACTGCCTTGGTAATGGTACTTAGTTTAACTAGTTTAGAGCTATTATGGTTTGATATATCTATATAAGATTGTAATGTAAATGTAGCTACAGTAGCCAAACTCTTTTAACCACTGCTTTTAACTGCTTTTAACCACTAGGCTGTATTACTGCCTCTCTCCCTTTTAGTTTTCATATTTTTTCTGTAATGTTGCACTTCAAAAATAACTCTGTTTTGGCAACCTTTAAGGCAATGTCCAGCTGAATTGAAAATATTTCTCCCGCCAATTTGTACCAGGGGTATGAATTTATACATATACAGTTTATACAAGGGGTTTCTCTTCCTTTTTATACCACCTTGACAACTATATAAATGAGATAAATTTCTGCCCTATGGTCTACTACTCCCATAACACGTTAAAGTGTTGTGCAGATTTTTGATGATTTTCTCTTTTACCTGCATTAAATTATACACTAAAATTACTTCGACATGGTCCCTTAGCAACATTTCCAATATATTTCTCTCAACTGAAATGAGACTTAGCAGGGTTGTCCCCTGAATCTTCCCTTTTCTTGAATCTGGGAATAGCTTTAGGACCCCTTAAGACCTTGGGTATGATTACACGCCTTAGTGGCTTGTCAAAAACCTTTGCTGAAGGCTTTCTTATTTCCTTTGTTACTTCCTTCAGGATTCTGGGGTACAATTCATCTGAGCCTGGTACTTTGTCAAATATAACAGTCCTAATTGCCTTATTATCTTCTCCAGTGCAATAGCAAAGCTTTTTAACATTTAACTTTCCCTCCAGGAAAATGTCTCTCAGTCCTGGAGATGCTACCTTCTTTTTTTTTTTCTTTCCCCTCCACTTCCCTCCTGCCCCACAATGAATAATGAGGCCAGGAATTCATTTAGAGCAAAATCAACCTCATCTGTCATTAACTTTCCATTTATGTTCTTTAATGCCTCTACTCTTTCACTGCCTCATGTTGAATTCCAAATATATATTTAGAAGCATAGAATCATAGATGTAAGGAATGGAAAAGAGCCATTAGGTAATCCAGTTCATTGCAGTACAAATGGAGGATTGTCCTATGCAGTGTATTTCTTCCTTCTTTGTTCAATCAGTTTTTAAGGTCCCAAATGTTTCCTTTAGAGTCACTTTAATGTTTCTCACAAGCAGTAAGTTTTCTCCTGATAGTTAGCTGTTTTCCCTTTCTTAACATTAAGAATCTTGTCTAAATTAAATGGTCTTGCATCACTTTATTTGTATTTTTATTTTTTCTCTGTTCATCTTTTGTTTCATGTTTTTAAGCTTTTCAGATAGGTACAGATGACCATTCTCTTTTGGGAAGACATTTTGGCCCTATTTTCACACTAGCTTTCTGGAGACTGAATTTCTCATACTGATAATGATATAAAAATTGAATCAGAATACCAAGTTGGAAGGGACTTCAAGGATCATATGGTCCAATTTGTCTAGGCAAAGCATGACGTAGACTAGATGATCTAGCCCAGCCAAATCTTAAGTGTCCAGTGTAAATGATTTAAAAAATCTTGGAGAGAGGGCACAGAACGGGGTGACTGGCTCACACTTCTCAGTAGCTAAGGCACAGGCTGCTTGCATAGATTTCACCAAGTGTAATAACTGCCATAACTGCCACATAGTTTGTGACCTACGTACCAGCTCTTCACTGACTTCACAGCAAACCGCTGCTGAATAATCTGCTAAGTCTTGAATTTATATGCTGCAACTGGTCCAGAAATCTATTGTAGGAACTGGACTGTACCCCCAAATTCATTTGGCCTTTGTCTAGCTCAGCTTCAAGTATCAGAAGTGAATACAATATTGTAGATTCCCAATTATCAGAGTCATATTGGCAGCTTGGTGTAATCCATGAGCTTTTTAGTAGTTACAGATTGTTTATCTTTCTTTGCAATTTCATATAATTTATTACTCTACTGAACCTTATTTCTTTTTACATTTCATAATTTTTTCAGGCTTTCTTCCATTTATGTTTTGTTCTTTGATATTTTCAGGTGTTCAGCATGGTTCAGCAGGGTTTTAATTTTCCTCATCAAGCTGTGAACCTCTTCCTTTTTCTTTCTAGACAGCTTAATATGGTTTGACATTTCCCCACATTTCCAACTGTCTGTAACTGCTTCTACATGTAGCCGCTGTGATTGGAAATGACTGCATATGATTATTGTTAGACTTAATATTGTGATTGTACTGCTGCTGGACATTGCTTTGAAAGAATGGGAACTCAAAAGAAAACATATTCTGCTCACAAATATTTTATTCCTAAAAAAAAGGCCAAATCATGAGCCAAGTAAGCTTCCCATTCAGCTACAGTGAAAAAATACTGAGTGTTTAAAAAACAGGCAGCCAGCATTATAAATCTTTGAAAGCATTATAGAGTCAACCTAGTATACTTCTAAGTAGGAAACTATGAAAAGCACATATTCTGCATTCTGTCTTGTATCTTTTCCACTATTCCTATCCCAGCACTTTAATCATTCTCTTCAGGATACACAATATGTAAGGAAACACATTATACACATCCTCACAGTATCTGCATTGCCTCCTGTATGAAAAAAGAGTTCCGCCTGCATCATGCATTCTGATTTGCACCATTATTCCTTCCTCATATGCTAGGAGGGAGATCGGAATAAGCTATTATTACCCAGCACCCATTTGCTTGTAACTTCCAAAATTACTTATCTATTTCTTATAGTCAGACCTAGTAGAAAAGGTTTTTTCATGAAAACTCTGTGGGAAAGCATTGTCCTGCTATGGCAGAAAGTTTTACAATTTAACTAGATATTTAATGAAGAAAAATGATATTTATTTATTTGTGTATTTATTTTAAACCTGAAGCCTCTGAGTCTCAGTTAACTTTCCTTGGTTTATGCCAAGTAAAAATACTAATACATAGTAAAATGCTGGTTCGTTCTTACCTTTTCCATGTTATTCAAGTATTTTTACACCTCTGCAAATACATCTCCACAATCTTGTGGTAATATTTCTGGGTAAAAAGAATTTTTTATTAAATCAGGGGGCTTTCAGGCAGGGGTGGGTTTAAGTATAACTGATCTCTATTAGAACAGAGGTATGTATTGAGCGGTCAGGCTCCTTAACTGCATGAAAGCTGTGCTGAGCTGCTGTAGGCTTTTGTACTACCTGGGTAGTGGTGTCTGAGTGGAGATGGTGCTGTGAAGTCAGCGATTACAGCTACTTTGCACCAATCAAATAACACAAAAAAGCTGAGTTAACCTACTTCTGACCACAATCACAGGCAATTTGCAAAACCTGGGAAAGTCAGGTCAATCCTAGGATCTGTGAGTTTAATTTACACTGGTGGCATATCTGAGGGAATTGATAAGATTACACAGGTATGGATGCTCGGTGATGAGATCAGAAGGAAAAGGTATTATTCATGAAAGCCATTGGCAGCAATTTGAGGATGGATAGAGGGTGCCTGGCCCATGAGGAACGCAAGAGTAAAATATGTGGTTTGTCAAGAGGTCAAACAGGTGCAGTTAGTTAGCAAAAGGGGTTTCCTAGCTATAGAAAGCTTTTTTTTTTTTTTTTTTTAACAGAGGCTACCTGTTTATCATGATTTCAGAAGGATCTACCCAAGAAGTAAAGGCACTTCATAAAGAAAAAGTGATGAGACAATCCTAAAGTACTCTTTTAGAAATATAATATCCATTTTATTTGGCGGTTTCTTTTCAGAATGAAGATAAGCACACACAGCTGCAGATCAAAAAAAGACTTGAAGCTAGACATGCTTACTCTGTTCTGTGTCAGACTATTTACCAAAGAAGCTGCCAGTGCTGTCAGTAAATACATTCACTTTGCACATTCTAGTCAATCTGGGATTAAACCAGTTTAACATCATCTGCACCAGGACTCAATGTACCTGCTGTTTTTTTCAAAACAGTTTGTCCATTTAAACTGAAGAAGGTGAGGAAACTCTAAGTCCTTGTGTTCAGACTCATTGCTTTTTATTATGGATATGCTGTCAATTAGCCTTGCCCTCATCAGCATCAAAATTAACTATGTTGTGCTAAAATGATGGAAATTAAAAAAAAAAAAAATTAGTATTTACCTGCTATTTTAGTGTAAGTCAAGCCAAAGGCAAAAATCATCATCACAAATCTTGCAACATAACTTGGCAAAGATTAAGCTACTCTTTTTTTTTTTTTCCAAAAAAAGCACTTCCTTTATAAAAAGAAATAAACAACTTCCCCCCCCCCCCCCAAGACAAAAGAACAAGCAAATCACAGAAGAAAGGTCATCTGAAGATATAGCTATTTAGCTCCAGATTCCAGCCAGAGAAGCATTTCAGATTCAACCTATGCCAAATTCAAATCCTAATCCTTTCCTCCCCTCTACACTTGATAGTTTCTGTTCTAAATGTCTTTAAAATAGGTATTCTCTCCCCACAAAAAACTTACCACAATGGTAGCTGTTTAGGAAATAAATTAAAAAATTGTTGCCGTTGTGGAATAAGATATATTTAATTAAATAAAATAGAGAAAGAAAGTGCTATTACAAGAACATAAAACTGTAAGGCACGAGATAAAACTAAATTACTACATGGCTGCTCAATTTAATCTAATCCCTGAAGATAAAGATGGAGTCAGAAAATTGCATGTATTGTGAAATCAACATAAGCCCTAAGCAAATATTAACTAGGGGTATATAAACTGATTTATTATAAATACAAATATGAATGTGTTAAAGTGTGACTTTCCTCAGGGGTTGGTCTGGGGACCAGTGATTTTAACATATTTGTTGGTGACATAGACAGTGGGATTGAGTGCACCCTCAGCAAGTTTGCCAACACCACCAAGCTGTGTGGTGTGGTTGATACACTGGAGGGAAGGGATAACATCCAGAGGGTCCTTGACAGGCTGGAGAAGTGGGCCTGTATAAGCCCCATGAAGTTCAACAAGGCCAAGTTTAGGGTCCTATACCTGGGTCAGGAAAATTCCAAGCACAAATACAGGCTGGGAGGAGGATAGATTGAGAGCAGCCCTGATGACAAGGGCTTGGGGGTGCTGGTTGATGAAAAGCTCAACATGACCCAGCAATGTGCACTTGCAGTGTGGAAAGCCAACCATATGCTTGGCTGCATCAAAAGAAGTGTGACCAGGAGGTCCAGGGAGGTAATTTTGATCCTCTATTCTACTCTTGTCAGACGTCACCTGCAAGCAGAGTGCAAAGGAGGTCACAAAGATGATCAGAGAGCTGGAGCGTGTCTCCTTTGAAGACAGGCTGAGAGAGCTGAAGTTGTTCAGCCTGGAAAAGAGAAGGCTCTGAGAAGAACTTTGTTTTTTTAATTGTTTGCTGTTTATTACAGTTCTACTTACTAAATTATTAGGAATGCAAAATGTACATTCAACACCATGTAAGAGATTCTTCACAGTATCAAAAGACTCAGATGTTTCTATAAGTTAAAAAGTCTATCTAAAGCAGTTCTACTTATTACTTCTATGTCTTTCCTGAGAAGTTCACAGAACTTGTATGAACAGCAGGTAGATAAGGGTAATTTGTGTCTATGATAATAGAATCATAGACTAGTTAGGGTTGGAAAGGAGCTTAAGATCATCTAGTTCCAACCCCCCTGCCAACGACAGGGACCACACACCCTAGACCATGTTGCCCAAGGCTCTGTCCAACCTGGCCTTGAGCGCTGCCAGGAATGGAGCATTTACCACTTCTCTGGGCAACCTGTTCCAGTGCCTCACCACCCTCATAGAATAATTTGGGTTGGAAAGGACTTCAAAAGTCATCTAGTCCAACTCCCCTGCAATGAGCAGGGACATCTTCATCTAGATCAGGTTGCCCAGAACGACATCCAAGCTGGTCTTAAACATCTCCAGGGATGGTGGTGCATGCATCACCTGTCTGGGCAACCTGTGCCAGGATTTTGCCACTCTTGTTGTAAAAAAATTTCTCCCTCACATCCAGCCTGAATCTCCTCTTTTTTAGTTAAAAAACATTGCCCCTCATTCTATTGCAACAGGCCCTGCTAAAATGTCTCTCCCCATCTTATAGGCACCTTTTAAGAACTGAAAGGCAGCAGTAAGGTCTCCTTCTAATCTTCTCTTTTCTGGGCTGAACAACCCTAACTTTTCTCAGCTTTTCCTTACAGGAGAGGTGCTCCATCCATGTGATCATTTCTGTGGCCCTTCTCTGGACCTTCTCCAGCACATACTACATTTCTTCCCTTCCTTCTAGGTTCTAGTTGAGGGGTGTCAAGATCAATGTTGAATGACGCACACACAAGCAGTAAGGTCCCAATTCACTGCAGTTCATCAGGTTTCCTTGGCATCTAAACTACCACCCAAATCACCACGAGACTCAAAAATAACAACTCCCGTGTTTCATGAAACTCACTTTCAAGTGCAAAAGGTGCATAATGGTTGCATACTGCAAATATTTATATGTGCTTACTTTTAGTTTTTACCTTTTGGTGAGCTAAAGATGCAAAATCCCTAGTACCTGACCCATCTCAGTCACAAATTGCTGTTGTTGGATTTTGTATTGGACAAATTATATTGATCTGCAAGGCAGATTAAAATCTTTTAGACTGATCTTACTGTATCTGCAATGAGTATTTTATGTAGTTTTCAGTGAATCTTTCTTGCCCTTATTTATTTTTTCAACACTGTTTTTGTAGAAGGGTAAAAATGATAAATTTGAGCTTTAATGGTGTATCTTGGTATCTTTTTTAATATTACAAGCGAATACCCTGAACTATTTTGAAAGACAGCTGCTTTGTTTGTGAAGTCAAGCATCCAAAAGTAATTGCTATGGGCTATGCACTGGGCAAGAACCAGAGGTAAAACTGGTATGATTTGGGCACCATCCATTCTCTGCCTCAAGCAAAGTCAAGGTTCCATGGTAGAAGGTCTGTATGTGGACCTGTGTGCAAGCAGAAATGAAGCAGTCAGGCATCATGCTGGGACACTTCTATTCTACAGTAGGGCTGAACCCTGTAGCTTTACCCTGCAGTTTTTCTCTGCTTTGTAAGTGGAACCTATAACCAGCTTTTTATCATTTTTCCTCCCAGGCTAATCCCCCCCAGTCCTGGACCCTCAGTTGTGTACAGTACCTATTGGTTAGCTGAAACACAAGCTCCAAATTGCATTGGGGGATTATTTTTTTTTGCCCTTTGGCAATGGAAGCTGTCAGTGGGCAGTGGGATACTCCTGAGATCCAGTGTGAAGTCCTCAGCTTGCTCTGGTTAAGGGTACTAAAAAAATCATGCAGCCTAGGTGGGGAGAGAACAGAGGTTTTCCACAAAGTCCTGGATTTTAGTAGGAGGAGGTATTATGGGGTGGTTCCAGTTCTCTGAATGTGAAGAAAAAGTATGACCTACTACCCCAAGGGGCCTGAACACGAACAGCATATGTGTGTGTAAATTATATGTTTCATAGGAAGGAAATACCAGGCAACAGGGATGTAGCACATTCAAGCCAGGCTCCTGATGTGAACAACTGGGATCGTGACTACCCGGTGCACAACAGTAAGTACATACTGAGTGTAGGTTAGTGTACCTGGCTGACTTCCCAGCACTTTGCTGGGAAGTCTTGTTCTTCTTTCTGGTTTGCATTTATTCTTTTTCTTAGTGCCCTTATGTAGCTTTCAACATTGCTTCCTAAGCAAGGACTCTTCTCTTAGAAGTCTTAGTCTTCAACCTCTCTGCTTCTCACACCAGCTCCTAGTCCAATGGGCTCTAATTCATCTAACCAAGTTGATCGAAGCCCACTTTTCCTTCACCAAGTGTTGGCTTGTCTTTTTTCCACACTGATGTTCACTGCTGGTCTCCTTGCATGTTCACTCTTGTCTAGCAGTTGTCTTCTGTCCTCTTTATTTAAGCCTCCTTCCATGACTCCTGTCCCCAAATCACAGTCATCTCTTTCCCTCTACCTTCCAGCTTCTCCTTCCTGGTTTGAAAATAGATCCTTGAGCATTCACAGAGCACTTGCTTGGGTGCCAGTAGAAAGGGGCTTAGGTAGTCATGTTTTATGTTCCAGTTTTCACTCTTATTCAGCTTTATGCAAACTTCAGAGAGAAAACCTTCAGAATTTCCTGGAGATTTGAGCCTACTTAGCCATTTAATAACAGGATGGTGTGGAAAATTGGAAAAGGGTGGAAGTGGTCATGAAAGAGGGAATACAGCCTGTTGCTGTTCTAATTGCATAAGTCCTTTATGATGATGTAAAGACTGAGTTATTTAAAAAAGATATATATTTATTTGGTTTTGACATCTACTTTGGACAAATTCTTGCAGGTTTTCACAGAAATGGCAAGAAGACTGTCAGACATGACAGACAGTCCTATCTTGTTTAAATTTTTTTCTCCACCCCAAAGGATGATAAGCATTTCAAAGAAGGGTTGTCATGAGTATTTGTATGTGGATAAAAAGTATATGTATTTATGCTAGTCTCATTCTCACAATAAATTTAAATTTGACTGAAAATTAAAATGCATGTAGATTATCATAGATGATGTCAACATGATAGCTGATATTTATACAGTTATGAAAACTGAGAATATTAATGTGGAATTTGGGGCAATTTAATGCTGGTGTGGGTTTTATGTATTCTTAATTTTCTGAGTTTAAGATTTTCAATTCCACTTTTCACTCACACGCTGTCATTCTTTGCTTAGCAAGTCTTGAATATCATCTGTGAAGGTATTCTGAAAGTTCTCACTGAAGCACAAAACCAGATGAAGTTCTTCAGCCTTTCCTTTAGAGACTTGGATCCATTCTGGTTTAACCTACATATGATTTGCTGTTAAAGGGGAAAACAAAAGAAAAAAAGATGGAAAAGGAGAAAAAAAAAAAGAAAAAAATAAAGAAACAAGAAGGAACTCCAGATGGAAAATGAGAACACTAAATGGATGGATTCTGATCTCTTGTCTGACAACATTTTCATTTCTTTTGACTGCTGCTCCATGAGCCTGATATCCCTCTGCAGTAAGCTGTTAATGGTTTTTGGGTTCCTAAGTTCACCCACACTGACACATCTTTCTTTTCCTTCTCTCTTTCTCTCTGTCTGCCTGTCTGCAGAAAACTTATGCTTTCAAGATTTCAAGATTTCTTAGAAGACTTTTCCTGAGTCAGTTCACAGCATGGACTTTTTCATTCAGGATTGCTCTGGAAGACATCTCTTTTCCATTATTTTGCCTATTCAGATGTAGCTAAGGAAAAATAATGTACTAACAGAAGGTAGAACCAATAGGTAGTTTTTAGTTAAACTTTTAAACAAAACAGGAAAACAAATGAGCAATAAATATCTAGGAAAGTTCACAATTGGGACAAAATGAATGCTTCTGTTGTTTCATTTATCAGGACGTTATTATATATCTGTAGCTTGGATGTTATTAAGCTAGATTGGCATCGTTATCATCGCTTTTAAAACACTACTAAGTAACAATCTGTAAACAAACTACTAAGTATCCTGTGAGGGCAGAATATAGGAAGACACTTAAGCATTGTGACACAGAATACTAAGATATTTAAAATTAGATTTTCAGTTGTGTGAATGGAAATTACATTGCTCAGTTGGGTTCATAGAGTGAATAAAAAAGTGAGGCACCTTATTTGCAGCCACAGGAACTGGAACAGAGAAGAGTCGAATTTAGATTCTTAATTTCTTCCTCCATTTACAAGGGTATGAAACCTTTCCAGAACCTGAAAAGTTTTCCAGCATCTGTGTGCTTGGATGACATTGGTACTCTTGTGCATGATAATACTTTTTTTCTTTTAAAATGGTGGCAGTGGTGATTCTGCTTCTCATTCTTTGCATGGTAAGCCGTATTTGCATTCAGAAAGTGCTAGACTTAGATGACGTTTTCCGTGGGCTCATGGTGGATTCTGTAAGGTTGCATGTTGTTTCTGTTAAATTATTGTATGCTGTGGGGTATTCAATACCTTCTGATTTGCCTTCTGATTGCAATTAACTTCAGAATCCAAAACCATGAGTGAATAAAAAAGAAATCACTCCTTGCGTTTCTTCTTTGAGCAACCTGTTATTTCAGAACACATGTTCAAACTTTCATACACACATTCTGCTTGATTGCAGCCTTCTGTGTGATTTCTTTTTTTTTCTTTTAAACCTTAGATATTCACCATGAATTGATTCAGTCCATTTTGCATCAAGTAATGTAAATCTTGAAAAATCCTTAGAGAATTCAAACCTGAACTGGCCAGAGCCTGGTAAATATTTTCTGAAGTATAGTTTTGAAGATGTGGTGCTTAGATGTGGTTTAGTGGTGGACTTGGCAGTGCTAGGTTACCTGCTAAACTTGATGATCTTAAAGTTCTCTCCCAACCTAAACGATTCTATGATTCTATGATCAAGTTCTTGAGCAAGCTAAGTATCTCTATTTCAATTAAAAGGTGGAAAATGGTAGAATTAATGAAAAAGACTTTTAAAAATTTAAGTCTTGTGCTCATAAATTTTTTTTGCATCAGATGTAAATTCTGTCTTTGGAATCTTGCAATACAATCTTTAAGACAGGTATTTCCTTAAAAGAGTGTTGACTACAACTGAGGAGGATTTGCATTGCATGTTGGACTTGCAGTTTGTGATAGCAAATGAAAAAAAAATTATGAGGACCCTAAAATAATGTTATAATATGTCTTATATAGCTATTTTTATTTTCTAAGCACTATTTAAATGCTGTTTAGTAACCAGCAATTCTCTGAGACTGGGTATTTAGGATTACAAAAACTGACATATGTGATTAAAGCTGTTTAGTATACTGTTTCTGTTAGTGGACTATATCAGCTTCTTAAAAGAGGTTCTAAAGGAATTTTCTGCTACAAAATTATAGATATTTTCTATGATTTTTTTAATTGTATTTTGCTTACCTAGTTAGAATTTAACTTTTGCACTAAAGCATTAAGATTTTGGAAATCTTGTAAATATTTCAAAAGCAAGAAATCCTTATAAATGTCTTCAACTGCTTAACTATCAAAGCTATATAAAGTGCAACTGAAGATCATTTTCTTCTGCCTGTCTGGACATTTCCTGTTGTGTTGCATCTATAACTACTTGGCACAGATCTGATGGATTTGTTGCTTCAAAGTCAATGATGTTGCTGCTGGCTCTTTCCACAGATTTCTTTAGAAAAGAATAATAATCAGACAATAAAATAGTAGTTATGTCTACTCATAATTTTGTAGCTCAGTGTTAATAACCTTGTTTTATCTTATTGAGTGTTGTTCACACTTCTGCACTCCGCTACATATCTAATACAGTCTCTAAAATTATAGCTGTAGAGTAATTTAGGTTGAAAATGTCTTCAGGAAGTCATCTAAACCAACCTTCTGCTCAAAACATAGCTCACTTCAAAGTTATATCCAGTTTCTCAGGGCTGAATCCAGCCAAAGTCTGAACACATCCAAGGATGCAGATCCCACAGACACCTGGGCACTTATGTCAGTGACTGACCACTCTCTCTTTGGAATTAAAAAATATAAAATTGATAATATTCACTCTTTGGCCTATCCCTCTCTCTCACACACACACACATCACAGTTGTTAGATGAAAATTGATGTGGCCTAAATTCTATCTCTGTCCCCATTCACAGTACTTCCTATTGTCTGGCTGTAGACCTTCAGAGGCACACAGTCAATAGAAAACAGCAGGGGCCAGGGCTTGGTTGAAATGTAGGCCACCTGAATCTAAGCTTTTGACTCTGTCATGCACAGCTGCAATTTTCTACCTTTCTTCTAAATACCAAGCACTTTGTCTCCTGTCATATAAATCAGCCAGAGCCAGATTTTTCTATTCTAGCTGGGTTTGTGTGCCTTCTTCCTCACTGGGTGCCTTCCAGTAGTGCATTAATCAATATGACTCACAGCTGTCTCTGGCATTTTTGTTGGTTTAGCCAGCTTCTCCTCAGAGGCTACTGCCTGGCCACCTTACAAGAAGCATCGCTTCTCTTAGCCTTTTCCATTTGTAGGAAGGAAAGAGCATTGGGAGAGAGGATGAAGTTGGTTAGGGAGAGATGAGTCACTTTTATTTAAGACATCTCTTTCTTTTGATCTTGTGCTGTCATTTTCAATGTGAATTTCTGCTTTTGCATTATCTGCTAGAATGTCAGATCATTGTGATGGAAGCCAGATACTGAGCTAGATAGATGCACATATGCAGAAATAAAGATATTTAATTAAGACCAGTAGAAAACTAATATTGTGGCAATATTTAAAAATGGTATATGGGACAACCCAAGTAATTATAGGCCTGTCAGGCTGATATTGATCTTCGGTGAAACAAGGGAACATCTGATACAGGGCTCAGGTACTAAAGAGCTGAAGGATGGAATTAATGCCAATCAACACAAGTTTATGGAAAATAGATCCTGTCAAACTAACCTGATATCTTTTTTTTTCAGATTACAAGCTAGTTTTTAAAGTAATAGTATTGATGTACTACATTCTGCAAGTTATTTGATTTGGTAGTGCATAACACTTTCATTAGGATACTAGAAAGACATAAAATGCACATGGCACATTAAATGGGTTGTAACCTTTTCTTACTGATGGATGATAAAATTGTAAATGCACTGTCATTCTATGGCAGAATTTTTCAAAATATTTTTTTCTCGGACACATGTATTTTAACACTTTTTTAGCATGTGGGAAAAAGTATAAGATTATCATTGATGATCAAAGTAAAATTTACTAGTGAGGAGCATAGTTCACTTTACCAGTTAGACTGTGAGTGTTTGATGAGCTGAACACAAATCATATCTAAGACCAACTGTGAAGTCCTACCACTAAGAAGAAAGAGTATACAGTAATACTATTTTTGTATGTTTAATGGTTGAAAGCTGTAGAGAAATAAGAAGGAAGAAGTAATATCTGTTAGCAGGCCAAAGAATGCAGTTGAAAATGTGGACTGTCTTCTTGGCTGAGTCTGTCTTCACTTCTCCATCTATATCATCCAGTTTAAGAAAAAAAAAATCTTTTACTATAAACCTTTCCTTGAAAAGAATGTTGGTCATATGAGTTTGAAGATTACCTTAGAACACACCATCTTTGAAAAGGCTACAAGGTTAATCAGTAGCTAATCTGTGGTTAATCAATCCATTGCAGACTGGTTAAGTAAGTTAATCTGATTCTCAAGTATATAAGCAAGAAACTCTTGTGTTGCTATTCCAGCAGTTAATTGTTATTGCTCTTAAAAATATGTTGCAAATTTAGGAAGAACAAAATGCAGAAATATTTTTTGGTTGAAAAATCTAACTGGAGCTGGGATGGCAATTTCTTAGTAGGACCAGATGATTTTCTAAAACATAACCCTGAGACACTACACAGGAACTCTCTTGGGATACCTCTGTACTTCTTTTCTTACTGGACGTTTACTTACAATCCCATTTCAGCCTGCCTGAAGCTGCAGTATCTCAGACTGTGGTTTTCCATCCTTTCCCAAGAGGTAATGTTACACATAATACTGGTAATAGGTTTTTTCCCTTCTTTTTTAACACACTCCCCCAAATCTTTGTACCTTGATTTTCACCAAAACCATCCTTGACTAGCATATTCCCTAAAGTACATGCTGGTTTTTAGTGTGCATCAGAGTATCTTGGCTCCACTTCAGTCCATCCTTCCATCTTTAGCCAAAGTCTTACCTCTAGCACCTGAACCCCTTCAGAAGCTTCTTGTAAACTGACATGCCATCACTGTCAAAGGACAAAATAGTGTTTATGCATCGTGTCAGTGAATTAAATCAGGATATATTGTAATATCTGATCTTATTTGACACTACTGCACATTTGCCACAAAGCAATAAAGAAAAAAAAGATAATAATCTGCATCTAAAGACCTGAATGAGCCAATTGACTACAGGATATTTCTATTACTTTGGCATTTTATAAATGTTTCTCCTAAGACTTCTCTGCAGTTGCAAGTTAATTCACGCAAAGGTGGGCTGTGAATTTAAAGTGAAACAGGTACTCCTGAGCAACTTCATGTACTTTTCTGCTGGAAAAATACAGTGGTCTACTCTTACTCAGCAGATCTGGAAGTTTCCATTTTTTCCATCTGAAAAACTTCAACAAGGCATTTCAAAGTAAATGCTGACCCATGGTGGTTTGCAGAACTAGAATAATTTTGGAGTAATTGCATGAGTAAAAAGCATATTTCTTTCTTCAAAGTCCAAAACTGAGTAGGGCCTATTCTTCCTCACTTCAGCATTGTTTTTCAGCCCTACTGAAGATTTCTTCACAGCTGCTGGCTTTTTTTCAAGTAACAGCAAGTGCTCCAAGAGATACCTTTTGACTGTACTCTAATAGGTCCCTTTTTAGCTTCTCTAAAAGCAGGGAGCTTCTGCTTTTCCATCTTGCTTTATGCCATCTAGCCATTCATTTTCTATTATAAGCATATTTCCCCTAAGAGAATTCCCCATTCTACTGTTACACTGAGTTTTCATATGTTTCAAGACCTGCTTTTGGGGAAACTTTCTACAGACTAGTGGATACTATTTTGCTTCCCCTCATTTGTGTATCTGAATTTCCTCTGACTTAATTTATTCAAATGCCTATCATATCCATCTCCTACTCTTCCTTGGGGCTAATTCACTTTTGAAGTTTATGGAGTGGAGCTAGTTCATTTTTGCTGTCTATTGACTAGTTTTAAACCTATTGTTTTCTTTTGTTATAATTGCCCCATAAAGCAATTCTTTAGCGTGAAGTATGGAACATCAGTGTGTGTCAGATCTCAGGCTTTCATAACTAATAGTAAAATTGTATAAACTGTATTTAAATGTTATAATTGTGCCCAAAGGCCAGAGATAAAAAACAGTCTGGTGTTGTGTAAATGGATAGATAATAATTGCCTATTTCCCAGTGGTCATACAAGCCAAAACTTTTTTTTGCCTTTTAACTTAATTAGAAATAATTAATATTTATCACTTTTGACATCAAAACCCCAGACTAGGATCTTTTTCGTCCCACTTCGCATCTTATACTTCAGTCTGTTTATTTAGTCCACCTAAGAAATAGTAGGCAGAAATAATGTTTTAATCAGCCATTTTAGGGCACACTAAAGAATATTCCTGACTGGGAACGGTAAAGACTGTCAGATCCTCCTTTTGAAAGGAGGGTCAAAACTATAATCTGTACACAGCCACGGTATGATGGAGGAAAGAGGGATGAAGTCTCCTTCCTGTGGTGTGTTATATGATGAGGTTGCCTCATCTGTAGTGAGCTCACGCTTAGTCTGCACCATGTTGCCACTTGCCTCTTGCTAAGAAAAACAGCAGCATTTTGCTGCTGGGGTAGCTGGTGAGCTGTGGGGTAGCTGGAAACAAAAAACTGGGTTAGTGACAGAAGCAAAACCTTTTTCAGGTCTCTGAAACTGAGGATACTAGTCAAAATTTGAAGGCACTTTGAGTTTATATATTAGCATAACTATTTTTTTTTTGTTTGCTGTTTCATTATCGACTATCCGTGGTACTCTGCTTGGCCTTTATTTTGGATGACGTTTGTACAATGAGTCTATGTTATAGAATCATAGAATAGTTAGGGTTGGAAAGGACCTTAAGATCATCAAGTTCCAACCCTCCTGCCATGGGCAGGGACACCTCACACTAAACCATGTCACCCAAGACTCCATCCAACCTGGCCTTGAACACTGCCAGGGATGGAGTATTCACAGCTTCCCTGGGCAACCCATTCCAGTGCCTCACCACCCTTACAGTAAAGAACTTCTTCCTTATATCCAATCTAAACTTCCCCTGTTGAAGTTTGAACCTGTTACCCCCTGTCCTATCACTACAGTCCCTAATGAAGAGTCCCTCCCCAGCATCCCTATAGGCCCCCCTTCAGATACTTAAAGGTTGCTATGAGGTCTCCACGCAGCCTTCTCTTCTCCAGGCTCAGCAGCCCCAACTTTCTCAGCCTATCTTAATACAAGAGGTGCTCCAGCCCCTAATCATCCTCGTGGACCTCCTCTGGACTTGTTCCAACAGTTCCATGTTCTTTTTATGTTGAGGACACCAGAACTGCACACAATACTCCAGGTGAGGTCTCACAAGAGCAGAGTAGAGGGGCAGGATCACCTCCTTCGACCTGCTGGTCACGCTCCTTTTGATGCAGCCCAGGATACGGTTGGCTTTCTGGGCTGTGAGTGCATACTGTTGGCTCATGTTAAGTTTCTCATTGACCAACACCCCCAAGTCCTTCTCCACAGGGCTGCTCTGAATCTCTTCTCTGCCCAACCTGTAGCTGTGCCTGGGATTGCCTTGACCCAGGTGTAGGACCTTGCACTTGGCATCGTTAAACTTCATAAGGTTGGCATCTGCCCACCTCACAAGCATGTCAAGGTCCCTCTGGATGGCATTCCTTCCCTCCAGCGTATCAACTGAACCACACAGCTTGGTGTCATTGGCAAACTTGAAGAGGGCACACTTAATCCCACTGTCCATGTCACCAACAAAGATATTGAACAAGACCAGTCCCAGTCTTGTAGTACTTACTAATACTGAATTTTAGTAGTTTTTTTCATCCAGTCACCTAGTGTCACCAACTTCCTCCACAACTCTTATCAGCTCCAGATTGACTATGATGGATACTTTTGTAATGTGAGGTTTTGTGTATCACAGCTATTTCTCATTTACTCTAAATATTTATAAACAAGTTGCACCACAACAGCTCCATGAAGGAGCACAGCAGCACCTGAGGAAAATGAGGATTTGGAGGAAGGAACTGGTCACAGTTTGTCCTAACTGTTCCTCCTTTCACAGTCGGGGCAATCTGAGTACAGGAGGCAGTGAAGCTCAGAGATGACTCCAGCAGGAACCTTGGCTGAGTCAGGAAGCATCTGTTCTACAAGGTATCATCCAAGATGATGACTGGATCAGGCTAGAGCAAGGTTTATTTAAAGTTATATCAGAGCTACTAAAGGAGAGTCAGTGCTACAGTTACTGTCACATTCCCTGCCTTCTGAGATTGTTATGATAGAGCACGTCACAGGCCTAGATTTCACTAACGAGGTTAATCAAGACCCTGGGAAATGGGTACAGATGCTGCCTGCAGGGTTAGGTCATACACACAGGGTCTGGTACCATGCCTCTGAAGAGATAGTTGCAAACCTCCTCTGGCAAACGATAAATCATGGACCATTTATTTTTATCTCTTGTCAGTAATCTATAGAAGGACTCAAACTCCTTAGGAATTTTTAGTGAAGAAAATGTTTCATTTCTACTTCTACAACAACAGGTTGCAGTCCCCAAATACGTTATTTAATTTTTCATTCTTGGTAACACATTGTCAAATTATTTTAATAATGATTAAATTATCCATCCATTAACAAAATAGGAAAACAAATAATCAATGCTGAACCATTATGGTTTACTGTGTTCCTTTCTTCAACAATAAAGGGCTTAAAATAAAGCACATATCCATATTCATATCCATCATTTTTGCTTTCATTTTAACAATATTGGCTTGTTTTAGAAACTCCTTATTTTTCTACTGTAGGGAAATAGGAAAAGAGATAAAAATTTCAAGACGTTCCCTGTGTTCTGAGTTTTCAGTGAAGGCTAACATAACTGTTGTTTGGTAGATTAGGAGTTTTGTTTTCAACCTACCCTGTAAGTGACTGATACTGTTCTGTGTAGTAATCTAGGTCTTTCAGTTTACAGGCTTTTAGAGGAACAAAATACTAGAGATCCCATGGATACTGGTGTGTGGTGGAAATTCTGGATCACTGCTGAAGATTTTGCTCTCTGTGTTCCTACAGAGCAGCCAAAGTTCCTATGGGATTGGGTCTTGTATGAGAAAATCCACCCCAAATATAAATGCAAGACATAAACACCTTACCATGTAAACCCAGTAGAAGAGGAAAGCAGAAATGTTTTAGTAGGGGGTTTTAAGTTGCCATCACTGTGCAGATGTGGAAGAATGGACGGACCCACAATTTCTCTGGTGCATTAAAAGGCACTGGTAGGGGCAGCTCCAGCCACCATACCTGTGTGACTCTGCCCTGTAAGCAGAGTCCTCAGACTACACTCTGTTTCTGGAGTTTGACGGATTTGTACCATGCTGGAAAAGTAAAACCTAAGAGAAAGTGACATTAATGCAGTCTTATCTCACCTTTCCTAAGGAACAGGCTAAACAGTTCAGTCCTTAGCTGGCAAACATTTGTGTTGCTGCATTCATGCAGATTATGTCAGTTTAGCTGAATGCAGCCTTGTTCTGGAAATGCAGGCTGCATCTGTACTACTTTGTAGAAGAGGCTAAACATCACCAGCTGGTACAGCACAGTTTGCACCCATACAGATAAATTGTCTTGCCTCCTAAAACAGGACAGCTGTAGCCAAGGTTTGGTTTGGGGATGTATGGGGCTACACCAGTCCTTGAACAGTGCCTACGTATTGTCTGACCAAAGGGAAGACATACCAAGGACTGTGCTGGCAATGAAATAACTAATATGAACTGTTGTGTAATTCTTGGGCAGTACCCAGGCTCTGGTGGTTCACTGATATGGATCCAGCTGCAGGTGCTTAATACACACAGCCTATATACCCCTCATGGGCCAGGCAAGTGGCCTGAAGAGACTTCCTCTTGATGCAGCACAGACATTCCATTGTGGTACATGGCCCTGCTCCTGAGCCTTGGAACTACTCTGAACCCATGTACCTGAATGGCTTTTGTTCCTGGAACAGGAACAGGCTGGAAATGTGCCTTATTTGAGACAGTCTGACAGGTTGTTGGTGTATGTGGCAGTGAGTAATTTCACAGAGCAAAACTGATTTTACATTAAGCATTTCCAATCCCATTTTCAATGGCAGGCAAATTAATGATATGCAGAGTTTGCAACTGGATAAGTTATAAACAAAGAAAAGGACTGTGTTTGTCAAACTGGTGATTTTTTACCAGTTTCTCACTCAGTTCCAATTCTCAGCTATCTCCCAGCTGTTCTGAGGATTAATTAGTTAATATTTATGGAGCATTGTGAAGATGAAGACTGCTAGAAGGGTGCTAAATGTTTTATTTACGTGGTTTATTAACAGCAGCCCAGTGATCCCACATTCCCTGTGTTCACAGATTTCCACTGCAGGTTGAATCAGGATGGCTTTTATCATGATGTAATGTATTTTTATTGCGGTACTAGAGCAAATGTATCCTTTAAATTATGTGATTAGTTTCAGTACAGCTCACTCTCCAGAATAGCTATCATAAAGCGTGAGACTTTGAAAGCATTGCCAAATTTAAATTTAGGCTTCAGTCTATGATTTCATGTCAAAAATTCATGCTCATTTGTCAAGCAGCATTATTGATTTTGTAATGTGTAATGTTTTTCTTATTGAAAAAGTGTTCCTAGGCCTGAGCTTATTAGCACAGTGTTGATTACTCTTTGGGGGAATGCAAACGTTTTTTCCATTTATTAAAGATGATAAGAAATGGGAAATCATGTTTTTATATACACATTATGTGAATGAAAATTATGGTTACTGATTAAATAATATGAGGCTTGAAAATTAAAGTGTAACATGTTTCCCCTTTATAAAGTTGTGTAAGTTGCTAGAAAGTCTGTCTGTATTTTCCACACCTATTACTACTGTTACTTTTCCCTCTTTTTTACTGCAAAGATTACATAAAGGTGCAGCACTGCCTCTGCCTTTTCTGAAATTCCTGAAACTGAAATGATAACTCACTGCTTGAGACATCATCATCATTCCCATAGCAAGCAGCTTCAAACATACCAAACAATTATAGTTTTTGTAGGGAATAAACAGTAAGAAAGAAGACTGCTAAGAAATCTAAAATTGAAGGGGTTTGGGATTTTTGAGGGGTGGGCTCATTGCATTGTTGTTCCTTTTTTCTTTTTTGCTTGGTTGGTTGGTTTGGGTTTGTTTGTTTTTTTTTTTTTCTTAAAGATACCCAGCTTTTTCTGGTTTAGGGTGATGATGTGAAAATCTCAGTTAATTCTCTTACTGACTGAAGAAAGAATCAAGCAGCCTTCTCTCCTTACCAGCACTTCCTGTACAGTTATAATGATGTAAAATGCTGCAATAATGTAGCGTGGCAACATTTAATGAGTAAGGTACAGATCATGCTTCTGGCCTTGTTGAAGGCAATGTCTAAACACTTCTGACTTCAGTATGGCCAAGACTTCATTTGTTATTTTTCCATGACTGTTCAGGAGGTACTGAGTCCTGTATGCACTGACGTGTGTGTTCAGTTCTCAGTTCTTCAGATGAAGGTTCAGATGATAGAAAAGATGCTCAGTTTGTGTTTTTCCCTAAAAGCTGTCCTATTTGCACATTGTTTTTCACTAGGGAAATTGCTGGCAGAAGCTCCTCTTATGTAGTGTAAACACATAAATAAGCTTTGCAGCAATTAATCTTGGTCAAGTTTCAAGACTATCCCCCCATCTCCACTCTTTTGGAATCCATTATCAACTTCTTCATTGTTAACACACCACTCAATTTGGCTTTATAGACTACCTATAAACTCCATCTATTATGCCATATTCATGTGTATATCCCAAGTTTTTCTCCTCCTTCCAGAGGACTCTCTGGAAATACATGTTACTTTCAAAACACAGCACTGGGCTATTATGTTGCAGGGTTGATAGTGGCTGAACAGGCAACTTCTAAGAAGTAATTCCTCATGTCCTCTCCTTGATAGCTCAGTCTAGGTCTCCTCTGGAGACTCAGTGGCAAGTGACAGTAAAGCTGAAATTAGCTGAAATCTTGCATTCTTTCAATGATTGTCTTCCTCCCTAGAATGCAAAACAAAGGTAGATATCTGCCTTGAACGAATATGATATGGGTCTTGGGCAGGCACAGCAGGGAATTCATTGCAGTATCTTCTTGTGAGTTTTCAGTCTTTTCTCCTGCTTAAGTCCACTTGGATTTTTAATTATCTTTCAGATCCTCTTCATTTTGCTTGCTCAGAAATACAGAATAAAGCTTACCTCCTGTTTTCCATCCAATTCATTCACAGTCTTCTGTTGCAATTATTGTACTATAATCCTCTCTCTCTGTTTTAATCCTTTTCCATAGTCAGTTTATTTCAGAATTAGGATTCTTATCCTTTGATCTATTAATTTAAAGTTTAACCTTATGCTCTCTTTCTGCTTTTTATTTGGGTCATTACTGAGGATTGCTTAAGTGGGGAGGAGAAGGCAGAGCAGGGCCTTTCGTATCACACATCAAGGATCTCTAAAAGGAAGGCATTAGAGGAGTCTTCCTAAGGGATGGCTACTGGGAGAAAAATGCGATTTGGATTTGAAAGTTAAGCAGAGTAGGGAAGCTAAAAGTGGAAAAGCTTTGCAACATTACTGTGATGTTCTTTCACTGAACAAAACAGTTAAATTTGCTGAATAGCTTCAAATAAGGTACAGCTGACATCTTTCTAAAAGCAAAAATCCCTTCTTCTCAGCACACACACCACACCCTGTAAATTGTTCTGATTTTTTCCGAAGTGAATAATCTGTCTTGGTATTAATGCTTGAGAACAACAACAACAAAAAAAAACAAACCTACTTTTTGAACTAAACTTTTCCCTTCAAGTTGAACACTCTATTTTTTGCAGGAGCCTGTTCATGTATCCACAGCAGCAAGCTTAACAGCAATATCTTTAAGAGAAAAAAGGGAGCACACAAAAACTGAAAGACAGAGTGGTTGCCTGAGTGGACAAGACAAAAGGAACACTACACAGTTAAATAGGTGGGCTTAGCACAAGTACTGAGCCATTCCAAAAATGTGTACCAATTTTGCCTTGTTTTCTTTTAGGTGCAGCTGCTGGTCTCCTCCTTTGGAGGAGAAGGGGCAAGGAGTAAGGGTGGTATCAAGGATGTGATTCATGTTTGGATTGCCAGAGATGTCCATAGTGAAAGGGTTTCAGGAGCTCTGAGCTGAAATACTGCTTTAGCAGCATATTTCCCGTGTAACTACAACCCCACCTGGCCTCAAAACTAACCTGTGCAGGATGTGGGGTCTTCTCATAGCAGTGGGCAAGTACATGTTTGAAGAACCAATAATGTCAATGTGGGATGTTTAAAGTAAATATAAAGAAAATTTAAAAAAATGTTGTAAATACTTCATGAAAATGAGAGTAACCGCTTCTTCGGAGTCTCTGCAATCTGTCATGTAAATAGAAAAGATAGAGACATCTGCAAAAAACTTCTAGTACATATGGGGATACATTTCATATTGTCTATCCTACACCCAAAATATTGCACTGTGCTCATTTGCATATTGGTGCTTTAGCAGCAAGTGAAAGTGCGAAAAACTGCAGTCACCATTCTCAATTTGAAGTGTTCTTTAAGGTTTGCCCTTAATGACTTAATTATTTGTCCACCTGATATACAGTGCTCTAAAAGTATGCGCCTAGAGCTGAGCAACACCTCTACAGAAAGAAACCATTTTGGCAAAATATCAAACAGAGAAAAAAAAATTCTGCTTCATAAACCAGCTCTCTGCAGGCTGTGACTTTTCCTGAGGGGTAAAATAAAAACTCGTGCATTTGCTTATCCAGATAAAAATGGTTCCATTTCAAAAAATATAAAATCACTAAAATAAAATAAAAAAATATAACAAGTGGATCAGCTCCTTTAAGTCACATCTTTGAAAGTAGAAGATATTGTGGCTTAATCTTA
The DNA here is from genome assembly GCF_034315485.1 of Pezoporus occidentalis. Lineage (NCBI taxonomy): Eukaryota > Metazoa > Chordata > Aves > Psittaciformes > Psittacidae > Pezoporus > Pezoporus occidentalis. Next base: position 599,008 of record NW_026915910.1, on the reverse strand, counting down.
AAAAGTCTTGCCTGTAGTGAATTGTAAATATTTTAAATTATCAGACAATTCCAGTGGTTGCTCTTCATTTATCTGCTTTTTTTTTTTTTTTTCCAAATCAGTGTAATGTCTAAAAACCCTGATGCTATAATGAATGTTGATACTACAATAGAAGTGTAAATCCATATCTGAAAATTTATGGGAAGCCTTACTGGTCCTTACCCTCCCTAGTGTGATATTCTGCTGTAGTGATGGCAGTGGTCAACCCACAGTAAGAGTGACCTCTCTTTATCTGTACACAAACTGCACATACTTTTTCATATTTTTTGACAGTTACTATAAACTTTAAAGCAAGTCTCCAGATCTTAACTACTTGAAAAGTGACAACAAATACAGAGAACTCTCCTAAGCCTTGAAACTGGCTGTGACTCCTGGTTCTGGACCAAGTGGTCTTCAGAGTGTGAGGAGGCATTTAGCTGAGCAGCCTTTGTTTTTTCTCCTCTGGAAAAAAGGTTGGTGGTCGGCTGGTTCTCTTTATATATTGTTTTGTGGCAGCTGGAGAGCCATTAGCAGTGCATATACCCCTGCCTTATGGTATATAGACAGTCAAGGAGATGAGAAAAGATGCCTTGTAGTCTAGCCTATTATTAATGTGTCTACTTCTTTAAAAGGTCAACCTATTTTAACAATCAATTCTGTGCGAGAAAAGTTTTTTGAAATGAGTGCTGTGATATTTTTCTGATTTTGATTCTCTTAACCCCCCTTGTAAAGTAATAGAAGTATAAATATTAAACATCTCATTTCCTTTACAGCTTGGATTGATTGTGGGTGGAATTCTGACAGCCAAAATGATTCATTCTCTAAAAACAAAGAAAATCATTTTGTGTGAGAGTAATAAAGTACAACAGAACAAATAAGGATGTGCAAAATCACGGGTACCAGCCCAAAACCTAAATTGCTATGGTGTTATGATTCAAACAGCTGTTCTGCCTAAGGGAAAGATGTGGATTTGTCCCCACAGATCATGCTTTCTGCTCTTTACTTCAATCCTTCTCTGTTTCACTTTCCACTGGGATCTTACACTTGGGCCTTGGTTTTGCGTTTGAGCTCTAAATAAACAAAATTCCTTATGGGACATCTTCATAGCCTCAAAAATTTGTTGTGTGGGTTTGATTGTGAAGCAGGAGCTAATACTGAAAAGAGCACATTCTACAGTGCTGAGTTTATGCATTCTTTTCTAAAAGATGTATTTAGTAGGAAAAAAAAAAAAGAATGGTGCATTTTTCAACAAGTACAAATACTTTCCAATCTTTTTTGTGCTTGTTTGTTGCAAAAAAAAAAAAAAAGCTCTGATGGCTTAATGTCTTTGAGTGGAGTGTAATTTAACAGTATTTGTTCTATCAGCTGTGAGAATCTCAGGATCAGGTTGCATGCCAGGGCAGCAGTGAAACTGTTCTAATGAATATACCCATTCAGCTGTGGGCTCTATTGTATAACCAAATGGCAATTGTCTGACAGATTCAGCTCCTTGAAAATGTACTCTTTCCTCCTGTATTTCCAAATTCCTGGGCATGAACACCTTTATTTTTTTTGCAATTTATTTTTTGACAAAGGATGAGGAAAAGGCTGAGGTACTTAATGCCTTCTTTGCCTCAGGCTTTAACAGTAAGACCAGTTGTTCTCTGGGTACCCAGCCCCTGGGTTGAAGATATGGACAAGGAGCAGAATGAAGCTGTTGTAATCCAAGGAGAAATGGTTAGTGACCTGCTGCATCACTTTAGACACACACAAGTCTATGGGGCCAGATAGGATCCACCCAAGGGTATTGAGGATTCTGGTGGAACGCCAGGAAACCAAATGCCTTTTTCTACTAAGAAGACAGATATAGTATGGCTAGAAACAGTATAATAGTATCAACACTGTAAAGTTGATGGACCTTGACACGTGACACAGTCCAATTATCAGTATGTTTGGTATGTAGTTTGTCCTTTGAAGACAGTTTCCCTGGCTAGCCTGCAAGGAGGAAATTGCATGTTGATAATGTGGTGTGAAGGCTGTGACCATTTGTTTAGAAATTGGATTAAAGTCATCAGCTTTTTCATGTTATTGCCTAACAGAAAGCTGTTAGAGTAATACCTTTAAATCACTTGCAAGTAAGTATCAAGGTGGAGATGAAAGATTTTATATTTCAGCACGTCTCTACCATTTTTTACCCTTCCTCACATCTTCACAGTATTTTTAAGTATGTAAAGCTAATTAAAATGAGAATTGATCTGAGAAAGAGTTTCAGTCATATTCTTTTCTACGATTTCTCAGTGAATCTCTGCAAGGTCTGTCTTCCCTAGAAATACAATGGAGGGGAAGCCGGATTGCTCTGGAATTGGTAATATGATGTAGTCTCTTTTATTTCTGCATTGTCAGTACAATGCCAGTCTAAGTCTGTGTGACTAAAAGTTGTTACTATCTGATGGCTTTTCAATGGGCTATTGGAAATGAGTTTCATGGTTCCAGTTTCCAGCAGTGAGGCATCCACATCAGAAAAGCCACCATTGCGCTTGGCAGTACTAATTGGCACCCATATCACCAGCAAAGGACTATAAGGGGCTGATAGTAGTCCCTTCAGATCAGAGCTTAGGGACACTGCTGTTGAAGCTTTTATTTCTGATCCCTGAGCAGCACTTTTTTTTTTTTTTTTGTGGACAGACAGAGACATTTCAAGGGCTGTCAGTCTGGTAGTTTTTTCCACAAGTTACTATATTCTAATACAAAACATTTTGACAGAAAATAAAATAAAACTAGCAGAGATTTACAATGGTTTTGTGTTGTAAGTACTGCATTTTTAACAATGTTTAGAACATATTAGACTTGCTATATTTATACACTTAAATGTTGTTGCTAATTTTGGGGAACATTATTAAAATCATATTAGGTACCTGTGTGGCTTCCACAGTGTCGCAGAACTCTATCTTCTTAACATATTCTTACTGCATCTTTTTGAGTTTCGAACACCTAGTCTTGTCATTTTAGAAAAGTGAAATAAGGGACATGGACAGATATCCTCCTCCATATCCAAATTCAGTGGCCTCTAGAAATCTGTCTTCAGCTGCCCATCTATAAGTTACTGACTCCACTACTGCTCTGGCAGTGCAGTTTGTACGATGTCCGTGTCACTTTAGCGAAAATCAGACTAACTCTTTTAGACCACCCAGTTATTCTACTAGAAGTAGCCTTGCAAATTTTGCTTGAATACAGTTGTATTTCATACAAGCCTTCACCAGCATTTACATGAACTCATTAAGTTCTTGACGTGTATAACAATGAGGTCCTAATCTCTTCTTCTGGCAAAGGGAAAGTTTTTTCCAGACTGGGAGCACAAGAAACCTGACTGATTTCTAGGGCAAAACCAAAGAAACCTAGGCAAGTGCGCATTTAGGCAAGTCTGTGTTTAGATATTTACTACTGGAGAGAGAGTTAAAAATGATTAATGCTATTAAGAGAACTCATTGCAGAGTCAAAGTAAGACCTAGTTCAGTAGGTTACATATTCTTTAATGATATGAATATTTCTTTAAGGTCAATGAGATCATTTACATATTTAATCTCAGGCACTTGCTTATACACCTTGGTGAACTGAGTTTTACAGTAATAGCATTGATAAAAAACTATTAAAAGGGTTAAAAGGAAAACAACAGTGCTTGGGGAAGAGATGGAGAACAGGAGAGAAAACAAGAAAGGGAAAGATGGAAAGAAGAAAGAAAAATCAGGAAGAGAAAAGCCTTACATTTCTATTCTTTTGTTAAAGCCAAACATTTAAGATTCTATAATGTTTCAAAAATTACTTCTTACTTTGAATATTTTCCCTGTTATCAGAGCAGGAAGTGCCAAATACTGTAAGAAAACCTGTTTTAATGTTAATTTTGGCCGTGGACAGTACCAGAGGTGTGAAAAATCTCACTACCAGCAATCTTTCACATTACATTTCTTTTCAGTTTGTAGTTTCAAGCAGTTAGGATTAACACTTGATTTTAGAACCTAATCACAATTAAACCTGAACCTTTTCAGGTACTGTTATCACTAATTAGGAGAGCTGAGTCTGTTTACGTAATAATGGATAGCTATTGAGAGCTAGTTCTGTAAGGATATAAGTTCCAATGAACTTCCATTATGTCACTTATCAGCAAAGTGTGATAAATTAAATGGTGGAAGTCAATACCACAAGCTCTAATCAGGGTGAAAATTTTGCGCTTATAATAAAAGCCTTTTATACTCTTAACTGCTTAGGTCCTTTTTACAGTGTTTATAACTGTGATATCAGAATAATACCCATGATCTCTGGAAATCTTTTTTTCCAGTCACTGGCATTCATTAAGAATGAATATGACAGTTTGTGTTCTAATAATTTTGATGCAGTAAAGAGTAATTATAGAATTTTATTATTAAGCAGTCTATGTTCCTAATGAGAATAGTAGCTGAGAAAAACATTTATGAATTGCCCGCACAAGAAAAATTGCTTTCAAGAAAAAAAAAAACCAAGAAGAGAATGGCAAGTAACTTCTTGGATGAGAAGGAGCTGTCTGATATCCACAGTTTTACAAATTACCAGCTGTGAATTTTCATACTTCCTCTGATGTGTGTGCCATTAATCACTGTATGAACTGGTATAATAAACTCGACACAGGCTTGAAATGCTAGATATATGTTTGAATGTATTATCTGTAAAGAAAACAAAATCTGTACTATTACAAAATACCTTAACAAATGGACAAGTCCCTTCTCATACTTACAGGGCTAAAGGAAAACATTAAAAAAAGACTATTTCCAAAAGAGGACAATCAAGATTGAAATCTCTTTTAGTAATCAGAGATATCTGAATTAGAAAATAATAGACATAGGGTCATTACTGTTGCTGATCAGCTTTATTGAGGTTAAGGAAGGCATGGTATCCCACACTACCTGAACACCTATAACCTTTAGTAAGCCTTTAATAATACATGGTTCGCTGTGTGATTGGTGGTTTTGCTGTCATCTGTTGTTCCTTATCAATATCTAGCCTCCAACAAATATATTTTTCTTCCACAGGAATGGTCACTAGGAATAAGCTCAATAGCATATTTTTGTAATAGCTAGACCTATGATGTACTAAACCCTTGCCTATGATGCAGTAAAAGAGATTTATTTACCTCTGAGTCTTTCTACTGACCATAACTAAGTGAAAAACTGTCTTCAGAACAATTCAGCATCAGATTCATGGTACAGTCATGAAGCCCCATTGAAGCCTCACAGAAACCTTTAAAAGGATCATTCTGTCTGGAGAAAGTTTTGCTTATACATAATGCACTTATTTATTTATACATATATCAGTGGATGAGTTATCTTCAACTGAGCGTCTGAATGCATGGGAAAGTTGATAGACACATATCAGAAAGTTTTGTTCTGATATACCAAATCCAAAAAGAAGGAAGTGAAAGAAAGAATGTCTGCTTGTGTATGATGTGCTCCTCCCTTGGTTTTCAGTCTATGCACAATGCTGAAATGCTGATTCAGTTTGAGGTCTTTTTAAAGATACTATACTGGAAAAAATGGACTATTTCTGGTCGTTATTTTTGGACTGCAGAGTAAAATAAAAGCTTAGATAGTATTTAGAAAGCCACATTTCCAAGCTATGCTGTGTGCTGTGATAGTAGCTTCCATCAAAATCAGACATTTTCTACTAACAGGTCGTTGGGAGCTACTGGAATATTGTCCATCCTCATGGCTTTTTTTTGTTTCATCTCAATTGCTGAGGTGAGTAGCTCAAGAGAGGACGCCTTCAACACCGGAGCGGGGGCAGATCAACGCCCAGGAGCCTCAACTCAGAGCGGCGAGAGACACCGAGGGAGCCTCAAGTCCTCGACAGGACCTGCCCAGGAGCCGGCAGCTCAGCTGAGGAGAGCGAGCAGCTGACTCATAGGGGGCGGAGCCAGGAGCAGCGGCACCAGCCCTGACTGGGTGAAAACCTGCCCAGGGTGCGGGAGCGGCCAGGAGCGCGGCGAGCCGGGTAGTTCAAGGCAGTTCGTGCGGGATGGTGAGCATTCGTCCTATGACCAGAGTCTGCTCTGGCTGCCCCGGCGATGGCCAGCGTAGGCACCCAGACAGAGCCGTTGAGAGGGGAGGCTGCAGTGCAGACCTCGGGGTGTAGAGAGTGCCTGCACTGGTCTGGTGAGGGGAGGGTGCGCAATGGGCAGGGCTGCACTCGGTGCGCCCTGGTGGAGGTCCTGCTGCAGCAGGGGCTGAGCTGCGGGAGACTGCTTGTAAACTAAAAGGTGTAAGGGAAGCTGGGAGGGAGCAGCAGTGCCTGCTCCAGGCCCAAACTGTGCAGGGGCCTCAAGCGTCCCCTGTAGTTCATGGAGGAAAGAAGGAGGCCGTTAACGCAGGAACCTGGGAAACAGCAACAACAAAAAAAAAAACAACAACAACAACAACAAAAGGGAAAAAAAAGGAGTAAGAGGACAATTAAAAGCAAGGGACTTCCTCCTAAATCGGTTGTCCCCACCCAGAACCGCTTTGCTGTCCTGCAGGGGGCTAATAAGGAAACACCCTTGCACCAGAAACAACCGGCTAATGCACTGGTAGAGATCTCTACTGGTGCTGCCAGGAAAAAGCGGTGGGTCGTAGTAGCAGGGGACTCTACTTTGAAAGAAACAGAGGCACCCATCTGTCGGCCTGACCCAGTCTCAAGGGAGGTGTGTTGCCTACCAAGAGCATGGATCAGGGATGTTGCAGAAAGGCTGCCTGCTCTAATAAGTCCCACTGACTATTCACCACTTCTAGTGATCCATGTGGGTGCTAGTGATACAGATAGTAGTAGCCTGGAGAATATTAAGAAGGACTACAGAGTCCTGGGAGAGGTGGTTAGGGGCTCTGAAGCTCAGATTGTCTTTTCGTCAATTCTCCAGGATAAAGGGGAGGACCTTAAAAAAGCTAGGAGGATTGGCCAGATAAATAAATGCTTAAAGGGTGGTGTCATAGTCAGGGGTTTGGGTGTCTTGAACGCAGGACCCACGTTAGTAGGCCAAGTCTAGTGGGGGCTGGTGGAGCCGGTCTGAGCAGTTTTGGTAGGAGGCTTGCCAGGCTGGTCAAGAAAGATTTAAACTAGATGTGCTGGGGGAGGGGGGGGCGTCATTCCATCCCAACACACCCAGTCAGTTGCCAGCACCTATAATAAATGCTCGGAGCAATGCAGAGATATTCCAGCCACTCCAGCCAATGAGCCGGCTTAATTTGGAGCTTGGCTCAGATGCCTCTATACAAATGCCCTTAGCATGGGGAACAAACAAGAGGAATTAGAGATGTGTGCACATCTACGGGGGTATGATATAATAGGCATCACAGAAACATGGTGGGATGGCTCCTATGACTGGAGTGTTGGAACGGAAGGTTACAGACTCTTCAGAAAAGACAGGCCTGGCAGGCGGAGAGGGGGAGTTGCTATTTACATTAGGGATAGGCTGGAGAGTATGGAACTCTGTCTGGGGACGGGTGAGCAGTCGATAGAGAGTTTGTGGGTCAGGGTTAAAGGGAGAAGAGCGATGGGAGACATTACTGTGGTGATCTCTTACAGATAACCCCATCAAGAGGAATCTGTGGATGAAGGACTCTAAAGACAGATAGGAACAGCCTCATGCTCACAGGCCCTTGTTCTCAGGGGGAACTTCAGCCACCCTGATATCTGCTGGAGGGACAGTATGGCCTGGCACAAGCAGTCCAGGAGGTTCCTCAGTTGTGTGGACGACGACGTCCTTCTGCAAGTAATAGAGGAGCCGACAAAGAGGGTTGCCATGCTTGACCTCATGCTCACCAACAGGGAAGGGCTCGTTGGAAATTTGATGCTCCAGGGCATCCTTGGTTGTAGCGATTATGAGACGGACGAGTTCAAGAGCTTCAGGACAGTGAGAAGATCGTGCAGCAAGCTCACTGCCCTGGAGTTCAAGAGAGCAGAATTTGGCCTCTTCAGGAACCTGCTTAGTGAGGTTCCATGGGATATAGCCCTAGAGGCCAAGGGGGCCCAAGACTGTTGGTTAATATTCAAAGATCACCTACTACAAGCTCAGGAGTACTGTGTCCCAGTTAGAAGGAAGTGCAGCAGTAGGGCCAGGAGACCTCCTTGGATGGATAAGGAACTGCTGAGGAAACTTAGAGGGGAAAAAAGAAGCTTATAAAAGGTGGAAGCAAGGGCAGGCGGCTTGGGAAGTATACAGGAAGTTGTCTGGGAAACTAGGGACCAGGTTAGGAAATCTGAGGTCCAGTTAGAATTAAACCTGACTAGGGATGTTAAGGATGACAGGAAGGGATTCTACAGGTACACTGCAAATAAAAGACAGACTAGGGACAACATGGGCCCTCTCAGGAAGGAGAACTGGCTACCCTGGACTGGGAGAAGGCTGAGGTTCTTAATAACTTTTTTGCCTCGGTCTTCACTGGCAAAGGCTCTGACCACACCACCCAAATCTTGGAAGGCAAACACAAGGACTGTGAGAATGAAGACCTTAGGCCCACTATAGGAGAGGATCTGGTTCGAAACCATCTTAAGAACCTGAACATGCACAAGTCCATGGAACCTGATGAAATCCATCTGCAGGTCCTGAAGGAGCTGGCGAAAGAAGTTGCTAAGCCGCTGGCCATCATATATGAAAAATCATGGCAGTCAGGTGGACTGGAAAAAGGGAAATATAACCCCCATTTTCAAAAAGGGGAAAATGGATGACCCAGGGAATTATGGACCAGTCATTCTCACCTCTGTGCCTGGCAAAATCTTGGAGCAGATTCTCCTGGAAGGCATGCTAAGGCACATGAAAAACAACAAGGTGCTTGGTGACAGCCAGCATGGCTTCACTAAGGGGAAATCCTGCCTGACCAATTTGGTGGCCTTCTATGATGGGCTTACGGAACTGGTGGACAGGGGCAGAGCAGTTGATGTCATCTACCTGGACTTGTGCAAAGTGTTCGACACTGTCCCACACGACATCCTTGTTTCTAAATTGGAGCGACATCAATTTGATAGGTGGACCACTTGGTGGATAAAGAACTGGCTGGATGGCAGCAAAAGAGTTGTGGTCAATGGCTCAATGTCTGGCTGGAGACCAGTAACAAGTGGTGTCCCTCAGGGATCGGTGTTGGGACCGGTCTTCTTCAGCATCTTTGTAGGTGACATGGACAGTGGGATTGAGTGCGCCCTCTTCAAGTTTGCCAATGACACCAAGCTGTGTGGTTCAGTTGATACCCTGGAGGGAAGGAATGCCATCCAGAGGGATCTCAACACGCTTGTGAAGTGGGCTGATGGCAACCTTATGAAGTTTAACCATGCCAAGTGCAAGGTCCTGCACCTGGGTCGGAGCAATCCCAGGCACAGCTACAGTTTGGGCAGAGAAGAGATTCAGAGCAGCCCTGTGGAGAAGGGCTTCGGGGTGTTGGTCAATAAGGAAATGAACACGAGCTGGCAGTGTGCACTAGCAGCCCAGAAAGCCAACCGTATCCTGGGCTGCATCAAAAGGAGCGTGACCAGCAGGTTGAAAGAGGTGATCCTGCCCCTCTACTCTGCTCTTGTGAGACCTCACATGGAGTATTGTGTACAGTTTTTGTGTCCTCAACATAAAAAGGACATGGAACTGTTGGAACAAGTCCAGAGGAGGGCCATGAGGATGATCAGGGGACTGAAAGACTGCCGGTATGAAGACAGGCTGAGAAAGTTGGGGCTGTTCAGCCTGGGGAAGAGAAGACTGCGTGAAGAACTCATAGCGGCCTTCCAGTATCTGAAGGGGGGCTATAGGGATTCTGGGGATGGACTCTTCATTAGGGACTGTAGTGACAGAACAAGGGTTAATGGGTTTAAACTTAAACGGGAAGTTTAGATTGGATATAAGGAAAAAATTCTTTCCTATTAGGGTGGTGAGGCACTGGAATGGGTTGCCCAGGGAAGTTGTGAATGCTCCATCCCTGGCAGTGTTCAAGGCCAGGTTGGATGAAGCCTTGGGTGGCATGGTTTAGTGTGAGGTGTCCCTGCCCATGGCAGGGGGGTTGGAACTGGATGATCTTAAGGTCCTTTCCAACCCTAACTGTTCTATGATTCTATGTTGTGATCCAGCTGCATGCCAGTACAGCTTGCTGCTGCGGAATGTAGGTGGGCTCTCACACAGAAGTCGTTATCCATCCAGTTTTTGCTCCTAAGTAATATCTAAGCTTTTGCCATTAAAATACCATCTGAAATTAGAATCATGGAATCATAGAATCATGGAATCATAAAATCATAGAATAGTTAGTGTTGGAAAGGACCTTAAGATCTTCTTGTTCTAACCCCCCTGCCATGGGCAGTGACATGTAGCACTAAACCATGTCATCCAACTCTCCATCCAACCTGGTCTTGAACAGTGCCAGGGATGAAGCATTCACAGCTTCCTTGGGCGTCCCATTCCAGTGCCTTACCATCCTCACAGTAAAGATCTTATTTTTATATATAACTTGAATTTCCCCTGTGTAAGTCTGAACCTATTACCCCTTGTCCTATTGCTAATTAATGTTACTTACACATTACTGTTACCAATTGCTTGTGTTTCCATGTAATAGACAAAGGACCACAAAGAGTCAGTTGTAGATGGGAGAGCCCAATAACACCAAACTCCAGCTACTCCCAAGCCTATCTCAGGAGTCATCAGTCAAAGGTTTATTTCCAAAGGAGCAAAGGAGCACAGTCAGGGAACCAGTGTCAGCAACTGAAGTCACCGCAGATCAGAGGACCCATGGGTCTGTGCTGCCAGTGACTGGAGAGACTGGAATGAGTGGATTACAGTGCCAGCATCTGGAGGGAGAGGAGTATTCATCGCAGTGTGTGGGCACTAGCAAACATCAAAAGTCAGCAGCCAGTAAGTAGGTGAAGTGACTTGGGAGTCAGGGAGGTGTGTGTTTCTCTAAGGGTCGGACCACTGGAGCAGTAGGCTGTTGGAGGGATGAGGGGAGTCCTAGCCAGTTGACAGAGACCCTGGGGTCTGGGGATGGCCTGAGAGAAGTGTGTGTGTGTGTGTGTTCATGCACATGTGTACTATGTCTTTGTACAAGAAGCAGCTGGGGAGAGCTGGGTTCCATGACCAGCAAGATGAGCTGTATGTCTAATCCCAGTTACTGGATGGACTCACAGTTTGCATGAGCTGGTGTGCACAGGGGTGTCTGTAGCAGCAGCTGGAGTGGGTCTGTGATTTCAGGGCTCATGTATCCATTTGCTGCAACTGGGGAGACTGGGACCCAAGCACAGCTTTTGGGCAGATTGAATGTCTGAGCGTGGCTGCTGGAGGGATTCACATTGCTTACCTGTTTAGATACATTCCTACTACGAACCTTCGTCTTGCTCAACCGGAGAATGGAACAGGATGAGAACGTGATGCTGAATATTTCGCTGTGTGTTGATTTGGGTGAGCAGCTGTGTATATATGTGTATACGTGTTGAATAAGTGTGTTTGTGTGCATGTGCCTAGTATGTTTGTGTACATGCTGAGCCTTGACACTGGCTTAACCTGAGAATCAAGCTTGAGCTGCGGCAGTCTTGCCTCTCTGGGGCTGCTGGATTCAGCAGCTCCTAGCATTAAGGACTTTCAAATGGCATCTATCAACATACTAATATTGATATTTCTTGGTAAAGCAAAGTGAGAGGAAAATTGAAAAAAATGATGGACCCCAGAGGACAAAAAGGCTTTCCTGTGAGGGCAACGTAAACAGCAGCTGAGATAAAAAAAAATGAAACTTGGAAATCTGACTTTAGATTTTGGTTGTTATTAGTGTTTGTTATTCCCTTATGTTATTCTGATAGTGGATGAAATGTTTTTCTTGTAAACTAGGGGTCTGGTTGTAATTTTGGTTATTTTCTTGAGCGGAGGGGACTATTGCAAGAAATGCTACATACATAAATAGATGGACTTACAGGAAAAAAATGAAGTGAGACCTAGGGACTTCATGAATCCTGTGTGCTTGCTTATACTTTATGTCTTATGGAACAAGTGTTTTGCTGTAGGATCCTCTGCAAGTTGTTGTGTATCTCTTCTCACATGAAATCCCTGAAAACCACAAGACTTGTGTTTTTGATAGGATTCTGGGGAGTGTGATAGGACTGGAGAACCTGCATTGATGGCACTCATTTCAGAGCCAAGGCATTGACTTAATGCGGTCACATCTGCTACATATTTTCTTACTCAGTGGTTAATGCAAGACAATTCAAGGCAGCTTATCTCTCAAGAGTATTTGCCTTGAGTGCTTAATTTTAAAAGTATAGCGAGAATAGTTATTGTAAGAAGTGGATGCTTCTGTGTAAGGTTGTGGTTTTGTCCGAAGTCTCAACAAATTTCTATTAAGTATTCATCAGAAACATTTGACAAGATCACTGTTATCTTTATGTGCTTAATGGCACCCTTCAAGGGTGTGCCTTGAAATGAACCTACATATGAAAGTCATGACTTAAATGACTTTCATAATACAGATACTGCTATCTATATTAATACAGATACTAGTGTCTCATACAGTGTCTTATACAACATTAGGCAAAGATAGATATATATTTATATATATATTAAAGGGAAGCAACGAAATTACATGATTAGTAGAAGATCTTGAAAACAGTGGCATGGAGACTTTTAGTGGACTTGACTCTCTAGAATGGTGAAGGAACAGCCAAAGTAATTCCCTTCTTTTAGATACTGCTCTGCTTGTGAGAGTCAATTTCTCCACAGTTTCAGCACAAATAGTGCGAAAGAGTAAGTGGTCATCGATGTTACTCTCTTCTGCATTGCCTCAAATGAGCTAAAGATGAGAAGGTAGTAAACAGATCTTTTGAGTGTTGAAATCTGAGAACTGGAAAAGGAGAAATTCAGAGCAGTGTCTTTTCCCTTATTTCTGGAGCTCATAAAGTTGCTCTGAAGAAGAAATATGTACTTTTTATAATAGACTAGGTAGTGATAAACATAAATTTTTGAAAATAGCCTACTGGAAAGAAACCCTTAGGTAGCTCTCCAAAAGTTTTTTGTGGACCATCTTCCCTTTTCCACACAAACAGAATGCTGTGTCAAGGATGAAACATATTTTCACAATAAAACTTAAACCCTGCTAGAGAATGCAATTCCTATATCTCCATTTACCAAGGACTGTTTTCCTCCTTTATTTCAGTTATAACTGCCTCACCTTTTTACTCTTTCTGTTTGGAAACACAAGCTGATGGATTTGCTTGACCTATATTCTGCAAGCATGTCCTCTGGGGACATTGCATGGAGCCTATCACATGCTCAGGAGATGACTTTTTCTACTCTGCTGACACATTTCTGGTGGGAGTAGTTACCTGATCTGTCTTATATAACACAGTAACACAAGTCATGAACTGACCTTGCTTGTTATTGGACAATTGCCATCTCTTAGGATATCTTTTATTATTACAACATATCACAAGTTTTCCACATCATGTTCCAGGGTACATGTATGTCAGAGTCTTCCTTAAGTCCTATCTGACTAAGACTGATTCAGGTCTTTATGGAGATAAGAGAATCCTTTGTTCTCAAGCAGCTGTCATTTATCAGTGTTTCTCCACTCCTGGCATGTGTTGAAGGATCTGCACAGTGAGCTATACCTAGTTATATGATGACTCCAAAAACCAGCAATTTGCCTTTCTTTATAATTTTTTTTTTTTAAGTCATCTCAGTTACTGAGCAAGGTAGTGACTGACCCAGGAAAGACATGAAATGCAGAAAGGCCAAACCATTGACTCAGGGCCTGACACGATGCTGGAAGATTATGATCAATTGACGAAATTCCCCTGTTCTATCATCCTAGTTTTAGTTGTCTTCTGTTCTGGTTGTTTTAAATACGTAGTGGTTGCCACTACCTGCCAAAAGCCTTGGCACTGCTGCCTCACCAGCTTCTGTATAAACAATATCAAATATCTGTGACTGCTGCATTACGCACTGAAAAATGAGCTGTTCTTGCAAGGAACTCGTAAGTTTTTTTGTTTATTTCAATAATTACCTCACAAGTTTTCCTTTCCAACATGTGAGAGCAGTTCTGCCCCGTGGGCTGTTTCTCCTTTTTTACCGGATAACACCACACGTGCTATTACTGCTCCATCTGTAGTGCTCCTGCCACATACAACTGCATTGACTAAGGACAGGGGCAGGACACCTACCAGGGAGAAAGCCAACAACAGAATTAATACACAACATGTTTGTTTTTCTTCTCAGTGCTCTGATTTTTATCTTTTTTTTTCCTTGGTGAGTAGTTTCTTTTCCTTCATGCTAGCTTTAGTTTTCCCCCTGCGTTTCTCCAGTGATGGTCACCACCCTGGGCTCATGGAGTTCATTCAATCCTGAGAGCTGATTCATTTTCTGGGAACTTGCTTGCCAAGCAAATTTTCCCAAGTTCTCAGTGCTCTGTGTGTAACTGAAGTAATTACAGGATTAAGCTCATTAATAATATGCATAGGAAAATCACTCTTGTTACAGGAGCTCTGGAAAAGGGGGAGGTGTTTAAATGTCACTGATGTGAATTTCTCTATACATCTATGTGTACATATATGACTATGCATTTTTATGTGTGTATATCTGATGTATATATATAGACTGTTGTAGATGCTGTTACAAAGTGCTGTTTCAAATGGAGCACTTACTGATAACAACTCCATATATTGTAAATTCTTTTAACACCCTGTGCTTACATAGTACAGCAGATTGCACATTCATTACATGATGACACATGCAATAAGGCACTGATAACAAGACTTAGTTCTCTGTGCATTTACAGTTTTCCGCCTTTTTTGCCATTTTTTTTTTTTTCTGTGGATTTACTGAGCTTGTTGCTGTGAAGTCTTTATAAGATACAAGATCCTTACTGTTTATTCAGTGTATCCTGTTTATTCAGGGTAAACTGCAAGGAAATTCAAATCATCTCAAAAGCAAGGAGGAGTGGGAAGCAAGAAGTAATAGTCACGCTGGGCTGTGGAGGCAGGGACATGGGGTAGGACTCCACGGTGTGTGCTAAAAATTGCATGTCACTTTGGGCATGCATGGGTGCACACACGCAGACAGCATCCATTATCATTGATGGGGCATTAATAATTATTACAATGAATTTTAATAGCAAGGTAAAAATTAGGCCTTTTCTGCCATAATAATAGTCTTTAATGTAACAAAATCAACCCAGATTTTCAATGGAACCAGCGAGATTGGATTTTAGTTATTCATCTGCTCTGTTGATAATATACCACTGCATGGAGTGATGCTTCAAAAAGGGTTTTGTGTCACAAGTCTATTTTGGTCTGTTCTCACCATGGTGTCTCAATGGTGCCTTCTTATTAAGTCAGTTTTTTTTTTTTCTTTTTTTAATCTCAGACTAAATGTGATTTAAATATTCCTCACAGGTGTTATCTGAATTAAAAAGGATGACTACTGCTAGTAGCGTGCTTTCTTCTTAATAGCACAATGCACACAGCTTCTTCTGCTCTCCATCCTTGTGCTGCATGCTGCTTAACTGTGGCTTTTAAGGTTTCATCAATTTCTACTGATACTTTGCTGATAAATAAGTAGTTCAGAAATTCAACTTCACCTAGTCTGAAGGGTTATGATGCTGAGAGGGTACTGAATCATTTCCTTGTTCTTTCTTTCACCTCCCACAGCAGGCAAATCCCACCCAGTAAATCTTCAATGAATGGATTATAAATATTAAGGAATTCACAGAGGATTAAATTTCCCATGAGTGGGAGAAAGGCACAGCTGGATTTTCTCCCTGTTTGAACTCAGACTTGACAACTGGATAGGGTGACTACCCACTGTTGCTGAAATGCAAAGCATTAAGATTCTCACTTTCCCTAGCCATGTGGTCTGAAGTTGAGCCAGCAATTTCTGGGACTATTCTGCAAATACAGTGGAAGCTAAACACCTCTTCAGTGCATATCCTGAAACAGGCTTCTGCCTTGAGCACGTGAGCTAAAGAAGGAGTGGTACTTCTCACAGTGTGGCCTGATGTCCTTATGGATGTGAATAGAGGGAGCTGGAGGACTGCCACAGCCTTGTTACAATGCCAACCTCACATCCTGCTCCATTCTGCTACCTCCTTTTTCATAATAGTGTTCTTCTAGGAGCCTCTCTTGCATCCACAAATGAGAAATGATGCACAGGTCCACAGTTCCAAGGTGCAAATACTCCCTCTTTCTGAGAGAAAGTGACAGTCCACAACGAGCATAAGCACCGTCAACAGAATAAGTTATATTTATCTGGGTGATATCTCACTGGCAAGAAATTACATTTTCCTTTGTTCTCCATTTCTTCAAATGGTGATATAGAATATTTCTTGCCATAACATAGTCTTCAGGGGATTGTCTAGACTGCACTATGTCAGTGTGTTACGTTTTGTACCAACTAGGTCATAAATTGCACTGAAACTTTCTAACTTTTGATTTTTAATGACCTTTAAAACTAGTTATTAGACTTCTGCTTTTTCAGGGATTCCACAAGTCTCTCTTCACATTCAGACCTAAGGTGATAAGAGCTCACTTGGATAAATCTATGTAGTAGTAGTATATTGTAACTTTTAATAAATTACATTGATTTATTGCCCTTATTGATTCACTGATGGACATGGAATTACCTGATTTCATAGACTTCTTTGTTGATAGGGAGAGACGGGGGAAACAAAGGCCTTTCGTTAGTATCAATTTTTCTGTGAAGCTATAAATAGAGAAATGCCAAGATGCCGTGTATTCTGGTGATATATTGGACACAATTAGATTGAACAATGACTTGCTTATAAATCAAAGCAAAGGAGAAAGCATAAACTACTCCTAACCAAGTGGCCACAGAGCTTTTGAGACAAAAGTAGGAGCCCGGTTGTTTTTAACATGATTACTACTCAGTTTTTTGTTTCTGTGTCATGCATGGATAACAAACATCTTTAAATAATTTTACCTTAATGTTCTCTTCTTTTAACAGCTTTAGCATTGATTTATTATCATTTTAATAAGTACGTGTATATTTAGAACCTAAACCATACACAAAAAAGACAATAGAAGCCCAAACAATAAGGTTTTTGTTCTGAAATACCAACAAGACAAAACCATAAGTAAGGGTTTGGGTTTTTTTGTTTTTGTTTCTTTTTTTCCTTTTCATTCTCTTTCAAATAACAGGCAGAAGAGAAATTCATTTTTATAACTTACTCAGCAAATTTGATTCCTGGGGACAATGTATTCTAATGCAGTTGTATAATCACTTCTCTCCTCCCTCTCTTGAAAGCAAGACATTGTGCTGTGATATAGCACAAGAAACTGGCAAAAAATAAAGGACTTTTTTCTAGAAATTGTCTATTTTAAAGACAGGGTAGGCTAAATGACTTTCTTACTAGCGTCAATGCTACTGTGTAGACTTTGTAAACCTTAATGTGGATAATGTTGACAATGTAATGCATCTGGTGATTTTATCAGTTCCTTGTTTTATTAATTCAAGACTTTTCAACATACGTGAAAAGAACAAGTAATAAATTTGTGATAAAAACATCAAAAATAATGGCAGTCAGAGGACCTGACTTTATTCCTGATCCTACTGAAGATTTACTGCAGAAATATTACCTAAGCCACTATCTTCAAAGTTCATAGACATTAAGTTCAGATCACGTTTATGATCATCTCATCCAATCTTGTATATAACATAGGCAAATAACTTCTTCAGGAGTTTCTACTTCAAGCCTATATTGCACTTGAGCTGGAGAAAATTAGACGCTTAAATCTCAGGCAGAAGGAGCCAAGGATTTGAATTCTCTTTGCCAGGGTGATGAACATCTTCTATTTTCTACTTGAAGTTAGACAGCTGTGCATGTTCAGTACCTCTAAAAATAAGGTCATCTCGATCAACCTCTTCCATTTTTCAGTAAGGTTATTTATATTTCTCTACCTTTCATCAGTGTTATGAATGCACTGGTATTTGTAAAGCACTTGATGGGAGGTGTTATAGAAATCGAAAATATGGTATTATAGAAATCGACAATATGGTAATACATCATTTGCATTGACTTGAAAGCTCTGTGTGTGCAAATGTGATCTTTCTATATATGGAGACAGGGTATATGAAAGGCTGTTTTTCCTGTCCCCTCCCCGTTCACTCATACGTGTATACACAAAATATTTAGTTACCGGTGCCACATACAGAGGACGCTAAGATTCTGAGACACTGGGGAGAAGACAGAAAAATAGTTTTATAACAAGTCAGAAAGGTAGAGTAAAATAAATGAATGACTGGGCACCTTTTTTCTTTAGGCCAGAGGCAAAGCAGAATAAAATATAGGGTTGAAGCAGTCTTGCTTCTTGTATAGGCCTTCTGAATGAGATTTGCTTCTGTGTGAAATTAAGTGCGTTGCATTTCTAACAACCTGGACATATTAGAAAGTGATATGCATTGTCTCGGGATTTTTAGCCCATGCACAATTTTAGTGTACTAAAACAACAATTAAAATGCAGGCATTCTTTCTCAAATAAATACTTAGGTTAATCTCCCATCAGGACATTAGCATATATCTATATAAGTATGTATATTAATTGTACATGCATGTATGCATAAATATATATAAATATTTGCATTTTTGGTTTTGTTTTGGAGGAAGGGGAGGGCATTGAGCTGATCATATGAAAAATATCTTTCCTTAACGATGCAGTACAAGTAAATCCCCACAGAAAACATGCCTGAATTGTCAGGCATTTCTTAGAATAGTATACAGCAGGACACATAACAAGATTTACCCACTGCCTTAGAGACAGAGAAGGGGTTGTCATGAGGACAGTTCTTAAGAGTTATTACAAAAATACATGGGTCCATCTGTCTTCTCTCTTTTTCTTGGCTACGAGAACAGCCTAGCAATTTCAATAACCCAACAAGGGACCTCATGCACCAGGAGAAGTGAGGAACAGATTTTTCAATTTGGCATCATTCTGATTTTGATTTTTTTTTTTTTTAATGGCAGTTGAAATAATTATCCATAACTACAGGCAGCTGATGGATAGCATGTTTAATCTATGGATCTAGCTTCACACTCTGCATTGTGTATTGAGGATAAACAGAGATATTATGAGTAAGGGAGTTGTATGAAATAGTTCAAATACAAATCAAAACTAGAATGGTTTGTCTTTTTACAGAGAAAGGAAGCTACTGGAGTTGTTTCACAGGCATCACCTGATCCTCTCAGTAATGCCACAGTGGCTACAAGAATAAGTAAAAAGTGGTGTTGATGCCTTGACCATGAAACACCCGTGTGTAAAAGCACCCACTACCATAAGTATATATATTATCTGTATAAACATATACAGATAATTAAAGCATATACATATAATCATAGGTTAGCTATATTCTGGGATAAATGCATAAAAGCTCTGCTCACTCGCTGCCCAGAACATATCTCACTGTAAAGTTTAAAACTCATTATTGTTTTTTTTTCTGGTGGAGAAAAATGGGCAGTTTCAGTAACATTGAATTCAGTAGCCTTTAGCGTGTTTTGGTAGCCCACCGGATTGTGATTAGAAGACAGCATGTTTCAGGATCAAGTATTTTTTGATATTCAGATAATTTCTCAGGATTTTATGACCTGTTTGATGGGGTAGATGGTGTTGGAATCATTCCCAACTTTCAAATCACAGACAACTTGTTTGAGAGTTCATTATAAGACTAATGCAAGAAGTCTTTTTCACCCTTTCTCTCTCCACTGATCAACCTAGTCAGCCTGTGTTTTTTTCTGCTTCATAGACGGTGGCTTGTGGTCACAAGCTTAAAGAACAGACTTCCCCTATAGCTACAATTTTCCAGTGGTGAAATTCCTGGCAGTTTTGCAATTATATTCCAGAAACTGTGCCTAGTGCAAATAGTTCCCTGAACAAAGGCAGAAGATGCAGTTGCACACATTTTGGTTAAACTCTGATCTCCAGATGGATTTCCTTTATATTGCATTGTTGCTGTTATTAAGATTTCTGCTACAGTAATACCTAGAAAATGTAGACTTGGACTAGTGAAAGACCTAGCAAACACTGTACTTTGAGTTGTACAAAGAACAATATTAAGTCTTTGTCTCAGAGCTTACAGGCCATATATGAGATGAGAAATATAAAAGATGAGTGAATAGGAAAAAAAGAAAAATTGTTAGCATCATAGGCAGGGGGTTGGCATATTAGAAGCTTAATTGTTCAGTTGTTTTCATAGGGATGAGAGCAAAGGAGAGTAATAAGAACAGACTTAAAGGAAGGTAATGAAACAACTCTGTTCATAGGAAATTCCTCCTAAGCACAAAAAAAGTAACAGGCATGCTTAAAATCCAGCCCCAGTAGTTGACAGACCAGCATGACATTTTGTCACTGTAAGATGATGGCCAGGAGACAAAAGGGCTTTGAAAATGCAAACAATTAGGTGTTACTTGATGCAATAGCAAAGGAGAAAAACACAACAGGACACAAGAGAAGGAAGCAGATGGCACATGGAAAAATTTGAGGGGCTGTGAAAATGATCTTTGCATCAAGCTTAACAACTGTTTTCTGTGGGATAAAACTGTTGCAGGGACTTGAATTCTACAGTGGATTTTAGAAGGAGAGCATATTAGCCTCCTTGGCTGGAGAAGCCTGTGGCTTGCCTGTGTTACTTAAAAAGCATGTGGAAGACTCAGAAAGATGCCTTATTATTCTCACGGCCACACTACAGAGCAAAACGCAGTTGTGCATGAGCACTGGCCATGTCTGTTGGTGCTGAGGAAAACTAGCTCAGATCTCACCTTACAACACAGCTGGGTTTACACAGGCAGAAAGGTGAGAGACTTCCCTGAAGAATATAAAATTTCTAGTGTAATAATATAGCTAGAAATTTCCAATGGCCTCCCAAATTTTAGGATGATTCACTTACAAATTATAGTGCTGGATGAAGGGCATCACAAACAACAGTCCTGGAATTTCATTCCATGTAAGTGTATATTATCTTTCCCTAGGTGAAATTCTGTCAAATTTTTGTTCTTTATTGGGTCGAGCAAGACTTCAAACCATGTATTTTAGATGTGTGAGTTTTCTATAAAAAAAACATATCAATACCCCATTCTTGGTGACTTTTGTTCTTCATGACAATATTTTCAGAGTCTTTCTTCCAATTAAAGGAAGGAGCAACCAATAGTAGAGCTTTGATTTGGTAACTGAGAGCAATGGGGTAAGATGAAATGTATGTATATAATCTCATAAAAACCTACACTAAATGTAGTACAACTTTATAGAAGGGTATGAAATTGCTATAGGGTCTGTGTGGCTTCAACATCCTGTCTGTATATATTTTATTCAAGGATCAGGGCCTCACCAAATCCTGGAATGATAAATTCCTCTGAGCAGATAAAATGAGGGCCATCACAACAGAAGCATTTTGATCAACAGCACAAAACCCAACTGCCTGCACAGAACCACATGAACACCTGAGACCACAGCATGGTAATGGCTACTCCCTGCTGCACAAAAGACAAATTACATACACTTTTTTTTTCTGGAAAATATATCTCTGAGTCTGTGCAGTTGTTATAATGCTTGTGTTTGAATTTTTGTTGTTTTAAATTTCATTATCATAAGGAAAGTATCCCAAATTCTAAAAGATCAATTTTAAAGAAAAATCTCAGTTAATTTCTTGATGATGACTGTTTTTTTTTTTTTAAATTATTGCATGGATTGAAACATCAATCAGTTTGGAAGTCCTGGAAACATTATCCTTTATTGTGAGGCTGCACAGCATCACTGTTGCAGTTAATGCCCAAGAAAGGACGCTATATGGGTCAAGGTGAAGAGTCTTCAGGGCAACCCCACCTGTACATAATCCAGTAGAGGCTATTTGAGAACCAAGGAGCAAAGCAAGTGTTGCAAGTTTATTGTTAATAATGGTAGCAGCAGGGAATGGTGCTTATTAACCAGAATCCAGAGATGGCGGAAATGTGGAATTTCTCTACTTTTGGAAGATACCTGTTTGGTTTGTTTGGGTTTGTTTGTTTGCTTGTTTGGTGAGTTTTATTTTGGTTTGTTTTGTCTTGCTTTGTTTTGTTTTGTTTTTTTAAGACTTTGAAGCCAACAATTATGAAGTCCTTAAAGTGAAATTTTTTTTGGGAAAAAAAAATACATTTCAGTCAAGCCATTCTTTTCCTATCAAGATAACTATATTCTGCTCCTATTTTTGCAGAAATCTCTACATCATTTCACAATAAAATGCGTACTAAAACCAGATACATTTCTATTTAAAAACTGAAAGTTGAAATAGTCAGTTTCACCCTTGATAAAATACATTCCACAAAATATTACTGGAAAATAAACATTTTTTTTGGAACTTAAAAACAAATAGAAAAGTCTTATTCCAGAGAATGGACATTTTCTTAATAAAAGAGTTGTAGCACTGAGAAAGCTTTAATCTATTTTTAGTTGAGGAAGTTTGATGGTCTTCTGGATTGAAATGTAGAATTGTGAAAACCTCAGTACGTTTCTTGCCTTTCCACCTGTTTACAGGGAATTTGCCATCACTTGGGTCTATATACACACTGCACTGTCTCTGATGAGGTTTGTTTTAATGAAAAAGAAGAGATAATAACTCATGGGTGGATACAGTTCTTCAGTAATATTGCTTGGAATGATAAATGTCATAATTTGCTTAAGTCCCTGTGTACCATTCTTCCTCTCTCACTGCTAAGAATCTTCTGATCTGAAGAACATCCACAATAATTTGGGAACACAGTTTCAGATAGCATAAAAAGTTAAATTCCTTTTGAAAATAAAGTTAAAAATATTTACCAAGCAGTCATGACTCAATTCCAGTTAACAGTTATGTAAGATAATCAAACATCACACTAAAACTCCAGCACAGGGAAGTAGAAGAGGATATTTTTGCTTTTGCATTTTACATAATTATATGTCTTTGTTACAGATGGATTTTTAAAACCTCTTCTCCACTTAAAATATCAAATACTAGTTGCAGGGTATCACAGGGGTGGCCAATCCTGTGTGCTTTCATATGCTTGTAAACCATAGGACACATGGTGAATCAATGGGAGAGATGATTGAAGAGTAATTCACAGATGGGAGATGACAATGGCTCATCATGGATCTTATTTTGGGAATTGGTGGGGCTATGCATATCATCTTTCAAGGTCACCCGGTGATATCAGCTTCATTAGCCCCTTATGGCTTGGTACTTGCTATTAGCAGGAGAGTCTGATTATACCCACAGTCCCTATTGCCAGCATGGCCCATTACTCCTCTTCCTACAAAGTGATTTAGCCCTGGCATGGAAATCTTACTTGAACAGCTCAAGAGTACATATGGCTCCGGAGCCACATGTTGTTCACTTCTGGTCTAAGCCCATGCAACAAAACATTGGTTTGATTGTCTCAATATTCCCTCCTTAACATGTACCTGCAGATTGCTTTTTTGCACGTCTATGATGTGATTATTCCTCTCAGCAAAATCAACATTTGCTCAGAGCAAATGCGTATGAGAAGGCTTGATTTCCTTTCTAGATGCTACAGATCATGGACTCTTTTGGCTAAGATGGGTTCTAACAGCTATTGGCATAAGTGAGGCCAGTACCTTGTGGCATTAGCAAGTAGCTGATGAACACATCCAAAAACTTTCACTGGTTTGTTTTGTTTGTTTGTTTGTTTAAATAAGAGTTTAAAATATAAAAGTTTTCTAATCTAATTCATCAAGGATACTTTGGAAATCCTGTCACTGGTAATAGTCTTAGGTACTTGCATAGAAAAGCTTTATCATCTTGAAGCCATGTGGTCACATAAAAGTTGTTATCAGTTCATTGACCTGATAAGGCGAATAAGTAGATAATGCATATGCGAATGCATGCTCTGAAACTGTAGTAAAAGAAATATCATTTTTCTAAAAAATTATTTACAAAATCACTTATTCTGCATATAGTTTTTCTGGGATAAATCATGCTGCTGTAGAAATTCAAGGATGCTTGACTGGTTCTCCTCCACTATTGGCTGCTAAACCAAACTTATGTATTTCATGACTGAATTACTCTAGCATCTTTGGTTTCCAGAGGGACAGAGTCAAATGTTGCCTGCCTAAGAAGTTGTCATCGGAATGGCAAAGCATGGAAGCTCAAGCTGTGGCGAGTAGTCACTCACCCCTTCTCTGTATGACAGTCACCAGCAGAATGGAACAGTGATAATCTCTTTTGGTGCATGATATAAGTATTGCATTATGAAGACTGATACTGAGGATGTACTCAAGAGTTTCTAATTTTCCAATGTACATAACACAATGCATACTACTCTCTTGGCTAGGAAGCAGAAGGCACAATGTCACCAGCATGGGCCAGACTGAAGTATTACTCATAAATTCTGCTGACATCTTTGCTTCCAACCATTATATTGTTATTGATAAAACATTGCTGCACAATAAGATTGTTCATGTATTTAAGGTTAAAGCTGCTGGACATATTTTTAGCTGGTCTAAGCTGGCCAGGTGCCCATCAGAAGACCTATACTGTTACAAGTTTGTTGGTGGCATAGTTCTGTGTGGACTGGTCTCATCTTAAAATTGTACGAGCAGTACTTTTGACACAGCAACTTAGCTAGGAAAGCTAATTAAAGAGCACATAGTTTTCACTGATGATCTGGACATGTCATGCTGAATGTGTGTGTCCAGAGATGTTGAAAAGTTTTAAGCCTATTCTCTATTTGGATGGGAAATGAACCTTGAGAAAAGCCAAGGACACCTAAGTAAACCTTTCCTTACAAAATTCAGGAACTCATTTTAATACCCTTGGTGAGTTAACAAATAAGAAGGAAGTTCATGACAGACACCACTCAAATCTTACTGTTGGGTCTTCTGTTGTATTTAAAGGAAATAAAGCTTTGTGCTTCAACAGTTTGGGTAGAACTGCTCAGAAGTCTAGTCTATTAGACTAGTGGCTAAGAGGTAAAGTAAAAGTTAAAAATGCCAGCAAGCAAGCAAGGAATTAGCTGTAGCAGGCTGCCAGAATTGAGTCACAGCAGTGAAGTCCAGCAAGAAGCAGGAGTATTTCTTTCAATCTTAGGAGCAACCATATGCTTGATTGTACAGTCAACAAAGTGTAGCATTTGATCTGCTAGTAGCAGACATGCCAAGTTTTGTGTCTTGCCTTGAGTGAAGTGTGTTATATACTAAATGAATGTTCATATTCATGCTCACCTATGCATACTCTAAGATGAAAATACTGGCTCCTGAAGCCAGTGGAGGTGAGCAGTAACCATGGAATTACAGAGAAGATGGTCAGTGAGGAACATGGAGCTGTTCTGAGCAGAGGGAAGAATATAGAGAGGGTATGAGGGTGGCTGGTGTGACTAAATGTTAGTGTCTGGGAAACACATGAGAATGAGCTGGATAAAAGATTACTGAGTGAAATTACTGAGTGAAAATAGGAATACTTACAGAGTATGCAGAAATGCAATGAGGAAAGCTAAAGCCAATCTGGAAATGTATCTAGCTAATGCTGTCAAGGACACCAAGACATCTTATTATTCTTCAAAGACATAAATAACAAGAAGAAAACTAGGGAATATGTGGGCTTGCTACTGAATGGTGGAGGGACCATGGCTACAGAGGGTGCAGAGAAGGTGGAGATACTGAATGCCTTCTTTGTTTCAGGCTTCAATGCCAAGGCCAGCCCTCAGGAATCCCTGACCCAAAAGGCCAGGAAGACAGTCTGGAGAAAGGGAATCTGTCCCTGGATTGAGGAGGTTTGGGTTAGAGCTCATTCAGACAAATCTGACATCCATAAGTCCATGGGGCCTAATGGGATGCACACACAAGTGCTGAGAGAGCTAGTGGACATCATTGCTAGGCCACTCTTGATCACCGTTGAAGTTATTGCAATTTGGAGAGGTGCCTGAGGACTGGAAGAAAGCAAATGTCACCCCAGTCTTCAAAAAAGGACAAGAAGGAGGACACTGGGAACTATAAGCCAGTCAGCCTGAACTTAATCCCTGGAAAAGCGATGGAGTGGCTCGTCCTGAAGGCCATCTCTAAGCATGTGGAAGACAAGATGATCAGGAGAAGTCAGCATGGATTCACTAAATGGAAATGATGCTTAACCAACCTGATTGCTTTCTACAGTGGAACAACTGGCTGGACAGATGAGGGAAGAGCAGTGGATATTGTCTGCTTGGACTTCAGCAAAACTTTTGACACCCACCTCCCATGACATCCTCATAGGCAAGCTCAGAAAGTGCAGGCTGGATCAGTGGACAGTGAGATGGATTAAGAACTGGCTGAATTGGAGGTCTCAGATGTTTGTGATCAGTGCATAGAGCCTAGTTGGAGACTTATAACCAGCCTTCAGGGCAAAGCTTTCTTGTTGACATTTTCTTCCTTTAAACTTCTAGTTGAATAACTAAAACTTCTTTTAGTTTGTGTACCTAAAACTTCTTTTTAGTTGTATAACTAAAACTTCTAGTTGTATAACTGTCTGTCACGTAGTAGGCATTCTCTTTAAATGGCTATTATTCTTACCTAATGCTGAAATCCTGCCTGGGAATCCACAGATATTTTTGAATTTTCAGGATTTTCTTAGGGTGCTTAAGTAAGATCTCAGCATCGTAATTTTTGACAGGTCTTTTTGAAATTCCCAGTGTGGATGGTGTTATCTCAGCCAAATTAATTCCTAGCGTAATTCAGTTTGATTCATTAAGGGTTTAGTCTTGTGAGGTTTTTGTTTTTGGCATGTCCATTGCCTTAGAGATATAACTGTAGAATTAATTGTGTGGAGACTTTTGATCACCTATAAATTAGTGTTATCATTAGTAGAGGTAATATTGTTTTCCAAGCATTTGATGATTTGTGTAATAGTGCCATGGTGCTTTAGAGAAAGATAGGAATTTTATATACATGCCTTTTAAGGTGTTGGGTCCTTTTCACTTTTGTTTCTGGAGCAACAATTTTCCAGCCCTGAACAAGGCATGCATCCTAACTTCACCTACTGATGCTTCCTAAATATTAGATGTTAGAACTTTTTTTTTAACGAATACCTGTTTGTTTTTCTCTCTCCTCTTCATGGGGCCAGAGGCAAAGAGAGAAGGTGAAAAACAGCTCTGCTGAGGAGGGGGTAGGCAAGCTCCTATCCTACTAAGCTCAATGGGAGGGTTGTTACTGATGTGAATAGGGCACTTTCTGATGCAGACAGTTCTCCTGTTACATTCAGCAGGTATCTCAGTGAGTACAAGCTTTGGGCAGAAATGCATAACAGGGAAAGAATGCATTTCTAAAATATCCCTTTTTTAAAAATTCTGTTAAAACTATATTGCTTGTAGAAGGCACCAGACAGGACATACAGTCTGTTCTGTAAGTCTGTGAATAACTGCTGAGATTTCTGCTAAAAACACACAACAGAAAAGCAAGAATGCCCTGATAAAAGCTCTTTAATTTCTTTTCCCCCTCATTTTTGCTCAGAATGTCATTATGTTCTTTTGATAGAAGCAAATTGGGATTATATATTGAAAAGAGTTTAAGAAATTGGATACCTCTTTTTTTCAGAATCACAGAAAAAGATATTTTAAATCTGTGTGAGACCATTTTGGCCATCTAGCTTGACCTTCTGCAAAGTACAGAACATGGAATTCGGCCTTGTCAAACCAGTGAAAATACTAGCAACCTGTGCTGAACCAAGGTATAGCTTCCAGAAAGACAGATTGTTTTTATTCAGAGACATCAGATGTAGAATTCACTACTTTGTTTGACAGCTTATTTCATTTGTGAAGTTAGCATATTGCTAGAAAGTTGTGCCTCATTGTTAATGATATCAGATCCACACTTTGCTTTGGAAATAGGTACTGTTGCCTTACTATGTGACTGTCTTCCCCCGACTCTGAAGCCTTGCTTTGAAAATGTGCTGCAGATTATCCATTCAGACCAGGATTTATGGAGATGCTGTGGGATGCTGGTTTCTCTCAATTAGCATGGGAGTCGGAAGCCAGAGAAAACCACAAGATCTGCTTGTCCAGCTGCTGGAGTAGAGTCTCACTTTCCTCACATTGGTTCTGAGCTTCTCTACTCCTGGATACTTTGTCATTACCAAGTCCCAAAAAGCTGATGCTTCCTTTTTCATAGGCTGCAATCTTATGGAAATGGTTCTTTTAGCAGATTTGCAGCCCACCAAAAGAGCTTTCTTGTGTAACTGCCTTCTGCCTTGAAGTGCTGGGGGAGAGGAGGTAAAAATGAGGTTATGGTTGAGCCAGAAACAATGGAGTTCTGAACGACAGCATCTACCTGATTCCTAAAACCAATATTTAGGAGCCCCAAAGGGGAAAATACATTTTCAAAGTGAAAGGGAAAAAATATTTTATGGTCAGCTGTGCGTGGCCTGAGGGAATAATTGACTTCTACAAATCAGAGAAGAAATGTACTTTTCAGACTATAGTTTAGAAACAAAAAGGGTAAGAGGAAATCTTTTTCCACAGCTGAAAACCAGTATGCTTTTCAGCTGGCTCTTTGGAGTATAGGGGAAAACAATTGTTTTCCTAAAAACCAGGAAGCAAAGCAGATATATTAGGAAAGTGCTGGTAGAAATGGAGTGGGAAAAGACTTCATCCTGAACTGATCTCTCAGGACTCGCCCAATCACAGCAGAGGCAGTGGAGCTGATAGACAGCAGTAGGTCAGGGCAAATGAAAGAGCTCTCTTGTCTATCATGGTCTGGCACAATATATAGCATAGGAACTGCTCTACGTACGCTACTAGAAATAGCCTCAGACACAAAATGGGGAAGAAGGTTGTTCAGCCTCATTCACTATGCTTTTCTGTGTAGTGGTAACACATGAGGGAGTGAAGTATAATCCATTAAGTGGTGTTGAGGAGGATGCCATCCTCCCAACGGGAAAAGTGATTATGATGTTTCCCCAAAACCGTAGGGGTTCTGTAGCAGGTGCACCGCTGAGCTCTGTGCTGCCATATCAGTGTTACTTCCAGCCTGTTTTCTAGCACACATGTGAACTCATTTCTGGTTAGAACATGAACTTTTTTGGGTGGGAGGTGAGTGACTGGCTGCTGCTCACAGTTGCTGCCTTCAAAGTGGCAAGAGGTGTGTTTAGCATCTGTTGGGGGTCGCTCTTCCTTCATACAGTCATTAGGGTGCTCTTCAACCAGGGGCTTTGGTGGTATTTCCTCACAGGTTCAGGTTTAAATGTGCACCCAGTGATTTGTCTCTCTACCAGCAGGATTCAGCTTTTGCTTCCATCCACAACTTGATGAAGTTCTACCTCTTGCTTGTTCTGGTGCTGCCTTGTTGTTGCTATTGGCAAGTGACTTAGAAACTACAGTTACAGTCTGGGAAGACACTCCTTGCTAGTGTTGTTGGTAAAGCACTAACTAGCAGCGGGCCACTCTAACCAAACCTACGACGTGAGGACTTCACTGTCACCATCCTAGCTAGCTAGGCCCTGGCAGATAAACCTCAGGTGTAAAGGGTGGGGCCAGTTCCACACATGCTGTGCCTCACCTAAAAAATCCACTGCACAGGCCGGAAGGGTTTACTCACACTTGCAAAGCCCTGTAGCTACAGGTGAGGGACGAAACGGCAGGTGATAAGGTGCACTGAAAGCTGCAGACCCAAATCTGCATGCAGGTGGTTCAGGACATTGGTCGCTTGAGGTTGACCCAGGAGATGAGAGTCTTGTTTGGAAACATCCTGAATGACCAAGCAGCCTTTTTTCCAACCGGACTTGCCTATCCCACATTACCCTTTTAGTCATCATGGTGCTTGTGGTAAGCGTGGATAAAGCCCTTCCCAAATCTTCGTTCGCAAAGTCAAGCCATCAGTCAATCAATCAACTAGCAGTGGAAGCAATTGCTGCCATGTTATGATTTACATGCTTTGTGTTTGACCATCTTTCCTGGTGCTGCTCTGGTCTGTGAACATGGTGGTGACCCTTTTGTTGTGGTTAGCCCTTCAGATAATGCTGAGACCTACTTAATCATCAGTTCCTTTCCTGCCACAGCAGATGCTGCACTGCAGTCTTAATAAAACTGTTCAACAGTGATATATGTATGTCCAAGATATAATCAGGGCTCCTACTATGTGTACAGTTATTGCCAGAGAGATTTCTTCATCAGAATACCCTTCTGATGGCTGGGACCATGCTTACCATTCATGGCACCTCTCAGTGATACTTCAGCAGCAGCTGCTGCTGCTGAGACAAAAGTCAGGTCCAAGAGAGTTAATAACAGCGCCACTGCAGCAGCAGTGGAGTAGGCATAGGAGAACAGTTAGGCCTAAAAAACTATTTACAGAAAAAAGAAATCAGACTACTCAGTGGCTGAGCAGGAATTGGATAGAGCAGTGCTTGGCATTGCTCAAGCACTAACTGGATATTAATTCTTATTAAAGCTAAAGTAACATACACTCTCTTTCTCTGAAGTTACTACTAAACCAGTGTTTACTACTGTTATAGTTCTTCACTAGATTCTTTTTGTTCTCCAAGGCTTTTCAAAGTTTGAGCAGTACCTCAGTGGTTGTTAATTATTACCGTCTGATTACCATTAGAGGATTATCAAACCATGCAGTAGTTTAACTTGGAAGAAAAAGCAAGTGAGATACAGTGATGAAAGGCAGAACTGGATGGGAAATTTTGTGTGGGAGGACAGAAGGTGGGGTGAGTGCTTGCTTCATCAGTGGCACAATGTATCTAGGCAGTTGAACCATGTAGATACTAAGCACTTGTATGGATCCTTGTTTTGCAGCATCTGGGATTTCAGGAGAGTTGTGACTCCCCTAACTACAGTTCATTGCTGTCTTTACTTCAGAGGTCTTGAAATGCTATTCTCCACTTTCTACAGACTGTATTTCCTATTGCAGACGGGAACATGTTTTTTAGTCACTGTTGTGCATGCAGCCAAGGAGATGGCTGGCCCTCCTTGCATGGTCTGGGCTGAGTTGCTCCTCTTGCTCCTGCTGCTGCTAATCATAAAAGGTAAGACCATCAATTATCCCTTCAGACTGCAGTTCTCATAATCATTCTTGAAAAAGTGCCCTAAATGTGATAAAGTATCCCTTTTTCTCCACCCCCAAACAGTCTGTACTCACTAGATTTAATGAGACTTAATATTTCTGCCACTATCCCTTGTAGAACAGAGCAGAAGAAAGAAGCATAATGCTATCTAAGCATGATGTGAACACGTTTATTTATGTCTGTTCGTTAATTAGACACTGTAATGCAGCCAGTTTCTTCTCCAGTTTTGGAATAGGAGTAGCGTGGGTATTCATTCATCTAGTAATGATTTTATGACTTGCAGATTGGCATAGAGTAAAGTCTCTGATGATAAACATGTCTGCCTGCCTTCTTTGGTGGCCTGAGTTTCTGGACACACAGGAATAGAAGAAACCCAGTGCAGAAATAAACTTGAATTGTTTGGGTCTTGGCTATAAACAAGGAGCTGGGAGCTCATTCTGTCTGGCTTTGTGTGCCCTGCTTCATTCTTTCTGGTGCCTATTGGATAAAGAAATCAAAGTAAAGAGAATTCACAGAAAAAGGAGACCTGCAGAAGAGATGCTAACAACACATTTGAAGGCCAAAAATAGCCTTGGTCAGTTTTCTTCTGCATTACAGATAGTAGTTACATTTCAGCCAAGTATTTAACCATTGGGTGAGGAGCTACCAATGTAAACCACCTTTCAGAACATATTTCCCCCAAAGGAAACAAGAGATGTAAATCTGGTACCCTTCATAGTCTGTTCCAATGGCTAATCACACTCACTGTACTTTATTTCTCATTTGAATTCATCTGTCTGTAACTCCCATCCACTGATTCCTGTTATGACTTTCTCTGCTAGATTGGTTTAATTTTACTTCCCACACCCTGTTCCTTTCAGATTTATTTGCCATGTTCTTCTAAAAATAAAATAAAAGCAACAACAGTCTGCAGAGGGAGATGAGGGCAGGGGGGGAAGAGAGAAAGAGAGGAAGGAAAGAAAGGGAAAGGGAAGGGAAGGGAAGGGAAGGGAAGGGAAGGAAAGGAAAGGAAAGGAAAGGAAAGGAAAGGAAAGGAAAGGAAAGGAAAGGAAAGGAAAGGAAAGGAAAGGAAAGGAAAGGAAAGGAAAGGAAAGGAAAGGAAAGGGGAAAGGAAAGGAAAGGAGGAAGGAGAGAGGAAGGATGGAAGGGAGGAAGAGAGGGAGGGAGGGAAGGGAAGGAAGGGAAGGAAGGAAAGGGAGGGAGGGAAGGGAAGGAAAGGGAGGAAAGGGAGGAAGGGAAGGGAAGGAAGGAAAGGGAGGGAGGAAGGACAGGGAAGGAAGAAAGAAGGACAAGGAAGGAAGGAGGAAGGAAGGGAGGAAGGAAGGAAGAAGGGAGAGAGGGAGGGAGGGAGGAAGGACAGGGAAGGAAGAAGGAAGGACAAGGAAGGAAGGAAGAAGGAAGGACAAGGAAGGAAGGAGGAAGGAAGGAAGGAAGAAGGGAGAGAGGGAGGGAGGAAGGAAGGACAGGGAAGGAAAAAGGAAGGACAAGGAAGGAAGGGAGGAAGGAAGGAAGAAGGGAGAGAGGGAGGGAGGGAGTGGAAGGGAAGAAGGGAGAGGAAGGGAGGGAGGGAGGGGAAGGGAAAAGAAGGGAGGAAGGAGAAGGAAAACTAACTCTCTTCATGTTTTCCTGATGTACAGTTCATTGAGTTGTTATAACAGTATTCAGGGCATTCAAACCTGAACAGTTAGTGCCATGAGTCAATATTGACAATGCCATAGAAAGTCTGATAAAAGCATGTCACATCTGTCACTTGCTTTATGTCCTGAGAGTGCCCATTTTAGGGTAGCTCAGAATGGTTGGCTTCTAGGCACTCATAAGGTGAAAGTATAAATAGTAACTGTAATAACTATAAAGATATTTAAGATCAAATCATTGTATCCTTGTTTTCATAAATATTTTGTCAAACCCTCATTTTTTATTTTTTTTTCTAAAAGCCAACTATTTTTTAAAACATGACTTTATTCAGGGCAGATTATGCAGAACTCATGCAGTTTTAAACACAACTACACTACACTACACTAGCCCCAAGTCATACTTGGTGACCTGCTTCCCCCTTATCTGAGAGGTTTTCTGACACATCATGCTTTCCTTGTGTAACAGGAGACCCCATATAGCAGAGCCATTCTGCCAAAGCTTTGTTTCTGCCAAGCTTCTTTGTGAATTTAACCATCTTCTCTTGATCTGTGACCTGAGGGTAGCGATGGAAAGGCACACCTGGAGAAGAACCCTTCAGTACCTCTGTCTATAACAATTTTGGTTGTTGAGGTACTGGAAGAGACTGCAAGATAAGCTGTGTATTTTGCAACTGTTGTGTACATAAGCAACCATATGCACTTGAAACAAGAGTCCAATGACAATGGCTCTGTTATCTTTGAAAGCCTTTAATGAGCTCCATATGTCTAGCAATCTGCAGCGCAAATTCAAGGCACAAATTAAAATGTGCTTTTTTTTTCTCAAGGACTCATTGGCTTATTCCTATGGACCATGTTCTGGATGGACATTGTTAGGACACTGAGAGGTGGATGTCTCTGGGTAGTGTGACTGGTTCCTTATCTGAATCCTGTAACAAGTCAAGGTTTGTAGGTACAGGTAACAGCTTTTATTAAACTAACTGTTGGAGAAAGTAGAGGAGGTGTCAGGAGCACAAACTCTGGTGCTGTATTTTCTCCTGCCTGTATTAGGTGGCTTAATAAGACCTCTCTTTGCAAAATTTTCTAGCCCTATTCTTTCAGATCACTACAGCTTCAGTAATAAGGGTCTCTGTGAAAGGAACTGAGAAGGTCACATGAAGTCGCTCTTATAACGCTGCAAACATCTACTTGTGCATGAAAACAGACCAGTGGTGCTATTACTAGAGATAGGTTTAGACCAATGACTGTTTTCTCTGTGCATTTTTCAAGACTTTGCATTTGGAACTGAATTTTGTTTCCCGAGCTCATCTAGAATCACAGTGAGGTGGAATTTTATTTCGCATATCTTACAGAACTGTTGTGAACAGCCACAAGTTGTGCATGATTGGTTGCTTTGAATAGGTTATTTCAGCGCTCTACCAATCTACCTGGAATTTGATACAACAGTTACTGGTAAAGTCTTCCCTGCTGGCAACAAAGGTTTGTTGATGCTCCAGCCATCTTCAGTCACAGCATCCCAACTTCAAGCTTTGGCTATATTAAAGAATTCTCATGAGAAGACTTTGGTGAATTCAGTAATGTGTTAAGGACAGGATCAAAAAATGATCTGTAGCTCTGCAGCTGAAAAGTGATGAGAAGGAGCAATCAAGCTGTCTTTGTGATGTTATGTCCTCACAACACTGTTGTATTTAAGGTTCCTCATCCCCAGGGCTTAGGCAAAAGCTCAAAGAATGCAAAATTCGTGAAGGATATCCATCAGTCTGGAAGAATTTTTGGTGCGAGAAAGGCTGCATATTCAAGTAACTAGCTGCTTTGCAGTGGTAGTAGCAGTGGATTTTTTCAGACTTTTTTCATAGAAGAGAAACTGGTGAAATCTGGCTATTTTGCTTGGCCATTTAGCTTCAGCCAAAGGCTAAGTGACATTTCCTGCTTCTTGTTGATAGGGTGAAATAACCCCAATTTGTTTTATAGTAGAAATTGCCTTGAGATTATCTAATGAAGGTATTATTACCATTATTATGAAGTAAATGGGAAAAGTGTTTGGATAATTGGCAGAAGAGAAAATGAGAACAGTGAACAGTTACAACTCTGTGGCCCCTTGGCAACAGATACCTTCTTAAGTGTATCTGAAACAGGCAGCTCCCTTGATCAGTGCAGACCTCTCTGCTGGAGAAGCAGCTTCCTCCAGAAGTGTAACTGTGAATTTAAATGCACAGGAGTGAGAGACAGAAATAGCAAGGTTGTTGATTTTCACCCCTCCCACTAACTAAATATGCACTTTCTGCTAATTAACTTTAGAGGTATAGACCACATTCCTTGCAGAAATCTGTCTCCTACTATTTATTAGGCTGAACAGCAAAGAAACAACTTTTCCCATTTGCATTATAATGTCCTTGTTTTGTTGTATTGTGGTTTGTTTGGTGTTTTTGTTTTTGTTGTCTTTTAAACATTTGATCTTACTGCTAGAAAAATATGTCCAGATTCCTCTAAGGAGTGAATAACTTTCTCCACTGAAACACAAGAATAAAAGATGGAGCAAACGTTTTAGGTTAAATGCTTAAAGTAGCCTCAAGCCCTGTCTCTGCACTTGCCTATACTCTCTCAGAGGTTGTGTAATTGCATCAGGCAAGCAAGAGCATTTCAGTGCTGCCCTGCCCAGGGAGGAGATGTTCAGTGTGAGATCAGCTATTATCCTGGGATGCTGAGATTGGGTTCCTGCTGCTACTTGTGATGCTGTTCTCCATTCAGGAAGACTCCAGGTGTAATGCTGCAATGTGCATCCAATGGTTTTCTGCTTGCCTATTTTCTCTTTCTTTATTGTTTTATTTATTTATTTATTTTATGTTGACTTTTCATCACAGGGCTCAAGTGCTTTATTTTATTTTTTTTTTTTTAGTATATTCCATCTTGTGTTAGGAGGTCATAGAGTTCCCCTACATTCATGTCAGCCAACCTGGTGCAGGTCTCTCCAGCACCATCTCAAGGGTCTAAGGGGGAACCAGAGGTGCCCATTTAGACAACTGCATTTCTTTCCCTGAGCATCATATATTTATTCTCCCAGAACATTCCTGTTGGTTCCCTTACTGGCATATTTTTCAGGGACTAAGGTTTTCTATAGAAAATAAAAAGCAACATGATTTCAATATTTCTTCTTATAAGAAAATACATGTTTTTATTCTTGGTAGGGGTACTGTTATGGAAAGAGACCTAGCATGCAAACTAATTACATATTTCTTTCCTCCTTCTTTTGCATTCTTGTGATTTTTGGTATTCAGAGAGCCTTTGTTGTCCAAAGTTACATGTCATTATGCTCCTAACTAAAGCATCGAAATGAAGGACAGTAAATTTTGACTGTTGTAATGAGATAGGAAGCATGATCAGATGTGTAGGGACTGAGGCACTGCATGGTAGCTGCTGAAATGACTGCTAGGGAAGGCAGTTTTCTACTTCATGTCCCTTTTCTCCATTCCTACTCATTTATATAGATTGTAAGTACTTAGCATGTTCCTGTGAATCCACACAATGCCTTATACAACATTGCTTCAGTCTCAGTTGGAGCCTGTACAGCCCCTTGTCAGAACATATAATACATAGTTACAAACAAATGATAATAAATTCTAATAGCAGTTAATGCCACATGAGGATATCACAGAGGCCCTGATTGTTCTTTCATTACACTGTGAAGCAGAAGCATTCAGGCAATCAACAGTGAGTTCAAGACCTAACCATCAGCACTAATAATGGCACTTGTTGCCAAACCAAAGCAGAAACCTGACAGAAGAGGAAAGGGTGAATAGCTACAACCCTAAAAGTCGCTAAAGCAACTCAACAGGACACATCCCAGATAATTTTTCTAAGTGAAAATTTCAGGGTGCTTTTTTTTTTTTTTTTTATCTTCTTCCTGACAATAAACCACTGTTCAAAGAAACCACAAACGCCACAACCCTCATGGTTCTCATTTGCTTCCTGCAGTCTGATCACAGGAATAAAGTATGAGAGCATGAAGCTGTCTCCAGTCAAGCTGAAAGAGGAGGAGCTGACAAGCCAGGGAAATGTTCTCCTGTAACCTTAAACTTGTATTCACATCCTTCTGAAAACAAGATGTCTCAAGGCAGACAGGGGTGGAGGTGAAGTACTTCACAACATCAATACCATGTTATAAATACCTCAGAACTGTGGTAGCCTGAAGGTTCTGTAGGCTCCATGGAATTTAAAATCAACCTACCACGAAGTATTTCCTTTTTACACTGAAAAAAAAAAAATAATCCAAGTTCAGCTTGTTGCAATTATAAATTGTTGAAAAAAGAGGGCTGAACAAAGGAATAACTCCTGTTCAAGTGATTCAGTGCTTCAGCTGACGAAGAGCTGAGCCAATAATCTGGGTGATACTCTAGAGAGCTACGGTAGGGCTGAGAAGCTGTACTCAATTCCTGGCACATCCACCATCTCTATAATACTGGACAAGTCAGTAAGTCTGATTTGTTCCTCAGTATATCCTTCTTGAAATGGGCACAGTCTTTCTTTACAGCATAGCTGTGGAAATAAAAATCTTTAAAGTCTGTTAAAAATGATTTCCACAGGCAGGAGGACTTCTCACTGTTCATGACACTCAAACATCCTATCAGATATCAGATGGAGAAAAAGGAGATATGACCCCAAAACTTGGTGTCTTCATCCTTAATATTCTCAGCACATGCTAAAGTGACTGGAAACTCAAGGTAATTCTGGAAATCTTGTAAAGAGACTATGTGTGAAGGTGAATAAACCTTCTTTGAGAAGTTAATTCTCATAGTATTTTCCTCTTCAGCTTTTCTTAGATCCATCCTGAGAGAAAAGGGGTTAAAAAGAATACACATAAATGCATAAATCCTCTGCTAAAAAAAAAAGGAATAGAAAGAAATAGATTTCTTGACAGCCCAGAAAACATAGACATGGGTGAGACCCGTACAAAAGCAGGGAGACAGTGAATAATATGAAAAACACTCCTGTCTGATGGTGTGAAGGGCAGATTGGCTCCATCAGTCCTGATGCTTAATTTCATTGCAGCTGGTGTATTAGGGGTCATGAAAAGTCAAAGCCGTGACCCCAGCAGAGTTAGTAATTCAAATCCAAGAGGAACTGGGTGTAATAGGAAGCATCAGAAAAAAGTGAAGTTTAGTAAATTTTTTTTCTATGCCCCACCGTGCTGTGGAATTAGTTATTGTTTTGCCCCCAAAAAAGAGCAATAAGGATTAGAAGGCTTGTTGAAGAAGACTGGATTAAATAAAAACAAAACAACCAAACCCAGAGTAAAGGTTTTGGAGAGAAGTTTTGTGTAGAAATGACATGTTAAATGCTAGACACATCAGTGGAAAACAGACAAATGGTAAAAATAAAAAAGATTTATTATGTAATAATAGTCGAATATTTTGGAAGAACAAGACAGAAAGATTGGAGGTGATAGGATTTGATTTTATGATAAGGGGGATAGTACTCTACAGGTACATAGTTTTTTTGCAAAAAACTACTTTTAGATAGCAAAATTGGGTGAACTGGGTCTTACCTATCGGACAGACAGCAAGGTGCTCTACTCAAATTTCCTAAGCCCCAAATCTACATCCAGGCATTAAGCTATATTGTCCTTTTACATGTTCATAAATTCCACGTGCTTTTATCATCATGACCTCAAACAATGTTTGAGAAGTGCTTTCTAAACAGATGGCAAGACAGGAATTTTCATAATGGAAATGTAGCAAACAAGTCAGTTGTGTCGCATACCGAGGCTTTATAAAGTCCAGGAATGGGCATCCAGGGTAATTTCAGTGCCTGGTCGCCTTATCGGGATCGTCCTTAAAGTAGTCAGAACTGATCTGAAAGTAAAACTTGTGGTTTAGGAAATTCATGGACACTTACTCACCTGGAAAAGAAAGAAGAGGGTAAGAATAAAAGTTAATTTGGTGCCTTTTGTCTACATTTAGCTCCTATAATAAAGACCCCTGAAAAAATATGGGTTGGTGTCTGCTGTTCTTATGACAGTGCTGCACAGAAGGCATGTGATGGGAAAATTGAGACAGGTGTCTAACACAGACCCGCTGAAGATGAAGAGTGGTTAATAAGCAGGGTGCTAACACGCATCATTCAGATCCATGTAATCAGACCAGACACTATCACATTCAGGGTGAAGCTAAAGGCTTCATTTTTCTAGGCATCAAAAAAATCCAATAGAAAATCACAAACAAAAAAACCTGGTTGAATGAGAATATGTGCACAAAATCAAAATGCATGCACACCCCCCCCCCCCCGTTGACATGAAAAGGACTAATTAGTTATCCGAGTTGTCACATCCCCAGCTATTCTGCATTCTGTCTTGCATGCACATTCTCACGCTATCACAGTTGTATTTCTATTAAGTATATAAAACACAATTTAAACTGAACACCTATAATGCTATGTCTGATATTAGTGATCACAACATTTTAAACACAATGGGAGGGAGGGATGGAGGGAGGAAAGAACAAAAGAAGGGAGGGAGAAGGGCAGAGAGAGAAGAAGGAAGGGAGGGAGGAAGGAAGCCAACAACAAAAAATAAGGGAAAAACCCTCAAGCTAATATATAGAAGGAAAGGTCAGGGAGATGCATAAAACCTTATAACACTACGCAATAAATAAGGAACACATGAGCACACACTCACTTGTACTCATTAATTTCTTCTTGGTTTCGTAGTAGTTTTCAGAGGTATCTAATATTTCTGGTAAACAGTTGCTACCAACTCTCTTTCTCTAAACCTTTAGGCTGTTGTTTCTGAAATAAACAGAGCACCAGGCAGCTGTCCTGTCTGGTTTTGCATATTTAACCATAAGCTGAAAATCAGCCACTTCTAAAAAAAATAAATAACCCTTTCATTTATTTTAGCACTGGAATTTTATTCTGATTTAGCTGTATTTGCCTCATCTTATCAAGCTTCTGCATTTATATCTCTAGCCTGTCCTTTCTTCATATTGCTTTCTTGCTCAGTTTGCTTGACTTTGTTCAACTCATGAGCAGCATTGGCACTGACATACAGTGGAGTCTAACAGCGTATATTTCCCACTGACTGATGTGCAAGCATTTGCTGCTGTAGGATCAAATGAAATCAAGATAGAAACAAGCACAAGACTGCTCTACAGAATCCCAGACTCACTTCTTCGGCATTTAGTTTGCACCCACTTTGGGACAAAAAGTATTTCTATTTATAAAAACAACATTTGAATAATATGCATACTAAAATGAATCTTTTTGTAGGTTTTTTTTAATGGAGAAGTGGAAATTGCAGTGCAGAATCCCTGGAGAGCCAACTGAAATTTTCAAACTGCAATTGAAAATAAAAATAAACACTCCCTCCCCCACACCCCCTTGATTTTAGAACAAACCAGTTCCTTTTTGTTAAAAAAAAAAAACAAACCTGTACAGAGAACTGAGATACAGAAATGTTAAAAACAAAAAAACAAAGCAAAATATTTTTACGTTTACAAAAAAAAAAAAAAGTCCCCTCAAACATGAACTCAAAACCCACTTTCTATGTTTAAACCAGTTCTGAAGTTTTAAAGATCTTAAAGAGACAACTTGTGTCCATTTAGTCTAACAACTTCCAAAACTCTGAACTATTAATTCAGATTCATATTTAACGCATCCAGCCAAATACCCTGAAGTTGAACTAAACTATGTCTCATAGAGAAATACCGTTGGTTGGTCTTTTTTTAAGGTTTCCAGAGACAAGTGGTCTACAACAGAGTATGATTTGACAGTTATTTACCCGAATCATTAAAAATGAGCATCTTTATTTTCACTTTGAATTTCCTGTTCTGCATCTTCCAGTCTGTAGTTCTCATTATGCCTTTATGATACTAAACCTCTCAGCTAGATTTGGAAGTTGTCTTTTCTTGTAAACCTGTAAACCTTCTCCCTGTTTTGGTATACATGTCTGTGTCTGAAAATATCCTCTCTATCATCAAAAACTGATGAAATATAATCTAACTTGAAGGCAAAACCAGATATCTTGGTGACAGTTTTTCATACTGTCTCAAAATGAAGACAATTATACAATTCATAAACCCAAACAAAACAAAACCAATAAAAAGCAAAAAAAAAAGCACCCCAAAAATGAGAAAATAAAGGCAAAAAAGATAGCCAAAAGTAATAAGAAAGAAACTTCTAAGCATATTCAAAAAGAAAAGGGAAAAGACCTCAAACACATGCACACACTCACTTCAGGGTCCCTGCTCACTGCCCTAGTTGTCCCTTGCTAACTGGGGGCCATGTCTCTGCAGCATCCCAAGGGATGCTCATCCTAGACTAGGCAGACTAGTAATGCCATGTGGCAACTTCCAGCAGCACCAAACCAAATTCAGATTGCTGCCTTTCTCTCTCCAGGCTTGTTCCCTACAGTTAAAAATTTTAAGCTATGTTAATGTGCCTTTTCAGGTTGATCAATTTACTTCAAAAATAACTTTCAAATTACCCACATTTATTTACTGTGATGGGTTTCAGCAAACACAGTCATCACAGCATTGGACACTTAAATCGTGGTGAAAGGGATTATTCTTATCACAGGAGCTGGAGTAAAATCAGTTCTTCCACTCCACCTGGGAAACTGCTCACCAGAGACTGAAGCCGTAGTTCTCATGGGATGATCAGTCTGGGCCCTTGCTCCCCTCTTCAATTCCCTCTCCTGTTCCTCCAAAGTTGAAGTGGGTTTTCTATCCCACTTTGTCATGTCTTCTCCATGGTCCTGCAGGTAAAACCATAGGGTAGCCCATGGCGTATACCTGCTGTATCTCCTCTCTTGAACAATAGGACGCCTTTTGTTAATTGCTGAGACGTGTGTTGGTACACGTGAGGAGCTGGATAAATCAGATAGATCGTCCCTCAATTGTTTGAGATCCTGGGACAGTTTTTCCACAGCTGAGATGATGGAAGGGGTGAGATTGTCTTCGAACTCTCGGAGTTTATGAACCATTTCATCCACTGTTAGTGGTACTATGTCATTCCAGGATACTGTTGCCAATGAATGGGCATATGATGACAGTGCATTCCATGTAAGTTTTCACCACATGGGTCGTATACATTCAACTTCATATGGATCTATGGGTGTATCCCCATTATTCGGCTTGATGTGATAGATCATCTCTACGATGGCCGATTCCCTCAGAGACCGGATGCCTTTGTCTATAGTAGTCCACTTGGCCGAACAACTCATAACATCGTCCTTGTATGGAAACCTTTCTTTCACAGCTGCCAAAAGCCGCCTCCAAAGACTGAGGGACTTTTTCTCTCTTGCAATTGCTTTGTCAATTCCCCCTTCTCTAGCAAGTGATCCCAGCTGCTCGGCTTCTGTACCTTCTAGTTTGTGACCATCGGCCCCACTGTCCCAGCATCTGAGCAACCAGGTGATGATGTGCTCCCCTGGTTGATGGGTAAAATCTTTTCGCATATTCCACAGCTCGGTTGAGGTCTGAGGTCGAGAAGTTACCTCTTCTTCTTCTTCTTCGTCATGTGATGATGACTTCTGATCAGATGCTAGACCAGGTGGTGAATACATTGTTTCTTCATCTTGCTTCACCCTTCTTGCCTCTTTTTTGCTTTTTCTCTTGTGCAGGGGCAACTGATATTGGTACGATTTGGTCCTCAGGTTTGGCTGCAATGATTATCACTGTGGTTTGAGTAGTGACTGTACTTGTCGCTGGGGGTGGTGAAGCTGCTGTGCTTGGAGCTGGAGTAGCTGCGCTGACTGTTGCTTTGCCCTCAGATCCACTGACATTCTTTTTCTTTTGCAGGTGCTGGATAGTGCTGAGCAAGGCCCTGTAAGCATAGGCCAAGTCCCAGCACGTTGCCATGATTTGTCCATCTGGTATGGCCAGAATGACCACACACCTCATTTGTTTTACTAATTCTTCTGGATTTTGCACTTGTTCGGTGGTGAAATTCCAAAGTACTGGAAGGGCCCACTGACCTAGATATTTGCCCATGCTATCCCACACACCCTGCCACTCATGACTGTCCAGCCTCAGGAAAAATCTCTTGGTCCTCCTATATCGTTGTTTGACCCCAGACAAGACCCAAACCTGACTCCGCTTAACTCTTGAAATCAGTTGTGGGCAAAACACACTCTGCATGCGTGCCAACATGGTGCTCCCCATCATGATCAGCAAACAAGTCTCAACAGCATTATAAGGCCATTCATAACCTTCAAAACTCTCAATTTTAAATGGTCTGGGGGGACGAGTGGGAGGCTAAAAGGATGTCTCCTTCAGAGGTTGGCCACCCAAGAAGGAGAAAAAAGATGTGTAATTGCTAAGCACTTCTACTATATACCTCCCAAAGTATAAAGGTGGTGACCATACTGGGAACATAAGCCAGATCAGTTTCATGATCAATGATTCAATTGTATTACAAGTCATTACCATAAAGTACAATGAGACAAAAACCTTAGCCCAAGCCCCACACTTGAAAAACACTAATACAGCAAATACCGGATGGAAGTAAGATACAATATGCTGAAACTGTGAGATCAAGAGGAACAACCTTGAGAGCCAATAAATCAGCATTGTGACGAGTGACTATTAATCTGGACAGATCTGTTGTTATCTCAACCCCTCGTGCCCGACTTTGGGTGCCAAAAAGAACTGTGGTGGTTTAAACCCAGTCAGGCAGCTCGTTCACTCACTCCCAGTGAGTGGTGCCGGGCTGAGAGCAATCGAGCCCCCCCCCCCCCCGGGCTCTCCTCTTCCCCACTCCCGGAGGGATGGGGAAGAGGATCGAAAGAGTGCAACTCCCATGGGTTAAGACAAGAACAGTCCAGCAACCAATGTACAACACAAATCACCACCGCTACTACCAACGGCAACAATTATAAGAGAAGATAACAAGGGAAGAGAATACAATACCACTTGCGGAAACGAGTCTGACCCAGAAGCCCGTGTCCTTCCAGGTAACTCCCAGTTACGCCCGCCCCCACCCCCCCTCCCCCCCCCCGGGCATGACGTGATGTGGTATGGAATACCTCCTTGGCTAGCCTGGGTCAGGTGCCCCGTCTCTGCTTCCTCCCGGCTTCTCCTCCTCCCTGGCAGAGCATGAGCCTCACAAAGTCCTTGGTCAGGGTAAACATCACTTCGTAACAAACGAAAACATCGGTATCACCAGCACTGTTCCCAGGCTGGAAGTCAAAACACAGCTCTGCACCAGCTACCAAGAAGGAGAAAAATTGCCTGCTACTGCTAAACCCAGGACAGTATCACATGGAGTGGTGGTGGCATCAGTTGGTGGTAACAGATGTGGGTAGGAAATATAGTTCTTTTTCCTCCATCCTATTTATTAGGCAAGCCATATAGGGGCAAAAAACCCATGTGTTTTGCTAAGCAATCATTACTTAAGAAAGAAATGTGCTTTTGTGTGAAGAGAGGGGACTGAAAGAGCCACCATTCCCACAACTGCATCTTACATATGCTTCAGGTTTGGTTTTAACAGGCTATTAGCAGCTTTGAGAAAAAAGGATTGCAAACACTTAGTGTAATTCTTATGAGGAAGGCTGAGGTATTTTTTTTTACCTTCAGGAAAACATCATTCTCTTCAGAAAGGATGAATTTGTTTCTTCTTAAACTGCCTAATGAGATGAACGAATATCACACAATAATAATTTCTTATAGGAAGTCTAGAATAAATTAAAACAGAGAAATATCTGTTTCTTTTTTCTATACAGCAGCCTATTTAGCGTTCAACATTGCCCCTAAGGCAGAAACGGAGTCATGCATGATCGATTCATCTTACAAGCCTTCCAAAATAGTTCCCTGTCTCCATTTAGCACTCTCAAGGTTTTGTTCTAATCTGCCATTTCAGACAAGATTTAGAGCTTCCACACTTTGATTCTTTGGATGAACTAGGATTAAAGGTTTCATTGGTTGTTTATAATGAAGCAAGTTGTAGTTCTAATTATGTAACGAATTTGTTGCCATTAACTCTTGAAAAGAACAGCCATGGTCAGGTCGGGGGTTCATTTTGTGTTAATGAGTCCTGTAGCCAATTCAGGCAGTGCAAGTTGAAAGTCAGTGGGATCTGGGTGCCTAAACTGACATGGCTTTGAAAAATCCAATGATAATCATTGAATGACTGGAAAAATAGGCATGCATAACAGTGACTGCTAAAGGCTAATGTAAAGAAATCCAAATCTCTGTGTGTGTTTTCCTTTGTGTTAATGCTGTTCTAAGATCAGAG
This sequence comes from Pezoporus occidentalis, assembly GCF_034315485.1. NCBI lineage: Eukaryota > Metazoa > Chordata > Aves > Psittaciformes > Psittacidae > Pezoporus > Pezoporus occidentalis. Next base: position 554,149 of record NW_026915910.1, on the reverse strand, counting down.
GAATTTCATTCAAAGACCCAAGCTATTTAAGATCTAGCCTTCAACTAATCCATTAACAATTTTAAGGGAAAAGAGACCTTTCTGATCACCTGCATTAACAGGCAGAAGAAATACACACTTTACTTTTTATTAGAACCAATAACTTAATATCAAATTCGTAATTTATATAAAGCTATCTGTCTTCTTCTAAGGACTCCTAAATATGTTCATTGGTAAATTGCCCCAGTTTTTTATTCTACTATTATTAAAAATGAGCAACTTCACATTGATTGTTGCTTGCTTCAGCCTCCAGACTTGGGATTTTCTTCTATCTTTAACGATAGAGCACTAGAAGGATACACATTTCTGGTGTCTTCTAAGGTCATTTGGATCTTACATGAAGATCTGATTGTTTCTCTCCGTTTTCTTTCACTAGAAGTGTAGCTTGGGTTTTTATTCAGATTCTCATTAAAAGTGTATTTTTTTCAGATTCTGGGGAAGAATTTTAGACAGAAGAAAGCAGCTATCAGGTCTTGGTACTTCTTTGGATCAGTTTTGTGTCTAGTTTGTTATATTTGTATACCAGGCATGACCATTTTGGAAATCACTGTTCTTTCAAGGTATAGTCCCACAGTTCACATGTGAAGTCCTCACTTTTCAGTCCCAGATGGATTATGCTTTGCTGTAATACAGTACAGGTTGTTTGACCACAACAAACCTATAACATTATTGACTTATTACTGCTGATGCATAGTATTAGGCAATACTCAGCTCTTTATAGTGTCAACAAAGCTTTCTGCAATATTTTCTTTCATTTAATTGACAGAAACTATCTGAAAACAATGTGTTAAGAGCACTGTGAATAATTTGTGATATCTCATTTAGTTTGCCAGGCAAATATGTATATGTTTCTATATCTGTGAGTACTTTCTAACTATACATAATTTGGCTGTTGCTGTTTGAGTTCAAGTGCTTTGTTAAAGTACTGTGCAATATGTAATGGGCTGCCTGTTTTTTCGAAAAATGACAACAGCCAAGTTAGGTTTTCAATTAGTTTTCATTAAATCAAGTGGTTGAATGGTTGTAAATTTTCCAGTGCTGCAAGTGAAAGACTTTTGAAGCATCCTTGGGACATCCTTGACAGTACAGGAAAAGGATAAAAGATTTCAGCGACCAGTGTGATTGCTTACATTGCTTCTGCTTGTTGGCAGCTTAACACTGTAAACATGAAAGCCACTCTTGCATCTTTACAAAGTACCAGTGTGCTTCAGAAATTCTTCCCTGAGACAGCCAAAGTAAATACATAAATATATTCTACCCCAAAATAAAATCCACGCTTACACATTGGAGTTATTTCTTCTCTTCTCATTGAGGCTTCATAAACAACTCTTTTACTGACAGAAGGAATTTAGCCCTTCGAATTAGAATTGTGACTCACATTTTAAGATCCAGAGCTTCTTTGCTCTTGCCTTACACATGCTTATTGGAACACCCATGGTTCAGTTGAGATTATGGATGTAGGGTTACGATGTTCCTTGTTATAACAGACTAATTATCCATGCATTCTTCAGGGAAGCAAGAATCTTGAGACTTCAGTGTTTTGTTCTAGATTATTTCTAGCATTTACTGAGGAAACGTTTAAATAACCTTGAGACTATAGAAGCAGCCTTTTTGTCAGCCTTCCCTTATAATCTGGTTTTGGTTTCTTGCCTCTAAAATGTCCCTTCTCCTACTTGACAGGCAGAGTAGCTTTCCCTCGGTATTTGACACAATGGCACCATTCTCCTGGGCTTTGGAAATAGAGGGTTCAGAGCGCCTCCATTATCCATGTCTCCCATTTCTTGCACAGGTGTTTTTTACCCATAAGCCTCAATGACCAAGCAAAAGGGGTTTCTTATGAATTTTGTCCCCAGCTCCCTTTGAGAGAACAGTGAGCTCAAATTGTATTTCACAGAGGTGCCTTGTGGCAGCCTCCACGCATATGTTCAGGTTAGAGGAAGAATTTCAGAATCCTTTTGCTTGACACTTCCTTGTGTTCCTAGCTCTGAGCTGCTGTTTGTTTTGGCTCTCAGTGTAGGAGCCCAATGCTCCACCACGCATTGAAGAGAGAATTGCCTCAGCACAGCCAGCTCTTCTGCAAGACGTGGAAGTTTAACTTTCAGGCCTAGGATAGCAAATATGTCCATTTGCTGGATCTGGACTATGCCTCTTAAATGTCCAGAAAACGAAACAGTGGTGAAATGGGATAAATCTCTGGACATTATTGACTCTTGCAAATGATCAGTAAGACTACGAAGCAGGAACATGAGGCCTATAGACAAGTTGGTCAAAACTCACTGCTAGCATTTGTGAGTGCAACTTCTCAGTTGGCCATGCCTGTTTATACCAGCAGTGTTATTAATCCTGCTCTGTGCATTGAATGGGACCACATGGATTAGCATTTAGGACAGAGTGAAGACCCTAACAGCTCTCCCCTGATGATTTCCTTGATTTTGAAGCTGTTATCAAGTCTATTCTTATGTCATGTTCCCAGATAGTATATTTTATTTACTGGTACTGAAAGGTTGTTTATGTCAGCTGAAGTTACAAAGACAAGTGGGATCTTTTCTGCAAGATTTTCAGGATACAGTGTCTGATGGATGTAAAGTGCTAAACCACAAAAAGCATATGAAATAGTGAAATGTGAAATGTGAATTCTATTTCTTTATAAGGAATGGTTTTCTGCCCATAGAAAATTTGTCATGCAAAACAGTGAATAACAAGTAAGATTCATGTCATGGTGTGCATAATAAAGCACTGATCATCTGTGGCACAGGCTACAATGGCAAGCAAGCAGTGTGGCAGAGCAATGCTTTCAGAGTCACTAGCATAAAACAAAAAATAAATATGGTTATTTACTTGTCATGAATTCTCTCCTTTTTGGGTGGTGGTCACTGGGAGGATATCCACTAGCTGGCTGTCATGAGACTGCTATGTTTTACTTGAAGGTTTCTTAGATACCACTACAGTCTGTGTTGTGTTGGCTGCTAATATTCCTCCCAAGCAGAGTTTTTATCATATTATTTGTCCCACTGTTGAAATGAGTTACTCGCTATGACCTTACGTCTCAAGACCAATAGGATATTCCTTGTGGATGCCGCATTGCTGGAAGGGTGTGGGACTTTGAGTAACCTGATCTAGTGAAAGATGTCCTTGCCAATGTCAGGTGGAGTGGACTAGGTGATATTTTAAAGGTCTTTTTCAGCCCAAACCATTATATGACATGATTCTTTGATATGTCTGCAAAGACAAAGCTAAGAGAAGACTCATGAGTGTGCCATCTCCTGTGATTGGTCCATATAACTGTTTATAGCCTGTCTGCAAAATTGGCTGTAGCTGAGGTTCAAATAATTCATGCTATGTTCTGGAAGAATAGAACTCAGTTTCTGCTGGATGGATGTGGTCTTACCATGATGCACTTATGTCATCCCTACTGTTAGTGTAGAACATGTGCAGCTTTGGCTCAGTCTGTAGGGTCTGTATTTGCTCCTGTGTCTGTGGATTGGATAGTGCACCTCAAATATATCTCTCCACCACTGGAAGGCTGGAAGGCTGCACACTTTATGTTGCTCAATGTTTTTTAAAATTCTGTAGTATCCGTGGAGGGTGGGTCTGATGTTACCAACAACACTGAGCTGGAAATGTAGATGTACCAAAAGACCAGCTAGAGCTTATGTGCACTTTTGGAACTGGAAGCTTAACAAGACTAAATATCCCTCCTTGAAAATGTATCTCATTTGTAATAATATATCTGTGATTAATTTTCAAGAATTACAATGGAGTTGGAAAGTGATTGCTGTTATCAGTCAACAAACAGATCTAAAACCTAGAAATGTTGACAGTGGATACATTGCTTTCAACCACTGCCTTTTGGCAGCAGATCAGATTATATATGTGAGCCACCCAAATCACACACTTTCCTAGGTGGGCATTAGCAGAACCATCTGGCAATTAGAAATCTCCAGGGCAGTCAATCCAACTTTGAGCTGGATTAACTTGGAAGCTTCAAGTGCTGCCATTGCTTTTTTGATTGATAGTCAGAGAAGCTTTTGGCCCTTGTGAATCAGACAGCCATTTGACTGGGGATAGAAAGGATTATTTAGTTAATTCATCTTCAGCCTTGTTCAGCTTGCCACGAGGTCAGTCTAAATCATCTCTCAGAGCACATATATTGAGCAAGTGTGTATGCATGGCCCAAATCCAGCCAATTTTGGGGATGGATAAATTGGCTGAGCATGCAGAGAAGATCTGTAACCATCTTGAAGCTTTATGTGGCATGGCAGATTGGGTAATTTTGGACAGAAAGTAGCCAGTGTTGTTAATTCTCAGAAACAGTTTAGCTTTTGCTGTATTTCAGCAGTGACAAAAGCTCCCACAGCCTCACCATAGGCCCTCTTGATAACAACTGGCAAAATCTGTATCTTCCAAATACATTATATCATTAGATGAAGTGGACAAAAACAAAACAAGTATGTTTATGACTTAGCCTGAGGAGATAATTAACTTCTGAGTGCTGAGATCCTTGATTGCATTCCTAGCATGATCTTAATTGGAAGTCTGAACTTGTAAAAGGTTGTAGTGTTTGGAGGATATCTGAAATGGTTTGCTGAGAAATTGTTCATAAACTTGAAAGGTAATCCAGACAAATGCCTTTCCTTTTGCTTTTGTTGTAATTGCTGTGGTTGATGATGATGATAAAAATAATCTATTACAGCAACAGCAAAGGCACCAGGTTGCAAAGAGAACAGGCATCAAAATATATTAAGCTGCTTCAGGAAATTTCAAAAGAAAGTTTTCCAGAAAGGGCGGTATACATACCAGATGATTTTACCTTGAAATCTGTATTGCTGCTTCAGCGTAGTATAGTACTTTGTTTTGCTGAAACTGTTTATTCCTTGTGTGTCTTCAGTGATAACTTTCATGATATAAGTATCCTGCATGGAACCATGTTATGTTGTGCATACACTACAGGAGGTTGATAACTAAAGATGAAAATGCAATTCTGTTCTGCTGATTTATCCTGCTTTTAGATGTGGGAGACACTGGATAGAGATGAAGTTAGCTCTAAAACCTGAAATGCTGACTTTACATTTGGGCAATTACAGTTTTGATATTAGAACCATCTATAAGTGTTTCTGCTGACCTGCTGGACTAGCTGAATCATATTACTTACTGGCATTGACAGCAGGTCTACATGACACAATGTATTTCCATGCAGGGACACTAAAGCTATGAGCTAGTAAGGATACCAGGAGTAAAGTTGCTGTGACACGGTGCTTCAGTTACAGAAGGACTATTAGCTCTGCTGAGGCACAGACTGTAATGGTCTCTGATGATCCAGCACTGCTTCTCATACATCTGCTAGATGGCTCGTTGCATTTTGTGTGGCCCTATCCTCAGGAGGCTGAAAATTAAAAAGCAGATTGATGAGAAGAAATCATAAGCTATGTCTTCAAGGTAACTGTAATAGCAACAAAAAAAGCCAATTTATTGGCTGGATGGCCTCACATAAAGAGTTGTGGTCAATGGCTCAATGTCCAACGGGAGATGGGAACCAAATGGTGTGCCTCGGGTAGGTGTTGAGACTGATCCTATTCAACATCTTTGTTGGTGACATGGACAGTGGGATTGAGCACGCTCTCAGCAAGTTTGATGATGACACCAAGCTGTGTGTTTCAGTTGATACACTGGAGGGAAGGAATGCCATCCGGAGGGACCTTGACATGCTTGTGAGGTGGGCTGATGCCAACCTCATGAAGCTCAACCAAGTGCTAAGTTCTACACCTGGGTTGGAGCAATGCCAGGCATAGCTACAGGTTGGGCAGAGAAGAGATTCAGAGCAGCCCTGTGGGGAAGGACTTGGGGGTGTTGGTCAATGAGAAACCTAACATGAGCTGGCTTCAGTGTGTGTTCACAGCCCAGAAAGCCAACCGTATCCTGGGCTGCATCATAAGGAGCGTGACCAGCAGGTCGAAGGAGGTGATCCTGCCCCTCTACTCTGCTCTTGTGAGACCTCACCTGGAGTATTGTGTGCAGTTCTGGTGTCCTCAACATAAAAAGGACATGGAACTGTTGGAACAAGTCCAGAGAAGGGTCACGAGGATGATCAGGGGACTGGAGCACCTCCCGTATGAAGACAGGCTGAGGAAGTTGGGGCTGTTCATCCTGGAGAAGAGAAGGCTGCGTGGAGACCTCATAGCAGCCTTCCAGTATCTGAAGGGGAACTATAGGGATGCTGGGGAGGGACCCTTCATTAGGGACTGTAGTGATAGGAAAAGGAGTAACGGGTTCAAACTTAAACAGAGGAAGTTTAGATTGGATATAAGGAAGTAGTTCTTTACTGTGAGGGTGGTGAGACACTGGAATGGGTTGCCCAGGGAATCTGTGAGTGCTCCATCCCTGGCAGTGTTCAAGGCCAGGTTGGACAGAGCATTGGGTGACATGGTTTAGTGTGAGGTGTCCCTGCTCATGGCGGGAGGGTTGGAACTGGATGATCTTAAGGTCCTTTCCAACCCTAACTATTCTATGATTCTATAATTATAAAAGCCCCTAGAAAAAGAAAAAAACAAACAAACAAACCCAGCAACAAAAGACCCATCCCACCCAAAACGAAACCAAACCAAACCAAACCAAACTGCAACAACAAAAAAGAGATTGTTTAGAAACTTTTTGTGAGGCCAGCAAAATTCTCTAGTTCTCTGTCATTTACCTGTCCCAGTTATATGCACTTGCTTACCAGGTGTTTGCATTCCAGCTCTCTGTATGATCTCAGAGGGCTACAAAGGGATCCTTCATACTCTCCAAGGATGAATCCATACTGTCTCAGAGATCATGTCCATCTCTCCTAAATTTAGTTGTTCAAAGGTTGGGAATGGTTGAAGGCGGTCCTATATGTCTGCTAAAGTCAGTGCTGAAAACTGGACTGCAGGTGATTTAACATATCTAATCTAAATTAGACAGAGGAGACCTTACTGCAGCATTTCAATATGTAGAAGACGCTTATAAGAAACATGCGGACAGATTTTTCAGTAGGGTCTGTAATAATAGGACAAGAGTTTTAAACTAAAAGAAGGTACATTCAGACTAGATATAAGAAAGAATTTTTTTTCAATGAGAGTGTTGAAACACTGGAACAGGTTTCCCAGAGAGGTTGTAGGTGCCTCATTCTGGGAAACACTCAAGGTCAGGTTAGATGGGGCTCTGAGGATTCCAATCAAGTTGAAGATGTCCCTGCTTATTGCAGTAGGGTTGGACCAGATGATCTTTAAAGGTTCCTTCCAACCCAAGCCATTCTATGATGTATAAGATGGTACAGAATATAAATAAATATCTAAAAGTGTTGAATATATGCAGAGACCTCATGACCAGCTTACACTAGAAAACTAACTTTGAGATGCCTAAAAGTTTTGGTGAGTTTAATGTAATATAATGTGACAAAGTTATTAGATGATTTACTTGGGGTCCTAGAGGAAGAATGGCAGCAGAAATGTGGGTAAGTAAGTATTGTATTACATGTGCCTGGGTACCTGAGTTATCAAGCTGAACACTTAACACAGCAATCTGCCGTAAGGATGTCCACATTACCTTGCAGAAATCATACAGAGAAAGAAGTATAACATTGAGCTTTCAAATGAAACAAATTAGCACCAGTGATAGCCAACAAACTGGAAGGATGGAACTATTGGAGCAGAGAATAAGCTATGGAGCTCTCAAGGGAACAAAGACGTTGTTTAGCAAATCAATGTGTTTTTTGTGCAGCTCTTCAAAATGAAAAATTTGTGCATCTCTCTGAATGGAGCAAGTACCACAAGGATGTGGTACAAGGCAGGGTCCTTACACAGATAAGTGAGAAGAAACACAGCAGTAGACCTAATTAGTTTGGATTAGACTAAGAATAATAGTTAATGAACTGTAGTAACAATCAACAAAAAAATCATCCATGGTTTATGATGTGCTTGGTTCAGCATGTCCAAATGATTGTTTAGCTGTCATCCAGAAAACAAAAAAATTAGAGCAAAGAGATAAAAGAGCTGAAATGTATGCAGAATAGAATAGTGGGATAAAATAGCTAACTTCCAGGCTAAAGATGAAGAAATTATTTCACAGGAAAAAGCACACAAAATTAAATGAAAGATGCAGAATATACCCTTACTGCTTCAAACATAGGAGATGCAGAGAACAGTAGATGTTGTAAAATGTTACAAAACTGTGCATTCAGAGTTGTAATAGGGGAAGGATGAGAAACATTGTTTGAGAAAGGATTTAAAATGAATATACAAACCTAACCTTTACTTATTGCTGCTGCTTCTCCTGCTGCCCACACTGATAGAGTGAGGGAAATGCTATTGGCTGAAGAGCACCTCAGGGAAGGCAACGAGATGGATAGACCAGATGACTAAGTGGTGGTGAAGCTCTGAGTACTAAAATATCTCATTCAGGCACCACTTTCATCTTCTTAATCTAATAATTGGCCCTGCAAGCTATGTATATGCATATATGCAGGTCTATATGCTGTGCAAACTGTTATATACATATATATTCCTATTTACTGCATGCCTTATTCTTTTAAATCTTTTGAATTTATTTATAGTGAGAAAAAGGTTTCAGATTTCAACAATTTCTGAAAACCAAGCTACTATAGCAATATTTCTTGATGAGATCTTTTATCATCTTTCTCAGAAACATGTGAGAAGGGAAATGGTATAAGAAAATAAATTTCTTCACAAATCCTCTCAACAGCTGGACTGGGAGCAATGGGGAATGCCATGGATTAACATGTATGTTAGTATCATTTAGATGTGTGTCTTTCCCATAGAGCTTGTAACTGTGAAAGGAGCAGAAATTGCACCCTGCTTAGTTTTGAGATATTGACCAAAAAATTGCAAGAGCAAAAGCTTTAGTGCCTTCTTTCTTCTGACCATGGTGGGGGGTTGGGACAAGTAGATCTTTAAGGTCCCTTCCAACCCTAACTATTCTATGATTCTGTGACTCATGGTTCCGTAGGTACTTCTGCTGGTCTCTGCTTATTGCCTTTAATATCCCTGTTATTTTCTCGTCAAGCTATTATAACTCATAATTTAAAAAAAAAAAATCTGAGTAAAAAATTCTTCCATAGGTCCAAAATCTGGCCTTTGTTCCTAGCAGTTTAAGGCTGTCTGGTGCTGTTGGATTCCAAATTAGTCTAGCTGAGACTTTAGTTCATGGTTTCTGCTATTGTTTATCTTTCCTATTTATTTCTCCAGATCATCTTTCTTTGTTAAATTCAAGGTCAGAGCCTAGACTTCAAATTAAATAGATTTGTTTCCAGTGATGTTATTGGGGTTTATTAAATTCATGTTTTGCTCCAGTGGATAGTATTTATACAATATTCCTGGAGGAAGTAAAAAATATCTTTCTGCTCCTTAGGGTTTAAAAGGTTGCTTTTACCTATGCTGTTAGCTTGGCTTGTTGTATTTTTTAAACACAGTAAGGAAAAAAAAATAAATAGAAAAGGGAACATCGGGACTCTCTCTCTTCTGTACCTTTTTTTGTAATTGAACATGAAATAAAAGCAAGTCAAATTGGCAGATAACATTGTGTTCTGGGTGTTGCAAACTGCCAGCAACTGTTTTGCCTGCACACAATTTGTTCTATAATAGTCCTTTTTATTTTTCACTTATAACAACAAAAGTGAACGATTAAAAATCAAATGTTGAGTTGAATGGAACTAAACAAAAACATGCTGAAGGCGACAGACAGGGTTTAACACTCTGTAACTTTAATCTCTTGTGTCTCTCTTTGATGGTTGACATGGCAAAAGAATTCTCACAATGCTTCTGAATCATGATCACTTTGCTAACAACAGCAAGAGTGCCACTGTGCATCATTTCTACTCCTGAATCCCTCTAGACAGGATTCCTTACTTGTTATTCACATGGCACTGCTCAGCATCAAAGATTTAATAAAAGGAATTAGGAAATCCCTATGGAATCAGCAGATAATGGCAGTGCATAACTAGTATTATTCCTTATTTATTCGTCAGAGGTGTCAGTGGAAACCACTCAAGGATCAGTGCTGTGACCTAAGACGTGGCAGATAGATTCTCACTGGGGTATAGTATCAAGTAAATTAATGGAACTGGGAGGGTTTAAACCAGTTAAGATTCTGTACTTATGACAAGCCTCAAAGAGGATGGTGAGGTGTGGACAAGTAAATGGAACATGTTTCTATAGCTGTTAATACAGTCTTTGCTCCGCAGGCTACCTAGCCACTGTCAGTTCAATACATTGCAGGGACTTAGAGAAGAGTAATGAAGTCAGGACTAAAGAAATTTCAGATGTGCTGGTAATATTCATAATGGTTTTGTCAGTTCCTCTCTATGAGGAAAAGGTCTTTTGTGAAGGCACTGAGCTGATGCTCAGAAGATTTGCACTTTGTACCTAGTTCATCAGGCTTCCTCTTTGATCTTGGTGACTAACCTGTTTTCCTAACGTGTAAGTAGGAATGCAAATAATAAGCTTTTGCCTGCCCTGTGGATTTAGGTATTATGAACTCTTTGGGCCATGGCATCCCTACATCTGTGTACAGACAGAATGGGATATGCATTTAACTGCTGTAAAACAAACCATCATCAGGAAATTAAAATCACAGAATAACAGAATACTGTTAAAGGATATTTTTTCTACCACTTATGTTGTAATTTGTTCAGTCCAACAAGGGTAGAGAGTTTTGCTCCTGTGTCTGGACTTCTTTTGTAAAAGTAGAAGTGAAACCATGGTCAAAGGTGAAAGGGATTTATAATATGAGGAGACCTGATATTTTCAGGCTTCTTAGAAGTCAGTTGCTTTCTGCTAATGATCCCAAGGGAAATAACTTGCAGTTTTGAAGGTCTGTGTTAGAGTCTTACAAGTTTTTTTTTCCATAGAGAAAATATTTTGCTGTTTAATATTGCTGCTGTAGTATTATAGAGACATGTAGGTATGATCCACAGCCTTTACGTAAAAACTTCCCTGCCTCACTTATGCTTGAGCTTTGTTTGTCATTTTACTATAGAGAAAGGTTGCAAGTTGTCCTACCGCTTTCTGCTAGAGTTTTGTCTCCATTTTTATATAGAGAAAGCAAATCAAGGGCTATGTCTTTACTGGCAAGTTAAAGAACCAAACACAAACTTGAGAGCTTGTATATGATCACTACACTGTTAAACTGTTCTCAAATTCTTTGACATGCATTCAGCCAATGTCTGGTAGCATTGCAGCAAACATTGCCTAAGCACAGTAAGGGGTTAACACAAGCCAAGAATCATTCCTGATATCTACTTTGGGAGTAGTCTCTTCCTTTTTGGTCAGGGTTGGGGAGTTTATCTTTATGAAGGTGGGCTGTGCCATGCTATAACTCAGCATTAGAGAACTGTCCATATTCCGGTTTGTTTACTGCTACAGAAACAGTAAGTTGTTCTTTACTGTCTGAGAAAAGAGGCTTCTGAAAGATTTGAGTAGGGGATTTGTCATCTGAACATCCGTCAATGAATAATGAAGTCAGGTTAAATTTTTTTATAATATAATTCTGCAACATAGCTGTGGGAGGGACATTGGTCCACTTCATCAAAACTGAGCAGAATTAAACTGGTTTAGACAGATGTTTCCTTAGGTGCTTCCAGATGTTTCTAAATGTCTTCAGTGATGAAGACTCCCAGAGTAACTTATTCTAGAGCTAATTAGCCTTTGAGACGGGCATTTTTTCATGTAATCAGCAGTTTATAAGAATTTTTGTTCTTCATGTGAAGAAGAAAGTTCTTGGAGGTAAAAAGATCAGCAGTCTATTGACAGTCATATGTGCATCTAGGATCCCTTCTTTATTATTCTTTGTTACCCTGGCAAAATTTCAAAAGAATAAGGGAACTGGAAAGTGAGAAAGAGTTACAAAAAGGAATTGGAAGGATGGCAGCTTGTAATTTATAGTAGGATCCATGTATTATATAAGATAAAAATAAAACCTGGACAAGGCTATATTTTGGGGTCCTAGTGGCATCATAAAATACTCTTGCTTTTTGCTTTTATGGCTTATTTTGATGTCAGCAGAGCCCTGAGATATATTTGTAGCTTTGAAACACACAAACATCTTCTCTTTAAAACATTTGGTTTTGAAAGGGGCACATTTGTAAGTGGTAAGAAAAAGTTCCTCTATTGTGAAATATCAATTATTTGTAAGTGCTTCAATTAATTCATTAGATTTTATGGGTAAAAGAAATGGAAATTATTTCTTACATTAAAAAATAATATTTTATGTCCAGCTGTGTCTGGCTGGGCAATAAATCAGCTACTTACAATTACTTATTTGTCAGCCAATGTGTTAGTTCAAAAAGCTAGGGAGCTTGCCTGTGGATCCTTCTCTACTTGAAAGGCAGAGATAGTTCAGGTCAAATCAATTTGAGCCACAGTAATTAAGAGCAAGACTGAAGATCTTTCCCCACCTACAAAGTAAGCATCTGGAGTTGCTTTTCAGAACGGTTCCATTTCTCAGTGGCAGTAGAAAATGTTGCAGTCAGACAACACTACTTAGGGCTTTTTCTTAAATGCTTGAGAAGATTATATATATGAATCAAATATTCAGATTTGCCTCTGAATAAATCTGAGTACTTCATATTTGCTAAGAAGGAAAACATTTTATCTTTTCACCTTGTCTGTTTACAACTGAATATCATGTAACCTTCAGAGGATGTGATGTATGAACAAATGGAACAAAGCCAAAGTCCAAGATCACCAAGAGAACTGAATTGTTAACATGGTACCCAGAATTTTTTTCCCCAGTAATCCATACTCTTCCTGACACTGTCTAAACATGCTTCAGGAGTTATTCCAGTGGCCATCCTTAGTATGGAATTTGTGGACCCCTATTTTGGCAGGTAAGAAAGTTCATCAGTGTAATGGGAACTTTCTGCACCTTTTGAATCGAGGGTCAGAAAATGGACACAAGCTCTTTTAATAGCCATAACATTTCGGTTGATGCCAATAGAATGAAAACCTAATAGAAAACTAATATCTTTTTCACATGAGCGAGGAATGAGACACAAGAGTGTCTAATAGCTGTTGATGTAAACAGAAAGTTCCCTTCATATTTTTTAGGGTGTTTTAATCTGGCAACACAACAGAAAAAGTTGTTTAATTTCTATGGAATATAAGTTTTTTAAGTTTTTCTTTTGCCATCAATATGAAAAATTAACTGTAACCACATCTCTAGTAGTACCGTGTTCCTAGTGAAGAATTCTTTCATGATAGGGAAACTAAATTAAGTCAGTCACATTCCCAAGAAATATAATTAGTTGCACACTTCTCACACATGCAATATCATATTCAATTAGAGGTAAATTAAATAACTGTGGAAATAAGGTCACTTGAACATCCACTGTATAGAGGAAACTCAGAACTTTTGAAATCACAGAAGGTGAAGAGAAAGCTCAAACTTCTAGTGTCACAGACATCCACATTTATTAGCATTACTGTTTTTCTTCTGCACTGGGATCCTTCTGAAGAAATGCATGGGACATGTAATGCATGTCTCAGTTACTGGCATCATTTGATCTGGTATTTATTGTAGGCTCACAGAATCATAGGTTTGGGTTAGAAGGGACCTTAAATCTCTTTTAGTTCCATACCCTTTGCCATGGACAGGCACACCTTCTAATGCACCAGCTAGCCCAAGGGCCCATCCAACCTGGCCTTGAACACTTTCAGAGATGGGGCAGCCACAGCTTCTCTGGGCAACCTGTGCCAGTGCCTCACCACCTTCAAGTAAAGATTTTTTTTCCTAATAATCTAATCTAAATCTACTCTTTTTTCAGTTTAAAGCCATTAACCCTTATCCTATCACTACACAGCCTTGTAAAAAGCCCTTCTCCAGCTTCTTTTAGGTATTGGAAGGCTGCTTTAAGGTCTCCCCAGATCCCTCTCTCTACCTGTATACAGTCATTTATCCAGCCCATTGTAATGAGAAAAAAGGTGGTTGGTGAAACATTTTACAGGTAGTCTATCAGCCACCTGTAAAATGCAGCTAACTTGAATGCATTTGAATGATTATATATGAACTAATTAGAGACTTAGTGAATGATTTGTGAAGCTGTGGATAAATAGACCAAAACTAGGTGGTTGCAATAAATTGGCAGTTGTTACTTCCAAGGTTGTATTAATGCTGTACTGTTTAAATGATAGCATTAACAAGCAATGAAAGAACTGAGGTAGACCTAATTAAAAACTGTATACCAAGTTATAAAAAAAAGAGTGCAAAAGTAAACAAGTGTCAGAGTCTAGATTTATTTGCCACAAACATGGAAGCAATCACAGCATGATGTTGAATTGTCCAGCACAAAGAGTTAGGATTTGTAAATATGTTCTCTGCAAGCCTGTGTTGCTTTCAGTATAAATGACAAAGCAATAACAAGTATGTTTTTGAATGTATAGTCTCAGACCTAAAGGTCTGATTACGAACATGATGAAGAAGCAGAGTTCTCTGAGAGCTCCTCATCAATTTACGAAGTAATGTTCCACAATGCATTGGTTTGTGAGGCCAAAGACAAATGACTGAATCAAAGCAAATTTTGTCAGGTTCAAGGGTTGTATGCAATGGGATTACACCAAGTATAAACAGCAGGAGCACGGCAACAGCCACCACTGTGTTGTAAATGTGGTGAGCAGAAAACAATCCCCATTGGCCTTGTCTCAGAAGATTATGCTACATGTACTTTGGCATGCCAGCATCATAATCAACCATAGTACAGAGAGAAAGGAAGACATCTCTGCAGTGGAAATGGTGAAGGGCATCATCCCATTGACTTCTGATGATTTTCAACAATACAGCTGTAATGAAATTCTAGTTGATTGCCGATATATAGCCAAGTAAACAGATTCAAGAAGATATTAAGTTTATGAGGGTTTCATGTTAGTTTGGTCTTGAACAATAACTGGAAACTATATATTTAAGATCTAGATTTTTTTTTTTAAGGTGGTGGTGTTGTCTAAGACTAAAACTAAATGGACAGAAAAGTGTAAAAGAACTATTTTCTTCCTAATATAAATGTACAACTTTCATTGGCATTTTAGTGCAGCATTCTCTCCAGCATACATAATATGACCATTCATAATGTGACTTTCTATAAGATGTCACTCTCGAATTTGATCTGCTGTATTACCTCAAACTTTTTCCCTTGTGCTGCCTTCCAACCATGCCTGTAAGTCATATATTTTTATGGTATCAGGTACAGACTTTTCCTGCACTCTTCCTATGGTAATACTTATTCTATGTTCAATGGGGACTGAAGGTATTTCAGGTTGTGGCTGACCAGCACTTCTGTTTTGTGTTTTCTTTTGGTGATAAAACCAAGTATAACACTTAACTTTTTTATGGCTGCGATGATGGAGGCTTCCTTTTCTCCATTACCCCAAATACCATTTTTGTGAGTGAACAGAACCATTTCTCCCAATATCCTACAGACTTTTCCCTTGGCTCAGGAATAATTATTTCACAGTGAAGTACTTTTGTCCCCCACAGGTCTAATCATCCGAATTATCTGAATCTTGCTGACTCTGAACATTTTTTCTTCATTATTTTTCTATACCTCTAAGGTATAGAACCTAAGGGAGTAAGTGTGGCTCAAGGCTCTAGTATTTTTGTGCACTTTTTTACCATATTCACACAATGTTGGTTTATTTTTTAGAAGTTCCTGATATCCTGTTTGTTCAGGGGGGATTGGGGGGGGGGGTGTTGGGAATTTTGGGTTTGTTTGTTTGTTTTTTTTTTCTTTTTTAACTCCTTTTCTTTCTTTTCTTTTCTTTTCTTTTCTTTTCTTTTCTTTTCTTTTCTTTTCTTTTCTTTTCTTTTCTTTTCTTTTCTTTTCTTTTCTTTTTTTTTCTTTTCTTTTCTTTTCTTTTTCTCTTCTCTTCTCTTCTCTTCTCTTCTCTTCTCTTCTCTTCTCTTCTCTTCTCTTCTCTTCTCTTCTCTTCTCTTCTCTTTTTTCTTTTTCCCTTTCCTTTCCTTTCCTTTCCTTTCCTTTATTTCTTTTTTCTTTATTTCTTTTTTCTTTTCTCTTTCCCTTCCCTTCCCTTCCCTTCCCTTCCCTTCCCTTCCCTTCCCTTCCCTTCCCTTCCCTTCCCTTCCCTTCCCTTCCCTTCCCTTCCCTTCCCTTCCCTTCCCTTCCCTTCCCTTCCCTTCCCTTCCCTTCCCTTCCCTTCCCTTCCCTTCCCTTCCCTTCCCTTCCCTTCCCTTCCCTTCCCTTCCCTTCCCTTCCCTTCCCTTCCCTTCCCTTCCCTTCCCTTCCCTTCCCTTCCCTTCCCTTCCCTTCCCTTCCCTCCCCTCCCCTCCCCTCCCCTCCCCTCCCCTCCCCTCCCCTCCCCTCCCCTCCCCTCCCCTCCCCTCCCCTCCCCTCCCCTCCCCTCCCCTCCCCTCCCCTCCCCTCCCCTCCCCTCCCCTCCCCTCCCCTCCCCTCCCTTTTGCTGGTAACTTTCCTGTAATTTAATGACTTTTTCAGTTTTGACTGAAAAGCTCCATGTTTCGTGGCTATATCGGATTTTTTTCTTAATTAGAATGAAAATGGAGCAGTCAGTTTGAGAAATTCTTTCATATTTACTTTATTGAAACTTTTTTTTATTTGTTCTTTCTGGGTTGCAGAAAGTATTTCCAGTTAATCAAGGTCTAAGCTGTGAGAAATAGAGGTTTTATAGGATTTTTCAATATATTTTTAGATTTGACTGTCTTACAAATCATGGGAATAGCAACACTGGAAAACAATAACTTTATAGAGGCTTCTTCATGTTTTTCCTGTTCTCGTGGCAGTGAATAGTCTTTCAGACTATGTAGACAGCCTGAAGAAGAGGCATGCAAAACAAAACAGGTTGGTGTATTCTATGCCTTCTTTAAATCTTGTTTTGGCTAAGGCTGTGAGACAGAAAAAGTCTGAGTTTTTTTTGGCATGTATGAACAGCCTGACTTCCAGTTAAACTAATTCTTCCCTCAAACCTCTCTCACAAGTGAGAGTGATAATATGATCTAATATTTAAGCTTTTTTTACAAAGGTGAGTGGGTTTAAAAGAAAGCTTAAAAATATTGTAATTGAAATTCATGATATTTGGAACTAGTAAAATTGCCTAAGAAGATACAGAAGTGTAAAAGAAAATAAAATTGGAAGCTGGAGGCAAGAACAGCAGTTTTTGAGTATTTAGAGCATGAAAGAATTTGGTTATATTTAAAGCCAGCTAGAGAAAACACTTACTAAAGGGAGGTTAGCAGTGGGAGCTAAGGCAGATATCTGTGGTAGCCAGGAAAGATGCCTGAAGGCCATAGCAGGATAGGGCTGCTTCCTAAGTAATTATAGCTCATCTCAATAGAAGCCCCGCTTTAAGAGGTAAGGGGAGAAAAGGTAGTGACAGTGGCAAGGGGACAGCAAGACCTGAAGGGTGAAAGAGCTTTGCAATTCACTGACAGACTGAACATGCTTTGCTTCAGTATTCCTAGCTTAGTGCAGGCAGGCTCAAAATCTTGTGTTAAGGTGACAGAGGGGACCTGAGTGAACTGGCCAGGCTGAGATGCCCACATGCTGTGGGGAAAAGTGTGCCAAGTGTGGATTTTCCTCATCCCCATTTCTTCTTTTAAATGTGGTTTATATTAGGGGTTGGATGTTACTTGCATTCTTAGAAGTATCTTTGACTCTAGATACTAGACAGGTATTTGAAACTATTTTAAAGCAGTACGCATAATGATGGGGGATACCACCTGGAGTCTAAGTAAGACTTTCAAACTGCCTAAGCTAATTAGATTGCTGTTATTTGAGATAATGTTATTGGGATGCTTGGAAATGAGCTTTATTCTTCATTAAAAGGGCAAGGGGCTGCCTCTTAAAGGACAACACTAATGTATGCACAGAGGGCAAAAAATAATGTTCTCTAAAGCTCTCTATGGGCTCCTGCCAATTGTGACTAACGTTGGTGCAGGTATTAGAAAAACACAAATGTGATGATGAAGAAAGAAGAATGGAGGTTAAAAGAAAAGTGGTTCGAAAGCTCTACTCATACTACTATATGAAGAATAATATATGAATCCTGTGTAATGAAAATGATAATGTGTTCTGTCATTTTTTTTCAGATAATTAGACTGTGATCCTGGAAGCTGTTTCTTGTGGCTGAAGCTCTGTATCTGGATGGAGTCCTCCTGCATTTAGATTTTATGTTTAGATTGGATATTAAAAAATAATTCACCGAAAGGGTTGTCAAACATTGGAAGAGGCTCCCCAGGGAAGGGTTCAGTCACCTATCCTACTGCCCAGTTTGAGTTGCGTGAGTCCTTGTATGAAGAGAAACTGACGCTGTGATGTTCTCATGGGACACAGTGACTGGGTTCAGATAAGGTTCCCTGACTGTCACAGCATGCTGCTGTGTGGACTGTTCATGCTTAGGCTGTGATCTGGAGAAAGACTGATTACCATGGACAGATACATAAACCCAGAGAAAGGGGAAAGTGGAGTTGGATCCAGTTAGAAACAACCTCTAATACACAGCACAAAATGGCTGCTGGGAGGCATGGCATATTCTGGTAGAAAATTGCAACACTGGTATGCTCTCTCCCTTTAGTAATCCTTTAATAGTAGTATCCACTTTGCTTGACTGGCTGCAGAAAAGACAGTGAGGTAGACACAGGACCCATACATGAGGTCTAACTTCTATGCAAGTGTTATCAAAATAACTCAAAGTAAAGATCTGCTTTCTATGACTTTTTGGTGGTTATGTCTGTCCAGAGTAAAATCTGTCAATCTGCTCATTTGTGGTTTTAAGTGCTTTCCAGGCAACTTCAGCAGAAAGAAACAGAATCCCATAACCCTGAGTAATTGAATATCAGTAACTTGATTCTTGTAAAGGAAAAAAAAAAGGCATGGAACCATGTTGTCTACCCTCACCATCTGAACAAAGCAGCTCAGCTCACAAAAAAACAAGTGTAACGAAGGTGCAGACAAAGAATTGCTTGGTGAATAACTGAATAGCAAATACAGGAGATTTTTAGTCAGCCTGTGGGAAATGCCTGAAAAGAAGAAGTGGTTACCTTTAATAACTAAAGTATTCACTAACATGCCTTGCTTTGTTTCTCTTTGTTTCTCTGTTTGTCAGATGCCACATTGAGCTGTGTCTGAACTGCTGACACCAGCGGAACTGTGTCTCTCTATTCCTCTACTAAGATCCATGGGGTATAATTTGCCTGTTCAGCTTGATATAGTAGTGTCTTAGAAAATATATAGACAACTGGTTGTGGTAAGTGATGAATATAAGCAAGAAGAATTTCAGTCTGCAGGTTCAATATAATTAATGAAGTGTTACTAAAGCGTTTTAAGAGAAACTGGTTCCTGCATTTACAATGTGGCTGTAATGATTTACTTAGAAGTCTCCCTTTAGACTCAGTATACAAGTTACAAATGATGCAAAATGTTGCTGCTCAGAGATATTGACAATCACTCATTGGTATTGACACACACTAGAGTCTCCACTGGTTGCCAGTGCAATTATGAACTGACTTGAAAGACTTGCTTTTGGCCAAAGGCTAAAAGACAACCTTATTCCTCATCTTATTTCAAAGTTTCTCCTATCTTATTCCTCAGCTGTTTCCTCCAACAGATGATGACAATACTTCTAAGAGATATTTCCAGTATTGCCCTAATAAAACTTCCTTTCTATCAATGAGATATTTGAAAATAGACTCAGGTTTTACAGTTTGAATATGTTCTTCAAAAAGAGCCTAAGTAATTGAAGAAGAAATGTCACTGGCTCTCCCATTGAACACAGGGGCTCATGTCCCCATGTCCCATGTTTCTTTGGACTAGGTATATCTGAAAACATCATGGGAGTCTTGAGAACAGATGTTGGAGAGGCTCAGTATTTTGAGAGTCTTCTGAAACAAATTAGTAGAAACCAAATCCCTCCACTTAGCCAAGATTTAGAAATTTTACTCAGGCCTACAATAGGTCGGAGAAAAACAGTGAAAGTGGCTCTGAAATGGAGTTAGGAAAATGAAGGCTGGTTAAAAAATTTAGTCAGACTACAGCCTTAGCCCTTGTTGTTGCTTGAACTTCAGGGCACAAACATGTTGAATTTTGCTGCTGAGACCTATTTCCTTTCATTTTGCATGAATATCAAGAGTGGAGTCCCTGCATCAGCTGAAATGTGTTACTCTTGAAACAGCCTGAAAGAAAGCATTTGCTTCTTGGGACTGACACCCAGTGCTTATGCTTCTGTGTTAGAAATTCTGTTGCTCATTATAGAAATGTTAAGTTTACTCTCCACTCCGGCTGCTTTGTTTCTGCAGAAAAAAAAAAAATACATCCAGCAAGTTATCCTAACACCTATGGACTAGCACCAATAAACAAATCTCTGTCTCCTGGTGCATGAGACAGCTGCTGGTGATTACCCTACTCCTGTGGAAACAGAAACACATCTGGTATCTGCAGAACAGCAATGAAACATACAGGAGAACAGCCAAAGCAGCCATCCCAGGTGTACACAGCTGCATCATGCTAACACTGCTGCTCCGCCTGAGAGCCATGTCTCATGTAAGTACTGAGCTGGTATGGTGATTAGGAGAAAGAGGAAAGTACAACGGGGAATTTTGCCTCTTTCTATTCCCCGTTGTGGCTGTGAATAATTCAGTTTTATTCTCAGATTTCTATGTGGTGTTCACCATTCCCATTATATGTTCCTCATGGTTATACTAAAAAGGTGACCAAAGTTAACTGGCCTGAATGATCATGTTTATGATCTTTGAAGAAAAGTTCCCTACATGTAGAAGACAATATGGTTTCTATCATTATTAAGTCCTCTAATGACTGTAATATGGTACCAGCTGTAGGGGTATCTAGAGGTAAGAGGTTACTAGCAGGGTAAACTGACTGGACTTTACATCATCATATTTATCCTTTTTCTTAATTTCTTCCTTTCCACTTTTCCTTCCCTGCCGGCATACCTTACTTTGTGGTTATGCACCATTATTCCTGTTGCTCTCTCTTCTATGCCTAACTCCTACTCTGATCAGGAAACCCTTTTTTACTTTTTTTTTTTTGGTGTTTTTTGTTTGTTTGGTTTTTTTGTTGTTGTTGTTATTTTTGTTTTTCACTTGAGTGGTGGATAGCCTTGATTTTATTAGATTAACATATTTTATCATGCCAGACAAAGTGAGCAAATCAGAGAAAAAGGCTCTTCTGCAGTTAATGCCAGTTGGGAAAGTGATAAGGGTTATGAGAAGCTTCAAAAGGGCGAAAGGGAGGAACTATTCCTGTACTTCAAAATGGTCTTGACTACAGAGTGTTAAACACCACTAATTTTACTCCTGCATTTTCCTTTGCCTATTTGAGGTCCAAAGTGAGATTGGGTATGATACTATGCCATATCCAACAGAACAATATTTTATTTTCATCAGGTTTGACTTTTGGTTCCACTAGTTCTTTATTTTAGTTTATATTTTCTTGCTATTAACTTCTGAGTTCTTCATTAATGACACAGGGCAGAAGCTCCTGGCACCATGGGAGAGGAAGATCCACTGCTGTGCTCTGCACATGGTGAGTTGGTACAGACTATTCTTTTTTTTTTTCAAATGGCTGTTTCCTCTCTAAATGAATTGACCAAACTCCCTCAGCTGAAAATGTGATAACTGTTGAGGCTGAATGCTTGTAAAAGAGAGGAATACGGTAGGCTTATACATTTTTTGAAGAATTTTTATAAGAATCGCTTTTTACAAGATTTCCCAATTGATTTCCTACATTATTGCTCCTCTGGCTCCCAGTAATGTTATTTAGACAGAGAAATATTCCGGGAGTGTATCTTCCCATTTACACTTTGCTTTCAGCAGTGGGCTATAAACAGGCCATAATAGTGTGGAAAAAAATATAAAAACTAAAAGTTTTCCTTCCTGTTGCTAAAAAATGTAGTCCAACTAATAGTTCTCCAACACTAGCAACTGCTATTATAATTAAATATTTTTCCACTGTGCTAAGCATGCAGAGGTGGACTAATTTGATTAATAAATAGGTAAGAAAAGTGAGCAGTAAGTTTATATCTACAGTGCAGACCTGATTACTATGAAATACACAAGTGTGTTCAAGAAAGGAACTACGAGCAAGCCCCGCAGCAATAGGAGGAAGCCCAGCAGACCCATTACCATGACGCGAGTGTGCTTTAGGTCAGTAAGGTTAAAAAAACTTGCTTCACATAAACCAAAATCTACGTAATCAGCTTAGACAAGGTAGTTAGTATGTGCTAATATAACACCCACAACAGAACTTGATGTGGTAGTTCTGGGCCAAATTCTGCCTGCCATGTCAGTGTAAAATAGTTTCCATTAGCTTCAGTCATAATGCATATGCAGTAGGCAAATCCATTAGTAGAGAACTAATCAGAGGAGCTCCTTGGAGCAGAGAGCAGGTGGCAGATGTCTTGAGGGCTGCTCTGATTAGTAGCTTGCCCCACTTCCATTCAACGCATTAGTCTCCTACTGCACCTGGAAAGACTGAAACTAGGGCTGGTGTAAAAACAGTCGAAGTTCAGATGATTGCAAGTTATCTATTGATGAAAAGGTCCCCTTCCATTATTTGTGCACGTAGGGGCGTCCACATTTTTACATGTCGGTTTTATGAAACAGTGGACCATAATCTGATTTTGAACCAGTGGTGCCTCCATGTGAAATCTTTGGGCACAGCAAATTTTAGTTACATTTTTATCATCAGTGTAGGAGAAAGTTTATCTAGTATACTACAACTGTTCTTTTCTTGTAATCAGAGAAGATGGTAGCAGAGAAATCCTGAATCTGGTCTAACATGCAAAACCTTCTTTATTTGTAGTTACATCATTTTTCAGCCACAGTCATAGCATAACGTAGGCCTGCTGACTTCAGGGAAATTAACAGATTTATGTCAGTGTCAGCTAAATGCAGCATGGACTATATTTGCTTGAACTGTGCATTAAGAGACTCTTAAGTGGAACAGTTTCTCTGGGTATTGTCATTCAACCTGCTAAATTCACTGCACAGGTAAAATTCCACCAAGATTTCACTCTGTAGACTGCCTTCTGCAAAGTCCTGCTAAAGAAAACCAAAAAGGGCCTAATCCTACTTGTTTATCTGAACAGATGTTGGTACTGATGGCATGATGCGAAGGAGAATGGTAGGGCAATGGCAAATTGAATGTGATGACTCCTTTTTTTAGGGATGGTGGTACTGATAGGAAAGGTACCCTGGGAAAATTGAAAAAGGCTGTGAAAATGAACCAAGAAAATGTCTCATGGGCTCAGAGACAAGGAATTTGTAAAAGAGAGGAGAAATGACTGAGTGATGACTGCACAACAGCAGTGAACAGTTGGCCTATCAAAAGAAGGCAAGTGTTCAAATTGAAACAAAGATAAAGGAATTGATTGTTAAACACAAGGTTATGGTAGACATTAAGAGGTGAAATGTCTTTATAAACTGACATTGCCGTAACAACAAAAATGCATAAAGTTGCCATGAGCAAATTAGGTTGGATATTGAAGCTTTTCCAACAACCAATGTGATGTTTTAGCAGCCATCTCATAAAAGTAGTTGAAGTGAGAAACCGTTTTCAGAGAAACTTGATAACAGGATTATGTGATGAGGTTACAAGATAAGACTGGCAGGATGCAATTATCTAGACCCCTTCCAGGTCTATTCCCCTGGAAGAAAAGAGGAAATCAAAAGCAGTGGCTCAAAACAGGTATACATGTGGTCCAGTATACCCTCATTTGCCAAGGTTGGATACTAATCAGACTAATCTATAAGTGCTATAATGAGCTATTCTCCCCATTAGCCCCTAGATAAGCATGTAACTGTTAAATGAACTGTCAAAGATATGTAGCAATACGCAGCTTATGGATGCAACTACCTGAAACTTCACTGTAGCTGTGTTCCTGCCTCCAAGAGTCTCATGCTTATAACACATCAACAAGTAATAAGCATTAAAAACTTAAGTAAGATGGCAGTGATGCTACTAGAAAGAATAAAGTATTCAGGGAAATTTGCAGGTCCTTTGCCTTTTTCAGGTTTTTGTTTGCACATACTTATCAGCAATTCATCAATTTCCCCATAATCTCTGAGTGCTTTAGCTAAGATCTAGCCTTGCACAAGCAAAACTTTCTCTCCAGTTGCTAGGTAACTCCAGTATCTGTTCATCTGTGGTATGTGTTATCAGGTACTCACATCATCAGGTGTTCCTATCTTTATTTACTTTTCATCTTGATTGTAGTAATGTGATATAACTGGACACGGAGCCTCCAACATTTAAAAGAATTTGTACAGTTCCCAGCGCTGCAGTCCACCTTCTCATCCACATTGGCTACACTCTTCATACATGTATGTGCCATTCGGCTCAAGGTAAAAGAAGCTTGGGAATGGGAAACCATTGGAAAATGAGAACTATCATAAGAGATTTGATCTTATAGCACAATGGATCACTTTGTAATAATGTTTTAATTCAACCTTCTAATTCTGGGGAGGGAAAAAAATAAGAAAGCACAGAAATGGATGAAAGCCCTTCCCCATGTACTAGGGATCACAGACTCATCAGTATTTGCTATAAGAAATAGTAAAGCACCATATGTATTTTCAAAACTTTTAGAAAAACCTTGCCAAAACAAGCTACTTTTTATATTTCTCCTTTGGGAGAAGATGAAAAGACAATAAAACTATGCATAGCCATATTGGTTGCTGCATTGTTAGGAATGCCAGTGAGAAAAGCTACTTAAAACTATATGCAAAACAAAGGAATAGAAGAGCAACCAACTTCATTTTGTTGAATTGCAGTAGCTTCTAACAGACTTATTCTGTTCTAACAGAAGAAAACACTTATCTTACACATGACAGTGAAACATCCTGTTCCTGAAATAATTGCTTTAACTACAAATCTATAAATCTAGGGACAATGTGAAGGTACAACAGACAGGTGGAGCAGAAGTTCAAGGCAAGATGTAGATAACTAAGGGAGAAGAACTAGGAAATGATCAGAGTATATTAGCTTCCTAACCAAGACTCCAGCTGTGGGAGAAATCAGTCTTGGCACATCTTTGCTTATATTACTCTCTGCCAGTGGCAGGTTTATGACAGCACGTTTTACATACAGGGATCTATATATGTCTAACTGTCTATATATCTGTCTCTCTATACAGAAACATTAAGTGAATACATACAGAATATATTTAATTATTTACTAAGGAAGGAGTAAAAAGCAAGCTCAGAATGCTTCTTGCTCGAAAGAAAAACAGTCCTGCAACTGTCCAGTCACTAATGGATGACCCTTTTTTGCTTTACTTGGGACTAAGTGTACAATATTTGATAGACTTTATCAGGAAAATATTCTGAACTTCAGAACAATTCATTAAAACAGTTTTTAAATCAAAGAATCCACTGATATGAATATACAAATAATAAAGATTTTACAAGTAGTTTTCTACAATGTGTTCTGAGTAATAATAAGACTATATTATCACTCTTCAAGTGCTTCATCAATTACTGTAGTCAATAAGCTGAATTTCCATCATAAACAGTCTTCTCTATGGAAAATGGACAAATACAAAGCTCTAGGTAGACAAACACTCCAGGATGCTATATACGCAGATCCTGTTGGCTGGTGCTGGTAGTTATCTCTATATCTTTTGATATTTAAATCCTCCCAACTTCCCCTTTTCACACTACTTTACTTGGAAAGCCGTAATGTACCTAAGTTTCTCATTTAAGATGACACACATTAGAACACCTTGAACTTTTTTTATGTCAAAGTCTTGAATCTATATTCAGAACTCACAATACATTTGCAAATGATTTCCATACAATATTATTTCCTTCTTGATGGTAAAAGCTGATGTCTTGGAGAAAATCTCTGGCCTTTAGACCATCCAGCCACAAAATTCAGGTTTACCCCCTGACAAGATGGTATATGTAATATCAATTGATTAATAATTGTGTTGTTTTTTTTTTATGATATGTCAGAAATGTGCATAGAACATTAGATTTGTATAGAAAACAGGTATTTTATAATCTTGAGCCATGATTTTATCAGATGATTGAAGCCTCCCTGGAAGAAGTTATGTCCACTGGAGCTGTTCTTCAGCCAATGGTTTCTTTCACCATCCATTCTTGCTTTGATTTCCATCTAGCTTATACACTGAAGAAGACTTGAAATTAATCTGTGATAAATAAATCAACATCAAAGACAAAAAAATCAGAATTCAGTCAGAAAAATTAAAAAAAATTTAGAAATAAAATTTTGCATTTTTTTGATACTTGCCTTTGTATCCTTGACATAATCTTAGTGCAGTGTTCTTTTACTTATGCACATACTTGAACACCCATACAATGTATCAGAGGGCAAGAAAATAAGGAACATCTTTGTCATTTAGGGGGTCCTGGAGAAAGATTAAGTTTGTGTTTTGAATGATAGCATATTACCTTAAATAGGGGACTGATAAATCATATTCAGACTACCTCCTGTAGTTGACCAAGGTAAATGTTGTTATACCAGAAATGACAAGTTTCATCTAAGCCCCTTTTCCGCTGATTTACAGAATCATGATTCCTATTGCTGCTGATTTTTCTGACAATTATTTATTTCACATGACCATTTTCAGCAAGAAGACAAACCTGTGTTTAAGTTATTATTTTGGCAGATAAGAGTCCCCAGAGGCTGAGAAAAGCCTAGAATTTAGCTCTCATGTGTTGTTGAATGTTTTGATCATCAGAAAGCTACATGGAAAATTCTTTTCTTGATTGATTTTGGGTTGAGTTCAGTGCTCTGTACATGTAAGGATAATTTGTGCAGTACTAGATAGTGTTTAGGTGCTTTCCAGCTGCTGGTGAGTTACATTATGATACAGGCACCACTAAAGCTCAAACTGGGGAAAGAAGTTGAGGTTTAGATGCTTTGTGAAACATATAATCTAATATAGATAGTAAGTACCACTAAAGTTGTCTCTGACAGCAAGTGAGCAGAACTGCCTTCTGCCACTAATGTGCTTAAATTCCATTTAAGACTATTTTGTTAGTGGAAGGTATGAATAGAGACCCAAGTGATTTGTAGAAACGAAAACATGTCAGAGGTTAGGTGCTCATTCAGAGACTGAGGCATCCAAACCACAAGGATGAGAAAGAATGTCTTAAGTGAGAAAATGAGATGGAGTGCAGTTTTGTCTTATCAGGAAATAGAATAAATTTGTACCTGTACTTTTACATTACTGAATGACATGCCTTTAAAACTGTGAACAGGAGTGGGTTTCAGCCAGGCTAAAAACAAGCTTGTAAGTGTTTGATATCACAGGAAGGAAAGTAGTAAACAAGACAAATCTGGTAACTATCTTTCCTGGAGAAAATCTGGTAACTATCTCCTCCTAGGAGAAAATGGTGCTTTTACTTCTGTAAACCCACAGCAATGATTGTCATACCCAGCTTCATGGAAAAGAAACGCATTTGAGCTGTTAATGTAAAAAAACCGTCTCTGACATGTTAATTCCCCTAACTACAAATAGCTGGAGGCCAGATGTATTTTGGATAGGTGTTATTGCATGTGTTTTGTGGCTTCTCTGCCATCTACTATTGGCCAGTTTGAAGACGAGATATTGGGTTCTTGTTCTTGTGTTCCCAAGTTAATATGAACCATATAAAAGGGTGCACACTAGACAAGGGAGAAGACATGGTTCACCAAAAGGAGATTTATGCTACTTTAGCACTTTGTCAAGCACAAAAGAGTAACTCTCTGATACTGCCTATCCTGCTCTAGTGACCCAGGAAGCAAATAAATTATTATTTTAAATTGGTCATTTAACTTCCAGGTAGATAAAATTCAGGCAAAGTGATTCCTACTCTTAGTGACTGGTAAGGCTGATCCACTGGTCTAATTTTTATCTTGCCAAAAACAAGAGAAAAAGGCCAAGCAAGACTGTTTCTTTTCCCTTTGACATGTAATGCTCAAATTCTTTGAATCGTGCCCTGCTAGAAATCACTTTGTTTTTCTCACCCATCTTTCACAGACAAACGCTTAACTTCACCAAGTACACGTTAGCTACTTCTGTGGTTTTATATGCTCATAAATGGTCCTGAGAACTAGCATTGCACCTGCTTTTATTTATTTATTTTTTTTTTTTGCATTGGTTGCTTTCTTCTTCAGAGCCTTAATGGATGTCTGGTTAAAACTCACCTTCATTCTGCAGAGCAGATTTTTTTTCCCAGTGTCTGAGCAAAGTCTGACAAGAAATGTAGTACTCTTTGGGCAGAGGAATCTCAACCAACCAGTATTTCAAGTTCTTACTGACAGTAGAACTTTTTAACTGGCAAAATTTCCACTTCTTAGGATGGAAGATGGTCTTTTTTCCCTTTCATTGAAGAGTTCCAATGGGGAAGATTTGGGGGTTTAAAAGGAAGATGAGTGTAATGCCACTGTTTCATTGTACCAATTCACAGATCATAATATACTTAAAGAGAAGGCTTATAATGGAAGCTTTGAACTTTGTGCATGACAATAAAAGATGTCATCTCATGTATTTTCTCTACAAGATTAATTGATGTTACATCAAATTTCCTCTTTCCTCACACATTTCTTCGAAGGTATATTAAAAGTTAGTGAAGATTCCTAAACTCTCATTAGCCAGAGTCTAGCACTTGGATTCTAAGTTGAATACTGAGATATCAATCTTTTTGATGAATCTGAAATGCACATTCACACTGATATTTCTTCACAAAAAAATTGCCACGAAAGAAATAAACAAGTGCTAGTGATCAGTCAGCTGCACTGTTGAGTCTTACACAGACTGGAAAGAGAAAGTGGAATGCTTTTGTATTTGTCTCGCTTACAGTATCTTTTGTCACTGCTGTTAACAGGTAACATCTGAAAATTTTGAGTGTCAGCCCCAAATATTGGCTCTTCATTGTGTAATAAAATGTAATACTGGGAATATTGTCATATCCTGGGTTACTGAAGCTACTTGAATCAACATAATGCTCAAGTAGAATGTCTGTCCTGTGCTTATCACACTGTCTGACTTGGTTGTGATAAAACACACACACAAAAAAAACCCAAACACAAAACAGTGATAACTTTTTCCAGTTTGCACTTAGCAAGTAGATATTCTGAAAAGGGAAAAAGAGACAGCATAAATATTTATTTAGAGAAGGAGTTCTCAGCCTTCTCCCAGTCCAGGGTAGCCAGTTCTCCTGATAGCTTCCTGAGAGGGCCCATGTTGTCCCTAGTCTGTCTTTTATTTGCAGTGTACCTGTAGAATCCCTTCCTGTCATCCTTAACATCCCTAGCCAGGTTTAATTCTAACTGGACCTCAGATTTCCTGACCTGGTCCCTAGTTTCCCAGACAACTTCCTGTATTCTTCCCAGGCCGCCTGCCCTTGCTTCCACCTTTTATAAGCTTCTTTTTTCCCCTCTAAGTTTCCTCAGCAGTTCCTTATCCATCCAAGGAGGTCTCCTGGCCCTACTGCTGCACTTCCTTCTAGTTGGGACACAGTACTCCTGAGCTTGTAGTAGGTGATCTTTGAATATCAACCAACAGTCTTGGGCCCCCTTGGCCTCTAGGGCTATATCCCATGGAACCTCACTAAGCAGGTTCCTGAAGAGGCCAAATTCTGCTCTCTTGAACTCCAGGGCAGTGAGCTTGCTGCACGATCTTCTCACTGTCCTGAGGCTCTTGAACTCGTCCGTCTTATAATCGCTACAACCAAGGATGCCCTGGAGCATCAAATTTCCAACGAGCCCTTCCCTGTTGGTGAGCGTGAGGTCAATCATGGCAACCCTCTTTGTCGGCTCCTCTATTAATTGCAGGAGAAAGTTGCCTTCCAGACAACTGAGGAACCTCCTGGATTGCTTGTGCCAGGCCATACCATCCTTCCAACAGATGTCAGGGTGGTTGAAGTTCCCCATGAGAACAAGGGCCTGTGAGCATGAGGCTGTTCCTATTTGTCTATAGAGTGTTTAATCCAGAGCCCTCTTGATCAGGTTGTCTGTAACAGATCCCCACAGTAATGTCCCCCATAGGTGTTCTCCCTTTAACCCTGACCCACAAAGTCTCTGTGGACTGCTCACCCGTCCCCAGACAGAGTTCCATACTCTCCAGTTTATCCCTAACACAAATAGCAAGTCCCCCTCCCTGCCTGCCAGGCCTGTCTTTTCTAAAGAGCCTGTAACCTTCCGTTCCAACACTCCAGTCATAGGAGCCATCCCACCATGTTTCTGTGATGCTTATTATATAATATCCACATAGACGTGCACACATCTCTAATTCCTCTTGTTTGTTCCCCATGCTACAGGTGTTTGTATAGAGGCATCTGAGCCGAGCTCCAAATGAAGCCAGCTCATTGGTGGTGTGGCTGAAATATCTCTGCATTGCTCCCAGTATTTATTATAGGTGCTGGCAACTGACTGGGTGTGTTGGGATGGAATGATGCCCCCCTCCCCCAACACATCTAGTTTAAATCTTTCTTGACCAGCCTGGCAAGCCTCCTACCAAAACCAGCTCCACCAGCCTCCCAAATTCTCCCATGTTCTAAATACCAAAACCCCTGTCTATGGCACCACTGTTCTAACCAGTTATTAACCTGCCAAATCTGCCTAGCCCTTTCCCATGGAGAATTGATGAAAAGACTATCTAAGCTCCAGACCCCCTAACCACCTCTCCCAGGGCTCTGTAGTCCTTAATGTTCTCCGGGCTACTGCTATCTGTATCACTAGCACCCACATGGACCATTAGAAGTGGGTAATAGTCAGTGTAACTTACTAGAGCAGGCAGCCTTTCTGCAACATCCCTGATCTGAGCCCCTGGTAGGCAACACATCTCCCTTGCGACTGGATCAGGCCAACAGATGGGTGCCTCTGTTCCTTTCAAAGTAGAGTCCCCTACTACTATGACCCACTGTTTTTTCCTGGCAGCACCAGTAGTGATCTTCTTTACTGGTGCATCAGCCAGTTGTTCATGTTGCGCTGTGTGTGTTTCCTCAGGGAAACACACATTTAATGTGAGGAGCAACCCTGGTCTGGCTATTTTAGTGAATGGAAGTATCTTCTGGAAACTTTGTAAAACATTTTTTTCAAAGTTCAAAGTAAATATAGGGTTTTTGTGGATCATGGGAGTTACAGTCCATCAGCAAAGGAAGATTATGACAAATGGCATCAAAAAGACTACCTTTTTGCTTCTCAAAATATGACTTTACAACTTTAAAATATTAATTTGAAATTTTTAATGAAAAATTGGTTGAGGCAAAGGGTGGTGGGCTTAGGGTAGTATCTGGCTAATGTTCTGTGGGTGCTCCTTTCTTCTGTAACTTTCCTGAGGTCTTATTCAAGAATTAGAAATGTATTCAGATTGCAATATAATTACTAGCCCTCCTTCTCACAAAGCTTAAGAAGTCCATTTCCACCAACCTCTTCTGTCCTACATACTTCTCAGTCCTTCTTAGATCTCCATTTTTTTTACAATCTTCTTGAATTAGGGGATGGTCAAATCAGGACTAGCCCCTTCCAGCCTTCCTCTTGATCCCAAACTCAGGCTTCTGAATCTTTCATCTACAATCCTGGGCACAATGACTCTTCCTTGTTTGCAAGCAGCACAGCAAGTTGAACACTGCTGGTAGTACTGACATAACAGAAATTGCCACTGTTGCTCTACCCTCCTTCTTCCCTAGACTCAAGTTTCAGGCATTTAGCAGAGATGCACCAGTGTTTTTGAGGAACTCTCACTGCCATAGTCTTGGCTTGAAATTATTAAGTTTATTATGTCTGTTTCCTGAAAGCTTTCTGGAACTCCTCCACTGCAGCTACACTGCTGAGAAAGGCTGAGATTCTGTTTTGGCACAAAACCTCTTTAGTGGCATAGAATCATTATCTTAGGAAAAGAAAAATATCCCCTCCTTTATTGAAGTATGACAACACTTTGTCTCATTGGATTTCATTAGCTTATCTTTGTTACTATGGAGTTTGAATTGCTGCAAGTTTGAGTACTAGTAATTAAAGTTCTGCTTTTCTTTTAATAAAAGTGTACTAAGATAGAACCTAAACTTCTGCAGGTTTTCTCTCTTTCCTTAAGCAAAGTACTAATTAGGTCATCATTCTCACCAAAACAGTCTTGGTAACTATGCTTATACAGTGCTGGAGCTTGGAGATACTGTGTATCATGCAGCATTTTCCAGGAAACCCATTAGAACTTGTAAGTTAACTTTACAGTAACTGTGTGAAATGGGTAGAGTGTGAATCTGCAAAAATAAGTCATAAGTGAAACCTGAACGTTACATGATTTTATAGTGATTTAAGACCCCCTGTGGCTGGCAATTAAGAAGCCTGGGTTTTCCTTGGTAAGCATAAGGCATTTTTGCAGACTAATGTACCCTAAAATGTCTACCTTTCTGACATGTTATGATCCTGGTTTAAAAGCAAACAGTAACATTGCTGGGACACCCAATCTGTAGTCTCTTTGTCTTAAATATACCTGATCTTCCTCATATTTACCAGCCTCCTACAGTTCATCTTACTGTTCTGTATGTTATCACTGTACATACAAACATGCTGAATATTTCTGCAAATTAATTTTTCTTAGGATTAGAAATATGCACACTGGTCAAAGGCAAAAGATTATTGGCAAGAATGTTTTTAACAATCAAATAAAAAGAAAGAATAATCTGGGAATATTACAGTGCTTTTTGGAAATACAATTGTTAAAAGCAAGACTCCCCAGATCCACGAGTTGTGCTGTTGTCTACTTAGAGATGACAGTCACTTTCATCTTAATTCAAGAAACATATTCCTTATATTCCATATTCATTTATATAAATGTTAATTTATATAAATGTTAATGTATATAAATGTTAATTTATAATTAGACCACTATTGCTCCACTTCCATGAAGTCAAAGGAATACTAATCTGGCAATGTATTAGGTTTGCATGGCAAAGTTCTTGTAGTGGTGGTGCTACAGGGGTGACTTCTACAGGAGTGATTTCTACAGGGGTGAGAAGCTGCCAGAAGCTTCCCCCATGTCCTATAGAGTCAATGCCACCTGGCTCCAAGACAGACTCACATCTGGCCAGAGCTGAGACCATCACCAACAGTGGTAGTGCTTCTGGGGTAATGTATTTGAGAAGGGGGGGAGGGGGCAGGCGGGAGGAAACTAGCCTGTGTAACACCAGCAGCAGTCAGAGGAGAGAAGAATGAGACTATGTGAGAGCAACAGCTCTGCAGACAGCAAGGTCAGTGAGAAAGGAGCGGAGGAAGTGCTCCAGGTGTTGGATCAGAGGTTGCCCAGCAGCCCGTGGTGCAGCCCATGGTGAGGCAGGCTGTGCCCCTGCAACCCATGGAGGACCATGGCAGAACATATCTCCACCTGCAGCCGATGGAGGACACCACACTGGGGCAGCGGGTTGTCCAAAGGAGGCTGTGCCCCCGTGGGAAGCCTGCTCTGGAGCAGGCCCCTGGCAGGAGCTGTGGCTCCATGGAGAGAGGAGCCCACAATAGAGCAGGTTTGCTGCAGGACTTGTGATGCCACAGGGGACCCATGCTGGAGCAGCCTGCTCCTGAAGGACTGCACCCCATAGAATAGACCCACACTGGAGCAGTTTATGAAGAACTGCAGCCTGTGGGAAGGATTCACATTGGAGAAGTTCATGAAGGACTGTCTTCTGTGGGAGGGAGCCCATGCTGGAGCAGGGGAAGAGCTTGAGGAGTTCTCTCTTGAGGAGGAAGGAGCAGCAGAAACATGAGGAACTGACCACAACCTCCACTCCCTATCCCCCTGTGCTTCCTGAGGGGAGGAGGTAGAGAATTTGGGATTAAAGTTGAGCCCAGGAAGAAGGGAGGGGTGAGGGGAAGATGTTCCAAGATTTGGGTTTATTTCTCATTATCTTACTCTGATTTTGATTGGTAACAAATTAAACTGATTTCTCCAAGTCAAGTCTGTTTTGCTAGTCACAGTAACTGATGAGTGATCTCTCCTTGTCCTTATCTCAACCCATAAGCCTTTTTTTATATTTTCTCTCCCCTGTCCAGCTGAGGAGGGGAGTGACAGAGCAGGTCACCACAGGCAGCAAAATAAAAATGCCCATTCTGATTCCCCCACAAAAAAATCTTTGGATCTGAATGTATTCAGGCTATCTGTAAATAAGTCATGTCTTTGTTATGTACAAATCGTGTATACCTGTTCATGAATTTAATGGAATTTACAGAGAACAAAAAACAATTTTATCAAGATATACTGTTCTCTCATTTTTCAGTATCTATTTATTAAATAATTGCTAAGATTAATCTTTAGTATAGTATTATAATGAGCTACATAATCAAAGGTTCAAACAAGATAGGCAATGTTTAAGAGTGTTAATGAGTTATGTTGCATGTCAAGTCTGACCCAACTGTATATACTACTTTTTGCTTCATTTTAATAAAATGTAATGGTTTACATTCATATTTTACATGTTTACAAAGACTTTACATTTTAATTAACTATAACAAAAAAGAATGGGCCAAATATGCTCCTTAGAGTGACTCATTTGTCTTGTCTTGAGATAAATTGATTTTGGCTTCATTTATTTGTTCATATTAATGTAGCTTATATTTACAGTTTAGCTCTACTTGTTTACCTAGGTCTCTTTCTGCTTCTTGAGTTCCAGCTGTTGTCAAAGGTTTGATCTAACCAACAAATAGAATTTTCTTTTTTAATGATAAATAGATGTGACATTTTACCTTGAAAAAGACTTGAAACACTTTAAAGCTTTTGAACTCATTTGGGTTGTTGAAAGTCCTCAACTACCAATCAATGGGAGGTGAGAGTGACTAGCTTAAAGCAAAGGACACTTAGAAGAGTGTTTCTCCTGCTATGACCATGGGTGTTAGTGACTTAGTTTAAGTCCTGTATTTCAAAGTCACCTAATGAACAACTGAAGAATACTTGCAGGTGTCAAGGTCTTCAATGGAATATAGCTGATACAGTCTCATTGTCTTTGGTTATGTAGAACTGTACCTACTCAGCAATGCATTTACTTGTGTATTTCCTCCGCTTCTTAGAACACCTTTTGTGGCTTATCACTGTATATCCTGTTTTCTAGACCTTATTCTGTCCTTTGAAATTCATTCTAATGTTGGATGCTATGTGACAGAGCCTCTAAAGGCTGTGGTAGGTTCAAAACTTCTCCTATACCCAGGGAAAAGCTGGAAAAAAAAGAGCCTGTAGCAAAAGTTCTGCTATGAGACAGAAAAAGAAAGCAACCCAGAACCATAAAGTAACAGCAGGTAAGTAGAAGCACATATAGTTTTGCATGTCTGTCTTACTGATCCACATAGAGTACCTGAATGATGACTTCTACAACTAGAAACAGCCCAGACAGGACTGGACATTGGTAAAGCACAAGATCCTGATCTTCCAGATTCTTTTTGTGGGACAGATTCACACACAGTTCTTTTTTGCTAGCCTTAGCCTTTACAGTGGCACTTTTTGTGGCTTAACATCAGAAAAATAAAGCACATTTTTAATACTGCTGTTATATTTACTAGGTTATAATTAGTTATAAAGATGCAAAATTGTGTGGATAAAGATGTATGCAAATTTCAGGTTGCATTTCTTTAAAGAAACTAAGAAAGACATTGAGTGCTTTTGAAATAAGCATGTTCACATGACATAAAACTTGGGGAAGTAATGTATAGTTAGTGACACTTTATATCATTTATACGTATGAGAAGACTCAACTCTTTCAACTGTAAGTGCTCAATTCATTTAGAATCGTAGAACCATATAACCATTTAAGTTGGAGAAGACCTTTAAGGTCATTGAGTCTAACTGTAAACCTAACACACCAAGTCCACCACTGAGCCCTGTCCCCAAGTGCCACATCTACAGGTGTTCTAAAACTTCCAGAGCTAGTGATTCAAGCACTTCCATGGGCAGCCTCTTCCTTAAACATAAGCACGTAGCAACAATTGAGACCCCAAAGACCCTCTGACTGATTTCCAGCTGCTGTTCCAGGTGTTCACAGGTCTCTTACAAGTCCTGTATGCTATCTGTCAGCTCTATGCATAATAATGTACTTGAGGTGTAATTTTCTCACATGAAGATGCTTGTCTTTACTGATGGTAGAGATTGCCTTACACTAATACTCACCTCAACCAGCTACAGCCATCTCCAATGCCAGACATGTTCATCTCAGCTGGCCACTTCAGGGTCCATCAGTAGGTAAAGAAAGGGAAATGGGCACTTTTAAGAAAGGCACTTTTTAGTTACTTTTTGCTGTCTAGATGACATGAAGCATTAAATCCCACCCTAGTTAATTTAAAAAAACCTTTAAAGTTACATGAAATGAATCCTAGATATACTGTTTTTGAAACAAAAACTTTCCTCCATTTGAACATACATTTCCCACTGGTTGAGCTCATTACGTAAAAATGCAGATTCAAGACCCCAGATTACACTGACTACAGAATATTCACATAACTAAGTTTTAATAATACATTTATTGAATGCAAATTATGAAGGTATAAGTACAATGCTTCTGTTATATCACTTGTGTTCCCGCTTTGTCTTGCAGGAGTGAATTTCACCTTATGGATGAAACCTTGATTATACAGCTTCACACAGCTGTGGGATGAGAATTATATAATTAATGGTGAGCACTCAAATCCTAACTAGTAGCCATGGATGTGCACCCACCATGCAGTAATGGGAGTGAATTTTCTCTTAGCATGCATGTATGGGCTAATGTGGAGCACACTGTGAATTTTTCTGTTCTCATTGCCTGTAAGAAAAAGATGGTGGAAAAAAAGTGATACCTTTATTGCAATTTTTGCTAGCACTAATGTTCATCTGCTTTCTTAATTAGTCCTGCTGTGTGGTTGAGGCTCCACATAGGCTGTCATGCCACAGTGAAGACCTATATATTATAATACAGAAATCATATTATTTAGCCTCTCACTTTCCTGCATGAATGACTGGTTCTGTCTTGCACACTGCAAGCATTTATATTTGGCAAATATGTGGCTGCTGTTTTTAATGACTGAATAATCTTCCTTATTTCAGTAGGGTTCCTCCATTCTGTTTTCCAGTCTCTCCAGATGACACAGCCATGACTGGAATAAAAAAGTTGAGAGGGGAGCCATTACTGAACTCAAATAATTTTTATAAAAATCCTTTTTTATACCATATACATTCAGGATTCAAGTTCCTGATTTGTGGGAAAAATTATTAGAAAACAGGTTTGAGCTGGGGCTTTATTTCTAAAGTTCAGGTGTTCTTGACAGGGTTGTAAGTTCTGATTTTTTAGATATGTCCTCTGAA
This sequence comes from Pezoporus occidentalis, assembly GCF_034315485.1. Classification (NCBI taxonomy): domain Eukaryota; kingdom Metazoa; phylum Chordata; class Aves; order Psittaciformes; family Psittacidae; genus Pezoporus; species Pezoporus occidentalis. The sequence continues at coordinate 516,836 of NW_026915910.1, read as the reverse complement.
CTCTATCACTTCCAGTGGTCTCAAATATGAATGAGATATCTAAACATTACTATTATTTTTGATTTTAACCTACTGCATTTTTGGCACTGAAATTAATAATTTATAGTTCCATTTTTTTCATTAAGGGCAGAGGTTTCCCTTTTTATCTGGCATATTGTGGTACATAATTTCAGACTCACACAGTCTCATACTCATTGTTAAAATGTTATTGTCTAATGCCTGAGCAAATCTCTACCATTAACTTTGGCATTCAGCTTTCAACACCATGAAAGGCTCTTCATCACTGAGGAGACTGTGAACAGCCACTAAAGAATTGTGAACATCAAGAATTCATAAAACTATGCAATAAAGTTTATCAGAAACTCACGGTTAACACTTTTTTTTAATCAAAACTGGCTAAAATAAAGGTTTCAACCTGAGCAATATTCTTACAGGATCAGTGAAGAATTTTACTGGGTTTAGGAAGTCTGGTTTAGTCCATATGGCTGCCATTCACATGTATCCATGTATGTTAGCACAGGATTTGTGTTTTTATTTTGAATTACTTTTTCCTCCACTAGGGTGAAACTAGGACATAACATCTCACCTTCCTAAAAGCCAAAGAGAGGGGAGAGATTGAACTCCAGTTCATATATATAGCAACCATGCACTGAATCTGCTTCAGGGTATTATAGGTTTCTGTCCTTTTTCATTTCTCTTTAAACTATTCATTAATTTTTTGATTCTCCAGATTCCCCAGGATTATATGTGAAGCTCTGTTTTATTGTATCTGCAACAGTATACTGCAAGAGTGTGAAGGTTGTCAATTCAATGTTAAATACCATCTTGTATCACAAATATTCTTCCCTTGTTCTGCTCCCAGATCTGTGCTTTACTCTGTGTTTTTCAAGCTATTAAGGTGACACTACCCTTCTTTTTCTTGGTTGCAACCTCAATGTGCCATTCATCTACCAGAAATGAAGTACTGATGTGATACTAAAAGAAAAGATTTAATCATACCAGCAAGATGTACACAAGTCTAAACTGCTAAATTATGTGTTCTTATCATGTCATATTATAGGCATTATCCTCTGCCTGTCTTTGGGTATGAGAAAGCAAATTCGGATGCTATAAAAATAACACTATTTGCCTGTAGAAGCAAAGCTCTATTTCAAATTTTAGTGACTTTAGTACAGTATACTACTACTACTACTACTATTAGTAGTAGTAATTATATGGGGAGAGAATATAAAATGTAAAGAGAAAAGGAAAAAAAAACAATAAACACAAGTAATGCACAATACAATTGCTCACCACTCAGTGACCGACACCCAACCCTACCCAAGCAGTGATCTGCCCTTCCAAGTAGTTTCCCCCAGTTTATACACTGGGCATGACGTGTTGTGGTATGGAATACCGCTTGGGCTATTTTGGGTCAGGTGTCCTGTCTCTGCTGCTTCCCAGCTTCTTGTGCTCTTCCTCACTGGCAGAGCATGAGACTGAAAAGTCCTTGATCAGGGTAAGTGCTACTGAGAAACAAATAAAACATCAGTGTGTTATCAGCATTGTTCTCAGACTAAAGCCAAAACACAGCACTGCACCAGCTACTAGGAAAATTAACTCTATCCCAGCTGAAACCAGGTCAGATATCTTTGGTTTAATTAGTTTCTTTAGCTTAATATTTCCCTTTAGAATATCCTTTAAAAATGAATATTTTTCTTTTAATGTTAACATATACTGTTTCAGTCTGCTGCAAATTAATTTCTTATGAATGTTTCAGTTCAAACTTTTATGAGTTTTTCAACTTTTAAAAAATACAGCAAGTCTACAAATTTACTTTTTCATCCCACTCCATTTTTGTGTATTGTCATTAAAGGGTTGCCATCTGTTCAGCGGGTTTCTTCTTTCATACTTAGTAGTTTCCTACTACTAAGTAGTCTAGAATGGCTAGCAACTATTAGACATCCATCTACTGGATGTCTGCAATCAGGTAAGGTGAAATTCTTAATGTCCCTGTAGGAACTGGAAAATGTCAAGTTTCTTGTGGTCTTATACACAGGTGAGGGAGAAACCTGTGGTCAGTGAACTTTCTGTTTTATGTTAGACAGAATTCATAGATTTGCTTGTGGGATCTACTCAGCTTTCCTGGTCAGGAGTAATCAGCAGCGTGTATAAGGAAGTTTCCATGGAAGAAACAGGTTAAATATATAGACCTTCACTGCTTCAAATATCAGCCCTGTGAGGGCTCATGAAAAGACACAATGATCTGTGGTGGAGCTAGGCCACCAAATGACAGGCAGAAAGGGACTGTAGGAAGTTTCAGAGGCATAATAGGCATAGTGAGGAGTCCTTTGAAAAGTTACTGAAGGACCTCTGGTTTTGTGATCTTGCGCTAAACCATGCAGTCTTAACCTGTTAATACAGATTTGCCTGAAACATACTGACACACATTAGTAGGGGATCCACCACCTGGGAATCCATATGGAGGCATTAACCTCTCATACAAGGTCACTTCTTTCTCCACTAGGTATCCACACAGCGTATTTGGCGACTGGCCCCTTTTTTTAGCCCACAAAGGAGACAGCAAAACTCTTCTCCATTCCTCCAGTGTCTCCACTTGACAGCACACTTCAGGCACCTGCATTTAAAGACAAAAATCACTTGAGAGGAACTTTGGTTTGGTTCTTTACCATTTCCATGTGCTTTTTTTCCAAAGAAAGGAATGAACTGATTTTATATGGATTATAGGGATGAAAAATAGAAAAAGTGTTTGTGTGTATGTGTTCTTATGTTTGTGTGTATATGAGATACTGAAGACAGAATACTAAATTAATATGAATACAACACTGAACAGTGGCATCAGAATGATGTTTCTGCAAATTAATTCCAAGTGAGTGGTACAGTGTTCCACATCACTTGTTACTGATGCACACACTCTTCCATGGGCATAACATTTCGTTCATATAACTCTCATTTGCTATGTGTATCTGCCAGCTGAGGATCTAATAAAGACTGCTGTTTAAACTGATTATTTCTTTTGCTGGTTAGAGGGCTTCAGTGGCCTAAGAATAGAGGACACACAGACTGCTCTGTATTTTTTGCTGCAATTGTAGTAATAAAAGCTCCACGTTAACTAGAGTAATTTCACTTTCTCTAGGATGGCATGCAGCCTTCGCTGGCACAAAAAAATAATTACTTTGTAGATGTGATCCTGCAAATACTGATCCTTTCCTAGGATGAGTTCAATGGTTGTCATTCCCCTTTACCTCCAGTGCCTAGAGCCTCCAAGGTCAGCTGGTAATACTGTTGAAGAACACTGAGCATTGCTTTACAAAGAGGAGAAGGACAGTGTTAATTACTAGATCCCTAACAATGGATGATATTGCTTAATATGATATCCATTCCAACTGCTGAGAAAATTCAGGTAGGCAGACTCTGGCCAAGACCTTGAGGATGTACTGTTGTTGCAAGGGCAATGACACATTTAATCCCACCTGATGAGAAAATTCTTTGCAACATTTTTTGTCAAACATTGCTTTTGAAAGCACTTCTCAGTATGCCCCAATTAAAAACACAAAATTAAAGAAAAGGCAAAAAATTTATAATTTCATATTTTAGTGATACAGATATCTGTTTCTTATGTAACACTTGGCTTGTGTTGTCTTCCCTATCCTAGTGTGAGACGGTAGTTAATCAGTAGTTTGAAGCTCAGAATTCCAGTTTGTGGGAAATCATGCTATTTCCAGCATGTTTTCTCTTCTGAAAAAAAGTAACACAACATATAGAACCTTCTACCAGAATGAGAAGCTCAAGGAAAAGGAGAAAAAAAACACCAAAGTTTCCCAGTATCTGGATCAAACAACAATTAAAAAAAAAGCATTATTGAGTCAAATGTAGCATTTTGGTTTCTTGATGGAAAAGAAATTGAATATTATGCTCAGACCATTTTCTGTGTCTGCCTGAATCTGCAGAGCCATATGAAAATAAAAACTGAGTCTGAGTCAGGAGGATTTCCCTTTTTTCCAGGTTTGAAGTTATTGCTGAACAACATTTCTGAAAATGGATTTTCATTTTGCCTGCTGGCACAAGTGGTTTAACTTGGGTTGGCTCAGCCAGAGGTTGTGAGCTCCTTTCCAGTCTCAGACATAGCTCCAGGTGGAGCTCTCTTACTTTAGGCTTGGGCAGGAGCAGAAATGCATCACTGTTGTCACAGTGACATTTTTGTGTAGGTATAACAATTCTGTTCTTTCTTTCATGGTATTTTTGGACACTGAAAGCACAATGGGACGTTTTCAGGCCCCAAGGGATTAGGCAGTCACCTATATTAATAAAACAAAACCACAAAGGACCCAATACATCAGTGTTCTAAAGTGTTTAACTATTCAATATATTGATGTCCCCTTACTGTGGGCCAAAAAAACCCCACATAATGAATTTCAGTTCTAGCTGAAAAAACAGTTGGGCAGCTATGATGAATCATCTCCTATAAAAAGAGAAAACACTGTAACTGTTGGTTTGTTTCCATATCAGACATTGCTTTGCTGCTCGGAAAAGGCTGTGAGCTGGAGAGGTATCTTAGGGGATACTGACGTGTAAATAAATCCTCTGATCATTGGCCTCTGCTCTGGATTCTCTGTGTTAGAATTGCCATACAACAGAGCTCTCCAAGCAGAGATAGAGAAATAAACAACTGCTGACACCTTGTAAGTTGCTGAGTATATATTGGGTGGAATTCAGTCTAATGAAACCAAGTCCTGCAGCCTGTGTCCGTCACCCACCTGACTGAAGTATAGTCTTTGTGCACTTCTTTTCTTTATTTGCTTTTATTTTCAGGAATGTTGTCTCATTAGTGCTGTAGGCAAAGCCTGCAGCTGAAATTGCTTTGTGGTGTCAGTTTTATTACACCATGGCCTATAGAGCTGGTTGGATGTGAGGAGAGATCTGACTGATATCTTAAGTCCAAGTCTTACCATTTGATTTAAGTGATGCTGCTGTGGAAGTGGAATAAACCTGGAGAAACTAATCAGCAGAAGTCACAAAGTGTGAAGGCATGTGGGTTACCTCTAGATATTCTTGTTTCTGAATCTGGACATGAGGCTCTAATCACAGACAATAAACCACACCTAGTCTCTCAGTATTATCCTTTTTTGAGTGGACAAGCTTGATTTCTTCTATCACTTCATAAGCATGCCGTTCAGAAGCAATATCAGTAAATGCAAACAGGTAAGCTTTTAAATTCTGGTCAGTATAAAACTGGTTAAAGGAAGAAAATATAAAATCTGTAACTCTATACTGTGCCTAAAAAGTCATATGTATACAGATTTACTACTTTCTGACAAGGTAATGTTAGTGCAAAGAGTTGATATAACAGTTTTAATTTAAACTTCACTTTTGCATAAGCCATTAACTTATATAGGCTTATCAACCTGTCTGCTTTTGAACTGTTTGAACAGTGGAATTATCTTCTGTAAGAAATTTTGGAATTAATTGCTTTTCTAAACCCATTTGAAAAAAATCAAAATACTAAAAGTTTATTAAAAAAAAAAAAGTAAAATGCCTTTCTGACTTGAAAAACTTGGCATGAAAAAGTCAATATCGTTCCCAGAGTGAATTTGTGTTATACTGTACCTTTAAAAAGTTATATGTTTATTCTTCCAAAAGGAAAACAGAAGAATTTTACTGAATCCTTTAGGAATACTCTGTAAAATATCTGCAGGTGGGAAAAATTATTGATCTCTGAAACCTATTATTCTCCATCATTTTTATTAATACACAATTTTAATAATGCTTAATAGATCATATATTTGAAAGAAACACTGTGCAGATATGAAATAATGCTCCTAAAACAGCTTAGCACTATTATACCCATATTAAGTACTAAAACATCCAATTAAAATAATCTATTTAAAGTAACTCAGTAAACAAATGGGAATTATGGAATTAGAAACTCTAGAAATACTAGTTCCCTGATGGGTTTCCGTGCTTTGTATGTGTGTGTGTATGTGTGTGTGTGTGTGTGTGTGTGTGTGTGTGTGTGTGTATTCATATACATGTGTGTTTCTATATTAATTATGACAGCTACAGGTATGCAAATAAAACCAAGCAGAAAAATTTCTTGCATGAGTAGAGCATCACCTGCTACTTTAACAACTTCAGTCTACCATTTTTTTGTTTCAAACAAACAACTCCCCCACCCAAATCTTTGTATTGCTAACAAATAATTTTTAATTGTGAAATAACCATAGAAATGAAAAAAATAAAATAAAAGGAACCATAAGCACTGAATACACACACTGATAACTTCTGAACCACAGAACTGCCTTTGAATTTGATATGCAATGATGGATGGATAAACAATTATATTTCCTGGACTAAAGGGAACCATTTTCCTCCCTAGATTTATATAAAGCTCATTCTATTTTTGTTCTGAAGTTCACTAAAAATTCAATTTTTTTCAAGAAATGTTTTTTTAAAAAATAAATATTTAAGTATATAAGAATTCTACCAGAAGAAGTTGCTATCTACACACATCTATCTGATACATAGCAATGCATACAGTAATGTCCTGGGTTCAGCAGTAGCAGTCATGTTTCTCCTTCTTGGTAGCTGGTGCAGTGCTGTGTTTTGACTTCCAGACTGGGAACAGTGCTGGTGATACCGATGTTTTCGGTTGTTGCTAAGTGATGTTTACCCTGACCAAGGACTTTGTGAGGCTCATGGTCTGACAGGGAGGAGGGGAAGCTGTGAGGAAGCAGAGACGGGGCACCTGACCCAAGCTAGCCAAAGAGGTATTCCATACCACAGCACGTCATGCCCTGGGGGGGGGTAACTGGGAGTTACCTGAAAGGACACGGGGTCTTCTGGGTTGGACTCGTTTTTCAACGAGTGGTATAGTGTTCTCTTCCCTTGTTATTTTCTCTTATTGTTGTTGTTGTTAGTGGTGGCAGTGGTGATTTGTGTTGTACATTGGTTGCTGGACTGTTCTTATCTCAGCCCTTGGGAGCTGCACTCTTTTGATCCTCCTCCCCATCCCTCTGGGAGCAGGGAAGGGGAGAGCTCCCGGGGTGGGGGGGATGCGGGGCTCTATTTCTTCCAGCCCGGCACCACTCACTGGGAGTGAGTGAACAAGCTGTCTGGCTAGGTTTAAACCACGACAAGTTAATAAATATAGGAAAATCAATTACATCCTGTCGATATTAAATTCCTCTAGTGTCTTCTGCTTATGGAGTAAGTCAGATTTTCAGAAGGTCAGAAGAGTCTGTTCTGTTATTGGGTGCTATTACCTGCTCAATATTCATCTTGCTTTTCTCTATTTAGAGTAGTAACAATTCTAAATTACTGTAAAATACTAAGAATTACTTAAACCTGAATGACATTTTGTCTTTAACCACTCATCATGACATAGACTTTTCTTCTACTGTTTAGTATGTTACTTGAATATTTATTTGGAATTATGTCTTCATTGAAAAATTTCATCATGTTGACACAGCAGCACCTCCTATAATGAAGATGAAGTTTATTTTCTATTTACTTTCTCAGGATATTTTTAGTGGTGAAGGATACTTCTCTTCAGGTAAAGAAAAGTTATCTCTCAAGATAATAAAGGGAATAAAAATGTGCAATGGTAAGATCTTGTGTGAGTAATAGGCCACAGAAATGCCCAGGTATTAGTTCTGTGAGTGAAAAAGAACCTGCACTTAGCAGCATGCTCAAGTCAGGTAACCTATTGAGTGTTGCGCTAGGTTCTGATTTGAAAAGACATTGATCAGACTTGGTGCTAATTCTTTTACTGTGTTTTATAGGAGAGGGAGAAGTTCTCTTCCCATCGAGCTGATGGTAGCTCAGCCATTGATTTCATTTGGAGTAATAGCATCAGCCCAAGTGTCTGTTGCAGGACAATAAAGTACAGTTTACTTAAGTGCATGAGAAGATACTATGAGACAGTGAAGCACATGAGCTGTAGAGAGTAGAAGCAGCAAATAAACTAGACAAGTAAGATAAACAATTCCAGGCCTTGTTCTTTGCATTCCACCATTTTTCTGTATCTGTTGACTACAAATCCCAGTTTTTTAACTTCTGCTGCCAACATCAGTACTTCTTTATTTGATCCATGTTCCTTGTCTAAATACTACTTTTCTTCCTAAATATTTTTTTTTAGTCTATTCAATTATCCCGCTTTCCATGTTATCAGGCCATACTACCTGAGGTTTCTAAATCACCAGGCCACTCTAATAGCATTGTTCCACTTGTGCTTACTATTATTTTAACAGTTATTTCAATATACTGAATTAGGGTGTAACAATTCTAATAATTATGTTGAGCTATTTCTTTTGAGCTGTATGCTTTGGTTCTTCTTTGTTATTCTGTTAGGAAGATCCCAAGGGCTTGATTTAAGGTTGCTTTGGGGTTTCAGGAACTTTCAGTATTATCAAATTACATTTCCTTTACTTTAATTTTCCTTACATGTCAATGGTAAGAGGGTGCATTGGAATTTGGGTTTTATTCATCATTTGATCTGTGAAATTTAAAACTGTAAAGTTTTAGTTAAAATCTCTCCCTCCAAAATTATTTTTTTCATTCACAGGCACAGCACTTGAAAAATAGAAATAAATAAATAAATCAGTAAAAAACATATAGGAGAACCTTCAGTTGAAATGGAACATAGAACTACAGTATAACAGAAGATGTCTAATTGTCTAATGATATCATACAAATTAGAAAAGAAATACTTTTCTTACTATTATCATTATTATCTTCAATCCGCATTAGCTCTTACCTACTTTTCATGAAATTCTGAACAAATAAATTGTATAAAAACCCCAGTAGTTGTCTTTTTTTTTTCTTTCTTGAGATAACAATTCATTTTCTAGGGAAGTTAGATTTTTACATGGTCACTAACAATAAAAGAGAAGGAAAACTTTGTGATGAAAAGTAAATTTCCCTCTTGACCTTTCCTAGTTATAATTTGCATTACATCCTTTCCTATGGCCTTTTGGGGTTTGACTTGGCTTTTTTCTTACTGTATTTATTGTGATTAATTCAGGTAATTCTTCCGTATTAGAATTTATAGTCCTAATCACATTGTGCATTGTAATTCTTTTATCATTTTTTGTTTCCAATTTTACCCACGTGATCTCTTTTTCAAATATCAATTCTCTTTTGTTCTTAGCAATGCCTGAATGTTGATTTTTGCACTTCTTAAGAATAAGCAGAAAATATGAAAAGAATGGATGCTGGGTTTTTTTTTGGATATTTTTTTTTATACATTTTGCCATAAATATTTTCCCATAGTGATAGTATAAAGCAGTAAGATAGGAGGAAAATAACACTACTTATCTCATGGAGTGTTTTCAGTGTCAGATAGACAGTGATAAATCATAATGGGAGCAATACTGGATGGCGCTGGTGGAAATATGAAAAGATATGGATAATTAATTGCAATGGCAGTAACACAATTACTTTCAGGCTACTTAGTTTTGCAAATATGGCCCAGCATTGGTGTTATTTGCTGCTGCTGAAAACTTTAAATTGTGCACTGTAAAATGTAATAAGAAAGCTGTAGTTCATTAAGCTGTTTTGCCTTCACTCCTGTTGAGATATCAGCAGAGTTCACTCAGAAAATCTTTGAGCCAAAATTATGAAACAAATTCACAACATCATGTAGGTTCCTTTGAGTCTTAGTAGAGAACTGTGACCAAAGTTATGGTACTACTACAACAGCTTCATTTTCGTACGGCTTATTCACACAGCAGTAAAGCAGTGGTGAAAAATTTGAAAAGAAAAGCTCTAGGGGAATACAGATATCAGTAAGAAAGATCCATTTGAGCTATACAATCTGTACTACATTAAATCTTTCCAGTGTGCACTTCAGAAATGATCACCAGCTACAAATGGATTTTTCAAAAATATTTTACCCTCTCCCCACTTCTTGGACTGAGTCTGAGAACACCACAGCTTCATCTTGTTCTTTTTTAATAAGGTATCAGCTAATACAGTATTAAGGCTGTTATCTAGCAGAAGTTCCCTGAAGAATGAACCCCATGAGAATTGTATTCACACAGTTGCATACCTGGTAGCACCTTTGAGAACATTTAACTACAGGACATTATTAACATATTGAAGGAGCTGGTGAATTGAACTAAGTGTACTGACATAAGTCAGTGTACTGTAATCTTCTTTTCAGAGTACCAAAGAGGGTCATAAGCAATTGTACCTTAGTTTCTTTATGTGTTTATTAGGTTGTTTTTCTAGAACCGTAAAATTATTAAGAGGGAACCATGAGATACCATCACCATAGAGGAAAATTATTTGAATGCATGCAATGATAGATATTCCTTACGTTATATGCCGATGAAACTATTTCCCTGCTGTAATAGAGAGCCTATTTGAAGCAACTGCCCAAAGATGAATCAAGATAAGCCAGAAATTGAATTAATATAAAGGAGGAAGTACTACAAAAGATTTAGAAAATTTACAATATGTCCTTCAATACAGTGCATCTTCTTTCTATTATCAAGAACACTCTTAACCTTGAGGGCATTCATTTTTGTTTCTGGTTTCTGCTCTGCTTGCTTTATTTATCAACTGGCCAAAAGGCTTCACCTTGATTACATTAACTATTGGTGAATTTTATGCTTCATAGTTGTGTGAAGGATGATGGTAGCTGGAGAATTGCAGCTGGATCAAGATATGTCATTGCACCAGTTAAGCAGCAAAGAAGAACAAGAGTGCATCTACGACTACTTCATTCTCTGCAGTGGCTCCATAATTATTCTCAATCAAGATCAGCTTCCAAGGGTTTCAGACCTGGAATTTCTTTATAGCTGTAAAATAAAAACTACTGGAAAAAGTCAGTTTTCCTAAGTCTAAAAGAATTTATGAGCAATAAAGTATAAGACTGTAATACTGTAGAGGAACATCACGTAGCAATGCTTGGACCAAAACAGCTTATCGTTTGGAAATCCTTGCATGTAATGCTTCCACACTGTGACTGATTTTAAAAAGCTTGACGCTAACAATGTTAAAGTTCAGAATGAGTTGGTTTCACTAGGTTTTTAAATGTAATTGCTTAAATAATGCATATGCAGTAATAATTTAAATGTTCTCTATGGATTATTCTGCTAGGTTAAAACTAAAATAACTTGTCAATATTTATGGTATTCGTACATGTAGTGAAGAATTCTTTTACGAGTTATTTTCCATTCTGACAATAAAAACAAAACCAAGTCTAAAAATACTGCAAATTGGTTTTATTATTATGGGACTTCTCAATATATTCTAGTTCTTTCTTTATTATATTTAAGGCAAAAGCAATAAAAAGCTATTGGTCTCATGAAAGATGTGGCTTATATACATTCCTTCAAAATTGTATTCATGAAAACAATGTCCAGGAGGTAGTTTTAAAAGCTGCTGTCATTACATAATTTCAAGAAACACACATCCTCAGTTTGGTGTAAATTCTGTATAGCTTGCAGATATTTACTTGATTTAACTTTACTGCTAATATTCTCAAATTAGGTGTGTGTATGTGTGTGCATGTGTATGTGTGTGTAATATTTGCTACGAATAAACAGGAACTTTTTTACTGCAGCACATTATTATTAAGAACAATTATACATAGAACATATGAGAAACATTTTATACTTGTAGTGTGAATATACAGTAAACTGAAGGGAAAACATTTTCCCTGTGCTTGATTCTGAAAGAATGTACTTTGAGGAATCCCCAAAATAGATAAACGGACAAATTAAAGGGGAAGAAGTGGCAACAGAAGATTTGAAGGCAAGAATATTATTTATTTGCATATGGGACTAGGCCCTTTTCTCCAGATAAATAAGCAGTACATCATAAAGGATTAACCTTTTGAAGAATCTATGGATTTAGATAGATGTCTGATACAATTTTTAAAATTGCCTAAATATTTGACTCCCACTGATATTAATTGAAGCAGGTCCCTGAATTTCTTTTGAGAACCCTGCAAATTGTATGCCAATGCTTTTAAATGCTCTTCAAAATCTGTCATTGGATAAAGAATTTCACATACCTTTTTGCATATGAGAAAATGCTGCGAATAGGTCCTATATATATATATATGTGCATCTTTTCAGAGCTCAGTCCTAGATTGTCATGTACAGTACATTTAATTGAGACAGTATAAAATTTGCATTGAAATTCAATAGATACACATTTGATTCCTAGATCTTAGTAAACAAGTTGAGAGATTTCCTTTGTACTTTATCAGTTGATCAGACAGCAAATGAACAGAAAATACATATTTGTTTTATAATATGGTACAAATTCTAGCACCCATTATGAAAAATTAGCTGAAATGTCATAATGTTTTATTATAAATGATGATGAAGTCTTTGATTGGCCAGATCCTATATAGTCAAGTTAGTGAATAAATAACATTAAGATTTGGATTCATTTTACTACATGCAAACACCTACAGTGTCAACAACTGTGCTTGAGTTATTGTCTATAAACTGCCTTTAAAATGAGTAGAGATGGGAACAAAAGATTTTGTTAGAACTGAAGGTATAATTCATTCAATCTTGAACACCCTTCTAAAAAAAGACTGTAGAATATTTCTGCCTATTTCTCTCCACTGACTGAAAAGGGACATCCATGTGACAAGGGTAGAAAAAGGGGTAAAAATGATAACTGACTGCATCCCCTGACAGCAGTGGGCCACATTGTCCTAAAATAATTCTGACAAGTGTAATCAGCAGTGCTTCATGGAAGCTATCTTTTTATCATTTTTTTGCCTGCTTGGTACATACCACTTCCAAGGTAAAACTTGTCTGGACTATTTTATTTTGGATAATTTACATACAGATACTCCTTGTAACTGAGTTTCTGGTGATATTAGAACTCAGGGGATTTTGGTGTTTGGGTTTTTTTAATGATTATATTTTAGGAATAAAGGAGACTCTAGGAATAAGGAGAATTTATTATGGTTTTGTATTTCAGAGACTTCTTTTGTAAAAACAAAGACTAACATTTGAGCTTAAAGTACTGTGTTTAGTAATTTCTCTTTTAACTTAAACAATAACCTTGCCAGGAAAGACAAATCACTCACTTCCAGATCCCAGTCAATTACTTCAAGAGCTGCTAGAGAGTTTCACTTCTGAAGAATTAACTTTTTGGTTACCAGAGCTCTCAAAAGTGACAAACAGCCTAGCATATAGCTTGAAAGATCGTGTGAGAAAGTGAAATTTAGTGCTATTTATGATTTCCTCCCTGGAAAGAATTGATTTTATTTCACTGCTGTAAAAACTGAACTGAAAACCATATGTTCCAGGATCAGAATTCACCACGTGCTTGCTTTGTTAGCTCTAAGAGTAGCTTCAGACAATCTTACAGGATCTTGAAGATTATGATTTTGTAGATTGGCCTTTTCATTGGTTCTAGATTAGACAAATAAAGGATATATCTTTATATCATTCTCCTGGGATTCCTGATGGAATTTAGAAAGGCAGGTGCTTAAGACTTCACATTCTTCAGGGCAGGAGCAAAGTCCTCTCAGGTGTTTGCAGGTACTTCCTGTAATGTTGATGGATATTCCAAACACAATCACATGAGTAATCAAGAAACCAACATAACAAATTACTCAGTTTAGTTGATCTCTAAATATCCAAGCATAAATTGTGCCTGTTAAAAAAAAATAAAAAAATTGCAAATCTGGGGAAAAAAAGCTCACACACTCAAACAATCTGCCAGAATTTAGCAATTAGAATTTAACTTCTTAAAAATGTCCATTATGTTTTTGACTGCACAGCAGCCATCTCTGAAATAGAAGTGTTATTGACTGACTTACCTCATGTGCTATCTCCTACCAGCCTCTGACGCACCATGTTCAGAAACAGACTTGATGATGATGATAGTGATGATGATCAGATGGTATTTGGACATAATTCTATTGAAAGCTGTCTGGAAAAAAAATTGCCCTGATTTTGTACATACAGTTGGCATTTTCATAAATGAAACAAACACCTGCACGCACAAGCAATCCTATCTCATATAAATGCAAAGTTTATGAGTTTGGACATCTGTGTTTGCTAACAGTTGTCACCATAATTTAGAGGGCCTTGGGAAGTGGAAGGTTATGGAATTAATCTTGACATATATTTATCAAGATGAGGCTTTTTGTGCAGACCGTCTGCTATATGTCAGTGTGTGCATGTGTATATTTTCCTAAAATGTACAATATGTTAAGGCATAAACTATTATATTTTTTACATGGATATTATTTTTCTATTTGTACAGGTCTAAATTCAGGAAGGTATTTAAATATTTACCTATCATGCCTTCAATTACTTCACTTGCATATGTTAAATCATTTTCCAAAACAAGGGTACTTTTCTGAATCAGGGCCAGAAAGATAATGTTAACTGTGCAGTTATTTCTTTCTATCTGTTGATACAATAAAGCATGCGTATTTCCCTAAGGTTACACAAATGTTATTGCATAAAACCCAATGATTTCATTGGCTTGTTAATTAATTTTCAGGGGAGACTCAAGGAATGACCATCTCATTAACAAGCAGAGATTAGCAACCAGGATCTACTGGTTTGGCCAGAGGGACAGAAAAACACACAGATGGAAAAATAAAGAAACCCTAAAAGTAAACAGAAAATATTGTAGGTAACAGCTCCAGTCATTGTTTAGATTTCTGCAAATTGTACTTTAAGATATTTTTAATCTCATCTATTTCATTTACAGTGGCAGGTAAGTAAATATATAAAATGCTACATTAGTAGAAGAACAGATTTTTTTGTTTATTAAGCCAAATTGAAATTTGATTTACACTAAAAACATAAAAAAAAGCAAAAGGGAGATAATTACAGCTTCAGTTTGGCTGCTCAACTTTTAATAATCTTCTACATGTAATGGGAATGGAGAAGCCTTTTCCTGACAATGCTGGCAGGATAACTTCTACACGCTATTGATTTTTCTTCATTGATTGTAATCTTCCTCTTCCTGAGCGTCTGTCTTTGCTTCTCTGACATATTGAACACTGAATAGTCCCTGAGTAATTCTCGAACAGTTTGGGATCATTTTTATTTTCACAGGACAGTTGAGACCAATGGAATGATTTATGTATACTTTGGAAGGCAAAACAAAACAGTTCTGCTCCAGGAATAAATATGGACACAAAGACTTTTCTTTTTTTAAAAAGTATCCCCCTTCTTCCCTCCTCTCCAACCCCCCTTTACTTCCACAGTCCAATAATTTCATAGGTATCTGCCAAATAATGTAGAGCAGAAGAGTAAGGCATAAACATCTCTCACAGCTGTGATTTCAGCCATGATTGATGATTAAATACCACTGGAGGGATAGCAGGAAAATGAATATTTATTAATGATATAAAGTGCCGCTGGTTTAAAATCCAAAGAGATTTATCATTTTATATCCATGGGATGTATGCATTGAAAGCGGAATGTTCAATAAAAGAGGCCAAATACCTCAGTCAAAACATAAGTACTTCCAGTGAGCTTCTGATTGAATTCCTTTCTTAAAGTGTGCTAAACATAGTAGCTTTCGTTAAGGTTTTCATGGAATCATTTCATAGAACAGTTTGGGTTGGTTAAAATCACTTTGTTGCAACCTCTCTGCCATGGACAGGGACATCTTCCACTAGACCAGGTTGCTCAAAGCCCATCCAAACTGGTCTTGAACACTTCCAGGGATGGGGAAACTACAGCTTACCAGGGCAACCTGTTCCAGTGCCTCACCACTTTAGCTAATTAAGCTTACATGAACAGTAGATCATGTAGACATAGCCTAAGGGAAAATTGCAGTAACAATAGTTTTAGCATATTATAGAAAAATAGCTATGCATAACTATCATATAATACTAACATGAAATTTACAGTCATTTATTTTCTGCAGGGGTAAAGATTCTAGAATAGTCTGATGTGTAACAGTTGCCTTTTTCTGTCTTGACTTCATTAGTTTTTATTTTATAAAGCTGATAGTTCAGATAAGCTGTACCACACTGCTACAGGCAGCTTTGCATATTTTTTATTCACAGCAGAATTTTGCTCTGAATGATCCTAGTCTTTCAGAAGTTAAATAAAGCAATTTCTGGCTTATCTGATATGCAAAAGACTTTTTTTAATTTGGTTTTGCAGAAGAAAAAATATTACAAAATATCCTTGTGCCTTTCTCTTGAACGCAGGCCCGATTAGGAAATACTGTCCTATGTTGATCCTTTTTTTCCCTCTGATATTTTTGCAGCCTGTTATATGGGATGAGCTTGTTCAGACAATAAAAAATGTACCTGCTGTGTAGACAGCAAAGGAGAAATTGACTGATAGAATTCAGATCTATAATTTAACATACAGCTTTCAAGTCAGGCTGGAAGTTCCAGATGTTAAACTTTGGCTAATGGATAGTGCTGAGAAAGGCAGGGTTCAGAGGAAGTCTAAAAATGGATCAAAAGCATATTCATGGCCAAAAATGCAAGCAAAATACTTATTTACTTTGATTTGGGGAAAGACAGAAAAAAAAAGTAAGCATCTAATTGATACTATTGGCATTTGGAGAGTAAGAAAAAAGGTGAACACTCTACCCAGTAAGAAGCACACCATTACATCATATAAAATTAAGAACAAGTGACTGGACAGCAAGTGATGTCTCCTATTTTATCAACATCGTCCTTACTGAAACTCAACAGAACTTCACCATATCAGTGGATTCATTGTCATTTTACATGTTCATAGCACCTAGTGGAAAACCACTTTCATTTCTGACTATTTGTATTATTTCTGACTATATGTATTATTGTCTTATCTGGGCTTTAGAGCTGCCTAAATAATGAACCTGAAGGACAGTGGCAGGGAGAGAGGCAAAGAGATAGGGAAGGTGAGAACGCATTGGTAGATAACCCCCTGGAGAATCAGATGATGTCTCTTGTTTCTCAGTGCAAGAATTAGCATCTCCCACTCACGAGGTCTGTGAAGAAAGGGCTGGTGCTCCTAGCTGGATCATAGCTGAAGAAAGAGTGTTTAAGTCAGGCTTGTTTAAATAGATCTTCTATTTAACGATTTTTTCCAAAAAGTCTCATTTCAATAAAGGATTTAGGAGTAAAAAAGGTTAAAAAAAATAAATTGTTGTAGCACAATGAATTATTGTAAACATAAACGAGTGGTACATAGCTTCACTTGTCCTGAGTGATGAGTGAGCATTTTCTTTCATTACCTTCCCAAGGTATTCCCAGCAGCTGTAGTGTGCCAGGAAGGTTAGAAGTGTCTTTTCTGAAAACCAGTCAAACAGCCTCTCCTGTGTGAAATACAGTATAAAGTTAGCACTCATTTTGGGAAGAATAATGATGGTGATATGTGTTCAATGTAAGGATATCTGAATGTTTCCCTCAGGCAAACAAACATATATTGCAAGTGTGAACTGAAAGACACAGAAATCAACTAATACTTATAATGACAACAGTTTGGATTGTCTATTGTTAGGGATGGGATTCAGATTATTCTTCAAAGACCTGAGTCTTAGTTCTGACAATATGGACATCTGCTGCCATTTGAAATGCCCTAGAATATCCTTTCCTCTTTCCTTGTACTTGTCTGGATGGGTATACATCCTTTGGCAGCTCTCCAATGGCTCTACATGCCCGGGTGATTTGGAGAAAATTCCAGGAACAAACTTGCCAGCAAAGTTTTCAAGCTGACAAGCAGGTATTCTTTATTGCAGTGCCAGCAGACGTGGGGGATAGCTCCTCCTAACGTGTATCTCCCCAGTTGCCACACAAGCCATCCTTTTATAGCCACTGGGCATACATACATATTCATGAGGCTACATATGGATTACCTCATTTTCCAGAAAGTTCCCCGCATGCGTACAGAATTGTGGTGGTGGTCTCTGAGGGTCGTTTACTTCTTCCAACAATCTTCATCACTTCTGGCAGCCTTTGAAGCATGCGCAGTAGATGCTCATACCAGTTTAATTGGTTCGTTAGCACCAGAGACATAATAATCCTCCTATCCTCCTACTTATCAGTTAGTTTAACTGTAGCCCATCCTGGATATCTGCGGTTCCCAGATACTCCTTATCCCTGTGTCCTGTTCTTCTAGGCTGCTTTTCTTAAAACTCTGTCAACTATAATGATATATCTTGTGAGAATTCTCAGTATGTTTTCTAGCTGTACTCTATTTTTTATTTCTTTATGTATCATGCACCTCAGTAATTTTCCATTGCTACTGTTACAAAGCCATCAAACTTAACATTACTTAAAACTAATTCTAAAGGTTTATATGTTCAATTTTGTGATTTTGTGCCCCCCTTCTCTCACAGGTGAGGTGATCAGGGGTAGCTTCAGACCCCAGAGGTATTTCACCTTGCCAGCTTTATAGTTGCAAGGCTCCTGCAGTTCCATGTCCCCAGGCTGGGTTAGTACATACACAAAATATAAACAGAACCAGCAACACATGTCAGCACAAAGAGAGTATATCCTGCGACCTGTGTAATCACACTCAATACTCACATTTTCACAAGCAGCAGAGTCACCCTCTTCTGCTCCTTTTCTTCAACTGAACAGGGCTGAAGACTGCTGGTGGGATTTAGACACACAGAATATGGGTCTCTCCAGGAGCTGGCCTCAGACAGTTTACCCAGCAGCTGGTTCCCAAACCCCAGGGCTCTCCAGTTCTTCATGCCTGAGCTGAACCTTAAAGGCCATGAGGTTCATAGTCAAGAACAGGGCCTAGTCAGACCGGTGTACTGAAACCCAAACCCCTTTGCCCCCCTAGAAAGAAAGACTTAGTACTAGAAATAAAATGCTTAACTTTAAAGGGCTTTGGCACATATCTGAATATTCAGTGTGGTTGAATCAAATTCAACTTGGTACACTTCAGCTGTCTAATTCTGGAAGTACCTGAAGTCACAAAGAAGACTCCATGGTAAGCCAGAGTTTCCTTCAGTTACCTCATTGCATCATAATTTGGAAAATCTGTTGAGCCCCACCACTACATGCATCTCAACTGAGGAATTCAGGGAGTTTGTGCAGAATACATGAACTCAGGAAAGGAAACAATTTTTATAGTCGGGGTCTCAGGGTTTTAACTGGTGAGACATCAGTATGGATCCTTGTCTATCTACAGGTACATGTGTAAGGAATTGTTAGTCCCTCAAATTCTCCCATCTATCTTAACTGTGTCTCCAAAATATTCAGACTAGTTTGCTGCCTTTTTATTCTAGAAACTCTTGCATTCTTGTCTGCAGACTTCAACTAAGAAGGAAAGATATCCAGTCATTGTACACTGAGGGACAGATAATTTCCTGTCAGCATATTCTAAAGAGAGAAAAGTTATTAAAAAAGAGACATGAAGGGTGGGGACACCTATACAGTTTGTACAACTGAAGTAGTGCCCTTTTGTGAACCCTCTCATGTTCCTGCAAAACAGAGGCTGAAACTCCTTATCGACATAGATAAGGTCTTCAAAAGTCCCAAAGAGGTAAATGTTTCAAGGCATTTCAGCATTTCCAGAGATTTAACAAAAAGGGAAATGCACAGTTGTTCTGTAAGGGAAATAGATTTTCTAAAGACTAAAGATTTCCAGTGGGAAATCAGAACACTAAAATAATTTTTAGCCTGTGCAAAAGATATCCAGCTAACTTGGGATAACTTGCTTTGCTGTGACTGTATTTTCCCACCTGTTAAAGAAACTGTAATAGAAGTCAGCTAAAGACAAGCATAAAGGCATATCCAGTGGGATTCAAGATGTAAAGGTATTAACATTTTTAACTCTAATGATAAAAATCTGGCTAATTTATTTCTTTTGCTTGCATGTGGGTATGAAATATCAGATTCCAGTAATACACTGGTTAATAATATCAAAAATAAAGCAGCAGAGAACTGAAAATAATGAAACCGGTTAGGATTCTGTTGCTTCTCACAAGGGAAAAAATGGCTTTATTGTGATTCAATCAGAGCAGCCAGATTTCAAGTATTTGGTACTAGCAGGTAATGGGAAATTACCCAAGTTTTTCCTCATATTTCTGCTCTGGCATCTTAACTTAAGTACCCTACATCATTCTATTTCATGGGCTCTGACACTTGGTAAATGTGTTTAAAAACTTTTAAAAAGAAGGGGAAAAAATCTCCTCCATAAAGTCCTTTTGTTTTGAACGATTATAATCACGATTTTCAGAAAACAGCATCCGTATCTTGAGCTGATGGTATGTTACAATGGCATGTCACATCTGGATATATCAACCATATAATATCATTTGACTGGTGGCAGCATTGCCAATTGGGGGAAAGGCACCTCTAACTGAGGCAGCATTTCCAAACACATTTCTACTCCCAGGCTACAATGTGTGCTTATCTGCATTTTGGACTCAGTAATGCTCCTTTGGCTGGTGGGGTAATGAAAATCAGGGCTCAGTAAAGGAATATCTACACTGCTGCCAGGGCCCCTAGGATCAGAAACATGATAGACATACTTTAGCTACCTTTAAGCTAGATGTCTTGGGTAAAGTACTAAGAATGAATGTTTTAACATAGTCAGGTCTGGCTAGCCAATATTCAAGTCACTGCTAAAGATCTGAAAACTACCAGTACCCAAACCTGCTTGTGGAGTGCTGGGGAATGTCCTCTCCATTCAGTGTGTGAGGGTTAAATATTTACACTTCATAAGAAAATCAGTCTGATCTGAGCAGTGCAGCTGCCTGTGATTACCATGTCCTTTTTCTCTAGCACATTTTTTCCTGCACACTGGCTGCCTACATTTGCTTTGAGGTCAGGTAAGGACCATTTCTGTTTCCTGAAAAGAACCAAGGAATCAGATAAGTATTCTTATCAACCACAGAGGTTACAAATACCTTTTAAAGGGAAAGCTTGAGACTGTTTTCGCTTTTACCTGTGAAGCTCGCACAACATACTTCTAGAAACATGTCTTGTGCCACTGTAGCCAAAAGAGCACTTCCCAACATCACGAAAAGTTTCTTGAAAGACATTATTCACAACCTCTTGTCTAAGGAGTATTTTGCAAATGATTTAAGTATTTTCAAAGAATAGTCTTCAGACTGATCAAACAGTCTTAAAATTTAGTAAGCGTATTTTCTATTATTCCTTTATATGAAAAAATGTTAAATCAGTCCTGAAGCGGAATAAAACAGTAAAATTTAAGTGACAGAGATAAATTGCTAAGAGTAAAAGGTCATGTTCAAGAGTTTTCACTAATCTGGATGTTGGCAGATAAACCAGACCATTTAGCATATGATGAATAAAGTCTGCATTCTATCTCTCAATTAACATTAAATACAGGAGAGATAGACATCCACTTGGGGTAAGATTCATCTCACCTAGCTTTAAATATCTTCAAAGCAGACATCTGTAACTAAATGGTTGTCTAGACACCTTCTATAGCTGATGGAGAGGAAGAGACACTTCTAGAGCTCTAGATGTGGCAATTTCTCTCTATCGGGTATGAAAGGAGCATTTTCACTGGCATCATTGATGCAAATATCTGCATTGTAAGAATTTATATTTAGCCAGATGAATCATGCTAGCAGCATCTGTATGATTTTAACTGTTCTCTGTCCTTTCTGATGTAGACTTTACTTCCATTGACACAAAACAAGAATTTGATTTCAGAAAGGGGTATCCATGACAGTACACAAGGACCAAGTCAGTTAGCACTTAAAAGGAAAATATTCTGCATTCTTCACTGTTCCATAGTTCTTTCTGCGTTAGAGACATCAAAATAACAGAAAATTACTATATTTTTGACCTTCAGCTTTCCTAATCTTTATTACTAACAAATAAGATAGTTGTGGTAAGATAGAAACAAAACATATGTGCAATGTATTCAAAATCAAATTTGGAAATCTTGGCATTTAAGGAAATTGCCTTTCATTTCCATGTCACTGTTTTAAAAGAGCAGGTGAAATTTCTCTATTTTATTTTCAAATCAGAAGGCAAGACCTTGAAAATGTGTTTCACACAAGGTTAGTTTTCTATCTAAATATGTAAAATAACAAAAGCTGGTATGACTTAAGGCAGCAAAAATGTGCTATTCAGAGTTGAGCTCTTGAAAATTAGTAAATGCCCTTGTTATCATTTTTAGATAAATTTTATTTTGACCAATCTGTATGCACATTCTAATAGCATCTTTAGTTACATCAGCATATTTTTTACTATTTTTACAGATTTCATTCCTTCTCCTTTATACATTTGCATAGGGTGGATATTGTGTTTCAAAAAGTTTGATAAATCTGTTATTTGCCAACTTTAAAGACCCTGCTTGGGAATTTTTAAGACAACTTGAATATCTCATGATTCATAAAAGATCCTTGTAATTTTTTATTAGTGGTGTCCAGAAGTTTCCTTAATGCCAATGTGAGCAGTATATACTCAGCCCGTTCCTCTTCTACTAAGCTCATGCCATATACACCTGTTCCTCAGAGGACTGTCTGCAGTCGTCATCATAACTAAGTTCATAAAAGACATTTTGATACTTGCTGTAATCCTCAGATTTAATTTTTTCACTGCACTGAATTCATGGCATTTCCAGGACTTCACTTCTGGGTGTTGGTTATGGCAGAAGCTTATTGCTGTTCAGAAAGTGAGATGAGTCTCACCCTGTCCCCTCATATCAGCAGGGACAAGCTAAAATGCTGCAGCTTTCTTCCTGTATTATAAATAGAGGTGTTTAATAGGAAAATGACAATTATAGTTACCTTATGGACAGATATTTTATTTTATTGTTTGTGATGTGTCCACTTGCCATGGTATAAATAACGCAATGAACAAACAGCTATAACAGCACTAATGACCTTGTGAGACGTTTGCAAAATGCAAGGAATTTAAGCTTGATCTTTTTCAGTCTTTTTAAGAAACTATACTTACCTTCCTTCTGCAAGGGATGGGAGACAGCAAGTGTGTTCTTTATAGGCATTAGGATCCTCATGGGATGCAAAAAATTATGCATAATGGAGCTGTCAGGAAATTTTCATATTTAGACAAGAAGTTGACATAGTTTTGGCTTTTTGCATGTTCTTAAAAATTCTATCATTTAGAAGGCAAAAATAATGTTGGTTTTTTTTTTCTATATGTCTAAAGGCTTTCTTCCTTCTTGACCAAGCATAACCCTTCACATTTTAACTCAACTGGGAAAAAGAAAAAAGTCCAACACAGGAAGGATCAAAACACCCAGTAATTTTCCTGAGATGATACAAATGCAAAACTCTTGCTATCCTCTAAGCTCTGTGTGATAGCTAAAGCAGAAAAAGAAGTGTGTCATGCACTTTTCATTACTGGCATGTTGAAGATATGGTTGATATTTTCACACTGTTTAGCCCTCACCCATCTACTGCAGCTTTAAAATATAAGTAATATTGCCACGGCTTTTCATATTGAAGGGCTGCAGAACTGATCCGAGCCTCCTTGCAGCCGTATTGATAAAAGTTATTATTAATTGTCAGTCTGTTAACCTGCTCATGGTGCTCAGAGATGTCTGATGGCTGGAACTTTATCATGCAAATACAAATAGCAAAGGAATATCTTGGCTTGATAGTGACACTTCCTTATGAAGTTTGAGAACTCAAGGAATTTTCTTTGGGAGGCTGTGTATAGACAACCTGCCATTATGATTGATTGCATTCACGGAGCATTTCTGCCCTTGTCTTATTACTGAAGAAAACATTGTTGGCTCCATGTAGTTCCCTTCCATCGGCTAGCACCTTCGTGCTTTAATGAGATTCAGATCTTTTGCAGATACTTTCAAGTCTGTAATACTCTTATCCTCCTTTCTCCTCTGTTTTAGCCTGTGGTGACAGCAGGGCCTGTTAAGCCTGGAGAAGAAGTGACTGGGAGGGGACCTTATCAATGCGTACAAATATCTTACTGGCGGGTGTCAAGAGTATGTGGTCAGACTCTTTCTAGTAGTGCCCAGTAACAGGATAAGTGACAATGGGCACAAACTGAAACACAGAAAGTGTTTTCCATCTGAATGAGGAAGAACATCTCTGCTTTGAGGATCAAAAAGCACTGGAACAGACTGCCCAGAGAGGTTAAGGAGTCCCCTTCCCTGGAGATATTCAAAAGCTAGCTGGACACGATCCTTTGCAACCTGCACTAGGTGAACCTGCTTTTTTGGGGGGTGGAGGGGTGTGACGTGTTGGACTAGATGATCTCCAGAGGTCCCTTCCAAACCTACCATTCTGTGATTCTGTGATATATATGTTTTTAAACCTTTTACTACTATATAATGCCTTATTGCAGTGTGTACGTTTTTTTCCTATCAGTAAAATTGCACAGTACTTTGCTCTGGCTTACTCTTCCTTGCTGACCACATGATCCCAAAGAAACGAATTTATAGTACTTTATTTAGCCTGACTCTTTAAATGACCCTGTGACTGTGGTACATGCACAGGTAAATGTACTGTAGCTGAAATAAGACCAGTCCTGAAACAGCTGAAAGAATTTGTATGAACAAAACAGAAACTAGGACCTGGTATTACTAATGCCACTACTTATACCAGCAGCTGAAAGAACAGAATACCAATGCAAATTTGGGACCTATTGGTTTAAGGTATCTGGATATAACATTACTTAAACATGTTCTTTTCTGATGCTTCATTATCCATAAACAATTTAAATTGCTACTATTCATGCTTTCTATACAGAGTTTGTCTCTCATCTTTTTCTTCCTTGTACAGTTGCTATCTTTCCTCTCATAAGGAGGTATGTGTTATAATTCTGTGTTTAATATATTTGCTTTCTTTATAGCTCATGATTGGTAATTATACTTTTCCTATTAATAGAATTCTTAAGTGTCTTCCAAACATTATCTCATTGGATTCCAGCAAAACCTTTTACACATACTGCAGTTTCCAGACTTCTGTTACCTAATCTCTCTTCCTGGCTAGTTTTAAAGAAAGGACTTTTTCTTCTTTTCTTTTTTCTTTTTTCTTTTTTCTCTTTACTGCATTTCTAGAGTGGTGAGGTACTCGAGACTGCACTTCCTCTAGGTGAGATACTGTATCTAGCTATTGACTTCTACTTAATGACTGAGTTTAATATGGACACAGCTTGTCAATACCTCATAGCTACAACTCTGTATCACATTTTTGTCTTGTGAATATCCCTTTTGTGTACAATTAAGAAACCAAAGAAATATAGGCAATCATAGGCAAGTATTTGAACTGTTACAGGCTTCTCTGAAGGGACTTAAATACTGTTTGGAGTCATTAGTATGGTCTGCAGCTCCATGTTCTTGTAGGTTAATACTGTAGCAAGACCTTCTGGAAATCACTGCCATAAATAGATTGTTGGTAGAAAGAAGTGAAATCACCTAGTGCTGGTCTGAGAGAAATAACCATTATAATTGGTGCTTTCTGGTCAGTACAACCCCTGGGAGCTAAGGACTTTCTTCTCAGAGGAATTGTGCAACAATTACACCCGGAGGCTGTGTGTGTGTATGTCATGACATAAAAGAGTCTGAATTAATTATTTTGTATGGTGCAACCCACTTTGACTTATAAGCTATAAAAAGCCCGCCTGAGAGGGAATTAATTATTGCTGGAAATAACATATAATTACAATGTTGCAGGGAAAAGATAAGAATTAATGTGCCAGGTGTAAGTAGATTAGACCAGCTTGACAGAAATGAGCAACTAAAGAAGAATTTATAGATGAAAGCTTACAGCCATTGCACCCATAGTGACTGGAAAACATTACCATGTGATGACTTCTTAGTGGTTTATGTGAAATGAGATATTGGCTTTAGACTCATTGCTCAGAGACAGGTCTCTATGTCACAAATCTGACAATAAAATGGAGTGAATTGAACATCCCATCAGAGAAACGAAGAGAGAAAAAGCTCAGAGACTAAATTAAACTTGTTTCCCTTCTTGAAATTATCTTCTTGGGTAGGAGTTGAGGAGTCTTGTGGCAGAGAAAGGAGCTTTGAGGGAAACACATTTCACTGTGTTTCTGTCCTTGTCCAGTGTTGCAGGACTATGAACTCCAGAGTGGAGAGCCAGCTGCTTTTCATAAGCAAAAAAAGGAAAATTCTGCTTTATCCATGGTTTATCAAATACAGGGGAATTAAGAGGAAGAAAGAGAGAAGGAAGTTTCCACCTGGCTTTTCGAATCATCTCATCTTCTTGTATTAAAAAGGATCATTTATAACACTCTGCTCTTGACACCTAGGAAGGGTGTTTGTTGAAAGAATAACGTGTTTTGCATGGTTCAAGGCCACTGAGAGAGAAATAAACTTAGCCCATGGTATGGAGTCTAATCAGGAACACCAACACCTTGAAAAAGCAGAGAAAAGAGCTGTTGTGAAAGACGAAAGAAAAATGACTCAATATATATAGTCTATGCAACATTATGGGAGAAATGAATAGTTCACTGCAATGGGATAAACACCCCTCTACATATGCCTGATTCCGTCTGATGGATAAAGGAATTGGGCACAATTGTACATAATGTGTGTTTTTGAATTGTTCAATTATTGGCAAAGAGTCAGAAGGCTCTGCACCTGAGTCCGTCTCCAGGCTAAAATAAAATTGGAGAGCTTAATCTTTCTCCATCTTATTTTCCTACCTGATCTGCAACACTGTTTTGTTTTTTTTTTCTTTTGGTGTTAGCAGGCACACGGTTAACTCAGCAGCCAATCACAACTCCAGGCTGTCTACTGCTTGCCACCTTTTGCTGTGTTGTTGATTCGGACTGACTCCAGGAACAAACTTGCCAACAAAGTTTTCAAGCTGACAAGCAAGTATTCTTTATTGCGGTGCCGGAAGACATGAGGGATAGCTCCTCCTAACGTGTGTCTCCCCATTGCCACACAAGCCATCCTTATATAGTCACTGGGCATACATACGTATTCATGAGGCTACGTATGGATTACATCATTTTCCAGAAAGTTCCCCGCATGCGTACAGAATTGTGGTGGTGGTCTCTGAGGGTCGTTTACTTCTTCCAACAATCTTCATCACTTCTGGCAGCCTTTGAAGCATGCGCAGTAGATGCTCATACCAGTTTAATTGGTTCGTTAGCACCAGAGACATAATAATCCTCCTATCCTCCTACTTATCAGTTAGTTTAACTGTAGCCCATCCTGGATATCTGCGGTTCCCAGATACTCCTTATCCCTGTGTCCTGTTCTTCTAGACTGTTTTTCTTAAAACTATGTCAATTATAATGATTTATTTTGTACAAGTATTCTCAGTATGTTCTCTAGCTGTACTCTATTTTTTTTCTCTATGTATCATGCACCTCAGTAATTTTCCATTTCTACTGTTACAAAGCCATCAAACTTAACATTACTTAAAACTAATTCTAAAGGTTTATATGTTCAATTTTGTGATTTTGTGCCCCCCTTGTCTCCAGACTCAGGACTAGAAATCACAGCAGCTTCTCTAAGAACTCTTAGTTAGTAA
Source organism: Pezoporus occidentalis (assembly GCF_034315485.1). Taxonomy (NCBI): domain Eukaryota; kingdom Metazoa; phylum Chordata; class Aves; order Psittaciformes; family Psittacidae; genus Pezoporus; species Pezoporus occidentalis. The sequence goes on along the minus strand of NW_026915910.1, from coordinate 489,449 downwards.
GAACTGCACTAAAGGTACTCAAACCCCACATCATTTTTACTGTCGCTAATAGATTTAGATAAATTTGAAACTTAAACTTAGTTTTTCAATTGACTTCCTTGGTTCACAAGTTGCTAAGCATGTTGTCAGAACTGGTTAAAAAAAATAAAAATAAAAAATATCTAAACTATCCATATCACCTCTGATAGCTGTTTGTTCCCCTTATTTCAAACCCACATATTGTCAAGATAAAATAGAATCATTCCATTCTATTTACAAAATCTGTCTGACTTTAATTCCATTTATGTGGAACTAAAATTAAGACTTTCATGAACATGGTTTAGTAGAATAAAATGCACTATTTTTTTTTTTAATTTTATTGTAATGAAAAGGCAGTCTGGCCTTGTGGTTTTGATTATAATTCCTTGGAGTTTTAGGAATATAAGCCAGAAATCAGTTAATCTTATGCTAGTGTGAACCTATGTGAAAAGGACTTCTGAAAGTTTTGCTTACCATTGCTTAATACTTAAATAACTAAAATGCAGATCTAATTTTTGGTTGATTGCCTTACAGAGATTGCTAGATGTAATGCACTTTACAGCATGAATCAATCCATTGTTTTGATTTTAACTGTATTGGGCCAAGCATAATTATGATTGATTCTTGTGAGTATTCAGAAATTCACATAATGAAGAGTTTAGTATAGCAATAGAATCAATAGAGAATAAAGCTTTGTCAATGTTATTTAAGACTTTACAATTGAAATCATAAAAATATTTCAGAGAAGTTAATTTTTCAGTGTCTACATTAACATTCCCCAGTTGCTGTTTCATTGGTATTCATTTTATAACAGAAAGTGACAAGAATACAAATAGGAAGAAAACCGATACATGTTTGTGCCTACATCCACACTGCAGTGTCCTAATTGCCACTCACACAGAGATGACTGAGTTAGTGGTAAAGTTTGTAGCAACACCCCAGGCTTCAATGGCAAAACAGAATTATAGAATAGTAGAATAGTTAAGGATGGAGCATTCACCACTTATTCGGACAATCTGTTCCAGTGCCTCACCACCCTCACAATAAAGAACTTCTTCCTTATAGCTAAACTAAAACACCTCTGTTTGAAGTCATTACCCCTTTTCCTATCACTACAGTTCCTGATGAAGCTGTACTACCTGAATACCAGCCAGTTTTCTTTCTCTTTTGTCTCATTTGAGTTTGAATTTTGCATCTGTATAACTTTGTGAAGAAGGACATTTTGTTTCCTCTCTACTTTTCTGTTCAAAAAGGGACAATTAAAAAAAACCAACCAACAAACCAAACAAGAGGAAAGTGCAGAAAAGGCCCTGTGCTTAAACATGTTTCACTAAAATAAAAACACACAACAGGAAGATCTCTTCAATCATTAGTTCCAGGCCCCTGCTGCCACTGGCACTGGCATGATACAATCCCTCCCATAAACTGATCAGGCTTCAATGATTGCAGTCTCTGAATTCCTCGGCTCATTGAGTTGAATAGGTCAGCTTCCTGTCTAATAGTGACAATATGTGACAAGACTGTTTTCTGAAGGTTTTCAACATAAAGAAAGGAGCAGAGGAGGGAGAGTAAGAATACACTTTAAAATGGTAGATTGATTTTAAAGATTAGCACAATTCTGGGAAGATAGTGGAAGATTGCTTACATAACCACAATTATTTTTTTGCTAATCATATCAGGCTGAAAAATTATCAACTCATATAAAACATACAATTTTGAAACTCTTCAATGATACACAAATGGGAGGTAGAACTCTTCAAAACCTGTGAGCTTCGAAAGCTGACTGAGAAGTGATGTGTACATATGACTTTTCTTTATATTATTAATAGCCAGGCATATTTAAAATGGATCTGTGATCATAACAGTGCTGAGCATCCTGGTGAAACCAGGTTTACCCTGTTCTTACATTTCTTTTGGTATCTGTTTATGGTCACAATGGGAAATGAGAAATTAGACTGTAAGAACCTTGGGCTTGACCAAGTGAGACTATTCTTATGTTCTTTCCTACTTTCATTACATTCTGCTAAAAATCTAATCACATTCTCACTGCACAGTGACATTTTCTTGTTTATTACTTAATTTGAAATTGCTGCTAACTTTCAGGAAACATTTATTTCTACTGTTAGTCTCTGAATGAAGATGTTAGGGAGCTTAGCTCAGTTTAAGAAATCTAAATTCAGTTATCATCTAGCATAGACATCTACTGTTACACTAGGTGTCCATGATCCTGTTACAATCAATGAAAACCTAGTCAATACAATAAAGAGCCTCTCTAGCTCTCTGGTCTTTATAGATTGCATTGATTGCATCTCCATTAATGATAATGGGAGCTTATATTATGATTTTGAGTCAGTTTCCTAAACACAGGTGTCTAATGCCATTCTAAATGCACTCCTGTATTCCCTGGCAGCTGACTTCAAAAGGATGCGCATCTCCTCCAGCATGTCTTTTGTCAGATCTATGAGCCTGTGAGTGTCTAGAATAAACTAGGTGGCGTGAAAAAGGCAATGCATGCCTGTATTGAGGCAGTAGAACCAAGTCTGTTGTGCACAGCTGGACACCTGAATTTAGTATGATAATGAGAAGCTCATCACAGATTTTAATGCCTATAATCGAGTATTGTTGCTCACAACTCAGTAGAATTCCTCAATGTGAAATGAAAAATATACCAGTCCTTCTTGGGTGCTGAATGACATCTGAGATTTCATTTTCTCAGCTCTTTGAGTGTCTGCAGTTCTGTCATAGCAGGAGAGTGATAATGAAGGAAGCAGAAAAAATGAAGACAAGGAAGGACTTGGTGCATATGTTGTCTTGATGCTTCATTTAGCTGTTTTGTTTTTCATGTGTTATGTTTCCCTGGGGGTTATAACTGACAGTGCAGGCAATGATTCTCATACTTTTAGATTTTCCCCCAACACTAGACCCAGAAGCATTTTGAGTAATATACCATAATAATTTACATATTACCCTTCAGCAGAAGGGCACCAAAACACTGTGTTGACAGCAAGCCCATTATTCAAATATAAATGAAAGTCCAATAATGGCAGCTTCCACAGGAAATGAGGATCAGGAATTCCAGAATCATGTTATAGAATTAAGCATCTTACTAGTTACCTTTCTGTCCAGCACCTGCATTGTACACCTGTGCCACATTTACAAGCTTCTCTGCAGCCTGAGAATTGAAACTGAAACACGCAGACACACACCACAGAAAGGAATCAGATTCCACATTGCTGGTTTCTATAAGAATGGAGAACTTAGGTTAAAAAGGCAATTGCAATTGCAAAAATAAATTTAATTACATTAAATTTCCAGGATCTCATGACACCTCTGGTTTTCCAGCTCTGTCCTGGGGAATACAAATAAGCATTTATTGCAGCTGAAGCCCCTGTTTCAGACTTCAGAGGTCCAGCTGAGGAATTTCTATACTTAATCATGGCATATGTCATACATGTTTTCCCCCATATGACAAATGTAAAGACTTTAACAAAGATTTTCCCTAAGAAGCCAAGGAACTTCATGCAAATACAACCCCTCTTATGAGCAGGACTTTAATACCAGAACTTGAAGAAATAAAAAGTAGATCAGATTTTGCTTTCCATTGCTATTGTAAAAGTGCTCACTTTTCAGAGAGCTGCTAACAGAGGCTGAGATACATCTGCGCAGAGGGGGCTAATTCAGCAAAATCTGTCTCTGACAATATCCAATGCCAGCCATTTCCACCAAGAAATGGTGATCCAGATAAAAGACAGATAGAAGCCAGTTTTCCTGAGGACGCATTTCTATTTACCTGATTGTAGTCAAGGACTGTGAAAAAATTACTTAAGATTTAAACTTGTCCTGCTACCCAAACTCATATTTATGGTTTTAACAATTTATAAGAAAAACCTAAATTACAGTAGGAAATGAATCATTACATATTTTTCTGCAATTCTGTGTAGAAGAATTTGAGCTTTGCTCCAGGCTGGCAGAAAGAATCACGTTTAATTGGTTCAGTCAGAAGCTGGTAGCCAGTTATTAAGAGCTGTGAAACTGGGATCTATATTGTCACATCATTTTCTTGGCTCTAAGGACTGGCACGCCCTAAGCATCCTGGTCTGCTATACTCCAAATTGTGGGACAGATTATTGACTGTAACTCTGACCATTTTCTAGATGAAATGTCCATTCCTGCTAAGCTGTTAATCTCAATGTGGATATGACCAGTTTAGCAGTGTACTTGTAAAGATGTGACAGTAGTGTAGACAGGAGGATGTGATGTCTTCATCAACAGTAGACATAATATTTCTGTCAACTGATGATCACTGTGGGTTTGTGATGGAAAATTTATGGAGAGGGTTGTGGGAAGTAACAGATGTAAACTCTCTCATGTCTCAGAAGAGTGTCAATAGAAAAGTAGCTATGATCAGAACAGACAGGAAATTAGATAAAGCAGCCACTCCTTTCAGAAAATTTAGTGCATTAATTCATTTAACTACATCAGTAAACAAACATGACATGTAGTGTTGCAAAATAAGCCTTTTGTAAATAACAAACCAAACAGCGTTACCGTTAGTTTAAATCTCCTTAATCAGCTGCAGCACCAGTGATTTTGCTGAAGAAGTAGCAGAAAGGGTCACTGAAACCATTATGTAGATTACTTGGATCTCCTATATCCGGTTCTCTGATCCTTGCTTATCCATTCCAAAAAGGCTAGCTCCAAATAGAAAGGAAGCTGTAATAAACAACCCTTGCTTTGTCCCAGCAGGACCTCATCTCTACTGTTGAACAGAGACTGTACAACTTCTCATGAGATGCTCAACTTGAATCTGTGTGGAAGCACTATCACACTGTGGGATGAATCCATTCAGAAACTGTGAGCCTAACTGGTTCAAACTGGAATCATCTCTGTTGAGTTTAAACACAAACCTGTTTTTTTTTCTGGAAAAGTTACAACTGCATAAAATAACACAAAAGTTAATTTGTACAGAATGAGGAGTAAGGGGCAGTCAATTTATTAGCTAGTGATTATAAATAAGTCTATAGGTGAGCAGAAAGGACAAAAAGGGAAGTCTTGAACCTAGGACTCTCTTTCAATGATTGGTTCATACATGCTTTTCCTTGCCTGGGTTTCTGTCTGACCTTGCTTTCATCTGAGTATTTCAACATTTGTCTTGAATGCACCATGAATTTTACATGAGTGGATGCATATAGTGCACAGAGAGAAGCAATAATGCACATTGCTAAAACTTCACCCATCAAGAGGAACTGTGCAGTACTTGACAAGTTTGCCCCATACTGCCAGTATAATTTTGCTATACACTTTCATGTGAGATCACTCTGAAGAAGAGATGGAGAGAGGCAATTCTGAAAAGTGATAAACTATGGTGTGATAAAGACAGGAAAAAGTAAACAAGTGGGTGGAAGAGCCTTTTTCACTTTTCAGACTTGAGAGGTCTCCTTTAAGGTGTGTACTGCTGTTGGATAAAGAGGCAAACTTGCAGTGATGTGTCTGTCAGTACTGCTTAATGTGAAGGAGCAAGGAAGGAATTGCACAAGAGTTTATTACTGTTGCCTTCCAGGTAGGCTGTAGAAGAAAAAGCGTGAGAAAGAAGAGCTACAGTTTGCAGTCACAGTTTGCCAGTTTTTCCCAGCCTGTCTTCAAATATTTAAAATTCCTTTCAGTAAAAAAATGTGAAGGATTGCTCTCTCCCTTGTCTCTGTGACAGTTCATTTAAGGGACAAAGAGAAATAAATCGTAAATAAATTATGTGTTCTTCTCTATCTCCATTTTAAAGGCTGGGTGTTTTTTTTCCTCTGCTTTTTGTATGTATGTATCTCACATACTTTTAAATTGTTATTTTTCTTAAAATAAAATTGGAGAAATCGGTCTATAAACCTGGACTATGCCCCTGTTAACAACTTTTTCCTCTCTGTTTACTCATTAATGCTGCAGTTCTCCCCACCTGTTCCCATTGCTGTCAGTAATGAATACACCCCTCTGTATCCCTGTGCTCTTCAAAAAGCTAGGTCCTTTGAAGCTACAGTTGCCACCCCTCAAAAAAGACGACCGTCTACCTATCAAAAGGGTGAAGCTTTGTGCATAAAAGTAACTGATACCGGTCTATCGGTTACAGTCTATATTATAGCTCTAAAAGAGGTAATTTCTGATGTTTAAATTGAGACACGATAGCCAAGGTGCTGCTGATTACCAGATTGCTCACTGCTGTTGCTTGAGGAGTGGCTTCCTACCTTTAGTCTACACACACTTCTTTAGGAAAGACAGAGGGGGTTAGAGATCATATCATTTTTCAATTTGAATGAGATGCTGTCTGAAAAGAAGAAAGTATTTTTAGCCATTGCCTCTCTTTCTTTTGCTCATCAATGTTTGCTGCAATCTGGCCTCTAGAGCACCTCGGGGAATTTTGTCAGTAGCTCTGGTGGGAGCTGACTATTATTTCATTAAAACACAGATAAATGGAAAGACATTATTTTACATTCTTATTGCTATTATGAATGACATATAAAATAATGTAACAGAATTAAAATATTTCTAATAAATTTTATTTACTTCTTACTATTTAATGCTTATGGCAGGTACATAACATTAAGGTTTTTTGTTATTCTATGTTGAATTTGGGGGGAAAAGATGAGTTTTATTTGAATAAGTGAATTTTAAAGCCTTCTATTTTACAGTGGTATGTGGTAATTAAAGGAATAGAGAAGAAAATTAATAATCATAGAGTCATATCTGAATAAACCTCAAACAACAGGTATTCGGTATCTAGACTGGTGAGCAATGCCTTTGTGTGATAGTATGTTTCAATACCTTCCTATTTTTGGCTTGATATCATGCTTTTCTTAACTGGCTCTCACTATGGGATACCTGGCAAACAGATGAATTCCTATTTCAATGAACTGCTGTGAAGAAGGTGTGCCTTTGCATTTCTGCATCAGCTGGATATTCACCTGATGGCAGTAAAATAATGTCAAACTGCTAGAAATTTTTCTACATTGCAAAAATATGGTATACAAGGCCTATTTTAACCAAACATTTGTATGAGAAGGTGGGAGCCTTGCTAGAAGCTAAAAATTTACCTATTTGGTTAAATTGAAAATCTTTCCAGATTAACACCCAAATAACATAATATACGGGAGCAGAAAGTAGCTACCATCTCTTACACATAGGGCACTTAGTTGTGTTTTGAATGGGGCAAAGTGGGGCGAAACAATATTGCCTTAAAAGTAATACTCTTCCTGTCCTAGAAATAGATGCAACTCTGATTCTGGGTAATGTTTCCTCACAGAATTGAAACATCACTTAGGTTGGAAGGGACCTCTTCAGAGCACCTAGTCCAATCTACTTGTTTGAGAGTAAATTGCAGTTTCCAAGTGAGATGAAGGAAGGAAAAGTGCCAGAGCAAACCATCCCATCTTTACCTCAGTTTCCCTCTAAATTCTTAGAACAATATAATGGAATTTCTATTCTTGACACTATAAACATTCATATACTAAATATGATTTTTTTAATTGACCTTTCATAATTTAATGCTTTCTGGGTAAGTGTGAAATTTCACTTCTTGTGTGCTAAGATGTTTCTTGATTCAGATTGAATTGGTGAGTATTCTTTAAATAATTTCTTAGGACTGCCTAAGGTAAAATAAAGAATATTATGGATCAGTTTTCTTTTCATCCAAATAATAAACTTCTTCCATCACTAGTTGGTCAGTAATTGGTATTTTTATGAACCTCCCCTTCACATTTTTAAACGACAGAATGGGTCCTCTCACTCCAATACTTCCTGTGGTGTGCTAGCTCACAGGTCAAATATGAATCCAAGATAATGCGATTGCATTTCTGGATTGCTATGTAGACATATGTTAAGAAGACCTAGGGTGCAATGAACCCTAACTGGACGGAGAATCCAAATTCAGAAAGTTAATTTAAAACATGGCCCGCTTTCTGCCTCAAAATAGAGAGCAATTCTTCCATCAATATATCATAATATTTATAAAGCCTCTAATACTCTACTAGTTGATTACTTCACAATCTTTGAAGAAATTATACCCACAACACCTTTCTAAGGTAGGAAAATATTATTATCACCTTTTTTAGGTAGGGTAGCAAGGCACAAAGTGAAGGCTATATTTTAAGAGAGCTAGGCACATAAGAGGACAGGTGCCAAACTCAGTATTCAGGAAAAGATAAGTAATACCAAAATCCCATCAGGAGACTATCATCATTATTAAATGCCTAAATACCTCAAAAATTCTGTCCCATAGACACTGTGCCATATGCCAATATACTGCAAGGAGGAATATATCCTTTTTTAGAAGGCAGCTTTCCCTAATTGATTCGATACTTTTCACTGCAAAATTTAGACAAACTAGTTTAACCAGTTTTAACTCCCTTTCAGCCCCACCTCCCTGAGCACTTTAAATGTCACTATTTCCACTGGAATTGAAGGTGCATAGAATAGCATGTCCTGCACAGAAATATGATAATCTCTCGTCAATGTTTGGCAACTAGTATCTATTAATTAAGAATCCACCATTTGTACTCTGTAATTATATTTATTAAACCCTAACTCATATCCTAACTATAATTAGCTCCTGCTAATTAATTTTATCAAATCCCTCTAGATTCGTATCTTAAGTAAATATTGAGTAGCCCTACACTAATTATTTCAATCAACGTGGAGTGCATTTCAAATGACTGTGAATAGTTTCTTTTAATTAAATTTAATATAAAATAAATGTTCTATATAATAAATTTGCAAATGTTAAGATTTTAAGATAAAAGAGAATATGGGACTGATATAATATAAAATGCTCATGTACGTATTAGACCAGGTTAAATAAGGCAATTCTAAGTCAAAATTCCTACATAGGAAGATGAAAGAGTTTTTATAGAACCATAGAATCATAGACTAGTTAGGGTTGGAAAGGACCTTAAGATCATCTAGTTCCAACCCCCCTGCTGTGGGCAGGGACACCTTACGCTAAATCATATCACCCAAGGTCCCGTCCAACCTGGCCTTGAACACTGCCAGGGATGGAGCATTCACAACCTCCTTGGGCAACCTATTCCAGTGCCTCACCACCCTAACAGGAAAGAATTTCCTTCTTATATCCAACCTTATATAAGAAAGATATGTAGAAATATAGCTTAATATTATAATCATGTACATTGAAAAGTCTTTCCATATCCTTTGAAGCATATAGGAATCCCTAGAATTTTAAAAAATCTAATTTAATTTAAAAAGTTGTCTGAAATTGGGTAGTGTTTATGGAAGTAAAGAATATGATAGTGGAACAGAAGCACACATTTGGATGAGGTGCTATGTTTTGTCACTCACCAATAATGAAAAATATCCTGCTTGATTACCTTGCTATTGGTAATTCAATTTGATCTATGCATCAATTGAAATTATGGTGTTAATTTAGATTGTTTAAAGCAAAATATTTGACAAGCAGGTAGCAACAAGAAGTTAGCATTCAGATCATAGCCATTTTGGATGTAGTGGGCTATCCTTGACTTTTATCTGGAAGGTAATGTGTATCCTGTAGACTTCAAGCAATGTTGAATAAAATAAGAATGAGTTTTCATCTTGTTTTTTGTCTCCTGCTTTGGCTTGCTGGCATAAAATTTAGTGACCGGGGGGAGAAATCTGTATTATTTTAAATGGTGACAGTTTGTTGTTACAGAAGTGGTGACAAACGGAAAAGAGATTTCAACTCTGTTGCTGTAGTGGGTTAGTCATTATTTCAACTAGTGTGACACAGGTCAAGTGTATAAAGTAGCTTCCATCTGTGGATATTTGATTTTAATTATCAAAGAATACAAACTAGCAAAAGTTAAATCCTAATCCAAGCAAGAATATGTGGCATTATGATTCAGATGTATTACACTACCTTATTTTAATCTTTCACTTCATAATTTATAGTATCACCTCCTAATTGACAGTACCACAGTCATTTGGCTGCAGAGATCATTACAATACTGCACAGGTTTCTTAAGTTTACAGAGAACCTCATGTATATGTTTCATTTTTTTCTTATTTAAATTTTATTTAAACATGTATACACACACGTAAAGAAGATATAGCTATTTGATTTGTTTTGTATCACTCTGTGTATTGGTATCAATGGCTTATTTTTCCTATGCCATTTGATACCACTTTACCACTCAAAAAATGCTCCTGGAGAAGCTTTACAGATAGGTATAGGTATAGGACAGAGTAGACCATAAGTATAAGTTCTCTGATGACACATATTTTCACAGACTTTAGATTTCCTGAAGCTGCTTCTGTTTTGGGTTCAGTAACATGTGGTTGTATAAAATATTTATTTTCCAGAAAGATATGTAATCTTATTTTTGAAACTATCAACAGATAGTGAGACCACCTCCTCCCTCAATAGTTTGTTCTAGTGGTTTGTCATTTATGCCATATGCTTAAAGTTAATGCCACATTTCCCATCTGATTTTTTCTGAGTTCAGTAAAGCTACATTAATGTCCTTGCCAGTCAGTTGTTTACACATCTTCAGGCTTTTTGGGTAATTCAGGGAGAATCCATATTGTCCTTCACTCTTGAAGCACCTGAGGTCTTCCTGGTTGCCTGCAACCATTTTCTGTTCCAGCAAGCAACCACTAGTCAACCCGGTATGAGTCAACAGCTCTGCTTTTATCAGTTTCATTAACCTCTGCTTGGATGGCTGCTTGACTTAATTGGTTATTTCTTTTGGATTTTTTTTAGGTATTTATTTGTCCTTCTATTGCTTTCATCCTCCAAATGGTCATATTTATAATGTCCTTCTTGCTTCAATCATTCATCTCATACACGGGTTTGTCTCTCCCACATTCATTTTGTTCCAGTCTATCTATAGTATACAAGTCTTCACTTTGTGTTTGCATTGAATTCAATATGCAATGGAAAAAAATCAGGCTGCACAAAAGTACCTGATACTGACTGTTACTCATTCCTTCCCTTCTACTTGACCGCTCTATCTCCATTTTCTTTTTTTGCTTTTTAAACTTGTCTTCCCTCAGATTTAAATATGAATTCTTCAAATCTGTTTATCTGCTAACTGAAGAGTTGATGGCAGGGGGGCTGGAAATAGATGATCTTAAGGTCCTTTCCAACCCTAACTATTCTATGATTCTCTAATTCTATGAAAAACCCAAACCAACAACCAAACCCTGATTAAGACATAATTTAATTTTCCTAGGTTGGTGACAAACATTTGCAAAAGCTCAGTCTCTAGGCAGAAAGCATTTGGTTTTCTTAATGGTTGGTAGAAACCCTTAGGATTTCTTCAGACACTTGGTCCTTTTGATTTCACTGATGTTAAATGTGGGAGCCTGTCCAAAAGTTGCCATCTTGAAGAAAAAGAAGTGGAGGAGGAAAACTGTGATCTGTATGAAAGGAAGTGTGAAAAAAATGACAGCAGTTTGGCGGGCAAAGCTACTGGTGACCAGTTCCACTACACACAGAGATTTTTCATTTTTTTCACAGACATTTTTTTATGAGTACTCTGATACGAGCACATATGGGCATCTTTTCTTCTTTGCTAGCCATCTCTGACACATAGCTGGCAATGTTGCCCACTGACTTCAGTACTATTTTAGGTCAGTCTAACCTTTTAAGTATTTTAAGTGTTTTACATGAATATGTAGCTGGAAATGTTTCCTAAATGTTATGTCTACAGTGGTGGCTGATCATTTTGTTATAAAAGTGTCATCAACCACTTTAAGCAGCTGTGGTGTGCAATGCTTTTTCCTTTCACCAAATGCAGCCCCATCAAGACTCACTGTCAGTTTGAAACAAGTACTACTTTTCTTTGGTAGCTTTAGGACAGTGTATTATTTTTCTTCTCTAATCGATCAACCATCTTTTTTTTAGCAATTAGATTACAAAGCTCTGGCTTTATCTATTATAAAATTATTTTAACATATAATAAATAATTATCAAATATAGCATTATTGAAGGAGGAAAGCATGTTGAATGTCAGTTCACATGTACAACAAACATTCTGGAATTTCCCTGGCCTGACATAATTTGGAAAACTCCCAGAATTATAGAGAATTTTACACAGAACCTCAAATTGTCAAGGGCTTGAGAAACGGGTGGGCTGTCATAAAGATATGTGTAGAAAAGTGATGAATTTGCATAGAGAGCATTTGCATATTTCCAAGGAGGATGATAAGTATGCAATTTAAGAATAATGTAAAAGTACTTTATTGTGCACTTAAGTAATGTATTCATGCTGGGTCCTTCACCTACATGTGAGGGTATGGATGTAATTGTTGCAGAACTGTTTGAAAGCTTAGTGGAGTCTTTCCTTCTTTCATTCTTAAAGCAAAAATAGATGATTTTGATAGAACCAGGAACCGTGGTGAAGCCTGAAGAACAAGAAGTCTGCCTGATTGCTTATGGCTGAAGTGAAAATTGCACAGGGAAAACTTGTTTCTGACAGTTGCTTTTTATTTTTTTCTATCCTGCTGGATTACACATATTGTGGATTGTCTAAGAAAAAACCTGGCCAGATCATGTCCTCACTGCATCTGAAATAGAATTTCAGCAGTGTGTTACTATTTGAACTGATATGGCATAATCCATTACTCCTCTTCTGAAAATGAAGAAAAAATTGCAGCATTAGTTAACACATGGCACAGCAGCTCTGACTAATACTATATTTAGCTTGCTGCTTGTCTCTTAATTGAAATTTCTGTTGAGCACATTTCCGTAGCAGTTTCTTGAGCCATTGGGTATGCAATGCAGCCCTTCTTGTAGCATCTGCCCATGTCACACAAAACCCCACCTCTTTCTATACTCCTACCTTTTAAATTACAATGGGACTGCAACAAGTAAAAAGGATTAGTGAAGTGCTTCCTGCCTAGCAGTGAGCCTCTTCCTGACCTAATGCTCATAGACTTGATTGCACCCTTGTCTCTCCCGATGCTCTGCTCATGGTAGGCTGCATATGGCACAGATGGTTCTATCATGCTATTACATGTCTATCTTCAACTTGTTTCTTAGAACAGCTATTCCCATGTGTGTTCTCTTTCATTTCTTGCTGACACAGTATCTATATGAACAGCAGTGTGCATTTCTGCAGTCCTGGTTTGTGGAGAGAATGAAAATCAATACCAGTAACAGTATTGTCCTGTTTGTAAGGGGACAAGTGAGTGTTGTCTGTAAGGGGGCATGTGAACCTGGTCTTCTTTTATTCTTTCACCACGAGCAACATGTTTCAGCTCTTCATTTGCCTAGGTTTGACCTATATTTTTCATTGTATGGGACAGTATTTGGAAGTGCCAAGTATTTTGTAATACAGAAAGCTATCTCCTTCAATGTGCCGTCTAGCGGTTGCTCCTTCTTTCTAACCACAAATAAATTCAACAGTATGCATTCTAGGATTAGCTCTAAAAAGAGAATCAGCCCAGTAATAAAATCTTGTCTCTCCATCTGTCTCCTGAATATTTCTTTACAGTCCAAGTGCATTATATTTGAGCCCAAATGCTTCAGTGTTGGCAGCAGTGGCCAGTTATGGGTAAGAAATCCCCATGAGCTGAAATACAAAAAGAAGGTGACATATGGACAAAATACACAAGGGATGGTAAGGGTTCAAGTTTTATTCCTAATGTGCTGGAAGTTGCTAAGATTCCTGAACAATGACATTGCTGGTTAATAGCAGCATTGATGCATTTTGCACGTTGTTTTAGTCCTGTAGCCCTATAACTAAGAAAAAGAGGGAAAAATAAGAACAAGTGGGCAAAAATGTAAGGAAGGCAGCAAAAGTAAACCAAATCTCACAGTGGATTACATTCCAGATACTTCTGAGAACAATTAATTAGAAGTGGACATGGACAAATTGATTTCCTTTCACTGAAGAGGGATGGAGAACATTCAGTTTCAAATCAGGCTTGTTGTTCCTGAATGGTGACAGTGAGCAATGTATCACTTAGAAATGACATGACTGTACCTTCTATCTTGCTTGTCTGTTTGGAAGATATTGTTTCCCTCTGCTGGGAGATGCTGCTTTCTAACACCTTGAGATTTAGAAGCTGGAGACTGGTCAGTCTTTGGTCATGACAAGTCTTAAAATGTAGGAACATTCAACCATACAATAAAGCTGTGAGGAATGAGTTAAATCAGAAGCCCAACACATGTAAATTACTGAATATATCAATATATGCATCATTTGGGCATTTTCCCTCAAGAATAAAAATCCTGCTTCTAGTATTAAAAACTTTTTTTGTGCTACAACCAAGGTGATTGTTATTGTGAACAAACGAAGTACAGCAGATAAACAGTGATTTTTTTTTTTAATGACAAATTAGTGAATTTTGTACTATCATAAGAAAATATTCTGGAAAAAAAAAAAAGACAACAAAAAACCAGCACTTCTAGCACACGTGTTAGTTTACCTAAAAGCATGCAATGAAGCATTTCATAGTGTAAATAAGATAAGGAACTCTAAGGAAGTCACAAAGGGGAGGACTGTTTTCTTTTCAGATAACTAAAAGGGTTAAAATTTAACTATGTTGCCTCATGTTTTCCTTAGCTAATGCACAAAAAAAGTCAGTCATCTACCCCTGGGGTGATTGAGGCATTCATTTGTCTTTTTGATGGCCAGAGGAAATGACCTGCTTTGACTGTTAGATATCTAAAGCGAGATGAAATAAATCACAAGTACAATTTTTTCCTTCTTTTGGGACTTCAGTAAGCTAACAAACTTGGCTTGGTCGGCCAAAATTTCAAAAATTGTCAAACCAGGTATGATTAATCTTTTAACTTGGACTTTCTAAAAGTCTAACATCTAAGTTTGACTCCTAGACAGTCAGAGGAGAAAGAGAAGCTTGTCTAAAGAGCATATCAGTCTATACTGATGTTAGGTGACATGAATTATCCTTTAGAGGTGCTTGAATACATGGACTATATGGGCAGGCTCTTTACTGAGAAGTCTAATCCTTAGATGGCTAAAAATAGCTGAGATAAATCTTACTTTATGTGGTTTTATTAATTATCAGTATCTGCAGAGATTATTTCTGTGGTGGTCAAATGACATGGCAGGATACTTTAGAGTCTATTTGAGAACCAGCAGGAGCTCAGTGAGAGTATATAAATAGTCTGTAGAGCCATACTGAAGTTCTTATGAGCACAGAGGCCTATTGTAAAGATTGTTTTCTGGGTACTTGGCTGATTTACGGGATTTTGACAGCAGGTGTTCCTGCCCAATTGGAAGAGAACAAGAGGAAAAGAGGATTCTGCTAACTGCAGATTAAAGATAGATTGTTCAGCTATTCTTTTTTTGCTGCTGCAAGAAGCTGGTGTTCCTTGTGTAGAATTTGGATGCTGCTCCATTGAGTCTGGGAAAGCTAAATCCTATCAAAAAAGAGCTTTGGGGCAGTTCATGGACGTGTTTTAGCACAGTGATTGCTGTATTTGGTCTAGTGGTAGTAAATATGAAATACTAAATCCCTGAAAAGAGGAAGCGGGACAGGAGGGCTGAAGAAAAAATCTTTTAGTATTAATACTGGCCACATTCACAGGCATCCCATGACTATAGACAAATCCTTGTGTTTTCTGTGTTTAGGTCAGCAACATACAGACACTTTTTGCACATACATTTTAAAATCTGCATATAGTTTTGGGGATGCTTATGTGCCTCTTATATTCACGCTTAGGAATCCAGTGTCATTTATGATGATCCAGACTATGCCAGGCATTAACACAGAGCTAGCAAATATAAAACAGGAATTATGGGAAAACTTGTGCCCACCTCCTGGTGTGACAAATGGAAGTTGTATGCAGCACTACAGCATGTCATGTGGCTCTGGACACCAATCTGTGAGCAGCTGCGTTGATGTCCTAGCAACTAAATAGGTTTCTAATGTTCTGCAGCTAACTCAATGGCTATTGTTCCCACTCAAGAATAGCATCTGCAATCAATTGAGGCTCTTATTGTGGTAGGAGACCTATAAATTGATGTGACCTCTTTTTGTACAAGTAGAAATGCTGTTCTGTTGAAGGGTGCGAATAGCTTCCTGCTAGTGGGTCACAGATCCACTGACAATGGCAGACATTGCTAAAGGCTGTTGATGTGTCAAGTATTCTGTTTCAGATGTAACCCAAGTGCTATACAGTCCCTTTGAACAATAAAATTCAGCTGTAGCAGGAGTACCACCAGAGCAATAAACTCTGTCAGACAGCACAGCAGCCAAAGCTAGCTCAGGTTGGTAATATGCAGGCTACCCTTGGTTGTCAATGCATAGGTTAAGATAATGGATCTAAATACATTTTAGAGGAGAAAGCCAGGAGAAGAAGGTAAAAGCTGAGCTTTCTGCCTGTGCCTTCACTGCCTATGACTAGAACTGATGTGAGTACACTTTTTTTTTTTACCCTTTGGACTTCTATCTTCACTAGGATTGAGCCACCCTCATGCAGCGCTGAACCTAAACTGGCAATCCTGTCTGGTCAGAAATTGTTAATTCAACTAGGGGCCTATTATAATTGTTCAAGTCATTGTGTTTGAGTTTGAGAATCATTGTTGCTTGGTGTACAATGGTATTCTATGAAGGAAAAAGTCTAGCTGTTGTTTGGCTCTTCTCTCTTGTATGAATTAGGATTTTCTCCAGATCCTTTATGGACAAGCAAGACAACCCAGTGTCCTTATTGTCTTTGCTGAGATAAAGGTGCAAAAGAAACCCATGTAAATGGGAGGAATTCAGGATTCCTCATCCTGAAAAATAAGACCACAAAATGACTTGACAATCAATTCCCTGATCAAAGGGTGCTATTTTTTTCACATGGGATTTACCAAGCAGAAGCATGTGCACATTTGGGATAAACAGAGAACTGCTGGTATTCATTGATCGAACTACACACTCACTGAACAGATAATTCAGCAGACATTTTAAGTCTGACATATTCTAAAGACATCAGATTTGCTGAATTTTAGGAGCAGAATACCTTGCATCAGCAGCCAAAGGCTCCTTATTTGCATATATTCCCTAAATATGCAGTGTGCATGCACAAGTCAGGCTGTGAATTTTGCACATTCCTGGAGCTGCTGCTCCAGCCAGCCTGCAAAATGCCAGGAAATCCTGAAGGAAATTTAGTTCAAGTTCCTCAAATTCCACCTGTATACAAATTAGAGACAGAAAAAGGAAAGACCAAGTGTCTGCTAAAATTACCTTGACTTCAAGAACTGTATTTTTCATAACCTGTCATGCAGTTGCACAAGGTTGCACCCTGTTCTACTACAGCTTTCTTGCCAGAGAAACAATTTTGATACCATAGAAGTCACCACATAATTTCAGTTACAATAATTGTGAGCTGGGAACTTTGCCCTCACAAACACGATGCAATTTTCATATTCATCTGTCTAGGGACTATATTAGCTTGATTATAAACTGTTACATATTTTGCAATACTAACAGAAGATGTACTTCTCAGAAGTTAGAAAATGCATATTAGACAATTCTTAGGAAAAGATAACTTGAATTGCTTTAACTATAAACTACTTTTTTTCTATCCTCCAAAAGCACATAACAAGTCTCACTTTTTTAATACACTGGACCAACCCACAGTAGCTTTTTTGAATCTGATTTTCAGTTAATCACCCAAAACATCATTTGTACCTATAGGATCTGTGTTCCCCTCCTGGAGCTGGCTCCAAAAGAGAGCTGCTTGCATGCTCTTTCCTCCTCCACTATCACAGTTCCTTCTGATGCTCTTTCTGCATCTGTTATTATCATGCTGATGTATCTATCACCGCTGGGCATGTGGCACAGAGACATCAACATGGGGCATAGTGAAAGCAGTAACAGCAGAGCAGAAATAGCAATGGCAGTAGCAGCTGTGGTGACAGCAGAAATAACCTCACTGACAGCAGCTGAGAAGAAAAGCTGTTTTCCCAACCTGCAAATGTGAGTTTAAATGTTTGCCTGCTTGATTTATAACTGACACAATCTATAGATTCCAGACCAGTTTGTTTTGGAATGTGCTGAAGATGTCTGGGGACAAACCTCTGGTGAGCATGCTGTGGTTAATAGCTCAGTTTTCCTTGAACGTTTTCTAGAATTGGTTTTATGAATGTTGTGTATGTGTTTTCATTTTGGACTATGGAAATGGTCTAATAATATGTGCCAGGTGTAGACAGCAAGTTAGTCTTAGCAGGTAGGAAAACCACTTTACGATTATTTTCTAACACATGGTTTCTGAAAACCAAAAAACCCCATGCTTTCAGTCATATGTTACTTAGCAAACACACAGAAAACTCAGATGGCTCAATTCTGCAAGCTGAGTGCTCTCAGCTGTGTTTGGTATCAAAACAGCCTTAGTATTTTACAGGTTTATGCTCCAGAAATGCAGATCATCATGCAAATGGACATATTATAGGTAATAAATATTCTTCTCCCAAAGTCCATCCTGTTCTGTATGAGTGACTCTGGTCTTCCCATATCTCATCTTTTGAAGGCTGGCCCCAGTGGTGCCTTCTGAGGTGTCCAGTTAAGCATCCTTGACTTCCATCAGCATTAATGAGGGTTACAGATGTATGCTGACTTGAGAACAGCCTTTCAAATGTCAGAGAGCAAGCTGCTGTTCAACACTGCTTTTAACCTAAGCAGTACACAGCAAAATGCTGTCAAGTAAAGGGATAATTCCAGGTGATTCCCATGCTAGACACCCTGTGGGCTTTTACAGACACTGCAGATATGATTGCCAGACTTTGGAACATTCACTCTTCAGGGTCAGCAGTATATGCTTACACCAGAGAGAAAAAACAGCTTTTTTCATATGGTGAAAACTGAGTCTTCTTTCCTTCTTTCTGTTCCTCTGGGAGAATTAGCATCCTGAATTCCTTTCCAGTGTAGATATGGGCAAATTTCACCCAATATTTTGTTCATTATTAAATGGTGATGCAGCCCTGAAAGAAATTAAGGAGTCCCATCAATTAGATTTGCGGAGAAAGTGTATCTCTGCCTTACACAGCAGTTTTATAGAGAAGTCTGTTTACTTCCCTAAGGCAAAACTATATCTTAGACAGTAAAGGTCATATTAATCATACAGAATTTTACATCTTTACAGCTTACATATTTACATCTGAGATAATCATCTAGTTGTTCTTTCTTGTCACTTTGAAGAAAAAAGCACTTTTTGGTGCAACTCCTCTCTAGATAGATCTCTAAAACAGCCCAGATGAATCATGCTGTAGAAATGCTAATTTCTCTCCACTAGCTATAAAAGGAAACTGGCTCATATGAGAATTAGGGTGGCTTCCATAATTTCATAAAAGTGTTTTGGAACTCCACTGAGTAAGCATTTTATCTCAGTGGAATGCAGCAGTTCAAAGAGCTCCAGTAATTTCTGGAGTATGAGCAGGAACAGTTTGAGGAGGGATGTGCTTGGAGATGTACATAGTATAAATATTACTAGGAGTGGAGTATAGTTCTGTTTCCATACTCTGAAGGAAAAACCTCAGTCTGCTGATGAAACATATTTGCCTTGGGCTACTTGAAATGTCTTAGGGTATCCAGGACTTCCACACACAACTGATACAGGCTGATGGTAGCCTCTTGCCTGCCTAGTATGGCAGCTGGAGGCCAAGGAGGATACCCTAGAATATCTTAAGTGGCCATAAATGTCTTGGGACCCTATTCAATAGAGTCAATAATCTAAGGAGTGATTCATCTCACATTTTCAGTTAGCTGACTTTCTCTCTAAGTACTGCTGATTTAATTGACCAGATTGTTGTTGGTTGTAAAGGGAGTTTAAACATGCGTATGAAATATATGTGCACATGCAAGGTGTATTTTACATATGCATGTGAAATTATTGGAAAAAAATTTGATTGGAACTTATGGCATGATTCATTTGCCTAAATATTACTGTTTATTGCCATTTGGGATGCTCTAGATTAACCCATTGGGATTCTAATTTCCTGTCAAAAAGGCTGTGTGTTTTTTCAAAGTCCTCTGCCTGTACTGTGTTATAACTTGGATGCCTGTGGATATCAGACATAGTGCTAGATATGAAAAAAATGAAGTCACATATTTTAAGCTGGAGCTTGATCCTGCCCTAAGTGTCTTCTATTTTAAAAGGGATAATGAAAATTTGCAGATTGCAGAAGCTGTTTGGTTTTGAATTAGAGAATACACTAATCTATTTTCAATTTATTTAGTTGATCAGAACAATGACCAAAGATACATGTGACTACAAAGTAGAAACATTTTCAACAGATAGAAATTACCATGTACTTTGAAATAACAAAAATTGAAGATGAACGAACAAGTTAAGCAAACTAATGACAGATTCATTTTAGAAATTAGGTCAGACTCTCTAGCTAAAGGGAAAAAATGCAAAGGGAATTAATAAAGCCTATGTTACTTGAAGTCGTCAAATTAAAACAAGATACCTTTCCTGAAGTTATGATTTGATGAGAGCAAGTTTGTGAGCTCAGTAGAAGGGTAACGGGAAAATTAGATGGCATGTGGTAGGCTGGAGATTAGACTGGATGCTCTATTGATCTCTTCTGCACTAAACACTATAGATTATGCTAAAATAAGAAGAGTCTGACATGAATTCAGCTGTGCTTGCTGGACATAATTTTTATTTCTTTTTCAGCAGAAAATGGATTGACTTGGGTAGTCTCTGTACCACACCTTTCCCCCTTCTTTCCATTAATTAACTATGAGGAAATTGCAAAATTCTCAAAGGTATTTGTTGTTTGCAGTTACTTATATACTACACAGTCACATATGTATTTGCTGTTAACTTTCTTCAAATCCTCCTTGTTGCCTTCTGCACCTTTTTCTTTGTTTATTCACCTGTTGCACATTATCCAACTCCCAGAGCTCAGACTCTCTGGATAGACAACGCCTTCATGCTAGTGCTTTACTTCTAATACAGTGAGGCATTGATTATTTTATTTTTTTTAACTGAACTTCCTTTCATTAATACTAGTAATTCAATTCTTTTCTTTCAAACACAGTAATTCCTCAGCAAATTGGAAAGTAAGGATGAAGATTATTCACAATTGATTGATGATGAAATAGTCTATGTGGCAGTCAGCTGTGGTAATGAGTGTAGAAAAAGAACCTCCATTAGCAGATTAAATATGCAGCTTTGGTTCTGCTCTCAGACTGTTAATTTCTTATTTAGCGATGCTAATGTAAAATTATGTTACATTTCTCTAAAATGTTTATCTTGCTCCCAAGACTTTATATTTAACTGCCTCAGACTATACTTATTACTACAGCCGCATAAGAAAATGCAAGGTCATCCTTATCTGAGGTATTGAGGGTAAGTTTCTACTGCCTTTTTGATACCTTTGCTTATGCTCATATGAGTCTTAGTCTCCACTCCCCACTTTACTACTTGTGCTGAGTGTAGCAGCTGCTTTCCTTGTCAAAGGAACTCAAATATGAATTTAGGTGTTACTACTGAAATACAAATCTAACTAGTAAATTCCATGGTATTTGTGCTCCTAAAGATACCATCAGGATTCAAGTGAGGTTTTCAGAAACATCAAGGTTCTCAATCCAATTAAATGAATTTGGAACATGGAATCTGCTTTCTAGGGACAGAATCGTCAACTTCTTCATTTATGTTTTACACATGCCTCTGTACTACCTGAACACTCTGAAAATGGTAACTACTCTACTTGATATTACTAAACTGAAAGAGATGGTACTAATCCTATTTTACTGACAGTGAGATGAAGCATTAAATAAGTTTTTGAAAGACATTAAAAAGCTCTGTTTATTTTCTTTTCCAGACTTTTTGCATCTTACATCATCTTTCTATGTCACTTAAGAAACCTGAATTCTGTATTCTTAACTTTCAAGTGATCAGTTCTCCAATGGAATCTTGTCACCAACTTGAGGGGATGACATTTGCTCTCAGATTCTGTTGCAGCAACATCCAGACCTCCCTCCTCCATAGCTATCCCATTTTTGTAATCACATTGGCTGTGCAGTTTCACTTTTCTTCCCTCTCAATCTCTTTTTATCTTTTCTTTTATAACACATTTTCCACTCTTGTGCATTATTTCCACTGTTGCTATACCTGTCTTCCTCTTTCCAAGACTGAATCTTCTAATTATAGTGCCCCCAGACTGATTCTTTGTCTCAGCCTACTCTCTTTACCTTATTGTACTTTTACTGTGGTCCAGCTGCTGTCCTTTGTGTTTTCTAGTTTTTACAGCTAAAGAATCTTTGAAGACTTATAGGTGACAATAACCCTCTAGCCATTTTCTCTGGCTGACTTTAGAGGGAAAATTGCCATAATTTCAGTGAATTCCTTCCCTTCTCAATATGCTCAGAACCATCAGAATTATTTGCAGAGAAGCTTCAGTAATTCTGGAGTGAACACGTATTTTTTCTTTCTTCCAAGCTGACTGCTGACATTTGGAGCTCTGTCATGGTGGTAAAAGAAGCAGTTTTAGTATCACGATCATTACAAAAAGAAGATGCGCTGAATGGAAAACTCTAGATTGTAGAGTGTTAAGAAAAAATAAAAAACCAACAACAACAACATCAACAACAACAAAAACCATAAAAAGGTCATAAATATTTTTTGCACATAAACAAAAGTGTATCTTGGAACTGCTTACTGCATAAACAAACTCTTCCTCTTGGTTTACACTTTCTAGAGCAGTTAACATGCATGCATTTCACTTGAACTAGTAAAATTTGAATAACTTTTCAGCCACTGTAAACAGAATATTTAGACAGAAAGTGCTGAGAAACCTTACCAATAGTCAGTGTCAGCAGTCATGGGTATAATTTGGTGTGTGCAGAAAATCTCCATGATTATAGCTTAAACTTGTAAGCTGTTTAGGGACAGCAAGAATTACTTTTATCTGGCATTTAGCATAATGGAAACTATTCTCACTGAAATCTTTCCACAGAGCTTTAAAAATAATATAAAAAAACACCCCAAAACAACTAGTGAGGATTAAAAGTTTAAACTGAAGCATATCTGGAAATGATAGAATAAGAAAACATTGCATGTATCTGACCTCTTTGCATCAGATATTGATCAAAACAAGTTTTTCTGGTTGCGATACAGAGAACGTAATAAGTATTTGCTCTGTTTCACTAAATTATACTGTGCAGAGTGGAGCATTACAAGCATGCTTTCAAATCCTTCATAGCTATGATTTTTTGTGATCGACACTATGGCATACTCAGAAGCACTTGTAAGCACTTTCATACTTAGTTTGCTGCAAACTTCACCATCTGCTCTGCGTCAGATTTATTAGCTGAATAGACAGCACTTCATATATCTAGAACCTCCTGTGTGTCCATGCAACTAGACAATAAGCAGACTACTGACTCACACACTTAATATAGATGCTGTGTAGTCATTTACTTTATTCTTCAGGTAAGTAGGAAGTGACAAGGCTTCCTTCCCTGCTGATGCAAAAAATATTTGCATTCCATCTGACCTGCCACAACCAAATCTAATTTTAATGAAACTCACTTATAAACTGAAACTAAAGATTCCATATGCAGTTGAACTGCATCTTTTTCTGTACACACTAAGTTTAAACCTGAATCTTACAATATGTGAGTACAGAACGAGCATGAGCTAATGGCCATCTTGAATAAGTCACATTTCTTCAAGGAAAGACTTGAAGCAGTCTTCTACTTGGTTCAAGAGAATTGGCATCGAGTCTTATTCCCTTTACACACATTTCTTTCAAACACACATATGTGTTTGAAATAAGGTCTATAAAAATGTCTTCAGAAGCCAACGTGAGGCTGGTGTTTGACGCTCTGTACTTGACATTGCGCAAATCAGGAGCTTGGTTGAGACCAAAGCACCAACCTGCAAAAAACCACATGTAGTTTCTAAATGTGTACTAAGTATTTAAGATCCCTTTGTAGAAAGTACCTCTGAGTGTTATACCTGGGGATGATAGCTATAAAACTGGTGCTAAGGGAAAGCTAAGTCTTTCTGAAAGGCAGCTGGAGGTCAGGGCATCAAAAAGGACTTCCAAAAAGA
Organism: Pezoporus occidentalis; assembly: GCF_034315485.1. NCBI lineage: Eukaryota > Metazoa > Chordata > Aves > Psittaciformes > Psittacidae > Pezoporus > Pezoporus occidentalis. The sequence continues at coordinate 465,433 of NW_026915910.1, read as the reverse complement.
CAGCAAAGTCCTACATCTGAATAATGGAATCATAGAATATCTCAGGTTGGAAGGGACCCATTAGAATCATCAAGTCCAGCTCCTTGCTCCTCACAGGACTTACTGAAACTAAACATAACTGTTGTCCAGGTGCTCCTTGAACTCCTCCAGGCTCAGTGCCATGACCACTTCCCTGGGGAGCCTGCTCCAGTGACTGACCACTCTCTCCTTGAAGAACCTTTTCTTAATGTCCTATCTGAAATTCGCCATTTCACTGGGTCCTGTCACTGGTCTCCATGCTGCCCCCTTGAGGAAGCTGTAGTCTGCTATGAGAGCTTCTCTCAACTGAACAGACCAAGTGACCTCAGATGCTCCTCCTAAATCACGTCCTTGAGGCCTTTGATCATCTTGGTTGTCTTCCTCTGGACATATTATTGTCTGATGTCCTTCTTATACTGAGGTGCCCAAAACTGTACACCATACCTGAGATGAAGCAATACCAGTGTGGTGTAGAGTGGGAGAGAATATAAGACAGTAGAGTCAAGTCGAATTGAGACAGTTGAATCAAGAATCTTCTCCATACAATCAGTGAAGTTTAAAAGGAAATTTATTTTGCCCACATATGGGCAGCTACAACCATTTTCGATATCAGATGGAGTCTCTATCTTCAAGAAGGCATGTGCTCCCTGTAGACTATGGAGGGTATCTGCCAGCCCCACCTGAACTTTCAGGTATCTGAAGGCATCTGAAATGCTATTAGATGATCCTGCTAAATATTTAAAATATAACACAAACTAAGGACATTCAGTCATGTCTTGATATATCCTCCTCTTTGCTCTTCAAGAGCTAACACAACTCTCACCACTGCCTGGTTGCTTAAAGAAAGTTTACATTCAAAGTGTGACTTATAAAATATACTAAATATTGTGATTTGATGAACAGAATAGTTGTGATCTTAGTCCATAAATAACTGGTCTGAGTTCTGTACTATATTTTCAAAAATAAAGATGCAAAATTAAGAAGGGACTTATTTCACCTTCAGCTTTTCAAGATGTGTAATTTCCAGTAATTTCCTCAGTGTTTCTGCACTAGACACAGTAGGAATGTCTGTAACATCTTAGTCTTCTGCTCTTAGAGAATGCTGTCACAACTGAGATGAGTGAAAGAGGCACAGTATCAGACCAGGTGTTGCCAAGAGGTACTGTGGAAAGCATAACCAATGGACTTCTCTTCATCTTTCAGCAGCCACTGTAGCACCCTTGAGTATGTTGGAAACATGAGCAATACCACTGGAAGATTCACTGTGCCTGCACAGCTTTTATTTGGCCTTTTATTTGATGTATAAACTACTTCTTCCTTCTCACTGCTATTCCTTGGCTTTCCTCACCCCTGCCTTCCCTCCTTCATTTGGCTTTGTGGAATCATACACCGCAAACACAGAACAAGGAAGAAATCTGTACTGTCACCCTCATGGTGGGAGCTTCATGTGAGCTTCAGAAAGCTTAAGGGGTAACATACAGCATCCACACTCACAGCGATAAGGCAAAGAAAAGGTGAGGAAAGTGTTTACACTTGGTGAGATTCCTGAAGTTGTTTTGTCCCATCATGAAAGAACAGGGGCCACAGACAGGCATCCATGTTATTGATCTGGTTGCTGTGGGAACAGGTATTTGCATGTTCACCTCCAGGAGTGCAAACACATCACACCCAGTGCTCGCTCCTTGCAGTGTCCCTGATGGACCTCTTGTTTTGCAGAACAACAGGTTTGTTCTTCCTGCAAGTTAAAATGTAGTACAAATGAAAAAAACAAACAAACAAAACAAAACCAAAAAAAAACCAAACCAAGAAAAAAAACAAAACAATCCTAGTTGTCTCTTTGTATCTTCAGTTTAGCCAAACATGGAGACTATCATCGGATAAAACAATTTGTCTTCCAAAAGGTTTGATATTGTAAACTCCTTTACAAAGCATTTTCCATTATTCCCTCTCCAACAGCTGGCATCTAACTCCCCTGTTAACAGTCCCAATTGGGGTAATTACTCTAAAACTTTAGAAAAAGACACACAGAAAACAACAGGTATGTCTTCATTTGGGTAAATACTTATGCAATTTAACTCTACCTGAGCACTTACTCAAAGAAGACTTCAGTTAAATGAGAACAATCATAAATCAATATAATCTAATTATTCTGTTAACCTCCTTTTTTTAGTGCTCACAATTATGAAATATAGCCGAATTCTATTAACAGTGATTTTTATTATTATCCTCCTCTCTAAAGCATCTGTCAGCATGGTAGATGGTCATCCTACAGAAACAAAAATAATTCAGCAACAAAGGAAGCTTCTATAGATACGTCAGTTAAAAAAAAAAAAGACTAGGGAAACTGTGGGCCCTCTCCAGAAGGAAACAGAATACCTGATTACCTGCCATACTGAGATGGCTGTGTTACTTAACAACTTCTTTCTCTTGGTCTTCACCAAGTGTTCCATCCAAGCCATCCAGGTCACAGAAGGCAAAGGCAGGGACTGGAAGAATGAAGAACATCTGACTGTAGAAGATCATGTTTGAGACCATCTAAAGAACCTGAAGGTGCACAAGCCTATGGAACCTCATGTTATGCATCCATGAATCCTAAGAAAGCTGGTGGATGAAGTTGCTAAGCCACTAGCCATCGGATCTGAGATGTTGTGGCAGTCCAGTGAAGTTCTCACTAACTGCTAATGGGGAAACATAATCTGCATTTTTTAAAAGGGAAATACAGAAGACCCAGGGAACTCCAGGCTGGTCAGTCTCACCACTTTGCTCAGCAGCTAAGGAATTGGTTGGATGGTTGCTCTTGAGGAGCTGCCATCAACAGCTGCATATCCAAGTGGAGAACAGTGATAAGTGGCTTTCCTCAGGGGTCAGTATAGGCACCAGTGCTGTTTAACATCTTGTCAGTGACAGGAACAGTGGGATTGAGTGCACCCTCAGCAAGTTTGCCAATGACACCAATCTGTGTGGTGTGGTCAACACACTGGAGGGAAAGGATGCCATCCAGAGGGACACTGACAGGTTTGGGAGGTGGGCCAGTGCAAACCTTATGAAGTTCAACCAAGCCAAGTGTAAGATCCTGCACTTGTGTCAGGACAATCTCAAGCACAAATACAGGCTGGTCAGAGAATGGATTAAGAGCAGCCCTGAGGAGAAGGACTTGGGGGGGCTGGCTGATGAGAAGCCCGACATGACCTAGCAATGGGAGCTTGCAGCTCAGAAAGCCAACCATACCCTGGGCTGCATCAACAGAAGTGTGACCAGCAGGTCAAGGGAGGTGATTCTGAACCTTTACTCCATTCTCATGAGACCAGGCCTGGAGTGCTGCAACCAGTTCTGGGGCCCCCAACACAAGAAGTATGTGAACCTGTTGGAGGAAGTCCTGAAAGAATAAATTAGGGACAATTTTTTTACTGTGAGGGTGGTGAGGCACTGGAACACATTGCCAAAAGAAGTAATGGATTTCCCATACCCTGGAAGTGTTCAAGGCAAAGTTAGACAAGACTTTGAGCAACCTAGTTTAGTGGAGGTGTCCCTGCCCATGGCTGGGGTGTCAGAAGTAGATGTATTACACTTTTGTGTAATCTGTTGCTGAAAACCTTCACAAATAGAAAAGATTTAAATTGATATTGAAGCCAAACCCTCCCAGAACTATGAAGGAATTAATTTTCAGACCTAGACACTATTAAACAACCCTGTCTTGTATCCCACAGCTAAAAATCTCTTGCTAACAGGATTGTGACTTACTGATCAATCAGCAGACTGAAATAGTATTAGAGGAGTACCAGACAGAAGGAGGTCGCACAACTCTTCTCTCCTGCTCTGCCAGCTACAAGCACTAAAACTTTCATGTTTGAGAATGTTTTACATCATTTTAAGACCCTGTTACTGAAAGACATAGGCTTCACTCTCATTGTTTCTGGGAGGGGTGACATATCAGAGAAAAACGGGAATAAAGGGAATATGGGGAACTTTTCTTATTATGAGAATTCACTGACCTAATTTTAACTTATTTTGCCCCTGTGCTCATGTCAAACCCTCTCCTTCTGATAAAAACATGCATAAATTAGACATTAACAAGTCAAATGCACCCTTTTAATGCTGTCTTCTGATAAACACTCTGAATCACTGCTGCATAGCTAATTCCAAGGGTTTACAGTAAAAAATCTCCAGCAATGCACAAACATTAGGGTAACTATTCCTGTGCTGTGTAAACTTTTCAGGTCCTTTAGAACATTGCAGATTCAAGGATACCTACCCATCGATGGACAGAAAAGCAACTCTCAGTAGAAAGCCAATTATCATTCCTTATTTTATTTCACATTTTGAGAAACATGGGAAGAAAAATCAGTATTAGATGAACCTTAAAAAGAACAATGATTAAAGTCTCTATGGTTCTAACATTTGAGATTAATAAATTCATAGAATCATAGGATGGTTTAGGATTAAAGGGGCCTTAAAGATCATCTTGTTCTAACTCCCTTGCCATGGGCAAGGTCACCTTCCATTAGACCAGGTTGCCCAAAGCCCCATCCAACATGGTCTTAAACACTTCCAGGTGCAGGAAATTCACAGCTTCCTGAGACAAACTGTTCCAGTGGCTTACCACTCTTGCAGTGCAGAACTTCTTCCCTACATCTAACTTAAATCTACCCTCTTTCTGTTTAAAGCCATTCCCCCTTGCCCTGACAGTACATGCCCTTTTATAAAGTCCCTTTCCAGCTTTCTCGTAGACAGGCCTCTTTAGGTACTGGAAGGCAGGTCCAAGGTCTCCCTGGAGTCTTCTGCTCTCTAGGCTCAACAAGCAAAAATCTCTCTGCTGGTCTTCACAGGAGAGGTGCTCCAGCCCCATGAGCATCTTTTTGGTCTTCCCTTGAACTCACTCCAACAGGTCCATTAGAATCATTAAAACCATTTCTGTTCTTTTGTGTTAGACTTGTTTACCCATCATCACAGACATAGAGAAAGCTTCTCTCTATAGCAGCATACAGTGGCACAGGCATCACCAGAGTCTATCACATGTTCTTTAATTACTAGAACCTGTCAAGTCTAGCAAAGACCAGTTGATGTTTGAAGACATCAGTGTTGTTATTTAAATTACTGCTCACTAGACTTGTGTGATTTGGTTATTCTAAAAACTGGAATCTGCTTTTTTCCTATGTGTGGAGAGAAACAGTACTGACATTAGTCATGAATAAACTTCTCATTGTGAATATAAAAAAAATAATTATATGCACCTCTCAGGCCTACCAGAGAATTAATAATTAAAAAAAAAAAAAAAAAGCAAATTTCACCTGGAATATTTAGGGTTTTTTTCAGGTAATCATTCTTTTTCATAAAACAGTCTTTTGAATAGGTGTACCTTGCTGGCTCAATTCAAATGTTAGAATAGAAATATATAAAGCCAAACAAATGAACAAGTACAACTAGCCCAGAAAACGTTCTAGAAAAACAAGAGAATACAGTCAGAAGAGAATATGTAATACAACGCATCTGGAATGTCTTGGTCAAATGCCTTGTTACACTGAAATAACCATGGGAAAAATCATGTTGAACTACCTAGCCTGTAAATTAATGCCTACAAATGTGCAGTGCTCAGTACGTCATATGGGAACAGCCACACAGAGGATGCTTTGATATAAATAAATCTGCACCTTGTCCAAGATTTATTGTTGGGCATCTTCGTGATAAGTCTAAATTTCAGAAATTGGGTTCTGTCCCTTGGAGTCTTTGAGAAATGAAATGGGGAAAGAACATACAGAAACTTTGGTTGTGCTCTCCATGAATTGTCTGAAGGTGCTTATTTCCACAGTTTCTCAAAATAGTGAATAGTAACAGTATTAAACCCTTCCCAGACCCATAAAATAGATAAAAATATCTTTGCATACACAGCATATGTTAAAACAGTTACCTACATGATTTATTTATTTTTTTTTAATATATAAAAAAAAGGGCAAATATTTCCTTTAAGTTTTCTCTCAGGACCCTCAGGTTTAGTAGTGTGAAACAGTATCCGTAAGAATGCTCTCACAGTAACTGCTGTCATATATCCCAGCCTGAACTAAAAACTTTGCCAGACATCCCATATACATTGTCAGTGACCAACTACAAGTGCAAAAGTAGTTTGGGACCTTTTCAAACCATTCAGTTCTGACCTAATTAGAAAAGACATGGTTTTCACTTCCACACAGATAGCTGCTTTCCTGTTCACAGCCTGTGAACATTGTTCTCTCTGCACTTTTTCATATGCTGGCTAAGCACTCAGGTGTTGACATCGCTATCCTGTATTGCCTGAAGATTTTCTTCACCAGGCATCTTCACACTGAGGGGCAACAGCAATGCTCTATCATTAAATCAGCCTCCCTTTCAACACAGTATAGTGTGTGGGATGGTTATGGTGGTTTAAGAGCAAATCAGGTAGCAGACTCACTCCTACAGAAGCATATACATAGTATTACGTTATATTCTAACTTTCAGTGACTACTTCTATAGACATAATTGCTGTTGCTTTTAAATATGAAGGAAGGATTTGTCTACATTATAATGTACACCGTGGAATTTCAAAGAATTTTTAAATTATTACAGCCTTAAAAAAAAAATATAATACCATCTGTAAGCCAAACTACACTACCTCACAGATATTGTGAAGGCTTGTGAAGTGCAGAGATATTAAACCTGAAGCCCTGTGGTTAAGACAGACGGTGCAATAAATATGTTTTTGTATGCCCTCCCTGCAGAAGAGGAAAATAATGGAGATACTGTAAAGAGTTTGAGTTACCAAACAAAAGGCACAGAACACAAGTAATTTTGTATTCTTTTCTTTCTGTTAGCTTTGTACAAGAAAGGTTATTTCAAAGGCAGCAGTGTCATTTCTAAAGCCACACTATTGTTATCCAGAATTTCCACCTACAGACAGCTCCATAGTGGCTGACAGTGCTTGGGGGTGGGGGGAGGGAGAAAACCAACCAGTATATATACTTACTAGTGATATAATATGAGGTACTACAGATCTGTTGAAAGAGGCTTTCTAATTTATGGTAGCACCTTGGACATATCATCCATCCTTCAGCTCTCTGTGATTTGGTTTAATTACATGACAAAAGGATACATGTGTGAAATTTATTGTGTATGTTTTAAAGTGGTTTGAGATCAATGAGTTGTAATAAATAAAGTGTGAAGAATTAAAATACTCTAAAAGGACTGTAATGATTTTATTCATATAGATTAAAAACCTTCACCACCAGTATAATCTACCCCCTTCCAAAATAACTTAAATTCAGAATTCTTAGGAAAGCACAAATCCTTTTCAGATAAGCTAGAAATATTCAATACTCCTTGAAAAGAAAGAGAGTGATTTACTTGGTGTTTCAAAGAATTTGTCTCCACATGTGCTTGTCATTTCCCTTCAGAGAACCTATACAAGATATAGTGGAAACAGTGTTGAGGGTGATGAAAATGCCAGAGCATCTGTCAGTGGATCACCTTATGACAGCAAGTGATAAGCCTCCTAATGCTGAAGTGACGAATGTGCCCAAATGTGGATGCTATCCTTGTGCAAGAGAGCTGAAAACACGAATATGAACATCTAGACATGAGGACATGCCTCTGGGGAGACCCCACTAGTTTTTGTAGTACTTGGCTGATTCTAGAAACCAGCACATTTTTGCCATACAGAAAGATAAGTGTACTTATCAGCATGGCACCATCGCTCAGAAGAGGACTAGTTGGGATGAGGAAAACATCAATCATATCTAAGTATCAAATGTGACCTTTTGTGTATGTTTTCCTTTCAAATGATCTTTCATTTTCTGTATTTTCAAAGTTTTTATAGTACATTTCAAGTGTTCTATAATTGAGTAGGAATATAAAAGCATGCTCCAATAAGCTTATTCAAACAGAAATTGCATACATTGTGCTGGTTACCAAAGTACAAATGACTTCAAGAAAGAAAGTATGGGGCGGCTGTCTGTAGTCACAAACAAAATATAGTACGTAAGTAGGGTATGATTTACAATGTGTAAAGGTCTATTGCAAGAAAACATGTTTCCATGGGAAACTAGAAAGGTATAGGGGAGGAAATCTGTTTTTGATATATAGCAAAAGGGGCTGTATATACTGTTGGGAAATATGAAAGTAAATATCTCAAGCTGAGTCAAGAACCCATAATATATTTGTTTTCAAAATGTTTTTTTTTTAAAGCTTTAATAGCCTTAAATACTAATTTTGTTACACTATTTTACAGGACATACCCATTGAATTATATATCAAAATTACTCAACAAATTTAATGACAGTTAATAAGATAAGGAAAAGCCTACCAGTTCAATTCCCACAAGAATAAACATTAATATATTAGAAATGGATGCAAAAATCTATATTACAAATGGGTATAAATAAATTCATTTGTATTTCTTTGAGCAAGATGTTAAAGGGAGCAATCCATATTATTGACCTGACTTTAATATTTTTTTTTGCTTTAGATTAGCCCAGTAAACCCAAGAATCTCAGCAACCATTCACAATAAGCATTCCAACTTTTGACTAAATATTCTGATAATAACTTCTTATATACTAAACAAACAAACCCACCACTTCCAGTAGTCTGGTCTCAAAAGGTAACAAGCATTTTCTCAGTTTCTAATAAATGAGTATGATAGTATCAACTGGTTGGTCATTAACATGTTTGAACAGACAAAGCTTATTATTTGTTTACTGCTGCATTTTACTGCAAACAAAAATACTACAGCAAGCAGTGGGGTAGGGTTCTTTGTGCTAGGAAATGGGCAATGCTGAGAGGGCACCCCTGCAGGCTTTTCTCTGTCCTCTTGGATGGGTGGAACAGAAAACAAGGCTCTGTTTTCAGATAATTTAGGACAAAGCTAAACAGAAAAAGAAAGAGGAGGATTAGACTGAGATTATGTCTGCACTAGTGGGTGAACAGAATTTTCAGGGTAAAGCCACAAAGCAGGCATCTGGCTCATTGGTGCTAGTGCCCATTTTCAGTTTCCCTATCAGGACACAAGCTATTTGTGTTTCCAGCTGTTGCAGGAGGCGCATGAGAAAACAAGAAGGCAGCTGTGGGAACAGAAAAGATGCATGTCTTGTCTCCAGGGATAGGGAAGGGGAGGCCATGGAAGGAAGGATGACAAGGCTTCTCTGTGATCACAAAGGACCAGGACAATATCTGATTCAGATTCTCATTTCTCAATTTGTGCCAATGGTCATCAAACAGCTGCCAAACAAAACACCTTCATCATGTTAGCACACAAATCATGTCAGAGATCCTCATCTTCACTTAGCTGGGCTTGTTTCCTAGATACTGTCCATCAGATAACCTTTATGGACCAAAGAGAAAAGGTCCTTTTCCTAAAATTATTTTGACTATATGCACCTCTGAATGAACAACACAGGCTGGTAGCCTCACTAGCTATGTCTTTTTTCACACCGTGCTTAATCTGGAGCTCAGGTTAGAAAGCCACTGCATCTTTAGGGGGAGCAGATGTCAGGGCTATTACTACCTCATGAATTAACACCCTCAGCTAGAGCTCTGTCCATACTTTATAATTGGCATATCAGAAACAGAACTACCCAAGCAGGACTGAAGTGATCTCTTTCTGTGCATAGACCTGAGGGGCTATTTTGTTCAAATCTGATCCCAAGAGCAGACAGAGAGCACAGGTGGGCTTTGGTTTGCCCCATCCAGCCTGGGTCTACTTTTTCTGCTCACTGCACACCACAAACAGCTCAGAGGGCTCCAAGTATGAAAAGTCACTGTGGAGAGACTGAAAAAGGGATGCCGAGGGAACTTTTTGGAAAAAGAAACACAACTAAAAGTAAGTTCAACAGTTTGGCCACCAATCTCCCCTTCTAACTCCCAGGAGAGTCCCTAAACTCTCTAAAGCTCCCCTAGTTGTTCTCTGCACTCAGGGAGACAAGTTTCTCATCTTCTTGAACTAGATTTTTCACCTTCTTGATACTGATACACACCAGCTGCTCAGTCTCTGCTCTCGTATGCATGGAAGCAATTAATCAAAAGTAAAAATATAAAAATCACTTCCACTTTTTTGCTCATTATTAAAAAAAATGTCTCTGACTGAGAATGACTATGGACACTTTCAGCTTGAAAAGTAATCCTCTCACAAAGTTATAAGCCAGTTCTGAACCTGACCTTTCAAATTGGAAAGCTATACAATTTTAACCAGGTTTCATGCTGGGTCCCTTGAATATTTCAAAGGCATTTCTTTCAATCTAGCCCATTCTTCTACCACTCTGTGCTATGGTAAGTTTGGCTTCATATTTCTTTGATCCATGAGGCAAATACTTTACATAGTTTAAAAATAAACCCATGAAGCTTTAGCTATAATCTTTAGCACTGAAAGGAAAGCGAGTTAATAACCAATGTAACAGTAGTATATTCCTTGTGATGCTCTCATTAGAACAAATTCATTCCCATTGTAACTCCACTGACATTAATGGAGCTACCAGCTGAGATGAATTTGTCACGTTTTTGTAAAGCATTTTAGAATTTGATGTCATAATTCTCTAAAGACGCTAGGAAAGATGTCTCTGCCATTCTTGGCGTGTGTTTGCGCGCATGCCAATTTCCCCAACTTCTTGTATTCCTTACATTTATTTTCACACTATCTCCTCATGCTCTTTGAGAATCTCCTGATGAGAAGATATGGTGCACCAAATACTTTTTGAAAATAACTATGCTGAGCTAATTATAACTCTGATCCTCCTTTTCATACATGAAGATGAATTCAGCAGAGACTGAAGAATGAAACTTGCCTCAGAGATGCCATGAAAAACTGTCCATTTTCAAAATGGATATTTTGGAATCTCATTGTCAAAAAGGACTCATAGCACAGGCTGGAATGAGATGTTATTTTTCAAAATGGCTGTTGCTTGGACATTGCTAAAAAGCTGATGACATGAAATGAAGCAATTGACTTGAGATCAGAACACGTAACTGAAGCAGGTTACAAAATTTTCTGCACCATTTCTTTGTTAGAAAGGGACAATTTCTTGGAACTGAGTACATGCACAGAAAAATGGCTAGATTTAATATCTTTTAGAAAATCTTCCACATTCTTCCAATAACTCCAATTTTGTGATTTTAAATTCACCTTCTGGATTTTAACTTGATTTAAATATGGCACTTTTATCAGAACTACACAAACAATTCCAAGTCAAACTGAATGTTACTTCATATCTTAGGATTTAAACGTTTATTTCTGCTTTTTAATTCCAATTTTGGAATGGAGAAAAATTAAATCTAAATACTTAAATAAGATGAGGAAACTGCTTCTATTTTATTTTTATATATATAGATTCTGGTTTTTTTTTTTATACAATTTAGTGTTTAAACTTACATCTTTTTTCCATCTATTTTTAGCAGCCACAGCTTTTTCTTAACTTTCTAATTGTGGTTCCCATCACATGATTGTGGTTGCAACATACAGAATGCTTTCTTAAACAACCATAAAAGTCAGTAGCATTTGAAATGCCATTTAGTGCATGTCTTATTTGATTTATTTTTTATTAATTAGACTATTTGATTTGTACCTGTAAAAGCTACTTTGAAGACATAGTGTTCCCGCTGAATCACTAAATAATAATTTAGACTAGTAGGAAGATCTCAATTTTAGACTCAGAGGATTGCACGGTAGTTCTCTTTAGCAGCATGGCTGAATACAGGCTATATATTTCATATAATGCAGGAATGGAGCAAATATTTTCTGACACTATCCAATAAATCATGTTTTCTTCAACAGCAAATAATAGAACTGTACAGTACATTTTATCTGCAGCAGCAACAAACAATTCATCATCTCTGACCTTTCCATAATGACAACAATCTGAAGAATAGAGACTAATTTAAATTCTTATATAATGTTTAAAATTTAAGGACTAAATCACCTTTATACCAGGTCCCTTCACACTGCTCTAGTAATAAAAATCTTCCTTAAAGTGAACACAAATGCATATTTTTTTTGTCTTCTTCAAGCTCCTACAAATTAACAGAGCAGAGGTTTCTCTGAGGCCTTGGACCTAAATGCAGCTCAGGCAGATGCACCCAAGCTAATTTTCAAATGATATGGTAATACCAATTTTCCAATGGTAACAAATACAGTGCAGCCTGTCAAACCTTGGGTTTGTACCTTATAGCTGTCTACGCTGTTTCATTCACTCATCTGTGATACAAAAAAATCCCTACACTGGTACTGGACTCCTTTCATGTGCTCACAATATGATCCATACGTTGCTTTCTTTATTCCTGGAAAGGGGGGGTTGACTTTCAGTGAGCAGACTAACCTGCATAGGAAACTGTTGCATATCTGAAAAAAAAAATCTTGCTGTGTACAGATTCATTTCCCAGTCTTCTTATATTATACAGCCATGGGACTAGTTATTATTTACAGAGGCATCTAATGAAAAAGGAACTGAAACTTCAAATTTGGGATCTAGAAATAATTTAACTATGTAAAAATAGTAAATCATTCATTCTCCACCACTTCTCAATACAAACCCAAGCAACCAGAGGTAACAATCAAAATAAAAAAATACACTTCACTGCCAGTCCATCCTGATGCACATCACCTCCAGCATTTTGGAAAATTTGGGTTTGAAATGTACATTGAAGCTGGCTCTCTGAAGCTGTACAGGTTTTGGATCTTTCATCTCCAAAGGTCTAGCTATTTCCAAAGAAATCCCACCACAATCCTTCAATCCTTTTGCCATCAACTGACCTCTTTTTTTTGTTTTTTTTTTTAAAGCCTTCATCCTGAAAACCAGATAAGCCTTATGCTCTTGTGGAAATTGATGGAGGACTCACAGAAACTTAACCTGAAGGAGGTTTTGCAATCTTCTAGTTTTATAAACACTTGTGTTCCAACCAGGAGAGATTAGGCAATGTATATCAGGATCTCCATAACTAAACACATATTCAGGATTAACATCTATGGGACTGGAAACATTTAAGTTAATTATGCTCCTCAGAAATTTGCATGTTTAATACTGAAGTGGAAGGACGATGACTGCTCTGCCCCTCACTGTAATGACAGCCAGTGTGGCATCTTGCCCTACGCCTTCTTTCATCCCATGAAAGACCCAAAAATGTGCAAGTGATCAATCTGTGCCATTTAAAACAGATTTGAAACTATTTTATGCTTTAGCTTGCTCTGAGGTCAAATGAGATGATTCCTACCCTTAAAACAAATAGAAATGCTTCTGGCAGCCTAAATACTTTAATATTTTTCATACACCTTTTTAAGTTATCACCTAAGGATAGTTTGTAGATGTTCTTTACAGATGGCTAATCATGTGACACCATCTTGATTATCTCAAATTTTTTCAAATACTCTACACAAATAATAATCCAAATGCATCTAATACCTGCAGTTTTTTCTCTAATGAAATCTCTACTGCCCCTGTGCCTCACTATAAGATGTGTCCTTGTGCAGACGTTAGCTTCTTTGAATGATATAGAAATTACCCCAGATACTAAAGCCAAATATTTGTCTTTATTGTTGCAAGAAAACGAAGATCAAACCCACAGTTGTTCAGAGAGATTCTTTGCTGCACAGAACATTTCTTTGAAAAAGAGAGAAAAAAAAAAATCCTTGATTATTGTATCTTCAGAATTATTTGGAGCATATACTGTATAATTAAGACTGATTATCACCTTAAATGTCTTGGTTTTGTTTTTTTTTGAGAATACTGTTTTCTGTGGACACGAGGTTGCTGAAACTGCACACTCGTGAGGGAACAAAATAAAACAGATGGTGCATTAATAATGGAAGTATTAGAAAAAGGATACTCTTCCAGATTTCAATGTATTCATTAATACATTTTAGGAAATTTAATTGCTTCCTGAAACACTAATTGAAGGAGTTTCATTTGCAAAAACCTAGTCCTGGTAATATAAACTAGTCACAGTGCCACAAACTGCTTTAATGCTGTAATAAGGTAATGAATAGAAGGGTTTGGGTTTTTTTAATGTATGTATGTTTATTTTTTTTTTAATGAAAACTACAAATGCATACAAAACATCAGGAAAAGAAATATTTACAAAAGAAAGCCAGGTTTAAAAAGCACTGAATGTTTAGGAAATATGAAGAGCATTTCTGCTTTTTCAAAAGTCAGCCCATGTCAAGTGAGTATGAGTTGGATTTATGGGAGCAGGAGTCTAATGCAGTATAATATTTTCAACTTTATGCATTCTTATACTTGGCACATTTAGTAATCCAAGCAGACGGTACTTTTAAAATATTTTCTTCTGAAGGTGTCTACTTTGTTTCAGTGTCTCTTCTAAATATGGATAGTGGATGCTGGGTGGAGGCAGGTTTTACCCTATTTTGAGCCTTTCACCTGTTACATGTAGGAAAATTTGAGTTAAACATTACTGTGATCATTCTTTCATCCATCTCCAGGAGATTGGAGGTGAAGAACAGACAGAAAGGAAGAAGAGCACAAGCAAAATAAATGCACTGAAAAAAAACCTGCAATCTGTCAAAGGGAATACATAAAGAGCAACAAAAAAGCAGAGAAACCAGAAAAAGATCAATAATAAAGAGAAAAAAAAATACAAACAGATGAACACACTATTTCTAGAGCAGCAGCTTTTTGAAGTCTTCCAGAGATAGGCAAAGTCCAAAATTACACAGAAGATGATTTAAAGTAGCTCCTCTTAGGGGATGTTTTGACAGCTGTCCATTAGAAGTGCAATTCCCACTCATTTTAATTTCCAGTTACCAAGGATCCATGGCTATTGGGACATCACCTGTGTATTTTGAAGGAAGATGAATAGTTCTTTATAAGTTTCACCTCTATCAGCAGGTGGATAAGCACACACTCAAGACATGGTGAGATATGCTGCACAGGTCATACCTGAGCTGGACTGAGATGGTGTGATCTGATCATCATTCTACCTTACCTGGGGATTACTGTTCCCTTAGACCTGCTGTGAAAATATTCTCCCAATCTACTGACATCAAAATGATAGAAAACAGCAATCATTGCTGATATTAAAGTCACTGGGTTTTTCACTTCTATTGTTTTGAGGGGTAGCCACACATGATTTTTTTTCTAGCAGATTTGATGGGTGATTATCTTTTATTGCTGAAGATGTAAGGGAGCAGTGAAAATAAGATGAGAATGCTTTTCTCTTATCTTGATTCATCTATGCCCAAAGAGCACATCTAAATGCAGCCTCATGCTTCACTGGACCCTGCCCACTCATTGGTTGGTATATATATATATAATGTATTAGTATACATTATAATATTGGTTAGTAGTGTGATTTTTTTCTAATTATGTAATTAGAAGGGAATGGCTTCCTTTATGGATGTCATTATATCAGTGCGAAAGTGCCTCATACTAAAACAGGTGGCAGAGCTAGATGAACACATCACAAGCAAGAGAGGGCCTGAACTTATAGAGCATTATCTGCTAGGACATATCTGTCCTTTCTTCTCTCAAATATTATGATATATTTGTGGAAAGCTTAGATAAAATTTCTTGGTAATCAAGCAACCTCTTACATCCTAGGTATTGATATACATATGACTATATATTAATGAACTTTGTACATATGATGTCAAGGTTCCATACAACAAATTTCTTTTTCTTCTAGAGTGGAACTTAAAATGAACATATAAAATTATTTGTGAAAAGAAAAATATTCAAAAGTATTTTGGAAACAACAAATAAGAAAATGCTTGTTATGCATTCCTGGAAAAATGAACCATTTTTTGTTTCTAAAATTGAATGGCCCTGGTGTACCGTATGATTTCTAGCCTTCAAAGTGGAAGACTCCTTTTTTTTTCTTTTCAGTTTGTCAAAAGTCAGAAACAGGTTCCTTCTGCGCATCAACTAAATTAGTACATGCAGAAAATCTAAGCTAGACCTGAAAGACAATGAGCGCATGACACATCTAAATTACAGCACTCACAAAGTCCCTGCTCAAATAGAAACTGCTTGATATCAGATGATTAAGTGAAAATAAAGAAAAATCAATCACATAAAAAGAACCACACTTCAACAAAGGCAATACCACAAAATACTAGAATTTATGTTGACTTGTTGACTTAAATAATGAAAATATATAAGCAAATCTAGCATTCGCTCCTCCTCCTTAAAAAAAAAAAAAAAAAAGAGAAATAATTGTGGAGAATATTTTTTCCACTGAAAAACACATTAACATAAAATCAATGACCCATTTTAAGCGATTTAGCTTGATGCCACTTTGAAATACCCCTGAGGTTTGCAAAAAATGAAACACACATATCTAGTTCCACTTTTTCATTCAGAATGCATTTTTTTTTTCCAGATTTGCTTTCATCTACCAGAATTATCATATGAAAGTAAACAATGGTAAAGAGACTGAGTCAACAAAACCTGCACCACAGTTTAATTGCCCACGTTAGGCCATAAAATTACTGGCAACTTTAATATTTAATATCTGATTTCATATCTATAGAAGCTAAGGACTTATCTATCTCATCTAGAAGAAATTATGAAGCTAATGCAAAAACATGTCTGTGCCCTCCAGAACATTAATAGCAGCTTGTTTTATGAATCATCACTGTCCTTTGTAAATTACAGAAGAAGAAACAGTACTCTGACAAATTTGGCATTTTAAATCATGGTAAAGCAATATAAGACTTCAACTGTAAACACTCCTTTTTCCCTTGGTTCCTTAGGGATATTTGCTTGAGTTACATTTGCATTAAAGTCAAGTCATTTCATCAGCAAATTTACTCTAAAGCAATGGTTTGTTCATGCTGTCCCAGAGCTATCTCCATACATGCTTAAATAAATAGCTAAACTATTTTTTTTAACTGTTTGATTGCATTTTGTTTTTTGACAGACCATTGCACAGTTAGGAATCTGGACTGTCTTCAACAGCCACATTTCATCTCAAGTAATCCAAATCCCAAGTAAAAGCCTCTCTTGGTTACCTAATTTATAGGCATACTCCTTGGTGTCTGACTAAATGGCAAGCCTGATGTTTATGTGAAATACCTTAAACCAGGCAAATAATAAAGTATTTTTTATTTAGCTCTTAAACCGAGAAGATGAAATGTGTTTGCTCCTAACTGTTCAAATCACACGTGGAAATTGTCTGCTCGTTGTTAGATAAGTGGTAAGAGATGAGGAGACCTCTGAGGTTGGCTGCAGAAATGTGGAAGTAATATACTGCTTGCCTAACATTGTGTTAGATAATGAGTAGAGGAACAGATGAATAAGAGCAAAAAAGTAAAAGTTGCTCGCAACAAGAATACATCCACATAGTAAAGGATACGGAAAATGTGTCTGTGGTAGATATGATGGATGGAAGGTATGTTTTCCCATCCCTAGAAGTGTTCAAAGCCAGTCTGGATAGGGATTTAAGCAACCTGGTCTAGTGGAAGGTGCCCCTGCCCATGACACGGGGGATTGTAACTAGATGATCTTTAAGATCCCTTCCAACCCAAACCATTCTATGATTCTGTGATTCATTATAGAAGAAAGTCTAAGTGCACTCTAAATGAGAGTAGAAGACAGTGATAAGCTAAACCAAAATGGAATAGTTTGAAATAATGTTTCATGACATTTCAAATGGAAAGAAAGAGAAAGGATATTTTAACATTTCCTAGCACTGTAAGGTTGAGCAGTATAATTTCTGATTGTTACTGCTGAACTTCAGATACTAAAACTAGGCCACTACCAGTTTGAAAAGATAGGAAAAACTTTCAAAAAATGACAAAGTTGAGGGTACAATGGAAAATGCTCAAAATTTAAACCGCAGAAAGTACTGCAATTGACAATGTAGTGTGTATATCTTCAAATATATTTATAATAAAACAAAAGGAAAATGAGGAAATAAGGTCAACAAAAATGCTTCAGATAATAGTGCTAGTCTCAACAAAATTCATTATGTTATGTGCGGGTTGCCTAGACTGTGATCTTTCCTTTCCTGCATGAAGTCTGTCAGTGTTATCCATATCATTGCTTTTGTAACCTGGATTACTGTAACATACCCTATTTGACTATTTTGGGTCTTTTTTGTGGTGCAGAAAATGTATCCATCTGGGCTTAAAACTTGAGATACTTGTCTCTGATGGGAAGAATCAGCTTTCTTTGAATTCCTGACTGTTGTTCACATTTGCCTTATCTCTCATACAACAGGACTTTAAATAGTATTTTCCAAATGCTATATACGGAAAGTTGTGAATTAAGAGAACTAGCAATAAAAAAAAAAACCTTAAAATAATGACAGATGAGTTGATGATTTTGGTTAACCCCAGCTGATAGCTAAGCTCCACACAGCCACTTGCTCACTCCCGCACCCAGGGTCAACATCCCTGCATTACCAGCACTGCTTTGGTCACAAATCCAAAACATAACACCAGACAAGCTGCTATGAAGAAAATTAAGTCCATCCCAGACAGACCTGATGGAGTTGAGCATAAACAGCTCAATTTCCTAACACAGCCTCTGTGTATATTTGTCTGTCTCTAAGGAAGATACTGAGTTGCTGCCCTGAAAAAGATTATTATTCTGTGGTTTCAGTAAGATGAGACATTAGATTGGCTAAAATTAAAATTAGAGTTTAAAATATTAGAAAACAAAGACCTTGAAGAGATCTTTGTTTAACAGTTAATCAAAAGATTCCTCTTTCTAACCCTCTGTTGAGATTTCGTCATTGTAATTAATAAATGGGAAATGACTGAGTGACATACAGTGTTTCAATTGCTTAGCCTTTTGAAGTGTTAGTTGATCAATTTGGCTATTCACATTTCTTTTTATTGTGAACCTAGTTGAGAAGAAGTAGAAAGTTTTGATAACAGCTTTACTAATTCTTAAATTAAAATACTTTTATTCTAAAAAGGAAAATATTGACAGTGTTGATCACTTGAAAGATATTGACTTCATTTTTGGAGAAAGGGCAGTTGAGAATGAAGACAGGCTTAATTCAGAAAACACTGTCTGGATTTAATGGCATTTTAAACTTTATGGATAAAAAATGCTGTAGAATTAGAAAGATCGTATAAGCTGCAGCAGGAATCCAACAATGTGATAGCTGAGACAATACAGGGTTTTGTCAAATATCTTCAGAAAAAACTTTTCTTGAGAATGTGAAACATTAAATTGTACTCTAAAGCTGATAGTCTTGTTTGGCTGATATCACATAAATAGTATTTTCTCATTTGTGGGAACTCATTTGTGGGAACCTCATTTTAATTTAGATAGAACATAATGATACAGTTGAAAACTGTCATATATAGAGATGTAGGCAACAATATAGGCAGGCAGGCAGTTCAGTGCAGGAAACCTCCACTGTCTTCTAATTCACAACAGAGCAAAGTGACACAGATTATACCCAAGAGTTTGGGCAAAAGATTCTTGAGACACAGCTCCCAGCGGGCTATGCAGAGGCACGGGTGATGATGTTTGATGCTGAATTGGCTCAGAGCAACCATCCTAGCACAAAATAAAATAATTCATGTTGAATATTTTGCTTTGCAGAGAATTTCTGTATTTCACCTTGTCATTGTCTTTCAAGCAAAAATAAAGACTTAAGTCTTGCAATGGAATTTTCTCTGGGAAAGGTATGTTTATTTTTACGTATCTATACCTCAATTTGTCCATAAAAAGCCCCAGTTGTCAAACAAGTTGAATATTTACCTTATTCTTTTCCTTTGTCCTCTTTATTACAGTGAGGTTACACTACAAGTAGCAAAATAAAAATTATCATTGGATTCACCCTATAGTATATTGTGCTTCATATAGATATCTATTTATTATTCGTATATATGTTCACTATATAGTATATGAGGATCAGCATTAGATTTTTCTCTATTTCAGGCATTATTAAAATTCTCTGAACAGTGGGATGTCAGAACTGAGCAGTAGATACTGTAGTAGAATGTGCTAGATACTAGCACATTCTATATCCGTAGAGTCCACAGGGTTTATTCCCCTGATAAATTACTGGTTATTGCAAGGAATATTGATGTGAGCAGTACTCTTGCTCTCACCTTTTCATTTTGTGTCATTGAGTGTGTGTCATTTGTACTTCTTTGGTCTTTTTCTTAATGCTCTGGAATTATCTAAAAGTTGTTGAGATATGTTTGGAGTGCTGGTTCTTGGAACTTGAGACTCCGAGACCTATCTTATTCCAGACAGCTTCTTCATTACAGTTTCCCATCTCTCTGTTTACAGTAGCAGTCCATAGACAATAGATTAGTTTAGAGAGATACCAGTTTGCTGGCTGAAGTTGGATGGGAATATAGAATCATAGAATCACAGAATAGTTAGGGTTGGAAAGGACCTTAAGATCATCAAGTTCCAACCCACCTGCCGTGGGCAGGGACACTTCACACTAAACTATATCATCCAAGGCCTCATCCAACCTGGTCTTGAACACTGCCAGGGATAGAGCATTCACAACCTCCCTGGGCAACCCATTCCAGTGCCTCACCACCCTAACAGGAAAGAATTTCCTCCTTATATCCAATCTAAACTTCCCCTGTTTAAGTTTGAACCCATGACCCCTTGTCCTATCACTACAGTCCTTAATGAAGAGTCCCTCTCCAGCATTCCTGTAGGCCCCCTTCAGATACTGGAAGGCTGCTATGAGGTCTCCACGCAGCCTTCTCTTCTCCAGGCTGAACAGCCCCAACTTTCTCAACCTATCTTCATACGGGAGGTGCTCCAGTCCCCTGATCATCCTCGTGGCCCTCCTCTGGACTTGTTCCAACAGTTCCATGTCCTTTTTATGTTGAGGACACCAGAACTGCACACAATACTCCAGGTGAGGTCTCACAAGAGCAGAGTAGAGGGGTAGGATCACCTCCTTCAACATGCTGGTCACGCTCCTTTTGATGCAGCCCAGGATACAGCTGGCTTTCTGGGCTGCTAGCGCATACTGCCTGCTCCTGCTCATTTTCTCATCAACTAGCAACCCCCGAGTCCTTCTCCACAGGGCTGCTCTGAATCTCTTCTTTACCCAACCTGTAGCTGTGCCAGGGATTGCCCCAACCCTGGTTTAGGACTTTGCACTTGTCATGGTTATATTTCATGAGGTTGGCATCAGCCCACCTCACAAGCGTGTCGAGATCCCTCTGGATGGCATTCCTTCCCTCCAGCATATCAACCGAACCACACAGCTTGGTGTCATCGGCAAACTTGCTGAGGGCGCCCTCAATCCCACTGTCCATGTCAGCGACAAAGATGTTGAACAAGACCAGTCCCAAAACCGATCCCTGAGGGACACCACTCGTTGCTGCTCTCCAGCTGGACATTGAGCCGTTGACCACAACTCTTTGTGTGTGCAGCCATCCATCCAGTTCTTTACCCACGGAGTGGTCCACTTATCAAATTGATGTCTCTCCAATTTAGAGACAAGGATGTCATGTGGGACAGTGTCGAATGCTTTACACAAGTTCAGGTAGATGACATCAGCTGCTCTACCCCTGTCCATCAGTTCTGTAGCCCCATCATAGAAGGCCACCAAATTGGTCAGGCAGGATTTCCCCTTAGTGAAGCCATGCTGGCTGTCACCAAGCACCTTGTTTTTCATGTGCCTTAGCATGCCTTCCAGTAGAATCTGCTCCAGGATTTTGCCAGGCACAGAGGTGAGCCTGACTGGTCTGTAATTCCCTGGGTAGAATGTATGAACGTACATGTCCGCAAGCAGCTGACTTCAACGATCTAGGTGATTTCTTCCAGTCACAGGCTTCAGTTTCTTAAGGCAGCATTTTAGCCCCTTATTTCCTGATATCAACTTTTAAGCAGACTTAACTTCTTTATATCATTCTTTCATCTTTTACAATCAGCTTATCAACAGCCCAATGATATGTTGCTCTTCAGCAGCTGTTGCCGCTGTTTGTTCCATGCTACATTATGTAGTATGAGCATATGTTCCTAGAAAAGTTTTCTCTGGAAAGCAGCTAATAATTTTACAAATGGCAAGTAACAATACTTTTTTTTTTTTTCTTTCTCTTTTACTTTTGTCTTTATTCTGGAACTAGCAGTGCCCTTAGTTCAGCTTAAACCACAACAAGCAGAAAAACAAAAAGCACTTCTGGAGGAAGGTAATTTCAAATAGACGAGTTTTATTTTCAGAGCAGGAAAGATTTGGAGCCATACAGACCTACGGTATGAGTGCAGCATTTAATTTGAATTTTAGCACTGAGAATATCCTCTTCTATATCTTAAGTGTCCTGTTTGGGGCCATTCAGACTTATGCATATATATGGACAGCATCAGTCTTGGAAGTTGAGGAGTAGGGTTTTTTTTTCTCCCTCTGCTTATTTTCTGCTACTCAGAGCTAGTTCTGCCTGTTGTCTACAGTTCTCAAATAATCTAAAATTATCTTGTTTCCAGAAAGACATTTTAAATGTTCTTACCATACTAAAAACTCCTCAGTACACAGATGAAACCAGAAGCTGCTTACAATAAACTTTTTTTCTTTTTCTGAAGTATAATCAGTTTTGAGGACAGAGTTGTACATCATTTAAAACAAAACAAAACAAAAGACCAAATACAAGCCAGCTGGACATCTGCCACTTAATTAAGAGGCAGATTTTATTCTAACAATCCATTGTGTCTCAATTTCTATGTCTGTTAAATAAATCCTGCAACACAGTTTCCAGGGGACTTTATTAATGCTGCACTAGTTGAGGTTGCTTTCTGCCTTGATAGTTCAGTAACATTCACTTTTAAAAGAAATTAATGATGAAACTTGATAAAGCAATAATAAATACAAATTAAAAAAAAAAACTGTTTTTCATAAGCATTCTCTTTCCTGACTAAAAGAGAAGTTTAACTTTTAGTGTCATGGATTAATATTGGAGCTGAAGTATTTGCTTTAAGATGGAGTAATAAATTATGAATTTGTGGCCTCATTTAACATTGTGATAGCCCTGGCTGAAGCATTCCCTTAGGAAATGTCAGTTTTATCTATGCATACAGAGCAATAAAAATATGCACCCTAGTGTTTCCAACATTTTTTATAATATGGAAGCTTGTGGCATAATTTATAAATTGTTATCTAATATCACAAAGCTATTTTTAAAATTACTGCATTGGAAATAATTAAGAGAACCTGTAAGGCATTCACTTTCTAACTACAGATGAATAAGCAATCAGCAACTAGAAATTACAAAAAAAACAAAGTAAAACATCTGAAATTGTGAGAAAACAAAAAGTCACTTGAAATTGCAAGGAAAAAAAAAGCCAGTCTGCCTGATCTTAGCTATTATTCTGTTAGTTTAATCAGGGCTCAGCTCTGAAAGATGCTAATTTTCCTGGACCTGATTCAGCTAATCAGAGACAGAGGCATAACTACAAACAAGAGAATAATCCTCCCACGTATAACTGAATTAAACACTAGCTTAATATCAAACTTCATGGGACAAATCCAGAAGTATATATATACTTCCACTTTGCAGTTACTTTTCAACAAGAGGGACTTCAGTAGGAACTAAGTGTCCAAATAAATTACTCGTATGCCTGACATGAGTCTGCTTTTTATATCTTGTGCTGCACATCAGGAGTCTCCCTTTTCCAGTTCGGACCCTCAGGCCTTTTCTTTCTAATGTTATTTTTCTCTGTTGATCCAGTGATCAGTTCAAGCTATGAAAAAGTGCTACTTGCCACGCTGCAAAAACTGCAACATCAGGACTTTTAAAAAAAAAACTTTCAATTTTTTATTTCCTACTATCATTGCAGTTATCTTAAAAATAACACTCAGTTGCTGCTTCTGCTATAAAACACTATGTGTTGAATGGAATCCAAATAAATATATCAGCTATTATATGCACCATTCATTATTTTGTTTTAAGTCTGTATACTGACACTATTATTTCAGTCAAGTGACCTATTGACCTATTTTGATATATCTTAAAGCTGATTTCTTTCCAATTTAACTAAATTTATGTAAAACTACTCTTATGTTGTAATAAGGGTGTCCACGCTAAGCTTCAGCCCAAAATAGTAAAAGCTGTGAATTACTACTGAGGTTATTGCAGTGACATGCTGTAGATAAACTCAGAATCATTAGAGTGGGCATTAGAGACAAATAGGCACAAAAGAGCACATCTGACGGAGGCTTCATATTTTGCCTTCTGTACTGCTCCTCATTGGAGCTTTCCATCTACATGTATCACTAATAAATTGCATCAGATTTCATCACATATTGATTTATTGGAGAAAGTATGAATTATTACTGGTAAGAAATTATTTTGTTCTTTGAGGGGCATCTGCACTGTTATAGAACATAACAGGTCATTTGCATGGAGTCATTCCTGACTGATATTTTCTGACATTGTGGCCCTCAAATATTACACATGGATTTGGTGTTTATCTTAGTCCATGCATAGTAAGATAGAACACAGTTTATATTGGCAATACAGTTTTGTCCTTTGAAGAATCACTAGCTGTTTTTTCTCACAACAATAGGTTATGAGAAATTCCTATGTGAATTTAGGAAACCTAGGTAAGCTTTAGTATTTGAATTTTTCAGCTGTTTCCAATGCAGTTCTTGCTAGTGAAGAGCAGAGCTAAAATAAATTATTCGTTGTTATGCTATGGCAGTAATTCAGCCTAATTGCCGCAAAGGTACAATTTATTTTTTTCCTCAATAGAACTTATTTTTGATGCACTATTAGAATTCCAGCTATTGATTTCAGTAAATACAAAGTTTATCTGCAGGTAAAGATTTCTGTTAAGGTGCTTTGAATTCCTTTATGTGCATAAAGGGGGAAAATTATTTGTAGATTTCAAGTTTTAGAGTTGGATTCTAAGCTAGGAATCATTGAGGAGGTGATGAGAATCTCATGCTGTTTCAAGTAGAACATCATGGATGCAGCAGTCAATGAAGTTGATCAGAAGCATCATTAGACTTGCCTATAAAGATAGATGAGGAAAGGTATTGTATGGTGGATACCCTGAAATGTGTCAGAAGCAAATAAGTTAAAAGCCAAAAACTTCAGATGTTTTCATATCAGAACAACAAAAACAATAGCAACAACAAAAATCTTAAAAAGCTTAAAAAAAATAGGAAGAAAGAAAAAAGCAGTTAAAGAAAGAATCCAGAGACCCAGTAGGGTATATCAAGGTAGAATATTAAATTGGGTTTAGTATACTCATAAGATTATGTGAAGTCAGAGATTTGAGGATCAAAAGCAATAGAGTTAAATGGCTCAAATGCTTTCACATGATTCTGAATCGACTCAGCAAGAGCAGCTTGTGATGTTCTGTCTGCCAATCTTCCCTACATATGTGCATTCTCTTCCTAAAGCCTCCAT
The DNA here is from genome assembly GCF_034315485.1 of Pezoporus occidentalis. Taxonomy (NCBI): domain Eukaryota; kingdom Metazoa; phylum Chordata; class Aves; order Psittaciformes; family Psittacidae; genus Pezoporus; species Pezoporus occidentalis. The sequence continues at coordinate 440,122 of NW_026915910.1, read as the reverse complement.
TGTGATCTTCGTAAAAGAAATTCAGATACTAATGATGTCCCTTAGTGTACCTTATGAAACATTCAAAATGGGCTGTTACAGATATGGAGTTTAACAGGGAGCAACTAATTGTTTATGCTGGGCTAGCCCGAGGGGGTTTCATTTTAAAACTTTAAAATTGTAAGGGCCGAATTTCCAGGGTAAAGTTTCTGTAATAGATGGTTCAATAGCACATAGCTAGTCAGTGAAAAGCATACTGTGCATATTTTTTTTCATATGAAACTCTCTATAGACGATGTGCTGTTTATTTATGAGGCTGAGGTCTAGCTATGTTAACGGCTGGGAAAAAAAATCAGCCAGCCACCCTACCTGTTAGCATACTAGAATGCCTGTTGTGCCACCTTCCAAGCTGCTGTTTTATTAATGATCTTGAAACTGAAATAGTAGGGCTTGAAGAAGAGTTAAAATGACTTACTGATATGTCACAGACATTTGCCAAGAAAATGAAATGGACTGAGAGAAAAAAGCACTACGGATGCCAAGGAGGAACTAAATGTTTCATATTCTGATTTGTCTGACCTTCGCTTTCCGGAGCTCTACAGATAAACAAAGCTGCCTTGCTTGTGCTATGCAAACGTGTTATCCATAAGCTCCAGAACTGTGAGGATTATGTACAGCATTTACTTATTTACATCAAAAATAATTCTTCAAATTGAACACATCTTTTGCTTTGTTAAAAAAACCCTGTAGCACAGATAATCCCCATTGCCTCAGCCCCACTGATGTTTCATGCTCATTTCTTAGCATCTCTAGAAACAATAGTTTTAGACAGAAAAGAATTGGGGAAAGCTGATAGTGAAGGCCATTTTAACAGGAGAAGAAACAAAAGAGGTATAAACTATTATGTAGTTTCAAACAGTGGACAACAGTTTTCATGTATCCTTTTGGACATGTAGTACTTCTAGTAAGTCTAATTCTGAGGTTTTCCTGAGTAACAAACTGCTTGTCTTATGTCACAGCACACAGTATAATAGGTCTGTGTCTTTGATAAGGATTCTTTGGTGGTGAATTGATATCCATTTTTCTAGCAGCATGGCAAATGGAGACTCCTTCCCAGCTGGTTGTCATACAAAAAGGCAGTGCTTGCAACTCATTTCCTGCATAAAATCTCTGATTTATTTGCGCTGAGCTTAGCCAGTGGGGATGGCAGATTTCACTGGAATCTCTGTGAGGATGAAGGCATTCTATCTGGATTTGGAGAAGGACTTCTGTCCATACACTTTGACCTCCCGTTCTCCAAACAAAACGAGAGGAAGTCTGAACAGGACAGATTTACTCAAGTGGCTGAATTGACAAAAGTGTGCTACTTTGAATAATTTAAAAATTAGAAAGAGAACTGAGAAATGCACATAAGCAAAACACACAGTCTTGTCAGAGAGAAAATAAATTCTGATGGATTTTTTCCTTTGGAGATGAATTTCCCCCATATATCAGAAGGCACTTGGAAGCAAAGAAGGCTGTTATCTGTTGTGGGCTACACTTTTCATGATCTTTCTTCCACAGAACTTTTGCTCAGAGATTACCATACTTGAAGTACGGAAGAGTATTTCAGGTGAATGGCTGGCTTCGATTTGAAATAATGCTTGTCTATGCCTCACATATGAAGTGCTTTATGGAAAATGGCTGTGTATAAATATGCTATCTGAAATTATTGCATACCATAATGTCTATCTGGCATCCTGTATCTAAAATGGGAGCTGTAACTCTGAATGTCTGCAGTTCACAAATATTAAAGCCACTACATGACTCTAAGTTGGTTTAGACCCTTCTGTTTGTCAGATAGATTTGGCACTTTTAGAGAGAGCTGGTTTCAGTTTTTGAGGCAGAAGGCCTCTACCCTCACCTCACACGGAGGTTAGATGGCAGCGGTACCACTCTGGACTGCCTTCTGACAGGTTGTGGCACTACAGCTGGGTAGGGATGCAGTCTGCAGTCACAGCAACCCCATGGAGGTTGCCAGCAAACACTACTGGTGCCCCTTGCTGTGTGCCTGCATGTCTGAAATGATCACTGAAACAGAGTTTAGAATACCAATTAATTTCTAATTGCTTTTCAGTTTGAAGTCCAAATTTTAGATCTACCTGAATTCCTGTAAGCCTGCTTCTTTCCATGAGGCTCTAAAGGGTAAGAGGCAGTGCAGAATTCAGACCTCCATCATGACTAATTTAAGCAAGGTTTAGGCTATTAACCTACAGGTCAAAAGTTCACTCTGTTATCACATCACCAAGTCCTCCAGCCTTTTGCTGGCTTCTGCTACTTAAATGTGTTTGGTTTCTGTTGGAGGCCCAGAACGCTTGTTGGATGCTAAAAAGGTGTAAAACATAATCCAGTACTGTCTCCAAACTAGTACTTTGGTAAGCACAAACAGTGCATCTAAGACCATGTTAGTATTGATCTCGCATCAGATCACATTAGCACTTCCTACGCTACTTGGCTAGAGCCTGCCAGGGAGTTAGCAATGCATAGAAAGACTGAGGCAGTTAGATCAATGGATTAATGATGTTTGTCTCCTTTGTGCAATTTTATTTCTTCATATCTTTCTTGATTCCTTTGTGACCTCCCTGAGAATGGACTTTCTAAAAGTTTAGAAGACATAACACAGGTGTGTTCAAGTAATGCGGGTATAATAGCAAACATTAACTGGGTCTCTAAACCCTAACCCTAACTCACATTACAGGAGCCGCCATGGAGATGAGGTCTACATCCCCAGCACCACGGCTGGCCCTAATGAAAAACTCTTGGAAGGAGTAATGTTGGTGTTGTACCAATCTCATCTTGGCATGCGTTTTGCAGACCGAGTGTCCCTGGAGCTGCAGGATTTGTGGATGTCTGAGCCCTAAACCTAACCCTCATTTTAACAGCCAACATGGATATGACGCCTCAGCCCTCAGCACCATGGCTGGCCCTAATTAAAAGGTATGGAAGGAGTAATGCTGTGACTTTGCCAAGCTTACCTTGGCATGCCTTTTGCAGCCTTGGTATCCGTGGACCTGTACTCTTTCTGGATCTCTGAACCTTAACCCAAAACCTCATTTAAGGAGCCATCATGGAGATGAGGCCTACATCCCCCAACAACATGGCTGTCCCAAATGAAAAATGTGTGGAAGGAGTAAGGCTGGTGGTATGCTGAGCTCCTATTGACATGCCTCTTGCAGCCCCTGTGTTCCATGGGTTGTAGGATTTGTGGATCTCTGAACCCTAACCGTAAGCCTAATTTCCTCTGCTACTGCAGGTATTAGGACTACATCCCCCACCACCATGCCTGACCTTAATGAAAAAGGTGTGGAAGGAGTAAGGCTGGCGCTCAGTCAAGCTCACCTTGCAATGCCTTTGCAGACCCAGTGTCCCTGGAGCTGTAGGGTTTGCGGTTTTTAAAATCTCAACCCTAAACATAACCCTAATTTAAGCCTTGACCTTAGAGACTTGTGGATGGCCCAATTTAAAATTATGTTGAAGGAGTAAGTTTGGTGCTGTGCAAAGCTCCCCTTTGCATCCTTTTGCAAATTCTGTGTCCCTGTACCTGTAGGTTCTGTGGATCTATGAACTCTAACCCTAACCCTAATTTTCTTTGTCACTGCAGAGAGGAGTCCTACGTAACCCAGCAATATGACTGGTCCAGATGAAAAAGGTGTGGAAGGAGTAACACTGGTGCTGTGCCAAGTTCTCCTTCACATGCTTTTTACAGCTCCAATATCCTTGAGCCTGTAGGATTTATGGATCTCTGAACCCTATGCCTAACCATAACAGTAAGCTTAATTTTCTCCTCCACTATAGAGATGAGGCCTACATCCCCCAGGATCATGGCTGGCCCTAATGAGAAAGGTGTGGAGGAAGTAATGTTGATGCTCATCCAAGCTCCCCTTGCAGGCCTTTTGCAACACCAGTGCCCCTGGACATGTAGGCTTTGTGGTTCTTAGAAACCTAACCGTAAATGGAACCCTAATTTAAGCCTCCACCCAAGAGATGAGGCCTACATTCCCCAGGACCATGGCTGGTCCAAATAAAAAAGGTGTAGAAGGAGTAACATTGATCCTGTGCCAAGTTCCCCTTGGCATTGCTTTTGTAACCCCATTGTCCCTGGAACTTTAGGCTTCATGAATATCTGAACTATAACTCAAACCCTCATTTAAAGAGCCATCACGGAGATGAGTTCTACATCCTCCAGCACCATTGCTGGCCCAAATGTAAAAGGTATGAAAGGAGTAATGTTGGTGTTAAGCTAAGCTCCCTCTGTTGTGACTTATGAGGTCTCTGTGTCCCTGGAACTGTAGCTTTGTGGATCTCTGAACTCTAGCCCTAAGCCTAACAGAAATTTCTGCCACCACAATAGACATGAGGCCTACATCTCCTATTACCATGGCTGGCCCAAATGATAAAGGTGTGGAAGGCGTAACATTGGCGCTAAAAGAGGCTCACTGTGGCATGCCTTTTGCAGCCCCATGTTCCCAGGACCTTTAGGCTTTGTGGTTTTCAGAATCCTAACCTTAAGTGTAACCCTAATGTAAGCACCATCTTAGAGATGAAATGCAATGTTGGTGCTGTGCCAAGTTACCCTTGCCATGCCTTTTGCAGCCCCAGTGTCCCTGGACCTGTAGGCTTTTTAGACCTCTGAACCTTAAGCCTAACCCTAATTTTCTCTGCCACTGTAGAGATGAGGCGTACATCCCTCCAGCACCATGGCTGGCTGTAATGAAAATGTATAGAAGTTGTAATGTTGGTGCTGAGCCAAGCTCCCATTGGCATGCCTTTTTGTGCCCCAGTGTTCCTGGAGCTGTAGGCTTTGTGGTTTTTATAACCCTAATCCTAAACCTAACATTAATTTCAGCCACCACCATAGAGATGAGGCCTACATCACCTAGGACCATGACTAGTCAAAATGAAAAAGGCATGGAAGTATTGTTGGTGCTGTGCCAAGCTCCCCTTGACATGTCTTTTGCAGCCCCAATGTCCCTGGAGCTGTAGGCTTTGTGGCCCTCTGAAGCTTAACCCTAATTTAAGTGGCATCATGGAGATGAGTCTTACATCTGTAGCACCATCCCTGTCTGAAAATATGAAAGCTGTGGAAGATGCATTTTTGGCGCTCTGCTGTACTGTCCTTGGTATGACTTTTGCGTCTCCTTTGTCTCTGGAGCTGCAGGCTTTGTGGATCTCTGAACCCTACCTGTAACCCTAACCTTAATTTAAGCTTTGCTATGGAGATGAGGCCTACATTCCCAGCTAAATGTCTTGTCTAGTTGGGAAATGCTGAAAAAGCAATGTTTCTGCTACTGAATGCTGTGCATGGCATGCCTTTTATAGCCCCAGTGTCCCTTGACCTGTAGGTTCTGTGGATCTCTGTAACCAGTCTCAAAGCCTAACCCCAATTTAAGCCACCATCATGGAGATGAGGTAAGGGATGCCATCCAGAGGTACTTCTACATGCTTGTAAGGTGGGACAATGCCAACCTAATGAAATTAATCCAAACCAAGTGCAAGGTCCTACACCTGGGTTGGAGCAATGCCAGGCACAGCTACAGGATGGGCAGAGAATAGGTTCAACGCAGCCCTGTGGAGAAGGTCTTGGGGGTGTTGGTTGATGAGAAATTTAACATGAGCCGGCTTCAGTGTGCGCTAGCAGCCCAGAAAGCCAACCGTATCCTGGGTTGCATCAAAAGCAGCATGACCAGCAGATCGAAGGTGATCCTGCCTCTCTGCTCTTGTGAGACCTCACTTGGAGTATTGTGTACAGTTCTGGTGTCCTCAACATGAAAAGAATATGGAACGGCTGGAACAAGTCTAGAGGAGGGCCACGAAGATGATCAGGGGGCTGGAGCACCTCCCATGTGAAGATAGGCTGAGAAAGTTGGGGCTGTTCAGCCTGGAGAAGAGAAGGAGGCGTGGGGACCACATAGCAGCCTTCCAGTATCTGAAGGGGAGCTATAGGGATGCTGGGGAGGGACTCTTCATTAAGGACTGTAGTGATAGGACAAGGGGTAACGGGTTAAAACTTAAACAGGGGAAGTTTAAGTTAGATATAAGGAAGAAGTTCTTTACTGTGAGGGTGGTGAGGCACTGGAATGGGTTGCCCAGGAAGGTTGTGAGTTCTCCATCCCTGGCAGTGTTCAAGGCCAGATTGGACACAGCCTAGGGCAACATAGTCTAGGGTGAGGCATTCCTGCGCATGGCAGGGGGGTTGGAACTAGATGATCTTAAGGTCCTTTCCAATCCTAACTACTCTATGATTGTATGATTTTTAGGAAAAGCAGGTTATCTTTGGCGTATGGTCATGTTTACATAAGGAAGAGAACCGTATAAAACAGCTTGTAAAATTTCCAGTGTGTGGATGGATAATATCTATAAACTTTCCCAAAAGAGTTCTAGGTTTCTACTCATGTCTCTCATGTCTAATTTACTTTGGATTATTAGCATTTCTCATTACTAATTGGCTATATGTACCACCTTCACAAACTCATGGGTGGATTGAAAATAGGGTTTTTTTACACTATCGATAAATTATTCTGTCAATTTATTCTAGTTTTTGGCCTATGATTTAACACAATGTTTTCAAAAAATAGCGTGCTGTAGCTAAATATTTCACTGTACATTACTCCATATGCCACTCTGCTATTTACTTCCAAAATAAATCTCCATTTCCATGTGACCATGCTTTTACATGTTTATTCTAGCTCTGCTGTTTATGACTTTTTTTTAAAAATGGTAGATTTCTTGTTGAATTACTGACGGAGAAACACCAGGTCTTTGTGATTTATACTCATCAGAAGGGATCTGCCAGGGAGAAATGTGTGTGAAGTTTCTTATCTTCAAATATCATCTTCTTATAAAATTAACTCTTTGGGTTTTTTTTTTTCTACCTCTACCATTCTAACACCTCTTCTTTCTTCATTCTTCAATATTTTCCACCCAGATTTTCAGTCTGCCTTATTTGCTATTCTTTACATAAGTTTTACTGCCTTAAACCTATTTTCCCAAGCCCTACTGAGACTATCAATCTTGTCTTTGTGATTATTTGTTTTACAGCAATAGCTATGGGACCTAAATGAAACCAGAGCTCTGTTTTATTAGCACAGGTTCATGCTGAGAAACAATATTTATTCTGAAGACTTGATAATAGTGGGATCCAGTCTTGGACACCCCAGAGAGACGTGAATTTTAAGCATATAGTGTGTCAGTAAAGAAAATACCTGACTTGCTCACAGTCAGTGGAATGTACCATGAAGACTGGAGCAACCTCCCCAGGGATGTGGCAGAGACCCCATCACTGAAGGTTTTCAAGATGCAATTGAGCAGTGTACTAGATAATCTAGGTTCACTTTCCCATGGAAGGTTGGACCAGAGATCTTTCAGGGTCCTTTCTAACATGGGCTTTTCTGTGATTACTATAAGCAAGAAGCCCTCTGCTCCACTTGAAGGCCTTTGAGGGGTTCCGCCTTCTTCACTGACTGCTCAGGTACGCCAGGATGAGTGTTTACCTTTTCGTATTATTTTAGACGAGGAAGCCTAACCTCCCTGAAAATTAGCACAGTCTGTATGCCCCTTATTTGCCTGTCTTTGGTTTGATGCAAACCCACTAGTGATGTTGGACTGCTGTCCCTACCGAAGTGCTAAAGCCCAAGAGCAGAATCTTGAGACAGCATGACAGGTGACACAGACAGCAGTAGAACATAACTGGGGAGGACAGCTTCATTAATATATATATATTTTTAAAGCACAGATTGGATATTTCAGTTATGAAGGCTCTATCTGACCAAAATTCAGTAAACAAAAGGCTAGAAAAGGAAACAGAATGGAAGTGATTCACCCGAAGCTGTGCATCTGATCATAGTCTAGTGCAGAGCTGGCTTGACTCCCCTCCAATCTGATGAGTAGCTGCTCACATTTACTGAGCACCAGGCAAAAACACATTAACTTTTTTTTTTCCCTTCACAGATTACTTGGGTGGGTTTTCTTGTTTGGTTGGTTTGAATTTTTTTATCTGTTTTTTTTTTGTGGTTTTTGTTTGTTTATTGGCTTGTTTGTGTGGGGTTTTTTGTTTTCTTTTGCTTTGGTTTTTGTTTTTTCTTTTTCCTTTTTTTTTTTTTCCTCCAGTGATCTAACCTTTTCAAGACTCACTCCTTTCTTTGGGCAGAGGGAAGGCAGACAGTTTGAGGCTTTCTGAGCCAGCTGGGGTAGGCACCTGGGATTAGTAGAGTGTTCCCAGAGAGTTCTCTGAAAAATAAGGAGTAAGAGCTATGGTAAGAGTCACAAGCAAAAAACTAAGACCTCTGCGACTCAGAAGTTCTGCTTAAATGTGATATGAGTGTTTTTCTACCCTGTATAGGAGCTGCACTGCGGTTTGGTGACTGGCTCATAAATTCAAATAATAACCCTGACATGCTGCAGACCTCCTTGTGTTTCTGTTCCCCAGATGAGCTTCATGTAAGGAAGGATGGATTCCGCTCTCAGATATGACCATGATTATCTGTGGCTTCATTATATATGCAACAGATTCAGTTCCTTATTCTAGGAGAAGGGGTTCCTATAAGTCCTCAAAGATGCTGAATATTTTATGAAACTGTATTTTAGTTTGGAAGGGATCTGCTAGGAATGTATTGCTTTCTTCTTAACTCCCTGAACACCCTTAAAAACATGATAATACTCCTGACAAACCTTTCAAAGCTAAGCCATTTCTTTCAAAACAGGAAATAAATTACACATCTGAAAATTGTTCACACACTTGATCTATCCTGATCAAAACCCCCATCCCTCAAGACTGGACAGGTTTACTTCAAGGCACTATGCTGGGTTCAAGTTCTTGTTAATTTAAGAAAAATGCTATAGGCCAGTCATTTTTTATTATTTATGACTATTTTCAAAATCTCATTTCCCTTTTCCTATATCTCAATGAGAACACTGGTGGCATTATGCTTTAGGAGCTTATATTGACATTTCTGCTAACTCTATGTTCACGCTATAGTATTTAAAACTGCTGCCCAGCACAATAGTGTTTGAACACCTATTCTTCAGGGTGTCATTCAAAAAGCTGCTCCTTGCACTAGTGTAGAGCTCCTTTGGCTTGCCTCTCTCCCTATACATTAGGAAGAAAGGTATGGTTTGTAAGATTTACAAATACAGGCTATTTCACATCAGTAAGTTCCCTTATTCTTATGTAGACCATAAATGTGGTATTTTAGCAAGTGAAGGGGTGCGTTTGAAGTGCTTGCAAGCATAAAACATTCATCCTTGATAGTGCTGAGTATGTGAGTACAGACTGTCCTGAGAATAAAGAATATGAAGAAATCCTATATTGTATTTCTATTTGTCATGCAAGAGTAACTCTGTGTCCAGACCAAATATGACCAAATCATTTAATTGTAAAGGTAAATACCATGTCATTGCAAGCTGTTTGAGATTAAAGCCCTATTGTGCTACTGTGCAGACGTAGAGTCAGAATATGCCCCTGATCTTAAGACTTGACCTGACAAACACAGAAGATAAAGTCTGAAAAGCGAAAGCAGAAGTAAGAAACCTTGATGAAGATTACACAGAAGGTCAGTGGCCAGAGTTAGAGTAAAATACTGTTCTTCAAGCCCAGTCTAGGCCAAATCTCTGTACATCACACCATGTTGTATTTTATTTCCCCCCATAAAAAAAGCCCAGAAATGCTACAAGGCCTATTTCACTTTATGTAAGGTACAGTGACTGTAAGGTTATTCATTACTTAGTGGAAAGAGGAAAAGAAGATGTATTTGTTGATTCTGAAAAACTGGGACTACAGAAAATCTATTAGAAATCAAAGAAAACACCCACTGTTTTAAAAGAAAACAAATGATAATCTGCTTTTGTGTTGATGGTTTGTTGTTTTTTTTTTCCATGTAAGGTAAGAGAGTTTTGCTGTCTTAGGTGATTTTTACCTGTTAACTTCATCTTTAATCTCCTGGTTGGTGGGATTAGGTTCAAGATTATGCTTTTCATGAATGAAACTGAAGGGTGTGGTTTTCTGTGTTCAGGTGAATTTAGAATGTGTATGCTCTCTGAAAAACTGTACATCTGTCGATTACTCTGCTAATGCTATTACTTATGTAAAAGCAAATAGTAATTAAAAAAAAAGGTTAACTGGTGGTGAGATTTTATCTTTGTTTCAGGTGGGGTTAAGTAGTACATAAGGTGTATGAACAGGATTTTTGCTGTTTGTTAAAAAGATTATTGAGATGTAAAATCCTTAAACCAAACACATCACTAATGTAAATGCACTAGTAATATTACACCATGGAAGAATTTGGCTCCTTATTCCTTAAAGAAGTTGATGTACAAGTGAAAGAAGAAATATATATGTAATTTTACACAAATCTGGCACTATTTCAAAGCTACAGTGCAAATTTTGAAGACTTTATCATCTTGTCACAATCAAATACATTCCTTATGTATTAAAGACAGAATAAGTGCAAGTTAATGAAACTAGAAGTGGTTTAGGTTTATGAATAAAATGACGCATTTTCAACAAAACAAGGATCAGTATTTGAGAATAAAGTTTTTCTCTAATTTCAGTTTTAAAAATGAAATTACTAAATGTCATAAAAATTAATTTTGAAAATTGTCTTTGGATTAAGAGAAATTTACAACAAAGTTTTCAATACCATTTTTGACTTAAAAAAAACTTAGAAGGAGAAACAAGAAAAATAAAATAATATATTATTCAGAACAATCAAAATGGACCTCCTTCAAAAACATTACAGAAAAATCTCTTGGAAGTTATTTTAGGGAAAATATTCTTGTTCTCTGACTGACTCAACATCTGAAAACTATTACTTATTTTTTACCTAAATCTGATAGCATCATAAGATTTAAGTCCAAGATATTAACTGGGATGTAATATACAGTCTTGATCAAAATTGAGCTTAAGACCTTACCAGACTGTTCAGTCAGAATTACCATCACCACTGAAAAGTCTTCCCTCCTTCATCCCAAAACATCCACCCCTGCACATGTACAAAATCACCCTTCATAGTTTGGCTATTTTGTAATGCACACAAGTTGAAGGATGTGCTGGCTAACTGACTTTATTGTTCATAGAAGCCTGCTATAACGAAGACTGGCAAAGAAGTTATCGGCAACGTGCCCTTCCAGAAACTTAGAAATTCCTCTAACATCCTACTCCTGGTTTGAAATGTACCTTATTAATAAATTAGTCTGAAAAGTAAATTAGTCTGTAATACACAGTCTTTTCATACTGACTGTCTACAGTAAGGTTCTTCAGATCTGGTAAAAAAGAATTGGAATTAGTGTCAAGTTTTCATACAACAGTGATCCCATTTTTCATTTTTACTTAACATTTCTCTAGTCCAAAAATCAGTTCTACACAGATCTCACCCAAGAGAACTTTAAAAATTCTAAACAAATAAAAAAAAAAAATTCTGCGCCTAATGCTTTTTTATAATTTTAAAATGCATTTTAAAAGACGGAAAAATATATATTACATTCAGTTCTCCAGAAATTCAAATTCTTGCTTTTCAGACTAGTTTACTAGTAAGGTACATTTCAAACCAGGAGTAGGATGTTAGAGGAATTTCTAAGTTTCTGGAAAAGCATGTTGCTGATAACTTCTTTGCCAGTCTTCGTTATAGCAGGCTTCTATGAACAATAAAGTCGGTCACCCACCACATCCTTCAACTTGTGTGCATTACAAAATAACCAGACTGCGAAGGGTGATTTTGTACATGTGCAAGGGTGGAAGTTTTGGGATGAAGGAGGGAAGACTTTTCAGTGGTGATGGTAATTCTGACCGAACAGTCTGGCAAGGCCTTAAGCTCAATTTTGTTCAATTCCATTAATACTAATAACTTCTCTTGCCAAGCTTTGTGGCTTTAGACAGCAAAGTTCTTTCTTTATGCAGGAAGACCATTGTCATTATCCCTGTCTTAAGGAGAACAAGACATTATAGCTTGCCTAAAACCATCTTGGAGATGAAGGTCAGAGTCTTTGGAGGAAATACAATCTGAGACTTTCCAGCCTTTTCTGGCAAACATTACACAACACTTAGCTGTCCTTCCACACAGCTTAGCACAGGGACAGAAAATTGGAATTTTATAAACATCTGAAGTGTATAGGTTGTACATTTTGTAAGGATAGGAACCTTCTTAGATTCTAACATGGAAGAAAGGAGCCCAAATTCTGATCCTGTCCTCTTCTTAGTCTCCAGGTTTAAAATTGAAAATCTATTTCCTGAGCTGTTGCAGCTCACTTGTGATTGCAGTGTTAGGAGGGAACATAAATAATTTCCTAGAAGTGAAAAAAAAAAAAAAAAGGATGGTGCATTGCTGCATATCAAATTAAATTCAAGATTATATTCACATGCTGTGGATAATAACAACAATAATAAAAATGATCATGGCAATGGAAAACCAAGACAAAATGCTTCCTACTTATGGTGTATCATCTTTTGGTTAAGATATGGCTTGTCAGTTTCTGATTTGTCCACAATATAGAAAAGACTAAATCCCTCAAAACACTTTCTTTTAGAATAGTAATATAGAAATGAATACAACAACATTTTCTATTCACCCATTGAAGTGGGAGAATAATTAAAATCTGTTTTAAAGGTATTTTGAGATCTTCATTTTAGAGCTAGTTTAATATAGCAATGTCAGTAAAGTTTCACCTACATAGACTTACAGAAAGACCTTAGCACAGAAGAAGGTAGTTTTGGCGTAGTATTCTGATACTGTGTGCAATTCTATTATTTAAAATCTGGTTAGTATTTTATGTTTTTGAATCATTTCTGAAATACATACAGCTAAAACATTATTTGGATGGCTAGAATTAATTTTGAAAATAATGTGCTAGTGGGGAATCAAAGCCTAATTGTGTAACCAAAAAAAAAAAATAATTCCTGAAGTCCATATTATCTTTATTTCAATTTTTATTCCCAGACAACATTATGTATACAGATTTAAAAGCTCAATAATGAATTGGTCCAAGGTCATCGTAGTTTGTCTGTTACGATATCTCTCATATCCCTCAAGTTTGATGAGAGAGCTACATTAATGAAAATGCATTAGATGATAAAAAAACAAAAACAAAAAATCCCCCACTGTTGAGTTCTTGTATTAGTGATGATTATTTTGCATTTGGCACAGAGTTAAAAAAGAATTTCTCTATTTGATGGTGTATTAATATCTGTAGTGACAAATCCTTTAGCACATACTATAGCTGCCGTTGCCTGGAGGAAAACCTAAGGACATTCTAAAGAGCACTGTGAAGGGAAGTTGTAAAGAACTTGGTTTGGAGTTGTTAGACTGAAACTAAGCAGAACAGTTTGATGTATTGCCAGAAGGATTTATCTTCTCAAAAAGTTTATAATCAAACACAAAGGAGAGCCTACTGCATATTTTTCTGTTCAACGAACATGAAAAGTCGTTTTCCTTTCATTAATGCATCTCTCTTTACACTGAAACTTATCCAAACCAGCACACTCTGTAGATATTGTTGTCACTTAAAGTCCAGGATTAATTCACTTCAGTGAAAATTTGCTACCTTTTAAAAATTGTTTTTAATTTGAGTTTGGCAAAGACACTTGGATCAGAAAAGGGAAAGTACAAGTTAATACTTTAACATTTCCAAACCTTCCATGTGAAATGTCAGAAGTATTTCACACATACTATGAACAAGCTCCCTCAGAATATCGTATTTAGAAAGGTAAGTATTGCCCCATTTTCTCTGGGGAAAACGTGGAGTAAGGAATTTGTTAAGATAACACACATATTTCAGAGTTGAACTGAAAATTGAATTCATATTCTGTTATGTCACCACTAACCTCATATTGAAATTACAGAATGAGACACACAAACCCACACATGAACAAGTGTTTATGCATGAACCTGTATTAATGTTGTTTATATGTAAATCATATCCTATAATATCCATGTCCCTAGGATAGTTGTCTTTAGCTTCAGAACTTGCTCCAAGTTTCTCTTAAAATTAATGGAGAGAAAGGCATTTGAAGGTACAATCCAGACAATCTTACTAGGTGTCAGCTTTAGGAAGGGTTAATCATACTCCCAAATGTCAACCTTTCTTTAATGATGCTGAAGATAACCCACGCAAGTAGCTCAAATGTAAACACATACATTTAAAAAATCCTTGCCTGCAATAAATACTGATGCATTTCATACCACATTTCTATGATTTTTCATCAAAAACAATTGACAAGTACATGGCTATGAATATTAAACCACCTTTTAAGGTGTCTCAGTTTTGAATGTATATAATTCAGAGCTACTGTTTTAATGGCATTTAGACATCTAGAGGTGAGATGGAAATTATGTATTACATGTGTTTTTTCTTTTCAGCAATAAATAAGGAATATTAATTATATTGATGATTTAGGACTGAAAAGTGACAAAAGAGTATGAGTCAAGCTATGTTAATAAGTTTAGAGATTTATTGGCCCAGGATGAGCTATACTGAATAATATTACTATGGCTAGAGTTTAAGACTTTTCTTGTGGCCTTACAAATTACTGACAAACTTGCTGTAAATATGTACGTGGCTTTAATTTGCAGGCTTTGTTCTTAAGTGGCCACAGAATACTGTTGCATTATTTATAGACTAAAAATAATTTAACTCGCATATACTCAGTGTTGAGTAGAAAACTGAAAAATATGGCTAAGAGTTGATATCCTGGCTACAGAAAAATCAATAGCAGGAGTTCCACTAAGTTAAATGTGTAAGATTATAAGATTCATCTTATGTGTTGTAGAGCAGCAAATATGCTGTCCAATGTAGTTAAAGAGAAGAATATATTCTGGAAGTGGGAAAGAGAAAGAAAAGAAGGGGGGGGGGGGGGCGGGGAGAGGGATGAAGGAAGGAAGGAAGGAAGGGAGGGAGAGAGGGAGGGGGGGAGGAGAGGGAAGAAGGAAGGAAGGAAGGAAGGGGAAGAAAAAAAACTTACTTTGTTTTCTCATTGCTTTGAGTGTCTTCAGGATGAAAAGAGAGGCCGTTTTGATAGTATTGAAAGAATAGGAAGGAAAATGGCTAAGAGATGTGTTCTGGGACACAAAAATAAAATGGCAAAAACTACAAAGTGGGTATGAGAACTTGTATAGGATAAATGGATAAACAGTAAGTCACTGATGTAATTCAGTATTTTATCATCAGTGTTTTCCTCTACAGCCTGCCTCTTTTCTGAAGTACAGACCACAGCCTGAGCAGAACCTCTTTTGATCAGCTTGAGCAGAGCCTCATTGAAAGAATCTTGATAGAAACTAGAAATAATGGTGTAAAGAAAAGGAAAGGTAGCTCCAAGCTGTGTATTAAGCCAAACTTTCAGAGAATAAAAAATATTCAAACATGCAATAATGCAGTGTTGAAAAAGAATGAGAGTTCATACTCCTGGGAGCATTCCAGTATTGGCAGGTATGTTGTTATGCGACCTTCAAGCCTTAGTATCTATGATATTATGATAGTTCTTCAATTTAGCTTTTTCTCTTTTCTTCTGTTTCAGTTTATGTTACCTGGTATGGCACAGGAGCTAGCAGGTTCCTTGGTAATGACTGGGTATGTGTACTTGAAAAGGGATCACTGATTAAATAGGGGGGAATCACTGAAGGTTTCATTCACAGAGATGGCACAGGGCATGATTTTGCCTAAATCTACTGCAACTCTCCTGTGTGACCTTTTGCAAGTCATTGGTGCTGGAGACCATGCCTGTACTGCTGTGTATCACCACGGCTATATCCCAGCATTTATGTTACATGTTCCCAGAGGGAGTCCAGCATCCTGTGTTAGGTGCTTTGGCTCCCTATGCCAAAATGTGTACATGTAGACTAGAACCTACCAAAGTGGTACTATTAAGCAAGTTGCTGCCCAAAGAAATACGGGTCTGCCTTAGGTGTTAATTTGAAGGATGCATTATTCTTGTTAAGATGACTTTCCCTCCATTTGGGTTTCACACCCTGTTCCCCTGTTTGGATGTAGGGGCCCTAAGCCCTGCTTTCATAAATCAAGAAGAGATTCTAAACCACTTTACTTAAAAATCAGAATAGCAGTGGAAACACCAACCTTACTTACACTCTGCTTGTCTAAATGAGCAGGTGTAACTTCTGTTTCCCTGCACAAATTCATGAAGTGTGTAAAGAAACAAAAACCCCCAAACACTTACTTTTTCTTCATTTGTTTTGATGTTTTCTTGGTATTCTTCCTGCCCTGAGTGATATTTCCATAATACCCTCAAATATTTGAAACACAAAATATTTAGTGCTCCTTATTTCAAAAGGATTGTTATTAGATACATTTTTTTTCAATATTCTCAGAGCTTCTTAGTCTTCAAAATTACACACAGGTTAATTGTAATATTATAAAGGGAAAAGAAAATTAGTGTAGCTCTTTTTTTCTAGAAACACACTAGGTTTTGAACAGTCTGTTTTCCTAACCAGAACTAAAGAAGGCTGAATGGACATCACCAGACTTATGAATGTCTTTTCCATTGGTGTTACTCTCTTCGTTCTTCCTCAGTTTTAATCTCTTCCTTCCTGTCTGTCGCAGATGGCATTATGCTGATGAAGAAAAGAGATGTCTGGTTCACAACAGCTTGTGCCAGCAGACCAGCAGTGTCTTTTTCTGCAAAACTTATTTTATGTAGAGAAAACAAGAGAAGGTAATTATTTTTTAAAAGGAAAAAAACTCAAATTTCATTAACAAAACATGCTCACGAAAGACATTGGTACTGACAAAGTACTATTATGCTTGTGTCCTGCTAAATGCTTCCACAAGGTGAACCAGTTACTGATTCTATAGGGCACCGAGTGACATATATTGTATACTGCAGCTTTGGAGCATTGTGGGTGAATTAGTATGATCGGATAGTCTAGACCAGAGCTGTTAATTTCTGCTGCAGGGAAGTATAGTTACAAATGATTAAGAATATTGTTAGGTCGAAAGCCTAGTTTTGCATTTAAAAAAATGAAAGCTTTGCTTAGCTTTAACAGTAAACAATGAACTTGAAGCCAATGAGACATTTGTGCACGAGTTTGTTATTGGGCAGCACTGTTATCTGCATACTGTCAAATGCAAAGTACCATGACATAGCAAACCCAACTAAATATATTATTCATTAGAATTTCAGCAGTTTTCACATCCAGTTCTAAAGAGCTGACATTAAAAGATATTATCTCTTGTTCTAAATGCTAAGATTAAATTTAAAAAAGCACACAAAAATTTACATTAGACGCTGACAAATATTGACTTTGAAGATTTAGGTTTTATTCTAACATGTTGAATGCTTTTTTAGGAAAAGAAAAACCCTTATCTCATGCTTCCATAGGCAAAGAATTCAGTCTTCAGGACATTCATTGAATTGCCAGATAAATATAATTTAAAAAATAATCATATGCAATGAACCTAGAAAAATGAACCTTTAACATCTTTTATTTTGTCATATGGACAGTTAACTTTTTTTTTAAATATCATTTCAACCTATTGTACCAAGACATCATATCTGTTCAGCTTATTACAAAGAATTTTCATGATATTTAAAGCCTGATAACAATGCTAAATTTTCAAGATAAAAACCCTGAAGATTCTGATGCTGAAAACAGAGCAGGAATTTAGGATGAAAACAAGTTTCCAAACTGGTCTCAACACAATATAATCTACTAGCTAGTGTTTATGTTCTATTGAATTCTGGAGAATGGAGTGTCAGGCCCATAAATGCTGTCCGATAACTCTCCAGTAGAGATGATTATAAATTTCTAGAGCACTGCAGCTAACAAAGGGTTTACCTTATTTCAAATGGCAGGGATTATGAACTGTAGTGGGAGACAGTGAGTAATATGGCCATGATATTTTGATGTGGCTATGGCATTTTATCATGTGAAATGTGACCAATATATGATTTCCTTAGCTGATTCTCCCATGTATAAAATAAACAATCAAACAAAAAAAAAACCAAACCACAACAAAACCATGTTCTAAGATTTTAATTATGTCAGATGGTCAGGATTAAAGTTTTATATCTCACCCAAAAAACTGATTGCGTTCTTGCCACATTCACATGCCAGAAGTATACTCTATTGATTGAAAGTCTACTGCTTTTAGCAGTTAATAAATCCTGTTACTGCTTACTGGCTTACAAAAGAGAGAGACACAATAACATTGCATATATTAACTGTGCTTTTGAAATGTTGTGGTTTAAAACTAGGCAGAGGACTCCTTCACTCACTCCCCCCCCCCCTTTTTGCCCTCCCCCTACTCCCGGAGGGATGGAGAGGAGAATCGAAAAGAATGCAACTCCCACAGGTTGAGATAACAGTTTAGTAAATAAGGTATAACAAATCACTACTGCTACCACCAATAATAACAATGATAAAGGAAATAACAAGGGAAGAGAATACAACATCTCACCCCCAGCCGACCAATAACTCACCCCACCCAACCCAGCCAAGTACTGACCAATACCTCCTCCAACCCTGCAGACACCCCCAGCCCTTCTGGCTAACTCCCAGTTACATCCTTGGCATGACGTGCTGTGGTATGGAATACATCTTTGGTCAGTTTAGGTCAGGTGTCCTGTCTCTGCTTCCTCCTGGCTTCCCCTCTTCCCTGGCAGAGCATGAGGTCACAAAGTCCTTGGCCAAACCAAAACATCATTGTTATCAGCTCTGTTCCCAGGCAGAAAGTCAAAACACAGCACTGCACCAGCTACCAAGAAGGAGAAAAATGACTGCTACTGCTGAACCCAGGACATGAAATTAAATGTCAGTTTTACATGCCCATAATTTACTGCCGTTTCTTTAGATTGACTAAACTTACACAAAAGCCAGTTTGGAGAAGAGAATACTTATTTACCTTAGTTTTCTTTTGGGTTGTGAATAACATCACTTATTTTTTTAACTACATGATCTCTGTCCACTGACAGTACAACCCTAAGAAAAAATGCTCACTCATGATTCTGAATAAATGAAAAGAGACTAGTTAGCACACTCAATGAACTATTTCATGGAGTATTTGACTCTGCCTTGGTGTCAGTAGTCAGGATGGGAACGGTACTTGCATTAAATAGCTTAACAGGACAAATCTTCAAAAAAGCTGTGTCTCTGTTTCAGAATGAGATAAAATAATTTCAGGAAGGAAATATGTGAATCCTTTGCTAAGCAGAAATCTGACTTAAAGGCTACAACTATGAAACTGAGTCAGCAGGGCTGACTTAGAAATTTAAAGCTTGGGAGTCCAGAGTAAGGTGATCAAACAAGACCCATGTATTGGACAATTACTTATTCCCTTTCAGAAACAGGCATTTAAGGAAGGTGATCTGAATTATATTAGTGAATATACGCTTTGTTCTTCAAATACTTGTAGCATACATGTTTATATGGAGCTTATATAGCTAACGTGGAACACATCTACCTTTGCTCAAATACTCCAGAGAGATGACTTTCATTCTGACATGGGTCACTGATTCATGAATTACTGTAACATTTATTGCAACATATTGCAGGACACATTATTCCACAAAGGTGTATGAGAATTAAATGACTTTCAATGATCTGAGAAGGTGGTGGACTTCGTTACTTTTGACAGTGTTCTGACCTGGGTACGTTGCCCTTGTGCTTTATCTTCTTTTCATTCCCTCGTCTAGAAAGTAAAATGGAGGCAAAATAATCCTGCTGTGATCAGCTCAGAGATCAAATACAAAAATCAAACAGCCAACACACACAGGTAAAATGAGATCAGGTTACCAGGAGTCAAGAAGACCTAGGAGTACACCAAACAGACTAGCACTGGAATAGACATATCATGGAGGGTATTCTAAATATATATTGATAGAACAGAAACTGTCAAAGTTGATTTTTTTTAATATTATTATGTTAGGGAGTATTGGGTGACAGACTCAAAATTAAGAAACTTCTACTTACAGAAACTTCAAACTACACTTATTTTTGGACACATGAAGTATTTGACTTGAACAAGAGAGCAGATAGTTATTTTTAACAACTGGAGCTGAGAAAAGCCAATACATTTAAATGCTAAGGGAAAAGTAGCTATTTTGTGTGAGAGACAACTACTGAATCAAAGAAGTGCAGGCAGGAAAGCAAGAGAATACGCACAGTAAGTTTATACAGTTTGCTTAGTAAACAAGGAATATGCAAAAGTGGAAAAAAAAAACAAAAAAACAACCAACCAAACAAACCCCAGAAAAAAATACTCAACATTAGAAAAATTTATGTGATCAGTGAATCACAGAATAGTTTGGGTTGGATGGCACCTTCAAAGGTCATCTAGTCCAACTCCCCTGCTATGAGCAGGCACACTTTCAACTAGATCAGGTTGCTAAGAACCACATCCATTTAGATGAATTTCAGGAAGGAAAAAACCTAGTGAATAGAATTTCTGAATTTCTGAAGGCAAACTTTGTGTTTTACATGCACTTCGGTATTGAGAAAGACAATACAAAATTATTGTCCTTTTTAATTAACCCTCCCCTTGTTTCAACAAAGTTACATAGAAGAAGCTCAACAGCTACAGAGAGACCATCACCATCTTTTTCACCCTCTACTCCCTGTCCCAAAAGGAACAAAAAAAAAAGTGCTGGTAGCAACGTAGGAGTTTGAGACTTTCTCCCCCCCCCCCCCCCTTTTTTTTTAACTTTTTTTTCTTTTTATGTAAAAGAGGTTAATTAGCTTAATTTCCCTCCATTCAACACCTTTGAAGAGATTTTAGAAGGGTAATGGCAGAATGCCAATTCATAACATCTTAAATACGTGGAAAAAAATTTTCAGCTGTCTACAATTAGCTGCCCAGTTTCAAAAAGATGAAAAAGGTGGGATAAATCCCCTCATAAAAAGAATTCAGTGGAAAATAATCCATGAGAAAGGACATGCTTTGTGAAAAAAACTACTTACCATCATGCATTTGGTGTAATTATACTTTGCTTTTCAAAGTGTAATGAACAGTTCATATAAATAAAACATGGCTAATTTAGTTGTTATTATTTCCTTTGTCATTCATTTTGATATATGTCTTGTTAATGTCTGGGTATATTGCCTGTACTGAATTTACATCTTTGGTTAATTGGTTACTTAGCTTCCAGCACTTGCATTTGGAAACATTCATGCTTGGAGATATTTAGCACAGGAGTACTTGCACTTTTCTGGCAGTTTTATCTTTTTTCCTACTTAGTATCCAATATCCCAAAAAGTGTAGCATAAGAGGCAGACTCCTCTACAAACTCCTCTGAGAGAGGATACCAATGGGGGAATGCAGAAGTATGAAGTGGCAGAAGTGTACATCTCTTTTTTTTTATTCTTCCCAATGCTGGGGACAATGCAAAGAAATAAACCCAGGTAGGTTGCACAGGAAGGATTGACTCTGGGAGACTGGGGGCTTTAAACAGTTTGCCGTTTGGGTATTTAATGCAAAAAAAAAGGAAAAAAAAAACGGTTTAAAACTGGAAAAACATTTTATCTCTTGCTTGGGATAAACATTCCTCCCAACTGGAACTAAGAGAAACTCCTTTATCTGACCACATCAGGCATGTGCTCTGAGAAAAGTCATGCTGTTGGGCTTCAGGGAGATGCTTAGGGGCTTAGGGGACTAAGGATATACTGAGAGAGGATCTGTGGGAAGCAGACGGGACGATAACAGTGCTGTGAAATCTTCTCTTGGGTGTCATGAAAGCCTAAAGTTCTGTTACGCCATATGAGCATAACCTAGTGACATATGAATCAAAGTATAAAAATTACAGAAGACTGGAACCCCCATTAGTGTTGCAGAATATAATTAGGAAGGCTTTCCTTTCATTTTTTACTTCTTCAGATTCAAGTACTAAATAGTTAAGCATTTTATTCTCTTATAAATTATTGTTTCCATATCTGAAATTCCTACACCTCATTTCCTTTTTTGCTACCCTTTGTGGCAGTTTGTTACATTATGTTACTTTATACCAAGATTGCCTGTTTGACTGTCATGCATTGCTACTTTCTACAGCTGCTGGAAAGATAGCCATGGCAACACAAAGCTTGTTATAGACTTTAAAGCATGTCCTTAAGATAGGAGGAAAGACAACATAGTAAACCTTGACTATCTTCCATATTTGAGTCAGATTAGATGTTGATTTGTCTGTCCACGCGTTTTTCTTCTGCTAGTCACTTGTAATAACTGTTTACACAGCCAAGTTGGAATGAGGTGACCACTTTGACCCCAAACTTTGAAGTATATAGCAAGCTTTCTTAAACCTAGGTTGTTAGAGGTGCAGTAGATGTATCAGCTATCTTCTGCCATGCAACCTCACATGCATTCTCAATCCTATCTCTCATATGTCTTAGAATCATCATCATAAGCTAAGTAGTAAAATATACCTCAAATATAAAATGTTTTTTTTTCATTCCTAACTCACTTGATGGTTCATCAGTCATCTCTGTCTCACCATATTTTAGGAATGTCTTCAGTGAGTACCTGGCACTTCTTTTCCTTTTCTTAAACATTCTTTTCCTTTTTCCAATTTTTTAGGCTCTTTCTTTACTTTTTAAGGTAAAGTGGAGTTAAACTAAACTCTCATGTGATAAAGAAGGAACTAATTCTAAATGTTAAAATAGGTTGTCAGAAATGTTGACAAGCGTAGACAGAATGTGATTTATGGACCTTTAACTTTTTAAATTAAAATCTTATATCCTTAGGTAATACAGCAGTTCTGCTGTGTATTGAATTCTTGCACTGCATTCCAAATTATCTATAGTACATTAATTTACCATAGATCTGTTTCAGTTGTTTGAGTAAAATAGACAAGATAAATTAAATTAGTTTGAAGTATAAGATTGTGAGGAAAATGAAAGTCCATGAAGACTGTCAGATGTAAGAATGAACTATTACCACTTTAAATTTTACTTGTAAAACAGGGAATCTGGGAGACATATTTGATTTTGGATACTCTTTTCATGGCTGATACAGTGGATATCCGGTTCGGGGACACATAGCTTAGGGGATCTGTAGCAAAGTTTTCCTTTCATTATGTCTTAAGTTAGAAATGGAAATTTCAGACCTCAAGAGAAGTCATATGAATTTGGGCCAACAGTCCATTAGACCTGTATCCTGCCAGCCTTGACACAGAATTCAGAGGTGTAGGTAAGAAGCCTCAGGAAATTCAAATTATGCAGCAACCTATCCATAAAGACTTTTGTTTTTTATCACAATTAATTATGTATTTCTTTATGTCCTGAAGCACAAAAAGAAAAAAAATCCCAAAATCTTGATTTTTTTAAAATTTTAACTTCTTCAAATTCAAATGAATGGTTTTTAACTTCCAGTTTCAAATGTTCTGTGCTTATGCAGTCTGGGCATAGATACTGCAAAATACTTGGAGAGGCTGTTCTTGACATTTTTTTCCCTGAAATGTGGTCAATAGAAAGCATTTAAAGCAACCTTGAAGGCCTCTTTGCAAATAAATTTTAGTTTGGGAGGATCAATAGTTTTGAAAAGGGATATCCAGGGAAAGTAAAGGTCATTCAAAATTATTTCAGGACCTGGAGCATTTGCTGAAATTAAGATTTACAAAGAAAATTATAAACCATACCCAAGTAAGGATAGAAAATACCTCCCATTTCTTTGGGTTATTTTTTTCCCCAGTAAAACTTTGGAATTGATCTACCACGATTTTTAGAGCTTTTCAGAGAAAAAAAGTCACACAAAATAAAACAGATATCTTACAGATTAAGACAAATTTGCAGTAATAAGTATTTTATATAGCCTTTTTGGGAGTTCCAAAGTCCCTTTCAAGCGATACTATTTAGATTCCTAAGTAGTTACAGATGGCAGTTAAAATTCTTTTACAGATTAGAAACTGGTAAAGCAATAAAATAAAATAAAACAAAAAAAGGTCACATCTGGGTATCCGAGAATTATACCCAAGACTGTATTATTGATCATGCATTGTTAACTGAATAAAACAGTCTCTTAGCTGTCTTCACAGAAGGTACTTTTAAAGGCATTTCACATCTTCAGTGAAATGGCTTTCCAGAAATACTTGCCTGTTAACTTCTACTGAAGGAATTCACGCAATTAGCTTCCTAACATAGAGAACTCACTAGTGTAAGAGATTTGAGGGATGATCTTAAGGCAAGGTTATTCATCTGAAGCAATTTTCTAGCCTAATGGGTTTGATCGTCTCCATTTCTTTTCTTTAGGACAACTACACCGACAGTTTCATCAGAAGCAGAGACCTATTGTTATGTACTTCATTCTTTCCAAAGACAGGAAAACCATGAAAATAAAGATGATTATTACTGGTATTTTCATATTTTAGCATGGAGAAAGCAGAGCAGTACTGCTAAAAACAGAGAATTCAGGAAAGGGGCATGTCTTAACATTTTTGCAGCTCTTTTTGAAGCCAAATGGAAAGTGTTTCATTGTGAACATGTCATTGTCAGTCAACCCAATGCATATTAGAGACCAGGATGGAGGTAGATGATAAATAGATGAATTAGTTTAGAAGTGAGTTCAGGAGCTACTGACCTATGTAAGGTATAGCAATGTTCTTCTGTGACATTTGAATCCCTACACACATCACATCAACCTAATTTTCTAGGAAGGTGCATCATTATGTCAGTGCTTGCCTCCTGGATGTGGCTATTGGAGAACTGAGGGTGAAATGTCTGTAGTCTAGACTAGCTTCAGAGACTGCAGCTCAGACCTATATGCTGATTTCTTTAACTGCAGTGTGTAACTCATTTATGAGTTAAAAGTTTGGTAAAACCTCTTTACATTCTCATCTTTACTTTCTTCTCTGACTTTATGAATAATGTTGGTTTTAGGAATAGTGACTCCTGGAGACCTGAAACGCAGGTATAAATCTGTCGTGGTTTAAGCCTAGGTGTTCTCTGGTCCAGTGGTTGCTTACACCATGGTAAGCACATGGCGTTTGCCTTGGCGGGTTGGTGGCAGTGTGATACAGTCAATCTGCCAGGCCTCCCCATATTTGCGCTACATCCATCACCCTCTATACTGAAGAGGCTTTAATCACTTGGCTTGCTTAATTGCAGCACATGTTTCACTGTTGTGAGTAACCTGGGCAATAGTGTCCATTGTTAAGTCCACCCCTCGATCACGGGCCCATCTGTGTGTTGCATTTCTGTCCTGATGGCCTGAAGTGTCATGGGTCCACCGGGGCAAAAATAATTCACCTTTAGGTTGCCAGTCTAAGTCCATCTGAGCCACTTCAATCTTAGCAGCTTCATCCACCCTTTGGTTGTTCTGGTGTTCCTCAGTGGCCTGACTCTTGGTGCATGAGCATCTACATGGCGTACCTTCACCACCAGGTTCTGCACCCGGGCAGTGATATCTTGCCATAGCGCAGCAGCCCAGATGGGTTTACCTCTGCGTTGCCAATTGCTCTTCTTCCATTGCTTCAACCACCCCCACAGGGCATTTGCCACCATCCATGAGTCAGTATAGAGGTAAAGTACTGGTCACTTTTCTCATTCAGCAATGTCCAGGGCCAGCTGGATGGCTTTCACCTCAGCAAACTGACTTGATTCACCCTCTCCTTCAGCAGTTTCTGCAGCTTGTCTTCGAGGACTCATACAGCTGCCTTCCATCTCCGACGCTCTCCCACAATACGGCAGGACCCATCAGGAAACAAGGCATATTGCTTTTCACTTTCTGACAGTTTATTATATGGTGGGGCCTCTTCAGTACTCATCACCTCCTCCTCTGGTGACATTCCGAAATCTTTGCCCTCTGGCCAGTCCATGATGACTTCTAGAATACCTGGATGACTGAGATTTCCTATTCAAGCTCGTTGTGTAATTAGTGCAGCCCATTTACTCCATGCAGCATCAGTTGTGTGATGTGTAGAGGAGACCCTGCCTTTGAACATCCAGCCCAGCACGGGCAACCGGGGTGCCTGGAGGAGCTGTGCTTCAGTGCCAATCACTTCTGAAGCAGCTCGAACCCCTTCATAGGCTGCCAGTATATCTTTCTCAGCTGGGGTATAGCTGGCCTCAGATCCTTTGTATCCCTGACTCCAAAAGCCAAGGGATCAACCTCGAGTCTCCCCTGGAGCTTTCTGCCAGAGGCTCCAGGTAGGACTGTTCTCCCCAGCTGTAGTGTACAGTACATTTTTTACATCTGGCCCGGTCCGGACTGATCCAAGGGCTACTGCATGAACTATATCTCATTTAATTTGCTCAAAGGCTTGTTGATGCTCAGGGCCCCATTTAAAATCATTCTTCTTCCGGGTCACATGATAGAGAGGGCTTACAATCAAACTGTAATTTGGGATGTGCATTCTCCAGAACCCCACTGCACCCAAGAAAGCTTGCGTTTCTTTCTTATTAGTTGGTGGAGACATTGCTGTTATCTTGTTGATCACATCTGTGGGCATCTGTCTACATCCATCTTACCATTTTATTCCCCAAAATTGAATCTCCTGTGCAGGTCCCTTGACCTTACTCCGTTTTATGGCAAAACTGGCTTTCAGCAGGATTTGAATTATTTCCCTCCTTTTTTAAAAAACTTTTTCCGCTGTATCGCCCCACACAATAATGTCATCAATGTATTGCAAGTGTTCTGGAGCTTGCCCCTGTTCCAGTGCAGTCTGGATCAGTCCATGGCAAATAGTAGGGCTGTGTTTCCACCCCTGGGGCAGTCGGTTCCAAGTGAATTGGACACCCCTCCAAATAAAAGCAAACTGTGGCCTGCACTCTGCTGCCAAAGGAATTGAAAAAAATGCACTGGCAATATCAGTTGTGGCATACCACTTGGCTGCCTTTGAATCCAGCTCATACTGAAGTTCTAGCATGTCCAGTATGGCAGCATCAAGGGTGGTGGGACTTCATTTAAGCCATGATAGTCTACACCTTTAGTCTCCACTCTCCATTAGACTTTCACACTAGCCATATGGGGCTATTAAAGGGTGAGCGGGTCCTGCTGATCACTCCTTGGCTCTCCGGTCTACGGATCAGCTGATGGATGGGAATCAGGGAGTCTCGATTGGTGCGATATTGCCACCGGTGCACTGTTGTGGTCGCAATTGGCACTTGTTCTTTGACCTTCAGCAACCCCACAACAGAAGGATCCTCTGAGAGACCAGGCAAGGTGGACAGCAATTTCCTCAGTCTCCAAAGCAGCAATATCAAAAGCCGTTTTGGGTCTTTGAAGTACCCTCTCCTGAAGTAGTCTATGCCACAGATGCATGGAGCCAGTCACAGTGGAGGGCTTTTGCCACTTCCTCCCAGTCAGGTTGATTTCAGCCCCCAGTACAGTCAACTCTTGGGATCCTCCTGTCACTCCAGAAATATAAATGCGTTCCACCCCTTGGCAGCTTGATGGCATCAGGGTACACTGTGCACCGGTATCTACTAGAGCCTTATACTTCTGTGGGACTGATGTGCCAGGCCATCTGATCCACACAGTCCAGTAAATCCGACTGTCCCCTACCTCCACCTGGCTGGAGGCGAGGGCCCTCTAATAGCGATCACAACATTGGTCACTTATGTCTCGTAGAAAGGGATTAGTCTTTATCACAGGAGCTGGAGTAAAGTCAGCTCTTCCACTCCATCTGGGAACTTGCTCAACAGAGACTGAAGTTGCAGCTTTCATGGGATTATCATCCTTGACCTTTGTTCTCCTGTTAAATTCACGCACCCATTCCTCCAGAGCTGAGGTAAGTTTTCCATCCTGCTTCCTCATGTCTTCTCCATGATCCTGCAGGTAAAACCATAGGGTGGCCCGTGACGTATACCTGCTGTATCTTCTCTCTAGAGCAGTAGGACACCTTTTGTTAATAGCTGAAACATGTGTTGGTACATGTGGGGAGCTGGATAGATCGGAGGGATCATCTTTCCATTGTTTGAACACCTGAGACAGTTTTTCCACAGCTGAAATGATGGAAGGGGTGAGAATGTCTTCGAACTCTCACAGTTGATGAATCATTTCATCCACTGTTGGTGGTGCTATATCATTCCAGGTTATTGCTGCCAATGAGTGGGCATATGATGATGGTACACTCCGTGTAAATTTCCACCTCATAGGTTGTGTACATTCAACTTCATCTGGATCTACAGATGCATTCCCAGCATCCAGACTTTGATAGATCATGTCTAAAATGGCTGATTCCCTCAGAGACTGGATGCCTTTCTCCAGCATGGTCCAGTTGTCCGAATGACTCATAACATCATCCTTGTAGAGAAACCTTTCCTTCACAGCTGCCAAGAGCTGCTTCCAAAGGCTGAGGACCATTTCTCTTTTGCAATTGTTTTGTCAGTTCCCCTTTCTTAGCAAGTGATCCCAGCTGCTTGGCTCCCCTACCTTCTAGTTCATGACCGTAGGCCTCGTCCTAGAATAGGAGCAGCCAGGTGATGGTGTGCTCCCTTGGATGATGGGTGAAATCTTTTTGCATATTTTGTGCCTCTTCCTCTGATCCACATAACAACAACTCTTGTTCAGATGCTGTCCCTTGTAGTAAGTGCATTGGTTCTTCATCTTTCTTCACTGCATGGGTTGCCTTTTGTGCCTCATGTTTGCTTTTCCCCTTGCTTACAGGGGCAACCAGTACTGGCACAAATTGGTCCTTTGGTTTATCCGCAGTGATTATCACTGTGGTTGGAGTGGCTGCAGTATCTGTTGTCGGGGTTGGTGCAGCTGCTGTGCTTGGGGGTTGAGTAACACTAGCAGCTGCATTATCTGTGGTAGTCAGTTTGAGTAGCTGCTGTACTTATCACTGGGGTTGGCGTAGCCACTGTACTTGGAGTTGAAGTACCTGCTTTGTCTGCTGCTTTGCCATCAGATCCAGAGACATCTGTTCCCCTTGGAAGGTGCTGGATAGTGCTGAACAAGGTTCTGTAGGTGTAGGCCAAGCCCCAATATGTTGCATGATTTCTTCCTCTCTGGTATGACCAGGATGACAACACACCTCATTTAAGTGTTTTACTAATTTTTCTGAATTTTGCACTTGTTCAGTGGTGAAATTCCAAAGCACTGGAGGGGCCCACTGGCCTAGATACTTGCCCATACTATCCCACATACCCTGCCACTCATGACTGCCCAGCCTTGGGGAAAATCTCTTGGTCCTCCTATATCATTGTCTAACCCTAGAAAAGACACAAACCCTACTCTGCTTAACTTTCGAGATCAGACAAAATGGTCATGAGTAAAACACATTCTGCATGTCTGCCAACTTGCTGATCCCCATGACACGCAGCAGGCAGGTCTCAAGGGTACCCAAAAGCCATTCAAAAACTTCAGAACTCTCAAATAATGCTGTAAATAGTCTGGACGGGGGCTGGGAATGTAAGGGAATGTCTTCTTCAGAGGTTGACCACCTGAGAAGGGAAAAAAAGATGTATAATTGCTAAACACTCCTATTATATACCTCCCAAAGTATAGAGGTGATGACCACACTGAGAACTCCAGATCAGTTTCATGATCAATGAGTCTATTGTATTACAAGTTATTACTACAAAATACAGCAAAATATTAACCTTAGCCCAAGCCCCCCTGCCAATAAACACTAAAACAGCAAATACCAGCTGTAAGTAAGGTACGACATGCTGAAACTCTGAGATAAAGAGCAACAACTTTGAAAGCCAATAAATCAGCATTGTGACGAGTGACTATTAATCCATAACAATGAATGCTTTTCACAAATACAATTAGACACACTCTGGTCAGATCTGTTGGTATCTCAAACCTTCGTGCCTCAAGTTGGGTGCCACAAAGAACTGTTGTGGTTTAAGCCCAGCTGGTAACTCAGAACCACACAGCTGCTCACTCACTCCCCCCACCCCGCTTCCTCCGCCCACTCCCAGAGGAATGGGGAGGAGAATCAAAAGAATGTAAGTCCCACAGGCTGAGATAAGAATGCTCCAGTAACTAAGGTATAACACAAACCACTGCTGCTGCCACCAACAGTAATAATGATAAGGGAAATAACAAGAGAAGAGAATACAACTGCTCACCACCCATCGACTGATACCCAGCATGACCCTAGCAGTGATCTGGCCCTTCCGGGTAACTCCCCCCAGTTTATATACTGGGCATGATATGCTGTGGTATGGAATACCAATTTGGCTAGTTTGGGTCAGGTTTTCTTCCATCTTCCCTTCCTCCCTGGCAGAGCATGAGGCTCAGAAAGTCCTTGGTTGGAGTAAACATTACATAGCAACAACTAAAAACATCGGTGTTATCAGTCTTGTTCCCAGGCTGAAAGTCAAAAACACAGCACTGCACCAGTTACTAAGAAGGAGAAAAATGACTGCTACTGCTGAACCCAGGACACCAGGATACGGCTGGCTTTCTGGGCTGCGAGTGCACACTGAAGCCAGGTCATGTTAAATTTCTCATAGACCAACACCCTCAAGTCCTTTCAGCTACTAAGAAGGAGAAAAATGACTGCTATAGCTGAACCCAGGGCAAAATGTAAATTAAGCAAACTGTATCTTTATCAGCTACCAAAGATCTAATTATATATACTATACCTTTCTAAAAATTCTGGAAGATGAAACACTTACCTGTGCTTCAATGGCCACATAAAATGAGATGCAAGAATTGCCTCTGTTATAGATACGTATTTTCTCAGGTTCTCTATATCCCATTTCATTTACTCACAATACAAGAAATTGAAAGAACCATTTACTTCAGAAATCTCCTTCTAATCTTACATTATTCTAGTCCCTTTTAATCCTTGCCTTCTCAAATTAATGGATCTACATTTTCTATTCTGAAAGCAAGAGGAAACTTCAGCTTTGGAATGGTATTGGGATAGATTTCTTTTTGCGGAAGATGGGTTCTCTCACCTTGAAAGCCAGTTTACAAAACCTAAATGTATATGCCAAGGTGGTCTAGTCTGTGAGAGCAGGAAACAGTTTCAGGGGAGCTCTGTCTCCTTCCTATAATAAAATAGCATTTTTGGTGCAAAGCCTGCCACCACATCCTTTATCAGCAATGGTATTCCTTTATCACTGGTTAAATTCAGAATCTGTCTGTTTTCCATGGCCTGAGTGGAACAAAAAGACCAGATCTCAATAGAGAATTTAGCTGCTTGTCTGCTCAGGTACCTCAAACCTATGTACATGATCAGAATTTTAATGTCTATTATCAGCTAGGGTTAGGAACATTTTTCTCTTCATCTAAATTTAAAAATGCTGAAAACATCCTGGAAAATGTTTTGCTACTTTACTTTTGTTCAGAAATTATGCATTGCTTGGATTTGTGTATGGACAGATAATGAGGGAACATCACACAATATATGATAACAATAACACTGAAGTAATGTGAGAAAGCAATTTATCTTTCTGTTTCCCCTGTGCTTGTGAGAATCTGAAAATCACTACCATTCCTATTTGAATAAATATTTTGGTGGGAAACATTCACTTGAATATAAAGGACTGAAGAGTTCAGCTATTGAGTGCAGAAGTTAGATAGGGAGGGAAGAGATGGAGTTCTGTTACTTATCAGCAATATAAACTGCAACTTTTGAATGTTTTGTCAGTATTAAAATATCTTCTGTTTATTGATAATCTTGTTGCCAGACATATTTTGTAAGTCTATTGCTCAGAAATGGTAACTCTTACTTTTCACCTCTCTCTCTTTCCCCTCTCACTTCTAAATTGCCTAGTGGGTTGGAGGAATCTGTCAGAAATTTCATTAGAGCTTCAATATTTTCCTGTACAGGTAGAACTAATTAGTTTAGAAGAATTATTAGAAAAGTGTATTTTCATTTTGGCCTTCCTAAAGTTGATACAGGAATTAATAGTAATTGATTACAATCTGTGCCCCAATTACAGTGAAAATTTCTAACTACAGTCACTCATCTAACTCAAGCACTTAAGGAACGTGTTAAGGGTGGAGGATCCCCTGTGAAAGACGAGAAGTCATATCAAGAATACATCTGTCTCTTATGGCTTTATGTGCTTAAGTTAGCATGAAGTTAACAAGGGCCTAGATCCCGCTGAATGCTTCAGTGGATGTGCATATTGAATACTAAGGAGAAGAAAGATGACAGTCTTCCTGTCTTCTACCTGGGCTTCCTCAATAACCTGGAACACTGGTCCTCAGGGAAGTACCTGACTTTCTGAAAAATTCTTAATGGTCTCAAAGAACAGGGATGATTTCTGGAGCTGGTCTTCTTACCACTGTGCATGCAGTGCCACCAAGGGGCTCTGTTACAGGGATGTGAAAAAATTGACCTTAACCTAAATTCTGAGTCTTGGAGGTGAAACATACTACAAAAACAGAAGGAGAGCCCAAAACCCCCATAATTTCATTGGTTTGGGAATTGAAAAGAGCCAACCCAAGACTGTATGTAATCTGATGGTCCATACTTGACAGCCCAGGACACTTGATTATCATACAGTTCTCTACCTTTCCCCCAAATTCATAGGCTAAATGTATTACTTTTAATTGAGTTCCAATCTGACAAGATAATTTTTTCTGTAGTTACTTTGTTCTAACCTGCCAGTGACATGACACCATCTTGTCTGATAAGATTTTATAAGACTAGTGCCACCGACTTGCTGTGGCATGGCAGTCCTACAAAGCAAAAAATACTGTTACCAGATCATGCCAGTAGTCTTAGCTCTGCTAATAGAGTTTGGCTTGCTAAATTTGTGTGTCTTCAAAGCTTACATTGAATTTACAGTCTCAAAGTAAAAATCACAAAGAAAAACATGAGCAGCTAGACATTTCCCTAGTATTTTGCAGCAACTTCTGATCTGTTTTAGACTGAACTCCTTGCTGAACATGATTCCCGTTTTTTTTAAGGGCATCTTGTATTGGCACTGAAAGACGCAATTACTCTGCATGTATCTTACCTAATTCTTATATCACTTGACAAATGCAGATGCATAAACAATTTGATATTCTTAGGTAAACTGATTTACAACCCAATCTGTAGCCCAAGTTAAGTATAAATGGATGTTTAAATAAATTCTGAAAAAAAACTCACTTTCTTCTTTCAGAGGGGAAGTAAACTTACTTTTTTAACTCTAAAAGCTTATAGTTGTCATGACTGTGTTCGTGTTCAGCTACCTTTAAATGTGACGTTTGACCTGGTGCTTTGAAACACCTGTCGTGAAAAAGTCAAGAAGATGCCCTACTGGAACAAAATGCTAAATGAAGTGGCGTTTGTGGTTCATTAGTTAACACTTTCCTCACTAAATCAGTACTTTTGACTCAGTATGATGTACTGTGTTTTAGATGAGAAGTAAAACAGAGGTCCCTGACCATTTTGTTTCATTAAACCTCCTATAGCATTTTTAACCAAAAGAGAGGATGTTACTTCCGATGTTCCTACAAATTCCTACTGGGTAATTACATTCTGATCTACTAACCTGCCCCTAGAGAAAATTTAATTAAAATGAGTTGATGCCTCTCTGACACAGAGTAGACAGGTACCTGTAACAAAGCCACCAGCACAATTGACATAAATTGGCACTCTTTTGTGGCAGAGAAAGCATGAATAAGAGTATTACTTTGCCCTCACCAGAAGTGGACATTCCATTTCATGCACTGTGTATATCTACATTATGCAGATGAAAACAAAGTACTAAAGTTTTTCAGTATCTGTCCAGAACTTCTTTAAGCAGTAGGAACTGAAATCATAGCTCACAGCTTTTCCAGCAGCTAGTTAGGTTTTCAATAGGTTTTATTAATGTTAATAAGTAGTGATGAAATAGATATACACTGGAGAGAAAGATGGGAAGGCACTTTTGTGGTGTAGTTGGGAAGCCGCTACACAGACACTGAGAAAATCTTTTAGATTAATAATCAAAAAATCAGAGGATCACTGTGACTGGAGCGTACCTCTGGATATTGCATAGTCTAACATCTCAGAGCATGGTGAGCTAAAGCAGGTTGTCCAGGACAGCATCCAGTCACATTTGAATATCTTGAAGAATAGACAGTCCACAACCTCTCTGGCTAAGCTGCGCCAATGTTTGACCATTCTCACAGTAGAAAAAGATTTTTCTTATGTTTCAACAAAATTCCCTGAGTTTCAACTTGTACTCGTTGCCTTTTGTCCTTTCACGAGGTCTGTCTCCATTTTCATTGCTTTTCCATCAGGTGTTTATACACATTGATAAAATGATCCTCTGAGCCTTCTCTTCTTCAGGTTGAACAGTCCCACCTCTCTCAGACTCCTCCATGTCAGATGCTCCAAACCTTTAATTATCTTTGTGGCCCTTTGCTGGATTTGCTCCAGTATGTCCATGTCTCTCTTGTACTGGGGAGCCCAGAACTGGACCTAGAGCACCAAATGGGTCCCTCCAGAGCCACATAGAGGCTAATTAAAGAATTTCTCTTACTTCTTCCAAGTGGACAGATGATGATCTCCTGCATGCTAAATAATCCTGCACCAGGTGACCCCAGGCAGCTCAAAGGTTGATAGTGCATTTTTGTGCTCAAGGATCAGATGGGCATATTCTCTGTGCGTCATATGTCTTGCAAATATTTTGCTTCAAATCCAGTTCCATATGGCTTTTATTCTTTGCTAGTTCTTAGCGATAACTTAGCCTTTTAAAGTTTTAATTAAACTGTCTCAGTAAGGGACAGTTAATGATTTAAAAGGAAACAATTTGCCAATGTCATGTCCCTCCATTATACAGCACACATTTTAATGGTTTGTACTGAATCAGTTGTTTATTAAGACCTTGACTATCTGAACAATTGTACTACATTTTCTCAAAATAGCAGAACATGATACAATGTGGTTTCAAGTAGAGTAACAGGAAGAGGTGTGGCTTGAATATGAATACTGTGTTGTACCATGGCAAAAAAAAAAAAAATTCTACAAATCCAGTGAGTCAGACATAGCCTTGAGTTTGCACAATATTAAGCATAATGATATGGCTCAGAACTAATTTCCAAACATTCCCACATCACTCACAGAGCCTACTCAGTCATCTAGAGCCTCTGCAAGAAAAATTCCCAGTGACTTCAACAAAGCAATGCCTTAGAAATCAATTCAGGATAGTTCAGGAGAAAAAAAGAAGTCAAAGTCAGATGGAAAAACAATCCCTTTAGGAAATATACAGCTTCCATCATCATAATATTTCTACACTTCACAGTCTTTCTGCCAGATGTTATTATTCTTAACATAGGAATTCTGTGAATGGGTGTCCGATGTATCCAAGGTCATGCAAAAGAATTGCCAAACAACAATACCACAACCCGGCCTAGGAGAAATACCCTTTTCCCAGAATAGAGGAACTTCCAGCAAAGTTGTTGTTGTGTAGTACTGACTAAGGTGTGCTAATAGGTCATTATCTGACCATGTTTTACCATTAAAATGCATCTTTAAAAGTCTGAAGCAATGTTGATATTCAGACTGATTTTTTTATTGTTATTGACAGTAAGCTCCATACTGAGATAAAAACTTTCTTAATATGCACATAAAATATTCCTTGCTGCAGTGAGAGATCACTTGTAATTGTTTTCTACTCTAGTTAATTATAACAATCAATTCTATTGATCAAATGCTTTTTCTGAAAATGTCTGTGCATGAATAACTCAACAATGAATATCCAGAAACACTCTTCTAACCCAAAACTTCTCAGCACAAGATGACCAAGGATTAAAAAAGATTCATGTACTAGTGAATAAAAAGATGACTCAGGCTACACCCACTGGCAAGCTAGCTGTACTGGAACCTGTTCTTTGGCCATATGTTGTGGGTTAGGCCCAGCCAACAGTTAAGCGCTACACAGCTGCTTGTTCACTCCCTGCCTCATTCAGTGGGACAGAGTTAAAAATAAAACTGTTCTCGTGGCTCAAGATAAAAATGGCTTAATAAGTGAAGGAAGGAGAAAGAGGAAAGGAAATAGAAAGGCAAAAGAACAAAAAAAGTGATGCAAAGGCAATGACTCACCACCTCTCACAAACAGAATGATGCCCAGCCTGTTTCTGAGCAACGTCTGCCTTCCCAAAAAAACCTCTCTCCTGTTTTTATTGCTGAGCATGACATTATATGGCATGGAATATCCCTTTGGTCACCCTTAGTCAACTGTCCTGGTTGTGCCTCCTCTCAACTTCTTTTGCATTCCCAACCTACTTCCTGAGGGGACACAGAAAAAGAGAACGCCTTGACACTGCAAGCACTGCTCAGCTATAACAAAAATAGTAGTGTGTTACCACCACTGTTTTAGTCATTAAAATAAAGCACAGCACTACATGGAAGAATATTATCTCCATCCCAACTAGACTCAGTACACCATGAGATCTCATTCACGCCAGTAAATTGTCTTAAGATTAAAATGAGGATGGCTATCTCCATACATCTGTTGGAAATAGCTGACCTGTGCCAACTCCTGTCACTGTGCCTGAGAATTGTTTTGGATTATCTTTGTGCGGTACAAATGAGCTGGAGATGCTTAAATTATTTGGCAATGTGAAAAAGTTTCTGGACCTATAATCTGGCACTTCTTATTTCAATATATGAGCCTGCGTCACATAAGTGCTTTTTCAAAGAAAAAGATAAATGACACGTAGTCAAGAGCAAGAAACTTTTCCCCATACTGGAGAATTTGGGGGTTTTATTTGTTTTATTCTCTTTCTACAGATACTAATGTAAACATCCTTGGAAACATTTTGGCTATGCTCTAAATGTTTATTTCCTTTTAAATTGAGAGTTCAGAGCATTCATTAACATTTTTGTTTTGACACTTTTAGATTATAGCAAAAGGAAGTTAAGATACTTTGATTTTAACAAAATATAAAAATATTTCACTACAAATTGAAGGGATTTCATTTGTCCTCTGTCTGCTATAAATAATTCTAAGCTTTATCTCAGTTTCTAAGATTCATCACTTTGAGCTGTTGGTGAAAAGGGACTTTATTACAGGACAGTCACATCTCTTTGTAAACAAATTGACTTTCTTCCTTGCTTCTGTTTTGCTTGGCAGAGTAATTGTCTGTTACTGTCTTGCAGCAGTTCTCCTGGTTGCAAAGCCTTGTTGCACTATGTTAAATAAAACTGGCGGACTGAACTTTTTGCCTATGACCACGTCTTTATTTCCTTTTAAATTGAGAGTGAACTCTCACATCGGTAAGAGTAATCAAGGAGCAGAGCTTTATTTATTAGCATTGATTCTACAAATCACCTGGTGCAGCAAACAAACTCTACAGGCAATACAATAATTTAGCAATTCTCTTGAATCTTAGAGTCTGTCTTCTGAGTCTTGCTGATGGTACAAGGAAAAGTGAGACAAAACAATGAGCAGCAATCACTGCTCTTCACCCTTTTGCTCCTTTATGGCTCACCACACAATAATGTAATTTACCACAGGCAGGGACATCCTTAGGGAACTCTTTACAGAATGAGATATGGCCCTTAGGCTTTTATGTTTTTTTTTTAAGCGTACTTTTTACAGAGGGAAAAATAAAAAATAAAATGAGTCTTGTTCTATTTTTCCCTTCCTCTTTGCCTCCTGATACTAAAGTAACAGGTTGGCACCAGAGTCATAGTACTAGTCTATCTCTATAGACTAGGGGGGCAAATTTTATGATAATGGAGAAAATTGTGATAGAGGCATTGGAAATCTGGACTTAGGACCATTGCAGTTTAAGATTGGTTCAAATCTTCATCTGTTTCTTCAAAGGACAGTGACTTATTTTTTTGTATGCTGGGCTAACCTAAACAGGATGAAAAGCTGGTCTTCTTAAAAGTCTCCTTAGTTTGCTGAGAAAGATCAAATTCTCCCAGAGAAGTTCCAAAAAGAAAATACTGTGATGAGGTGCATTTTAGAAGGACCAGAAGTATGTACATTAAGAAATGATCACACCTTAACCGTTTCCACCAGACAGAGTAAAATAAATGCATTTCTAAAACATGATGCTAAAAATGCAAAAATATTTCTCTAACAGTTAAACTGGTGGTATATAAAAGGAATCTGTTCCTTTTAAGTGTGAAACAGTAATGTCAGGAAAAACTGCCCCAAATAGTAATACTAGAAGGGAAAAGGATTTCCAGTGCCTACAGCTCTGTATGTCACTGAAGAGATGGTGGGACCATAAAAATGGACCAGCTGATGTTCATGACAAGAATGAAGAGAAACCTGAAGCATTTCAGAAAAGCTTTTATTCCTATGTTGTAGCACTGAAAAGCTGCATTACAGTGGGATGGATTTGGCTTTTTGACTGTGAGGAAGACAATGTCAGCCATCCATTTGCCATTCTCATTTTAACAAGCTGCATATGAGTTTTTAATGGCAAGGCATATTCAGAATATTTGATATCACAAGGCATCCTGTCAGCCTGGATTGGCTAAAAACAGGCATTTCAACACTACCTTTGGAAAACAGCACTTCAGGAGAAGTCTCCTAGATGCTTCCTGCACAGATGAGATACTCTAGACAATGGGACAAAAAATGTAGGAAGAATTTTTTAACATCTAGCAGTACCAGTGATGAGCATAACTAAAAATTAGTAGCCTTATCAGAGCAGTAGGGAGCATAACCTAAATCTGAATCAAAGCCAAATGTAAATCACTGAAGAAGAGGAGATAAAATCTGGTAACAGATCTGATTCAGATAAGTGAAATTACATCAGAACTGGTGAACTTTTTGTTTATCTGTAGATCAGAGCTGATAGAAGCCCTATTGTTTCTGTAAGAGTAACATTATCAAGAGAAAAAAAAAAAAAAGTGGGTGTAATATATAGATGTCCCTAACTCTGGAAACCAAAGGGATGTGTATCAAAGAAGGGAAGTAACATGGGGCACTGATGGTTTTTCAGTTGTTTTTTTTTATTATTTTTTTTTTTTTTGCGTGAATGCATCAGAAAAGTGTATAATAGAAGAAAATTCATTTATTGCTTTTACTGAATGTCAGTGGTGTACTAATCACAACTGAAAATAGAATCTGAAGACTTACAGAGACCTTCGGGTAAGCTTTTGCCTTTTCCACCACTGCAGTGCCTGCTATGTTATCCAAAGTTATGAATGTGTAGTAAAGATAAAACAAACCAAACTTTGCAGGAGTTCTTCTTTATCTGTGGTATTTCAAGGAGAAGATTGGCAGAAATGACAAAAAACAATTTTTTTCTAATATCTTTTAACTGTCAGTGGAAATGAACTAGTCCAGCTGGTGAGGGGAAAAGTAAGTTTTAAAGTAATTATAAAAAATTATAATGTCAGAGAAGTTGCCACAAAACTCTTTTCCCTTTCCTATGAGAGATTTCTGTAATGAGAAGAAGAGTTGACTATAAAGAGTTGACTGGTCATGAAAGAGAAGAAAACAACTAATTTTAAAATAAAAATTCTGAAGATCAGAAAAAAGATTAATGACCACGGTACTAAGGAAAAGAAAAGAAAGTTTACTCACTAAACAGGTATGCACATGAGAAATATTTAGATTTCTTTGTGTGAAGTCCCAGAGAGAGAAGTGCAAGGAACTTGAGTCATCATTCATGATGCATATTGCAAAATCTAGCAGCAGATAAAAACTGGTTTAGAAGCAAGGTAAGCACAGTCATCAGATATTATGGCTTGGTTTAAGACAGTAAGAATATTCATCTCCATTACAGGAGAAGACCCAAAGAAAAGTGCAGAAGAACTGCATTTGGGAAGCAGTAACTCCCTGAACCTATCCAGGCTGAAACTGGGGGGCAGCTCTGCAGAAAAAGCAGGGGATGGAGCCAGGCTCTTCACAGTGGGGCATGACATGAGGATGAGACACAACAAACCTAAGCTGAAAAAAAAGAGAAGTTCAGATTTGATTTAAGGAAAAACTTTTTCATCTTTGCTGCATGTTGGTGGGGTTTTGTTTGTTTGGTTTTGTTTGTTTTTTGGTTTTGGATTTTCTTCTTACAAGAATGGCTTGCAGTGAAGCAGGTTATCCAGAGAGGCTGTGCAGCCTTCAACCTTTTCATTTTTTAATATAAACCCCAGAGCAATCTGTTCTGACCTTACAGTTGATATCCTCAACATCTCTTCCAATTATCCTGTGATTCTATGGTTCTGTGACTGTGGTATATCTTAATGAAGAAGAATTAATACTGAATTTTATATTTTTTTCTTTCTTAATTGGGAGAAAATACTAGATTAATTCTAAATCAGTCCCTTACATATCCTTACAAATATGTGCCCAGGTGAGGCACAGAAAGCAGCAGTTTTGTCAAAAGTTTTGCTAATCCAAGCTTATTCCATGTATGGTTCCCTTTACAGGGAACAGTCTATACCAAGGAGATGGAGAAGACTGCTCAGGTAGTGTAACTCACCACAAGCTGCTTAAAACTACCAAAACTCTGGACAGAAGCACTTTTTCTGATAACAATTTATTTACTGATGTTAAATCATGCATGCCATGATAAACATGCTAAATGAGAGGAAAATGTAATGAGGTATTGTTTGGCAAAGCTTAGAAAAGATGTTACTTCATCATTACACTCACTGTATTCTAAAATCACAGTTGTCTTCCTCCCACAGCAGCAGTATCTTCTGGAATATATAAGGAAAAGGCTATTCTGAAACAGCTTCAAATTTAGTGGCCTAGCTAATTCCCTCTCCTCTTTCCTTAGTTAACAGAGGTAACTGGGGAAAGAGGCATTCTGCTAGACTGTCATTTTGGAAACACCAGGTTTGTGTCAACTGCAATACATGACCAAAAATAAGGGGAGGGAAGGTAACAGAAAAGCAGAAAGACAATGCTTTGCAGTGGAGGAAAAGAAATAACAGATAAGGAAAAAGGAGGGAGGGGTAAAGGAGGTCAAAAGGAACTTGCAGTACATAAGGAAATAGGGAGAATGAGCTAAAAAGAGGGAAGTGGGGAGGATACACGGTAAGTGATACACAGTGAAGGCTAAATGCCTTGAAATAAATAATAAATTACAAAACCCAAAGCAGATTTACAGAGCTTCCACTGTGGCACATGTGCAGAAAATGAGCATGGCAACAGGTATTTAAACTTAAAGATGTGAATTTCAGGTTAGATATAAAGAAGTTCTTTACTGTGAGGGTGTTGAGGCACTGGCACAGGTTGCCCAAAGAAGTTGTGAATGCTCCATCCCTGGCAGTGTTCAAGGCCAGGTTGGGAGACATGATCTAGCGTGAGGCACCCCTGCTCATGGCAAGGGGGTTGGAACTAGATAATCTTAAGGTCTTTTCCAACCCAAACCATTCTATGATCCTATTACTCTATTTCTACTCTATGCAATTACTGCTTTAAGCCTAGAGCAGTATTGTACAAAGGAGAGGAGATAAAAATGCTTAAGTTAGCATTTTATGCAACTTTAAGACATGTTTCTAATCAGTGCCACTAACCTGAGGGCAAGCAAAATAGTGCCAGACCAAAATTTGCTCGTAATTCACTGCTTTACTTAAATCTGGTAAAGTAGCATCCTGAAGGCAGTCTAAAAAATGGGCAGCCACAAACATAGGTTAAATTAATCTGGTTCAGCTAAAATGTAGTGCATGAAATAAGAGCCAGTCTAGTCAGTGTATAAAAATATTTTATAAACTTTTATGACTTAAAATTGCTGAACCTGAGTATAACTCAAAATGAGGAATCAACAAGAGACTTTTCCTACCCTGAGAGAAGTGACAGGAGAGTGACATTTGGGCTTTAGCCATATTCTTTCTCCCATTATTTTTAAAATGCAAAGACCTTAATTCTTGGTTATTACTTTCTGACTGACAGTGAAGAAGTTGTGTGAGGCACCCCTTTTCCTCCTCTGACATCAGCTACATTTAGAGTGGTGTGCACAGACAGAATGTCTCAGATCCTGGCAGAAAAGGCATGTTCACGTTTGTTGCAAAGTGCTGCTGGCACTGGCCAATAGTTGTGATATGTAGTATGGCTGCCTGGCATGCAAACACACCACTGGTGTCAGGAAGCAGGCTGGAGCATGGTGTGGTCATGGAGAGGTGTCAAATCAGGACAGAAATCCTTGGTGACACATACATAGCTTTTTCCTTCCTAGTGGAAAGTAGCTCTCCTCCTGACGCCCTCCAAAAAACCCCTTCAGGGAGACTTGCATGGTCAACACAAGCCAGAGGCCTGATCTTTACTTTCCTGCCAGCTTTTCCAGATTGTGCAGGCTGCAACCCCTACTTCTAGGGCAGAAGGAAACCACTGCTGTAGTTCCAAAATTGAGAAACAAAACAGGCAGAGAGCAGAAAAGTACCAGGTGTTTATTCCTTCAAGGAAGAGCAAGGGGGAAAAGAGGCTTTAAACCCACATTTTTAATGGAGAGATTATGTATTTGTGTGTGTGTGCGTGTTACAAAAATGTAGAAGTACAATTTCACATGAAGACTGAACTTCATAACAGCAAGGAGAAAGCAGCAGGCTGTGAGAAAAGAGGGGCTGAAATGAAAACCAGTTGTTCCATGAACTCCAATTTTATAGTGCTCCAAA
The DNA here is from genome assembly GCF_034315485.1 of Pezoporus occidentalis. Classification (NCBI taxonomy): domain Eukaryota; kingdom Metazoa; phylum Chordata; class Aves; order Psittaciformes; family Psittacidae; genus Pezoporus; species Pezoporus occidentalis. The sequence continues at coordinate 397,770 of NW_026915910.1, read as the reverse complement.
ATGCACTGAGCTGTACCAACTGGCATATCATCAAAACAGGGAATACCATAAAACTACCCACCTTTGAAGCATGACATGAGGAAATTTAGCAATTATGGAACACAGAATATAGTCCAATAAACAAAATGTCAAGCAGCTCATCTCCACCTACTTCCCATGTTCAGAATATAAATGGAAAAGGGAACATCAGCAAAAACTGTGGTTGGTTACTTCCTTGCTAAAGGCTTTTTAAGCAACTGAAGATTAATCATTCTTCTAATCAGGAGAAGATTGAGGACTAAAGACTTATGACTAAATAACTTACTTGGGTAAATTACTCAAAGCACCTAATTAAATTGATATACTGGCTTACCAGGGTGTAAACTTTAAAGTCTGAAACCCTGTAAACAGTAAAAAGGTTCCTACGCATTATTCATAATTCATTTCTCTATTGGTGGAATGGATAACAATAACTTTCTGAGAGCACCATAAAAATTAATTTAAAGAGTGTAGTAGCCACATATAGACCCTTTTCTCTCTCCCTTCACATCATAAATTGCCAGATAAAACACAGCGATTTTTATTAGATATGAAACGGTAAACTAACAGCAATATTTACAGCACTGTATATCTTCTAAGAAACATGCCTTGAGCTCTTTGCAGCTTTGTAATAATTATTATTGCTTAAGAAATAATTGCTTCTGCTTGAAAGTGCTCAGCTCTATAAAAGAAAAAAATCAGTGAACATGATTAAGACCTTAGATCTGAGTTCATCTCAAGTAACTTTATATTCTTCATTGAGCTGTCTTTGTAGGAAGCCTAATTATTATGGTTTTCTTTGCTGCTAATGGAGAGCAATTGGTTCCAGATCACTCTTGGCACTACTGAGCAGAACTTAGGGAATTAGGATCTTATCTCAGGTCTTTCAGTAGGCAAGTAAATTTGGGTGGGATACTTTCTCATCATCTCAAGTAGGGAATCTTAGGTCAGATTGTAAAATTAATACTTCTTCCTATTTTATTTCAAGAAGAAGGCAAACTGCATTGCCTCTTCAGCCAAAAGACATGTCAGATCAGATGATATCAAAACAGATGGTAGATCAGAATGTAACAAATATTAGTTTTCTTTAAACCTGAACATAAGCATAGTAAAATACTTTGAAAACAAGTATGTATTTTGTAGCACTGTGGTGGCATAGACAGACATAACACATAAACATTTTACATAACTATTTAAGCTATGTGCCCACCAAAGGGGCAAGGGAGGATGAATGTAGCTGCTGGCAGGAGACAGCCAAATAGTGATAATTTGCTAGACAGAGGACAAGGAAAGCTCAAGTAATTGCAAACAGGACATTCTATTAAACAAAGAAAGATGACTGGCAAAACCCAAACCCAAGATAAGCAGTATCAGGAGCAGATAAGGTAGATGAGACTGCTCCTTTTGGGAAGGGGGCACTAGCAAAAATGTCATGACGTGAAAGAAGATCAGTCTGACTTAATTCTGATTTGTTTCATCAATGAGCTCTGAAGTCTGATCTCAGCTACCAAGACTGTCAGTGCCCTTAGCCATCAGTGCTAACTATATGACTGTGGTGGTGGCACTCATCTCTAATTTAGGGTATAGGTACTAAAGACTAATAGTTTTGTATGGTGTTAAAAATTAGTAACGTGTAAGAGTAAACATATGTGCTGTTAATGAATTAATTAATTCAGCAAAGATTTGATTGTAAGTGGAGTGATTTATCAGTCTTCTAAAGCACTCCCATCATAGTGATCTCAAATTCCCCAGTGGATATATATTTATACACACACATTGCAACATTCTCTTTTCCAGGCCTTCCCTACTGTATCTCTATCCCTAGCTGATAATAGGGAATTTCCTAGAGGAAAGTGTTGCTGTACTTTCTGTATCTGGACATACAATCCAAACAAAACTGTCAGGGCTTCATCACATTTGCTGCTACCTTATGAAGCCAAAGATATGATAACAATTTTTGCAAGATATCTTTCATAGTGTCTTTGTTATACAAATAATAAAGCTCAGCAGCTATTCATAAATATTATTCTAATTCATACTTATCCAGTCAGACACAAATGAAAGAAAGACAGCTGTGACCAGACAAGCATATCTGGATTGTATGAAATTCAGACATAGAATATCAGCAAAGAAAAAGACTTGTGCTTATAGCCAGCATGTTTGAATTTGGTTTCCACTTATTTGCTCTCACATGGAAGGAAGAAAAAAAAAAAAAAAAAAAGAAAGAAAGAAAAAAGGCTAGATTAAATAAATTAAAAAGAGGAATACCTACTCTAACTATGGAAACTTGCTGAAGGTAATTTGGGGGAAAAATGTCCCACTGAGCAGAAGAGATATAACAAAATTTTCCTAGCTGTGATATATCCTGGGCTAATAACAGATCCCCTACAAGAAATTACATATCATCAATAGCTTTTTACAACTGGATTGGAAAACGCATTGGACAATACATTCGAGAAAAAGTTTGCCTTGAGAGAATGGCTTAGTAGGTTTATTCCATTCCTAACTTATTAAATACTGGATTAACATAGAACATAATCCTGATTTCTGTAACTCCAAATAGTTGATTTTTGTGTCTTGCTGTTTTTAAGAGTGTTATCTTTAGCTACAAAGATGGAGTCTAGTGTTGTTTTATCATTACACAAATTCTACCGAGGTTAAACTAACCTGAAACAGGAAGAAAAGCTGCTCTACATACTTTATGATTTCTTTCCTGCTGTCATCTATGAAGCGGAAGGAGCAATATTTATGTTGTTTTCCTCCATGAGGAAGGAAGAAAATGCACAAGCCTATTGACAAATTCATATTTTTTCCACACAGAAACAAACTGCTATCATTGTAAATGGACTCAGGATCATTGTTTTGGCAGCTTGCAGGTATGGCTTATTCCATCTCTTCATGATTTTTTTTTTTTCTGTTTAATACAAAATGTGCTAGTATTGAAGGAAAAAAGTAGAGTTTCAGAAAGCCAACAAAAGAGCCAAGAGATCTTTCAATGTACACTTAGTATGGGACAGGAAAGAAAAAAATAAAGTGCAACAGGAATAGCTTTAGCCTCCAGTCCTAGTAAACCACTACCTGTTCAGATCATTGACTTATTCAAAAACTGGAGTCTACAGGAAATTCATACTTTTTTATTTGTAACTTTGCAATCTATTAGAGCTAATTTTTTATCATGAGTCTGAAAATCCAACTCAAAGACCCAATTCATGACCTGACTACAGGATAGCCAGCAAAATAAGATGGGAGTATAGAAAACCTGAGAATGAGAAGGAAGGACATACTGTTTTTTTTGAGCTTTTTTTAGGGTAGGCCTTCAAGAACATCTCCTTTACGTTCAATACAGGAAAAGCAAAGACTAAACTGATAATTCAATTTAGGGTTAGCTTAGAATGAATGGAAAATTATGAAAGTTGATTAAATGTCCATGTAGCTATGGTAAAAACTGATCTATTTTTTAAGTTTTTCACTTAATGGTAGGAAATTTGATTTAAGTCAGATGATATTATGAAGGAAACTCTCTCAATGCAAACAAAATCTTCTCCAAGTTGAGAGATAAGTACACTCTTCAGTCCAGGTTTTTTTTTCATAAATGAACACCAAACCCCCAAAATGGTCTCATCTTTGATTACAATACTCTGGGATAAAAGCGAAATACATGAACAGTGTGGCTGAGAAGAAAGCAAAGTTTAGTTTTTTAAAAAATTACTTTTATATAACCTGCAACAAGTGTAATGGTATAAAGAAGTTCGAATAACTTTTCTCATATTTAAAAAATATCAGAAAATTAAAACATCTGAGCTTCAATGACAGTCCCTTTCTTGATCTTGCTTAAAAAGGGAAACAACTAAATACCTACGTATATACACCCATGGAAAAAAGATGGTAAAGAAGCAATACACCAATATATTACTTGTTATTTTTTTTAGTATAATGACTGTAGATCCTCTGCTCACCAAAAAAAAACCAGCCTGTTTATTTCTTTAATGATGAGCTGTTACCCAAAAAAAACTGAAGAAGCATTCTGTTGACACCATATGGTGGCTGAAAAATGGATTCCATAGTATTCTGTTTGTTAGAATGTCTTCTGAGTTTCTGTATCCATAATTTATGTTGGGGCCTTCTCTGATTGCCAAAATATTCAAACAGCTTTCTCTTCACAGGGTAGCCTGCGTGGGGGGAAGAAGGTTTTCAAAACAGCAGGACCTGAACAATCTCCTACTGCTCAGAAGCAAAATCATTTCCAAGCTTCTGTCCTTCTGGCTGCTTTCATTGTAATAATAATTTACATCCTGTGCAGAGAGACTGTTTGCATTCAGAAGAAATCTAAAATAATAAAAATAAAAGGGGGGGGGGAAGTCAACAGCTTATGTTCTTGCATGCTAATACAGGAATTTGTGAATATTAAGCACCAATTTAAAGTTGCATTGACTTCTAGGCTCTGACATAAGTAGATAGCTAGCTTTCATATCTTAATGGGAAGCGATATGCACAGGTTATGGAACAGTGCAGTTTCCAAATGATTGCCTCTGCAGCTGGCTTTCATAGGGAGATCCAGAGTGGTTATGAATGAGCTAAAATAATTTAGAAACATTTCTCCTGGTGTCTACTCAGTTATTACTCACTTTTTAAAAGGCCGTATAATAGGTAAAGATTTAAGTGTGACTTAAATTAAGTGATTTTCAAGCAGATACTTCAAATGGTCTTTATACAGCATACAAGACAATGTGTATTATGTAGCAGGATATACCTGTTGTAAGCAGCAGGGATCCTGGAATCACATTAAAAGACTGAGCCGGAGGGACAGCATCCCTCCTTTCTCACTTCTTTCTTCTCCAATCTATCACAGCTTAGCACTTGCTGCTGTTTGATCAGTTCTATTTCCGTCTTGCCTCTGGGATGTTGGCAGTAGCACCACCTGAGTGTGAGGGGAAGCTAAGAAGACCAGCTGCAGCTGGGTTACTAATGTTTAGCAGAATAGGATTATTGGAAAAAGAGCCCACTTGTTTCAGGGATCTTAAGAAGATGATACCCTGGTCTCAGAAGATTATTTATCCTCAGGGGTAAAATGGAAATGTACAGAAGTTATATTATCATTCCTCAGCCTTGGGAAGCATTCCTCCCTTCTTGACCCTCCAGTCATCTTGGGCACACAGCTGAATTACTCCAGCTGAGGTCTGTAAAAGTAATCTAGTCAGTAGTGAACTTGGATCCCATGAAACTGTAGTTTTTATAAAGAAATATAATGAAAGTTGGGTATTCTTCCAGAGCATCTGGCAGAATACTGCTTAGAGCTCTGCTCATTCTGAAGATGTACTGGTTTAAAAAATGGCTTCGCTCTAATAGAGCTTTAATGATGTGAATATAAACTTCACACTTCATGTATTTATTTTTTTTTAAAGACACACTCTTGGAACATCAATCAAGACAGTTCTTTCTTTCATATTGGAATAGAATATGGCAGATTTAGAATCATAGAATCATAGAATAGTTAGGGTTGGAAAGGACCTTAAGATCATCAAGTTCCAACCCCCCTGTCACGCTAAACCATATCACCCAAGGCCTCGTCCAACCTGGTCTTGAACACTGCCAGGGATGGAGCATTCACAGCTTCCCTGGGCAACCCATTCCAGTGCCTCACCACCCTAACAGGAAAGAATTTCTTCCTTATATCCAATCTAAACTTCCCCTGTTTCACTTTGAACCCATTATCCCTTGTCCTATCACTGCAGTCCTTAATGAAGAGTCCAACCCCAGCATTCCTATAGGCCCCCTTCAGATACTGGAAGGCTGCTATGAGGTCTCCATGCAGCCTTCTCTTCTCCAGACTGAACAGCCCCAACTTTCTCAGCCTGTCTTCATACAGGGAGTGCTCCAGTCCCCTGATCATCCTCATGGCCCTTCTCTGGACTTATTCCAACAGTTCCATGTCCTTTTTATGTTGAGGACACCAGAACTGCACACAATACTCCAGGTGAGGTCTCACAAGAGCAGAGTAGAGGGGCAGGATCACCTCCTTCCACCGGCTGGTCATGCTCCTTTTGATGGCAGCCCAGGATACGGATGGCTTCCTGGGCTGCAAGTACACACTGAAGCCGGCTCATGTTCATTTTCTCATCAACCAACACCCCCAAGTCCTTCTCCGCAGGGCTGCTCTGAATCTCTTCTCTGCCCAACCTGTAGCTGCGCCTGGGATTGCTCCGACCCAGGTGTAGGACCTTGTGCTTGGCATGGTTAAACTTTGGAAGGTTGGCATCAGCCCACCTCACAAGCGTATCGAGGTCCCTCTGGATGGCATTCCTTCCCTCCAGAGTATCAACCAAACCACACAGCTTGGTGTCATCGGCAAACTTGCTGAGGGCGCACTCAATCTCACTGTCTATGTCACCAGCAAAGATGTTGAAGAAGACTGGTCCCAACACTGATCCCTGAGGGACACCACTCGTTACTGGTCTCCAGCCAGACATTGAGCCATTGACCACAACTCTTTGTGTGCAGCCATCCAGCCAGTTCTTTATCCACCAAGTGGTCCATCCATCAAATTGATGTCTCTCCAATTTAGAGACAAGGATGTCGTGTGGGACAGTGTTGAACGCTTTACACAAGTCCAGGTAGATGACATCAACTGCTCTACCCCTGTCCATCAGTTCTGTAGCCCCATCATAGAAGGCCACCAAATTGGTCAGGCAGGATTTCTCCTTAGTGAAGCCATGCTGGCTGTCACCAAGCACCTTGTTGTTTTTCATGTGCCTTAGCATTCCTTCCAGTAGAATCTGCTCCAAGATTTTGCCAGGCACAGAGGTGAGACTGACTGGGCTATAACTCCCTGGGTCATCCATTTTCCCCTTTTTGAAAATGGGGGTTATATTTCCCTTTTTCCAGTCATTAGGAACTTCACCTGACTGCCATGATTTTTCATTGCAGGTAATTGCAATTGTGTTTTACTCACAGTCTTTAGATATATTCATTGCTGGAGAAAGATTCAAGGCAAGCAAATTGAGGTGACTAAGAGAGGACACTGGTTATCCAAAGCATTCTCCTTCATAGTGAATGAGGAGAAAGAGACATTAGGCAACTGTTAAAGGTGGAATAACCTCATTGGTCATAACCTTCTCCTGGCCTTTCTGAAATCAGTCCATCTCTAATGAATTCAATCTAGTCTAATTTAAAAATTTACAATATTGCGGCAAAGGCAACTCCCCTCCCAACTGTTTTCCTATATCAAAAGCCTCTATCTATTGTCCTTATCCTGTTCTTTTGTTGCACCAGCATAAACTGCTTACTTTTTTCTGGTTTTATTTCTTATCAAGGTCTTCCCAGTCATGTAAACATCGTCTAAGGCTTTCCATGTCTTTTGTGACCACTTCTCATAATTGACGCTATGGTCTTGCAACACTTTGGATAAACACCGCTATGAAAATTACAGAACTGCTCTCTCAGTCTGTCTCTTCTTTCTTGTACTGATACTTAAAATTCTTTGCCACCACACCTAAAATTCCTGGCAAGTGTTAGACTGCTAATATGTTGAGATAACTGCATGCTTTGTCTCCTGTTATACCTTTATTTCTGACTGTTGTCTCATACAAATGTATACAATGCCTAAACACAATAACAACTGACTTCACACAGAGGGTTCTCAACAGTTATAGCAATAGAAGTAATAAAGAAATTAATTTACTTGCTAAGCAAAGAACTGCCATATTTTGCTCCCAGATATGCCAGAGAGAGAATAAGTATTTACTTTTAAAAGTCTGTATCAAAGCATACATTAGTATCCATCTAAATCCTCACTGTGGATCTGTTCAGCTTCAAAACTGGAAGTACTAAGAACTTCCAGAATCTCTTAAATGAGGGGAATACTTTATTCTAGTAACCAGAAGGAGACAGTAAGAGATCCTGCTCTATGTTCACTAGCTTGATAAATAGAATCATAGAATCACAGAATAGTTAGGGTTGAAAAGGACCTTAAGATCATGTAGTTCCAACCCCCCTGCCATGGCCAGGGACACCTCACACTAAACCATGTCACCCAAGGCTTCGTCCAACCTGGCCTTGAACACTGCCAAGGATGGAGCATTTACTACATCCCTGGGCAACCTGTTCCAGTGCCTCACCACCCTAACAGGAAAGAATTTCTTCCTTATATCCAATCTAAACTTCCCCTATTTAAGTTTGCACCCGTTACCCCTTGTCCTATCATTACAGTCCCTAATGAAGAGTTCCTCCCCAGCATTCTTATAGGCCCCCTTCAGATACTGGAAGGTTGCTATGGGGTATCCACTCAGCCTTCTCTTCTCCGGGCTGAATATAACTCTTGTGGGTTTATACATATTGGTATTCATGACCATGATTTTCTAAACATACTTGAAACATCTTGTTGGAGAATCCCATTAGATTCTCAGCCAAGATTTCATGCAACTTTATAGAGTACAGGAACTGTTTCAATGAATCCTACAATTTTTATTTATGCATTTCAGCTGTCACTTAAAAATCTCTGTTCATGTGAATCTAGTCTTTTGACCCTTGAGATTCTTACAAATGTTCTTACTTTTTCCAACTTACTGACTGTAATGCGATACAAGTTTTTCTCTTGGTCTTTCATGACCGATAGGATTGCGTTACTCTTAGGTATTCAGTTCATTCAATGTGTAAGTTCTTCCAGAGAAAATATTCTGAAACATGAAATCTGAGTGAAGTCATGGTAAACCAGGACAAAAAAAAAAAAAAAAGATAAAAAAGATCTGAAGATCATTAGAATGAAGCCTGGTAACTAATACCATTGTGCAAGTGTATGTATGTGATTGATTATTGAAAATTTTAATAAAGAATCACAGAAAATTAAGGCTTGTGTGGATTTTTACACAAAATCTCTGAATAATACAAAAATAAATGGATATATTCAAGAACATCCACTTTAAAGTTCTAAATATTTTAACAAGATGAACAGGATTTCTTTAATTTCAGACAGGTGCTATTGTTAAAATTATTGCTAAAACAAAATTACTTCAATTTTCTTTTTGCTTAAGTTTCTTGCAGAAAGAAAAAATAGGTCACTGCTTCCTGGCACTATCATCCTTTTCTGTTTCCTGTGTGTAGGTAGGGGATGGTGTCTCAATTTCTTATAATTGTGGCAGATCAACATGGGGCTTCATTAGAAGCTATGCCTGTTTTCTCAAGAACTCCACACAAATAAACATACTTTAAATAGGCTGTATCTCAGCAATTATATTTTCTGTTGTTTTGTAAGATAAAATGCTACTGCAGTTGTTTAGATAATGATAGTAAATGGAAATATGTTTTATCAGTAAGTTATACAAGGTACTATTTGTGTCTTCTCAATGGAACTTTCAGAACTTTTCTCATATAAAATAGTGATGCTTTTGCTCCCTAGAAAATCTGCAAGAATTTGCTATTTAAGATACTTCTAACTAATTTTTTGCTTTCTAATTTCTTCTGCCTGCTGCTGAGAATAGATGATATGTCCTGTAACTCTTTTATAAAGCTTTCTTCTTGCATGAAGTTTCTTTTTTTCATGAAGGGCCATGTGCTCCAGCTGTAAGCCTCTTCTTCCTCCTTTCTTATTCATAAGCTTTAGGATCATGTGGGTAAGTATTTTAAGTTTCAGTATTGAGAGTGCTCTCTTTTTGAGACAGACTAGAGATGAGAATAGCAATACCTGTGTAGACTACCTATCCATTCTGATCTCAGTATATTGATAAGAGAAGACTTTTAGGACTGAATGTACGAGCTGAATATGAGAATACTGGTGTAGTATTTTGGAAATAGCTTAAAACTCTGGAGTGGAGCTATTCCTAGCTACTAGTTTTACTACCAAGATATGAAGCACAGAAAGGACTAAGAATCAACTCATGTATTGTTTTACTAAAACACTGATTTATGCTTGTACAGTGCTTTGAAAGTGAAATTTCCATTAGACAAACTGATATTTGTGTGGGGAAAAAAAAATATCTTTCTGGCTACAAACCCCTTTAGCACAGGGGATTTCATAGGCTGCACCTCCCTTGGTTTGCAGATGCGTGCAACACCAGGCCCATCCCTTTTCCGTCTACACCTGTTAGCTGGGTAGAGTTAATCGTGACATCTGCCTCTCCAGTGCACCTCCAAAAACATGCAAGTGGGAAGAAGTTCTAATGAAAGATACATATATAGCCTTTGCCTCTAAATGCAGTGATTCCAGCAACACCTAGACCTGAACAGTTACTGAACCTACAAAACTTGATTTGATTATGTCTATAGGCCATTATATCCGCAAGAGCTCTAAGCTAGAAAATGTGAAGCACCCAGTAACTGCTACATTTTATTCTTTCTAGCATATGGCAACAAAGAGTTTTATTCAGGGCAAATGGCACTGTTTAAAAGAAAAGGCATTGAGAAGATTATAAGGGTATTCAACATCTAAATCCTAATAAAAACTAAAGAGGATGCCTATCATCAGAGGGGTCATTGGTAAAGCTGCAGTATAATTAATGTTCTGAGATTTTTTTTTCTAAGGGCTTGATTCTGAACTTCACAACACTATTTTAATACCAAGGTACTTGTCTTTAATCCAGGGAAGGAACACCAATGCAATGAAGAATAATTTCCAATATTATTAATTTTTTAATCTAATTCTGTTTGCCATCTGGGAAAATCAGGAAACAAAATGATAATTAATTTATAATAAAGTTGATCCGAAGATTTGTCTGCAATATAGTTTCTTATGTATTTAGAAAATAATCAGTGTAAGCCATTATTAAGGACTTTAATTTGTATGTAAAAGATACCATTATTTGTGAAATCCTGCTCCCTGACAGAAAAATTGTCATCTGTTTCAGCAGAGGCATACTTATTGGCATTATCCTAACTTCAAAATAGTTATGCTTCATTATTTAAACAGAGGGAAAAGACTTACAGTAAACCATTTACCTATAGGGAACACAAGCTAAGGCCACATTCTCCTTTTCTCAGAACAGATTATATGCACTTCCAGGATGTTTGAAGCTGACCTAATATTTTGTGCTGAGATTCCATTACAGGATGATGCTGGACACAAGATGACACATTTATCCACAGAATGGTCTTCTCCAGACTGGACCAATGCTGTAGACCTAGCATCAAAAACCACAGCAGGAGACGAATGGAGTTTCATTGCTCCCCTATGTCTTTCAAACCACACTGAGTTCAGAAAATACTGGATGCAGTGGAAGAGAACCTGTTTATGAAACATTTCTAGCCAAATGTTTCCTTTTTAAGAAGTCATTCTTTGAATGAAATTCAGATACCTGTCCAAGCTTTTATGTAAGTATCCAAGCCACCAAACTCATCTGTCACTCTGGCAAGCTATGATGGCTTTAAACATAAATAATCTACATTCTCAGGATTAGTGTTAGCAGCAGAATACTATACTTACTAGACTTGACAGCATGGTTAATATGTTTTGCTTTGTAAACAAAGGAAATATTATTATCTGCCATTACACAGAGACCAAACCAGCTCCAAAGATTTGCTCATTGAAATGTCATATTTCATTCATAAACACAAACTCATGTGGTTATGAATGAAACTGTCCTGGGTTCAGCAGTAGCAGTCATTTTTTCTCCTTCTTAGTAGCTGGTGCAGTGCTGTGGTTTTGACTTTTGGCCTGGGAACAGCGCTGATAACACCAATGTTTTTAGTTACTGCTCAAATGTTTAGTCTGACCAAGGACTTTCTGGGTCTCATGCTCTGCCACAGAGGAGGGGAAGCCAGGAGGAAGCAGAGACAGGACACCTGACCCAAACTGGCCAGAGAGGTATTCCATACCACAGCACGTCATGCCAGGATGTAACTGAGAGTTACCTGGAAGGGCTGGTTCACTGCTCGGGTCAGGCTGGATATTGACCGGTGGTTTTGTATTCTCTTCCCTTGTTATTTCCCTTTTCATTATTATTATTGGTGGTAGCAGTAGTGATTTGTGTTATACCTTAGTTACTGGACTGTTCTTATCTCAACCGGTGGGAGTTACATTCTTTCAGTTCTCCTCCCTGTCCCTCTGGGAGCAGGGTTGGGGGGGTGGGGGGGGGAAGAAAGGGGAGGGAGTGAGCGAGAGGGCTGCATGGCTGACTTACAGCCTGGGCTTAAAGTACGACAGAAACACATAAAGTGGGTCCATCTGGAAGGGCAAGAATTACCTGTGCAATTTGACACTTGATTTTCTTCACCTTTTTATGAATTACTCTATTCTTTTTCAATCCCAACGATACAGTCCTTCATTTTGTGAATGCAAAATCAATGTGTTCTGTGGACAGCACACCAAAAGCCAGACTCAATAATTTAGGACTCTTATGCAGATGCCTAACTCCAAAGGAAAATACACTAATCATTTCCAGTAATCAACAGACAGACATATGCAAAGAGGAAATAAAACTCATCTGAGTTCTATTTAAGTCAATAGAAAAAATAAAAGGTAAGAATCTATGCAAAAAAAAAAGGGGAAGTAATTCATATTGGTCTATTAGAAAAAACTGTAGCAGCTTTCTGAATTTATGATTGAAGCAGGACTGAAAAGAGGAGTGTCACTCAAAAAGATCTCGTTCATTTGGCTTTAAACAGAGGATAGCTTCATCCTGTTTATGACCTGAACTATTTGTGTATTCTACATACAGTTTTTAAGGCTTCTACCTTCAGAGTCTCAGGCAAACAGGGGGTGTTGAACATAATCTTTCTTAATGATTTGGTTTATTACCAACAATTTTGTGTTGATGTTGTTTTTTCCTTATCTGGTTTTCACACATTTCCTTCATTGATATTGCTGCATCATTCTCAGCTGTTTTCCTTTTATTTCCTTTTTAAGAAGCTCTCCAAAGCCTTTGATTTCCTTAATCACAGTTGCAGTATTTCCTGAAACTATGGGGGTCAGAAGTCATGTTCTCTCCCTTGCATCTTTTTGTTGTTGTTGTTGTTTATTTGGATTTTTATTCCACTATTTTTCACACTGTGGATACACAGATTGGTATTCTAGAACTCTGACAACCTTAAAGTTTAGCTACTTTATAGTATTGTCAAGTACTCCATGGCTCTAACACTAATGTAGATGTATCAATGATGTAGAACTGAACTGGAGAATTGGCAGTGCTGTATAAAGAAATGAGGGACAGGATTCTTTATAGAAAATAATAAAATAAGTAAAAAAGTCCAGAAGGTGTGTAGGGAACATCTTCAGCTGGTTAGCATAAAACCCTTCAAGGCAATAGAACAAAATAAGTTTACACTTGCTGAACATACGGTTTGAGCTTTACATATGCTGTACCAAGGACAGAAGCTAATGAGTTGCTAAAGGCAGTGTGATCCCCCCAATGGTTCCAAAATAATGTGTTGGAGAAGTATCTTTCTGACTAGGAATCCGTTTCTGTTGGGGGGGAGGGTGTGCTGTTTCTCTAGAAACAGAGAGTGGGATAATCAGAAAAATCCACTGCTAGTTTCAGATTTAGGATGCAAAGGCAGGATTTAAAGCAGATCACTCAGACCCTAATTACATATAGAAGTTCCATGATTAGAATCACAATATGAAAACACATGCTGTGGTTTTATTTCCAGCAGGAATAGATTTTCATTTTCTTCCTGAGTTTTTTCAGAGCTACATACCCTTAGAGCTACATACAAAGTGTGTTTCACTTTTCTTCAGTGTCAGCTGGTCAAATTAATTTGTTTTCTACATGGTCATTCTGGTTTCAGAGCAGCATCAAATATTTTAAAGACAAAACCAGTCTACTTACGAGGATGTTAACTACTACACTTTTATGACAGGGCAATTTGGGAATAGGAACTCTCATTAAAATGTACTGCAAAGTTTTGACCCTAATCATCAGCCTAATATTTTGATCAGGATGATTAAAATATATCCTCTGATCAAAAATAAAAATAATGACTGTATTTCTACAAATAGCCTTGTGAGATGCCAACTGTTTTGACCATGTGATGGTGAACATTGAAACTCGGGAAATAAACCATAACTCATTAGATGGCCAAATCTCCATGTGACTGAGTAGCTTTAGAAGACTACATCTTAATGATGTATTTAAGCTCTAGAATAAACACAGTTTTATTCCTTTTAATTACCATGCAATGTCTGACATTAATTGTCAGTATAAAGATATGTCAGGCCTCAGGCCATCCTTGCTTATCAGTCACCATGAATTCTGCTGGAGACATCAGTCATGAAACATTAATATCTTAAGACAAAAATCAAATTTCACAAGCATCACGGCAGATGTGTGAACAAAGGAAATCAACAAATGGGTTTGTTAAGGGAAACCCATATGAATACATACAGAGTATTGACTTGTTTTTTTTTTCTGTTTATTTTTGTATCCCTTTTCTTCCTACCCATATCCATCATATCCTCCAATCATATTCTTCTCCATTTTCCCTTTGGTTATGATTCTTAGTAATTTTATACAAAGAATATTCAGGTAAAAGGGAAAAAATATTTTTCACTGGAAGAAGTCCTATAATTTCTGATCACCATAAAATGAGATATATTTTATACCTTAAGTCAGACCCAAGGGGGACTGCAGAACACCACCTTCTTTGCCCATGCCTCCAGAGAGACCCTTTTACTGCACACTGAATTTCTCATAGCTATAAGATCTTTCCTTCTCAGATTATCCATTGCAAAAGGCTGAGTTTCCCTTCAGATCCATATGGAAAATAAAGTCACTGTTCTTTATTAGAGCTGCTGCCCTGCTCATACACAAGAAAAACTCTCCCTGGCTTTCCAGCTTGCAGACACTAATAATACCTGTGTTAGTACGCACTGTCACTGTAGGTAATCTGTCTAAATCTTGGCCTGTATTAAACAAGTAAGGAGCAGATTGATGATTATACTGCTATCATATTGATTTCAGCTGAAGTTTGTTGAGCTTGCTGCAATTCAGTATCAGGCTTTCAAAAATACCTTCTGTGGTGGTATATTTATTCGAGAAGCTGTATAATTAAAATAAATCTAAAATATGCTTCAGCTCACATATGTATCAGCTTTATGCTTAATAGTTTCGATGTTCACCTGAAGTTTACCAGTATTAAAATTGCTTTGGGAATCTTGAGCTGTCTGGAGGTTTTAAGAGATTCCGAGCTCAGCTGTTTTTAATGTTGGAAGAAATATTATTTTTGCCATTTTTGGTGGCATGCCTATAATGAAAGAGATAAATGTTTTTAAAGAAAAAAAAGTATGTGCCATGGATATTTTGGCATTGCTAATAAACATCCATTTTAATTCAGTTCTAGCAGAGGACAGAGCTTCTTTTTCCCTTTAATGTGTCTATGGGAAAAGAAACATCATGGGCACTACAGAAACAATGGGTTAAAGGAGAAACATTTGGACATCTGGAGGAAGATGCTTTTGGAACAGACTTTTAAAGTATTGATGTTAATTTAGCACAGATGCTATCTCCCTGTTTTGTAAAAGGTTTATATTTACGAACAAATAGAGCCTGGAAAGTAGATCTGAAGTCAGATCTGATGGACAAATAGAACAGATGATGGTCAGAAATGGCTGGAATAATGGAATGTCCTGAATCTAGATGTCTTGTAGTTTCCTCCATGTTCTCATTCCACATGTAGCTACTTATTGCACGTTTGTTCTCACACATGTTATGAGCTTATCAGGACGTTTGAATTGCAAAACTCCAAAGGAAATAAAGCTGGAACAATCTTGAGGAAATGATGATAAAAATATGGACTGAATTTGGGGGGTTTGATCTTTTATTTTGCATATCGAATAGGATTACTAGAGTGAAATCAGATATGCAACATCTAGAAGAATTATAAATCCAAGAAACTGAAGCATCTTGAAATGATAATCTTTCTTCAGACTTCTGCAGATGCAATACAACAAAAAAAAAAGGTATCTATCGTATCACGTCACTTGCTTGAAATTAATTTCTGTTTTACAGACTTTCCAATGGTAGCTGCATGTCCAGTCAGTGTGTCTCATGTTGTTAGTCTATAATTGTTACTACGTACTTCTTTTCCCTGGAGTTGCATCAGGAAACAACACAAACGAGGCCACAAAGCTCTTGCAGAAATGTATTAAAGTGTCAGTACTTGTTCTAAAGAGACCACAACCTGACCTATGATATTTAGCCAATGTCTGGAGCGAACACAGGAGTTAGCAGGGTACGGAGAGGACAGTATAAAATTGCTAAGGTGGTAGATTGCATCTACTTGTAGTTGGTAGATTGCTACTCTAAGCTATATCACAATAGAGATAATTATTACACAACAGCTGAATTTTAAATAGTGACTTTGAAGAAAGCTTAATGTCTCTGTAGAGGAGGATTGGGACACAGAATATTTAAACAATCTGGATATACATAGGAACATAAGACCTGATGTGTATTCATGAGTGCTGAGGAAGCTGCCATTGTGAAGCCACTGTTGATAATTTTTGAAAGATCATGCAATCAAGAGACTCCTAAGGACTGGAAGAAAGCAAATGTCACTTTTACCTTCAAAAGGACCCAGGAAGAAAGAGGACCCAGGAAACTACAGGCTGGTCATCCTCACTTCGATCTGTGGGAAGGTGATGAAGCAGCTAAATCTGGAGGCCCAAACCCATGAAGGCCAAAGTGATTGGAAGCAATCAGCATGGATTTATGAAAGGGAAGGTATGTTTGATCCACCTTATAGTTTTCTAAAATGAAATAACTAGCTCAGTGGATTAGGGGAGGAGGGCCTCCATAGGGCTTTGATACCATCTCCCATAATATTCTCATATATAAACTGATGAACTACAGCCTAGCTAATGGACAATGAGATGGACTGAAAACTGACTGAACTTATGGCAAATAGGGATCAGCAGCACAAGATGCCACTGGAGGACGGTCACAAGTGATCTCTTCAGGGCTTGATACTGTGGCCAGTCCTGTGTAACCTCTTCATTAATGACCTGGACAATGGCACACAGAGCACCCTCAGCAAGTTTGCAGGGGATACAAAACTGAGAGGAGTGGCTGGTAGATGGGTTCACAGAGTCCTCCACCAGAGAAATAGGCCAGTACTCCTCATGTAGGGAAATTCCAAGTCCTGCACCTGGAGAGAAAAAAACCTACATACCCATACAGGCTGGGTCAAAACAGACGGAAAACAGCTCTGCAGAGAAGGGGGTGGGGGAATCCCACTAGAACAAGCTGACCATGTGTCAGCAATGTGCCCTTGTGGCAAAAAAGGCCAAAAGCCTTCTAAGCTGCAGAAAACAGAATATTGCCAGCAGGTCAAGGGAGGTGATCTTTCTCCTTTAGTGAGTCCTGGCAAGACCTGTCTGGAGTGCTAGGTCCAGTTCTGGGCACTCTAGTATGAGACATAGGCATGCTAGAATGAGTCCAGCAAAGGTCCAGGAAGATGATTAAGGCAGTGGAACATCTGACCCACAAGGAGAAGCTGAGGGATCTGGCTCTGGAGAAAAGAAGGTTCGGAGGATCTCATCAGTGTATAAATCTGACCAGGGAGAATAAAGAAAACATAGCCTGCCTCAATGGTGCCCCATAAAATGACAGGAATAACAAATATAAATACAGAAATTCAATGTGAACATAATAAACCCCTTTCTTTATTGGGAGGTTAGTCAGACACTGAAATTGGTTGCCCAGAGAGGCTGTTGAGTCTCCACCTTTGGCGATATTCAAAACCTGACTGGACACTGTCCTGAGCAACCTGCTCTGGTTTAACCTGCTATGGGTCCTAAAGCTTTGGACTAGATCATCTTCAAAGGGACTTTCCAACCTCAGGCGTTCCATGAAGTTGTGTGATTTTTGTGATATAATACCTTTATACGTGGCAGCTTTTCCCCATTCAACTGCAAGTGATACTGGGTTCTTTATCTTAATGAAAGATGAAAAAATGTCCTACTCAAAGGCTCAAGAAGCTCCTGTAGAATAAAACTATTCCGAATGATATTTGAAATTCAGAAATGCTAAATAGCTGGTGATAATATGGAGCTGGAGATTCTAATTTTAATTGTCTTAGATATTTATGAAAAGTTGTCTTTGTTGATCTGGATCTACTAATTATGTTATAGTGAACAGTATTTTGGGGAATAATTATGCATTAGTTTCTGTATCATGTGCAACTTAGGAAAATTACTATTTTACTGCATGAGAATTTTGTTATTTTTTAAAAAAACACTATTGCTTTTCTGTTTGTTTACTTGGTTTTTCTTTGACTTCCAAATTTAACCTTATTTACTGAGACTATTTTGTAAAGTGGTCTCTAATCACTGAAGGATTAAGTAGTTACTAAACACCTCTTGAAATTCTAAAAATAACAGAAAAGTCACAGGAATGTGAAAGTGTCAAACTTAAATGCACAGGTGAAGCTGTGGGAGAAAGATGCAGATATATGATCTTGAACTTCCCTTTTTCTCTTCATCTTTTGAAATTTTATGATTCATTAATACTTCTTAGTGAAGTTTCTATATAAACAGAAAATGGATTCCTAGGGAACTTTGATTTCATAAATGTCTTTGTAAGACTAAAGTTGACTCTGTCAAGCTATCCCTACATATTAATTGAGCTCTATATACATCTCTTTAAGAAGAACCACTGAAATATTTCTCACTTCAAAAAGTGGCAATATTTTAGGAACTAAAGAGATCCCAACAAGAACAGATCTTGTGGTGTTTAGAATTATATAGGCAATATAAGGCAAAACAAACCAATAATTCAAAATTTAGACTATGATTAAAATCCTTGTTCTTCTTTTTAAGAAAATCCTTGTTCTTCTTTTTAAGGGAAAAATGTTTACAAACTAATGAAACTAGTAACAGTCTTGTCCTGGGATATAGGCAGTCACATCTCAGATTCATCTGTTTTCAATGCTTATGAGGGCTGTCAGGTGGGGAGCTAAGTCTCAGGCTTAGTCCTCCTTCATGTACAAGGAAAGATGCAAAATTTTCAACAAACCCAGCATAAACCAGAGATTACTGACACAGGTTTTTCTTTTCCTCCTATTTGTGTGCCTGTAGTAAAGTAGGCTATTTTTTTTTCTCTCTATAAGTCAAGCTCTGCTGTTATAAGTGTATTTCTACAGATCCACTTGCATTGTCCATGGCAAGTTTCTGCTGTACTTCATTGTGCTAACTGAAACTGTAATAGTGTCTTTGCACAAATGTGAGCTTTTAAAACTGGCTTCCATTAGAGTATAAAACTCAAATTCCACAGCAATGGGCAGATGAAAAATGGGAGTGAATTTATATTAAAATCTCATCTTCTGTATTGAAGGCTAAATGTTTAGTATTTGTATTCTGGGAAGAGCATTTTCCCTTCCATGTCAAATGATTAAAAACTGAAAAACAGGAAGATTATCTCCTCAGCATCAATGCTGAGACATTTTTCCATTACTGTTATTAGTCTGACAGTGTTTTAGTCTGACAGGTTTCATCTTTAAGATCTTTAGCATGCTTAATGTATAATTTAAGGGATTAACATAAAAGTCTGTAATTGATTCTGTCTTTTCAGGAATACAATATAGAAGAAAACTCGTGACAAAACAGCAAAGTTTTCAGCATATAAATTTCTATAGAAAGCTGTGTATTCATACTTTTGGGAGAGCATTCAGATTTTAATAATTTTAGTATGGGGGACATTTCTGGTTTTACTCTCCTTACATAACATTTAGTGCAATGTGAGGCTGGCTTATGACTGGAAATGTGGAGAAGGTGTCCCTGAAAAAACAAATAACAAAAAAATGTGACAATTAAAAAGGCTAATGGGATAACTGAAGAACATGCCATGGGTCTATTAAAAGAAGAGTTTGGGTAAAGATTATAATCTTTGTCCTCTTTCTTTCAATAAAGGTGTTCTCTCATATTTTAAGTCAATCTGATTTGGACATACAGGGGAGTTGTTGGGTGGGAGGGGTTGTTGGGTTTCTTGAAACGTACAGTAATTATCTTGTTTCCTATCTGGAAAATATTAAGAAAATTAACAATATGAAGAGGTCACCTGAATTTGAGTGAGAAAAGGGATTTGTAAGTCATACACAGGGGCATACAAGACATGGAGTTATAGGTCAGGCACATCTGTGTGTCCAAATGCTAGCCTTTTTTCTCCCAACTGAATCAGCTGATCTAAGAAAAGATGTTACTTGACTTACATGTAGAGATGTAAGGATCTTACTAATGATGTAACATCCGATGCTTTAAAGATCTTTAGTAAGATCCTTGGTAATATCACTGATACACTATAGGAAAAAATTATACTAACATAACAAAGAGTAATGGAATATCAGATCAGTGACATAAAAACAGACTAACAAAATCCTTAGTTAGCATATTGACAGTGATGTAATTAATCGAAGAAAATGGGCAAAGATATGCGACAATGCCCTTTTCAAACCCGTTTGTAAATGCAAATACAATTACCATGTACAATAGTGACAAAGGTAATTAAAAATAGCTTCCAGCAAATTTTGGTCTAAGTGGTTTATGACTCTCTCCTCAGTTATTTTTATTATTGTTTAAAGATTCATGGGTTATTTAAATATGAATCCAAATATTTATATGAATCCAAGTGAATATACATGTATGAGAAGGCAGCTAATACAGGTTTATTTTACCAACCTAATTGGAACTAGAGACCTAAGGCCACATGCGTATTGCTGCAACCTCTTTCTCTTAAAAACAGAGTAACTGTTTTCAAACTGCCTATTGAGAGTTGTCCCTGGGTTGTGCTCACTTCAGAGCTATGGCCAGGTACTGTTCAAGGAGTAGCTTTGGCTGGCAAAACCTGTGACCACCTGAATAATTTAACACCACAGATAATCAAGCTCCTCCATGCAAGGCTGAAGCTTAACATTTTAAATTTGTTAACTCTTTTGTAAACTAATGGGCTGGGTCTGGCTCTGATGGAGTTAATTTTCTTTATGGTATCTTGTATGGTTCTGTGTCTTCAAGTTCGTGACTAAAAGTGTCAGTAACACACCAGTGTTTTGGTTACTGTGGAGAACTGTTTGCACAGTGTCAAGATTTTCTTTTTTTCCCCCAGTGAGTAGGCTGTATATAAAGTTGGGAGGGGACACAGATGGGACAGCTGACCTACACTGGCTAACAGGATTTTCCATTCATTATATGTTCAGCAATCAAACCTGAGGTAAAGGATGAGGAAGTGGAAACTTTTGAGGTTATGATGCTTATCATCCACAGGAATCATTATATGTGTTGAAGCTCTACTTTCTAGCCAGTGGCTGGACATCTGTTCAGTGACTGAACTTATTTTGCTTTGTTTGCATGCTCAGTTTTGCTTCACTTATTAAACTGTCTTTATCATATCTCTAGCCAATTAGTAGAGTTCCTTGATCCTTTTTCCTGTTCTTTTGATGCTGCAAGCCAAAGTCTCTTTCTAAAGTGTTTTTGGTGAGCCTTGCAGAGAAAAGAGATATTCACGTACTTATTTGAATTTACACTAGATGTGAATTCACCGAGTTTCACAGAATAATGTAAATCAAGCCTCATAATCTGCCACCAAGTAGCTTTGGACACTGTATAATCCCAAATATAGCCGTGCTAAGCATAGATGTGCAGTGTGTAAGGAGGGCCTGATAGAAAAACCATGGATGCCAATTAAAGACTTTTGTTGTTTGCAGCAGGGTTTTATTGAGGCATGTCTACTGGAAGGCTTCCTGGAGTATGTATGCCAATTAACAAAATGGTTGAAAATAGAAAATAGCTGTTGTGAAAGGAAAATGCTGATGATGATTTATAATGTGAATTTTCATTAAAACCAATACATAAACCTGAAGTGTACTTCATGTTTGTTTGGGACAGGAAATCCTTTGAGCTAAAAGATGTTTATTTATTTCTCTCTGACTATGGGACCTCTGCAATGTTGCTTAATGAGTTAAAATATTTGCAAAGTGAACCTTGTCAGCTGCAGCAAAGTTGCAAAGAGAAGAGATACATCAGAATTCAATTTGCTTTGTATTAACTTGAGAGCTGATACTCATCATCTGCTTTAACTGCTTGTTTTATCGAAACTGCTGGAGTCACATGAGTGGGAAAGAAAATTAAGAGATTTCAAATTTGTTGCTCTAAGCAAAATAACTTCCTTATCTAATCTAATAAGAGGCTGGATGAGTTTCCTTGTTTTAATAATCATTGTGTTCCAAATTTCTCTTCCATTAAAAAAATTAGCATAAATTGTCTGGAGAATTTATCTTACTATAATCAAGAAAGTTTTCTTCAATATCATCCTAAAACATAAACCTGATAGCAAGATGACATAATTTTGCTAGAGGGTTTTCTTAGCACAGTAGAATTGCAATGATGCATTTAAGATTCTAGAGTTAGAAAAAAATACATTTATAAAGACCAGAAGGATGCAGACATCTCAATGTCAGCAGCTGATGTGAACTTAAGTATGATTAGACTAGTAGAAAAGCAGGAGTCTTTTAAAGAAAATCTACAAGAAGTATTGTTGTTTTAGAACTTGCATTTGACTACTAAATGGGCAAAGTATGAAATACTGAGATCAAGGTGTTTAATGTTTTGGTGCTCCATATTAGAATCTCACATTTACCAGCCTGAGTCCAAAGCAATGCTATATGACTTTGGTGCTTATTCCAGAGTCCCTGAGATTTAAAACTTGGTTGTCATTCCTGCTGAGATTTAATCAGCTGCTGGTTTTAATGTTAACAACAGTCTATCATTCACAGAAGAGAACTCATAAGAAAGATGACTGAGGGTAAGGTCACATCCTTAGAAGGAGGGGGAAATCGTATATCTCATAAACTTTGGAGGTGATTATTTTGTTGGTATTGTATTCCTTTTGGCCTGTATGTGTGACTGAAGATGACAGACAAACTTCGTCAGTGATTAAAAAGCGGGTTACAGCTTCATTTATCATACATATAAATTTGCGTAGAACATCACCAAGCATAAGCAACGCTCTCTGTGAGTATAGGGGTGCCCTGCTATCAGGAGGTGTTAAAATCTGTAGCTCTGTTTAAACAGGATTTTTGTTAAAGCAGTTATGATAACTGCCTTGTCTTCCTAGTGCTGTATCTTTCACTGTAGTTCATGCCCCTGGTAAGAGTTTTGGAATGTTTTATCTGTGAGAAGTAGTCTTTGCTCTCTGAAAGCATGGCCTTCTACTGACCCTGTTGCAGGGAATGCCACTGAAACTGTGAAGGGTGAAATGTCTGGTTTTGCTAGGTGATTCTGTAAAGAAGGCAGAGAACCAGCGTTAGCCTTTACCATCCTCTCTCTGAAAGGAAATCTCTCTTTTGACCTCTGCTGTTTTAGCCACTGCCTTAGAAAGACTGCTTCCTTCAGTTCAGCCTGATCAACAGTGTATGAATGGGTGGCAGACTAGCAATTCCCCAGCTGCCTCTGAGAACTGTATGGATTTTATTTCTTGTTGCATTAGTGACTGTAGCAGCTAGTAGCTCATTGAGGATCCTGTTCTAGTGGACATCTCAGTAGCCTCTTGGCAAGTAGATAGAATTATTTTAGCCTTAGATTATGTGTTATTTTAGACTGAAAACTTTCAGTCATGGCATGTGCCTTAGTGACTACAGCATGTACATTTTCCTTTACTGAAGCTGTCCAATTTTATTGCTGAATGACTTAGTAATATTTAATTAAATAAACCTTTTTTAAAGAAGGGATGCCTAGTAAATTTTAACATTTAAAAGTCAGTTTAAATTTTTTAAAGATGTCTCTTTATCTTTCCTATGTAATATCCCTTCCCTTGCTGTCTTAGGAGTCATGCAATGTTGCTGAGTCCCAGTGATCAGCAGACTGATTCTTCTAATGACGATCCTGGCTGTGACTTCTGGTTACACAAAGGCACGATTATGTATCTGTGCAGTTTAAAGGGGTCTGAAAATGGGAATAAAGTGAAGTTGTGTCCACCAAATGGCCCATTGTATCACCTGAAATGTAAAACGGATTCTATGAAACTGAGAAATAGGGCCTTTGTTGATTTCTATGGATGAAAAATACCGTATAATTGTAAGATAATGTATTATTTTAGGACAACATTGCAGCCACAGTACGGAAAATTAAAAGGTTCCAAACTCCTGAGCTAATTTTGACATTCTAACGTGCAAATGTATAGTGTTATAACCTGTTAAATATATATATGTGCATGTTATGTGTATGTATATGCATATTGTAACCTATATATGTAATATAACACTAATTATAACATGTAGACATACAGAGCTGTATCTTGATTCCATTTCACACATATATATGTATTATTTCACAATCTTTTGTATGTTACTTATTAAGGATATTTTCAAACTAAATCACAAATTTAAGGTTGAAAAATTCAATCATCTAAAGCATAGAAGGCTGTATCATGCAGTTGTTTGCATCCAGAATAATATCTTTAAATTAACTACCAACTATTGGGATACTTGTGAAAAAACTGCAATAATAAGCAACATTGATTCTTATGTAAAGAAACATGAAATCTACTCACCAGTCTTCAACGTAAAGCAATCGTATAAAGACACGTCCTGATATACTTTAAAGGAAAATATTTGTTCAGTATCTGTAAGGAACAGATAAATATTTGTTTTCAAAAATAGATAAAAATCAGCAGAGATGCTCAGAGTAATTTGAATGTCTGTTGGAGAGACATTCTCTTTCTCTTGCTCAAAGCTAAGAGAAAGAGTTCAATACCATTTAGGTTCAAGTGTTAAAAATGAGGCAAAATATAAAAGATATAACCACCCTGAATCTGTGCTACCTTTCACTTCTTCTGGCTTCAGGATTACCAAGCTAATATTCAGGGTAAGACAGTAGTAGTAGTTTTCTTTTTTCCTTTTTTTAGTGCAAAAATTCTACTTCTTTATATATTAATCGAATCCCAGCCCATTAATGCAGATCTGTGGATACAAAATTCAAATACACAGTTTCCTATTGCATTTTGATTGTGTTGTAATTTAGATGCAAAATATCACTAGGGAAATGTTAAAGTTTTCAGGCTACCCACTCACACAACACTGTCCAAAGCCAGCCTCTGGAGAGATCCACATTGTATATATGTGTATGTATGCCAATAAACTTTCCACTAATGAGCTTTTATCTTGATCAACCAGAGAAAGGAAAAGCATGAGGCTGTTAGTGCATTTTGTGTTTTCATTAATATTGTTTGCATTTCTGTCTTTGTTGATCTGTGTGGCTGGCCATGTGGACATCTACATGAGTTGTTTACTTCTGTCTGCGTGCCTTTTGGATTAGATGTTCAGCCTTGCTGAATCCTGAATGTGGGGACATGGAGCTGGAGCAAACTCCCCTCTCTTGGGCTGCCATATTCAGCCACAGGAGAATTCAGCCTGGAAAGGAGCACAGGAGTTCTCTACCTCCTGCTCAAATTTAGGCCAGCTGAGATCAGACTAGTTTGCTCAGGGCTTTCTCCCATCAGATCTTGAAACTGTCTCTAAGCAACTTATTTCAAAACTTGACTCTCCTTAGCTAAAAAAATGTTTTCACTATAGCATGTCAGAGCTGTGTTACTGCCTTTCTCTTTAGCAGTTTTGGCTGGGATAGAGTTAATTTTCTTCATAGCAGCTGGCACAGTGATATGTTTTGGATTTGTTCTGAAAACAGTATTGATAACACAGGGATACTTTAGTTATTGCTTACACAGTGTCAAAGCCTTTTCTGCTTCTGAAAAGTGCCCTGCCAGTGAGTAGGCTAAGAGCACACAAAAATCTGTGAAGGGAAAGAGTGGGAGAGCTGACTCTAGCTGACCAAGAGGATATCCCGTGCCATATGATATTGTCCTTAGCTATAAAGGCTCAAGGAAAGAAGGTGGGGGAGAAGGCACTTGGTGTTATGGTGTCTGTCTCCCCAAGTAAATGTTATGTGATGAAACCCTGCCTTCTTAGAGACAGTTAAACGCTTGCCTGTCAATACAAAGTAGTGAATGAATTCTTTATTTTGCTTTGCTTGTACGTGCAACTTTTGCTTACCTATGAAACTGTTTATCTCAACACATGAGTTTTCTTATGTTTACACTTCTAATTTTTTTCCCCATCCCACTTAGATGAGTAAGCTGCCAGGTGTTGCTACACCACAATGCTCTCCCATGCAAAACTGAACACTCTTCTTAGAAGATGCCTTTTCATGTTAGAACAATGTTAGAACAGCTTGAAGAATTTTCCAACAGCTAAATGCCTGTTCTTCCACTCGGCTATGCTAAGGATAACTAAGTAGTAAATGAGACTTTGTCCATTACACTGGTAGAGTTTCATATAAGGTTACAGATTTACTAGATTAAGCCACAACAGCCAGCACTTTAGGATTGAAACAAACACTCGGAACTCTTCCATTATTAGGAACATCAGCTAAGTAGAGCTCTCTTGCTTTACAGCTTGCACAGACATCCACTCTTTTGGTAGGTTCAACACAAGTTCTTGCTGGCAAAACTGGTGTATGCTTACAGGTTCAGATTGAGAGTCCTTCCATTTGCCTTTCAGTTTTGGGGCACATGAATAGAAAGATCATAAGCCCATATTTACTAACTAACTGATTAAAAAAGATCATAGGGAAGAACTCCATTAAATATATTCAATTAGAGTCCTGGATATGTCATACCTGTTATTTTCCAGTAATCCACTTTAGTAAGCAAAAATAATAGAGGCCATTAATAATGCTTGAAAGTAAACTCTCCATCAGCAATTCCTAAAAGCCCTAGTCTAAAGAAATTATATTTATAAGATGAATGATTCACTATTACTAGAAATTGTTATTTCAGGTTTCCTAATCTAGCAGGCAACCTACCTTTATACAACAAAAAGCTGACTTCCAATCCATTTTTCTCCAGAGATTTTTTTCAGGCACATTCAGTCAGCTGATCGGAGCTAGCCTAGCTAGAGCCACAGCCGGCACGCTTCAGCGACCGCGAGGGTCAACGGAGATTAGGAAAATCAGAGGGGATAGCGCAGAGGCATCGCGATTCCCCACATCTCCCGATCCCCGAAGCCCCAGCAGCCCTTGCGAGAGAGCGGCTGACGTGACGGGGGGCGTTCCCACGGTGACGGCGGGAGATTTAAAAGCGGCTTAAACTCGCTACTAGCATTCAGTCCGCTGATCGGAACTAGCCTAGCTAGAGCCACAGCCGGCACGCTTCAGCGACCGCGAGGGTCAACGGAGATTAGGAAAATCAGAGGGGATAGCGCAGAGACACCGCGGGTCCCGACACCTCCCGACCCCCGAAGCCCCAGCAGCCCTTGCGAGAGAGCGGCTGACGTGGCGGGGGGCGTTCCCACGGTGACGGTGACCACTCCCCTGCTGCTTGCCTTGGAAAAGCCTCAGAGAGAGCAGCGACCGCCCACCGGGTGCAGAGAGGAACAAGCTGGTCGTGTTGCTGGTGTCCCAGACTGCGGACCAATATGGTTGCCTCCAGAAAGAGAGCTTGCAGTAAGGTGACTACAGCAACTCAGACAGAGACCCCGTCCCAAACAGTGGCTGTTCAGGTCTCTGGGTGTAGGGAGTGCCAGAGCCTGCTGCTGCCGGGGGAGGGAGGACAGCATTCCACCTGCGTGAGGTGTGAGCAGGTAGAAGATCTGCTTAGCCTGGTGGCAAGACTTAAGGAGGAGGTTGAGACACTGAGGACTATCAGGGAGCGTGAAAGGGAGATCGACTGGTGGAGTAACTCCCTGGCGTGCCAGTCGGAACGGTTCCAGGGAGATACCCCCCAAAAGGGGAAGGACCCCCTGCCCTCTCAGTCAGAGGGGGATGGTCTGAGACACCCCCTGCCCTGTAGCTGTTGCGCAGAGGTAGGGGACCAAAAAGACGACGAGGGTTGGAAGAGAGTTCCAGTTCGATGTCGTGGGAAACCCTCCCCCCCTTCCTGCCCTGCTTCCCCAGGTGTCCCTCCGTAATAGGTTCGAGGCCCTGGATCTTGAAGGGGAGGTAGGTGAGAATGTGGGGCAAGGCCAGCCCACAAGGCCACATAGGAAAAGGCGGTCGACTTTGCACCTCAAGACTGCCTCTGTTAAGAAAGAAAGAAGGGTCATTGTAGTAGGGGATTCCCTTCTGAGAGGAACAGAGGGCCCAATATGCAGAGTTGACCCTCATCATAGGGAAGTGTGTAGTCTGCCTGGAGCCTGGATCAGGGATATCACCAGGGCGCTCCCCAACCTGGTGCACCCGACAGACTACTACCCGCTGGTGGTCTTCCAGACAGGTGGGGAGGAAGCTGCTTCCCGCAGTCTGAGGGGGATGAAGAAAGACTACAGGGCCTTGGGGCGGATGGTGAAAGAGTCTGGGGCTCAAGTGATCTTCTCCTCACTCCTTCCATCTTCTATTGATGATGTGGGAAGGAATGGGAAGATTCAGTTCATAAACAATTGGCTTCGAGACTGGTGCTACAGGCAGGGCTTTGGATTCTTTGATAACAGCTGGTTTTATAGGGCACTAGTCTGGACAATGACAAGTGAGAAAGGTTTGTCTCACAGAGGCAAAAGGATGCTGGGGCACGAATTAGCAGGGCTCATTTGGAGAGCTTTAAACTAGATTCGAAGGGGGATGGGGTTGTAGCTGGGCTTGCCGCAGTGGGGCAGCACTCCAGAATTAATGAAGACTGGGAGGCCTCCTATAATCCTAGGGTGAAATCGGTGTGCTCAGCTCGCTCCCTGAAATGTCTGTACACCAATGCGCGCAGCATGGGAAATAAGCAGGAGGAGTTGGAAACCTGTGTTAAGTCAGGAGACTATGATCTGGTGGCAATTACAGAGACATGGTGGGACAGCTCACATGACTGGAATATAGTCATGGAGGGCTATGTCCTTTTCAGGAAAGACAGGCCAGCCAGGCGGGGTGGTGGGGTTGCTCTTTATGTGCGGGAGCAACTACAATGCACCGAGTTCTGTCCAGGGACAGATGACGAGCGAGTTGAGAGTCTGTGGGTGAGAATTAAGGGGCAGGCTGGCAGGGGGGATACTGTTGTAGGTGTCTGTTACAGACCACCAGATCAGGGTGAGGAAGTTGAGGAGGCCTTCTACAGGCAGCTGAGAGCGGCCTCACAGTCACAGGCTGTGGTCGTCGTGGGGGATTTTAACTTCCCTGATGTTTGCTGGAAGGACCACTCGGCAACCCAGCCGCAGTCCAGGAGGTTCCTCCAGTGTATGGATGACAACTTCCTCCTGCAAATGGTGGATGAGCCGACCAGGAGAGGAGCGCTGCTGGATCTCATCCTCACTAACAAGGAGGATCTGGTTGAAGCAGTAAAGGTTGAGGGCTGCCTTGGTTGCAGCGACCACGAGATGGTGGAGTTCAGGATCTTGTGTGGTAGGACTAGTAGAATACCAAGTAGAATTGCAACCCTGGACTTTAGCAGGGCAAACTTTGGCCTTTTCAAGCAATTGCTAGGGGAAATCCCATGGGCAAGGCTGCTTGAAGGTAAAGGGGCCCAAGATAGTTGGTTGACATTCAAGGACTGCTTTTTCCGTGCTCAAGATCGGAGCATCCCGACACATAGGAAGTCAAGGAAGAGGGCCAAGAGACCTGCGTGGATAAATAGGGAATTGCTAGGTATGCTCAAGTGGAAGAGGAGAGTTTACAGGTCATGGAAGGAGGGGCTGGCCACTTGGGAGGAATATAAGGCTGCTGCTAGAGGATGTAGGAAGACAGCTAGGAGGGCTAAGGCCTCCTTAGAATTAAACCTGGCGAGAAGGGTCAAGGACAGCAAAAAGAACTTTTTCAAATACATGGCAGACAAAACTAACACCAGAGGCAGTGTAGGCCCACTGATGAACGGGATGGGTGCCCTGGTGACAGAAGATACAGAGATGGCAGAGTTACTGAATGCCTTCTTTGTCTCTGTCTACTCTGCTGCAGGCAGTCCTGAAGAGCCCTGTACCCCTGAGACCTTAGATGAAGTCAGGTCGACGGAGGTTTGCCTTAGTCGATGAGGAATGGGTTAGAGACCAGTTGAGCAATCTGGACATCCATAAATCCATGGGTCCAGATGGGATGCACCCGCGGGTGCTGAGGGAACTGGCGGAAGTCATTGCTAGACCACTCTCCATCATCTTTACCAAGTCTTGGGAAATGGGAGAGGTGCCTGAGACCTGGAGGAAAGCAAATGTCACTCCGGTCTTCAAAAAGGGCAAGAAGGAGGACCCGGGTAACTATAGACCGGTCAGCCTCACCTCCATCCCGGGGAAAGTGATGGAACACCTTATCCTTGGTGCCATCTTAAGGCATATCAAGGATAAGAGGGTTATGAGGGGCAGTCAACATGGCTTCACCAGGGGGAAATCATGTTTGACCAATCTCTTAGCCTGTTATGAGGAAATAACACGGTGGATGGATGATGGCAGAGCGGTGGATGTAGTCTACCTTGGCTTCAGCAAAGCATTTGACACAGTCTCCCACAGCATCCTCGCAGCTAAATTGAGGAAGTGTGGACTGGATGATCAGGTAGTGAGGTGGACTGCGAACTGGCTGAAGGAGAGAAGCCAGAGAGTTGTAGTCTATGGGGCTGAGTCTAGTTGGAGGCCTGTAACTAGTGGAGTGCCTCAAGGGTCAGTACTGGGACCGGTATTATTTAATATATTCATCAATGATTTAGATGAGGGAATTGAGTGTACTATCAGCAAGTTTGCTGATGACACTAAGCTGGGAGGAGTGGCTGACACGCCAGAAGGCTGTGCTGCCATCCAGCGAGACCTGGACAGGCTGGAGAGTTGGGCAGGGAATAACTTGATGAAATATAACAAGGGAAAGTGTAGAGTCCTGCATCTGGGCAGGAACAACCCCAGGTTCCAATATGGGTTGGGAAACGACCTGTTAGAGAGCAGTGTAGGGGAGAGGGACCTGGGGGTCCTAGTGGACGACAGGATGACCATGAGCCAACACTGTGCCCTTGTGGCTAAGAAGGCCAATGGCATCCTGGGGTGTATTAGAAGGGCGGTGGTTAGTAGGTCGAGAGAGGTCCTCCTTCCCCTCTACTCTGCCCTGGTGAGACCGCATCTGGAATATTGTGTCCAGTTCTGGGCCCCTCAGTTCAAGAAGGACAGGGAGCTGCTGGAGAGAGTCCAGTGAAGGGCAACAAAGATGATTAGGGGAGTGGAGCATCTCCCTTATGAGGAAAGACTGAGGGAGCTGGGTCTCTATAGTTTGGAGAAGAGGAGACTGAGGGGTGACCTTATAAGTGTCTATAAATATATGAAGGGGGAGTGTCACGAGGATGGAGCCAGGCTCTACTCAGTGGCAAACAATGATAGGACAAGGGGTAATGGGTACAAACTGGAACACAAGAGGTTCCACTTAAACTTGAGAAGAAACTTCTTCTCAGTGAGGGTGACGGAACACTGGAACAGGCTGCCCAGGGAGGTTGTGGAGTCTCCTTCCCTGGAGACATTCCTGTGTAACACTATCTAGGTGTTCCTGCTCCGGCAGGGGGATTGGACTAGATGATCTTTCAAGGTCCCTTCCAATCTCTAGCATACTGTGATACTGTGATACAAGTTACTTCAGTGTTGATCCCCTGATACCTGTATGACTCTATTTATTCTTCCTTATTGACAAATGGAAATCTAAAATTACATTAGTGAGTCATATATGTCTACATTTAGAACATCTTTATAGGTCTTATTTCTAGCTAAAAAAAAAAAAAGCCTCAAATGGTACAATGTGGGGACAATGGATAATAATCAGGAAGAGCTGGAATCCATTGTGCAGTAGGAAAACCGATAGAGTTGCCATCCTGAAAACATGGTGAGATGATTTGCACACCTGGAGTGCTATAGCAGATGGCTATAGGAAAGGTCCTGCTCAACTAACCTGATCTCCTTCAATGAAAAGGTGACCTGTTTAATGGAGGAGGGAGATGCTGTGTATGTTGTATACCTAGAGTTTAGTAAAGCATTTGATATTGTTTTCCACAGCATTCTCCCAGAGAAACAGGTTCTTCATGCCTTGGATGGGTGGAGTCTTTTCTAGGTAAAAAACTGGCTGGATCAAGAGAAACAAAGATGTCTAGAGCACAGGTTTTATGAGAAATGGCTGAGGGAAAAGGGGGTGTTTAGCCTGGAGAAAATGAGGTTCAGGGCAGACTCTACTCTCTCTACAACTATGTGAAAAGAGGTTATAGGGAGGTGGCGGACAGTTTCTTCTCCCAGCTAACAAGCTATAAGAGAAAATGGCCTCAAGTTGTGCTAGCAAAGGTTTAGATTGAATATTAGGAAAAATTTCTTCACCAAAAGGGTTGTCAAGCACAAGAACAGGCTGCCTGGGGAAGTGGTGGAGTCACCGTCCCTGGGGGTTATCAAAAAGATGTGTAGATGTGGTGCTTAGGGACAAGGTTTAGTGGTGGACTTGACAGTGCTAGCTTGATGGTTGGACTTGATGATTTTAAAGGTCCTTTCCAACCTAGAAAATTCCATAATTCTATTGTAAGTTTTTGTGATTTGCAAACAATCCAGCAGATTAAAAGAATTAGAGCCTTTTTCAAGGAAGAGTAGAGGAAACAGCTGGAAAAGTGCTTGAAAATCTGGTATTGTCAGGATATTTTGGCATTCTATCTCTGTGCTTTATTTTGGAATTTTTTTTTTATCACTGTCTAAGTGTGAAACCTCTGTTTTCCTGAAAAAAAAAAAATAATTGTCACCTACAGATGAAATAAGTCTGTTAGATCATTTCATCCCTTAACTTGTCAGTGCAGGAACATTTCCTATGATAAATTATCTAGTGCAGGCCTAGACAGAAAAAAAAACTAAATTTTCTTGAAAAACAAACAACAAACCAAAACAAAACACCATTACCCCCTCCCTGCAGAGGTTTCAGCATTTATTATTTCTGAATTGAAAGACCATTTGAAACTCATAAGATGACAAAAAAGTACATACCAGTGCAAAGCAAGTTCCAACAGTGATAAAATTCACTGAGAATTTTGAAAAATTTAATACCTACTTCTTGCAATGGAGGGACTTGAGTGCAACTTTCTCACATCCTGGACAAATAAGAAGGCTGCTAACAACTTTGATGAACCTTGTCTTTCTTAAAAAGACTTTTCTAGATTTGAAAAGAATGTACAGTTTAAGATTATTATTTCATTTCTGGTTTAATTTTATTAACATTAATTTGTAGCATATTTTATTTAATCTTGGTTATACACTAAGACTTTCTTAAATAATTCCACTCTATCCTTGATGTTTATAGCCTTCAAATGTATGTAGGCAGTTAACTTGTCCCTTCCCCCTTCTCCCCTCCAGTCATTGCTTAGCAAGTTATACATATTTATTTCTTTTAATCTTTCACCATAAGTCAATCCTTTCTGCCCCTTAAGAATTTATGTTGCTTTTCCTTGAATTTCCTCCAATATGTCAAGATTTTGTCTAATACTGCAAGGTCCTGCATACTTTATCCTAGACATATCCAACTGCTGACAGTTGAGTATATGTCTATATACTATGTCTATATAGTATGACAGGCGAGAGATAGAATGAAGGGATGTCCTGCGTTCAGCAGTAGCAGTCATGTTTCTCCTTTGTGGTAGCTGGTGCAGTGCTGTGTTTTGACTTCCAGCCTGAGAACAGTGCTGGTGATATCGATGTTTTCGGTTGTTGCTAAGTGACGTTTACCCTGACCAAGGACTTTGTGAGGCTCATGCTCTGCCAGGGAGGAGGGGAAGCCGTGAGGAAGCAGAGACAGGGCGCCTGACCCAGGCTAGCCAAGGAGGTATTCCATACCACAGCACGTCATGCCAGGGGTGGGGGGTAACTGGGAGTTACCTGGAAAGACAGGGGCTTCCGGGTGGGACTCGTTTCTTGGCCGGTGGTATCGTATTCTCTTCCCTTGTTGTTTTCTCTTATCACTGTTGTCCTTGGTGGTAGCAGTGGTGATTTGTGTTGTACATTGGTTGCTGGACTGTTCTTGTCTCAACCCGTGGGAGTTGCACTCTTTCGATCCTCCTCCCCATTCCTCCAGGAGCGGGGAAGGGGAGAGCCCTGGGGTGGGGGGGTGGGGGGGTGTCGATTGCTGTCAGCCCAGCACCACTCACCGGGAGTGAGTGAACAAGCTGTCTGGCTAGGGTTTAAACCACGACAAGGGAATACCAGTAGCTTATGTTTGCTTCTTTCTTTGCATGCTTGCAGTTTGAGATTTTTTTTTTTTTTTTTAGAATATCAGAAACAGGTCTTGTTTTTTACTACTTATAATGAGTGTACATGTGATACGCGTGTAGACACATATATAATGGAAATATAATGATTAATGTTGTGCTCTCCTGAAAGATCACCTGACATCAAAAGAATGATAAACAAATCAAAGATATAAACACAACTCAGTCAGATATCTGACAGCTGTAGCATCTCCAAATGCAGAACTTTCCTCTCCATGTTGGTGATCTTAAAAGCTTTCAAAGAGGTCCTCAAGTGAATATGGTTTAGTAGTTTCTAATCTTGGAAGGTAGTATGCATACATAACTATCTGAGACATACCAAACATAACAAAATGAAACCTTCTCTACAGGAGCTGGATTATGCAAGGGAATTAATAAGGTGCTTCATTTCTCAAGGTAGTTTTGTGGGTCAATGTGGGTCAAGTTCAGATAGAAAGGAACTTCCCCACATCTAGAAGACTGTTCAGACCTTAAGTGGGCTTACCAAGTGAATTTGGAATCAAGACAGGATCAAGCCCTTCACCAGACAAAAGCTGTTTAAAGCTGAACAAGCTGCTGGAGTGGTGTGGGGTTTGATCCTGGTGAGTGACAGCATCATCAGCTGGGGAGATCTATGGAAGACCTTAGCTCATTCTCAGGTGACAAAACACAGAGACCACTGAAGAAGCATTGGAGTGTATTGGGTATTGAGACCAACCAAAGAGCTAGATATTAGGGTCTAGCTGAGTGCACTGTTTGCTGTGTTCAGATTGCCAGTGCAAACATTAACTCACTGCTAATGGTAATCATAAATCAATGCTATGCAAAGTGAAGGATATATCTGAATGGACAGAAGGAAATGACAATTTGTTCCCACTTTAGTGTATTCATAGATGTCATTGTTCTAAAGTGTAATTTAGTGGTATTCTTTATTATATTAATTATGTGGAAGAAAAAGAGACTTTCCATGTCTAAATACATCATCTGCCTCACCTACTCAGCACATCTCAGTTACCTCCCAAAGAGTATTATCATTCTTAACTGTGGGAAAATCACAACAAAATGCTTACTGTTTCTCTTCTAAATTAACACTAAAATGCATGTATTTCAGGTGCTTTGGGAAAACTAGGTAATAATTAATCATAAAGCTTCATTTAAGTTATTTAGAAAAGTTTTGTTTTGATTTTACCTTTCCATTTTAAAATACTTACAGACATAAATCAGCTGACATTTCAAACCATAATGGACTTTTATATTGAAAGATTTTAATTTTCTGGATTATTGCAAGTAAATTATGATTTTATAAAAAAAAATAGAGATTTGTTAAAGTCATTTGTTTGAACTAAACTACTGCATTTACAGACTTTTTTAAATTATTATTAATACTTTAAAATTAGGGATTGTAACAATAGGGCAAGGGCTCAAACTTAAACAGAGGAAGTTTAGGTTAGATATAAGGAAGAAGTTTTTTACTGTGAGGTTGACAAGGCACTGGAACAGGTTGCCCAAAGAAGTGGTAAGTGCTCCATGCCTGGCACTGTTCAGGGCCACATTGAACAGAGCCTTGGGCAGCATGGTCTAATGTGAGTCATCCCTGCCCATGGCAAGGGGAGTGGAACTAGGTGATCTTAAAGTCCTATCCAACCATAAGTATTCTATGATTCTATGATTCTAAGATTCTTATGCTGGGGGCCCCAGAGCTGAATGTAGTACTGCAGGTGGGGTCCTATGAGAGCAGAGCAAAGGGGGACAATCACCTCCTTTGACCTTCTGGCCACGCTTCTTTTGATGCATCCCAAGATATAGTTGGCTTTCTGAGCAGCACCAGCAAGTAGTTGTCAGCTCATGTCCAGCTTTCCCTTCACAAGTACCCCCAAGTCCTTCTCATCAGGAGTGCTCTCAATCCCTTCATCCCCCGGTCTGTATGGATACTGGGGTGTGACCTAACCCAAGTGCACAGCCTTGCACTTGGTCTTGTTGAACCTCAAGAGGTTTGTATGGGCACAGTTCTTGAGATTGTCCAGGTCCTTCTGAATAGCATTCCATCCTTCAGGTATGTCAACCGCACCACTCAGCTTGGTGTCTGCAAACCAGGTGAGGTTGCATGTGATAACACTATGTCATCAATGAACATATTAAATAATACTGGTCCCAGTATGGACTTCTGATGGACACCACTTATACCAGTCTCTATCTGAATGTTGAGCTGTTGACCACTACCCTCTGGATGCAACCATCCAACTAATTACTCATCTACCAAACATTCCTTCCATCAAAGCCTTATCTCTGAAGTTTAAGGATACGGGTGTTGTAGGGGACTGTGCCAAAGGCCTTACAGAAGTCCAGGTATATGACATCCATAGCTCTTCCCTGACCACTGGTGTAGTCACTCCATTATAGAAGGCCACTAGGTTGGTCAGAGAGGACATACCCTTGGTGAATCCATGCTGGTTGTCATGAATCATCTCCCTGTCCTCTGTGTGCCTTAGCACCACTGCTAGGAGGATCTGTTCTATGATCTTCCAAGCCAAAGTGGTGAGGCTGACAGGCCAGTAGTTCTGTGGGTCCTCCTTTCTACTCGTTTTAAAAACTGATGGATTTTTTCCTTTTTTTTCCAGTCACAGGGACCTCACCCAATTCTCATGACTTTTAAAATATCATGGAGTGCGGCTTGGCATGAGGTAGTATTTTCTTTATTCACTCACTGTCACTTTTTATTATAGGAAGCTGCTGTATCCTAATACTTCACATTTCTGGTTTTCACATAGATTCAAAATATGCTTTCACAATGTAAATGTCCTTCTTTCAGGATAGTGACATCACTCTAAATTAGTGCAATCACATTTTTAATATAGTGCAATCTCATTTTAGTGTATTACTGCCACATCATTCTCCTAAGGCAGTCCAATAGACCTACAGTATGTATGATGTATAATGGACATAAATATAGCTGATATTGATAGCTGTGATGCTCCATCAGTCCATCCCATCTATACCCCAGTTTCTTCCTTGAAGTTATACCTAACCTTGCTCTTTTTTACCCTCTGAATATGTTCATTTATGCATTTAATCTATTCGTCTAGCAAATTTTACTGACTAGAGAAATTTGTCGTTTATGCATGAAAATCTCTTCTTGACCAATGTATCATAGAACGCTACATTTTATAGGATTTTACAGATATTAATTAATTAATCCAATATATCTACATAGAATAGAAAATAATTTTTTTATCTCAATTTTAAGAAGACAAAACTGAACAGATATATTTAGATGAGTTGCTCACAGAAACATTGAAAACTAGTGGCAATTTCAGAACGATGACTCAATATTTCTTGAGAACACTTCTATATTCAAACATTTGGGAAACATTTCTCCTCTGTGCTTCAATCTCAACACCTACAAGAGCTTTCTTACAATTTATCGTATGGCTCTGAAACACATACAGTGTTTTTTCTATTTGTCAAATTATTTTAGCATTTCTGATCAACAAATAACAATGCTTTACATTGCTGGAGAAGGAGAATTTGCAAATCTCCCTTTGAGAAGCAAAAAATTTACATGCAGGTACAGTCAACCCTAATATTGGTTTTCAAATCTTTGGCATACATAATACGAGCTGGTTATATTTTCTCTCTTAGAATTCATGGGTTTTGAGCACATGAATTTTAAAGGATGCAAAAATGTAACTAATGCCTTTTTAAAAAAAAACTTCCTCAAACATGCCTGACAAGTGTGATGTTCTTCAGAACACACAGATGAGTTCAACATTTGCAGGGGGGGGAAATATATCAGCATGTTCAAAACATCAACCAATAAGAAAGACAGTAAATCCTTTTACTCAACAGCTGTAGTCCCCTTGCTGATTACCCTTCCTACCAGTTACTGGAGCACTAGAACATAGGAATACCTTGCCTAATCCAATATTCTTTTTCTAGCAGTGTCCAGTTGAGAAACTTTGGGAAATTCATTAGAGCCTGTCTCCAAGAAGGCTTCATTGTTTTAAGATTTCATTGATCTCTGAAGACATATGATTATAGCTGCTCTCAAAGCATTTTTTATTTTTTTTTTGGCTTTAAGTATAACAACTCTGGCTCCTTATCAATAAGAGCAAGCAATTCTTTTTCTAAGATCTGCTCTGCACCTAAAGCTCTTTTCAGAGAGACTGTGACCACCCTAAATTGAGGTTCTAAGGAGAAAAAATATCCTAAGAAAAATAAATCCCATTTGAACTTGTTTTATTTGGTTAACTTTGGGAAGAAACACTTGGAAAGAAAGGTGTTTTTCTTCTGGTGCATGTTGTTTATATACTACTGGGTTCAAATACTGGGTTGACATCGAAGAGCATAAGTGTAATGGTACACTGAACGTGGACATATATCATGGACATCTTCCTTCAGGGATCCACTGGAATAAACTTTAGCATCTCTCTTTTGTCGATTTCCATCTAAGGAAAGGAAGGCATGAAGCAGAACAGTGTGCACTCACTTTTCGTTCTGATGCAGTATTTGCACAAGGCCAAGGTCTTCATCTCTGTCCAGGAGACATAAGGCATGTATTCTCCCTTCCAGTAATGGACATAGGGTTTGACATCCTGTGGCAATGTTTTACACGTTTTACACTGCCTAGGTGCACAAAGGTGGCTGGGAACAGTCAGCATGGATTTTGACACAGTATACTATAATAATGTCTGAAAAGTTTTATAGTTTAGATGAGAAGACCATAAGTTGGATAGAAAACTGGCTACACAGTTTTCCTTAAAGATTTGTGGTTTGTGATTAAAGACAATCAACAACAAACCTTCAAACTCAGTGGTAAAAAGTCCGACTGATACCAAGCTAATACCTCCTTTGAAACAGTACCAGACTCAATACTGTTTGTTGACTTTTTTGATGGCTGCATGAAGTACCCTAGCCTGGAGAAAAGAAGGCTATATGAAAGGGCATGGTGTGTGAAATCTGACTGTAGAGAGAGACAGACTTTCCTCAGAGCTGCCCAGTGAATGGACAAGGCATACTGGACACAAGCTGCAAAAAGGGAATCAGTTCTTCACATCATGAGTGGTTAAGAATTAAAACATGCAGACTGATGAACCCTCACTCCCGCAGACCCTAAAAATCTGATTGGACAAAGTGCTGAGCAGTATAAGACAACCTGGAGATTTACTCATGTTTACTTCACTCAATGTTAACAATCCCAGTCTTATTTTTTTGTTTTCTGTCTTGTGACCTCTCACTGAATAAGAGGCAATACTTTTGTGGTTTGCCTGAAATATTTCTCTGGTTGAGAACAGTGGCACTCCATAGAAGCAGACACTTTTTCCATCTTTCAATCTTTAGTCCTTCTCTGAATCTGGGAGATAATCATCTTTTCTGAAATCAACCCTCTGTCTCCAACCCAGTTTTCTGGCCCTACCCCTGTGGAGCCTCAGCAGCCAATCTCCTCTGCTCATTGTGGTTTATAGAGACTCACTGCTCCACCGTCTAGACTACTGACCATGTAAATTCATTTGCTGAACATTTACAGTTAGATTATTTAGAAAATTTTACCACATTTGGTATGAAATGGGAATATAATCCCTCTTGTGCTCTGCATTGCCAATGTATACTTGGGAGTACCACATATCTCTTTACTCTTCAAAAGCTGATGATGAATTGATGAGGGACTAACACCTCTTCTCTACTACAGAGAGCCACAGCAATGTTGCAATTAGTTGCTGAAGGGGACAACAGCAAAAAAAATTATTCCTTAGAAAAGCCAAGAAGCAACAAAAGGTGAGTCTGTCTCCTGGAATTGTCTCTGAGGCACAGTGTCCCTTGGGGCACGCTGATCAAGCCTGTTAAAAAAAAAATAAAAATAAGAAGCCATCTGTATGACTTTATAACTGTGAAGTTAATCGCTATGTGATCTGATACCTCAGAATCTCATTGTGGAGGGATGGCTTTATTAATGAGTGCATTGCATTTTTGTCACACACCGAACGTTTTCAGGCAATTAACCACCGGAAAAAAAAAAAAAGAAATTAAAAGCAATTGCATTATTTTTGTTTAAATGTGATTAACTAAAAATACCTTATAATATACAGTATATTAACAAAAAATATCCTATGAATATTTACCAGGCATACTTAATCATCTGAGAATACATGGCAGTCAATGAATCAGTCTTTTTCTGAGAGCTTAGGTACTCCGAGAATAACGAGCTGAAGCAGACTAAATTATTGAAATGTTCTGTTGGGTCAATTATTAATTTATCATAAAATGCTAAGGTCTACATGTGCACAATAGACTGTGAACTCAAAAACAAACTTTCGTATATGGAGTATATAAAACAAATTTGAAATGTTCTAAACATAATAGTTTTATAGATACCGTGGGCAATAAAGGTTTCCTTCCAACCTGGACTATTACACCCCACCCCCCTTATTCTGGTTCAGGTACTAGCTCTTGATGTTATCCAAAAAATTCCTGTGTCCTCCTGAATATTTAACACTTTCTGATTACCTGTCTACAGCCACCATAGAAAATTTTGTAAATATTCTATGACCTGCAAACTCTAAATCTTGCCACTGGGATAAATTCACAGTCCTCAACAAACCACCTGAACTTAAAAAGTGCAACAGCTGGTAACAGCATTGTTGAGCACAGTTCATGAAAGGAAGGTAGATAGGAGTAAAGATGGAGAAGTTCTTGCTTCACAACTGGATGGTGAATAGTCAGATGAGGCCCTACGCAAGTTAGAGCAATGCTCAGGTCTTCAAATACATTCCAGATTTCAATGACAGTTACAGGTCGTTATGACAACATGATAGAACTTTGTATTACAATTTTCTTCATCATTGGCTTTGACATTCACAACCAGCTGGGGTTGAGTGACTGTGGTAAGCAAAGGTCAGCCCTGACAACATTGGATGAGCAAGGATTCTCCCACCTTAACAAGTCTTTGTCCCGTCTAATCAAGACAGCTTACAGATCCCTTTAATTTGCTGAATCCTTTCTTAACATAAGAGAAGGTTTCATCAGAGCTTTGTCTTATGTACCGCATTTTCTTCACTTACACTATTATCAAGACATATACCTCTATTACACTGTTATGTAATATGACTAACAGGTTAAAGATTAACTTTATTAAGCTGAAGGGATAAAAGGGTTGCCTCACTGAGTATCTGCCTGGAGAAACAACAAAAATTCGTCTTTCATTCATGTTGATATACATGTATGCATACTTAAATGTTTTCACCATAAATACCCTTCAGTCCTGTTTATGGCAATGAATTTCAAAACTATCTGTCTTCCTCTAAAGCTAACATTCTAAACTGGAGCTGAAATAAAAAACTTGGGAAGA
Source organism: Pezoporus occidentalis (assembly GCF_034315485.1). Lineage (NCBI taxonomy): Eukaryota > Metazoa > Chordata > Aves > Psittaciformes > Psittacidae > Pezoporus > Pezoporus occidentalis. Next base: position 356,313 of record NW_026915910.1, on the reverse strand, counting down.
GAGGGTCAAAAGAAAGCATTATCCACTTTTGATGAGCTAGCTAAGAAGCAAAGAGCTTCATGAATTATCAATTGTATCATCACAGGTGTATAATAATTTTCATTAAATTCATCTGCAAGAATTGAGAAGGCATTCAGTTCATACATGAGCTCAAAAGTGTACTTTTTTTGCCAGATTGCAGAAGTATTATCCCATGCTGAGGCAGACAATGAGACATGCAGTCAATCAAAAATCACACATACATCAAAAGAAAGAGAAATTTAAACAAGAACCTTCTTAGAAACACATATCATTTATACTATCTGTAGTCAGGCACATTTTTTACAATCACTACAGATAATGAGATCAGTACTTGATACCTAATACCCGATACCAGATTATATACCCTAATTATGACTCCCAGACAGACGTTTCCCAATTCTCATTTCACTCAGAGTATTTTGTTTCTACAACTTTACTAGTCACAGGTATCTCATGAGAAAATTAGAGGTATTGGTAAGAATCCTTTGATAAAAGGGTATTTGCAGAAAAAAGATTAGGAGATAATAAAATTCCCATGGGAACTTCAGAATTAGCTTTATGAATTCAGAAATAGAGTTAATGAGTCTTAGCTGTTGAAAAGCTAGGTAGCAACAAAGTGCCATTATATTTATGAAAGCTTTTTCAAGTCATAGAATCACTAAAAAAAGGGTTGAAAAGGAATTAAGGGATCATCCAGCAAAGAGAGGAACCCAATGCAAGATAAGTTATTGCTGTTTCTTTTTGTTAAGTGTTTTCAAGCTTCTTATAAAAGACCCCTAATGATGGAAACAAAGGTTCCTGAGGAAATCTTGTTAATATTAAAATATTTTTTCCTGACGTCCGGTCTAAATTTTTCTCCATATTCCTTGTCTTTGTCTCCATGGATTTTAAGCACAGGTTATTTCTTCCCTTATTTCAACAGCTTCCTATCATATGCCTCAGTCTTATTTGTAGATTCAACAAAAGTGGGTTTTTTGCTGTTTTGGTTTTTGTGTGTTTTCTAGATCTGTCCTTTGCTTTTCTCTTCAGTTAGGCCAACTTATTGAAATGGAGTGATGGAAAACAGCTAGTGTTTAGTCTGAAGTATTCTCAGTGCTTAGTAGGGTTTAAGCACTAGTTCCTAACTCTTGATTTATATCAGAGCTATACTGCAGTTTATAAATGTTAATAGAGCATTGTCTATGTTGTCATAGCCTTCAGATGCTCTTTGAAAACTGCTAATTAGACATCCAGCACTTCCTGAAAATCGAATATCAAAATTCCTCCTGCCATATTTTAATTTTTCCCCAAGTTGTTTCTTCAATTTGAAAAGGCAATTTTCAGTTGTAATTTTACTTGAAACATACACAGAGCCCCCTCTGAACTTCTTTACATCTGTATACTCAGTAAGAAAGCTTGCTGTTTATTATGATTCATGTTGTTAATTCTGATAATGAACACTACCGCATTTGGGGTAGACTTTTGAGAAACCCAGTCAAGAATGATGTTAAGTCTCATATTGCCTGACTATTTCATTTGTCCCCCATGGCCTCTGAGAGAGAGCATGACCTTGGAATCAGACCTGCTTGCTCAGGACTACCTTTCTCCTCGAGCTGACTTTACACTTTCACAGCACAGCGATGTGGATGGATGCACTCACCAGCTGCTTTCATTTGTTGATCGACATTCTCCATACTGCCACCTATTTAATCAACTCCACGTTTCCCAGGAGTAATGAACATAGAGCACATGCTTTTTAAAAAAGATTTTTTTAAAAAATAAATAGACTATGATCACTTTTTTTCACAAGGATGCTTTTTCTACCAAGGTGCTGGATGGTCTGTAGAGATACCAGATGTTCCTTTTGGACTGGCTTTTTCTGAAGGGAGTAACCTATTTCTTGTCTCTTTCACGGACACCCTGTTGTCATGGGTAGAGAGCTTGCGTGCCCCTGTGAGGTTGGGAGCTATGCCTCCGGTAGGGTCTCCCATGCCAGACAGGTCTCAGCTGAAGGGTCAGACAAAGTGTGTCCATGGGCAGGATGGTCTCACTATCCTTAGGGCAACCATCCTAGGAGAAGGACAACTCTAACTTCAAATCCAGGCAGATGGAGCTCATATAGCCCTGTAAGACCATCCATCTAAGAGAAGGACACTCTAATCAAACCTATGACCTGAGGACTTTGCTGTCACTGTCCTAGCTCTCTAGGCCCTGGCAGATAAACCTCAGGTGTAAAGGGAGGAGCCAGTTCTGTGCACGCTGTGCCTCACCTAAAAAAATCCACTGCGCTGGCCCTAAAGGTTTACCCACACTTGCAAAGCCCTGTAGTAACAGGCGAGGGATGAAACGGCAGGTGATAAGGTGCACTGTAAGCTGCAGACCCAACCGTGCATGCAGGTGGTTCAGGACAGTGGTCGCTCCATAACACTGTTGTTTCCTTTGAGAACTCACGCAGAATTAGTCTCAAGGAGAAAAGACAACGTCGAAAGAATCGCGCCCCGCCTATACCACCCAAGGAGACCTTTCACTGTGCTTTTTGCAACTGGATTTGCCTATCCCACATTGGCCTTTTTAGTCATCAGCGCGCTTGTAGTAAGCATGGGTAAAGTCCTTCCCAAATCTTCTATCGTGAAGTCAAGCCATGATGATGATGAACCTATTTCTTGTGAGGGTACAAGATATATCATATTTACCTGGTAATTGTACATAACTTGAATAAACAGGGGATACAATCGTCTTTCAAGTTAATCCTCTCAACAGCATAGCTTTTTTTTTTTTTAAAAGTAGTATTTGTTTAGCCTTTACCTCTGAGCACCATCCTGTAATTTAGTCACAGTTTCTGCCAGAGTGTCCTGGGTTCAGCAGTAGCAGTCATTTTTCTCCTTCTTAGTAGCTGGTGCAGTGCTGTGGTTTTGACTTTCGGCCTGGGAACAGCGCTGATAACACCAATGTTTTTAGTTGTTGCTCAGTAATGTTTACTCTCACCAAGGACTTTCTGAGTCTCATGTTCTGCCAGGGAGGAGGGGAAGCTGGCAGGAAGAAGAGGCAGGGCACCTGAACCAAACTGACCAAAGAGGTATTCCATACCATAGCATGTCATGCCCAGGATGTGAACTGAGGGGAGTTACCCAGAAGGTCTAGATCACTGCTCGGGTCGGGCTGGGTGGTGAGCGGTTGTATTCTCTTCCCTTGTTATTTCCCTTATCATTATTATTATTGGTTGTTGACGTGGGAGTCACGGGCAACGCAGAGATGATCAATGTGATCAAGCGATTGCCAAATTTATTACAAAGCCTTAACTCCTTATATACTATTTCTTGCATGCATTTACAGTGATTTGGCATATTATGATTGGATACATGTCTTGAAGACCCTTAGTGACTAACATATAACCGGTTAAGCACAGGTGTGAGAACTTGACCTCGAAAGCTTGCCAACAGTCCACAGTTCTCATTAACTCGGTGAATTCCAGCTTCTTCTTATCTTGCTTGCTTAAGCTTCTTCGGGCCTCTCATGGCCTTGCTGTATCTTTCAGGATTATTCAGAGTTTATGTACCAATTATCCATTCTCCCATGAGAACACTGTCTCCACAATTGGTGGCAGTACCAGTGGTTTGTGTTATACCTTAGTTACTGGACTGTTCTTATCTCAACCCGTGGGAGTTACATTCTTTCCATTCTCTTCCCCATCCCTCTGGGAGTCGGGGGAGGGAAAGAAGGGGGGAGTGAGAGAGAGACTGCGTGACTGAGTTTAAACCACTACACAGGGTCTGGTGAAAGTAAGACAAAATCAATTAGTTATTGCCTTCATCATAGTAAAATACACATACAGGGTTACAGAAAAAAGGATACTGATTCTAACTCTGCTGCAAATATTTATTTTCTGGAGATGAAGACATGATTTTTTGATTGCCTTCAAGAAAGTGACAGCTATTTTAAAGGTATTTTTTCTTTGGCAAAAATAGAGGCAGTTATATCTGGGCAAAATGGCCCCAAATTTTAGGTTTGGTATGTTTTATTTGGTTGCTTATTAAATATAAAGACCTGTTTACCTAAGATGTACAGGCTGTTTTATTGATTGTAATACTAGAAATATTAACTTAAGAAGATATTTATTCTCAGATGTATGAAGATTTTCTTCCTAAAGGCATACTTTCCTTTGCCAGTTTCTAGGCAAAAAACATTTTTAGTTTAATACTGTACTTTTCTCAAAGTTAAAAGGTTTTGCAAAGCCAGGAAGAGTTCACTAATGGTTTCAAAATTACATTGAACAGCAACAGTATTTTTTGCTTAAGGTTGACATTCAGTATTTAAGGATTTTCTTTTTTTTTTTTAATATGAGAAATAGTTTCAAAAAATTCATTTTAGACAACATGTAGAAAATAGTGAATTAACTCTGTGAGCATAATTTCAAACTTCTCAATAGAAACTTCCACAGGGAATGTCCTTCGTACTAATTCAGTTGTTAACCCTTCAGTGAACTTAGAGTAAACATGGATGTTGCAGTTTTGTAATATAAGTATTTAAAGCATTAAATTGAATAGAGAAGATGGAATTAACGTTTAGTTCTTACAATGTATATGACACAAAACATATATTTGGCTAAAGCAAAAAAAAAACCCTGTTGCTACTGGTGTGGTCTGATTTAAATTCCTTATGTCCCCAGTTTAATGTTATAAAAAAAAAGTCAAGTTAAAGATGGGATTGTAATAGGTCATTTAGATGACCCATTTTTAAATATGTTGATACTTTGAATATCATGAAACTTAGTAATTAATTTGAGTAGCAGATGATTTTTAACTGACATAAAATTTTAAAGTATTTCTTCTATGCTGTTATGATAACCTCAGTTTTGACTGAAAGGTTTATCTTTGTTCTCTCACTTAATAGAGGAGCCACACAATCCTGTTGATTTGTTCTTTGACTCTGATTGTCCTTGAAAGGAGTATTACTATTAACCATGTAACTTCCTCTCCCCATAGGGGTGCTAACAGCAGTGGATATGCTGAAACAGATTTTGTCTTTGATAAAGAAATCACATTTTAAAGAGGACTTAAAATTATGAGAAGTGATTATTTTCAGAGGCTAAGAAAGAAGGCAAGACAAGAGAGAGAGAAAGAAATGATAATTACAGTGAAGAGAGGGGGGAGCATGAAGAGACAGAATGTATCCATGATGGGAAGAAAAGGAGCTACAATCTGGGGTGATCCTGGGCTTACAAGAGACCTTTTACTCTTGAAGAAATTTAAGTTGAAGTGAAAGGCCAATGGATAAATTAGGGCAGAAAAGGATACAGATCTGTGACATCTGTGACATCTAATGTAAAACAAAGTATTTTGATTTGTCATGTTTTTAGATTGCATACTTCAGCTTGTTTATTCCCATAGTTAAGGAGTCAGTGGGTATCTTATTGCGTATCAAGCCCTAGTAGCAGTCCCTAGTTCAATCTGCTATCAGAGATGTAGCTAGAGAATCTCAAAATTTCTCCGCTACATAGGTGCAGCACTCAGTTATTATGCTTTTCCTTCTTTACATCTTGTTATTTGGGAGATAGCTGTGAGGTAAGACTATCAGCATTAATTAATTGTGTATGTCTCTAGTAGATGAGGAGAAAATCGTGAATATTGTGCTGTGCCACAAATGTTTGGTAAGTCATAAGTAAACAATATATTAGTTTCACAAACTCAGCTAATGATTTTTTGAGGATTTTGCAAGACTTCATACTCGAAGCTGCATACTCGAAGCTGTCATGTAGGTAGGTTATCAGTAATGTGGGCACCACAATATTGATTACTTTGGAGTCAACATTTTTTAGCCAAGAAATTGAGGAATACTGCTAAGTAAATGGAAGGTGATCTGTCCTCTTTGGGTATTTTTGTGGAAGATACCTGTTTTTTGCTCTTTTTAATCTTAAGAAGGAAAAGTAAGGACAATAAGCTAAAACTCAGAGCTTCTTAAAAATTTCAAAGGCTAGGAAGAGACAGCATCATAAAATTTACCCACCATACCAAGACTAAGAGCTCTTTTGGAAGCCTATTGTTACATTAATTTTCCCCTCTATACTAGTATAGGGTAGATTTTGTCTCACTCCATTGGCTAGATCAAGTATAATGCTACTTCATGTATTTAGCTTCTCAACATTATATTTCAAATCCAGAGACACCAGGTTTGGACCCTGCAGGTGGATGGCAATTGTAATGGTGTCTTCTATGACAATTACATCTATTGAGGTTTATATCCCCAAATTTGCAATTTCAGAATAGTTTTACCACCTAGTAGCAGTGTCCAATTTCTCTTAAAGATGCAGGGGATTTTTATTTTTATCTGACTATGATTTGCTAGAAAAGGTATGAAGAATGACATTTTCCGGTTTACCAGTTTGGGGATCTTTTTTAGTTACTATTTTGTAAAAGAAAACATTAGGATTATCAAAATATTCTTTCTGCTTCAACAGTTAAGGTGAGGTGTCTTATTTTGAATGACTGATAAAGATGAAACTCTAGTTTAATTATGTCTGGTCAGGGGCTCTGAGGAAATATTGGTAAGACAGCAAGTTTTAACTTCATTGTTTTGGCACAGTTCCAGTCACTTATTCTCAACTGAACAAAAATAATCTTGCAAAGCACATTTCTGAGTGGCATGACCAAAAATTTGTGTATCAAAAGAGCATTCATGGAATGCTACTTGGTTCAGGTTGATGGGTGAAAGGGCAAGCATGCAGTTCTTATTGCCAGGTAGCATAATTTCAAGAAGACTTGTTTAGAGCTGGTAATGAAACCAAATTACCTCAAATACGGAAAGCAATTCTGCTGTCTTTCAAGGGAAGTCATAAGCAAGTCAACAGAATAAGGTATTTTGTAGAAAAATAGCTTCTTTTTTTTAATGTTTTTTTTATTGAGGTCAGGAATCCTTAAGATAATGATGCAATAATACTCTAAATAGCAAGACTTATGGCATATTAAAAAAAAAATAGAGTAGGCTTTCCCTGCCTTTTTAAATAAGTTATGATCAGTTTGAGGGTGGGGTTATTGTTATTTACTTGTTTGTTTTTTTTTATTTGAATAGGAGCTGCAGTCTTTACTTAAAAAGAAAAGAAAATCCAACTTTCACTGAAGTGTCTTAATTTTTGTACTTTTTTAAAGAGGTGTTGGTAGTTAACTGAACCACTTTTACCACTTATTAAGACTGGTGATCCACATGGCAAATTCATATTAAACGATCCACAACTTTAGACCAGATAACCTCTGAAAATTAATCATCCACGGAGTAATGAACTGAACAACTCTGAATCTCTAAAAAAGATCACCAGTCTATTAGACTTATATACTGTAATTATGTTATATATAACTGTATAATTTATAAGCCTTAAATTAGATCAACCATCTATTAGGCTTTATAAAAATGAAAATGTATTCATCAGATTAAAAAGTAATAAAAAAAGAAATTAATCAAATCTGGAATTTACCTCCCTGCTAAAGACCGCAGTTACGATTTTAGACTTTCAAGAACAATGGGTTTAGCTGGTACTGTCTCTTTTGATTTTTACAGTCACCTGGACGAGTTTGTTCTGTTTTAATTCTTAGATCAATTTCTGATCTCAGTCACAGTGATGATAAATCATCTATAACTGTGGTTCCTCTGAGTTTCTCCTGGTTTTCATACATAAAAGTGGCACCTGAACCAGCTATGATAATATTTTCACAAAAAAACAGAATAAGAATTCTAACATGTGTCTTATACAGTAAGGTAGACAGGTCCAGGTGTAAAACCTGTCAATCTAACTTTAGATTTTTAGGAAGAAAAAACTTTTCACTCTGGTCAAGTTAAAATCCAACTTTTCTGGCTGATTTTAGTTTTACTTTTAAAATAAAAAGTTGAGCTGCCAAACACTCAAATATAAAAGTGCGTCTAAAGTTAAGTGTAAAGCAGGAACTATCCCTTTCAGAGAATGGCTGAACAGATTACAAATGACTAATGTACAAATGACTAATATATTCTGGATAACTGCATTTCTACTTTTTTTTTTTTTTTTTTAATATCTTGTGGCAAACATAATATTTGTAGACTGTCACTTCAAATATGTCAAAATATCTAGATAACTAGTTTTATTTCTGGATTTGTGGAATTTCCAAGCCCCTCATTATTGGAATGGGGAATTTATTTTTTCTGCAATTCAACTGAACTCCATTTTCTCATGACTGTATCTTATGCTGATTCTTCTGCATGAGAATAGGTTCTCTTCTAGACCTCTACCTTAAAAAATTGAAAGAACAGGAGCAATTGAAGCTCCTGAATGCAACATCTATAACAGCAGATAAACTATTTGTTGGACTCAGCCCATGTAACCACACCTGAGAAAGGCTATTCTCCCATTCCCCAGTCAATCTTGAGAAGGGTCCATCAACACTGACATCAGTGAATACTCCATGACATTAAGCATCAAATATTTGACACCTGTATAGAACTAAACCTCCCTGAGCCATAGAATCTACCCCTAAGACATAAAAGCCAGTTAAACCAAGGAGTAATCTTATTAATGTCCATGTCATGACAACCATTCTGGTGAATACCATTTCTGGCTTGTTTCCCCTCTCACTTATCAGGATAAGGACACAAACAGTATTCTTGCATTAATGCAACAAATGATTGGTGATAGGTGTATGCAAAGGAATGTTTATTTCTTACAGAATTTATCTGAAAACAGTACTGACAGGATAGTTCCTCACATACTTAAAACAGCCCCTGGGTAAGCAACTTCTTTGTCTGAAAGATCACACACGTATATATTTCATGGGTTGGAAGTTGTACATTTAATCTTGAGAGCTCATGTTGTTTTCACCTAAATTTGTCATGAAATGTAACAATCTGTGTCACCTTGGGATGTTTGTATTAGGATGTTTTATTGAAACCCTATTCTGACAGGGAAGAGATGAAGTATTACCTTAGATTCATAGATTTTCAAGTCAGGAGGAATTCTACAATCAGCTAACATGTCTTCCTGTATATAGTACAGGACCTGCATAACATAAGGAGTTATAATTTGGGCATGCTGCCTTATCTGGCATTAGTTTAAACTTGGCAGTCATATGACCTTCATGCAGCCAGATATTTTGCTAGAAACACTGTACATATATATTGTTAGGAATTGAGACTGAAAATATTCAATCACTTTTATAGCTGATAGTAAAATGATGTTGTTGCCTTCTCAGATGATAATGTAGCACTTCAGTGACCTAAAATTAAATATGTTTGACTCAATCCGATATGTAGGTTAATTTAAGGATTTGATATTAACCATTATTCTTTTGATTTTTTTATACATGATTTGTGATTTTTTGCTAGTAATATAGATTAGATAATAATATATGTAGAGGAATAAATCCATGTTTTATATGAATTTCTATGCAGAATAAGGACTTTGGAATCTGACAGATCCTTGAAGCAGATCCCTGAGATAAGAGATCACTCTGTGACTCAACCGGGACACTTAGAACTGTCCTACTGGGTATTTTCAGTAGCACATTTGGCATTTTAATGACAAACATTTTGTATTGCTAACTTTTTCAAATGAGGAACAGAAAATGCAGACTACTCTTGTTTTTTGCTGTCACAACAGGGCCATCAGCTGCTATATTTTTTGTCATTTTACATTATGTTTATTGTTAAAACTGACTTGAATTTTCTTTTTTTCCTTCCTTCATCTAATGTTTGGCATCCCCAGTTCTAAGTGGTCATGTTACTTATTAAAAAACACATTCCTGATTAATTCCTTCTTTAGCACAATATATTCCTATCTTGGCTGAGGTCTCTAAGCACTACTTCAATCATATCATATACCATATCATAAATTAACTGGCATCTCAGTGGTATCAAAGCTTTCCTTTTAGGGATTTGATGATACTCTTTTGTCTTTTCTTCCTCTCAGTGGGACAGAGGACAGAATCAGAAAAAAAGTAAAACTAATGAGTTGAGATAAAAATGGTTTAATAGGACTAGAAGGGGAAAAAATAATAATGATAAAACAATATACAAAGCAACTGTCCTCTGTTCAGCAGTAGCAGTCATTTTTCTCCTTTGTGGTAGCTGGTGCAGTGCTGTGTTTCGACTTCCAGCCTGGGAACAGTGCTGGTGGTACCGATGTTTTCGGTTGTTGCTAAGTGATGTTTTACCCTGACCAAGGACTTTGTGAGGCTCATGCTCTGCCAGGGAGGAGGGGAAGCCGTGAGGAAGCAGAGACAGGGCGCCTGACCCAGGCTAGCCAAGGAGGTATTCCATACCACAGCACGTCATGCCAGGGGTGGGGGGTAACTGGGAGTTACCTGGAAAGACAGGGGCTTCCGGGTGGGACTCGTTTCTTGGCCGGTGGTATCGTATTCTCTTCCCTTGTTATTTTCTCTTATCACTGTTGTCCTTGGTGGTAGCGGTGGTGATTTGTGTTGCACATTGGTTGCTGGACTGTTCTTGTCTTAACCCGCGGGAGTTGCACTCTTTCGATCCTCCTCCCCGTTCCTCCGGGAGCGGGGAAGGGGAGAGCCCCGGGGTGGGGGGGGCGGTGGGGGGTGGGGGGGGCTTGATTGCTGTCAGCCCGGCACCACTCACTGGGAGTGAGTGAACAAGCTGTCTGGCTAGGGTTTAAACCACAACACTCACAATGCAATTGTTCGCTGCCAACTGACTGATGTCCAGCCAATCCCTAAGCAGCAGGCCTCCACCCCCAGACCAGCTCCCCTAGTTTTATTGTTCATTATGACATTATGTGGTATGGCATATCCCTTCACAGTATCACAGTATGCTAGAGATTGGAAGGGACCTCGAAAGATCATCTAGTCCAATCCCCCTGCCGGAGCAGGAACACCTAGATAATGTTACACAGGAATGTGTCCAGGCGGGTTTTGAATGTCTCCAGGGAAGGAGAATCCACAACCTCCCTGGGCAGCCTGTTCCAGTGTTCCGTCACCCTCACTGAGAAGAAGTTTCTTCTCAAGTTTAAGTGGAACCTCTTGTGTTCCAGTTTGTACCCATTACCCCTTGTCCTATCATTGTTTGCCACTGAGTAGAGCCTGGCTCCATCCTCGTGACACTCCCCCTTTATATATTTATATACACTTATAAGGTCACCCCTCAGTCTCCTCTTCTCCAAACTATAGAGACCCTTGTGCCAGTTTGGGTCAGCTGTCCTAGCTGTGTCCCCTCCCAGATCCTTGTGCACTCCCAACCTACTCGTTGGTGGGGTGGTATGAGAAGTAGAAAAGACCTTGACTCTGTGCAAGCACTGCTGTCTAAACATCTCTGTATTATCTGCACTGTTTTCAGCATAAATCCAAAACATAGCACCATACTAACTACTGTGAAGAATATTAGCTCTATCGTAGCCAAAATGAGCATAGTCACCTTTAATAGACAGCCATATATGAACATAAACACTCCTTCTCCAAGCATGCCACATATTGCCCAGAAAGGTTGCTCACAGAGCCTGCACAATTTCTTTCACTGGAAATATTCAAACCCTGCTGGAGCAGGTCCTTAACAATAAGGTCTGATCTCACACCTGAACCTGCTTAGAACAGCAGGTTGCAACAGAGCTTTCCTTAGGTCTTTTCCAATTTGGATTATTCATTGATTCTGTGTCCTTCTCCAAGTAGTGCTAACTTCTTTTTTTTCCAAATACATTCTGTATAGCATAAATTACAAATTGTTTATGCCTAATTTGAACAACAAAAATTAGATGTCTCGGTCTTCACTGGCAAAGGCTCTGACCAAATCACCCAAGTCTTGGAAGGGAGATGCAGGGACTGTGAGAATGAAGACCTTGCGCCCACTGTAGGAGAGGAACTGGTTCGAGACCATCTTAAAAATCTGAAAGTGCGCAAATCCATGGGTCCTGATGAGATCCATCCGCGGGTCCTGAAGGAGCTGGCAAGTGAAGTTGCGAAGCCGCTGGCCATCATCTATGAAAAATCATGGCAGTCAGGTGAAGCTCTCGATGACTGGAAATGGGAAATATAACCCCCATTTTCAAGAAGGGGAAAATGGATGACCCGGGGAACTACAGACCAGTCAGTCTCACCTCTGTGCCTGGCAAAATCTTGGAGCAGATTCTCCTGGAAGGCATGCTAAGGCACATGAAAATCAACAAGGTGCTTGGTGACAGCCAGCATGGCTTCACTAAGGGGAATCCTTCCTGACCAATTTGGTGGTCTTCTATGATGGGGCTACAGAACTGCTGGACAGGGGTAGAGCAGTTGATGTCATCTACCTGGACTTATGTAAAGCATTCGACACTGTCCCACAAGACGTCCTTGTCTCTAAATTGGAGAGACATCAATTTGATGGATGGACCACTTGGTGGATAAAGACCTAGCTGGATGGCCGCACACAAAGAGTTGTGGTCAATGGCTCAGTGTTCGGCTGCAGACCAGTAACGAGTGGTGTCCCTCAGGGATCGGTGTTGGGACTGGTCTTGTTTAACATCTTTGTCGCTGACATGGACAGTGGGATTGAGTGCGCCCTCAGCAAGTTTGCCGATGACACCAAGCTGTGTGGTTTGGTCGATACCCTGGAGGGAAGGAATGCTTTCCAGAGGGACCTTGACACTCTTGTGAGGTGGGCAGATGCCAATCTCATGAAGTTTAACCATGCCAAGTGCAAGGTCCTACCCCTGGGTCTGAGCAATCCCAGGCACAGCTACAGGTTGGGCAGAGAAGAGATTCAGAGCAGCCCTGCGGAGAAGGACTTGGGGGTGTTGGTTGATGAGAAAATGAACATGAGCAGTCAGTGTGTGTGCTTGCAGCCCAGAAAGCCAACCGTATCCTGGGCTGCATCAAAAGAAGCGTGACCATCAGGTCGAAGGAGGTGATCCTGCCCCTCTACTCTGCTCTTGTGAGACCTCACCTGGAGTATTGTGTGCAGTTCTGGTGTCCTCAACATAAAAAGGACATGGAACTGTTGGAACAAGTCCAGAGAAGGGCCACGAGGATGATCAGGGGACTGGAGCACCTCCCGTATGAAGACTGGCTGAGGAAGTTGGAGCTGTTCAGCCTGGAGAAGAGAAGGCTGTGTGAAGACCTCATAGCAGCCTTCCAGTATCTGAAGGGGGCCTATAGGGATGCTGGGGAGGGACTCTTCATTAGAGACTGTAGTGATAGGACAAGGGTTAATGGGTAAAAAGTTTAACAGAGGAAGTTTAGATTGGATACAAGGAAGAAGTTCTTTATTGTAAGGGTGGTGAGGCACCGGCATGGGTTGCCCAGGGAAGTTGTGAATGCTCCATCCCTGGCAGTGTTCAAGACCAGGCTGGACGAGGCCTTGGGTGATATGATTTAGCGTACGGTGTCCCTGCCCATGGCAGGCGTGTTGGAACTTGATGATCTTAAGGTCTTTTCCAACCCTAACGATTCTATGATTCTATGATCCTATGATTAAGGGATCTAGACTTTAGCATGCCACTGGATATTTTAATGTAACAAGAATAGGATTAGTCTAGCTTCTCTTTGATGACTAAAAGGCAGTTATCTCTTAAAAAACTAGTTATTCTATTATAAACAGATTTTATATTATTTAAAACACCAATATAAAATACTCGCTCTCCCTAGCACTTATGTGAAAGGAACTGGCACTTTCAGATGCCAGTTGTTCCTTTGAACTCAGAACTGGTGAGATTGCACCTTGAATACTGTGCTCAGTTTGGGTCCCCTCACTACAAGACAGACAGTGGGGTTCTGGAGCATGTTCAAAGAGTAATGAAACTGGTGGAGGGTTTGGAGAGCAAGTCCTGTGGGAAACACCTGAAGAAACTTTAATTGCTTGAGCTGGAGAAAAGGAGGCTCATGGGAGACCTTGTCACTCTCTACAGCTACCTGAAAAGAGGTTTTAGTGAGGTGGGGGTCAGTCTCTTCTCCCAAGTAAGAAACTACAAGACAAGAGGAGAAGGCCTCAAGTTCTGCCAGCAAAGTTTTTTAGGAAATAAAATAAAATATTAGGAAATATTTTTATTAGGAAATATCCTAATAAAATATTAGGCAAAAATTTCTTAACTAAAAGGGTTGTCAAGCATTGTAACAGGCTGCCCAGGGAAGTGGTGTAGTCACCATATTTGGGGGTATTAAAAAGACAAGTAGATGTGATGCTTAGGGACTTGGTTTACTGGTTGACTTAGTGCTAGGTTGATGGTTGGAGCTGATGACCTTAAAGGTATTTTCCAACTTAAACAATTCTATGATTCTATAACTTATTTCAAATAGATGGCTAATTTTTATACTTTGCAAGGTAGTAATTTATTTTATGGCTGACTTTATCCATTCAATCCTGCTTCCCTTTTGCTGCTTTATTTTTCTCATCTATGTTTGCTTTTACTTCTTTCTGTCTGATACCAATTGTGAATCAGCTGTGGTTTGTTACTCTATTTTTTCAACTCTGTTCTTCTTAGTGATTCTATGGTATATATAATGATGGGGTTATTATGATAATGTTATGGTGCTTGCGCTTTATCTTTGTCCTATTTTTGACCTGTTTGTGCATATTTTGCCTCTATCTATTTCCTTGTATCGTTTTCAAATATTACTACACAAGCCCATTATTTAGGATTCTTAAATTGTTAAAGTTATAAGACTCTTTGTGTAATGACCATAATATATCGAATATCCTAAAATAATGTAATTATTATAAGTGTTAGATTTGAGTATGTTTAAGCATTGTGTTATAATTGGCATCTCAGTGGTATCAAAGCTTTCCTTTTAGGGATTTCATGATACTCTTTTGTCTTAGTTTTTACTCTTTCATTCTAACTCATCTTCCTGTTTTAAATTTGCTTTTGATAGTTCAATCCATGTAGACCCAAAATACTCATTAACATATTTTATAGCTTTCCTATATAGTTTGAGATGCTGCTCTTTTATCTGCATTAGTAAGATGTTAGTAGTTTGCATATTATTTGCAGATTCTGGTACCACTTACGGTATACTTTTGTTCACTTCTCTGCTCATTATTCCAATAGGTCTATAAAGATAACAATAGTGAAAGTGGCAAGGAAAATAAAAGCTCATTATCTTCACAGATTGCTAATACTCAGAAAACTGTAGTAAAACTTTTTCAGATCCTGCAAATCATTTCACTCTCTTTTTCTCTCAACAACTCAGTCATTGAAGAGAGCACCCACGACCGCAGTGCAGACATTTCTGTTTGAACCAGCCAGTCCAGGCTAATTTGGTAAGCAACAGAGAGAAATGGGCATTTCTGGGCAGTAACTCGTCTTTAGATATATAAAGGAGGAGGATACGAATTATAGCCTAGCAATGCCCATTTCTCTCCCTAGGCTACAAAACAGCCTGAAGAACTAATTCGGTGTACGGAGGTTTGCACTAGGGATGTAGTGTCAGGCAATATGAATCCCACTTCCAGTAGCAAATGGCAAAACCTCAACATACAAATGAAATACATTTGAGAGAAATGTCTTGGATATGCAGAACTTCATACTTTGACAAATTATATTTTTCAAGAAAAATGAAATCTTTTTCCAGCTTTTTGTGAACTCCCTGAGCTTTTGGTCTACTTAGACAGGTACATGCTCTTATCTCCTATCTTCTACAGGTAAGAGGCAATAATCACGGGGTGAATGGACTTCTGAATGTGTACTTGTTATGTAGATAAATGATTTAGGGTAACTTCTGGGATGGTGTTTCCTAACAGAGAGATGAGCTATCAGCAAAATGCTATTCCACATCTCATAAGCAAATGTGAAGCATGCACAGGGTGAAGTCTTTAAAAGGATGCTCCTAGAATACTACATCTTGTTCACCATTCCTTGCTGTGGTTAGTGCTTAAAAGCATAATTTAACTTTCTGTGTCACCTTAGCCACTGGAGAACTCTCAAGGTGGTGGAATTTCTTTAGCTCATACTAGCAGTAGACAATGTTTTGGGAGGCTTTGTTGTTTTATTTCACTAATTATCATAAATATGTGAATTGTAAACATTGAAACTTACATAATGTATGTACATTATAATAATTTTTAATGTATATTTCATTGGTATATATGATATACAGTTATACTGAAAAATTATAGACTTAAGCCCTATGCATGCATATTTGCATTTGCTTGACTTAAATTAGAATATTGGCTTCATTTTGCAAGTAAGAACAACATCTATATTCATATGCTTCAGGATTTAATAATTTTAATGCCAGGAGGGATAATTCTGACCATTTAATGTGACTTGCTGCCTAATGCATGCAGAGAATTTCATAGAATGATAGAATCTTGGAACAGTAAGGGTTGGAAGGGACCTTTCAGGATCACCTAGTTCCATCCACCCTGCCATGGCCCAGGACACTTCCCACTAAACCAGGCTGCACAAAGCCCTGTCCAGCATGGCCTTGAACACTTCCAGGGGTGTGCCAGGCACAGTATCTCTAGTCAACCTGTTCCAGTGTCTCACCACCATATATAGTGAAGAATTAGATATCCTTCTATCTAATCTCAACCTACCCTTATTAAAATGGGAGTAGTAATATATATGTCTCTGAGGAAGTCTGGAAAAGCAATTAAGATACTTCTTATTGAATGACATTAACGCAATGCAGCAAATTCACTGTTAGTTTTATAAGTGCATATATATTCACGTATATAAACTAAATATTCTTGAAAGAGAGTCTTATTTTGTTCAGTGTGTGCTATGGTTAAGTTTTGGTTCATTATCAGCTCTGCTAATACAAAAAAATGATAATCACCATCCATTACGTTTCACTGTCTCTCTTGAACTGTTGCACAACAAGAATATGAAAAACTAGATTGTGTGACTTTGGGCTTTTGTTTTATGCACCAATATATGTACTGAAAAAAGAGGGGCATTTATGTTCTTAAAGATACAATAAGGATTGCCCTTGTCATCTGAAAGCTATTCAGGCTATAAGCTGACTCATTTATTTATATGAGTAGAAAAATATTCCTGACTGCTTGTTTATCATGCAAAAATAATTGAATTAAAGCTTGTTCTAAAAAAAGTATGAGAGGAAGGTGTCAACATTTTGTGAAATGTGAATACTTCCTTGAAATAATATGCATGTCAAATTGCTGTTTCCAGTGGGACAAGTTATAGATAAAAAGCCATTCTGTAATATGTCACTGATCATCTTGGCAAATTGTGCTGGAGCTCTGATTCATTTTTGTGTGTGTATATATGTATATATATGTGTATATATGTGTATATAGATGTATAAATGTGTATATATACATACATATATGTATGTATATATGATTTTACTTAGCTGCTTCCTTTTATGCTGCATTATATTTTCAATGTCTTAAAGAAAACCTGATTGACCCTCATGGTATTGCTAACACTCTTTGGAGTAGCTTCATGTATGAATCCTGTGACATAAAGATTTTGCATACCTTTGATCTACACACAGACTCTTGGTTTTTCTTCCCTGCTTTTCATCATACCAGGGATTTTAAAATGACCGTGATTTTCTCAGCTATGTATATTATTTCAACTATTTCCCAAATACCTTTTTTAAAATATTTCTATCTCAATTAAAAAGATAAATTGCTAGAGGTGTTTTCTTGTAAACATCCTGCCTATGAAACGAGATTGTAATTATATCAGTTTTGACTTCTCTGACAAATCACGATTTTTATTCTTCCTGATGTCTTATTGTATGTAATTTAGTTTCTGATTAGCAGCCTCTTATATGCCGGAAGATAAATGTAACCTAACATTCTTTGCAAGTTCTTTCTTTCAGCATTACTTCTGGTAGGCACAATTACTAGATTCTTATATCTTTAATAACTTTGGATAGTCATTTAAGTTACACCAGCCTTACTCACCTCCATGGGAAGGTATGTGGAATGAGACATTAGACGTGAGTGCATTGCAGCTCTGAACAGCTGAAACCCTTAATAATGTCTTTTTTTGGTCTGAATAGAAACTCTGGGGACTCAGCTCTCTGAAGTCATATAATAAGTGAGCTGGATAGATGGGATTTGTGTGACAAGGCAGTCAGTATCCAAATGATGCTGATTGTGGATTCCTTGGAAAGCTGTTGAGGACACACCTCATGAAAATTCTGCTGTTCCAAAATAAGAAGTGTGTAGACTCCTTAAGCATTAAAAAAAAACAAACCAACCAAAAACAAAGCAAACAAACAAACCCAAAAGTTGTCTGGTGGAAGCATTTATCCATATACGCTTGCATAATCTCACCCACATGTGAAAGTGGAAGAATTGTTATACTTATGGTCTTTGTCATGATCATTCTGCTCATTAAGAGTCCTTAGGTATTGAAACGAGATTCAAAGTTCCAATCAGATTCGCAATGGCTTTATTTTATCTTTACTGACCTATAAGAGAAAGGCAAAAGGGACAAATGTCATAACATGTAAAAATGTTTCTGGATTCAGTAGTAACCATATTGATTTAATTCATCTCACCAGGGTACTACTATAATGGCACAAAAAGTGTTGGAAAGTTCAGAGGCATTAATCTTCTTATCTGTGCACTGAAACTCACTCTGAAAAGATAGATGAAGGAGGGCTGATGAATGCTGCTTCATTAGGAGAATTTTAAAATGTAATTTGTCTTCATGAAAATGAGAGATTACACATTTCCAGCTTTCTCCTGGGCCTGCTAGAAATATTTTTAAGCAATAACCTTTGATGCAGAATAGTCTTTATGCTAGGACAGTAATTATTATAGAAGTATGTCCTGGTCAATATGTTTGTGAATCACAACAGTGGAAAATCTTAGAACTGCACATTCAAATTTCATACATATGATTATGTGATAACAGAAATAAAAATTCTCTTTAACTGACTTGGCTCAGTAGATTATGCAGAAGATTTTCATAGTGCTTAAGGCTAATTGTGCAGGTGATGAGCTAAAACTTGATTAGTCCTTGAAATTTACAAGAGTCAAAAAGCTTTTTCCTAATAGAATATTGAATGTTAGAATAACATTCTAATAGAATAGTGGATACTCTTGCTGTTACTCACACCTTAATTCCAGACTGCCTTCTATTGCCTAAGAAAGAGCTTTATGACAGGACTGTGCAAAATATGGAAGTAAAAAGGAGCTGCAAAGATGCAGATATGCCATTGGGAAACAGAGACCCAAAACCATATTAGGCAAATACATCTTGCTGGGATAAAGAGTTTTCAAAAAATTCCATTGTGTGATTGCTCATTTCCTACCTTATCATGTGTAATCCTTAAACAGAGGGATCTGAAACCAAAACCAATGAAGCCAATGGACAGATTCTTATTAGTGAAATATACACCAGACTAGAACTTATAGTAAAGTTTAAGAGGAAGAGTACTGCCAATGTCTGGCATGATAAAAGCTCTGTATTTTCTCTCCTTTTCTACTCTTATTTGGCTTTTCAGCCTTCTACTCAGAGGCACCCTTTCTCACTGCTTTTCTTGATCCCACTTACAGTGCTCTACAACATAGTTACAGTGGAAGAGAAAGATTAGAGAGAGGACACTCCTCTACTGGAGTGGGTTTTTATGTCCCTTTTTGGCTGCCTATCCCTTTTTTTTCTCCCACATTTTGTATGCTCCCTTTTTGTGTATGAGTTCACAAAAAAAAACCCCAAACAAACAAAAAAACAACAAAAACACTTCTGCTAAAGTTCTCAGTCCTTCTGTGCATAACAGGATAGTTTATTCCAAAAAAAAACATGTCAGCTCTGCCTGGTATCTTTCCTACTCATGGTGCCTTTCCAGGGCATCCTGCATAGCAATTCCCTACACAGGCTGAAGCCTGCTCTTCTAAATGCCGAAATCCTAATGCTGCTGCCCAGTCTCCAGCCTCTATCCTGGAAGCTGGGCAAATCCTCAAACTGATTTCAACTCAGTTTGAAGCTGTCGTGTATGACCACTGTCACCATGGTCATTCCTATTTGTGAGCAGCAGGTCAAGTTCAGCATTAACCCTGTTTGGCCCCTCAAGCATTCATGTAAGGAAATTATCACCTATATGATCTAGGAGCCTCCTGAACCACTTACCCAGTTCCACGTCATCTCCCCACAGATGTTCACACAGCTCTAATTCTCTTGTGTTGTGAGGGCCCGAGAGTGTGAAACTGCTGCTAGTTGTTAGAAAAAGTCTCCGATGCTCATGTAGTGAGGCCATCTGCATGATACCCCCATCTCAACAATTCAATTCGTACCACTTAATTACTCTCCATTTCTGGAAATCTGGTCTCAAAGGGTCCAAAACTGCAAAAGAACAACTGCATCTTACAGTTGATTTCAGTGGGCTTTGAGTCAGGCTGCTCTATACATAACTCTTCTGGAGAAATGAACCTGCCACACACTGTGGGCTTCACGTGGCTGTTTCACCTATCTCCCCTTCACTAAAATCTTCCTATCCATTTCTGCTCCTAGTACCACTTCCCCAGTGTTTAAGCCGAGGCAATGTTGGAAAGTAGATGTGAAGATACTGCAAAAATGTATGTAAACTTTTATATATGGGAAATGGAGTGTAGTATTGAATCGACAGAAATTGTTCCAGGACTAGGCAGAAAGAATGTGAAAACAAGACATAAGCAGTCATGCATAAAATGTCTCAAACCACAGAGGAAATAGCCGACAAGATGAGTGGTAACAAGGTGAGCAACATACCAAAGTGAAATAAAAATCCCTCTAGAGAAGACAAGATGGATGAAGGAAGCAAGTTACTGTATGTGTGAGAGTGTGCTTAATATACTCAGCTGTGTAAGACCTTCAGGGAAAAGATCACTGAAGCTATCAGAAAATTCACTGTCATTATGGACTAATGCTCCTATCAGACAAAGGGCACTATTGAAATTACAGGTGTATCTGCTCCTTTTTCACACAGTCCATAAGTCTCCCCATGATGTAGATTAGCTGAATCCCTCAGGTGTGAATCATCCAGGGAGATAAAGAAAATGTAGCACATTCAGGAGCTGACTATTCACCTGTGGAAATGCTATAAATGCATTCTGGAGGTGGTGGGGCCACTTGTGTGTCCATTTGCAAGGGAAAAGGCAGAAGGCAGATAAGGATAGTAAGATCTACACAAAGTGAAAATGAGAGCGAATGAAGGAGAGATCTCTGCTCTTCTTTACCCCATGTCCTGCATTTTAATTTTCTGTGGGTTGTCTACTTTTTTGGACAGATATACTCTTCCACTACTACGATCATCTTCCTGTCTGGATTTCAGGTTTAGAAACTGCAAAGACTATGGCAACAGTCCAAATTCAGTGTAAGCATTCTGATGTTTGCTTTACATCAGACTTTGTATGTCTCATTTGCTTTGATTAGATGCCGTTTCAAAGCTCACAAAATTTGACTATTTGTAAATCTCTATCTCTGAAATGAATACAAATATGTACTCCTTGCTAATTAACAAAATCCAGAGCCTTATTCATTGTAGACCTCTCTTTTTTTCTCATATTTCAAAAGGGGTAATTTAGAAGTAAGGCAGGGTAAGAAACATGTCACCTTAATCTTGGCCACTTCGAAGACTTCTGTTTCTAAGTTAATCAGGAATATTTAGTGGGGATATTCTACTCTTAAAATAGGCAGCTAAGTATCTATCTATTTTCCCCGTATCAGCCCTCCTAGTGCTGTGCCTTGTATTGGTAGCTAGGACGGTGTTAATAACACACCGGTGTTTTGGCTAGTGCCGAACAGAGCTCAGCATCAAAGTCGCTCTCTAACATTCCTTCTTACCAGTGGGCTGGGGGTGGGAAAGGTCTTGGGAGGGGACACTGTTAGGACAGCTGACTCAAACTAACCAAATGGATATTCCATACCAGAGAACACCAGCTTAGCAATAAAAACTAAGCAAAAGCAAGAGGAATGAGAGGCATTCACTATTATGTCGTTTGGCTTCCAGAAGAGCTATGTGTACTGCCCTAGTTTCCAGGAAGTGACTGGACGTTTCCTGCTGGTGGGAAATAAAGAATGAATCTTTTGTTTTCATTTGTGTCCATGTGTGGCTTTTGTTTGCGCTTTATTAAACTGCCAATATCTCGGCCCATAAGGTTTTTTTCCCTTTTATTTTCTCTCCTGATTCGTCTTGCTGACGAAGGGAGTGATAGAGTGGCTTTATGGGATCCTGGCATCCAGCCAAGGTCAACCTACCACTCTAAGTTAAATGAATTACCCTCTAGGAATGACAATTCCCCTCTTCATTACAAACTGAATCTAGATTATTAGGTCCTAATACAGGGATCTCATATTAAAGCAACTGTGAATTCTAAGAGTAGGATATCATTTGAGATTGAGATACCTACATTTGGGTGTCCACCAAATGGCAACAAGTACAGGAAGTCTGAACTCTAGTAAATTAAATTAGTCTGGAGAGTGGTTGGTCTTAGACCAAAGGAGATAAGTACGACATGATTTACTTGCTGAGATGCTCTTAGGTGACTGTACCACATGGAGTGGCAGCTTTGACACATGGCTTATGGAAGACCCATATTATTTAGGTTTGACAGCTAAAGACCATGTAATCTATCCCATGGTGGTAGTGTAAATGTGGATGCTTATGTTCAGGAAGCTGAATCCTTCCATTAATGTCCTCCTGGAAATCTATATACAGACATTTTTAAATAAGCATTTTATTCTTTAAGTAAATCCTCCCTCCTTTGCTTAATTAAGGAGATAAATCTTGCTTTAAATTACCAAAATTAAAGAACATAACCTTGATTCTAAGTTCTGGCATATATGTTCCAATGCTGCTTTGTTAACGTTAAAGCATATTCCCCTAATATGCTTTATTAAGAATATTTTTATTTATTTAATTTAATTTATTATTAATATGCTTTATTAAGCTTTTTTTAATTAAAAAGCATATTTTTTTAGCTTAGGATATAGACTGAAAGCCAAAATAACACTTATATACTTCAAAATAAATTTGTACGTCAGATATCTAAATCTAAAGGTACGACCTCAGAAACCTCTTTAAACCGCTGAGACTCCTGAAATCTAAGCCCATACCAGCCCTAAAACATACTGCTAATGACAGTCACACTCTGAGACATAACAACTGTCCTTGTTCTGACAAGCTTCATTTGAACTTATAACAGCAGTAGCATGCTCCCAATCTTCATTGTGGCAACCTACTTTTACAAAGCACGCAGTACTCAGAACGTTCTCCTGGGAAACACTGCCAAAAGGACAGCGAGCCAAATGGAGATTCATCTGCTTAAAAATGTTTTTTTGATTTTGTCAATGGGGTTTTCTTACTCTGCTCTAGATTGGCTACAGGCACTTCATAGTCCACATACTGTTTACCTTCTGTCCATATAGCTGCCCTTAGACAGCTTGAAGATTGACTGTAGAGAATTTTTCCAAATAGTCCTGCTGTCATGTTTGTACATCAGTGTGATCTATCGTACATGTACCCCTGCATTCTGGAAAGAACCTGGAGTTTGCTTCAAGTTTGTTTTAGGCTTGTTTCATAGCAAGAACACAAATCCACCTTTTAAGGTAGCCACAGGGCCATCGAAAAGTAACAACATAGTCAAAATGACCATCTAGTGTCATTTAGGATGCCCTGGAAGATCTCAGACATCCAAGCAGGGCTCAATATGCCAGTGTTCTATATACAATACAAGATCATGTCATTCTTGACCAACACCAGGAGAACAACTGTGAAACTTCATCACGCTTGAATGCGAACATTAGATATCTCTGTTTAGGCAACTATATCTCAAATGATCACAATGTTTAGAAAAGGTGGCATGTATCAAATTAGGCGTTTATTTGAAGTCACTAGTGAGATGTCAACAGCACACTGTGACACAAATTCTCTGTATCTCTTGCCTCACACTTAAAATGGTGGATCTTAATACATTTGCTGCTGTGAGAACATAACAAGGTCTGATAACTTTTTTTTGAGAGAGGCTGATAAAATAAACCAAAAAACTTTCAAGCTTGTGTCACCACAAGCCTTAGATGTGATAAAAGACTCCTGCACTTGGGTACTTATAAGACAAAAGGAGAGAGGTGGGCAGATCCCAGTATATTTGAAAAGTGTAGATATAACTACAATTTCTTACAGAAAATATACGAACATCGAAATAATTTAACTGAAAACTAATATAGCTATCATAAACTAAGGAACAGCACAGCTGGTGGATTAAAAAAGTTATTTGAAAGCAAAATCCTCTCATTGAATTAGAGAATAAAAATTCAGTTAGAGACCTTATAGAATAGCAAAGCTAGTGCAGCTTCTACAGCTAAGGGCCTTTCTGCATTTCTATTACAAACCAGTACTTTCTGGGGATTATATTTCATCCAGAAGAGTTTGATGCGGGATGAACTTGTGATAAAATGTCTCGGTCTTTGAGGAACATAATGGTAACTCTATTATAGTAAAAATCTGTATTCAGTTCGTAACTGTTGAGTCTACTGTGTGGCTACATTACATATTTTGATATAAAGATACCTGAACTAATGCTGACCTAAGGAAGTATGCCCACATAATACAGTTCAGGTAAAGCTTTTAAGGCAAAATATCTTCTTTAGTGTGAGTTTTTTTATCATTCCATTCAACACTGTATTAACTCATCTTTGCAGCTCATCTGTGCTTCTCCTATGAGTGAGGATAAATGGAACAGAAGAAAGGTAATGGTCATGTCAAAATGTATGTTCTGTTCTAGATCTGGCTTGGGCATTACAAGGGAATAATAACACAAAACAATAAGAATTGTGAGTTAATTCCAGTGGTAGCTTAACATTCTTCAGTGTTAAAAAGAATTAAAAAAAATTAAAAACTAGTGCTCCTCTCTTTTGAATTATGTTGCCATTACTTTTATGGTGCAGACTTCAGGATAATTATCAATGGTTCATTATGCATGACAAAGCAAATATCTTGGTTGACTTGGGAACAAGCTTCTAGACTGCCTGCCTTTGAGACAGCCCTGGCATAGAGCTTCAACACTGGGGAAACAGGGTTGCAGAAATTGTTATTGATGACAAGAATATACAATGTTTTTAAGATTCAGGTGTCTCATTTCTTTTCTAAACCCTATGTATTCTAAAGGTTGCAACTCTAAAATTTGAAAACTTCTTTAGAAATTTACTTAGGATGAAAGTTAAAAAAGATAAAACGATAGATGGGTTAAAAATGTAGGAGACCTAAATGCTGAAAGAAAGGATTATTTACTGATAGGATAAGTAGATGGACAGGTTGATGAATGTGATAACTTTAGTACATCCCCTTTTGGAAAAGAAGTAGCTTGCTGCTACACATGCCACAATGGTCAGAGAGGAAAAAGTTGGAGGGTTTTTTTTTTATTTTTCTTAGTAGCATCCTACAGACTAACACAGAAATAAATTGGTTTATCTCTATATTCAGTTTATTTTTCAGAGGTGCATTACCAAATCTGATCTTATGGTAATTCATTCATTTTCTGTTGGGCTGTCCACATGAATTTTTTATATATTTTCCTTTTCAGCAAGTTTCTTTATCTCTTGAGTACATATGAAATATTGCTAGCTAATTGTTAAAGTTTTCCCAAGTGAAAAAAGAACTGTGAATCAAGGTTGTCACAATTGTTATAGTGAACTTTTAAAATATTAAACATAGTTCAATTTCAGACAAAGTATCCAAGGACTACAATTCTCTGGGGATCTTACAAACTTTCTGAGGTTGACGGAATATCAGTAATCTGGACTATATCACCTATGAAGCAGTCTTATCTCTGACTTCAGTTCTTACCAGCCTCTCATCTCTGAATCCCAACAGCCTCTTCATCCATGAGTAATGCTATCGAGTCTTTGGCTTGCTACAGTTGTTTAGAAATATATAGTCTTCCCTGGTAACAAATCTACAGCTTTTGCTAGACTAGTACAGCAGAATTGCAAGCCAAGTAATGAGTTTTTTGTTGTTTTGCTGTGGTTTCCTTTTTTTTTCCCTTTAAGGGCTTGAAAAGAATTTTTCCTGGCAGAGTGCTTGTTAAAGGCCTACATGCGGCTTCAGAGAACGGCATGAATTAAAAAAAGAAAAAAAAAGAAAAAAATCAATGTTCTTCCCTCTGTAAGGAAGACCTAACCTTTTCTTCCCAACCTTTCTGTATTTTGAAGGTTAGTGTCTAGATAAAGTAGCTTGCAAGGGAGTGAAGTTGGATTCCTCAATGACCCCTTGAAAAGAACATGCATTACACCTAGAATAGTCACTTAGTTTTAAAAATATATTTCAGAGCTACCAAGTTGCCAAGTTATGGATCAGTGTTGTGATTTGACACTTTCTGCCCTTCTCATTTATTTTTTAATATGGAAAATAAAAGCATGATTTATTGTTAGATTCAGCAGAACAATTGTGTTACTTGGTGTACTGGCAGATCAGCTAAAATGGAATAGATATGAACTCTGGTCTCACTATTCAATGATATAATAAAATTGCTCTCCCTCAGCTGTTGTGTTTATCCCTACAAGGTGGAGCAATTTCCACAGGAGAAAGAAGGAAGAGTACCATCTACATATGTGCATTCTCATTGCTGTGCAGTCTGTCTGGCTGGAAAAGATGTAAAAAAGCTTCATGAAGAAAAATACTTAAAGACTCTTATTTAGCATATTCTGAATGAGTGCTGTAAGTCTGAAAGTATTTTGTAGAAAAGTCGGTTGGAAACTCCTTATGGTTGATTCACTTCAGTTAGCCATGGGAAGTTACTTGTTTAGGACATTGGTTTCTCCCTTCAGAAACACAGAATTCCTTCTATTTGCTGTGGAGAGATTGGAAACAATCTGCTGTCCAGACTGTGTCTCTGAGACAGGGCGCCCTGGCTCAATACAGAATGAACACATGCACCAAGTTACACTGCCTATATTCATATTAGAGATAAAGTCTGTGTGTTTAACAAACAGAACAATTTAACATGGGAAGAACTTATCAAGGGCTACTGTAGGTTTTCCATCACTAGAATTTTTCTAATCAATAGTGGCTGTGTTCCTAAGACATATGCTCTACTTCAAATGAACACTAATTCAGAGTCTTTATAATGGCCTGTATCATGCAAAAGTGTAGACCATTTAATACCTTCTAGTTTTATACTCTGAAACTTTGAAGACAGATGTTTCCATTAACTGCAAAAGTAGAAAAGAAGCTTTTGTCAATAATAGCAATGATATATAAAACAGAGGTTAAAATAAACTAAGTGGGACATTTTGCATGCTGCTGCTTCTGTACTCAAGAAATAATACTCCCATATCTCCTCCATGGTGCATCTGTTCTGATAAGGTGACACACATTCATTAGCTCTGCCTCTGAACAGAAGAAACCTTATAGCTCTTCCCCAGACTTTAGAAATTTCTTTCTAAAGCCCTTCTCCTTCCATATGTCTCCTCAGAAAAATATATTTGAAGAATACCAGCAAGAGAGGAAATCTTTTAAAAGTAGAGGGAAAAGGTGACAAAAAATTGATTTCAATATGGTATGCAAAACCATGCCTATTAATATGAAAAATAATAAGGAATCTAAGGTTGCCTCAAGATGGGGGAGAAAGAGACAAAGAAAAGAGTGTGAAAAAAGAGAAATTAAGGAAAACAAACTAACACAAGCTTTTCTTAATTTGCAGAGACCCTCAGCAAGCTCCTGTCCATTAATTAAATAAGTAATTTACATCTGTCCATCAACAGCTCTATGAACACAGTGATGGGATCACCAGACTTTTAGCCTCCAAATTACAGAAGCAACAAGAATCCAGAAAATTAGTTAAATTAAAAAAAAAGCCCTTGACACTACAGATACTTGATCTTACAGGATTCACAAAGATTTTTTCTTTCTTTTATCAAACTCTGTGTGGTGATATACTAGATTACAATTACCTGGAGAGATATTCAGAATTTTAAACACAATAAAGCCAATATACTTTTATTCATCACATAACAGAAACAAATATTTAAAGAACCTATTTCCAGGGGAAAAAAAAAAGCAAAATATATTATTATAACTCCTACAAAGTAATAAAGTGCCAGGCCTGGTTCAGAATAGCATGTATGTGTAGGCATTAGTGAAGAATTATTAGTCCTTGTGGAAGGTGTTGTTGGGTATATAATAAATTCAAGATTCTGTCTAAAGACAAATTCTTTTGCTGAAATTTAAAATCTATCTGTGTATTGTATTTCTTAATGGCTCTTGGAAGAAAATTTTCTATGAAATTACTTTTGATGGAAAAAAACAAGGTTTTGAAGAAACAAAACACTGGACAATTTGAAATGTGTTCAATTCAAATAGTAATGAGTTCAGAAAATTCAATGATATTTGATATGAATGAGGCCAATGCTTAGACAGTGGTAGACAACAATTACAGATAACAGCTATATTGACAATCTGTGACTCTTTAAGGGGGGGATATTAATTTTATGGTCTTAAAATTATTGTTTCAAGCCTGTACTATTTCAGACACAATTTAAAATAATTTGATTTTAAAGCAAAGTATTTGTTTCTTGACAAAATATTTAAAAAATCATCCCCAAATAGTCTGTTTTCTCTCTTTTCTCCCCCCTGCTCATTACCCATCAGAAATAGTTTTCATAGTTAATTTGAGAGGAAATGGCTTCCTTACAGATTTTCCTTTGTTTTCCTATGAAAAAAAAAATCTATCTAGTACCGAGTGGATGGTTTGAATGCTACTGTAGTCCAGACTTTGAAAACTTTTCTCTTTTCCACTTTTATTCTAGTGGGTGTATACACAAAGCAGAAACTGTACTAATGCTTGATTTAGCTAAGGAAAAAAAATAAATAATCCAGGTTAGCTGAAACAGAGAAAGCAGAATGTTACTTGTCTGATTGTCTGAACAACACAATAGGTGCACTCTCCCCTTCTGTGTCTGTGTGTGTCTCTTCAGTTCCTCAAAGAAGACATTTTTTCTTCATAGAGAAAACAACTATTTTCTTCTTTGCAAGAAGAAAAGCTGGGGTAAAGGTGAGGTTACACTTCAGAGAAGAAAAGTCTCCTCTCACACTTGAATTAGTTTTGCAAAACCAGTTAAGGGTAATTCATAATGCATCACTGTTAAACATGTTCATTTCTGAATCAGCAACTGGAGGTGGGGGAGAGCAGCATGCTATTACAAAAGCAGACAACACCCACTCTGTATGGGGCATACTAAGCATCATCTTTATTAACTATTGATTTTAAAATCTTTAAGTCACTAAGAGCTTGGACTCTGATTAAATTACTTGCTAATCTAGAACAAACTGGTTCTGTTGTAAATAGAATCAACTGAAGTAATCTCAGGAGATTTCTACTAGCATACTTTAATGCTCACACACTGAAGAAGGCTGTAGAACTGATGAACACGTGATATTTGGGTAAATTCTCATCTCGCATGAATAGCTATCTGAATTTATGCCTGTCTGACTTTACTTCTCTGGGCAAGGTGGATTAGTTTTGAGTAAAAACAGATTCTATACCTGAAAATTAAACACAACTGCCACTGCTTTCAATAAGACACCCTAAAGCAAGTTCTAGTTCATTCGTTTGTTCATGGCATGTTCTGGAGCAAGCTTTGGGGTATGCTATTCTTGATGTTTCTTGCAGTGGCTTGCAAACTGGGACAGAGACTAGTACTGACAGGTATGGCCCTTAAGGACTATGAGAATTTTTTTCTACTACTTCAGATACAAAAATAATAATGATTTAGAATTTCAGACACAGCCCTCTCTCTAAAATTTCTTGTTGTCTGTCTTAGGTACTCTATTCTTTGTCTGGTTAACTTGATAGCCATTTTGACCTTGTGTTAGTTGCTCTGTGCATTACTTTCTTTCAGATGTATTTTCACAATGGCTAGAGATGTGTAAGACAGTTTGCAATAGTTTCCAATCTTTATTATACACATGCAACCAACAATTCAAGCAAGGATAAGTACAGTTAGGATTCTGAATGTTTATTTAGATTTCTTAACAGTAGAAGAATGCTGAGTATTTTTAGATACAACAGAAGCTCAGGTTCCTCATAGTTTTTGAATTTCACAATATTTATGATCTATATACAGAGCAAATAAAAAACAAAAAATAAAGGGTCCAGATAATTTAACAGCCAAATGCATTTTTGCCATATGTCAGCCTGAAAAATTACTGTATATCTTTTAGCTGAAGTCATCATCTTAACCTACCTGACTGGCAGTGAAGGCTTTACTCTATGATCGTATTTCAGGTACTGTACAATTCTAGATAACTATTGACCAACATTATTTAAAAAAAAAACAGCAATAATGTTAATTAATCATTTGATTTATTCAGTAAAGGTTGTGTAGATGCAGAACCACTTTAAGCCAATAAACGATATCTGGTGATCATCTAAAACATATAACCTAGTTCAGTGAAAAGTCATAAAGAAAATACATTAATCACTTATGAAAACCATAGCTTATTTTATCTAGCAAGTGAGATTCATCTCTACTGAAATATCTAAGAAGTCATTGACTTCAAAGTTAAATACATGTTCACTGTTTAGTTCTAGTAGAGTCAGAGGCATTTGGATCATCCCACATAACAACTATATGTTATTGTTATTTCTTCCCATTACCTGAGATCTCAATGGGAACATAACTACTAATGTATCTCTAGCTGAGCTTGTTGCAAGTAAGTTCAGAATTTTATCACCTTCTTCAATATTGCAAGTGTTCCCATCAAGGTTGCTTTCTGTCATGTCTATATTCAGTATAACTATATTCAGTGTGCACAGTACTGTTTTGATAATGTATCATGGGACACCAATTCACAGCAAATAATTGGGTTTATGTTTATATTTTTCATGCCTCACAGTTACTTCAGTTCCTGCCAGATCCCATTTTCCATTTTTTTTCTTTAATTTGTAATCAAATTATATAACAGCAAAGTTCATAGAGAGACACTCTTTTCCCTTCCTTTAAATAAGCTCCATATCTGTTGTTCTTCAACCCACTTCATAAGCATTAATGATTTTGAAAAGTTTGGTAACATTTTTGTATCTTATTTGTCTACCATTTTGTTTCATAGAACTATAGAATCATAGAATAGTTAGGGTTGGAAAAGACCTTAAGATCATGAAGCTCCAACCACCCTGCCATGGGCAGGGACACCTCTCACGGAATCATGTCATCAGGGGCTCTGTCCAACCTGGCCTTGAGCACCTCCAGGGGTGGAGCATTCACAATTTCCCTGGGCAACCCATTCCGGTGCCTCACCACCCTTACAATAAAGAACTTCTTCCTTGTATCCAATCTAAACTTCCCCTGTTAAAGTTTTTACCCATTAACCCTTGTCCTATTACTACAGCCCCTAATGAAGAGTCCCTCACCAGCATCCTTATAGGCCCCTTTCAGATACTGGAAGGCTGCTATGAGGTCTTCACGCAGCCTTCTTTTCTCCAGGCTGAACAGCCCAAACTTTCTCAGCTTATATTTATATAGGAATATGAATATTCCCTAACCCTAACCCCTGATCATCCTTGTGACCCTTCTCTGGACTTGTTCCAACAGTTCCATGTCCTTTTTGTATTGAGGACACCAGAACTGCACACAATACTCCAAGTGAGGTCTCACGAGAGTAGAGTAGAGGGGCAGGATCACCTCCTTCGACCTGCTGGTCATGCTCCTTTTGATGCAGCCCAGGATACGGTTGGCTTTCTGGGCTGCAAGCGTATACTGCCAGCCTATGTTCATTTTCTCATCAACCAACACCTCCAAGTCCTTCTCCACAGGGCTGCTCTGAGTCTCTTCTCTGCCCAACCTGTAGCTGTGTCTGGCATTGCTCTGACCCAGGTGTAGGACCTTGCACTTGTCATAGTTAAACTTCATCAGATTGGCATCAGCCCACCTCACAAGTGTGTCAAGGTCCCTCTGGATGGCATTCCTTCCCTCCAGCATATCAACCAAACCGCACAGCTTGGTGTCATCAGCAGACTTCCTGAGGACGCACTCAATCCCACTGTCCATTTCACCGACAAAGATGTTGAACAAGACTGGTCCCAACACGGATCCGTGAGGGACACCACCCATTACTGGTCTCCTGCTGGACCAGTAGTCCAGCTGGACCAGTAGGAGTTTCACTCCACGGTATGGCATTTCTTCTGTTTAGAGCCTATAATTCCTGCAAAGCTCCTGTCACGTAAGCCTGTCAATTCTGTATGTTATATTAATCTCCAGTGAACCTGGCACACCCCATTACGTATGATTAACAGTGTCTAGGTTCTGGTCACATATCATACATTGTAGTCTTACACTTTTTATACTGTTCTCTTTCTTTCATCTTTTGTGAGTGATCATCTATTATATCCATAATTTAGCTATCTGGGTAAAAAACAGTTCCAACTAGAGATGCTTACATTTATACATATTTAGACAGTATATGTCTATAGGCTTCTTTGGCCTTAATTTAATTGCATACAACCAAATATCTGTGGTCTTTATGGGTGCCTCAGGTTCTGCAAGTTGTCTACACAAGAAGTTTGCTATGATGCAGAACTGTGCAACCCCCCTGGCCTTTCTGGAGTGGCAGCTGAAGGCCAGATAGAATTCCTTTAAGCATCATAAATGGCTCTGGATGCCTACATTAAGGCAATGATGCCCAGATGCCACCCGAGTCTCCCATAAGTCGCTTTAAATGTCAAGACATGTGT
Organism: Pezoporus occidentalis; assembly: GCF_034315485.1. Lineage (NCBI taxonomy): Eukaryota > Metazoa > Chordata > Aves > Psittaciformes > Psittacidae > Pezoporus > Pezoporus occidentalis. The sequence continues at coordinate 323,739 of NW_026915910.1, read as the reverse complement.
ACATGTGGGCAAACCCCTACCCTATATACACATTGATACTCCATCTTATCTTGAATTAGATATGAAGATTTTTATCACCTGAGTTTTCTTGTTTTGTAAATTTTTGTGTGTTGTGGCTTAAACACAGTCAGCCATAAACCTGCCACGCAGTCGCTCTCGCCCCGCCCCGTCTTTCCCTACCCCCACTCCTGGAGGGATGGGGAGTAGAATCAAACAGAATGTAACTCCCACAGATTGAGAAAAGAACAGTCCAGTAACTAAGGTATAACACAAATCACTACTGCTACCAGCAATAATAATAATGATAAGGGAAATAATAAGGGAAGAGAATACAAAACCTCATCACCGGCCGACTGATACCTCGCCCCACCCAGCAGTGAACAGTGAACTAGCCCTACCAGGTAACTGCCCCCAGTTCACATCCTGGGCATGACATGCTGTGGTATGGAATACCTCTTTGACTAGTTTGGGTCAGGTGTCCTGTCTCTGCTTCCTCCTGGCTTTCCCTCCTCCCTGGCAGAGCATAAGACTCAGAAAATCTTTGGTCAGACTAAACATTGGAGCAGTAACTGAAAACTTTGGTGTTATCAGCGCTGTTCCCAGGCCAAAAGTCAAAAACACAGCACTGCACCAGCTACTAAGGAGAAAAAATAACTGCCACTGCTGAACACAGGACAGTGTGCAACTATTCCAACCTTGTTGGTCCTTTTTCCATTTATTTCTGACTACAAATCTCATCAAGTGTCTTTACAGTGACTTATTCTCAGTGGCAGTTCATTCTTCTTTTAGTGCTAGAACATCGAGTCCATTTTCTGCCTCTTCAAGAATAGTCTGTCACAAGAAAAATCTGTTCCAGGACATTTTAGTTCACTTTCATCCTGTTGTACTGTTTCTATGATCACAAAGCCTATTCACCCTAAATTCATATTCCGTGCCTTGCAAAAAGTGTTAAATTTTGTCTGGCTTCTTTGCATATCTCCCTTACATCAGTCTTTGCCACAAAATCCTATGTCTTTGTGATGAAATCTTTTCTTAATGCCTTGGCCATATTTTTTGCCATTAATTCTCCCTTCCCCAGCACTTGCTGTTTGTCCAAACTAGAATTTGATATACTTCTTCATCATTGATATCATTTGATATATTTCTTCATCATAATATAGTATTCTTAAATATTTATAGTATCACCTTGTAATATTCCATCACTATTCCTAGTCAGCTGTTGCAGGTAGAGTACTTTTTTTTCCAGATAAATTTGTTATATATATCATTTCTTGCAAGGGTGCAAGTTTGTCAAACTGTACCTGAACGTCCTTCCCTGTGATTCCTGTTCAAATGAAGATTGTAATGATATTTTTTTAATCCATTTAATTCACATCTACAATGTATTTTTCTAATTTAAAAACAAGTTTGTGATGATATAGTTGTTTTAATGTGTAATCTTATACATAATATTATGTATCACCTTTGCTGTTTCTGCATTTATTCCACCTTGGCTATCACATAATCAAGTATTAGATTCATACTCTTCCAAATAAACTCCAACTTTTCAGTTTCATTTGAATCACCACTGACTTACCTTCAGACTGTCTTAACCATAGGATCTTCTGACTGATCTGTGTCATCTAGTAATGACTTTTTCTGACAATAGTCAGTCAGTAATTCTCTCTTTACACTGAAATACAGATTTTGCAGACTTCTGATGTCATTTGTAGTTACACCTACAAGGTGCTATTAACATTTTCTATGACTTGTTTAGGCTTCTTCTTACTGGCACTGTTCAAGGTTCTCAGCACAATGACGAGTTCTACATTCACATTACTTTCCTTACGTTTTTTTTATATCGTTTAACAGTTTAACAGGATGATTTTAACAATTATTATTTTTTTTCCTTTTTTAGTGTCAAGGTTTTACCCAGTAGTCACACTATTTTTATTTTTTTTTTTTTGTTTGGGTTTGTTGGTTTTTTTTTTGTTTGTTTTTCTGTGAGAAATATGCCATCTTTCATAGGGACCTAGGCTAGTCAAAAAAACATTATGATTTATACTACTACTATGAGTATCCCCCTACCGCTGTGACACTTGTGTGCTGCACTTCTCAGCACTTCAATTATTTCAGCAGAATATATATGTCAAAGTCTATGCAATCTCTGTCAACAATTCAGAATCTACAGTATACTTAGAGAGCAATAACTTTGTCTATTTAGAAGCAAGTCAAGTGAATCATCAATATTGCATCAATATTTCCCGGGCTTCATTGATGTCTGGTCATTCTACATGCAGGTCACTGAAGTTTGAAGCCTTTATAGAAGTTTGTCTGAACACCCATTTGAATGCTAACTTTGAAAGTTCTTATCCCTTTGCATGGTTTAAGCTCAGCTGGTAACTCAGAACCATGCAGCTGCACACTCACTCAACTCCTTTGTCCTGCTCCCGGGAGGATGAGAAGAGAAAGAACATAAACCCCAAAGGTTGAGATAAGAACAGTCCAGTAACTAAGGTATAATACAAAACCACTACTACTGTCAACAATAATAATAATCATAAGGGAAATAACAAGGGGAGAGAATATAAAACTAAAAGGGGGAAAGGAAAAGAAACAATAAACACCAAGTGATGTACAGTGCAACTGCTTGCCACCTGCCGACCGATAGCCAGCCCAATCTGAGCAGTGACCTGGGCCTTCGGGTAACTCCACAGTTTTATACCGGGCATGATGTTCTGTGGTATGGAATACCCCTTTGGATAGTTTGGGTCAGGTATCCTGTTTCTGCGCCCTTCTGGCTTCTTGTGCCCCTCCTCACTGGCAGAGCAAGAAAGAGACTGAAAAGTCCTTGATCAGGGTAAGCATTACTTAGCAACAACTAAAACACTGGTGTTTTATCAGCATTGTTCTCAGAAAAAAGTTGAAAACACAGCATTGCACCACCTAATAAGAAAAATAACTTGTATATGAACCCCATAGACCTTTTTTACTGTCTTGGCTGGATTCATCCTTCCTTCTTTTTGGTGCTGTCTGTTGGTGACTGGAACTGTCCTAGGGCTTGCTGAGCCTGATGTGGTCCTATGTGCTTGTCTGCTACACTACTAGAGGCATAGGCCTGGCTCAGAGGGCCCAAATTCAGTTGTGATGATGAAACTGAGATTTTTGCATTACTGTATGTCCTGGGTTCAGCAGTAGCAGTCGTTTTTCTTCTTAGTAGCTGGTGCAGTGCTGTGGTTTTGACTTTCAGCCTGAGAACAATGGTGACAACACCGATGTTATTAGTTGCTGCTCAGTAATATTTACTCTGACCAAGATTCATGCTCTGCCAGGGAGGAGGGGAAGACAGTAGGAAGCAAAGACAGGACTCCTGACCTAAACTAGCCAAAGGGGTATTCCATACCACAGCACGTCATGCCCAGTATATAAGCTGGGGGCAGTTACTTGGAAGGGCTAGATCACTGCTTGGGTTGGGCTGGGTATGGGTCGGCGGGTGGTGAGCGGTTGTATTCTCTTTCCTTGTTATTTCCTTTATCATTATTATCATTGGTGGTAGCAGTAGTGGTTTTGTGTTATACCTTAGTTACTGGACTGTTCTTGTCTCAGCCCTTGGGAGTTACATTCTTTCAATTCTCTTCCCCATTGTGCCGGGAGCTGGGGGAGGAAGCGAGCAGCTGTGTGGTTCTAGGTTGCCAGCTGGGCTTAAACCACGACACTGCCGTTTCTAGTCCAAAAGCAGAGAACATCATTATATATTGAGCTGGGGAGGCTTGATGCTGGGCACTGAAAGTAGGTATATGATATTAACCTTAAAATTTCTTACTTTATGTAGCAGAATGGAAGAGAGATGGTTGTTGCTTGCCCCAGGCTGTGATTGCACATAATGTTACACACAAGTAAGTCACAGTTTGATGCTGGATTCCTAAATTGCTGAATTAGAATAGTTCCAGAGATTAGAGACAGAGCCTCAAAAGATAAAAAAAAATGCCCAATTTATGTGACATAATGTCCTGGGTTCAGCAGTAGCAGTCATTTTTCTCCTTCTTGGTAGCTGGTGCAGTGCAGTGTTTTGACTTTTGGCTCGGGAACAGAGCTGATAACAAGGATGTTTTGATTTGGCCAAGGACTTTGTGAGCCTCATGCTCTGCCAGGGAGGAGGGGAAGCTGGGAGGAAGCAGAGACAGGACACCTGACCCAAACTGACCAAAGAGGTATTCCATACCACAGCACGTCATGCCCAGGATGTAACTGGGACTTACCCGGAAGGGCTAGGACTGCAGGGTTGGAGGAGGTATCAGTCAGTGCTTGGTCGGCCTGGGGCGGGGGGGCGAGTTATCAGTTGGCTGGTGGTGAAGTGTTGTATTCTCTTCCCTTGTTATTTCCTTTATCATTGTTATTATTGGAAGTAGCAGTAGTGATTTGTGTTATACCTTAGTTACTAAACTGTTCTTGTCTCAACCTGTGGGAGTTGCATTCTTTTTGATTCTCTTCTCTGTTCCTCCAGGAGCAGGGGGAGGGAAAGAAGGCGGGGGAGTGAGTGAATGAGTTACCTGACTGGGTTTAAACCACAACACATCTGAAGCTGTAGAAGCTGTTCATGTTGCTTGCTGCTACAATTTAGCCTGTAATAATGGTCACTACATAAACCCAAGAGGGACATTCTTTCTAAAACTCTGGTTCCTTACCTTTTCCATAACTTCGTGCTGACAGAGCAGTACGTTCTTCATTAGACTATAAATTACTTGCAGAAGAAACAAAGGTCAAGATTCTTAGCTAAAGCAAAATCAGTATAACCCATTTGACTTCAAAATGACAATGCGGATTTGTCTAGTGTTGTCAGCTCTTAAATTTTATTGATAGTTTTGCCATTTGTGATGCTTTTCTTAAAATCTTGGCTACAGGAGATATATTTAGGTGAGAATCTCAACCTTTTTTTTTAAACCTGTATGTTCACTTTACAGAGAAGCAAAACTTGAAAACACAACTTAAGTAAATTGTCAAGGCTTCACATAGACAAGATGAATAGAAGTCATTATATATATTTTACATTTATGTATTTATGCCACTTGAATAATTTTAATAGTTGAAACCAGAAGGTGCTGCAGGAAGAAGGTCCAGTTTCTTAATTTTAAATGCTTATATTGGTAATAGAGAATTTGGCTTGGCATTGGCTTCGATGCATTTCTGTTAGGTGCCTAACAGAATTTAGGGAGGTGTGGATTTACTAATACCAGCAACACTTCTACCACTCTTAATTGCCTTCTTGCCCTGGTGGTATTAATACATTTATTGTTACTACTACTACCACCGATATTTTGTGAAGGAGGGAAGCACTTTTTACCTGTTTTAATAGGGACCATGTACCTAAATAGAAGAGTTAGTTATTTTACTCACAAACCATCAGAGATCTGGAGATAGAAGATTCATTGCCTTTTCCTTCGCTCTGCGTACTGGATCTTGAGAATAGAGCTTGAGGGACACATGCTGTAATGTGTTCTTTGAGGAAGAAGACCTGAGGGTGGCATATTTAAATGTGTCATTTTGAGAACATCTAGTTCTTTTTGTAAAGTGAAATGTATTGGATAAACAACAAATTGAAGACAATGCCTTTTCTATTGTCATGGAACCCAAATTTTTCTTTCTGTCACCCTTGGCAGAGCTCGCTTTATCTCACCTGAGAGTACAGCTGTCCTTTCTGTGTCTTCTTTAATAAAGGTGAGTGTGAGAAGGAGCTTGTTTTCACTGCATTTTTGTCAAGGGAGAAAGAAATTGCTGGCAGCTGTACTTTATCAGAAAAGTGTATTTAAAAAGGAAAAATAACAAACTCATAAAAATTGTTGCTTTCTTAAGTGAAGAGGTAAAGGACTGGAACATGGCAATTATATTAAATCAGGTTGTATTTTAAATTGCTTTGTGCTCTCACAGGAGAGAAAGGGTTTTATACTGAGTTCTGTAAATGGGCATTCTGAAACAGAAGACTTTTTAAAACTGTCATGCTTAATGATACCTACAACAGAATGCCAAGAAGAAGATAAAAGATCAACACTGTAATTCCCACTTTGGCTCTCAGGAAGAGGTCTGTAAAGTATCTCTCAGTCTTTTAGAATTCTGTGAAAACTAGTACTAGCTGAAAGGTTTTCCACATTTAATAATATGAAATAGCTTCCAGTTAAACCAAAATATTCCTGGAAAAATGTCCATTTTCATGAAGGACATCTGGTTCTGTTTTCATGAAAATATATAAAGATGTAAATGGAATTTACTGTTAGTAGAAAAAGAATGCATAGTATTTAATAAAAAGGAATAAAAAAAATCCCTCCAACCCACAGAATGCCTCTTCCTAGACTATGCACACAAAAGAAAATTTTCTGGTCTAAATGTTTTAGAAATTTCTGAAAAATTCTATACATAGTCAGAACTGGTTATTACTATTTTAGAAGCGACGTATTTCAGAATAATTCTGTGACATAATTAGAACAATAGTGAGATAATTCTACCCCAAATATTGATGGGTCCTGTCAAAATCTTATGAAAAGCTAAAGAGATTTTTCTGCTGAATTCTGCCACTGTCTTGTGAACTGCATTTTATCTTTAGAACACTGTCTTAGCCAAAGGCTTTATTAAGGCTGAATCTACAAAATATTAGCTACAAGACCATTCTTACCCCAGGAGTTTATCATTGCAAAGAAATAATGTATTTTGTAAAAAAAAAAAAAAAAAAATTATTCTTCATTCTGAAGAAAATGGCCATGGAAGCTACCCTGGCACCTTACTCTTCTTTTTTTTTTTTTGAGCAGGAGTTAAATAACTTTGAAGTTATGGAGCTAAGATATTAGGTGCCAACAGCAGCAGTCAGGAGTGCTATTCGAAGAATCATAAAACAACCTAGGTTGAAAGGGACATTGATAGATCATCTGGTCCAACATTTTGTGGGAAAGGGAGTATAGATGAGATTATCTATCATCTTGTCCAAATGCATCTTGAAAATCTTCATTGATGGTGACTGCCATATCCCTGGGGAGCTTGCTGCAGTGAATCATTGTTCTCATAACTTATTTTTATATCAAGATGAAACTATTTCTGGTTCAACTTGTACCTGTTGGTCCTTGTCTTCTTCATGCATCTCCTTGTAGAGATAGTCTCTATCCTCTTTGTAGCTGTGTTTTAAGGGCTGGCAGACTGTGATGAAGGTTCCCCTGAGCCTTGTCCAGGAAGAGACCTAACTCCTTCACTCTTTCCTCAAAAGGCAGGTTCTCCAGCCCTTTGACCATTTTCATGGCCCTCTTTTGAACCCTCTTCTGTGTCTCTGCATCTTTTTTGAATTGTGGGAACCAAAACTGAGCACAATACTCTAGGTGCAGCCTGACAAGTGCTGAGTAGAGCGGGATGATCACATCTCTGTGTTTGCATATAATGCCTTTGCAGATGCATTCCAGGATTTGATTTGCCTTCATTGCAAGTTCCTTAGTTATAACCTCAAGATAATTCTTTCTCTGGAATGGAATGTTTGAATACTTGTTCATTTAATAGTAGAGAGAAGATAACAACAAGAAGGTATTTATGTTTCTACATCCATCTCACATTGTATTTTGGCAAAATGAGGCATTTGGTGCTCAGTAACAATATCAGATCAAGCCAAATAAGACAAAACACGCTTGAATGAAAATAATTAATGAATTTGATGGCCTTCCTGTTGTTTTTTGCCTTTTAAATACTCATGAAAGAAAAGTTGCATCCATTGGAATGCTTGTGGAAAGAGACATTACAACCCTTCTGATCACCACAGTACAAGCTTTTTAGTGTTTTCTGGTTCACTGATTCAATGAAGCATATCAGATAAAGTATGGACATAATGATAAGGTAAAACAGGAGATTTAGTGAATGTTGTCCTATAACTTAAAATGAAACTACATATATCCTACACAGAATAATTTCAAATGAATGACAAAACTAGTAAGAACCAAAATCCATCCATGTATCTAGAATTTACAACAAGAGAAAGACTGCATTTAGCAATTGCATTGTTAAATGTTAATTTTCCATTCATTTCTAGCCAGAGTATAATAGAAAAGTTGGGATTAGTAGACGCACATTATTTTGATTTATTGGCTCACTGAGTTTATTCATTATTTGTGAATTATTGTTTTTAGCTACTACATAGGTCTAATTAATGGTTACAGTGCTAAAAATGTTTTTGCATGAACATTTTTATCATTCTGTGTCACAAGAAATGAATTAGAAAATAAGATATTAACAAGTGGTTTTATTTCACGGTTACCCTTGATGAAGGCAACAGCCTTACCTTTTTCTTGTTCTTCTATTTCTAGTGTGATGTCGTGGTTTAAGCCCAGCTGGTAACTCAGAACCACACAGCCACTCACTCACTCCCCCTCTTCTTTCTCCCCCTTTCATGGAGGGATGTAAAGGAGAATGGAAAGAATGCAACTCCCACAGGCTAAGAACAGTCTAGTAACTAAGATGCAATACAAAACCACTACTGCTGCCACCAATAATAATAATGATAAAGGAAATAACAAGGGAAGTTAATCACCAGTTGCTCACCACCTGCTGACCGATACCTAGCCCAATCCAAGCAGTGACCTGGGCCTTCTTCATAACTCCCCCCTGTTTATGTACTGGGCATGATGTGCTGTAGTATGGAATACACTTTTGGTTAGTTTGGGTCAGGTGTCCTGTCTCTGCTTCCTCTCAGTTTTCTGTCCCCCTTCTCACTGGCAGAGCATGAGACTGGAAAAGTTGTGGAATGGAGTAAACATTACTTAGCAACTACTAAAAACATCGGTGTTATCAACATTGCTCCCTGACTAAAGTCGAAAACAAAACACTGCACCAGCTACTAAGAAGGAGAAAGAGAATTGCTACTGCTGAACCCAGGACATGTGACAACACATCTGTAGTCATCGAAAGCTTTACTGTTGTCATTCTGTTGTGTATCCTGACTGATGAAGTTTTTAGGTTGTCATCAGGAATCTTCCTTATGCAATATAAAACACTCTTCCATTTGAAAGAGTGAATCTCATCTGTTAATAGTGTAGAAAATTTCTGTTTGGTGGTACATGATAAATAATATGTACCATAATAAAAGGGAATAATACTATTCTTTATAATAAATAAGTATTCTTATTATGTATTATTTGTTAATTATTATTATTTATATAAACCCTATTATTTTCTAGTAATAAGTACAAGAAAGCTTGGGAACTACAAAACAAGCCAGAAGTGTCCCAACCTAAACATATGCACACAAATAAGGAAGCACTGTGAGTTCCTGAAGGCCAGAAGAATGCAAATGTCAGCCTGGTCTTCCAGGAGGCAAGTAGTACCCAGGGAACTGCAGTGTAGTCATTTTCAACCTCACTTCCTACTAAGGTGATAGAGAGAAATATCCTGCAAGCCATTTCCGAATACATGAGAGTTTACAAGGTCATTGGTAGTAGTCAGCATGAATTTCTGAAAGGGCAATCATGGTGGATGTCGTGGTTTAAACCCAGTCAGGTAACTCGTTCACTCACACCCCCCCCCTCCTTCTTTCCCTCCCCCTACTCCCGGAGGGACGGAGAGGAGAATCGAAAAGAATGCAACTCCCACGGGTTGAGATAAGAACAGTTTAGTAACTAAGGTATAACACAAATCACTGCTGCTACCACCAATAATAATAATGATAAAGGAAATAGCAAGGGAAGAGAATACAACACCTCAGCACCAGTCGACCGATAACTCGCCCCCCTCAGCCCAACCAAGCACCGACCCATACCTCCTCCAACCCTGCAGACTCCCCGCCCTTCCGGCTAACTCCCAGTTACATCCTGGGCATGACGTGCTGTGGTATGGAATACCTCTTTGGTCAGTTTGGGTCAGGTGTCCTGTCTCTGCTTCCTCCCAGCTTCTCCTCCTCCCTGGCAGAGCATGAGGCTCACAGAGTCCTTGGCCAAACCAAAACATCGCTATCAGCTCTGTTCCCAGGCCGAAAGTCAAAACACAGGACTGCACCAGCTACCACGAAGGAGAAACATGACTGCTACTGCTGAACCCAGGACAGTGGACAAATTTGATAACCTTCTAGGATGAGATTGCTGGTTGGGTGAATGAAGGAAGAGCAGTGGATGTTTACTGTGAATTAAATTAGACTTTTGACATACCCTGGTGGCATTTAATAGGCCTTAATGTCCCTGACTAGTCCTAACTGAAACCAGCAGTCACATCCTCTTCTCCACTTCAGCTTGGGGCCTTCAGTTCACTGTGAAGGTGATGTAGTGTGAACAGTAACGGAGTCCGATAAAGCAAACGTTATTGAGGCAGTGAGAGAGAGTAGCAACAACATGCCTATACAGTGACTCACTCAATCACTGATAACAAACATAGGATCATAAGCAATGCCATGGCTTTGGCAGGCTGCCAGAGACACTTAGTGTCCAAGCCATCTGTCAGCAGCAGCTAATCATGCAAACGTCTTTTGAATGTGAATAAGAGTCACACCATCCTTTCCCTCCATAAATGGCATAGAGATTAGAAATAATCTCACCTCACATTAAATGTGGGTGGCACCCTGTCTATGCTGCCAATGTTGGTCAAGGGGCAGGGTGTTAAGTGGTATGGTGTTAGAGGCCTGTTTACTCTAAAAATGCTAGCCAAGGGGCAAGGTGTCAGGTGGTCAGACACTGCAACAGGCTGCCCAGAGGTGATGTTGAGCATCCATCCTTGGAGACATTCATAATCTACTAGGCACAGTCCTGAGCAACCTGTTCTAGATGACTATGCTCTGACCAAATGGGTTTGACTAAGTGATCTCCAGAGGCCCTTATCAACCTCAGCTGATTCCGTGTTATAAAATTAGAAGATATAAACCGTGATTGAGTATGAAAAGAAGGAGGAATAGCGTGCAGCAGAAACATAACAAAATATGAGCAATGATCCGTATTCCCAGGGTTATTGAAGGTACCTTTGGAGGTATTAAACTCCTCTGATTGAAATTAGTGGTAATTAGATGCCTTAACACTGTTAAGACTCTGGCCAAAGTAATTACTGCAAGATTAGTTGATGTAATTTTCCTTAGGTTTATGGTATATTTTCCGTCCCTTATTAAGGCATTTGTCTATTAATTTGTAAAAGCAGTGCACATCTTCTGTCATTCTTCAGCCAGTGTTGATATCTCAGTGCCATGATTTACCGAGCCAGAAGAGGACATACCAGCATATGACAAGATACTCCTACTCTGCAACTAGACATTTTCCTACTCATGGAGAGTGGAGATGAGTGCAGTAGGGCTGGTTATCTAAAGAATGCTTATCTCTCTGATTTCGAGGATGACACTTATTTAGTCCTAATATGTTGCTTTTGTATGAAGTCTGTTACAAGAGAAAGAGCAAGTCTGTGTCATTGCTGTAGCTAAACTGTAAAAAATATAAGCATCTCATGCCACATATTTCATAACTTAGAGATTTGTTAACCAGAAAAGAAAAATACTGTGAAGATACTTGAAATTAGTCCTTAGGTGAGTCACCAGATGTTCAATAAACCAGAAGTAAAGTTTGTTTTCAGAGAATATGGATCATGCTTAGCATTGGTATGAATGGAACCTGAACCTTTCTATCACGCTATTAGTAAACAGTCTTATGGGTGCTTTCGGTGAGACTAGAAAGAAAATCTTGTTGTGTGCATGTGTGAATATTTATTTGTAAAGTTCATTTCCTCACTGCTACATACGCCCTACTTCAATAAAGTATACCACTAGGACTATACACAGCAAATACACAACTCTGCAAACAACAAAACATGGCACTCCATTAAAGGTATCAAATGCTTTATAATTTGCTGACGTAAATCAGTAGATAGCACAGCAGAAGTGCAGTACATCACCTTGTGACATGATTAGACTATGCACTGAATAGCAGTACTGCAATGTATTTGAAAAGCTAATTTACTCAGACATGGCATGCTACAAACCAACAGAATGATATTGAATATAAAAGGGTAATTTGTATGTGGATTCAAGACTAGAAAACAGCATCATGATACCATTCTGCATGTCTCAGCTGATAAAATATAGAGGCTTTCCTATTCACCTTTCCGCAACTCCTAGTTTTCCCTTATTTAAAGGGCCAGTATTTTATGATTCTACATTTTTTCTTGATATTAAATGTAATTTCTTGCTATTAACCTCCTCATTTTTTATCAGCTTGCTCTTTATCTACTATAAAATACAGTTTGCTTTCATGTAATAAGATGGTGAGCTACAATAACCTCCAATCTTGTAGGTTACAGAACTAACTCTGAAACAGAAGAGCTGTAATTCACACATGAATACAAATTCTTTCATAATACTTCTGTTATTTCAGACAGTGTCACTACACTTTTAATTTCTGTCTTTCTAAACGTAATTTCCTTGAGTTCCCTTGTCAGACCATAGAAGAGGCTCCACCACCCTTTAAGAAAGCAAGTCTCACGTTTAAGCCTTCTGTTTTTTTTCACATTTCTCTCATCAGGCACACTTTATGTTTGGATGTTTGCCTTGCCAATCCATGACAGATGCCTTTATGGCAAAATGTGTGTCCCCGCAGGCCCTTCTGGTCATCTGAGCATGGACTCCTCAGCAGAAGTGTGAAGGAAGATGTCTATGGCTGATTTTTTCAGACACTATCATCAGAGCAGTATGGCATGTTGTTACAGATGAACAGAAGATTCAGTCCTGGTAAGAAAAAACACTGCCAGCCACAGGAATGTTTCCATTACTTCTGAATTACACATGATCCAGAAGAACTGTGTGGCAGAACAAAAAAAACAAAAAACAAACAAACAAACAAAAAAAACAAAAAACAAAAAAACTGGGACTGAAAGCAGGTAAAGAAGGCATCTCATCTATTCTGTATCCCCAATACAAGATTAACTGTGTTAGACTGTTCCTCACAGATATGCTCTTCAAAAAACAGCCTCTCTAAACCCGGTGACAGGATTCATAGATTTTCTTTCCTTAGAGTGGAAGCTGAATCTCTGTTGAACCAAGTTAAACACATTACCCTTGCTGTAACCACAGGGGACATGGACAGTCTAGTCCTTTACTCTCTACAACTACTTTTTACGTTATTATGTCTGCTTTCAGTCTCTTCTTCTATAAATTAAACTACCCCAATTGTTTCAAACTCTTCTCATCAGTCTTGCTTTCTAGATCACTGATAATTCCCAGTTGGTCTCCTTTACCTTCTTTTGAAACTAGTTCATACCTTTTCTGAAATATGGTTCAGAAAACGAAATACAGTATACTTGCTGAGACTAAGCACAGTATGCAGGAAAATGAAAGAACTATTTCATATCATACAAAATACATTGCCTTTTACACACCTTAGCAAGTCACATGTCATTTTTTTTTCAACTTATTGTTTTAGACTGCTCCTTCAGCTCCTCAAGAAAATTCTGATCTGGTTCTCCAGTATATAAAGCAGGAAGAGAAGTTACTGTCTCAGTACCGTTCTTTAGCAATGGATCTTGGCACTTAGTGGACCGCAAGCTGAACATGAGACAGTAGTGTTAGGTAGTGCCCCTACACATAAGTACTCCCTCCACTCCAGTCCCTACTGAAAACACTGAGCAGCAGCAGACCCAAAGGAGGTCCTATCAGAATTTTGATTGATACACCCCTTCCAGTTAATAGAACTGCTTATAGTGGTTGTACAGTTCACACACATTTTACAGGTATATAAGGTGCTGATGCATTGGCTACAGTTCACTGCCCAGACCTATTTTGTTAAGCAAATCCTTTTTGTGAGCAATATATTATTTGATTGGCATTCCAGTGCAGCCTGCACAGCACTGAAATTGCTTTCATTTGTTGTCCAAGTAATTCAGGGCAAATTTCATTGCCCTGATTTGACTGGAAATTTTGAATTCACAGTTCTCTAAAATAGTCTAGTTATGGCAAGAAAATGGTTTAGATTTCCTTTTGACTGCAAGACAGATCAAGCATTCTCAATGATTTTTGTGTTATCAACATACTAGAAAACTTCCACCAACTATTGTTTTTTAATATGACAAATATGAAGCTAATATGGTCTTACTTTGAAGGCATTTTGAACAAGTTCAGGTTTGTTCTGACTGAGCTCTGAGATCAGTCCAGAGCCATGAAGATATGTTTGCAGAGTTTTGAGGTCAAACTGATAAACTATGTCAAAGTATCAGTCAGGACTGGGCACCTCTCTAGCTTGTCTCACAGTTTGTAATTGAGTCAGTGTGAAAACAAATTCAATTTTGCCTCTAAAAACCAAAAACAAAGAGACGAACAAAAAAAATTGCACCAAAAATCCTCTACAAGCATAAAACAACACTGTGATATCTGTCACAGGGAAAAACTGCTGAGTTCATGTAGTCAGAATAGGATTGAAGAAGTTTATTGATTTATTAACAGCATGTAATTAACATGCAGTCAGTGAACTATGTATTCAGTATCTTTATCAGCAAGACAATCAACAGCCCACAATACTAGATAGAGAATGTTAATAGACACCTACAAATTTCTAAACAACCTTCTAAAACAAATTCTGAGAAGTTCTAAACACACCTGTGTGCACAAAAACCCATGCACATCCAGATGGCTACATGCACCCTGCCCAACACCCACCTCATAGGCTGTGCGGGTTACCAGCAGCCTCTCTCTGTTACTCTCTCTCTAGGATGTAGTCCCTATGTGCACCCTCTCTTCCACTGAAAATGCAGATGCTCCAGTACTACATAGACCTCTGCCTCTGCCTGCAATCCCCAATGCACATGGCAGAGAGAAACCTCCATGAGGTTGCATGTGTGCACCTGGGGGTCCCTGCTCACTGTTCTTTGAGGTCACATGGATGTACCTGGAGGTTCCCACATGTTAGCATCCAAATAATTTTGCCAAGAAGGGGTTTGGGGACAGCCCTGTAGTGGTTACTTGAGGTGTTCCTGGTACTAGAGGAACATCATTTGAGCTTAAAGTGCCTGTCTTTACACTGGGAAGGGCTGCACTGACAATAGCCTACTAGGCTGGTCCTTTCGGATTTCTTTTGTGATATACTGGAAAGGTGGCTCTTTGTGGTTTTCATATACGTGTTTTCAGTGGGAAGTTTTGTTGTTTTTTTTTTAAAGAAGGGGGAGAAGAAACTGAGTAGTTGTTTCCTCTCAAAAACCCTGGAAATGGCTCAGAAACTATTCTTGTCATTGAAATAAACTGTTTCAACTAACTTTTCTTTTAATTTCTTCCAGCTCCCCTCAGTTGTGACAGATTTCTGCACAAGAATGTTGTGCTGACTTATATGTTTATATTGAATTATCTTACTGCAAATCACAAGATTATCCTCATTTTCATTTTCTTTTTGTTTTGACTGTGGAGGATTTTGGGGAGCCTGGAACATTTTCTGGGGTTATTTTTCTGGTGAAAGCAAATATGGACTCATTAAGGAAGAGTTTTTAAATGTAGTAAAAAGGTATTAAGGGTCCCTTCCACCTGCAATAGAGCCTTTCTACCCCACACCACCACACCTGCTTTTGTGATATTATTTCTATATTTATTGGTTTATAGGTTTTTTAGTTTCAGCAATATAATTTCTGCAGGTGTGCTATATGTGAATTCTGACCTTTTCGCTTTTGCTCTGCTTATCTATTTTCTTTTCATGTATTTTCCCTTACAGGTCAGAAAACTTTACTGGCACCTGATGGACATGCTATTGCAGTTTTTTGTTTTCAAGTCTATTTCATATTATCGTCCTCCTCCCCAGCAGTTCTTGGGTTAGTTTTTTGTCTACCAGGTACCAAAGAAATACCTGCTGGGTTTTGGTTTTGTTTTTCTTTGGTAATGCTATTATCCATATGCACAGCAACCCGGGGAATGTAGTCTTGGCTTAAGGCATTGCTTCACTTCATCTGTTTTACAGCTCTCAGCTTGTGATCATCTCACTGTATAATTAACAAGAATAATGCAAGATCACATGGTGAACTATAACATTAGAATTTACAGTCAGTGAAAACTAAAAAAATACTGTATGTATAAAAGAAGAAAAGTTATTTTTAGGACTACTGAGTAGCTAGCTTCTACAAAGGCAGAGAAATTCCACACATATAAGAGGACAGAAAGAAGTCAGACATTTGAAACAGCTCTAAAAGACTATGTTAGAAAGGCTAGTACCCTGCTGACCATGTGTGACTGAAAGTAATCTTCTGAGATTAAAGTGAAGGAGTCTAAACCAATAAAGTGCTCAATGATTTCAATCCCCAGTTACGTCATTAGAGACAAGAAGGTCAGTTAAACTCAGCATTTCAGAAGTTTAGAACCAAACTCACAGAGAAAAATACTGCCATTCATAAGGTTAGGTTATACAGTGCTCTGAGACAAAGGTCTTGTATACTTAGGCTTGGTGCTAAAGGAATACATTGGTGAAGATCTCCAACAAAATCTTATTTGGAGAGGCAAGTCATCACTGTAATATTAGAACTTACTCAGACTATCACAGACACTATTGAAAAAAAAATCAAATTCACATAGTTCTTAGGGGTGCAATTGAGTGTATCCCTGTAAAAATGCCTGCACAAATGATTTGATTACTCTCAAATATAAACACTTCATGGTCTAAGTAAGTGTACTGGGTTTTGTTGGGATACAGTTAATATTCTTCGCAGCAGATTGCTATGTTTTAGATTTGAGATTAAAACAGTGTTGAGAACACAGAGATATTTTAGTAATTGCTGAGTAGTGCTTACACAGTCAAGGCATTTTCTGCTTCTCTTGCTGGGGGTGCACAAGTAGCTGGGAGAGGACACAGCCAGGACAGCTGACCCCAAGTAACTAAAGAGATATCCCATAGCATATGATGTCATGCTCAGCAATAAAAGCTCAGGGAAAAAAAAAGAAGGGATGACATCCAGAGTTGTGATGTTTATCTTCATGGGGATGACTGAACACCTGCCCCCTCATGGGAAGCAGTGAATGAATTCCTTGGTTTGCTTTGTTTGTGCTCACTGTTAGTGAGGTAGCCGTCTCCTTGCCTTGCCTTGTCTTGCTTCTTGCCTTCCCTTCTCTTGGCTCTTGCCTTGCCTCTTGCTTTTTGCCTTGCCTTTTGCCTTGCCTCTTGCCTTTTGCCTTGCTTTTTGCCTTGCCTCTTGCCTTTTGCTTTGCCTTTTGCCTTGCCTCTTGCCTTTTGCTTTGCCTTTTGCCTTGCCTCTTCACAGTATCACAGTATACTAGAGATTGGAAGGGACCTCAAAAGATCATCTAGTCCAATCCCCCTGCCGGAGCAGGAACACCTAGATAATGTTACACAGGAATGTGTCCAGGCGGGTTTTGAATGTCTCCAGGGAAGGAGACTCCACAACCTCCCTGGGCAGCCTGTTCCAGTGTTCCGTCACCCTCACTGAGAAGAAGTTTCTTCTCAAGTTTAAGTGGAACCTCTTGTGTTCCAGTTTGTACCCATTACCCCTTGTCCTATCATTGCCACTGAGTAGAGCCTGGCTCCATCCTCGTGACATTCCCCCTTTATATATTTATAGACACTAATAAGGTCACCCCTCAGTCTCCTCTTCTCCAAACTATAGAGACCCAGCTCCCTCAGTCTTTCCTCATAAGGGAGATGCTCCACTCCCTTAATCATCTTAGTTGCCCTGCGCTGGACTCTCTCCAGCAGCTCCCTGTCCTTCTTGAACTGAGGGGCCCAGAACTGGACACAATATTCCAGATGGGGTCTCACCAGGGCAGAGTAGAGGGGAAGGAGGACCTCTCTCGACCTACTAACCACCGCCCTTCTAATACACCCCAGGATGCCATTGGCCTTCTTAGCCACAAGGGCACAGTGTTGGCTCATGGTCATCCTGTCGTCCACTAGGACCCCCAGGTCCCTCTCCCCTACACTGCTCTCTAACAGGTCGTTCCCCAACCTATACTGGAACCTGGGGTTGTTCCTGCCCAGATGCAGGACTCTACACTTTCCCTTGTTATATTTCATCCAGTTATTCCCTGCCCAACTCTCCAGCCTGTCCACGTCTCGCTGGATGGCAGCACAGTCCTCTGGCTTGTCAGCCACTCCTCCCAGCTTAGTGTCATCAGCAAACTTGCTGATAGTACACTCAATTCCCTCATCTAAATCGTTGATGAATATATTAAATAATACCGGTCCCAGTACTGACCCTTGAGGCACTCCACTAGTTAGAGGCCTCCAACTAGACTCCGCCCCATAGACTACAACTCTCTGGCTTCTCTCCTTCAGCCAGTTCGCAGTCCACCTCACTACCTGATCAGCCAGTCCACACTTCCTCAATTTAGCTGTGAGGATGCTGTGGGAGACTGTGTCAAATGCTTTGCTGAAGTCAAGGTAGACTACATCCACCGCTCTGCCATCATCCATCCACCGCGTTATTTCCTCATAAAAGGCTAAGAGATTGGTCAAACATGATTTCCCCCTGGTGAAGCCATGTTGACTGCCCCTCATAACCCTCTTATCCTTGATATGCCTTAAGATGGCACCAAGGATAAGGTGTTCCATCACTTTCCCAGGGATGGAGGTGAGGCTGACTGGTCTATCGTTACCCGGGTCCTCCTTCTTGCCCTTTTTGAAGACTGGAGTGACATTCGCCTTCCTCCAGTCCTCAGGCACCTCTCCCGTTTCCCAAGACTTGGTAAAGGTGATGGAGAGTGGTCTAGCAATGACTTCCGCCAGTTCCCTCAGCACCCGCGGGTGCATCCCATCTGGACCCATGGATTTATGGATGTCCAGATTGCTCAACTTGCCTTTTGCCTCGCCTTTTGCCTTGCCTCTTGCCTTTTGCTTTGCCTTTTGCCTTGTCTTTCCTTTTGCCTTGACTTGCCTTGCCTCTTTTCCATTCAGTACATCTGCACATAGATAGATTAGTTGGTGAAACACACAGCACTGGAAGAGTTTTAGAAACTACAGTGTCAGGCAAAGGCATGAGGTGATTTTTAGAAGCCTGCCTTCATGGGTAGGACTTGGTGTTTAAGGTCTTCTATGTTTCTGTTCTCCAGTAACTTACAGAAGAGACATAAAAGAAACCCAAAGTATCAACAATTGGACTAATTTTCTTCATACTATAGCCAGGTTTTTCCCACCAGGTCATCTTTTCTATTTCAATTATTTCATTATTTCTGACCCTAGACATAGCTAGACTAAATATAAATTAATTCAATATGCTCGAGTTCCAGACACAAATTTAACTATTACTCCATTAATCATTCTATCAACTGATTTATTTTTCTGTAAAATAACTTGATATCATTTGCCTAAGAATAAAATCCCAGAAAGACAAAAGAAGCAGAAGAGGGAACATTTAGCCCAGACTAGATTACCATGTACTATTTTCCTTTGGGAGTAAGAATAAAATAATTGTAAAATAGTGTTTATAATTACCACATGGAATAAAGGTCAAATAAAAGCCAAGTTTTATTACAATAGCTTCATTTCACAAATTAAAGGGAAATCAATACAATTCATTAATAGTGATTTACGGCTCTGGATCTCTCTGAAGTACTTATAGGGCCCCCATTAACACAGTATCTGAGCACTTACTAATCTTTAATGTATTTATCCTCCCAACACTGCTCCAAGCTAGATTTCTAATCCTTATTTCATTCTGTATTGGAGCATATACCAAAAAGTGTGAGGAACTGTAAATGAAGAAGAGAAATTTAATTATCCCTCACCCTTTGACACTGTCATTAATAAATCATTGAGTCATACAATGAGAGAATAAAACAGGCTGGAAGGTGCTTGAAGAGGTCTCTAGTCCAATGTCCTCTTCAAAGCAGGGTCATCTTTTGGATCAGACTAAGTTTCTCAAGTATTTTTGCAGTTGGATCTTCAACAACAGACACTGCACAACATCTCTGGGCATTCTGTACCAAACCCTGACTGTCCTAATGCAGCAAAACAATATCAGTACTAGGTTTAGGGGTTTTCTGGACTGAGGCCATGGTGTATGGCATCCTGTATTCTGTACAAGTTCTATATATCTCATGTTTTTGTCTCAGGGAATATGGCTAAAACTTACCTATATAATCACATGGAGCTCCAGTAAGGGAGACAGATTGATTTTGAACCCTGAAGTTAGAATTACTCGTGTGGAAAGCTCAGGTCCCCAGCTTGAGAGGTAAAAGGATCAGTTTTAGCTATCTAAGTGCCGTTGTGGCCAGGGTTCCTCTAATGCCAGTGAGAAGATTACAAGCAAATCTCAAAGACACTTGGGGATATACATCCATTCCATGTCATTTCACTCCTGACTAGCTTAAGATGGAGATACAGCTGTCATGTCTGACTTCTTCAAATCCCTTCTGCAGGCACTTTCATTATCCCAGTCCTAGCCTCATTGCTCAGGGGTGAAAATTACATAGGGCAATTACAATTGCTGAAATTTAGGCATCATAACCAGAGAGATGCTCAATTACCCTGTGCCTTGTACCAAAATGATTTGCCTGTGGGGAAAAGCATTGCCCACTAAAGCTAGTTGAAAGAGGATTCTATGCTGTGCGGAAGCTCAAATTTCCCTGTGACAATTAGCTCAAAGTGTGACTCTGAGCAAATCCAACTTTTGCCACATCATGAAGACAAAGAACCTTGGAAATGTATGCATGTGATAACTTAAATATGTAGACACTGTTCTCCTTTGCATTCCCCAAGTAATGGGTACAGATAAGAGGAAGGTGGTGAGGATTTATAACAGCTTATCCTGATGTGTTTGCAATTTTCAGAAAAATTGTATTACAAAGAAAAATAGAATGAAAACATTATAGAAATTTGAGGAATGTTTATATTTCAAAACATATCCCTCAATATATGCCCTAAAATTTTGGGGGGGTGTTTTGGTGGGGTTTCTTTTTTGTTTGGGTTAGAGTTTTTAGGTGCTAAAACATAGAAGAATTTGTGGTTCAAGAGCCAATCTTTCAATTTGTGGAGAACTAAGAAAACTCTGATAAGATGCCAAAAAGTGATTGGTATCTAGAATGAAAAATGTCCAAAGATACACTGGAAACTAAAGCTTGACAAATGCAATTAGAATTTGCTAAGGCAAGGAAATCACATAGATCAAATAAAAGCTTAGATCTGATGAAGGAAGACGCAAAGAGGTCCAAGGTGGAGTCCACTGAAAACAACAGGGAGAGCAGTTTATACTTTGGTGAATAAGGCAATACAGTACTTTAGTAAAAGGGTCAGGAATAGTAAAGGGGTCAGGAACTGCTTTGATTTTTTAGCAATTTCAAAAAAAAAACCAAAAGAAACATCAATTATAATATCAAATCAAAACATTAGTAAGAGGTGAGCATAAAAAACATAGGATTTAAAGTGATAAGCATCTCACCAAGAAGGTTAGAAATAGCTTTGTGTAAATAATAAACTTGAGAAAAATATAGCACAATTCAGAATTGTACCAAGAGCAGAAATACCCACTGTACAAAGAAAAATGTATCCACTATTTTGTGTTCTCAAAAAGTGCATTTGTTGGAGAGATAAATGATTAAAACAAAAAGAATGTGATGAAACTTTTCTGATATGAAGAAGCTTTCAGAAACATACATTTGGAAACCTGTATTTTGGGACTATTTTTATCTACTTCAGAAGTATAGTTATATTTCAGAAGCTGGTACAGTTTGTGAGGAAGAAGTGTTGGGCATTGAGTCCAATGCTATTGGCCAAAATGCAGAATCAAGACACACTAACAGAACCCGGAACTGAACAGATTACAGGTGAGCATCAAATTTTAGGTACAAATTGGAAGAAGAGACTGGCCCAACTGCCCCATATTTCACAATCAACATGCTATGATTCAGTCACAGCTGCTGTTTGAAATAGAGCAGTTCTCTCTGTCATCTTTGAGGTCACCATATTTATAACACAACTCACTCACCTGGCAATTTTTAGCAAGACTTAAGAGCTCAATTCTTAAGCCATAGCCTTGCATCTGAAAAAATACAAGATTGCCCTCAGAGAAAGCTTTGCTTGCTAGAATAAAAAGAGTCAAAGGACCATAAATAGAATCATAGAATCACACAATAGCTAGGGTTGGAAAGGACCTTAAGATCATCTAGTTCCAACCCCCCTTCCATGGGCAGGGACACCTGACACTAAACCATGTCATCCAAGGCTTCGCCCAGCCTGGCCTTGAACACTGCCAGGGATGGAGCATTCACAACCTCCCTGAGCAACCCATTCCAGTGCCTCACCACCCTAACAGGAAAAAATTTCCTTCTTATATCCAATCTAAACTTCCCCTGTTGAAGTTTGAACCCTTTACCCCTTGTCCTATCACTACAGTCCCTAATGAAGAATCCCTCACCAGCATCGCTGTAGCCCCCCTTCAGAAACTGAAATGATGCTATGAGGTCACCACGCAGCCTCCTCTTCTCCAGGCTGAACACCCCCAACTTTCTCAGTCTGTCTTCATACGGGAGGTGCTCCAGTCCCCTGATCATCCTCGTGGCCCTTCTCTGGACTTGTTCCAACAGTTCCATGTCCTTTTTATGTTGAGGACACCAGAACTGCACACAATACTCCAGGTGAGGTCCCAAGAGAGCAGAGTAGAGGGGCAGGATCACTTCCTTCGACCTGCTGGTCACGCTCCTTTTGATGCAGCCCAGGATACGGTTGGCTTTCTGGGCTGCAAGCTTACACTGACGCTGGCTCATGTTCATTTTCTCATCGACCAACACCCCCAAGTCCTTCTCCGCAGGGCTGCTCTGAATCTCTTCTCTGCCCAACCTGTAGCTGCGCCTTGGATTGTTCCAACCCATGGGTAGGACCTTGCACTTGGCATGGTTAAACTTCACCAGGCCACCTCACAAGTGTGTCAAGGTCCCTCTGGATGGCATTCCTTCCCTCCAGGGTATCAACCGAACCACACATCTCGGTGTCACCAGCAAACTTGCTGAGGGCACACTCAATCCCACTGTCCATGTCAGCAAACAAAGATGCTAAACAAGACCAGTCCCAACACCGATCCCTGAGGGACACCACTCCTTACTGGCCTCCAGCCGGACCTTGAGCCATTGAGGACAACTCTTCACGTGTTGCTGTCCAGCCAGCTTTTTAGCCACCGAGTGGTCCACCTATCAAACTGATGTCTCTCCAATTTAGAGACAAAGATGCCATGCAAGATAGTGTCGAATACACAAGTCCAGGTAGATGTCATCAACTGCTCTACCCCTGTCCATCAGTTCTGTAGCCTCGCCATAGAAGGTCACCAAATTGGTCAGGCAGGATTTTCCCCTAGTGAAGCCATGCTGGCTGTCACCAAGCACCTTGTTGATTTTCATGTGCCTTAGCATGCCTTCCAGAAGAATCTGCTCCAAGATTTTGCCAGGCACAGAGGTGAGACTGACTGGTCTGTAATTCCCCGGGTCATCCATTTTCCCCTTCCTGAAAATGGGGGTTATATTTCCCTTTTTCCAGTCATCAGGAACTTCACCTGACTGCCATGATTTCTCAAATATGATGGCCAGCGGCTTCGCAACTTCATTTGCCAGCTCCTTCAGGACCCGCGGATGGATCTCATCATTACCCATGGACTTGTGCACGTTCAGATTTTTAAGATGGTCTCGAACCAGTTCCTCTACTTCAGTGGGCACAAGGTCTTTGTTCTCACAGTCCCTGCGTCTGCCTTCTAAGACTTGGGTGGTTTGGTCAGAGTCTTTGCCAGTGAAGACCGGGGAAAAGAAGTCATTCAGCACCTCAGCCTTTTCCAAATCCTGTGCAGCCATTTCTCCTGAGAGCTTCCTGAGGCGGCCTACGTTCTCCCTAGTCTGTTTTTTATTTGCTACGTACCTGTAGAATCCCTTCCTGCTATCCTTAACATCCCTAGTCAAGTTTAATTCTAACTGGGCCTTAGTTTTCTTAACCTGGTCCCTAGCTTCCCGGACAACATCCCTGTATTCTTCCCAGGCTGCCTGTCCTTGCTTCTACCTTTTACAAGCCTCTTTTTTCCTTTGGATTTTCCTCAGCAGTTCCTTATCCATCCAAGGAGGTCTCCTGGCTGCACTTCCTTCTGGTTGGGATGCAACACTCCTGGGCTTGTAGCAGGTGATCCTTGAATATCAACCAACAGTCTTGGGCCTCCCTGCCCTCTAGGGCTATATCCCATAGAACCTTGCTCAGCAGGTTCCTGAAGAAGCCAAAGTCTGCTCTTTTGATGTCCAGGGCAATGAGTTTGCTGCATGCTCTTCTCACTGTCCTGAGGATCTCGAATTCGACCAATATAGATCAATGACAGTTTCTGGAAAAGGAATATAAACAGTTAATCTAACCATTCTTTATTAATCTCTAAAATTTAAAGCAAAATAATCCCTGATGCAGGATGGAAAGGTAGGTGATCCCAAACATTTTTCTCTTTCCATATATGCACATGCTTGATACCCCTTTGACCAGACAGTTTTTCAGAAGGGCACACAGATCTTTTTCTGCAGACAATACGTTGCACAGGAATGCATTAATTTTTTGATGATTCAGAGGATAGTAAGATCAAGACAAATGATGTTTTGCCGGGTAAAGGAGGAAGAGCAGTATAAGAGCATGACAGGAGGTTCTTGTCAGTTCTGACAGGGTCATACTTGCTGGATTAGCACAAAACAGTAAAAACTGTAACATGTGAAATACACCTGGGGGAGATGTTGACACAGCAAAGTGCACACAGAGATCACAGGTAAAGTTCAGCTAATCATTAATCTTGTCCCAGCTGCCAATGGAAGGATGCAAGACTCCCAAAAAGTACAAACAACAACAAAACAACATACTTGCTTTATAGCAGAACTCTACGGAAATGTCCAGGGAACACAAGATTCAGTTTTAAATATAGGGTCTGGGAAGCTAAAGGATTTGATTAATAAATCTGCAGTCATGAAAGATCATGAAGTCTGTGTTGTCCAGAGACTCCACTGAGAGGAAAACTGACATGACCTTTTCACATTTGTGCATCCAAAACTGGAAAGATGTGACTAAAGGGGGCCTACAGGAATGCTGCAGAGAGACTTTTTGAAAGAGGAAGTAGTGATAGGACATGGGTTAATGGCTTCAAACTGAGAGGGTAGATTTAGATTAGATATAAGGAAGAAATTATTCTCTGTGAGAGTAGTGAAACTCTGGCACAGGTTGCCCACGGAAGTTGTGGCTGCCCCATCCCTGGCAGCGTTCAAGGCCAGGTCGGATGGGGGTTTGAGAAACCTGGTCTAGTGGAAGGTGTCCCTGCCCATGGCAGGGGGGTTGGAACTATGTGATCTTTTGATCCCTTCCAATCCAAACCATTCTATGATTCTATAATTTATGTATCTATTCTGAAACAGGATGCCACAATTCTCAAGCAACAAGTAACTATTTAGTCTCAGTTTATGGACAGAAAATTACTTATTTATTATAAACTAGTCAGAGGGAGCTGACCATAAAATACTATTGACTTGGGAAAAAAGATAGAGCCAGTAGCCTTTTATTTGTAACTATAATCAAATAATCATTTGATTATTCTATAGTATAAATCATATGGTATATAAATATG
The DNA here is from genome assembly GCF_034315485.1 of Pezoporus occidentalis. Taxonomy (NCBI): domain Eukaryota; kingdom Metazoa; phylum Chordata; class Aves; order Psittaciformes; family Psittacidae; genus Pezoporus; species Pezoporus occidentalis. Next base: position 298,248 of record NW_026915910.1, on the reverse strand, counting down.
GTTTATTTTGCATAAATATATGCGTGTCTAGTAGATATAAGGGGTGTATTTCTTACTTGTGAGGGTAATATACATATGCCAATTGCATGTTGTATTGGGCCTGGCTGAGATGAAGTTTAAGTTTCCCGATAGCAGCCCTCCTAGTGCTGTGCTTTGTTACTGGTAGCTAGAATGGTGTTTTGGCTACTGCTGAGCAGTGCTTCACAGTGTCAAAGCCTCTCTCCAGCATTCCCTCTTACCAGTGGGCCAGAGTTTGGCAAGATTTTAGGAGGGAAAGTAGCTAGGACAGCTGACCCAAAATGAGCAAAGGGATATTACATACCATATGACATCTGCTCAGCAATAAAAGCTAAGTGAAAGAAGGAGGAAGGGGAGGCATTTGTTGTTACAATGTTTGGCTTCTGGACCAACCACTACACATGCTGAAGCCCTGCTTTCAGAGAAGGGACTGGATGTTGCCTATCTATGGAAAATAAAGAATAGATGTTTGGTTTCATTTGCTTCCACGCATGACCTTTGCTTGCTCTTTATTAAACTGCCTTTGCCTTGACCCACGAGGTTTTTGTCCATCTTGTTTTCTCGCTCCCCTGTTCTGCTGTGGAGGGGAGTGATAAAGTAACTTGATGGGTACTTGGCATCCAGCAGAGGTCAACCCATCACATCTGTATATACATGTTTTACTTGCAAATATGCATATATACTCTAATATAAATGTATACATACACACACATGGAAACATGATAACACATAGGCTTGGGGAATGCTGCCTGTAGGAAAAGAACCTGGGAGTGTTTACTGACAGCTAGGAGAGTTTTATAAATATGTAAGAACAGATTGTGGAGGAGTTTTTCTGCCTACCTGTGCCAGTGGTTAACAGTTCTCATTGTGTTGGGTTTTTTAACTTGTGGCTAATTCAGAGTTTTCTTGTTGCATCTTTTTCTCATCACTTCTTGTCTATCCACTATGTACCTCTGAGAGCATGGAGCTGTCTTCTCTACAATCCATAATTAGGTAGTAGAAGACAGTGATCAGATTACCTGTTAGACTTTTCTCCTTCAGCTTACACAAACTCAGCTTCCTCAGTGTCTAGATCATGTACTACAACTTCCTAAGAAGCTGCTTACCCTGTCTCCCCACCTTATCTACAAACTGAATTCAAACCTATCTGAAACTTGGTGGTTACTGACACTCACTCACTGCTGCATTTGACTGAAAATTTATGAGTAGCATTCAATGCACACACATATATGTATATGTGTATGTATATATGTATATGTATATATGTATATGTGTATGCATATATGTATATGTGCATGTATATATTATGTGTATATATATGAATATGTGTTTGTGTATATATATGCATACGTATATATCTTAAGCGAATTATATAAATAATCAATAGCATCCAGTCCAATCTGTTTCTACATCAGATGGTAGTATCAAAAGTAAGCCTTAACCTCTACTGACTATTAAAAGAAATAATGGGATATTGTTTAGTTACATTCATATGACATTTCTAAGGTGTTACAAGGAAAATACATTTGAAGGATATACCAAGATCATTATAAACTGAAAAACCTTAAAAAGCTGCAATTCATTTACAGTAGTAACAATGTTGTTAGACCTGTTAACACTTTTAGCAACGTTCTTTAGCTCTGTTAATGCTCATCAGATAGCCAAAAAGTTTTGAGGCTCCAAAAAATTGGTTCATGAAGAGAAATCAGACTACAGACTACATCTGTAGTAAGCTAACAATAATAAAATCTGACAGTGGCCCATAGAGTGTTAAGACAACCATCTCTGTTTTGTGTGACCTAGTGAACTTGTGGAAAATTATGTCAAAATAATAAAGTGCTTACTAAAAGCAGGTGAAAATCTGTATTTAATACTGGTAAAATAAAGAATGTATACAATGAAACATAGGTTGCCACTATTGATATTTTGTTCTTTAGAAAACTGACAGCAAGAACACTAATATTCTTAAAAACTGACATCGTCTTTCAGACTTAGACACAACACAGACAAGATCCCAATAAGATCCCAAAAATACACATGATTTGAAGTCACTGAGTTGCTGCCAGTTCTTCAGAAGGATGTTAACTTGTCAACAAAGTAAAGTCTGTGAAAGGATGGGTATCATTGTCTCAGAGCCATGGAAAAGGCATCAGAAGCTGTAAGCCCTCTTTCACAAAAAGCTGTCTGGCAGCAGCCCAGTAGCCAGGAGAACTCAGTCCCAGGACCTTGATTTATGGGGAATTAAATGACCCAGTGTTGTTTGACTTGCCCAGTTTTGTACACACATCAAGAGAGCACCAAATATGTTGTCTCAGCTCCAGCTTATAGTAGAGTTTCTGAATACTAATTAGTGGGTAGTCTGTGATTTTGAAATATTATATATCCCTGGAGGTATTGCTGTTTGGTGACAGCCATTGTACAGATGGTGAGAGAAGAGATGGGTAATTGCACCTTAAAGTGGTGGTTCTGATTGCTGTCTAGAGATACTCCACATTGTAAGGAGGCTTCTGGTACACAGAGCCTGAAGTGCACCCATCAGGTTCCTTGGCAATCTCTAAACCCCACATTGACAGAATTATTCAAGAAAGGGAAAAAAAGATGATTCAATCCAAGTTTTTAACTGGTGCCTAAACTGTTACATAAGTCTTCTTTTGCCTTTGGCCTTTCAAAGTGGCATATTGCTAGAACTTGCCAGAAGACCACTACTTCTGTGGGCTCTTTTCTATTACTATTATTTATCAAAGAAACAGAAGACATAAGGTCCCTGCATTCCTGTTCATACAGAGAGAGAAGACTTTCTTACAATATGTTCTTGCAGAGAAAACGGAAACAGTGATTCTACTAACTCTCTTTTCCTATAATAAGAGAATAGAATCAGGACCCTGTCTAGACAAACACGGAAATAACAAATACATCTAGGAAAAAAAAAAGGCACAGAACTGGCAGATAATTAGTTTGCAAATTTCCAGCTGAAGTGCCTGATGGGAGAAAATAACTAATCATTAATGTTTTGTTGCTTTGGATTAGAAATATGTGCAAGTACTTGATTTAGTGGTGAAGTTTTTTTATTTATGTTCTACTGAAGATAAATGTTATAACTTCAAAATTAGGCAGTATTATGGAAACAGATGGGATTTTAAATAAACAACAATAAAGTTAACTTCCAGCATAGAAAGACTGTATGTCAGCTCTCTAGCTTAATTTTTCAGGATCATTAATAAGAATTACAACATTCTTAAATATGCAGTCTCAATGCATCAAAGCTTCCTACGGGCATCTTCCGCAATGCAAGCTTTATGTATCAAGCACTAGGTTTATGTCTGTGTAAGAACTCTGCTGTTATGGAACAAAAAAATATAAGCAAAATATGCAAAATTTTGCCACTGCTGGCCTAATCGTAAGGGCAGGGATAAGTTTGCGTCTACTTTCAGGTGTTGAGATTTGTCTTTCCACTTGACAATGTTTATTGAACTAGGCTGAATCCACAGAAGGAAAGGATCTGTAGACATGACACGCTAATATGGCATACAGGTCTGAAAGCAAACCAGTCCCACAGAATTTTCCTTAGATTAATATCAGTTCCCATTCTACACAGCAGGAGATGCTGTTTTGCTTCAAGTCTCTCAAGCAGTTCCACTATTCAAAGGCATTGTTCAGACCTCTGAAGGGAGTAGAGGTGGTGGGGGAGAAATGTTTGTATGGAGAAAAGTTTGCCAGATTCTCAATCCATGCAAAGAATTAGGCCCATATTTATCAATTTTCTAAGCATTAAATTTGCAAAAGCATTGAATCTGAGTTTTAAGCATCACATAAAATAGCTATCAGACTTGATGCAAATAAATTTAATCATACACAGTAACTCCTGAAATTTCACAAAAGTAAAAAATCGGAAGGCATAATCCCCAAATTATACCTTTGGACTGCTGCAAAAGATTGGAATTGTGTTCTTTGGCCCTTTTCTGACTAACAGCAATAACAGCCTTTCAGGAATTTAGTACAAAGACAAAATGCTGTAGTAAAATTACATATTATGGACAAAATAAAAATTCCCAAAGAATTACTGAAATGATGAGTTATTAACAAAAGAAAAAAAAAAGGGGGGGGAGAAAAAGAAAAGAAAGGAAAAGCCTAGATCTCTATATCCAGTTATATAGGAGCTATTTTTGAAAAGAGAAAAAATGTAAAAATTTGATCAAAACAAGTATCTGTGAAAGAAGGCAACATTCTAAAAGAAATATGCTACTGCTAAATCAAAGTAAAATTCTGTCTGAGTTTCTGAATAATGATTTTAAACTTCCAGCTGTTTTGAAAACCAAAAGTCTGTAGGGCTCTAATAGGTATTTTGAAATATATCTTAGATAGATCCACAATGTGAAAACCACCACAAATCAAAACACCTATAGATACTTGCAGGACAATAGAATATTGTATGCAAATCTATATCTCTATCTATATCTGTATCTAGATCTAGATCTATAGATATAGATGATATAGATATAGATATATAGATATAGATGTAGATATAGATATATAGATATAGATATAGGTACAGATCAAAATTAATTTATTGATTCATAAGACAGGCTTCCACTGAAAGAAAATCTCAATAATAGTGTACTCTTCTTGGCAGAAGTGAGCCAAACTATGTTCTGTTTGTTTCCAAAAGTGTTAACTTTCCTTCCTGCATTTTAAAATATGCTTTCCTTATTACTGACCACATAGTGGTTTTTCTGATTTCTGAGGATTTTTTTGCAAGATTTTTGTGAATCAATATTTATTTTGTGTTCTTCTAATTATTATCATAAGTGAGATTAAGGTCTTATATTGTTTCTATTTACTATTTGTATTTCAATAATATCTAGAAGCCTCAATTATAAGCACATAAGAACCTATAATATGCTTAATGTTGTACATGTATTTAAAAATTATGCCTGACCCAGAGGATTTACAGTCCAAGTAATACTATTCTATTTAAGGCATTTTATATACAAGTAATTTTAGTTTCATACTTTTCCTTTAGACTTGGAATGAGACTAGTATAATAATAACTCATCATTCCCAGAAGAGTACCCCATAAAATCACTACTGAATTCGTATCTAGAGATTCAAACTTGTTAAAAAGGGTACAAATTTGAAGGTCTGTGATAATTAAGAGCTGTCAAACCAAATTCATATGAGACATGCATGAAAAAACAAAAATAATTATATTTTGACACATATTGAGGTTGTGAAATTTATTTTTATTCTGCATGTTTATAATTTCTTCTTTTCCTCATAAAGCAATTCTAAACCCACAGGATTTGAAACTCAGTATGCTGTGCTATAAGCAAGTCTTGCTATTGCTCTTTTTTTTCTATATTCTTTACCTCAAAACCAGCCATAAAAGTCAATATTGCCTCTTGAAATTACATTCTTCTTAAGTATTTAATCTGGAGAAGAGAAGGCTGCATGGAGACCTCATAGCAGCCTTCCAGTATCTGAAGGGGGCTTATAAGGATGCTGGGGAGGGACTCTTCATTAGGGACTGTAGTGATAGGACAAGGGGCAACAGGTTAAAACTTAAACAGGGGAAGTTTAGCTGGATATAAGGAAGAAGTTCTTTACTGTAAGGGTGGTGAGGCACTGGAATGGGTTGCCCAGGGAGGTTGTGAATGCTCCATCCCTGGCAGTGTTCAAGGCCAGCTTAGACAGAGCCTTGGGTGACATGGTTTAGTGGGAGGTGTGCCTTCCCATGTCAGGAGGGGGTTTGGAAGTGGATGATCTTAAGGTCCCTTCCAACCCTAACTATTCTATGATTCTATGATTCTATTTGTACTCATTTTATTCATATATTTCTGGTAATTTTGTAGTTTATCTCCTCAACTGGACAAAACTTTTATCTAATCATAAAATCCACTGTTAAAGTCTTCAGCTGACTCCAGATGTAGTACATATTTTTCTAGAGAAAAAAAAGAAATCATTGCTTGTCTCACTTTGTTTGTCTCCCTGTGTATTTCTGTGCTATCGCATTTATAAAACCAATCGCATTTATATGAAGGGTAGGGTACAGTGTGCTTTGTTTTGAATAGGTTATTTGTAACATAATAATCTTGTGAATTACCATTATGCTGCAGAGCAAGGGGAAAATGTGATTGTGAAGGGCATGATGATGATTCTATTGGTTTTGTGGCCATAATGCATCCTTTCCAACTGGCATTTCAGCATTTGTTCTGTCTTTGTTTGCGTTATCTACTTACTTATACTGTATATTCAGAAAGTCTTTCCCATAGCAGCTGTTCACTTTTTCTTTCATAAGAACGGTAATTGTCAAAGTTTGGAGTGTACAAAGGACTATGAGATGCCTTTACCAGTGTTCAGCGCTAGCCCTATGTGGATCCTCCCTCACCAGCAATCTTGAGTGGATATACTGAATTCTCATCTTACACTGTATCAGTACATAAAACACTACCTCAGTCTTGTGTGGGTTTCTTGGCAGTTCATTTAAAACGGCATTAGATTCCTGTGGTTAGGAAGAGGGGTTGGTCCTCTTCTGCCCACATTAAAAAATTGCTACCTCACGTCAAAAATGGGGTCCAAACCTCCAGCTCCAGCTTTCTGGAAATAGCTCTCAAGAGTCTTGATACTCCACATTGTGCATACATCTGTAATAGGAAGCTACATGAGGCAGAAGGGAATTAAAGTGCTGGAACTTAATAACTATTTGGAGTTCAGGGATTTTTGGTGGTGGTGGTGGTGGGGTTGCACGTTCTTCAGCATGTTTTTGCCAATAAATTTCATTCAGAAAAGGCAGGGAACAATTTAGCTATGCATATGCAAACCAGCATGATTTACATCAGTTGCTGTCAGAGCCTGAAAAATGCCTACTTTGTTTATTAAAATAGCACAGAAAGAATGTGAGCAAGAATTCAGTTCTGAATAGGAGCATCTCATTTTCTATGAGTTATGTGCTTTCTCTGACATGTACTACTGTGGAATGGGCAGAAAGATGAAGAATACAAGTGGCTCACATTAATAACATTGTATACATTGTGGCGGACCCCGAAATATTATAATGTTTTTATCAAAATGCATATTACTTGGTAATAGATGCTACAGAGCAGTAATTGAGGAAAAAAACCCACCAACTTTATATTTGAAAGGGGTGGTAACACACTGGGTGTATTAGGTTTTCTGGTGACTCCTTGAAAAGTTGTTCTCTTTAATATTGCCAGTGCTAAATGATGCAAAGAAAACTGTTAACCAGCATTTCATAAGTTTGAATTTTGAAGCTGGATCACTGGGATTGGCAATATTTTATGACACAGAACAAATATTTTTTTTGTCTACATTTAATCCATAACATGCTATGATTTAAATTAGGTAGATGATACATGAACTTTGCATATAAATGAATTTCCCTAAAAATTTCTCTTCACAAGTGCAACATGAAAGTGTACAAAAGTGTAGAAGCTACACAGTTTATGTGTAAGTACCACGGCAATGAAATAACTCTAGGGAGAAAAAAGTTACTTTTAATTTACTGTGGCTGAGGGTGTCAACAGGAAGAAAAGCAACTAGAATAAGGACAGTTTTTTGCTACAGTGACCTCAGAAGCTGAGAGGGTATCTGCCACTCAATGAAAATATCTCAATTTCTGTATTGAGGGGGTTATGTTTTGTTTTGTTTTTGTCTGCTTGAAATGAGTGATTCAACACAGCTTGAAGGTTCATATTTCATATTGTTACATTGTGCTTTGTGTGGTCTGATGATTGGATGTAAACTGGCATGCTGCAATGCTCATGTCACATGGCATCAGATTTTTTTCTTTTTTTTTTTTGTTAGCTTGTAGGTGCCAAGAAGGATTTAATTTGTTATTGTAAGAAAAAGCTTAATTCCAACTCAATATTCATTATTATAATATGTGAGAAGTTATTTTAATAAGCAGTATATTATGGCTTTCATAATTTCTTGTTCAGCCTTTCGATTAACACATCTGGGTGGACAAGCCAAGGTATAAAATGGCAGACACAGAATGACCCAGGGAGCTGGGTCAGTCCTGCATCTTCCACTAGCTATTCTTACCAAACAAAAATGATTACACAGAGGAACAAAACCCACTGGTTATTTCTATTTAGTAGTTAAAAACCTTTACAATTTTTACACCATGGCACAGTAAACTTTGAGGAGGAAATTGGCTTCCTGTTCTTTACAATAGGTGAAAATATGAATGTTGAGGTTTGAGCAAAGTGTTATTTATTCACTAATATCAAAATTACAGCTATGTGCTGTGTGTGTCACTTCACAGTTGGAAATCAAATTATACTCCTGCTGGAACATTGGCACATTGGTATCAGCTATAGCAGCTGCTTTGCCTTCTCTGACTCTTCTTACTGTTGCTGCTAATGAAAAAGGAGGCTGCTGTCGCTGCTTTTAAGAGACTGTTTTTCTCCTCACTTGAAAAGCAAGCAGACAGTCTGGGTCTTCTCATGGCACAAAAGGAAAAGAACATTTAATTGCTGCTGAAATGCTTGTACAAAAGGTCACCAAACAATCTAAGTTCTTATTTGGTACTGAACTTTGAAGTGAAGAATTATGGATTGCAGAAGTGATTCAGCAGTTAGTTGATGTACCAGATCTCCAATATATAGAAAAGAAGGAGAAAGGAGGCCTAACATGATGGGAGTTTCCTAGCAGGCAAGGAGCAAGCTTACCAGCCATCAGTAAGGAAGGTGCTCATGAAACACGTTTAAAGAAACCATTACTACTTTTCATCTGTGGCCTAAATACAAGCACAGAAGGAGAAGCACTGAACAAATGAGTATGCAAAAGCTGTTGGTCTTAAACCTAGAAGAGTTTCTTAAGAGCAGGCATGAGGAGGCAACTTTTAAGTACCTACTTGCAAGGCTTTCAAACCCATCGTGGCCTAAGGGGAAATAATAAATAGGCAGAAAGTTCTTGCCCCATTAAGAAAACTTCAGGCATTCTAATGCTAAATTAGTGATTAATTAGATGGGCTAGCTTCATCTTCCAAACAATGACAAAATATAAATTGAGATTCTTTTCAAAAATGTAATTTTAAATTCATGTTGAATAGAAAAAGAAACCTGCTCCTTACTTGAGGTATTTTGCCTGGTTCAGATTAATAAAAAAACCAGTTGTCTAATCAATATCATGATATAATAAATTTTGTCTTCTGGGGTTGAAATTTTTTTTCTTGAACTAAAGAAAGCCTGCTTGTTGTTGTTGTTATTATTATTATTATCACCATTATTATTGTTATTTCTTTGTTTCTGAGGCTTTTTACTGTATTGTCATTGCTCTTATTTTGCTAAGGCAAATGTCACCTAATGAGCATTGCATATTTTCTATAGTGCAAAGACGTTTTCAGAAATAAAAGGATTATTTCATTTCCAGAGCAAATCAATCCCACAGCCTCTCCATCACACATACTTTTTTCCATTTTTTTTAAGTGTTTTCCCTCCTCAGGAATTTTGTGATATGTATTGTATCTTGGCAACATGCATAGAAAGAAACATAATGTTTTAACTGGGTAGGAATAATAGCTGAAATCACTGGCAATGTTCTGATTTACGCAAGTATTTAAAAGGGAAACTTGGGACAGCTCTCACTCTATGCACCACGTCTACCCCATCCTGTCAGCAGATAGGTTGATATGACTCCTGCTTTCAAACATGTTAAACATATTTAGCAGTAATAGCTTCATACCTCCCATGTACTAGTTTGGACGCAAACCAAACTTCAGGACACCCTGGTACTTTTTGTTTTGTACAGTACTGTGTACCTTTTCCTTTGTGTTCGGTCAAAAAATCTGAAAAAAAGAAACCCCTACCAGAAAGAAGTTTTGTTCGTCATATTTTTATAACTGTGTTCTTTTCTGCCATCTCCCATTTCACAACCCCATTTCACAATATTATTAAGTGCTTGTGACCTGACAGGATCATCTGACCTGATGTACAATATTATCCCACACTATTGCATCAGTAAACAGTGCCCTGAAAATCCAGCTTTACATACTTGTATCTCATCTGTAGATTCTGAGATTTTTGTGGTATACGATCAGAAATCAGCAGTTCTATTTCATGACAATTTATTTCTGTTTCAGTTATTTAGATGTCTGAACTTAACAAACCTTCCCCTTAAGAAAATATTCGAGGAAAATAACAGTCCCCTGAATTGCAAAGAAGGATGTAATATTGCCTTATACTAGCCAGCAAATGAAATGCACTTGCATTCAAATAAGAAGAAACATACCAGTAGATGGAGCTGACGGACATTCAGTTTATACCCAGAATTTTGTAGTCTCAATATACATTTGCTTGTGACGTGTATTAAACATGGCTTTTCTCATGAGACATTTACCATAACCAAAGCATCTTTAGAAAGTGGAATCAAGAATCCAGTATGCTTAATTACCAAAAAAAAAGACTTAGAAGTCTTAATCCTTTCTGATGGTTGATCTGAGCTTTAGTTCTACCATTTGTTTTAGTAGAATTTTGAAATCCTTGTGAACTTTGCATTTGCAGCTCTCTACCCTTAGACCCCCATGATGAGCGGGCAATGTATCTTGATTTGAAGCTTGATGAAGTCATGCAGTTCAGTAGCTAAAAAAAAAAAAAATAGCCACCTATATGTGAGTTATGCTTGTACCTTCACGCATGACCAGTCTCATGAGACAAACGTGAACACTAGCTGCTTGTTCCTCCTTTTCAGGTAACTATGAATGGAATTTTCTAAAGTATAAAAAATAGGATGATAGATTTTAACTATGCTAAGGAAAAATGTTTTCAAATGAAATCCAGATCTGCCTAAGCCTTTACATAGGATCTAAAACACAGTCCCTACTATTAATAGAAGTGTCTATACTTCCAGAATCAAATGACTTAACCTTGCTCATATCTTCTCTTTTATTCCTCTCTTCCCCAACTTGAATAAACAGTTTCCAAGCAGAAACTAATATTAAAATACGAATTGCATAAATAGCTTTATCAGCATCTTTTCCTCCTTAAACCCAGCAGGATGACTCTACATGTATATTCTGGAGGGTCTGTTAATCTTTTTAATGCAATTAGCCTTTGATTAGGATCTGAGAATCAAGGTAACAGGAGCAGATTTTTCCACCATTGATTAGGGAATTAATTAAAGGCATCTAGATGGAATTTAATGCTGGAAGTGTGCCATGTTGATTATTCTTTGGCATTTTGCAGGAACGTTTTCAGCATTATCAATCTAACATTGTTTTACAACATTACATCTTTAGAACATGGTTTAAGGGGCGGGTAGGTATCTAGAAAGAAATGTACCTGTGGGAGAAAAAGACTTCAATGCAGTAAAGAAACAAACCTGTAGAACCCCTTATACTGACCTGATTTTCAGAATGGATAAAAACCTGAAGTTCTAAGTTATTTTTGGTACTGCATTTTGGATTCCCATCTAGAGGAAACAAAACCAAACGTATCCCAGACTAAGATGACAACAAAGTTTGCACAATCTTACATGGAACCTAAAACTATTAATGATGCATCCTCTACTGGTGTAAAGCAACATAGTTCCATCAGCTTTATAAATTCACATTTTATACCAAAAAAAATGAAACTTCTTTTTCATTTTTCCTGCTTGTAATTAATCTATGGATATTCAGCCACTTTGGAGGTTTTTTCAGCGTGTATGCTCTGACACACTGACAAAGTAACTAATTGCCACTAGATATCAGAAAAAAATTAAGAGTTATAAATTGAAAAGAATCCAGGAATGATTTTTTTTCTAGAGATGATTGAGACTAAGAATAAATTACACCAATAGAGACAAAACAAAAGCTACATGACTGTTCTTAAAATTACATATGTGGGTTTTCCATTTTATAGTAAAAAGATGTATCAGCAGGTGCTAATCTTGTACAAATAACCTGCATCTTACCACAATAGGATTGCTTTGACTGGCATGGATAAACAGTCATTCCTAAACACAATCTTATGAAATAAATGAAACCATTTTTAAATGATAGATGAAAATATCATTGGCTAAAATGTTACTGGAAAAGATTCTGCTGCTGCTTTCAAAAAGCCATAATGTTCTATAAGGTTGTCTAAAGAATGGATCTTTTTTCTTACTTGGCTTTGTCTGACTATGACAGAGTCATTCTTGGTATGTTTACAGATTTTTTAGTATCCTCAAAGGATATTTTAAGAAACTGCACTGTATTTGCTATAGCCATAAAACCCATATATTTCTTATACATGAAAGGTGAATACATCCCACCTAACTTTAGCAGTGGGATTAATCTCAACTAACTCTAGACATCTTCAGTATAGACATCTGTATCTGAGAAAGTTACCAGAGGTGCCATGTGTAGCCAAAGAAGAAAAGTCAGCACTCTTGGGTGTTTTTCATATGGCCTGTTTTAGAGAACCACTTGAGGATGGGATGAATTGCTCCTCCAGATCCCAACTGTTTATTTGCCCAACTGCAAATAAACAGTGAGGTACACAAAACAGAAAGGTTATATTCTCAGGTCACTTTTTAAATGACCGAATATTAACAAGTTTATGTGAATCAATTCCATAGTTCTAGGTAAGGTATAAATCGTACAGAAAACATTGAGCATAGATATGAAAAACTGTTGATTTTAGGAAGTAGGAAAGAAGATAACACATCAGGTTTTAGTATTTTCTTCCTGTTTGTGAAGAATATTTACACAGCTTAAGATACTGAGTAATACCGGAGTCTACCCTAAGCATACATACAACTTTTTATTTTAAAACCACTCAAATAGATCTGGTCAAATGTACTTTTTAGTTCAGTAGTCAAATACAAGAAAAAATGGGGCAGTGGTCAGCTTGATTTGAAAAAGTGTTTTGGGTTTGGTGCTTTCAGAAGACTGAAAGAAATTCAAGAATGAAAGTTACTGTTTATACTAAAGCAAAATGGAGTTTATGTGGATATTTCCTCAGTTTTCTTTTATTAGAACTCTTTCTAAGCAAAGTGTGGTGTTTTAGAAGGTAAAGTATATTCTTTTTAAATAGGAAAAGTTTCAAATTTACATTTCCTTACTTTTGTTCTTGATGCAAATTGCAGAGCAGTACCTTAGCTTCTCTGCTTGAATAGGGAAATAACCATTCTTAATATTAGCTTTAGAGAGACTACCTGTGCAGGCTTTGTTAAGTTCAGCTACTGCATAAGACTTTCGCATACCCAAATTTTAAATTATTTTATAATTATTTTTAAGCCTGTGTAATTTGTATCCTGAAAAACAGAAAGAAAATGGTATAGGAAAGAGATCACAGAATCACAGAATGGATTGAGGTTGGAAGAGACCTCAGGCTGTAGCCAGGTTGAACCCTCCTGCTCAAACAGGCCCATTCAGAGCCCATTGCAAAGACAACTTGTGAATGCCTTCAAGCAGGATAACACTGAAGTCTCTTTGGGTAACCTGTGCTGCTGCTTGGTTACTGTCACAGGAAAAAAGCATTTCCTCATGTTCAGAGGGAACATTCTGTGTTTCAGACTGTGCCCATTGCCAGTGTGAAGGGCACATTGCTGGTTCATGTTCAACTTGGTGTCTACGAGCACATCAGGATCTTTTCTGTTGAGCTGCTTTCCAGTTGTGGCCCCCAACCGGGTATGCTAGTGCATGGGGTTGCTCCTCACCAGTATATGTAGGACTTTGCATCTCTCGCTCCTCCAGCCTGTCAAGGTCCCTCTGGATGGTAGCCAGAGAGATGAAATTCTGACATATCAGCCATTCCTCCCAGTTTTCCATCATCAGCAAATTTGCTGAGGGTCAACGTTACCCAACCATTAAAATTTAATGTTTAAACAATCACAATGTTTAATTGTTTATACAAGTTTTGTCCATTTCTAGCATTCCTGAAAACATAAAATGTGATTTTTTGCACCCCACTGAATAAAATCCTTTTTTTTTTTTTTTTGTATATTTGGTATTTTAGGTAGCTCAAATACGGATAGCTATATAAAGTTAAAAACCTAAGAAAACAAAAAATGGGGGAATGGAACATAGGAAAAAAAAAAACCTTCAAGTTGAGATTTGGACTGGATTTGCAATTTGTCAGTCAGTTATTTCTTTTTTAGTCATATTTTGCATGAGCACTGGCAATGCCTTGTTACCTTATTGAAAGTTGTCCTGGAACAGTTGTTACAATCTGAAGATTTTATACTAATATTTTTGCAATAAAACTCATTTGCCATATTATGTTAGCTAGAAATTAATATTGGTGGCATAGCAAAAATGAAACATTATAGTGTTTCATATGCTAAATAAAGTGTACTACAGCTTACAGTGTAGCAGAGGTAACAATTGCTAAAAGAAAATGAAAGGTAAAATAAAAGGTCTTAGTCACATGTAATGATAGATATCACAATTTTGCAAGCAAAGAGATGAGGAAGTTCACCATTTTGTGACTGTAATGCAGAAAACTACATTTTTCATTTAACATAACATTTTGCCACCTAGATAATCATGCCTTTTTAATCCAAGTATATATGTACATAAATACTGTGTGTAACTCTGCCGTTACACAAATGGTTAACTGAAAACATTAAGCATCTTTCACACTTACTTTGGTTATGCTCCTTCTTTCAGCTATATATTCCCACTGAAACTGAAGTCTAGTGTGTTGTCATTTTTATCTTTATTTTTTTTCCCCAGCAATTAATGGAAGCTTGATAAAGCATTTTAGAACATGAGTAGGTATTGCATTTAAGTTATCCCAGTATCACTGATTCTGGTTATGTTTTAAAAATATCAAACTATTTAAATGTTCCGATATGATGTCTTACACCTGCAATTAAAGATACATTTTTTAAATCCCTTCAGAAAGGGTATGCTTCTCAGATCATTTGGAATGTAAGGAAACATCCTATTTACTGCTAGTGATAAGATATAAGGATATTGCAACACAGAAATGTAATATTGTTATAATTAATAAGACAAATCTGAGATGAGATTCAATACATAGCCAACCAAGTAGTACAGACATTAAACTGTCATTTTCACAAAGATTATCAAAGCAATAGTACAAGAGTGGCTGTAAGCATTGAAAATAATTTTGTTATATTGCAGTGTATGTTCTGACTCAGTGATGCTCTTCTTTATGATGTAATAAAGCCAACATCAACGTAAATCAGTTAGTCTAATACAAGTGTAATGAGAGAAAGGACAAACCGGTGTGCAGGATGGATAAGAATAATATCAATACATTCTATTTTGACAAATTAAACATAGTAAAATATTGAAACTGGAATATATCTGAAGTATGATATGATCTCAGAAGGAAAAATGTTTTTCTGAGTTCTCAGGAAAAAGGTTATTAGTAGGTCCAAAATAACCATTGTAAATGCAAAAAAGAAAGCCTTTTATTAAATATCATTTCATTAAAATCATTTCCTCCCTTCTTTTAATTTATTCAAATCTTTGTTCAACAAATAAAAGTTAAGAAATTTTACTGGCTTTCAATCATGCCCATGAAAGAGTTTAAATTTATCAGCCTTACTGGGTTTTATGTAGGCATAGATTGAAAATCTGTTTCAACAGGGCATGACTGTAAAAGCTATGCCCATTATTCAAATATAACTTGGAAAATAGTGACTAGGAACTTCTTTAACATGTTTATTTATGAAAATTCTATATCTTAGGCTTTTGAAAATGTAGTGTACATTTGCAGTAGAGACCTAGGTACAGGGGAGGGTGAGTACAGTTAAGAGCATTACAGGAATGAACAATCTCCTATTTCCAATTACCCAGCCACTCGCTCACTCCCTCCTTCCCCCGCTTCTTTCCCCTGCTCCCAGAGGGATGGGGAGGAGAATCAAGAGAATGTAACTCCCACAGGTTGAGATAGGAACAGTCCAGTAACTAAGGTATAGCACAAATCACTACTGCTACCACCAATAATAATAATGATGAGGGAAATAACAAAGGAAGAGAATACAACCTCTCACCACCCACCGACTGATATCCAGCCTGACCCGAGCAGTGATCTAGCCCTTCCAGGTAACCGCCCCCAGCTTATATACTGGGCATGACGTGCTGTGGTATTGAAAACCCCTTGGCTAGTTTAAGTCAGATGTCCTGTCTGCTTCCTCCCAGCTTCCCCTCCTCCCTGGCAGATCATGAGACTCAGAAAGTTCTTGGTGAGAGTAAATGTTACTGAGCAACAACTAAAAACATTGGTGTTATCAGTGCTGTTCCCAAGCTGAAAGTCAAAAACACAGCACTGCACCAGCTGCTAAGGAGAAAAATGACTGCTACTGCTGAACCCAGGACACATGATCAACCTACTTTTAAAGCATGTGAGAGCTAGTTAGATCCTGCTTCAGAAAGCTGAAGAATTGCATTTGGAGAGATGCATTTTGGGCTAAGAAGGATGAATACATCACCTGGACACTTTTTCCCCATATGGCTGATAATGTCATAACTGAGTTAAAAGATTTGGGGCAAAGGTGAGGAGCCTTGAAAAGGGAAGGAAGTTCAAAAGATTATTTTATTAACATTTTCATGGTGAGAGTTTTTTTCCCCCAAAGCGTATTGAAGTGATAGTAGTAAGATAAGCAGTAGAAAGACATTAGGATATTTTGGCTGTATTGTTGGAGCCAAGAATTATTTTTGAGTGAAGATAATATAAGGCACTGCCACTTACAGAGCAAATATCATATTAGGGCTTTGCAAGTACAGAAGGGCCAAGAGCATGGTGTCAGTTCTAGCCATTCTTCTGAAGTATATCTTGTGGTCTAGCAGTTACAAACTGACAGGTAATGTATACCTTATCTTCATGTGAAACTCAGTGGTAGTATTGTCTAGCTACTGTTAGAGACAGGATCTGGAGTCATTGCTCTGGCACAAGGCAGTAATGACCTGTCTGTCTCCCAGGATTTCAAAAAAAAAATGTTTTAACAGTTTCATTTTCCACAAATGTGTAGTTTTCAAGTTAAGGAAAAAGAAAGGAAGGAAAGGGATGGAAACAACAGAGAAGAGAAATGTTTTGATTTTTTTTGTTTGTTTGTTTGTTTTTTAATATCTCCATCAATTCTAATGACTACAGAATAATTTGATATGTTTTGCCAGTTACAGTATTGGTAAAGCAAACTAAAAAGTCAATTGGTTAAAAATATAAACTGAAAATTTATTTTTCCCATATATATGACCAGTGAAAAATGTGTAAACCATGGAAATATTACAGATTTTTCAGAAAGAAAATATAATTTCTAAAACTCTTTGAAAAATGTTTGCAACAAAAGCTACAACAAAGTTGCTTCAGAAGAAGGTTGTGTTTGGTTTTTTTCAGGAAACATAGTTTATATATTACATATTACTGTGCTGCTGAAATTTATGAGTTTTTCATCACCCAAATGAAAAATATTTCAAATGAAGTTTCATAGCATAATGCATTCATAGATAAGGCTTATACTCTATCCCTGTGTCCATGATTGAGCACTACAAAATAGAATGTTATGTGCATGTGATATCATGCATCATTTTTTTAAAGCTCCCATTTCTGGATTTGCTGGAGGCAAATGGAGATGAAGATGGTTTGTTATCTTGATTCTGAAGGAGAGGAAGAAGGAGAAAAAGAAATAAAAGCTAAAATAGTTTGTAGCATTTAATAAAATAATGTAGCATCACTTTTGTCTTTCTTTGTGATTCACCAAGAAGACTTAAAGCACAATCATGAAGTCTTGAATCCAAAACTGTAAGATTTTTCTTTTCTGAAGTGATTAATATCATCTGTGGAGATGGGTAATACATTAGCGTGATGAACAGCAAATCCTGTCTAATTATTCAACAGTTATCTGAGAAAAGCAGTTATGTAGTATAAAATTCCTTCAGCACTTAAAACTTTGTATCACCATCTTGTTTCAGGCCACAGTCATTACCAAACCAGAAGTAATCTATAATTATCAGCTTATTATTTAGGAAACTTCACTACACATACTTATATCAGTTCCAGGAATATGATCCATAGAGAAATGTACCACATGAGTTCTTTAAAATACATTTATGTTTCAATTGTGGAAACAAGATTGGTAAAAAGGAAGTATGAATTAAAAGGTAAAAGTCATAGAACACAAAAATTGACTGTGCATAAGGAAATTTTCAGGAAGATGAGAACTATTATAAGGGAAGTAATTTAATTTCTAATACTGTAATCATATAAAACTTGAACAGAGAGAATATATATACACTCGGTTTCGAGCATGAGAGACCTAAGTGATAAAAAGACTTTTTGAGGGCTAAAATGCAAAAAAAACATATCAAAAACTTTGAAAAACACAGGAGAAACACAACTGGTATATGTACTGGTGTGTTCAGCACTCATCAGTGTGGAGGTAATATGGGCTAGGGTCTGACAAAGAGCAAGTGCTTCCAGGCAAAAAGCCTCCTTTTCCTTAGCCATGATTATAGGATCTCAAGCTCTCCACAAGTGTTTCCCTTCCCTACAGCTATTCTCCCTAAGCTCAGTTGGATTGTGCAAGGTACTATTCAAAGTGATGAAAGTAGAGGGCTGGAATAAAACTATCCTAAAGTATTTACATAGAGCGGCTTTCACGAAACCTGAAGAAAGAAAGGGGTGGTATTCTGTTAAGCCAATTCCTCTTCTTCCTGGATTAGAGCTATCTGATGATGTTTTGTCTTCTTCTTGGTTAAAGTGAAGGGTTAAAGTTGAAAACAGTTCTGACCTTGTAGTTTTCTGCCAAGAAAAGGAAAAATCATGACATATTTTTTATACAAAAAAGGTATTAAATAGGTGGCAAGACTGCAACTAAACAAGTACATTGGAGAAAAAACAAAAAGTCAAAAGATATCAAGAGTTATTAGATCATTCTCCCAAAGGTTTTCTGCCCCTATCAAAGTGCAAGATCAGAGAACAAGATAGATAAAATATTAGAGCATAGAATAGGGAATTAAACCATAAAAGTTAGAAGTAGCCAAAGTGCTATATGAAAGCTTTTAAAATATGTATAAAGAATACTAAAATATGCTGACTGACTGTGCTTTGCACACCATGTGTTCATTTACCTGCAAGACACTAAAGTCAGAAGTGCGGAGTTTTGAATATGAGTACAAAACCACCAGATCTTCAGATCTGGTGAGCTTTGCTACAGAAAAGCTGACTGGGGTACAGAAGTCTGTTCTTAAAGTGCACCTATACTTGGAGAAGTGACTATCTGAAGTACTTATGAGTTCCCATTTCTGCATTAAATGGCACTTCACAACTTAATACTTTAAGTATCAGAACATATTGGAGAAAATGGAAATCTTGTTATAATATAGACAAAGAGCATAAAGGTGAATTACTAATTTATTTGTGGGAAAAAAGCTATTTACCACATTAAGAACATTTTATTTTGGGAGTCATGATAGTATTTATAGATCACTGAATTTTTATCGAATTCATAAATTGGGTAGACCTAAGGTCCCTTGCATACTTGGAACAGTGTAAGTGTTGGTGTCTTAAACGCAATTACTCTAAACTTGTCTAACAGTGAATAAAGAAAGCAGTCATTTCCAAAAGGCACTACATATCATGCTTAGACAGGTAACTAGAACAGGTGAGATTAATCAGCTTCTAATTTAATCTATAAAAGGGACCCAAAATATCTACATATGATTTAAATGGATAGATTTCACATATGTAGGAAATTGTTCATGTGCCTGAGCGCAAGTATCTAGAGCCATTTTAAAAACTTGAGACCATCGAGACTTCTTGTAGGTACAGAAAAGGACATATCCTGCTCTTTGGAAAAAAAAAAAAAAGCTGACAAATGCTACACTAGCAAGGGCACCATCCTGAGCTGAATCCTGCCTGACCAATTTGGTGGCCTTCTATGATGGGGCTACAGAACTGATGGACAGGGATAGCGCAGCTGATGTCATCTACCTGGACTTGTGTAAAGCGTTCGACGCTGTCCCACACGACATCCTTGTCTCTAAATTGGAGCAACATGAAATTTGATGGATGGACCACTCGGTGGATAAAGAACTGGCTGGATGGCTGCACACAGAGTTGTGGTCAATGGCTCAATGTCCGGCTGGAGACCAGTAACGAGTGGTGTCCCTCAGGGATCGGTGTTGGGACCGGTCTTGTTTAACATCTTTGTCGCTGACATGGACAGTGGGATTGAGTGCGCCCTCAGCAAGTTTGCTGATGACACCAAGCTGTGTAGTTCCATTGATACCCTGGAGGGAAGGAATGCCACCCAGAGGGACCTTGACACACTTGTGAGGTGGGCTGATGCCAACCTCATGAAGTTTAACCATGCCAAGTGCAAGGTCCTACACCTGAGTTGGAGCAATCCCAGGCACAGCTACAGGTTGGGCAAAGAAGAGATTCAAAGCAGCCCTGTGGAGAAGGACTTGAGGGTGTTGGTTGATGAGAAAATGAACATGGGCCAGCAGTGTGCGCTTGCAGCCCAGAAAGCCAACCATATCCTGGGTTGCATCGAAAGAAGCATGACCAGCAGGTCAAAGGAGGTGATCCTGCCCCTCTACTCTGCTCTTGTGAGACCTCACCTGGAGTATTGTGTGCAGTTCTGGTGTCCTCAACATAAAAAGGACATGGAACTGTTGGAACAAGTCCAGAGGAGGGCCACGAGGATGATCAAGGGACTGGAGCACCTCCCATATACAGACAGGCTGAGAAAGGTGGGGCTGTTCAGCCTGGAGAAGAGAAGGCTGCATGGAGGCCACATAGCAGCCTTCCAGTATCTCAAGGGGACCTATAAGGATGCTGGGGAGGGACTCTTCATTAAGGGGCTGCAGTGATAGGACAAGGGGTAATGGGTTCAAACTTCAACAGGGGAGGTTTAGATTGGATATAAGGAGGAAATTCTTTCCTGTTAGGGTAGTGAGGCACTGGAACAGGTTGCCCAGAGAAGCTGTGAATGCTCCATCCCTGGCAGTGCTCAAGGCCAGGTTGGATGAAGCCTTGGGTGATATGGTTTAGCGTGAGGTGTCCCTGCCCATGGCAGGGGGGTCGGAACTAGATGATCTTAAGGTCCTTTCCAACCCTAACTATTCTGTGATTCAATGATTCTATGATATTGGTCAATAAGAAAATGAACATGAGCCATCTTCAGTGTGCTCTCACAGCCCAGAAAGCCAACTGTATCCTGTGCTGCATCAAAAGGAGCGTGACCAGCAGGTCGACGGAGGTGACTCTGTCCCTCTACTCCGCTCTTGTGTGACATCACATGGAGTATTGTGTACAATTCTGGTGTCCTCAACGTGAAAAGGACATGGAACTGTTGGAACAAGTTGGAACAGGGGGGTTGGAACCTGATGATCTTAAGGTCCTTTCCAACCCTAACTATTCTACGATTCTAATTCCAGAAGCTCTAGAAAAACAACTCTGAAGCTAAATTCTGGTCCTTTTTCTCTCCAGTGCTCTACAGGTTCCAGTAAAAGCTGGTTGAGCATGCATTTCAAAGCAGAGTTTGGTATATGAGTTTTCAGTTTCACAGGGTTTATAATGTAAAATATTTTCTCTTTTTCCTTGGACAAGTAAGAATAAGTAATACAATGAAAACACTTGTGCTGGCCCCAGAGGTCTAAGTGCACTCTTCCATAAAGACCTTCTCTGAGTGACACCAACAGTGACACTGATGGGATACAGGAAGAACTATTTCTAGCTGCCTTTCCTGGGCCATAAAGATGGAGCTGCTCTGTTATGATATGTTTTGTGGAGAGAATAAGAAATACCAGTGATGTATTTGTGAGGATGCCATATAATCCTCAAAATGAGGACACATCTTCACTGTTTTCTCCGGTACCTTTAGCTTCCATAGACACAAAATAGTACCTCTGGAAATAATACCAGAAGAGTTTACTTACCAAAGTCTAACACCTTGATCGAACTCGTAAGTAAAAAATAAGGCATAATAGTAAGGATGCCTATGCCAGGTCTTGTTTTCCACAGTATTATTTTTTGAGTTGGATTATGCTTTAAATGTACATGTCTTTTTAAAAAGGCAAGAATACCCCTAATTTCTTGCATAGAAACTTGGCTTTGGATATTCCAAAGTTAGGCCAGCTGGGAGGTCTGAAATGGCTTTCATTTGTTTTGTGATTTTAACATATTTCAGTTTGTCAGCCAAGGAAATTGCAACTTACACTGCAACTTGAGTGCTGGAGAGCAAACTTAGAAGTAAGTTATCCCCAAAATCTTAAAGTTATATCATCACACAAAAGCAAAAGGAAATGTGTTGTTAAGGGAACAGCACCAGCCATTGCATTGTCTTTACTACTGCACCACTTTGCCCTGGTGAGCAGCAAACACTCAAGGCAGTCTGTTTTGCAGGATGCTGTGACTCCAGGAAGGGCAGCTGCAGATTGTAAGTGCCTGCCCTGGCACTTACAGCATTTCCAGCCAGAAAAAAATGAATTCTGTTTTTTTCAGGCTGTATTTACAGGGACAAATGAAATGTTACATTTTGACCAGCATCATGTAAATACTACTGATTGTCTGTGTCTGAGGGCTGCAGTACACGGAGGGGAGGGCAGGGCAGAGCCCAGTTTCCAGAGATTAGAACTTCTTATGGACACAACTGCATAGTTCAATTTTATATGGTTCAACTTTTAGCTCATATGGCAGTAATTCATGCTTTTGGGGTAGGGAGCAAGACAGGGATTTGCCTTCCTCTTCCCTTGCATATTAACTGCACTAACCTCATTACCAAACATACACAGATTCTTGAACCTTCCTATATACCTTATTCTCAGTATGGTCACCATGACAGTCACTCAGCAGTTGTGACATTGGCCTTTTAATGGAGGTAAACCCCATTTAAGCCATTTGAAGGACTGTCATTTAACCTAATGACTTTAATTATGGGAATCCATAATTACTTTCAAGTGAAAGAAAAACAAGTTTCCTTGAGTTGTTTGTAATACATACATTTTAGAGACAGATGTTTTCTGAGATAAGACAGTGCAGAGTTGCTTAAGTGGGTGCCTTTCTGTGAAATTCTCGATTTTCATTATACTATTTGCTCTAAAAGCATACCTTGGTGAGGGAAAAATGATGTGAAGATTCAATACCACCTGCTGTAAGATTAAATAAAACAGCTCCTATGAAAAAAAAAAAAAAAATAACCTACATTGCCAGAGCAGAACGGGTCAAACAATAAAATACCCATTGTCTCCTGTCAAAGTAAATCACACTAACAGGTTGCTATGGCACAGGCATTATGAGATACTTGGTAGCAATATTTTTAAGATGGGAAATCTATGTTATCTAACAATAAAGGCAGCATGGTGAGAAATGTTTATCTCAGGTTATGAGCATGCATCTCGGAGCAGGCAGGTGACACGTATTGCCTAGCATGTGGCTTTAATTTCCTGGGATCAGTTAGACTTTTCTTCTCCTCAAAGTCTCTGATAAAAACACTGCTCAATAATGTTGTCTGCTTTGATCCATAAATTTAGGAAATTTTGACTAGTTCCTACAGGCCTCATGGTAGGAAAACAGAAAGATAGTCTGCATGGCCTCATCCAGGAGCTCATCTGTCAAATGTACAACACTGATGAGACAAGTGCAGCCCTGTCAGTTTATTCCTGTTTTGCACAGAATCAGTGCTGAGTTGTGGACAGTGCCTTCTTTCTTCACCCTAACCTCTTCCCTGTGATACTTTCAGATGATTTGAAGTAATCAGGCCCCAAAGTCTCAATCACAAAAGGACCAACTTCATTCCTGATTCATGAAGCATGTTTCTGTAGAGGAAGGTAAAGTGTTATCCTGTTTTAATTCACTAGCAATTTGGCCTTGCAAAACCAAGTTCAGGAGGCTAAACACTTCATTGTGTACATAGCGGTGAAGCTACAGGAATAGGGACAGAACAGAATCTATGAATTTCTGGATTAGTTCCAGTATCTTAGTATGTTGCTTCTGTGTAATTAAAATATTCATGACTGACCTTAATTTGCAAGGGTCATTTTCTTGCTCAGGAAAGTAAAGATTTGCAATATACTTCCTGTTCTATACAAACTCCACAGTCCCCTATCCCAACAAGTTGTTTTAGTCATTGACTGTCTCTCTGTTTTGTTTCTACAAACTCAGCACAATCAGAATCTGATCTGGATCTTTAGGCAATAATCTACTACAAATATATATTAAAAACAAGTCTTTAGTACTCCGCTGCCAATTGTCCAGCTGAGAACATCTCGCAAGGAAGATGGTGTGTAGGGAGGAAGAA
The DNA here is from genome assembly GCF_034315485.1 of Pezoporus occidentalis. NCBI lineage: Eukaryota > Metazoa > Chordata > Aves > Psittaciformes > Psittacidae > Pezoporus > Pezoporus occidentalis. Next base: position 274,026 of record NW_026915910.1, on the reverse strand, counting down.
ATGACACACAGGGCGCAGATCTGATTAAATGTGTTGACCCATACTGTCAGCTTTAGACCTGGAACATTTCATTATCCTGATAGGTGCCTTTGGAAATTTAGGAGTATACCCCCAGTAAGCAGACAGTGAGTTTGCATGTGCAGTCAGATTTGTAACTGCAAAATAATGCTCTTGAGATCTTGCTCTCTGATTTGTTTTGGTGGTTTGGTTTTTTTTTTCACACCTTCCACATTTTTCACAATACATCATATTTTTCACTGCATTTCTAAAACTTCACAGAAACTTCTGAGATCTCCCATTCTCCATTCTTCCATTCCACACCTCTTGGAGTCTGCATGTCTGAGCAGAACCAGAGTTTGCATTGCCAATAGAGCAGGCATTGAAATGAAACACTCCTGATTTCTCTCACCCAGAATTTTTTAGCTAGAGTCCATCTGCTTACCAGTGCCTATTTAGGAATGCACAACACCTTTTCCTTCTTCCATAGCAGCCAAACTGAACAAGAGTCGGTGGAAATATTAAACTGACATTTCTGAACTGAACTGTAACTTTTTATTAAATTAGAAGGTGGGGGGGGGGGAAGTGATATGTCTCTGTTATAGATTCTGAGCCTGAACTGAAAAGGCAAAAACTATTTGTTAAAACAATCATGGCTAAATTTTCAGTAGTGAACAGAATTTTACTTCCAACATCAAAAAGTAGGCCTTTGTGTATATAGCTCCTATTGACTTGTAGTCCACTGTCAGAAAAAGGGAATATTAAATTATGTATTAATTTAATACATAAATTAAATTAATGTAAAATTTATTTAATTTTACATTAAATCCATGTAAAATATTTTTTACATGGATTTAAAAATTCTGCTTAAAGATGGAGGGCATGATGGGGTTCTGCTGAAGGCTAGAAAGGTGATACATTTAAAAAATTGGTTTTCAAATGATTCTCTGAAAATTATTATATGTGATGTTTCACCCATAGAAAAATGTGAATGAAAAATTTGACACTAATTAGGAACTGAGACTTAAAGGCAATAGTCAATGGACTTGAATTTCAAACATAAACAGCTTGAACAAGGGAAATATTATTTCCTACCACACTTTCACCACTCCATTGTAGCACAGGATTTGAGCACTTCCCCACAAACTATACTGAATATTTTACTCCTCTTATCTGAAATAATATAATTGATACTACACAAAGCAGCTGCTAGCCAGTTCATTTGCTGTTGCTTTCACTATGAATTGCAACAGCTGCCATCATATCATACTCTGCTGCTTTTAAAGACATACATATACTGTGCACTTCTACTGATGCCTGTACATCTCAGAAGAGATGTAAAAACCATAAGCTCCGAGCACATAAGGTCATGAAGAATCTTATGCAGTTACATGTTTACATCCTTCAGGTGCCATACTGAATGCCACAATAAAGCTCTTACTAATGTAAAAAATTTCTAAGTTACAATGAGGGAAAATATAGATTTTTACACATTACTTGAAAATTATATTTTTCAAGTTATCATAAGCTACACATCTAAAGATCAATGCATCCCAAATCAATAATTATTTTGATGATGGCTCTTGAAGTTTAACACTGGTAGAAAAGCAAGCTCCATATACATATGGAGCACTTGTAACAACTATCAATACTGACAGGAGCTTTGGGTACATAACACCGCTTCAAATAAGACTGTTTATTTAGTTAGCTACATTTGCAATTTTATCTTGAAAATTACATCTGATAAATCTGTGTAGCTTGTCTGTAGGCAACATAACATCATGCCTGAGGTTGAAGGAAAAAAAATAAAATTGCTGCATCCAGTGATTCTTTCTGTAAAAAAATTGTTTCCAACACATCCTTGTGTAGTAATATATTTTCTACAAGGAACCTATGTCTGGAATTCAAATTTGAAAACACCTAGAAAAAGGCCTCAGATTTTAAAGAAGAATACGGAGATCTATTGGTAAAGATAATTAATCTTACCACCCAAGTGTTTGTTTTCAGTATAGAGTATTGCGGAATTAGGCATTTGTTCATAGCTAGGAAGTTCTATTTGTGTAATTGATTTCTACACCTGAAGTAGTCACCCTAATCTGCTGTTATAGATAAAGTCTATATATAGATATGGATTCAGCACTGGAGAGATAGTACACACTGTCATGGGTGTGAGAAATGGATGTACTACTCATTTACCTCCACTGGTTGGAAAGGGAGGCCAGCTTGGCTAGCTCAAATGATGTTACCTGCAGCTAGAGATGGCAAAACTATGGAGGTCAACCCCATCCACAATAAAATAGCCTTTTTACACATAAAATAGCCTAATTTAGCAGATTTTTTGTCCAGAAGCTAGCCTTTTCTTTGAGAGATGAACAGCAATAAGTCTACTTAGCACATGCCAAAATTTGCTCTGGTTTAATACTTGTAGCTCTCCAGGCATCATTTATCCACTGAATCACCAGGTACATTCCTACAACCATGCAACACCTTTTTCCTTCATTCAGAGTCTGATCTTATACCAAAAAAAAAAAGAGACAAAGAAAGTGGAAAAATCTCTTTTTCTTCCAGTGGACATCAGACAGAAACCTCAAAGTACCCTGAAAAAGGCAAACACATTCAAAGAATCATAGAATCATAGAACAGTTAGGGTTGGAAAGGACCTTAAGATCATCTAGTCCCGACCCCCCTGCCATGGGCATGGACATATCACACTAAACCATGTCACCCAAGGCTCTGTCCAACCTGGTCTTGAACACTGCCAGGGATGGAACATTCACCCCTTCCCTGGGCAACCCATTCCAGTGCCTAACCTCCCTCACAATAAAGAAATACTTCCTTATATCCAATCTAAAATTCCCCTGTTTAAGTTTTAACCCATTACCGCTTGTCCTATCACTACAGCCCCTTAATGAAGAGCATCCCTATAGGTCCCCTTCAGATACTGGAAGGCTGCTATGTGGTCTCCACGCAGCCTTCTCTTCTCCAGGCTCAACAGCCCCAACTTTCTCAGCCTATCTTCATATGGGAGGTGCTCCAGTTCCCTGATCATCCTCGTGGCCCTCCTCTGGACTTGTTCCAAAAGTTCCATTTCTTTTTTATGTTGAGGACACCAGAACTGTACACAATACTCCAAGTGAGGTCTCACAAGAGCAGAGTAGAGGGGCAGGATCATCTCCTTCGACCTGCTGATGATGCTCCTCTTGATGCAACCCAGGATAAGGTTGGCTTTCTGGGCTGAAACTGTACCTTCCTTACTGAACAGCAGAGGCATCGCCGTACCTGCATTATGTAAAGTGACAGAATTCTTTGTTCTGATCTGCTCTTTTACTCTACTGTAACCATTCTTTTTATGTGATCTTCTGCATCAAACGCCAGGTGACAATACACTGACATGTTTAACATTAATGACAGATAAACAATGGAAGTCAAATGATTTGCAGTCTTTGATTATACTTATGCTCATACTTGCGTAGGATGTTTTACATAAGTTTGTCCTTCTGAAAGTGTCAGTTTGCCATACTTCTGGCAGGCAGGACATAGTTCAGGTAATTCACATGTCTCGGGCGTAAGATTCAATGAGTGGCTAGTGGGATTTTTTTCTATATATAATAACATATTATCATAGTGACATTATTGAAAGGCTTGGAAAAAAGCTCTGAAGTCTTAATACATGTGTCATATTTGACTGCTACCTTAGTAGTTACTGAGACTCAAACCCACCATAGTGTGCTGGATCAGAGTTGCAAATGTGTTAATTTGGGCTTGGTTTCTAAAGATTTCTGTATATTGGAAGGTTCTGACTCCTTGCCTTGAGTTGCGGCACCTCAAACTGCATCCTTGAATCATGAGCTGACTAGTAGACTACATTTACATAAAAATCTGTCTAAATTTTCCACTATATGAAGTTTTTCAATCCCTAATATCTCAGAGCCATGGCAAAAATCTACACTACTCAGCAGAAATTCCTATTGCCTTGGAAATACAGGGAAAACTGTTGAAGCTGAAAATATGTCTGATGGTATCAAAGAAAGGGCTGGTGCCTGTTAAAGAACTTGGAGTAATAAAGTTATTTACCATGTATACCACATGTTCATTTACAGGTGAGGTATGTCAAGATTATTATTATTGCTAACCCCTTTTTCCAGAAAAGATTATTAATCCTGCAAAGCTAAGAGACTTAAAGTGACGCTCCACAGTACATGTAAGTCACTGCACACACAGACTAAGACTGCATGTGGAAAAGTTATCCTCTGAAACAGCAACTATAATGTGATATATGAATAAATTAAGAAAGCAGCTAGATATGAATAGCAGTATTTACAAGATGGTGCAAGAATTCTTGAACTTTGCATGTGTACCACTGCCCTGGTTTCAGCTGTAACAGTTATGTTTTTTCTCCTCCCAAGTACCTTGTGGAGTTCTATGTTTTGGCTCCAGTCTGAGAACAAAGCTGATAACACACTGAAGTTTTAGTTGTTGCTAGGTTGCATTTATCCTGATCAAGGACTTTTTCAGTCTCATGCTCTGCCAGTGAGGAAAGGCAAAAGAAGCTGGGATGAAGCAGAGACAGGACACGTGACCCAAACTAGCCAAAGGGGTATTCCATACCACAGCACGTCATGCCTAGGATACAGACGGGGGTGCGGTACCTGGAAAGGCAGATCTCCTCTTGGGTTAGGCTGGGTTGTGGTTTAAACCCTAGCCAGACAGCTTGTTTACTCACTCCCAGTGAGTGATGCCGTACTGACAGCAATCGAGGCTCTCCCCTTCCCCGCTCCTGGAGGGATGGGGAGGAGGATCGAAAGGGTGCAACTCCCACGGGTTGAGACAAGAACAGTCCAGCAACCAATATCCAACACAAATCACCACCGCTACCACCAACGACAACAATGATAAGAGAAAATAACAAGGGAAGAGAATACAATACCACCTGCAAAGAAACGAGTCCGGCCCAGAAGCCTGTGTCCTTCCAGGTAACTTCCAGTTACCCCCCACCCCGGGCATGACGTGCTGTGGTATGGAATACCTCTTTGGCTAGCCTGGGACAGGCACCCTGTCTCTCCTTCCTCCCGGCTTCCCCTCCTTCCTGGCAGAGTATGAGCTTCACAAAGTCCTTGGTCAGGGTAAACATCACTTAGCAACAACCGAAAACATCGGTATCACCAGCACTGTTCCCAGTCTGGAAGTCAAAACACAGCGCTGCACCAGCTACCATGAAAGAGAAAAATGACTGCTACTGCTGAACCCAGGACAGTGAGCAGATGATGAGCAACTGTATTGCGCATCATTTGTGTTTATTGTTTTCTTTTCCTTTTCCCCTTCTAGTTTTATATTCTCTCCCCTTGTTATTTCCCTCTTATCATTATGATTATTGGTGGTACTAGTAGTAGGTTTGTATTATACCTTAGTTGCTGGACTGTACTTATCTCAACCCATGGGATTTATATTCTTTAGATTCTCCTCCCTGTCCTGCCTGAAGGGGAGGGGAAGCAGGGGCAGTGAGCAAACAGCTGCATGGTGTTGAGTTACTGGCTGGACTTAAACCACAATCCTTTTTGGCACCCAACATGGAGCTTGAAGGGTTGAGATAATGATAGATCTGTCTTGGGTGTGTCAAAGTGAATTTGCTGTAAGTATTTGTTCAAAAGAATGCAAAGTCTGTGGGTTAAGAAGAGTTTAATTATTAAATTATAACATACTTTATGCCTACAATACACCACCTGCATTATATATATTAAAGAACTGTTACAGCTGAAACCAGGACACGTACTAATAGTAGTAATGATGGTGCTGTCTACCCATAACCAAAATAGAAACAAGAGGAAAACTGGAAAATAGGAACCTGAGGAAACAGTATCTCCTCTGGTGCTGGCTCTTTGCTTTGAAGTGCCAAGGAAATGTACACCAATGCCCTCTCTGAGTGAGAGTTTCAGCAACTGAAAATAATTGTTATCAATCCCAAAGTTCATGCCTCTTAATTCAGCCTTGACTTAGGGGAATTCTGGGAAATCAGTGTTTTCCAAAGGTACAGAGGTTTTAGCAGCTGTTGTGTCAGAAAATAAATCTGAAGTTTTAAAAACCACCAAACTCTTCAGAGTCCTGCACATTTCATACCCTCAAGATCAAGAGGCCACAAACAAAGAATGAAGACAGAATGGTTTTGAAACAGTGTTGCTCTACTAAATCAAATAACTTAGTGGCTAGTGCGCCCCACAGAACTACTTTCCAGCAGGTCAGCCCTCAACCTGTGCAGATGCATGGGGTTATTCTTTCCCAGGTGCAGAACGCTAAACATGCCTTTGTTGAATTTCAAAAAGTTCAAATCCTGGTCTTATTTACCTAACTTATCCATATGTCAGTAATGCTGATATTTAACACAGAGATGATAAAGTGATTGGCAACTGTGTGCTTAAAAATAGGTGTAGCACCCACACACATATTTCGTTTAGAGCTAGCTATTTGTGAAATAATTCAAGAGAAGCATTGCCATTTCATTGAGTTAATACAGTTAAAAAATATTCAGTCAATACAGAAGTTAAAAGTTATGTGAGTTTACAGTGCTGACAATCTTGTCCACAATTTCTGCTGTGAGAAGTTAGACTTTGAAACAAATATGAAAATATTGCTATTTTCTACTGGCAATCATTTTCAGATCTTCCTGTTTTTTAATACTCAGCATTTGGAAGTCTGGGTCCAAATTTATTGGAGCATTTCTTGAAATAACCCATTTTCCTTTTGATTCACTTGGTGTTGGAAAACTCTATGTGGAAAATGACATTTTGTTTTTCTCAACAACTAGCAGATTTATATTCGCATGTTATTCCTGTGAACTTTCAATTCCTTGTCCTCATGGAATGAGGACACATTTTAGAATGACATTGTATAATAGACTCATTGTCTCCTTAGATGAACTGGTCAATTTCTTACACTTCTTGGTACATTATAAGAATACAGCAACTTTCTTGTAGCTACATGCTATTTAATCTTCACAAAACTCTAATTCCCTGTTTTCTCTTACAAGAAAATTCATTACTTTCTTTCCATAAAAGACTGTTGCTCTATCCCAGGGACATTATCAGTGAGTTTACATGGGAGATTAGATCTGAGGAGGTTATGGATCCAGTTATCCAGTTGAAAGATCATCAGACAATTTCAATTCTCTAATAAAATAGGCCCAACTTGTGGTCAGATGAATTTTTAAATTACTACTTTCCTTTTGTGAATCTTATATATTATTCATGCAGTAAATACCTGCAAGATGAAATGTAGTAGCTGCCTATACTGTTTATATAATCCAGCTCCTCTTCTTGGGCTACTCTAATATACTTGCAAGAAGAAAGCATATGTGATAGATGCTTCCAGAATTTGCTCTCTACGGAACAAATTTTGATACAAACACTATACCAGTATCATTATATTTATAACAAATACATTCCACTTTGCATTCACATGGTGTAGACACACTACTTATTAAAAGAGGTCAGCAGTTATACAGCTATAAACTATAAATAAATCCATAAACTACATATAAAGCTATAAATCTTCAACAAAATATATAAATTAATCATTATATTTATATGGTAAGAACATAAATAATAGGAAAACTAATGGGAACCAGGATAAAAGGAGGTTAAACACTAAGAAGGAATGCTGAAAACTTCACTTTATTCGTTCACAGATTTAGGATCAGAAGTTATCTTCCCTCCTCAAAAAAAAACCTTTAGAGAGCATGCAGGCATTTCTCGCAAGCACTATTCTTTGAGAAAAGTAATCATTTCCTCTAGGCATCATAGTTATCTGTTAATTGTGCAGCCAGTGAAGGGTAAGGTCAAGGGAAAGGCTGCCTTTCTCATCATCAGTCCTATTAGCAACCTGAACTAGTGCTCAGGCAGTGCTGCGGAGTCTTGTCCAGACCAGGTACAGAGGCTCTCCTGGGGTGTTGCTCCCATCATGCCAATAGGTAGGCCAAAAAAAATTGGAGAAATACTGCATTTGTAAAGGATTTTTACATCAACATGGGGAGATCTCACATGTATCCCCAAACAAAAAAAAAAAAAATTGTTTGATCTAATCTATAGAAGAATATGGAAAGATATCTGCATAGTTGAACTATGTCTAATGAATCATATTGATTTTCAGTTATGAGCAGGCAGAATACATTATTTTTAGTTTGGAAGACTTGAGGACATTTGAGACCCTTATAGGTAAGCATCAGCTAAAACGTTTTTGATATTTGAAATTTTAGACTTGTGTACCCATATCCATTTGTGATTCTAGCCCTGCATCTATATCTACATGAATCCGGCAACCATGACCCCAGATCTTAGCAGATATCTACTGATCTGAATTCATTTGAGTAAAAGCATTAGAAGCCAACAAATAGCTGGTGTTTGTCAGGAATTTGAAGAAGAGCAGCAGAAATAATAGCCAAATAAATATACCATAAATAGCTAAAATAAAAAATAGACACAGGCTGTTAGACGTGCTGAACCTAAAAGGCTTCAGATTTGGATTCTTCAGTTGACAGCACCAGATGTGTTTCTTTTTCAGCTTTGTTCAAAAGACACTGGAGATGTGGAGACTATAGATAATGTGTTAGGACTGGTTGAATAGAAATTAAATCACCTGTAGTCAACAAGATACTCAGGTATAGAATCTTAACTGAATTAATATTGCTGTTGAATGTAATACAAATACCTGGTGTGCCTGTCATTACTTTGAGATGTGTAACTAATCCCATTCATTCCAAAGGTGTTTTTTTAAGGTTTTGTAATTCTACTAGCTTCCATGGGACTATGCACCTGCTTAAAATTAAGCACATGCTTCTGTGCTTTGCTGGATTTGAATTTTGGATTTAGTAAAAGCTTAAAGACTGACAATAATAACAACAATAAAACTGCTATAATTAAGACAGTGACACTAAGGTGGTTACCGCTGTGGCTACACTAAGCAATATGTACCGTAACATACAGCATAGTAACACTAATTACACACTTCACTAGTTTTTATTGTAATGTATGCTATCATGTAACTTAATTTCCATCTCGTGCATATTAACCCAAGATACATTTGTAGTGTTTACTACCTGGGTTGTTTTAACAGAAATGAGGATTATGTGTTTAATGTGCATGTAGAATAAAAATAACATTTGTATTACTTACATGGAACCAAGAGTTATAACAAAACCTTGCATCTTCTAACCACAGGACTTTAGACTTATTAAAACGCCCTGCTTTGAGACTGTAGCCAAGCAAAATTTTTGCTTTTCAAACCTGCAGCCCTGAATTCCTAAAATACTGCTTTTCTTGTCAGACCCCTTCAGGCAAGTGCTCATTATGTTCAAAGTCTAATCAATGTGTATAATTGCAAGGCAAACAATGCTGAGCTGCAGCGTTGTCAAATTAAACTCAATTTCACATACTGTAACTAGTTAAGTACTTGAGTGCTTCAGCAATTCATTCTGTGTGGGGCACCCAAGCCACTTGGCTATATTTAAGACAATATCATTGCTGTAGCCCCTTTTTCCATCTGTGGACTTTCTAACTCAGCTGTTTTAATTTGCTTAGGGTTGAGCAAAGGTGGTATATAAGCTTTTCAGTCAGATGCTCTAATTCTCTCTCCCTTATACATGAAAATTAAAACTCTGGGAGCTGGGCTGCTTTTGAACAGTTTTCACTTTTCAAACAGGAATGGGTGCTTTTTGCAAGTTTGGGAGGTGTCATTCATACCCATCAAATAAAAAAGGGTACTCATTTTTCACACTAGTGTTGTGCATCTCAGCAGTCCTACTTAGTAGGTGGTGCAAAAATTAGGGTGGTAAAACGTGTATACCAAGCTCTTTGTTAATAACAATCATCATACCTGACTTTCCAGCTGTTTTACCCACTGTCAGCTACAAGAAAAATACTTGTCCATCTATTTTCTTCAGTCTCCTCTGCTTCCACTTTCCCAAGCTGTTCATTTCTTTATTTCATAAGAATCTGTCTATGGGTTTCTATCAAGTATTTACAGATTTGCTTTTGTTCTCAAACCTCTTCTCATTTGTGCATATAGATTAGAAACCATGAATCAGACCTTCCCAATCAGCAATAGGGTATTTTTGCATGTGCAACCTGATGAATAGAAATTTTTATTTTGCCTGGGATTGATGGTCAATGATTTTCTCCCCCCTTCAGTCATTTGTGAGACTATTATTCCCCCTAAACTTGACAAGTAACATTGTTTTTACTTTTTGTCACAGACAGAATTTAAGGCCAAAAATGACCATTCTTCTAGTATTATCTCTAACTATATGAATACAAAGAGCATATATTTTAATTTTCAATAATCCCACTGAAAAGGGAAAAATCTGTGTCTCTTGTGGCTCCTTTTCAGAGTGTTTCTTTCTGGGAGCTATGAAGTGTCACATTCTTGAGGTTTTTTTGTTGATTTACTTTTGTACACTTGTCTTCAGTGGCAAAGGCTCTGACCACACCACCCAAGTCTTGGAAGGCAGATGCAGGGGCTGTGAGAATAAAGACCTTGGGCACACTAAAGGAGAGGATTTGGTTCGAGAGCATCTTAAAAATCTGAATGTGAACAAGTCCATGGGTCCTTATGAAATCCATCTGCAGGTCCTGAGGGAGCTGGCAAATGAAGTTCTAAGCCACTGGCCTTCATATTTGAGAAATCATGGCAGTCAGATAAAGTTCCTGAAGACTGCAAAAGGGAAATATAACCCCCATTTTCAAAAAGGGGAAAATGGATGACCTGGGGAATTACAGACCAGTCAGTCTCACCTCTGTGCCTGGCAAAATCTTGGAGCAAATTCTCCTGGATGGCATGCTAAGGCACATGAAAATCAACAAGGTGCGTGGTGACAGCCAGCATGGCTTCACTACGGGGAAATCCTGCCTGACCAATTTGGTGGCCTTCTATGATGGGGCTACAGAACTGATGGACAGGGGTAGAGCAGTTGATGTCATCTACCTGGACTTGTGTAAAGCGTTCGACACTGTCCCACAAGACATCCTTGTCTCTAAATTGGAGCAACATCAATTTGATGGATGGACCACTTGGTGGATAAAGAACTGGCTGGATGGCTGCACACAAAGAGTTGTGGTCAATGGCTCAGTGTCCGGCTGCAGACCAGTAACGAGTGGTGTCCCTCAGGGATCGGTGTTGGGACTGGTCTTGTTTAACATCTTTGTCGCTGACATGGACAGTGGGATTGAGTGCGCCCTCAGCAAGTTTGCTGATGACACCAAGCTGTGTGGTTTGGTCGATACCCTGGAGGGAAGGAATGCCATCCAGAGGGACCTTGACACGCTTGTGAGGTGGGCTGGTGCCAACCTCATGAAGTTTAACCATGCCAAGTGCAAGGTCCTACACCTGGGTCTGAGCAATCCCAGGCACAGCTACAGGTTGGGCAGAGAAGAGATTCAGAGCAGCCCTGCGGAGAAGGACGTGGGGGTGTTGGTTGATGAGAAAATGAACATGAGCAGTCAGTGTGTGCTTGCAGCCCAGAAAGCCAACCGTATCCTGGGCTGCATCAAAAGAAGCGTGACCAGCAGGTCGAAGGAGGTGATCCTGCGCCTCTACTCTGCTCTTGTGAGACCTCACTTGGAGTATTGTGTGCAGTTCTGGTGTCCTCAACATGAAAAGGACATGGAACTGTTGGAACAAGTCCAGAGGAGGGCCACGAGGATGATCAGGGGATCAGGGGACTGGAGCACCTCCCGTATGCAGACAGGCTGAGAAAGGTGGGGCTGTTCAGCCTGGAGAAGAGAAGGCTGTGTGGAGACCTCATAGCAGCCTCCCAGTATCTCAAGGGGACCTATAAGGATGCTGGGGAGGGACTCTTCATTAGGGACTGTAGTGATAGGACAAGGGGTAATGGGTTCAAACTTCAACAGGGGAAGTTTAGATTGGATATAAGGAGGAAATTCTTTCCTGTTAGGGTAGTGAGGCACTGGAACAGGTTGCCCAGGGAAGTTGTGAATGCTCCATCCCTGGCAGTGTTCAAGGCCAGGTTGGATGAAGCCTTGGGTGATATGGTTAGCGTGAGGTGTCCCTGCCCATGGCAGGGGGGTTGGAACTAGATGATCTTAAGGTCCTTTCCAACCCTAACTATTCTGTGATTCCATGATTCTATGATTCTATTTATTCATGTGTATGCTAAAATTATAAAGCACTATTTTTTTTTTTTGGGGGGGGGGATTTCTGCTACTAAGTTTACTGGTAATTTTCATCTTTATGTATCTTCCCTTTCTTCCTCTTTCCCACAAAGTTGGTAACAGCTTGTCTGGCTGCATTTATTCCAAGATTTTTAAGGAAATACCTGTTTTAATTCTCATTTACCCTTCATGACAACATCTTAATCTTTTTTCCATAGAAACAGGTCTTTCCATGTGTGCAACGTATGGTCCCAGAGCTGACTGATCTAGCTGTGGGGCTGAGAACAATGTGGTCTCTGTGAAGCAGAACTAATTAGCACAGATAGAAAATTGTACTGAGGTTTTCAGGACCCAAACATACAGCTTTGTAGACTGCTTCCCTGTGCCATGAATTCATTCATGTTCAGAGAGTCTCTAATATGCTACAGCACCTCACCAGGTAAGTACACGTGTTCTGCTGAATTTGGGATAGTAACACATATAGTTTGAAAAATTTTTTTTTATGCTTTGATGTTCATCTCACTGTTAGCCTGGTATGGAAGAAATAAGGCTAGGGCTGCAGGCAGCTGACTAGGTCTCTGATTTTGCCCTTGAGGTTAAACTAGCTGAACAGGTCAATCAAGATTATTTGGAAGTGACATGGTTGGAGAAAAGGAGAATAGGAAGTTAAAAAGATAGTCAAGAAATGGAAAAAGGAAAAATCAGTTTTGAGAAGCTTATGCTTTGGTGGTGCCCCAGAACTGGGCAGCCCTGCTCTTCATCACTGGAGGATACTAAAGCAAACCTGCACCACACAAGTCAAATCTGCTTCAGTGGCCACAACTAGGGCATGGGAATGTTTTTTTCTGGATGGCTGAAAAATACTGGCCTCACAGAATTGCCTGCTTATATAAAAAATGTACATAAGGCCCAATAGTGTTGATGCAGGTTGACAGGGTGGTGATGCAGTTAAACCGACAGCAAATTTGATACTTAAATTTTCAGACACTAGGGATGATGTAAGCTTAGCATAGGGGTGTCTGAAGTTTCAAATACACCTTTGCTCCTTTTCTTCTCTCATCTATCTGACACCTTATTCATTCGTGATATACCTTATTTTCCCTGTGTAGACCAATTTCTTAGTCTTTCTTTATGGTCTTTTGCATTCTAGCCTAGTTTCTGCCGTGGAATTACATAATCATAATTCTTTTTTGCTAAGGGTAAAGGCTTGTTCTCTGAGACTGCAATCTTGTAATTAAAGAAAGCTTACAATGCCAGTGTCAATCACAATGCTCTGAAAGTGGATAGCAATGACCTCAGTTATGTTCCATTATATAGCACCTTTCAGACTCCGATCAGGAAAGTAATACTTTCAACACATGAATCTGACTCAATCTGTAACTAAGGTTTAAAAGATGCTCAGACTTCTGCTCCTGACCCATTCTTTTCTGTGCTTTATGAGATAATAACCACACATGAAGAATGTATGAAAGACTTGATTTTCTATTTTTGCTCAAAACATTCTGTATTAAAAATGCCCCTGTTCAGCACCTCATTTCATCATTTCTTTTTTGGATGCTTGCTCACAATGAATACAACTTTTTTATCTTATTGAAGTGATTTAAAAAAAAATTGTGTGTTTGACTTTATTCATAACTTAGAAAAGCATAACAGAATTCATGGTAAAGTCTCCTCCACATTTTTAACTATATTTTATTGTGCAGTAGTTCCAGATGACTCCCAACAGAATGGGGACCACAGTGCAGTATGTAGTGTGGCCTAAGTTCATTCCACTTTGCTTGAATCATAAAATAACATTGTACTTATAAGACATATAAAAGCTTTTAATAGTAAACAGAGCAGTATATTTAGGACTGGTTGTAATGTCACACTTTCTGTTAGACTTTCAGCTGCACAAAGATATATCTAACTCTAACAACTCAGGTTCAAATTTCCTGTTCCCATTGACTCCCTCCAGCTGGTTTGTTTTGAATAATTTCTGTGAGACCTATCCAAGTGTGTCTGAGGATCCCATTGGTAAATTTATTGTTCTAGTCATGCTGAAAAAGCCTGTCAACCTTACATTCTTGAGAGCATGGAGTTCTGGACATGTGTGTTACCAGTAAACAAGTAAAACAACAAAACACCAAGAAACCTTTTCCCTGCAATGAGGAGTTCTAACTCGCAGGTGCTCTTAAGTGCTCTTGTGCTCACCATGTGCATGGCATCGTTATTTTCATCTATCTACCTGTAGTGGTTGCTAATTATTCCTTAATAGTTCCTTACTACTTTTATGCATCTCAGCATGTACAGCACTCTTTAAACTTTGCAGCTTCTTGGTAATTTCATATATCCTATTGCATAGGTTTTGTCTCAACACTGAAAATTAACAGTATTTCTAGGCTCCCAGCTGTCAAGAAGATTGATTTGGCTAGCAGACCAGGACCTGGAGATATCCAGTTGCTGTCACATTCCAAAGTATTTAACTACTGCAGAGGTGAAATCCCCATGGGGGTACGCCTATGTCTGTCTGTGATCCAACCCTAATGACTTCCATGCTCTAGGTGATGGAGCAAGGACCTTGGCTTTCCAGATTTCAGGTGCCAAAACATAGTGGCATGAACTAACCTGGCTTTTCAGACAACTTAGCTAGTAAATTGGACCTGTCAAGGGCATGGAATGAGCTCTGATCATCAATGTCTCACTATTGAATTGCTAGTGTTGTACTCAAAACCTTATGGGCAAGAAAGAAAATATATTTAAAGCAAAGATTTGTTAATTTAAATCTTAACAGCCTAATCAAAGAATTATTATTAGTCCAGGTCTGATTACTGTAGCAAAAGAGGAAAAGAAAATAGAGACTATAAAACTATTACAGCAAAAAATCTCAATAAAAATAAGATAGCTGTAATTTTTATACATATTCTTCCTAGTAACTAGGAATTTTTTTTCAGCTGTTGATATGATCACCTCTCTGCTGCCACTTGAGGTTCAAAGGTCTACAGCTTCATCTGGGGAGATGAGTACAGCATTTTATAATACTTACGTCCAGCTTTTCCTCCACCAGTGCCCCCAAGCCCTTCTCCTCATGGCTACTCCAAATCCCTTTATCCTTCACCTCTGTGGATACCGGGAGTAGTCCTGACCTACCTGCACTTGGTCTTGAACCTCATGAGTTTCGCATAAGCACGCTTCTTGAGGTTGTCCAGGTCCCTCTGGATGGCATTCCATCCTTCAGGCATGTCAATCACACTACTCAGCTTGGTGTCTGCAAGCCTGCTCAGGGTGCACTCAATTTCTCTATGTCATTGATGAACATATTAAACAGTACTGGGTAAACAGTACTGGTCCCTATATGGACCCCTGAGGGACACCACTTGTCACCAATTTCCATCAGAACACTGAGACACTGACCACTACCCTCTGGATGCAACTATCTAACTAATTCCTCATCCACTGAACCATCCATCCATCAAATCCTTATTTCTCCAATTTAGGGATAAGGATGTAGTAGAGGACTGTGCCAAAGGTATTAAAGATGTCCAGATAGATGACTTGTCCTGGGTTCAGCAGTAACAGTCATTTTTTCTCCTTCTTAGTAGCTTGTGCAGTGCTCTATTCTAGGCTTTAGCTTGGGAACAGCACTGATAACACAATGTTTTTAGTTGTTGCTAAGTAATATTTACTCCCATCAAGGACTTTTAGTCTCATGCTTTGCCAATGAGGATGAGCACAGGAAGCCGAGAGGAAGACTGCATGGAGACCTCATAGCAGCCTTCCAGTATCTGAAAGGGACCTATAAGCATGCTGGGGAGGGACTCTTCATTAGGGACTGTAGTGATAGGACAAGGGGTAATGGGTTCAAACTTAAACAGGGGAAGTTTAGATTGAATATAAGGAGAAAGTTCTTTACTGTAAGGGTGGTGAGGCACTGGAATGGGTTGCCCAGGGAGGCTGTGAATGCACCACCCCTGGTGGTGTTCAAGGCCAGGTTGGATGAAGCCTTGGGTGACATGGTTTAGTGTGAGGTGTCCCTGCCCATGGCAAGGGGGTGGAACTAGATGATCTTAAGGTCCTTTCCAACCCTAACTATTCTATGATACTATGATTCTATGAAGCAGAGACAGGACACCTGACCCAAACTAGCCAAATGGGTATTCCATATCACAGCACATCATGCCCAGTATGTAAACTGGGGGGAGTTACCCGGAAGGCCCAGATGGCTGCTAGGGATGGGCGGGGTATTGATCGAAGGGTGATGAGCAACTGTATTCTAACCCCTTGTTATTTCCCTTAGCATTATTATTATTGGTGGTAGCAGTAGTAGTTTTGTATCCTATGTTAGTTACTGGACTGTTCTTGTCTCAGTCTATGGAAGTTACATTCTTTCTGTTCTTCTAACTACCCCTCTGGGAGCAGGGGGAGGAAGAAGTTGGGGGAGTGAGTGTGTGGCTGCATGGTTCTGAGTTACTGGCTGGGTTTAAACCACTACACCCTAGTGAAGGGTGTTGGGTATCTCCAATCACCTCTCTGACATACATTCAACTGTATGTATGGGAACTGTGTCATTAGGACCAGAGAGTAGTTCCTGGACCATTTTATTTATAAATACTGGACCATTTTATTTACAAATAAAGACATACCCTTGGGACCTGTGGCCATTTCTGGTTTTTATTTGTTGCACTGTGGTTGCATGTAGATGTTACAATTATAGTCTTGAGCTCTGTGACACAGATGTCTAAGAACAAAATAATAACTTCACAGAGCTTTCTAGAAAAACAACAATAACAACAAAAAAACCCTAATAATAAACAGAAAGTATTTTAACTTGCACTTTCCCTTCCTCCCATCCTAGGGTGCAGAGAGGAACCCTAGGAATATTTTAAGAAGACATTATTTCAGATGTCCTGTCTTTCAATATAGCAAGTATTTCTTCCCCACTGCAAGTGAATCTTATCCTAAGAGATGTTCATCTTGACTTCCTAATCACACAAGTAGCAGTTAAGGAAATTTTCTTTAGTAATTTATCCTCCCCCTACTACATATACCGTGAGATGTGAGTATCATGCAGAGATGACTAAGGCAGGTAAATCCAAAGCTGGTAAGTCTGAAAAAAAAATGTAATTTTTTAGTTTGGGGGTTTAGACCATCTAGTAATGTTAGTGTGATGCTTATGTGAAGCCATGTTCTGTGTCTTTGTGTTCTGTTTCTGGGGTGTCTGTTGTGGGACAGACACTAGTTATAATGTGGTTCTGATATGGTGTTCCTGAGAGTTTTAAATCCATTCTCCACAACATACGCTATTTGAAAAGATTACTTGTGAACAGATTGTTTTTTCTCTGAATTATACCAATTTCTTACAAGCTACATTTATTCTGTAATGTGATCTTCTATCAGTTCAGTTCTCTCCAAACACAATACAGGTATAAGTGGAGACATGATTTTCTAAGGAAAGAGATATGATATTATTTTCATTTTGGAAAATCATGTAAAGACTGGATCTAAACTGCCTAACATGGTAGCTAACCAACATAGTCTGGATTTCCTTTTAGAAGCCTTCAGAGACACTTCTCCATTAACTATACGGGAAGACACGGTATTTGCTTTAGAAAAAAAAAAAAAAAAAGGCCTATCAGTCACCTATTAGGCATAGTGAATACCATCCATGAACTTTTCTATATAAATATAAAATACTACCTGAGTCACAGGTTGGATTTTTGACTATATGGTAAAGATGTAGTCTGTGTTTTCTCTTGGTATAGGCTTCATCTCTAGATTTTTAGATGCTTGCTGGTGCTTCTAGGATAAGTGTTAATAAAATATTTTTTAATGTTTTTGAAATTCATATAAGGCCAAACATTTTGGGGGACCATTTTATATGAGTAGAAATTTCAATGCCATATTATAAGACATCAACACCAAGAAACAATGTCTAGTTTAAATTTTTCTATATTAAATCACTGGTGGAAGAAATATGCTAAAAAATTTGGTAAATATTAATTACTTTTATGATAGAAATTATTATATTTAAGAAATTTTCAAATGGCAAAGTGGTTATGGCTTAAGCTGGATGGAGCACAGGATCAACATTTAAAATTATCTTAATAACAGAAGAATTGTCTCAAAATCAACAAAATGCGATTCAACAAAAAGATGATGTGAAATACCTTGTGAAATCAATTACACACATACAAAATGAAGAATAGCTGACTAGGCAATACCACTGTAGAAAAGCATTTTAGGGAGCTAAAATGGACTGCAAGCAGCATCAACTATAAGATGCTGCAGAAAGGGCAAATCTCCTTCTGCAATATCAGAACAGTAACGTTGAAAGAAGACAACCAGATAATTATTGCTCACTATCTAGTGCTAGGGGAGGATGCACCCAGGGTACTATGTCCATTTCAAGGAGATGAAGATAAATTAGAGAGAACCCAAAGGAGGCATAGAAGAATTATTAGAGGTTGGAAAACATCACTTCTGAGGAAATGTTCTAAATAATTAGGTTTGCTTATTCTAGAAAAGAGAGGACTGGAAGAGAGTCATGTGAGAACTGTGGTTAAATATGCAAAAGGTTGCAGTGATCTATTGTTCTCCAAGTTTGCGATACAAAAACTAATTTCCTTTACTCTTGAGGGAGTGAGTTAGGAAATGTATTTTTTATTAAATACTAGGAAATTCCTTTTAATAATTTACTAATTTTTCAAATTAATAATTTTAATATTTAATATTTTTGCTAATTTAATTAATTTTGTTGCCTTTTTTTTCTTCTTCTTCTTTTTTTCTTCTTTTTTTTTGCCCACCCTCTGGAACAAATAGATGTTACTTCAGGAAAGAAGAAAAAGAAAAATCTCTTTTAAGCCAAATTCTTTTTGCTTTGTCCCTCTCTGAAAATGTGGTGAAAGTTGAAAAAATTGAAAAGTATAGAGGTGACATGCATGAGGTATTGATGGCAATATTAAAACCCAGAATCATAAGAAGAGTTGAGGTTAGAAGCAAACTCTGGAGGTCATCTGATCCAACCCCTCTGCTCAAGAAAAGTCACCCAGGGCCTGCTGCCCAGCACCATGTCCAGACAGCTTTTGGATGCCTCCAAGAAGGATGGCTCCAGAACCTCTTTGGGCAGCCTGTGCTTGGTCACCCTCAAAGGACCAAAGTGTTTCCTGATGTTCAGAGGGAACCTCACATGTTTCAATTGTGTCCTTGTCCTATCACTGGGCACCAGTGAAAAGAGCCTGGCTCAGTCCTCCCAGCACTTTCCCTTCAGGAATTTATATGCATTGATAAGATTTCCCTGAGCCTTCTGTTCTTTAGGGTCAACAGTCCCAGCTCTTTCAGCCTTTCCTCATAGAGGAGATAATACAGTTTCCAGCTGTTATACCAGTTTTCAATCCACACGAAATAGCAAACATAATAGAACAGAAGACAGAAGAATTGAATATAATAAAAAAATATCTATAACGTTAACCAGTGTCCTGTTTGGAAGTGATTTGAGGAAATGCATCAGAACTTCCAGCAAAACTTCCTGATGGAAATATGTCTGACTATAATTAAGCATGTTTATTGGACCGATAAATATTGTGACCTTCTTCATCTTCTTTGAATAGAAGCCATTCTTCTTTTGCATGAATTCTAAGAATCCAGCAACAAAGGTGGGAGATAGGGAGTTACAGACCCCTAAGGCCAAAGTAATCTCGTTTGTGGATCCAAAGACTTTTAGATTATTTATTTCTTGCTAAGGCTGAAATCAAAGGGAGAGCCATATCTGAACTGAGAGATTCATAATTTTAGCTCCAAGATTCAATTTATTTTTAGTTAGTTTAAATAATATATTTGATGTATTTAGAAAAATTTGTGGAGTGTCTCTATAAAGAGAATAGACAGTAAAGGGGGGGAGGCAAAATGAGCACATGAATAGTCTTGGTACTGCAAATACTTTTATGCTCAAAGTTTAGTCTGTATCGAAACGTTATGACTAATCGAAGCAAAGCACTCTTCTGCATCACTGAATCTGTTAAATACCTCCAGATTTAGAAAGCATTAATGTGCATGTTTAACTCTAGCCATTCAGCATGTACCTAGAAAATAGACTGATGACTAGAAGGCATTCGTGTTTGTCTTGTGGAGCACATTGAAATTTTGCCTCTGCACTCAGGTGTCCACCACTGCTCTCAAAAGGGTCAAAACCAATGTTTCTTTTGACTCTAAGTGCTCAGTCCTGCCTACCTTGCTTTGTTTCACTTAGTATCTCAATATGAAGAGGAATCTACCTATTTCTGGTCTGAATAATGCTATTTCAAGAAAGATCCAGAGCACCTTGTGCAAGAAAACACATTTTGTGGGTGGTAGAGATTTTCCAAAATATAGGGAAATTAAAGTTGGAAAAATGTTTCCATCAATTTCAAAACACATAATATACTGCCTACTATCTATCAGCTCTCATTGTGTTTTAAAAGAAAAAAAGATCCCAAACCAATGTATGTCTGACTATGGATCAGGGCCTGACTAGGGATAGGGAGTTAAGGATGGTGAAGACCTTTAAGAGTCATGTCTATTTAAAATGTCTTCCATACAGCCTCTGAAATATATTGATTTATTCAGTATAGCAAATAAGTTCTCTGCCAATGGCCTGAAGAGGATGATTGTGGAACCTGGCTGTAAGGGTGTTTTTTTATTCCTCTGTGAGTGGTTTTGAACCTTATTCAGAGCTTTAACAATGTAACCTCAATAAAACCCCCTAAAATCCTTATACACATTTTTGCTTAATGTGTGCTGTATGGTTCAGATAAGAAACAAATTGTGTTGCTTTGAATCATTCAAGCTGATGTTATCATGTATGTGTTGCATCGTGCATTCTTGATCCACTGGTTCTCACTGAAAAAACTCTCCTGATGCCTCAGGTGAACAGGCTTTTTCTTTATAATCAGCTCAACTTTTGAATTATTTTCTGAAGTTAAATCTATGTGTTTCACTGATGCTGGGTAGAAGTTTAGAATTTGGCCTAAAAAGAAAATTAAAATATATAAAATCATTTTAATAGATCCATCATTTTCAACATTTCAACATCCTCTTTGAGAAATAAGTAGCTGTAATAATAGGTTAGAGCGATTTAACAACCTCTTTGCTCCCTACATTTGCCCTGAAGGTCATTTTTCCCAATCCAGTGTCTTCAGATGTTTGCAAACTTCAGTCTGAAAAATTAGGGACTAGGTTTAGATTTGTTGCTCCTGCTTTCATATAGCTAAGATACAGAATACATAGCTATGTCTGTGTGAGTCAATCTCTGTCTCCGGTGGTCAGTGGAGACACAAATATTTTCAGGGCAGAATTCATTTGATCAAATGAAGACATCTCCTTTAGGATGAAATTAAGTTTACCATGACAATACTTAGTTATCTCTATTGATTATAAGAGGAAGCTGGTGTGACTAATTTAAGCAGGGATATCTACATTTTGTCAGGCGTGTCACACAGCGTTAGAGAGGAGCATGAAAATTTCATATAATCATAGAGCTTTGAATTTTCAGTATTTTTTTGCATTTTCTGAATGGGTTAAAAAAAATCAAAGTTTCAGAAAATGTGCATAGCTTAGGGAAAGCAAAAACAATGGTTACATAAATGACTTGGTATTCCCCCTTCAATTTTTCCTTTTTTGTTTTTTTCTTTTTTAACCACAGAGCAACATGAATTTTATATTAAAGACAATTTGACCTTGGTCCATACATAGACATGGTTTAAAACTAGAAAACATAGGGAGTTAAAGATTCTGGATATTAGTCATTTCTAATATTAAAGTCATTTTTCTTTTCCTGGTAACTTGGCAGGTTGCGTTTTTTGAGTTGAGGTGAATATTAAATTCAGTTTTGGTCTGAACAAGCTTCTGCTTATACAGTAGGATTGCTCCAGTATTACTCTGGGAAGTAGATTGGCATGAAAACTATATAACTATTTTCTGTAATAATAGAACTTCCAGTCAGCTTTGCACATTAAAGCCATAGCACTAACAACTCCACAAATGGAAATTCAAATATCCAGAAACAATAGGAAGAGTTATATCTCTATAAACTTTACAGATAAGGTGTTCCCACACAATGCAACCTACAGTTCAGGTTGTGAGAAAGCAGGCAGTGAGGCATCTTCTCTTCAGACACTGAGCAGCCCAAAGGTTTGTTGCTCAGAAGTACCTATTGGAAACTATGTCACTGTGGAGAAAACCCTGGCTGATGTGGACTGGCCCATGTCCTAGCGCCCTCCACAGTAAACCAGTCACATCTGCATGCCACACAATCGTTGGTACTGGTTTCCTTTGGTGCATTTTGGCTTTCTTGTGGCTCTGACACACACTCATTAATTTCTGGGCTGTGGTTATCTCTCTGTTTCTGTTCAAAGGGACAAAAAGAATGAAAAGGTTATGTCAGAGCTCATGAGAGCAGTGTTTTGCACTATTATGTTTTGTGCCTTTTGCCATTACAAGGATACAAAGAAGCTGAGGACAGGGCTGGCTTAGATGCTGTTAGAAGAATGTTGCTGTTGGAGAATAACAGCCATGATACACCTCTATGCTGTTGATTTGGAGTGAATGTTATGATGATCTTGTCAGCGTGTCATGGTTTCTTCTTGGAACTGGCTTCAGAAGGGAATTGAAAGCTGTGATAGCATGCACACAAATTGGGCATTAGAGGAAAAAGACCTTTGAAGTGAAAGCAGGAGCAAGCTAAATTGACAAAGCTGTTTGTCAGCACTGAGTGATGCTGCATCAGAGTTATTTAGAAGTGCTTCTGGTCTGGGATGTTCCACTGTGCCAGGAGCCTCTTCTGACTGCTCTCTCTAACCCTCACTTCACCAGTTCAACTGCAAGCCCCCAGAGAACAAAGCAGAAGATGGATGAGTGTGATATAATTGGAGTGGTCACAAGAAATGGTTCAGACAGATGTATATCAAGAACAATGGAAAAAGGACAACTGGAAAAAAAATCTGAGTGACAGGAGCCCTCGGGGCTGTTGTGTTAGGGCATGTATCACTGCTGACTGCTCAGCCTTTCTGTTGGCTTTAGAAACTCCTGGAAATAGAAGGCAGGATAATCCAGAACATTTGCTCCTTTGCCAGGCTGCCTTATCACAGAGAAACATAGAGATTAGGTGCCCCTCTTGCACCACACTTCCTTTAGCTTTGTCTGTTGAGTACCACCTTGAGATAAAATTGAGATGAGAAAATTAATAAAAGAAGTAACTAACCCCCTCCGGGTTGAAACAGGGGAAATGATAGCAAACACATTTTACTATAGAACTCCAATTTTTATATTATAGAGTCAACTACATGTATAATGAATATATGCTACACACACAAGAAAAAAGGCAGCCATAAGGTAACTTTATTTCTGAAAACAGCCAAGGCTGTTGCACTCAGATTTTTGAGTAATTTTCAGTTTAGTCATTCAGAGGTGACCAACTGTGAAACTAATTATAGAAATTTGAGGAGCACTGGCAGTTGAGTGAAAATGAAACGAGTGACGTTGTCAGTGGACAAAAAAGTTGAGGTGATCTGACTTTATCTGAGTAGAAGAACCAGCCTCTTCATTTTGAGGGGGGAAGATTAAGTAAACTTGATAAGAGATCAGAGACAAGATGATATTTTGAAGAAAATGCACACACACACAGATAAACCTGGGAAGTTTTAGAAAAGGGTCTTAACTAGGCAATTAGAATTTGCCTAGAAAACCGTGCTACCACTGACTTCAAGGAGTATGGACAAGGCTCTCACACTGTTGATGTTCTGCAGGGAATCCAAAATACTGAGGAAAAAGAAAAAAAAAAACAACAAAAAACAAGACAGAAAATCATGGGAAATCATGCAGATTTCAAAGTCAGAATCCCTACTAAATAGCATACAGAGATGCAAAGCTATTAAAATTTTTGAAAGATGCAAGAACTGCAACAGATTACACTGCTTCGTGAGAGTTTGTAAGGGGAGGCAGAGTTTGCACAGCATGGACAAAGAGGATGCCAGCAGCATCATGAGTTCAAATGTGTTTTTCAAAGCAAGAAGAGATAAAATTGCAACAGAAAATGACAAAGCTATCAACCAAAAAGGAATATTTCTTAATTCTAAATTGAACAAAGTGCCCAGAGTTCAACTCTATCACCCTGTGCATGGTGGAGTAGCAGGTAGCTGTTTTCTCCTGTTCTGTTGTTTACAAAGATATTTGCTAGGCAGGGCAGTGTTGTTGGAAGGCAATCATTCTTCCTCCCCCACAGCAGTAAACCTTTGGATACATAAGCTGAGCCCAAAATGCTATTAGAAACAGTGCTTTTGGCACTGAGTAAAAAGCCACAAGCCTTATGATTAAAACTTTGCACTTTAGGGAACTTGCTCCCCAAAAGGAGTATGAAAAATAAATATATGGGTAAATAATGAGCTGGAAAAGTTACAAGTTGCACTTTCACTGTGTGTATATGTGTGTCTATGTATATGCTCATTTTCAAGTAGAAGCAAGTTAAGCCTCTGGTCTCATCAGGGAATGAACTGACTGGGAATTTGGGGAATCAAAGCAATTGAGAATGAGTTAATTTATAAGAAATAAAAAATTCTCAGTAGGCTCATGAATTTAAATGTCCCAGAGTTAATGAGTTTATGAGATGACAACATGAGTGCACTTAAAAGTAAGTGGAAAAAAAAAAACAACAAAACAGCCTTTCATCTTCTGTATATACACTCACTATAACAACATGAATTTGCACAGTCCACATTTGGCATTCCCATTGGGATGTAACTGTTGTTCTATTACATGAGTTGCAGCTCTTCCTCAAATCCAAATTTACTTACTACACAAGCAGTTTAAAAGCAAATATGCCAGAAGGGAGGGTTAAGCTCTTGGAGAGCTCCTAAATACCCTCCTCAGCCAGCCTAAGGGAATGTTGTTCTTCATTAAATGTGTGTGGGTCAGGCACATGAAAGGCAGGACAAAAGACACCCCAGTTCCTTTACAGCTATTATAGCCTTTTTTTTCCATGAGATGGGGTATATAGTTTTTGAACTCAAGCATGGTTTATGGGCCTTGATATATTTAAGCCAGCTCTGAAGCTTTCACTTCAGCTTACAACACAGCCTTGTTTACAGCTTCTACACAACTGCAGTTTGGATTGATTTAAGAACCTGAAGTTTTCTGATGGGATAGTGTGACTGTGCAGATGAGGTTTTGAAGAAAACATGACTAATAGATCTGAGGTCTCTGCAGTGACTAAGGTGCTGTGCTGGTGAAAGCCAACAAAGATTGTATAGCCTTGAAGGATTGAAACAATATGTCTGAGAGAAAAATAAAAAAAAAAAATAAAAAAAAAAGGTACAAAGGCGTTACAAGACTTAGTACCTGGGTAATGCAGACCCAACTAAATAAATATAAATTTTAAAAGTCATGAACATGGGAAACAAAATCTTTACATTTGGAATGAGGGATTCTGAGCTGATCCTTACTACTCAGAAGCAGTAGTTTTCCTTTGAAAACATCAGCTCTAGTCTCCTTAATGTAACAATCAAAACCCAGATGGAATACTAGGATGGAATTATTAAGAGTATAGTAGAGAACAAATAGAGAATGAATGATGACATACAAGCTACTGTATAATGTTGTTTTGGGTTCAGTGTCCTGCGTAGAAGGACTTGGGGGTATTGGTTGATGAGAAAATGAGCATGAGCCGGCAGTGTGCCCTCGCAGCCCCGAAAGCCAACCGTATCCTGGGCTGCATCAAAGGGAGCGTGACCAGCAGGTCGAAGGAAGTGATCCTGCCCCTCTACTCTGCTCTTGTGAGACCTCACCTGGAGCACTGTGTGCAGTTCTGGTGTCCTCAACATAAAAAGGACATGGAACTGTTGGAACAAGTCCAGAGAAGGGCCATGAGGATGATCAGGGGACTGGAGCACCTCCGGTATGAAGACAGGCTGAGAAAGTTGGGGCTGTTCAGCCTGGAGAAGAGGAGGCTGCATGGAGACCTCATAGCATCATTTCAGTTTCTGAAGGGGGGCTATAGGAATGCTGGGGAGGGACTCTTCATTAGGGACTGTAGTGATAGGACAGGGGTAACGGGTTCAAACTTAAACAGGGGAAGTTTAGATTGGATATAAGGAAGAAATTCTTTCTTGTTAGGGTGGTGAGGCACTGGAACAGGTTGCCCAGAGAGGTTGTGAATGCTCCATCCCTGACGGTGTTCAAGGCCAGGTTGGACGAAGCCTTGGGTGAGATGGTTTAGTGTGAGGTGTCCCTGCCCATGGCAGGGGGGTTGGAACTGGATGATCTTAAGGTCCTTTCCAACCCTAACTATTGTGTGATTCTATGATTCTATTTATGGTCCTTTGACTCTTTTTATTCCAGCAAGCAAAGCTTTCTCTGAGGGCAATCTTGTGTTTTTTCAGACGCAAGGCTATGGTTTAGGAATTGAGCTCTTAAGTCTTGCTAAAAATTGCCAGGTGAGTGAGTTGGGTTATAAATATGGTGACCTCAAAGATGACAGAGAGAACTGCTCTATTTCAAACAGCAGCTGTGACTGAATCATAGCATGTTGATTGTGAAATATGGGGCAGTTGGGCCAGTCTCTTCTTCTAATTTGTACCTAAAATTTGATGCTCACCTGTAATCTGTTCAGTTCCAGGTTCTGTTAGTGTGTCTTGATTCTGCATTTTGGCCAATAGCATTGGACTCAATGCCCAACACTTCTTCCTCACAAACTGTACCAGCTTCTGAAATATAACTATACTTCTGAAGTAGATAAAAATAGTCCCAAAATACAGGTTTCCAAATGTATGTTTCTGAAAGCTTCTTCATATCAGAAAAGTTTCATCACATTCTTTGTCTTTTGTTTTAATCATTTATCTCTCCAACAAATGCACTTTTTAAGAACACAAAATAGTGGATACATTTTTCTTTGTACAGTGGGTACTTCTGCTCTTGGTAAAATTCTGAATTGTGTTATATTTTTCTCAAGTTTATTATTTACACAAAGGTATTTCTAACCTTCTTGGTGAAATGCTTATCACTTTAAATCCTATGATATAAGGAAGAAATGCTTTACTGTGAGGGTGGTGAGGCACTGGAATGGGTTGCCCAGGGAAGTTGTGAATGCTCCATTCCTGGCAGTGTTCACGGTAAGGTTGGACAGAGCCTTGGGTGACATGGTTTAGCGTGGTATGTCCCTGCCCATGGCAAGGGGATGGAACTAGATGATCTTAAGGTCCTTTCCAACCCTAACTATTCTATGATTCTATGATTCTATTATATTGTAATGTATACTGGCACTATATGATGGCATTTCTCCAGGCTTGTGGTCTGGTTTGTCCACTGTAGAATTATATAACAAGACTCTGCGATGTTCATAGAATGGTTACAAAGCTGTTAAAAAGTATTGAACACCTAAGTAAGCGAGCTGGAAGATAGTTAAGTTTGGCCTTCAGCCTGGAAAAAGAGATAGTTGAGGGAACTGAGAGAGATCTCAGACTGAGGTCAATAAGGTTATGAACAGCATAGAGATCATTTAGTCACTATCTATTCCAGGGCAAAGCTGGAGAGAATTGGACATTTAAACAAGACAATTGCAGGTTCAAGGCAGTCTTCAAGTGAATGCAAAGATGTAGTGTAAATTCCTATCACAGGATGCTAAAAGTTTATGTACATTGAAGGCAAAATTAGACAAATTCATAAAAGAATTCCTTGTGGTTCTTAAATACAAACAAATCACCTCTGGTTTAGAAGGTCTTTGAAAATTACTGATCTCTGGGACAATTCTGTGGAGGCATATCACATATACTGGCTTTCCTGTCTTCTATTTTTTTCTCAGACATCCAGTTCTGATCACTACTGGAGACAAAGTTCTGGACTAGGTTGACCTTTGTTCTAATCCAGAATGGATGCTCTGTATTTTTTAATGTCTGCAGATGGATAGCAAGTAAAACTGAAGCCTTAACAACTTGATTTCAACATCATACAATGAAAGAACACAAGGCGGGGAGGAGGGGGAGTGAGAAACACCCACTGCATTGTGTAGATGTCTTCATCTGAACTATTTGTTTTGACTCTCTGTAGAGACAGTGCAGATCTAGTCAATACAGTCTATGGAGTTTAAGCTGTGATTCATCTGGTCAAAAATCATTGCCTGTTTTAAGAGGAGATGTGTTCCAAATTTGACGGATTGACTAGTTCTGAGCTGATGGAAGCTGAGAGTGATATGTTTAGACAGAGAAACTTGCACTGCAGATGACTCAGTCAGTCAACTGAACTTTGAGACCTCACAGACTGGTAAACTGAAAAGAAATGCGTGCCTAACATAACTAAGGTAACTTGGTAGCGT
Source organism: Pezoporus occidentalis (assembly GCF_034315485.1). Taxonomy (NCBI): domain Eukaryota; kingdom Metazoa; phylum Chordata; class Aves; order Psittaciformes; family Psittacidae; genus Pezoporus; species Pezoporus occidentalis. Next base: position 245,562 of record NW_026915910.1, on the reverse strand, counting down.
GACTATATGAAGATGTTAAAAAAATGGAGTATGCAATTTCGTTCAAAAGAACAAAGACATAATTACACAGATGTCTGTCTTCTCCCACAGGCATCCAGAGCTATGATAGTAAGAATAAAATCTAGCTGTTCTTAACACTCCAAAACCACAGATTTTAGCTCATACTTGCTACTATGATATGAGAGGTAACTTGAGTATCAGTAGTTATGCACTTGGAGTGGGAAGAAGGAGAAGTAATAATAATAAATTAAAAAAATTCTAATATATTTGAATAAAAAAAAAGGAACTTTATATATTTGAATAAAAAAAGGGACTTTAGATTTGTTACACCTGTAACTTTAGAAGGATATTGTTAAAGTTGATGAGCAGCACTTACTGTATTGGATAAATGGGCCTGCAGATTGTTTCCCTTCTTGAGATTCAGGAATGCAAACACTAAGTTGAAGTTATCTGTAAACTGTGTGAAATTCCTCTGTTAAGGATTTTTTCTTTCAGCAGACAGATGGATTTGACTATGCTGTTTTGCAAAGGCTTACATCATATATGGTTGATCAGACTGAATTGAGACACTGAAAACAGCAAGCCACTTTTAATCCTCTTCAACACTACAGAGCAACACACTCTCCAAGTCTCTTCTCCTTAGGAATCAAATCCAGAACGCAAATTTCACCTACAAATGCGTAGGTAGACAGAGTTAATACAACATATTTTATGTAAATTTAAGTATAAGTCAAAATAGAAATGTTTCCAGGTAAAAGAGGCTTCTTTTGGGAAAAAGGGCTAATGCTAGATTTGCTTATGGAGAATCAGGGGTATAAAAAAAACGTGTCCAAACCCAAAATAATGGATCATTTTTAAATTGTTAAGTCTGATTTATCTGAACACTCTCAAAAATGAGTATTGAAATTGTGATGATTCATTTGTGGCTGAGAAATATGTGTTGCAAATTATATTTTTTGCTTGAAAACTAAAGATAATGCTGCTTCAAAACTTCAGGTCTTTGATATACTGAAAAAATTAGAGCTACAAGCCAAGAAAGGATCTATTCTATTTGCCTGACAATGAAATAATGCGTCTAAAGCCTAGATGGCCTTACGGTCATGTCTATGTACCTACTGAAGTAAAGTAAATAATTCCATAGTAAATTAATGTAATTTTTGAGAGAATATAATTTAGCCCACTGTTTTAGCAACAAAAAAAGGGCAAAACCAAGAGAATAAATTGAAGTGATATATGCATGAAATTTTCTATGTCCTCTCCAGTATTCCCCATAATTTCCTTCCAGTCTTTTTCTGTTATACATAACACGGCAAATTCAAGCTGTATCAGTTCCATATTTAAGTTTCTTGTCCTTTAGGATCACTGCTAATTTCATGAACTTAGAACTTTTCGTTCCATAGTTTATTACTAACCTCACAACAGCTTTCAACATTGCATTTGCATACAAATATGTGATTTGAAGTTATTATCATATTAGACACAGATTTCATGCCCACAACTGTTTTACATTATAATCCACTAATCATATGGGCATGCTTAATGCAACAGGAGTGCTGTGTTGTCCCGAAGAGCAATACAGTAGTTGCACTTATGGTAAAGGAGCATAATACCTGCTCTATTCAGTTAGAAACTCCTCAATGTGACTTTCCATGAGAATATAGTGGTACTGGGTATTGATGCTGCTGTGGATCATTCAAAATATTTTTAATATTATGCACAAGCATAATGTCCCACCACCGCCTCTATTGCCCTTACATAAGTCTGTAAAGGGACCAATAAAAATCCATTAAGCTTGTTAGTTTGGACAGCTTTCAGGGAATCTTACTGCAAGTTTTGCTACTTCAGCACTTATGGGCTTCTATTAAACACAGAAATCTTTGAGCTATAAGGGTTTTACTGGAATGGCCCATTAAGTGAGAGTTTTCTAGGGGGGATTATGTCTGGGAGAAGTAGGGGAGATCAGAGTTGTAATTATACAAATGGGGTTTGCTTTCTGCATTTTGTTTTTAAAGTAAAAGTGTTTTCTGTTATCTCAAGAAGCCAAGGATTCAGGAAGCTAGTTTAAAGTATTTGACTTTAGATTATAAAAAAAAAAAAAAAAGAGAAAGAAAAAATCACCTAAGAACTGGTCTGGAAGTGCTGAATATCAGAAAAGTTATGTCTATTTAAACCAGAACTGTAGCTGTCAGGATCTCTTAGAATCAGGTATTTTCCACTTCTGCAGTGCAGAGTTAATAATACTTCCTTTTATCCTCCTGTCTATTTGGGTATTAATCTTTTTAGGGTAGGCGTAGGCTCATTTATGACCTCTGGTTTCTCATATGATTCTAAAAAAATATTAATAAGGAGAAATATGCCAGTCTGTAAGATCTTTACACTTTCTTCATTGATATTCACATTGAAGTCTGTCTTAAAAAATCATTGGATGCTCATTACAACAGCATATGGAGCTACACTTGTTCTCTCTGGCCGTTTAGTCTTGCAATTTTGCATGAGTTTTTTTTTTGGCAGTTACTGCCCTTGCATTGTGAAAGGATATTCATAAAGACTCATTGCAAGCTATTGTGAGGGTAGATTGGTTCCTCCCTATGAGGTCTAGTGAACTATTTGTTATTTCTGGGAAGGCATCAAATTCCTGAAACTGCATTGAGCAGCTCAGGGGAATATGCAGTAGTTGACTGGAATAGTAAGGCTTCACATACTTTTTTGTTTGGAAAGTAATACCTAAAATAAACAACTAAATAACTATGCTAAAATAAAACAAAAATAACATGCTAAATAACTTTAGCATGCAAAAAAATCTGGAAAATGTTTTCCACATTTAAAACCGATTATAATAATTTATATTTGGTGTTTTCAAACAGTTTAATACTTCCACATTTTGCAAAAGGAACTTGAGATTTGGTGCAACTACAGTCCTGTGGTCAGGAAGATGCCTTTTACTCTCCTCATGTCTTCAATCCATTCAGGTCTGGATGAATCATAAGCTGCCAAAAATCACTATTCCCCATCTGTGCCTTCCTCACTAGAGCTTGCTAGAGGCTGTCTGCTAAAATCCATCAGCATCCTATCAGTCCTGCCCATGCACCAACCTAGCATCTCGTTTAAGCATGCCACAAAGATAAAGCTCCAGATGGGATCATGCAAAACTGGTTCCCTTCCAGTCAGTCTTTCCTCATTTAAACAATACTGTGGGTTCATACGGAAGGGAGATTGGGCTGATAATGACAAGAGCATAAGTTCGAGTTTCACTTTTTTCAGTAAGTTTCTTCTCTTAAATCTGTGCCTTTCTCACTTCTTATTATACCTCATCTAAAATCTGCACAATCTGGAAAGTAGTCTCTAATGTGGAGCAGCCAGGATGAAGCAATGCTGTTCTGTCAAAAGAATCTGCCAAGTCTTAACGTAACAAGTCTTGAGCACTTTACTGTGTTGTCTATGCAATGAAATGGCTTGTGCATATATAACTTCATGTGCAAATTTTGAACCTTCAGGTCTGATCATCTTATTAAAAGGGACTTTTTTTTTCTCTGAGGCACAAAAGGCATGCATTGATTTATTATCTTTTCACATGCAATTGCTTGTAGGCAATTCAGAGACTTGAAGAACATTTAAAAGAGGAAAGATTTGTGCATGCAACTTTAATTTTCATATGCACTGACTGTTGAGTGCTTAATGCTGCAAATGTGGTAGCATTGATTGGAAGCTTCACCTAAAATGCAATATATTCTAGGTCTACCTATGCATGCAACTGATTGTGAATATAATACATTCCCCTTAATGGTGTCCTCTGGAAAGACAAGTCTGTATGTTACCAGTTGACAATATTTTTATAGCAGCAGAGCCAACCAACAGACAAGGTTTGTTCAGATGAAGTGAATCTGAAGAAGAAGAAATTTGAGGTGGTAGGGAGCAGAGGAAAATATTAACATGTTCAAGGGAATACACAAGATGACTCATCTCTGTCCTTTCTCTTCTGCACTTCAATGAATGTAATTCCTGCTTGCATGTGAACTTGTGTCTTGTTTTAAACTATTTAGTAAAAAGAAAGGGACCTATATTTATGCAAATGGTTTCATTTCCCATAGCATTCTATGGTGCACTGCATTATGCTGGATCTGAGAAACCACGGTAATGGGAGCTGACAGTGATAGTGGAAAAACCAAGAACCCTATGACTGATCAGAAGAGGGTGTTGCTATTCTGGGATGATCTAGCATCATCCATGCCAGTACACAGGCAATCCCTCAGTGAGATTCTGGAGGATGTTGCCTTTCAGCACAAACGTAAAATTAAGAACTTGGCTATTGATGATGGTAATTAAGAGACAATAGCACTTTTCACAGTGAGACAAAGATTTCCTGAATAAACCTGCATTTGGCCACTTGTGTTCTGCAGATAGAAGCTCCCCTACCAAATCTAATTATGGAATTCCTTCCTTTCCTACCCTGCAGCAAACTACTGTGTGTTGCTGCTACACAATACTGAACAGCTGTTCTTGTTTCATCCTACAGGCAATTGCATGTGAAAAGATAATAAATCACTACTTTCCTAATAGCAAAAACATGTATGCCTATTTCAGTCATATGAACCATGCTGGGTGAATCCACACTGCTAAATAAAAGTCTGAAAGGGAGCAAAGAGAGTCTCTGAACTCCGGTGATTTTTCCTTAATTGTTCTAACTCTCACCAAGAAGCCATGTCTTAGATTGCAGACTCCAGAGACTGCTCCTCCAAGGCAATGATGATGAAACTGCATCAGGTTTGGTGCTGTCTGCCCCACAATGTCCTTTAGCACTATCCCCACAGCCTTTGCACTTTCAAATTTCACTGTCATACAATATGCCAGAGGTTCTATTTACTTTCATGCAGTAAAAGCATTGTGCTGCTGGACTGAAACAGACATCATGTTATTTCTGACACTTGGTACTGAAAAGCACATAAAATCGTACTTATATTTTAAGGCTACACTGGGCCCAGAGATGGTCTGGGGACAAATGGTATGTGTTTAGACACTGCCAGTCTTATCAAATCAGTCCCAAGAACTGTGGCAGTGAATTATTTTAGCACTGTCCTGTGACAGTATAGCTACATCTCCCCGTCGCTACTTCTGTAACAGTAGGTAAAATGGCCCAAGTATCACTCTGACAGTAATAATAAAGCATAACTGTCCTGGGTTCAGCAGTAGCAGTCATGTTTCTCCTTCGTGGTAGCTGGTGCAGTGCTGTGTTTTGACTTCCAGCCTGGGAACAGTGCTGGTGAAACCGATGTTTTTGGTTGTTGCTAAGTGATGTTTTTCCCTGACCAAGGACTTTGTGAGGCTCATGCTCTGCCAGGGAGGAGGGGAAGCCATGGGGAAGCAGAGACGGGGCGCCTGACCCAGGCTAGCCAAGAAGGTATTCCATACCACAGCACGTCATGCCCGGGGTGGGGGGTAACTGGGAGTTACCTGGAAGGACACGGGCTTCCGGGTGGGACTCGTTTCTTGGCTGGTGGCATCGTGTTCTCTTCCCTTGTTATTTTCTCTTATCATTGTTGTTGTTGGTAGTAGCGGTGGTGGTTTGTGTTGTACATTGGTTGCTGGACTGTTCTTGTCTCAACCTGTAGGAGTTGCACCCTTTCGATCCTCCTCCCCGTTCCTCCGGGAGCGGGGAAGGGGAGAGCCCCAGTGGGGGGGGGGGGGGGGGGGTGGGCTCGATTGTTGTCAGCCCAGCACCACTCACTGGGAGTGAGTGAACAAGTTGCCTGACTGGGTTTAAACCACGACAGTTCTTTTTGGCGCCCAATGTGGGGCACGAGGGCTTGAGATAACAACAGATCTGACCGGATTAATAGTCACTCGTCACAATGCTGATTTATTGGCTCTCAAGGTTGTTCCTCTTGATCTCACAGTTTCAGTATATCATATCTTACTCCCATCCGGTATTTGCTGTATTAGTGTTTTTCAAGTGTGGGGCTTGGGCTAAGGATTTGTCTCATTGTACTTTATGGTAATGACTTGTAATACAATAGAATCATTGATCATGAAACTGATCTGGCTTATGTTCCCAGTGTGGTCACCACCTTTATACTTTGGGAGGTATATAGTAGAAGTGCTTAGCAATTACACATCTTTTTTCTCCTTCTCAGGTGCTCAACCTGTGAAGGAGACATCCTTTACAAGCACAGCAGCTTCACCACCCCCAGCGAGAAGTACAGTCGCTACTCAAACTTTGACTGTGATGAACAGCGCAGCTACCCCAGTGGCAAGTACAGCAGCTGCTCAAACTTCGACTGCAACAGACAGCGCGGTTACCCCAGCTCCAAGCACAGCAGCTGCACCACCCCCAGCAACAAGTACAGCTGCTACTCAAACCACAGTGATAATTACTGCAGCCAAAGCAGAGGACTAATTCGTACCAATATCGGTTGCCCCTGTACGCAAAAGAACAAGGAAAAAAGAGGCAAGAAGGGTGAAGCGAGATGAAGAAACAATGAATTCACCACCCGGTCCAGAATCTGATCAGGAGTCATCATCACATGACAAAGAAGAAGAAGAAGAGGTAACTTCTCAACCTCGGACCTCAACCGAGCTATGGAATATGCGAAAAGATTTTACCCATCAACCAGGGGAGCACATCATCACCTGGTTTCTCCGATGCTGGGACAATGGGGCCGATGGTCACGAACTAGAAGGTACAGAAGCCAAGCAGCTGGGATAACTTGCTAGAGAAAGGGGAATTGACAAAGCAATTGCAAGAGAGAAAAAGTCCCTCAGTCTTTGGAGGCGGCTCTTGGCATCTGTGAAAGAAAGGTTTCCATACAAGGACGATGTTATGAGTCGCTCGGCGAAGTGAACTACTATAGACAAAGGCATCCAGTCTCTGAGGGAATCAGCCGTCGTAGAGATGATCTATCACATCAAGCCGAATAACGGGGATAAACCTATAGATCCAGATGAAGTTGAATGTACACGACCCATGTGGCGAAAACTTACACAGAATGCACCGTCATCATATGCCCGTTCATTGGCAACAGTAACCTGGAATGACATAGTACCACTAACAGTAGATGAAATGGTTCATAAACTCCGAGAGTTCAAAGACAATCTCACTGCTTCCATGATCTCAGCTGTGGGAAAAGCTGTCCCAGGATCTCAAACAATTGAGGGACGATCTATCTGATTTATCCAGCTCCTCACGTGTACCAACACGCGTCTGAGCTGTTAACAAAAGGTGTCCTATTGTTCGAGAGAGGAGATACAGGAGGTATACTCCACGGAGTACCCTATGGTTTTACCTGCGGGATCACGGAGAAGACATGACAAAGTGGGATGGAAAACCTACTTCAGCTTTGGAGGAACAGGTGAGTGAACTGAAGAGGGGAGCAAGGGCCAAGACTGATCGTCCCATGAGAGCTACGGCTTCATTCTCTGGTGAGCAGTTTCCCAGATGGAGTGGAAGAGCTGATTTTACTCCAGCTCCTGTGATAATGAAGAATAATCCCTTTTACCACAACTTAAGTGTCCAATGCTGTGATGACTATTAGAGGGGCACTGCCTCCAGCCAGGTGGAGGTCGGGGACAATCAGATTTACTGGACTGTGTGGATCAGATGGCCTGGCACATCAGTCCCACAGAAGTATAAGGCTCTAGTAGATACCGGTGCACAGTGCACCCTGATGCCATCAAGCTGTCAAGAGGTGGAACCCATCTATGTTTCTGGAGTGACAGGAGGATCCCAAGAGTTGACTGTACTGGAGGCTGAAATCAGCCTGACTGGCAGGGAATGGCAAAAGCACCCCATTGTGACTGGTCCAGAGGCTCCATGCATCCTCGGCATAGACTGCCTCAAGAGAGGGTACTTCAAAGACCCAAAAGGGTACCGGTGGGCTTTTGGTGTTGCTGCTTTGGAGACTGAGGAAGTTGAGCAGCTGTCCACCTTGCCTGGTCCCTCAGAAGATCCCTCTGCTGTGGGGTTGCTGAAAGTTGAAGAACAAGTGCCAATTGCGACCACAACAGTGCACCGGTGGCAATATCGCACCAATCGAGACTCCCTGATTCCCATCCATCAGCTGATCTGTAGACTGGAGAGTCAGGGAGTGATCAGCAGGACCCGCTCGCCCTTTAATAGCCCCATATGGCCAGTGCGAAAGTCTAATGGAGAGTGGAGACTAACAGTAGACTATCGTGGCCTGAATGAAGTCGCACCACCATTAAGTGCTGCCGTATCAAACATGCTAGAACTTCAGTATGAACTAGAGTCAAAGGCAGCCAAGTGGTACGCCACGATTGATATTGCCAATGCATTTTTCTCAATTCCTTTGGCAACAGAGTGCAGGCCACAGTTTGCTTTTACTTGGAGGGGTGTCCAATTCACTTGGAACCGACTGCCCCAGTGGTGGAAACACAGCCCTACCATTTGCCATGGACTGATCCAGACTGCACTGGAACAGGGGCAAGCTCCAGAACACTTGCAATACATTGATGACATTATTGTGTGGGGCGATACAGCGGAAGAAGTCTTTGAGAAAGGGAGGAAAATAATCCAAATCCTGCTGAAAGCCGGTTTTGCCATAAAAAAGAGTAAGGTCAAGGGACCTGCACAGGAGATTCAATTTTGGGGAATAAAATGGTAAGATGGATGTAGACAGATGCCCACAGATGTGATCAACAAGATAACAGCAATGTCTCCACCAACTCATAAGAAAGAAATGCAAGCTTTCTTGGGTGCTGTGGGGTTCTGGAGAATGCACATCCCAAACTACAGTTCGATTGTAAGCCCTCTCTATCATGTGACCTGGAAGAAGAATGATTTTAAATGGGGCCCTGAGCAACAACCAACCTTTGAGCAAATTAACGAGATATAGTTCATGCAGTAGCCCTTGGACCAGTCCGGACCGGGCCAGATGTAAAAAATGTACTGTACACTACAGCTGGGGAGAACAGTCCTACCTGGAGCCTCTGGCAGAAAGCTCCAGGGGAGACTCGAGGTTGACCCCTCAGCTTTTGGAGTCGGGGATACAAAGGATCTGAGGCCAGCTATACGCCAACTGAGAAAGAGATACTGGCAGCCTATGAAGGGGTTCGAGCTGCTTCGGAAGTGATTGGCACTGAAGCACAGCTCCTCCTGGCACCCCGGTTGCCCATGCTGGGCTGGATGTTCAAAGGCAGGGTCTCCTCTACACATCATGCAACTGATGCTACATGGAGTAAATGGGCTGCACTAATTACAGAACGAACTCGAATAGGAAATCTCAGTCATCCAGGTATTCTAGAAGTCATCATGGACTGGCCAGAGGGCAAAGATTTCGGAATGTCGCCAGAGGAGGAAGCAATGCGTGCTGAAGAGGTCCCACCATATAATAAACTGTCAGAAAGTGAAAAGCAGTATGCCTTGTTTACTGATGGCTCTTGCCGTATTGTGGGAAAGCATCGGAGATGGAAGGCAGCTGTATGGAGTCCTCGACAACAAGTTGCAGAAACTGCTGAAGGAGAGGGTGAATCAAGTCAGTTTGCTGAAGTGAAAGCCATCCAGCTGGCCCTGGACATTGCTGAATGAGAAAAGTGACCAGTACTTTACCTCTATACTGACTCATGGATGGTGGCAAATGCCCTGTGGGGGTGGTTGAAGCAATGGAAGAAGAGCAATTGGCAACGCAGAGGTAAACCCATCTGGGCTACTGCACTGTGGAAAGATATTGCTGCCCGGGTGCAGAACCTGGTGGTGAAGGTACGTCATGTAGATGCCCGTGTACCCAAGAGTCGGGCCACTGAGGAACACCAGAACAACCAACAAGTGGATAAAGCAGCTAAGATTGAAGTGGCTCAGATGGACTTAGATTGGCAACATAAAGGTGAATTATTTTTGGCCCGGTGGGCCCATGACACTTCAGACCATCAGAGCAGAGACGCAACATATAGATGGGCTCGTGATCGAGGGGTAGACTTAACAATGGACACTATTGCCCAGGTTATTCATGAGTGTGAAACATGTGCTGCAATTAAACAAGCCAAGCGGTTAAAGCCTCTTTGGTATGGAGGATGATGGTTGAAGTATAAATATAGGGAGGCCTGGCAGACTGACTATATCACATTATCACTGCCGACATCCCGCCAAGGCAAGTGCCATGTGCTTACCATGGTGGAAGCAACCACCAGGTGGCTGGAAACATACACTGTGCCCCATGCCACTGCCCGGAACACTATCCTGGGCCTTGAGAAACAGATTTTGTGGTTACATGGCACTCCAGAGAAAATTGAGTCAGACAATGGGACTCATTTCTGGAATAACCTTACAGATATTTGGGCCAAAGAGCATGGCATTGAGTGGGTATATCACATCCCCAACCGTGCACCAGCCTCTGGGAAAATCGAATGGTACAATGGGCTGTTAAAAACTACACTGAGAGCAATGGGTGGGGGAACTTTCAAGCATTGGGACACATACTTACCAAAGGCCACCTGGTTGGTCAACACCAGAGGATCTGCCAACAGGGCTGGCCCAGCCCAGTCAGAACTTTTACATATTGTAGAGGGGGACAAAGTTCCCATGGTGCATATGAAGAATTCACTGGGGAAGACAGTCTGGGTTATTCCTGCTTCAGGTAAAGACAAACCCACTTGTGGGATTGCTTTTGCTCAGGGACCTGGATATACTTGGTGGGTAATGCAGGAAGATGGGGAACTCCGATGTATACCTCAAGAGGATTTGATTTTAGGGGAAAACAGCCAATGAACTTAACTGTGTGCTGTTGCCTGCTGTGTAATACTTTTATAGCTCATCAACTAGATGTCTCCAGGTCACCAGCGACTAGCCCTGACTTCCCTCCAACCATCATCCCAACAGAGAATGAACTTTGATAGAACTGGATGAGTTCCACAGTAAAGGAGCGACCAGCATCAGCAGGCAACGATCCAATACTGCACACAGCCTTTCCTGCCCTGAAAGATTGTTACAAGAGATGGAACCTGACATTATGGACCGAATGGACTCGTCAGCATTATAGGGATTGGTCCATGCACTAAGAAAATGATTTTTTTCTCTTGGTTTGTATGTATATGGATGTATATATGTGGGAGAGCGATGGTGCATTGAAAATGTGGGATCTGAGCATGACATGCATGGTATGGAATAAGGGGTGAATAATGTCCTGGGTTCAGCAGTAGCAGTCATGTTTCTCCTTCATGGTAGCTGGTGTAGTGCTGTGTTTTGACTTCCAGCCTGGGAACAGTGTTGGTGAAACCGATGTTTTCAGTTGTTGCTAAGTGATGTTTACCCTGACCAAGGACTTTGTGAGGCTCATGCTCTGCCAGGGAGGAGGGGAAGCTGTGAGGAAGCAGAGATGGGGCGCCTGACCCAGGCTAGCCAAGGAGGTATTCCACACCACAGCACGTCATGCCCGGGGTGGGGGGTAACTGGGAGTTACCCGGAAGGACATGGGCTTCCGGGTGGGACTCGTTTCTTGGCCGGTGGTATCGTATTCTCTTCCCTTGTTATTTTCTCTTATCATTGTTGTTGTTGGTAGTAGCGGTGGTGATTTGTGTTGTACAGTGGTTGCTGGACTGTTCTTGTCTCAACCCGTAGGAGTTGCACCCTTTCGATCCTCCTGCCCGTTCCTCCGGGAGGGGGGAAGGGAAGAGCCCCGATGGGGGGGGGGGGGTGGGACCTCGATTGTTGTCAGCCCAGCACCACTCACTGGGAGTGAGTGAACAAGTTGCCTGACTGGGTTTAAACCACGACAATAACTCACATCCATAAGTCTAAACTCACTTAAAGAATCATAGAACAGTTTGGGTTGGAAGGGGCCTCAATGATTATTTAGTTTCAACCCCCCTGCCATGGGCAGGGACACTCACTCCTGGAGATGAGGAGAAAGTGCAAGCGGCAGTCTTTCCAAAGATCCTTCCCCTCCTCCCAGGGGCCATGACTTTCTCCCACGGTTCCTTACTTTTCTACTTATCCACATCCAAAAATTGTTTGAGAGTTTTAGGTAGCCAAGATTGTTAAAGTCTCTTCACAACAGTCCTTACAGTCTGACCATGCAGATATTTGTGGGGTAGTCCCTAAGCCTAGGCACTTCAAGGCACTTTTGTGTTTTGGTAGTACAGATGTAGTCACTGAAGTCATTGTGGGGACTATTTATATACATAGATATATGTACCTTACATGTGTATATTATACATATATGTAATATACATATACACAGGGGGACTATTTATATACATAGAATTATGCCAGCAATAGATTTTTCAATTCTGGGAGTAACGTTTGAGAAAAGTAACAAAGGCTGAGATTTGCTAAATAAAAAACAAACAAACAAAAAACCAAAACCAACAAAAAAAACTCACAAAAAAAAAAAAAACAAAAAGGGATTCAGTGAAATTCAGATACCTATAATTTTTAAATAATAAAATGTGTAAGACCATATTTTCTGGGTCTGAAGACCAATGACACAGAACAATGTGAACGGCACAATAAAATATCCCTATTCTTACAAACATTGCTGGAATAGTCCTATCTCTATGCCAAACTCACATCTTGCCCCAACACTGAATGGGAGTCTGCCATTTCACCTTTCCAAAATTGGGCTGAGGTGACCTAACAATTCAGAAGGGTGAACAGTCAGGTACTGTTGCTTGAGTCTTAGCCCTCAATCTATTTACTTCACTAATATAGATACACTTTTCAGGGGTTAACAATCTCAGTGCTGGTCAGGTAAGATTTCTAGAAATACAAACTAAAGATTTTTTTTTTTTTAATGTGAGGATTAAAACAGAATTGCTGAGGTGAGTAGCTCTAGAGAGGACACCTTCAACACCGGAGCAGGGGAAGCTCAGCGTCCAGAAGCCTCAGCTCAGAGCGTCGTCACCGAGCGAGCCTCACGCCCTCTACAGGACTTGCCCAAGAACAGCCGGCTCTGCTGAGGCGAGCAAGGACTCACAGGGGGCGGTGCCAGGAGAGCTGCACCGTCCTGAGTGGGTAAAACCCGCCCGAGGTAGCGCAGTGAACAGGTTGGGCAGTCAGAGCGTGAAGTGGCAGCGCGAGTCGGCAGCGAGCGGGGAAGGTAACACTCGCCTCAGGGCCAGGGCCCTGTCTGGCACTTCTGCTCTGGCCGCCCCGGCGGAGGCAGCATCGTCACCAGACAGAGCGGATGAGAGGGGGCGCTGCAGCAGAGACTTCGGAGTGTAGAGAGGGCCTGCAGTAGTCTTGTGAGGGGAGGGTGCACAGTGCGCAAAGCTGCACTCAGTGTACCTCGGTGGAGGTCCTCCTGCCGGCAGGGGCTGAGCTGCGGGAGACTGGAAGCTAAAAGATGACAGGGAAGTTGAGGGTGAGCTGGACTGCTTGCCCCAGGCCCAAACTGTGCTGGGACCTCACGTGTTTGTTGTAGCGCATGCAGGAAAGAAGGAGGGCATTAACACAGGAAGCTGGGAACTAAACAACAATAACAACAACAAAGGAAGAAGAGGACAATTAAAGCAAGAGGCTTCCTCCTAAATCTGATGTCCTCACCCAGAACCGCTTTGCAGTTCTGCAGGGGGTTAACGCCTGGCCACATGAACAATCAGCTGATGAACCAGGAAAGAGAATGGTGCCACCAGGAAAAAGCAGCGGGTCATAGTGGTAGGGGACTCTACTTTGAAAGGCTTCCCATGCATCTGTTGGCCTGACCCAGTCTCAAGGGAGGTGTGTTACCTACCAGGGGCAGGGATCAGGGATGTTGCAGAGATGCTGCCTGCTCTAGTAAGTCTCGCTATTACCCACTTCTAGCTGTCCATGTGGGTACTAGTGATACAGATAGCAGTAGCCCGGAGAACATTAAGAAGGACTACAGAGCCCTGGGAGGGGTTAGCGTCTCTGGAGCTCAGTTTTTTCATCAATTCTCCAGGATAAAGGGGTGAATATTAAAAAGGCTAGGCGGATTTGGCAGGTTAATAAATGGTTAGAACGGTGGTGCCATAGTCAGGGGGTTGGGTATTTAGAACAGGGGACTCAATTTGGGAGGCCAGGTCTACTGGTGGCTGATGGAGCTGGAGGCTGCTTGCCAGGTTGGTCAAGGGTGCTTTAATCTATATGTGTTGGTGGAGGGGGGCATCATTCCATCCCAACACTCCCAGTCAGTTGCCAGCACCTATAATAAATGCTTGGAGAGATGCAGAGATATTCTAGCCACTCCAGCCAACGAGCTGGCTTCATTTGGAACTCGGCTCAGATGCCTCTATACAAACGCCTGTAGTATAGGGAATAAACAAGAGGAATTAAAGATGTATGTATGTCTACAGGGGTATGATATAACTGGTATCAGAGAAACATGGTGGGATGGCTCCTATGACTGGAGTGTTGGAACGGAAGGTTACAGGCTCTTTAGAAAAGACAGGCCTGGCAGGTGGGGAGGAGGAGTTGCTATTTATGTTAGGGATAGGCTGGAGAGTATGGAACTCTGTCTTGGGACATGTGAGCAGTCAATAGTGAGTTTGTGGGTTAGGGTTAAAGGGAGAACAGTGATGGGAGACATTACTGTGGGGATCTGTTACTGACAACCCCATCAAGAGGAATCTGTGGATGAAGAACTGTACAGACAGGTAGGAATAGCCTCACGCTCCCAGGCCCTTGTTCTCATGAGGGACTTCAACCACCCTGATATCTCTTGGAGGGGTGTTACGGCCTGGCACAAGCAATCCGGGAGGTTCCTTGACTGTGTGGAAGACAACTTTCTCCTGCAAGTAATAGAGGATCCGACAAGGAGAGGTGCCATGCTTGACCTCGTGCTCACCAATAGGGAAGGGCTCGTTGGAAATGTGATGCTCCAGAGCAGCCTTCGTTGCAGTGGTCATGAGATGGTCGAGTTCAAGATCTCAGGACAGTGAGAAGAGCATGCAGCAAGCTCACTGCCCTGGACATCAAGAGAGCAGTCTTTGGCCTCTTCAGGAACCTGCTGAGTAAGGTTCCATGGGATATAGCCCTAGAGGTCAAGGGTGCCCAAGACTCTCGGTTGATATTCAGGGATCACCTGCTACAAGCCCAGGAGTGTTGCATCCGAAGTAGAAGGAAGTGCAGCAGGAGGGCCAGGAGACCTCTTTGGATGGATAAGAAGCTGCTGAGAAAAATTCAAAGGAAAAAAAGAGGCTTATAAAAGATGGAAGCAAGGAAAACTGGACTGGGAAGAATACAGGGATGTTGTCCGGGAAGCTAGGGACCAGGTTAGGAAAACTAAGGCCCAGTTAGAATTAAATTTGGCTAGGGATATGGAAGCGTCCTGGGTTTAGCAGTAGCAGTCAATTTTTCTCCTTCTTAGTAGCTGTTGCAGCGCTTTTGACTTTCAGCCTGGGAACAGAGCTGATAACACCAATGTTTTTAGTTGTTGCTAAGTAATGTTTACTCTGACCAAGGACTTTGTGAGTCCCATGCTCTGCCAGGAAGGAGAGGAGGCCAGGAGGAAGCAGAGGCAGGACACCTGACCCAAGCTAGCCAAAGAGGTATTCCATACCACAGCACGTCATGCCTGGGGAGGTACAGAAGGGCACTCTCTTTTCTCGGTCAGGCTCATTTCAGCGAGTGGTATCGTATTCTCTTCCCTTGTTATTTCTCTTATCATTATTATCATTGGTGGTAGCAGTAGTGATTTGTGTTATATCTTAGTTACTGGATTGTTCTTATCTCAACACGTGGGAGTTACATTCTTTCAATTCTCCTCCCACTCCCAGAGGCATTGGGGGGGGGGGGTGTTGGCAAGGAGGCAAGAAAGAGGAGTGGGGGGAGTAGAAACTGTGTGGCTGACTGGGTTTAAACCACCACAGAAAGATAACAAGAAGGGATTCTATAGGTACATTGCAAATAAAAGACAGACTAGGGCCAATGTGGGCCCTCTCCAGAAGCTATCAGGAGAACTGGCTATGGTGGATTTGGAGAAGGCTGAGGTTCTGAATGACTTCTTTGCCTCAGTCTTCACTGGCAAGGGCTCTGACCACACCACCCAAGTCTTGGAAGGCAGATACAGAGACTGTGAGAATGAAGACCTTAGGCCCACTAAGGAGAGGATCAGGTTCCAGACCATCTTAAGAACTTGAAGGCGCACAAGTCCGTGGGACCTGATGAAATCCATCTGCAGGTCCTGGAGGAGCTGGCGAATGAAGTTGCTAAGCCACTGCTCATCATATTTGAGAAATCACGGCAGGTGAAATTCTTGACAACTGGAAAAAGGGTAATATAACCCCCATTTTCAAGAAGCAGTAAATGGATGACCCAGGGAAGTACAGACCAGTCAGTCTCACCTCTGTGCCTGGCAAAATCTTGGAGCAGATTCTCTTGGAAGGCATGAAAGGCACGTGAAAAACAACAGTGCTTGGTGACAGCTAGCATGGCTTCACTAAGGGGAAATGCTTCCTGTCCAATTTGGTGGCCTTCTATGATGGGTCTACGGAACTGATGGACAGGGGTAGAGCAGTTGATGTCATGTACCTGGACTTGCACAAAGTGTTCGACACTGTCCCACATGACATCCTTGTTTCTAAATTGGGGAGAAATCAATTTGATAGGTAGATGATTTGGTGGATAAAGAACTGGCTGGATGGCTGCACACGGAGTTGTGGTGAACGCTTAATGTCCAATTGGAAAACTGTAATGAATGGTGTCCTGCAGGGATCAGTGTTGTGGCCAGTCTGGATAAACATCTTTGTCGGTGACATGGACAGTGGGATTGAATGTACCCTTGGCTAGTTTGCTGATGACACCAAGCTGTGTGGTTCGGTTGATATGCTGAGGGGAGGGGGTGGTATCTAGAGGGCCTTTGACACACTTGTGAGGTGGGCTGATGCCAACCTCATGAAGTTTAACCATGCCAAGTGCAAGGTCCTACGCCTGAGTTGGGGCAATCCCAGGCAGAGCTACAGGTTGGGCAGAGAAGAGATTCAGAGCAGCGCTGTGGAGAAGGACTTGGGGATGTTGATGGATGAGAAAATGAACATGAGCAGTAAGTGTGTGCTTGCAGCCCAGAAAGCCAACTGTGTCCTGGGTTCCATCAAAATGAAAGTGACCAGGAGGTTGAAGGACGTGATCCTGCCCATCTACTCTGCTCTTGTGAGACCTCACTTGGAGTACTGTGTGCAGTTCTGGTGTCCTCAACATAAAAAGGACATGGAACTGTTGGAACAAGTCCAGAGGAGGGCCACGAGGATGTCCAGGAGGCTGGAGCACCTCCCATATGAAGACAAGCTGAGAAAGTTGGGGCTGTTCAGCCTGGAGAAGAGAAAGCTGCATGGAGATCTCATAGCAGCCTTCCACTATCTGAAGGGGACCTATAAGGATGCTGGGGAGTGGACTCTTCATTAGAGACTGTAGTGATAGGACAACAGGTAACAGGTTAAAATGTAAAGAGTGGGAGTCCAGATTAGACAAAAAAAAAGAAGTTCTTTACTGTGAGGGTGGTGAGGTACTTGAATGGGTATGTCAGTGAAGTTGTGAATGCTCCATCCCTGGCAGTGTTCATGGCCAGGTTGGACAGAGGCTTGGGTGACATGGTTTAGTGCGAGTTGTTGCTGCCCATGGTAGAGCGATCGGAACTAGATGATCTTGTGGTCCTTTCCAACCCTAACTCTTCTATGATTCTATGATTATATTAATATTTGAAGAGAAATACAAGTTCGTAAACATATGTGTGCCTCTCACTGGCATAGTGTAGCCTCCTCTGACAATAGGTTGTACTTGGTCCTGATCAATTAATTTGCTTTGTAGGTTGTTTTTTCATGGGTCTTTTGTTTGTTTGGTTGGGGGTTTTGTTTGTTTGTTTGGGTTTGTTTTGTTTTGTTTTTTTTTTGGGGGGAGGAGTGTTTTTTTCTTTTTTTTCTGTTTATTTTTAAAATGCGAAGCACAGTGACCTGCTCAAATTATTCACAAAAAAGCCTGCTTACACATTAACATGTGGAAAATGTCATCTGAACTAACTATAAGTTTTATTTCAAACTATATTAAGATTCTATATAAACGACTCCAAGTCAAATTTAAGAGTCACTTTGTTTACCTTATGTCTTTTCTTTACTGCCCTCATGTAAAAAAAGGTCCTTATATTCAAGCTTCTCGCAAATTTCCACTTAATTCCCTATGACTAATGCTTCTGATTTGTTTACTATAGCCTGAATTTAAGGTGAAAAAGCTCTGATTAGTTGATGTCTGCTAATTGACCCTGCAAGGGGATCCATGCCAGAATAATGGCTTGCACTTGAGTTTACTTCACAGTAAATTCATGATGAAGGGAAAACCTTTACTGCCACCTGTTAAAGTATTATGCATTGTTCTGAAAGTTGATATTGGGCACGGTGTGGTGTGGAACAGCAGCCATATCTGTCTTGAGGAGGATATCCCCAGGCAGTGAGAGCATGAGTCATGATCTAACCTTCTGTAGATGGAATATTTACCCTAACATTTTTTCAGATTAGGTGTGTATGACCCATTTGATTCTTACAAAGGAAATCTGAAAGTAGACTCCTTTGGGATTAAACAAAACAGGAATGGGCTTCAGACTAAGGAGCATACGGTCTACAGGTGGGCTACAGCCAGTCCAAATAAAATTCCCTGAACCCCCCTGTACAGTGTGGACAAAGGTCCTCAGAACCAGCTGCTTCACTTGATAAACCCATGCTTGATTGTGCTGCATTAATAAATGTAGGCATATCCATAATGGACTGATTAATGCTCACTGAAAAATCTTAGACAAAAAAAAAAAGGTTTTACTTGGGAATGACATCTGCAGAGTTCAATTTAAGAACAGATATTTTACAAATCAAGCAGAAGAAGCTTGCCTGACAGGCGTCTTCTAAACATCCCCAGTTTCTTGAAAACTCGTATATGTGGCTATTGGTTGGTTTTGCTGAAGAGACAAGAATATGAACCTTCATGTCATTGAGTCATCCAAGCACGGAGATCGACTCTAATCCAGAAATCCAGGGCTTTCAGAAACTGCAGCCCAGGTTCAGTCTCTCAGAGTGGATTCTTTGTATTAAGAGCTCTTGGACTATTCCTGTCACTAAGAATTAGAATCATAGAATCATAGAATCGTTAGGGTTGGAAAGGACCTTAAGATCATCAATTGCAACCCCCCTGCCGTGGGCAGGGACACCTTATGCTAAATCGTATCACCCAAGGCCTCATCCAACCTGGTCTTGAACGCTGCCAGGGATGGAGCATTCACGACCTCCCTGGGCAACCTATTCCAGTGCCTCACCACCCTGACAGGAAAGAATTTCCTTCTTATATCCAACCTAAACTTGTCCTGTTTAAGTTTTAACCCGTTACCCCTTGTCCTGTCACTACAGTCGCTAATGAAGACTCCCTCTCCAGCATTCCTATAGGCCCCCTTCAGATACTGGAAGGCTGCCATGAGGTCTCCACACAGCCTTCTCTTCTCCAGGCTGAACAGCGCCAACTTCTTCAGCCTGTCTTCATACCGGAGGTGCTCCAGTCCACTGATCATCCTCGTGGCCCTTCTCTGGACTTGTTCCAACAGTTCCATGTCCTTTTCATGTTGAGGACACCAGAACTGCACACAATACTCCAGGTGAGGTCTCACAAGAGCAGAGTAGAGGGGCAGGATCACCTCCTTCGACCTGGTGGTCATGCTCCTTTTGATGCAGCCCAGGATACGGTTGGCTTTCTGGGCTGCGAGCGCACACTGACTGCTCATGTTCATTTTCTCATTGACCAACACCCCCACGTCCTTCTCCACAGGGCTGCTCTGAATCTTTTCTCTGCCCAACCTGTAGCTGTGCCTGGGATTGCTCCCACCCAGGTGTAGGACCTTGCACTTGGCATGGTTAAACTTCATGAGGTTGGCATCAGCCCACCTCACAAGTGTGTCAAGGTCGCTCTGGATGGCATTCCTTCCCTCCAGGGTATCAGCCGAACCACACAGCTTGGTGTCATCAGCAAACTTGCTGAGGTCGCACTCGATCCCACTGTCTGTGTCACCGACAAAGATGTTAAACAAGACCGGTCCCAACACCCATCCCTGAAGGACACCACTCGTTGCTGGTCTCCAACCGGACATTGAGCCATTGACCACAACTCTTTGCGTGTTGCCGTCCAGCCAGTTCTTTATCCACCGAGTGGTCCATCCATCAAATTGATGTCTCTCCAATTTAGAGACTAGGATGTTGTGTGGGACAGTGTAGAATGCTTTACACAAGTCCAGGTAGATGACATCAATTGTGCTACCCCTGTCCATCAGTTCTGTAGCCCCATCATAGAAGGCCACCAAGTTCATCAGGAAGGATTTGCCCTTAGTGAAGCCATGCTGGCTGTCACCAAGCACCTTGTTGATGTTTGTGTGCCTTAGCATGCCTTCCAGTAGAATCTGCTCCAAGATTTTGTCAGGCACAGAGGTGAGACTGACTGGTCTGTAATTCCTCGGGTCATCCATTTTCCCCTTCTTGAAAATGGGGGTTATATTTCCCTTTTTCCAGTCATCAGGAACTTCACCTGACTGCCATGATTTCTCAAATATGAAGGCCAGCGGCTTCGCAACTTCATTCGCCAGCTCCTTCAGGACCCGCGGATGGATCTCATCAGGACCCATGGACTTGTGCACATTCAGATTTTTAAGATGGTCTCGAACCATATCCTCTTCTACAGTGGGCGCAAGGCCTTCGTTCTCACAGTCCCTGCATCTGCCTTCCAACACTTGGGTGGTTTGGTCAGAGCCTTTGCCAGTGAAGACTGAGGCAAAGAAGTCATTCAGAACCTCAGCCTTCTCCAAATCCTGTGTAGCCAGTTCTCCTGAGAGCTTCCTGAGGGGGCCTACATTCTCCCTAGTCTGATTTTTATTTGTTATGTACCTGTAGAATCCCTTCCTGTTATCTTTAATACCTCTAGCTAAGTTTAATTCTAACTGAGCCCTAGCTTTCCTAACCTGGTCCCTAGCTTCTTGGACAACAAATTCTAGGGGTTTGTTCTGAATCAAAACTAAACTTAGTTTTGAATATCAAACCCTGATGATATAAAAGCAGAACTGCCTTTCCCCTAACATTCTGATTAAAAACATTCGAATAGGAATAACTATTTTAATTCAGGTCACAGATAGTTCCATTAGAAGGCCTGTGCAAAGAGTAATACCCCATCTGTAGCAAGTTTTGCTTGTTTCAGTTTCACAAGCATAATATTCATATACTAAATTTGAAAGATTCCTACTCCTCTAAAGCAGTATACAAATATTTAATAGTCAATTTAAGCTATTCTTTTCACATCTCCTCACAAACACACAAGCTCTGCAAAGCCTTTTGTCTCAGCTGGAAGATGCTTCTGTTAGCTCTACCTCACGTCAACGCTGATTGCCTCTCCAAAGTGTCTGATCTCTCTATATTAGAAAAAGAATAGTTTTGAAAGATGCTTACAATCCATTTAATTTCAATTCCTTTACTTTCTTTCATCCAATATTCTAGATAAACAAATAAATGAGGTAATCATTTCAGTGACTATATAATTTTCATTTTCTATTCAGTACACTCAAAAGCTAAAGCTATTTTTCTTTAACATCATTTTTTTTTCTCATAAATTGTAAAGCAGAAAGATCTGCTCATGTGTTTATTAAGTTCTGCATCTATTCCAGATGTACCTGGCTGTTAAAAGGGTTATAATGAAAGTTTTGGGTTTTTTTTCCTAAATATACCCTAAAAAAATATTTTAATGATAAAATGAATTCCCACCTTTGAAGCATTTAACACTGGGACCAGAGCAGGTTCCTGTTATTTTCTGTTCATTTTCTGTCAATGGAATATAGGATTGGCTTCAACCACATTCAATCACGTGCTGGATTTTGACCGACAGTTCTGGGAGAACTTTAGATTCCCCATAACACTTGTTCAGGGTCCTTTCTAACAGCTTTTGTGAACCTCCAAAAAAAAACATTGGCTATTAATCAGTAAGTCAATTGGATGACTCTAATGCCATGTTACAATATTGATGTCATCCATTACAAAATTTTTCAGACACTTAATGATTGCCACAGTTCCATTATGGGAGAGGTTTAAGCAAGCAGGAGGAATGAAACAAAAGCTTCCTCAGAGAGCTGATACATCTTCCTGTCTCCTTCCCACACATACATGCTGATGTGGATTAAAATATGTGTTTCTCTGAGTCCCAATGATAGTAATGATTAATGACTGTAAATAACAGGTGCATTGTTTGCCACACACTTTAGACTTCTAAAATGTGATCTAAATATCTTTTTTTTTGAATCCTTTTTTTTTTTTCAATTATTAGTTGGGAAAAAAAAAAACAACAAACCAACAAACAGCTCCTCCATGTTTTACTTTTTTTTGAATTTAGATAGATTTAGGGGGTTAAATGTATTCAGTTTTAAAAGAAGAAAACAGAGGATTTTATTGTTCATGACATTTTGTTCAGAATCAATCATTGTCAGCTCAGGTTAGACTGATTTACTATGAGCCTGCCACAGAAAAGATTTGCCACAAACGGCAAGGCTCTGAGCTGTTTTCACCGCACTGAACAAAATGATGGATTTATCATTGCAATCAAGAGAGTAAAACAGCATGGTCCCCAGAGTCATGCACAAGGTAAATTGATCACAACAACCCTAAAGTTGTATAAGGGCTTTGTTTATCTGGTCTCAGTCTGCAAGAGTAGTAATCCAACTTGAGATAAGACACTCTGATCTTTACAGAAGTTTGGACAGGTTTTATCTCCTAAACCAGTATATAGTAGAATTGTCTCTACTTGAGGAGTAAACTAAATACGCATAGAATATATGCATGTATATTTTTAAAATAAAAAGTAGTCCAACATAAACAGAATTAATAGTGCTATTATTCATATTATAATCCGGCAGTACTGACTTAATCTGTAATTGAATGATATGCTGTAATATTTTAGTGAGAAAGAGAATAATATGGGAACAAGAACATTTGTTAGACTACATTACCTTTTCATTACAGACATTCTTTCTTAATTCAATCAAGAAATGGCAACTTTAAGCTCTCAGGTCCAGATAAATTAAAACTAAAGGAAAATGTTAGATTCTGCCGTAACACAATGGCAAATTGGGGTTTTGTCTATGCAGGGAAATGAAGTCAGCCTGTAGCTTGCATTTCTGAAACCATGTTTCAAAGAATTATTTATTATAATAAATAATAAAGTGTTATTACTTCTCTTTGTCTGATGGAGAGTAAGCTTTGAAGAGAGGAAGTGATGCTGTGGAGAAAGGAGACAAACCACCAAAGGCTAATGATGGTGCATCGTCTGGGAAGGCTCTAGACTGTGTCTCAGCCCTTCAGAGTACTGCTCATTTTCCTGAGATTCCTGGTCTTATAGATAAAGATCCTGAAATAGAACCTGAGAAAGGGATCTGATCAGTTGGATGATGATGTGTTTTTCACTGAGGACCAAGGTGCCATTATTTGGTGGGGTGATGCAGGAATACAGGATGTAAACATTCTTCAGCAAGGCAGCAGAGACTTGAAGAAACTCATATTTTATCCTGCATTCAGCCAACAAACACAACTGGACTTTTATTTTCATGTAAAACATGGCTGAGTGCTATTTCTCATTTTTCTGGACAAAGAAAATAAAAATTGAATGGAGAGGTTAGTGTCATCTCTGTAAAATAATGAAGACTTTGGGAGCATTCTGCAGATTATAAAGGCAGAATTAAGCTAGAATTTATCCTCAGAAACAGCTATGAAGGAATGTGATATTGTCTCAGATTGAAAATTCCTTATGTTACATTGTAAATTCCCCAGGAACAGGGAATGTATTTTCTTATTTATTTGACAGGATCTATAATGATATGAACCAATGAACATAGATTAGTATCTCTATCTTAATTTTGAATTTAAATTGATTAAATAGTTTTCTGGTTTGAAGCATGAGTGTATCTTTATGACATTTGATTGCATAACTGGTAAAAAGATCTATAGCACAATATTGATTCACTTTGTGCATGAATATGATATAAGCTATAATTCATGGGCAATAATGATTATAAAACTGTTACAAAGATTTAAAAACAGAATAGCGCACCACCTAGAAAATAAAAAAAGTTTGATTCAGAGTCCTGCTCTATTAGTCAGGCATTTGTTTTCTGCACTGAGAAAGAGGGGCTGTTCTTTTGGCTTAAGTGTTCTCTTCAAACCACTCTTACACAGATATTGGCAGCACTGTTTTTTTTGACACAAAATGCATTTAGGTAAATTTACTGTCAACTTAGCCTTCAAGCAGTGCAGACAGACATAGTAGAATATATAAAGTGGATATAAAATAGACTTTTTTTGCATTATTTTGACACAGATTTCATTATGTACAGCAGTGGCTTAACAAACAAAAAAAAAGTAAACAAATAATGGTTTTATCCCCAAATTCCTGTTATAAAAATAAAATAGACTACAAGCCCATCTCTTCATTTGACTAATTTTAATTTGAAGTTCTTCTCTTGCTTTAATGGAAAATATTAAAATCTTTGTGTGTAAATTCAAATTTTGAAAATTTTCAGAAAAGTGAATTCTATTATTTTCCCAAGAGCCAAATAAATAAAATGTGCTGCTTGTTTACAGTGAAGGCTGTGGAGGTTGAGCACATTTGTGAAGATCTAAATACCTTCTAAAAGTCTTTTTCTTTCCTTGAGAGATGGACTGGACTCTACTAGTTCAAGGTATTCATGTTCTCTTGAATCAGCAGGCACTGGCTGCCCTTCTGCCATTGATCTTCCCTTTTGTGGCAACAGAGGGTGCCTGAGTCAAATACATGGCCAGAAACAAACATCCTGAGTTGTGGTTCTCCACAGTTCACCGTACAGAAATGAAAGAGGCTGTTCAGATTGCATTGTCTGATTTTGCAGTGATGCTGATGTTTCACAATGGTAACTTGCAGAGAACTGAAGTAGTGAAAATACTCCCAAACAGAACAACCATTTCTGCAGTAAGCCTTCTGATAGCCTAGGGTAGAGGTAGGGTAACACCAGGTATGGTGACATGGCTATGTATACGTCAAAATTAACAGAAAAGTTACGTAAGGACGAAATTCAGAAAGACATCTCTTTCTTATTTTGTGGTATTTTAACTGGAGTCAATAAAGATACTAATAAAACTGATTCCTACATTCACTCCAGTCTTCCTGGAAGTCCAGCTGATTCTGTCTCCAGTCTGAGTTCAAAGGTGGTAGAACAGGTCCCACACCTGATTCGCAGAAAATATAGTAGACAAAGCTCCTCATAATTTCGTTTATTGGACATATATATTTGTGTCATAAATCATGTGAGAGCCCTTCACCTGCAACCAGACTTGGCTCAAACTGCCCAGTTTTCATCTTCCTTCTATAAAATCAGGTGAGATTTGATGCCTTAGATTAGGTTGTTAGGATCTTAAAAAAAAAAACCAAACAACAAAACAAAACAAAAACAGAAATCACGTTCCTGAGTTCCCTCTTGTAAATCAGCTGCTTTCATGAAATATCTTACCATTTCTGAGTCAGTGAAACTACTGACACAGATTGTCTTCTAGACCATTTGTCTCTATTGTCTTGGCAAGACTTGTCTAATGGACAGAGGAAAGCAAGGCTGAATTTTGGTGTGGAAAGGCAAGAATGTGGTCACTAGGAGGTGCTCTAAAGTTTGCTAAGACAGCTAAATACTAATGTTTTTACATCTTTGTATCCCCAAACTGCTGCCTTAGCTGAGCAGATCAAGTGTATAAACATTATACTATATTTCTGCTATTTTCTTTATCAAACACAGCTGTTACTTTGAAGCTTCTTTTGTCCCCTATTTCTCTTTCGTTTTCATGTCTGTCCTTTGGAGGTTAATGGCATGAAGCTCATCAATGATCTTGGGTCAAACCATTTGGCCATTTTTATCCAGAAGTCAACTAATGAGTGAGCTAGCTCTTGATGCTGGCAACCATAGGTCAATCTGATTTTGTATTAACTTGAAGAAGGTCAAATGGTCTCTAAATTTGATAAATATCCCATTTCTTGGACTACTGATGGAGAGCATAGGCAAGGTGAAAGTTAGTACAGTTCTGGACTTGTACAGCCACACAAATAGGTACTACAGCTTAATTTGTACAAGACATAACTTAGACTCAGCTTGTGCTCCAGAAACTAATTCCTATGTATCTCAATTAAATTAGAACAAATAATGGCAAAGAATGCGTTTGATAAATTTAGCCTGGTTCAGTACATAAACAGTCCCTGAACAGCCTGATATATTTAAGCTGCATCTCTCATTATAATGTTCCTCATCTTCAGAAATTGTTATCTCAAATTTTGATTTATGCTTTTTATTTCCTGGATGGGTTAATCATTAAAAAATGAAATTAGGAAAATATTTTTGAATCTAATAAGCTAGGCAAATCTCATGCATGGTTTCTCTTTATGAGACTGGACAAGCACACAGACATTTCTGGCATGACTATGGAGATATGAATATGAAGTTTTCTGTTTATATTTTTATGACTTGCTTTATGTGCATTTACAGCAAACGAGGTTAAGATATGTCATAGGAATATCAAAATTGGGGAAAAAATATCAGAAGTGTAGAGAAAAAAATATAAGGCTCTAGATCAACAAAGCAGTTAGGAGAACACAAAGGAAAAGAAAACCTGAAACAAGGAAAGAGAAAAAATAAAGACAAATACTGTGACACCAGAGTATCCTGAGGTCTGGATCTCAGCTGAGAAGTGGGTAGTTTGTGATTTCCTGTATTTTACAGTTAGAACTGACTGACTGAAGATTCTGTAGCCCCCTAGGTGTCATTCTCAGTCTCTTCCAAGTCTTCCTGTGAAGTTTTTACATCTGTTTTCTGCAAATGTGCTGCTAGTATAATGCTACAGCGTGGAGACTGGGCTAAAGTGACCATAAAGTTTTGAATATATTTCCAGTTTTCGAGGAACATTTATAAATATTTCAGCTTTAATGTCCAGCTATATCTACCTTTGGGTTTCAAAAAGAACTGTCAGAATATGTTGGCTGCTTCTGCTAGAAAGGTTGTGGTTTTTTTCCAGCAGATGCATATAAGGGAAATAATACTGGTTTTACTCAAAAGTTTTGTAACTCACAGGTAGTGTCTGTGAAGTGCCTGAAGGTTGCTGTCATACAAGCTTTAAGCTTCCTTGGGAAATGAAATGTCCAGGTTGTGAGACATGAAGTTTAGTCTGCCAAAGGTAAGAGAATGCCAGAAATTTTTTGAGGCTATATTGATAACATATAAGTTTATCCAATATGACCTATTAATAATATATGTTCATTACTAGGGTCTCATTTGCATTTGTCTGTTAATTTGTCCAGATTTAATGATTTGGTTTTAAAATTAATAATAACATTTTCATTTTAATATAATATTCATGCATACATGCATATACAAAGGGCACGGTGAGATTTAATCTCTGTGGGGGAATTCTAAAGCCATAGCTGCAGACTTTCAACTAGCTGGTAACAGTAGGCTTTGAAAAGTATGAAACTATGAAATCAAAAACATGATTAGTGTTACTGATTTTTACTATCATCTATATATGCCCTGTGCATACAACTATATATTTCTATCACAGGACTTGTACAAAATAACAGAAATGATGTGATTATGCCAAAGCAAAGCTTTTGATTAGAAGGGTACTTAGTGATTAATGTCTGCTTTTTTTTGGTTTAAAGTTAAATTGACATAAAGTGGTGAAGTACGTGATTTCCATCAAAACACCAGAGTATTTTGTTATGTCATATGCTGCTGTTTCTGTTTCTTAGAAGGTGCCTCCTGGCAGGTGGTTCTGGATTCCTATACCCTGTGTTATCATTGTCCACCAACTGAATGTGGTGACCTATGATGAATTACGATAAGAAATTGTGAGGGGGGCACAGTGTATCATCGGTGAGATACCCTACAAGGAAGGCCAGAGGACTTCTTTGACAGAAAATAACAGAATTCACCAGTAGACCACATCCCATAAAACAACACAGTGATGTCAAAATAGTTCATACTGTGGGTGGAATAGAACTTTTTTTCAGCCAAAAAAAAGAGCACGTTTTGAATCATATTACAGATTAGATCTCTCATATCTTGCATGAATTTTGGGTGAATGTGCACGCTCAGGTTCTATGTGCTGAATGCTATTTCCAGCATGAAATGGCATGTAATTTACCAAATATGTATTTTGAAGCAAATAGATAAAATTTGTAACTTAAGAAAATATATTTGGCAATGCAGTTTAGGGAACTTTTTCTTCTGCTGTTCTCTGTTTATCTGAACTTTTCTGCCTCAGCTGTTCCCTGCATACACAAGCAGTGGGGCTGCATTCTTAGGAGACTCTCAGTGGTGGCTCTAGGCAGTTTATTGCCTGAAGAATTTAACTGAAAAATACCAGTTGGCCAATACTTTTCAGGCAACAAGAAGGCTGAATATCTTCAGGAGCATGGACATTTTGACAGCTTCTGAAAAGATTGTCCAGTCTGTAGACCTAATTTATCTGCTATGAGTATTCAATACAATTGAAAAAAGAATTGCCCACCACTCTTGAAAGGGAAAAAAGTTATTTCCATAATTTTGAAATTCTCTTTCTGTTTTGTAGCAAATCTTGTTAACTTTGGGCTGACTCGAGACTGACCTTGAAGCTCACAACAGTTATGTAACCACAATCAAACCTAGGGTTACAGCAAGAAGGACAACAACAAGCCCAGAAGTGACTTGGAGAAAAAGAATGAGCACAGCAGAATACTGCCTCATGGGAAGTTCTTTAACTTTTTTGCCTTTCTTTTTGACTTTTCTTAAAAAAAAAAAAGCAAGCTCAAAAGGGTAGAAAAAACACCCAAAAAGCTATGCAACACCAACAATAACAACACTTAACAATAAATAATACTCAACTTAATGTTATTTATTGTTCTTCCAGTTTCCCAGTATATAGCATAAGTCTCATGGTAAACATTTCAAACATGTACTATGATACATTCATGTGCAGTGCACAAATGTAGCATAGTATCAGATATTTTTACTCAATGCCAAACTCAGTTGTCCATAAGCATTTTAATGAGTGTGTTTCATGGGAATTAACAACATGATATAAGCACATGTTTAAATCTACTCCTGTTTAACAAAATACTTAATTCTACATATGCCTGTACCTCAAGCAAATTTTAAGCAAATTAAGCAGGATTTATGCAAATTAACACCACTAGGGTCCAGAACTACTGTTCAAGCACCTGTGGTGAGGCAGTGTTTTATACCCCAGATGGGACCTTGATCTAACAGGAATATGTATATATCTTCTGATACATGAGATAGCTTGCTTAGCAGTAGCTCTGATACCTCTCTAAGAACCAGTATTATATCAAGAAGATTTATCCTAAATCCTTCATTTGATCTGTCCCTTAAATACAATTGGAATCAAATTAACATTTTCCAAAATTATTAATTCCCAGATCAAAATAAGTATCTGTGTTCTTGACTTCACATTCACTTACCTAAATTTGGTAAAGTATGATGTAATGTACAACTGTTATCTTAGTCCCGATCTCAGTTATTTTAATGGAAAAAAAAAAAAAACAGATTGCTGAATTTAAGCCTTATGTATTAGTAATTGCTTCTAGACTTCTGTAGGGTCAGAGGAGAACTTTTTCTATTAAAAATCTGCATAACAGTACATCTCATTCTAAGCAGCTTTTGTTTTATTCTGATTCCGGTGCTGGAATACATTATGCTCATTGATATTGTTTTAGTTTGTGCTGCATTGTAAACAAAATATGAGGCTTTAAGACTGCCTTTTGCTGGGACTGTCACTGACATGTTGAGTCAGTCTGTTAGTCATTACTCTGCAGTCTGCCTCTAGGATAAATTTTCTTTATCATTAAAAGCATACATCTCACCTCAAGTGTAAGTTTTGCTTAGTTCCACTTTCTGTTATTGCTTGTCTTCCCTATTAAAAGTCTTGTAGTGTCACTGCTTTAGCCATTTCTCTAATTTTGATGAGCTAAGATTCAAAAGAAGACATCTGGACCAATAATGGTTTTAGAGTCATCTGGCCAGACCTTGGAAATGTATGCACAGTGAGGAACCTCATCAACAATCATATTGTGGATGTCAGTAACCTTTTAGTCATTGACTTACTTAACAATTAAATAGCATGAATCCATATGTTGGGTCTCTGTCAGTCAACAGCATGTACACTGAATAAGAGATGTCAAGTAAGGCTGATGGTGCTGACATTATATATGTCACAGTTTACTTAGGACCTAACTCTCCCAATTGCATTTTTGTTTCCTACCCTTAGTTTATAAAGATCAACATTCTTCATCTTGAAAGGGCATAAAGCAGCAGTTTCACCAAATTCTCATGATCTCATCAATTCACAGGATGGGTCCAGAGCCTTTAATGTGATTTGTAAATAAGGCTTATTTTCAGTAGGTATAAATGCCTATGCTGTGTCTGAGGAAGTTTGTAGTCTTCTGTTATGGTTTAAACCATTACAGGGTAAGGTGAGTTATGTTTTGTGAAATTTTTAGGGTTTGGCTATGTTGGAGATTTTTCTTCTCCATTATCCCTGCCTATGAGAGAAAAGAGCACAGAATTTTCCCTGTCTTCACAAGGCATCTAGATTTTGGTGCATCAATACGTTAATATTTTAAGGAAGTAGAATCATAGGTTGCTCTGGTAGAATATCAGAGCTGTGTTCACACCCTGAAAAACAAACCAAACCAAACCAAAACAGATAATTAAAATCACTCAATTAAAACCATATTTTCTTTTTTCAGTTTAGGTTTACAGAAAGTCTTGCACAAATTTCTGCTACACAACTTAGCAAATAAATCTAAAGAA
The DNA here is from genome assembly GCF_034315485.1 of Pezoporus occidentalis. Classification (NCBI taxonomy): domain Eukaryota; kingdom Metazoa; phylum Chordata; class Aves; order Psittaciformes; family Psittacidae; genus Pezoporus; species Pezoporus occidentalis. Next base: position 214,792 of record NW_026915910.1, on the reverse strand, counting down.
TGGTTTGCAATTTTTGGAAACCATAAGGTGAAGCTACACTTAAATTAACTGTCACTTGAAATTTCAAGCTGCAATAACTTTTATTTGAGATGCAGGACGAGGAGGAGGGAGATGATAGATAAAGCTTCTATGATACAGACTTCTGATTAACACTACTTTTTGTGCCTGCTGCAATCACTTGCCCTTATGGTGAAGGAAACATGAGATACTTCATTCTGAAACGCTTATTGGATATTAACAGGTCTTACTTAGTAGCAGATCTGCTCTTGAAAATTTCTGAAGGACAGATTTTAATACAGAAACCTAAGGTCTTTTTTTACTCTCTTATTCATCCTTTGTCACTGCTGATGACATGGGCATTATTTTGATATTATTCATATATATTACACTAACTTTTCAATTTTATTAAACATATCTCAAGTAGTTTGGAGGAGATCTTCAAGGAAAATATATATGATTCTTATTTTAATTCATTAGTTGTTAATCTGGTACACTTTTTAAAAAAATAGAATAGCTGATATGTAACTTGACAACAAAACTGAAAATATGTTGGTGTTTTTTTTTAAGGTTCATTTGTTTGCATGTTTTCTCTGTAAATCAGACATTTTTATCTACCAGAATTAAGAATGAGCTATACTTTAGTCCTAAAATTAGCTTTACAGAAAACAGCCATAGATAGAGTCTGTTTTAAAGATACCAGTATTAGATTAATTTCTCTAAAGTTACTGGAATGAGTGCTCCCCACAAGGACAAAACACCCAGACTGCATAAAAGCCTTTCCAGCACAACCAACCTATGCAAATCTGTTTACACCACCCACATAATGTGAATGATCAGACCTCCAGGTAAATTGCAGTTTATTTCAAGCTGAGAAGATGGATTTTGAATGTACCTGTTGCTGAAGGATGATGGTTGAGTTTCTACTTATCCTTTTAGAATACTATCCTTTACTGCTGACAGGAATTTTGTGGAGTTTGATAAAGGGGAAATGTCAGGTCCTGCATCTGTGGATGAATAAACTCATATACCAGGACTGGGAATTACAACCTGGAATGTGGCTTTGCAGAAAAGACCATGGGGTCCTGGAACAAGTTGACTGTGATCCAGCGCTGTGCTTGTGTGGCAAAGAAGGCCAACAAGTAACAGCTTGCATCAGGAGAAATATCACCAGCAGGTCAAAGGATGCAATTCTTCTTCTCTACTCAGCACTGGTGAAACATCATCTAATTCTGCTTCCATTTCTGCTCTCCCTAGTACAAGAGAGAGATGGACATACTGGAGTGAGTCCAAAGCAGGAGCATGGGAATGATTAAGGGTCTGGAATATCTGACAGGCAAGGAGAGAGGCTAAGAGGGCTGGGGGTATAAGCCTGAAGCAGAGAGGTCTGCAGGGGATCTTATCAATGTGTGTAAATACTTGATGAGGGGAGTAAAGGCAATGGAACCAGTGCTGCCTAAATAAAAATGAAGAGGCAATGGGCGCAAAATTAAATACAGAATCTTTGTTTAAACATAAGATTTTTTATTTTTTTTTTACAGTGCACATGATCAAACAATGGAACAGGTTGCTCAGAGATGTGGAGTCTTCATGCTTGAAGACGTACAAAACCTAACTGTTTGTGTCTTCAGTATGTATATGTGCCTACTGGGAGTACATGCTTTGCCACTCCGCGTGGGAGCTGGGAAGAATAGCAGCCCCATCTGCCAGAAAAGGAAGGGAAGAACATGCCACGTGCCAATCTAGCAGATCTGGCTATGCTTAAAACGATATTTATTCTGTCCCACTGAAAAGTGACTGTTGGGCCTAATTCCATGTCCTGGGTTCAGCAGTAGCAATCATTTTTCTCCTTCATGGTAGCTGGTGCAGTGCTGTGTTTTGACTTCCAGCCTGGGAACAGTGCTGGTGATACCGATGTTTTAGGTTGTTGCTAAGTGATATTTACCCTGACCAAGGACTTTGTGAGGCTCATGCTTTGCCAGGGAGGAGGGGAAGCCATGAGGAAGCAGAGACGGGGCGCCTGACCCAGGCTAGCCAAAGAGGTATTCCATACCACAGCACGTCATGCCCGGGGTGGGGGGTAACTGGGAGTTACCCGGAAGGACACAGGCTTCTGGGTCGGACTCGTTTCTTGGCGGGTGGTATTGTATTCTCTTCCCTTGTTATTTTCTCTTATCATTGTTGTCGTTGATAGTAGCGGTGGTGATTTGTGTTGTACATTGGTTGCTGGACTGTTCTTGTCTCAACCCGTGGGAGTTGCACTCTTTCGATCCTCCTCTTCATCCCTCACGGGAGCGGGGAAGGGGAGAGCTCCGGGGGGGGAGGGTCTCGATTGCTCTCAGCCTGGTACCACTCACTGAGAGTGATTGAACAAGCTGTCTGGCTAGGGTATAAACCACAACATTCCATTAAATGAAGCTGAACTGATAAATACCTGTTGGATACACCAATCTTGTCTGCACTGAGCTAAGATTGTTTAGAGCCAAAATACTTGAGTTTTTGTAGTTGTACAAGTTGTATAAATTTTAAACTAATGGACAAGACTTTTGTAGCCCCTCAAATGACTAATGTAAGTCTGCATGCCATATTTGGCATGCAATGAGATTAATATATCCAAACAATTTTTACAGAACTGGATGCATGATGTTGTGAATCATTGAAAGATGTCTGTATTTATTGTATAAGTAAACTGAGCAATTAAAAATTACTGGAGGAGCGCATGGCAGGCAATACAAAACTAAATGGAAAAATGTATAGATTCTGATTAAATTCAAATGATGGAAAGGCATGACTTCTACTGTTTGGATTTCAGCTGTCGGAGAGCTGTGTTCTATTTATTTCACAGGATGGTAATACCTCTGGTTTTTGTGCTGTTTTGGATGAAGAAACCTGGAGGATAAATCCAGTGTAAGGCTGAGCTCTATGGCTGGCCCAGACTGAATGAGTCCAGTCTTGAAGGAGGAGGAAGGATCAGGAATAGTCAAGTTTAGTATACATCCAGTGAAGGAACAGAATATGATACCAGGCTGAAGAGGTAAATATTGTTTTGGAGAAATAAGAATAACTTATACCTAGAAAGCAATAATAAGTAAAATAATTTTCAATCAGAACATAGGCTGGAAGACCATTGCTTAAAAGATTTACCTGGAGTAGCAATGCCATTTATAAAAATCGAATCCTGCTTACAGGTAATTCAAAAACAGAAAGGGAGGCTAAATTTATCAAACAAATTATTTGCTGCAAATAGTTCTCCCAGCTCTTTCCTCTGTCCCTAATTGACTATCAATAATGCATGGAAATGCTGAGACAGTTAAAGAATCATTTAACAGGCATTCCATTATGTAATTAAGGATTGTTAACTATATTAATGACTTTTCTAATTCCTTTATTGTTAACCAATGAATAATGCTTTATGTCAGGAATATACTTTCAAACTTCCTTGCACCAAATGAAAAAGATACATCTTGCTTATCTAACTTCTTCAGGTAATTCACACAAAAGATTTGGTCTGTATAAATCTTGAGGAAGCTCAAACAAAAGCCAGATGACTAGATCACACCTCACTAGAGAATTAAGCAAAAAAAATTGGCAAGCCTGATATTTCTAGACAGTGGCTACAAAGTTTATAGGGGCTCATAAAAATTGTAACCATATATGTATATGGGCAGAAAACATACAAGATGAGAAGACTGCTGCAGAAGAGCTGTAGGTCTGCCAATATGAAAATTGCAGATTTTAGCATCTGCCATGTGAAAATGCTGGTCACACAAGTTAAATCTGTCAAAGGCTGAAATAACTTGTGCTGTTTGCTAAATAAAGGAATTTATTGATATTGACCCCTTCTCTTTTTATTTTTCATAGTGATTTCTGTGAGCATCTTGATATTCTAACTATATAATACGAAAATCATACATTAAAATCCTTTTTTTAAAGTTTCAGATTATTCCATCTGGTAAAAAGCATATCAGCAATTGTGCTGCAGATGCTCAGGGTTGTGCGTTAGTGTGTGGTTTTTGTAGCAAGCTCTGGTACTCCTTGTCTTGAATGTGAAGCACAGAATGGCATGAAAGAAAGAAAACTTCAGAAAAGCTATACATGGAAGCCAAACAGGGTGTTCAGAGTATGGCAGATTGATGCCAAAGACTGCTGTGGTTTAATCTGTAAGAGTTTTTGCCATGGAATTACAGTGGTCAGCACAGGATATTTTAGTCTGATGAACTGAAAAGCAGTTCCAGTTTAGTCAGAACAAAAATAGAAATTGTTACTACTCAAGGAAAGTTCTTCCCATGTCCAAGCTGCCTTGTATCTCTACATCTTGGTGAAATGTGAAGTGCTGATGTACTTTACAGCCCTATAGGTATTGGTCCTGTTGGCATTGTCTGTGCTTTTTTTCCTGTAGGAGGACTGGGTCTTGAGAAGCAGAGACACCTTAAATCACAGAAAAAAAACATAGCTTCCAAATCCCATCACTACTGTATCAAATTTGCAGCTTTACAATTATTTTTGCTTATGTGGTGTACTTGTCATCCTATATAAATAATGTTATAGCAACATTCTTGCAGTAATGCTCACCAATAATACTTTTCACAGTATTTCTTCCCTTAATGATTATGTTATAGAAATGATGGTGAGCTTAGGATTTGGGCTTTCTTTCCTCCCCTTCCCAACACCCCCTTTTTTTTTTAGTAATTCTATCATCTCCCTCTGCAGTAACCATGTGCTTTTTTTGTATCATGTCTTCTATTTTCTTAGTGACTGATCCTTTTGTCTGAGACAGATTTCACTAAACTTATGTTCTATTGGTATAACTGTTTTGTGGCATTGAGTTTTGTTTTGTGGTTTGCTTTTGGTTTGTTTTTTTTTTTTCAATTTTCAATAAGCAATATAAAAGTTCCAGAGTTAAAAGAAATATAAATATTCCAGAGTTACTTTGCATTGTTTACAGTTCCTGTGTAATTTGCTACTCACCAGCCAGTCACCCTGAGTTTGATGTTACTTACATGAGTTCTATTATTTTTTGTGGGAATTCCTCAGATACTACAAAATTTTCTAAAACTTAAAATCCTGCCAGTGAGCAAAACATGCAAATATTTTGTCGTATTTTACAGAAGTGTTTAAGTATGTGCTTACTGTTATGAACATGCTTAGATACACTTGTCTGTACCTTTGCATGTGTCTGTGTTGACACATTTTCCATTATTTGGCTCTAACAATGGCATTTTCACAGGAGACCTTGTTAATGATTTTTAAATGCCAATCAACTAACTCCTACAGTCCATCTGAAAAGAAACCCTCCAGCCTAAACTTTGCTAATATAACAATTTTTAGTTTTATTTAAAACTATTCCTCTTAAGGTGTTAGTTGGAACTATTAAAAGAATATTTCTGAATGTACAATGATGGACTGTTGTAAATCAAGTCTAAGAAGGATTTTGCATATCAGATACTGCTGTGAGTTTCATAACTTTCAGAAAGGAGTGGAAAGATATAGATTGGTAGATACTGAGTGGCCTTAAAGAAGGGGCCAAAGATCAGAAATATTTTGCAGGCTTGGAAATAAGTGCTTATAAAAAGTGGCAGCTGCTTTTGATGAAATTACTGAAAGCTGGTGCACAGATGAAGAAAAAAACAGATTTTGTCTTAATGATGTTCCCAGGTTCTTAAGTTAAGCCTAGAAGGTAACAAGATCCTTCCCAGATTTCAAAGGTTATCTCACATCCAGGTGCTGAAACACATTTTTTAAAGCCCTGGAAACAAGAACTTAAAAATTCAGCATCAAAAAAGCACTTGTAATTCCTCCACAGATATCTCATTCTCAAACATAGCATGGGAGCATTTGTCTCATGCAGAGCCTAGTTTTTCGTGTGTAGTTCAGTGTGCTTTCAAAGGCACAATGTACGTATGTTACAACTTGGAACTAGTCACATAAGACCTTAAAGTTATAACATCTACATTTTCAGGTGGATTACTTTTGGACTTGGAAAGTAGATAAGGTGAATAGTATTCCTAAAGAAAATACCTATTCTTGAAGCGACGGATAACAAAGATGCATATTGAAGGGTTCTCTCAAAATTGGCAGCTGTTTGATTTGTTGAGAAAAACTCTTAGGGCTAAAGGTTTTTTCCTAAGCCTTTTTTTTTTTTTTTTATCTTAGTAGAACAGTAATGTTCCTAATGTGTATTCAATCACAATTAGTTTAAGGAAACCACAGAAGGATAGTTTTGTAATATTCTTGCTACGATAATGGGAATCTGGCAGAAGTGAGCCTGCGTCTTTTGGCTTGAAAGCTAAGAATGAAAGGGCTGGATTCATTTACATAAACTTATTAAATCATATCTAGTATAATTTAGTACTCCATTTGACCTTCAGAAGGACATAGGTTTATCTACTACTAGTGTAGATAGTTTGGACAGCTTAGGGTATCTCAGATTGTATTAGATGTCTGTGTTTGGGCAAATTAATCCTATCCTTCTACTGAAAGATTGTAAGGTAAGTTTGCTAAAGTTTATTTAAGATTTCTGGTAAGCTGAATAAATCCATTTTGCATGGGCATATGCAACAGCTGCTTCTCTGAAGCCTGAGCTTATCAGGTCTGTGGTGATGCACTTCCTTTGCAGCCATCCTGTAAATCTGGTGGATGGTACAGTATTTGACTCATTGTGTGCAAACTGCCCAGCTACCTTGTTCATGCCCAGTTAGTTTTGCATTTCTTGAAAGGATTTGCCTCACTGTACAAAAGTTATATACTGTATATGCTTGTTTCTGTCTGGGCATTATAGACCTGGAAGACCAGAAGACAGATAACATATATATATATATATATACACACACACACCAGTAATAACTGAAGCAAAAACAACTTTCAGTACCTTAACTTTGTCTGTGGCCTTTTCCACTCAGTGAATTCCCTGATACACTGAGCAGTGAGGACCACTGGGCTTCACACTATCCTTAGTTTTGTTTTACTGGTGATATGATTATAGAAGCTCTTTCATTCTTCTGAAATCCCTCACAAGGTTCATTTCCAGCTGAGCTTTAGCTTTTCTGTCTCCATCTCTGCATGCTTGAGCAATGTCTCTGTACTTCTGGGCACCCTAATATTTCTACATCCTGTCCACATCCCATCCACCCCCTACTTTTTTTTTTCTTTTCGAGATCAAATTCCCTGTTTCTCTGTAAAACCTTCTGCTGCACTCCCTGTAACTTCCTGCACATCAGGATGGACCATTTAGGTGCTCAGAGGAAACTGTTCTTGAAGATCAGCTGGCTATTCTGGCCCTTTTGTCCTCCAGGGCAGATTTTCATGGAATACTGCAAAGCAGATCCCTCAACAAACTGAGACTGGATCTTGGAATCCATATATTTCAATTATTTGACCCACAGTTTCTCTTAAGACGTTAAAATCTAAAATGGCACCTTCACTGCTGCCAAAGTCACCTTCAATCTTCATGGCTTCCTTATTTGTGAGTAACAGATCCAGCAGATTATCTGATGAGCATTAGCACACCTATCATCTGCAGCAAGGAGTCTTTGACACACACCAGGAATGCATCCATCCAACTATGTTGCCTTTCCAGAAGACAGCAGGTTGTTTAAGGGTCCCCATGAATATCAGAGCCTGCAATCACAAGGCTATTCCTATTTGTCTAAAGAAGTTTCTGTACACTTCTTCATTTGTAGCAGACACCAGGATAAGTTTCATTTACCTGCCCTTTCTAACACATGAACTTTTATATCACACCTACTCTGGGTGTAACCCATTCTGGGTGTAAGCCATTCTGCCTACTCCTCAGCTTATATATATCAAAAAATAAAGCACATGAAGTCAGTACAGATTGGTACTAGTATGTATTTATACTCAGATGAGCAAGAATCAGCATCTTCATGTGATCCTTTTAATTCTTCCATTCACATAGTTATAGTAATGCTATAAAGTTTCTACCAAAAGAAAACCACTTTTTTTTTTTTTTTTTTGTCCTTTCTCATACAATGAGAAAGGGTATTTTTGTTAAAGAGACTGCAATGGAATAATTAGTGCCTCCTTACCTTGTGTATTGCTCTCACTATGCAGGAGTTACACACAAAACATCAATCAGAAGTAAATTGTTGCAAATTACTATTCTTTCCTCGGTGTCCAATAATTTGCTAGAACCAATAACAGTAGTGTCAGAATGTAACCTTGGATCACTTCTGTTCTGTAGTGAACCCATTAATTGTTCACAAAATACTAATCCTTTAAGAATACTCAACAAGCCCATGCTAGCTTCTTTATTTTTATTTTTTTCTTAGCTCTGTTTATAGACCTGAGTGCTGTATTTCTCCTGGTGTTAATGCTCCTGAACAGCGAGCAAATGAAAAAGAAAAGAAAGAAAATGTAGCCACCTCAAAGCTTGAGCTGAACTACTGTCACAGCATTGATACAAAATTGACTACTCTGCTGATAAAAGAAAATTATGATGAAATCTACTTTCAGTTTTTCTGACTTAATGCTTCTCTATCAGTGAGATGAGAACTCTAAAATCTGGGGTAAATGCACATATGTGCATTTCTCTGAGACTCCTTGATTGATGCATCCTATGAGTATATCTCTTCTTCCAATCTTAAGCAGACTTTATTTTTGGAGATGAGTTGATTTTTCAGATACAGGAATATACATGGGCATTCTCAAAAGTAGGTAGGAGGAAGAATTAAGCAACCACATCAGTGCTTTATGAGTAAAGGTACTAACTAACCACAGAGTCAGAAACAGCATCTCCCTATATTGTTCTGAACCATGAAGAATATCTGAGATATCTTAAATGATCTCACATTTGCTATATATACACAGCCTCAGACAGCTACTGTGAAGTTGGTGGTATGTAGTAGCATGTTACCCAGAAGTAACTCATTTGTGTTTTGAAGCCATGAGCCAACAGACTTAAATCAAGCTGTTCTGCTTGTAAATTGAGAATCCTATCTAACAAACATGACACCTTCAGCTGGTCACTTCTCAGATGAGGGGTGAAATGTTGTGCTGGTTTAGATATGATTTGTTGCCTTCTTCCCAGTTGCCCCATCCTCATGTCACAGCAAAAGTATGGTGTTGAATTATACAGAGAGTGAGAAGGTGTTTCCTACTTTACCCCATGTAAGGATGCACACTCATGCTGTGGACAGAAATCAAGAAGATGGGTTGTTGGTTTGAATAAGTGGCATCTGAGAATGGAGTATCATTAATAATATATTTGTCTGGTGAAGCGAAGGTCTGGGGAAGCTACTATAATTGTGTCCGTACACATATCTCTTCACCCTTTTGGTAAAGAAAGTGTACAGTGTCCCCCTAGTCACAAAAGAAAGTGTTTATCAATTCCTATTCTCTTCCACCACAGAGGTTTGTATTCCATTGGAATAACTTGCACATTCTTGACTGAGAAGTAAACTCTTCCTCAAATGAGAGAAGGTGGTAAGTGAAGGAGAATGCAATGAAGAAAGTAGAGGTCAGTTTTCACTTTGAGACACGGGCAATGATAGGCTAGTTAAGAATGTTTCTAGCTGTGTGTAAGGTAGTATCTGTGAATTTCCTGATAAACATTGCTTCTTCTGGAAGAATGCTGTTCATTGGTGTTTAACATGGTTCTTTCTTGTGGTTTTTATTTAAATATTATACTATTATTGTGAATCTAGTGAATTTTATTTTGTAATAGAAAGAAGTAGAATTGTAACTCCGTATTTAAAAAACAGAGTTTCAAAGTACAATTGCTAAACAGACAGTAGAGTTAAAGGTGCATCAAGACTGGATTCACAAGCCTTGTAAAAGTTTCTGACAAGTTTCAGATTCATTGTGTTCCGGTTTCATTTTTTAGCTAATGATACTGTGAGAATCTATGAACTGTAAAAGTACCTGGAAGTGAAGCAAATGACTGCACAGTCAGACCTAGGCAATGCTTCCACCAAACCTTGAAATCTGTCTTGACAGAAGTCTACTGAGCTAAAAAAATCTTCTCAAAGACATCTTTGATACCATTATATACACACAGAAGTACAGCGATTTTGCAGTAAAATATGTGGGAGTTTGAACAACAAACTGAACATGAGTCAGAAGTGCGGCCTTGCAGCAGTGAAAACCAATTGTGTATGGGGCTATAAAAGCACTGGTGTAGCCAGCAGCTTGAGGGAAGTTTTTTTCCCCTCACTTTGGTGCCTGTGTAGTATCTGGAGTGTTGCACCCAGTTTTGGTCTCCCAAGTACAACAAAGACTTAGAATTCTGAAGGGAGTCCAGAAAGGGAGAATTGAATAGAAGATTGAACTTACAAGAAAGTAGACTATGCAAAAAGGAAAATTTTGTCTATACTGTCCATGAATGAATCAGTAAGAATTTCAAACATGGTTTAATTTACCTACCAAGATTTATAGTAGAATAAGGGATAAATAAGCGAAGGGATAAATAACATGGTATTTTTAAAGGAAGCAGTTGAATGACTAGTGAAGAAATCTGTATTATTTTTAAGTAGTTTGAGTAGTGGAGTAGTGGATTACATCAAGTGCAGAAGACTGTACAGATACAGCCACTGCCATGTTTAGAAAGACTGCCAGTCTTGTCAAAGAAACACAGAAGGGTCATGCAATGCAGTACTCTGAGATCATTGATCATTTGGGAGCACTGATAACACAATAACTGCCAGCACTGCTACAAAAAAAAATACTCAATGAATCAAAATCAACTTAATCAATGTGCATGCATTAAATTCTGGTATTTAACCGTTCTGTGTGGTGAAATGAAACTAATCTTCATCAACTGCTGCTGCATACCAAACTCATATGTCTCTCCATGGAAAAGCACTCCCGAGTCTGACCTTCATAAAGAAGTTCAAGTGTTCTTGATAAATAAGTCATTCTTTGTTGAACACCTTTGTGACAAACATTTTTTTTGCACATATGATTTCCCTAGGTAGGGCTTTTAACAAGCTGTCATCCTTCCATCTGCTGTTCTGGAAGAGCAAGGTAACCATACAATTTTAGCTGCAAGGCAGAGGGATTTCAGGGGAAAACTAATTGATTTCCAGAAAAGATTGCAGTTCCAGAAGCACAGGGCTTGCAGGGTGTCTGTTGTTAGTTATAGTCTTAGGGATTTTGAGGGATACTATCAGGAAGGATGTTGCTATCTATTTAAATACACTGAAAAGGAAGTTTTTGTTGGATGGTTTTTTTTGGTGTGTTTTTATTGGGTTGTTTGTTTGGGTTTTGTTTATTTGTTTTTTGGTTTGGTTTGGTTTTTAATGAATTAAATACTTATATAGCTGAAAGTACAATCTGTTCTTTGCCAGAACTAAGTCTTTGTATAATTTGGACAGTCTAAGTAAATCTCCTCAGTAACTGCAGTCTTCCAATGTTATATCTTAGCAGTGAGCTCTGAATGAATGTGAAGGAAGAGTTTATTGAAATATGTACTAAATTACTACTAGTTTCATTACTTCTTATCTCAATACACCCTGGGAAAAATTGATTCTTTAGCAATGAAATAAAAGCACAGGAACTGGTTTGTAAGTGTCAATGCTTTATCATTCTACCTTACAGCCATCGAGAGAGGCAGGCACAAGCCTCTCAAAAATAAGCCAGGCATGACTGCATATTTAGCTCATTTTTAATAGGAGTAGTTTATTCACAATCTGAAACTGTTCTCGTTTGATGTGATTTATTTATTTTTAAATGACCTTTTATGGATTTTGCTTTGGGAGATGATCACAACTATTAGATTACCAATGAGACACAGAGTACTAATGGTTTTTGAAAGTGAAAGTCAGTAGCAGAAACTGAGCTGCTGTAGAAGACCACAAAGATTTCATCAAAATGATCCATCCTGTCTAGGAACAGGTCTGAGCTGTCTCATCTTCCCAATTCCAACCCACAGTCCTATGAGTTATTACCGTTTCCCTTTTTGTCACATGCAGTTTCACACTAAGCAACCCTGAAGCTGTGGCAGAGCTGATACTTCACAGCACTGTGAAGTCCAGAAAACTAAGATCCTGTTCAGGACTTCAGAATCAGAATTTTTCATGGATCACATCTTCAATCCATGGAAATTTTGTGAATCTCTGCTTATTTCAGGAAACATCTGTCAAGTGAAAAGTACTTTTTTGAACAAAAGTTTTGTTTGTATCAGTCCAAGCAGCTGTTCTTGAATTCAACTCTGTACATTTCCACTCTGCAGATAATATTGTATTGGAAAATTTGCATACAGAATCTGTAAATTCTCGTGGAGACCTGCCAGACCTGACTGGACAAAGTCCTAGGTGGCATAGCCTCAACATAGTGTTGACCCTGCTATGAGGTGGAGATTGGACTAGAGACCAGGTCCTTCGATTACATAACCAATGACTTTCAAATGACTGAATTCGTAAACAACACTGGGGTTCATCAGGATTTACAGTAATAATCTAAACCTCTTTCTTTTGCAGGATGATGTCTAAAGTGAAATCTTTACTTATTGTCATTGCTCCAGTTTACTTCTGAGATGATTGTTTTTAACCACTGATAAATGCTTATTAAATGAAAGAAAAAACATGGTTGGGGATTTTGATTTAGACCTGTATATTAAAAAAAAAAGAAAAACAAGAAAAAAAAGATTAATTCATACCAATGAATTACGAAACATTAAAAACAATGTTTACCCTTTTGCAGTATATCTGCTTTGTGTAGTATATCTGTAAATGCTTCCAGCATTTACAGAAATTTATGGTAAATATGTAATGTTTGCTGAAAAAGAATCCAAGTTCTGTCTGACAGCTGCCATCAGAACCTGCAAGTAGCACTTCCTTATAGATTTGTGTTGAATGTTCACTTCTGATGTTTAGAATCCATCTTGGTGAGACAGTGTCAGGAAATGTCATGTGAAAAAAGAACCTCAGTCCTCATCTACTGATGAATCAAAACCTGGTCTATCAGCAACCTGATTTAATAAAAATAATTGGCATAGTTATGTTGGTGTATCTTATTCGGATTTATTTTCTGTAATTTCCGTGACTTCTATATTGACTCCTCCCAAGTCAAGGTAATAATTGCCATAACAGCTATCTATCCCTTTTCTTTAATCAATCTTTCTTCCTTTAGTTAAAGTAAAATAGAAAAACTGCCACCTTTCCCCACCCCCCCCCAAGAAAATAAAAATATTAAAATATACTATGAATAAGCCTTTGTCAAAAACTTTCTTTTCAAGAGGTGCAGTGAGGCATCTTCAAATCTGAAATAAGTGAACCTAAATAAAAATGAGAGTTAGGAAGATTATATATACATAGGACAAAAGAGTTCTAACATTTCAGTGACTTACAATATGATTATAGTAATATGCAAGTAACCATAAACTATGATTTTCAGACTTACTGGAATTTGCAAAGACACTGGGAATTTACCACTTCACTCCATATTGCAGAACTGAGGCCATCATCTTCATATCCATTAAGATTGAATATTTTAATGGAGCGTATATGAAAAAGCCACTCCCTAAAATTTGCTTGCACTTTCTTCATAAATGTACAGAAATTGCTTCACAGTCAAATTAAAAAACAATATTAATAATAAAGAAATAAAAAATTTGGTTGATTATCTTCATACTAACTTGTCAACTAAGAGAGACAGAATATTCCTTCAGACTGTCTGTGCACTAAGGATTTTGTGCCTAGTTACTTTGTTCCACATTGTCTTTTGGATTATTATTCGTTTGCTAGATTCCCACTTCCCTGGATTAAGATAAAATTGCATAGCTGGCATAAAAGATTTTCCTCACAGCTTGACTCGGAGTACTGAGGATAAAGAAAAGGAGGAAAAGAAAGAAAAATCTCACCCTGAAACAGCAGAATGCATTTCACATTTAATGTTTTAACATAAGTGCTGATGTGTTTAAAATAGAATAACGAGGCATTGTTATTAAGGAAAACAATTTTTTCTGCCTATTGTATGACTAGGTGTACTTTATCAGGACCAATGCTGCAGGAATTGTTTATAAAGTCACAAAATACTTTCCTCTGGAGATGTAAAAATACTTATGGAACTCAAATGTCAAGTCTATAATTGTATTATGTGGAACACAAAGTTGTGAAACAGAATTACGGTGAGTTCAATGAAATAATGAATGAAACAGTGGGTATCTTTTTCCTGATCATGCTTTAGAACTGGAATTTGCTTTCACTCCTGAAATGAATGTTACTCACATGGTGTTATTTCATTGTCATGGTTTAACTACAGCTGTCAGCTAAGCCTCACTCAGTCTCTCGCTCACTCCCCTGCAGGGATGGGAGAGAGAGTTGGAAGAGTAAAAGTGTTGCATTCTGACAAGAAGAAAATGGGGCAAGAAGGCCAGGACACCTCCATGGATGGATAAGAAACTGCTAAGAAAACTCAGAAGTAATAGAAGGTGGAAACAAGGACAGGTGGCCTGGGAGGAATACAGAGACATTGTCCCAGAAGCTAGGGATCAGGTCAGGAAAGCTAAAGCCCAATTAGAACTGAGTCTGGCCAGGGATGTCAAAAATAACAGGAAGGGCTTCTATAGGTGTGTCACCAATAAAAGACAGACTAGGGATAATGTGGGCCCTATCTATAGGAAACGGGAGAACTGGTACCCTGGATTTGGAGAAGGCTGGTGTTCTCAATGGCTTCTTTGCATAAGTCTTCACTGGCATGTGCTCTAGACATGCTGCTGAAGTCTTGGAAGGCAGATGCAGAGATTGGGAGAATGAATACCATAGGTCCACTGTCGGATCAGGTCCAGACAGAGCTGGTGAATGAAGTTGCAAAGCCACTGTCCATCATATTTGAAAAATCATAGCAGTCAGGCAAAGTTCCCAAGAGCTGGTCAAAGGGAAATATAACCCCCATTTTCAAGAAGGGAGAAAGGGATGACCTGGGGAATTACAGACCAGTCAGTCTCACCTCTGTGCCTGGCAAAATCTTGGAGCAGATTCTACTGGAAGGCATGCTAAGGCACATGAAAAACAACAAGGTGCTTGGTGACAGCCAGCATGGCTTCACTAAGGGGAAATGCTTCCTGACGAACTTGGTGGTCATCTATGATGGGGCTTCAGAACTGATGGACAGGGATAGAGCAGTTGATGTCATCTACCTGGACTTGTGTAAAGCATTCGACACTGTTTCACACGACATCCTAGTCTCTAAATTGGAGAGATATCAATTTGATAAGTGGACCACTCAGATAAAGAACTGGCTGGATGGCCACATGCAGTTGTGGTCAGTGGCTCAGTGTCCAGCTGGAGACTAGTAAGGAGTGGTGTCACTCAGGGATCAGTTTTGGGGCCGAACTGGATCAATAGCTTTGTTGTCAGTGACATGGACAGTGGGATTGAGTGTGCCCTCAGCAAGTTTGCCAATGACACCAAGCTGTGTGGTTCGGTTGATATGCTGGAGGGAAGGAATGCCATCCAGAGAGACCTTGACATGCTTGAGAGGTGGGCTGATGCCAACCTCATGAAGTTTAACCATGACAAGCTCTCCGAGGCACAGCTACAGGTTGGGCAGAGAAGAGACTCAGAGCAGCCCTGCGGAGAAGGACTTGGGAGTGTTGGTCAATGAGAAAATGAACATGAGCCAGCTTCAGTGTGTGCTCGCAGCCCAGAAAGCCAACCGTGTGCTGGGCTGCATCAAGAGGAGCATAACCAGCAGGTCGAAGGAAGTGATCCTGCCCCTCTGCTCTCGTGAGACCTCTTGGAGTATTGTGTACAGTTCTGGTGTCCTCAACATAAAAAGGACATGGAACTGTTGGAACAAGTCCAGAGAAGGGCGACAAGGATGATCAGGGGACTGGAGCACCTTCCATGTGAAGATAGGCTGAGAAAGTTAGGTCTTTTCAGGCTGGAGAAGAGAAGACTGTGTGGAGACCACATAGCAGCCTTCCAGTATCTGAAGGGGACCCATAAGGATGCTGGGGAGGCACTCTTCATTAGGGACTGTAGTGATAGGACAAGGGGTAACGGGTTAAAACTTAGGGGAGGTTTAGATTGGATATAAGGAAGAAGTTCTTTACTGTGAGGGTGGTGAGGTACTGGAATGGGTTGCCCAAGGAAGCTGTGAATGCTCCATCCCTGGCGGTGTTCAAGGCCAGGTTGGACAGAGCCTTGGGTGACATGGTTTAGTGTGAAGTGTCCCTGCCTCTGGCAGGGGGGTTGGAACCAGATGATGTCAAGGTCCTTTCCAACCCTAACTATTCTATGATTCTATGATACATTGTGTTTAATTCTTCTAAGAATGGTTGATGATGACAGATATGAGAAAATATCCTTAAGTCAGCACAACCTTCAACAACAAGTAGTAACATGGTTTTAAAATTTTGTATTCAGTTTTTTGGAACACTTATCACCTCACCTGGGTATTCTAACAAGGGAATCAGTAGCTGAATTGAAATCCTCATCAACAAACTATGTAATTTCATTGAGAGTATCTGCTAACTCAGATCAACTCAATTAATCTCTAGTGGAAAGAAATAAAGAAGCAGATGGTAATGTGTTTTAGTCAACAGCAACTGCTTATTCTGTATACATTTCTAAATGCACTATTCCAAAGCATTTGTCCTAAGGCATCGAGAAATTGCCTTACTTTTAATCTAAGTCTTTAAATAGAGAGCAGTAACACACACTCATATTCCATTTTGTCACTAACAATTACAGTTTTCTCAAATAAAACATTTCCCTTAGTCTCATTTTTGCTTGGTACTTAGCCTGACATTCCCAGTGGCTTTCATGGGAGTAGCAAGGGTGTGCAGTGCAGGATATCTCTCCATCACCTAGGAACAAAGAGTATGTCATATCCAGTGAACTGAACTGATATTAGTTAAATGCACTAACCACTGCTGCATGCATTAACAAACGGTAATTGCTGAGGCTGCATTTGATATCACTTTTCCATGCTCTTCGAAGCTGAGGATTTGGCATCCTAAACTGCAGTGTCTTCATCCTAATGCAGAAATAATAAAGGTAGATGTCTCAATCCACATGATCCTGAAAGCAGTAAGTGGAGATCACTCTTTTCTTCTGGTCTGATGGTCAAGGCATAGAAAAGGTGGCTGAAGTATGACACCTGAGCTTGTTTGTAATATTATTTATATATTTTGAGGTCAATGATACAGACATTAAAAGATACAGAAGTGGGACAAGAAGAATAGTTGAAATCTGTTATTTGCTATTCCTACCCACATGCCATGACTGTCAGTCAAGGGCCCTACTCATGTTCCAGCTCTTGTCATTGTGACTGCTTGGTCCAACACTGCAGCAGTTATGTCAGGAAAATTGATCTGTGACTTGTGTCACAGTTAGTCTACAGCCATAAAGTGAGGGCGGGCTTTGAGCTGTTGGGAGACAGTTTTAAGTACAGTCACATGGGAAAATACACTAAATCCATGCTTCCAACTTCATAGGTTATGTTCTGCCTGTAAATGTTATTATAAAAACAAACAAATAAATCAAACAACTGGGCAGAAGCCTTATGATTTTAATGTAATTTGAAGGAAATTACTGTAACTGTATTTTTTGAGATAAATGTCTCTGTATGCTGTTTGATTTCAAAATAGCTACTAGCTGATTGGACCCATCAGGTGAGATAAGCATACTGAAGTCCAGTTTCTGGATCCTGTCTGTTGTTAGGTCTTGAGTAGTTGATGCATAGGCTTGGGCAAGCTGAGAAGCAAAATCCATGGTATAAAGAAGCAAACTGTACAATTTAGCCATCAGATGCTCAGGAATTTAAACCATCTTCGAGGAGACGTGACAGCTAAGAAAGGGCTATTTTATGTTGAAATTTTTTCTCCATAGTTCATCTATGTACGTGGATCTTTATAAGCATTACTGTTTTTACTGGCCAGACTCTTCATCACTTGCAGATACCTCAGGAGTCTACGGTATTTTTATTTCTTAAAAAGGAGAAAGAGCACTCAAGATTTGGGCAGGCAGTAAAGGCATGATTTATACCATTAGTATTTGACCAGCATGGAAAGAAAAGAAAGTTCTTCTGTCAGACAGGGTCTACATTAGGAGTTTTGGCCACATGACCATGGCAGAGAGGGAGAGGTATATTTTTAACCTGATGGCAGTCCTAGCAAGAAAAACAGTACTGCAATACTGTTCTACCCTCAAACAAGATTTAGCTGTCCTGTCTCACTGTTTTAGTTTTTTGCACATTGTCTTCTATTTTGTTTCCATGGTTCCTGTGCTGATTTAGCTGCCAAGTTCTCTATTTTCAATTTATGTCTCTCGTGTTCTATATCCACATTTCATCTGTCTGGCCCTCTCTTTATGATCTCACTTTTTTCTCTGGCCTGTTCCCTTATAACCCATCCTTTTTCCTATTGTATTTTACACACTCTTATCTTTGCTTGCTTTCTATTCCCTTTTGCTCTTTGCTGTTTCTTTGCATTTCCCTCTATTCACTTTTTTTCCTGCTAGTTGGCTTATGAAGAAATACAGTATGGAATGAAGTTTACATGCATGATATTTCTCTGAAAACAGAAGTACATTTACACTAACAGAAGCTAACACATCAACCTGCAATATCAAATTGTAGATGAATTTAATTTAATTCAAACTAAATTGATGCATTTATAGCACGCCATATGTATGCCAGATACTTCACAAACATGAAAGAGTATATGCACTGAAAATATTACACTTGAGCATTCTCAATTTTATAGAATCTATTTTGGTTTGGTTTATGCTGGATAGCACTTTTCAGGGAGTATAGATAAGCTTGGTGAGCAGATCAGAGTAGGAAGGCTCATAAAGAAGGGAGCTTTAATCAAGGACTTGAAGGAGAAGACTGCTTGTTCTAGGTCATGATTTTGAAGGATAAACCCCATCTCACAACACTGGCATATCTATATAGTCCAAAACCAGCCTGGATCCTACTCTTTAATATTCCTGTCCTTGCATTATTTATAGATATATAAAATAGTATAATATAGATATATAAAATAGTATGCATATACATATAATATTTACCTTACATCTATTATGCATATTTATATTATATGTGTGGTTTTTAATTGCTTCCAGTTGTTAACCATTTCACCTGTACTTCACTATAAATACTGCAGTTTTGTATTAATATAGGTGTGATGGTCAGGAGACCCTTGTTTTTGTCTCAGCTCAAAAGAAAGAAGGAACCGACAGCTCATTAACCTTTGGGCAAAGGGCAGGGGGGCAGGGAAGGATCCTGCTCCTCCAAGGTGGGGGATGCTTCCCTGTGTCGTCTGCTCTGAAGCTGTGAAGATCAACTGCCAGGTGCTAGAAAGAGACGTGTTGAGTTTTACTGTGAAGGCAAGTCTGTATAGAAACTATACATATACTATAATAACCTGAGCATTGTAGAAATCATCTAAAAGGAAAATAATAGTCTATTCCCTGATTTGCCTTACATAAACTTACATCTTCCAAATTACAGGTTGTTCTAGAAGCATATAAATTATCTTTTCCTATTTTTAACAGAAGCTTACATTTTTCTGAAATATATATATGTGTATATATATCCAATTAGAAAGTTTGAATAAAATGAAAATCCTCACTATTTATATAAATAGTTATTTTGGCAGCTAAAACTGTAATTAATATGCCTGCTAAGCCTTCCTGTCTGGTCACATCTTCAGTCCTGGCTATTGACATTATACTTCTCATTAGAACTTATTGTGAAATGGAATTTTCATCCAGTGGGAAATTTTGATATTTCAACGCAAATTTTTTTCTTTTGAACAAAAAAAGAATACTGAAAGACATCACATAAAACCTGAAAATACTGAAATGAAAAGGGAAAAAAGCATTTCTAATTCTAATTTCTAACATTTCTAATTTAATCCTTCATATGTTTACTTTGCAACAATGCTCACTTTATTTTGAAAAATGGACTTGAAACAAAAATTTTGGCTATTATTACATATCTTAAGTATAAAATATTTAATTATTTAATGATCTTATGAGAGCTTCCAAAGGTAGAAAAAGACATTAATGTTAAACAGTTCAAGTAAAAATAGTCTTGTAAATATTGCCTCACAGTCTGATAATGTTTTAGTGTTGCCTTTAAACTGATCATCATTTCAAAATGTCTCCAGTTCATTCTAGTTTTCTTTCTAATATTTACAGAATTTATCCTTAATAATTTCTTAGAATACCAGGCCTCTTGCTCAAGCCTCTATTTGCTTACATCTTCACAATGAGAATTTCCCATTTTTTTGACTATGGTTTATGTTTCTTTTACCAGCCCGATTTACTTAAATATTTTGGTGGTAAACCCATCCTCGCTGTTTGATCCATTCATGTTGGGCATTCTTTGTGTCATGTCAGTGGTTCACTCTGCCCTAAGAAGTTGGCAGTCAATGGATGGAGACCCAAAGGACACAAATTTGTATCCATGTAGAAAATGATAGTGCTTTTCCTGCCTCTTGAAGAATATAGAAGGTTAATGGAAAAATGCTTTGTGAATTACAATTTGACAGAGACATTATAAAATACAATTTTGATGGAGAAACCACTGATGAATGTGTATAACATTAGTATTTAGACTGCTCTTTAGAAAAAGTACTGTGAGATTCAAGATTAGCCTGTGCGTAAACCCAGATTCCTACTCGTCTTAAAAAAATTTCTTCACATCATGGGCAGTGCAAACTTGGGTGAGACATCTCATGTGCAGGTAGAACTTTCTTTAGTTAGGTTGCTGTTAGCAATCTGCCGTTTAATATCTAACAAGTTACTTTTTTCTTTAAGTGACCTAAATCGGTGGTCGGTTCAATTAGATACATACCATATGTTTATGCATTTTATTTAGTTTATGTAAAGAATATTTACTCAAAAGCTTTGGAAGCAGCAGTATACAAAATCCCAGTACTTTTCTGGAATGGATAAGTACCAGGGTTCAAGTAATCAAATATCAAAGTTGGACTGTAGGATTTTCCATATTGAATCAGATTGGATCATAATCCATCCAGTTTATTATCTTGTTTTCAACATTGATCAGAACAAAATTTTTTATAGGAAGATTAAAAAAGCCTCTGCTTAAAAGGCTGCAATAAACAAAGGTGGTATAAAGTTCCCCAAAGGAAAGAAAATATTATAAGCCCTGTTATTTAGAAATATGATTAACCACTAAGTAGAAGTACTTATATACCTCCCTAAAGTTTTATTTAGTATATGTTAACATGTTTAATTCTTCTATACAACAAATATTAGTTATTTTTATTATAGAAGTAAACTTTTATTGCTGCTTGAGAAAGACAATTTCTTATTTTTCTGCTGACAGTAGTCACTAGTACATAATACTATGTCTAGTAGTAGTAATGTCAGTATCTGTTGGGTATCTTTGACAAGTAAGGGCTGGATTCAGACTGTTATTTAATCAAACATCTCTCCAGGTCAGCTGATCGGAGCTAGCCTAGCTAGAGCCACAGCCGGCACGCTTCAGCGACCGCGAGGGTCAACGGAGATCAGGAAAATCAGAGAGGAGAGCGCAGAGACATCGCGATTCCCGACATCTCCCGATCCCCGAAGCCCCAGCAGCCCTTGCGAGAGAGAGGCTCACGTGGCGGGGGGCGTTCCCACGGTGACGGCGGGAGATTTAAAAGCGGCTTAAACTCGCTACTAGCATTCAGTCAGCTGATCGGAGCTAGCCTAGCTAGAGCCACAGCCGGCACGCTTCAGCGACCGCGAGGGTCAACGGAGATCAGGAAAATCAGAGAGGAGAGCGCAGAGACATCGCGATTCCCGACATCTCCCGATCCCCGAAGCCCCAGCAGCCCTTGCGAGAGAGAGGCTCACGTGGCGGGGGGCGTTCCCACGGTGACGGCGACCACTCCCTACTGCTTGCCTTGAAAAAGCCTTTGAGAGGGCACCGGGTGCAGAGAGGAACAAGCTGGTCGTGTTGCTGGTGTCCCAGACTGCAGACCAATATGGTTGTCTCCAGAAAGAGAGCTTGCAGTAAGACGACTACAGCAACTCAGACGGAGACCCCGTCCCAAACCGTGGCTGTTCAGGTTTCTGGGTGCAGGGAGTGCCAGAGCCTGATGCTGCCGGGGGAGGGAGGACAGCATTCCACCTGCGTGAGGTGTGAGCAGGTAGAAGATCTGCTTAGCCTGGTGGCAAGACTTAAGGAGGAGGTCGAGATGCTGAGGACCATCAGGGAGTGTGAAAGGGAGATCGACTGGTGGAGTAACTCCCTGGAGTGCCGGTCGGAACGGTTCCAGGGAGATACCCCCCAAAAGGGGAAGGACCCCCTGCCCTCTCAGGCAGAGGGGGATGGCCCGAGACAGCCCCTGCCCTGTAGCTGTAGCGCAGAGGTAGGGGACCAAAAAGACGACGAGGGTTGGAAGCGAGTTCCAGTTCGGCGTCGTGGGAAACCCTCCCCCCTTCCTGCCCTGCTTCCCCAGGTGTCCGTCCGTAATAGGTTCGAGGCCCTGGATCTTGAAGGAGAGGTAAGTGAGAATGTGGGGCAAGGCCAGCCCACAAGGCCACATAGGAAAAGGGGGTCGACTTTGCACCTCAGGACTGCCTCTGTTAAGAAAGAAAGAAGGGTCATTGTAGTAGGGGATTCCCTTCTGAGAGGAACAGAGGGCCCGATATGCAGAGTTGACCCTCATCACAGGGAAGTGTGTAGTCTGCCTGGAGCCCGGATCAGGGATATCACCAGGGCGCTCCCCAGCCTGGTGCACCCGACAGACTACTACCCGCTGCTGGTCTTCCAGACAGGTGGGGAGGAAGCTGCTTCCCGCAGTCTGAGGGGGATGAAGAAAGACTACAGGGCCTTGGGGAGGATGGTGAAAGAGTCTGGGGCTCAAGTGATCTTCTCCGCACTCCTTCCATCTTCCACTGATGATGTGGGAAGGAATGGGAAGATTCAGTTCATGAACAATTGGCTACGAGACTGGTGCTACAGGCAGGGCTTTGGATTCTTTGATAATGGCTGGTTTTATAGGGCACCAGTCTGGACAATGTCAAGTGAGAAAGGTTTGTCTCACAGAGGCAAAAGGATACTGGGGCACGAATTAGCAGGGCTCATTTGGAGAGCTTTAAACTAGATTCGAAGGGGGATGGGGTTGTTGCTGGGCTTGCCCCAGTGGGGCAGCGCTCCAGAATTAATGAAGACTGGGAGGCCTCCTATAATCCTAGGGTGAAATCGGTGTGCTCAGCTCGCTCCCTGAAATGTCTGTACACCAATGCGCGCAGCATGGGAAATAAACAGGAGGAGTTGGAAACCTGTGTTAAGTCAGGAGACTATGATCTGGTGGCAATTACAGAGACTTGGTGGGACAGCTCACATGACTGGAATATAGTCATGGAGGGCTATGTCCTTTTTAGGAAAGACAGGCCAGCCAGGAAGGGTGGTGGGGTTGCTCTTTATGTGCGGGAGGAACTACAATGCACCGAGTTCTGTCCGGGGACAGATGACGAGCGAGTTGAGAGTCTGTGGTTGAGAATTAAGGGGCAGGCTGGCAGGGGCGATACTGTTGTAGGTGTCTGTTACAGACCCCCAGATCAGGGTGAGGAAGTTGACGAGGCCTTCTACAGGCAGCTGAGAGAGGCCTCACAGTCACAGGCCGTGGTCGTCATGGGGGATTTTAACTTCCCTGATGTTTGCTGGAAGGACCACTCGGCAACCCAGCCGCAGTCCAGGAGGTTCCTCCAGTGTGTGGATGATAACTTCCTCCTGCAAATGGTGGATGAGCCGACCAGGAGAGGAGCGCTGCTGGATCTCATCCTCACTAACAAGGAGGGTCTGGTTGAAGCAGTAAGGGTAGAGGGCTGCCTTGGTTGCAGCGACCACGAGATGGTGAAGTTCAGGATCTTGCGTGGTAGGACTAGTAGAATACCAAGTAGAATTGCAACCCTGGACTTTAGCAGGGCAAACTTTGGCCTTTTCAAGCAATTGCTAGGGGAAATCCCATGGGCAAGGCTGCTTGAAGGAAAAGGGGCCCAAGATAGTTGGTTGACATTCAAGGACTGCTTTTTCCGTGCTCAAGATCGGAGCATCCCGACACGTAGGAAGTCAAGGAAGAGGGCCAAGAGACCTGTGTGGCTAAATAGGGAATTGCTGGGTATGCTCAAGTGGAAGAGGAGAGTTTACAGGTCATGGAAGGAGGGGCTGGCCACTTGGGAGGAATATAAGGCTGCTGCTAGGGGATGTAGGAAGGCAGCTAGGAGGACTAAGGCTTCCTTAGAATTAAACCTGGCAAGAAGGGTCAAGGACAGCAAAAAGAGCTTTTTCAAGTACATGGCAGACAAAACTAACACCAGAGGCAATGTAGGCCCACTGATGAACGGGATGGGTGCCCTGGTGACAGAAGATGCAGAGATGGCAGAGTTACTGAATGCCTTCTTTGTCTCTGTCTACTCTGCTGCAGGCAGTCCTGAAGAGC
This sequence comes from Pezoporus occidentalis, assembly GCF_034315485.1. NCBI lineage: Eukaryota > Metazoa > Chordata > Aves > Psittaciformes > Psittacidae > Pezoporus > Pezoporus occidentalis. The sequence continues at coordinate 190,425 of NW_026915910.1, read as the reverse complement.
CCTATACCCCTGAGACCTTAGATGAAGTCAGGTCGACGGAGCGACTTGCCTTAGTCGATGAGGAATGGGTTAGAGATCAGTTGAGCAATCTGGACGTCCATAAATCCATGGGTCCAGATGGGATGCACCCGCGGGTGCTGAGGGAACTGGCGGAAGTCATTGCTAGACCACTCGCCATCATCTTTACCAAGTCCTGGGAAACGGGAGAGGTGCCTGAGGACTGGAGGAAAGCAAATGTCACTCCGGTCTTCAAAAAGGGCAAGAAGGAGGACCCGGGTAACTATAGACCGGTCAGCCTCACCTCCATCCCTGGGAAAGTGATGGAACACCTTGTCCTTGGTGCCATCTTAAAGCATATCAAGGATAAGAGGGTTATGAGGGGCAGTCAACATGGCTTCACCAGGGGGAAATCATGTTTGACCAATCTCTTAGCCTTTTATGAGGAAATAACACGGTGGATGGATGATGGCAGAGCGGTGGATGTGGTCTACCTTGACTTCAGCAAAGCCTTTGACACAGTCTCCCACAGCATCCTCACGGCTAAATTGAGGAAGTGTGGACTGGATGACCAGGTAGTGAGGTGGACTGCGAACTGGCTGAAGGAGAGAAGCCAGAGAGTTGTAGTCTATGGGGCTGAGTCTAGTTGGAGGCCTGTAACTAGTGGAGTGCCTCAAGGGTCAGTACTGGGACCAGTATTATTTAATATATTCATCAATGATTTAGATGAGGGAATTGAGTGTACTATCAGCAAGTTTGCTGATGACACTAACCTGGGAGGAGTGGCTGACACGCCAGAAGGCTGTGCTGCCATCCAGCGAGACCTGGACAGGCTGGAGAGTTGGGCAGGGAATAACGGGATGAAATATAACAAGGGAAAGTGTAGAGTCCTGCATCTGGGCAGGAACAACCCCAGGTTCCAGTATAGGTTGGGGAACGACCTGCTAGAGAGCAGTGTAAGGGAGAGGGACCTGGGGGTCCTAGTGGACGACAGGATGACCATGAGCCAACACTGTGCCCTTGTGGCTAAGAAGGCCAATGGCATCCTGGGATGTATTAGAAGGGCGGTGGTTAGTAGGTCGAGAGAGGTCCTCCTTCCCCTCTACTCTGCCCTGGTGAGACCCCATCTGGAATATTGTGTCCAGTTCTGGGCCCCTCAGTTCAAGAAGGACAGGGAGCTGCTGGAGAGAGTCCAGCGCAGGGCAACCAAGATGATTAAGGGAGTGGAGCATCTCCCTTATGAGGAAAGACTGAGGGAGCTGGGTCTTTATAGTTTAGAGAAGAGGAGACTGAGGGGTGACCTTATAAGTGTCTATAAATATATAAAGGGGGAGTGTCACGAGGATGGAGCCAGGCTCTACTCAGTGGCAAACAATGATAGGACAAGGGGTAATGGGTGCAAACTGGAACACAAGAGGTTCCACTTAAACTTGAGAAGGAACTTCTTCTCAGTGAGGGTGATGGAACACTGGAACAGGCTGCCCAGGGAGGTTGTGGAGTCTCCTTCCCTGGAGACATTCAAAGCCCGCCTGGACACATTCCTGTGTAACGTTATCTAGGTGTTCCTGCTCTGGCAGGGGGATTGGACTAGATGATCTTTTGAGGTCCCTTCCAATCTCCAGCATACTGTGATACTGTGATAAACCACTTCTGATTGTTGCTCAGTGATTGCATACTACCCTGCTTATTTGCACCAGTGAATAAGATTTGTAGTCCATGGGGGGTTAGTCTTGAATAGCTGATGAACAAACCCAATGAAAGCACTTAGATTAAATGCTGCCTAATGTTGGAATCTTCCTGAGCAGCTTTGTATCATTTTTGTGATGAAGAACAAGTGCTATTTTGGGGGGAGTGAAAGGGGGAGAGAGAAAGCAAGCTGACTATCCCCTTAAAGAAATATTTTTCCCATGAGTAAAAACTGTGGAATGACATACAGCTTTTTAATAAAGTTTTAAAAGCTATCTGTAGACTTACTAAAAAGCTTCCATGCCCAGTAGATAACAAAATGTTATATTAATTTTAGTGCCAGACTTTAATTAAAAAGAAAACCATAAAATATATAAGTGGGCACTATATAGAATGATGCAGCTTTGTGGAACCATTTAAGTCTCTTCATGACAGAGATTACAGAAATTAATAAGAGAACATAATTTGTGTAATAGAGTGCTGGACATAAAATACTCGATACATTTTTACCCCTTTGAGCAAACATTTGTTGCTTGCAGTGCATGGCTCTGTCTTTCCAGGTAAACTCTTCCATCAGAGATCATCCCCAACAAACAACCCTGTTGTTAAGGCTGTGTCTGCAAATGAATTGCCTATAAACAAACTCAGCATCTGGCAGACATTCCAAGGTGAAAGCCAAACAGATGGCTAATTTAATATAATCTAAGTGACTTTGGATCAGATAAAGCAATTGAATTAACAGCACTTTAAATGAACGTGTACCACACATTCTCACTATGCCATTATAATAAGCACCTTTTTATATCTTGAAAATCATTGCTAATTGAAGTTTCATATGGTGAATGCTTATATCTGTAAGATGTACAACTAAACAGCCTGAAAAAAATTGTCATTGTAAGTGAAAACAATCAGTGTTATAACCTTTAACTCAAATATTTTTTTTTAATTCAGAACTCCTCCAAACAAGTTTTTAATTAAGTAATGTAAACTTGATAACATATGAATTCTTAAGTGTACATGCAGCAGGCATAATTTAATCCTGAGAATTAAAAGAGTCCCAAACTTTAAAGTAACTCGTTATTAAATTAAAAAAAAGACACCCCACCCCACCCCCCACCCCCCGCCCGGAACAACCCCCCCCCCCCCGAAAAAAAAACAAACAAAACAAACCAAGCAAAAAAAAAAAAAACAAACCAACAGCAAAAAAACAACAAAAAAATGTCCCCCACAAAAAAAAAAAAAACAACCAACCAACCAACCAAAAACAAACAACAAAACAGTCTTTGAATTATAGGGGGTTATTATTATTATTATTAGTTGTTGTTGTTACTATTTGTGACACTTTTTGAATTGAAGCATAATTTGAGCTATGGCAAAGGAAACAAAAATTTTTCTGTTACTTTCTGTGCTACATCTGTATTGAGAGGGTGAAAGAGTTCATGATACTGAGCTGTATTCTTGATAACAGCCAAAGTTAAATGCTTAAAATTCCTTTTAATGTGTTTTGTTCTACATGTATGTTCTGTATGTTTTCTGATGCCTCTTCCAAGAAAACTTTATGTTTAATTTGTGCACAGTAGGTAAAAAGCAGGTGAAGGAGAGTTTTGTTGTACAAAACAGACGTTTAAGAAAGTAGTTCTTCAGCTTCTTCTAATTTCTCTTTACTTGAACCAAACTCTAAAATCACCTCCAAACCCACAATTGTGTTATGCTGCAGAGTTAGACACATGATCTATTGGAGATGGATTATACACTGGCCTGCAGTGCTGGATGATGTAAGGAAGAACTCCTTCCTGGTACTCCAGAGCTCTGTGAGAATAACCTTAGATTCCGGGGCAAAGGGCCATCCGCTGCTTTTTGGCACCATCTGCCTACCAATGTGAAGTTAAAATAATGGGGAAATTCATGAACACAGTTATAAAACTTGGATGCTGCAATTGCAAAAGACTGATTTGATTAGCCAGGAAGCCTCTTTTCAGTTTTATGTTTTTGCTTTCCTACATATTGTAATGTCAAAACAAAACCCCTCTTTTCTGATGTTCTGGCATATACCTTGCTGCTGTTTACCTTCTAGCAAACAATAGCTGAAAAACTCATGAAGTTGTGATTTTTTATTTAATTTTTTTTCCTGTATGGCTTAACAACATTCACACATGGCAAGGCAGAGAAGTCTAAAGCAAGTGGTCTCTAACATGTACTTGTATTCTTATATTCTTTAAGACTCTTTGGATTTTACCAAATATAGTATTGCAACATTTCTCTTGCACAAAAAAATTTCTTTCAGACTAAACAATAATCATTTTACAATGTAAATACATATGTAATGAGCATAGAAGTACAAATACTTCTATGTGATAGAGATACATACAAATATCTGAGTATAGGCCTGCTTCTCCCACTAACCCATATCAAATAATATTCTCTTCAACAAGATGTGAACTCTTGTCAAAATTTGACATTTCCAAGCTGTCTATGGAAGAATGTCAGCCCTTATGTACAAATCTAGACATAAGAACCAGCACAGATTAATACTTTAAAAAATTATTAAATTAAAGTCTTTTTTCTCACTCCAGACATGCCCAGATCAGGAAGTTCAGGTAAGACATTGTCATGGCTTAAGTCCAGTCAGTAATTCAGAAAAAACACATAGCTGTTCGCTCACTCCTCCCCCTTCCTCCCCCAGCTCCCATAGGGATGGGGAGGAGAATCGAAAGGCTGAGATAAGAGCAGTCCAGTAACTAAGGTATAATACAAACCACTGCTACTGCCACCAATAATAATAATGATAAGGGAAATAACAAGGGAAAAGAATACAACTGCTCACTACCTGCAGACCAATACCCAGCATGACCTGAGCAGTGATCTAGCCCTTCCAGGTAACTTCCCCAGTTCCACATCCTGGGCATGACGTGCTGTGGTATGGAATACCTCCTTGGTCAGTTTGGGTCAGGTGTCCTGTCTCTGCTTCCTCCTGGCTTCCCCTCCTCCCTGGCAGAGCATGAGGCTCACAAAGTCCTTGGTCAGAGTAAACATGACTTAGCAACAACTGAAAACATCGGTGTTATCAGTGCTGTTCCCAGGCTGAAAGTCAAAACCACAGCACTGCACCAGCTACTAAGGAGAAAAATGACTGCTACCGCTGAACTCAGGACAGACATTCTACTAAGAAGACTTCCAACCATGCATTAATATAAAGTAAGACACTATGTTGACTTTGCATTTTAGAATACAATGTCATAACTACATAACAGTGAGGAAAATAATAGTTTGGGTTGTTTGGTTTTTTTTTTTTGAATGAAGGGCAAGTTAAGAATTTTCCATTTCTTTTTTATTTCACCAAAGGCATATATTGCAGTCTAGATCTTGTTATGGGCAAAAGAGAAAACTGTTTTACACAAAGCCAAGAATTTAATGTAGATTAACAATCTACTCAAACCACAGCAAACAGTTTTATTAGTCCAGATTTCATGATACGAACACTGCGAATTAGTATAGAAAACCCACACTGTTACTTAATATATATTACATATATTTTTATATATTTGCAAACTTTCTTGTCTAACCTTATTCCCTGCTGTTATTTACACTCTCCCTCCTACCTTTCAGTAAGAGTCATCCTCAAGAATAAAAAGGGTGTCAGTCATAATGAGCTGGCCTGAGTTCTTCATTGAGAGGAATACAAGGCTGATTGTGATGGTTTCTTCCTCCTGTCTTGGGGCTACCTGGCATTCTTTTTACACATTTTCTGACAGTTGCTTACTAGCTTCCCCTACTATTTCCAAGTTCCACATCTTCTTTCTTACCCTCAAAACTGGGTTTGCCTGATTAACTAGATTAGGGTTTTTTTCTTTGTAAAAAATGACTGACCACTGTGACCTGTCATCATGCTCAGGGATTTCTGATGCCATCTGATACTTCTACACTTCTATAACATATTTTAATCCTAAAGTCCTAGACAGTTCACTCGATGCATAGTAGCTGCTCTGTTAACCAGCAGTAGGTGTTATACCACACAGTAGCATGGACATAAAGCTAAAACAAATTTAGGCAATAGTCATCTGACCACTAGAGGACTGCCACCTCAGCTAAAAGAAGTTAAATTTACCTCAGGCCAGTATAAGTCCAGACAAGTACTGAGACCCTGTACTCTCAGGTCACTACAAAGCCTGTCAGATTTTGCTAGTAAAATTATAATTTTAAAGTCATATTTGTGGAGCTATGCAGTCTTTGGTGTTCTCTATACATGTAAATCATTGGAGCTAATAGTATGGTTTAATGAAAGTTATAGAAGAAATATGGGGATCAGTGGAGCTATGTCTGAAGTCACAGTTGCTTTATTAAAGAGCTTAAAGTTTATTAATAGTTGATAGTTCATTAAAATTTGCTAATTACATATAATTATTAATATAGCTTGATTACTGCCTAATCATCTAAAATGTGGTTTATGTTTATCACATAAGTTAGGAAGATGCAAATTTTGAGAATACAGGACTTTACTACAGACCACAGGATTTTGCAATGCACGTAAAGACTAAGATAAATGTTAAATTACTAAAGGATAGCATTTGTAATTATACTAATATATTCCGAAAATATATATGATTATTTCTGTATATGACCAATATGGGAAGAAGAAACTTTCTTGAAGTTAGATGTTCAGTATAAACAAGATGTTTATTCCCCTGGGTCAATGAATAGAAAAATATAATTAGCTCACCTGTGAGTGTTAATGGTAGATGAGTTGAACAACCACCTCACGGCTTCTGGAAAAATATAATTAGCTCAGCTGTGAGTGGTAAAGGTAGATGAGTTGAACAACCGCCTCACAGCTTCTGCTTCTCTGTGACAGCAGCCAGTACAGAATTTATCCACCATCTATGACAGCACTGGAGGGTAATCCATCAACTAACATGATCATAGCTAAGGTTGCAACACAGCTTTCGCTGTTTCTTGCAGTCATGCAGGAACTGTACTTTGTGAAATATCCTCAATAACTTTGACCTAGGGAAGAAGGCACTTCAGGTTAATTGGTAAAGAGAGCATTTTGGGAGATTTATCCACATCATTGCTAAAGACTCAATGCAATGAACAAGACAGGCTCTGACATTTATGCCAGAAATAAAAATAAATAAAGAAATAAAAAATGTGGAGTACGACTACCTGTATCATTAATATGGTTGAAAAAAACTTGTGAATTATATGAGTCTGGGATCAGAATTTGCTAAAATTACTGTCACAAACTCCAGGGAAATATTTTCCTCTTTTGCTACTAGAGTTTAAACCAGATTGAAGGAAGAAAGGGGTAAACCCAGGCTTGCTAGGGATAATGTTTGAGGGACAGTGTGCTAGTGAGGTACTTCAGTTTGTTGTTGCAATGAAGGAACAGAATGGAGATCCTTGTGGCAGCAAAGATGCAAGGGTTCCTGATGTGTCAGAAACCACCGAAGTGCCTGAGGTTATGAAGGAATTAGGGCTTCTCCCCCCAAAAAAGTGGTGGAATCAATAGCCCAACTGAACTTCATCTACACCAGTGAGCACAGCACAGGCAACAGGAGATGCTGGAAGCCATCATGCAGCAGGAAACTATGGTGTAGTGGCCATCACAGAAACATAGTGGGATAATTTACACAGGTGCTGCAACAGATGGCTATAAACTCTTTAAAAGGAATAAGCAAGGAAGGAGAGGCATTGGGGTAGCCCTGTATGTTAGGAAGTGGTTTGATTATTTAGAGCTTAATGATGGTAACAGTAGGGCTGAGTATTTATGAACAAGTACCAGGAAAAAGGAGCATTTATGACCTTTGAAAGAAGGGGCAGGTAACTCAGGAGGCCTACAAAGGTGTTTCAGGAAGCAAATTGGAACGGTCAAAGTACAACTAGACCTTAATCTGACTACTGCTGTAAAAGACAATAAAAAATGGTTCTGTAAATACATTAGCAACAAAAGGAGCACCAAGGAGAATCTCCATCCTTTATTGGATGCTGGGAAAAACATAGTGACAAAGGCGGAGGAAAAGGTTGAGGTACTTACTGCCTTCTTTGTCTCTGTCTTTAATCGTTAGACCAGTTGTTTTCAGGGAACCCAGCCCCCTGAGCTGGAAGACAGGATGGGGAGCAGAATGAAGCCCCTGTAATCTAAGGGGAAATGCTGCACCACTTAGACACACACAGGGCTATGGGGCTGGATGGGATCCACCCAAGTGTACTGAGGGAGTTGTTGGAAATGCTCACCAAGCCACTTTCAGTCAGTGGTCCTGGATAACTTGGGAGGTCCCAGTTGACTGGAACTTAGCAAATGTGATGTCCAGCCAAGGGTGGAAGGAAGATCCAGGGAACTGTAGGCCTGTCACCTCAGTGCCAGGGAACATTATGGAACTGATCATCTTGGGTGCCATCATGTGGCACATACAGGAGAACCATGTGATCAGGCCCAGTCAGTGAGGCTCTATGAAGGCAGGTCCTGCTTGACCAACCTGATCTCTTATGATACATGGCTCACTTAGTGGCTGAGGGAAAAGCTGTGGGTGTTGTCTACCTAGACTTTAGTAAAGCCTTTGGTACTGTTTCCTCGAGAATTCTCCTACAGAAACTGGCTGCTCATGGCTTGGATAGGTTCTCTCTTTACTGAGTAAAAACTGTCTGGATGATTGAGCCCAAAGAGTGGTGGTAAATGGAGTTAAATCTAGCTGGTGACTGATCACAAGTGATATTCTAAAGGCCTCAGTACTGAGGCCAGTTCTGTTTAATTTCTTTATTAATGATCTGGACGAGAGGATCAAGTGGACCCTCAGAAAGTTTGCAGACAGTATCAAGTTGGGTGCTAGTGTTGATCTGCTTGAGGGTAGGAAGTCTCTACAAAGGGATTTGGTCAGGCTGGATTGATGGGCTGAGACCAATTGTATGAGGCTCAACAAGGCTCAGTGCCAGGTCTTGCAGTTGGGTCACAACAGCCCTGTGTCAAGCTACAGGCTTGGGGAAGAGTGGCTGGAAAGCTGCCTGGCAGCAAAGGACCTGGGGTAGCTTGTCAACAAGCAGCAGAACATGAGCCAGCATGTGCCTTGGTGGCCAAGAAGACCAAGAGTTTCCTGGCTTATATCAGAAACAGTATGGCCAGCAGGACTAAGGAAGTGACTATTTTATTTACCCCCTGTACTTGGCACCACAAATCCTGTGTTCAGTCAGGCACTGGAAGAGGTTGCCCAGGTAAGTGATGGAGTCACCATCCTTAGAGGTATTTAAAAGATGTATAGATGTGGCAGTTTAGGTACATGCTTTAGTGGTGCACTTGGCAGTGCTCAGTTAATGGTTAGACTTGATGATCTTACAGGTGTTTTCCAACTTAGATGATTCTATGATTCTATAAGGTGAAAGTCAGTGTTAAAATCAAACACAATTCAGCAGAAGAAACAAAGGCACTTTACAAAAACCAGTACTACTAAGAAGACATTAGTTTTTTCAACAGAAAACAAATCAAGCAAGTGGATTCTTAAATAAAAATGACAGCTGTCAGAGCAGAAAAAAAAAAAAGTCTATCGAACAGTCTCCAATCTGGCAAAGCCTTCATCCACAAAGAACATTAGAGGTTTAAGGAAATATTTTTCAATTTTCATATGAAAAAGAACTGAAACTGAACAGTACATATGTAACATGTGCTGTATGTTACTTGTATGAAGCACTTGTATGTTGCGTTCTGCGCTAACTAGAGATTTTGTATGATTTTCAAACATTAACTGGTATGGGACCATCTCTGCTGTTCAACATGGAAATGAATGAATACAGGCATGGGAAAGGAAAGATGTTAAATAACACTGAATGAAAGGATATTTACATGATTGTAAAAATGCTACTCAGAAATTGAAGGAGTAGGGCTGGTATAATTTTATTAACATTAATGCTGATACTTTTAAATATTATTTGTCCTCAAAAAGCTAACATTAGACCTGTGAACATTCCTGCCATAGCTCTGGTGAAGAAGTTTGCAACATTAATTAAAACACAGCTAATATGATTTAGAATTATTGTGAAATACAGGAAAATGAACAGTAGGACTGACAAACTTTCTTTAAGAGGTTGTTTAATAATTTCTTCACCGGGCAATAGAGAGGGAAGTGGGGAAGAGGGAGGAAAGTTAAGGGAATGAAAACTTTAAGGGATATTATTGATTTTTTTTTTCCAGTAACAAAATTTAAAATTTCATATTTAAAACTGTAAACTGAAGTTTCCAACTTAAACATTTAAAATTAAAAGAAATACTTTTATTTCATTAATTTGCTTTGATTTGCAAAATTTTATGATGAGTTTTCTTTGTAAACTTTGAACTTCTTGAATGCTATAGTTGGTGATGCTTATAAATCAGAAGGTATATGCTGACAAAACTCTTTTACAAAAATTTTCTGCATCATGAGTCTGAACATTTCAGGCTTCATAGATAATTTTGTTTTAATCATCATCACCTTGGACAAAGCTGTCAAAGTCCAGTTGCTGTCAGGTTATTTGCAATGCAAATGCATTGGAATCAGAAACACTGTTTTAACATGTTGCTTGCTAACTTGGTATTTTAGCTCAGCCCCATGTATTTTTAGCACATTCCTATCCTACACCTTTTCACATCATGACAGAATCACAGAGTGGTTAATATTGCATAGCTACTTCTGCTATCCTATCACTGTCTTTCCATGCAAAGAATTAATCTAACATGTCATCACATGAGGAAAAAATGAGGGATAAGAATTGCATTTCACCTGATAGGTAAATGAAACTGGCAATTCATCTCAAACTGCCTAGACACATTTAGACTATATTAAGTACACGACTGACTATATGGCAATTTGAGCTCCTTATCATTTTTCAACTCTTTTCACCTCTTAACTCCTGCCTAAAACTTACAACGATTAGTACAGTAACTAGTTATTATTGGTGAATATAAGAATTAAAGTTTGACATTCAAAGGAATATTTTTGGGGAAGAGGAACAATGCGAAGAAGGTTTGTATATCTTTTATTACCTTCATCACATCTATCATCTCTTTTTCTTGCGTCCAGTCATGGGACTTCTAAGGAGAAAGAAGAGGATGTTTTAAGAAATAGTTTAGTTTTTTTAAGAAAATGCAAATTTGGCAAGTCTGAAAACATTTTCAAACTTTTACTTGAATTTGGAAAAGACTTTCACAGAAAAGAAAAAAATTACACTAAACACTTTCTCTTCTGTTACACTAAACACTTCCTCTTCTGAACACATGGATTTCTTCCTCTGCAAGGTGCCTGTGATAGCTTTGAAGGTGAAAGCCTTCACTTTGTATCCCAACTCGCCTGCAGTGGACCAGTACATTTTATTAAGAGAATCATTTTTAAGCAAACTTTTCTTCTGTAAGAGGTAGACTGAAATAAAGAGCTATTAAATCAGCTCCTACTTAGCTTGTGAGCTTTGCCAAGCTTTGTCTAAAGCACGTAAGGAAGGAGAGCAGAGAGGAAGGTTTGATTATTTTTGTTTTTATTTTTTTTTCCTGTTGAGCTCATTTTCTCAAGGTCTAAACACTTTAGTTTAAAAGCAATAAAAATTCAATTATATGCTCAAAATTATAGGATTTTTTTTTTCTAGGAGCTCCTTCTGTGATTAATTATTGTAATGGTTTAGAAATAGCTATTATTGCAGAACCATCTTATGTTCCAAGGCTTATAGATCACTGTGAGAAAGAACTCATAAAATACAACCATTTTCTAAAAAGTGGGGAAGGAGGGAAAATTAAGATGGTTATTTTTATCTGCTACAGGGAGGTGTGATTATGTGAGTTGACTCATTGCTACCTGAAGGGAGTCAGATCAAAATTAAGACTTTCTACTAAAGCACACAATTAAAGTTCATTGCAAGTGTTGTAGGCATACTGGAATTTGCTGGAGAAAGTATGTGCTACAAACAGATGCACCACTGGAAGTCAAACCAGAAAAATTCCTCCCTGGGAGCATTCTACTTTATTAAATCTGGCAACTTTCTTCTGAGCTGAGTATCCTGTGCTAAAAAAAGTTTCTCATTTGATTTAAGAAATTGACATGTAACATTGGAAGAAAACCTCTTTTACCTCTGTTTCTTAGTTTTCTGCATTTGCTGAGAGAAGACTATTAAAAACAGTGTTATAAAGCTTTTCTTTATTAGTAGAATTGAAATAAAGCATTTGAAAATATCTTATGTTGGGAGAAAATATTCAAGTTCATATTTTCCCAATCAATAGTTTAGCTCTATATTCTGTACAATAAGTTATCTAGTTAGTATGAAATGAACTAGTCTTTAAATTATATACTTTTATTGTATGACATCAATCAGAGATATAATCCATAATAAAACATATTCTAGGTCTTTGCTTTCATGCCATAAGTAACTTTACATGTCATTTCCTCCAAATAAAGTTATTTCTGTTCTCTCAGTTCACACACATAACACTTATTACTGCTAACGGAAATCGTGCATAAGAACAAAAAAACTACCATCCCCCTCACTGTTAACACTCTTTGGCATCTCTTTATTAATGACATTCATATGGAGATAGAAGACAAGAAAACCTGAAACTGAGGGTGAAAAGAAACATACTGTCCTAGGTTCAGCAGTAGCAGTCATTTTTCTCCTTAGTAGTTGGTGCAGTGCTGTGGTTTTGACTTTCATCTGGGAACAATGCTGATAAGGTTTTTACTTGTTGCTAAGTAATGTTTAGTCTGACCAAGGACTTTCTGAGTCTCATGTTCTGCCAGGAAGGAGGGGAAGCTGGGAGAAATCAGAGACGGGACACCTGACCCGAACTAGCCAAATTGGTATTCTATACCACAGCATGTCATGCCCAGTATATAAACTGGGGGCAGTTACCCGGAAGGGCTAGATCACTTCATAGGTCATGCTGGGCATCAGTTGGCAGGTGCTGAGTGGTTGTATTCTCTTCCCTAGTTATTTCTCTTATATCATTATTATTATTGGTTGTATCACAGTATCACAGTATCACAGTATGCTAGAGATTGGAAGGGACCTCGAAAGATCATCTAGTCCAATCCCCCTGCCGGAGCAGGAACACCTAGATAGTGTTACACAGGAATGTGTCCAGGCGGGTTTTGAATGTCTCCAGGGAAGGAGACTCCACAGCCTCCCTGGGCAGCCTGTTCCAGTGTTCCGTCACCCTCACTGAGAAGAAGTTTCTTCTCAAGTTTAAGTGGAACCTCTTGTGTTCCAGTTTGTACCCATTACCCCTTGTCCTATCATTGTTTGCCACTGAGTAGAGCCTGGCTCCATCCTCGTGACACTCCCCCTTTATATATTTATAGACACTTATAAGGTCACCCCTCAGTCTCCTCTTCTCCAAACTATAGAGACCCAGCTCCCTCAGTCTTTCCTCATAAGGGAGATGCTCCACTCCCTTAATCATCTTAGTTGCCCTGCACTGGACTCTCTCCAGCAGCTCCCTGTCCTTCTTGAACTGAGGGGCCCAGAACTGGACACAATATTCCAGATGGGGTCTCACCAGGGCAGAGTAGAGGGGAAGGAGGACCTCTCTCGACCTACTAACCACCGCCCTTCTAATACACCCCAGGATGCCATTGGCCTTCTTGGCCACAAGGGCACAGTCTTGGCTCATGGTCATCCTGCCGTCCACCAGGACCCCCAGGTCCCTCTCCCCTACACTGCTCTCTAACAGGTCGTTCCCCAACCTATACTGGAACCTGGGGTTGCTCCTGCCCAGATGCAGGACTCTACACTTTCCCTTGTTATATTTCATCAAGTTATTCCCTGCCCAACTCTCCAGCCTGTCCAGGTCTTGCTGGATGGCAGCACAGCCTTCTGGCTTGTCAGCCACTCCTCCCAGCTTAGTGTCATCAGCAAACTTGCTGATAGTACACTCAATTCCCTCATCTAAATCGTTGATGAATATATTAAATAATACCGGTCCCAGTACTGACCCTTGAGGCACTCCACTAGTTACAGGCCTCCAACTAGACTCAGCCCCATAGACTACAACTCTCTGGCTTCTCTCCTTCAGCCAGTTCGCAGTCCACCTCACTACCTGATCAGCCAGTCCACACTTCCTCAGTTTAGCTGTGAGGATGCTGTGGGAGACTGTGTCAAATGCTTTGCTGAAGTCAAGGTAGACCACATCCACCGCTCTGCCATCATCCATCCACCGTGTTATTTCCTCATAAAAGGCTAAGAGATTGGTCAAGCATGATTTCCCCTTGGTGAAGCCATGTTGACTGCCCCTCATAACCCTCTTATCCTTGATATGCCTTAAGATGGCACCAAGGATAAGGTGCTCCATCACTTTCCCAGGGATGGAGGTGAGGCTGACCGGTGTATAGTTACCCCGGTCCTCCTTCTTGCCCTTTTTGAAGACCGGAGTGACATTTGCTTTCCTCCAGTCCTCAGGCACCTCCCCCGTTTCCCAAGACTTGGTAAAGATGATGGAGAGAGGTCTAGCAATGACTTCCGCCAGTTCCCTCAGCACCCGTGGGTGCATCCCATCTGGACCCATGGATTTATGGACATCCAGATTGCTCAACTGGTCTCTAACCCATTCCTCATCAACTAAGGCAAACCGCTCCGTCGACCTGACTTCATCTAAGGTCTCAGGGGTACAGGGCTCTTCAGGACCGCCTTCAGCAGAGTAGACAGAGATAAAGAAGGCATTCAGTAACTCTGCCATCTCTGTATCTTCTGTCACCAGGGCACCAATCCCGTTCATCAGTGGGCCTACATTGCCTCTGGTGTTAGTTTTGTCTGCCATGTATTTGAAAAAGCTCTTTTTGCTGTCCTTGACCCTTCTCGCCAGGTTTAATTCTAAGGAGGCCTTAGTCCTCCTAGCTGCCTTCCTACATCCTCTAGCAGCAGCCTTATATTCCTCCCAAGTGGCCAGCCCCTCCTTCCATGACCTGTAAACTCTCCTCTTCCACTTGAGCATACCTAGCAATTCCCTATTTAGCCACTCAGGTCTCCTGGCCCTCTTCCTTGACTTCCTACGTGTCGGGATGCTCCGATCTTGAGCTCGGAAAAAGCAATCCTTGAATGTCAACCAACTATCTTGGGCCCCTTTACCTTCAAGCAGCCTTGCCCATGGGATTTCCCCTAGCAATTGCTTGAAAAGGCCAAAGTTTGCCCTGCTAAAGTCCAGGGTTGCAATTCTACTTGGTATTCTACTAGTCCTACCACACAAGATCCTGAACTCCACCATCTCGTGGTCGCTGCAACCAAGGCAGCCCTCAACCCTTACTGCTTCGACCAGATCCTCCTTGTTAGTGAGGATGAGATCCAGCAGCGCTCCTCTCCTGGTCGGCTCATCCACCATTTGCAGGAGGAAGTTATCATCCATACACTGGAGGAACCTCCTGGACTGCGGCTGGGTTGCCGAGTGGTCCTTCCAGCAAACATCAGGGAAGTTAAAATCCCCCACGACGACCACGGCCTGTGACTGTGAGGCCGCTCTCAGCTGCCTGTAGAAGGCCTCATCAACTTCCTCACCCTGATCTGGTGGTCTGTAACAGACACCTACAACAGTATCCCCCTTGCCAGCCTGCCCCTTAATTCTCACCCACAGACTCTCAACTCGCCTGTCATCTGTCCCTGGACAGAACTCGGTGCATTGTAGTTGCTCCCGTACATAAAGAGCAACCCCACCACCCCGCCTGGCTGGCCTGTCTTTCCTGAAAAGGACATAGCCCTCCATGACTGTATTCCAGTCATGTGAGCTGTCCCACCACGTCTCTGTAATTGCCACCAGATCATAGTCTCCTGACTTAACACAGGTTTCCAACTCCTCCTGCTTATTTCCCATGCTGCGCGCATTGGTGTACAGACATTCCAGGGAGCGAGCTGAGCGCACCGATTTCACCCTAGGATTATAGGAGGCCTCCCAGTCTTCATTAATTCTGGAGCGCTGCCCCACTGCGGCAAGCCCAGCTACAATCCCATCCCCCTTCAAATCTCGTTTAAAGCTCTCCAAATGAGCCCTGCTAATTCATGTCCCAGCATCCTTTTGCCTCTGTGAGACAAACCTTTCTCACTTGTCATTGTCCAGACTGGTGCCCTATAAAACCAGCTGTTATCAAAGAATCCAAAGCCCTGCCTGTAGCACCAGTCTCGAAGCCAATTGTTTATGAACTGAATCTTCCCATTCCTTCCCACATCATCAGTGGAAGATGGAAGGAGTGAGGAGAAGATCACTTGAGCCCCACTCTTTCACCATCCGCCCCAAGGCCCTGTAGTCTTTCTTCATCCCCCTCAGACTGTGGGAAGCAGTGATTTGTGTTATACCTTAGTTACTGGACTGTTCTTATCTCAACCCATGGGAATTACATTCTTTCGATTCTCCTCCCCATCCTTCCAGGAGCTGGGGTGGAAGAATGGAGGGGGGGGGGTGGGGGAGGGAGAGAGAGAGCTGCTGTGTGGGTCTGAGTTACTGGTTGGGCTTAAACCATGGCACATATCCAAACTGGTTCATTTAAAATCCATAAGAGTCAGTCATTGGACAATTTAGAGGAAAGTAACAAAGAGCCACACCCATTTATAGAACCATAGAATCATAGAATAGTTAGGGTTGGAAAGGACCTTAAGATCATCTAGTTCCAACCCCCCTGCCATGGGCAGTGAAACCTTAACCTAAATTATATCAGCCAAGGCCTCGTCCAACCTGGTCTTGAATACTGCCAGGGATGGAACATTCACAGTCTCCCTGGGCAACCCATTCCAGTGCCTCACCACCCTAACAGGAAAGAATTTCCTTCTTATATCCAATCTAAACGTCCCCTGTTTAAGTTTTAATTTGTTACCCCTTGTCCTATCACTACAGTCTCCAATGAAGAGTCCCTCTCCAGCATCCCTATAGGCCCCCTTCAGATACTGGAAAGCTTCTGTGAGGTCTCCACACAGCCTTCTCTTCTCCAGGCTCAACAACCCCAACTTCCTCAGTCTCTCTGCATACGGGAGGTGCTCCAGTCCACTGATCATCCTCGTGGCCCTTCTCTGGACTTGTTCCAAAAGTTCCATGTCCTTTTTATGTTGAGGACACCAGAACTGTACACAATACTCCAGGTGAGGTCTCACAAGAGCAGAGTAGAGGGGCAGGATCACCTCCTTCGACCTGCTGGTCACACTCCTTTTGATGCAGCCCAGGATACGGTTGGCTTTCTGGGCTGCAAGCCCACTCTGCCAGCCCATGTTCATTTTCTCATCAACCAACACCCCCAAGTCCTTCTCCACAGGGCTGCTCTGAATCTTTTCTCTGCCCAACCTGTAGCTGTACCTGGGATTGCTCCGACCCAGGTGTAGGACCTTGAACTTGGCATGGTTAAACTTCATGAGGTTGGCATCAGCCCACCTCACAAGCATGTCAAGGTCCCTCTGGATGGCATTCCTTCCCTCCAGTGTATCAACTGAACCACACAGCTTGGTGTCATCAGCAAACTTGCTGAGGGCGCACTCAATCCCACTGTTCATGTCAGCGACGAAGATGTTAAACAAGACCGGTCCCAACACTGATCCCTGAGGGACACCACTCGTTACTGGTCTCCAGCCGGACATTGAGCCATTGACCACAACTCTGTGTGCGGCCATCCAGCCAGTTCTTTATCCACCGAGTGGTCCATCCATCAAATTGATGTCTCTCCAATTTAGAGACAAGGATGTCATGTGGGACAGTGTCGAACGCTTTACACAAGTCCAGGTAGATGACATCAACTGCTCTACCCCTGTCCATCAGTTCTGTAGCCCCATCATAGAAGGCCACCAAGTTGATCAGGCAGGATTTCCCCTTAGTGAAGCCATGCTGGCTGTCACCAAGCACCTTGTTGATGTTTGTGTGCCTTAGCATGCCTTCCAGTAGAATCTGCTCCAAGATTTTGCCAGGCACAGAGGTGAGACTGACTGGTCTGTAATTCCCCAGGTCATCCATTTTCCCCTTCTTGAAAATGGGGGCTATATTTCCCTTTTTCCAGTCATCGGGAACTTCACATGACTGCCATGATTTCTCAAATATGATGGCCAGTGGCTTCGCAACTTCATTCGCCAGCTCCTTCAGGACCCACGGATGGATTTCATCAGGACCCCTGGACTTGTGCACATTCAGATTTTTAAGATGGTCTTGAACCAGTTCCTCTCCTACAGTGGGCGCAAGGTCTTCATTCTCACAGTCCCTGCATCTGCCTTCCAACACTTGGGTGGTTTGGTCAAAGCCTTTGCCAATGAAGACTGAGGCAAAGAAGTCATTCAGAACCTCAGCCTTCTCCAAATCCTGTGTAGCCAGTTCTCCTGAGAGCTTCCTGAGGGGGCCTACATTCTCCCTAGTCTGTTTTTTATTTGCTATGTTGTCCAGTGTTCAGCTGTAGCAGTCAAGTTTCTCCTTCATGGTAGCTGGTGCAGTGCTGTGTTTTGACTTCCAGCCTGGGAACAGTGCTGGTGACACCGATGTTTTCGGTTGTTGCTAAGTGTACTGACCAAGGACTTTGTGAGGCTCATGCTCTGCCAGGGAGGAGGGGAAGCTGTGAGGAAGCAGAGACGGGGCGCCTGACCCAGGCTAGCCAAGGAGGTATTCCATGCCACAGCACGTCATGAGCGCGGTGGGGGTTAACTGGGAGTTACCTGGAAGGACACGGGCTTCCGGGTGGGACTCGTTTCTTGGCCGGTGGTATCGTGTTCTCTTCCCTTGTTATTTTCTCTTACCATTGTTGTAGTTGGTGGTAGTGGTGGTGATTTGTGTTGTACATTGGTTGCTGGACTGTTCTTGTCTCAACCTGTAGGAGTTGCACTCTTTCGATCCTTCTCCCCGTTCCTCCGGGAGCGGGGAAGGGTAGAGCCCCAGTGGGGGGAGGGTCTCGATTGCTGTCAGCCCAGCACCACTCACTGGGAGTGAGTGAACAAGTTGCCTGACTGGGTTTAAACCACGACATATATACTTGTAGAATCCCTTCCTGTTATCTTTAATACCTGTAGCTAAGTTTAATTCTAACTGGGCCTTAGCTTTCCTAACCTGGTCCCTAGCTTCCCAGTAAACATCCTTTACTCTTCCCATGCCACCTGTCCTTGCTTCCACTTATTATAAGCCTCTTTTTTAATTTGAATTTTCCTCAGGAGCTCCTTATCCATCCAAGGAGGTCTCCTGGCCCTCCTGCTGCACTTCCTTCTGGTTGGGATGCAGCACTCCTGAGCTTGTAGCAGGTGATCCTTGAATATCAACTAACACTCTTGGGCGCCCCTGCCCTCTAGGGCTGTATCCCATGGAACCTTACTCAGCAGGTTCCTGAAGAGGCCAAAGTCTTCTCTTTTGAAGCCCAGGGCAGTGAGTTTGCTGCACGCTCTTCTCACTGTCCTGAGGATCTCAAATTCGACCATCTCATGATCGCTGCATCCAAGGCTCCCCTGGAGCATCACATTTCCAACGAGCCCTTCCCGGTTGGTGAGCATGAGGTCAAGCATGGCACCTCTCCTTGTTGGCTCTTCTATTACTTGCAGAAGGAAGTTGTCTTCTACAGAATCGAGGAACCTCCTGGATTGCTTGTGCCGGGCCGTACCATCCTTCCAACAGATATCAGGGTGTTTGAAGTCCCCCATGAGAACAAGGGCCTGTGAGCGTGAGGCTTTTGCTATCTGTCTATAGAGTACTTCATCCGCAGGTTCTCCTTGATCAGACGGTCTGTAACAGATCCCCACAGTAATGTCTCCCATAGCTATATTCCCTTTAACCCTGACCCACATACTCTCTGTTAACTGCTCACCTGTCCCCAGACAGAGTTCCATACTCTCCAGCCTATCCCTAACATAAAGAGCAACTCCCCCTCCCCACCTGCCAGGCCTGTCTTTCCTAAAGAGCCTGTAACCTTCCATTCCAACACTCCAGTCATAGGAGCCATCCCACCATGTTTCTGTGATGCCTATTATATCATACCCCCGTAGACATGCACACATCTCTAATTCCTCTTGTTTGTTCCCCATGCTACGGGCATTTGTATAGAGGCATCTGAGCCGGGCTCACATCCATAGCTGTGATTGAGAATGTATATTATGAGAATGAACATATTATAATATGTTCAGCAAGTTAATAATTCATTATTCGAATTACAATAGCACCTGGAGACCTATTGTGCTTGACATTGCACAAATACACCACGAAAGTTAGTCGCTGTCTGCAAAGGAGTATAATCTGAATAGGCAGGAGAGATGAATCGACTTTCAGGAGCACAGTAGTGGAAAAAAAAAATAATTACTCAGAATTCTGACTGCAAGACCAAGTACCAATACCATCCTATCTTTTTGCCTAAAGACTACAAAAATGTTATGATAACTATAGAATTATTCCTCCAGAGCCAGTGATGATTAGCATCTCAGCTCCTTCGGAAAAGTAACTCCTACCACAAAATAGATCCATGGAAAGATATTTTAAGGGTATTTTAAGATATTTTAATGAACAACTCTTAACATTTCAGTTTTATATTCATTGCTGGAATTAACAATAAACTCTCAGATTCATCTTTTCAATTATATTCTGCCCTTAGTTTTTTGATTAAAACTGTCATATTCTCCCTTTGAATGTTGTTGGGTTAGGATTTATCCCATTCTAACTCATCACTGTGGACAGTGGTCAGTTCATGTAGGTTAAGCCCTGTCGTTCACTCAGAACCTGCTGTCCCACAGTCAGAATGTGTTCTTCTGGACACATCTTCAAGACCCTCATTGCAATTTTTGAAGATCCTGTTCTTCAGGATGCCTCTCTGGCCAAGGTCCACACGATGACTCAAAGAACATGGCAGGAGGAAGACAAAGCAAATTCAGATTTTCAGTGGGGTGAATGACCCTGGACTTCAGCTCTTTTTCTGTTAGCCATGTAGGAAGAGTGGGGCAGAGTCCCTTCCTTAGCTAGCAGTTATCCTCCCCTAAAAGCACATGCAGCAAATCAAGGTAGTCTGGACCTTAGTGTATCTGCTTCTGAGCTGTCACAGAGAGTCTTTAAATTGAAACAGAGCTCTAAACAGCCAGCAAGTGATCTAATTTCCATTATTACTTTATCCCAATCACACAGACTGCATCCGGATTATGTCCTCTCTTTTGCTATTAAGTTATAGAAGGCATTTCTAGATAGAAAAGACTGAACTAAGGAGAAGATGGAGGAAGCAAGACATGAGGAAGGGTCAAAGGCAATCCAAAGCAAGTAGTGAATCATAATGGAGAACAATTTCTTTTTCTGTTGTTTTGTCCTTCCTGTTTTCTTCTGTGCTTCATTGTCCCCTTTTTGCTGACAAATGCAGTTCTTCAGGGCTAACATTCCTGTTTTTCTCTTTGAAAACCAAGCTGTCCTAGTTTTATTTAAAGCTGTGTAATCAGATATTAACTATCGTAAGTCCTTTTATTTACTTGGATACATTTCAGGGGGAATCCTTCTCAACTCTTTATGTAAAAATTATTTTTTTTTCATGCCAAAATGTATTTTTTTCCCATACCCCACCTCAACACTTCAGTAATTTGTCACTCAGTTTTCCTGTCCTTTTATTACACCTTCAGTTACTCTTGGCCACCTGCCAAACATTCTTGTAATCAAGAATCCTTATAACTGTGTAAAACCAAAAATGTAAAGTTTTGGCTTCCTGCAAGTAAGAAAGTAGTTTTTGATTGATTGCAATTTCAGGACAAGACAGGTAAAATTCTAGAGAGAGGTCTTGAGCTCCTGTATTGACTCTTGGGTTGCTTTTAGTCTACTTTGTGCAGTCTTTGACAGATCAAACAAACTGCAATACCTCAGGTATACTAGCTGTTTTTCTTAACTTGTGTCTCCTACAGATCTGATGACAACTTTTGAACACTTTTACTTTAAGTTTTATAGTAATCACATTGAGGCTGGAAGAGAAGCTAAAACTGGTTTTGCTAAGAATAGAGCTAAATAGAAAAAGTATAAGATTTTAAATAGGTTTCGGTGATGTCAAAACAATTTCATTTATTTCTAGGAAACTTAAAAATGAAAGTTACATAT
Source organism: Pezoporus occidentalis (assembly GCF_034315485.1). Classification (NCBI taxonomy): domain Eukaryota; kingdom Metazoa; phylum Chordata; class Aves; order Psittaciformes; family Psittacidae; genus Pezoporus; species Pezoporus occidentalis. The sequence goes on along the minus strand of NW_026915910.1, from coordinate 168,764 downwards.
TTTGAAAAATACTTAAGAATACAGTATCTAACAAAACACTGAATTTTAATATTTGAATTCTTTAATGCAATGATGGAAAAGAACATATATAAAAAATATAAAATCAAAGCATGCCCACTTCAGAACAGGGAATTAACATATAAAATTTTGTTATTCTCAGAATATTTTTTCCTCCTAATTTCATTAAAAACAAATTTCAAGGTAATTTAACAGGTTGGACAGGGCCTTGAGCAGCCTGGTCTAATGGGAAGTGTCCCTGCCCATGGCAGGGGTGTTGGAATTTGGTGATCTTAAGGTCCTTTCCAACCCTAACCATTCTGTGAAGATTCTAAGATCTGCTTGGCCTATTTGGCAGAGGATGGGGAAAGCAGCTTCACTCCCATTTCTTACTTTAATTTTCGTCTACACTCATGCTACTACTACTACTACTACTGCTGCTGCTGCTGCTGCTGCTGCTACTACTACTAATTTTACGTGTTTCATCTGAGATTTTCTTGTGTATTTACTGATAAAATTAACTCTGTTTAATAATGGTTGAAAGATAACATGAGTTTTGCAGAATATGCTAACAAATCTGTCTTCAAAACCAGATGAATGTAAGAACCAGAGTCTACTTCAGTTCAGCCTTGGGTGGGATAAAACAAATGGAACAAATAATCACACTTAAAACACCTAGATAATAATGGGATACTAAGTAACAGACAACACAGATTAAAAAAAAAAAGAACCACATTCAATTAATTTCATCTTGTAACATGATAGTAAGCCTAGTATGTTGTCAAAGAGTAGACTTCAAATGCTTTAATTTCAGAGAGACTTATGGTGTTGGAGGCAATAACATTCTAATAAAATGGCCAGAGAAACATGGTCCACATAGCAGGAGGGTACAAATACCATGAGGATGGTACAAAACTGGTAGAAAAAGACACCGCATTTACACAATTGTTTCCCGTCTTTCATTTATCAAACTAGTCTGATAAATAGATGAAGATTACTGAGAATCTGTCATAGATCCAGTGGTGTTAAATAATTTTCATTAATGACTTAGATGATGGAATAAAAATTAACAGTGACTGTTACTTCCATGGACACAGTAAACTTGAATATGCTATACATGTATTGGAATGTGGAAGGACCTTCATCACAGCATACTGTTACAAAGAATCATAGAATCACAGAATAGTCTGGGTTGGAAGGAACCTTAGAGAAGGTAATGGAAAGAAATATTTGCAGAGATATGTGCATTGACCCTCAGTAAATGGGAAAAGAGAAAGCAATTCTTTGGATCACAACTTGGATCCAGCTGTGAATTTTGTTTCCTCGGACATTTAATGACCTTTTCCAACTGTGAACAAAATCTGAAGTGTTTTGAATGCTGGTTCTGGGTCTGAATTTTGAAGTATAAGTCTTTCATCTACTTTAAAGGGATATGCTGTGACATATGAAGTGGAAGCTAGCTCCCTGACACTGTGAAATCGAGAACACAAATGTTTAGAAATCAGATTTAAAACAAATGATTAAAAATACATCTTTCCTCTGCCACTAGAAAACTGAAGAAAGATCATGGACTATGCAGGATACTACATTCACTTAATCACAGTAGCATTAGAGTTTAACATGATGACGTCTCACCGTGAGAAGACACATTATCTCTGTAATACTTCTTAGAAACTGTCTGTCATTGTGGATTTTCAGCACTGAAACAGAGACTGTCAAAGTAAGAATGGGAATAGTCCCCTCTGAAACCATTTGTTTTACAGGAAAGGAACAGACAGGCATAGCCTTGACCCAGACAAAATTTAATTTATGGGGTCTGCTCTTGAAAACAGTGGCACAACCAGCTAACTTTCAGGTCATACATCACAGTATGGCATACTGTTGTGTGTCACACTTCTTTTTTTAATCATTTTGTAATGTATTAGTTGTTGATGGCAACCTGAGTTTATGTATATCTTGATTTTTCATAAAATACTGTGCCACATAACAAAATCATGCATAACTTCACAAAGTTGCATGAAACTCAAAGGTTACAGAGAAGTACAGTTGTATCAGTCTCTCTCATTACCACTTTCAGAGGGTTCCTTCAACATCTTTCTGCAGGATCAAAGGATTTTCAAACCTCAAAGGGCAAATCTTTCTAAAGCTACAGATTCCTTTGCTTTTAGTTTATAATATTTAAAAGTCAGATAATACTGCAAGCTTTCACCTAAAACCATTAATGTTTTCTTCATATTCTTTGAAATTGATTTCAAGAACATCACACACTCATGTCCCTTATGCAATACAGTATCTGATGTTCTCTCAGAAATACACAAAGCCAACACAAAGGTTCATATCTCTCTGCATATAGTTCAGGATTTATGTCACCTTTCCCACTAAGTAATTTAAATGTAGCTGAAGTTTTAAAAGCTACAATAAAAGTGGGTGGAGTTTTGGAATAACCTTCATATAAAAAGGCACTGTAAAGATTATATGTTTAATTGCATTGGACATTTAAGAATTTCATTTTGGACACCAAAAAAAACAATCATGAGGCAAAGGTAAGAAAAAGAACACAAGTAAGCCAGATGTTCTTCTGTAATAGAAGGAACATCTGTCCTCCTTTCTAGAATAGAAGAAAAGGGGACAAGCAAAAAATTTGAAAAATATTTCTAAAAAGTTCACAAAGATTCTTATATAGTGGAGACTATGGGAATTTATTTAACGATGTTTTGAGTATGAATGCATTAACTAGTAATTAGTGGAGTACAACCTCCAGGGTGTGATTATTCCATTAAATAGGTACCTTGTATCTTCTTGAAACATTTTGTACTGGTGCCAGAACAGATGACCTGACAATAGTCACTCTGGAAATATTTGGTACCTACATATTCACTTCCATGCTTCAGAACTCTTAAATCAGAGGGGTATGAATTCCACTAGTGAGGTTTACAACGAGAAAGTTTACCAGGCATGACTTTACATGCACAAATTCATGTAGTGTTCACTAAAATCCTGGTCATTTATCCTAAACTGCAGTAGGAATATTGAAATACCTGGAAAGGACTGTACCATTTCTTATTTTAAAATCCAAGTGTATTTAGCACTTCAAAGAGGCGGTATCAAGATGTGATTTTCACACTACATGCCCCTAATTCTAGACTGCTTGTACTGAAACTTCCTTCCACATAAATCAAAGAAATCCCCAGGAGCTCTAACTTATAAAACTCTGTCTAGGGAAAAGGAAGATAGGATTCCTCCCAGGAGAGGTATCTATAGCGGATGAACCCTACAAATATCACAGTCAATCACTGTTGTTCAAATATGATAAAGACTGCTATTCTACAATGTCTCCTGAGAGATGAAAATAAAATTTTTTGGCTGAAAAGATTATTTCTAAAAATGTGGGTGTTACCCTTGAGTGCAAAGTTAAGTTAATACAACTGATTATCACAGCAGCAGATTCACCTTTTCCTTCCACCTTCTCCCAGATCCTAAGTATCATTTTCAGATGACATAGAATCATAGAATCATGGAATACTTAGGGTTGGAAACGACATTAAGATCATCTAGCTTCAGCCCCCATGCCATGGGTAGGGACACCTCACACTAAACCATGTCACCCAAAGCTCTATCCAACCTGGCCTTGAACACCTCCAGGGATGGAGCATTCACAGCTTCATTAGGCAAGAGCATTCACAACCTCCCTGGGCAACCCATTCCAGTGCCTCATCACTCTCACAGTAAAGAAATCCATCCTTATATCCAATCTAAACTTCCCTTAAGTTTTAACCTGTTACCCCTTGTCCTGTCACTACAGTCTCTAATGAAGAGTCCCTCTCCAGCAACCCTATAGGCCCCCTGCAGATACTGGAAGGCTGCTATGAGGTCTCCCTGCAGCCTCCTCTTCTCCAGGCTGAACAGCCCCAACTTTCTCAGCCTGTCTTCATACGGGAGGTTCTCCAGTCCTCTGATCATCCTCGTGGCCCTCCTCTGGACTTGTTCCAACAGTTCCATGTCCTTTTTGTGTTGAGGACACCAGAACTGTACCCACATTTACTGAACACTTAACAGTGTCCATAAGGCAAATTTGCTCACACTAACATGTAGATAATTAAGTGTAAGAGAGTCCTTGCATCAAAAAAAGTAGGGTATGTGCATGGATGGATTACTGTTAATTTGGGTATCTTTAAGAGTAACGTAATATATAAGTATTTTGTGCTAAAAGTGTCAAACTCTCCAAAACAATATATTGTGGTGTGGCATGTGCATCCAGATGTAAGAATTTAAAATAGACTGAACTTTTTCTTTTTTTTTTTTTTACATAGTTGATGTTCTGAAAGCTATGATTAAATAAATATAGTTGTCAGAAGAAAAAGCACTAATAATAATAATGCCAAGGAGAAAGAGTGGTTTAGAAAATTTACCAGGAAGAGCCAACTCTGCAAAACAGCTTTTCTGTGTATAGTAAGATGGAGTGTGGTATATAAATTTTGAGCCAGTACAATTCTATTTCCATTGTAACTACAATAGAAAAAGTATTAATATACAGGCCACTCCAGCATTTTAGACTGATGAATATAAACATGTTATTCCATTACCATTTTTATATACTGTTTTGCATACTATTTTTACTACTGATTTGCTGCTTTTAAGATTCTGTTTTGTTTTTTCTTAATCCAGAGGCTAAGCTGTGCTTAGAGAATTTGTGCCACCACTTACGATTAGCCACCCTTATTCGGAGAACCAGGTATTCTGACTGGGTTTTTTTAGAGGAAGTAAGTCTGGAAAGCTTGATGTTTAACGAGATTAGCTGGTATGGTTGTTTTTAACTAGCCAAGTGCAACTTACATTGAATTAATTTTATCAAGAGTAGCTAACTCAGTTGAGGTGTGACTGGTGTAGAATGCACAAGAAATGTGTACTCATGCGAGAATGCACAGAGTCATGTTGTTCAACAGTGCTGGACAACTGGCTGGCCAAGCCAAAGCTCTTTGATAAGTCAGGGCAGAGGCAACTATACGATACTTTTATGTAATGTTTGAGTATCTAGACAGGTCATAAGCCATGGGCCTCCAATCCCTTCAGTATGCACTGAGTGTTGAACAAATTTGCGGGTATTTTCTTCTTATATGTTCATCTTGTTTGCTTAAACCAGTTATGCACACAAAGTTGCATGTTGTTTTATAGTTTGAATGACCAGTACTCAATTATTAGGGAGTTAGCAGACCTGGAGTCTCTGGTTTTATTCTGTGCCCATACTTTCAAGGCCCTTGTTATAAAACTACACTTTTAGTAAGAGTAGGAGAGCTGTTATACCTTCAGAATCACACAGGTCAGTTTTCACCACGATTTTTTGTCTAATTTTGAACAGTTTTTTAACACTTAATAAATCACAAAGATTTTTTTACCATCCGATTCCTTCCATTAGATGCACTAAATAATCTCATCCTCATGTCTGGTATGCATTTCTACATCTCACAAAAAGATTTTTCATTTTAATACTAACTGATGAATCATGACTACAACATAGAATAAATCCAAAGTGTTTTTCATACCAGTGGCTAGCAAAAAATCTCAACAAGATTTTTAGACTATATCTGTAATAAACTTGGGATATAGGTGGTAAAATAAGAGTTCATTAACATAGGTAACATTTCTCTCCCTACTCCCCGCAGATTTAAACATTGGTGTAAAGGGAGTCTGATCCTATGCTGAGCCTCCAAGGCACAACATAAGCAGTCCTAACAATAACTTTAGTTTTAGTTCTTTAGGCTGGGGTATATTGGTGGTGATGCTGCATTATTAATGTTAATGAAAAATTAGATTTACTTGAGTTCCTTGCCATGCTCATCAACTTTTCACCTTCTTACATTTATTCCAACGACTGGATTTTTTCACTAAAAAGTCTGCAGTCTAAATTATGCAATGAATTAATACACTTTGATGTGTCTGTGATAAAAATATTATTGCATTAGGAAAGAAATTCAAATATTGTCTGGATAAATAGGGACTGAAAACTATAGAAGGAGAGAAGGTGATTTATTGGGTGCTGATTGGGATATGTTTCAACAAGGGTGGAGAGCTGAAACCATTGTTGGTAACTGAGCTGAATAAAGAGACTGTCTCAGACAATTTGCATTAATGAACACCATCTAAATTGGGACTATTCTGTGTAGCAAACCTTGAAAATATTACATTTGCATTGTAATAAAAGTGCAATTATTTCTTACAGTTAGGAAAAGATCTTTGTGTGGTTGTTTTACTAGGTAACTTGCAAAAGAAACACATGTAAAGAAACATCAGTACAACTCTAAATTCAGTTGTTTAATATTCTAAGTACAACATGAATGCTGACTATTTCTTATTAAATAGGCATTCTCTCTGAAATTGCTGAGTTAATCTCAATTACACGTGGAATATATACGGTCCTAACAGACCTGAAAAAACCTCTACTGGAGTTAGTGTAAACCCACTTTGGATATCAGCAGGGACTGCTTAGGTTTCGGCATCTGTAAACTCACATGTATCGTTATCACCAGTTTTCAAGAGCCAACAGTCTGAATTACTTTTTTTTCATTTTATCATAAAGGATGTAGACAGATCTATTGAAACTCTCAAATGCGGAGATGGCTGATTTCTTCAATTTAACTCTGATAACCATCTTTTTTGAGTTAGCTGGTAAAATTTTACCATCTTATTGATGCTTATATACCCCAAATAAATTTCAAAAGCTTTCTCAGCAGCGTTGCTTCTTAAACAGCAGTTAAAATATGTAGGTGGAGGTCTTTAGCCTGCAATATACAGGAGGTCAGACAAACTTGCTTAAATGGTACCCTCCTACTGAAAATCTTCTGACTAATGATAAAACCAGAAGTGTAGTAAACTTTTCCACATACATCTGGGTTCCTCATAGGTACTGCAAACTTCCAGAGCTTTCACAGACAGCAAGAGTAAAATAGCATTTACTTTCCTTCAAAAGTAAAAATTGCACCTAGAAGATAGCAATGTCATGTCTTCAAGGAAGACAAGCCAAAATTTAGAACATGACCTAATTTTCAACATACAAAATACCTTGTTGTGTGCATCCCACAGAGAGTACCAGCAGAAGTCAATAGAATATCAGACAGATAAGATGACCTGACTAAACCCTTTTTGCTACTTTTCATACAATTCAACGCACATTATTGGCCTTTCATTGATAAAGGAAATCAGTTTTAAGCAGATAACATCTTCTAATAATGGGCCTAAAACCTAGAACTGAACACAAATAAAGACATTTTGTTGTATCTTGTAATGCATCTAGTTCAGCAAAAGTTGGAAAGCCATTTTAAAAAAATAATATTAATAAATACATCCTTATTTATAAAATGAAAAAGCTAAGAATGTCTCCAAGGACTGTGCACATATGCAATGGAATAAAATAAATAAAAAAAATAAAATAGAACTGGTAGCTTCTGTAGGGTAGTAGACTTAATATCCCCCACCAATGACTGAACTAAGAAATGATAGAATAAACAGCTTGCGTTGGAAGGGACCTTAAAGATCATCTAGTTCCAACTCCTTGCATGGGCAGGGGAACCTTGCACTAGACTAGGTCGTTAAAAGCCCCACCCAACCAGGTCTTGGACACTTCCAGGAATGGTGCAGCTACAGCTTCTCTGGGAAACCTGTTCCAGTGTCTCACTACTTTTTCCTAATAGCTGAATAAAATGTACGCTCTTTCATTTTAAAGCCATTCCCCCTTGTCCTAGCACTCCATGCCCTTGTAAAAAATCCCTCTCCAGATTTCTTCTGAGCCCCTTTAAGTATTGGAAGGCTGCTTTAAGGTTTCCCCAGAGCCTTTTCCAGGCTGAACAAGCTCAGCAATCTCAGCTTTTCTTCATAGGAGCGTTGTTCCAGCTCCAATTTTTTTAGCCTATCTTCATATGGGAGATACTCTAGCCCCCTTATCATCCTCATGGCCCTCCTCTGGACTTGCTCGAACAAGTCCACATCCTTCTTATGTTTCAGACCCAAGAGCTGAATGCAGTATTCCAGATGAGTTCTCATGAGAGCAGAGTTGAGGGGGAAAATCACCTCCATTGACCTGCTGGTCACACTCTTTTTGATGCAGCCCAGTATACAATTGGTCATTCTCCTTCTGATGCAGCCCAGCATACAATTGGCTTTCTGGGCTGGCACATTGCCAGGTCATACCGAGCTTCTCATCAACCAACACCCCCAAGTCCTTCTCCTCAGGGCTGCTCTCAATCCATTCTCTGACCAGCCTGTATCTGTGCTTAGGATTTTCCTGACCTAAGTGCACTTGGCCTTGTTGAACTTCATGAGGCTTGCATTGACCCACCTCTCAGACTGCCAAGGTCCCTCGCACGGCATCCCTTCCCTTCAGCATGTTGACCACACCACAAAGCTTGGTGCCATCAACAAATTTACTGAGAGTGCACTCAATCCTACTGTCCATATCACCAACAAAGACATTCAAAGATGCTGGTCCAAATACTGGACCCTGAGGAATGCCACTCGTCACCAGTCTCCAACACTGAGCCATTGACCGCAACTCTGCGTGTGGCCATCCAGCCAATTCCTTATGCACTGGGTGGTCTACCTCTCAAATTTATGTCTCTCCAGTTTAGAGACAAGGATGTCATGTGGGACAGAGTCAAATGCTTTGCCACAAGGCCAGGTAAATGACATCAGTTGTTCTTCCCTTACCCACCAATGTTGTAATACCTTCTAAGAAAGCCACCAGATTTGTCAGGCATGATTTGCCCATGCTGAAGCTATGTTGGTCATCACCAACCACCTCCTTATTTTCATGGAATCACAGAATGGTTAGGGTTAAAAAGGACCTGAAGATCATCCAGTTCCAGCCCCCCTGCCGTGGGCAGGAAGCCACACACTAGATCTTGTCACCCAAGGCTCTGTCCAGCTTGGCCTGGAACTGCCAGGAATGGAGCATTTACCTCTTCTTTTGGCAACTTGTTCCAGTGCCTCACAACCCTCAGTTTTCCATGTGTCTTGGCATAGTTTCCAGGAGTATTGAAGTTAATTGCCGGGACATTAAGCAAATTGTTGATGTCAACTTATATTTTACACATAAATTTTATGAGGAAAGATCAAGCCATTACCATGTTTTTAGCAATAACTATATAAACACTGAAATCAAAGGTCATCTATATGAGATTTGAGTTCTATGATAATCCCAAGGGATCATGACCTAAGGCCTCTGAAGTATAGTAAAGATTAAGCCTAAAAGCACTTTCCTTTCATTAAGTATGTCTACCTTGTACCTACTTGTGTAACTAAACAAAAACTTACTCTTTCCTAATTCATGAACCAAGGGAGTTCTCAATGTTCATCAAGGTGACATAACCTGCCTAAGTGACAAGCATTTATCTCTAGCTGTGGCTTTTGGGAATTAACTAGATTAAAATAATTGTTTCAGGCATCACTTACATCTTATCGATTTGTAATGAAATGTCCATCTGGTTTATAAAGAGAACATGATCCACCCTGTACAGCTTCCTTCATGAATCTCCAATACCTTCTATATATAGATATTTCAGTGAGAGTTAGGTCTAATTGAGTGATAATTTGCCATAGCATTACAAATTGTGGTTTAACTAGAATTATGTGGAACTTTATATAAAACCCAATCAGACAGTAAAACAGATTTTTAGCCTTAAACCAGAGGTCATCCTCCTACTGAATTGTAATGAGGTAGTCTGAATACCTCAGAGGAAAGAAATGTCTTTAACTCTTATATTGCAAACTTGGTCTTGCCAATTGCAGTGTTTCAAAATTCCCTAATAAAATGATATCATGTTAACATCAAGAACCAATTTGATATGGTGCCAATTAACCAAATTAATCATAATGAACAACAGAAAAACATCTTTCCAATGACTTTTCAAAAAAAAAAAAAAGAGGATGCTTCCATACTGTGTCACCAGGGCAGAAAAAGCCTAACAGTGATTAAGACAAGTCCACAGTGAGAGTGTAACTGCTTCTAGAGATTTTTGGCAGAGAAGTTATATGAAGAATACTCTGACAGCTGTGTCACTGGACAGCAATCCTGGAGTTTGGGTTTAATTCCTGTTCTTTTTTCTGAAGACTGATGAAAAGGCAAAACATACTGTATATCTGTGTTATCAGTTACGGAACGCATCTGAGATTAATCTGAATCACTTGCACGTAAACGTTATTTGTTTACAATGGTAAGTTTATATGTGAACTTATAGCGAGCTCTGTTATAGTTTTGAGTTGAAAAGCTGACTTATTTCAGTGTCTCTGTGATTTTCCTCTGATGCTCAGAGGAAACCTCCTGTGTTTCAATTTGTGCCCATTGCCTCTGGTCTTGTCAGTGGGCACCACTGAGAAGAGCCTCACTGTATCTTTGCACGCTCCCTTCAGGTATTTATATACCTTGATGAGATCCCCATGAGCCTTCTCTTCTCCAGGCTTAACAGTCCCAACTCTTATCGGCCTTTCCTCACAGAAGATATGTTCCAGTCCTCTCTGTGGTCCTTTGCTGGATTCTTTCCAGGCGCATCATGTCTATTTTGCACTAGTGAGCTCAGAACCAGACACAGTACTCTAGGTGTGGCCTTACTGGTGCTGAGTAGAGAGGAAGAATTACCTCCCTCAACCTGCTGGCAATATTACTAATGCAGCTCAGGATGCCATTAGACTCCTTTTCCACACAGGCACATCTAGGGCTGTGTGGCATGAGTCTTCGGGGAAATGTCACTATCAAAGCAGTACTCTTGAGACAATGACTCTGGTCAGCAGAAATAACCTTCACAAATGCTAAAACTCATGGCAAAAATATACAGTTTGAATCTTCGTTCTTCTAAAAATGGAATGTAGAGAAGCAGAGCAATGTCTAATGGAGCTACGAATAATAACAAGCATCCATCCCACTCCTGCTTTAAATTTATTCAAATTAGCTTTTCAGGTCCTGGGCTGGGTTATATTTGGTTTTGTCAGAATCATTCGTAGACAAATGCAGAGCATTACAGAAAAAGGACTCCATTCTGTCTGTGTGTTCTGCATGTCAGAGCAGTGGAATGCTTTTCCCTTCTTTTAGCCTGCAGACCTTTCTTGTGTTTGAGTAGATAAATGTAAATTGGAGATTGAGCAAATAATGTTAGATATTTTAATGCAGGCAGATATGGCTGCTGCTGCATAGGAGCTTATGCTTCTATTATGTTTTAAATTTTAATAACTCGGTACAGCAAGATTTAGAGTTCTTCATGAAACTAAAATCAGGAGAAACCTTGAGCAGCTCTGAGTTTATGACCATCAGTTTATCATGAAACTCAAATGAACCCAACAGATAATTCCTTTTTTTTTATTTTTTCTTTCTTTTTTTTTTTTTTCTTTTGCTAAATGAAAACTTAAAACATGAAATTCATTAAATTCCCTCTTTGGTGTATTGGAAGGAAAGCACCTGCCCAGCTGCAGTCCATGCTCTGCGAAGAGTTACATACCTTCTGAACATTAAGTGTATAAAAACACCCTCCTACATACTTTAAGCTAAACAAACATACTGCAGTAGACTGTGAAGATATTTGAGCTAGAGCTCTATAAAGTGTCTTGGGAATAGGAATTAGCCATCTAGCACACTGGGAAGCTTGTAGTGAGCTAATTTATCTGATTTCTTAACATGGTTAAGCTCAGCACTCCTTAGGTTAGATTACTTTCTTACATAAAACCAACCCATGCATGGTTGGTATGGGTATCTTTTTAACAGACTACAGTGTGTGATATAGACATATTATTTTAGCAACTTTTCTAGGTAGTCCATTGAAAATTTACCCTTAGATATGGTTTTGATTATGCAGCTGTTTGACAGACCCTCCTCTAAGGTATTCCCAATGGCAGCGTCACTTCCCCAGTGATTATCAGTTGTTGGTGAGATACTTTACTGAACAACATATACAATCATTTGTGACCCCAGGGAGGTGCCCTATGCCTGGGCCCTGCCATCCCAGTGGGAAGCCCCACGGATCCTGGCCCACAGGTCTGTCACTGAGCCATGACAGTTTTCAGAACTAGGACTTTAAATTAAACTTGACAAGTTCTGCAGATTTACTAGGTTTTGAAAAAAAAAAAAACAACTTTCAAGTTTCAGGTGGGTTGCAAAATGGTTCTCAACAGTACATAAATGCTGTGTTTGCATGTATTTTTGGGCATTAAAAATATCCCTTAGGCATTTTTATATGGACATTTAGACAACTGCATTTATATTTAAATGTTTATTTTATCTGTGCCGCCCAGAGAAAATCTGAAATATAGTAACCTGATTAGAATCATAGAATCATAGAATAGTTAGGGTTGGAAACGACTTTAAGATTATCTAGTTCCAATCCCCTTGCCATGGGCAGGGACATCTCACACTAAACCATGTCACCCAAGGCTCTGTCCAACCCAGTCTTGAACACCGCCAGGGATGGAGCATTCACTACTTCCCTGGGCAACCCATTCCAGTGCCCATTAACCCTTGTCCTGTCACTACAAAATAAATTGAAGATTACATATAATTTTCCATGAGCAACTATTTTGCTTTCTTGAGCACACATTCAAAGTCTAGTTTGAATGTTTTAATAACAGTGTTCAGAATAAAGTCCAGTGAATTACAGTACTATAACAAATGTAACACTGCTTAGTGTGTCTGCTGATGAATGCCACAACCTGCTATGGGTGATTTTTCTTGGTCTCTCTGTACTGTCCATGCAAGAAGTGGTCCACAGATTCTTCTTGTAGTACTTATAAAACTTTACTAAATTTTTATGAACACACTTAAGTTTCATATAGGTTTTGCAATGAATACCAAACAAGAAGAAACAGGATGGAATTAAGACACTAAGCCTAGCTCTCACAAATATCCCTTAGGCAGAATTTCTAAAAGCAATTCTTGAAATAAGGTACCCGGTTGCTATTGATTTTTCATTAGACACTTAGTGGATGTAGGGCTATAGAACCTTGGTTTTATCTTTTATTTAAACTGGAGTACAGTATAATACAGTGAATTTCCCAACTTAGGCAAAAGTATTGGTTTAAAAGGTCACAGCAAGTTGTCTAACAAAAAGGCATAACATTTGCATCTTTTCCTGTCAGATAGTGGTTTTAATCAATGCTGTATGTGTATACTCTGTTCTTCACTGGTCAAAAAAAATATCTGGGAACCATTGGCATGGTGGCAAATACACGCATTTTCCAGGATGACTTTTTATTTTAAAGAGAAAGTACTGCCATAGAGTTAGGTCTGTTGTTGGCACCAATTTTCAACTTAGAAGTTTTACAAGGATTTTGATTCTTTAAACAATAGATGTACATATATATCTGCTAAGAAAAAAAACAAAAGAACACTCAAAATAAAGCAAAACCCTCTAGCAGTGCACCATGGCCCTAACTTAAAAGATAGCATCTTGCAAACTCTCCTGGACTGCAGATGAATTATGGCATAGCTTGTACAGTTACATTAGAATTAGTTTGCAATTGTGAATGTAACATCTGTAAGGTGGACATTCAACTCTACACAAAAAATAATCAGTACAGCTACAATGAACCCATTGTGTGTGCTCTGTGGTCACAGATGTCCTGCCAGCAATTCCCAAGCAAGAAGATTAACAGCTAGCTCAGGTACATTCTGCATCCATGAGCAATGCCAGCCCCTCTAGTAGTATGCTTTCCCCCGCTTTTCTTCCCAAGTGACTCAATGAGCTATGAGCCCGAGATTTTATGTAGACCCAAATCATTAACTATGCTGTTGTGTAGCTGTTTTGCACTACAGAAAGATCGAATGGATCAGGCAAAGAAGAGGCATTTAATCCACACAATACCCTTAATAACTCTCCCAGTGTGGTTTCTGCATGGCATTCTTAATTATTTATGAGCAGTGTTTCACCTTGAATGCTTATGTAAAGCTAAACCTGTGTTTGCCATTTTCACATCTCCTAATACAATTCTTAATTTAAACCATAACTGAACAAATTATATATAACATTATGACCAGGCTTACCTATACCTGTCATTTGTGTACAGAGGAAGTCAGCCAAATGCATGCTAAGGGTTAAGATCAATAACCAACTAAATGTGAGCTACTCTGCTTGGCTAGAGCTCCCATCTTCATCAGAATGACACTTTTTCTACCAGTGTTCACACAGCAAACATGGCAGAAATAGTTACTGAACACTAAATTTACCCTTTAGCATGCTGTCCATTAATAAAACATGTCAAGGTTCCTGAGGTTGTGCAGTTCTCTCATTCTTGACACTTTCTGTGTAGAAACATGGAGCTGGAGAGGTCACAGTGCTGGGCTTCTGCTGGCCCTTCTGCCAGATGACAGGATCCCCTCCTCCAAGGGTATCAGCTCCTCACATGCAGGCTTGAGCCATAGTTCCTCCTTTTTCACATCACCCACTATGCCCTTGTTGTGTTACCTGTCACAGTGCTGTCTCAGGATAAAAAAAGACGCTTAAGACATCTCCCCAGCTTCCCAAGGTACATAAGCCATACATTTCTGTTTAAAATCCAGCAGCCTGGTGGCATGCATTTGGAGAAAGCTTTCCACATTCAGGCAAAGGGTAAATAACTGTTCTGCTTCTCTTCTCCGACTGAAGCAAAGAGAATTTCTGCCTTGCATTCTGCAGATTTACAGCTGACTTGTCAGTTCTCATTGCATTTTCCAGCTCCATATGGGGAATGGAGAGACTGAGAAAAATCAGGCCAGATTTATGACTAAAACTTACTGATACCATTTAGGGGTGAAATTATGAATAGCATCTCAATGTTAACAAAAAGGCTAGCAGTGTTGCAGTTCTCAAGAAAAACAATGGATGAAAACCTTTTTCTCCTCCACAATAGAACTGCATCCATAATAGAGTGCTTGCTGGTATTAGCTGTACTGAGAGATATATCTATTCCAGCAAACCTTTTACTAGTGTAGGCTAGACATCAATTTCACTCTGATGAAGCTCAGGAAATCAATGACCACCTGCAAAGACAGGCACTGGAAATAATCACTGAGAATTATGCTAAATCCTCTTGGAGTTATGAGATTATGGGAGAAGCTCAGTCTACACTAAAATATGCATATACTACTGCTCTCGTGGTTACAGAAAGATAACAAAAAAGTGCAACGTGGCTAGTAAAAAGAAAAAAATCAGACCTAAAATGCTGTGAGAAAGCAAGGATGAAATGAAGGTTGCTTTCTTATTCAACTTTTTCTGTTACTATGGTAGGAGACTGACATACTGGTACAAACAAGAAGTTGTAAGCCTGGAACATAACCATGATCCTAACCTTCTGCCCCTCACCATCATCTGTCATGCAGACATCGCTCTACACACCCATTATCAGGGACAACTGATTCTGTATGAGCTATGTTCTTTTCCAAAACTCACACTCCTGCATAGAGAAAAAGGATCAGTATATATAAATGATACATATATATTTATGTAAGTGTGTTAAAGGAAAATGTATCGTGCCAGGTCCAACTGCCCAAGGTAACTGAGGGTGCTGATGCTCTGTATTCCTAGGTACAACCGGTAGCAAGACTGAAGAAGTAATCCCAGCATAATAATACAAATACAAAGTACATGAACATATATACACACACACACAAGCACATATACACATATAGAATCATAGAATCATTTAGGTTGGAAAAGACCTTTAGGATCATTGAGTCCAACCATTAACTCAGCACTGCCAAGTCCATCACTAAACCATGTCCTGAAATGCCACATGCACACATCTTTTAAATACCTTCAGGGATGGAGACTGCACCGCTTCCCTGGGCAGCCTGTTCCAATGCTTGACAATCCTTTTGGTGAAGAAAATTTTCCTAATATCCAGTCTAAGCCTCCCCAGTGCATCTTGGGTGTATATGTGTCTATGCTACATACACATGTACATGTGGCCAGCCACTCAGATCACAGGTACACACTCAGAGCACCCACGCAGAGACAACACTAACAGCGTCATTTTGCTCCCCTCTCTGGCTGGGCAGGAAGTGAAAGTAGTGAAAGTAGTGGAAGTCCAGTAGTGAAAGCATATATGTATGTTCATTGTATGCAGGATTCCTCCAGTAGCTGGACTCAGACTGTCTTACTAGAGAGTAGTAGAATACTCTCTCTAACGCCTAGATATACAAAGGCAGTTGCACACTCTTTGACACCCATTCAGGCCCCTGGCTCCCATGTCGCTTCACCTACTCACTGATTGGTCAAACTTAACCCTCACTAGTGCTTGCAGACTTGTGCCCTTTCCCCTAGCTGGCACCACAGACATGCAGGATGCAGGATCAGCCTGTGGTCTGATTCCAGTTGCTGGAAGACCCCCATAAGCACATGTGCCCACATTAAGTCCTCACTCAGGAAAGAGTTTGATGGGAACGTAGTAGGATGCAACAGACTGCTCTAACAAAATGCAGGGCATGGTCAGACAAGCATACTGACCTGCAAACTATTTGTATGTGCCTGATCCTTTTTGTTCCTTTACACCTCTATTTTCCCACTTTGTTCCTCCCAAAATCATCTAAACCCCTTCCTTGTCCTCCCTTTGCTTCCTCCCCTAAGCATACCATAAGTATGATACAAACAGCTTTCTCCTGCATCCTATAATATGCCCCACCTTTAAACAATAACCCCCATAGTCCAAAAGGTCATCTGGAGAGCTACTTCCAGTGACCTGTGGTGATGGGTTTCATGCCTGGACACTGGGCTTGATGGCTCTGCTGGCATGGCCCTGGGAGGAGTCCATACAATGTAGTTGTTCCTTAGGAGTATGTAATTAGGGTTTCCTGCTATCCTATCCTTGTCCTCATCTAAGCTTGTGCAGATGAGCCTTTGATGGGCTAATGGGCCTGTGATGGGCCTGGAAGCAGCCTGGCAGGGCATTATTTAGGCTTCTCCTCCTGCCATTTTCTCTCTGAACTCCTCTGTGGGTGTGCAGTTGAGCTTTGCCACATAACCTAGCACTACGTATGTAACATATTTAGGGCAAAGAGCAGTAATGTAAAAAGAGCTCAGTTTTGATTGTACCATTTCTTGCTATACATGGCTTCCTATGTTACTAGTAAAAAAAAAAAAAAAAAATCACTATTTTAAAATCTCTTGTATTTTTATGCAATTGGATTTGGCATATTTTAAAAGAAGGGTTATTTAGAAAGAATTTTAAGCAGCTGAAGAGTAGTAAAATGGCCAGTAATAACAGTAATGAGTATAATGCAAAGTAATGAGGAGTCGTGAGAGAATAATGTAATACATGGGGCCTGATCTCTGCCCTTCTCTTAAGTGGAAGAGAAGGTCGGGGTGTGTGAGCCTTTAAGCCAGCTTCAGTACTGAGAGGATTTGGGTGATTTCTAGTATGAATTGCAATGCAAGTCCATAGCACTAATGAATTACCAAAATACTACCAAGCCACCCACTATCTGTTGAATATTTAAGAAATTTTCTGACACATTACAAAATTCTACTTATGATATGAACTAATAAAATTGTGACATTTTTGAAGCTTCTTCCAGATTGAGCATGCGGCCTGCTTACAGCAGCTTATATTTTTCTCATGAGCTTGGTACAATGGCAAAAGACATGAGCTTAGTGACGAGTTATAGTTACTGGATAACATTTATAGTATTAAGATTTTTTTAAGAAAAAGACAATTGACTTTCAATTTTTTGTAGGGATTAGTATTTGGAGGTTGGAAAATTACCAGGAACAGAAGAAAGATGGTAAGGGTATGAAGAGGGAGAGGTGGGGCATGTAAACTAAGGAAACCTCTCAGAGATGTGCAAGTGTTGTGTAGGAGTGGAAAATAAATATGAACAGACTTTCAAAGCAAAGCAAGAAGACTTGATCCTAGCCAAAGAAGGCGGATGAATCTCAAACAGGAAATCATATGCAGTTTTTATTATTATTTGTGTTTATGTGCTTCTTGAAACAATGGCAGTGATTTCAAAATCTGCAGAAAACTGTTGGTAAAGGAAGGGAAAGTTTCATTGCCACACATTGCTGGTTGGTAAAAATCCCTAGACAACCTTTATATTTTTTTTTTTGTTTGTTTGTTTTTTGTCATGGGAAAGTGAATAGTGACACCCCTAAAGGAGTCAACTGAGCCCTGTTTTC
This sequence comes from Pezoporus occidentalis, assembly GCF_034315485.1. NCBI lineage: Eukaryota > Metazoa > Chordata > Aves > Psittaciformes > Psittacidae > Pezoporus > Pezoporus occidentalis. Next base: position 150,648 of record NW_026915910.1, on the reverse strand, counting down.
AGTTAAGGAGCAGTACAAATAGAGGATGTGTGCTTTGATGAGAATAGCAGGTAACTTAAAACACACCATTCCTGGCTCGTCTGGCTACATGTCAACAAAACAGCAAATAAATGTATGCACAAGAAACAGTGCAACATCTATCACTTTGTGGTCTTACTGTCATTTCCATACCTGGGGCAAGAGTTAAAAGGTGTGAATTCCCTGCAGCACACTTTCCTATGTGCTGGGATAATTTTAATTCAGACTAGCTGTGTCTGCAGGTTTCCTGTAGCTCGTGCTCCCATGCCCTGGCTCTGCACACTGTCGCTGCCACTAACCTGGCTCTGCTGAGATGCTGTGAGACTGTAGCTGGTCAATGATGATGCTGCCATTGCAAATGTGGTCCTCAGCTCTCAACTATGTCTGCTTCTTGGAGCACATCTGCTCCTGCTGCTCCCCAAGAACATGACCTTTCCTGGCACACCTATGTAAGTAAACTAAACAGGACCAGGGCACAGGCTGAGCACTGGCACTTGGCTGTCTACAGTGTTCAACTTTTAGCTTGGCATGTGGCACAGTTTCACCTGGGATCCACCTCAAGTCCCTGTGTAGTTGTGGAGTTTGGTTGCATTCATGAACCGTGGACCAACAGACTATTTGGAGGAGTTTGTTTTGGAAAGAAAGAGAGTTCTTGCCACGTGGGTGTAATCCATGAAGCACCCATTGTCCCTGGGGACAAAGAAAGGTTCCTAGTTTGTGTTATGTTTGCAAGCATGTTTATGTACTTTATGCTGCCCACTGAGATATTAGGAAGTGATAGATTTCAGTGGCAACAATGAAGACTTAAATCTGACATTAAGAAATTTTTTTTGAAGGCAACACTAATTAGGCAGTGGGTGAACTAAGATGTTTGTGGAAGCTGTATAACTAGTGGGTTTAGGAACCAAATTCGTGAGAAATATTGGAGTATCTATCCTACCTTAGCAAAAAAAGGGTAATGCTTCAAAAAGCATATCTTTTTAAGGCTTATCACTGGGTTTAATTCTCTTGTGTGTAGATAGATGGCATATACTACAGCAAAAAAAAAAAATGAAAGAAGAAAGAGGAGAAGGAAATTTATAGAAAAGAGAATGTACTTGTGAGTGAAGGCAAAAAGAAAAGTGTCAGTGAGAAATAAGACACAGGCACAGCTCAAGGAGCGACGCACCACAGACTAGTTAAGAAAGGGAAACACAGAATGAAGGAGGACAGGAATATTTGTGTGGCAAAACCTAGGGATGGAAAATTACTAACTTTAATGAATAAATTTGTGCCAATAGCTGAGCATGGGCTGTTTAAGGGTTAATGAAGAACATTTTGCAAGCAGCATTGCAGTAATTCTATTTAATGCACTTGCTTTTTCTCCTGTCTGTTCTGTCACCTACTGAAAATTGCACAACTGTTCTCAAATACTATTATGAAAAAAGCAATCAATTCAATTGTCTGGGGTGTAACGATGCTGACTACCTCCTTCAAGTGTTCAAAGAGAGAGAAAATAAGATAAATAACTTGGGACAAAACCACAAATCATTAGAATTTTTAATCAGCCTTCACCAAGAGAAAGCTGAACACTGTTATATCTGCCAACTACTGCTCATGGTCCAGTGGACAGTGCACTGCACAGCGAACTAGGAGAATTCTGCTCTTTTTCTAGCTCTCGCACTGCTGCTGCGTAACAGCTTAAACAGGTCACATGAGCTCCAGCTTCGCAGTAGTACAATGGAGATCATTAAGTAACATATAAATAGCGCTGGAGGTGCAGTGTACTAGGAAAAAAAATACACCAAAATTGAGAGCAAACTTTCTTTGTTCTTGTTCAGACAGGAACAGTGACCCTCCCAAATGAAGTATTGCGACCTCATGTAAGACATGGGGTCATGAGCCTGAGGGAAATTCAATTGAAGACCTGGGGTTGTAAGTCCAGAAATAGAACCAGACAAGTATTTCTGGGAAGAGGTTGCAGGAAACTGAATTAGAAGTCATTACTATCAAGACTGCAGCTAGAACTGTCAATGTGCACAAGGTCCCTGAGAAAATCGACAGGAAACCATAGTTTGAAAGCCTTTTAATCCTGTGTTTCTGGTCCATTCTTAGTGTCAGTTGTCTGATCTCTCCAATTAGATTTTCTGTGGGGTTTTATTTATTTATTTATTTTCCTTGGCAGAGCAGGGCTAGTACTCTTTAGGGTGTGCTGGATATAAGAAGAAACTGAAATCTGCCACAGACAAACTTAAGAAAGATTACTTGGATAGTAGGAAAAAATAACATTGCAAAAGGCCAGAAGAATGATCATGGTTGAAATTAAAGGCATCACCAGACCTGGACCAATATATAAAACACCCCTTGCACTACAGCAAAGAATTTAAACCCATGCTACTGTGTCAGTTCTGTGTTTAATGACATCCTTTTTATGCTTGCCTAGATAGTACATACACATTAGCCTATCGGAACCTCTTATCTATTTATGAACACATGCTGAATTTCTGATCAGTCTATCTTGTAGGTGTAAATAACAGAAAAGTCAAAGTGACATTCATTCTGTTTGCTTGTCTTTTCACAGACCACATCTCAGTGGTCACATAGGTTTTGATGCTATAGATGGTTTTAGGTCTTCAGGAAAGGAAGTAAGCTTGTTAACATGGCATGCCAACAAAACAGCATGAGCACAGAGAAGCCCTTCTGGGTCAGATCAGTGCTGTACCTGTCTCCAAGAGTTGCAAAAGAAGGGAAAGCACATGAATATGTCTTCTTGCTGCATCCATTCCCTTTGTACACACATGAAGTTGTTTTTTCACTTGTTCGTGGTTGGGGACTATGCCGGTTCTCCTACCACTAAACTCCTCTAGCAGTGTGTTCTAAATGTTTGCAATCCTCATGAGCAGGGTTTCACTTTTTGACCTTGTAAGCACTGAACTGCATACTCTCAGATGTGTGATGAAAATTGCGACCTACTTTTACCACTAACCGATGTCTTTTTGAACACTTATCCATGGTCAGACTCAAAACCTTTCTGTATAGCTATATTGACTGGGGTTGGTTTTTTTTTGGAGAAGGGCATACCATGCAACTCAAGACTCTTTGTGGTAGCACTTTACACTCCACATAAAAGAGTGAAGGACAGTGTTAAAGAAAATTATCAGCTCCATCTCTTCCATATGAAAGCAGAGGAGAAACAGCGCATCTACTTAACTGGAACAATTTCACATGACTGATTCAGAGCAATTCATTTAAATTACTCTGATCATCAGATAAATAGCACATCTGGTAGTGTCTGCAAACTAATCATTAACAGGTGTGAATTGGTGCCTGCAAGCATATATTTCCTACTGTGTGGCCCTTTGTTCACTTCAGGACACTTCTTAATTAGAAACAAGTCTGAACCACACGCCTTTAGATGTGGATCTGTTCTTTGAACACCCCCAAAATCAGCACTTCGTATATCAGGTTGTTATTTTGAGAAAACTTCTCTGACAAAAAAAAAAAATCAGTTTCATGGTTCTAAGCAAACATTCATTGCCCACTTCTGACTCACTCCCATTAGTTCTGTTTACAGTAATAATGGTACATAAGATTCATATGATACATTTACAGCTTGTGGCACTTAGAAATTACATCCATTGCTATTGTCAAGAACACATAAGAAAAAGTTTCCATTTCAAATCTAGGACCCACTGTCATTGCTGCTGCTGACAGTTGGCGTCTAAGTCTTCAGGAAGAGGCATTAAGAGACTTTAAGGAACTATATAAAAAACCTAGAGTGGGAGTGTGAAAAAAAAAAAGAAGAAATGGAACTGGGATGTAATAGTATATGGCCTGACAAAGGTTTGTTGTTACTGTGTCAGGAAATTTGAATCTAGATGGAGGATATTTTGCCATTTGAGTACCAACCCATATCTGACATACTGCAATTAAAGTCAGCACCTTGTGTTTAGAGCTGTGTCTCAAGAAGATTTAGTCATACACCTGTGTGTAGTCGTACACCAAACTGTGTGGCTAACACTGATAACCTGCTTTGAACATCATTATGTACATTCTTTTGAATTAGGCAGTTTAAATAAACCTTAAAGTAAATGTAAGCCACTAGAATATGTGAACTTCTGACCTATTTATGAAGATATGCATGTTAATATGAACTAAGAAAATAGTTTGCATTAGAGTTTGTGAGTTAAGAGGCCCCGGGAGGAGGGGGTGGGAATGGAAATAAGTGTATAAATGTTAGGGTTTCATTCCTATTTACAAAGCTAGTATTGCAAAGTACCACCTCTGCAGGAAAAACCTCTGTGAATATTGGTGAGTGACTTTCTGGCAAGAGACACCTGGTGGAGAATCAATTCAGGTTACAGCTAATCCCAGAACAGTCAGCAAAGACTTCACCTTATTTGCTATTTATCTCTTTTGTGATTCATTTTTGACAGAATGAAGCAAATTTGCGGGAGACATTAATTGCTTATTGCTCTTTCTATTATTTTTTACCAGAGAAATGTACACAGAAAACCTCATAATGGACAAGAAAGGTTAGTTCATGGGTCAGTATTTAGGGAGAGGACTAAACTGCAAAAATAAAATAGATCATGGAAGGAAAATATTTTTTGCTTGTAGAGCAGGTTAAGCGAAGTACATTTAAAACCTGAGATGAATATCCTAAGATAACCTGCTAACTTAACTCACAGTGTACATATCACTCAGCTTTTTTGATCAGTTAGGCCACAACAGAAATTAAGTCAGGAAACTATAAGGCAAAAGACAAAAATGAGAGACCAAGAGACCACAGCAACCATAAAGAAGATCAAAATAGTGAAAGGTAAACCCAAGAGACTGAGAAATAGTTGACACTTGGTAGAGATTATTTTCTGATTAAAAAAAAAAAAAAGGTGATATTAACAAATTAGCAGTTTACTAGTTGGACTAGTTTTAGTGGTTAAAAATGCCAGAAAACATCCCAGAGTTTTGGATCTGGTTCTCTTAAATGTTAATTTTTTTGTATGGTGTCTGGACAGCTAGTACCTTCTCCAAAATTTCCAGGCATGATTTGGGAGTTAGCACAGCCAAAGGATAATTCTCAGTAAGTGGTTTGAATATGTTCACTGTTTCAGAAAGCATGAGTGTATACTGACTTGGCCTTTTGGCCTCAGGACCAGAGAATAAGAACTTGCAGGCTTTCTTTATGATACAGTTGTAGTTACAAGTTACTGCTCATCATAAAGTAGTGTTGATGATGTGAGCAGGAATGCTGGGTGGTTGTGTGGGCTATCAGACAGCTGTGATCATATTTGCTCAACCAGGCAAAATGAGTATAAAACTGCTACTTTGATCCGGGGGCATTTTACACTCACATTACACTGCTGTAAGTGTCTGCTCAATTTCCAGGAAAATCGGAATGATATCTTATGATCCAATGATATGGAATAAAGAGAGACGGAGGATAAAAAATGCTAGAGAAATGAGTTCATTTGAGACTTCTTATTCTTCTAAAATGTCCTAATTTCCAAGTCCTCCTTGGAACATTCTGGATATATGTACACTTTTTCAATTTAAAAAGCTGAAAACTGTTGTGATACAACGTCAGACTACTGAAGCTTCACTACTGCACATATGTGAAGCCCCAGAAAGTCAATTAACAGTGCACAAAGTAAAAAAACCTGCATGAATTTAAGACAAAGGCAGAACAAAACTAATGTTTCAGTAAAGTTTAAAGAGGTAAGAAGTTATTAATCATAGTAAGTAAAACCACATTAATTCAGTGAAAGAACATGAAGTACTGATTTTTTTGCTTCTGTTTTTAACTGTACCTAGTTTAATTATTTTGCAAACAAAGTAACAGACTCAGAGCACAGCAATAAAAATCTCTTCTTCCCAAGGAGAAAACATACTTAGAAGAATGCCAGAATAACACAGAAAAAGATCTCCATGGAACCAATTGAAGAATCTTCTAGCATGCAAAGACTAAAGATGCAATCCATGTGCTGTGAAAAAGCCTTTTCGCCAGGTTCTAAAGTTTGCCCTTGATTATTTGCAGAATGAAATAGAATGTGTGTATGAGGCAGAGCACATCGTGCACCATGAGGAGGAGAGTCAGTAATGGGTGGGAAACTACATGATCTAATCTACAGACTGCACATTTTCAAATGCCACAGTCTCAATTATTTTGAATTCAAAGCAAAATTGAAACTGTCCCTGCTCCTGCAAATCCCATCCTATCAGATTTTATCTGGATTTTCTTGAGGGACCTTCTAAATAAATAATAATAAATAAAGGAGTTGGGTTAAGTTATATATATGTTTTTAAAACAGCTATCATTATTTTGAAACGAAATGGGGGCTTTTGGCACGGACACTCTTTTGTTAAAGTTAATGTACCTTGAAATCTTTCGACTCAGCACAGCAGACTGTCAAAGGTGCTTAAAAAAATAGTCCAATATTCTCCAAAGCTCTTTCTGCAAGAGGGGTCTTGTGTGAAATGATAACAGCCACAACCCCAATACTGTTTACAGAAATACAGCTTTTCACTGCAGAGGCATCACACTGAAACTTGAGGGGAAAAGGAATATAGAATGAGACAAAGAGTTTATTTAGTTCATGATTATTGGAAGTTAATAAATCTCCAAATTTGTCTACATATTACCTTTTTTCCCTAGTTTATGGAGGTCATAGTGTGATGAGTGCATTTTAAGGGTTCCGTCTTCCAATTTAAGAAGAATGGTGCTTTCTATGTTTGGAGAGAGTTATTTTTGTATCCCCAGGATTTTGTGTTCCCAGGTGTAGGGCTGCTCACCTTCAAACCAGTCTTCATCTTTTGCTTTCCTGAATTACCTCAGTAGCTCAGGACTGTACTCCTGGGAAATAGGGTATTTATTTAGGTTTGTGCATCCTTATGATGAGATAATAGCTCCTACATTATTATGCAGTGCTACATGTCTTACCCTTCACAACAGCTCCTCCTTGGCCAGTGTTGTGGTGTGGAAAAAAATACAGTCATTGCACTAACTGCTTTTCAAGGCATTACTGGTTTGTGCTAGTGAAAGTACAAGTACAGCAAACAAATTGGGCAGCTCCAGGGATGAAAGTGCACTTAATGTCCTTGAAGTACTTCAAGCCTTTCTCAATGAATTCTGGTTCCTGGTGGTGCTTATCACCTAGTTCTTCACCTAGGATGTGAGTGTGTGGGCATCTGTAGATTTTTGTGATCCAAACCAAAGATTCTGATAGAACTATGTGTCCTGCAATGTTGATTGATGAGATTGCTCTCCTAAAACCTTAATGCTTACATTCCACCAAATTACTGTCTAGGCTGGAAACCAGATGTTCTGAATGTTATTTGTCTTTTTGTGCTTCAGTTTACTGTTTATTAGTTATGATAATAGCATTCTGAGGAAAAGCATATACCTCATTCTAGTCACTCAACTGCTATGAAAATGGAACAGATAATACAGGTCTGTGAATATATTAAAAAGCATAAGTATAAACACTGTGAGGAGCCTTAGATTATTATTACTGTAATTATTTTCATTAATATTACAGTAGGACCCAGAAACTAGAAGACTGAAGTCAATTTCAGTTTCTGAACTTAGTTTGTGAAGAAATCTACAAGCATTAGTCAAAAGTATGCTGCATAAAAACACATCTAGCATACGCAGAAACAAGAAGATAACGGTATAGGAAGAAAAGGAAATAAAACAATACTGGTGGGCAAGAATCTTATTATTACAGCTTATTTACTCAAAGTATTTTCATCAGTATAGTGTCAAAAGACAGGTTTGGAGAAAGGACTTGAAGGAAAGCAATGACGTTTCTTTGGAGCGTTTTTTCCAAGTGTGAACAACATGAAAGTAACTGCTTGAGAATGAATGAAGTGGGTGATAGAGGGTATTATCAGTAGCTGATTAGAAGCAGGAGACTATCTCTTGTTTCTGAAAGAGAGATAAAGTGGGATTATGTTATGAAAACAAAACAAATAACATAAATTTGATAGTGAAGAGGAGCAAGCTGTAAACAGAGCAATGCATGATCTGTAGGGAAATGCTTATACACAGCAGCATTTCACAGCAGTGCAAGGCTACTTTTGTTGTGTACTTAGTAAGCAGGATGCTCAGTGGGCAGGATCAGCTCTTTGGCTGTGTGAATGGGCAGATAAAAATTAATGTTTTATGCAGAATGAATGTGAGATAATTAGAGATAATTTGGATTTAAGAAATCAGAATGAAAAACCATGTTAGCAGTTCAAGTGATTGGCAGAATGGCAGTTTTGTCTACAGCACTGAAAAGGAATGGTAGTGATATGTCTGAAGCTAAGGAGTTATTTCAATTGTGTTCAGCTTGAACTGTTCAGTGAGTGGTGTCATGGATGTTTGGCATCAAAGGGACTAGACAGTGGTACTGAGACATGCCTACCATCTAGAAAGAGCTGTTTCTGAAGAGTGTCTTGCAGATGGTGAGTTTTGAGGGGTGGGTTGGAAAAAACAGGAACAACATTTGACTATTATGGAAGTTCCCAGAGCAGATTAGGAAGAATGGGAGGGATTTTGTCTGTAAAACAAGCTGAAAGAACTGCTGGAGACATAAGAGAATTGAAAGATGGCATGATTATTGAAGGCAGAGAAAGACAAAACTTGAGGATAATGAGTATGAGCAATACTGTTGAAATCAGGCAGCCATGTGGGGTTTTCTCATGAAGGAGCACACTGATCTCAAGGCTGGAGGAAGAAACTGGTGACTGGGGAACATACATCTACCACCAGTATCATTATTATATCAACACCCTTGCCCAGCCTGAAGAAAGTCTATCTGGGAAGGATACATTGAAGAGTTGCTTTTGAACATCTTAGAAATGTTGTCATAGAATGGATAAGGGTCAACTAAATAGATTTGGTTTAATAGAAGTTTTCAATCTCCTCTGTTTTTGGTGCTTAAAATATTTTCCCCTCATTACAAAAGAGATATTAAGTTGCAGGAGCAGGTCCAGAGAAGGGCAACGAAACTGGTGAAGGGTCTGGAGAAAAAGTCTTATGAGAAAGGGCTGAGGGAACTGGGGTTGTTTGGTCTGGAGAAGAGAATGCTCAGGCAGGACCTTATTGCTCCCTACAACTACCTGAAAGGAGGATGGAATGAGGAGGTGGCTGGTCTCTTCTCCCAAAAAGCAAGTGATAGGACAAGAAGTAATGGCCTCAGGCTGTGCTAGGGGAGGTTTAGACTGGATATTAGGAAAAATTTCTTCACAGAGATGGTGATCAGGCATTGGAACAGGCTGCCCAGGAAAGTGGTGGAATCATCGTCCTTGGAAGTGGTCAAAAAATGTGTAGTTGAGGCCCTCAATGACATAATTTAGTGATGGATTCGGCAGTCCTGGGGTAAAGGCGGGACTTGATGATCTTAAAGGTCTTTTCCAACCTGATTGATTCTATGATTCATCACAGTATAGAACTGCTTCCTTATATCCAATCTAAACTTCCCCTGTTTTAACCCAATACCCCTTGTCTTGTCAACTACAGTCCCTAATAAAAGAGTCCATCCCCAGCATCCCTATAGGCCCCCTGCAGATACTGGAAGGCTGCTATGAGGTCTCCACACAGCCTTCTCTTCTCCAGGCTGAACAGCCCCAACTTTCTCAGTCTCTCTGCATACGGGAGGTGCTCCAGTCCCCTGATCATCCTTGTGGCCCTTCTCTGGACTTGTTCCAACAGTTCCAAGTCCTTTTTATGTTGAGGACACCAGAACTGTACACAATACTACAAGTGAGGTCACACAAGAGCAGAGTGGAGGGGCAGGATCACCTCCTTCAACCTGCTGGTCACGCTCCTTTTGATGCAGCCCAGGATACGGTTGGCTTTCTGGGCTGCAAGCGCACACTGCCAGCCCATGTTCATTTTCTCATCAACCAACACCCCCACATCCTTCTCCGCAGGGCTGCTCTGAATCTCTTCTCTGCCCAACCTGTAGCTGTGCCTGGGATTGCTCCGACCCAGGTGTAGGACCTTGCACTTGGCATGGTTAAACTTCATGAGGTTGGCATCAGCCCACGTCACAAGTGTGTCGAGGTCCCTCTGGATGGCATTCCTTCCCTTCAGCATATCAACTGAACCACGCAGCTTGATGTCATCAGCAAACTTGCTGAGGGTGCACTCAATCCTACTGTCACTAGGAATGTATTATGATGTACCAAATAGAATTGAAAATTTACTTAATTTGGTTTAATTAAAAATATTGCACTCTTTTAGTGTTGACTCAAACATACATAATTATTACATCTGTTGGTTTAAGAAGATATTGACCTGGATATCTGCCCTGTGTTTACAGGAAGACTGGCTGATAAGTAGGTGAAACTGTCTGAACCATGGCAGTTTATAGGTTTACATCCTGGCATATTGATGTTAATCAGCATTTTGTGCATTTCACCTCTGGCAGCACAGAATTTGCTTAATTATCAGTTTTGCTATAACTACTGTAGGGAGGGTAACTTTATGAAGACAGGTTGGGTAGATGAAACAGAACAGTTGATAGGACTTTACTCAGGATTTTAAGTGCAGCAGCTCCAGGTCTACCTTTAAGGTAACATCCTATGAATGTCCTGAAAATATAGATCCAGTTACCGTGGACTGAAGAAAAGAGAATACAGTAAGAATGTAAGAACAGAGTTAATGCTTCACCATGTCTAATCCAGTCACTTGACTTCAACAGTGGCTATAAGAAATGTCTAGGGAAAAGTAGGCTATATGAAGTACATCTGAGCACTCACTCAGCCTTTGATTTTTTTCTGCTTAGTGCCTGACCTGAGCCCAACATAGTTTATTTATTTGGTAACTGTCCAGTGTTCAGCAGTAGCAGTCATTTTTCTCCTTCTTAGTAGCTGGTGCAGAGCTGTGGTTTTGACTTTCAGGCGGGGAACAGCGCTGACAGCACCAATGTTTTTAGTTGTTGCTCAGTAATGTTTACTCCTACCAAGGACTTTCTGAGCCTCATGCTCTGCCAGGGAGGAGGGGAAGCCAGGAGGAAGCAGAGATAGGACACCTGACCCAAACTAGCCAAAGGGGTATTCCATACCACAGCACGTCATGCCCAGTATGTAGAACTGGGGAAGTTACTCGGAAGGGCTAGATCACTGCTTAGGTCATGCTGGGTATCGGTCAGCGGGTGGTGAGCAGTTGTATTCTCTTCCCTTGTTATTTCCTTTATCATTATTATCATTGGTGGTATCAGTAGTGATTTGTGTTATACCTTAGTTACTGGACTGTTCTTATCTCAACCCGTGGGAGTTACACTGTTTCGATTCTCCTCCCAGTCCTTCCGGGAGCAGGGGAGGAAGAAGCGGGGTGGGGGGAGGAGTGAGCAAGCGGCTGCATGGTTCTGAGTTACCAGCTGGGGTTAAACCACGACAGTAGCCACAGGTTTGTTGTTTTTTTTTTTCCAGAGCTTTTATTACTCCTCCACAGAAATCCTGCACAATTTTGCACACACAGAATCTTATGCTGAGAAGTTGCATAAGCCAATCTTTTGTGTGAAGAACCAACTCCAGTTTGAGGTTAATCTGGCTCACACTGGTCTCAGGTGATGGCACCTCACAAGACGGTGAAAGTCAACATCAGTTCATTCCAACACACTCATGATTTTGTAGTTAACTATCTTTTCTGTCAAACATGATAACATGATCTGGTATGGGCCTCTGGCATTTTATAACCAGCTACTAGTTTTAACATGCTGTTTCTGAAATGGTAGGCTTATATTAATTAGAATGGGGCTTTCTGGTTTATTTTGATCGTTGTCACTGCTGTAAAGCATCAAAAGGATAGTTTGAAACCCATCTATGTTGTTCATGGGCTTAGAGTCAGCACTTTCTGCACATGGATCAGAAACCAAAATTTTTTTCATTATGTTTCCCACCTTCCTTTTGGTTCTCACAGCAGCCTTAATAGACTGCACTAACTTTTTATTAGAGGTAGAGTGGATTTTCCAATAGTAAAAATCTGATTTCCCCCCTCATCCAGCAGTTATACTGAGGTTCACTGGAAAACTGTGGGTTTAATAACATTCATTTTTAAACTTTTTTGCTCAAAGGCTTTTTTTATTCTATGTTTGTTCAGTTACTAGTACAACTGTCTTTTAATTTATCCATGGGGATAGTTGGTGCCCCACTAGCAAATTACCGCTGAAGGCTTCAAGCCCTAGGCCTGGAATGTTCCAAGCAAATACTAATTCAACATCCATACTGTTCCTACCTAACAGTAGGATATATTGCAACACACATGCCTGAGCTGATGAACTCTTTCTCCCGCCCAGGAACTGGTAATGATTTCACATTAGCAAGCCTAATTGACATCATGTTTACTTGCTGCAAACACTGATAGATGAACAAACACATTTCAATTCCTAAAAAAACCTTCTGTGTTTAAAATTGTTCTAAGAGGTCAAAAAGGCTTTGTTTTTTGGGGTTTTGTGGTTTTTTTTTCTTTTTCTGGTAACAGAAATGAGGCTTTTAATTTTACAGGTATTATCCACAATTTTACCCCAAGGAGATTTGAATTCGCAAGAAGTTCCAGATAGAAGACAGGGATTTACAGGGATTCTGATTCTTAAAGATTGCTTGATACCTTTGTATTTTCTGGTTCTTTGTGCTTTATTTCACGCTCTAGCTTCTTATTTACTCTTATTTACTCTACCTTAATAACAGAGTATTGTTTCATTCATGACTGTTAACAGGAAATGAATTGAATCCTTCCTTCTTCATGATGCATATTCAATAATATTGTACATACCTGATCCTCTGTGCAGAGTTTACCATTGTTCATAATCTTCAGCATTGCTGAAAGAGTTTTAGGACAGAAATGAATATAGACTTCCTGAAAACACTTCCTGAAATCATCTCTTTTTGCCTATATCTGATTACAGAGTTTATAGAGATACATTTTAGCATTTTAATTTAAAAACTAACAGCTTTTAACAGTCTAATATCATCTTTTCCAGATATTCTTCCTTCTTTTTACTCCTCTAATATTCTGTCCAGCTCCCACACTCAATTCACTGTATCTTGTCCTTCTCATCTGCTGAGAGATTTCCAGATTTATGGGACCATTCCAAACTTCTTACAGATTTTCTATCTACCTTCCAAGGATATTGTTCAGCTTGTAGTGTATTCTTTCACCCTTTGTTACTTACACAATTGGTGCTTCTTTTTTAAATGCCTCATGGATCTTTTTAGTGTGATGAATTTCTCTATATTTGTGTCTGGTTTCATACTCCTTTGTTCCATCACATATTTCTTCTAGTGTTTTCGCTTAGCCTTTTTATACTTTTTCTCTTATATTTATATATGTCATATAGTTGTATTACCACACCCTTTTATTGCATAATACATAACTTTTCTCTTGTTGGAAGGAAACTTAGCTACACAGACTGAGCTTCATTCATCAGCACAGAGTTCCTGTAAAATGTTACTCCCCTTCTCCAGCACAGGAGAGGCTTTAAAATGCATCAATAGTAAATATTTTCCTCATCTTTTTCTGGCCATTGCAAGTCACATCTTATTCTCCGTCCCTCACTGCTTTACATGGGCCTATTTTCCAGTATAAGCAAGGCAAATCATTTGTATTGCAGTGACATTCAGATTGACAAATGACATCAGCCTTTGCACTAAATATTGCTGCAGTCTCTCCTGCAGGAAGATTTCATCTCATAGGTGGACTATTGTGAATATTGAGCATATAGTCCAACCTTAGAACAGGTTTTTCTTCCTTTCTGGAAGAAACAGAATCAGTGAAATTCCCTAAAGGTGAAGTATACCTTGATGCTTGGCTGAACTGGGACATGAATTTTTAATTTAAGGTGAGAATTACCTTACTTTCAGATGGGTGCCTAAAAATCAGGGATAATTTTCTACATTTCCAATACGAACAAAGGCAATATAGTCAATAGGATTAATGAAATACAAGGTGTAATTAATCTGAGCAGGTGTAAATAAATCTGTTGTCACTCCCAAGGCTTCATTGACATTATTGAGGAGATCTCTACTGATCATAAGGAAAGTCTAGACAGATAGGTCAGGTGTAGTGACTTTCATTTAGCCAGAATTGCTGTGAAAGGGATAGGAACTGTGTGCCTACCAGCAGATTTTAGTGGCTGTCTCTTAACTATTTGGTTTAATTTAGCCTTGATTATCTGAAAACTGTATGGGAGCTTTTAGATTAATACAATGGAATAAAACCTGAGTAGAACCTTTTTGCCTGTATCTGCTTAACAGGATGAAAATAAGTAACATTCTCATCACTGATTGTAAAGGATGCCATGGAGCACTCCAAGGTGCTCTTTGAAGATACAGAATCATAGAATAGAATCATAGAATAATTAGGGTTGGAAAGGACCTTAAGATCATCTACTTCCAACCCCCATGCCATGGGCAGGGACAACTCACACTAAACCATGCCACCCAAGGCTTCGTCCAACCTGGCCTTGAACATCACCAGGGATGGAACATTCACAGCCTCCCTGGGCAACCCATTCCAGTGCCTCACCATCCTCACAGTAAAGAATTTCTTCCTTATATCCAATCTAAACTTCCCCTATTTAAGTTTTAGCCCGTTACCCCTTGTCCTATCACTTCAGTCCCTAATAAAGAGTTCATCCCCAGTATCCCTATAGGCCCCCTGCAGATACTGGAAAGCTGCTATGAGGTCTCCACGCAGCCTTCTCTTCCCCAGGCTCAACAGCCCCAACTTTCTCAGCCTGTCTTCATACGGGAGGTGCTCCAGTCCACTGATCATCCTCGTGGCCCTTCTCTGGACTTGTTCCAACAGTTCCATGTCCTTTTTATGTTGAGGACACCAGAACTGCACACAATACTCCAAGTGAGGTCTCACAAGAGCAGAGTAAAGGGGCAGGATCACCTCCTTCGTCCTGCTGGTCACGCTCCTTTTGATGCAGCCCAGGGTACGTTTGGCTTTCTGGGATGCGAGTGCACACTGAAGCCGGCTCATGCTCAGTTTCTCATCAACCAACGCCCCCGAGTCCTTCTCCGCAGGGCTGCTTTGAATTTCTTCTTTGCCCAACCTGTAGCTGTGCCTGGGATTGCTCCAAACCAGGTGTAGGACCTTGCACTTGGCATGGTTAAACTTCATAAGGTTTGGCATCAGCCCACCTTACAAGCATGTCTGTATCCACAGATCCAGTATAATACAAAAGCTGTAAGACCTTTGCTTCCGTATTTTGTCATTATTAGTATTTCCAAGTCTATCAAAAGTTACATTAAAATCAGTTAATGATTTAATGGAAATACATAAGACAATTCCTTTAGAGCTAGTAAAGCTCCAGGATTAGACAGATTTCTGTCAGGTTATAATAAGCCTTCCCAACACCTACTGGGCCCGGTTTCATACCTTTTATGAAGAATCAGTTAAAATACTACCAACAAAAAGAAAAATTGAAAGAGTTTTTCAATCACTTTTTTTGTCCTTAAAAATCATAGAAAATATGCTTACAATGACACAAGCTCAGCAAAAAAACATAAAAGCAAATCTTTTAAGCATCTTTATTCAAGAGTATTTTAAAGAGCACACACAGAACTAGAATTACTGTACAGAAGTTTCTCATTTAGTTAAAAGCAATATATTTTGCCAATAAATCCCAATTTACACCCAGAAAAGATCTCCTTACTGTAACAGTAGTGTGAATAACTTGGTGATCCAATGCTGATGCAAGAGTTGTTTTCCTATTCTGAATTTCTTGCTGTTTGAGCAGGAAATAAAGGCTTTGACTGCAGAAGCAAACAGTATTTAGTCAAGTTTTTCAAAGCTTTTCAAATGTCCAGCATTTTCATTTTGAGCACTCTTAAAAGGATCAGTATCTGTCAGGGCTCCATTTTCTCTTCCTGGAGGGCAAATTGCAGCAAAACCCAGTGTATTTTATGGCAGAAGGGTATGAGAGGTGTCCTGCACAACTAATTAATTTACTTGTCTTTTGTTCATTACTTCTTTCTCGTTCTGTGTGGTTCTTATTCTAGCAAAATAATAGCCCTTAATTTGAGAAGACTGGGTGCCAAACTGCCAACCAGTACAGATAAATGCAAAATATAACTCCAGTTGCCAATTTGAGGTTAGATACAAAGTACTCCTTTTGCATTTTCATTATAGCAGTATTAGTAGATGGGAAAAAGTGAACATGTGTTCTTTACATTCATTTACCAATTTATCATTTTACAAGATGCAGCTGAATCCAGTGTACAGTTACAGCTGCTGTAAAATTTGCTACTAAGTATGAAATCAGCATGATATGTATTCTTAAAACTCCCTTAAGTACTCAGTTATTTTAGATGAAGCTTGCCAAATGAGTCTCATGCTGTGACCTCTGAAATGCTGAAGAGATATCTTGTGTATCCTATCCGCTTGAATTAAACACTGAGCTTCTTTAAAACATGCATTTTAATTAGTTTTAGAGCTAAAAATGTCACCTGCACTGAATGGTGATGCTGAGGGAATTCCATTAGTATTCCAGAATTTCTTTGAAAACTATCTTCCATGTGACAGATGCTAAAAGATAGTACATGAACCAAGTGAAATAAATAATGCAAGTAAGTGTGGATATGTGCCTTGTGGATGTCCCTTTTTCTGACCAAATTGTTATAATAAAGGCTGTATGTGTCAATACATTAGAAAAAAAAAAACAACCATTTATTTAATGTGTTTCTAGCTATTCCCAAATAAGGAACTTCAGGTGCTCGCTACAAATGAGGTTGATTTTTACCCTACAAGAAGAAGCGTGAACTTTATGTCACAGTTTGACAGTCATTAAGTATTATCTAGAGACTACCATGCACAACATAGCACAATTCTGCCAAGAAAGAAAATGCATGTTAGTCTTGCAAAGCTTCGATGTAGTATGTCTCAATTCTGGAAGAAAGAAAATAAGAAATCAGACAGGAAAAGAATCATGTAGTAGATTGTTTGTTTCATGGTTCCAATGCTACATTGATCTTCTTCATATTCTCTATTATTCAGAAATAAAAATTGGTACTGCAGTTATTGTAACAGTATGTTTCCAGTCATGCAGCACTATCCAGGTATTAGCAATTTATTGGGAAGGCAGTATCATTTACGCATCCACTGTTCCATTTCTAATTGCCTGACACTTATTTAGTATTGAATGGAAGGACATAGCAGAGATCATTGGAGCAAAACTCCTTTTCTACTCTGTCCCATAAGCCTGCCTGGCTTTCTAAGATACTTGCGAGACAGACATTCACTCTCCGCTACTATGAGAATTGAGAAACCCAAGATCCGGAAAGGGACCAATTACTGTATTTTATGGGAATATATGTTGTTCATTTTTAAGGTGATAGAGGGCAAGGAAAGTCTTTTCGTTTTCGTATACTTGGATGCCCCTCTCTTAGTAATCAGAAAACTTTTTGGCTCAGGAACAGCTTTGAATATATGTTTTTAAGGCACCTTATTCATACTGATTCATTTGTGACTTGGAGTCTTTGAGTCCATTAACATAAGAGCCAGCACCGCACTCTCATGTACCTAGCTCTGCGCTTCATCATCTCCCTCAAATCTCATTCAGAATGAAAGACTGACATGGACTAAGATCCATGTGGTTAGTACTGTATATATCTTCCATTAAAAACTGAATTTCATAGCTAATGTTTGCCTTGAACATACCAGATCAATTTTAATATCATTATTTCCAACATCTGCCAGGGAGAAGAAAGTTGAGCAGGAAGAATCAATAAACTCTACAAAAAGAAGAAAAGATATAATTAATATATTAAAAAGCTTCAGGTGTCTGGTAAAGGCTTATTAATCCTTATGATATCAGAATTGCTGGCATGAACCCTGGTTGGTGAAAGTAATCAAAAGCTGTGACCAGCTAATAGGGACATCTGATTTGCACTGCCACTTGCTGTTTGGTGTGTTTGCTTCCTCAGACTATGTTCTGAGTAGTCTGAGTTATCTGAGCTTTTTCTCTGAGCTTCCCCTACTTAACTGGAAAAGTATGTAATGGTAAGGGCTGAAGGAATGAGTGACATTTACAACAATGTCATTAGAGAAGATTTCATATTAAAAAATGAAGACAGAGTTAAAACAACATTTAAACCTGGCATGTTTTTCACTGCAGCAGTTTTTGTTCTTATTTAGTCTTTTAATCTACTTTGCATTATCTGAAGTCAGTAATGTCTTTTCAAATTGTGGCTTCTAGAATTTAAACCACTTTTTTCTTGGCTTGATCCCAGTCTGCCATGCCTCATTCAGAAGGTCAGGCCTTGAAAAGTCTATCAACCAGATATCTTAGATTTTGCTGTATTAGCAGAGGAAGACATAGTCTGCAGTTTATTCACTAAAAATATGTATAGAAATATATTGTATTCTGCTACACTGGAATTTAAATTCCCTTCACATTTAGAATATTGTGCATTAAACAAAACTCAGTGACAAATTGCCACTATATTCAATCATTAGAAATATATACAATTGGTCTTTTGGTATCCAAGCACATTACATGTCATTTGATTAAACTGCAGAATAAAATTTATCTTTTTGTGATGGGTAGAAGAATTTGGACTTTGTATTGCATTGGTCTCCAGAACACTACACCTAAATGGAAACTTAAAACTCTTCATGCTGTTTTTCCTTCAAAAGACAGCAGGTACAATATCTGGGTGTGTGCTCTTGGTTACATTCAGAAGGTGACCTTGTATTCATATATTTGCAGCAGCTTTGTCCTCTGCTGATGAGCTGCCTTATAATAATGTTACTAAACACTTGTGTGTTTTTCTGCTGACCAGTCATTTCCCACGATTACTGCCACATCTACTGCTCTGCTTCTATATGTCTGGATGTGAAAAAAGACATAAGGTGCCCTTTTAGCTCTCAATTGTTTGTCCAGGTGAAACCAATATAACAAATATAGAAGCAAGTGAGAGGCCAAGATAAAGTGTTGTTGCATTCGATAGATTATTAATCTATTAAAGATCTCTCTTAAAATAAATTTCTGCTTTGATACTTCCAGGCTTTTTTCAACCTTCTGGAGTAAGGAAAAAAAAAAAAAAAAACCCTAAAAAGAAAAATACCCCCCCCCCCAAAACCCCAAACAACCAAAAAAACAAAAAACCCCCCACAAAAAACAACAACTCAAACCTAAGAAAAAACCCAAACCCAGTATTTTTGTAAATCTAATAATTTCTCCTTCTGTATGTTTAATTTTACTATCCCTGAAAAAGATAGTTTCACCTTGAAATGAATGTTTGATCCCCTGCAACACAGTTCTGTATTTTACAGGGATGAGTGGGATGAGTGAGACATGAGACATGACAAATCACATTGAGAGTAGCTTTTTATAAATTGGTGACTATAGAAATGTCAATCTATAAATGTTTGGTTTTATAGCTGAAAAAGTCTCACTTGATTTCGCCTCATCAAATGCAAGTATTTGAAAATTCTACAGGGAAAGGAAAGACACTGCTTATAGACATTTCTTCCTTTAAATGTGCTTTAGATATTCAAGCATTGCAAGTGTCTTTGTTCTTGCATTTTTTTCTGAAGACAGTTTTCCTGAGGCATATGCAAATAGTAATTGCTGGTGCATCTAAAACATAAATTAGAAATGCACATTATAGATTCTGTCAGAATTGTGGATGATAATGCAAAATATTAAGAAAAAAAAAAAATATTGGGCTCAGTCTTTTCCTAACATTAGTTAATTTCCTATTGCATAAGGAAATGGATTAGGAACTAAATCTAACAATCAGAGAAGGCTGTATCAAACACCAGTTAAAGATGGAGAGCTAGTCCTGTGGTTGTACCCTGGGAATGAAGGTGAATGAAACCAGTTTTTGTCTCTTTCACAGATCACCTGTGTGATCCTAGTCAAGTAGCTCTCTGCTTCAGACTTTATCCATCTATATATAAATACATTAACAGAAAGATGTACAGCTTATGTTAACTAGATCTTCACTTAAAAATGGAAGACGTCTTGATTAATAAAACTAACAGCTTCCAGAGTTAAGTTGAAAATAAACATAATTTTTGGCTTCAGATAGCATCTAAAACTGTCAGAGAATACAACTTTGAGAAAATGACTATATGTTTAAGTTCTGTAAGGCATGTCTGACATAACAAATGAGACAGATATAGAAAATATTGTTCTTGTTATGGCTTAACATGATATAATACTCGTAAATGGTATGAGCAAGGGTGGAGAGTGTGCTGGTTTTGGCTGGCATAGAGTTAATTTTCCTTATAGTTGCTAGTATGGGGCTATATTTTGGATTTGCAATGAGAACAGTGTTGATAATACAGGGATGTTTTAGCTACTGCTGAGCAGTGCATACAGAGAGTCAAAGCCTTTTCTGCTTCTCACCCCACTGAGTAGACTAAGGGTGCATAAGGAGTTGGGAGGGGACACAGCTGGGACATCTGCCCCCAACTGACCCAAGGGATATCTCATACCAACATGCTCAGCAGCTAAAGCTGATGGAAGAAGGTGGGGATGTATGCAGTGATGAGTTTGTCTTCTCAAGTCACCACTCTGCGTGATGCAGCCCTCCTTTGCTGGGGATGGCTGAACACCTGCCTGCCGATGTGAAGCTGTGACTGAATTCCTCATTTGCTTTGCTTATGTGCACGGCTTTTGCTTTGGCTATCAAACTGCTTTTATCTCAACCTGTAAGTTTTTTTGTTTTTACTCTTCTGTTTCTCAACCCCATCCCACTTGGTGGGAGGAGTGAGTAAATGGCTGTGTCAGGCTTTGGTGCCAGCTGGGGTTGAACCATGACAAGTAGCATGGTAGATCTATGTGTTTTCAAGGGTGTTTTTTTGAGAATTGAAAGAATGTAACTCCCACGGGTTGAGATAAGAACAGTCCAGTAACTAAGGTATAACACAAACCACTGCTGCTACCACCAATAATAATAATGAGAAGGGAAATAACAAGGGAAGAGAATACAATCCCTCACCACCCACCGACCGATACTCAGCCCGACCGAGCAGTGCTCTTGTCCTTCTGGATAACTCCCCCCAGCTCTACATACTGGGCATGATGTGCTGTGGTATGGAATACCTCTTTGGCTAGTTTGGGTCAGGTGCCCCATCTCTGCTTCCTCCCAGCTTTCCCTCCTCCCTGCAGAGCATGAGACTCAGAAAGTCTTTGGTTGAAGTAAACATTACTGAGCAACATCTAAAATCATCAGTGCTATCAGCGCTGTTCCCAGGCTGAAAGTCAAAACCACAGCAGTGCACCAGCTACTAAGAAGGAGAAAAATGACTGCTACTGCTGAACCCAGGACACAAAGCTAAAACTTGGGGAAGCTTCCTAACATGAAGGCATTTTTACAAGACTAAGAAAGAAGCAGCAGCTTTAAGCAAACCGGTAGGTAAAACCAATCATTCCTTGTTTAGCTTAATTCTATAAAGCAGCCAGACAATTTGAGAGAAAAGGCAGTCACAGACTTCTGAAACAGAAGAGGGTATCTTAGAAGTAAGTTCCATTTGCCCTTTGTGAAGTTAATTATGTGGGACACATCAAAAGGTTTTGAGTAGGGTTGCAATAGCTGGGGCAGTCAGGAGCTTGTGGTACTGTGCTTGTGGGTGGAGATGACTCATGACACATAATTAGTTCCACTGTTCACAGAGCAACTTACTTTTTACTACTGTCTTGGTTCTTGATTAGGCTCAGCAGGATAGAATCAGTGAAGTCAATAATATTTCTGAGATTTTCACAGGATGTCCACTGTATGTAGCAAGGAGGCTTGAGGATTTTGTACCAAATATTCACTAGGATGACCAAATCAGAAGTGGCTGAACTTTATGAAAGGTGTCACAGCAGATTTAGAAACTGACTCCCTCATGTCTGATCCTTTTAATGGTCAGCTGAGAAGGATATATTCTAAAGTTCTGATCAATACATTTCTTAGCTACCTACCGCTTCTGAAAAACCCTGTGAAAAAAGTGAGTCTGCAAAAAGTGTAGCCAAGAGGATATATGGATCATTTGCCTTGTAAGTCTGTAAGACACACCCTTATTTTAAACATGCAGCTCTGATTACGATATTTTACAACATATAAAGAAAAGGCCAAAACCAACAGTTGTCCTGTCAGTACTTGAGTGCTAAAAGTAGAAGACTACCTTTGGAGGATTTTTTGCTAGGTCAAGGAAGAGAAAGACAGGGAAGTGGGTTCAGGGAGTTCTGTTCAAGATCAACCACATAGCAGGACAAAGATAACAAATTTTAGAAGTCCTTTGCCCATTTAATATTAACACCCCCCAAAAAAATCCCTGCAATGGGCCAGGCCATAGATCTACCTAGCCCTGAAGGCAGTTTCAAGGAATAGATGCCTATGATAGCAGTTTGAGACTCAAGGGTGTGCTGGCTAGCAGCACTGTGCTCATAAACAGAGAAAATTAATGCAGACCCACCCTAAGATGTAAACCTGCTAGATGGACTAGCATCACATCATCTGCTATAAAGCACTGTTGAATCCCATTTCTGCAAAAAGTTGGTTGTATTAATTTAACTGCAAAAATGTTGATGGAAAATGTATTCTTTGTGACAGCTTCTTATCGGAGAATAAATGCCTCATTACTCTTAGACATTTCATGCTAAGAATATTATTGAAGTTAGACAGGATGATGAGTAACATCGTAGGGAGCACAGATTACTGCATGCAGGAATGCTTTTGCCCATTAGTCTCCCTCCATACTGTACAAGTCACTTCTTTTGTTTCCCAGGCTGCAGGCTGGAACATGCTGTTCTACCCCTGCTCTACAGCTCCTGATTTAATTAAAAGAAGAAAGATGGAGGGCAGTGCATTAGTATACATTCACCTGAGCTTCCTTTGTTATCTCAGGAAAAAAAAGACTGGAGGAAGAATGCGAAAGGGTCTTAAAATCAGCATTAAACATGGGCTAACCACAGTACCCACGGGTATTCCCCAATATTCTCTGTCTGCTTGTTAGCTGTGTTTTCACACAATTTAATGCAAGCCTGACAAAGCTGAGCATGTATAAGATGGATGATGCAAGTTTACACTGTTTTGTTGTGAAGATAATTTAATCTATAATGGAAGAAAATAAGAGAATATCCTATTGTGCTAAGATGTTTAAAGCTGTGTGATTGCTATGAGTGTAACTGATATTTTGGCATTAGGAATAAGAAAAGGGAAGACTTGGTTGCAGATTCTCCATGGGTGAGCTAAGGAAGGCTGCTGTGATAGTCACTTCTTATATTGCCCATGGAATGTTCTCTAAATTTTTGAAGCCTTGTCTAAAACAAGGCTTTATGTATTTGATCAGTGATTTTTACTGGGAGCAAAGATAATCAGAGACTTTCACAGTGAGGTTTATAATCTCACTGTTTCAATGATGTGTGCCTGATAGTGTGAATATGAACAGCAGACCCTTTCCCAGCTCAGAAAAAAAATTGTTTCTTAAATCTTCATTCACAAAGAGTGACTTTAATCATTTGGTCATATGATTTTTGGAGTTACTTGTAAATCAGTTTCAATATGTAACTGCCTAAAAGTCTTTCCACTTCACTTTGGAGGTCCATTAAACCTTTTGTGCCTGGTGCCTAACAGATAAACTGATAAAAATGCAGTGTGAGACTGCTGAAGCATTATAAGCAAGAAGGAAACTGGGGGTTCAAGAGCAAATTAACATATGCTGGTTGTCATGCTTGCATCTTTTGACATTTCAGGAGCTTGGTTCCAGCCTGTCCAATGGGCATTGAGGCTGTGCTTGCCTACACTTTAAATGAACATTAGTCACAAATTTAAAAGCTGGAGTGTTTGGGATGTAAAAAGCTAAGTGTTTGCAAAGTGAGAAAGGGAGGACCATTTAGAGGTGAAAACTTTGATGCTAGGTAGCATTTCAGGGTAGGCAAATTTAAATGTATACATTTCTATAATTCTGAGTAAGAAAGGTGAGTTCAGCTTGGTGAAAGATACAATTTTCCTTTTCCCACAGTGTCTTTGAAAGTCTCCTTCACCACAAGTCATATCTATTCTTTATAAATACTGAAACAATGACTGTAAAGTAATGAGTGTTTGAAAAGTATTTTCTCAACTACATGCATCTCAGTCAGTGTGGCTAAAATTTTATCCTGTATCCAATACAAATTATAGTCTTTTTACTTGATTTGAAAGATTATCCTGAGATCTATGTAGAGCTGCTAAGTGGTAAGTAGAATATCAGAAAAACAAACAATCAAACAACAGAGTGAATCTAGAAAGAGTAGATTTGAGATTTTTAGTTGGAGGATAATTAGCTCAGACTTTATATCAGCCTTTTACAAGGTCTTCCAGCAGAAACTTTTTAAACTAGCAGAGTGAACTCTTTTCTCACTGTGAAGTACACTGGAATCATATTCTTGTTTTAATGAACCTTCATCATTGGCCCAAAATAATTCATAGATTGGTAAAAAATTACATACTTCCATCAGTAAACACTCAGTTCACACGGAGTTTGGTTGTTACTTACTGGTTTGAGTCTTATAACAGCTCTATAGAGACACACGCAAAAGAAATACTGAACTAGTAGTCTCCAACATCAATAAATAAATAAAACATACACTATAAGAGAAGAAGAGGTGAAACTAAGGAGATGTATTTGCCATTCCTATTCCTAAATAGTTTATGTAAGCCATATGCTATTTTTCATGAATATTTACTTTCAAGTATGGTTTCTGTAAACTGGACCAACAGAGTTCTAGTTCTGATTAGGAGGCCTTTGAGTACAAAAGCAACAAATGTGGATTATAATACCATTTTATCTGTTATTATGTCATATTTCTAGTTCCCTAGAAAGACATTCTGGTATTTCCTAAATTTGCACTCCTAAATACAACTCTGATGGGCATATGCTTCAGCATAGACACTTTAGATCCTTACATTTAGGCACATTTAAACTTCTACTGACACCAATAGATTGAAATCAATCTGTATAACCTGGCATGATTTCCATCTATCTGTTCAGGACTTGTTAGATAGATGTTTCCATCTATCTAACTTCAGGACAAACCTGGAGTATAATGCTCCAAAGAGAAAAATACTGTGCTTTAAGGTTGAATAAGAACTATGCTGCATGAGGAAACATATAGTTTTAGAACATATATTTGCAGACAGGAAATTACTTCAGGACAGTCTCAATTGTAGAGCGATAGTCTCCTTTAGCTGGTGTTAAAAAATATTTTTATTCAACATGCCTGGTCTGTGGCTCATGATACACACATCGTAAGCACTCGTAGATCACGTTTTCTTTCCCTGCCTTGCAGCTGGCAACATTTTCCTAAGTATTACACATACTGACCAAAGTTAGTAATGTTCATTGTCAAATTGTTGAGGATCTTGCCATGGTTTCATTTTTTCCCTATGTAAATTACGAGACTTTAATGATGAGGTACAGGAATCATATGGCATGTGTTCAAGTTGAGAACCTGATGAAGAAGAATATGTCTTATTAGGTAGACATCAAAGCTTTTTCCTTCTATTCAAAACCTGGCTGCTCCGAGTTGCATCTCTGGTTAAGTAATGAAAGGACCAAAACTAGAAACAGAAACAAAGAAGGAAGAAGAAGCCTAATTATTGTTTTCAGCAGTACAATTAGCCTCTTTAATTGCCTATCCTCAGTGATTTAAGCAAACTGTAGCAATCTTCAGGGAGATAAACTCAGGGAGATAAAAGCTATTTCTGGAAGAGCTAAGTGAATCTAAGAGAGGGAGGCAGAAAGCAATTTTTCCCAAAATGCAGACAAAGCAAACACTGAACACCTTCAAATCAGCAAAAGGCAAATCCATATATTCACTGGTTATGGAGTTTAATGACAGTTTTGTAGTGAAATCTATCAAAGTATGGCTGCGTATTGTCTTAATTCTTCCATTTCACTTTTTCATCCTGGTATTTCAGAACAAAAAATAAGCTAAGTCAATGGATAGATACTTCATGATTGCGTTGTCTACCACTCTTTGAGATTCAGTGCAGAATTTTGTCAGTCCTAGATGGTAACAGGTGTCATGATAACTTGCTAATATACCAGGAGGTAATGTTTCATACCTATTAGTATGTGATATATATAAGGCATATTATCAAAAGAATGTTCAGATTTTTTGCTAGGCTTGTGACGTGTTCATAAAGTATCTGTGTTTCCTGATCTTTTTTGGCAAGTGCATCTTCCGATATTTCCCCAATATGTTCCCTTGTTTATGATGTTGCAGCCAGCTTGTTGACAACAGATATTTTCTGCTATTATGGCTCCATAAAAGCAAGTGGAGGTCTTGGTAATTCACTCACTGCTTCATTTTCAGGCAGAAGTATAACTTGGGATTGTGTCCTTTTCTATGCATCAAGTCTAATCAGAAGGTTTTTTAAAGTCAGGTTTTGTCCCCTGCTTTATTAGCTTTTCACGAACTCTGGATGCAATTTCTCCCCTATCCCAAATCATTTCATCATTCTTTGACAGCCAGTTTAATTAACCCACAGGCATTTTGATCTTGCACTTTGTTATAAAAATGTAATGCATGTCAACTTTGGGTTAGCTTTTGGGTTGGGTTATTCATCAAACTTATTGTAATACACTTTTTTCCCCTTTCATTTCAGATAACTCATAAATTAATGGATTGTAAGACCAGAAAGAACCATTGTGAACACCTCATGCAACCTCTCACATAAAACACAACAATGAATATAATCCAGAATTTTATCCACCTATCCATTTTTTCTAAGTGCACGTCTATCCAAATGCCTCTGAAATAAACAGGTCACATTTTTTTCTCTCATCGCTGTGTTTTCAGGATACTTTGCAAGCTTTTTAGTTTCTATTTCCCATTCAGGAGTAATTTTATATTTTTGTTCAATCCAAGGTAATTGTGCTCCCATCTTAGGCAGTGATTATGAACTGGAGATATATGGATAAGAACATGCAATCTATAGCCCCTACTGACCATGTGTTTGAATAATGCAATTCCTTATATTACATTTTAATAGCAATATTTATTTTCTTACACAAGCTCTAAAAAGCAAGCTTTCTTTGCAGTTTCTGTTTGCATCATTAAATACTGAACAAAGCTTCCACCTTCGTGAAACATCATGGTTCTCTTAAGCTCATTATCAAATCTGTAGATGTGAATAGGTTTAAGGGTAGAAAAAATTCTAGTAATGAATTCATATTATATGAATTTGAATGAAACCATTCAATACCTATGAATGGATTCATAGGTAATGAAGGTGTTAAAGCAAAAAGGTTTTTAAAATATGTTAAAACTCTGACAGGAGTGGGGAACATGCTGAATCACTTACAATGATGAATATTTAAAAATAGGGCACAGATGTCTAATTTAAATACAGAAATTTTCTTGGCATCTTAGTAGTTGTTACTACATTTTTTTAACATGTATTTTATTCACACATTCAAATTTGCTTGCTCTGATTTGCTTTGTCAAAAGCAGGAGGCTGACTGATAATCCACACTTTGAAAGCTGCCAATGCCTCTCAAACGAATGTGAAATTTAAGTTTGCAGTGTGGACTTCAAAATTGTTCAAAACTTTTAGTTGCTTTGTCATTAAGTTTGGTGGGTGAAAGTGCTTTTCTGATAGATGAGAAAGATGAGTTAGACTGAAATCCTGGTGCCTTTGATATCATGACAGACCTCCCATTGACTGTAATGGGGCCAGAAGTTCACCTGCTGTTACTTGCTTAGATATCTGTCTGTACATTTTTTTAATGCACTCAGGAAAGTGGAATTTTAACACTAGTTTAAAGCTGGGATATGGAAATACCTCTGCTTCCTAAGTGACTTGACTGATTCTGCCTCTATCATGTAAGGAGCTGCTAACCCTTTTTAAAGCAGCTTCAAATAATGCAATATAAAGAAAAATACTTTATTCAAGTACCCATTTATAGTGTGCTTAATGTTTCTTTACAGCTTGATTTTAAATACAGTTTTTATCTTTTAAAAAAGAAGAAATTATTTTGAGATTAATTATTACAAAATAAATGGTTTTTCTACCCAATTTTCAATATTGTTAACATTTTTCTTGAAAAAAATATGAAAATGATCTTTAGCTGTGCTTTGTTAACCGTAAGTTTATTTCAACGTTTTTTTTTTTGACATAACATTTTTAACAAAAGAAAACCACTTATACATCAGGTGTTTAAAAAACAAATGAAAATCAACTTTTAGATTAGTTCTTCTCTCAAAACCCCACATTCCTTTAGTGCTTTAAAATTTCTGTATAGAGGAAAAAAAAAAGAGGTCTTCACCTTTTCATTTAGCAATAGAATTTGGTATACTTATGGTCTAGTTATCCATATGTATTTAAAACCCAAAATAATGAGACTTTATTCTTTTTTCAGATAGCATAATCAAGATGGCAAAGTTTGTTCAAAAGACCCTATCAATTATTTTTCATCATCATCCAAATATTAAATACACTATTTAGTAGATCCTTTAGGGTAATGCTCATGAAGTCTTTCTTTTCCTGGTGTCTGCAGTTATTATTACACTGACTTCTCTAGGAGATTAAATTAAATTTGTTCATCATATTTGAAAAATGTCCACCATATTTGAAAAATCGTGGCAGTCAGGTGAATTTCCTGACTACAAGGAAATATAACCCCCATTTTCAAGAAGGGGAAAATGGATGAACCGGGGAATTACGGACCAGTCAGTCTCACCTCTGTGCCTGGCAAAATCTTGGAGCAGATTCTCCTGGAAGGCATGCTAAGGCACATGAAAAACAACAAGGTGCTTGGTGACAGAAAGCATGGCTTCACTAAGGGGAAATCCTGCCTGACCAATTTGGTGGCCTTCTATGATGGGGCTACGGAACTGATGAACAGGGGTAGAGCAGCTGACGTCATCTACCTGGACTTGTGTTTTGTTGAGCACTTGATGCACACAAATATTTTTTGGCCTTGCACTGGCAACTGCTTTTCTAGCTCTCACAACTTCCTTTCTAGCTTTTTGGAAGTTGGTTTACTAGAGAAACTTCTGTGGATGGATGGTGATTACTCTTTGTGTATTTCCGTTTATGAACCTACTGCATTATCTTTAACGTGCATGCCATGCAGGCTGCAGAACTAAGTCTTTATTTATTTAACTGATAATCTTCGTAAAATGACTCCTCTGGTTGCCTCTGAAGTGATATTCATTAATATGAGTAATACATGTAGAAAATATGTGCACTTGAAGCTATATACTCTTTAATTAAATATCAGCATATAAAACAGAGAACAAACTATTAATTTTTTTTGCCATTATGAGCTTTGCAGCTGATATTGCAAGCAAACTGCTAAAACACATCTTCTAACACAGAAATAAGGAACATTATTTCTGTTTATGAACTTTGACTACCTAATTTGTGCATAGAATTGCTTTCCAGAAAATAGCAACTGTAAAATTAATGAATTACATGTATTTTTATTGAAAATATTATAACCATAGACATCAGGTAATATATGGTGTAATATTTATTATTTGACAGCTAGTAAGATACACAGAGTGAAAAAGAGAGAGAGAAAAAAACAATATGCATATGATTTTAAAGGCAGTAAAAGAATCAAAGTGATAAAATTATGCCTTTGGGTATCAGTTTCAGAAATGGGCTAACACCTGTGTCATGTAAGGTAATTATGACCTGATGAGATGAATGGTCATCACTTCAATTTCTTACGGAGATGTTTGTGGTTTAAAAGTCCTGAAATGCATAAATAAAAGAGTAAGTTTGCCTTCATCACTAGCAACATTTTGTTATTGGTTTCAGAACTTGCTTTCTTGAGTACTATTACAATATGTAGAGCTATTTATACAGCATATAGGTAAAGATATTTTTTCTTTATTACAGATACTTCTAGAATACTATTAATTGACGGGGATAAAATCTAGTAGCAGAACTCATTATTTATTTTTTTTTCAATTTTAATTTATTTACACTGAGAATACCTCCTCCTTAGATGATTAGCTGCACTATTAATAATAATAATTCTTCTTTGCTTTCTCTTTAAGATAGTTAATTTAATTTTGTATGAGGATGAGCACTATCATATGGGCTGAAAAACAGATGAAGACTGTGGCAATAAAACAGTACTGAGGGCTACAACTGGGATCAACTGAGCTGCATATCAGATATGGTATAAAAAGGGCATCATTCATATTAAGTAAGGTGTTGGCTAGTATAGTGTAGACATAAATAATACACAGAAAATGCAGATGAATTTTGTTGCTGCATTCTATAAAGCCCAATATATAATTAGGGTGAACATGTATCTTTCATTTCTTCAATATTTCTCTAAAGAAGAAAAGAATTAAAATATTGAAATGTAACTGAAGAAAATAGTTCAAAAATTTTTGCTGTGAGTTTTTGAGCTGCTTTAGCACTATCTTTTCAGTGAAAATATTCACAGAGTACCCAAGAAAAAACACAGTAAACACCAGCTATATTATAAAAATACCTCAAACCAACAAGAATTTGCTAATAGTTTGGTGAGGATTATGTGTTTTTACACAGAAATTGCAGGCTACCTAATGCAAAATAACATGGCAACTCATATTTGCTGTGATTTACTTATACTTGATTTCTCTGAGCTATTATGAAGCTTACTTGACCAAAACATAGGCTTTCTACATCCAGTAACATGAACATAGGAAACTTGAAGCTTTCTTGAATCTGAAAGTCTGTCACACAATCATCTATCTGTAATATTATTCTGTATGGATTCCTTAATGAATTATATATAAGTTAAAAGAGTTTGCCATAAATAGTGGGTTCACAGAAAGGACAGGATGAACGTTTGAACTCATTGGTAAAAGGGGAAACCATTTTTTACTTTCTCCTCTCAACTTCAGTCACCCATCTAATGTAACATTAGTTCAACATTAAAATTCAATAAGCCTCTCTCTTAGTTTCCCCAACAGGTCTCAAATACTGCACAGACAGGAACTATAAGGTTGCCACTGTAGCTGTCCTCCAGCAGTACAAGGAAGTGGATGACACCACTCCTTTGCTTGACTTATGTAAGTTAGCTAAATAAAAAAAAAAAAGAATTTTTTAATCCTTCATAAATTTCTGCTTTGGTTTGGTTTGGTTTGTTTGGAGAAGCTAGAAAGGAAATTAGTGTTGAAAAGAAAAAAAGAAAAAAAAGTTGCTCCCTGTGTTATAAAGAATGTCTACAAACAAATGGTAATTTGTTTAGTGGATAAGCAGTTGGTGTGAGTGTGAAAAAGGAAGTGAATTCTGGTTTTATTTCCAGTGCCACCAGATACCAGGAGAAACACCACTGTAGCTCATTAAGGCATACAAGTATAAAGGAAAGTTTGGTGTGTACACTATTGGGTCAGAAAATTGTTTATATGAATACATTATTGATGCGTATAGAGTAAATTGTGCACTCATTATGTAAGCAAAGACTGAAAACCAGAAAGAATTGTAACCTTCCAGACAAGTTAGAGAAAATGAGTACATGCCAAGCCTGCTAAAGGTGCTGTTGCACAATACAGTTCCCAGGTAAATGGTTTTACTACTGGACAATGCCATTGTATTGAGAAAGGAAATAGAAATGTTAGTTTTCTAATAAGGATACAAAATAAACACAAACTTCCAAATGAAAAAGTTATTTTAAGAAGCCAATCTTTGACAAACTATAAAATAAAATGAAGTTAAGGTACTTACAACAAGTAAGTTTGTTAATTCTTCTGGCTTACACTCTCTGAAGAAAAGTTGTGGAAAAGGTAGTTTTCAGAGATTAATTATGCTTTTTGAGGGGAATAGACACATCATTTTCTTACAATATTTTGATACTAATGCATGTAAATATATCTGAAATGAACTGTGGAAAGACAGAGTGATTATATTTTTTTACTGTGGTTTTCTAAATATCACATTTGAGGACTGCCTCTGTACTATCATCTCTCTAATT
Organism: Pezoporus occidentalis; assembly: GCF_034315485.1. Taxonomy (NCBI): domain Eukaryota; kingdom Metazoa; phylum Chordata; class Aves; order Psittaciformes; family Psittacidae; genus Pezoporus; species Pezoporus occidentalis. The sequence goes on along the minus strand of NW_026915910.1, from coordinate 118,751 downwards.
TGTATTTCTTTCTGTCAATTTGAGTTGCCCGAGGAAGCTATGAATGCTCCATTCCTGGTGGCCTGTTCAAGGCCAGGTTGGACAGAGCCTTGGGTGACATGATTTAGTGGGAGGTGTCCCTGCCCATGGCAGGGGGGTTGGAATTAGAGGATGTTAAGGTCCTTTCCAACCCTAACTATTCTATGATTCTATGATTCTAATTTACATTGCTTTTACATCTAATTTTACATTTCATTTACATCTAATTTGCTAATTTCAGAAATCATAAATTCACTGCTTATTCAGAACCTCTTACAACACTTTCACATACCACGATCTCTCAGTCATGGCAATTTTAAGTAGCCAGTTGCTTTTCTCAGGTTTCAGAAAACAGAGATATTGTTTTGCTTTAGCATACGATGAAGGATTGACTCTGTAAGCACTTTTTGTGTATAGGAAACTGTTAAACTGGATAGCAGACTTCAGTGGAGTTGTCTTTATGACTTATTGTACTGATGTACCAAACCCATATTTCAGAATATGCTGAAATTAGAGTTAATTCAAGAATGTATAAAAATCCAAGATTTCTTTTTCAAGAATGATGCAACAAACTGCAAATAATGAATAAATACTCCAAGCATTGCCATTTCTGAAATGCTGTTCATCTGAAAGCTTTAAGCAGTTCTGAAGGTTTGTTTGTTTTTTTAATCAAAATGCTAAAGTCATTATAAATATTTAGCTGAAACTTTGAGATTATTTTACTGACTTGCAAAGCTATTATTAACTGGTTCAGAGAAAACAAAGCATTTTGACCAACTCTACATGTCATTTCTGTAAGTATCTGAAAAAGGACTCTCAAATATTCTTCCTATGTATTTTTGTCTTGGTACAATAAGCATTTTATATTTCTGATAATGTATTTGGTTTTAAAATCATAGAATCATAGAATAGTTAGGGTTGGAAAGGACCTTAAGATCATCTAGTTCCAACCCCATGCCATGGGCAGGGACAACTCACACTAAATCATATCAACCAAGGCTTCGTCCAACCTGGTCTTGAACACTGCCAGGGATGGAGCATTCACAACCTCCCTGGGCAACCCATTCCAGTGCCTCACCACTCTCACAGTAAAGAATTTCCTCTTATATGCAATCTAAACTTCCCCTGTTTAAGTTTGAACCCGTTACCCCTTGTCCTATTACTACAGTCCCTAATGAAGAATCCCTCACCAGCATCCCTATAGGCCCCCTTCAGACACTGGAAGGCTGCTATGAGGTCTCCACGCAGCCTTCTCTTCTCCAGGCTGAACAGCCCCAGCTTTCTCAGCCTGTCTTCATACAGGAGGTGCTCCAGTCCCCTGATCATCCTCGTGGACCTCCTCTGGACTTGTTCCAACAGTTCCATGTCCTTTTTATGTTGAGGACACCAGAACTGTACACAATACTCCAAGTGAGGTCTCACAGGAGCAGAGTAAAGGGGCAGGATCACCTCCTTCGACCTGCTGGTCACACTCCTTTTGATGCAATAATGTGGTTGTGATGTATTAATTTTGTATTAGCGTGATAATGTGTAACACTGGGGAGTAGAATTAAATATTGTTATAAGAATATTTTCTCAGTAGAATGATTCTATATCTTATTAAATGTAACAAGTGGATGTAATTTTTTTAGAAGTTTTGTAGAATGTAAGGCATGTGGAGATCACTTGTGTGTATATTTAATTAATTTAATTAATTATTGGTGTTTCAAGCTATTGCTGCATCACTTCTGCAGATCTCAATTTAATTCAGATGTAGCTTAGTCCTACTTTTTACAGGCATTTAATGTGCAAACTATGATGAAAATGCCAACACTTATCAAACTATTATCAAACATAGATTATAGCAAAATTTTAAACTTCAAATTAAGCATTTGGGTTTTTTTTGCCTTGTATTTTCTTGGAGAATTATCTTGTCATATTCTGTCTGGCACTAGCTAAAAGCACAGAGGACGCTAGGAGCTGTAAGGAAAATACAGCTGTTCTCTTCTTTTCCTGTTTTACTGCCTTTTTTTTTTTTTTTTCTGTTCATGGTCCATGCACCAAGATTTATTTTACATTAATTTTGGACCATTTATGAAGCAAAAGCAAAGTTCTCTATACACATTAAAATTTTAAAAGCTTTGTAGTAAGACAATAGGTTTTTCCTCTTATGTATTCCTCTTGTTGTGTAAATGACAACATATAATTCACAGGAAAATAGCATGATCATGTGTCAAGCTGCTCTAGGCAAAAGGCTTTTGTGAGACGTGTTCTTTTTTCTCAGCAAGAAACTTGTCAGACCCCTGAGACTCCTTAATTATATTCTCTCTAATCTACAAGAGTAGTTCTTGTGGGTTTTTTTAATAGAGACTACTTGCCAGGTAAGTTTATAAGTATCTCCAGTGCCCCAGTCATCTATGAAACACACATAGATTTTTAGGCAAGATGTTTAACGTTACCACGCTGCTTTAGCTACTAAACTGGTGCATATCAGCTGTAGGTAAAATCCTGACAAGAAGGAACACCCTCATTGATTCCCCAATAGGTTCATGAGGGTTAGCTCTGGTAGAGTTAACTGTCTTAGCTGTGGTAGACTGAACTTTTTGCCCTATATACTTTTCACCACAGAAAATATAGTAACCTGTTTAAGTCAATCCTCTAAGTCTTCGTTTTAGGCAATGGTGAGGCTGTCTCCATGAGAGGATAAGACCTAGTCTGGACCTATATATTAGGTTGGGGCTAATTCCTCAAGAGCTCACGTAAGGAACCCAGAGAGTTCATTTAAGTAAGATAATTTGGAGAGCTCTCCTCTGCAAAACACATCAGAGACCTTGCTTCTCTTTCAGGTTTATTTAGCCTAGCATCTGTGGGAATATTTTTCTACCTTTGTTATTTTCACTCTTTTGGTAGAAAATTTGTTGCTTTTAGGCATGAAGCCTGGCATATATATTTTTAGAAATCTGCTGTTGTGCATGATTTCAAACTGTCATTCTGTTTTTGTGATAGATAACATGGTTTTATTCTATATTCAAAAAACTGGTGGAATTGTAAATTGTGATAAACAAAACACCCTACATTTTTGCTTTGTATGTCAGAGCAGTAGTCCAGATATTTTTTTGAAAACAATGAGTGTTTTGGAAATATCTGTCCAACAGTTATGACATTATGGTGCAGGAAAGCAGACAAATGAAATTCACTATGACTTAGAAGGTGTATTGACTTCCAGGGAGCTGGGATATGTTATGAGAATAGAAGGCAAAATCCCAAAACTGACAGAAAGCAAGGGTTAAGAGAAGGAGGTATATCTGCCACCTCAGAGAACTGTGAGAAGTTAAAAAGAAATTTCAGAAATCATTTGAAGAAATATAACACCAGGGGATTTGGAAAAGCTTTGATTGACCAAAGATAACCCGTATCGGAAAGGAGTGCTCTGCTTCACTGCTTATTGTAATTCTTTGTGACTGGAGAAGGCCATGGTAGAGTATATATAATGCTCAGATTACCAGTAACTGTCTGACAGTGCCAAAGTAAAAGCTTATGTCTACAGTGATGACACATGACACAAATGACTGGTTCATCGGATTATGATGGTTGAAATAAGGAACAAACAAGACAAAAGCTGTGACTAGCAAGGACTAGCTAAAGACACTAAGTTACACAAAAATTACACACTCTGGTTTCTGTGTTTGTTTTATGTAACACAGGTGACGATGCCAGTGGGAGTTTAAGCCAGCAACTTGCTTAATGCTTAGAAGGGATAACAATGGGGGACCACCAGATTCAAAGGTGATGGACAATGAAATTCACTGCAGATGAATGAGGAATCATATGTCTCAGTCCAATGAATGTGAAAGAGGCCCAATGTCAGTGCTGTAGTAAAGGTTATGTTTTAAGGTTAAAGACCCTAGCAACGCCTGCACCTTTTGCAATGCATCCACGTAACTGGGGATGACACAGTGGCTCCGATTTTCATAGTTATGATCCCAGTATAAGATGGACAGATAATATGGGTAATTCTCAGAGGGAACTTCTATATTCTCCTGTTTCACATCTTTTTTTGATATCTGTGTTCTCTCCCCATGATAAGTGAGTTTTATTACATGTATTTTTTCTTCACTTTTAGCCTGAATGTTTTCTAAAGGAGATTGAACTGAAATGGCAAAATTTTAAACATATTAAAGAAGTAGTTATGCATTTGATGAAGCACTGATTTAAAAAAAAAAAAAAAGAGAAATTTTATAATCAGTTGGAATTGATGGACTGTAGCTAAAACACCCTGATGATATTTTTAAGAGGTTTTCACAGATTTTCTCTTTTATCTTTTCAGTCTATACATGCAGTTGCAGGTTGGTTGACTGTTTCAAAATAAAATTAGAGTACCAAAACATGAATGAGTAATAAAGAAAACAGCAATCTTTAAAACACATATAACTCAGCCAACAGCCCATCTACACTATTACTGATAAATGTTTCTAGCTGCTACCCAAAACCAAAAAAGACTGGATTTGAAAGACTGGCTTTTCATAGCCATGCCTGGAACTCAGTGATGACTATTCAGTTGAAATGCTATGATCTAAGAAAGAATAGATTAAATTATAGAAACTGGTTTTTGTTGGGGTTTTGTGTGTTTGTGGTTTGTTTTTTTTAATGTGTGTTTGTTTGGTATTTTAACCACATGGAACATTGAGATTCTGGGTTTGCAGTGAGTAAATTTAATTATTCAGCAGCACACAGAAATAGTATCAATATACAGCGGAAAAGTCTCTGGAAATGCAGTTTCTGAATGTCACTTTTTCTGTTTAACTATTTTTTTCCCTCATCTTAGAGTCTGTTCATTTAGAGAAACACAGTACTCCTAAAAATTATGCAGAACTTTTTGAACTACTGGGGGTTTTTATGAAATGCAAGCATTCTCAACTTGAGCTATAGTGAAAAGTAAGCAACAAAACAGCTAAGCAAAAAAAAAACAAAGAAAAAAAAGTCTTACCATTATGCTCAGCAAGTGTTTACAACAATGTAAAACAATCTCTCTTCAAACTGGGTGAATGCCAGCTTCTATAAGCTATTAACTGTGCAGCTTTAACAGAACAATATTAACCATGACAAGAACTCATCAGAGAGCGCTAGCAAAAGAGAAAGGTCTGAGTTGTCCTCCCATTGAACTTATACTGCCTAAGAAAACAGAAAATGTCATTAATTTGCAGCTACCAGTGTGCCAATTTATTGTCAGAGGAAAAACTCTGAGAATGCTGTTGCTTTGAGTATTAAAAAACTTGCTAATCCCAAATAAAGTTCTCACAAGTATTTTGATGTCTGTTTTCTGAAAGAAGGTGCCAAACTTAAGTATTCCCTGCACTAGTACTAAAAAGGATCTGCTTGAGCTAAGTCTTATCTATGAGTTCAGTGCTCCTGGATTTCTCTGGAGAATGCTTGGATGTGGTTTAAAAATACCTGCCATGGTTTTGTTAGAACACTCATTACGTGCATGCAGTTAACTTGGATCAGTGCAGAAACTGAGATGTCAGCTGTGAACCCACTCAGTTGAAAGTTTCCTCTGAATAAGAATTGATGTAATTTCTCAGTACATCATCAGTGAACTGAATGTTGACCAGTGTGATAGCAGTGATGAAAATTGCACTCAAGGTTTGCAAACGTTTGGAGATCCACAATTCTTTTAAGCTCATTAGAGTAGCATTGCTAAAGCCCCTTGCCACCTAAGTGGTCCAAATAAATCAAATCCCCCTTTCCTGAACAGGGTACAGGTTATGCGTTGAAATATATTGGGTTGAAACTTGCTGAAAGATACTTAACCTAAAGGATATTGAATCATAGAACCTAAAGGATATTGAATCATAGAATCATTGAAGAGATAAGAGTTGGAAAGGACCTTAAGATCAACTGCCTCCAACCTGCCATGGGCAGGGACAACTCACACTGAACCATGCCACTCAAGATTCCGTCCAGTCTGGCCTTGAACACAGCCAGAGATGGAACATTCACAGCCTCCCTGGGCAACCCATTCCAGTGCCTCACCACCCTAACAGGAAAGAATTTCCTCCTTATATCCAACCTAAACTTCCCCTGTTTAAGTTTTAACCCGTTACCCCTTGTCCTATCGCTACAGTCCCTAATGAACAGTCCATCCCCAGCCCCCCTTCAGATACTGGAAGGCTGCTATGAGGTCTCCACACAGCCTTCTCTTCTCCAGGCTCAACAGCCCCAACTTTCTCAGCCCATCTTCACACAGGAGGTGCTCCAGCCCCCGATCATCCTCGTGGCCCTCCTCTGGACTTGTTCCAACAGTTCCATGTCCTTTTTATGTTGAGGACACCAGAACTGCACACAATACTCCAAGTGAGGTCTCACGAGAGCAGAGTAGAGGGGCAGGATCACCTCCTTCGACCTGCTGGTCATGCTCCTTTTGATGCAGCCCAGGATACGGTTGGCTTTCTGGGCTGCGAGTGCACACTGCTGGCGCATGTTCATTTTCTCATCAACCAACAACCCCAAGTCCTTCTCTGCAGGGCTGCTCTGAATCTCTTCTCTGCCCAACCTGTAGCTGTGCCTGGGATTGCTTCGACCCAGGTGTAGGACCTTGAACTTGGCATGGTTAAACTTCATGAGGTTGGCCCACCTTACAAGCGTGTTGAGATCCCTCTGGATGGCATTCCTTCCCTCCAGCGAATCACACTGAACCACACAGCTTGGTGTCATCGGCAAACTTGCTGAGGACACACTCAATCCCAGTGTCCATGTGTCGTGGTTTAAACCCAGTCAGGTAACTCGTTCGCTCACTTCCCCCCCCTTTCTTGCCCTCCCCCTGCTCTCGGAGGGACGGAGAGGAGAATTGAAAAGAATGCAACTCCCACGGGTTGAGATAAGAACAGTTTAGTAACTAAGGTATAACACAAATCACTACTGCTACCACCAATGATGATAAAGGAAATAACAAGGGAAGAGAATACAACACCTCAGCACCAGCTGACAGATAACTTGCCCCCCTCAGCCCGACCAAGCACCGACCCATACCTCCTTCAACCCTGCAGTCTCCCAGCCCTTCCGGCTAACTCCCAGTTACATCCTGGCCATGACGTGCTGTGGTATGGAATACCTCTTTGGTCAGTTTGGGTCAGGTGTCCTGTCTCTGCTTCCTCCTGGCTTCCCGTCCTCCCTGGCAGAGCATGAGCCTCACAAAGTCCTTGGCCAAACCAAAACATCCTTGTTATCAGCTCTGTTCCCAAGCTGAAAGTCAAAACACAGCACTGCACCAGCTACCAAGAAGGAGAAACATGACTGCTACTACTGAACCCAGGACACCATGTCACCTACAAAGATGTTGAACAAGACCGGTCCCAACACTGATCCCTGAGGGACACCACTCATTACTGGTCTCCAGCTGGACATTGAGCCATTGACCACAGCTCATTGTGTGTGGGAAGCCAGCCATTTCTTTATCCACCGAGCGGTCCACCTATCAAATTGATGTCTCTCCAGTTTAGAGAAAAGGATGTCATGCGGGACAGTGTCAAATGCTTTGCAAAAGTCCTAGATGATGTCAACTGCTCTAACCCTGTCCATTCAGTTCTGCTACACGCTCTTCTCACTGTCCTGAAGATCTCAAATTCAATCATCTCATGATCACTGCAACCAAGGCTGCCCTGGAGTATCACATTTCCAACTAGCCCTTCCCTATTGGTGAGCACGAGGTCAAGCATGGCACCTCTCGTTGTCTTCTACACAATCGAGGATCCTCCTGGATTGCTTGTGCCAGGCCATACTGTCCCTCCAACAGACATCATGGTGGTTGAAGTCCCCCACAAGGACAAGAGCCTGCAAGTGTGAAGACTGTTCCTATCTTGTCTATAGAGTGCTTCATCCACAGAGTCCTCTTGATCTGGTGGTCTGTAACAGATCACCACAGTAATGTCTCCCATCACTGTTCTCCCTTTAACCCTGACTCACAAACTCTCTGTTGACTGCTCACCTGTCCCCATACAGAGTTCCGTACTCTCCAGCCTTTTCCTTAACATAAATAGCAACTGCACCTCCCCATCTGCCCTGTCTTTTCTAAAGAACCTGTAACCTTCCATTCCAACACTCCAGTCACAAGAGCCATCCCACCATGTTTCTCTTATATCAATTATATCAGCCTTCAAGACGTGCACACAACTCTAATTCCTCTTGTTTGTTCCCCATACTAGGGGCGTTTGTATAGAGGCGTCTAAGCCAAGTTCCAAATGAAGCCAGCTCACTGGCTGGAATATCATTGCTCCAAGCATTTATTATGGGTGCTGGCAACTGACTGGGTGTGTTGGGATGGAATGATGCCCCTCTCCCCCAACACATCTAGTTTAAAGCATCCTTGACCAGCCTGGCAAGCCTCCTACCAAAATTGCTCTTCCCCTTCATTGTCAGACCAGCTCCACCAGCCCCCACTAGACCTGGCTTACTAACTTGGGTTCCATGTCCTAGAAACCCAAACCCCTGAGTATGACACCACTGTTCGAACCATTTATTAACCTGGCCAATCCTCCTAGCCTTTTGAATGCCCACCCCTTTATCCTGGAGAATTGATGAAAAGACTATCTGAGCTCCAGAGCCCCTAACCACCTTTCCCAGGGCTCTGTAGTCCTTCTTTATGTTCTCCAGGCTACTGCTATCTATATCACTAGCAGTCACATGGATCACTAGAAGTGGTTAATAGTCAGTGGAACTTACTAGAACAGGCAGCCTTTCTGAAACATCCCCGATCTGAGCCCCTGATAGGCAACACACCTCCCTTGAGATAGGGTCAGGCCAACAGATGAGTGCCTCTGCCCCTTTCAAAGTAGGGTCTCCTACTATTATGACCCACCTCTTTTTCCTGGCAGCACCAGTTGTGACCTTTAGCAGTGCATCAGCCAGTTGTTCACGGTGCAAGTGTGTTTCCTCATTACCCCCCTGCAGAACTGCAAAGCGTTTCTGGGTAGGGGCAACAGATTTAGGAGGAAGCCTCTTGCTTTTAATTGCCCTCTTCCTCCTTTTGTTGTTATGTTTTTGGTTTTGTGGGTTGGGTCTGGTTTTGTTTTTTTTTTTTGTTTGTTTGTTTGTTTCTTTTGTTGCTGTTTCCCAGCTTCCTGGGTTAACAGTCTCTTTTCCTCCACGAGCTACAGTGACGCTTGAGGCCCCTGCACAGTTCGGGCCTGGAGCAAGTAGTCCTGCTTCCTCCCAGCTTCCCTTACATGTTTTAGCTTACAAGCAGTCTCCCGCAGCTCAGCCCCTGCTGCAGCAGGACCTCCACCAGGGAGCACCGAGTGCAGCCCTGCCCATTGTGCACCCTCCCCTCACCAGACCAGTGCAGGCACTCTCTACACCCCGAGGTCTGCACTGCAGCCTCCCCTCTCATCGGCTCCGTCTGGGCGCCTACGCTGGCCACCGCCGGGGCGGCCAGAGCAGAATTCCCAGAGCAGACTCTGGTCATACGGCGAGTGCTCACCATCCCGCTCAGCCTGCCCGCGCGAAGTACCTCGAGCCGCCCTGTTTGCCTGCCCTGGTCGTTCGCGCTCCCTGGGCCAGGGTTTTAACCAGTCAGGGCGGGTACCGCCCCTCCTGGCTCCGCCCCCTGTGAGTCAGCTGCTCCCTTCGGCTCCTGGGCAGGTCCTGTCGAGCACCTGAGGCTCCCTCTGTGTCTCTTGTCGCTCTGAGTTGAGGCTCCTGGACGCTGATCTCCGCCCGCTCCGGTGTTGCGGGCGTCTTCTCTCGAGCTACTCACCTCAGGAATTTACTGGCAATGGTTGATGATGCCCGATTTAAATCTGCCCCCGACCCTCCTGGCTCCGCCCCCTATGAGTCAGCTGTTCGTGTCAGCTGAGCTGCCGGCTCCTGGGCAGGTCCTGTCGAGGACTTGAGGCTCCCTCGGCGGCTGTTGCTGCTCTGAGCTGAGGCTTCTGGACTCTGAGCTTCCCCCTGCTCAGGTGTTGAAGGCGTCTTCTCTCAAGCTACTCACCTCAGCAATTGAATCCTCAGAGCAGCTTGGTCTGACCCTTTAATCTTGCTTGTGTTAATAGCCAGTTGTCTAAATGCATGTTTTTGCTTATTGGGCCACTTGAGGCCCTTGGCATATTACAGTTTAAGTACGTTGTTTTGGACCAGTGACAATTTCTCCTGCAGCCCAAAAGAAAGATGCACTTAGAATAAAATTTGGCAAAGGACCAATCCCACAAAGAAATGACAATTTCTTGTCAAAGACACAGCACGACTCTATTCTCATTTCCTGGTAAATTAAAGTGTACTTGCTGTGACCTGTAAACATATTATGCTAGTAAGAGTAACTAGTCTGGGATCTATTCTATTGCAACAGCTATTTTCTCTCTTTTAATTTTCCAGTTGTTTTCTTTTTCTTGTATTTTTAATAAATTTTCTGAGCTTTCTTAAGGTGCCATGCAATGAATTTTGCCTCTAGACAAGAACAAAGTGGGAAGGGAAGCAGAAAAAAGAGCACTAAATACTTCATGGTATTACATGGTCTGTGTACATTGGTACTGTTTACAAACCTCTGTCAGGAGATACTCCTGTGCCCTAGAGGTGGAAAAGTTTTCCATTTAGCTTTGTGAGTACGATTCACAAAGATATTTTATTTTATTTTATTTTTATTTTATTTTATTTTATAATTTATACTTTCCAACTCTTACTGCTGTTGAACAAAATTCTTCTAGCTGAATCTTTTGGATTTGGTGCAGGTCCACCATCTTTTCCCAGTGAAGGATAAGTTCCATCAGTCTAAGGACAGCTTGTTTTAATTTAAATACACTTTGCACTACAGATTTCCCTGATTTATTTTATGTACTCAAAAGTGATACATTTATCACACACAGTAGCCTTTCAGGTAATATTGGTGGTGTCAATTATTAAATTTCTTTAATTATAAATTCCTGGTTAATTTATACCTTCCTGAGGTATTTTTTTTTCAACTGTGGCAATGAAGTAAAATGGTGAAAATGAACATCAGTTGTAACTCCAAAGGAAGTACATAGTCCGGCAAACAGCCATGGGATTTCTAGAGCAATGTCAAAAAATATCTCTTGGGAAAGGCTGAGTGTAAGAAAAGCTCTGTAGTTGAAGGTGCACATTTTGCTGAAGGTGGTGTTCATTTTGTGCTGTGGTTTACAAGTAAATTCTTGAACAAATGAGGCAGTTTGTGACCATATAAAAGTGTGAGTATGCAGACAGCCTTCCACAAGGAACAGAAATTAAAGTAGATAGATAATACATTAGGAAGTAGTAAAATGTAAGAGTAATTTTTATTAAATAAAAAATGAGAGTGTTTGCTCACTTCTCTATAGCACTCTTTCTTGTAAATATTTAAAGGCTTTATAAATTAGGACACTGTAAGTTGTCCTCATTTTACAGAGTTTTTTTTGTTTGCATGTTATTTGTTTATTTATTTTTGTGCCTTTTTTTTTTTTTTTTGGTGGCCTCTCACATAAATTCAAAAAAGGAGCTGGACGTTGAACAAAGATTTCTTGAGTAAGGCCAAAAGTTATGCCCACATTACAATGCAGGTTATAAGAAAAACAGCTGGAAACTTTAATGTTCTTATTTCCTGAAACACTGATCTAAAGCCACAATATTTGATGCAGATATATTTGCCAGGAATACTCATATCCGGATCCAAAATAGGAACGATTTGTTACGCCTTGGAAATGCTGTTGCAAGAGTTCAGCTGTTCAGAAGACCTAGACATGTATTATGACTTAAATGGACTTAACGCTCAAGAGAAGTAGCCGGTGCATCTCCAGGAACAGGTGTAAGTAATGTCTCCATATGTTATTTGTGATACAGGTTTTGTTTGTGAGGTAAAACTTTGTTGCTTCTCAGAGTTTAGATAAGATTTTGAAGAATTTCAAAGTGCAAGATTGCACAGCAGTAATGCATTTCAAACTCAAAAAAGTCTTTCAAAAAAAAAAGAATGTACTAAAAAGGAAAATCCTACGAAAAGTCACCTGATTGAAAAGGTAGTACAATTTTCTGCTCTGGAAGTCCACCTGTGGGAAATCTGCTCTCCTTTCAATAACATGAGTAAAATTTTGGGAAAGCATTAAGGACTGTCAGGACATCTACAATTTACTCTATATTCTACATCAATGGATTTTTTATTCCACATGTGCAGAAGTAAACTTAGAGGTCATAACTGTATAAAACCTTTTTATTTTATCAAAAACAATGTTTGTAAAGTATCCATTTAAAGAGTGACATTCTGTCTATTCTAATTCTCTTTATTTTTAAGATATTTTGAGAAATCAATTCGTCATGGCATTTTTGTGCAGACTTCCACAGAAACTAGCAGTGACCAGTCTGTAAAGAAAGATGTTAGTGACGGTCTATCACTGTTTATGTGGTGTACGTACCATAGTTGGTATGAAGAGAAAATGTCTCTTCTTGTTAAGCTGTGCTATGAAGTATTGGTGGCTGGTGAGTCCAAGGAATAGCCTAAAGACCTACTTTTAAACTATACCTAAACTGAAAGCTTTACCAGGTTTCAGATGAGCTATTGTAAGCCTGGTATCTTTAAATATCTGTAGAAGCTACAGGTGATAAAATCATCATCATCCTAGATTTTGTTCCAGAGATTTGGGTCGTACATATTCTATATGACGTATTGTTTACTGTTTTGTTTTGTTTTGTTTTCCTGTTTATGATGTGAAAAAAAAAAAATTACACTTTCAGGATTCTGTTTGATCTAGTTTGGAACAGTAAAGGACTTTATTTTCTGCGGGTACTAAACTCTGCTGTGGTCCAAGAAACATCTTAAAAAAAGTTTGGGCAAACTTGTTTTTTATTTTTTATTTGTTTATTTCTTCTCTGAGCTCTCAGTTGTAAAAAGCAACAAAATATAGCTGCTGATGCAAACTCCATTTCCTCAATGATGGAGTAACTGTCTTTGCTTCTTAATATTCGAACAGTGAGACATGATGCAAGACTACAATTTTAAGATATAAGTATAGATATTTTATTTTGCTGTCTCTAAGTCCAGGTCTGAAAATCTACAGCATGCATTGTCAGGCCTGCTGATTTAACAGTTCTGACATCCCTGCTCTTAAGCAAATGCATCATGATAGCAATATTCAGTCAAACCAAAGGCTTGGACACATCTCAGTGCTTAAGCATTTTTTTCGTTTAAGAAAAGCTATGTTTAGAATGAAAAGTCATCAGGTGTGCATATGCACATATGTGTGCATGTATGAGGAGGAGAGAAAGAAGGTGAGCTGCTGTGCAAGTATATTGAATGGAGTAAATGCATTGATTATGCATAGCACATATCCTTTCTTTAAATTGCAAGTCCTGAAATCAGAGGTCTGGGTGGGATTAAGCAGGAAAAAGAACAGATGGGACTGTTGATATGACTGCCAGAGGCTTGAGCAGAAGGCAATGAAAAATAATTCTATTTTTCCCCTAAATTGAGAAAGCTAAACTGGTGATCTGTGGTAGATTTTGGGCAGATGGGATGACTTGGAGAAAATGGTTGGCAGACTTAGTCACAAAATAATGAGTGTAAGATAAGTATTTTTTAGGGTGCATCAGGGGATCTTGAACTTTAGACCATGAGCCGTTCATGTTTTTATAAAGACAATAGTACACGGAGAACATTTTCTCACTATATGAGAAAATCATTCCAGTTCTATTTATCACATAGCAAGTATAATGCCCTGAATACTCTGCAGCGAATATGATAGTTTGAATCTAGAACTGCAAATGGTTTTGTTATGTAGGTCTCAATATCTCTACTACTATTAATGGTATAATAAACTAATGTTTCTTCCTTTCCTTCACCCCATTTTGCACTTAAATCACCCTCCAGCCCTTCCACTTCACCCGGGTACTCACTCTTTCCTTTGCTATGAAATATCCACTGTTAATTTGTAAATGCTTTAATACGTTCAGTATTTTAATGCGTTGGGAAAGAAGCAGGAAGGTGAAGTGTCCTGGTTTCAGCTGGGGTAGAGTTCATTTTATTCCTAGCTGGTGCAGTGCTGTGTTTTGGCTTTAGTCTGAGAACAATGCTGATAACACGCTGATGCTTTAGTTGTTGCTCAGTAGCACTTACCCTGATCAAGGACTTTTCAGTTTAATACTTTTCCAGTGAGGAAGGGCACAAGAAGTTGGGATGAAGCAGAGAAAGGACACCTGACCCAAATTAGACAAAGGGGTCTTCCATGCCACAGCACGTCATGCCTAGTATATAAACTGGGGGGGAGTCACCTGGAAGGGCTAGGTCACTGCTTGGGTTGGGCTGTATATTGAGCGTCACTTGTATTTGTTTTTTCTTTTTAATTTCCCCCTTTTAGTCTTATAATCTCTCCCCTTTTTATTTCCCTTATTATTATTAGCAGCATATTGTACTTTTGTAATTAAGCTGTTCTTAACCCACAGGTTTTACATTCTTTCGATTCTCCTTCCCATCTGGCCCAAGTGGGGAAAAGGAAGGGTGAGAGGTTGCGTGGTACTTAGTTACTGTCTGGGCTTAAACCATAGTAGTGAATCAAAATGCTGCTTCTCAGTGATAAACAAAAAATACTAACATATACTGCAATAATAATAGCAAAGGTTGTAATGCCGTTGCTCTGACATGTTAACATCTATCCTGAAAAATACAACACTAACATATGTATGATGCTGTGATGGGCTAAAATAAATTTAAAGGAATGGGTACTCTATTAAGGATTTTTCCATAACTTTCTATTCTTTCTGTGTCAGATGTTAAGTTTATGGATCATTGTAGACATAACTTATTTTGCTTTATTTTTGTATCTCGTATTGAATGTGTTTTTTAAAAACAAGGAAAAAGTGTTTAATTTATAGCACTATGGAGAGATTATTTAAATATGAATGAGTGAAAGGATGTTAAATCTCAGCTATTCAAATTTCATTATTTGATTTGCAGAGAATCTGTTGCATGTTGAAAAATGATAGCAACAAAAGTGTTGGATTTGTAATATAACTCGTGATACAAACAGTACAGTTTGTCATGTTTGAATGTCACCATAGCTTTAAATATTGGCAAAAGACCTCAATAGATAAACTAAAATGCCACTGAAAAGTGATTTTTTTTCCCACTGTTTTTTCCATAGTCTGTAGGAATTCTACCAGTCAAATCTAATTTTTTGCAAAGAAAACTTAGTATTCCTGAAAGAGTACCTTTCAGACTTGCTCTACAGCATTTAAAAGACAAGTTGACATCTTTTAACAAATGAATGGAATAGCCTTTCATATAGACAATGTTAAAATTTTAAAGTACTTGTTGAAAAAGTAATTATGTGATCAGATTGCCTCATCTATGAAATGGATTAGGGGAGCTCTGAATCTCACTTGTTAAATGTTCCTAGCTGTGCAGGGCAAGAAAAAGAAGATTCAGAGGCTTCTGGAGTTGGACAATCTTTCATCGTGAAATTATTCTGGTCAACTGATGGAGTATATACTGTGCTACATGCTACAGGTATACACATCTGTGCAGACAATTTCTTTTATCCATTATTCCATTTTGCTGGTTTTCATCATTTAATTGCACATACCAAATGCACATCCTGGATTTGAATACTGTCATCAAGCCAGCAACAGCCACAGACTTAGTTATAACTACATGATCCTAAATGTTACTACCTAAACCCAAGAAGATTTAGGTAAGAGCAACATTACAAAAGCTGGCTATAATGTGCATTTCAGCACCCATCTTCTGTGTTAACTTTAGGAATGGAAGGAAATAACCAGTGTGGAAAACCAGTCACTATCATCATCACATCTGATTTCCCTGCCAATTTAAGAGAGTGGCAGTCACTAGAAGCTGGCTCCAAGCTGACGTCCCATAGTAGCCAGATGAGACATCACCTACCATGTGTCAGGTACTATACAAATGTTGTTTACACCAGAGAACTTCGTAGGACTTGTTTAATACTGGTACTGCTGGAGTTCAATGACAAAACTTTGTCAGCTGGTGTGACAGTTTAATGAAGATAAAGAGGACTTTAAAAGCTTGTACTACAAAGGAACATCCTATTTGGGGAAAATAATGAATGGATGTCTTGCTTGGCTAGGAAACAGAGAAAAGATGAATCACTTCTCACTGTTGCAGGATGTCACAATGGCATTTTGGCCAAACTCTTTGAAGGATGTCCTCTTAAAACAAAACTTTTATTCTGATGTTCAGAGCAACAGAAAACATCTGGAACAGTGGCAAGAAGTTTGAAATTTGGATTCTAAAGAGAGAACATTTAAATCCGTAATATGGTATCTAAGTAATAAGTGATGATTATCTGATTTTTTTTTCATCAGATGTAGTCCTCAGAGGTCCTTTGTTTGTCAAACTTTGTGGGAAAGAAGGCAAAACAGAAAAAAAAATCAACCATATAGGTATATTTAGTTAATGAAAAGAAAACAAATGATTTTAGCATATTGATATCCTTTGTCGTATTATTCAGTTTCACACAATCTGAGCTATATAGGCTCTTCCTTCATGTCATACCATATGTGTAGTGCAACCTCAATCTCAAATGCCAAATTTCTCTCTTTTGGTCCCTCTTTGTAAATTTCTGCAAAGTAAGTCACCTGGAAAATTTTTCAATACCATTATCATTAACCAACACTTCTTACCATTTCACTCTGACGGAGACCTGGGTGTTATCTTCACATTGTGCTTTAGCACAGTTCTCATTTGCAATGGCAGCTCACTGTCAGGACAAAGACTTACTGTGTTTCACTGTTGAGTTCAGGCTCTCCTTATGTGTATCTTTAATACACCAGTCATTCGGGTTTGAACCAGCATCCTGGCAAGTGTCTTAAAGGTTAGTGTTTGGTCAAATGGAATTGAGTTCTCTGCATAACATTTTATATGAAAGTGTTCTATATAGAACATGTAACAGTTTTCTTCAGCATTAATAAATTGCTTGTGTTCGTGCCTCTTGTTTCTTATTAGACCTTACAGTTATTTAGACTTTTTGAAGGAGTAATAAGAAATACCTGATACTAGAAATGAATGAGAGAGATCCTAAGCCACGGAAAAAATGATGCCTACAGCATCTGCAATGCTCCCAGTGCCACATCAATTTTATGTGGAGCATTTTCATGTAAAAATATGCATCATATTGTCACTATACATGTGTCATCATCTTAGTATGCAAGGCTCAGAGAAATAAATAATGCAAGAGTCCCATTCATCATGAATAGACCTTGTTCACAGAAAAACCCCACCCAAAAACCACATAATAAGAAAATGCATAATAGTAGCTACTACAAAAACAGCTTACTGTACAAAGCTTTTACCACATTCAACCCACCTGTAACTGCATTACTTTTCAGTGATGCTCTTCAAAACACTGTAATTCCCAGACCAAATTGTATTTATTATAAAGGGACATCATAAACTTATGAATGACATTCCACATTTCATATTTTACCTGCTACATAAGATAAACCCATCTAGCTTGCAGTGAACATCACAGATAATAGGCTTTCCTCATGATGCTATGATGCTGAAAAGAGCACTTTCAGCCATACTATTCATTTTGCCTCTTGTTCTTACTCAGCCTATTATTAGAAGAATTTAGCTATTTTTTTACTAGTGATAATTTCTAATGTCTACGTCCAATCCTTCTTTTAGTGGCAGAATGTCTTAAGTTGTGCATGTGTGCGTTAGCCATAGTGAAGAAAACATCAAGTGCAGTTTCCATTAAACTTGCACTCCAAGAATGGGACTAGCATTCTCCCATATAATTTTGCTAAACTAAGGTTTAAGAGGTCACAGATATCTATTCGTACAGATCTTGGTTTTTTTCATGTTCCTTTTTATATTTTTATTCTTCTTATCAGTTTGGATTGTTCCACATTGTTCCAGACACATATAAGCACAGCAGAGACTTGTCCAGTCTGTTTCCTGTGTAATCCTGGACTACATTGGATACATTCTCTAATTTTTCTGTACTCAAATAGCCATTACTACATTAGCTGAAACCATTAAATTATTTTTAGGAAGAAGGAAATTTTTTAATTGTCCTGTAGCACTTATTTTTATTTTCAATACACAACTCTGAGAGCAACAGTTTGTAGAGTGAAAAGAACAAAGTGACAGGATCCGCTACTTTCATTTCATTCTGCTCAGTTTTCATATTCGGTCGTCTGACAATTGCTTTTTTGGTCCCATCTTTCCAGGCAAATTGACAAGCTCTCTGCTCTCTGTTGGTTTTTAATTTTTTTTTTTTTTTTTTAGCTATATAAAAACTACCATTAAAGGAACTCACAAGTTGGATTCATGTCACCTAATTTTTGCCAGATTATGGTTTTATACAAACTAGCCACTTTGCCAGGCTCCCTCACTAGCCAGCGGATGGAAATAGGTGACTTCAGGATATGAATCCTCATATCCTAAAATGGATTTCTGAAGGTACATTTCCCTTTATTACATTAAGATTTGTGATGAATGGTTTAGACCAGGCACTTCCTTTTAGCTGTCTTCAGGTGAGTGGGATAAATTCTAATGTGTAAGCTTAATTGTGGTTGCAGAAAATGCAAGCACTGAAGTATATGAGATCTTAAATAGCATTACTAATATACTCTGTTGATCTGAGTAATGCTACCCTGACCATAGCTAATGACAAAATGATGACTTGTTCTTCCACCACCTAAATGAATTACACATAAATATGTTAACTTGTATTTCTGTGAAACTGCTTCATAGAACTCACATACCAATTTTAATAACTTCTGAAGACAAAATCTGGGCTGAATCTTATGGTTCTGTTTTACACATGCAAACTTTTTGGTCTTACAGCACCAATTAAAAAATCACTAAGCTCTAAATACCGCTAAATTAATCAGAACATAAAATGGAATAAATATTGGCTCATAAAAAGACAGATGCTGCTTTGCCAGATAATGTCCTTTATAAAGAAATGAATTAATGCATGTTTCTTCTTTCCAAAATTATTCTTATGCTCTTTATCTTTCTTGCAGGTGCCATTAATTTTAATTAAGAGAATGTAAGGGCAAAAAGCAAGTTGAAGGCCACAGTGGTAATGCTCTATCACTGTCATCCAAGCCAATGTATAGACCCAGGTGGCTATGCCCATTGGCTATAAGAAATTAGCAATATTTTTGGTCAGATATATTTTTTTTTTTGCAGAGAAAAATAATTCAGAATATACTGATAGCTAATGGAATACAGCTGGTCTAGAACCAGCCCTTGCAATTTAGCAGGAAGTACCATTCAGAGGCTTGAAGCAGAACAGATTTATCAAAGTCCACACCTAATGGCAGGATAGAATTTGGATTCGTACTCTGTCTCAGTCTGCTCAGTGCTTGTCAAAGATATGCCAAGCAGTTGAGAAGGACTGGGAATCATTAAGTGGTTTTCTGTTCAAAAAGTACAATATATTATACTGTAGTTATTACTGATTTTTAAAATCTTGTCTGGAATTGAACAGCATGCTTAAAAAAGAATTAAAAAGAAAAGACCAAACACAGCACATTCTGGGCAAGAACTTCTTAGCATAAAACGAGACACTCAGCCAAAAAAAAGTTTGTAAAGAGATGGATGTATTTTACAGATTAGCTCAGATCATGAGCTGTAAAGCACCCTAAAGTCAGCAGAACTGTATCCATTTGTCCCAGTTTATGCATCTGATCCAGTCTTCCCTTGGAGAGCACAGGGAGAGCGCAGACACTGTTGTTGAGATCAGCAGCAGTTTCGTACATCTAAGCAGCACACCAGCGTAGCCTCCCAGAAAGTTGCATGAGCACAATTAACAGATTGGGTTTGAAAATCACACTGTTTCTGTGATAAGTGCCCCTTCACAGGGTGCAAGCTGTTCCACATCTCTTAACTGTTTTGCTGCTTTTTCCTTTGCAGAGGGAGAACCCTCCACAGTATGTGACTTGGTGGCAAACTGGTGCTGCCAAATGCATGCAGCTATTTAATGCCTCACTGCTGAGATTTGGGATTGCTTGATGTTCATCTCAAATGTAAAATATAGCTGAATCATAATCTCTGAGAGGTTAAAGATTTCAGCAGGGGAAAAATGGTATTTTGTCATCCTGTCATCTGAAATTGTTTTATGTTTCACACTACAAAGTAAAAATATAAAAGGAACATCACCTAGGTGATAAACTGCCAGTTTCCAGACAAATATTTTAACTGATTTACACCTGTTTTCCTCTAGGAAATGCTACATTTTATGGGACGCATTTCTTTCTCAACTGATAAATGACAGTGGTGCAAGTATTTTCATCTCAGTGTGAACTGACCCAGATTGTAGAAGACCAAGTTTTTACATTACTTTGTGGCCAAACAACTAGAAATATTAAACTGCTTAGAATCTACTTCTAAAACTTCTACAAGTTTCAGCAGGAGGCAGGGTAATATCTTTAATTACGTATTTAAAAAAAAATTAATAATTATGGCATTAAACTATATAGCTTATCAATATTGATTTAATCATAGAATCATAGAATCGTCAGGGTTGGAAAGGACCTTAAGATCATCTAGTTCCAACCCCCGTGCCGTGGGCAGGGACACCTAACGCTAAATCATATCACCCAAGGCCTCGTCCAACCTGGCCTTGAACACTGCCAGGGATGGAGCATTCACAACCTCCCTGGGCAACCTATTCCAGTGCCTCACCACCCTAACAGGAAAGAATGTCCTTCTTATATCCAACCTAAACTTCCCCTGTTTAAGTTTTAACCCGTTACCCCTTGTCCTGTCACTACAGTCTCTACTTAATGTCAAATAAAAGTCAGAAAACATAGCTCAGTCACCTTTTTTTGTTTCAAATTCTTATCATTCTCTTGAACATCTCCAAGAGCTTTCCAAAATGTGAAATTGAAAGAAAGGGGGTAAAACAAGTCTATGCATGAATTTTCAATAAATTTCTTTAACTTGTACATCTCAGGAAAGATACATAATGATGGAAATACATATTTGATTTCAAAGGTAATTTTGTAAACCATGATCAGTCTTTTCTCAATAAAGAGTGGTGCTGCTGGAATGCACTAGAAGGTTCTTTTTCCAGTGTGCCAGGGCACTGAAAACAAAATGATGAATCAAGTCTGCAGATGTGCAACACTATGCTCCCTGTAACTCTCTCAAAGCTCCATTTTTGTAAGTATCAAAAATACTGGGAATACTTAAGATGCCAGTGCTTTCGTCTGTACTGCATCATGGTTTATGTGTACTCTCTATCTTTCTAGATATTTTTGTAAATTTTGGTGGAAATGTATGTCTTCGTAAATAGATGGTCCATAACTACAGCATTGATTATTAAGATAATGCAAATAAATAATCATTATGATCACACATTATATGATCACATACATATTTCAAGATACTACACACTGCAAGAAATGGTTTCTCCCATCAGCATTTAGCATCAGTAAGCATGACTCAAATGTAGAATAAGTAAGCCAGTGTACTGCAAATTGAAATAGAAATGTACCAGGCAAACTCTTAGACCATTTGGATTAGCAGAGTTACACAGCTTGAGTGTAATTATATCAGAATATATACTGCACAAAGTAAACATCAAATCAGTAAAATAATAGACTTTTGGAGTTGCATAGCTTATATAGTAAGTGCAAAAGACTTAAAGTATGGAGTACAGTCTTATGACAAATCTTCCTTAACTTTAGTGTTCACAGATAAAAGCTGCTTGAAGATGGAGAATAAGTTCTCTCAATATATATCAATAATTTAAGAGAAAGAATGGTAAAACATTACAGTCATGTTGTAATGGTTTTCAGCTTGAAATAATATATGTCTAGGGAATTCAGCTAATATATTAGGGTGCGTGACATCCAGTCAGTGTGTATACTTTCTATCTGCATAGTAGAGGGAAAACATTCCTTCTTTTTTTTTTTTTTTTAATGACAATTTACGGGATTTGATCCTGAATTAACTAAACTAGCTTAACAAAAAAAAAAAAAGTTTTGAAAAATGTATTTTTCCAGTCAGCATCAGAAAAGGGAAGATTTTAAAGAACCAAATGTGTGTCTTTCTGTGGTGTTGTGGTTTAAACCCAGTCAGGCAACTTGTTCACTCACTCCCAGTGAGTGGTGCCGGGCTGACAACAATCAAGGCCCCCCCCCCCCCCCCCCGGCAGCTCTCCCCTTCCCCACTCCCAGAGGAACAGGGAGGAGGATCGAAAGGGTGCAATTCCTATGGGTTGAGACAAGAAAAGTCCAGCAACCAATGTACAACACAAATCACCACCGCTACCACGAACGACAGCAATGATAAGAGAAAATAACAAGGGAAGAGAATACGATACCACCAGCCAAGAAACGAGTCCCACCTGGAAGCCCACGTCCTTCCGGGTAACTCTCAGTTACCCCCCCAACCCTGGGCATGATGTGCTGTGGTATGGAATACCTCCTTGGCTAGCCCGGGTCAGGCGCCCCATCTCTGCTTCCTCATGGCTTCCCCTCCTCCCTGGCAGAGCATGAGCCTCACAAAGTCCTTGGTCAGGGTAAACATCACTTAGCAACAACCAAAAACATCGGCTTCACCAGCACTGTTCCCAGGCTGTAAGTCAAAACACAGCACTGCACCAGCTACCACAAAGGAGAAACATGACTGCTACTGCTGATCCCAGGACATGTGGGAACACTGTAGCAGAGGATCTGGTTCAAGACCATCTTAAAAATCTGAACGTGCACAAGTCCAGGGGTCCTGATGAGATCCATTTGTGGGTCCTGAAGGAGCTGGTGAATGAAGTTGCGAAGCCGCTGGCCATCATATTTGAGAAATCATGGCAGTCAGGTGAAGTTCCCGATGACTGGAAAAAGGGAAATATAACCCCCATTTTCAAGAAGGGGAAAATGGATGACCCGGGGAATTACAGACCAGTCAGTCTCACCTCTGTGCCTGGCAAAATCTTGGAGCAGATTCTACTGGGAGGCATGCTAAGGCACATGAAAATCAACAAGGTGCTTGGTGACAGCCAGCATGGCTTCACTAAGGGGAAATCCTGCCTGACCAATTTGGTGGCCTTCTGTGATGGGGCTACAGAACTGATGGACAGGGGTAGAGCAGTTGATGTCGTCTACCTGGACTTGTGCAAAGCGTTCGACCCTGTCGCACACGACGTCCTTGTCTCTAAATTGGAGAGAGATAAATTTGATAGATGGACCATTCAGTGGATAAAGAACTGGCTGGATGGCTGCACACAAAGAGTTGTGGTCAATGGCTCAATGTCCAGCTGCAGACCGGTAACGAGTGGTGTCCCTTCAGGGGTCGGTGTTGGGACCGGTCTTGTTTAACATCTTTGTCGCTGACATGGGCAGTGGGATTGAGTGCGCCCTCAGCAAGTTTGCTGATGACACCAAGCTGTGTGGTTCAGTTGATATGCTGGAGGGAAGGAATACCATCCAGAGAGACCTTGACGCGCTTGTGAGGTGGGCTGATGCCAACCTCATGAAGTTTAACCATGCCAAGTGCAAGGTCCTACACCTGGGTCAGAGCAATCCCAGGCACAGCTACAGATTGGGCAGAGAAGAGATTCAGAGCAGCCCTGCAGAGAAGGACTTGAGGGTGTTGGTTGATGAGAAAATGAATATGAGCCAGCAGTGTGCGCTTGCAACCCAGAAATCCAACCGTATCCTGGGCTGCATCAAAAGGATCGTGACCATCAGGTCAAAGGAGGTGATCCTGCCCCTCTACTCTGCTCTCGTGAGACCTCACTTGGAGTATTGTGTGCAGTTCTGGTGTCCTCAGCACAAAAAGGACATGGAACTGTTGGAACAAGTCCAGAGGAGGGCCACGAGGATGATCAGGGGACTGGAGCACCTCCCATGTGAAGACAGGCTGAGGAAGTTGGGGCTGTTGAGCCTGGAGAAGAGAAGGCTGCGTGGAGACCTCATAGCGGCCTTCCAGTATCTGAAGGGGATCTATAGGAATGCTGGGGATGGACTCTTCATTAGCGACTGTAGTGACAGGACAAGGGGTAACGGGTTAAAACTTAAACAGGGGAAGTTTAGATTGCATATAAGGAAGAAATTCTTTCCTGTTAGGGTGGTGAGGCACTGGAATGGGTTGCCCAGGGAGGTTGGGAATGCTCCATCCCTGGCTGTGTTCAAGACCAGGTTGGATGAGGCCTTGGTTGATATGGTTTAGTGTGAGGTGTCCCTGCCCATGGCAGTGGGGTTGGAACTAGATGAACTTAAGGTCCTTTACAGCCATAACTATTCTATGATTCTATGATTCTATAGTCTCTTACTGCTGGATGGGGAAAAATGTTTAGGAGATATAGTTTTCAATACTTTTTCCTTTTTCTAGAACAAAATCAATACTTACTTCGACCTTCCATTGCATGGCAAAATTAACTTAAAACTGCAGCAATAATATATAAAAATGATGACAATCATAAAAAAAGACTTTGAAAATCACAGAAACATTTTGCTGATTAAAGGTCTTTCTTTTGTGACACAGTTACACAACATATTCACTTTTTCACACAGAGTAATGAAAGAAGCACTTATATAAAAATGTGTACACATATGGGCATTTTCTAGTTTTGACTAAAAAGACAGAAATGATTCACCTTATCACTGTTACTTTTTCAAAGTGGTGGACTGTCCTTTTTGATGTTAGGTGGACACACAGGCAAGGTCTTTTCAACTTCCTCATGGGTTTAAGGAGCACTGGTGGTTAAGCTCTCCTTGAGCTTAGTCTGTGCACTTAAGCCTCTGCTCACACATGCCCTTCAGGGAAGTTTCAGAACATGTTTTCTCCCTCCGCAGGGGCTTTATCTCCTACGTCTTTCATATTGCTCAGGCAGGGATGACATTGGGCAAGTATTTTTGCTATGTGGTTCCTCCTAAAAGGGCCTTAAGCCTGCATGTCTCCAAGGCATTTGAGTTATGTGATGACATGTATTGGTCTCCTCCTGCAACAGCACCACAATTGCTGTTGTCTTTTTCTAGGGTTACAAGACTGGAATCTGCTTCCTGATTCACACTTATGCAAGTTGCAACATGGAAACATACATGTTAATGCACATGTTCATGATATCTTGTTAAATTTCATTGCATTGCACTCACATTAAAGAAAATGTTTTAAATTTATGTTGAATAAAATATGATAAGGCTTTGTCTCTGATTGATAGACTAAAGATTGGTCCTGTTGTCAAGGAAGACAATGAGATATTGGTCAGTAATTTCAGCTGGTAATTTGTGGATTGATCCTTCTTGATCCTTCCTCATCAAAGACTTATGTTAAAGATAGAGAAGATTTACTCTACCAACACACTCATCAATGTCCCTTACTGTTGAAGAGTGAATAGATCTTTAATTACTTTGCAGTTGCAAGGACATAAAAGTCTGAATTTGTCTCCTTTAATGTTGATTTCATGTTGAATAAGAGTATTACAAATAGCTGCTCATCAGGAATATACAGATGTAATTAAAATTATTGTGTTATGTCAGTGACCATAAGATTATAACCAGGACCACACAGAGATGAAAAACATGCAAGAAAAGAGTAAAATAATCATCCATTTGTGTCTAAATTATTTTAAAAGCATTTTTAAGTGTTCTCTCATTCCTAACAAAAGGAAAATATATGAAACATGTATCAAAACCTTTACTATTTTATTAACTTTTGATGCATTATTGTAAAATTGCTTTCAGAAATAAATACCTGATTCAGACATTCTCCAGAAAGAAGAAACTTGTTGATATATACTCTTTAAAGTACAAATGGACTGGTTTCTTGAAGTTTTTTCTATGTATATTTCTGTCTCAGATGAAGGAGAAAGTTTCCTATTCATACATCCTTATAATTGTGATCTTTCTCTAGAGCTGAAATTTCAGGGTGGTCTGGATTTTGGGATTTGATGTGCCTTTTATGGGTTAGGCCACTTTGACAGAGAGAGGTTCTTTTACATTTCATGAACACAGTTGGGCAACTGTGAAGACCAACTTCATCTTACCAGTACAACTCTGCTTGTACAATCAGTGCAACAATTTGCTTCTTCAAGAAGACACCAGGTACAGAATTTGCATCAGAAAATTTCTACAGAGAATCAAAGCTCTTTAATCATGCTATGACTCCCATCCAAATTCTGTCAAAGAGCAATTCTTAGTAATAAGATAAATACATTAAAGAAATACTATATTTTTAAATGCCTCAAAGCATGTCTCACTGTCTTGACACTAGTTGACAATTTTTAGGGCATTTCATTGCCTAGAAGAAGAGGAAATCTTTTATTTTATATAGGAATTGGTTCATGTAAGTACACTGGATTTTAAGAAGAAAGTACAGAATTGTTGCAATTAAACATAAGAGCTTGGTTGAACTCTTTAATAGTGGGATTCGTCTTTCCTAAGTTTGCGTCCAACTAAGCTGTTTCCAGACTTCTATAATTACTTTTGAGATAATGAACCTTATCTATTCAGCACTAATCATGTCAGGTGTCTCAATAAAAAAAAAAAAAAAAATCATGTATCATACAAGTGATTATAAAATGGGGCGAGGGGGGAAAGGAAAGAATCTACTTTTTTCCTTCAGAATTTTTTCCTTACTGTGTTCTTTCTCTCCTGGATGAGAAAATTGTTGTGAAGAATCAGGGAAGAAAGAGGTGTTTTTCTGTGTGAAAGTCCTATTTGTTCTTCTTTGCCCCCCCCCCCTTTTTTTTTTTATTAAAGCCTTTGGCAAAAACCAGCATCAATGTAGAATCTTTGTAATTGTCTTAAAATTTCCTATTTGAAACCAGTGACATACATAATCATCTTTGGCAGCATTTATTGAAAAAAATGACAGTAAGTTGCATAAGATGTCCACTTTAAATCTTTTTTTAACTAATTCAATGATGCATGAAGACATTTCATGCTTTTCACATTATCACCTATGTGATACAGTGCTATTGTATCAATACAAAAGCATCAACAATGATGTACCATGATTTGATTAGCAGTAATCTTAAAGAACAGATCTGAAATCTACTGTGGAAAACAAATTGTACTGGGTTTCCATGGCAAGATTTTGGTAGCTGTTTGGCTACAGGGCTGGCTTCTGTGAGAAGCTACTAGAAGCTTTCTCTATCTAATAGAATCAATGCCAGCTCTCTCCAAGACAGACCTGCTGCTGGCCAATACTGAACCCATCAGTGATGGTGGTAGTGCCTCTGGGATAATGTAGTAAGAAGGGGAAAAAAACCTGTAGAAGGGCAACAGCAACCAGAAAAAGGAGTGAGAACATGTTGAGAGCAACAGCTCAGCAGACACCAAGACCAGCGAAGGAGGGGAGGAGGTGCTCCAGGCACCTGCAGACCATTGTGGTGAAGACAATGGTGAGGCACACTGTGCTCCTCCACCCCATGGAGGTCCATGGTGGAGCAGATCTCCACTTGCAACCCATGGAGGACCCCAAACTGGAGCAGGTGGATGCCTAAAGGAGGTTGTAACCTCGTGGGAAGCCCTGTGGCAGGACCTGTGGCCCCATGGAGAAAGGAGCCCACACTGCAGCAGGTTTGCTGCAGAACTTGTGACCCTGTGGGGGATTCACACTGGAGCAGCCTGTTCCTGAAGGGCTGCACCCCATGGAAGGGACCCACACTGGAGCAGTTGGTGAAGAACTGCAGCCTGTGGGGAAGGACTCACGCTAGAGAAGTTCATGGAGGAATATCTCCCATGGGAGTGACCCCATGCTGGAATAGCGGAAGAACATGAGGAGTCCTTCCCTGAGGGAAAAGGAGTGGCCTTCTTCAGCTTTTGTCCATCTATTATGTATTGTCCTTACTGACAAAGAAAAAATGAAGGTCCCGTATACAGCATGCATACTTCTAGAAATCAGAGCATATCTTTTTTTTTCCTCCATGGCTTTGTATTACTGGAGTTACCAATGACCTACTGCAGTTCCCCCCCCCCCCCCCCCAAATCAGATAACAAAAGAAATCAGGATGACAGCCATAACTAAAGTGATGGAATTCTGAAAGTAACATCCTTTTTAGACATACAGTAACCCACTGTTCACTGCCTCCATGCTCTCTTGCCAGATGATGTGGTGCACATTTAACTGAAAAGAACTGGAACAGCACAAAAAGCAAGGCAGTATTTGCATCCATGAGCATGTGACCCCATGCAATGCTGCAGGCTTGGGGAAGAGTGGCTGGAAATCTGCTTGTCAGAAAAGGACCTGTGGGTGCTGCCTGATGGAGCTGAACACGAGTCAGCTTGTGCCCAGGCAGCCAAGAAGGCCAATGGCACCCTGGCCTGTATCAGAAATAACGTAGCCAGCAGGGCCAGGGCAGTGATCATCCCCTTGTACTCTGCACTGGTGAGGCCGCACCTCAAATGGTGATAAACTGACCACAACCCCCATTCTCTGTCCCCCTACGCTGCTTGTGGGGAGACGTAGAGAAACTGGGAGTGAAGTTGAGCCCAGGAAGAAGGGAGGGGTGTGGGGAAGATGTTTTTAAGATTTGGGTTTGTTTCTCATTATCCTGCTATTTGACTGGTAATAGACTAAAATAATTTTCCCCAAGTTCAGTCCATTTTGCCTGTGACAGTAATTGCCTCTCTTCTTATCTGAAGAATATGTAAGCCTTTCATTGTATTTTCTCTCCAACCCCATCCTATTGAGGAGGGGAGTG
Source organism: Pezoporus occidentalis (assembly GCF_034315485.1). Lineage (NCBI taxonomy): Eukaryota > Metazoa > Chordata > Aves > Psittaciformes > Psittacidae > Pezoporus > Pezoporus occidentalis. Next base: position 90,144 of record NW_026915910.1, on the reverse strand, counting down.
ACAGAGCAACTTGGTGGGTGCTGGGCATCCAGTCAGGGTCAACCCACCACACAAGTTAAGACAATACTGGCTGCTGTCATAGATAGACACGTATAAATAGGGTAAATTGATACAAAAATTGTGAAATGTAATTTTTCTTCTTTTGGCAACACATTTTTTTTTTTTGTCTTCTAATAATATATACATTAAAAAGTGATGAATTAACCAAATTTTACATTCTTCAGTTCTCCCAAAAATATGTGGAGCAGCAATTTTGATTAGAAGTGCTTTGATTTATAAAACACATCAAACATTTACCAATAAAAATGGAAGACCTGCTATTGCCAATTATGTCACTAATTGTTTCTTCTTTACCCTTATTAATCTTACTATACCTGCCTCCAGCATACGTAATCATGCATTTCTCTTGCATTTTTAAAGGAACTTCAGAAAATGTTACACTTCTGTAATTGCTGGGGATTTTAATTGTGTGTTGCAGAAAAATCTGTATAAATTGCAAAGCACTGACACTCCAATACTTTAAATCAGTAAAGTGCTGAAACATTTTATAACAGCAGATTGAAGTTAAATCATCTATTGAAGTGGAGTTAAAGTGCTGTCAAAGGAACCAAATATTTTTTGCTGACATCCACTATACTTATTTAAGAACTGATTATTTTCTGGCATCTCAAACTTTGAAATTAAGCATCTGACTTTTCCAATGAATCAATTTCTTGGTTCATGCATTAATATGTCACTAGATTAAGCATTTCTAACACAAGTTTAGAAGAAGAAATTAATTTTATGCGGGGAGATGTTCATTCAGGTTTCTCCTACCTTTGCCTGTTGGTTCTGATAAAGGTCTCATTTCAGAGTTGGAACTGCTTGGAAGAATTTTGTGAGTACTTCTTTTGTGCTATATTGGGTACCTTGCCCAAAAATGGACTACTCACGTTTCAGGGCCACATCTTGCACTGAAGTGTCTGCTGACCTGTAACTTTGCTGTTCTGGCCTGAGGGCTGTAAGAAAAAATAAATCCCAAGAGCCAATATGAAGCAGTAGAGGTGGTTGAGATCAACTTGATGGATTGTTGGGAACTGACTGAAAAATTCTCCCAGGGCTAGTCTGCAGCAGACTGAGCTGTTTTTCTTGCTAAACTATGAACCCAGGGTTGGATGAGGAAGGCAAGATACCTCTGTCTTAGCACATTCCAACTCAGTACAAGGTTGCTAATCATTTTACCTAAGTTTAGGGGAGTGCTTTCTTCTCCTCATAAGACACACACTTTCATTTGGTTGGCTGCATTAATCTCTATTGCTTGTAATGGGGGTGTAGGCACATATACTTTAAATGTCCAAAGTAAGATAAAATCAATCACACTCTAGATATCTGTGATGTAGACATCTACAGCAGGGCTAGTTTCTTGGTATTCCTTTATAGTTAATGGAGAGAATAGGCACTTTTATGTGCAATTCATTTGATCTATTTTAGACATGTACTTTAGGATGAGATGAATTGCACACTAGAAACTCTCCTTTCCCTCTATTGAATTTAAAGGGAGTCTAAGGTGACTAGTTCAGGTGCAGACATCTGCATTTACATTTAATATAATGAATCCCTCTTCAGTATGTCTGATGCTTCCAAGAAATGTTGGGTAGACTTAAACATGTTTGTAGCATTTTTATAACAAGGAATATTAGGTTTACTATGTGTATGCAGGCGATCTGTTTATCCAACAGCTCAGAGTTTCTTGCATCTGTTATTTTTACTCTGCTTAATGGAGAATTCGCACATTTCTCCACAGTAAAGTTAGAAGCAGAAATATGGCAGTTTGAAGCTGAAAGAATCATAGAGTCGTAGAATCATAAAATGGTTGGGGTTGGAAGGGACCTTAAAGATCATCCAGTTCCAATCCCCTTGCCACGGGCAGGGACACCTTCCACTAGATCAGATTGCTCAAAGACATGTCCAAGCTGGCCTTGAACACTTCCAGGGAGAGGGCAGCCACAACATCTCTTGGTAACCTGTTCCAGTATCTCACCACCCTCATAGTGAAGAATTTCTTCCTAATCTCTAATCCAAATCTACCCTCTTTCATCTTAGAAAAAACAATTGCTTAATTGCATATTTTGTTTCCTATGCACCTTATTATCTGATTCTAACAGATAATAAATTGCCATGGACTACACAAGCAACATGAAGTTCTTGCCAGAGCTGCATTGGTTGAACTGCTGGTCAGCTGCTGGTGGAAGCGAAAGGGAAATTGTGAGAAAGCATAATTTTTCTTGTGCCTCCTTCTCTGTCCCTAACTACTCTTTGGGTGCAATAACACTCCCATTTAGCTGCTGGAAATTAAATTGTACACTTTGAATATATATGTGTTTCAATAAAAAAAATTATTTCAAAATTGATCAATGCATCTCAGTGATCATTAACTTACTTCTTTGGGCTACCTAAAGCAGTGAATTAGTCGCAGCATGGATTTCACCTGTGACATGTCTGACAACAGACAGCTAAGGACCTGCCGCACACCCTGCACAGAATCTCACTCCAATATAAGTGCATAATTATTGCCCATGTGTGTTTACCATATATCCAAATTCAGTATAGTTGCACATTTAAATGGAAGATCTTTGGTTTTATTTTGGGAACTCAAAACTCCTAATGATGTAAATATCTGTAAGCACTGATGAGAATTAAGACTGAGGTATTTGGAAATCAGAAAGGGGAATATGAATCAATCACCTCAGGAACTACTTTGATAGACTCAGAGCTTTAGGTTTGAAAGAAGTCCACATTCAGAAAGGAAAAAGGTTGGTTGTGAGAAAGAATAAAGGAAACTGTCCTGGAAAGTGAAGAAAGCTCAAGGATATTCTTATCATAAAACTGACAATTCAGAAATTAGAAAAAAAAAATTAGAAAGAAATGTTTTCATAAAATAAATTAGTCTTATCCCTGAAGAAACTTATTAGTTTGGAAGTTGTTTGGGTTTTTGTTTCAGTGACTACTGTATCCCTAGACCCAAAATGCAGACTTCTAGAACTGGATAATGCCTTTTCTAATAACTAATGAATATTAGTCAGCACAGATTTAAATTTTTTCAACAGCTGCTACAACTCTGATTGGAGAAAAGAGCTGCTCTTAACTAGTTATATGCTATCAGCTAGGGTTTTACAAGGGTATCTTATATAAAGATTTTTCTGTAAAAGTTATTTTAATACAAAAATATTTTAAAATATAGTTCAGATAGTTTGAAGCATATCAGATCAATAAGGTTATAATAATATGACCCCTTTGAACTATAACAGATTGAGTCCTCTGAGCTGGAGCAATAGCATCTCTGTCTAATCATGGGGATAATTTTTATGCCTTCAGTTGCTGATCGATATTTGCATTTCCTCTGCTTATGCTTCTTTTCACTGTCAGTCCACACAGTCATAACTTTTATTTTACACATTCTTTATATTATTTTATTTATATTTTATAACTTGGTTTGAATGCTTGCCTCTGGATTAGTTGTTTTACTTGAACTCTTGGAAAAGAACTCTTTTGCAATAATTCTTCAGCAAAGAGTATCTTAGTGTTTCTCTTTGTATAAAAAATAAGCATAGCCAAAAAACTAAATAAATAAAACTATAAAAAGACACACCCCCCCCCCCCCCACACCCCCAAAACAAAAACAAAAACATAATTCAACAACACAAAATTACTGCAACACTGGAAATGAGCACTAATTGCCCTTTCTGAACCATTCCTGCTCTGGCTTCTTTCACCATCATCTTTGCAGGTCTTGCAGATTTTGGCTCCCAATGAACCCAAGGAGGGATTTGCAGCTCCTCTTCATTCCTCACTTTCTGAACCCAGGGCAATGGTTCTGAGAAGCTGTTCACACTGCAATTTAAAAGGGAAAGGATTTATAGAAAATGTCTCCCCCTAATCAGCACTTCTGGTAAAATGTATGTTAATAAAAAACAGAATTCCCATTCCATTCATAATTTATAAAGCAGATAGATTGGAACTCACACACAATATAGCAAGGGGGAAGCAGACATGTGTCTATAATCCTCTTTTTGATTACAACAACACAGCTTTATTGAGACCAGTAGAGCTACCGCTGATTTACAAAAGTCTAAGTAGAATGCATATCAAGTCAGTTCTACTTTAAGGAAAACCTTAAGTGGTTCACAGTATTTTAAATGTAGCATCCTACTTTTACAGGTTTAATATTTTCCAAGTCTAATCTTCGCTTTGCTAATGAGGCTTTTATGCTGTTGCTACTTCAACAGAACTAATAGTTGCAACAAGGTGGAAGTGTCATAGCAAAGTGGAAAATCATTCAAGTAAGAGGATCTGCCCATAATGAAGAAGCTGGGGACTTTCATATCTGGAAAGATAAATTTCTGTTGCCTGAGACCTGTCTCTTCAAAATTTTTCTTAAAACTTTATCTTGAAAGGACCCAAGGCACTGCATGTTAGTCTAGATGCACCAGAGAATGAACATAAGCTCTGCTGTAGCAGAGAGATTATTCTGAGAAAAAAAGCAACTCTGGTGCCTCTTCCCTCATTCCATCACATTTATGGCACCAAATCCAACAGAAGCAACAGAAGAGGCACTAGCAGCTATAGGAGATCACTTGTAGTAGGATGCAAAGGAGCATCAAGTAAACTTCTTGGGAGGAAATTGTCTCATAAAAGAATATAGTGTAATTTCCCAGAACAAACAGATGAGACGTTTACGAATAGTAGCGGATCTCCTTGGGGCTGGATTCTCATTTTAATCATTTTGGAATTGCTGAGATGGAGTTGCCTCGCAGTCTGCAGTGATTCACCTCCAACACTGTCTGAAGAGTTCATGGTCTTTTATTTATCCTGCAGCATTAGTGTTTTACTTTACTGAGAGAGAAGCAGGCAGCTATATTCAGGCCACCTACTGTAAGGAGGATGAGTAATTCAGATGGTACTTTATGAGCTGACAGTCTCTGGCTCCATATTCAGTTAATGAGAAATAGTCATGATTTCTAAGCCAGGCAGAGTGCTTTCTTTCTATGGCTGCTTCACCCAAGCATTGTGATTATTTCTCTTCGGTTTCAATAAATCCAGAGCACACACACCATCAATGATTCAATCCCCCTTTTAATATATATGCTATAAGATGTTTTAAGTGCATCTTTGGCTCTCTACTAGGCAATCTGGCTATGGACCACAGAGACTAACAACATCCTGATTCTTAGAACAATTGCTGTGGCTGTTGGAGCCCACTCCATAAAGTAATAGAGTTGATGTCATAGAATCATAGAATCATAGAATCGTTAGGGTTGGAAAGGACCTTAAGATCATCTAGTTCCAGCCCCCCTGCCATGGGCAGGGACACCTCATACTAAACCATCTCACCCAAGGCTTTGTCCAACCTGGTCCTGAACACTGCCAGGAATGGAGCATTCACAACCTCCCTGGGCAACCTATTCCAGTGCCTTACCACCCTAACAGGAAAGAATTTCCTCCTTATATCCAATCTAAACTTCTGATCCCTGAGGGACACCACTCGTTACTGGTCTCCAGCTGGACATTGAGCCATTGGCTGCTACTCTTTGCGTGTGGCCATCCAGCCAGCTCTTTCTCCACTGAGTGGTCCATCCACCAAATTGATGTCGCTCCAATTTAGAGACAAGGATGTCATGTGGGACAGTGTCGAATGCTTTGCACAGGTCCAGGTAGATGACATCAACTGCTCTACCCCTGTCCATCAGTTCTGTAGCCCCATCATAGAAGGCCACCAAATTGGTCAGGCAGGATTTCCCCTCGGTGAAGGCATGCTGGCTGTCACCAAGCACCTTGTTGTTTTTCATGTGCCTTTCACGTGCCTTCTTGGAGAATTTGCCCCAAGATTTTGCCAGGCACAGAGGTGAGACTGACTGGTCTGTAGTTCCCTGGGTCATCCATTTTCCCCTTCTTGAAAATGGGGGTTGTTTTTCCCTTTTTCCAGTTGTTGGGAACTTCACCTGACTGCCATGATTTTTCAAATATGATGGCCTGTGGCTTCGCAACTTCATTTGCCAGCTCCTCCAGGAGTCACGGATGGATCTCATCAGGACTCCTGGACTTGTGCACGTTCCGGTTCTTAAGATGGCCTCGAGCCATATCATCTCCTACAGTGGGCCTAAGGTCTTCATTCTCACAGTCTCAATGTCTCAGACATCTTCACTAGTACTTTTGAGCCAGATGTACAAAAATGTGGCAGCAATGTGAGGAAGAAATCAGGACCTTACCTTAAAAAAGAAAAAGCTGTTAGATCTATGAATTTTCTGCAGAATGTAGATGTCTGCTTTTAAGGAACATTGAAAATTCCAAGAGATCAAGCTGCATGTAACTGAAAAAAATAGATCACTATATATAGATTCTGCTGTGGTTCAAACCTGTGATTCAGGATAATGTAGATGGGGAAGCCATTGTGACAGTTGGGAAACTGTCCCTATAACGTAAGTGCCTCCTCCTTGCAATAAAGCAGAAATAATCACTACCTTGTAGTATATCTCATTAACTATAGTTGAATGTTCTAACATTTTTCAAATCTTTGTCTTTAAATGGTTACAATGTTTTACAAAGTTACAGCAGCACTGCAAGCATTATTAGATGGGGATAGAAATTAAAAATGAAACTGCAAAAAAAGAACCCAGAACAAGGTGTCATTACAATGAGCTGTAGGAATAGATGACTCTTAGTCTCACTCTTCTGGACTGACAAATGTACCGTCTGTCTATATGGCATTAATGAATGACAGTTTCTCACCATTTGGTGGATGCATGTGTCATCATTTGTCTAGATGACATCCTGATTTATAGACATCATTGAAAAACATTAGAAAGTCTTTCTACAAGTTTGATGGGAATTCTGAATATATGAAAGTAAGGACTATTTTTTTCTGCACAATTCGCTGGGGTGTACTATTTCAGCAATCAGAAGGGCAATGTGGTCCATTATTTCTGCTCCTCACTTGGAAGATAGGGTGCCTTGAACTTAGTTCCCTTCTGTAACTTTAGCTGTTTTCTGACCTTGGGAAAATCATCTGCTTAGACCCACTTCTTTCAGCTGTAAACAAAGAATTTCCTTTTGCAAGGGCAAATAAAATTTCTTTGAACATGTTGAGTTCTTTAGAGGCTACACTAATTGGAATCACATACTCTGAATTTTTGTATTAAACTAGATCTGCAAAGCAAATTTCTCTTAAAGCGCTCTAAAAAAAATTTAAGGGGTTTAGAAGGAATAACTTGCAGAAAATATTTTAAATAATTTCATTATGTACATTGCAAATATGGAAAAGAAAGAAAAATAAATCTTACTCCAGAAAAGTAATTCTAGCACAGGGAAAATCAAATGGCCAGAATGGTTGGAATACCATGAAGTGTCAGCACTAAGTACTAGCAAATATGCGTGTGTATGTGTGTGCATATAACTGTCCAAAAGAACACACAGCTTTTCCCAGGCTGCCTGTACACAGAAATTTGCATAGTTCAAATTAGCAATGTAGCACATTTTCCAGAGACTGAGCATTCATTTGCAGCTTAAGAATAAGAAAAAATCAACCAGATATTTACTATAATTCTCCTATAATAGAAAATTATTATTTTCCCATAGAGCTTTATTATTAATTCTGGTTATACTTGTCATTCTGTCCCTAACATTTTTTATAATGTTTTCCCAACATGTACAAGTCCTCTGACTGTTCTACGTACATCACAGCAGCCAGCAATAGACAGCATTTACCATGCATCCCTTGGTGTGCAAGACGCGACCTTAAGTCAGCTTCCATGTAGCCACACATCCAAAAGGAGGAGCTCTTTCTCACAGTGTGTGAGACACCTGACAGGTGTTCACCTTGTCTGTGTGTTTGGCAGGTCAGTATTGTTAAAAATACAAGCTTTGAAGTGCAGATAGGTAAAAAGTGTTTAGGAATGGATTATTCTTATCTCCTGTAGGATCTGATGCCCTATTAAACAGTGAAATGGGGCACTGTGACCAGACAGTTTAGTTGGGCCAGGACAGTCCTAGAAAACAACTGTTTTCCTTACTCTATGAAAAAAAAAGAAATTGGTTGGTATTTTTTCTGCCTCTCACAGTCAGGTCACATTGCTGTTGATATCCCTTCTCCCTGGACTAGAGCTAAGAGCTGAAAGCAGAGATTCCCTTCCCAGCTTCAGCTCCAGCATCAGCATCTCAACCAGGCAGGATGATTTTCATTGCATCAGCCACCTCTCCTCCATGGGACTCATCCTTGAAATAAAACCAAATTTGATTAAACTGCTGAAGGAATTTTTAGGAGGTACCTTTCTGTTCCTTTCCAAGCTGTTTAGGTTGAATAAGTCCAACCTAGCCCAGAGTAATTACCTCTGGAGGAAGAATTTTTCTTCAGAAAAAAAGGATCTCATTAGGAATTGCCTCCAGGCTGTTGGATTACCTGCACAGTGCTTTGGAAGAGGAATACAAGGCTTCAGCTGTGCTGTAAGAACCATTTCTACCTTCCCAGAAGTGGCCAGGCTTGACCCCATTTAGCTAGTGAGATCAATTTAGGTCATGGAGCAAAGTCAGCTTCTGTACGCTCTTCTTGGAAAGCGTAAAAATGACTGCACGGAGGTGGCTAGCCATTACATTTGTCTCAGATCATCTCTCACCTTTTTCTGCCAAGGTAAGGCAAGTCATATGTAAGAGCGCTTTGAAGTGACAGATGATATTGTTGAACTTTCGGTGGACAGTCTGTTAATAGGGATGAAAAAGACAACAATAACATATTCTAAAGTAAGTAAGCAAGGTTACACATACTAACTTTCAGGAATAGTCCCTGAATCAGTTTCTGGTTTTGGTTTTTTTTTCCTTGTGAGGTGAAGCTGACCTAGAACATTGGAAAGGACTCATGAATACGAATACAAATTGCATGTCATAGCTAATTAGTGATTGATGATTTAGTACTGTACCACTCTTTTCCTGGAATTAATGGTTAACACTGAGAAAACTATATGCTACAAAACTTCTTCACAGTATTTAGAAAGGATGCATCTCTCTATTTACACACTTTCATTTATTTTTGTAAATTTGGGAGTTTGTAATTTTTTGCTTGTTTGGGGTTTTTTTTAGATTCTTTTTGCATGCATCATCTTTTTCTTCCCTATTCTCAGGAAAATCTGTGAACTCGAAGAGCCTTTTTTTTTTTTTAATCTGTACTTATAAATTAAATCGAGAAAAATAATAACTTTTAAAGCACTATTCAGATGATTGCAAAGGAGGTCATTTCTTGCAACCACGGTCACTGAAGGAGATATAGGTTGTGGGAATGGAGGCGGACAACAGAAGAAAGGAATCCTTTAGTCTATACATTTTCTAACACACGTAGGACTTCTAGACATGTCCAAAAATAAAGTACCAATAATATAGTAAAGATTAAATTAAATGATTCAAAGAGCCAGAAAACCAGAAACAACAGTGATCTATACTCAGAGTTGGTATAAATTGGTATCTGTTTGTTGACTTCAAAGGTAGATGCTTATGAAGAACATATATCTGATTACAAGCTTTTGAAATTTTGTGTGCTGTCTTTTACAAGTTTCTCTGTAATAAACAATGCAAAGTGTGACTCAGAATCTTCACAAACAGGAACTGGGAACTCCTGATTTCTAATCAAGATGATGTTTGGGTAAACAAATGGATATTTGCAGGTAAACACAGCATGTTAACTTTAAAGCTGCAAGCAGCTTTGGCTTCAAACATTTGTGCCTTAATATCTAACTGAACTATGGTCATAATAACATTTTGAAATGAAAAACATGCAGCGTCTCATTAGTTTATGTTTTGTTTTATCTGTAGTCTTCTGACAAATCCAAAATCAAGGCTAGGAATGCTGATCTAATAGCCAGCTGGTTAACAGAGAGCTATGATTAATGTTGGCTGTTCTGCCAAAACTGAAGCTTGTTTAATAAGTTTAATTTTCCCTCTTACTTATTTCAGAAAAAAAAGAAAAAAAAAAGGAAAAAAACCACCAAAAAAACTAGAGGAACTCTGTTAGATGAGGATTAGCTTTTATGAAGTAGATGATTCAGCAATACTTTCCAACTATCTCCCTACAGCCTGCACTCCTCATTTCCATCTCCTGACCTCCCATCTCCATATTTAAATGAGATAATAAAAGGGCATTTTTAGCTATACATTTCTTGAATATTATTCTTTTATTAAAACCACTCACAGAATTTCAAATTGTGCAGTGCATGATGCTCTTATGTGAATTAAAGATATTAAAGCATAGATATACACATCCTTTTAGAATAAATCACAGCCACAGACTATTCTTTAGGATTAAGGGTAAAAGGGTCATTTTCTATAGTTTATGCTAGTAACAAGCCAACCTTTGGGGGAATGGTGTATGGGCAATTTACACTGTTAACCTGCAGTCTTGTATCATAGTTTAAGTAGAGTGAAGCTCAGAGCATAGTGCTATCATACACTGTACTTTGAAGAATGAGTTGGATAGCAACTAATATTTACACTTGGTAACAACATACCCCAAAGAGCTTAGCATGAAGAGACCTTGGGGCAAATCTGTATTTGGCATAAATTGCCATTTTCTATTGAAGTCAATGGATCTATTACATCTACACAAGCTGAATATTTGCTCTTTGTCAGATCATCAACTGAAACAAAGCTGGAAATTCAAGTAGATAACACATTTGGGGTAGATAATATATAAGAAGAAAGTGTGCCTGAAAGAATTTTAAGATGTATATTATGACAAGAACTTAGGCATTTTTCATACACCTTTAAATTATTTCAGAAAAGAAAATTTTTAAGGTAGAAAAGTTCATGTATTTACCAATGAATTTTGGTTTTCAATCCTCTTGGTCCTAGGATTGTTTTAAACATGTACTAAAATATCTCTTTATACAAATTTCATCAAATTTCATGGTTTCTTGGCACATGATATACTTGAGATTTAGGACTAATTAAAGCAAAGACTATTTTCTTTCCCATCTTTTGCATTTGATTTTGTTCCAATGACATTTTAAGGAAAAAAAAGTTCTAAAGCCAAAATAGAACATGGCATTGTAAAGAGATTACTCTAAATATCAGTGGTATCATCAAAAGAAAGAGTGGAATCTATATGGAAATAATGACAATATAAATTACTTGTTCATATATGTTGAGGTAGGTCTATTTAGTTTCAACACAATCATTAAAGACCTTCAAATATATTTTTTGTAAAACTTCTTCAATATTAAGATTTTATTATTAAACATAATTTCTAAGATTTTCCAACTCATAAATGTGTGTGTTATCTATTTTATCTTTGAAATAGAAATACTTTGCACATGTAATTAAAATGGAAAAGACTAATAGCTTCAAATAAATTAGTCATGCTGTATTTAAACTATATTTTTTTTTTCTCTAGCCCAAACCTCATATCTTGAGTACATTAGATTTCCACTTTTATTTATTTTTATAAATATTATTTTTTCTATCACAGAATCACAGAATCCTAAGGGTTGGAAGGGACCTCAAAAGATCATCTAGTCCAACCCTCCTGCAAGAGCAGGGTAACCTAGAGTACATCACACAGGAACTTGTCCAGGCGGGCCTTGAATATCTCCAACGTAGGAGACTCCACAACCCCCCTGGGCAACCTGTTCCAGTGATCTGTCACTCTCACAGTAAAGAAATTTTTCCTGATGTTCACATGGAACCTCCTATGCTCCAGTTTACACCCACTGCCCCTTGTCCTATCACTGGACATCACTGAAAAAAACCTAGCTCCATCATCCTGACCCCTATAAAGGTCTTACACTAGGTTGCAAATATCTACATTATTGCATAATCTTTACAGATACAAATATAATTCTCATGTGCTGCTGTCTGCAGTTTGTGGATCTATTTTCCAATAAATTTGAGGCCAATTCCCATTAATGCAATGAGAGCTTTCATGAATAAATGCCTCATTTTTCAACGATGGAATAGATTCTTCATTATTGAATTGTGTGCACTCAAGTGGGATCTGTCTGCATCTAAAGAGAGAAAATCTTGATTTGTTGAATGCCCCAGTACATATCGCCAGTTCAGTTCTTCAGAACTGTATCTAATTTCCTGAATATCTTTGATAAATACTGACCTTTTTTCTGCTTTCTTGGTTAATGAAATCTTAGGAATTATTTCTCAGGACTATTAATTAGGGATGTTTGTGCATTTTCCAAACTACTCTGAAAAGTGAAAATGAACTACAGTGAGAGTCCAAGAAAGAAAGGATATATGTATCATCATGAACAAAATGACAAGAGTCTTTGGGTATTGTTGGCATAGTGTCTAAGCAGTGATAGGTGCACTGCAAGTGCAGATGGATTATATTGAAACTTCCTTTTCTTAACTTAAAATAATCTGGGAGGTGTACATAATTTACAAAAGCATTGCTATAGAAAGTAAAAATTTAAAATTAATATGGGTTCAAAATACCGAGCTTCATCCACTAAGTTAAATATTACAGCTTTATCTGAAATACTTGATATCTAAAAAATATTCCAACTCTAATTATTTAAGAGATAAAATTTACCTTTTTTGATAATTGTGAATTTTTAAGATATTGCATGCTTTTATTGCAGAATCAAATATACTGAACATTTGAAATACCCTTCATTAGTATTGTTTATTGTTAAGGCAACTGAAAAGGTAAAAATGCTGTTTTGTGTCTTGTTAAGACAGAAAAAACACTTCTTATGAATGAGATTCTGAACTCTGAAGATCCACCTTGGGCTCAGCCACAAACTCCAATGTGATTCCACCTTACCCTTCTGTAAAATGGGTTAGCTATGGCTACAGGTCCATGAGTTATCTGGATGCTGCAGGTGCTGAATGTCTACATGAGTTGGAGGAGAGACAGGAAATACTCATGCAAGAGAAATACAATAACAGTTAAATGTAAAGACAGCACCTCAGGCTCAAGACAGCACTTAGCTGGAAACTTTTGGAGGCAGGTGAATATTCCCAGGGAGGACCTCTGTTTACTTGCTCTTTCTGAAGTGCATACTTCTGACACCTATGAGAAACAGGACACTGAGTCCTTCTAGTTCTTTTTTTCTCTTTCAGTATTCTGTTCTTCCAAGGTTGGTCTTCACAGGATGATAATATCACATAAAGTATTGAGCCACCTTTGTGGCAATAGGAAGGAGGCTGTGATACATTCCTATAAAGAGGTTGAATAAACACCTGGCAGGCCTAAGTGCTTTGGATACTGCTTTAAAACAAGACAGTGGGCAGAATGGCTTGCTGAAGTGTCTTCCACCATTCATTTCTAGGATTTTCACTGATATTTAAGAATTAGACTCATCATGAAGATACTTCCACCAATCTCCCAGTTCCCTTAAGAGTCAAGGAAGGATGGGCTGAATCACTTCCTGATGCCCTGATGTGTAAATTGCCTTCCAAAAGGACCTCTGTCTCCTTTACAGCATTCAGAAAAAAAAAAAAATGACCATAACATTAACATAAATAGCTCACTTGAATATACAACATTTTAAAGGAAAAATTTAGTTTTGTATATGTATATTCACTTTCTCCGTGGATTAGGAAAAAATTACAATTTACAGTCTTGTAACCAGCACTAATGAAAAACTACTGGACAAATGTGCTTCCCTTTGATCCACAGAAAATATTTTAGTGCTTTTATCTGTAACACTACACTGCGTGCTAAGTCCCTGACCCCTACAGTTTTATCAGAAGTACAGTTTTCCAGGATAATTCATTTTCCTATATATAAATATATATAGCCAAGTAACATTAACAAAAGAGATTTGCAACAATGCAAGATAACAGAAGAGTTCATACATTGCTGCAGTGACACAGGAGGATGGTGAGGGCCTAATTCTGGAGCCAACAATAGAATATGCAGGTAAACTGCCATGCTAAACATTATTAATTTCAATGAATTTATATACCTGCAACAGTTTGCACCTTTTCCATTGCAAACCATTGCTCTAAACTACGGCTTGGATACTAAAATATGTAGTCTTTGTCTAGAGCATTCTGAAGCTGCTAGTTGCACCGATAGCTTACACTATTCAATATTTTGTAGTCCCCTGTGTCATCCCTGTTTCTTGAGTATAGTAGAATTTACATCTAGGTCAATTCTAGCAGTCTACTTGGCAGTTACTTTTTAAAATTGATTGCCTGGATCTATTTATGAATCACTCTTTTTCTTTTTTTTTTTTCTTGTCCTAGAAATAATGATGAAGGCAGATGTGGAAGAGACCAACAACACTGGTCCCACAGACTTACTATTATAGACAGAAACTGTGCCATCCATTTACAGGCAATCTGCACTGCCTAATATACTCTGAACCAATGGGTTGCTTTTCTCTATTTTCTTTTTTCCTGGCATGACACACAAGATAATTTTGGAATAATTTCTAATACAATGAATAAACTATTCACATAATTTTTACTTTTAAGTCCTGTGTTTGATGATTCGTTAGTAATACACTCATATTAAACTATTAATTGCTCTTAAGTTTGTAACATTATTTTCCAGTGTTTTCTATTCCTAACAGATTAGTATGGGATGTGTAGCCATAGAGAGGTTATAAACAAATGGAATAAGTGTACTGGAATCTGCATTTAGAAGAAAAGGGGAAAAAGAACTTCTGTTGTTACGTGTCTGGATGTGTCAAATGCATTAGACTGGAAAGAAATGCAATATTTTCTTGATGCAAATACCCTTTGTATACAATGACAATAAAGCAAAAAAGATGGTAAAAATATTTAGATGCAGTGATCTTTATGTTATGAAGAAGACTGGTTTTATTTTCTTTTGTTCCTTTTGGTGTTCTGCTTTTGTGCTGTTTACTTTTTAAGTTTCTGTAGGGATTTCTTTAGTTCTGACACACGTGCTTTAGAAACTACATATTAGCAGAGTAAAAAAGATTTGTAACAAAATGTTGTGAGTCTAGTGATTTTTTTCCTTGGTTTAGAAGAGCAAAATCAAGGACAGCTGCACGTGTATATTATTATTCATACAAGTTGTCTCAGCTGTGAAGTCAGTAAATTTTTTTAGGATGTTTCTTTATTATTAATGAGCCTTTCACCTGACTTATTTGTTTGAGCCAACATTGCTATTATGGGCTGACGAGTTCACTTAAGTTTGTTTTCATTCCCTGGTTTCCTTAAAGGTAAAGTTTTGATCCAAATGTCTTCTGAAAGGTTCGTCTTAACTATTGTATTAATACTGGACTGAAACAGAAAATATTCATTGAATAGCTATAGCAAATGAAACAGTAAAACTCACCTCCTACTTTCAAGGCATCACTCATTTGATCCAAAATGCTACCACTTGCATGACATCAGAGGGTAAAATTCACCATGGAGCTAAATTAGGCACAAAGACCACAGAATACTTAAATCCACTCAAGTCTGAAACCACACTGTATCTACCTTAAGCAGAATCAAACATTTATGTAGGAGTTAAGTCATGAGTTGTTGTTTTGATGGCTCTTTGCAAACGGTCAGATTTCACCCAGAGAGAATAAGCATAAAATTAGATCTTTTTTTTTTCTGACTGGAAAAAAAAAAACACAACAAAACCAAACCACAAAAAAGATTCGTCAGGAAAATATGACTGCCATCTTGGAAAAATTTTATAGTTAGTAAAATTATAATTTTTCTTTCAAATGAGTCAAAATAGGAATTACTTTCGAAAATGCCCTCACTTTTTGGTGTGTTTGGATGAAGAGGTCTGGTTTTCTGTGGGCCACTTGCAAGGGTCTCATAATCTGAGACATATTTGTAGTTTTATTTTCATACGCATCTTAAAATACTTAACAATATGGCTGATGGATAACTACTTATACTATCAAAGATGTTTATATAAAGCATAAGTAACACTGCCAAAGAATTAATTAGCATGAGCAATGGAGGTCACTGGAATGTGAAGTGCAGGGCTTTTACTGCAAAATCAAGAGCTGAGTAGAATGAGATATTGGTTTAGCTTCAGTAGATTATGTTACAAAGAACACTGTAACAAACTGCTACAATTTCATCTGCTTGTCTTTCCTGATTTATAGAGTACCTGTAGGAAGTTATTCCAGTCTTTCAAGAGAATTTGTAGGGAGATTCAGAACTCAAACGTATATCATAATCAGAGTAAAATAATATGTAATGGAAAGACTTTTTAGACTTAATACTAAGTAATGTTCAGATGATTTTGGTGTATAGGGAGGAGATATGTGGGCCTGTTAATGTGAAATACAGAGCACCAAGGTGATAATATGCCACATTAGGACAATTCATTTTATACATCTTCAAATAGAAATATCTGAGGAATGAGAGATAAAGGTCAGGAAAAATTCTTGAATTCTGCCACCTTATTTTCATAAATCAATGCCTTAGGCCTCACTGAGACAGCTAAAAATACATCTCTTTCAGATGAAGGAGGTTAGGAGGTGGGAAGGAGGGCATGTTGCCTTGCGAACACAGAGGATTTCAGCATTGTCATGAAAATTATGAACATATTGCATAGGTGTTACTGCATGAGGGATATATTTTCCCTTTTAGTGACATAGATAATAACAGTATTTTATACTCCACTATATAGAATTTTAAATTTCACCTTTTCAACCTATTTTATTTGTGGTGAGGCCTCTAAATAGGTAATAGGCAAGAAGAGGTGAATTTGAATGGCCTGAAGGATTTCTCTTCACTGCTGTGCAAAATCTGTGGCTTTCAGGCAACAAACAGGTGATGGACAGGTACACAGAGAATTTAACATTTTCTGATTCTAGGAACCATTGTAATTTGCTTAGGGAAGACAGAACAACCAAGGTGAGTGCATTTCACTCTGGATGTCAAAGCAGAAATCAGTGACTTGGATGATACTTTGGAACAACCTCCTTTCCAGTTTGTGAAGCAGGTCTAGAGAATGCAGCCACTGCAAAGGTAGAAAAGATGAGCCGAAGTCAGGTAAATCCAGTTCAAAAGCCTACTTCTTAGATGCATGGCTATTAAATCAGTTGCTTAAGTTAACTAAAAAGTGAATATAGACTGTGCTTGACACGTGGAAACCTTTACGTATTCATCATGGAGAAGCAAAGACTGAACTCTAATGACTGGGCCTTCATGGCACAAAAATTAACATGACAAATAATGCAATGGGTGTCTGTTAATTGGAACAACTCTGTGGGTAGCCAGTTAAATGGCTGTCTTGATGATGAGAAAAAAATTCAAAAATAGCTTTGAAAATAACTAAATTGATAGAAAACTGCACACAAAAATTGTAAAGATAAACATTTTATATGCTCCTTTTTTATGGAATCTGCTTCCTACAACAAATTCTGAGCAAGACAGTATCTATTGCATACTGAAGACACTGTACCTCTGGTACAGAATATACTCCAAGGACTGAAGCAGAAAAGGTGAAGATATTTGTAGTCATTAGGCAGATCTTCCATTTTTCTTCAACAGATGGAAACTTTGCAGCTCCTAAAAGCAAAGGTTCCTTTTTCTTACTTGTTTGTTGCATATAACTTTCCAGTTGCTACCTGACAGCTCCTGCATAAGCACATAGATTTTGGTGACCTGACAGAAATGTTTTTATCTCAGAAATGAGATTATACAAATACTTACACACCTACCGAACTTGACACACCAATGTTCTAGTGACTAGCACTACCAACCTTTACCATGACGTATTCCCTTTATTACTTAAGTGCTAAGTGTCATATTTATGCCTTCTATATAGCAACTGAAGGAGGGCAGTATCAACCAAGCTCTGAATATTTTCTCATCCTTAAACTGACCTACAGTATTACACTGAGATAACCACTAGAGAAACAGCTTATTTCAAACATTCTCTACACTTTGTAAATAAATGCATTTTGTAAAATTATCTGGTGGTCTCGTCTGATTCTTTCCTAATGCTGTTGTGGTTGGAATCATTCTCTTTTTTTTATGATGGAGCTGCAACTTAGCTATGTATACCAAGTTTTCATAACTTTTGTTTTCTTACACGGTGTTTCGTTTTTCACAATTTCCCTCCTGCTTTTTAATTCACCTTTGTCCAAAAATATGCAAGGCAAAGTGCACAACTATATTGAAGCTCTTTGTGCTGACAGGACATACATCAGAGATTTTACAGCTCACCCTGCAGTCACGGATATGAATGCAGGAACAGAAATGTCTCTGGTTGACTGCTGTTTCCCATTTGTGTCTTATGTGTCAAGGTTTTGATAGCAGGGGGTAGAGACATTGGCTCAGGTCTGAAGAAATTATGCCTGTGCTTGAATAATGGTACTGTAATGGACTTCTATCACTTCATAATTCTCAAAATGAACTGAACTTTTTGTCTCTATAGTGTGCTGCATGGCTGTAAACATTCCCCTAGTGGACAGGTGACTATAGAGTGATTTGAGCATTTGGTGAAAACACAATGTACAAATGTAGTATGAGAACTTATTTAGATTTAGGTACAATGTCTGCAAATAATAACTTTAAACTGGAACAGAATTGACCTGATGAAAGGTTTATTTTTGTTAAATTGCTGTATAGTCGTATCTTAATAATGCAATATCTGAAAATTCATGTATCCTGATTGGTTGAGGTCATTATTAACTAGACAAAGTGCTGGGAATTATTAAATATGCACTAAGATTTTTGTCATCAGAGACTCACTTTACAAATTAATCTTTCATTCTCAAATAAATGCCTCTTTTCTGATTTGCTACTACAGCCAGAATTCTTCATCTCTATGTCATTGCCAGTCATGCGAACCTGTTTATCTTCTGACCCTGCTTCTCATCCCAAATCCAAAGATTTCATCTGCCTCAGGCAGAAGTAAACACAGCTTAATGGTCATGCATTCCCATAGGAAGTGCAGATCAAAGGATAATAAATCCTATAAAATTTAATTTATTATTGGAGGACAGACAAAAGGGGTAAATGTACACTTTTTTTTTCTTTCACAAAGGATTTAAGAACAGTTTATGTTTGCTATTATGCCTGTTGAGAATTTTTTGCTTACTTTTTTTTCCTTCTTGTTCATCACATCCCCTTTATAACAGCTGTTTATTCCCAGTCACTCTCTCTAAAGTGAATTTAAGTTGTCTTTAATATCTTTCAATCAAAATATCTGAAATTAACCAAACCTCCTACTTAAGCTGTTATGTTAGTTTGCCTCATTTTTAAGGGGACATGCTGGAGAGCTGTCTCGTGGACAATGAGTGCCAGAGCTCTAATGAAATACAGTAGGGAGCAGCAACATATGCAATCCACTTTCCAGATTTTGCGTCTGAAGATGGAAAGGGACAAGGGTACAAGCCCTAAGAAACCTGTAAGTGTGATACTGGGAGGGAGACAGGCAAATATAGAGCAGTCAGCATCACTCTAAGCATATATGTTTAGAAAGCAGGCGCTAATAAGACCAGAACAGAGACATGGAGAGAGCTGCTGTGAGTGTATGGGTACTACATTCAGTAACACCAGGAATGACAAATGTCTCAGCTTTGTAAAGTTCAGAGCCCCCTCTGATAAAGAGTGCTGCAGGCCATTTATGTTACTTTTTTTTTCCCCAAAGAAATTCCATAGGACTGGGTGAAAACCTTTTAGCTCAGTACTAAAATGTCAAAGAGGCCAACCTAGTTAGCCATCCTGTGATTAGTTTGAAATTGGTACCAGGCAAAAATAGAATGGTTGACATAAAAAGCAATTAGCTCATAACTGAAGAACAGAAATGTTTTTAATGACAATCAGTATGGTTTCCTGTAAAAAAAAAAAAAGTGGGCACCACAACTACAAGTACTCTGAAAAAGTCTGTAAGTGTGTGCCATTGTCTATGGCCAGCTGTAATAGAAACAAAATCTAAAGCTGGTAATGAATTTGGCAGCAAGGAAGCTGGAAGCTAGATCTGTATCCATTTTAGGTGATCAGAGTGTCATGGTAAAATACAGGACTACTGAATATCATTTTGCTGAGATTTCCTACAGGAGAAAATTCTTCAGTGTGAATGATACTAGTTCCCAAATTATTACTGTTTTTCAGCACAAGGAGTTGCAGCTACCTTTGGTCTAAAGTCCGTTTTAAAGTCAAGTGCTCAAGAAGGTTCATACACAGTAACAAATAGAGTTATCAGGCTCCTAATGATCTATTATCCCATTGATACTCCTGGGATTTTGCACAAAGCTCTCATTAATGGAAATGGAAATGGGGAAAGTACATGCCGAAATCAACAACTCCCCCTGTTGTTATAATAAGTGAATACTCCCCTTACGCAAAAAGTAACATTACAAGTTTAATTTTATCTTGACTACTTCCTTCTCCTATGAAACAAATCACGTTAAAAATTGTGGTCTTCTGAGTTTGGTTTTTAAGTGGATGTCGCAGTAGAAATTCAGTGCAGAGGATTTATCAAAAAAACACGTTCTTGTTATGACCCAGTTCTGACCTGGTCTAGCCAAATCATCAATCACAGTGACAGTACACCATATTTATCCCTGGTGCAGCTGCACTGTAATTGACAGGATTACATTTAGAACAGATTTGCCCTATAACTTTTTGGTAAGAAGTCGGGGGTGACGATTACTTGAAGCTTTGCCTACATACATTATGCAAAAGTATATGTATGCTGCAGTTTGCTACAGATGTTGTAGTTAGGAATTCATGGGTGTTTGCACTTTGCTGCTCCAAGTTTCATTATAATAAAATGTGAAGATAACAGGGCCACAATCTAGTTATACAGTTGAAAGGCTGACAGAATAATTTGATTGTATTTTGTTTATTTACCACACCATTGTAGTATACTTCGTGGCTTGCAATAAATGCTAGTCATGGGACAGCTAAAATAGGTAGCACTAATGATGTGCTACAGCAAAAAAATGTTGTTCCTAGAGCTTTTATTACTGCATTACAAAAACAAAACAAAACAAAAAAAAAATAAAACCAAACAACCCCACACAGAGAAAGTGATAACTTATTTACATGGTTTTAGTGAAAAAAAACCACCCAAAGTTGTGTCTAAGGTGTTTAATCACTTTTTGTATCCTTCTAAATTTAGATGCCATTTAGTTGAATGGAGTGATCAAAACTAAACATGTTCAGTTCTACAAATGGAAATCTTACGGTCAAACTCTTTGTTAGCATTAACATACTAGATGTGTTCAAGCTAGATGGAGCTACCCATGTTAAATAAACAGTGTGTTTCAATTTATTTCCTAAACAAGTAATTGCCTTTACATGATAATCAGTTGCTTACTAGCTGAAATTGTTCCTAACCTGAATTAAGGAAAGTCCTAACACTGACTCCACTGGGGCTATGATTTCACCTTTATTACATTAATTAAATGTAATGGGCCTCAGTAACAGAGCTCAAAATATTGAGCAGTTATTGAAAGAGGAAAGACCAATGCTTAATAAAGGTGCAATCTGAAAGTAAGGATAGAATAAGCTCAGGTTTATTACAGTGCCTTGTGGCACACATTTAACAGCTGTGCTGTATCTGTATATAAATGTGGTAAGTAGCACTTTCTAGAACCAAAAATAGTTATGAATTTGAAGTTTAGTAACTGGGCCATATATGCGAGGAAATAATTTACTAGCAGCCATGCTATAATCCAGCTAAATAGCTAGTTGTTTTACCAGTAGTTGCGTATCTCATATGCACTGTAATTTGAGCATGAATTGACCCTGATTAACTGGAATCACAATTACTCCAAACACACTGCTTAGGCACAAAAAAAATGAAGTTACTGCCTCTCTTTAGAAAGAGACATATAGAGCTAGATTGGACTGACAATTTTTTTTTTTTTTACAACTTTACTGCAAAATCTTCCGAGATGCACAGTTAATGTGATGTGCAGTAACATGAAAGCTTTGTACTGAAATTCCATGTGGGGTTGTGTTATCAATCAATGCGTCCTAGGGATTTACACAGAAATCTGCTAATGGAATACAGTTACCTTAAAACTATGCCATCAGTAAGTGTCACTCTCACTATTGGGAGACATTAGCTATCACAGCAGTGGCTGGGAAAAATAGAGAATACAGAACATGTAGTTCATAAACTGTTTTGAATTATATGGCAGCTCTTTCTGGCTTTCTTTCATCTACATAACCTTAAGATTTTTACTACCACTCTTCACTGTTTCCCCAGCACAAAAGACAGATCAATTCACAGAGGAAATCAATGTAAACTTTCTACTCAGTAAAATAACAGAAGTGCTGGAGGACTTGAAAACTAACTACACTTACAACTTAGGGTTTATGTCAGCATTTCTCATTTATTGGGTTACAATCCAAAGTCATCATCAAATGTCACCAGAGGGCTACAAGGGAGTGAAAATTTTATGATAACTTAAAGCAAAGGATACTTCACTCTCCTGCTCTTCACAAATCCTTATCTTTAAAGGCTCAGTAATTTTTGTAGATCTCTTGAAACACACACTGTTGCAATTACTTTTCTCACTGTTAGATTTATAGCATATAAAGGAGGTTCATAATTATTTCTAATATGTCAGTCACTGTATAAATGTTTAGAAGTCATACTTTCATGAAATGAGTTGATGGTTGTGATACATGACACTAGATAGTATTTGATAGCTAACTCACATTAAAATTCTTGTGAGGACAACCTGTATCTTAACACATCAGCTGATAGGACTTAATGCAACTAGCATTGACCAGATATTTTATGGTAAAAGTAAGGCAGGGCTTTAGCACATTTATTAGTATTTGCTAGCCATAGGAGTTGAAAATAATGTTTTTTCTCTAATGACTGTATCAAAGACTAACTTTTGTGGTATGCAAATTTTTAAAAAAAATCACTATGGAATATATTTTATTTCAGGGCTAATTAAACTAAAAGCACCAGAATATTATGCCCATATTTAGAATTTACACCTTCATTTATCCCAGCATTTAGAAAGGAAGACCAAGATGTTTTATTGCCCCAGATATTGAGCAGATTTTATAAGGCTTCTGATGGAATATACCTTTCTTATTTGCAGGTAACTGTAGTCTGTGTCCTACCATTACTCATCCCTTTCTATTTATGCAAGTGTACATGATGAGACAATAAAGGACTCTGGCAAAGTACTGGACAAAATCTAACACCTAATAAGAGGAGCATAGCCTCTGGATTCCACATGGGAAGAGGGGAATAACCAGAATTTTTGCTGTCCTGTGGGATACAGTTATGCTGGCCAGAAACAAAGGGTGACATGTCTCACCTCCCTGTTTCTAAATGCAAACCTGATGCTTGGTTTTATTGGAAGCTCCCTGCCTAAGACAGACATCTTAAGGCCAAATTCAGTAGGCAGTCAACCCCTGTATCTGCAAAGAGCCAGTATATTCAAAAGAATGCATGCTAGTGTATTACCATGTCTGTTTCAATTAGAATCAACATGTTTTTTATAGTTCACTTAAAATCAAATACACCACAGTCCAAGAGGTATATACCTCCATTCCCACAGAATTTATAACACTATGGTTCCCATATGTGATTCTGACACCCAGAAGTATTTGGGTTAAATTTTCAGATGTTTCTGTGATGTTGGATATTTAACTTCTTTGAATCCCAAAAGAAGAAACTTCAAGATTAATACTTGACTATGTCTTCTCAGGGAATAAAAGTAGGAACGGTTAAGCTGTCAACTGAAATATCTGAAACAGAATCTGTATTGCAAGTATCAGAGATATGGCTCTTTCAAGGATGCACTCAGAAAAATGTTGAGAAGAAGCTTTGAAATCTTTATGGGACTTTCTCCAATGATGATTTAAAGCATGCCATTGCAGTCAAAGAAAACCACACTAATTTCCATGTTGTTTGGACTCTGTTTGCAATGAAATGTGCAACTTGCAGAAACTGCAGGAAAAGACACCAGTGAAACACACAGAAATCTTAATTTTTACTGGTTTATGGGTTTCAGACCCATAGTGGTGTGTAGACAAAGACAATGGGTTTATCACACTGCTCATCTTTGCCAGACTAACAAGATCTCCTAGACACTATTCTCTTTGGTGTTATAAAGATCTCTAAGCTATCTGTGTATGTTTCTTTACTGGAGAGACATGGGTTTCCCCACAGACAAATTCAATGCACCTAGGATCAGCATTGCCTTTTATCAGAATTTATTACTGCAGTATGCTACAGCAAGGTAATAACATCAAGTAAACTAGCTCAGACAACTAAGATAATAATTTAGGCATCTTGTTTAACTGTCTAAGATCAGATGAAACAATTCAGGCTGATGGCTTTACAAATGGTCATAATAATATGAAAACCAATAATAACAATGAAGCAGTATTGCATATTATGGAAAACTGGCATATTTTATCACTGGTATTATAAAACATGGGTCATTTTCTATCAAGTCACATAGTGAAGTGATGAAAGACAAAATAATACCATACAGGACCAATCTACTTTGTTATGGTGTTGGTTTGTTTGGACAGCCCATGATGAATAGTCTATAGGATCCTGATAAATAGAGTGAATAAGCATAGCCTGTATCTATTTCAGAAAAGAAAGACAAACATCAAGAAAATCTTGTGGTTTCTAGGAAAGAAAGAAGATTCTTATCAATTTGAATCCACACTGAATTATATCAGATTTGAACAAGAATATTGTATTTTCACCCCCCAAAAAGATTATGCCACTATACATGGAAAGGTGTGTGTGCTGTTGCTGGAATACAATCTCACTGGGATCACAAAGGTGTGGTGGGGTAGCTCACACAATTGAAGCACTGCCATGGATGATACAGTCCAGAAAGCTGAAGAGGGAGAACTACCTTTCATGTGAGAGAGTGGTGGGAATGGATGGCGCTGTGCCTTGAGATGGATGATGAGGTAGCTGAAAATTTATGCATTAGGATTAGACAACAAACCAATATTGGCAACATTGTGGTGTATGTCTGTTGCAGAACACCTGATAAGGAAAGAAAAATAAAGAGATCTTCTTCAGAAAATGGGAAGGAAACTCACATTAACAGACTGTGGTCTTCCAGACTTTAACCTCTCCTAATCTGCTGGAGGGACAGCACAGCAGGGCATGCATAATCCAGGAGTTTTCTAAGGTTCATTCATGATAATTTTTCAACACAGGAATCAGTGGGACAATGGGAACAAGTACCCTGCTACACTTTAAATTCACAAACAAGTAAGAACTGGTCAGACTGAAGGTGAGGGGCAACCTTGGCTACAGTGAACATGAGATGGTACAGTTCAGGATCCTGAGAAGAGGGAAGAATGCAACAAGCAAATCAAACCCCTTAATTTTAGGAGAGCACTCTCTTCAGACACCTTGCTGAAAGGTTTATTGGCAGCAAAGAGAAGACTGGGGAAAACGTGGTCCTGCTGCTGAATAAGACAGGAAACCTGTAACACACAACGTAGAGAAAGCCAAGATACTCATTCTTTGCCTCAGTCTTTGCTGTTAATTCAACTACCACTGAATCATTTTTACAGTTTGTCTTAGGAATCTGAGGCCCCTACAGAGCCTGAAGGTGATCAAACCATTGGAGCATCTTTCATATGAAGAGAGGTTGAGAGACCTGGAGAAAAGGCGGCTCAGTGGGATCTTGTCAATGTGTATAAATACCTGATGGAAGGGGGTAAAGAAGACATCTCTTTACAGTAATCTTTACAGTAACTTCTAAATGAACAGGATAGGAGGCAATGGGCACAACTCAAAGCACAGGAAATTATGTTTAAAATTAGGAAAACCTTTTTTCCTAAAGGGGAGAGGTGGAAAAGACCAAGGAAAAGGTTGCCCCGAGGCATTATTGAGTGTCCATCCTTTGAGATATTCTAAATCAAACTGGATAATGACCTGAGCTGTGACTGACCCTGCTTTGAACTGAAGGTTTAGACTAGATGATCTCCAGAGACACCTTCCAGCCTGAACTGTTCTGTGATTCTGTGTGACTCTCTGATATATGGCACATTTTGTTAAACTGGAAGGAGTGGCAGCAAAAGTTAATTAAGCTGTAGTACATACACAGATTCATGAAATCACGGAGTTATATCCATTAATATTTTCTCCATTTTTTACAAGTGATTGAAGTCTGTATCATGGCATTGCCCGTCTCTATTTATATATCTGCAGTGAATGATACGACTAGAAGGCTTGAGGCAAGATTTTTAGAGAAAAGAGAAAAACTAAGCCAATTGAAAGCAATTTCTGAAGGGAATAACATCAAAAACAAGGAAAAAAAAATATGTGAAAAAAAGGAAAGGGATTGAAGGATATTGAAGACATTATGTTTATGTGGCATTCTGGCACTTATGAATGTCCTAAAAAAGAATTACACCAACACTAAGTTAGTGGATAAAGCAAAAATTTTGAGGAGAGGCACAAAGGAAAACAAACAGAACATCAAGAGCATTTGATGTGCTAGGAGGCATTTTCCTTGTGGAAAATGTCTGAAAATCCTTAAAGAGCTGATGAAGATTCACTTAAGTAGCTGAGCAGCTCATTTAAGCAGTCAACCAAAAGCCTCAGTACAATTTTATAAAATCAGCCTGTTTCTATGAACTGGTGGCACAGAAGATGAAAGCAAATATGCACCATGTGTCCTGACAATGTCAGAAATTTGTCAAAAATTGGTCACAACTGTCTTATGCACTGAATTAGGCTCCACAAAATACCTAGTGTTCACTACTTGTTAAACATTAAAGAAGAGCTAAAAATTCTAGTCCTAGTATTTAAAAATGGTAATATTCTTTGGGAATATACCTTTTGTTTGCTAACACCAAAGCAAGCCAGGAAAGTAGAACTGTTGATTTTGCTAACTGCATATAACCAACTGTACCAAAAACTGATTGGTCTCAGCACATCTGTCAGCACCAGAGGAAGGAAAAATATTCCCATTATTGACATCAGGTGGAATATATAGGAATAACATAAAAACTTTCTACATTCTTTTCAAGACTTTGCAGTGATATCAGAATGACTGGAAATTTGCATGCAGAATTCAAATTCTTTACCTGCTATTTTGAAGCTATTTTCCATGTGTCAATCATACTTTGAAATCTTAAAATCTCATTAATCTCTCTTTTTCAACGTTGGGACTGGTTTAAAAATTCAAGAATAATGGCAACATTGAGGATATTGGCTGAAAAAGGAAAAACAAAAACCAGGTTCATCTTCTAGCAACTGTGACTGGAGGAAAAGCTAAAGTGAGAGAAAAGCTAGAGTCTAAGACCAGCATCTGGTGTACCATTGATCCAAGAGGTCCCATGGTAAAACAGCAGTGGTTATAAGATGAAATAACTTTTGAAGAAATGAAAATTTTCAGTTTTCCTTATGCTTCTTCAAATAGCAAAGTTGGAGATGGAGGCTTAAGCGGAATAAAAAAAGAAAGATTTCAGGGCAATCTTATGGTAGTAAATTATATAATCAAGGTTTCTGAAATCTGTGTTTGAGGGAAGAGTCCCCATAACCGAAGAGTATGTAACCAGCAAAACTGACACATCAAATAGTTCCTAGACCCTTTCCTTAGGGAAATATATACCAGAATCCAAGCTCAAAATTATTTTATTTTTTATTTTTTAATGATAATCTAATGTGGATGATCTAGTCTCAAAAATGCTGAGATTATACATGTCATGGCCTCCATAGTTGTTGATTATTACATGACATACATAATAATGTACATCACAGTCTGAGATTTGAAACTAGGCGTTGGACTTAATGGCCTAAATATCCTTTCTGCCTCCTGTTTCCTATCTTTAAACAAATGACAAAGGATTTTAGATACCAAGGTGTACTGTCTTTGCCATTATACAAAATAATTAAACAGAGCATAGCATTGCCTTTAATATTGTGTACCAAGTAAAAGAGGTAATATAATAGCATTATATTACAGAAATAATTACGGTATGGAAAGTACTTGTATGGCTGACATTCACTTTCTGAGTTATAGCTTGTTTTACTTTCCACATTACACTGAACTTGTTTCACTCATTTGGAGATAAGAGGTGAGTGAGGGATGTGTCAAAAAGAGAAGGTTGTGTCCAACTCTTAGAACTCAGCCACACAGCCAAGAATTGATAGTACTTAAGAGACAATTATTGTGCACAAGACTTGGAAACTTCAGTTTTCCTTCTTTCTAAACTGAGCCATGACAGGGAATAAAACATACTTTGTCTGGATTCTTGATGCAAGTAATGAACCATTGAAGAAACTTTTTATGCTTGGCCAGAATCAGATGTTGCACAATAAGAAAACTGAGAAATACTTGATTCATTAAAAAAAAATAAAATTCTCATTTTCTGAATGAAATGTTTAAAACAGTAGTATAAATTGTAAAATAAATGCTGCTTTATCTCTGTTGTTCTTATAGAAGAAGTGAAAAATGTGGTTTATTTTTCTGAATTAAAAGTAAGAAATAATGTAAGTTTTCTTCTGTTCTAAAATAAAAATACCCCTCCCCCCATCTCCAAACAAACCTAACATTTTCCTGTTGAGAAAAATGGAAGGGGAAGGAGAATACAGGGATGGCTTCTGTGAGAAGACATTAGGAGATGCCAGCACATTTAATAGAGTCAATGACAGTGTCAAGACAGGCACGCTGCTGGCCAAGCTAAGCCCTTCAGTGACGCTGGTATTGCCTCCAGAATAACGTACTTAAGAAGGGGTAAAAATGCTGCAGAACAGCAGTGAGACAGAAGTGAAAATATGTGACAGAAACAACTCTACAGACACACAGATCAGTGAGGAAGGAGGGGAGGAGTTGCTCCAGGCGCTAGAGCAGAGATTCCCCTGTAGACTGTGCCTCAGACCATGTTGATGCAGGCTGTCCCCCTGCAGCCTGAGAGTGGTGAGTGTGTTTAGTACCATTTCTACCGATTAGTGCCATGACAGAAAACTTGCTTGTTGACAACACTGTGCCTTGCTCCCAATTAATAAATATAGTAATAAATGCATTTCTCTGTGACCGAACGAACCTTTTAGAACTTCAAGTTAATACTACTGTGGGTTCAAAGTCCTAAAGGTCTCTTTAGACATGAGTTATTCCACTGTCCTATATGCAAGCTGTTGTACCACCTCCGAAAGCACAATTCTTCCTCTAGCAAATACAAGAAGTGTACCCATATTGTCTCAGTAACATTTTGTCTTCCAATCGCTAAAGCAGTTTCTGTAAGTCATTGCAGAGCACCAGGAAAAACTTCACCATGGTTTTGTATAGAACATGAGTAACCAGCAAAAGATTTCAAATGAGAGAGAAACATGAATTCAATAGTACTTTCTTTTTTTTTTTTGCAATCTACCAGGATGCATAAACTTACATAGACTGTCTGTAAAATATTGTATCTAAAGCCTTACAGAAGAGTCTTTTCAAGTTGTGCATAATTTCTTAAACTGCTTTGACTGAGATATAAAGGTCTGTTAAATACTCCAAAATGTATGCTTCAAAAAAGCAGACTGAAAAGAATTCTAAATAAGAAGGATGTAAGGTGGTGTAAAAAACAATTCTACTATGACATAAAGGAAACTTTTAATCATCAAACTGTCCTACCGCAAGTAAGAGCATAAACCCAAACCCCCTATCAGTCAAAATGCATCAGAACACTGTTCTAATTGCAGCACAGATATAACAGCCTACAGAGTTTCCAGGCAAAGGGAGGAATCAGAAAAATCAGAAGGAAAAGTATTTCAGAGGCATATAAAAACTATGTTTCTGTTAGAAACATGATGCTGACTGTTCCTCTGCATTCTTATTACCACCCATGAAAGTTGCAGTTGAGGTACTACATGCACTTCATAGAATCACAGAATCATAGAATAGTTCGGGTTGGAAAGGACCTTAAGATCATCTAGTTCCAACCCCCCTGCCATGGCCAGGGACACCTTACGCTAAATCATATCACCCAAGGCCTTGTCAAACCTGGTCTTGAACACTGCCAGGGATGGAGCATTCACAACCTCCCTGGGCAACCCATTCCAGTGCCTCACCACCCTAACAGGAAAGAATTTCCTTCTTATATCCAATCCAAACTTCCCCTGTTGAAGTTTTAATCTGTTACCCCTTGTCCTATCACTACAGTCTCCAATGAAGAGTCCCTCTCCAGCATCCCTATAGGCCCCCTTCAGATACTGGAAGGCTGCTATGAGGTCTCCACACAGACTTCTCTTTTCCAGGCTCAACAGCCCCAACTTCCTCAGCCCGTCTTCATATGGGAGGTGCTCCAGTCCCCTGATCATCCTCATGGCCCTTCTCTGGACTTGTTCCAACAGTTCCAAGTCCTTTTTATGTTAAGGACACCAGAACTGCACACAATACTCCAGGTGAGGTCTCACAAGAGCAGAGTAGAGGGGCAGGATCACCTCCTTCGACCTGATCGTCACGCTCTTTTTGATGCAGCCCAGGATACGGTTGGCTTTCTGGGCTGCAAGCGCACACTGCCGGCTCATGTTCATTTTCGCATCAACCAACACCCCCGAGTCCTTCTCCACAGGGCTGCTCTGAATCTCTTCTCTGCCCAACCTGTAACTGTGCCTGGGATTGCTCCGACCCAGGTGCAAGACCTTGCACGTGGCATAGTTAAACTTCATGAGGCTGTCATCAGCCCACCTCACAAGCATGCCAAGGTCCCTCTGGATGGCATTCCTTCCCTCCAGTGTATCAACCTGTCGTGGTTTAAACCCAGTCAGGTAACTCGTTCGCTCACTTCCCCCCCTTTCTTGCCCTCCCCCTGCTCTCGGAGGGTCGGAGAGGAGAATCAAAAAGAATGCAATTCCCACAGGTTGAGATAAGAACAGTTTAGTAACTAAGGTATAATACAAATCACTACTGCTACCACCAATGATAATAATGATAAAGGAAATAACAAGGGAAGAGAATACATCATCTCACCACCAGCCGACCGATAACTAGCCCCCCAAGCCCGACCAAGCTCCGACCGATACCTCCTCCAACCCTGCCGTCTCCCAGCCCTTCCGGCTAACTCCCAGTCACATCCTGGGCATGACGTGCTGTGGTATGGAATACCTCTTTGGCTAACTTGGGTCAGGTGTCCTGTCTCTGCTTCCTCCTGGCTCCCCCTCCTCCCTGGCAGAGCATGAGGCTAACAAAGTCCTTGACCAAACCATAACATCGCTTGTTATCAGCTCTGTTCCCGAGCTGAAAGTCAAAACATTGCACTGCACCAGCTACCAAGAAGGGGAAAAATGACTGCTACTGCTGAACCCAGGACATTATCCACCCCTTATTCCATACCATTCACGTCATGCTCAGATCCCACATTTTCAATATACCATCACTCTTATCTCAGTGCACTCTTATCTTAGTACATGGACCAGTCCCTATAAAGCTGCTGAGTCCATCTGGTCCATGATGTCAGGCTCCATCTCTTGTAACAGTCTTCCAGAGCAGGAGAGACTGTGTGCAGTGTTCACACTCGTGAATAACCTGGGCAATAGTGTCCATTGCTAAGTCCACCCCTCGATCATGAGTCCATCTCTATGTTGCATCTCTGCTCTGATGGCCTGAAGTGCCATGGGCCCACCAGGCTTAAAATAATTCACTGCCCCCTTAAGCCGTTTCTGCAGCTTGTTGCTGGGGACTCCATACAGCTGCCTTCCATCTCCGACGCTTCCAAAGCACTGGAGGGGCCCAGTGGACTAGACAGTTGCCCATACTGTCCCACACACCCTGCCACTCATGACTGTCCAGCCTTGGGGAAAATCTCTTGGTCCCCCCATATCGTCGTCTAACCCCAGACAAGACCCAAACCTGACTCTGCTTAACTTTTGAGATCAGACAAAATGGTTGTGGGTAGAACACAGTCTGTGTGTGTGCCAACATGCTGATCCCCATCACAATCAGCAGGCAGGTCCCAAGGATACCCAAAGGCCATTCAAAACCTTCAGAACTCTCAGTTGATGCTGCTGTACTTGTCACTGGGGCTGGTGTAGCTGCTGTACTTGTCACTGGGGCTGGTGTAGCCGCTGTGCTTGCCGGCTCTCCCACCGCCAGCTTCTCTTTTCCTGAGTCCAGCTCTTCCTCCTCTGCCTTGCTGGGAAATGCTGCGTGGTCTCCTGCATCCTCCTGGGGCTCGGCAGGCGGCTTCCGGGGAATGCTCTCGGC
Organism: Pezoporus occidentalis; assembly: GCF_034315485.1. NCBI lineage: Eukaryota > Metazoa > Chordata > Aves > Psittaciformes > Psittacidae > Pezoporus > Pezoporus occidentalis. The sequence continues at coordinate 58,072 of NW_026915910.1, read as the reverse complement.
CGTCGCGGGGCTGGGCTCGGCCGCGGGGCTCGGCTCTTCCGCGGGGCTCGGCTTCTCCACCGCCTTCTCCCGCTGCTCGGCAGCCCCTTCCTCCTGCTCCTCGACCGCCCCGACCTCCTCCACCGGCAGCCATCCCCTCGCGGCCTCCGGCCCCGCTCCCGCCGCCGCTTGGTCCCCGGGGCCGCTCTCCCGGGCCGGTTCGGCTGCCGCCGGCTCCCGGGGCCGCTCCCACTCGGCTCCCCGCAGCCTCACGAAGATGGAGAGTAGGGTGAGGGCCAGGGCGGTGAAGAGCAGCCGGACGGCCAGGTACAAGTCCACGGCCACGTCCGTCCCACCCTGCTGCTGGAGCCCGCCTGTATTACAAGCCATTGCCATAAAGCACAGTGAGACAAGAACCTTAGCCCAGGCCCCATACTTGATAAACACTAACACAGCAAATACCGGCTCTAAGTAAGTTACAACGGTCTGAAGCTGTGAGATCAAGAGGAACAACTCTGAGAGCCAATAAATCAGCATTGTGACGAGTGACTATTAATCCGGTCAGATCTGTCGTTATCTCAACCCTTCGTGCCCCACGTTGGGCGCCAAAAAGAACTGTCGTGGTTTAAACCCAGTCAGGTAACTCGTTCCCTCACTTCCCCCCCTTTCTTGCCCTCCCCCTGCTCTCGGAGGGACGGAGAGGAGAATCAAAAAGAATGCAACTCCCACGGGTTGAGATAAGAACAGTTTAGTAACTAAGGTATAATACAAATCACTACTGCTACCACCAATGATAATAATGATAAAGGAAATAACAAGGGAAGAGAATACATCATCTCACCACCAGCCGACCGATAACTAGACCCCCAAGCCCGACCAAGCTCCGACCGATACCTCCTCCAACCCTGCCGTCTCCCAGCCCTTCCGGCTAACTCCCAGTCACATCCTGGGCATGACGTGCTGTGGTATGGAATACCTCTTTGGTCAGTTTGGGTCAGGTGTCCTGTCTCTGCTTCCTCCTGGCTCCCCCTTCTCCCTGGCAGAGCATGAGGCTCACAAAGTCCTTGGCCAAACCAAAACATTGCTTGTTATCAGCTCTGTTCCCGAGCTGAAAGTCAAAACATTGCACTGCACCAGCTACCAAGAAGGGGAAAAATGACTGCTACTGCTGAACCCAGGACACAACCGAACCACACAGCTCGGTGTCATAAGCAAACTTGCTGAGGACGCACTCAATCCCACTGTCCATGTCAGCAATGAAGATGTTGAACAAGACCAGTCCCAACACTGATCCCTGAGGGACACCACTCCTTACTGCCTCCAGCCGGACATTGAGCCATTGACCACAACTCTTTGCGTGTGTCCATCCAGCCAGTTCTTTACCCACCGAGTGGTCCATCCATCAAATTGATGTCTCTCCAATTTAGAGACAAGGATGTCGTGTGGGACAGTGTCGAACGCTTTACACAAGTCCAGGTAGATGACATCAACTGCTCTACCCCTGTCCATCAGTTCTGTAGCCCCATCACAGAAGGCCACCAAATTGGTCAGGCAGGATTTCCCCTTAGTGAATCCATGCTGGCTGTCACCAAGCACCTTGTTGATTTTCATGTGCCTTTCACCTGCTTTCTTGGAGAATTTGCGCCAAGATTTTGCCAGGCACAGAGGTGAGACTGACTGGTCTGTAATTCCCCAGGTCATCCATTTTCCCCTCTTGAAAATGGGGGTTATATTTCCCTTTTCCAGTCATCAGAAACTTCACCTGACTGCCATGATTTCTCAAATATGATGTCCAGCGGCTTCGCAACTTCATTTGCCAGCTCCTTCAGGACAAGCGGATGGATTTCATCAGGACCCATGGACTTGTGCACATTCAGATTTTTAAGATGGTCTCAAACCAGTTCCTCTCCTACAGTGGGCGCAAGGTCTTCATTCTCACAGTCCCTCTATCTGCCTTCCAAAACTTGGGTAGTTTGGTCAGAGCCTTTGCCAGTGAAGACCAAGGCAAAGAAGTCATTCAGAACCTCAGCCTTCTCCAAATCCTGTGTAGCCAGTTCTCCTGAGAGCTTCCTGAGGGGGCCTACGTTCTCCCTAGTCTGTTTTTTATTTGCTATGTACTTTTAGAATCCCTTCCTGTTATCCTTAATACCTGTAGCCAAGGTTAATTCTAACTGGGCCTTAGCTTTCCTAACCTGGTCTCTAGCTTCCTGGACAACATCCCTGTACTCTTCCAGCCTGCCTGTCCTTGCTTCCACTTATTATAAGCCTCTTTTTTCATTTGAATTTTCCTTAGGAGCTCCTTATCCATCCAAGGAGGTCTCCGGGCCCTCCTGCTGCACTTCCTTCTTGTTGGGAAGCAACACTCCTGAGCTTGTAGTAGGTGATCCCTGAATATCAACCAAGAGTCTTGGGCCCCTCTGCCCTCTAGGGCTGTGTCCCATGGAACCTTCCTAAGCAGGTTCCTGAAGAGGCCAAAGTCTGCTCTTTTGAAGTCCAGGGCAGTGAGCTTGCTGCACGCTCTTCTCACTGTCCTGAGGATCTCGAATTCAACCATCTCGTGATTGCTGCATCCAAGGCTGCCCTGGAGAGTCACTTCAGACAAAGACAGTAAATTCCTAACTTGTCATCCAGAGAGTGAAACCCAGCTAATCCTATACTAGCCATTTGCTGTATAAGCAGCCAATCATTTGTTTCCTGAGGAATTTTTATGTTCTGAGGTTAATCAAACCCCCTGACTGGCATACTTCACTGTATGCAAATACCAGCCAGAATGCAATCCCTCATATACCCAAAGCTGACATGATTTTCTCTTGTCTATTCAACTGTCAAGAAGCAAAAGAATGACTAGAGGCAATCTACATTATTTATTAGAGAGACAACACAATTAAGGCAAACCATTTTCCTTTTCAGAGAGGAAATGTATGTTAATTCATGCACACGAGAAGACATATTTTGCAAGTACCTGTAGGTAGAGATAAATAATGTGCATTCTCCTATCTACATATTTCCTATAAATTAGTCACTCAATATAGGTTCCTTTATAAAAATTCAAGTATTAAAAAGAAAGTGACTTAGTCTTACTATTTTTTTTCGTACAGTAAGCAATTAGCAAACAAATTTACATTTGCTTTGACGTGATCCATGTTCAGAAAACTGCCAAGATGGCTCTTTAATAGGCAGCTGGTTGGCAAAAGGTCTTTTTAATGGACTGTGCTCACTGAATGATGACCAAGGAACTTTATTATTCTTGCTAATTGAGTTGCTGCCTGCCTGCAAGAGCATTTCAGGTGGTATAGCTGGTTATTTCATTTGGCAAACAGAAAATGAATGCAAATTAACTGAGAAAGTATCACCCTTCATACACTGGCAACAGAAACCTGATTGCAATAAAATATGCATTGGAAGATGTTTTCAGTACTTAGGAAAATAAATTTTCTATACTTGCAGATAGTAGCCTACTCCAATACTTCAAGCCTTTGAATATTACAGATCCATTTCATGAAAATATTATATTGCTTATTAATTAATCTTTTTCTTAGTGATTGAAAACATATTCCACAAACAATATTTTGAGTTTTTTATGAGACTCACATTTATAGGATCCATCCTCTTTTTCTGCACTTACTCTTCACACATTTTTAAGTGATCTTATTTTACTGACATTAAGTGTACAAGCAAAGAGTATTCCAAAGTCACAGTTGTGAATATGCATGCTGGAAATACCGGTATTTTCACCTGAAAAGCAAAGAGCAATAAAATAGCGTGAATTGTATCATCAGTCACTACTAAGAAGTGCATCTCAAAAACTAGAGTTTAAGAAAATCTTGATGCCTCATAGGATTTTAAAAATAAAGAGGTAATCAGAAATTGTAGAATAGGAAACTCATTGAAATAAAACAGGATCTGTTCATTATAAGATAATATATGAAGACAACAGGTAGCATCCTGTACAGCTATTTTTGTGGTTTGTGTTTGTTCTTCTTAGCGCTAAATATTTGCAATAGTCAAAATAATAACCATATTGTAGTTTGGCTCAATGAATTAAATCAAGTTGAAGCTGTAGGTCAGGAAATCCCCTCATTCTCCGCCATGGTATGGAAATCTCATTGGTTCACAGTATGGTTTCTAAATATATTACTTCATTTGTTCATCAAAGCAGTAGATAAAAGCAAATATGTGACTGGAGAGCACAATCTCCCAAACATCCCCATCACCAATAGATAACACACTGAATCCTCAGCATGCCCTGAAAAAAAACCCACAAGATTCACTTGCCCTAAATAAAACAAATTACTTATTAAAAATTCTGCCTTAGACCATCCTTCAGAAAGGACAAGCTAAAAGTATTTTCACCTTAATTTCTGATAGGTTTCAGAGCAAAAATGATTAAGAGGCTTGATCTGCACAACAGGTGCTCAGAACTATTACACAGCAGAACACCAAGTCACAAATGAAAACTTCTTTCCTGAGATAATACCGTAACACCAGATTCTTGTACATGTTATTCACCTGCGAAGCTCAGTTTATTTTGCAAAGGAGACTTCTGCCCTGATGCAACCAGAACACGTCTGTGGAATGTCCCTATCCTTCTGCTGCACACACCTAAAGCTGGGACTCTCAGAAATCATTTATTCAGGAGATTAATTTTTCTTCAGGTTTCCAACACTGAACCTATGCAAAAGGCAGGTAAAGTGGTATCTAAAAGTCCTGGGAATCTCCAGATTTTGTATGGACATCTACACACACAATGATGGAGAAAGGGGGAATTTCCTGAGCTACAGCTTCAACGTCTTTTGATTCAGAGTCAAACTTACACCCCTTAATAAATGAAGAGAGGTACTGGTCCGTAAGTTAATTTCTGAAGATTAGAAATGTAATTTCTCATTATTGTGAGTCTCTATGAATCCTCTTCTTTCTCTTTTTATTTCATAGAATCATAGAATAGTTAGGGTTGGAAAGGACCTTAAGATCATCCAGTTCCAACCCCCCCTGCCATGGGCAGGGACACCTCACACTACACCATGTCACCCAAAGCTCTGTCCAACCTGGCCTTGACCACCACCAGGGATGGAGCATTCACAACCTCCCTGGGCAACCTATTCCAGTGCCTCACCTCCCTCACAGTAAAGAACTACTTCCTTATATCCAATCTAAAATTCCCCTGTTTAAGTTTAGACCCATTACCCCTTCTCCTATCACTACAGTCCCGTAATGAAGAGTCCCTCCCCATCATCCCTATAGGCCCCCTTCAGATACTGGAAGGCTGCTATGAGGTCTCCACGCAGCCTTCTCTTCTCCAGGCTCAACAGCCCCAACTTCCTCAGCCTGTCTTCCTACGGGAGGTGCTCCAGTCCCCTGATCATCCTCGTGGCCCTCCCCTGGACTTGTTCCAACAGTTCCATGTCCTTTTTATGTTGAGGACACCAGAACTGCACACAATACTCCAAGTGAGGTCTCACAAGAGCAGAGCAGAGGGGCAGGATCACCTCCTTCGACCTGCTGGTCACACTCTTTTTGATGCAGCCCAGGATACGGTTTGCTCTCTGGGCTGTGAGCGAACACTGAAGCCAGCTCATGTTCATTTTCTCATTGACCAACACCCCCGAGTCCTTCTCCACAGAGCTGCTTTGAATCTCTTCTCTGCCCAACCTGTAACTGTGCCTGGGATTGCTCCGACCCAGGTGTAGGACCTTGCACTTCACATGGTGAAACTTCATAAGGTTGGCATCAGCCCACCTCACAAGTGTGTCAAGGTCCCTCTGGATGGCATTCCTTCCCTCCAGCATATCAACTGAACCAAAAAGCTTGGTGTCATCGGCAAACCTGCTGAGGACACACTCTGAGCTACTGTCCATGTCACTGATAAATATGTTGAACAAGTTCAGTCCCAACACTGATTGCATTCTTGAAAATGGCAGTTATATTTCCCTTTTTCCAGTTGCTAGGAACTTCACCTGACTGCCATAACTTTTCAAATATGACGGACAGTGGCTTAGCAACTTCATTTGCTAGCTCTTTCAGGATCTGTGGATGGATTTCATCAGGTCACATGGATTTGTGCATGTTCAGGTTCTTAAGATGGTCTCAAACCAGATCGTTTCCTACAGTGGGCCAAGGTCTTCATTCTCACAGTCCTTGCATCTGCCTTCCAAGACTTGTGTGGTGTGGTCAGAACATCTCCCAGTAAAGACTGACACAAAGAAGTCATTAAGAACCTCAGCCATCTCCAAATCCAGGGTAGCCAGTTCTCCAGATAGGGGCAACATAGGACTCCTCTGGAAGCTATCTGTCTTTTATTCACTATGTACCTATAGAATCCCTTCCTGTTACCTTTCACGTTCCTTGCCAAATTTAATTCTAACTGGGTCTTAACTTTCCTAACCTGGTCCCTAGCTTCCCGGACAACATCCCTGTATTCTTCCCAGGCCACCTGCCCTTGCTTCCACTTATTATACGCCTCTTTTTTCCCCTCTGAGTTTCCTCAGCAGTTACTTATCCATCCATGGAGGTCTCCTGGCCCTCCTGCTGCACTTCCAGTTGGGAAGCAACACTCCTGAGCTTCTAGCAGATGATCCCTGAATATCAATCGTCTCGGGCTTCCCTGCCCTCTGGTACTATATCCCATGGCACCTTACTAAGCAGGTTCCTGAAGAGGCCAAAGCCTCTTGAATTCCAGGGCAGTGAGCTTGCTACATGATCTTACTGCCTTGATGATCTCAAATTTGACCACCTCATGACTGCTACAGCCAAGGCTTCCCTGGAGTGTCACTTTTCTAACCAGCCCTCCTTGTTCGTGAGCACGAGGTCAAACAAGGCACCTCTCCTTGTCGGATCCTCTATTACTTGCAGAAGGAAGTTGTCTTCCGCACAATTGAGGAACCTCCTGGATTTCTTGTGCTGGGCCATACTGTCTTTCCAACAGATATCAGGGTGGTTGAAGTCCTCCATGAGAGCAAGGGCCTTCGAGTGTGAGGCTATTCCTATCTGTCTATAGAGCGCTTCGTCCACAGTCCCCTTGATCAGGTGTAACAGACCCCCACAATAATGTACCACATTGCCATTCTCCCTTTGACTCTGACCCACAAACTCTGTTAACTGATCACCTGCCCCCAGACAGAGTTCCATAGTCTCCAGCCTATCACTGACATAAATAGCAACTCCCCCTCCCCACCTGCCAGGCCTGTCTTTTCTAAAGAGCCTGTAACCTTCCATTCCAACACTCCAGTCATAGGAGCCATCCCACCATGTTTCTCTTATACCAGTTATATCATAGCCGCCTAGACGTGCACACATCTCTAATTCCTCTTGTTTGTTCCCCATGCTACAGGTGTTTGTATAGAGGCATCTGAGCCGAGCTCCAAATGAAGCCAGCTCATTGGCTGGAGTGGCTGAAATATCTCTGCATTGCTCCAAGCATTTATTACAGGTGCTGGCAACTGACTGGGTGTGTTGGGATGGAATGATGCCCCTCTCCCCCAACACATCTAGTTTAAAGAATCCTTGACCAGCCTGGCAAGCCTCCTACCAAAATTGCTCTTCCCCTTGGTTGTCAGACCAGCTCCACCAGCCCTCAGTAGACCTGGCCTCCCAAATTGAGTCCCCTGTTCTAAATACCCAACCCCCTGACTATGGCACCACCGTTCTAACCATTTATTAACCTGCCAAATCTGCCTAGCCTTTTTAAGGTCCTCCCTTTCACCCTGTAGAATTGGACTATCTGAGCTCCAGAGCCCCTACCCACCTCTCCCAGGCCTCTGCAGTCCTTCTTTATGTTCTCTGGGTTACTGCTATCTGTATCACTAGCACCCACATGGACTACCAGAAGTGGGTAATAGTCAGAGGTACTTACTAGAGCAGGCAGCCTCTCTGCAATGTCCCTGATCCATGCCCCTGATAGGCAACACACCTCCCTTGAAACTGTGCCAGGCCGACAGATGGGTGCCTCTGTGCCTTTCAAAGTAGAGTCCCCTACTACTGTGGCGGCACCAGTAGTGACCTCCTTTCCTTTTGCATCATCCGGTTGCTTGTGTGGCACAGTGGTAAGTTTCCTCATTAGCCCCCTGCAGAACCAGGAAGCGGTTCTGGGTGGGGACATCAGATTTAGGAGGAAGCCCCTTGCTTTTAATTGTCCTCTTCCTCATTTTTCTTTTTTTTTTTTTTTGTTTGTTTTGTTTTGTTTGCTTGTTTGTTACTAGCTCACAGTTTCCTGTGTTAATGCCCTCCTTGTTTTCTGCATGCACTATGATGGACGCTCGAGGCCACTGCACACTTTGTGCCTGGAGCCGTAAGTCCAGCTTCCTCTCAACTTCCCTGACATCTTTTAGCGTACCCGCAACTCAGCTCCTGCTGCAGAAAGACCTCCGCCAGGGCCCACCAAGCGCAGCTCTGCGCATTGCGCACCCTCGCCTCGAGAGACCAGTGGAGGCGCTTTCTACACCCCGAGCTCTGCGCTGCAGCCTCTCCTCTCATCGGCTCTGTCTGGTGTAGACACAGCAGAGCCCCTGGTCATGAGTGGCCCCTGGTCATGAGGGCAATCCTCACCATCCCGCTCGCTCCTCGCTCGCCCTGGCTGCGCAAGCTGCCGCTCAAATTACCATGAGACGCCCTGACTGCTCCCTATGGCAGGTTTTTAACCAGTCAGGGCTGGTGCAGCCCCTCCTGGCTCCGCCCCCTGTGAGTCAGATGCCCGCGTCAGGTGAGCTGCCGGCTCCTAGGCAAGTCCTGTTGAGGACCTGGGGTGCCTCGGTGGCTCTTGCCGTTCTGAGTCGAGGCTTTTGGACTCTGAGCTTCCTCTGCTCAGGTGTTGAAGGCGTCCTCTCTCGAGCTACTCACCTCAGCAACTAAAAAAGAAAAAAAAAAATAAAATCAAATTTTTAATATTTAAATATTTAAATCCAACATTTATAATTCAAATTGTTTCAAGCTCTCTTCATTGTGTTTAGACTTTTGATCCTTTCCAGATCATTCATCACATCCCTGAACTACTGGAATGTCAGATTTAAGTATTGCTCATGTACACTAATTAAAGCAAGTGTGAACCTACAAAGTAGTAGTTTCACATCCTATCTGATGGAGGTTGTTTACCCCCACATCAGTCACAGTATTTATGTATTTGGAGAAATTTGCTTCTGGAAAATACAATCTCAGGGTAAGTATAAAGTGAAGGAAAAAGAAAGGATGTGCTGCTTTAACTGTGAATCTAGGCTAAGTGTTGCAGAGATTATTTTCCCCCTTAAAAATTTTGTATTGTCAGGTACAGTCTTCAACTATTCTCTTAGTGAAGTGACTGAAAAAAATAATCACAAGGAAATTGAAAAAAAAAATAGTCACAAGGAAATTCTAAGATGTGTATTTGTTTTCTGTGTGGCAGAATAAAAAATAGAAGGCTTAGTTATTTCTTTCCCTTTTTTAATTTAACAAAAATTGAGCTATGAAACTTCAAAAACATCTCTTTTTTTTTTCTAAACTACCATAGTCAGAATACTTTCCCATCTGTACTTGAAGCCTTTAATTTTTCAGTTTCTCATAATTATGATGTAAAGAGTAACCTGCAGCTTTTACCCAACAGGTATCTTTCTCCATCCTTTTCCCTCTATCTGTATAGCTAAACTTCTATAGAGTAAATATTTCAGAAAAGCAAAGTTCCAACACTTTATATTTCTGTTGACTATTTCATAACTTTTCTGTTATTGAAGACATTTTTAAAACTTACAGGACAGTTCAAAAGAACAGTGGGACAGGAAAGTGATAACTGATATTATAAAATATATTATTTCATAATAATATATCTGATAGAATAGCTCTGATATTATAAAATATGATAAAATGTTATCAAAACTATAACAATAATAAAATCTCAGCTGGAAAGAAAATCATGTGAAAACAGTAATTAAAATAATTTTGAATTTAAAATAAAACATCATTAACAGTGTTTTCCTATTAAAATAATCTTAGCAGTGGGCTGTTGGTGTTTAGAATACAAAATCTTTATGACAAGTTTTTTTTTTATAAAATGGTTAAAATTTTTAGCCCAGCACAATTCTCATCCAGATTTAGAAATTTTTCAATAAATTACTGAGGATATGCAAAATAAAAAATGAGTAGGCCAATTGCTGGTTTTCTCTCAGTGAAATGGAAGGGATCACACTTCATACACAGTGGGACTGAGTGCACGCTCAGGAAGTTTGCAGATGACACCAAGTTGAGTGGTGTAGTTGATTCACTTGCAGGAAAGGATGGCACCCAGAGGGAGCTTGGTGGGTTTGAGGAGTGCGCCCACATGAACCTTAGGAAGTTCAAAAAGGCCAAATGCAAGTTCCTGCACCTGGGTCAGGAGAATCCCCTGTATGAGTGCAGACTGGGGATGAATGGATTGAGAACAGCTGTGTTTTTCTCTGTATATATAGGTATGAATTTCCATTTACAACTTTTCACATCCATTTTTAGATATCTCATGTTCCTATATGATTCAAACAGATACTAGGAAACCAACACAATGCTGAAATTTCATTATAAAGCCAGTATCTGTGGCCCTGTATGGAATTAGTTTTTGGGGACTTTCCTACAGCACAGCTGAAAATTGATGTTTGACTTCCAGTATCTGAATTTAAATTATCCTTCCTTTTCAAACAAAGTATTTCCAGCACTTGTTAATTCCACCTGACAATATGCATAATCAGGGTAACATTTAGGCTTGGTAAGATTCAGAGGTAAACTAATGGAGAAGTAACACAGCACAGTCTCTTATTCCCATACAATAAACTGCAGATTACAGATAGTGTACATTTGATAAAAAGCACTTGTATTTCCTTCTCTATTTTCATTCCTAAGTGTCTGTGACTCTTCCTTGTCGTGTTTCCAATTCTTGCTGTAGAATTGTTAGATTTGTAGCAGTAAGCACTATGCTTTTGCTGTTAAGTATTAAAAATTGGCTAAATGTGGAAAGCTTGATATTTTGAAAACATGCCTGTGTTAAACATTTGTAAGATGCATGGTAAGAGAAGTGAAAATGCAGTACAGACATGCCCTCAACTATGTGTCAAGAGCAAGGTTATCTAGGCCTGCCAGGATTCTTTTAAAAAAGAAAATATATTTATGAAAATATGCCTTCTAATTATATCTGCTTGATAAAAAAAGCTGTTAGAAAAAAAACTGAGGAGGGCTGAAAATGAATATAAATAAAAATTATAAATAAAAAATATGTAGATTAAACAAAAGATAATGTAGTATTTAAAACTTCTAGGTGGTATGATTCCGAACTCCAAATGATTTAAATAAGGATTGAATAAACCCTGTTACTGATGAGGCATAGCCCAAAGTACCCCAGAAAAAGGAGTCCAGCAGGTCTGGTGATGGAAGCCAAGGTCAGCCATGTTCCAGAGATCACCAGACAAACCTGTGCTTGTGACATATATCCAGAGTCAAACCAGGGACCCAAGTGAGCAAGGCAAGATGAGGATCAGGGAAGTACCTGTGCAAGCGCAGCCTGAGGGGCATAGCTGAGCTGGTCTAGAACTGTGGCTGTCCAAACCTGAGTGGAAAGTGTGGCTGACTTGCAACGATGCCAACGAACCAGCACTTCTGTGGATCTGTGAATTCCTGCATCTGGACATGGATGAAATGGAAAGGGAACACAAAACCTGCAGTGGGCAGAAACCCATTTTAAAAACAGTTGCACCACGTTTATTTAAGTCTTAAATTCTGCACCCAATGACTCATAGGTCTGGTGGTCTTTGACTGCTATATATATAGACAGCACCCAGAATCTTATTACATATTCTTTCACAATGTCTTTGTGACATTTTTAGTTTGTTGTAAATAAATAGAAGAACAAGAAAAGTTCTGGATTAGTCTTCCTATGCCGAAGTAGAAACTGAAGTTTCTGCTGGAAAACATGATGACAGCATCTGAACTGATAAATAAAAGGAGCCAGCCATTATTCTGTTCCTGAAACCAAGTGACATGCCCTGGGTCATGTCTATATAGGTAAATCACTTTACCATTGCCAGCAGAGGCTCCTCAAACTGCTTACAGGGAATTGTTCCTGGGTCACTTTGTCCTATGAACTGTGGCCAGACATTATCTAAGGTAGTGTTGGCTTGAAATAGTCCAAAACTATGCCAGTAACTGAGCTAACAATTACACTGTAAAAATGAATGTGTGTCAGTGCTTAATCTTAAATCCTGGCCCTGTTATTTCTTAGTATAAATATCTAAGCAATGTGCGCATTACTTAATGATTAATTGAAAAACTATATAAAAAGTCTACATAAAGTGGGATATGGTTGGGTGACAGATATAGATTATTGACTCACATTAAAGCCTGGAAAAATCTAGAGCAGTAGAAATTTTTCACTAAATCACTGAATCCTTCCCAGGTGTAGAAAACATAAGAGACACCATTACTAATCCAGGCCATAGCAGACCTACCATATTTTAATGCATATGTTAAAGGCTCCCTGGATTCAAATTTTTCCACCTCTACTTTTCAGAAAGAACAATGAAGCACAGATCATTAAAGAAGTAGAAAATGCCATATTCATATGGTTTCAATCTAAATGAATTAAGAAATAATCACTTAAATACCCTGGGGGTCAGGATCTAGGTCTTTTGCCTGCAGTCACACAAAAAAGTCTCACAGAATACACTTCAGTTGGATTTTCTTTAGCTCTTAATAAACTGTCTTGATTAAAATAAGAATCACCTTTCACAATGTAGGGAATATCAAGCAAAAGAATCTTAGTAAAGTTATTGAGAATACGAACACCTGGATGCTCTTTATTTTCATTGTTTGTATGATTTTTGTGAGCATAGTGTTAGTAGTTTTTTAGGTACTAAGTGAACAGAGTTGCAATAAATGGGAGTTTCAAAAGCCAATTACATTTTGAATAATTGTTCCAATCCATCTCATCAAGATTATTTTATTACATACTTTGGAAAATGTCTAGCTATTCTATTACTGGTTTAATCTTTTAAGTTTGAAAGTACTGGCCCAAGGATGTAGCCCTGAGTTTTCACATGCCCAGCTACTTAATATCACATGCAAACACATTTTAATAGGTGCCTGAATTTATGGGAAGTGCTTATCCAGAAGCTACAGAAACCACTATTGATCTTTCTCGCATTTGCAGTTAAAAACACCATTTATTTGAACTCTTGTAGTCTTTCTGTTCCAGGATTTTTTTGTTTCATTTTAGTTTTAATTATCTTCATATTTTTTAGCACAGCTTTGTTCTACCCATGCAGCCAGATGGGGCTTCCCAATTAAATTGTATTGGTATTTTTTCACTCATGCAAACCAGTTACCTGAAATACTTTTTCAATCTTAAAATTTATTACACTATACATGTGTATATGTATGCATAATATATGTATGTTTTATATATATATACACTTATATACGTAAATATCTGTAACATAGAATGCACATCCATATGCAGCTATACAGCTATTCCAAGCATATGCAGGTATATATTTCTTTTCCTATATAAAAAGAAAGATATTCACAAGGGTTAGTAATCTTCCAATATTGCTTTTATACATTTATTCTTCGATAGTTAGATCATGCTGTTATCTAAGTATCTATTAAAAAGTTAAAATGTTTGTGGAAAGGCCTTTGTTTTCATTTTAAAAGAGAGAACCTGGGGCTAGGTCATTAGAGTTACATAGGTGCTCACTGAATGAACACAGAGGGTGTTTTAACCCTTGCCCTAAGCCTTACCCATCAATGCCAAGCCTTGTACTTATTCTGGCCTGGAAGATTTCTAAGGCTGCTTAGCATCCTTAGCTGGAAGTAGTCTTCAAATGGAAGGGAGGCACCTAGATCTGGTCAGTGACATCTTGCAGCACAACACAGAGATGAAGGTTGCCACAGATCACACTCCTAAGATGTGGGCTGTACTTGCCTGCACATGCACAGACCTAATCAACCCAAACTCAACTGCTTGAAGAAGATCACTGCACTGAACAGCTGATTGATGTATATATATTTGTAAGGGTCAACTATCCTAATTTGAATGGTCCATCCATGCTTTCTGATTTTGTGTCTTCTCTTGGAAGAAAAGCTCTCTCACAATAGCAGCAGTCCTTGATTTTACCTTTTGAGCTAATTCTTCATCTCCAGAAGCATTAAAAAGAAAATAGTCTTGCAGGCTAGAAACTTCTTCCAGCTTTCCTTCGTGGCTTCCACTACTTCCCCCTCATTGGCCCTGTGATACTACAAGGAGCAGCTAAAGGGGTCCAGCATCTCCACAGAAGAAAGTCAATTGTTTAAAGTGGCCAGGAATTGCTTTAGATGGACTAGGAGTAAAAGTGGATGTTTGGAAGGAGAAGACGATGGTCAGAGGTCCTACAAGAGCTGTCGAGTGAGAGAGTGGTCGCCAGGGAAATAAAGGAAGCAAAAGGTATCAGGAAAAGCTACTGCCTAAAGGAAAGTGGCAAAAGACATGCTTGTACCCCTGAAAGCTCGATTCACACTCTCCACACCTCATACCATGATTAGGGTACTGAAAATCTCCCAGAGAGGTGATTGTGTTAGGCAAACCTAATGCATGAGGTAATGGTCCATGGTGGCTCCTCACCTGCAAGTCCTGCTTTGGCTCTTCCCCGGCATGCCCCACTTTAGAAATCCCTGGAAAAGTCCTGACCCTTGGAGACCTTTCTAGATATAGCTGGCCACTTCTTCCCACATAGGCTGGTCCCCTGCATCAGAATGAGTGTGCATTTTTGTTGGTATAAAAGCCCGAGCCTCATGCGATGCGGGGAAGCAGACCCTCATGCCACCCAAGTCAACATTGCTTCCATGGGGATGCGCGCTGCGGTAGAGCCTGCCACCTGCAGGCATCTGCGATGATGATGATTCTCAGAGCTGGTTTCCTGATTGTCCTCACAGGGTCCTTGGTGTTGGTAAGATACTCACTCTTCAGAAATATCCTTTATCTGTTAATATCTCTATATTTTCCTATAGTAATAAATTGGTTGTGAGTTCTTTGCCTGTGTCTCATTTCTCTCACCCGGAATCCTCGAACTCTTAACACTGGTAGATGCCCCATCTCTGGAAAGGTCAGGATGGGGCTCTCAGCAATCTCCTCTAGTTGAAGATGGTCCTGCTCATTGAAAGTGGGTTGGACTAGATGACCTCTAAAGGTCCTTTCCAATCCAAACTATTCCATGATTCAATGATTCTATACCACCTTCCTTAGTAAAATCTCAGTACGTTATCCTAAGCTGCCACCTCCACTTGAAACCCTCTGAAACACTGTTGATATCTTCCAGACATTACAATTGAAGATTTTCTAAAACCCCATCCAGCCCACACTCTTCTGGAGAGGCTGCTGGGGATCTGACAGGATGCTTTACTACATTTGAGGTAGCACTAGACTCCTGTCTTTACACAACCATATCAGTCTTTATGTTCCTGAAAAAAATATCAATAAGAAGTGGTTCCATAGCTGAAAGGTGACAGGAAACAGCATAATGGGAATTTTGCCCATTGTTGGACATGGAGTGTGGTTTCAAGAAGGTTAGTGGCACCAAGACAGTACTGGATAATATTATACTTTACCTAAAATAGAATCGCAAGCATCCAAAGGCTTTTTAAAACATGTAGGCACATATGTAATTAGGTGTCACATTCCAGTGTCACATAAATCCATTTCGACAGAAACTGCTGGGCCAACTTAGTGCTGGATTGCTTAAAACACATGTGGCTGTGTTTTATGCTCTGCTGTGTCAGAATACATTATATAAACCTAAATTTATGATATCTCCCACCTGTATCTGAGACTTCTAAAGTGCCTAAGAGAGAAACATCATTGCCGTAGCTTCCCTTTGTAGTCAGTGGACTGGGACAGGGACACAGAATATCTGTGGCCTGAATCATTTAAACACGGTCTGCCCAGACTTTACTGTTACTTTACTAAAACTGTAAGAGCAGTGCAAATTTCTGTGTACCTAAGGAAAGTGAACTGTAACTTGTGAGTCAGTGCCTGAGGCCACTAGTCACTTCTTGTGACTTCATTCATCCCTCCAAAACTCAAACTCACACACAGGCACATTTTTTCTTTTTATTTTATGAAAAGTGAGTGTGGAAGTGCCATCTTAAAGGAGATTATCAATGTTAGTATTTTGGTTGTAATTGGACAAATCTACAAATCCTCTCGGGTGTTTTAAAGTAATTACCAAAGTTAGTGCCTGGAGATCTGTGGAGCTCAGTAAGGACTAGTGGATTCACTTTTAAGGTCTCTTGTTACTTTATGTCTTTACAAAGCATATTGAAGGTGCTAAGTTTTTATTAATGACTCCAGGCTTGGAACATTTGAAATAAATGTAGAATAATAAAGTGTTTCATATGAAATAGTCTGTGACCTACTTTCTCAGGCCTCTCTCGTTATGAGCTAGTGGTAGTAGGAAATGGAGAGATAACATAAAAGACACAGTGATTTATATTATTCAGCTAGAAAAAAAAAAAGATAAATATTGTTTTTTTCTTTGTAGCAAAAAGAAGGTTGCATATTGTGTTTGAAATAGTGTATAAACATTTGTCACTCTGTGGTAGGATGGGTTACACTTAAGAAGAGTCTTTCATTGGAGAATACTCATGGCATGTGTACACTGTTCTCAGAGAGGTGCTATACCAATGTCTTGAGGGCTGTAATTCAATTTATGTCAGTTTTATCCTTGCCTGTGACATGTTCTTCTGTATGTAGAAGGTAAATCATTGTGTAAAAAATCCATAACCATTTTTTACATTATCAAGACCTTCCTTATTTCCTAATAAACATAAATAATTTTATAATTTATATTTTACATGTAGAAAGATGAGTATGTGCAGAATAGATTTATGAAGTAGCTATAAGGAATAGCAGTGAAAGCAGATGGTCTTTCAAGAAAAGATTAATTGTAAGAACAACTGTTCAACTAGAATAAAAGGTGACAAAATTAGGTCTCAAAAAAATCAATGGCACAGTGCCACAGTGTATTTGAAAACAATTTACAGGAACTCCACAGTTGTAAAGATGTTTATTTGAATTTTGAAAAATAATTTTAAGCCACAATATTAACAAGAGGGATCAGTATGCAAGAAAAAGGCATTAAAATATCATTCCAAGATTGCTTCAACTGGGACATCTGATGGAAGCCATATACATATATATGTATATATATATACATAGAATCATAGAATAGTTAGGGTTGGAAAGGACCTTAAGATAATCTCATTCCAAACACCCTGCCATGGGCAGGGGCACCTCACACTAAACCATGTCACCCAAGGCTTTGTCCAGCCTGGCCTTGAACACCGCCAGGGATGGAGCATTCACAACCTCCCTGGACAACCTATTCCAGTGCCTCACCTCCCTCACAGTAAAGAACTACTTCCTTATATCCAATCTAAAATTCCCCTGTTTAAGTTTAGACCCATTACCCCTTCTCCTATCACTACAGTCCCTTAATGAAGAGTCCCTCTCCAGCATCCCTATAGGCCCTCTTCAGATACTGGAAGGCTGCTATGAGGTCTCCACGCAGCCTTCTCTTCTCCGGGCTCAATAGCCCCAACTTCCTCAGCCAGTCTTCATATGGGAGGTGCTCCAGTCCCCTGATCATCCTCGTGGCCCTCCTCTGGACTTGTTCCAACAGTTCCATGTCCTTTTTGTGTTGAGGACAACAGAACTGCACACAATACTCCAGGTGAGGTCTCACGAGAGCAGAGTAGAGGGGCAGGATCACCTCCTTCGACCTGCTAGTCACACTCCTTCTGATGCAGCCCAGGATACGGTTGGCTTTCTGGGCTGTGAGTGCACACTGAAGCCAGCTCATGTTCATTTTCTCATCAACCAACACCCCCAAGTCCTTCTTCACAGGGCTGCTCTGAATCTCTTCTCTGCCCAATCTGTAGCTGTGCCTGGGATTGCTCCAACCCAGGTGTAGGACCTTGTACTTCACATGGTGAAACTTCATGAGGCTGGCATCAGCCCACCTTGCAAGCCTGTTAAGATCTGTCTGGATGGCATTCTTTCCCTCTAGAGTATCAACTGAACCACAAAGCTTTTTGTCATTGGCAAACTTGCTGAGGGCACACCAATCCCACTGTCCATGTCACTGTCAAAGATGTTGAACAAGACTGGTCCCAACACCGATCCCTGAGGGACACCACTCCTTACTGTCTGCAGCTGGACATTGAGCCATTGACCACAACTCTTTGTGTGTGGCCATCCAGCCAGTTCTTTATCCACTGAGTGGTCCATCTATCAAATTGACGTCTCTCCTATTTAGAGACAAGGATGTCGTGCAGGACAGTGTTGTTTATAGAAATTCATCTGCTCAGAATGTTTCACTGATCTTCAGTATTTTTGAGTGCTTCATGTACTTTTGGATGGGTTTACCTGAAGGTCTATTTGAGCTCAGGGCCCTAATACTGAGGCAGAATTTGTCTGGTAGCAGTCCCTTGCTGCCAAGTCCAGAAACCTTATATTTCTATATAGTATGGATTCTGCCACAGAAGACCTCTGGGGAACTTCTAGATGATACAGATATAACTCTACACTGATATATAACTTAGATTACCCCCATCACCACTTCCCCGCATAACTCTTATGAAACACTTTGGAACTCAGTGCTCCTTTGAGAGTTTGTGCCAGCTGCCCTAGAAGCGTGCTTTTAGCAGATGTCTCATACTCCTTCTCTCCCCCACTTTGCATATAAGGAAAGTAGTGAAAACAGAAAATGCCATGATTAAATTTTCTTTTTCTTCTCCATTGCTCTGTGAGGACTGGTTCAGAGAAAACTCCAGGAACAAACTTGCCAACAAAGTTTTCAAGCTGACAAGCAGGTATTCTTTATTGCGGCGCCGGGAGACACAGGGGATAGCTCCTCCTAACGTGTGTCTCCCCATTGCCACACAAGCCGTCCTTTTATAGCCACTGGGCATACATACATATTCATGAGGCTACCAATGGATTACATCATTTTCCGGAAAGTTCCCCGCATGCGTACAGAATTGTGGTGGTGGTCTCTGAGGGTCGTTTACTTTTTCCAACAATCTTCATCAGTTCTGGCAGCCTTTGAAGCACACACAGTAGATGCTCATACCAGTTTAATTGGTTCGTTAGCACCAGAGACATAATAATCCTCCTATCTTCCTACTTATCAGTTAGTTTAACTGTAGCCCATCCTGGCCACCTGCCGCTCCCAGATACTCCTTATCCCTGTGTCCTGTTCTTCTAGACTGTTTTTCTTAAACTATGTCACAACTAGAACGATTTATCTTGTGAGAATTCTCAGTATGTTCTCTAGCTGTACTCTATTTTTTTTCTCTATGTATCATGCACCTGAGTAATTTTCCATTGCTACTGTTACAAAGCCATCAAACTTAACATTACCTAAATCTAATTCTAGAGGTTTCTATGTTCCATTTTGTGATTTTGTGCCCCCTTGTCTCAGGACAAAGCAATGAAATTCTTCCTTTCTTAAAGTCAGTTTGGTCTTATTTGAAATCCATTTCCACCCTTCTTAATTTCTTTGGAATTGTGAAATTATATTGGTAAAATTAATGAAATTGAAAGGTTCATGAAGCTAACCAGGTCTCTGAGCCAGGGAACCATATGCTAGATTATATTGCTGTATCTTTGCCTTCTCAGGGGAGCTCAGAGATGGCCCTGCATCTAGGTAGCTACACTGAACAGAAAATATGTGCACCTCAGGAAAATAATGGAACTAAGTGGCAAATTAGGAACCTAAATGTGGTTAGTATAATATGACATCCTCTGATGAAAATTGAAGAGGATGGAAGAATTGTTATAAGATGTACTTGTGGGCTGGAAAAAGCATTTTTCAGGAGCTTCATTTCTCTATAAATGTCTGTTTCACAGTTAAAGACTTACTTAACTCAGATTCTTGAGTTTATAACATCTAAATGTGAGGATATCTTGTCTTTGGACTATGGGGACCCTCACTGAATTTAGGACCTAGTCACTACAAGTGCAGCAAAACCTCATGGTTGATGACCTGATGCCAGGGAAAGTTTACTAGGCAAAATATAGAAACTTGTGAGTGATTAACCACTGGAGCAAAGTATCAAGAGAGTAACTGATTATCCACAATGTCTATAAAGCACACAAATGAAAAAGGCCATCAGTTTCCCCTTCTGTTTCCAGGTAGATGCATCTTGACAAAGGCAAGGTATCAGATCCAAGGGTAACTAGAAGAAATCTAATTAATTTTTATATGCAGGAGATCACACAAAATTATCTAACTTACTTAGTCCTATCTCATCTTCTCCTACCTCTGCAACAAGAAATGTAGATTACACAAAGGAGACTTGAGCCAAAGTGAAATTTTTGAAAAGTTTCCGTGTGATTTTTCTTGAAGAATATTCTCATCATGCTTTTATCAATAAAATAAATATCCAAAAATTGTTAGAGAAAATAGATCTGAAGAATTTGAAAGGAAAAAAAAAGGATAAACTCCTTAATAAATACAAAATATTCGTTCTTTTTCTTCAAACCCATTGTGATAAATGCAATCACTGAAGTTTTATTCTTCAAAAAATTATAAGAGTCTAAAATTATTAATTGAGGCATTATTTTCAGTTCATTCAGATCTGCCTGTAACATCCAGTTCTTCCACAACCACATTAGAAATAGGGCGAACCCAGTATTTCTTGCTTCCTGAGACATGTAGAAAAATATATAGCTATGTAAGGAAAACAACCAAGAGCAGCTTTTGATTCAGCTGTGCTGTGCATATACCTTTGCTTCTGCTTGTTTTAGAGTAGTCAATAGGAAATCAATAAGAATTTAGGGTTCTAACTAGAAGTTAAAAGCACAGATAATTTCTTGACTCTAGGCCAAAAAAGATTAAATAGCATGTCAAAGATTGGCAGGAGACTCAGGGTCTAGATCCAGATCTTCTGGTGATTTTCACTTTACTGCACATATAAGGCCATCAGTTTCCAGATGTTTTTATTCTGTGATGCTTGTCATGCCCAACAAAACAAAACTGTGCTTCAGTTCATTACTGCACTTCATGCAAAGGTAAGCTGCAGCATTTAAGGATAGGATTTGCTCTGGTGTTGGCAGCAGGCTCACTTATTTATGGTTGCTGTCAAAACAAGTTACTACTATTAGTTGTTTGATCTTTGGAAAAGGCTAACAAAGCCTCAACTGCACATTTCTTAAAAATGTATGAAAATAATTTAATTAAAATCCCTCAGTTAGGGTGAACTTAGGGAAAAGCTGCAGAGTGAGAAGGAGAACAATCCCCAAAGATGGTTTTTTTCAGATGATTTCATGGCAGTAGACATCAGTGAGATGCCTGCAACATGAGCATTCAAATGAGCTGCAACATGTGAAGGATGGAATACAAAACAATGGGACTGTCACTGAGGCCATGTAACAGCTATATGCTAAAGATGTTGAATTTGGCAGGATGTTGTCCATTTGATAGCACCTGATTCTGTTGCAATTTAGTAATTTGAATTTCCACTGCTTTTGTTCTTTAAAATCATGTTTCAGATGGGTGTTTAGATACTTATGCCCTGACAGTTCTTGACACTAAGCTTAAAATCCAGGTATGAAAGAGGGTCAGAAAGTTGAAGGAATGGAGAGTCAAGGTAAAGGCTTTGCCTCTGCTTCCTCTCATACCTCTTGTAGCATTCCTAGTCCACAGGTCCACTCAGAGATATGAATCTCTGAATTCATATCTGCACAGCTTTCCCAGCTCTCTTAAGAAGGCTGTGGCCCATGTAGGAGCTTAGATGAGCTCCTCAATTTTTATAACTCTTTTAACGTTTGCCTAATTCTCTTGTGACCAACAGCATGCCAAATTTAGGACTCATAGCACTATGCAGCTCAGAGGATATATATGTAATAAAAGGAAGAGAAACAAGATTTATCTGGAAACTTAATAACCACCCCTCCCCCCCAAGATTCTGGGTGTTCAAAGTATTCCCCTCCATGCATACGCACGGTGTAACACATTCAGAGGAGAGAAGGGATAAACTGCTGCATTTTTTACTGTTGCAGAGATTTACAAGTCTATAGATGCATTTGCCCAAGGATTTGAAAGCATACTTTTTAGCCAAGGCATTATCTGTGAAATATTTACTTTGATTGTTGGCTTTTGTCATTTATGCACTGCAGAGTCATACTCTCAAGTCACAAAAGTGCCGTTTTAGTCTCTGATTAGACTACTGAAACTTTTAAAGGTTATGTGGTATATGAATAAATAATGCATGTCATCCTACCTGGTAGGAGAATGCAGAAACATACTTCTTTGTTCTAAAATGCAGAAAAGGTCTGGTCTTCACACATTTCTTCACTCGTGTTCAGTAATCAGTAAAATCCTTTTGGAGTTTACTGACTCCAGAAAGTCAGATATATATACTCACAAAGCAGCATATTTTACTGTGGTAGATTCATCTTTTGCCTAATCTTTAATATTTCTTCTACTAAGAACAAGAAGTGTTTGAGAAAATCCCCAAATCAGTCAGAGATTGGATAATGTTCTATTTTGAAGATGAAATCCTCAAATATTCATTAACAACTGGGTTTAGGGATTTATTTTTATCATGTTTACATTCATTGAATGCATTCCTTTAAAAAATGTTCATGTCTGTGTTCATTTTGTCTGACATGGGACATATTACATCAATGTGTAGGAATATACTGTATCTGGGTAAATATCAAAGAGTTGGGTTTTTTTTTGTTTTTTTTTTGTGTGTTTTTTTTTTTTTTTCACTCTTAACTTACTCAACAAAAGCTAAAGTTTTACTTTTAAAGACAGCAGGCAGGTGAAACCCACCACAGAGTTCATAAACCTTTAGTAGTCTTTTTCCTATCTGATTTCTTAGTTATGAAGTAGTAAATACACTAAGAGGTGAGACATGCTAGAGTTATATATACAGATGGGTTTCTGATTTGAGCATGAGAAAAAACATAATTTCACATTATTTGTTATAAACTAAGGATTTTTTTCCCAGACATAAAGAGTTTTTACTCTTTGAAGAAACTAAAGAAAACTGCACATTAATGTTGGCAGCTTAATCATAGTTGTTGACCACTTGTTTCATTTAAGAAATGACAGTAGGCTTTTTTATTGAGCCTCTGCTTGCGTAATTACTGGGAAACAGGTGATTGAAAACTAATGGAAAAATAAACACAATAATAACTTCTTAATTATATGATTACTCTCCACTGAAAAGGCAACATCTGAAGTAGAATCTCTTTTAATATGTAGTTTCTTAGATGGATTACTTAAAAAAAAAAAAAGCTGATATTCATAATTGTTCTCTGTGGCAGTATAAAGTGTTCTTTTTTTTATCTGAATTGCTGTAATTGCCAACTGTGTTACTTAGTAGGCCCCCCACACTGTTGAATTCCCATTTGTCTTAGAACATTAGCTATACTTTTTCCTTCTTTGAACTCTGCTTATTGTCTGTTTTGGCCTCTGTTCAGGGAAATAGTCAAGCTTATGGAGTTCCACTGGGACTCATGCCTGCACTTTTAAGTACTTTGCTGAATCACGGCACTTTCCAGAATTGGGGACTTTCTGTTCTGCCAATAAAATATCTTAAAATAATGTGCAATGGATTGGAGAAAAGACAAATAGAAGTGGAAGGGAAAGTGATCTCTCTGCAGATATATGCACATATAGCATCTGTAAATGACTGTGAGAAGAAAGACTGGACAAAAGAGTAGTGCTGTGAGTCAAGGGAAAGTGTAAGTGAAGAATATGGAAAAGATGGTAGCAGCTGAAATCAAGATTTCTAGTTAGTCACATGTTTGAAAAGACTATCACTATAATAGATAAAGAAAATAAATTATTTACTTCTAAAGAACAAGAAAATAAAGAAGTAAAAATAGTGTTCTCAACCTCTCACTGCAGCTTCTCCTTATTTGAAATACTCAGGAATCAATTTGTCAAAGTCATAGGAGTCCACCAGAAACTACTGAAAACTCCGGGCTCATTTTAGAATCATAGAATCATAGAATAGTTAGGGTTGGAAAGGACCTTAAGATCATCTAGTTCCAACCCCCCTGCCATGGGCAGGGACACCTTACGCTAAACCATATCACCCAAGGCCTCATCCAACCTGGTCTTGAACACTGCCAGGGATGGAGCATTCACAACCTCCCTGGGCAACCCATTCCAGTGCCTCACCACCCTCACAGGAAAGAATTTCCTTCTTATATCCAACCTAAACTTCCCCTGTTGAAGTTTTAACCCTTTACCCCTTGTCCTATCACTACAGTCTCTAATGAAGAGTCCCTCCCCAGCATCCCTATAGGCCCCCTTTAGATACTGGAAGGCTGCTATGAGGTCTCCACGCAGCCTTCTCTTTTCCAGGCTCAACAGCCCCAACTTTCTCAGCCTGTCTTCATATGGGAGGTGCTCCAGTCCCTTGATCATCCTCGTGGCCCTTCTCTGGACTTGTTCCAACAGTTCCAAGTCCTTTTTATGTTGAGGACACCAGAACTGCACACAATACTCCAAGTGAGGTCTCACAAGAGCAGAGTAGAGGGGCAGGATCACCTCCTTCGACCTCCTGGTCACGCTCCTTTTTATGTAGCCCAGGATACGGTTGGCTTTCTGGGCTGAAAAAAATGCAAATATTTTTTTATGCAAAAAAATATGAGCAGTCCTTGGAAAGAAATTATTATAAGACAAATGTCTGCAGAAGAGATTTTAATCAGTTAGTTAGGTGAAGAAAATCTCATGAAATTTTTGTTCATATGTAAAGAAAGAAGTACTTTCACATGTTCATTGAGGTTTTTGACCTTTTCTGACTATAGGTTTTCCCCAACAAAAGGAAAGAAAAAAAGTGGAATTTGAGGTCCAAACTGATCTTTATAGAATCATCTTATTTTATTCCACAAAATAGTACAGAAATGTCTTGGCATTTATTTTTAACTAATGAGAAAAATAGATAAGATTTAAATCCTTCAGAATTCCTGAAAAACTTGAAATAATTGTTTTCATGCTCCCAAAAGTTTAATTTAGTAAAAATAGAATATTTCTAGACAACCTGAAAAATATGGTAAGAATTGCATGGAATACATGGAAATGTTTCATTTTTACAATATCAGAAATGTATTATTTTGTTTGTTTTAACCAATAAAAAATATATGTGTATGGTGCTTTTTTAGTGTAAAATGCAGTAAATTTACTATCATAATGAACAGAAAGGTAAGGACAAATCTTACAATGTTTGAGTCTTTCTTATCATTTTATTTTTTCATTTGACAGAAAATTTTAAAATAGGTATTTACCTTTATATAGAGCAACACATAATTCTTTTAGAATTTGCCAAAGAAAAATAAATATATTTCCTGATTCTGTTTTTTAATATTTGCTAGTTCTTTAGATAGTTGAGCAGGGGCTCTGATAGTATGCCAATTTAAACCTCTCAGATTTTTATTAGTCTTTCTGAATGTTAGGCTGGAATGTTAGTTCCAAAGGATGGAACACGCTGCTGCTAAAATTGCATTAAACATTTTTTTTTTGAGGCAAGATTTACATACATAAATCACAGAAAAATCATATTTGTTTCCAAATGATGCAATGCGCCCATACTTTCAAAAACTTCATCTGCATTGCTTGAACTGAGGAAAAACGATGAACCTAAAACTACAAAGATGTTTGAAGAGTTAATTCATCCAAAATGAAATTGTTAACAGATTTGATGAAGTTTATGTGAATTGAAATTGCTAAAACTTAGTTCCTGGTTCCATGTGTTTATCTGCCGAGCTCATTTCCACCAGAATGTTCAAGCAAGTGTAACTCCATGACTAAATAGTTGTTTAGTAAAGGAGTTTAATAAGAAGCAACAGCAGATCCATTTCTTGGGGAAAAAACACATGCTAATTTATGGGGTGGTTTAATAATTTTTCAAGTTCACTTTTAAATGTTGTTTTCAATGCTTTTCTGTTTTTACAAGTGTAATGGACTCTGAAGCCTGACCTCCTATTTGAAGTTTTCAACTTTGTTTACTGATTAACAATGCCAGAAGCTGCAGTTGAAATTTTACTTATTTTAATTAGCTTTCTTCGCCTACTGCTCAAATGAAGTATGAGCTTATTTAATGCAACAATGTGTGTACAGAGCCAGTGATTTGACTTTTGCTCTTTAATGCATTTCTTCAAGTTGCTATACTTGGTGATTCATTTACATCAATAATTGAAGAGTCATCAGTCTCATCTTCACTTGAGAGCCTTGCAAAACTTGCTAATGATGTGCATGACTGGTCATCACAATAAGAATGTGCCATAATTTTTTAAAGAATAATTTATATTCCATAAATTAATCATTATAAACTGCAATGATAGCATTTTAAAAACAACTGCTCTTCATCTATTGAAATTTTTTCCCACTGGTGATAAGACTGGGCTTTTTACTTCTGCTCATTCTTAAGAATGAGAAGCCTTGTTGTTACTTGTCATAATAAGATTAAGACAGGATGATGGCAAAGCACTTTGTTCATCTTGGATTAATCTTGAATCCCATCCTATAGATTGAAGATCACTATTTGACATGATGAAAGACAGTAGTAACAGATTCCTTTAATAGCTGGTACTTCAGAACATAAAAGTTATTTTAAATATAATAAATAACAATAAAATAATGCGTCAAGATTGGTTAAACATTTAATATTGTATTTGTTTTATAAATGAGCAAACTGAAGGTGAGAGGAGTGAAGTAACGTAACTGGTTCTAGGATTGTACCCCTCTAGCCTTGATTCAGAATGCCTCAAATAAATGATACTCCATCATATTTCTTTAGGGTAGGAGTCACCAGTGTGGCTTAAGTTACAAACTACTCTGTTATGGAAGGTTACAGCTGGTTGTCTCCCTTGTTCAATTGTTCAGTGTATGCTGTATTTTGTTGCAAGGATTAGGTTAGCAAAAAAAGGTAGGCTACCTATTGGCTTAATTGGTTAATTTTGTACTGGGATGCAGAAAGATGAGGAATTGTGTCTGAGAACTAGAAAGATAGGTTCAGCAGAGTGAAATTATTTTCTGCCTTTATAAAATTAACTAAGTAATTAAGTATTAATTATTTTAGGCATCAGTTGTAATCTAATACTAGGAAAAGGAAAGAGACAAGGACCAAGGCAAAGTCTCATCCTGTGTGGAACAGATTTTAGTTCTGATGGACCATGTTTATTATTTGCACCCAGTGAGGATGGTGCTGTTGTCCCTGTGTATCTGGCACAAGACCAGGGAATCAAAATCAGAGATTCTCCATCTGGTTAGGAAAAGAGTAGAGGAGTGCCAAGGAAGTGACAGAACTGTTGCATTGTAGTATTGTTTGGGCTGGAAGGGAAACTTCAAAGATCACCTTGTTCCAAGGGACACTTTCCACTAGAAAAGGTTGCTCAGAGCCCAATTCAATGTGACCTTGAACACCAACACGGATAGGGCATCCACAGCTTCTATGGGCAACCTCTTCCAGTGTCTTACCATCCTCATTGTAAAAAATTTCTTCTTTATATCCAATCTGAATGTACCCTCTTTCAGTTTTAAACTGCTCTCACTTGTCCTTTCCCTACGTGGTGAGAAGTCTTCATCTTTCATATTAATCCCCTTTAGAAAATCAGAACTCTCCAGAGCCTTCTCTTCTCCAGGCTGAACAAGCCCAGCTCTCTCAGCCTTTCTCCATAGGAGAGGTGCTCCAGCCCTCTGAGCATCTTTGTGTCCTCCTCTGGACTTGCTCCAACAGGTCTATGTCTTTCTTATACCAGAGACCCCTCCAGTTGGGGTCTCACAAGAGTGGAGTAGAGGAAGAATTACCTCCCTGACCTGCTGGTCACACTTCTATTTGTGTTTGAATACATCAAGGCACACAGACACACACAGGGTAGATATTTTCTTTCTGTAATAGAGGTTTTGCAAAATTTGTTGCAAACCACAGAAGCAACAAATATTTCTGAACTGGAGAGGGAGACTGGAGGGAAAGACCCACAGTCAGTAAGCACATACTTTTCTTTTTTATTACTTTTTTTTTTTTCCCAAACAGATCTGAGATTCTACTATTTCAAAATTACTCTATTGTAGCTCTGGAAAATGAATACCTCAGAGTTTTGTGGTGTTTAAGGAATAAGTACAGGCAGATCCACTCAAAACTCTTGATAATTGTGGGTCTGTCATATGACACTTGAGAGAGAGTATTCAATGATGAATGACCTTGTGGCAGTCTTCAGCCAGCTGGAACCATGCTTTCCCATCCAAGGCATGTTTAGAGTGTGCACCACAGCTGTTCTACATCAGAAGCTAAGTGCCATCCTTTCAGAAAACTGTTGACAATTAACTGTCTCCCTTTCTGAATTTGTCTATTTAAGGGTTTTAAAGAGAAGATTACAACAGAGTTAGAAGTGGGCTTGTGTTGATGTTCACAGGCTGCAGATGGATAAACACTGCAGAAAGGAGAGAGGAAGAAAGCTATGCAGGACAAAGGTCAAGTCATACGCCAGTATTTAACTGAATTTCCAGGTCTGGGTAGCATATGTGCTATTATAGAAAGTCAGTATTCTATTATAGAAAGTCAGTTAGGTCTTGTTAATTGTTATGGGACTTCATGTAGGAATATACATTTAGGAGTCTAAACTCAACTTGTGCAGCCCAACAGAAGTGGTCTATAAGGTCTAACTCTTGTGTGTCCTTCATCTCTGTTACTTCTGCCAGGAGAATATTAACGGCTGTAAATGCAAGTGGAGGTAGGTTCCTGAAGCTCTTCACTTACTATAAAAGAATTTAGACACTTAATTTGGGACTGTGTATTCTGGTAATGGCAGAGTGCTTAAATACAATTCATTATGATTCTGATCCTGGGCCCTCTTGTGCACAAAACCCTAAGAAATCCTGCTGAGAGCAATTTAGTGTAACTCTTATTTGTATGGTGTCCTGGTTTTGGTCGTGATAGAGCTATTTTTTTTTTCCAGAAGGTGGTACAGTGCTGTGTTTTGCATTTAGTGTGAGAATAATATTGATAACACACTGATGTTTTTAGTTGTTGTTAAGTAGTCCTAATTAAAGACTTTTCAGTGTTCCATTATCCCTGCCCGTGAGGAGGGGCACAAGAAGTTGGGAGAGAGTGGAGGCAGGACACCTGACTCAAAATAGCCAAAGGGATATTCCATAACACACAGCACATCATGCTTGGTATACAGGGGCGGGGGGGGGAGAAGGGACCAATTGCTGCTTGGGGAAGGGTCAGCAGTGGTCACCAGCTGGTGAGCAATTGTATTGTGGATCACTTTTCCTTCTTGGGTTTTATTCCTCACTCTATTTTTCCTTTATTATTGTAATTACAATTATTACTGTTATTATTGTTGTTATATTTTACTTTATTTCAGTTGTTAGACTGTTCTTAACCCATGGCTTCACCTTCTTTTTCTGATTCTCTTCTCTGTCCCACCAGGTGGGGGCAGGAGACAGGATGGAATTAAGCTGTAACAGATGGTCAGGAGAGGATATCTTTTGGGCTTACTTAACTGTCTTACACTGTGCAAGACAGAACAAGAACTTTCACAGACTCCAAAAACAGACACTTCAGCCTTTGGAAAGGACTCTGTTGCTAAGGGTGAACAATTGCAACATTTACTCAGGAAGTCATACTTTCTTTTAAATATGAAGTACTTAGAATAATTTTGATCAATAAATTTAAGATATATATAAAGAAAAGATGGTAGCAACAAGGTTAAAATCATCCTATAAGTCAAGGCTTGCCCTCACTTGTTTTACTAGTTCTGAACACATTATCTCAAAACTGTATGCTTTAACTGAAAAAGATTCAGGCATGGTAAGTAACAAAAGTAGTCTTGGATGAATTCCTTATCTGGAAAAAAAAAAAAAAATTAGTGTTGCTGTTTTAGTTTCAGTGAGAGTTGAATAAGGAATACATTAAGACTTTACAGTGACAAAAAAAAGGACACAGAGAGGTTAAATTCAGTGCATCTGTTCACTCTGTCCTTGTTTTCCAAGGCCACAGGGACAAATTATGTAAGTGATTTAATGAGACAAATGATAAAAAATAAAGGAAAAGCCTTTTCATACAACACCTATGCTAATCTACAGCTGTACAATCCCAGACAGACCAAAAGCAAAACAGGCAATCAATAGTGTTAACAAAACATATAGCTAGTATATTAAAGTTATGGCAAAATATGCAAAAATGTAAAGCCAGTGAACACTGCTGGTCTGCCATTCAGATCTAATGGTGACTAAAAGGAATGAAGGATTGGCATTCATTACACACAGACTCATTCATAATTGATCTCTGCAGCATACAATGCTAGTCATTTTAACCACTGTATGGAAATTTCTATGCTTTTACAAGGATTGTTTGGCTGTGGCAGTATATCTGACAAATTCAGCTATGTTAATGTAAACTATGTCACTGAGCCTATAACTGGTGCCTGCTTAGGAAGGATATATGAAATAGAGAATATATAAAATTATGCTTCTTCAAATTTCCTACTATTTTCCTATGATCTCCTGAACTTGTAGATATTGTGTGCAATAGCGGACAAATATAGATCAAGATGCCATGTGGCTGTGCTATGGGATCATCATGTCATTTCAGTTTGTGAAATTAAAGGAGAAAGGTCTTCTAGAAAGCCCTAAAGCCTTCTTTCCAAATCCTCCTTGGATGAATTCACTCCATGCGATGTTCCACAGCTACTGATGAACAAAGGTTTCTTTTCCATTGAAATGCAGAACTGGAAAGAGTCTAAAGAGGCACCTAATCTTTTCATCCTCTTCTTCCAACCCTGGCAATGAGACACCATCCTCTATATGTACATCATGCTTATCTGTTCTTAAAAACCTTCAGTGGCAGATTCAAAAGGATCACTGGCTTACCAGTTCCAGTATTTAACTGTCTTTACAGAAAAAAGGATTTTCTTAGTATTTGATCTGTATCTTAGTTACAAGTCAAGCTCATTACTCCTTAGATACTAACAGCAATCAACTACTGTTCTCTTTTACAGTAGTCTTTTATATATGGCCTAAGCTGAGCAGGAATTAATTGAGAGAAGTCTCTTGGCCTGGTTTGTATAGAAAACATGCCAGATGATCAAAACAATCCCTTCTGGATTTATAATCTATAACTGTGTGAATCCGATACCTCTCCTGAGCAAAAATATCAAGTCATTCTGCTTTCTTTTTGGAGATGAATACGGCAATGTTTCATTTGACAGAAATATCCCATTCTTCTCTGCACTTACATGTTCTGGGAACATTTCCATTATATTTGCAGAAAATTGCAAATTTGTTTTCAGTATGAATGACAAGTAATAAAATTAAACTGTATTGTACTGTACTAGGTCACACGTGGGAGCTGGAGTTTGTTTATTACCAGTTCCTCTGTTTTTTTCCTTTCTTAGCAGATAGGTCATTATTTCCTACAAGATTGGTTATTTGAAATCTATAGAGCTGGCTGTAAGTGTATGCTGTTTACCATTCTACGCATCAGTTTCTTTCCTCCCTTTCCAAATATATAATTACATTTTTTATAGATGTTTGGCTACATTTTTAAAAGGCATGTGTGGGTTTTTTTTAGAATATGAGACTCTTAGAAACAAAGTGGGACACTTTGATGTTCATTTGCACACCAATACCCAGAATGACTGAAGTTTTGTTGTAGGCATTTTTGCTTTGTTTTTCCTGCTTTTGTTTCCTCAGCTCTGGAAACAAATGAAATGATTGGAGACTGAGTGCTGCTGCAATTAATTCTTTTCTGTGAGTATTCTGAAATCTGAAAATCCAGAGGAGCATGGAGGGGCCCTACCACCTTACCTTTTTTATTCTTTGGATAATCTGTAGCAGGAGATTGTCCTAAAGCAGAAATGCAGCCACTAGGATGGTTCAAAGTATCTGTAAACATGAGAGTAAAAGGCAGCTTCCTTTCTAAGATGCATGGACTTATCATAGTCCCATAAGGACTGTGATACAGAGGTTTGTACTGTAAATGATCTGCTGCTTTTTCTTCAGTGTCTGGGATGACAGTGAAATACTTTTATTTTCCAGATGGCGAGCGTAAACAGTCCTAGTCAGAACTCAGATCATTTCACCAGTCCAAACATTATCTTGTTTGGAATAGATCATCTGACATAATAATAATGGCAGTTCTATAAACTGGGAGTTATCCTAATATAGCATTTTCATCTTAAATTTTTATCCTTTATAATCTGTTTTACCAAAAAATTAACTTAGATGACACATCCCGAATGACAGTAACTATTAATATTTTTGTTGTTGTTTTCTCTATATTTCCACCCAGACTGATTATTTTTTTTTGTGAATTATTTTTTTTTAGTGAAATATTGCCAAACATGATTTCTGCAACTGTAAAAATATACCTGTCCTCATTAATATGTCAAAATACAAAATATTTTCTTCTAAATCTTTAGTTCTTTTTGTTTCTTTGTGGTTTGGTTCCTTTTGCTGTCTTTCCAAATGCTGCTTTAAAATATGCCTAAGGCCATACCTGTGATATGGGTAGTTTCAGGGGGCAGCTAAAAAAGAAATAAGATAAAACTATTTCAGGTTCTTTCTTAAGTTTTGGTTTCTCTTTAGAGATAATAAGATATACATTTCAGTTGCTAGTGGTAACACAAAAATGTTGATAAACTCTTAACTAAGCTGAAGTGAACTCTTAACTAAGCTGCTCTTCATGGCCTAGAGGGCAACCTAAAATCCCATATCTCTATCAAATAATAAAATGGCAGGAAAATGGACTAACAAAATATCTTTTCCACCTTGGTTTGTATTACTTTTCATAAAGCAGAGCTATGGAGAAAATGGAATAAAACGTTAATTTGCAGCAAATTATGAACAACTGTTCTTTTCTCCTTCCAAAACACCAATTTAAAATCCTTGCTTAAAGAAAGAAAAATATGGCAAGGATTACAAATATTCTCCAGGGTATAGCTGAGTATTTAATTTTTCTTTTTGTCTTCCTGGAATATTTCCTGGTATTGCTGTGTGTTTCAAATGGTAAGGAGGTAAAAATTAGATTACTGCAGGAGCTGCAAGTGCTTCCAATTTGATTGAAAACTCATGTACTTCAGAATCAGCCAGAGTAGGTTCCTCCTCTGTAATTATTATGAAAACCAAAGCATTTTCCCCCTTCAAGGAAAAACAATTACAAGCTGCAATAAAATGGTTAATTATATTTTAACATAACTTTACCTTGAGGTGAGTTTTAAAGCTGCTACAGTGATACAACTTTCAATAAATATATTTGGCTGGCAGCCATAGGACTGAGGTTAATAGGGCTATTGGTAAACTGTATCATTCATAAACTCAGTGAGTTTCCCATTACTTATTAAGAGGCACCAATATAAACTGCTTGGGGGAAAAAGTTCTAATACAGTATATGTTAAAGATAAAGCCTTTCATAAGGTTATGGAGGCTTTAGTTATTTTTTGTCCATATTCCAGGTAATATTTATTGACCCACACAGCTAAAAAGCCATGCAGAGAGAACTTACTAAATAATTTAATTTTGTGCATAAGTCTTTCAGACTAGTCTTGGGTTTGCTCACAAAAATTAAATCAAACATATTCCTTAGTTTTATGCTCTATTTCAAATGCCTTTCAAGCTTTTGCTGATTTTTAATTTTTCTATTATTTCTAATTTTTATAGAGTGGTCCCCTAGTAACAGTGCCACATAGTGGCTCACCTCCCATAAACAGTGTAGATCAGAGTTTGTTAAATATTGCTCTCCAAGATTAAACAGGTTGCCATAATGAAGGGAAAAATGGATTTCTTCCAACCTAATTTTGAATATTGCTTTTTGAATTTGCATTTTTTTTTGTAGAATCTGAGAAATATTCCTTGTTATGAACTCCCAAAATATTATCAAAAATATTTTTGATGTTACAAATTTTCATAAAGCAGTATGTGTAGCGCATTAAAAAGTGACATTATACTCTCCTGCAAAAAAATAGAAAAAAAAATTCTAAATTATTCTGTAGTTGGTGAAAATTTCACTGTCAGCTCCCTGAAAAGCAATATAGTAGAATCTTTATGAACAGAAATCTTATAAACCAAGACAAAATAGTTTCTTTTTAAAAGAAAATGTTGTTGTGATGTTTAGGTCTATAGATCACTGGCCTTCCTATATGTGTGGGTTATATTTCAGTATAAACTTTAATATCTCATGAGATTCAGTGTTTTAGAATCATAAAACAGTTGAAGGATTTTAATGATATATTACAAAAGGTGAAAAGCCTACAACTTTAACAGTGCTTACTTTTCAACTAAAAGAAAATCTGGTAACCTTCCAGTTTGGAGCAGCTGAGACCCATCAAACAACTGAAAACCATTTGTTCAGAGCTGGAGCTGTCATGCTCTATTAACGTAAAAAACAAATGAAGTGCTGCTTCTGACTTCAGCCTACCACTTCGTATGAGCACTCTCCCATTTCACTTGACAGTTGTGGACATTGAAATAATACAAATCATAACCCAATCAACAGACTGTGAAGAATATGAAAGCTGAAGACAGATGTTCCAAAGCTATCATCACCTTTCAGCTTTAATTATATTGACATGGAACAAACAAGTGATAAATCAACTATTTTATAGAGTAATAAGCTTTATTCTACCTGTTAACCTAATGCTGCTTTGGGTGGTATATTCCAGGTACATGGAAGACCATGGAGTGTTCTGTATGCAGGTAGTCACAGAAACCATTCTTGTACTAAAATGGTATTGAAACGTTGCAGGTTTTCAAGACAAACATTACCATGAACAGGTTTTTCTTGGGTTTTCTGCCTGCACTCCCTCTATGTTCTTATAACTGTGAAGTCCTTATATCATTCATACTAGGTCCTGCAGTAATTTGCAATACCCTAAAGAGGGGAAAAAAAAAAAAAAAGGAGGATTTGTCTATTTTTACTACAGGTTTCAATTTTAGGGGCAAAGACTGGCAATTTTCCAACATGATATGTGAAAATCCACTATCCTCTGGGCCAGCTCGTTCTTTCATAAGGATGAAAGAAAAGGTGTAGCATTAGTGCACAAAGTGGGGCTTGGAAGCCAGCATTGTTTAAACGAAACCTCTTGATATATTTTGAGTTTATGGACCTATTTTATCCTTCATGCTGAAAAAGACTCCTTGGTACTTTGCACACCACATGAAATCCAGTTCCTTAATTTCACTGTGATTTATAATGGTGAAGTTTTCCTCTGACACCAAGTGCATAGCTGAGATTCACAGCAGGAATATGGAAGTCTTTTTGTTTTAAATTTGCTTCTCAGCTACCTCCATACTCTGATGATCTGGTTTAAAGTCCAGTGAAAACAAAAGAGGGGGCTTTCAAGGACACTGCTAATCTCCAAGCTCCTGTAAGACTAAGGGCGCTGGTAAATAAAAGCCAAAAGTGACCCTGACTCATTGGTTGCTTTGATTTCACAGGATTTCTGTTTGAAGTGTTGGTGAGCCCAGTTTTTCTACTCCCAGTATCCCATGACTCAACTAGAGAGGATGGCCAGGTGCAGAAGATAAAGGACTGAACAGAGTCATCCTTTCCATATTTATTCAGTGTGCTCAAAGTCTCTGGGCAGTGCACTGTAGTCAGACCAAAACACAGCAATTTCAGTTTTATGTTTGCTTTATTAGCAGCTTACTATGAAAAGTAAGCAATTGAAGATGTACATAGACAGCAGATTTACACTAACTTTTAATGTTTGTAGACTTAGATGACTTTTATGATAATGCTGCTTTGTTTGGTTTGGGGGCTTTTGTGTATTGAATATTTAATGGTGTTTTAATTGTTGTTGGTTGTTCTGATTAGAGTTAATCCATGTGGCACCTACAGTGTGCTGGCAGGGGGCGCTTTATAAATGAAAATGGTCATTATTTCTTACTGTAAAATACTGAATCACTTACATAGAGAAATGAACTGAAATTTTACAGATGGGTGGTTTTATGAGTTCAGAAGAAAAAAATAATACATTTAGCTTGTTACGCAGTACTGCAAAGTAACTATCTCTTTCATCACATGGCTTTTTTCCCAGTCCAGACTCCATCTGGAAAAATTACAGCCTGCTGAGCCATGAGACAGATGTAAAGGCAATATCTGCCCTCCACTAAATGAATTCAGAGGTAAATTTCTGCCATATCTCTATAAATCATTGGCCATGTGGACAGCATTAGTATTTTTCTTTGTGAGCTTAATTTGCTACCTAAGAAACCTAGAAATTGCTGCTACATTTCTGACTACTTTCAACATCTTGAAACCTGTGTATCCAATTTACTGCACCACAACCAGGACTCTAACTTAGCAAATTTTCTCATCTGTCCCATTAAAGCAGATTTCCAGCTGTTTTCTTTTACAAATATCTGACCTCCAATACAGATAATTGTATTTCGGAGTGATTATGTAATAGTGCATGTATTGTCCACACCTGGTTTCAGTGTGTAGTAATATGACATCTAGACCACTCAAGAATTTGGCAAATGACATTTCCCTAATGTATGCCAAACATTGTTGAGGTTGAAACAATACTGAATTTCTAACCCAATGTAAAATTTCATGTTCCTAATAAGCATTTTCATCTCAAAAAAAAAAACAAAACTATCAAAACCCCTCATCTTAGAGTGCATTTATTACTACTGTGAAATACTAGACTGATAAAGTTATAAATCAACAGGCTGTCCTTATCCTCAGACCAGATGTTAGAGGAATTAGTCCACACACGCTTATTTAATTTATTCCACTTGAGTGCCTTGAGACTGACTTACAGCAAATGTAACCTAGGAAGTGTATATTTTGATGAATTCCGAGTGGTCTGAAATACTTCTCAGGACTAGTTTCCTCCTAAATCTGTTGTGCCCATCCAGAAACGCTTTGCTGACCTGCAGGGGGCTAATGAAGAAACACACTCGTACAAGAGACAACGGCCTGGTGCACTGTTAAAGAAGATTTCTACTGGTGCTGCCATGAAAAAGCAGCGGATTATAGTAGTAGGGGACTCTGCTTTGAAAGGCACAGAGGCACCCATCTGATGGCCTGACCCAGTTTCAAGGGAGGTGTGTGGCCTACCAGGGGCATGGATCAGGGACATTGCAGAGAGGCTGCCTGCTCTAGTAAGTTCCACTGACTTACACAATTCTAGTGATCCATGTGGGTGCTAGTAATATAGATAGCAGTAGCCTGGAGAACATAAAGAAGGACTACAGAGGCCTGGGAGAGGTGGTTAGGGGCTCTGGAGCTCAGATAGTCTTTTCATCAATTCTCCAGGATAGAGGGGTGGACCTTCAAAAGGCTAGGAGGATTGGCCAGATTAATCAATGGTTAGAACAGTGGTGCCATACTCAGGGGTTTGGGTATCTAGGACATGGGACCCAAGTTAGTAGGCCAGGTCTACTGAGGGCTGGTGGAGCTGGTCTAAGGGGAAGAGCGGTTTTGGTAGGAGGCTTGCCAGGCTGGTCAAGGATTCTTTAAACTAGATGTGTTGGGGGAGAGGGGCATCATTCCATCCCAACACACCCAGTCAGTTGCCAGCACCTGTGATAAATGCTTGGAGCAATGTAGAGATATTTCAGCCACTCCAGCCAATGAGCTGGCTTCATTTGGAGCTCGGCTCAGATGCCTCTATACAAACACCTGTAGCATGGGGAACAAACAAGAGGAATTAGAGATGTGTGCACGTCTAGGCGGCTATGATGTAACTGGTATAAGAGAAACATGGTGGGATGGCTCCTATGACTGGAGTGTTGGAATGGAAGGTTACAGGCTCTTTAGAAAAGACAGGCCTGGCAGATGGAGAAGGGGATATGCTATTTATGTTAGGGAAAGGCTGGAGAGTACGGAACTCTGTATGGGGACAGGTGAGCAGTCAACAGAGTTTGTGGGTCAGGGTTAAAGGGAGAACAGCAATGAGAGAGATTACTGTGGGGATCTGTTACAGACTGCCTGATCAAGAGGACTCTGTGGATGAAGCACTCTACAGACAGATAGGAACAGCCTCACGCTCGAAGGCCCTTGCTCTCTTGGAGGACTTCAACCACCCTGATATCTGTTGGAAAGACAGTACAGCCCAGCACAAGCAATCCAGGAGGTTCCTCGATTGTGTGGAAGACAACTTCCTTCTGCAAGTAATAAAGGAGCCGACAAGGAGAGGTGCCATGCTTGACCAAGTGCACATGAAAAAGGAGGAGCTGGTTGGAAATGTGACATGCCAGGGAAGCCTTGGCTGTAGCAATCATGAGGTGGTCAAATTTGAAATCATCAAGGCAGTAAGAAGATCATGTAGCAAGCTCACTGCCCTGGAATTCAAGAGGCTTTGGCCTCTTCAGGAACCTGCCTAGTAAGGTGCCATGGGATATAGTACCAGAGGGCAGGGGAGCCCAAGACTATTGATTGATATTCAGGGATCACCTGCTAGAAGCTCAGGAGTGTTGCTTCCCAACTGGAAGTGCAGCAGGAGGGCCAGGAGACCTCCATGGATGGATAAGTAACTGCTGAGGAAACTCAGAGGGGAAAAAAGAGGCGTATAATACGTGGAAGCAAGGGCAGGTGGCCTGGGAAGAATACAGGGATGTTGTCCGGGAAGCTAGGGACCAGGTTAGGAAAGTTAAGACCCAGTTAGAATTAAATTTGGCAAGGAACGTGAAAGGTAACAGGAAGGGATTCTATAGGTACATAGTGAATAAAAGACAGATAGCTTCCAGAGGGGTCCTATGTTGCCCCTATCTGGAGAACTGGCTACCCTGGATTTGGAGATGGCTGAGGTTCTTAATGACTTCTTTGTGTCAGTCTTTACTGGGAGATGTTCTGACCACACCACACAAGTCTTGGAAGGCAGATTCAAGGACTGTGAGAATGAAGACCTTGGCCCACTGTAGGAGAGGATATGGCTTGAGGCCATCTTAAGAACCTGAACATGCACAAATCCATGTGACCTGATGAAATCCATCCACAGATCCTGAAAGAGCTAGCAAATGAAGTTGCTAAGCTACTGTCCCTCATATTTGAAAAGTTACGGCAGTCAGGTGAGGTTCCCAAGAGCTGGTCAAAGGGAAATACAACCCCCATTTTCAAGAACAGAAAAATGGATGACCCAGGGAATTACAGACCAGTCAGCCTCACCTCTGTGCCTGGCAAAATCTTGGAGCAGATTCTCCTGGAAGGCATGCTAAGGCACATGAAAATCAACAAGGTGCTTGGTGACAGCCAGCATGGCTTCACTAAGGGGAAATCCTGCCTGACCAATTTGGTGGTCTTCTATGATGGGGCTACAGAACTGATGGACAGGGGTAGAGCAGTTGATGTCATCTACCTGGACTTGTGCAAACCGTTCGACACTGTCCCACACGACATCCTTGTCTCTAAATCGGAGAGACATAAATTTGATAGGTGGACCGCTCGGTGGATAAAGAGCTGGCTGGATGGCTGCACACAAAGAGTTGTGGTCAATGGCTCAATGTCCAGCTGCAGACCAGTAAGGAGTGGTGTCTCTCAGGGATCAGTGTTGGGACTGGTCTTGTTCAACATGTTTGGTGGTGACATGGACACTGGGATTGAGTGCACCCTCAGCAAGTTTGCCGATAACACCAAGCTCTGTGGTTTGGTTGATACGCTGGAGGGAAAGAATGCCATCCAGAGGGACCTTGACACTCTTGTGAGGTGGGCTGATGCCAACCTTATGAAGTTTCACCATGTGAAGTGCAAGGTCCTACACCGGGGTCAGAGCAATCCCAGGCACAGCTACAGGTTGGGCAGAGAAGAGATTCAGAGCAGCCCTGCAGAGAAGGACTTCGGTGTGTTGGTCAGTGAGAAAATGAACGTGAGCCAACTTCAGTGTGCACTCGCAGCCCAGAAAGCCAAACATACCCTGGGCTGCATCAAAAGAAGCGTGACCAGCAGGTTGAAGGAGGTGATCCTGCCCCTCTACTCTGCTCTTGTGAGACCTCACCTGGAGTATTGTGTGCAGTTCTGGTGTCCTCAACATAAAAAGGACATGGAACTGTTGGAACAAGTCCAGAGGAGGGCCATGAGGATGATCAGGGGACTGGAGCACCTCCCGTATGAAGATGGGCTGAGGAAATTGGGGCTGCTGAGCCTGGAGAAGAGAAGGCTGTGTGGAGACCTCATAGCAGCCTTCCAGTATCTGAAGGGGGCCTATAGGGATGCTGGAGAGGGACTCTTCATTGGAGACTGTAGTGATAGGACAAGGGGTAACAGGTTTAAACTTAAACAGGGGAAGTTTAGATTGGATATAAGGAAGAAGTTGTTTCCTGTAAGGGTGGTGAGGCACTGGAATGGGTTGCCCAGGGAAGTTGTGAGTGCTCCATCCGTGGCAGTGTTCAAGGCCAGGCTGGACAGAGCCTTGGGTGACATGGTTTAGTGTGAGACGTCCCTGGCCATGGCAGGGGTTTGAAACTAGATGGTCTTAATCTCCTTTCCAACCCTAACTATTCTATGATTCTATAACTAAATGCGCCGAGAGTGTCCCTATCTGGCCAGTATACAGCTACCCTGATGTGAAAGGGAGACATAGGTGAAAAGCTCAGTGATGAAGAGGCTGGTAATTTTGAAATTAAATGTGGTCTAGCTAAAACTGAACATTTCTGATGTGCCTTAGTTAGATGACAGTTTCACCAAGAAGGGGGACAAACAATATGGTATATTAAGTCAATGGTCTCATAGGTGGGTCACATTTCTATGATGTTTAAAGTTTAATTCTGGAGTCCATGGTACACTTAAACCACAGTAATGATGCTCTTAATTCAGCTAAATATGACTTTGTGCTAGATGTCTTACATTTTAGATTAACTGACTAGTCCAAAGGCCTCCAACTGCAGGGTATTATTTGCGCAGGTGTATTTTTTTTCCACTGTAAAACAAAAACAATATGAAATCTCAAATGTTGTTGTAAACATGAGATTTCTCATCCACCATTTAGAAGACCCAAATTCATATTTAATATAAAATGTCATAGGGACACTGAATTCTACTACAGCCCAAATACTTGATGTGATGTTTGTAAAAGCCTACTGCTATCATACAACATCTTTCTTTCTTCTCTTACACTCTCGTTTCCTCCTTTAACATATACCATCATATCCATATGTTTTATTTTGAGTCTGCTCTTCTGCAACATAGCAAGGCAAAGGTCACGGATGGTTTCATTTCTCCATTTGTGATCAGAAGTATATGAAACAGGAAGACCGTAAAGCTAGCTTTACACTGTTGATATTATTCTGATGTTTTCTTTGATCTAAAATAATTTTGTTTCATTGTTCTCTATGGTAAAAATAAAAGTAATAATTTAGCTAGGTAGCCTTTTAGTTTGTTTTTATTTTGGAGAAAACTAAAAGATATTCCCTGACATCCTTTTACAAGGTAGGAGTAACAAAATCATAAAAAATAAAAATGCTATTAAATAGGTTGTAAATTTCAAAGTGATACATGAATGCAATAATCCAACTGGAGAGTTGGGGAAAATAATAAAAACAGCATGTTATAATACTGATGATGCAAAGGCTACAAAAATCAATAAAGGGAGTTTAGGAATCCAAGAAACTGTAAAGTATCAGCTGAAGTACAGTAGAATTTTAGAAGGAAGTATAGAAGGCTTACAATCATCAAGACTTTAAGGAAAGTAAAGCTTGTTCCTCAATGGATTCATTGTTCTTTTTTTTTTGTGGCTTTGTGGTAGAGTTTTTTCTTTAATTATTATTTGAACATTTCTTTTTGTTTCAAATAAGGCAAAAACCTGAAAGGAACTGGTGAACCTTGCCTTTATAAACTGAAGCGGCTAGTGTCTGGTTCTTGGTATTTACTTCAGAGCTAAATGCAGCAGACATGTAAATGTAATGGTACAAAACCTTTTGAAAGTAATTAAATCGCATAGTAAGATTAGTTCAACTGTCAAGATAAAACAGCTGGATCTGCTTTCACGATGAAGAGCTGTGCATTTATAAAACCATAAAATCACTTGCTTAAACCATCAGTGTGTTTAGCTGCTTCAGTAATAGATACTGGAATACATTTCCATGCAGTCTCAGTAATCAGTCACCACTTAGGACTTTGCGTATACAAGACCTACTCTGTTCTCAGGTTCCAACAACATCAATTTCAAAGAAAAGATCCTAAAAATCTGTGAACAAAGAATAATTTACCTTTTTGTGCCTTTTTTTTTTTTTTTTTACCTTTATTATAACGATTAATAAGGTTGTT
Source organism: Pezoporus occidentalis (assembly GCF_034315485.1). Classification (NCBI taxonomy): domain Eukaryota; kingdom Metazoa; phylum Chordata; class Aves; order Psittaciformes; family Psittacidae; genus Pezoporus; species Pezoporus occidentalis. The sequence goes on along the minus strand of NW_026915910.1, from coordinate 15,904 downwards.
GTTGCTAGCATTTTTGTTGGTCAACCTGATTATTCATGTTTTATACAAAAAGATTCAGGACTCAAACATGTTTCATTTTGATATTTGTGAGTATTCACTATCTGATAGTTGAGAGCAGTTTGGAAGAGGCATAAGAAAAATACAGATATGTTTCAGGTCACTCAAGTAATATGGCATTGTGATGATTGCTATAAAACCAAACATCTGGTTATTCATGGGGCTTTGTCATTGTCAGAATGAAGGATGACAAAGAAAGCACATTAGAAAAAGCTAGTTGTCTAAAGACTCCTTGAACATGTGAATAATATAATCTCATTTGTAGAGAAAGAATATTATATTAAAATTGACTTTGTATATTTAAATTTAAAATAGCTGGGCTCTTTCTCAGAGAGTGGGAGAGTAAAAAAGACTGTATAAGTGAATTGAAGAGAGAGAATCTGAATTTATTTCTCTTATGGCATTTATAGCAAGTAGTTAAATGCAAGTATACTGCCCATTTGTAATGTCTAGGATTTGATAGGTGAGCTGACATGACAGGAGAAAAGGACGAATGACAAAAAGATCTATGAAGCTGCCTTTGAAGAGAGAGAGTACAACCAGAGTTTAGTCCGGTGCCCATGAAATCCAGGTCTGGCAGCTCACTTGCTTAGTATTAACATAGATGAAACATCTAGACATCTCTGGAACCCTTAGTCATTGCTGGGAAAAAAATAGCCTTGCCCTTTACTGACTGATCTGGTCCTCAGATGTTTCAAGGCATCAGTATATACAATAAATTTAAAAAAAAACAAGATAATTGCCATCAAATTGTCAATATAAAACATGTTATTTTCATTCTTTCCATAGGTCTCCACTGGACACTAAATAACTTGGAATTCAGTATTTGTCCCACTATAAAGGTTTCTCTAAAATTTGTGATGGGGTGGTGGAATTTATTAAGATATTTTCTTAATATCATCCTCATTTAGTGGTAGAAAAGACCTGACTCCATCAAAAAGAAAAATATTCCCCAGAAAAAACTATAGTCTGAGCAGGTCCCCAGTACTATTTTTAAAATAACCTCTTTCATGAAAAGATAAAACCAATACTTTAGACATTTATCCAAAAATCACCACTAAGGTATAATTCTAATGAAATTATGCTTTGTATTCTGTAAGATCAACAATTTGACAGTTCTCTTTCTTGTGCTTTGATAAAACTACAGCCACATATAGTTTGATATATCTGAATAGGCATTTAGTTATCACATAAAATTCAGAGACTAAGTATTAGTAAAAGCAAAAGGGTGCCAAAAAAGCTACATGCTAGTGGTAGAGCAGTGTAGGAGAGTATGTGTATATGAAACAGATGTCATCCTGAAGGAAGTTATAATCAGTGTAGGAGCACCAGGTAGAACAGAAGCATGAATGAGTAGGGTAAGCACACAGCAAAGTGCAAACAATGGAAGACAACATCTGCTTGGACAGTGCCCTAACCTAGAACATCTCTATTCTAGCAAGTATATTTGTTTGTTTGTCAGCATTATTTAGATTAAATTTCTGTGTCTGAGCCATCTCCTTCTTAACTAATTTTGGTGTATTTGCACTTCAGTGGGATTAGCTTGCAACTTGCTTCAATCTCCCTCTCTGAACATGCAGACTGTGATAATAGTATATTAGATATAGAATAAAAGTATGCTCAAAAGTGATGTAGAAGATTTTGTTTCATTAGAAATTAGAAGAGCATTAAAAATAATCTGCAACATTTCTATCACCAAAGCAGGACAAGAAAAATGCAATCTAGGGTAAGCATCTATCTCCATATAAATAAATAATAGTTAAGAAAATAAAGGTGGCTATTATAGATTGATCTGCATTAGTGTTTTGATTTGGCTCAGGGGGCTTTTGAAATTCCTCTCCTGACATACACATTAAAGCATAAATGATATGCTTTAGTTCATATCATAAGGCAGATCTAAGCGCATGGTGGATTCCTTTGAAGGGGAACTGAGCCAGATGGTGTCTTTTAGTCCAGGTAAAACACTGTCAACTTTCCTTCAGCTGTGATCTGTACAGAGTAGACTTCCATAAGTAGGGTCTCAAATAAAGACTGGTGGTCTGCCTTCTTTTTCAGGTATGTCAAATGTCATATCTATGTTTAACTCATACCTATGTTTGGAGATACCGGAAATAATATAAAAAACAATTGAATTATTCATTGCTATGTAAATGACATTCAAATTTCATATAACTCATAGCCATGTTTGGAGATACTGGAAAACTCATACCTATGTTTGGAGATACCGGAAATAATATAAAAAACAATTGAATTATTCATTGCTATGTAAATGACATTCAAATTTCATATTAACTAAATTTAAAATTTAAAACATGGAGGCAAATCCCAGTCATTTATGTTACTTGGCATGTGCTTATTTTGGATCCACTATCACAAAGTGAAAATAGGCAGTTTTACCTCTGCAAAAGACTTTTTGACCTGCATTAAGACCAAGATTTGATGCTGAGAAAATTAATCACACCATCATCAATAAAAAATTATGTGTCATTATTAGAAATTAAATTAACAGAAATGTAACAAAACTGTTTTAAAAATGTGCAACCTACCTTACCTCTTTGTGGTAACTGCAACTATGTCGTTTGCAGAGAAAATCGCAATTCCGCTTCCAAATTAAAATCAAGAGCTTAAAAGTGTTTGTAACCTAAAGTAATTTCATTGAAATAGATTGAATGAATTTATCAATTTAAAAATCTATGTTGATACTTTTGTCTGTACCAGGCCTCAGTTCAGGCATTCAAGCATAAGCTTAAATCTACCCCCCTTGGAGAAACATTTTAGCATATATCTAAATCCTGCTTAGCTCAGTCACAGCCATTCTCCTTCTGTTAAAATGAAGAGTAAAAATCCCATTCATTTCAATGATGTAGGTATTGGCCTTGCATGCATTGCTCAGTGATGGATCTGTAGTTGCAGAATTGACCTTATACATGGGTCATGTACTGTACTCCTTTACAGTACCTGCTAAGTTCAGACTTTAAATTTACTCCAGACCTGATGTTTGACATTGGTTTAATTTACTATTCAATATGTCTTTATCAGATGAAGGTCAAGTGTTCTGTTTGCTTCATCTAATTTGAGGAAATCCATAGGGGAAAAGTAACAAAACAAGTACTTTTATACTTTATTGTCTTTTTTTTTTTTTAAGTTAAAGACAAATTATATTTCTCTTAATGAATATTATTTCTTTTTATGGTCCCACTGAAACAGTTAATTACCTCACTTACTTAGAATGCATTATTTATACATCTGAACCACCTTCAGAGTTTAAACCAAATCTTTAACTTTAAAACTGGACCTTACTTCCATCTCCAAGCAATCTTTTACAGTTACTGCATGTTTTCATTGCAACATACAGCCAAATTTAAAATAAGGAACATTGCTTTACAGGGTCACATAGCTGAAAGCAGTCTAATACTTCAGTGCACTTTAAATACATTTAGTTTTTTTGACAGAAGAGCAACAAGAATGTCCAGATTGTCTCTAGATTAACAATTAAATGCATTAATCTGTGATACAAGGAGGGTTCTTATCTTGTATCTTACTTTTGTACATTTATTAAAGAGGAATCATATCTTCAGATAATTATTATGAGTAATTCTTTTGTATGGAACCTTTAATAGCTATATAATGGCAAAAGACAAAATGTACCATTTTTTTTAGCTAGTTAATTAGCTCAGATTTTATGTTTAATTATATTAGCTAAATATATCTATTTATATCAGTGTCTCATGGTTGATTTAAGGAGGTCAAAACCAAGTCCAATAACATGCTAAAAATTTTCATATTATCTAGGTAATGTTGAAATAATAGAAATAGTGTTATTTTACAAAAAGAAGTTTCATAGCACCTTCAAAATTTTAATATGTTTATTTTTTTAACAAGTGTTATTGGTTAAGATTCGTAATGGTGTAAACCCTTTCTACCTGAATGGCAAATGTCAACCTTAGACCAACAGTGTCAGAGAAATTGTTATTTATCATGTTTTCCAGCTTCTTTTTTTTCTGTCTTCTGCAGTCATGCCTAGTATTATGTTCTGTGATGTTATATTTCGGTAAGATTTTATCTTTTCATAGAATCATAGGGTTGGAAGGGACTAGTTCCAATGCCCCTGCCGTGGGCAGGGGCACCTTTCACTAGACCAGGTTGGTCAAAGCCCCATTCAATCTGGCCTTGAAGGCTGCCAGGGATGGGGGAGCCATAACTGCTCTTGGCAACCTGTGCCAGTGCCTCACCACCCTCACAGCGAAGAATTTCTTCCTAATGTAAATCAAGCCTCTTTCAGTTTAAAACCATTTCCCCTTGTCCTATCACTACATGACTTTGTAGAAAGTCTTTCTCCAGATTTCTTGTAGGCCTCTTTAGATATTGGAAACCTGTTATAAGGTCTCCCCTGAGCCTTCTCATCTCCAGGTTGAACAAGATCAGCTCTCTCAGTTTGTCTCCATAGCAGAGGTGCTCCAACCCTCTGATCATGGCTTCCTGTGGACTCATTCAAGCAGGTCCATCTCCCTCTTGTGTTGGGGTACCTAGATCTGAATACTCCAGGTGGGTTCTCATGAGAACAGAGTAGAGGAAAAGGGTCACCTCCCTCAACCTGCTGGCAGCTCTCTTTGATGCAGCCCAGGACATGGTTGGCTTTCTGGGCTGCAAGTGTCCATTGCTGGCTCATGTTGAGCTTCTTGTCAATCAGCACTCTGCAGTCCTCAGGGCTGCTGTCACTCCAGTCTCTGCCCAGCCTGTAGCTGTGCTTGGTATTGCCCCAACCCAGGTGCAGGACCTTGCACTTCACGTTGTTGAAATTCATGAGGTTCACATGGGCCCACCTCTTAAGGGTACCCAGGTCTCCCTGGGTGGCATCCCTTCCCTCCAGTGTGTCGACTGCACCACACAGGTTGGTGTCATTGGTGACTTGCTGAGGGCATGCCCCCTGTCCATGTTGCCAGCAAAGATGTTGAACAGCACTAGTCCCAGTACCAAACCCAGAGGAAAACCACTCATCACCAGTAGACATCAAGCCATTGACCACAACTCTCCGAGTGTGACTATCTAGTCAATTTCTTACCCACCCAGTGATCCATCTATCCTCTTTTCCACAGAAGCTGTTAATGTATTTTATAATAAAGAGAGATTAGCTAAATTAAAAATAGAAATCAGAGACTTTAAAAGACAAAATTGTATTTTAAGTACCTATACTTGGATGTTCCCTCTTCTTTATTCTCATTCTCAGCTTGGCAGTACACTTTTGGTACTCTGACCTAATTTTGGTGGGATGGGCAGAACCTTTCTAAACTTCGGCTACAGATTGAGATATCCTCCTGTGAATTGCAGTCTGAAACAGGACACAGGGATAAGGAGTATCTGGGAACCGCAGGTGTCCAGGATGGGCTACAGTTAAACTAACTGATAAGTAGGAGGATAGGAGGATTATTATGTCTCTGGTGCTAACGAACCAATTAAACTGGTATGAGCATCTACTGCGTGTGCTTCAAAGGCTGCCAGAAGTGATGAAGATTGTTGGAAGAAGTAAATGACCCTCAGAGACCACCACCACAATTCTGTACGCATGCGGGGAACTTTCCGGAAAATGATGTAATCCATAGGTAGCCTCATGAATACGTATGTATGCCCAGTGGCTATAAAAGGACGGCTTGTGTGGCAATGGGGAGACACACGTTAGGAGGAGCTATCCCCTGTGTCTCCCGGCGCTGCAATAAAGAATACCTGCTTGTCAGCTTGAAAACTTTGTTGGCAAGTTTGTTCCTGGAGTTTTCTCCGTATCAAGTTTATACATAGAACTCCTTCAGACTGAAACAAACCTTCAGTACACATGTCCCACTATTTACTGTAAAGATGTCACGCCCATCTCTCCTACAGTTTGAGCTGAATCTTGTGTTGCCCAAGTGCATCAGTGGGACTCTGACCACAATTGAGTGTTTGTGCTTCCCTTGAGGTATTGCAACTCATCCTTACGAGCTTCCCAATCCCACCTGAGTTTGTATTTGAGATTGATAGGTGCCTCACTGCCTAAATGGTTGTTTGGGTATCCCTGTGTATGGAGGTAGAAAAGCAATAACAGGAACCATTTTATATATATTTATGGTATACCAAATTTACAACAGAGCTCAATCTATGGGTTTAACGAGAAGAAGCAGTTAAATTCTCTTGCATTGTCATCACCCTTTTTTCTTTATTTAAAAAAAAAAGAAAAAAAAACCCAAACCCCAAACATCCCAGAGTATTTCTCACTCCATTAGATAGATGTTCTGTGTTTTAGTAAAATATTTTTAAGGAGATACCAGGTTAGCCTTCTTTATTAGGCAGCATGGTAATTATAGGAACCTTGGGACCAGATCTTTGTTAAATTTTTGTAGTTTAAAAGAATACTACTCAAAGACAAAATGGCTTTTTATACTTAATGACATTTCTGCACAGAAGCAAAACTTTTTCACTTGCAATATGTAACAGTCTAGGACGATCTTAAGAACAGTTACAGAGAAGTATCTCAGTCTCTGCCATAGGTTTAGGACTGTATATTGGTTGGTTAGATTACCAGATATATAATACAACAATATCTCTAGAAATGCATGTAATGAAGTAATCACTTTTACTGTTTTTCTGTATATAATTTATAACATATCTCAAAGAGATGTGGTTTTATGCAAGTAATCTTCATATGACCAGACTAAAGTAAAATAATGTGGTTCAGGACATAATATTTAACAATGAAAAGAAAATACCTGAAACCATAAACTTTCCTTAGTTTTTGGATGGGTATCAGCAAGAATCTCTTTTCTTAAATTCTTATTCCAGTGAGAAACTATATCAGGGAAAAGAAAGGTATAACAAAATAAAGGGGGGAAACATTATAACTTCTGAAATAATTCATAATATTTATTTAAAACAGTACAAGATATTTTTTTTTTTTCCCCTCCAAATTCCTTCTCTATTTTGAGGGAATTTCTGATTTGAACTCTCCACAGTTTTTAGGAAAGTAGAAGAAATTGTCAAAGTTGGAAGAAACTTAGGCTAAAGCTTGAATATGTCTTCCCCTCATATCGGCATTCTATTGATGCCTCTGCATCTTGCTGCCCACCTGCCTTTGAAGATTTGAGCCCCATCCCATACGAATATAAAATAAGAGGATCTTAGATCTCCTTTTGCTAGTATTTATCAGAAAGCCCAAACTCTCCTTGGGGGCCAGATCAGTAATATAGCCATATTTATACTAATGAGCATTGAATGAGACATTTAAGGTAAAAATTTGGGATTAATTCACCTTTAAGACAAATACAGAACTTCTGTTAAAGCCATTTCTTAGCAATCACCATACATTCAAATGTATTGACTGATATTCACTGTATTCATGTGGGACTTGAGGGGAAATATAGAATATAGCTTTTATTTAAGCTGAGCAGGACCAATGCAAAGGATCAGAAAAGCAGCTGCAACAAAGTAACTAGACACTGCCAGCCTTTCTGTGAACATCTTCTGTTGAAGAGATTGAGAAAACATGCTAGAGTGCTACAGGAGTTTTGATGAAAGGAGGCACTCAGAGGAGCACATTAAATCTGGGCTGATACCAGCATATGGAAGTTGAAGTCTTTTCTCATTATCTTGGTTGATTTTCTGCCAGGAGACGCATCTGCTGGACTTCTGCAGGAGCCCTGTGGGAATGTAAACCTAGGCAGTCGCACCAGTCTGTTAAAACATATTTATGTAACATTATTGGGTAACTTTTCACATCAAGGGATGCACTGGCTCAGAAACAGATTCAGGGCTTATTGGGGGTGAGGAAAATTCAAATGAGAGGTATGTTTGCCATCTGATGGGAAACTACATGGCAACCAGTGTAATTCTCCTCCAAAATATGAAGGATGACTACTCACATTACTTATTTGGAATGACAATTTTCCCCAGCTGTTGAAATCCCAGGTTTAAGACATATGATTGAACTGCTGTTAGCAGTAATAAAGGTTATGGTAAACTAATGGTAGTTTCATGCAAATTGTTTAAACTTTAAATATTGTAAAGTTTTAAAAGCTTAGGGCTTTTTTCATTTCAAGCCAACACTTTCACGTTATTATCATCTTTTTGGACTTAAAATACTTTATTTTCAGAGTTTGAATACCCCTAGAGGGTTTCTTTCTTAGGCAGATAGGGAAAAGAACATAGCGTGAAGCCACAATGAATTATATCCTTGTCTCTTACCTACTTGCCTAGTTTTATGTTTCAGATATTTGGCATGTTAAACAGTCACTTCCCGCATGCATGTGCATAACTCTCCAGGGCAACACCTCTAATATGTCTTGATGCATTACATATGCCAAGCTGGTTTTTTATTTAAAAAAAAAAAGGGGGGGTTAGTCCTGATTTTAAATAAAACTGAAGAATATTGTATTGCAAAAAGTTGACTAGATGTTAGCTTTTCCTTCATCTTCATCCTGATTGAAAAACAGAAATGTGATTTCAGTTAAGTAAATTTATTTCACAGATAAAATTCTCACAGAGTACGGATTTAATGAGAAACTAGGTTCTAATGTCTTCTTTAATTTTCTATTCATATGTAAAACCAAACCAAACCAAAACCAACCCCACTGCCCCAAGATGTGACTTAAGTACAGAACTAAGGATTTATCTTGTAGATGTAAAGACCAACCAACCAACTGAACCTCCTGATCTAAACACCAAAGTGTTTTGCTGGATCAAGTGACAGTGCAAGTCATCCTCTTCCCTGATAAAACTCGAAGTTTTGAATGCTCAGTAGCTTACTACTGATAATGCTTAGCAAAATGTGAGAAAAGAAAGTGTCATAGAGGAATTTGACATTTTTGACTCATCTGATAAAAGTGAATGCCTTGGATAGTCAGAGAGTTCTTCCTTCAACCTTTTCTTAAAGAAACAGCTCATACATATTGAAAAATTATATGCCTGTGTCCAACCTGTGAATAATTAATTGCTACATCCTTCACAGTAGAGGTGTTTTTTGGCTCTATTTTTTCCCTTTGCATATATATACATGATATCTCATTATTAAGTGTGTTGGGAGCACTTATCTGCATGGAGGAGCAGTAGTGAATTTTTCTAAGTTGTAATGATAAGCTAAGAGTAAGCACTGCAAGGTAAAATCTATTTAAAATGTGGCAATTTGGGAAAATATATCCCTCAAGCATAGCAAACGCACCATCAAAGTGAGTTAGCTACCAATTAACTTCCACATTTTGCACAAAGGACATTAAATTCTAGAGTAAAAATAAAACCAAATGATGTATGCCTGATCTCTGAGAAAAATAGATCACACAAAATGAGCTTTAGATGAGTAGGTTTTCACTGTGTTTTCAGTATTTGGCTGTCCTGGAAAATGTTTGTTTTTCTATTTAAAATTTGGGGTTTTTTTCTATGTAAACTCATATCACCAGGCATGTCTAAGAAGAGAAACTACAATTTAAATACAACAAATTAAAATGTGAGATCCTAGGCAGGCTCAGACAATATGACGAAGGACCAAATTTTAACACCTCTGTTCACAATAGGTAAGTAACATTGCTCTATCCATTACAGAGTTCTCGATCCTGTAGCCTAGATGAAATTATATAACACTGTGGAAGCAAATAGAGTTCTAGTCAGTCCTAATGTCACAAAAGGGCATACTCAGAAAAGGTGCACTGATGGGAGCAGGAGTCCAGCCCTATAAATGTTAGTGACTATTTAAGAAGTCAAGGTCAAAGAGGCTTTGGCTGGAGCCAAACCATTCAATGGACCAGCTCGCCATAGATTCAGAGATATGGCTAAGTTCTTCCTGCTGGAATCAATTAGGAAAATACAACATCCTAGCACAGATAAAGAACTTCATTTTCAACTCCCGTGGACCAGACAATGTCATCTGCACATGGCAAAATAAGTGCACTGCCTTGGTTGGACCTAGCCATGGACATTCAGTTTATGCCTGGAAAAGAGCATTTTTTGAATGATGTTTAAAGGTTCAGAATCTGCTCCTGAGAAAGTAAAGTACAGTGCGGACAATATTTCCGTTTTCAGAGAACAGGCATAGTGAGTTCCAGATTATCTGAAAAAAAACAGTATTTGGCTTCAGTAGAGTTTGAAAACACAACAAGGAAATGCTTTGTATATCATGTTTTTAGGATATTTTTTCTAAGTAAGAAAAACATTTGCAAATAATTTGATACAACTGTGAAGAACAGTCAATATTCATCGTAGAATCATAGAGTCACAGAGTAGTTAGGGTTGGAAAGGACCTTAAGATCATCAAGTTCCAAACCCCCTGCCATGGGCAGGGACACCTCACACTAAACCATGTCACCCAAGGCTCTGTCCAACCTGGCCTTGAACACCACTAGGGATGGAGCGTTCACAACTTCCCTGGGCAACCCATTCCAGTGTCTCTCACTACACCCTTACAGTAAAGAACTACTTCCTTATATCCAATCTAAACTTCCTCTGTTTAAATTTTAACCTGTTACCCCTTGTCCTACAACTACAGTCCCTAATGAAGAGTCCCTCCCCAGCGTTCTTATAGGCCCCCTTAAGATACTGGAAGGCTGCTATGAGATCACGCAGCCTTCCCTCCTCCAGGCTGAACAGCTCAAACTTTTTCTGCCCGTCTTCATATGGGAGGTGCTCCAGTCCCCTGATCGTGGCCCTCCTCTGGACTTGTTCCTGTCCTGCCACACTACTGGGTTGACCCACAAGTTTTATATGCAGGAGTCTGGACATTAGCCATACTCCTGGGGCTTTGGCTTCCAGGACTAATGGGTGAAGACTTCTGTAAACAGAATGCCTAACATTCAAGAAACAGCATATAACCTACATGCCAGAACTGAGGGTGAAACCCTACTGACACTAAAATCAGTGAGGAAATTATGGTTGACACCAGGAATGACACAATTTAAATATGTGAGGAATGCAAATTCTGAGATATTCTGTCAAATGAAAATTCCCACCCTCCAGCTCATTTAACCACATGTTCAGAGACAGTACTTAGCACTTTCTTAAGTAATTAGCTGAAGTACTTTGTCATACTCCATTGTTGGGAGTTCTACTCTTCTTTCTGAAGTAATTTTTAAAACAATTAATAAAAACCATAACAATGGCAAAGAATTATTAGAACATATTATGTTTGCTTTGTATTTCACCTCACAGTCACTGGGAACGCATATTTCAGAAAAAGTGTATGGAGCTCCCTAGTGAATACTTTAGCAGTATTATATCCTTGGAGAATGTATGTATCCACACATAAAGCATCTGACTTCTGTCTTACAATTTGCAATGCACTAACTTATGTTAGCTGCTTTTCCGTTTAGCATAATTTTTCTGGGTTTATAAACATCTAAACCTATTGCAATTCTATAGAATTTCTTTGAAAAGCGTTTCTCAAGTCAGTGCATTACTTCTGCAAAATAACTGCTTTATCAATTGTAAATGTTCTTGATTTTACTAGATATTTGTTCCAATTTTCCTCTCTGTGATTATCAGAAGATATTGTAAGGACCCTCCATTAGAGCATCTCTGCATTGTTTTTATAACTTCATCAGGTAAGTTCTCGTATCCTGTTTAGTAAAACCAAACACTTCTATTTTTTTTGCCATCTTCTCGTTTTGAAATTCTTTTTTTCCAGTACAAAAAAAAAGTACTGGAAAAGTAGAAGTACTAAAATAAAATTATATTTAAGTATTTGGAGAGAGGCTTCAAAATACTGCATTTTGACACCTATTCAGTCAGATTCAATACCAAAGAATCAGATTTTATTTTTCCATAGTAATTAGTGCCATGCCCTATGTGAAATATCTGCACAGTAATACATGAATTCAAGCTTGTCAGGATTACATATAACCTGTCTCACATGCCATCACTATTAATACACTACCCTATACACGTGTGTATATATGTATATATATATATACACTCAGTAAAGCGGCAGAAAGTTAGAAGAAAAAGCGTGTTGAAAATATCATAAGTAAAGTCGATTCTGTCCATGCATCTTATTTTTCTGTGATTTATAGGAACCTTGTCAATCTTGTTCCATGGCTGCAGTGCCAGTTGACAGGCAGTCTCTTTCCCGCCTTGGGATGCCCCCACCAGGTGACGCACCATGAAACTCCCACCTGCTTCAGAAGGGATCTAAACAGTCTCTGAGGTTCTTCCAAAGAAATATCTTGAGGCAAAAACCAAGGATTAAATCAATGAAGACAGATTCTTGGAATGTAGCTACATAAATATTAAAAAAGGAACTTAAACATGCATGTAACCCTGAGGTATATACCTAATTTTATTCCTATAGAAAAAAAAAGAGGTTGTTCAGGAGGATATCTGGCTAAGTGCTTCACTTCAAGGCTGTGTTTCAGCTCCATAGAATTCCACAGGGGTGAGATTACTGTAGACTTGCATGTGCTTCTGTTTTGAAAATCTATAGGAAAAAATTTTCAAGACTGCAGCAAGGACCTGCTTGCTGCATCCAATAAGCTTACAAAAATCATCTGTCTTCACTATGTGTTATCTAACAGAAGATTCAGCTGCATTCATTACATTTTTTAAATTCACGTAACACTCATTTTATCTGTTACAGAGATTTTTATTATATGCATCTGTACAATGCATTTGAATGAATTTCAGGATTTAATGGTGCAGCCACTAAAATGTTATTATAATTTTTTTTATATGAATTGAAACAAGGGGGCACAAAATCACAAAATGGAATATAGAAATCTTTAGAATTAGATTTAAGTAATGTTAGGTTTGATGGCTTTGTAACAGTAGCAATGGAAAATTACTGAGGTGCATGATACATAGAGAAAAAAAATAGAGTACAGCTAGAGAACATACTGAGAATTCTCACAAGATAAATCGTTATAGTTGTGACATAGTTTTAAGAAAAACAGTCTAGAAGAACAGGACACAGGGATAAGGAGTATCTGGGAACTGCAGGTGGCCAGGATGGGCTACAGTTAAACTAGCTGATAAATAGGAGGATAGGAGGATTATTATGTCTCTGGTGCTAACGAACCAATTAAACTGGTATGAGCATCTACTGCGCATGCTTCAAAGGCTGCCAGAAGTGATGAAGATTGTTGGAAGAAGTAAACGACCCTCAGAGACCACCACCACAATTCTGTACGCATGCGGGGAACTTTCTGGAAAATGATGTAATCCATACGTAGCCTCATGAATACGTATGTATGCCCAGTGGCTATAAAAGGACGGCTTGTGTGGCAATGGGGAGATAACACGTTAGGAGGAGCTATCCCCTGTGTCTCCCGGCGCCGCAATAAAGAATACCTGCTTGTCAGCTTGAAAACTTTGTTGGCAAGTTTGTTCCTGGAGTTTTCTCCAAATCAATTTGGCGACCCAGACGGGACCCTCTCTGCTTGGCTGCAGGACCCGTTGAGGACAGGGCTCCCTAGGGCCCTTGGGAATTTTTCCCAGAGGGACCCCTCGACTCATTTGGATCACTGCGGGAGCAGACAAGGACCATCTCATAAAAGGTATTCTTTTCTTTTATATAGTTTGTAAGGTGCAGGGGGCATCTCGGTTTGGTAAATTGGTTTGGTAAATTGGTTTGGTAAGCTTATGCATGGTTTGGAAGCCTTCCATAAATCGAGATAGGAAATCTCGCAGTTAAAGGCGTATACCCGGTTTCTAGCGTCCGTTTGGTATACACCCACAAGAAGCAAGGGGTTTCTTGTGGCTTGGGTCCTGCAAGACACAGGGGGTGTCTTGTGGAAATGGTTTTGGATTTTACTGTCATATACCCATAAGAAGCAGGGGGCTTCTTCAGGTTTGGGTCCTGAAAGATGCAGGGGGTGTCTTGTGGAAATGGTTTTGTGTCCAGTGTGCTATCAACAGCCCATAAGGGATTTGATTCAGTGATGCTGTCAGCGTGGTTCCCTGAATAGGTTAGTCGAATCACCCTCCGATACAGTGGGCTGTCCAGTACGTTCCACAGTGGGACTCAGACAGGCTGGTCGGGCACAAGGGTCTCGTCCTTCTTGGGACACTGACAGGCTGGTCAACTATAAAAGGCTCAAGGAAACCCCCCTATTAATGTTACAATATGGTCTGAGCCATTGAGGTGTTAGGATGCATTGCTTTTGATTCTACTGGTATTCCTTTTATTTTGTGGCTTTTTACAGTAATGATTTTGGTCTTGTGATTTTGGTCTTGTGATTTTGGTACTGGTGACAGGATGTTATAACTGTGTTATTAACTCTTGTTTGGTTGGTTGAATTTTAGTCTCTGTCTTTGTCTCAAGTATTGTAACTGTGTGGAGTGTGTCTGTGGGATCCCGTTTGTGTATGTGTGTGTGTGAATGTGAGATTGATAATGGAAAATCAGCAGAGTGAACACATCTTGAAAAAGAGTCTTTTGGGTGCATTTTGGCACACTGGAAAGAACTTGGAGAGTCTCCTGGGGGCTCGGTAAATAAGAAAACATTGGTAAAATATTGTAACCGATGGTGGCCTTTGTGTACTTTGGAAGATCAGGGAAAATGGCCTAAAAATGGAACTCTGAACTATAATACATTGTTACAATTAATGCTGTTTTGAGGGGGCAAGGAAAATGGCATGAAGTAATGTATGCAGATATGTTTTTCACTTTAAGAAATCTCACAGAGTGACAGACTGAATGCAAAATTAATATAGCTCCGTCAGATTCCTTAATTTCAGCTTTGGAAAAGGACAGGGAAAAACTGAAAGTTAAGCTGAAGAGATGTTGTTCAGCCTGTGATATTGGGGAAAGATGTTTAAAGTTAAAAAAACAGTAATCAGGAAGATAGGTTGAAAATCATGTATCACAGGTACCTCCGAGAGAAGCAGCCTCTGTATCCATCCTATTTGATATTGATAAGGAGGAAGAGATTGCTGTCACTGGCAACAAGCAACACATTCACATTTAGAGTTAAGAAGGGGTTAAACCAGAAGCGCTGTTGCAGAGGCAGGCATCTGCAGCTCCTGCAGAGCAGGGTGAGCAGCTGTGAAAAAAAAAAAAAGGGAAAACCAAGGGGGAAACGGGGGCAGCTCGGGCAGCTCCTGTGTTTGAGCGTGGAGGAGTGACGATGGGCAGCGGCTGGGGAACTGGGCTCTTCTGTGGAAACGGATCAGTGTGTGTGCTATGGGGAGTTTGGACATTGGAAGTGAGACTGCCCTGGGGGGGGGGGGGGGGGGGTGGGGGTGGGGCAGTGCCATGGGGTGGCTCCGGTGCCTGAATTGGAACTAGACTGAGAGGGACCTGGGGAATCTACCCTAGCAGATCCACTGGTTAAATTAAAACTACGGACTAGAGGAAATAAAGTGGAATTTTAGTGGATACAGGAGCAACTTATTTGGTGTTAAATCAGAGAGAAATCAGAGAGAAAAGAATTTGTTACAGATGTGGGAGCTACTGGCCACCAAGAAAAAGTGGGGGAAAAAAAAAAAGAAAAAAGAAAGGCATTCTTTCTGAAACCTTTAAAGTACAAACTGGAAAACAAATAGCAATGCATAAATTTTTATGCACGCCAAATTCTCTAAAATCTTCATTAGGGAGAGAAGCAACATTTAAAGAAGGCAAAATGGAATTTAGAGTTAAAAACAATCAATTCATTGCAGTTTTGAGTTTATCTTTAATTCAACAGAAAAGCAAAAAGGAGGACCTCCCTGAAATAGAAGAAATCCTTAATCAGGTATATGTGGGAGTACGGGCATCTGAAGTTCCAGGTAAGGCAAAAAATACTTTGCCTGTTAAAGTGGAAATAAAAAAGGGGGGCCTGCACAATTAGAATAAAACAGTATCCCTTAAAATCAGAAGTTCAAAGGGAATGAAAAAAAATTGATAAATTTTAAAATATAGATTATCA